>NC_092326.1:27968286-30468286 GCF_036785885.1 Coffea arabica
CTTTTCTTTCCTTAGCTTTTCTTTAGCCTTTTTCGTAGCCCCCCTTTTGCCTTTCTTTTCCTCTGTTTCTTTTTCGCATCAGCCGTCATATGTTATCCCTTTTTCTCTCCAGATTTTCAGCTATCCTCCTCTCGGCCCTCCTCTCTCAAAACCCTTCTCCTAGATTTGCAGCCGTCACTAGCAAGTCCCTCATTCTCTCTCTTGCGGCTGTTTTCATTTTTTAAGGCACCCCCCCAAAGACTGAACCTAATTTGAAAGGCCCAGATTTCAAACCCCAAAGTAGGTTTATGTGTCTTATTCTTGTCCCTTTGATTGACTTTTTCTTTTTCTTTTCCCTTTTTTTTCTTTTTTTTTCCAAAAATTTAGTGCAAAAACTCTTAATTTAATTAAAGTAAGACAAGAAACACGAATCAAATAAAATAAAAACCTAGAATCGAAACAAAAAATTAAATGATTAAATGATTAAAGTTTAATTAAATGATAAAAATGACTTAAAATAAAAGACTAAAAGTAAATGAAATTAATCAAAAATAAAAATACCAGTAAACAAAAATACCTTAAAAATTTGGTGTCTACAGTAAGCTCACCCCCGTTATTTTGTTTTCCTTACAGGAATACTTTCGAAATCAAGTTTTGAGAAAAGGAGTTGAGCTAGTTAGGTATTTTGTTCTTTTGGATAGCTCCTCGATTGTTTTGGAAAAACCTTGATGTATTTGATTCCAAGTGTGTTTTTGAGTTGTATATTGTAAATGTGGGATCGATAATTGTATTCCTCTAATGTATATGACGTAGATTTGTTGTGGTATGTACATATCAAGTTAATGATTACCTGCTCTATATGTTTAGCTTGGTTTGAAATGAGTGCGGAATTTGAATGGAGGAAGAAAAGAATTTTGACGAATTTATTGTTCACAAATCTGGCCAAAAATCTGGCCAAGTTCTGGCCGGATACAAGGCCGGATATGCAGGGGGAAAAGAAAAAATTTTGGGTTTTGGCCTGGCTAGAATTCGGCCAGGATAATCCGGCCAGTTCTTGGCCGGATTTCCAGCCCGATTGGCAGGGGTGTTTGATGTGACGACCCCACCGCACGTAGAGGCGAACCAAAGGGTTTGGCGGACCGCCTGCCTGGCTCGTGCCAGGACTCGAAAACGAAAGGTAAATAAAAGAGACTAAATATCAAAAGATACTATTTACAATCATACATCTTCAAAAGTACCATCTACAATATGTACATCTTCAGAAGGGACATTCCAGTCCACTACAACACACCAAAACGAGAACTAAAACCGAAAAGTGGACCCTAAGCAACGTCCTAACTCTAACGGGGAGAATCAGGAAAAACATTGTAAAAAGTCCAACTGGTATAATTACAAAGGTCAATCTAGGGATATAACTCTCATGAAGCGTGATCCCCGCGTACGGCCCCTGTTAAGGAATTAACAAAGAAAAATGGATAAGCTTAAAGCTTAGCAAGCAACAGGGGCAAAATGGTAATTTTGCATCAAGTCAGACATTTATGCCACTAATATATCAAAATAAAAGCAACAGTAACAATAAAAGCAAAAGTAACAAAACAATGCAAGGATACGGATTAGCTCCAAAGCCAAGTCATTCACCATGCGTGCTCACTTGTCGACCCTCCGTCGACCACAAGAAAAGGTCCGTAGAACTCCACTTTCTTCCTCCATCGCGAACGCATGGTCCATTTCTATGAGTATCGTGCAAGTTTTCTAACCAAATGCATATCAACTACACACCCTTAAATCAACTCCTATGTAGCCTTCTAATTATCTGAAATTGTACCAACAAATTCCCTAAAACTAACCAAACACTAACTACACTTTCTAACCTAACTTCATATGTACCCGCTAACTTAATCTAACCATTAGTGCATCAAACCCTAACCAAGTTAATCCTTAACCAAGCTTATACCCCTTGCTTTAGCCTAGGGTTTCTTAACCCAAATCAGTTTTTACCATTCACTCACCAAACAAATGAAACCAATCATCAAACACAACCACTACAAGTTCAATAACACAAGACTAGAGCTAACTAAAATGTTTAGCATGAAACCCTAATTAGGGTTCAGATGGCCAAACATCAAGGCCCCAAATTTCACCAAATTAATCCATAAAAACAAGTGGGAAACATAAGAGACACCATAATCAATCACAACTAACATCCTTTACCACAATAACCACTAGTTCATGAATCATTAACCAACTTAACCCTTCAACTAGACTTTCTTACCTCCAGATAACGTATGTGTGGTGGCTAATGACCTTAAGCGAACTCCAACGTGGATTCTTTATGCTTCAAGATGAAGATTTATGGAAGAATTTTGGTTGAACTTTGCAAACTTTCCCTTGGTTTTTCTTCTCCTCTCTCACAGCTCACTCTCTCTTTCACTCTCTTGTTTTGCTTTGTTTTGTCTTACTATTGACTTGGTTATGTCTCTTGTGACTAATATGGGGTGCAAACCACTTAGGAAAGATATTTCTTATGGCCAACCAATCACACAAAAGTACCTTATTTGCTTCTTAGCCCATGCACTTCAACTTAGCTTTTATTCCACTCTTGCCCTTAAACCTTTCCTTTCCTATCAATTTACTCCATAGGTTGTAAACGTCATCTAGTGCCAACTAATTATTCTTCTTAGTTTCTCCACTAATCACCCTACCAACTTAATCACCTATACTTAACCATGTACTAACATACACAAATGCAATTAATGCACACACTTTATACCATGGATGAAATTAGAGTTTTAAACCCAACTTAGGGTTTTGGAAGGTTCCGATTAGGGTTTTGTCAAAAACGAATATATAAGGAAATTAAATAAATCTTAAAACTTCCTTTGCAACATAAATAAACCCTCATTCATATATTAACAAAATTAAGGATGACCCGGGGTCTCACAACCTCCCCCTCTTAAGACAATTTCGTTCTCGAAATTATTACCTTAATTCCCGAACAGAGCAGGGTACTTTTTCTGCATGTCATCTTCCACCTCCCAGGTGGCCTCCTCCACATCATGGTTTCTCCATAAGATCTTCACCAAAGGTATCTACTTATTCCTTAACTCCTTCACCTTTCGATCCAAAATTTGTACCGGTTGCTCTTCATAGGTGAGGGTCTCATCTAACTCGACGTCCTCTGTGTGTAGGATGTGTGCGGGATCTGGATGATACTTCTTCAATAACGAGATGTGAAAGACATTGTGGATTCGGGACATACTAGCTGGTAACTCCAACTGATACGCCACTGTCCCGACTCACCATTGAATCCTATACGGTCCTATATATCGAGACTTCAACTTCTTCCCCTTCGTAGCTGCAATCGTTCCTCGGAGTGGTGTTACCTTGAGAAATACCATGTTTCCCTCTTGGAACTCCAGATCCTTTCTTCGGTGATCGGCGTAACTTTTCTACCGACTCTGAGCCATCTGTATTCTCTGGCAAATAATTTTAACTTTCTCTACTGCTTCTTCGATCCATGGCACCGTAGTCGAATCCAAGACCTTTCTTTCGCCAACTTCATCCCAAAAGATCGGTGAGCGACACTTACGTCCATATAGTGCTTCATACAGTGCCATTTGTACGGAGGAGAGGTAACTATTATTGTATGCAAATTCTATTAATGTGAGGTGTTGGCTCCAATTTCCCCCAAAATCCATTACACTCGATCGGAGCATATCCTCAAGAGTTTGTATCGTTCGCTCCGATGGCCCATCTGTCTGAGGATGGTAGGCTGTACTTAGATTGAGTTTAGAGCCTAAAGCTTCTTGCATCCTTTGCCAGAACCGTGATACAAATCGTGGATCTCGATCCGAAACTATGCTCACGGGTACGCCATGTAATCGTACAATTTTGTCCTTATACAGTTGAGCTAGTTTCTCTAGGGTGTACTTCATGTTCACGGTTAGGAAATGAGCTGATTTGGTCAAGCTGTCTACAATTACCCAAATGGCATCATGCCCCTTTTGTGTTCGCGGTAAATCAGATACGAAATCCATAGTAATGTGCTCCCATTTCCACTCCGGTACTTCTAACGGTTGGAGTAAACTTGAGGGTTTTTGGTGCTCAGCCTTTATTTGCTGACAGGTTAGACATGTTTGCACAAACTGAGCGATGTCCTTTTTCATGCCATCCCACCAGTATAAACTCTTCAATTCGTGGTACATCTTCGTCGTACCAGGATGTACTGTGTACCGCGAGCGGTGAGCTTCTTCCAATAGCTCTTTCTTGATATCCGTATCCTGCGGTATAACCAATCGATTTCTATACCTTAACATCTCATCCGAATTCACATTAAAATCGGATATCATCTCTTTCTTGACTTTTTCCTTCCACTTCTGTACCTGGGGGTCCTCCTTCTAAGCCTCCTTTATCTTAGGCAATTGCGTGGAAGTCACCGTAATATTGCTAAACAGCACTTTGTGTGACTTGAGTCGAGGATTCCATTTCCCAACTTCTTCTAGTAGCTCTCACTCTTTTACCTGTAGACTCGAAACCTGAGCTTTCCGGCTAAGGGCATCAGCTACTACATTAGCTTTACCAGGATGGTATTTAATGGTGCAGTCATAGTCCTCTAAGATTTCCATTCACCTACGCTGTCTCAAATTCAGCTCTTTCTGCGAAAATAAATACTTGAGACTCTTATGGTCGGTGAAAATCTCAAAGGTTATCCCATATAAATAATATCGCCACTTCTGAAGAGCAAATACCACCGCAGCTAATTCCAAGTCGTGAGTCGGGTAGTTTTGCACATGGGGTTTCAATTTTCGGGATGCATAGGCTATCACTTGTCCATTTTACATAAGTACACATCCCAAACCCATCCGAGACGCATCCGTATATACCACAAAGCTGTCTTTCCCATTGGGCAAAAGTAAGAATCGGTGCAGAAGTTAATCGCCCTTTTAGCTCTTGAAAACTAGCCTCGTACTTCGAAGTCCAGATGAATTGATTGTGAATTTTAGTCAAGTCCGTCAGAGGTCCAGCTATCTTAGAAAAGTCCTTTATGAAGCGGCGATAGTATCCTGCAAGCCCTAAGAAACTTCTAACTTCAGTTGGGCTCTCTAGCCATTTCCATTCTGTGACGGCTTTAACCTTAGCGGGGTCTACCGGTATACCATCCCTTGAAATCACGTGTCCAAGGAAAGACACCTTGTCCAGCCAGAATTCGCACTTACTAAACTTAGCATATAATTGGTGCTTCTTAAGAGTCTGTAGCACTAACCTCAAATGCCGTTCTTGATCCTCACGAGTCTTCGAGTAGACCAGAATATCATCAATAAACACCACAACAAATTGGTCTAGGTAAGGTTTGAAGACTCGGTGCATTAAGTCCATAAATGCAGCTGGAGCATTCGTCAATCCAAAGAGCATGACTGCAAATTCAAAATGCCCGTACCACGAATTAAACGCGGTCTTAGGGATATCCTCCTTCCGGATCCTTAGTTGGTAATATCCCTGTCGAAGATCCAGCTCAGAAAATACAACTGCATCCTGCAGTTGGTCAAATAACTCATTAATCAGTGGTAGGGGATATTTGTTCTTAATCGTGAGATTATTTAGTCCCCTGTAATCGATGCACATCCGTAAACATCCATCCTTTTTCTTTACAAATAGTACCGGGGCTCTCCAAGGAGATTCACTTTCCTGAATAAATCCTCGATCCAATAATTCCTGTAACTATATTTTTAATTCCTTCAGTTCCGCAGGAGCCATGCGGTAAGGAGTTTTCGATATTGGTTCCACCCCTGGGTGCAGATCAATCTTAAATTCGATTTCTCTTTCCGGCGATAGTGAGGTCAACTCTTCGGGAAACATCTCAAGAAACTCACACACCACCAGCACATTTTCTACTTTTAATTGCTCTCCTGGGGTATTAATCAACATGGCCAAAAACACTCGGGCACCCTTACTTAGCAATTTCCGAGCCCGAATCCCAAAAACAAGAGCGGTGGAGGCTAACTTTCCTCGTACATCTAATTGTAATATAGGCTCACCCGGTATGTGAAAGTCAACCTTTTTCGTACTGCAGTCTAGGTGTGCATGATACTTAGCTACCCAATCCATACCTAATATAAGATCGTACCCCTTAAGAGCTAACTCTATTAAATCTACCGATAACTTTCGTTCCCCTATCCACACGTCACAACCTTTGTACATCATATTGGCAAGGATGCTCTTATTGGTAATGGGAGTCTTTATTTCTAAATCATATGGTAGTTTTTCTGCTTTACTATCTATATATGTCATAAATGCAGGACTCACAAAAGAATGGGTAGCACCAGGATCTATTAACACCCATGCGGTACGCCGAAATATAGAAAGCGTACCTTCGATGACTGCCGAAGGGTTAGTCACCTCCTGATGGCTCATAGCATAAACCCGCGCAAGCACTTTCAGTCGATTCCCTGCTGCATTTACTGATTTTGGCGTAGTCCCTTCTGCCCGTGAAGTGCTTCCTTCAGTCCGCATATTTGGGCATTGTGCAATCAGGTGCTCTGTACTGCCACACTTAAAGTATTTCCTGACTGCACTATTTTTCCAGCAATTATCAGCGGTATGATTGCCTCCGCAAAAACCACAGGTCTGTCTCGTCCCTGTAGTCACCCCTACTCTGTGGCCACCTCTTTGGGGCCCTCGCCCCGTTTGTCCCCTTCCAGCATTTCCCTGGTTTGAAGTCCCCGCCGGTCGTAGACCTCCTGCTCCCCTACCCATTTTAGTGGGCTGCTCATTTCTCGAGCTTTGCCCGACACTAAAGTTTCCGGTGCCCGGCTGCCTTCTCTTTCTATCATGGAATGCCTTTACTTGACCCCGGGCTGTCTCAATCCTCTGCGCTTTTTCTAATACCTGACTAAAAGTATCCAACTGAGCGGCCGCCAATGCCTCTTGAATCTCAACGTTCAACCCCTGAACAAAGCGGTGGAACCGCTTTTGCTCTATTAACACCAAATCCAGAGCGAAACGAGACAATTTAGTGAATTGGGTCTCGTATTCGGCAACACTTAGCGCCCCTTGGCGCAGGCGAAGGAAATCGTCCTCCCGTCTCTCATGTACCATCGGCGGAAGGTATTTCTCATTAAATTTCCTAGTAAAATTAATCCAGGTCCAGGGGGTCTGCTCTCGTTCCCATTTTACGATACTTGCCGCTCCTCCGTATATTCCAAGGCGGCAAAAATATCCAACATACGTTCCAACCAGCCCTCCGCCACGTCAGGGCGCGGTCCTCCCACTCATGGTTCCCCCTACTGCTCCCAGGGTTTCCAGCGTTATTTCCCTGACCCTGGCCCTGTTGGGCGACCATTTGCTCAAGTAAATCAGCCATTTGCTGGATGGCTGTAGTTACCTGGTTACTTTCAGGTTCATTTTGTACCTCGAGGCCTCGACCTCGTCCCCTACCTCGACCTCGACCACCGGAGTCCATTTTTAAGTGCAAAAAGCTAAAAGAAAAAGGGAAATGAATTACGAAAACATGAAACACAAAACATTTCATAAAACATAAAGCAAACGCTTATATATACCAGCCAGCACAATATGTACACACATATACAAATGCACGCCAAAACTATACAAATTACCCGACATCCGATCGGGGCAAAACCCATTATATACATGAGCACTTCAACTCCCAAAAACTAGCGAATCAAATCCGGATACAAAAGATGGATAAGCAGAACAAGAGTCATATAAGCGGCCCTAAGCGCCTCCCCTAGGGGCCCAGTCCCCAACCGAACCCAAAGTATCAGCATCCTCCATCGGCTCCCGGCGGGTGGTCCTGGGTGGCGCCTTCGCGACCACATCTAACACAATTTCACAGTCGGCTATCACACTCCAGACCCTCTCCCGTACCTGCCTCTCCATGGCGAAGAGGTGCAAGTGCGTGTCGTGTAACTGACGACGGAAGGAATCTGTCCTCTCCTCCTCATTTCTAATGCCCTGCTCCATCTCCCTAAGGTGTATAGCCTGGCCGTGGGTCACTCCCCTAGCCTCCTCAAGCTGTCTGGTCAGGCGATCAACTGCCTTCCCCAGGCGGCGTCTCTCGTCGTCCACTGCTAGGACGACCTCATCTGGGTAGCCATAGGTGAAACGACACTCACAGAGTCGGTGCGGCATCCAACCAAAGGGTGAATATAGAGTGTAGGGCTCACCGGGCCCCCACACTCGGAGGTCTCTGCACCGGTCCTGGTCCCACACCACTGGGTCCCGCACCACACGAACTGCCCGAATCCATACCTACAAAATATTAATTCGTCAGTTTGCTGGCATTTCAGCTTAAAATCTAGCATTCATCTTAACTGAATCAAATCTGCCTAGCACCTATCGTGTTTATCCTGTTTACTCAAGTCCTATAGCCTAACCTTGCTCTGATACCACCTGTGACGACCCCACCGCATCCAGAGGCGTACCAAAGGATTTGGCGGACCGCCTGCCTGACTCGCGCCAGGACTCGAAAACGAAAAGTAAATAAAAGAGACTAAATATCAAAAGATACTATTTACAATCATACATCTTCAAAAGTACCATCTACAATATGTACATCTTCAGAAGGGAAATTCCAGTCCACTACAACACACAAAAACGAGAACTAAAACCGAAAAGTGGACCCTAAGTAGTGTCCTAACTCTAACGGGGAGAATCAGGAAAAACATCGTAAAAAGTCCAACTAGTATAATTACAAAGGTCAATCTAGGGATATAACTCTCGTGAAGCGTGATCCCCGCGTACGGCCCCTGTTAAGGAATTAACAAAGAAAAATAAGCTTAAAGCTTAGCAAGCAACAGGGGCAAAATGGTAATCTTGCATCAAGTCAGACATTTATGCCACTAATATATCAAAATAAAAGCAACAGTAACAATAAAAGCAAAAGTAACAAAACAATGCAAGGATACGGATTGGCTCCAAAGCCAAGCCATTCACCATGTGTGCTCACCTGTCGACCCTCCATCGACCACAACAAAAGGTCCGTAGAACTTCACTTTCTTCCTCTGACCACCTAACCCCCACTCTGGCCAGTATCCACACACACACAAATGGCTCGAGCCTCGAATCATATTCGAATTGTATTCACGAAGTTGGTGATCTTAAGGATAGTTTGGACTAATTTCGACCAAGCCCTAACTGGCTCGAAAAGTCCGTCTAGTCCTTAGATTGGGCCCACACATAGCTTCACATCACACACACACAAATAGTCTTCCCGAGCCACATGCTCCAGGGGTTCAGTCCCAATACAGTTCATATGTCATAATTCATATCAATTGCAAGTACAGATTAGGGTTTAGGTCGAGTGAGATAAAGTACACGCTCACCTAAGCACCCTTATATCACATACAATTCACATTGGTAACATTTAACACATAACACATAAACACCCCATTACTTACGTAGAGTCCAAAGGTAGACAAAAAACGGCACTTGGTCAAACTCGACCGTCAGTGGGTCCCACCGTCTCCGTTCACCTCGTCACCGTCTGTGATAGAAGATTGAGTCATAACATAGCTCAAACCAATATCAAAATTCATACAAACAAGCAAAACAACAAAAGCGACCCATGCACGCGCGCGGAAACAGAAAACTAAAACGGAAACGGAAACAAAAACGTGTCCGTTTTGGAGTCAAAACTGTTTTGAACACAATGTAGGCTACGAGTGTCGGATCGAGGTGTATTTAAGTACCATTACGAAGCTAAGAAGAGGAGCTACAATTTTGATGAAGACACCTCAATCCAGTTCTGAACAGAAACAGGTCAAAAGTATGAAACAAAGTGCTAAAAGTTCGCACATTTGGGTGACGGACAGGGTCTAGTGGAAGAACCACAACTTACAGCCCACAGACCCAAATCAAGAAATTCCAAAGGCATTGGAAAGCAAAGACATAAGGCTAAAACTTTTATGTTCTGGCCAAGACCTGGATCAACTCAAAACAGAACGAAAACTGAGTGTCAAAGTACCCATCAGAACTGTCCAGTGTTCAAGGCAGTTCTGACACATGATCTTATTTTGGCCATAACTGGAGCTAGAAAGCTCGGATTTGGGCACACTTTATACCATTTTGAATCTGAAACAAAGCTCTACATTTCTTATGAAGAAACTGACACCCAGCTCCATTGTTATCCATGCGAACTGAGCATGGTCAGAAGCTAATTCACAAAACGTGACTACACCAGAATTTGCAAGCTGAGTGAGGGTTTTGGCTATAACTCAGCCTAGACACCTGCGTTTGTCCTGAAATTTTGCAGGCACACAAAGGATTCCAAAAGCTACAACTTTCTCTTTTTGGGAAAGCCCTGAATCCGTTCGGAATATATAGGAAAAATGAAGCCAAAACCGGAGGTCTGGGCTGCCCTGCTTTTGTATTTGAACAGTTTCGCGCGTCGCGGACGCATGGTCCGTTTCTATGAGTATCGTGCAAGTTTTCTAACCAAATGCATATCAACTACACACCCTTAAATCAACTCCTATGTGGCCTTCTAATGATCCGAAATTGTACCAACAAATTCCCTAAAACTAACCAAACACTAACTACACTTTCTAACCTAACTTCATATGTACCCACTAACTTAATCTAACCATTAGTGCATCAAACCCTAATGATGAGCAACCCTAGGCGAAGACCCTCCTAGACCCTCCCAACCTTGTAATTATCAGAGTTGGATCTTTTCTCCCAATAGAAATTGAACTCGATTGTTCTCATGAACTCAAGACCTCTGACACACAAAGGTAATCAACAACCTTAAGCAAATAATGATGGATAAAGAGACACCACGATTAGGGAACAAGCTAATCGATAAAGCCAGATTTGAATCCTAAGCAATGAACTCAAGAATTCAAGAGTACGTTCGATTAAGAACTTGAAGGAAAATTCCTCACGATTTCTGGTTGTCATAATCTCTCTTTCGCTCATACAATAGGTGCCTTTTATAGGCTAAAACTAGGGCAAATCCGGCCCACATAAACCTGGAATAGGAATTCGGTCTGCATAAAGAGCCAGCTCTTTAAGGCTTCCCGATAAGGCCCAATAAGTAATAAAATACTCAACGACTAAAAACTACTAAATTAGGTAGTCTTAAAACAACTACCAACTAAGCTAACAAGTATGAGATCATTCTTTCACTTCAAACGTACAAGTGAACAAGGTAACTTCATGGTCCATCAAATCTTCAAACTTAGCTTGCTCCTTGCTTGTATGGTGAATGATCAAGGCTCGTAAAGCTTCCTTCACCTTCTTGGATCTTGATCTTGTCATCGGACCATCAATGTTGATCAAAGGATCCTTGACCCAAGGCTGAAGTTATTTATTGCACACCCGTATCCGCATCATTCCCTCTTTCCTCGAAAAGATTCGTCCTCGAATCTTCAAAGTCTCCTCTTGAAAGTGATTTGTCCACAAATCGATGGTGCGCTTAAAGGACAGCAATGTTGGAAATAGATGAATGACTACGAGCCATGTTGCATGTCGTTTGGTCAGCTTCAGGAAGCTCTCAAACAAGGACATGCGCGAAGGTAGGAAAGAGCTTGCGTAAGGCATGTGAAAATCCCAAGTGGCAATCCAAAACTCTCTAATGAGCCTTTGGTCATGAATCTTTACATTGACACCTTGATTGTGCAAAGGTGTAAAATCCAGCACTAGTTGACATTAATTTGAATCATCTTGCATGGATAAATTGGGAGCAACTTGTTGCATGGATGAGCCACTAAACAACTCGCGGAGGACAGCTTTGGGATCGTGCATGACACACAATTTCTCATCTTCCAACATATAAGGTAGCAAACAATTGAAGTCCATTTCATGAGGGTTACTCGAACTAGCACAAGTTGAAGTTGACAAATTGAGCACTTGGCCACCAGCTTTTGGCTGTGTGAATAAGCATGAAAGATTACCAGCTTTAGTTGGAATAAGCACGAAATCAGGTTGTAAGTCTTTAATCAAAACTGGAAAATTTTGGATAGCTTTACAACCTACAAAAACAAAATAACCTTCAACTTGAAACAAATTAGAAATTGGGTAAAGAAGTAATGGTACATCATCAACTAAATGGTAAGAAGGTATAGAACAAGTTTTAAGTGTGAATACTCCCTTTGCCACTTCATTATTCCTTCCACCAATTGATTCAACTTGAGAAGGCATTGCTAGCCTTTTAAACTTTCCTTCAAAATCTGCATCAGAAATACAAGTGTTAGGATGGAAATTATACTCAAAAGAAGGTAAAGATGATGAATGAACCATAGGTAGTAAATGAGAGTCAAAGTTTGGAATTCTCCCTTCATGGTTGGTTCCCCTTTGGTATGGACAGATTTGAATTGAAATTGTTCCATAAGGTGATCCCAAATAGATTTAATTCCTAAAAGACAAACTCCATGGAAACTAGTGAATTGTACAAGTGACTTTGGAATGGAGCATGGCATGACTAAATTCACTTGACTTTGCTTAATCTGCACAAATGAAGAAACACTAAATAAAGCAAAGGTAAGTTCGTTAGAAAAACAATAAGCCCTCACATTTTTGCTCAAAATCAGCTCACTTTCTCTTTTTTCTTCCTTTTTACGACTCATCTCATCAGATTTTTCCATCTCTTTATCTAGCTTAATGCTCTCGATTGTTTTCTCATTATCAACCTCCTCAACAAATGGTTCAATAGGATGAGATACTCCTTTGTTGGGAATAGGGTCAGCTACCTCCTTCTTAGAAAACTCACTTTGATAGCATCCATTTAATTCCATTTGTTTTTTGTGTAGAAGACATTGATATGTCTCCCAAAATGACTCCTCATGAGGTGATTCAACTCTAGATTTAGGCCTAGAAAATGTTGAATGAACCTTCTTATCACCTCTTGTATAAACCGGCCTTAAAGAGGTAGATTGCATGGAACCCCTCCTCTTAAGAGATTCGTTCTCTCGCTGGGGTTTATGTTTGTATTCCATCACTTCCCTTTGGCTTTTCCTTGATCGAAATGAGGTGTTGGAATGATATCCCTCATCATTCGCATCATGATCAGCACTTTGAACACTCGAAACCCTATTGTGTGTATCTCCGGTACCTCGCATCTCAATGGCAGCCAATCTGTCTAATAATTGTGTCATTACAACTTCATGTCTCTCCGCTTGTTTTTGAAGAGTTTGGAGCACCAGTTTGAGTGACACGTCGGTCTCAGATGGCTCAGGCATGTTCCCCTCTTGAGACATATTGTCCAACCTGCAAAACAAGTGTATCCTAGTCTACCTTGCAAGCACTCGTGTATCACTCAAGGAAACACACTCACTCTCAATTTTCCTTCTCGAAGTTCTTAAAACAACTCAAACTCTCAAAAATTCCAGAATTAATGACTCTATAAGCAAGTAACAAGACACAAAGCAGAATTTTGCAAATCTTAGAAAAAAAAAAACTCTACCCGAAAAAAACTCTACCCGAAGCTGGAACTTTTTTTTTTGAGCTGTTGTTTTGCTGAGTTTCTGGTCAGTACTTTGGAGGGTAAACGGTGCTTTTGGGGTGTTCAAATAATGTACGAACCAGTCCTCAAATTTCAGGGAAATCAGCTCGCAAAGACTAGCTCAACCGATTTTAGAAACCCAAGAATTTAAAGGCGGTGTGGCTAAGGTGTTTGTGGCGGTTTAGGTTTGGCTTTGGAAACTGATTTTGGGGTGCTTGGGGTCTGGTTAGGTAGTTTGGGGTCGTTGAAATTCAATTAAGATTGGAAACTCGGGAATTGGAAACCAATCAAGATTTGGAGACTCAAGTTTTTGGGAAACCAATCAAGATTTGGAGACTAATCAAGAATTGGAGACCAATCAAGAATTGGAAACTCAAGATTTGGGAAATTTGATTTCCTTTGTGTGAGAGCCGATTCCTTCTCTTTTTTTTTTTTTTTTTTTTTGCTTCGGCTCTTCAAGGAACACAAATTCAGGTCACACCAACAAGTTCAAGAAAAAATGGATGAAAGGTTATGCAAATTCCAAGAAAACCCTAGTTCTTGATTTATTATTCAAGAACTTTCAAGACAAGACTTGGTGGTTCAAGAACTTTAAGAATTTTGTTCAAGGAGCTCAAGAACTTCCCCAAATTATGTTGTGGTGTCTAGGGTTTGCAAGAACAACAACCAATACTCAAGAAATAGGCAAAACAGAATTTCAGCAATACTCAACAGAAAATTCCAGCAATACTCTAGCAACTTGGACACTAAAACAATATAAGGTACGTGACTCTTTTTTTTTTTTTTTTGTCTTTAAACCCTAACAACCCAAACACAAGTATAACAGACCCAAGAACTTGGACAGAAAAACACAAAAAAGACAACACCCAAACAGAATTTTTTTTTTACTCGAATGAACAGTAACGTGAACAGTATGCTACAGTACGATGAACAATATTCGGTACAGTAACGATGAACAGTAATCGCTACAGTACGATGAACAGTAATCGGTACCAGTATTTTTTTTTTTTGACAAAAGGCAAACGAACAAGATATGAACAACTTCAATTAAAAGAGAATTAACCTGATGCTCTGATTACCAACTGATGAGCAACCCTAGGGGAAGACCCTCCTAGACCCTCCCAACCTTGAAATTATCAGAGTTGGATCTTTTCTCCCAATAGAAATTGAACTCGGTTGTTCTCATGAACTCAAGACCTCTGACACACAAAGGTAATCAGCAACCTTAAGCAAATAATGATGGATGAAGAGACACCACGATTAGGGAACAAGCTAATCGATAAAGTCAAATTTGAATCCTAAGCAGTGAACTCAAAAATTCAAGAGTAAGTTCGATTAAGAACTTGAAGGAAAATTCCTCATGATTTCTGGTTGTCATAATCTCTCTTTCGCTCATACAATAGGTGCCTTTTATAGGCTAAAACTAGGGCAAATCCGACCCACATAAACCTGGAATAAGAATTTGGTCTGCATAAAGAGCCAGCTCTTTAAGGCTTCCCGATAAGGCCCAATAAGTAATAAAATACTCAACGACTAAAAATTACTAAACTAGGCAGTCTTAAAACAACTACCAACTAAGCTAACAAGTATGAGATCATTCTTTCACTTCAAACGTACAAGTGAACAAAGTAACTTCATGGTCCATCAAATCTTCAAACTTAGTTTGCTCCTTGCTTGTATGGTGAATGATCAAGGCTCGTAAAGCTTCCTTCACCTTCTTGGATCTTGATCTTGTCATCGGACCACCAATGTTGATCAAAGGATCCTTGACCCAAGGCTGAAGTTATTTATTGCACACCCGTATCCGCATCAACTAACCAAGCTAATCCTTAACCAAGCTTATACCCCTTGCTTTAGCCTAGGGTTTCTTAACCCAAATCTGTTTTTACCATTCACTCACCAAACAAATGAAACCAATCATCAAACACAACCACTACAAGTTCAATAACACAAGATTAGAGCTAACTAAAATGTTTAGCATGAAACCCTAATTAGGGTTCAGATGGCCGAACATCAAGGCCCCAAATTTCACCAAATTAATCCATAAAAACAAGTGGGAAACATAAGAGACACCATAATCAATCACAACTAACATCCTTTACCACAATAACCACTAGTTCATGAATCATTAACCAACTTAAACCTTCAACCAGACTTTCTTACCTCAAGATAACATATGTATGGTGGCTAATGACCTTAAGCCAACTCCAAGGTGGATTCTTTATGCTTCAAGATGAAGATTTATGGAAGAATTTTGGTTGAACTTTGCAAACTTTCCCTTGGTTTTTCTTCTTCTCCCTCACGGCTCACTCTCTCTTTCACTCTCTTGTTTTGCTTTGTTTTGTCTTACTAATGACTTGGTTATGTCTCTTGTGACTAATATATGGTGCAAAACCACTTAGGAAAGATATTTCTTATGGCTAACCAATCACAAAAAAGTACATTATTTGCTTCTTAGCCCTTGCACTTCAACTTAGCTTTTATTCCACTCTTGCCCTTAAACCTTTCCTTTCCTATCAATTTACTCCATAGGTTGTAAACTTCATCTAGTCCCCACTAATTAATCTTCTTAGTTTCTCCACTAATCACCCTACCACCTTAATCACCTATACTTAACCATGTATTAACATACACAAATGCAATTAATGCACACACTTTATACCATGGATGAAATTAGAGTTTTAAACCCAACTTAGGGTTTTGGAAGGTTCCGATTAGGGTTTTGTCAAAAACAAATATATAAGGAAATTAAATAAATCTTAAAACTTCCTTTACAACATAAATAAACCCTTATTCACATATTAACAAAATTAAGGGCGTACCGGGGTCTCACATTTGACCCTTGCCGGTTTGAGCTATTGGCCCCTATCCGGGCAGATAGTGACGTGGCCGGCACTATTCACTCGCGGCAAATTTTCGTTTCTTCGTTTTGCGCCCTTTTAACCGTTCGATCGTTATATTATTATTCGTGGTGATATTTCTTGTGTGTGAGGGACTTAATAAGCTCCGATAGTTTGTTTTCTTGGATATACTTTCGCGAGTTAGCTAGGTTGTGTGTGTTGTGACTCTGTAGTCCTGGCGAGAGTTGGGCGGGCGGTCCATTGAATCCTTTGGTTTGCCTTAGGGGAAAATGGGGCCGTTACATAAATCATCGACAGTACCCTGCTAAACCCAAAAAACTACAGAGTTTAGTAGGGTTTTCTGCCCGTTTCCATCTACTGATAGCCTCTATCTCAATCGGAGCTATAGTGCTTCCATCTTTAAAAATGATATGTCCTAGAAACGACACTTTCTCCAACCAAAATTCACGCTTGCTGAGCTTAGCATACAACTGATGCTTCCTTAAAGTTTGCAATACTATTCTCAAAAGCTGCTCATATTTCTCCCAACTTTCTGAATATACCAAAATATCATCGATGAATATCACCACAAATTGATCCTAGTATGACCTAAAAATTCAATGCATTAGGTCCATGAATGCTGTAGGGATATTAGTTAGTCCAAAAGGCATCAATACAAATTCATAATGTCTATATCGAGTATTAAAGGCTATCTTGGGTACATCTTCCTTCTTAATTCATAGTTGATAAAATCTCTGTCAAGACCTATCTTAAAAAATGCCACAATTTCTCGAAATTGAACAAATAACTTGTTAATATGTGGCAAGGGATATTTATTTCTAAGTGTAATATTATTTAGCCCTCGATAATTTATACATAGTCTCAATCCTCCATCTTTCCTTTTAACAAACAACACTGGCACTCCCCATGGGGATACACTTGGTTGTACAAAATTCCATTTCAACAAATCTTCCAATTGTATCTTTAATTCCTTAAGTACACCTAGCGCCATATGATAAGGTGTCTTAGAAATAGGGTTTGTTTTAGGCATCAATTTAATCTTAAATTCTATCTCTCTCTCAGGAAACAATAACACTAACTCCTCAGAAAAAATATCCGAATAGTCCCTTACCACTGCTATATCCTCAACCTTCACCTTGTCCTCTGAGATGTTAATTAAATAAACAGGATAACCTTACGCCTCTTTACCCAATAGTTTTCTAACTTGGATCCCTGAAATAAGGGTAAAGGAAGTCAATATATCCTTCACATCCAATCTTAAGATTGCTTCCCCAGGTATGCAGAATTCAACTACTTTAGTTCTACAATTTAATTAGACATGATACCTGACTAGATAACCCATACCTAAGATGACATTATAACCCCGAATGGGTAGGGTTACAAGATCCATCAAAATTTCGTCTTTTCGATACATAGCTCACAATTCCTATAAATGGTATCAATCAACAAGCAATGTTCGCCCGTAGGTGTTGTAACTTCTAAATAATGTGATAACTTTTCAGATTTCAAATCAATCCCATACATAAAATTAGGAGTCACAAATGAATGAGTAGAACCAGAATCAATCAAAATTCTAGCTAAACAATGGAATATAGAGATCGTACCTTCAACTATTTCGAAGAATTCTGGGTTATATTGCGTATCTATGGCGTATACCCGAGCTGACATCTTTGACTTATTCCTATCTTGGGTAGATTGTGTAAGGGTGGTCCTGTCTGGTTGTAAGGCATTATTGCACTTAGGAGGCTGTTTTAAATAGTTGATAATCTAATGATCGACACTCCTACAAAATAAGCACTCCACCCCTTTTTCTAGCAGTCGTTTTTCAAATAGTTAGCCTTCCATAATACCCACAAACTGGATAGGATACTGATGTCTGATTTCCTTTCGGGGCTCCTCCAAACTATATTCCTCATGGTTATTTTCTTCTTGCGGGGTTTTTCTTGACTGAATTCCTCCTGATTGTCCTTGGGTCTATGATGGGAATCTTTCTCCATCCATTCCTCTCCCAAACTTAGGTAGTGGGGTGTCTTCTCTTGGCTTTCCAGAACTACTTGCCATACCCTTTTTTGTGCTTGAAAGGTTTTAAGTTGAGACTTTACATTTTCAACCCGTTGAGCTTTGTCTAGAGCCTCAGCGAAAGTTTTTATTTGGACTATGGCTAAGACTTCCTGAATTTCTAGATTCAGTCCTTAAATGAATCGCTATTTCCTCCTTTGCTTATGGTGATCAATTTTAGGGCAAATTTGAACAATTTTGTAAACTATGCTTCATACTCAGTAACATTGATTGTCCTTTGATGAAGTCAGATGAATTCATCCTCTCGCTTCTCCTAAATAAGAGAGGGAACATACTTCTCGTTAAACTCTTGGGTAAAGTTCGTCCAGATCGAAGGAACTCGCTCCCTCTCCCACTTTATTCTTATAATGTTCCACTAGGAGCGAGCCGCTCCCTCAAATTGAAACATCGCAAATGTCACTTATCTTTCCTCTAAATACCTTAGTACGGCAAAAATGTTTATCATATTTTCAACCTAATTCCTAGCCACTTCGAAGTCAGGACTTTTTAAAAACTTAGGTGAAGAAAATTTTTGAAAACGCTCTAAAGTTTTGTCCTCCCCTATCTCTGATCCTTGGACTAGTTCGGGTCTTGGTTCTCGATCCTGCTGGGTCGCTAACCTTTCTATAAGGTCCATCATACAATTTAAAGTCATGGTTTTCTAATTTCCTAGATCAGCCCCTACTTCACGGGCTGAAGCAGTGAAGGCTTCTTGGTCCTCCCTTTGTTCTTAGTGTTGTTTAAGCCTACCCCCGACATCATCACTCCCCAGATTACATATCGACTTACAATAGTTCTATACATGTTTGAATAATGACTAGTTATACACATGAATAATAATACTTTCTACATTATTAAATGCACATTTATTTTCATATTATATCATAATAGTACCAAATATATCGCAATAATGCAAATTACATAACCATTTAAATTGCTACAAACAAAGCTAGTCACAATATATAACAAGTTCAAGTACAATTTCAAAAGGGAACTAAACAAGTCAAATAAAACAACACATATGATACCACATCAAAATATTCGAGAGTTCTCTCCCAACCATCCTATAGGAATAATATAGAACCTAGGATTTGAAGAGTTTCCAATGCCACAAAAGATGTTGAACAAAGGCATGAAAATGGAATTTTCATTTCATGATGATCAAGCATAGCAAAAGGTTTTATAAGTCTAAAAAGGTATATATAATTCTTTAGAAATATAGATTTCTTATGGAGAATCATGATGTTTTTGTCATAGAGGAAGATAACGCCCTATTGACTTTTGAATATATTTCATAACTTATAGAGATGATTAAGTGACATAAATCTAAAATGAATACCATATCTGATAAAAAGAAATTAACCTTTGTCCATCTACCTAAGACTATTACCCTATTAGGTGTAAGAGAATTTTTAGAGTAAAAAGTAATAGGAAAGGTAAATTTATTACCAACAAAGCAATTTAATAGAAGGGTTAACAATAAATTTATTTATCTTAAATAAACTTTCTAACTAATTGATGCGTTGAAATTCATTTAGATTTGCTTGCTTTAGTTATAAGTTATAATATGGTTTATAGACATTAAACAACTTTCCTTAAATGGAAGTATCAAATGATTGTATGTGTAACACAATTCAAAGGTTTCCACATCTCGTAATATCAACATAGCAAACCTCTATGAGTTGTTGCATCATCCGTTTTGATGAGATAATTAAAGAGATTGATTTTGTGTGGATAGGCTTTGTAATTGTATGTGGTTTAGCGAGAACTGTAAGGACTCGCAAATTTCTTGTATTTTTCTCAAAAATACCCTTTTATTTGAAAATTATTATTTATCAAAGCCCACTACCCAATTATTTCACAATAAGTGTAAGTAAACCTAGAAAATAGGGTTTTACGCTTCGGTTTCAAGTTTGGAGCAAAATTAGGGTTTTCGCGATTTTTCGCCGGATGAATTTTCGGTACAGAGTAAGGATTAAATTTGAGGATTAAAAGTGACTTTTAAGTGAGAAATAATATGTGATTGGTAGCAATGATATAAGGTTAGTGAATGGGAAGTAAAAACCCTAGTACGTGAGTTTTTAAGAAAAACGGCGTGAACCGGCGGGTCCCGCGCACTACCGATTGAACGCACTACTTGACCACCATTTTTCTCACCAAACAAATTTATTGAACTTGAGCAAAATATCTTCTCTCTTGGCAGCAAGCTTGACCGAAATTGTGGCTCATATGCAAGGGAAAGAAAGAGAAAAATTTTGTGGTCAAGATTAGGCCAAGTGTTGGTAAAAAATTGTGGTCACAATTAGCTCTAATCTTCTTGTCTTCCTATAAGATAACTAAGCTCCATCTTCCCTCATTTTTTCTTGCTAAGTACTGAGCTAAGGGAGAGAGAAAAGGAGAGCAAGATAAACAAAATTTCCTTCTTGATTTGCTTCAACCCAAGTAAGAAATCCAATTCTAAACCGATTAAAGTACTAAGTGTGAGTTGGGAAGCTTGAAGAACCAAGAAATATCAAAGGGGGTGAAGGATCACTCTACCAAGCCTTGCTTTTGAGGTACCAACATTTGATCATGATCTTTGTTGCTTTGAATCTTGTTTTAAGATGTGTTTTAGCTTAAGTTTTGGCTTGATTTCATGATTATGCAAGTGGGTGTGATGAATTTGGAAGTTTTCCCCAATTTATATGATGAACTAGGGCTTGATGAATTTCTGCCCAATTTGTTGTATGAAGTATATATGCTGAAATTAAGGTTATAAGAGAGGCTTTGGTAGTGATTAGACCAAGAAATTAAAGAAAGTTCCATTGTTTACAAAAAATTCCAGAATCTGGAAAATTTTTCCCAACATTCTGTCCGAATTTGAATCCCTATGTTAGAGGCCGAATTGGCCTTAGGTAAAATAAGGAAAGTTGTAGAGAATGGTATTTTATAGGTTCCTACAAAATTTCAACTCAATCGGAGCAATGTACGATGTGAAAAGTCCAAAATACCCTTACTATTTTAAGTATTTCCTAAGCAGTCCGTGTGATCAGTTAAGTCCAGTTTATCACGTTTTTCGACTAGGATCCATTCTGATTTAGCTTTTTACCAAAACATGAAAGTTGTAGTATTCTGAATTAGCTTTCAAATGCCTCTAAGAACACCTGATTCGGACTTGTGTACTCTGAGATATGTCCATTACAGTGTTCTGCATTTAAACAGCCGACGAATTGGTTTCTGGTTTAGTAATTTGAGAATTTGACTAAGTTACATTAGGAACTGGACTAAGTGACCTTCATGAATGTTGTAGCTCTGTGTCTTAGTTTCGAAACGGCATAGGTTTTGTATCAATCCGATAAGCGTAGCTTCGGATATGTTATTTCCGCATTCGTACGTCAAATCTGTCTTGTGCTAAGTTGAATTTCTGCACTTGTGATTGTTGTAATTCTTATTCTTATGATATTGTGAGCCTATGGAACGGCTCTTGACTTGAATTGCTTATGTGTGATGTTGGGTTGTGGTTGAGGAAAAATAATGAAGCCAAAATGGCTGGAAAATTAGGTAAACACAAAGGGCGTGCTGCCCAAATTTTCGCTCGAGGGCTAGGTTTCTATTGGAACTTGTATACTTTTGTTTGGCCAATACCATGACCGGTTTTCCATTTTAAAAACATGATTTTTCATCATGGGGTTCAAACAACCCTCTTCTTACTTGAAAGTCATCATTACACGTTTTACTCCTAAGTAGTCGGGTTTCTTTGTTTCCCTTAAATGTTTTGCTCGATAAACTATAATATGTTCTCTTGTTCAACCTTAGGTTTCATTGGTGACTAAGGGTAATATCCGGAAGGATATTTTGCACGTTATTTTGCATATCTAGGTGAGTGTTCCTTATTTGACTTTATGGCTTGTTGTTATCATTTGCTAATGTGTTAATTGCTTTTAATGATTTCCAAAACAAGCTTTCTAGGCGAGTGTGTACTTTATTGCACTCGACCTAAATAACTGTGCAATTTTCAAGGATTTAATGATTGAAATGTTACTTGCACATGAATGTAAGTCTTTTGGGCTGAACTGGCCATTGCCCCTTGTTACCGGTCGTCTCGAGCCAGAAGCGGACTCGGTCGGGCGATTAGGGACTTGGGTGAACGTTTGGTATACTCGAGTATTACCCTGTAGGTTGGTGGAGACTGGCCAACGGCCAGGACGGGGGTGAATGAATGAATGAACGAACGAACGAACAAACGAGGGTTTATTGATAAACGAAAAATGCATTTTCAAATGATTGGAGGAATAAGGGGAAATGTCAGGAGAACGAATGAACAAATGAACGAATTGCTCCTTGTGAGCCGTATCCTTTTAATGAATGTTACTATTGCTTTCCATTGTAAATGTTTCTTGAATTATTGATACTCCATGTTTAATGTATTGAATTGATTGTTTGATTATCTGTTTGGAACCTCACTGAGCTTTTAGCTCACTCCTTTAGTTTTGTTTTCCTTAACAGGGGACGGCGAGCAGGATGAGAGCATAGACTAGCCTAGTCTAGGTCTTTTGTTTCTTTTGTAATGGTTCTTGCCCTAGTGCTTGGCACTGGCTAGTTGTATGGTGAAGTGAGAACCTTTGTACATTTGATGGTTGTACTTCCTTTTGAGATAGCAATGTATATAAGTTCCACTTTAAGTTTGGATTGCTGCCCTATTTATTCTTGTGATTTGTTTTGGATTTGATTAAAGAACGACTGAGTCCCGGCGAGAGCTGGGCAGGCTGCCCCGCCGAACCCTCTGGTACGCCTTAGGGGGAGGTGGGGTCGTTACAAGAACTATTGTACTTTCTTTATTTTGTATGTATATGATATATTATATATGGAATGAGTATAGCTATGCTCCAAAATTTTCTACATGAAATTAAGGAAAAACGATTAAACTCGATATCTCCTTCGATACATAGAGAATTAAAATTGAAAATTTGAGAATATTGTGAGAACTCATGTTTTTATTCTTAAAATAGTCATTTTTTATAATTATTTTCCATAGAGTTAGTTGATTATATTTTAGCTGCATGAATTGCCCTTAAATTTCGCTTTATCGCGCGTGAGTCGGAAGTTCGCGTAAATTGTGTCGGAACGACTAAGTGGAGATTTGAGGAATTAATACTAAACGCGTAAGAGTGAGTAATTACAGTGTTAAAGGAATTACATTGGAGGATTAGTGCATGAGTGTATCAAACCCGAGAGAAGTGGTGGTACGAAACCCTATTTCGACAACTATTCAAAATTGACTTTTGGCAAGCATAGTGGCTACTTTTCCCTCCAATCTTCCAACACAAGCTAAAAACTCAAACACTCTCTCTTTCTCCTCTCCATTCAACCGAGCCTAGCAAAGGGAAAGGGAAGAAAGAAACCGTGATGACCCAAATTTTTTCTTATTTTTATTTTATTTTACTGGTTTATTTAATTATTTATTCACCTGTTTACCCCAAATAATTTATTTCACCCATTTTAAAGTCCATTTGTATGTAAAAATGTCCCTTTTATAATTTTAAAACATTTCGTTAGCAAATATAATTTTCCACTGCTCGTTTAGCGAGAAATAACGAGTACATGTTTTTCGAGATAAATTCGATTCGAGAGTGCTATAATATTAGAGAATTAAGAATGATCAATAGTAGACTAAGAAAATTTAATTGAGAGATTAGATGTGAGTGAGTTAAAATTTAAGCTTTTACCACGCGCATGTCAATAGTTTCCCGAAAGTCGCGCCGGTACGACTAATTGGAGATTTGAGGAATTAATATTAGACTATTAAGGGTGAGTAATTACCATATTAAAGGAAGTACCTTCGAGAATTAGTGTATAAGTGTATCAAACTCGAGAGAAAGTGGTAGTACAAAACCCTATTTGGGCACTACTAAGAGTTGACTTTTTGCCCAACACTTATGGCTACTATTTCATTCTTTCTCTCCAAGTTTCCATCATACAAAAACCCTCATCTCTCTCTCTTCACTCCCTCAATTTTCGGCCAGACCAAGAGACAAGAAAAAGAAGAAGAAAAAAACTCCATTGTTAGCTTCAAATCACTTACCAAACCTCCACCAAATCACTCACCAAACCTCCACCAAATCACTCACAACTTAGAGTACCACTCTAACTTGAAGGGAAGAGAGGGCCGGCTGGTTAGGGGCTGTTTTAAGGAGTTTCTCACAACAAAAATATAGAGTTTCAACTTGATTTTTGAAGGTATAAACATCTCCGCCAAAGCTTTTACTTTCTTGTTTCATTTCTTGGTTTTGAAGCTTATAGCTTCCTTATTGTTGTTGTTGCTTGGATTTGGTTGGTTGAAATGGGTTCTATGAACTCCCATGTTGGTTAAATGAGGGTTTCCATGATGTTTATGTGTGTGTTAGTGTGTTTATGATGAGGTTTACTAGAAGAAACTAGAAGAGGGAAAGAAAGAGAGAAAACTGTGAGAGGAAGTAAGCTGGCCGAATCTGTCCTCTTATTGCCTTGCCTAAATTTCAAAATTTTGATGCTCAAATGACTGTGAAACTGATGTATATATGTTATATATTGTGAGTAGAAAATTTCTACCAAAAATCATTTGAATTGGTTGAGCAAAACTTGAATTTTTTGAAATGTGAAGAAACCTGGAAATGAATTCAGACTGTCCAAATAGTACCGCTTTGATTGAACATATCTCTTTGTACAAAAGTCGAAATCGAGTGCCGTTTGCGGCATTTGAAACTAGACATTCTTAGCTTTAAAACAGTATAAAAATCACTATCTAGTTCATTTTGTGTGAACTGCAGTGAACTGATAAATTTGGCTGTTCTGTTCAGCCTGTTCATTCAAATGGAAATGAGAAGCTGTAACTTATGGCTTGAATTTGAACTACTTGTGAACTGATTTTAAAAATAATTTCTTCTGACAAAATGTAGGTTTTGGAACTTAGTTTCCAATGCCACCAACCATTCTTTATTTGAGTTTGTATAGAGTGAGATATGGCCTGATTTTTAAATTGCAGCAAAAATGGAAACTGGAAAGTTTCTTCCCTCTTGCTGGCCGAATGGTCAAACTTGTTTTGGAATGTTTTGTTTCAAAAACTTTGTTGTCAATTATCTCTAAACTGCTCATTGGATGTTTATAGAACCTTAGCTTCAACATTTGAGCTAATTGAGGTTGATTGTGTGGGACAAAACGTTTGAAAAGGAAAGAGAACCAACAACAGCAAATTTGCTTTGAAATTTTCCCAAAATTTGACTATTTTGTTAACTGTCTTTCCACATGATTTTTTGCATGAAATTTGGTAGAGATATAGTTCACATATGGAAGATTTAGTGTACCAAATTTGGTATATTTTCAATGCCATTTCGATGGGTAAATGATACTTCAAAGATAGCTTTTCAAATCTGGAAAATGACTGAACACTTTGCAAAACGCAACCAACTTTGCACTGATGCATCTCGATACTCGAAACTCCGAATTTAGTCCGTTTGTTGTGTTTGAAGCCTTGTTTAGAACTCTTATTGTGTTACAAATTTCAAATGCTGATTTACTTTCTGTGAATTATGCCGAATTTCCAAAGTTTGCTGAAAAACCAAGACTGGTTCAAACCCGTCTTCTTAGAACTGAAACTTTGAGCTGAATTATGAATGCTTTCTAGTTGGAATCATGGAAAAGTATCTTCTGAGAACTTTTAGTACTCTGAATTTAGTTTCCAACGGTATAAATTTTTCATTTTTGAACTTACGAAACTCGAGATGCGATTTTTCAAAGTAATGTCACTCTAAATTGGAAAATTTCCGTTTCAACCAAATTACTCCTTTAAGAACTTTCCACCTTCCTTTGTGATTGTTGGACTGTTTTACGTTTGATTTCATGGTTTAATACAAGGTCTCTTTGGAACTTTGAACTATAATTTCAAATCTTGGTCTTCGAAGGTTGAACCTCTCTTGCTGCAATTACTTGATCATATAACTCTCTTGGTTAATGGTACTTCTCTTCGTACTTAAATTAGGGACTTCAACTCCTATTCTTATGGCCTTTATAATTGTACTAGAGTTGCCAATTATGCAAGTATTTTAAAAGAATGATTTGAAAGGTTTCTTGTGAACTTAATTAGTAATGCCCAAAATGCTTTGGCCAAGCTTCTAAGTAAATATATCCATCTTCCTCAATTTTCATGCCAAAACTTAGAGATCTGTTTAATCTTCAACTTGGAGAATCCTGGACATGACTTGACTTGGATTAATGTATTCTTGGATATTTTCAAATGCTACCCTCGTGGATTAAGTTATTAAGTGATATTTGCATTCGATTTGAACGCGTTATCTTTTAAGTGAGAGTAGCGGAAATACTACTAGACTTTGGCTGAATACCTAGGTGAATTGTAATTGTACATGTCTCAGGTGATCAAGAGAATCCCGAGGAACTCGTTTGATCTAGCCTCGCTCTTGTTTTATACTCTTGATTTCGGTGAGTGTTTCTTATGTGTTTAAGTGTTAAGTGCTACTTATAATTGCTTCTATGAAATTTTCCACCGTTTTAAGGTGAGTGTGTACTTTATCTCGCTCGACCTACTAAAATGACAAATTTCTACCATTTAACCATGAATTTCTACCATTTACCGATTTACTTGATTACTTGCACATGTTGTAAGCTCTAAGCTGAACTGGGCCCTGCTTTTGGTTATTAACCTGCTCGAGCTAGGACTGGACTCGGTCGAGTAGGTTGGAACCCCAGGCCACCGTATCGGTATACTTGAGTATTACCACTGGAGGAATAAAGTGATGGCCAGACAACCGGGCGAATTATTGGGGTTTATAAGGTGCAGCTGACCGAAACAGTTCCACATGAACACTGTATCCTTTTAATGTGTGTTTATTTCTAGCATGGTACTCGGGCAGTGGTTCTTTGTCCGAACGTAACACTCCATATAAAAGTCAAAATTGAGTGCCATTTATGGCATCCAAAACTAGACATTCATAGCTTTCCAACGGTATAAAAATCCCCTGCTAGTACATTTTGAGTGATCCGTAACGAATCGGCAAAATCAGCCCTTCTGTTTTGACTGTCTATTCGAATGAAACAGGGAAGCTGTATCTTGTGGCTCGATTTTGTCCCACTTGCGAAAAGATTTTCGAAATGATGTCTTCTGATGAATTGTAGCATTTGGAGCCTAGTTTCAAATGCCATAAATCATTCTCAATTTGGAGATGTATAGAGCTAGATATGGCTTGATTTTGAAAATACGACAAAGCTGGAAACTGGAAACTTTCCCCTTCCTTGCTGACCGAATGGTCAAATCTGTTTTGGGATGTTATATTTCAAAAATTTTAGCGTCATTTAACTACCAATTGCTTATTAAATGTTTTTGAAATCTTGGTTTCAAAAATGGAGCAAAATAGGGCTGATTTCGTCGGACAAATCTTTTGAAAAAGAAAGAGAAATAGGATGGCAGATTAGCTTTGAAAATTTCACAAACTTTGGTCATTTTGTGAACTGCCTTCCCATGTGAGTTTTTATCTAAATTTTGATAGAGAGGTAGTCCATATATGGAGGTTTAAGTGTACCAGATTTGGTGTAATTTCAATACCATTTCGATGCCCAAATAATGCCCCAAACATTGCTCTTCAAATCTGGAAATCCATTGGTCATGTTGCAAAATCAACCGACTTCAACTGTTATATCTTGTTGATCAAAACTCTGAATTTAGTTCCTCTTGTTGTGTTTGAAACTTTATTTGGGACTCTTGTTGTGTTACAAGTTTCAAAGGCTGATTCACTTCCTGTGAATTTTGCCAAATTTCCAAACATCACCGAAAACCAAAACTGGTTCTGTCTTGCCTTCTTGAATCAGCAATTTTGAGCTGAAATATGAATGCCTTCCACTTGGAATCTCGGAAAAGTGTCTTCTAGAAACTTTTAGCGCCCTAAATCTAGTTTCCAATGGTATAAAGTTTTTCAATTTTGGACCTCCCAAATTTAAGATCTGATTTTACCAAGTTTATCGTGTAAAGCTGAAATTTCTGATTTCTTAAGAGTTGAACTTTTAAGAACTTGTCACTTTCTGTTGATATTGATAGATCGTTTTAAACTTGATTTTATGGAGGATACTAGTTTCCCTTGTGGCTTTAAATTCTCACTTTTGAATCTCGATTTTCGAGAGATTAAAGTTCCTTTAATACGTTGTCTTAAGTTTTAAACGAATGTACTTTCATCATTAATTGATAGTGGTTGTGGGTATATGTGAGTGATAGTTAATCGTTATTTCTTCAGGCGTTTAAGAGGATCTTGAAGAGAATCTCGGAGCGAATCACTAAAGATCATATTTTGCACTTACTCATTTGTTTTGAATTAGTGAGTGTCAAGTGCATGAATAGTTGCCAATTACTTGAATTGTTTCTTATTGATTAAGTGATTTTGAATTGTTGAGTCGAGTGTGTACTTTATCGCACTCGTTCTCTTTTATTTGATTATATAATTGAATGTATAATTTTGGTTGACTAGATGTCGATTGGAGTGAATATCATCGACTTATAATTGTAATTGTCGAGTGGAGTGAATCTTATCGACTTATAATAGTAATTGGGGGACGCCCAAATCTCAATTGGCCGACCTTACGACTGGTGCCAGCATGGACTTGGTCGAAAAACTCGGTGAATTATGAGATAATCAAAAGTTTGATCTATTGAGAGATCTCGCTTGGCATATTTGAGTAGTAGTGCCTTTTATAGAAGAAGTGCAGGCCCGGGATAGGGGGTGTAACCCGGGACAAGGGGTGTAACGGTGAACGGGAATTGTGAAATAAGTGGAGTTCTACAGAACTTATACCTATCCGGTTGACGGAGTATCATCACATGGAGGTATTTGATCGAGCCTTGGTGACGCAAGTGGAATCTAGTTCCTGAGAGCTCCTGTATCCTTATTGAGTGTGTATTATTGTTATTTGTGAATTAATTGAACTTTCTTGTTTTATTTCTCGTGCAAATGCTATTGTTACTTGAACTATGTGTTTGCACGTTTTCTTGGCCTCATTGAGCGTCAACTTACCCCATTAGTTTGTTTTCCTTAATAGGAGCTCGGAATGAAAAGAATTTTGGGGAAAGCCGACTTGTTTACTTTTGATTAGAATCTTGGGATGTAATTGACTAGTCGACTCATAGTGGTTGTATTTTGGAAAGATTGGTGTAATTTTGAGAACTTGTGATGTAAGACTTGAAAGTTATTTAAGGGAGAGATTTTTCCTAAATTTGACTTTTATTATTGGTTGTGTACCTTTAAGTTTAAATTCGACTTGTATCGAATCCTGACGAGAGTTGGGCAGACTTTCCACAGATACCCTTGGGTTCACCCTTAGGAGAAGTGGGGCGTCACAGTTGGTATCAGAGTGCTAGGTTTAGAGATCTATTTAGGAGATGTATTAGAGACTTTACCCTTGAGAATAGAAACGAGATAACTTAGTCATACCTTAAGTTGATGTTGAGCGAATTAGTGACTTTAAGTTTCTAACCTAGAATTTGTGGTTGTTTTGTAGAGATAGAGAACGGTAATGGAGGTCACGCTGCTAATGGTAATGGGTATGCTAATGGCCACGTGGAGCCTCTTAGGCCCCTATCTACTATCAAGTACTCGGTGGAGGAACTCGCGTTCGATTCTCGCCTTCCATTAGATTTCCTTGTTGCCCTTGTAGGGAGAGACATACCTACCCTAATGATCTTGTGATATCCATCGATGATGAGCACCATCAGTTGGTGGCTACTAATAGAGCCTTACACTAGGAGATCGAGGAACTGAGTGCTATGGTGGGTGCTCAGGATGCTAGGATTACAGAGCTAGAGGGGACGGTGGTAGACGAGCTGGCTAGAGCTGAGGCCGCTCATGGTGAGCTTCAGAGGACTAGGGTTCGACTCGCTAGGGTAGTCTAGGAGGTCCAGGATCGGGCTGCTAGGATTCTAACTGACACCACCATGTTGATAGAGGAGGTGATGGATGCTGTTCAGAGCCCGGTTTTTGAGGGCACTCCTGAGGAGAAGCCTTTCGAGGAGGATCTGGAGGAGTACCCAGAGGAGGAGGTCCCGCCTGACGGTCCTGCTGAGGATTAGGTTTGGAGTGATGAACCTTTTGACTTTTGTAGCTAGGATTAGTTGGGGTGGTGCTAGTTCAAAGGCCATTGTATTTTGCTTAACTGTGTGGCCTACTTTTTGAGGCACTTGAATCTACTTTTGACGTGCATGACTAATTGCACTTTTGTGGCACATGTGTGCTATATTTTGTAAATGCCCCATGACTTGCTGATCATGTATGAATCTTTAATTGTTAATACATGCTAGTTATCGTTATTTCAAATGCTTTCCGCATTGGCTTGTATTCTAAGTATTTTCTCGCGTAATTATTTTATTTTTTGCATTTAGACATAACTAGGATCATGGATGGACAAAAGAGTGGTACAGGCTGAGTGCGTGGGGTTAGGCAACCCCAACCTCAAGGGGATGATCAAGGGTGAGCAATTGGGCTGAGCCAAGAGCAGGTTGCTGCTATTAACCGTATGATAGATATCTTAGAGTGGTTAACCGAGCGACCGGATTTAGGACTTCTTAACCAACTCAGGGTTCAGGATAGAGGGGAAGATAGAGCTTTGGAGAGATTTTTGAAATTTACTCCGCCTAAGTTTAGTGGAGGACCTGACCTCGAGTTAGCGGAGAACTAGTTGGAGAGAATGACCAACATATTTGTCACCCTAAACTATACTAAGGAGAGACGAGTGACCTTTGCTGCCTTTCAATTTGAGGGGGTAGCACGTGCTTGGTGAGATGTGATAAGAGAAAAATGGGAAATAACATAGACCCCTTGGACCTGAGAAAATTTTACCAGGGAGTTTAATGAGAAATTTCTCTCACCCTTAATTCAAGAGAAAAAGGAGGACGAATTCATAAAATTGATGTAGAGAGCTTTTAGTGTGGCGGAATACGAGGGGAGATTTACTAAACTCTCTAAGTACGCTCTGGAATTGGCGACTAATGAGCGAAAAAGAATAAGACGCTTTGTGCAAGGACTTAATGTGGATATTCAAGAGGGGTTGGCTGCAGCCCAAATCTCTACATTTACTGAAACCTTAGAGAAAACGCAGAGAGTCAAAAGCGCAAGGCTGCAAGTTAGGGACTTCCACACTAAGAAATGGAGCACTCTTAGTTACTTTTCTGGACAAGCAAGTAAAAGTACCCCACCTCCTAAGATGGAAAGAGAAATGGGAGGAGTAAGGACTGCTGAAGCATCAAGAGAGGTTTTAGCAAGAGGAGGCCGTAATGGGTAAGGTCAAGTGAGAGGGACACCTTCTAGTAGACAGACCGTGACTCCTCAAGTTAGTTGTGGCTATTGTGGCAAGTCAATCATTCAGAGAATGATTGCTGGAGAAAGTCAGGAAAGTGCTTGTACTGTGGCAGTGCCGAGCACCAACTCTCAAGTTGCCCAAGTGTTCTGAAGGTAGGAGGTAGCACTCTAAGGTCAGAAAAGTCAGTTTCTAAACAGTCTAATGCTGGAGGGAGTCGACCAAAGGTACTGGTTAGGGTTTACGCTTTGGACTATCAACAGATCCCTGACTCGACTGGGGTGGTTGAAAATACGATCCCTATTTTTCACCATTTAGCTAAGGTTTTAATTGATTCGGGTGCAACACACTCTTTTGTAAACCCTAACTTTATGAGTGGAATAGATGTGAAACCAATTAAATTACCTTATGATTTGGAGGTTAGAACGTCTACTAGGGATCAAAGTTTAATTACTAATTTGGTGTATAGAGATTGTGAGATATGGGTTGGAGAGTAAAAATTACTGGCCGATTTGATGAGGTTAACTATTAAGGGATATGATGTCATCTTAGGAATGGACTGGTTAGCTCGCTACCATACTTAGTTGAATTGTAAGACGAAAATGATAGAGCTGTGTATTTCAGGAGAGGCAACCCTAAAATTGGATGTAAGGGGTAGACTAGCCTCATCTGCTCTTATTTCAGGGATTCGAGCTAGAAAAATGTTGAGTAAGGGAGTTCAAGGATATTTGGTTTTTCTTATAAATACTTCTAATGATAAAGTGAAGTTGGAAGATGTGCCCATAGTAAAAGAGTATCCGGATGTTTTTCTCGAGGAACTATAGTCTTTACCGCCGGAAAGAGAGATAATCTTTAAGATTGATTTGACTTCGGGAGTAGCACCTATCTCTAAAATGCTTTATAGAATGGCTCCAACTGAATTGAAAGAGCTGAAATTGCAATTACAGGACCTTTTAGAGCGAGGCTTTATAAAAGAAAGTGATTCTATGACGCCCAAAAGGAAAATAACTGAAAATTTTTGATGGAAAAGGTAGTATCAAATCCGGCCTCAAATCCGGCCAGTTCTTGGCCGGATTGTTGGTGAATTTTGAAAAAAATAGATTTCGCCACTGCCTTGAATCCGGCGGGAAATTCGGCCAGATTCTGATTAGATTGTGACGTGTCACTTTCGGCAGCTAATTTTGACTGGCTGTTTTCCTTCATTGTTATCTTATTTTTGGCTGAATTTGGTCTTCATTTTTGCTCCTTCTTTCCTGGCTATTTTGAGAGAGAAAACAAGTGAGAAAGTTCCTCATTTTCAAACTTCAATCTTTGCTCAAAATTTTGAGTTTTAACCGGTGGAATCACAAACTACTCCGTACAAGTGTACATTAAGGAGATTAAAGCTATTGATGGAGTGGTTTTTGAAAGGGAAGCTCTAAATTGCTAGCTTTCCTGAGTTTTGAGATAAGTTGGATAAGAAAGTGCTCTCTTGCTTTAATAATGGTTAATTGGTGATTTGTAGAGGTTAGATATGCTATTTTATGGATGATTTCATGATTTTAAGTAGAATTGGATAAATTTTTGATTTATTAGTGAATTTTCTGATTTTATATGATAATTGTTGGTTGGTCATAGAATGATAGCTTGATATGGTGTGAAATGGGGCCTTTGTGTCTTAGTTGTGGTTATTTGCAAAAAATTTCAGGATTTGTGCGAAAATCCCAGTTTTAGAGTTTTAATTTGGGGCTTTCTTATGGTTGGTTTTTGAGCTCTTAATTGGTTAAGATTTAGGGGTATTGTGGCCTTAGTTAGATGTGTTTTATAGTCTATGATTTGTACGTATAATTGTGGTTGAATTGAGATGGTATTGGTATTGTTTATAGGGTGGAAAGTCAAGAAATTAAGGGGAAGTGCTGTCCAATCTTTGAGAGCATTTGATTGCTTTGAGTTTGAATTAACTCTTGGTAGAAATGAAAGGCTTGGACTTGAACAAGGCAATTTCTGTGATGGATGGTTCCTGAGCCGTGGTTTGTGAGTGATCCGCAAACTATTTGCAAAGTTTCTTTTCGAACTAATTCTTGCATTGGTTACTCGATTGCATATCATTTGTGTTTGTGTGTGTGCCATGACATGATTTGGCTCCATTGAGTTCTTGGAAAATCTTGTACTAGGAACCAACGTCTCCACCACTGGTTATTTGGAGCAAATGGCTCCCTTGTACTGTTTGACTTACTGGATCTGTTTGAGCGTTGGAGTTCTAAGTACGATGATTTCACTGGCTCACAAGAGAAATATACATACATTTGATCACTGATTCATGATATCTTTTAAACGCATTATTGTGAAACTGGTTGATTACTAATTTTTAACGGATACTCGCTGAGCTTCTAGCTCACCCCAAAAATATTTGTTTCCCCTCCACAGGGCTCGAGGCAAAAGAAAGTACTGGTATTACGTTATTCGTGTGACTGGATGGAATATCTCTTGTAGAGTTTGAATTTAGCATTCATCTTGTGTAATAGTTGGTATCAAGGATTGTATGAATGTTTGGAATAGATCGGATGTATGGATATGTTCCACGCCTGGAAACTAGTATTTGTTTCGTTTTGATATGTATATTCATGGAGGAATTGATGTATATTTGAGATTGACATTGTACGATAATTGAAGACTATAGTGAGTGAGTGAGCCCCGGCGAGAGTTGGGCAGGCGGTCCGCCAAACCATTTGGTTCGCCTTAGGGGGAGGTAGGGATGTCACAGTTGGTATCAGAACTTAGACTTCAGATCTCTGTAGTATATCTTAGGCTAAAGTTTAGGATGCTGGACTGTGGGACTGGTTTGAAAGTGGTAAGCAAGATATGACTTGGTTGCTCCCAAGCATACATCAACCGATTCTAGCACTAGTGTACGGCCTGAGTTAAACAGTTTCTTAGTTTTGGATTCTTGTACTTGAGTACTCGATACTTTTCCTGAGAAAATGCTTGTGAATTTGGAAGGAACATGGTCTAGTGTGTAATGAGGTGAATAGAAATCATAAGTGAATTTGAGATAAGTTGTAATGGCGCAGATTGGAGCACAGAGGATTTTGTATTGTACTCAAGACTTAACCGAATGAGGAGATTGAAATGATGAATGTTATCTAGAACTTGTCCAATAAGATTTTGGCTAGGGTTTTGATAGATTGCAGTGGTGGCCAGAATTGTTAGGAAAACTTCTGGTTTTTGCATCCTTCTTCTAGTCTTCTTATTTGATTAAGGTTTGATCCACTCGATTTGTAAGTGTTGAGAGTTGAACTACCTGAGACTGATTTTGAACTGCCTGAGACCGACTAGGCTGAATTCACTTGAGACTTGAACCTGTTTAAGCGAGTGTGCTCTTATGTACACTTAATGACCTGGCTTGCCTGAATATATGGTATCTCTTTTACGCATGAGCAAGTGGCTTGATTCGTATATAACCTGTTTGTGGATTTGAATTTTGTGACTGCTTGAGAATGTGAGTTGTTGGGCATAAGCTAGGAGAGTGAGTTCTTATTCGTACTCGTGCTCCTTGAACTTGAAGCAATTGATCATGTTTTTGAACTTGTATGCTTTATGTGTGGTTGTAGACAGGCAACTACTCTTCCGTAGCGGTTGAACTGAACCTCTCTGGTGAGGCATTGCCTGTTGTGTTTTCAAGCACTGCCATTCTTCTGGCAAGGCATGCCTGTTGTGTTATCAAGCACCGCCAGGGATGAACTTCTTGAATTGAACCTCTCTGGTGGGGCATTGCCTGTTGTGTTGTCCAGCACCACTAGGGATAAAATTCCTGAACTGAAACTCTCTGGCGAAGTATAGCCATTATGCTAGTTTGTTGTGTTGTCCAGCACCGCCAGAGACAAATACCTGAACTAAGACTTTTTGGTGAAGTATAGCCGTTGTGCTAGCTTGTTGTGTTGTCCAGCACCACCAGGGGTAAATTTCCGATTTGAGGTTAAGCCATGTCCTGAATTTTTCGAATATCTAGGACTTTATTTCCAACTCAGGGCTAGTTGTTTGAACTAAGCCCTTTTGCATGTTCTTTTTGATTACTTGTTTAGCTATCTATTGGTCCGTTACAAAGTGATAAGTGGGATTGGAGTGGTTCTTAGTACTTGACTGATTTTCGAGAACTATTTGGACCTGATTAGTACAAGTTGGAATGTCGAGGACGACATTCTTTTAAGGGGGGAAGTTTGTGATACCCAAAAGTAAAAGAAACGAAAATTTTTGATGGGAAAGGTTAGTATCAAATCTGGCCAGTTCTTGCCGGATTGCTGGTAGATTTTGAAACAAAAAAATAGATTTTCTAGCTTCAATCTTTGCTCAAATCTTGAGTTTTAACCGGTGGAATCACAAACTACTCCGTACAAGTGTACATTAAGGAGATTAGAGTTATTGATGGAATGGTTTTTGAAAGGGAAGCTCTAAGTTGCTAGCTTTCCTGAGTTTTGAGGCAACTTGGATAAGAAAGTGCTCTCTTGCTTTAATAATGGTTAATTGGTGGTTTGTAGAGGTTAGATATGCTATTTTGTGGATGATTTCATGATTTTAAGTAGAGTCGGATAAATTTCTGATTTATTAGTGAATTTTCTAATTTTATATGATAATTGTTGGTTGGTCATGGAATGATAGCTTGATATGGTGTGAAATGGGGCCTTTATGTGTTAGTTGTGGTTATTTGCGAAAAATTTCAGGATTTGTGCGGAAATCCCATTTTTAGGGTTTTAATTTGGGGCTTTCTTATTGTTGGTTTTTGAGCTCTTAATTGGTTAAGATTTAGGGGTATTGTGGCCCTAATTAGGTGTGTTTTATAGTCTATGATTTGTATGTATAATTGTGGTTGAATTGAGATGGTATTGGTGTTGTTTATAGGGCAGAAAGTCAAGAAATTAAGGGGAAGTGCTGTCCAATCTTTGAGAGCATTCGATTACTTTGAGTTTGAATTAACTCTTGGTAGAAATGAAAGGCTTGGACTTGAACAAGGCAATGTCTGTGATGGATGGTTCCTGAGCCGTGGTTTGTGAGTGATCCCCAAACTATTTGCAAAGTTACTTTTTGAACTAATTCTTGCATTGGTTACTCGATTGCATATCATTTGTGTTTGTGTGTGTGCCATGACATGATTTGGCTCCATTGAGTTCTTGGAAAATCTTGTACTTGGAACCAACGTCTCCACCACTGGTTATTTGGAGCAAATGGCTCCCTTGTACTGTTTGACTTACTGGATCTGTTTGAGCGTTGGAGTCCTAAGTACGATGATTTCACTGGCTCACAAGAGCAACATACATACATTTGATCACTGATTCATGATATCTTTTAAACGCATTATTGTGAAACTGGTTGATTACTGATTTTTAACGGACACTCGCTGAGCTTCTAGCTCACCCCAAAAACATTTGTTTCCCCTCCACAGGGCTCAAGGTAAAAGGAAGTACTGGTATTACGTTATTCATGTGACTGGATGGAATATCTCTTGTAGAGTTTGAATTTAGCATTCATCTTGTGTAATAGTTGGTATCAAGGATTGTATGAATGTTTGGAATCGATCGGATGTATGGATATGTTCCATGCCTGGAAACTAGTATTTGTTTCGTTTCGATATGTATATTCATGGAGGAATTGATGTATATTTGAGATTGACATTGTACGATAATTGAAGGCTGTAGTGAGTGAGTGAGTCCTGGCGAGAATTGGGCAGATGGTCCGCCGAATCCTTTGGTTCGCCTTAGGGGAAGGTGGGGCTGTCACAGATTCACCGTGGGGAGCTCCAGTGTTGTTTGTTAAAAAGAAAGATAGTAATTTGAGGTTGTGTATAGACTACCGAGCCTTGAATGACGTTACTATCAAGAATAAGTATCCTTTACTCTATATTGATGAATTGTTTGATCAATTACACGGAGCGGTGGTATTTTCAAAGTTGGATTTTAGGCAAGGTTATTATCAATTAAGGATTTTGAAAAAAAATATATTTAAGACTCCTTTTAACTTGAGGTACGGACACTTTGAATTCGCAATGATGCCGTTTGGATTGACCAATGTACCTGCAGATTTTATGGATTTAATGCACCGAATCTTTAAGCTTTATCTGGATCAATTTGTAGTGATGTTTATTGATGATATATTAGTGTACTCTAAGACCTTGGAGGATCATGAGAAACATTTGAGAGTTGTTTAACAAACCTTGAGGGAACATCAGTTGTATGTTAAGTTTAGCAAATATGATTTTGGTTGAAGGAAGTGACTTTCTTAAGTCATATAATTTCCAAGAACGGAATTAAAGTGGATCCAACCAAAGTTGAAGCAGTTTCTAAATGGAAGCAACCGAAAAATCCTACTGAACTTTGAAATTTTATAGGATTAGCAGGGTATTACTGGAGATTTATCAAAAATTTTTCTAAGATTGCGGGACCCATGACTGAGTTGACTAAGAAATGTGGAAAGTTTATATAGAGCCCGAAGTGTGAAGAGAGTTTCAGGAGTTAAAGGAGCGTTTGACAAGGGCCCATGTTTTAGCCTTATCGAATGAAAAGGATAGTTTTGTGGTCTATATAGATGCTTCAAAAGAAGGCTTGGGATGTGTATTGATGCAGAATGAAATGGTGATTGCATATACCTTTAGGAAATTAAAACCTCACGAGAGAAATTATCCAACCCACAATTTGGAGTTAGCAACTGTAGTATTTGCATTGAAGAAGTGGGGACATTACCTATATGGGGTGACGTTTGAAGATTTCACCCACCACAAGAGTTTTAAGTATTTGTTTTCCCAAAAAAAAATTGAATTTGAAACAACGTAGATGAATGCAATTTTTAGAGGATTATGATTGTACAATTAATTATCACCCAGGGAAGGCTAATGTGGTAGCAGATGCTTTAAGTTGTCAAGTGCAAGTGGCAGGATTAATGATTAAAGAATTGAACTTGTTTGAGGAGGTTAGTGTTTGGAATTCTCGTCTCAAACTGAAAAAAATAATTCTTGGAAACATTGTTGTGAAATTCACTCTGTTGGAACGTATCAAGAAAGTTCAAGAGAAGGATTCTGAAGTGCAAAAGTGGTTGGAGAAAGTTAATAAGAGAGAAAAATCGGATTTTAGTAATGGTGTACTAAGGTTTCGAAATTGCATGGTGGTGCCAAAGGACGAAGGGCTAAAAAGGGAAATCTTAGAAGAAGCGTACCGTTCTAAGTATACGGTACATTCTGGGGGAAATAAAATGTACCAAAACTTGAAGAGTTTGTACTGGTGGGAGAACATGAAGAAGGAAATTGGTCGGTTTGTCCAGACTTGTTTGATTTGCCAGCAGATTAAAGCCAAGCATCAGAAACCATCTGGCTTATTGAAACCTTTAGAGATACTCAAGTGGAAGTGGGAAAACATCACCATGGATTTTATATCTGGATTGCCAAGGACACAAAGAGGTCACGATGCTGTTTGGATAATAGTAGATAGGTTAACCAAATCTGCTCATTTTCTGCCGATTAGTATGAAGTACTCACTAGAGAAACTAGCTAAGTTGTGCTTGGATGAGATTATAAGGCTACACGGGATACCAATAAGTATTGTATCTGACCGAGACCCTCGGTTTGTTTCTTGATTCTAGCAGAAGATGCAAGAAATGTTAGGAACTAAGTTGAGTTTTAGTACTACTTACCATCCTCAGACTGGTGGACAGTCGGAGAGGATAATTCAGACTCTTGAGGACATGTATTTTGGATTTTGGAGAGAGTTGGAGTAAGTACTTGCATTGATAGAGTTTGCTTATAATAATAGCTTCCATTCATCCATTCAAATGGCTCTGTATGAAGCACTTTATGGCCGGAAGTGTAGATCTCCGATTTGTTGGGATGAAGTAGGTGAAAGAAAGATCTTAGACCCAACTGCAGTACCATGGATTGAAGAGGCACGAAAAAAAGTGAAGTTCATACGCCAAAGGATTCAGACAGCTCAGAGCCGTCAAAAGAGTTTTGCAGACAATCGAAGGAAAGATTTGGAGTTTTCGGTTGGAGATCAAGTTTTTCTTAAGATGACGCCTCTAAAAGCAAATTTGATGGCAGGAAAAGAAAAGAAGTTGCAACCTAGATTTGTAGGGCCTTATAAGATACTTCAACGTGTGGGAAATGTGGCTTATAAGTTGGAACTGCCACTAAGTTTCTCTTGGATTCATAACGTTTTCCATGTATTTATGCTCAAGAAATATCATCCAGATCCATCTCATGTACTGCAATTGGAAAATATTGAGATTGATAAGGCACAGACTTATGAGGAGATACCAGTGAAACTTCTAGATCGTAAGGTGAAGGATGTGATACCCCAAGTGTTAGGGTTTTTTTAAAAAAAAATAAAAATAAATAAATAAATAAAGTACTAAGGTTATTTCTTTGGATTTGATTTAAAACCTTGTTTTGTTTTAAAAGACTAGAAACCCTAAAAGTCTAATCACAACCCTAGTTTCACTTGTGACTGACCGTTTTCTCAAATAGCTCATATTTTAACCGAAACCCTAAATTCAATTTATGGAATTGTAAAACCCCTCACGTTTTTCTTAAAAATCCCCTTTTATTTGGAACTTATGATTTTATAATAGCCCTACCACCCAATCACCCCACGATAAGTGCAAATGAACATGAAAGTAAATGTTTTCCCTTTTCATTTTCAAGTTAGAGCAAATTAGGGTTTTCACGTTTTTCTGTAGTGTGATTATTCGGTACGGAGTGAGGATCAAATTTGGTAGGTAAGAGTGACTTTTGGATGAGGAAATGATATATGATTTGAAGTGATAATAAGTTAGTAATTAGAAGGTAAAAACCCTAGTATACGCGATTTTAGAAAAAAATCGGTTCACACTGACAGGTATCGATCACTACCGATTGAACCCACCACTTGACCACCACTTCCTTACCACCGCATACCCTTGTTATTTTTGCAAAATATCCCCCCTCATCTTCAGCCATGTGACCGAAATTTGTGGCTAAAATACAAGGAAAAGAAAGCAAAAACTTGGAAGGCTTTGGTGGTGACAAGTGTCAACCACCTATGGTTCCTTAGCTAAGACAAAGTCTCACCTTCTTATCTTCCATTTGAGTCCATTTTTCCCTCATTTCTTTCTGTTTTGGCTGAGAGCAAGAGGAGCAAGAGAGGGAAGAGAGTTTTCCATCTTCTACCTTGAATCCAACCATTTGAGTGCAACCAAGAAAAACTAAACCGATTAATCACTAGTTGGAAGCTTGGGAAGCTTAAAGAACCAAGAATTTCAAGGAGAGGTGAAGGATCATCCTTGCAAGCTTGTGTCTTGAGGTATAATGGCTGATCAACCATTCTTTCTCCATTAATCATGATTAAGTTGGGTATTAATGTTGGTATTGTGTTTGTGATGCTTGTTTCAAATGATTTTGATGATTAGATGGATGACTTTTTTGAGTTAGGGTTTCTTGTGAGTTAGGTGTGGTATGATGTATATATATGGTATATGATCTTGTGAAGGTAATAGTAGTGGTAGTTTCAAGGTGAAAATGTGAATTATAGCTTGAAATAACAAAAATTTCAGATTTCTGGAAAATTTAGTTTCAGCTCTGCCTGATTCTATTTCATCATGTTAGAGGCCGAAACAGGCTTAGCACAAAACATGAAAGTTGTAGAGAATGACATTTTATGATTACCTACAAAATTTCAACTCAACTGGATCAATGTAGCCTGTGAAAAGATGAAAATATCCTGACTGCCATAGGAGTAAAGTCAGTGGACAGTTTTGACAGTACACTAAGTTAGTTGAGTTTGTTCACCTTGATATGTACTGAACTAGCCTTTAGCCAAAACATGAAAGTTTTATTACTTTATCTTAGCTTTTCAACGCCTCCAAGAACTTCTTAAATGGACTTTGGTAGTTTGAGATATGGCCATTTGAAGGTAGTGCAATTAACTAGTTTATTAGTTGGAAATTGGTTCTGTGAATTTGACTGGGTTACATTGGAATTTGGACTAAGTGATCTTCATCAAAATTGTAACCCTTTGTCTTAGCTTCAAAACAGTATATATTGCATCCCAATCCAATAAGTGTAGCTTTGGTTGTGTCCATTACGCAAAAACACGTCAAATCTGTCTTTTGCTAAACCTCATTTCCGCACATGTCGTTAGTTGATTTTGTACTTGTATTACCTTGAGCCTATTGAATGGCTATTGGAATGAGATTGTTTGGTGTCTAACTTTGGGTTTGATTGAGGAAAAGAATGAAGCCATAAATGGCTGAAAAATAGGAAAATACAAAAGGCTTGCTGCCCAAATTTACGTTCAAGGGCTAGGTAGACATACTTGCAACTTGAGTAAGGGTTAAGAGTGATTACTGCTTGAACCATCTAGGATATTGCATCTTCTTTTATCGAGGTATATCAGTAAGGACTTGACTGAACTTGTACCCTTGAGAAATAAAATAATGACTGCTCGGAATACGTTTTTCTTGCACTTTTGACTCAAATGACATTTCAAAGTATAATGTTACAAAGTTATATAGTTTGAAAAGCGAGCGAGTGTCTCACTAATATTCTCCAAGTGAATTTCAATTTCTTAATTCTTATTGAACGAAACGTTTAAGTTTTAAGCCTTAGTTACTTTTAAAAGTTCTTAAACAATGTTTTATCGCAGATTTGGACTTCGCACACGGAGTAATACCCGAACGTAACTCATAAAGACACCGCATTTTGGGTGAGTGCTTCTAAATACCTGGTTGACTTGGACACTTGTTCACAATACTTGTACATAATTGATATGAGATTTGTTGATCGGGCAAGAGTGTAATTTATCGCACTTGCCCTAACATGATCTATACTTATTTATTGTTGCAATTAACTTGATATACCTGTACTTGATTTGTAAGTGTGGAGCGGCAGTATGTACCACACTCAATCCGAGTGGGAGGTGCCGCTCATTCCTGTCTCTATACTTTTATCTTAATTCCGTCGATTGGAGAGGTTATCTCATCAACTTCTTGGGGGCCCAAACCCCATTGACTAGTTAATCGAGTCGAGCCAGCAAGGGCTTGGTCGATTAGATAACGAACCATGGATCATTAGTTATATCGAGTGGAGTAATATCTCCTCGACTAATCGGTATACTTGAGTATTACCACCCGTGTTTATTGAGAATTTTGGGCCCAGTAGGGGGTGTGAATGGTGGACGGAGAGTAGTGTAAGTGGTGCTCTACTGGATTGGTTACTTACTTGAAGGTTGACAGAGTGTCAACTATTACTTGATCAAACTCTGGTGATGCGATGGGAATTTGGCTCCTGAGAGCCATCCGTATCCTTATACTTTGGAATGATTATTGTTTATTAGATTATTGTTTCTTTTGAAAAACTTTACACTCGCTCACTTTGAGATTTGCTACTTAAAGTATTTTTGTTCACTCTTATGAACTTTTGATGCCATTAACTTGGTACGTTGATATTCGTACTTTCAAAATGGTCAATTTGTTATTTGGAACTTCACTGGGCTTTTAGCTCATTCCACGCCATTTGTTTTCCTTACAGGGGGTACGAGCGAGGCATGAGACATGTACAGACTAGCATAGCCTATTTGTTTTGAATTTTGAATATGTACTCACGCTAGTACCCGACTAGGGTTGATTGTACTCGATTTGTAAACACTTTGGAGTTTTTTGGTGTGTAGGAGCTTTGTATCTGGATTTGAGTATCAATGTATATATTAAGTGGATGTGTTATTCAATTTCTATGGATGTACGTTCTTAGTTTTTTTTTCTTAAGATACGAGTGGGTGAGTCCTGGCAAGAGATGGGCAGGCAGTCCGCTAAACCTTGGGGCCCTAGAGGGAGGTGGGGCCGTCACAAAGGAACTAAGGCATAAGCGAATCCCTTTGGTAAAAATCCTTTGGAAGAATCACGGAGTAGAGGAAGTAACTTGGGAAGTAGAGAAGGAGATTCGGAAGAAATATCCAGATCAAGGTATGAATTTCGTGGATGATATTCTTTTAAGGGGAAGAGGATGTGGGACTCATGTTTTTATTCTTAAAATAGTCATTTTTATAATTATTTGCCCTAGAGTTAGTTGATTATATTTTAGTTACATGAATTGCACTTAAATTTTGCTTTATCGTGCGTGAGTCGGAAGTTCGCATAAATCGTATCGGAACGACTAAGTGGAGATTTGAGGAATTAATGCTAGACTCGTAAGAGTGAGTAATTACAGTGTTAAAAGAATTACATTGGAAGATTAGTGCATGAATGTATCAAACCCGAGAGAAAGTGGCGGTACGAAACCCTATTTTGACAACTATTCAAAGTTGACTTTTGGCAAGCTTAGTGGCTACTTTTCCCTCCAATCTTCCAATACAAGCTAAATACTCAAACACTCTCTCTTCTCCTTTCCATTCGGCCGAACCTAGCAAAGGGAAAGGGAAAAAAGAAACTCTATTCTTTTGCTTCAAGTTCACTTACAAATCTTCATCCAACTTCATAGATTCTTGGGTTATCATTCCATCTAGGAGAAAGAAGCAATCTTGTGGATTTTCTTGGAGGAATTTCGTTGGAAAATCTGGTTTCCAACTAGGGTTCATATCTTGAAGAGGTAACCTTTCTTCACTTCTTAATCTTTCAAATTTTAAGAAAATGGATGGTTAGTTTCATGGGTTTGAAACCCTAATCGCTTGTATAGGCTAGCGGACTTGAGAAACTTTATTTCTTGCTTTAAAATCATAAGCTAGCTCTCTTGATGAGGCCTCTAGGTAGCTGATTCGAGGCTTGATTGTTTGATTAGGGTTGTTTATTTGATGAATGAGATGATTACGGTTAGAAAATGGAGAGAAATTGAAGGAAAGTTACGAAAGGTAGCTGGCCGAAATTCTGGTCATGTTGTTTTGTTTTAGTTTCAAAATTTTCATGTTTGGTTGACTGTTAAATTGATGGATATATGTTGAATATTGTGTGTACAAAGTACCTTTCAAAAATCATATCGAATGGTTGCACAAAACTTGAGTTTTGGTAAAGATTCAAATCTGGAAAATGCCTAGCAGGGTACTCAGGCAGTGGTTCTTTGTCTGAATGTAACTCTCTGTATAAAAGTAAAAATTGAGTGCCATTTATGGCATCCAAAACTAGACATTCATAGCTTTCCAACGGTATAAAAATCCCCTGCTAGTTCGTTTTGAGTGATCCGTAGTGAATCGGTAAAATCGGCTGTTCTGTTTTGACTATCTATTCGAATGAAACTGGGAAGCTGTATTTTGTGGCTCAATTTTGTCCCACTTGTGAAAAGATTTTGAAACTTATGTCTACTGATGAATTGTGTAATTTGGAACCTAGTTTCCAATGCTATAAACCATTCTGAATTTGGAGATGTATAGAGCTAGATATGGTTTGATTTCGAAAATGCGACAAAGCTGGAAACTGGAAACTTTTCCCTTCCTTGCTGACTGAAAGGTCAAATCTGTTTTGGGATGTCATATTTCAAAAATTTTAGTGTCATTTAACCATCAATTGCTTATTAAATGTTTCTAAGATCTTGGTTTAAAAAATGGAGCGAAATGGGGCTGATTTCGTAGGACAAATCTTTTGAAAAATAAAGAGAAATAGGATAGCAGATTAGCTTTGAAAATTTCACAAACTTTGGTCGTTTTGTTAACTGCCTTCCCATGTGAGTTTTTATCTAAATTTTGATAGAGAGGTAGTCTATATATGGAGGTTTAAGTGTACCATATTTGGTGTAATTTCAATACCATTTCGATGCCCAAATAATGCCCCAAACATTGCTTTTCAAATCTGGAAATCCATTGGTCAGGTTGCAAAATTAACCGACTTCAAACTATTATATCTTGTTGATCAAAACTCTAAATTTAGTTCCTCTTATTGTGTTTGAAACTTTATTTAGGACTCTTGTTGTGTTACAAATTTCAAAGGCTGATTCACTTCCTGTGAATTTTGCCAAATTTCTAAACATCGCCGAAAACCAAAACTGGTCTGTCTTGCCTTCTTGAATCAGCAATTTTGAGCTGAAATATGAATGCTTTCCACTTGGAATCTTGGAAAAGTGTCTTCAGAAACTTTTAGTGCCCTGAATCTAGTTTTAAGCGGTATAAAGTTTTTCAATTTTGGAATTGCCAAATTTAAGATCTAATTTTACCAAGTTTATCGCATAAAGCTGAAATTTCCGATTTCTTAAGAGTTGAACTTTTAAGAACTTGTCACTTTCTGTTGATATTGATAGATCATTTTAAACTCGATTTCATGGAGGATACTAATTTCTCTCGTGACTTTAAATCTTCACTTTTGAATCTCGATTTTCGAGAGATTAAAACTCTTTGAATACGTTGTCTTAAGTTTTAAACGAATGTACTTTCATCCTTAATTGATTGTGGTTGTGGGTATATGTGTGGTACCCCCACTTCTCCCTAAGGTGAACCAAGAGTATCCGCGGAACGCCTGCCCAACTCTCGCCAGGACTCAAGTAATTTCTATTCAAGCTTATAGCGATGCTAGATGTCAACAACCAGATAATATAAATACAAATAGTGTGGAAGCGTTCAAACTTAACAATATTTAACAATTATCCAATCCTTACATCAGGTTTTCATAATACAGTCCAAAATATACAATAGCCAGAAGTCTAGTGAAAAGATTTGGAACCCTATTACAAAAGTACACAAAAGAGACATTCCTTCGAATCTCAATCCAAGCCCAAATCCTGTTAAGGAAAACAAATCTATAGGGTGAGCAAAACGCTAGTGAGGCCAAGATCACACATGCAAGCACATTGTTCAAGTAACAATCCAAAATTTACAAGTCGAGCAATAATATGTCAAGGAATTAACAATTCACTGAAAAACAGAAACAATTCAAGGATACCGGAGCTCTCAGGAGCTATATTCCACTGGCACCATCAAGAACCTCCACGAATTGACACTCTGTCAATCGGGTAGGTTTAGTCCGTAGAACTCCACTTAACATGTCCCCTTTCACCTTACATACCCCTGTTTCGGGCACGCCTGTCGTTTGTTTGAGGCGATACTACTCGAGTATGCCAAGCAAGATTTCTCAATAGATCAAGCTTTTATTTTCTCATGGTTCGCCAAGGAGCCCGACCAAACCCATGCTGACTCGAGTCCAAGGTTGGCCAATGAGATTTGGGCATCCCCCAAGCATGTTCAGGTGTTGAGAATATTCACTCCAGTGACGTATGCAGCCATAGCATACTATTTCAAGTCATTCAAGCATGTAACATATTCAAGCAATTGAGATATTCAAGCATTTTAAGCATGAATTATTTATTTCAAGCGAGAACGAGTGCGATAAAGTACACCCCCGTCTCAAGTTTCAAAATCTCAAGTATTAATAACAAGTAAACATGTATCGAGTTCACAGGAGTTCAAGTAATCATGCACTTGACACTCACTAAGTAATCAAGAAGGAATAGCACTTGAAGTTCAAGCGTCCACCGTGGGATCCTCTTGAAATTCCTCTTATGTGCTTGAGCAATTAACAACGGACTTTTACTGATAATCCTCAAGCAATGAGGAAGGTCGTACACTAGTAGGATCTTAGAAAATATCTCAAAATCGGGTCTAGGTTTCTTTTTTGAAAAATCGAGACTCAAGAAAGTTACAAGACTCGAGTAAAAACGGATCATTATCCTTAAAATCATTGGATGGGAACAAGTACAAGCAATTAGATTTCAAAACGAACGACCAAAGTCGGAAAAGGGCAGGTGACGTCACAATTCGGCCGAGTTCTGGCCGGATTGGAGGCAGAGACCAACCTCCATTTTTTTCAAATTCCAACACCAATCCGGCCGACTATCCGGCCAAGAACTGGCCAGGTTCAAGGCCGGATTCTGGTGAACAGTTTCCCGCGCGCAATGCTTTCAAATGGTCACAATTTCTAATTTTTGGTAAAATTTTTGAAAAATCATAACTCACTCCCTGGTTGTCCAAAATTGGAAAATTTGGTACCGTTGGAAAAATCTTTCAAAGTACTAAAAGTTTTTAGAGTACACATTTTCATGATTTCAAACGGAAGATATCCAAAATTTGGCTCAAAGTTTCTGTTCTAGACTATCGAGGCAGTTTCGAGGTAGATTTTTCGCCAATTTTGAAAATTCGGCAAAATTTACAGAATTGGAACTAGCCTCTCAAATTTGAAACTCAACAAGAGTTGCAATCAAAGTTTAAAGTAGAACAATCAGAACAAGAATTGAAGTTTTGAGTATGTTTAAGTATAGGTGATTAAGATAGGAAAGTGATTAGTGAAGAATTAAGTGTGATTACATGTTTTGGACTAGATTAGGTTTAAGTCCTATGGAGTAAATTGAAAGAGTTCCAAATGTTTGAGAGCAAGAGTGGAACAAAAGCTAAGTTGAAGTGCAAGGGTTAAAAAACAAATAAGGTACTTTTATGTGATTGGTTAGCCATAAGAAATATCTTTCCTAAGTGGTCTTGCACCACATATTAGTCACAAGAGACATAACCAAGTCATTAGTAAGACAAAACAAAGCAAAACAAGAGAGGGAGATAGAGAGAGAGAGACGTGGGAGAAGAAGAAGAAAACAAGGGAAAGTTTGCAAAGGTCAACCAAAATTCTTCCATAAATCTTCATCTTGAAGCATAAAGAATCCACCTTGGAGTTGGCCTAAGGTCATTAGCCATCATACATACGTTATTTTGAGGTAAGAAAGTCTAGTTGAAGATTTAAGTTGGTTAATGATTCATGAACTAGTGGTTATTGTGGTAAAGGATGTTAGTTGTGATTGAATATGGTGCCTTTATGTTTCCCACTTATTTTATGGATTAATCTGGTGAAATTTGGGGCCTTGATGTTCGGCCATATGAACCCTAATTAGGGTTTCTTGCTAAACATTTTAGTTAGCTCTAATCTTGTGTTATTGAACTTGTAGTGGTTGTGTTTGATAATCGGTTTCATTGGTTTGGTGAGTGAATGGTAAAAACTGATTTGGGTTAAGAAACCCTAGGCTAAAGCAAGGAGTATAAGCTTGGTTAAGGATTAGCTTGGTTAGGGTTTGATGGGTTAAGTTTTGAAGTAGCTAGAGTTGGTGAGATTAGAATCTTTATTAAGGTTAGTGTTTGGTAAGTTTTGGGATTAAATTGGGATTTGGGCCTTTTGTGAAGCTATTAGAAGCTGGTATATGTGTGTTTCTTTGGTATGAATTTGACCTGAAAGTTTGTATGAGAACCATAGAAACGGACTGTGCGGTTGCGGCGCGCGACAACCTGCAAAATGGGGAAACTGGCCAGCCCAGCATCTGAATTTTAGCTCTGTTTTTCTTTATGTTGCATGCTGATTCAAAAGTTTCTCAAAACATTAAAGTTGTAGCTTCTTAAGTGGTTGTTGTGCTTGCAAAATTTCAGGTCCATCGGATCTGTGTAGCCTGAGTTATGACCCGAACACTAATAGTTATGTAAAACTGTGGATTTGGTGATGTTTCTTGATTTGGCCTCTGACCATGCTCATTTCGTCTTGATAACGTATGAACTGGGTGTTGATCCCTTCATAAGAAATGTAGATCTTGGTCTTACCTTCGAAACGGAATAAAGTGCATTGAAATCCGAGTTCCATAGCTTCAGTTATGGTCAAACCAAGGTTGGTTGTTAGAACTGCCCTTGAATTTGAACAGTTCCGACAGGAACTTTGGACCTATTTTTCCCAATGCTCTGTATTGATTCAGGTTTTGTCCAGAACATAAACATTTTAGCATTATGACATAGATTTCTAATGCCTTTAGAATTTCTCGATTTGGATTTGTGAGCTGTGAGTTATGGTCCAGCAAACAAACCCTGTCCGTCACCCTAAAATGCAAATTTCTGGTACTATTTTCCATAATTTCGACCTATTTCCATTCAGATCTAGATTAAGGTGTCTTCATGAAAATTATAGCCCTTCCTCTTAGTTTCGCAATGGTACCTCATTCACTTTGATCCTACACTCATAGCTCCGATTGTGTTCGAAAAGTTTTTGACACCAAAACGGTTATGCTGCCATTTCCGTTTCTGTATGCCGTTTCCACACTTGCATGTGCCAATTTTGCCGTTTTGCTTGATTTATGCATTCTAGTAGCCATTTGTGATATATTGTGATACAATCTTCTATTTCAGACGGTGGTGAGCTAGACGGTGCCAGTGAGGCCTACTAGCTGGGATACGTGACGTGATCTTCACATTTTTGCTATACTTGTTTTTTGTGTAAGTACTCAGGTCATTTGTTTGTATACGTTGCTTATGTGTTTTGAGATGAATGTAAGGGTGCTTAGGTGACGGTGTACTTTATCACACTTGACCTAAACCCTAATTTGCACTTGTGTACCTTTATGAGATGTGTATACTGTAAGGCCCGAAAACAACCCTTTTCTAGGCGACCACACAATGGAGCAGTTGATAAGAAAGCACAAGTGCTTGTGAGTAGAAGAGATAAACAATTTAAAGATCATAAACGTAACAATAAGTAAATAAAAAGGAAAAAGTTGCAAACCAATTAACTACCCAACTCCTCTTGAGCTTGTAGGTTAATTGAGACGAGCTACTTCAAGTTGATGAATTACAATCACTCTTCTGTACAAAGAAAGGTTCACCTCCTCCTTACCCCGAACTCCACTCGGTCAAGTCAAGACGTTTTACTATCCCTCAGGACAACCCTCACAGAGCTACACTCATGAAGAATTTACTCACAAATGAAAAGCTTACAATGAATCTCACACCACTAAGACTACAAATCTTCTTTGAAGAGTATTTTCTCACTAAAATCTCTCTTGATCTTTTGTATCTTCAGTGTGCAAAAGTTGTTTAAAGTATCTGATCAACCACTATTTATATAGGACCAAGAAAGTGCCTTGTTAATGCTTCCAACGGATAGAAAGTAGCTGAAGAGTCAACTAGCCGTTGGAGTGTCGGACGTCCGATAGTCCTATTTTGTGCGTCCGACAGCAGGCAGAGAGTTTAAGAATTTTTCTTCAATTCTTTCGGACGTCCGGTAGGCTGGTTTTCTGCGTCCGAAGGTATGATGTAAAACTGAAAATTTTTCTTCAATTCCTTAGGACGTCCGGTAGGCTGGTTTTCTGCGTCCGAAGATACTCAATGGTTGTCGGACGTCCGATGCAGTCTTTTTGAGCGTCCGATAGCTTCAGCATACTTTGTCTTCATTCAATTGCACTTGTTCATGGAATCAAATAACTTCATAACTAAAAATATATCTTGAAAAAATATTAGTATCATTCATTTGTTTTGTAAACATCAAAAGATAGGGATCAAGATCAACATTCTCCCCCTTTTTTATGATGACAAAACAATGGATGGAAAGAAACAAAAATAAGTATAATCTCCCCCTCAAGCATCGCATCCAAAACTTTTAAGAGTCAAACTTATAATTTCAGAATAACTCCCCCTTACACATTGTATCCATTTCTCCCCCTTTTTATCATCATAAGATGAGAGTAAAAATATCATACCGAAATTCAGCAACAATAACAGAAAATCCAATATTTCAAACAAAGACAGAGAAATGATACCAGAATTCAGCAAACACCAACATACCAATATATCAAAACAAATCATCATTAGATCAGAATTATTCTTTTCTCTCCCTTTTTGACATCATATAATTCAGTAATATTTAAAAATATCAAGAAAAAAAATTCAGTTCTAAGCATCAGAAACTTCAAAAAAGAATTACGGAAAAGCATTATGAACAAGAATCTCATTAGTCTTACCAATATCTCCTACTTGTTAGAGTTAGTATCATATCTAACTATCCACATGCATTTCATGCCTTTTTTATATTCTTTCTCACATAGCAATCATTTTTCATGTGACTTTTTTGACAACAGAAATTACACATAATTAAGGAGTTATTTACATGAACAGGTTTAATAAATCTTACTTGTCTTCTCTTATAAATAGCAAATTCATTGAAATTATAATTCAACCTATTCTTTTGAAAACAGACTTGTTTCTTGTGTTTAATCAACTCATTTAGACCATCCATTCTTCTTTTCAAATCACCTTGTTCCTTTTTGAACAGTTCACAAAGGTTTATTTTTCTATCAAGCTCAAAGTGTAAAGCAGTCTTACTCTTTTTGAAGTAATCATTTTCAGCTTTCAACTTTTTATTTTGTTGAAAAAGATTTGCATTATTTCGAAGCAAAAAACTAATTTTCTGTTTTAACTCCTTTTTTCTAGCATAGGATTCTTTCAAACAATCATGCAATTTTATAATGAAAGATTCAATATCATCATCAGTTTTATCATCACTTTCAAATTGAGAGTTAGAAGACGTTATCTCATCATCTCCAATGGCCATAAAAGCCAATTGAGCAGATTCGTCTTCCTCTTCAATTTCACCATCGGAGTTGCATTCATTCCATGTGAACTGAAAGTTGTTGAATCTTGGTTTTCTTCCTTCTTTCTTCTTCATGACTGGACACTCATTTGCGTAATGTCCAGGTTGGCCGCATTCAAAGCACTGATCAGTTTGCTTTTTGTTGAACTCTAGCTTCCCTTTGTTTCTCGAGTTATTGAACTGATTTGGGAATGAATTGTTAGGTCCACCTTTTCTGGATCTCCTCTTGTTGAGTATTCGTTTGAAACTTCTTGTGATGAGTGCAATATCACTGTCATCACCTTCTATGTCATCTCCATCTAAGGAGGCTGTATCATCTTCATCTTGTGAGACTTTTAGAGCAATACTCTTTCTCACATTTGTATCTTCTTCCTCCTGCACCTTGAACTTGAGTTTCAGCTCATAAGAAGTTAGAGAGTTAATAAGAGATTCAATAGGCATAGTATTCAAATCTTTAGCCTTCTCAATAGCAGTCACTTTATTTTCCCAATCATTGGACAAGGCATTCAGGATTTTTCTATTTTTCTCACCTAGAGAGTATTCTTTTTCCAGCACCTCTAAGTCCTTAATGAGGTCGTTGAATCTACAATACATCTCATCAATGTTTTCATGAGGTTGCATCTTGAAGGATTCATACTTTGTAACTAGAATTGACTTCTTTTGTTTTCTAACATTCTCACTACCTTCATGAATTTCTCTCAGTTTATCCCAAATTTTCTTGGCTGACTTGCAGCCTTTGACTCTAATAGATTCATTTGAGCCTAAAGCACAATATAACATATTCATGGCTTTTGCATTTAACGTGAGATGAGCTCTATCCGCAGCAGTCAGTTCACTTCTTGTTTTTGGTCTAGATCTTTGAGTATTTTCATCTATAAGAGAGACATCATATGGACCTTCACTAATAATAAACCACAATTCAATATCAATAGATTGCAAAAAAATAATCATTCTTTCTTTCTAACTCACATAATTTGACCCATTAAACATAGGTGGTCTAATGACAGAATGTCCTTCAAAAAAACATAGCATTGTTAGTTGTCATCTTTACTCCAAATCCGATTGAGCGTAATTTCTAGGAGACGAAACTCTGATACCAATTGTAAGGCCCAAAAACAACCCTTTTCTAGGCGACCACACAATGGAGCAGTTGATAAGAAAGCACAAGTGCTTGTGAGTAGAAGAGATAAACAATTTAAAGATCATAAACGTAACAATAAGTAAATAAAAAGGAAAGAGTTGCAAACCAATTAACTACCCAACTCCTCTTGAGCTTGTAGGTTAATTGAGACAAGCTACTTCAAATTGATGAATTACAATCACTCTTGTGTACAAAGGAAGGTTCACCTCTTCCTTACCCCGAACTCTACTCGGTCAAGTCAGGACGTTTTACTATCCCTCAGGACAACCCTCACAGAGCTACACTCATGAAGAATTCACTCACAAATGAAAAGCTTACAATGAATCTCACACCACTAAGACTACAAATCTTCTTTGAAGAGTATTTTCTCACTAAAATCTCTCTTGATCTTTTGTATCTTCAGTGTGCAAAAGTTGTTTAAAGTATCTGATCAACCACTATTTATATAGGACCAAGAAAGTGCCTTGTTAATGCTTCCAACGGATAGAAAGTAGCTGAAGAGTCAACTAGCCGTTGGAGTGTCGGACGTCCGATAGCCCTATTTTATGCGCCCGACAGCAGGCAGAGAGTTTAAGAATTTTTCTTCAATTCTTTCGGACGTCCGGTAAGCTGGTTTTCTACGTCCAAAGGTATGATGTAAAACTGAAAATTTTTCTTCAATTCCTTAGGACGTCCGGTAGGCTGGTTTTCTGCGTCCGAAGATACTCAATGGTTGTCGGACGTCCGATGCAGTCTTTTTGAGCGTCCGATAGCTTCAGCATACTTTGTTTTCATTCAATTGCACTTGTTCATGGAATCAAATAACTTCATAACTGAAAATATATCTTGAAGAAATATAGTATCATCCATTTGTTTTGTAAACATCAAAAGATAGGGATCAAGATCAACATATACATGAATTATTTTGGTGTTGAACCCCTTGAACTTGTAGTTTGGGGTGACTTTTGTGGGATCCAATCTCAAGACCTGGATGGACTATTCGAGCCGGCTAGGGTTTGGTCGAAACTAGTCCAACCTAATCTTGAGACCACCAAGTTTGCAGTTTCAAGTTGTGAACCAAATTTGTGAACCGAGCTTGCGAAACAAGTTCAATTTTGTTTCGTTCGCTCGAGCAAGTTTGTGAGGTGACTGGCCAGTGAGGGTGATAAGGTGTTCGGTGGGAGTACAAGTGTAGTTCTACGGACCTTATATGTGGTCGACGGAGTGTCGACAGGAGGTTACACATGGCAAACAACTTGACTTTGGATCCAACCCGTATCCTTACTTGTGTTATTATTTATATATGTTTTATTTGACATTTTGTGACGTAATTATTTATTTTAATGTGAAATTTACGTTTTTACCCCTGTTTACTTACTAAGCATATAGTTTACCCCTTTCCCTTTGTTTTCCTTAGTAGGAGCTGACGCAGGGAACTCCTTGGCACGTTCACTAGTATAGTTACGTTTGCTTGTAATAGTTGGATAGTTAAAATATTTATCCTTATTTTAGTGATCTGTATAAGGACCTCTCTTCGGGTCTATTTTCTGATTTTGGTCATTATCATAAGGTGATGTAGTAGTTGGATAACTTCTTTTAAGGATGTAAATAGAAGTCTTTTGGGGTTGTATATATTGTAAATAATACTCTTTTGGGTTATCTAGCTTTTATTGTTTTGCATTTTCGAGTCCTAACGCGAGCTAGGCAGGCGTCCCGCCGATACCCTCGGGTTCGCCCTTGAGAGAAGTAGGGGCGTTACAGGTGGTATCAGGGCGCCTAGGTTAGAGGATTTGGGCAATTGGGACATACGCGATAGGCACTAGGCATATGTGATTCTGTTAAAATGAATGATATATATATTAAGCTGAAATGCCGGTGAACTAACGAATTAATGTTTGTAGGTATGGATCCGGGCATTTCTAGTGGTGCGGGACCCAACGTCGTAGGATTTTGACCGGGACCGAAACCTCCGAGTGCGGGGGGCCCGGTGAACCGGGTATTGCGTAGGCAAGAGATCCGATATCAGAGGAGGCCTGGGGAGCCCTACATTTCGTATTCACCCTTTCGTCGAATGTCGCACCAATCCTGTGAGTGTCGCCATACATATGGCTATCCCGACGAGGTCATCCTGGTGGTGGATGATGAGCCACGTTACCTGGGGAAGGCGGCCGATCGCTTGGTTAGACAGCTGGAGGAGGCTAGAGAGATTAACCACGGGCAGGCTAGGCATATTAAGGATTTGGAGCAGAGCCTCCGAGGTGAGGTAGAGAGGGCGGACGCTCTTCATCGTTAGCTCCGTGAGACATATCAGCACCTCTTCGCTTTGAAGGGGCAGTTGAGGGAGAGGGCTCGGGGTATCATGCTAGACTGTGAGGTCCTATTAGATGTGGCCGCGGATGCACCACCACGAGCTACCAGCCCAGAGTTGATGGACGAGGTGGACACTTTAGGTTCCGTTGGGAATCGAGCTCCTAGGGGAAGCGTTTAGGGTCGCCTTTGTACTTTCTTTTGACTATCTGGCGGATTACTTTTGATAGAACTGGCATGGCCGGTTTCTTTTGTTATTTGGTTGACTGACTACATTTTGGAGTTGGGTGCTCATGTGTATACTGGGTTTTGAACCGACTGGAAGTCGGGTGATTTGTATCTCTTTTGGAATGACTTTGTAGATATATATGTGACTTTTGGGTACACTTTTGTATATAACCTTTTGTGTACATATATGTATATAGTTGAAAACAATCTTTTTGGGTTCATTTTTTTTTGTGTGACTCTTGTATATGTGCATTTTCATTTGGTATTCTCTATTTTGTTCACATTTTGAATACTAAGTGTACATTTTATTGGAATTTATAGATTTTGAATCTAAATGGACTCCGGTGGTCGGGGTAGAGGTAAAGGGCAAGGACGAAACCCTGAAATAGGAAATGAACATGAGTCAGATCAAGTAGCTACAGCCATCCAGCCATCAGGATGGCTGACCTATTAGAATGTATGGTTGACCAACAGGGTCAGGGCCATGGGAATACTACAGGAAATCTTAGGAATAATCCAGGCAATCACGAGGGAGAGAACCGTGCCTTAGAACGGTTCCAAAAATTTGCACTTCCAAAGTTTATAGGTGGACCTAATCCTGACCTAGCAGAGGGTTTGATGGACCGTATAATGGATATATTTGCCGCACTTGGGTATTCGGAGGAACGACAAATATTTTTTGCTGTTTTTCTGTTTGAGGGGGCTGCTCGAGTTTGGTGGAATGTGATTAAAGTCAAGTGGGAGCGAGAACAGACCCCCTAGACATGGGTTAATTTTACACGGAAATTTAATGAAAAATATCTGCTGCCCATTGTGTAAGAGAAACGGAAAGATGATTTTATTCGCCTGCATCAAGGGGCATCTAGTGTGGCGGAGTATGAAACCCAGTTTACAAAACTCTCTCGCTTTGCCCCAAATCTGGTGCTAACGGAGCAAAAATGAATCCGTCGCTTAGTTCAAGGTTTAAATGTAGAAATCTAGGAAGCACTAGCGGCCGCACAGTTGGACACATTTAGTCAGGCACTAGAAAAGGCACAAAGAATTGAGACTACCAGGGGATAGGTTAAAGCCTTCCATGACCGAAAAAGAAAACAACCTAGCTCAAGCAACATTGCGACCGGACAAAACTCGAGAAACGGCTCACCTTCTAAGATGAGTAGAGCAACTAGTGGTCCACGAGATAATGTGGAAAAAGGTCAGGTAGGGCAAAGGTTCTAGAGGAGTGGCCAACATAGAGGGTCAACAATAGGAACTAAACCGACCTGTGATTTCTGTGGGGGCAATCACACTGATGAGAATTGCTGGAAAAATAGTTCGGTACGAAAATGCTTTAAATGTGGTAGTATGGAACATCTGATTGCTCAATGCCCTCAGATGCAGAAAAAAGGACATAAGCCAGCGACAGAAGGGACCACAGCTAAACCGACCAATGTAGCAGGGAATCGACCCAAAGCACCGGCCAGAGTATATTCAATGGGTCATCAAGAAGTGACTGACCTTGCGGCAGTCATCGACGGTACGCTTTCTAGAAAACTTATCGTATGAGCTAGAAATACCAACCCTTATTACCAATAAGAGTGCAATTGCTAGTGTGGCGTACGAGGGAGGTAAGGTATGATAGGAAAATGGAAATTGTAGGTGGACTTTATTGAGTTAACTCTCAAGGGTGCACGGGGGCATTTAGTGATGTAATGAATGCTCCAGCAGATCAGTTGAAGGTAGAAAACGTACCAGTGATATGTGAAGTTTAGATGGAGACGTATTTCTCTCTGTTCGCAAACAAAGGTATAAATTTCGAGAACGAAATTATTCTAAAAGGGGGAGGTTGTGAGACCCCGGATGGTCCTTAATTTTGAAATTATGTCATATTAATAGCATTTTGTTCTATTTTGTACTAAATTATTCGAAAACCCTAAATTGGATTATTTATAAAATCCTAATTTTTGTATCAATCACAAATTTGAGTTGTAATTTATGTTTGGTATTCTAGAGTGTGTTTTGGTACAAGTAAGTATAGGATTCAATTTATTTTATATAGGTTAAGTAAGTTTAAAAGTTAGAAAACTTCTGACTAGTAAATCCTATAGTGTTCCAATAGATTAGAAAGCTTAAGTTGGGTTTAAAACCATAATTTTGCCAATGTTATAAAGGTTGTTGTTTAATTGTTTTTATTATGGATGAAGTATGTTTAAGTATAGGTGATTAAGATAGGAAAGTAATTAGTGAAGCAATTAAGTGTGATTACATGTTTTGAACTAGATTAGGTTTAAGTCCTATAGAGTAAATTGAAAGAGTTCCAAATGTTTGAGAGCAAGAGTGGAACAAAAGCTAAGTTGAAGTGCAAGGGTTAAGAAACAAATAAGGTACTTTTATGTGATTGGTTAGCCATAAGAAATATCTTTCCTAAGTGGTCTTGCACCACATATTAGTCACAAGAGACATAACCAAGTCATTAGTAAGACAAAACAAAGCAAAACAAGAGAGGGAGATAGAGAGAGAGAGACGTGGGAGAAGAAGAAGAAAACAAGGGAAAGTTTGCAAAGGTCAACCAAAATTCTTCCATAAATCTTCATCTTGAAGCATAAAGAATCCACCTTGGAGTTGGCCTAAGGTCATTAGCCATCATACATACGTTATTTTGAGGTAAGAAAGTCTAGTTGAAGATTTAAGTTGGTTAATGATTCATGAACTAGTGGTTATTGTGGTAAAGGATGTTAGTTGTGATTGAATATGGTGCCTTTATGTTTCCCACTTATTTTATGGATTAATCTGGTGAAATTTGGGGCCTTGATGTTCGGCCATATGAACCCTAATTAGGGTTTCTTGCTAAACATTTTAGTTAGCTCTAATCTTGTGTTATTGAACTTGTAGTGGTTGTGTTTGATAATCGGTTTCATTGGTTTGGTGAGTGAATGGTAAAAACTGATTTGGGTTAAGAAACCCTAGGCTAAAGCAAGGAGTATAAGCTTGGTTAAGGATTAGCTTGGTTAGGGTTTGATGGGTTAAGTTTTGAAGTAGCTAGAGTTGGTGAGATTAGAATCTTTATTAAGGTTTGTGTTTGGTAAGTTTTGGGATTAAATTGGGATTTGGGCCTTTTGTGAAGCTATTAGAAGCTGGTATATGTGTGTTTATTTGGTATGAATTTGGCCTGAAATTTTGTATGAGAACCATAGAAACGGACTGTGCGGTTGCGGCGCGCGAAAACCGGCAAAACGGGGAAACAGGCCAGCCCAGCATCTGAACTTTTTTTTTCTTTATGTTACGTGCTGATTCAGAAGTTTCTCAAAACATGAAAGTTGTAGCTTCTTAAGTGGTTGTTGTGCTTGCAAAATTTCAGGTCAATCGGATCTGTGTATCCTGAGTTATGACCAGAACACTAATAGTTATGTAAAACTGTGGATTTGGTGACGTTTCTTGATTTGGCCTCTGACCATGCTCAGTTCATCTTGATAACATGCAAACTGGGTGTTGATCCCTTCATAAGAAATGTATATCTTGGTCTTAGTTTCAAAACTGTATAAAGTGCATCCAAATCCGAGTTCCGTAGCTTCAGTTATGGTCAAACCAAGATCGGTTGTCAGAACTGCCTTTGAATTTGGACAGTTCCGACAGGAACTTTGGACCCATTTTTCCCCATACTCTGTATTGATTCAGGTTTTGTCCAAAACATAAAAGTTTTAGCATTATGACATATCTTTCCAACGCCTTTGTAATTTCTTGATTTGGATTTGTGAGCTGTGAGTTATGGTCCAGCAAACAAACCCTATCCTTTACCCTAAAATGCAAATTTCTGGTACTGTTTTCCATAATTTCGACCTACTTCCATTCCGATCTAGATTAAGGTGTCTTCATGAAAATTATAACCCTTCCTCTTAGCTTCGCAATGGTACCTCATGCACTTTGATCTGACACTCATAGCTCCGATTGTGTTCGAAACAGTTTTTGACACCAAAACGGTTATGCTGCCATTTCCATTTCCATATGCCATTTCCGCACTTACATGTGCCAATTTTGCCATTTTGCTTGATTTATGCATTCTAGTAGCCGTTTGTGATATATTGTGATGTAATCTTCTATTTCAGACGGTGGTGAGCAAGACGGTGCCGGTGAAGCTACTAGCTGGGATACGTGACGTGACCTTCACATTTTTGCTATACTTGTTTTTTGTGTAAGTACTCAAGTCATTTGTTTGTATACGTTGCTTATGTGTTTCGAGATGAATGTAAGGGTGCTTAGGCGAGGGTGTACTTTATCACACTCAACCTAAACCCTAATTTGCACTTGTGTACCTTTATGAGATGTGTATACATGAATTATTTTGGTGTTGAACCCATTGAACTTGTAGTTCGGGGTGACTTTTGTGGGACCCGATCTCAAGATCTGGATGGACTATTCGAGCCGGCTGGGGTTTGGTCGAAACTAGTCCAACCTAGTCTTGAGGCCACCAAGTTTGTAGGTTCAAGTTGTGAACCAAGTTTGTGAACCGAGCTTGCGAAGCAAGTTCAATTTCGTTTCGTTCACTCGAGCAAGTTTGTGAGATGACTGGCCAGTGAGGGTGATAAGGTGTACGGTGGGAGTACAAATGGAGTTCTACAGACCTTATATGTGGTCGACGGAGTGTCGACAGGAGGTCACACATGGCAAACGACTTGGCTTTGGAGCCAACCTGTATCCTTACTTGTGTTATTATTTATATATGTTTTATTTGACATTTTGTGACGTAATTGTTTATTTTAATGTGAAATTTACATTTTTACCCCTGTTTACTTACTAAGCATATAATTTACCCCTTTCCCTTTGTTTTCCTTAGCAAGGGCCGACGCGGGGAACACCATGGCACGTTCACTAGTATAGTTAGGTTTGCTTGTAATGGTTGAATAGTTAAGATGTTTATCCTTATTTTAGTGATCTGTATAAGAACCCTTCTTCGGGTCTATTTTCTTATTTTAGTCATTATCATAAGGTGATGTAGTAGTTGGATAACCCCTTTTAAGGATGTAAATAGAAGTCTTTTGGGGTTGTATTTATTGTAAATAATACTCTTTTGGGCTATCTAGCTTTTATTGTTTTGCATTTTCGAGTCCTGCAGTGAGCTAGGCAGGCGTCCCGCCGATACCCTCGGGTTCGCCCTTGGGAAAAGTGGGGGCGTCACATCAGTAATATTAGATATTCATTTACAAGATGATGAATTTGAAAAACACACAAAGAATTTTGTTGTACTTTATAGAATGTATTATAGACCTTTGTCTTCACAATTAAATCCAAAATGATTTGAATATTTCCTAAATTTCCCCAAGACTAACCAAGAAATAATTTTTCAAAGTTACATGACAACTAAACTCTAGCAGTACCATTGTATTGGCACATATTTTTATCCAAATCAAATCAAGTCTCAACTAAATTGGTTAGGGTTCAACAAAATATAGAATAAACATATAAATACAAAGTTAAGCTTTCTAAAGCATTGTTATTTTAGCAATACAGAAAGCACATCACTATATAAATTGAAATGAAGATTCAAATTTACTTTCAAATTCAATATACAACTTTTTATACCCAAAAGGACACATACGAATAAATATATATACCTTCTGATATAGTTAAGAAAAGATAAAACAGTGTTACTCTGTTCAAACTATAATAAATAAGAACAAAAATCAACTGAGTTGTACTTTTAGTTAAACTAAATACCACCAAATTTTCGCTAAATTAACATAAGTAGAAGGTAAATTTTTTGTCTTCAATCTAAAATAGAACATAAAAAATGTTTAAGGAAATAAGGACAAAATTAAAGGCATGCCTGACTACTTTTGGTTAAACGAGATATGGGACTGCAATAAGAAAGAGAAAATACATCTCAAACCATTTAAAAAATAAAGAAAAATTCACAACAGAAATAGATGCTCTAAAAATAACGGAAAAAATTAGATAGCGGTGCTTATTCGATCCAATAACCTCTACTACCATTAATACTTGCGTACCTAATTTTTGTAAAATTTCAAATTGATAATATCAAACGAGTAAAAAAATGAAATATTAGAGACCCTGGGTGCATAGTGGTAGAAGAAACCTTATAGAAGAGGATGCAAGAGAGAGAGAGAGAGAGAGAGAGAACATGAAGAGTACTTTTGGAAAAAAAAATAAACATTAACATGGTCTTGATAGGAGAAGAAGAGAGGTCAGAAGAGAAAATTCTTTTGGAACTACTAGAACACCCTTGAATAATTGAGTATAACCCAAATAATTAAAAAATAAAATATTAATTCACTTTAAATAATAAAAAGGTCCTTAATATATCAAAAATTACAACCCATAACACACCATATTTCACTATAGTGTGAATAGTAAAAATATGTTAGTTAAAGAGTTTATGTTTTCATTTGGTACAAGTTTTTAATGTATAGAGTTATAATAAAATTTCTTTGTTGCTCATTTTTTACTTTTAATCATTAAATACTACCTGAATTTTAAATTACTTTTCCTGTTCTGTACTATTGAAATTAATACTTGTACCTGATACTGTAATTATTCAAGCATGCCTTGTGATTCTCTTTGTTCTTCTTCTTGAATTATTTCCACACTTTCATTTGTAAATTGGTAAACTAAATTAACTACAAGTAGTTTAGATATCACAATGTATCTCAAGTTGTAAATTTGATTGTTTGTTCTTTTTGATTCGTATAATTGAATCTTGTATTAGTGGATGTTCAACTATTTTTGTATGCATATTTTTTTTGGCCTTGAGTAGTTCTGTATATGATTGACTTGTAAAGTTTAATTAAACTTGTTAATTGGTTAATTTGCATTCTTGTGCCTTAAAAAGTGATTATTTTCTTCAATAATGTACTTGCTTCATGGTTATAGACAAAACATGTTACCACTAATTTTTACTTAGATATAATAAGTTGGTCTTCCATATTCATGGATTGAAATTATTCGTATTTTTAAGGAAAATGAGTTGTGGTTAATTCAAACTTATATGAATAAGAAATTCATAAATTTGTAATTGTTGGATTATTGTATTAAGTTATTTTTGAACTCGTTGTAGTTCAACTTACACAGATAAGGAAAAATTCATGAGTTTGTGGTTCGTTGTCTCTCCATATTTTAATTTGTTGACTAATTTCATCTTTTAATTACATATGTCCCACTTTCTCACCTATATCAATAATCGTTGTTTGTTAATTTGGTCTAACTTTGTAAACAAATTGGGTCCAAAATTATTTCCAAACCTAATCAAGAAACATGTACATGACTTGGAAACCATCCTTTCACGTCTCCTAAATGAATAGTCATCTTGATGGTTCCTTCCTACTTAGTTTCCTTGATAGTTTTGCTTAATGCTCAAAATAATTCTTGGTTCTTTTTAAAACCTATTGATTTTTTTTTAAATTTTTATGAATATTAGAATGGTTTTTTTTTTGTTTCCTTGGTGAATTCAAATATTGAGTTGTTTTTTCTATTATTTTATATACTATTTTTTATATTATTCTGATGGGATTTTCATCATATGTTGCAGAATCGGATTGTCATGGTTTTCGAGCATAATAAAGGAAGGGATCTCACTTTATAGTTCTAAAAGAAGATATCCTTTCATTTGAATGTGATCAATGCGATAAGAGAGTTGAATAATCATAGTTTTGACCTTTGAGGTCATATTTTATATGGTTTGAATCATTGTTATAGATATTGCTATCCTATCTACGTTAGCAGAGTTAATGTAAACTTACCTCATGAATTTGATATGATGCATTTTTGGAACTAGATTTGCTTAACTCTATGAACCAGTTGAAATTTGAGATTGCATATTTAATTATACATTCAAGGAATAAAGATAGCAAAAGAAAACTCAAGTAGGTTGTTGATAAGTACCATGCAATTGGTAGCATCACTAGCTCTATTGGTAAACTTTTGCAAGTTATGTTTGTACTTGAAACCAGGCTTAGAATGCATTCTAATCCACTTGTGGCTTCATTACCAAAAGCTGCAAACATCATGCAAAGATGGTTAAAAATATTCATTATTGAAATTTGAATATAATGGAACAGAATAGATTGATTGAGGTTGTAATTAGATTCATCAGGTTCTTTAAAATGGATGGATATATGACTCATTGTTCAACTAATTTATATAGTGAACTATTGATATTGGAATTGCATGATAAAGTATTTTGGGAAGTATAATTAGGAATATTTCCTCTATTATAGTATGAGGTTTGATTCTAGATGGCTCCAAGAAAGGATAAAGCATGTAGTAGTAGTTGTCAAGATTTTGAAGAATAGTAATACAAATGTACTGACATATAACTAAGTTAAAATTTGGCACTTCATAAGAATTATGAAACAGTAAGAGTAATAGAGACTTTTGGTATCTTTCAGCGTTCAATTAAATTTGATCTTTGTATTTTTAGAAAATTTGGCAAGCTCTAATAAAATTATTTCAAAAACAACTTGAAGGGTGGCTGGAACATAAGACTCCAATCTTGCGCTTTATGTAAGCTTTGTCCCCTAGCATTTAATATTAGGAAAAAGAAAAAAAAAGGATCATCTGACAATTTTCCCTCCAATGAGGGTATGATTGTTTTTGTTACATAAACACATTTGATTATTAATAATCATGGAATAATTTAAAGATTTTGTGAATACACAGGGTGAATTACTACTAATTTTATGGGGCAACTAAAAAGCTGAGCTTAAAAGAAAATACTTTACTCACATGGATATGAGGTTGAATTTGAAGATGAGAGAGATGCTCATCATTAGTAACTATTTAAGGCTTACCATCAACAATATGATTTCAATTTGTCTTATGTTCATTAATATTTCTACATTCCCACTTTTGTGTTTTTATTAAATGATTTTGTTTATCATTACAAGAAAAAACTTTTTATCTATTCTAGAGAATTTTTGAGAAGATTAATGTGACGCCCCGAAAATTAGGGTTTTCATTTTATGGATTTTTTGTTGGACGAGCGGAGGAGCGCAGCTTTTAAACTTGGAAAAGAAGAAAAATTTTGGAAATGTGAAGGGGGCCAAATCCGGCCGGAAATCCGGCCAGTTTCTGGCCGGATAGCTGGCCGGATTGCCCAGCCGTTTTGAAAAAAAAAAATTGAGGAGCTCTCTGCCTTGAATCCGGCCAAGAATCCGGCCGGATTCTGACGTGGCACAGCCGGTCAGAAGCTTTGACCAGCTGTTTCCTCCCTTTTTATTCCACTTTTGTAACCAAAATATCTCATTTCTTCCCTGGTTCTTCCGTGAGCTTTGAGAGAAAGAAACCTTTTCATTCTCCAACTTCAATTTTGTCCCAAAATCTTGCGATTTCACCGATGGTTTTGGAAGATATTTCACACAAGGGATCACTAGGGTGGTTTAAAGCTTTTGATGGATTGGTTTTTGAAGGGAAGCTCTAGGTGGTTAGCTCTCTTGAATTTGAGGTAAGATTGGATATGCAAGTTTCCTTTGGTTCTAATATTGGTTAATTAATGGTTTGTGGTGGTCATGTATGTTATTTTGTGGAGTATTTCATGGGTTTATGGAAATTGTAGACACCAAATTTTAGCTCAAGTTCATTTACTCTTTGTTTCTTAGTTTTTTGTTTTTGTCATGTTTGTTTTATTCATTTTTAGTTTTTAGTTTTTTTTAGTTTTCATGTCATTATTTTATTTTTAAGCTTTTATGATGGAATTTCTCAAAAGAAAAAGAAAACAATGGAAAAATCATGAAAAAGGAAAAAAGGAAAAAATCATGAAAAAAGAGAAAAAGGGAAAATTGGTCACAAAAATACGTTCAAATTCAATCTTTTGGCACTTTAGTTATTTTTATTAAGTTATTTTGAGAAAAGAAAAGAAAAAAGGAAAAAAAAGGGAAAAATGAAGAAAATTTGAAAAATGGACATTTTTGTTGTTTTTATTTGTTTAGTTTGTTTTTTTTATTTTATTTATTTGTTTTCATTATTATTACATGGTTTTGTCATTTTGTTATTATTATTATTATTTATATTCTGTATTTATTAAGTTAAAAAAAAAAAAACAACAACAACAGTCGCGGCACGCAAGCTGCATTTTTTTGCAGCTTTGCAAGGAAGGACTCGGGGAGCCCTTAGCTGCAATATGGAGAGGATGGCTGAGTTGTTTTAGGGCTAGAGGGCTAGTATAAATAGATAGAGAGATGGAGAGCCGCAAAGGGGAGGGAGGCTAGGATCGGAAAGAAAGAAAAAAGGGGAGAGAGAAAGAAGTGACGACAGGAAAAATCTGGAAGAGGGGATAGGATCGGCAAAAAAGGAAAAATTAAGAGAGCCTACGGGGAAGTATCTGAGGGCAAGGGAAGCAAGGAGGTTTTTGGTAACAATGGCTGAGAGTCTAGTGACGGCTGGAAAGGGGTAACCAAGAAAGGGAGAGAAAAGGGAGGCTTTTTGACGGCAGAAAGGGAACCGGCAAAGGAGCGAAGAGGGAGAGTAACGGCTGGGTTCAATGAGATAGAAAAACAGAAAGGAAGCCAAGAGTTTTTGGAAGAAATGAAGGAAAAATAGCAAAAGAAAGAGAGCAATCTGCTGCTGTTCATCGAGGATCAGGAGAACAAGGAGCCGAAGTCACCTCAGTCCATCATAACTTGCGGATTCTCACCGAGAGAGAGAGCTGTAAGCTATCCTGTTCCTTCTCTTTTTCTTTTTTTAAGCACAGATTTCTGAAGTTCTAGAAGCACATCTTCCATATATTGATTCTTTGGTTCTTCTAGCAAATATCTGAAACTGCAAAGACAATCCAATGGCCACGATATGTAATCTGATGAACTAATGGGTTGCATTTTGGTTTTTCGTTTTTGTCTGTAATTTGGGCCTGACGAATTCTAAGGTGGGCAAAGTACAAGATTTGGGTTTGGTTGTTGTTCTGTCTTGAGAGTTGGGCGTTTGTTTGATTTTGATATGAAAACCCAGAACTCGAAACCAATGAATGAATCTGGGTTCCTGCAAGTCCCTCAATTCAGATTTTTCCTTTAGATGTTCAGCACCACATTTTGGTATGGGTTTCTTTGCCGTGATTTGGTAAAAGATGTATATTTTGTTGGCTTGGAATTGATTTGCATCATGTGAATGTGTGGTAATGGAACCCGTAGGTGATAATGAATACACAAGCTGTAAAACAAATTTCAGGTTGCCATTTTTTTACATGAGTGTTTTTCCAGAATTTTACATCAGTTCTTTCCATGTTTGAGTTCCTTCTCATGTCTTGTTTGCTTAGTTCAAAGTTTGGATGTTAGATCAAGAAAATTTTGGTTAAGGCGTATGTTTGAATATGAATCTGGTCTTGGAAAATGAAACTAAGAAAAGTTGCAGCTAGTTTTGTTGCTAAAAAGGCTTCATCAATTGCCGAAACTTGCTGTTGCAGAAATTGTCTTCGAGTTGCATGAACTTTTGGGGGTGTTTTCTGCTCTTTTTATTGCATGGTTCAGCTGTGTTGTGTTTATCAAAGTGTTTAGTTGTTAAATGGTGATTGAGGGATGGTCTTTGCTGGCTTTTGTTTGAAGTCTTCTATGAAACCTGCATTTGAAAGCTTAAAGTTGCAAAAAACTCTGGATTAATGTTGCAGCAGAAAATTTGCTTCGTTATTTTGCAGGCTCCTTTTGTTTGATTGATTCTTTTGTTGCATTATAAATTGAGTAGATCAGGTGGTGGCTTGTTGTTTTGTACGAACTGCATTTGATTTAGTCCAAAAGCTTAAGGAAGTTCACAAATGAAAAATGGAAAAGAGATAGCTGCGTAGTTCATGTTGCAGAAATAAGAACAAAGTCTTTCCTACGTAGATGCATGCAAAATAGCTGTAAAAAATTGCACTTTAAACCCTCAAGTTTCCCCTTATGTCACTATGACCCAGAAATTGAATAATTTCATCAATTTGGTCCTTGATAGTTTTAATTTTTACAACTTCATTACTTGTTTGCTTTAATTAGCTACCATGCTTTGTTTAAATTGCACTTCATGCATGAATTTAAGAGCTTTATGATCAAGTGAGTTTTGTTTTGCACATTTTCTTTAATTTCCCCAAATAAATTGGTACCTTGACCATTTCTTTTATTTTGGAGGATAAATAAGTGATTTCACTCCGTTTAGAGCATCAATTCAAGGTGGCGGTATAATTTCTTTTATCCCTCTTTGTGTCTCTCCTATGTGACTCAACGTGCTAAGTGAATTGCATGTCTACTTTGCTTTCCTAGCTTTTCTTTAATTCCTTTTACTTATGTCATTTACTTTTTGTTTTCATTAAGTTATTCTTTTAATGGGGTATGTGTACACCTCTTGGCTTGTAATAGATAGGGCTGTGGTGAGTAATTTGGTCCATTTTCCCTTTCCCCTTTTGTTTTAGTTAGTGAATGTAATAGGTTCATTAGCTTGGTTGCATGCCTACGTGTTAAGTGTTAATTTGCGTTGTTAGGGCCTTGCATCTAGTCGAGCATGCTAAATGTCATGTGCTATGTGTTTATGAGTGTTTGGCATGTCTACTCGCTTTTCATAGCCATGAATGAATGTGATGAATGAATGTACGTTTCCGCTAGTCCAATGCTAGTTGGAATTCATAGAATGGGCTAGTCCAACGCTAGACCCTTAGGGATTTCCCCTCGTTAGTACATGTTTGCATGTTTCACTTCATTTCATGCATTTCTTTTAGTTTTATCATTTGGCATGCCTCTCGAACCCCTTTTCCCTCCATTTTAGGATTTTTGCATTTCATGCTAGTTATAGGGTTCATTTGCTTGAGAGTCCCCTCCGATAAGGGAAACGAGCGAGTGTGGCTACTTGATAGCCTTAGCACGCTAGTTTTGCCTTCTAATCAAAGGGAAAATCGAAGTCGAAAAGTTAGGAGTCATTCCCATACCCGACCTGATGCATTCCTTTAGGTTCATTAATTCTCATTTATCACTTACTCATTTTTTTTAATTCACATTTCCTCATCACTTTTCCTTTCCTTATTGTTCATTTTGATTTCTACTTCACAAAATTGCACTTAATTACACCTATATGCACTTATCACTATATTTCATACACTTGCACACAAACACTTGGATTTTTCATACAATTTCACACGTGCACCTTTTTATACACTTGCACACCAACACTTGGATTTTTCATACAATTTCACACGTGCACCTTTTTATACACTTGCACACTTGCACTTTAGCCATCATTTGCATTAATCGACCTCTATAAGGTTTTCCTTTATTGGCCGCCACAATTCATGTGGTTGGGACCAAAAACCTTACAAGAGACATTTTAGAATTTAGGTTTGCATTTTTCCTTTCTTTTGCATTCATGTAGTGCATCCAAATGTAATAAATTCTTTGGTTAAAACAAGAAAATCTTTGATTAAATCATGCAACTAGCCTTGGCTGGGTCGAAGGGGTGCCTTGGATTTTTATCCTTGCCTTCCCCTTCGTCAAATGTGACTCCCGAACCTTTTTCATTGGTTTACGTGGACTAGGAGTCGTTTAAAAGGGGTTTCTTACAACTTTTTCCTAAAAAACTCATTTTTAGGTGACTTGGTACACCTTAACTCATTACCAAGTGGCGACTCCCATTTTTTCAAAAACCCTTTTTAAACTATAATTTTGGGTCAAATCGTCGCATTTTCAAACCCCCATTTAGACCCACTTTTTTTTAAATCACAATTCATTTTTCAATCACAAATTGAATCAAAAAATACATTTTTTAAACCATTTATTTATTTATCAAAAAATGGGGCGCGACTGTTGGCGACTCCACTGGGGACATTCGAGAGTCCGAGCAAATTTGATTTAATCAATTTTTTTCTTCTTTTAACCTTTTCATATATCACATTTGGGTGTTTTAGGGTTGCATTTTTTCCTTTTTAGGATTTTGCCTCACTCGCGTCTCAAACTACCCCCTCACTCACGAATGTATGATTGTTTGATTGGATGTATGTTTACTTGTTTATCTCGCGCTTGCATTGCATTTGGGGGGGGGGTGTGTCACCTTTAGAGCCTCGCGTTGGTTCTCAACCCTTTCCCTCAAAATAGGGAGCACTTCATACGTGCACGTTTATTTATTGTTATCCCATTTTATTTTATTTTCGTGGGCGTTTCCCACACCGCCTTGTAGGATTAGGATCGATCGCCTTGGGTAAGCGGATGGTGTGCGCTGCGCCCATAGCGCTACCTAAGGGATCACTCGAGCCGCCGATCGAAGGCCTTGGGAGTGATGACCCTTTGCCTTTAGGTCTGAAGGCTTGGAGACCTTTTAAACCTTATCGAGTCTAGTTGCATTAGTGAGCCCCAGCCTCATGCATCCATGTTAGAATTTTCCTAAGTTAGAGTCAGCCTCACCCTATTTTAAGCACATTAGGCACGAGGGAAGGGGTTCCACCCCTTTTACTTGCTTTATTGTATTTCTTTTTCTTAATTGCTCCCAATGTGTTATGTGTATTATCAATTGCACTAACCATTCTTTTGTTTTCTTGGCTTGCATTCATGTGCCTTAGCAATAAGAGGCCTCTTTGGCACTCTTTTAGTGGCCTACCCACTAGATAACTCACATGTTTAAATTTTAGCCATCACACTTGATTTTCAATAAGTACATTTCATTTTTAGACCTTTTCCCCCCGATGCATTATTCATGTCCTTTAGGCCATATTTGTCACATATTTACATCGTTTTAATAAATGGCATCATGCATTAAACCATAGAAAGGGAATGCCACATAGGGAATCCCGTGTTTAGGAATAAACCACCTTGTGTCTCGGATATTTAATCCAAGGAGACTTGCACGTTTACATTTTTTGTACCATCCAAAGGGGCAGTGCACAAGGTAAGGTAGGATCCAATCATTTTCATAGAGTGATTTTTGGAATATGAACGTCTAATAATCACTTTTTGGCCATTTTATCAAACTTGGTAAAAATCCCTTGCGTAAAGGACATTAATTTGAAGAAATTCACAAATAATGCCTCCTATTGAGACAATAAATAAATTGAGGCCAAATCGTGATTTTAGAAGGCTCATAGACTATTTTTTTTTGAAGCCACCAATGGCCGGACGATTCAATCGATCCATTTTGCCAATTCATTCAATAAATCATCAATTCATTTGACCAATTTACCCTTTTAGGGTCACCTAGTCGATTTTGAATAAATCGTCAATTCATTTGACCAATTTACCCTTTTTAGGGTCATTTGACCAATTTACCCTTTTTAGGGTCATCCGGTCGATTTTTGAATTAATTTTTATTCCATTTGGCCAATTCACTCATTTTAGGGCAATCTAGTCAATTTTTGAATAAATCACCAATTTCATTCAATTCATTTGATTAGTTAGGGCAATTTTGTCGATTTTCGATAAATCATCAATTTCGTCCGATTCATTTGCCAAATTTACCCTTTTAGGGCGATCTGGTCAACTTTGAATAAATTCTCGATTTCATTCAATTCGTTTGACCAAGTTCCTCTTTTAGGATGATTCGGTCAATTTTGAGTAAGTTTTAAATTTCACTCAATTCATTTGACCCGTTTCCCTTTTTAAGGTAATCCGGTCGATTTTTAACAAATTGTCAATTTCATTTGACCAATTAGGGTTTCAATGTCGGATTTCAAAACTTAGTCGATTTTTGAGAAAACCATCCATTGCATCCAACCATTTGATCAGTTGGGGTTTTGACCCGTGCTTCACTGAAAATTTTTTGATCAAACGAATTCCAATCTCTTCGATAGGAAGTTTGTCAAGGTCAAACCCGCGCGTTTTTGCCAATTCTTGTATCGATCAAAGGTGATCAATCCCTTCGGACGAGGTCCTCATTTTGACCATCGTCTCTTCTCATTCCAATGGGCCAAATTTTTCAAATTATTTTTCACTCAACAAGTTGATCGGATCCATCAGGTATTGTATAGTGCCTATTCTAGCGGATTGCATTTTCATGCTAGGCCTACCCTTGGCACAAAAAGGGTTCCCCCATAGGACATGCATACCGATTTTGCAGTTTTGCCTACTAACTCTGGGTATTTTTCTTTTGTTTTCCCCCTCCCCTGCATTCATAAAAATGTTTCAATAAGACGAAAATATTCTTCTATATCTGATGATAATTTTGATTCAATAAAGTTTGAAGATTACAAGTATTACTTGATTCTTGGGCAGACCTTGCCACGAAAACATGTAAGATCTATCTGGAAGCTCTATGCTAAAGCCTCTGAGAGATTTTGTAATTATTTCCAAAGGGGAAATTCTATTTATTTGATTTGTTAATACATTTTGTTCCAAAAGAAAAGGAGACAAAAAGAGTATATGTTGAGCTCTTTACAAGTTTCTCTCTTCTCATTTGTATCGTAATTGAATGAGAAATTTTGTTTCAAACTTTTTCAACAATAAAATTTTTGGACAATCATTGTTTTGTGTATATTTATGTACATTTCATTCTGTATTCTTATTCATTGGAGATTTCATGATGAATTTTAAGAAATAAGACTAAATTGGGATTTTTTCAACTTCCTGCCTGAAAATTCACAATAAGAGTGCTCAGAATTAAAAGAGGTCACTCAAAAGGCCCTATGAGATTCCTTTCCTCCTTCATTTGACCCCAAAATAAAATCAGTCACATTGATTGATAAATTACAAATTGGGGCTATCTTTGCTTGAAAATATCTATTGTGTTTAACCGATTCAATTCACATCTAAGTGAAAGCAAAAATGTGCATTATTCTTGTTTATTTTGAAAATTTGGAATGATACTTTGAGCATTCGTTTCTCTACCTATACACATTTTATCATTTGCTCTCCCATTTGAGCCTTTGAAAGAATAATTTCGTTTCAAATGAGCGCCTTAATGATCACTACCCTTTATTGGAAAATTTTCAAATATCTAAAAGGGGAATGGATTTTCAATGACCATTTCGTTACTTTGGTTGTCATGAGGTGTAAGAATGATACTTTGGCCGTCGTTTCTACAACCTAAACACTGATCATCCCTTGCATCCTCATTTGAGCTAAAATTGGTGGTTCTTTTTCGAGTGCACATATGATCGCACCCCACATTGGGGAAGAAGATTGGGAAATTTTGAAAAAGAAGAAAAAAAGAAAAAGGGAAAAGCAAAAATGCTAGAATAAGGAGGGAACCGCAAATTGGGGAAATTTGGTTCCACTTGGGTTCCAATTTTGAAAAGAGAGAAAGAGGAAAGAAAAAGGAAGAGATTTGTCCGCACGGACCGCCTATGTTTTCACAGATATAGATGAACGAGGGTCTTCCTCAGTCAGTTAATTCAGGTACATGCCAGAAATTTTGCGTTAATGAAAGTTTCCTTTCAGAGTTATTGTAAGGAACGGAATAAAGGTCAGGCCCTCTTCTTTTCCAATCAAACATTCTATCCCTAGTTATCCCTTTTGAGCCTTCACAATAAAATACTTCATTTGGCAACCCCTGAGAATCGCAAACCCCACACTGGGGCAAGTTTGAGTTGAAAAGGAAAGTTTCAAGAAGTGAAAAGTGACAATGCAACAAAATCAAAAGCAAGAGGAAAAAGAGAACCTCAGTTCAAAAATGAACTGGGGCAAATTTTGTGAAAGTTCAAAAATGGCAGAAAGCCAAAAAATCAAAAGAAGAAAGAAAATGAAAGAGAAAAAGCCTCAATTGAGCATAAACTGGGGCAAATTCTGATTTAACCCTAAAATAGGGTTGGCGTAACAGTGCGATCTCAGATTCTTTAAGCCACTCTTGAAATCCGCTTTCAAGCCTTAACATTTCTAAGCACCCCACCTGACCCCATTACAAAAGCCGAAAGTCCTGACTTCTGTTCTTTGCAATGGCCCTGTCAAAAAATTTCTGATGCCGAAAATTTTAGCTGTATTTCTGAATTACTCGGGTATGAGGAAACCCATCAGCTCGAGGGAAAAGAAAAGAGGCGAAAGAAAAACAAGAAAAAATGCAGAACAATTCGATGCTGAAATCCCTGGTGAATGATGAGAAAAATGCAAACAAAGTCCGAGATCTTTGAATATGAAATAAGAGCCATTATTGGAAAAATGCGATCTTTGGTGCAATGTCCTTGAAAGTCTTATTCTTTAACTATCGTTTTCAAATCACATTACAAGCTCATAAAGTCCATCGTTGACTTATTCTTTCATGACAACCCAAAGTGGGGATTATGCTCGTAAGAAATCCATCAATTAGTTGTGATCATAGGGGTATAACCAGTTTTCACATGTTTAGCTCTCGTTTCTACCCATTTTGTTGCAAGCCTATAAAGCTTATACGTTGACTAAGTTTTCTTAAGAAATAAGAGTGACAAACTCTTTGCTTTCACTAAGATGTGACATTGAATGGATTACATACAACTGGGGCACAAAAATGAGACAAATTCTGACCTCTCTTTTCCTTAGCCATTTCAAAAATAAAGTCACTTGATTGGTCTTGGAAGATGAGCCAACCAGAAATGGTGACCCATTACTCAAAACACCAATGCTAAAAGTGAGGAAGAAATCTTCTTGAATTTGGTGTTACTTCGAGGAATTCATCATGAAATTTCTGCATGAGTTCAAACTTGACGTTTAAAGTTTCTTCACATTGTTGTATATGTGCCTTCTTTTCTAAATTTTAGAAAAGTGCGGTTTTTCTTTGTTCTAATAAATGGGAAATCATCTGAACAAATTTTTGCAATCAAGGGAGCCCACACTGGGGCAAAATTTTTATTTGCAAGATTTCACAAAATAAACCCACACAGGGGCAAATATTTTTGTAGTCCAATTGAGGATTTCGTCCAAGAATCAAAATAATGCATTTTTCAAATCAATCACGCTGTTTCTTTTCACAAAAACTTGAGTGCATGCATATTTTGGTAAGCCCCTGTGCAGGTATTCATAGTTGAAATCGACGAAAAAGCATCTGGTGATGTGGGAGGCCGATGCCGAAGAAAGAGAAGAAAGAAAGAAAAAGGGCCCTACACTGGGGGCAAATTATTTTGAAAAAAAAGATTCTCTCGAAAAATCAGAAAAATTCAAAAAAAAAATTCAAAAGTCAAAAATCAAGTTCAAATTCTTGTTTCTTGGAAAATCAAATCCAATTTCTTATTTCTTGAAAAATCCAATTTTCATTTCTTGTTGGCGAGTCTCAACGTCCGCCGCACACCCTTCTACCTCCTTTCTTGACAACCACTTTTAATTCACTAACTTTAACCACCGTTAGCATCGAGTCTATCTCACTAACGTGTGCGTTTCACTCTACCACCGTTAGCATCGAGTCTATCTCACTAACGTGTGTGTTTCACTCTACCACCGTTAGCATCGAGTCTATCTCACTAACGTGTGTGTTTCACTCTACCGCCGTTAGCATCGAGTCTATCTCACTAACGCGCGCATTTTCTCAACCGCCGTTAGCATCGAGTCTATCTCACTAACGTGTGCGTTTCATTCCACCGCCGTTAGCATCGAGTCTATCTCACTAACGTGCGTGTTTTCATTCCACTACCGTTAGCATCGAGTCTATCTCACTAACGTCCGTGTTTTCATTCTACCGCCGTTAGCATCGAGTCTATCTCACTAAAGTGCGTGTTTTCATCCTACCGCCGTTAGCATCGAGTCTATCTCACTAACGTGCGTGTTTTCATTCCACCACCGTTAGCATCGAGTCTATCTCACTAACGTGTGCGTTTCATCCTACCGCCGTTAGCATCGAGTCTATCTCACTAACGTGCGTGTTTTCATCCTACCGCCGTTAGCATCAAGTCTATATCACTAACGTGCGTGTTTTCATCCTACCGCCGTTAGCATCGAGTCTAGCTCACTAACGTGCGTGTTTTCATCCTACCGCCGTTAGCATCGAGTCTATCTCACTAACGTGCGTGTTTTCATCCTACCGCCGTTAGCATCGAGTCTATCTCACTAACGCGTGTGTTTTATTCTATCCTCGGCAGGATCGGGTTCTATCCCGCTGACCGCTTAGATCACGTTGGGCCTGGACTTCGTGCAGCCAACTTCACAACATCCCGTTGGGCCTGGACTTCGTGCCGCCAACTTCACAACATCCCGTTGAGCCTGGATTTCGTGCCGCCAACATTTCATTGGGCAGGCTCGGGTTTAATCTCACTGACCAAATTCATTACACTGGGGCAAATTATTTCGAAAAGTCTCTCTCAGTCAGGAAAAATCAAAAAAAAAATCAATCATCAAAAAATCAAAGTCAAAAATCAAATCAAGTTCATCACGGCAGGCTCGGGTTTGATCCCACTGTCCGATGGTCAAGACATTTCATTTTCATTGCTATTGGAGCTGGATTTGTCCCGCCAGTAAGCATTTCATTTTCTGTCCGGGTCTATCCCGTGGGTCTATCCCAATTTTAAAATTCTGTTCGGGTCTATCCCGTAGGTTTATCCCGATTTTACATTTCTGTCCGGGTCTATCCCGTGGGTCTATCCCAATTTTATATTTCTGTCCGGGTCTATCCCATGGGTCTATCCCAATTTTATATTTATGTTCGGGTCAGTCCCGTTTAAATCCTGTCTCGGGTCAGTCCCGATTTTAAAATTTCCTGTCAGGGGTCAGTCCCCATCGTTTGAGTAATACGCAGCCGAATAACACAGGTAAGTATTTGGTGTCTACTTCTTTGTCTCAAGTTTTTTCAAAACTCAGACAAAGAGGGGCAAACTGTAGACACCAAATTTTAGCTCAAGTTCATTTACTCTTTGTTTCTTAGTTTTTTGTTTTTGTCATGTTTGTTTTATTCATTTTTAGTTTTTAGTTTTTTTTAGTTTTCATGTCATTATTTTATTTTTAAGCTTTTAGGATGGAATTTCTCAAAAGAAAAAGAAAACAATGGAAAAATCATGAAAAAGGAAAAAAGGAAAAAATCACGAAAAAAGAGAAAAGGGGAAAATTGGTCACAAAAATACGTTCAAATTCAATCTTTTGGCACTTTAGTTATTTTTATTAAGTTATTTTGAGAAAAGAAAAGAAAAAAGGGAAAAATGAAGAAAATTTGAAAAATGGACATTTTTGTTGTTTTTATTTGTTTAGTTTGTTTTTTTTATTTTTTTTATTTGTTTTTATTATTATTACATGGTTTTGTCATTTTGTTATTATTATTATTATTTATATTCTGTATTTATTAAGTTAAAAAAAAAACAACAACAACAACAGTCGCGGCATGCAAGCTGCATTTTTTTGCAGCTTTGCAAGGAAGGAATCGGGGAGCCCTTAGCTGCAATATGGAGAGGATGGCTGAGTTGTTTTAGGGCTAGAGGGCTAGTATAAATAGATAGAGAGATGGAGAGCCGCAAAGGGGAGGGAGGCTAGGATCGGAAAGAAAGAAAAAAGGGGAGAGAGAAAGAAGTGACGGCAGGAAAAATCTGGAAGAGGGGATAGGATCGGCAAAAAAGGAAAAATTAAGAGAGCCTACGGGGGAGTATCTGAGGGCAAGGGAAGCAAGGAGGTTTTTGGTAACAATGGCTGAGAGTCTAGTGACGGCTGGAAAGGGGTAACCAAGAAAGGGAGAGAAAAGGGAGGCTTTTTGACGGCAGAAAGGGAACCGGCAAAGGAGCGAAGAGGGAGAGTAACGGCTGGGTTCAATGAGATAGAAAAACAGAAAGGAAGCCAAGAGTTTTTGGAAGAAATGAAGGAAAAATAGCAAAAGAAAGAGAGCAATCTGCTGCTGTTCATCGAGGATCAGGAGAACAAGGAGCCGAAGTCACCTCAGTCCATCATAACTTGCGGATTCTCACCGAGAGAGAGAGCTGTAAGCTATCCTGTTCCTTCTCTTTTTCTTTTTTTAAGCACAGATTTCTGAAGTTCTAGAAGCACATCTTCCATATATTGATTCTTTGGTTCTTCTAGCAAATATCTGAAACTGCAAAGACAATCCAATGGCCACGATATGTAATCTGATGAACTAATGGGTTGCATTTTGGTTTTTCGTTTTTGTCTGTAATTTGGGCCTGACGAATTCTAAGGTGGGCAAAGTACAAGATTTGGGTTTGGTTGTTGTTCTGTCTTGAGAGTTGGGCGTTTGTTTGATTTTGATATGAAAACCCAAAACTCGAAACCAATGAATGAATCTGGGTTCCTGCAAGTCCCTCAATTCAGATTTTTCCTTTAGATGTTCAGCACCACATTTTGGTATGGGTTTCTTTGCCGTGATTTGGTAAAAGATGTATATTTTGTTGGCTTGGAATTGATTTGCATCATGTGAATGTGTGGTAATGGAACCCGTAGGTGATAATGAATACACAAGCTGTAAAACAAATTTCAGGTTGCCATTTTTTTACATGAGTGTTTTTCCAGAATTTTACATCAGTTCTTTCCATGTTTGAGCTCCTTCTCATGTCTTGTTTGCTTAGTTCAAAGTTTGGATGTTAGATCAAGAAAATTTTGGTTAAGGCGTATGTTTGAATATGAATCTGGTCTTGGAAAATGAAACTAAGAAAAGTTGCAGCTAGTTTTGTTGCTAAAAAGGCTTCATCAATTGCCGAAACTTGCTGTTGCAGAAATTGTCTTCGAGTTGCATGAACTTTTGGGGGTGTTTTCTGCTCTTTTTATTGCATGGTTCAGCTGTGTTGTGTTTATCAAAGTGTTTAGTTGTTAAATGGTGATTGAGGGATGGTCTTTGCTGGCTTTTGTTTGAAGTCTTCTATGAAACCTGCATTTGAAAGCTTAAAGTTGCAAAAAACTCTGGATTAATGTTGCAGCAGAAAATTTGCTTCGTTATTTTGCAGGCTCCTTTTGTTTGATTGATTCTTTTGTTGCATTATAAATTGAGTAGATCAGGTGGTGGCTTGTTGTTTTGTACGAACTGCATTTGATTTAGTCCAAAAGCTTAAGGAAGTTCACAAATGAAAAATGGAAAAGAGATAGCTGCGTAGTTCATGTTGCAGAAATAAGAACAAAGTCTTTCCTACGTAGATGCATGCAAAATAGCTGTAAAAAATTGCACTTTAAACCCTCAAGTTTCCCCTTATGTCACTATGACCCAGAAATTGAATAATTTCATCAATTTGGTCCTTGATAGTTTTAATTTTTACAACTTCATTACTTGTTTGCTTTAATTAGCTACCATGCTTTGTTTAAATTGCACTTCATGCATGAATTTAAGAGCTTTATGATCAAGTGAGTTTTGTTTTGCACATTTTCTTTAATTTCCCCAAATAAATTGGTACCTTGACCATTTCTTTTATTTTGGAGGATAAATAAGTGATTTCACTCCGTTTAGAGCATCAATTCAAGGTGGCGGTATAATTTCTTTTATCCCTCTTTGTGTCTCTCCTATGTGACTCAACGTGCTAAGTGAATTGCATGTCTACTTTGCTTTCCTAGCTTTTCTTTAATTCCTTTTACTTATGTCATTTACTTTTTGTTTTCATTAAGTTATTCTTTTAATGGGGTATGTGTACACCTCTTGGCTTGTAATAGATAGGGCTGTGGTGAGTAATTTGGTCCATTTTCCCTTTCCCCTTTTGTTTTAGTTAGTGAATGTAATAGATTCATTAGCTTGGTTGCATGCCTACGTGTTAAGTGTTAATTTGCGTTGTTAGGGCCTTGCATCTAGTCGAGCATGCTAAATGTCATGTGCTATGTGTTTATGAGTGTTTGGCATGTCTACTCGCTTTTCATAGCCATGAATGAATGTACGTTTCCGCTAGTCCAATGCTAGTTGGAATTCATAGAATGGGCTAGTCCAACGCTAGACCCTTAGGGATTTCCCCTCGTTAGTACATGTTTGCATGTTTCACTTCATTTGGCATGCCTCTCGAACCCCTTTTCCCTCCATTTTAGGATTTTTGCATTTCATGCTAGTTATAGGGTTCATTTGCTTGAGAGTCCCCTCCGATAAGGGAAACGAGCGAGTGTGGCTACTTGATAGCCTTAGCACGCTAGTTTTGCCTTCTAATCAAAGGGAAAATCGAAGTCGAAAAGTTAGGAGTCATTCCCATACCCGACCTGATGCATTCCTTTAGGTTCATTAATTCTCATTTATCACTTACTCATTTTTTTTAATTCACATTTCCTCATCACTTTTCCTTTCCTTATTGTTCATTTTGATTTCTACTTCACAAAATTGCACTTAATTACACCTATATGCACTTATCACTATATTTCATACACTTGCACACAAACACTTGGATTTTTCATACAATTTCACACGTGCACCTTTTTATACACTTGCACACCAACACTTGGATTTTTCATACAATTTCACACGTGCACCTTTTTATACACTTGCACACTTGCACTTTAGCCATCATTTGCATTAATCGACCTCTATAAGGTTTTCCTTTATTGGCCGCCACAATTCATGTGGTTGGGACCAAAAACCTTACAAGAGACATTTTAGAATTTAGGTTTGCATTTTTCCTTTCTTTTGCATTCATGTAGTGCATCCAAATGTAATAAATTCTTTGGTTAAAACAAGAAAATCTTTGATTAAATCATGCAACTAGCCTTGGCTGGGTCGAAGGGGTGCCTTGGATTTTTATCCTTGCCTTCCCCTTCGTCAAATGTGACTCCCGAACCTTTTTCATTGGTTTACGTGGACTAGGAGTCGTTTAAAAGGGGTTTCTTACAACTTTTTCCTAAAAAACTCATTTTTAGGTGACTTGGTACACCTTAACTCATTACCAAGTGGCGACTCCCATTTTTTCAAAAACCCTTTTTAAACTATAATTTTGGGTCAAATCGTCGCATTTTCAAACCCCCATTTAGACCCACTTTTTTTTAAATCACAATTCATTTTTCAATCACAAATTGAATCAAAAAATACATTTTTTAAACCATTTATTTATTTATCAAAAAATGGGGCGCGACAGAAATTATGGTGATTTTCTGATTTATTGGGTATTTTTATGATTTTATATGAAGGTCTTGGATTGGATTTGGATTAGTGGTTTAAATGGTGATTAATAGAAGCTCTTGTACGTTATTTATGGTTGTTGCGGAAAATTTCCGAATGTGAAGTGAATTTCCGGTTTCTAGGGTTTCAAATTAGGGATTTTTCCAAGGTTGGCTTTAAGCTTTTAATTGGCTTTGATTGAAGGAAATTATGGCTTAATTGAATGTATGGTATTGATTACGAACAATATGGGTGACTGTGGTTAATTGTTATGAGAATTGGTATTTGAATGGTAGGTTTGAAATGTGTAAAAGCTAGGGGTTATGCCGTCCAATTCTTGAGAGTATGTGTTTGTTTTGAATTTGAATTGATTTTACTTCATTTTATGGAAATTCTAGTGATTTGGACATTGGGAGGATTAAGTTCCATACTAGTGACATTTCTAAACTTGGTTTAAGTTAATTCATCCTTGTTTTGGCTTGTACATGATTGGTATAGGCTAGTCTCACGTTAAGTGGGGATTTCTAGCCCATAATTGTGGTTAGTGATGGTTGTTTGCAAAGATTGGTTTGGAAGTGTAATTTCAGCTTTTGTTGTATTATTTCTACCCTCATGTGATAAGTGGTAGTTGTCCATAGCATGATAGCTGGATATTGGGATAAATGAAGCTTTGGTATACTAGTTTGGATTACTTAAAGAATTTTCAGCTAGAGTACATGAATTCCAGCTTAAGGTTAATCTGCCCTGTTTTCGTACTGTACATTTGACCATGTTAAAGACTGATTCGGCCCTTGCTCAAAACATGAAACCTGTAGATATATGAGTTGACTACTTGCCTGCAAAATTTCAGATTGATTGGAGTACTGTAACTTGTGAATTGACCGAAACACCCATGACTGCCCTATAACCCTGTTTCATGACAGTTTTAATTCTTTCTCTAAAATTTGACTGTTGACCCTGAAAATGTGTAATTTGGCCTTGAAGGTCTTCATAAGAAGTGTTGGTATATGCCTTAGCTTCGTAACGCCATAAGATTTGTGCCAGCCGAATAAGTGTAGCTTCCACTGTGTTTAAAGTGCCAAAAAGTGACAAGAACTAGTTAAGTTTAGATTTCCTTTTATGTGACATGCTATTTGTAATTTAGGGCTTCTACTTGACCAAGGCCATGAGGTACGATGGATGGTTCCTGAGCTGTGTATGGGTGAGTGAACTTTAACTATTTCTCCAAAAGTTCCTCTTGAAATAATTCTTGCATTGCTTACACGATTGCATCTCATTGTGTATGTGTGTGTGCCATAACATTTTGGCTTTAATGAGTTCTTGGGAAAATCTTGTGCTTAGAACCAACCTCTCCACTACTGCGTATGCTTTCTTTGGAGCACGATGGCTCCTTGTTTCTGTTTATTTGATTACTTGATCTAAGGGAGTGTTGGATTTTAAGTACAAGGATTTTCACTGGCTCTAAAGAGCATTATTCGCACATTGGACCGTTAATCCATGATAGCATTGAAATACAATACTGATGAGTTTATTTAATTACTGCTTTTACTGTTCACTCGCTGAGCTTCTAGCTCACCCCAAATATTTTTCTTCTCCCCACAGGAATCGAGACAAAAGGAAGCGCTTGTATTACGTTATGTGTATGACCGGGTGGCATGTATCTTGTATAGTTTAGATTTGGTTTCGTTTGTGTAATAGTTGGGCTAGGGTGACTGTTTGGAATTGGAATGGATGGATTATACCGTGTACGGTTTGAATTTGGATTGCCTCTTGTGTAATAGCTTAGTATCAGGGTTTGTATTAATTGATTGGACTTGTATGGATGTACGTGTACTTTCCGCTACGTTTGTGATATGTAATTCTTGGAGAATTTGATGTATATATCTGAATCTTATATTGTAATTTATTGGGGAACTGTAGTGATTGACTGAGTCCTGGCGAGAGCTGGGCAGGCGACCCGTTGACCACTCTGGTTCGCCTTAGGGGAAAATGGGGTCGTTACAATTAATATGTATGATTCTACTAACCAAGCACATTTTGTTGGAGGGAGATAGGAGGGCGGCGGTAGCGGCTGGGGGGAGGGGGCAAATCCCAATGCATTAGCAAATATATGAATTTCATATATTTAGACCCAAGAAAATTAACTTTAGTTTCTTCCATTGATTAGGTCAAGGGTAAACTTCGAAAGATGAACTAGGGCAAATTATATCCATCGGTTCCACCCAAGCTAGAGTCAGTTGGATCTAGCTCAATCTTAGATAACTTAGTTGGTTCTAGACATTGAATAGAAGATCACCTTTCTAACCATGATTTGGCACTAAATCTAATGCGACCTTCAGCTGATCCTATACTAGATTCCTATGTTGAGCAAAAGGACCATCCTTTTGTTTGAGATACTGTGTTGGATCCAACCTTGATCAATGAAGATATGTGGCCGATTCAACCCAAAAACCTAACACAATTTTCCTTTTTTTCTTAAATTGTATTTAAAATTTTTCTAAAAAATTTTGATACACCTAAATATTTAGAAACTTTTTAATTTTAGGAATCAAAACTAATTGAATCCAAGTTGGAAATTTCACTGCACAATGAAACTAGTTTACTTATGAAGATTTAGTTTTTGTTCTTGTTTCAACTCCTTTTAACACTAGATTTCCAAATCTTTTTCTAAACTCAAAATAATAGGATTTTTATCATCTTATGAATGAAAACCAAGATCAAATTCAGTGGTTTAACAAGAACAAAATTTTCAAAATCCAATCATTAAAAACACATAAAACTATGTGATTTTTTCAACAATGTTTCGTAGTCAATTTTTGTCATTATTTTTCTTGTGATCTTATCATAGCACTCCAGCTTTGAATGTTATCTAAAAGAAGAAAACAATAATCAATTCATAGAAAATTTATAAAAAAATTTTTTAGAAATTTTGATCAATAAAAGATTAAATTGATCACATCAATATTTATGAAAAATAAATAAATATATCACATGGTTTAATCAAAATTGGCTATGAAAAAACTAAGTCTAAAAGCAAGTAGTTCAACCTGTGAGGATTCAAAAATTATTTTATATTTTTCCCTTATTTTTGAATAAGCTAATTTATATTTTCTTTTGGTTTAATTCACTTGCCTTGATTTCTTAGATACTTTAATGATTGACTCAAGATTTTATCTTTTCTCTTCTATAATTTGGTGTATGTCAAGTTTCGTAGTGCATTATGGTAATGTGACCAACTAGTGGGGTGTGTGCAATAAATTTGGTGGACAAGAATGAGTGTTAGGCAAGAGGGATTATATGTGATTAGAAATGTTAAGAGTGTATTAGAGAAAACAAGATAGATTAGTGATTAGAAACACAAGAGAGACAAAGAGATAGGAATGAAATTATATGCCGCCAAGTGTCGTACCTCTATGCATTCTTGACCAAGACTTTTCTTTGTGTTTATCTTTCATTTTTCACCCAAAACCCTTTCATTTTCTTGCTCATTTGGCCGACCAAGAGAGAGAAAAAAGAGAGAAAAACCATCTTGATCTTTGCTTGATTTAGTGAGGAAATTAACAAGAAACCCAAATCTAATTCGTGAAACGTTGCAACAAGGGAGGAAGTAATTGAGACCCCGGTCAGTTCTTAAGTTTGATATTAGGTTATATTCATTATTTGTGCGGTAACATTAGGTTTTGGGACTAATTCGAAAATCCTAAGTTGGGGTTAGTATTGAAACCCTAGTTTTTGTATTAATCATAAGTTCGAGTGGTGATTAAAATTAGTTATGCTAGTGTGTGTTTTAGTACAGGTAAGTATAAGATTTGATCTAATTTATATCGGTTAAGTGAGTTTAAAAGTTAGAAAACCCTAAAAGCTAGCAAAACCTTTAGTGTTATGATATATTAGAAGTTTAAGTTAGGTTTAAAACCCTTTTTCCCCATGCTCTGTATTGATTCAAGTTTTATCCAAAACATAAAAGTTTTATCCTTATGACATAGCTTTCTAACGCCTTTGGAATTTCTTGATTTGGATTTGTGAGCTGGAAGTTATGGTCCAGCAAACAGACCCTGTCTGTCATCCTAAAATGCAAACTTCTGGTACTGTTTTCCATGATTTCGACCTACTTTCATTCAGATCTGGGTTGAGATGTCTAAATAAAAGTTGTAACCCTTCCTCGTAGCTTCAAAACGGTGTCTCACCCACCTTAATCCGACATTCCTAGCCTAACTTTTGATCAAAACGGTTTGGGATGGCAAATCTGGCCGATTCCGTTTCAGTTTCCGTGTCCGTCTCCTTTTCCGTGTGCCGTTTCCGCACTTGCATGTGCTAATTTTGCCGTTTTACTTGAGTTATGCATGTTAGTGGCTGTTTGGGTTATATTGTGATGCAATCTTCTATTTCAGACGGTGACGAGCTAGACGATGCTGGTGGGGCCTACTAGCTGTATACGTGACGTGATCCTTGCATCTTTGCTATACGTACCTTTGGGGTAAGTATTCAGGCTGTTTATGTGTATAAACTGCTATTGTGTTTTGATGTGAATAAAAGAGGGATTTAGGCGAGAGTGTACGTTATCACACTCGACCTAAACCCTAGTTTGTACCTATGTTTCTTCATGAGATGTGTATACATGAATTATTTTGGTGTTGAACCCCTTGAGCTTGGAGCTCGGGGTGACTTTCATGAATTTGTGAAATATGATGAAGTTGTGGGCCCGATCTCAAGACCTAGACGGACTATTCGAGTCGGTCGGGGCTTGGTCGAAGCTAGTCCAACCTAGTCTTGAGGTCACCAAGTTCGTGGGTTCAAGTTGTGAATCAAGTTTGTGACCTGAGCTTATGACTCAAGCTCAAGTTTGTGATTTAGTTCGCTCGAGCAAGTTTGTGAGGTGACTAGCCAGTGAGGGTGATAAGGTGTTAAGTGGGAGTACAAGTGGAGTTCTACGGACCCTTATATGTGGTCGACGGAGTGTCGGCAGGAGGTCACGCCTGGCGAACAACTTGGCTTTGGAGCCAACCTGTATCCTTACTTGTGTTGTTACTTATATCTGTTAATTTGACATTTTGTGACATAATTGTTTATTTTAATGTGAAATTTACGAGTTTATCTCTGTTTACTTACTAAGTTTCTAGCTTACCCCTTTCCTTTGTTTTCCTTAACAGGGGCCGACACGGAAAAACTTTTGGCACTAGCACTAGTATAGCGAGACTTAGTTTGTAATAGTTGGTCAACTAAGATGTTCCTTTTTGTTTTGGTGGTTTGTATAAGGACCTACCTTAGGGTCCACTTTCTGCTGGTTGTTATTATAATGTAATATGGTGGTTTGAATAGCTGCTTTTGGGAATGTAAATAGAACTCTTTTGGCGTTGGATATATTGTGAATAGTACGCTTTGGTTTATCTAGTTTTTACTGTTTTGAAATTTTGAGTCCTGGCGCGAGTTAGGCAGGCGTCTAGCCGATACCCTAGGGTTCGCCATTGGGAGAAGTGGGGGCGTCACAGGTGGTATCAGAGCGCCTAGGTTAGAGGACTTGGGCAAGTGGGACATACGTGATAGGCACTAGGCATATTTGATTCTTTTAACATGAATGATATATTTTTAGCTGAAATGCCGGTGAATTAACGAATTAATGTTTGTAGGTATGGATCCAGGTAGTTCTAGTGGTGCGGGACCCAATAGCGTGGGATCGGGATCGAGACCTCCGAGTGCGAGAGACCTGGTGGACCGGGTGTTGCGTAAGCGGGTGATCCGATATCGGAAGAGGCCTGGAGAGCCCTACATTTTGTATTCCCCCTTTGGTCAGGTGTTGCACCGACCCTATCAGTGTTACTATACTTACGGCTACCCTGATGAGGTCGTCTTGGTAGTGGACGACGAGCGATATCGCTTGAGGATGGCTTGTGATCGCTTTGCTCGACAGTTAGAGGAGACTAGAGAGGTTGGCCACGGGCAGGCGTTGCGCATTAGGGACTTGGAGCGGGGCATCTGAGACGCACACCAGCACCTCTTTGCTATGAGGAGACAGATTAGGGAGAGAGCCCAGCGTATTACATTTGACTGCGAGGTACTACTAGATATGGTCGCGGAGGCACCACCACGAACTATCGGCCCAGAGTAGATAGGCGAGGTAGATACTCTAGATTCCGTTGGGGATTGGGGCCCTAGGAAAGGCGCGTAGGGCTGTTATTTGGATTCTCTTTTGCCCAATTGATATGTTTTTATTCTAACCAGTATAGCTGGTTCCTTGGTTATTTGCTAGCTAACTAGATTTTGGAGCTCGAATGCTCATGTATTTAAAGGGTTTTGTACCGACCGGATGTCGGATAACTTGTATATCTTTTGGTGTGGCTTTGTAAATAAATGTGTATATTTGAGTATCATCTTTTGCACTTATCCTTTGCCTGCCTTTTGTGCATTTGTTTTGTGTTTTTATTTTGTTTCTAGTTTGAATACTAAGCACACATTATGTTTGGATTTATAGACTTTTGCACCTAAATAGCCTCCGGTACTCGAGGTAGAGGTAGAGGGCGAGGACGAATCCCTGAAAGGGAACATGAACATAAGCCAGATCAAGTAGCTATAGCCATCCAGCTGCATGGCAGACCTGTTAGAACGTATGGTTGACCAACAGGGTCAAGGCCATGGGAATACTACAGGAAACCATGGAAATAACCCAGGCAAGCACGAAGGGGAGGACCGTGCTTTAGAACGGTTCCAAAAATTTGCACCTCCCAAGTTTATAGGTGGACCTAATCCGGACCTAGCAGAGGGTTGGATAGACCGTATGTTAGATATATTTGCCGTGCTTAGGTATTCGGAGGAGCGGCAGATATCTTTTGCTATTTTTCAGTTTGAAGGGGCCGCCCGAGTCTAGTGGAATGTGATTAGAGCCAAGTGGGAGCGGGAACAGACCTCCTGGACATGGATTAACTTTACACGAGAATTTAATGAAAAATATTTACCTCCCATTGTACAATAGAGACGTGAGGGTGATTTTATCCACCTGTGCCAAGGGGCATCCAGTGTGGCGAAGTATGAAACCCAATTTACAAAACTCTTTCGCTTCGCTCCGAAACTGGTGCTAACGGAGCAAAAGCGAATTCGCCGCTTTATCCAAGGCTTGAATGTGGAAATCCAGGAGGCACTAGCAGCTGCTCAGTTGGACACGTTTAGTCAAGCGCTAGAAAAAGCACAGCGGATTGAGACAGATAGGGGACAGGTAAAAGCCTTTCATGATCGGAAAAGGAGGCAACCCGATTCGAGTAATTTTGCGACCGGACAGAGTTCGAGAAGTGAGCCACCTTTTAAGAGGGATCGAGGAACAGATGGTCCCCCACCCGTAAGAACTCTAAATCAGGGTAATTTTGGGAGAGGTCAGGTAGGGCAAGGGCCCTAGAGGGGTATTCAGCGTGGATTATTGACTGCAGGAACTAGGCCAACCTGTGGTTTCTGCGGGGCCAATCACACCGACGAAAACTGTTGGAACAACAGTTGATCCGAAAATGATATAAATGTGGTAGTATAGAGCATCTGATTGCCCAATGCCCTACGATGCAAAAAGAGCGACTTAAACCGCCGACTGAAGGGACCACAGTTAAGCCGTCAAATACAGGGAAAAATCGACCCAAAGGATCAGTTAGAGTATATGCAATGGGTCAACAAGAGGTGTTAGACCCTTCGGCGGGCGTCGAAGGTACGCCCTGTCTTATCGGCGCGCCGCAAGTGTTTAATAGACCCTGACGACACGTATTCTTATAAACCCTGCAATTAGGGTTCACGAACAAAGGTATCAATTTCGAGGACAAAATTATTCTAAGTTTGACATTAGGTTATATTCATTATTTGTGTGGTAACACTAGGTTTTGGGACTAATTCGAAAACCCTAAGTTGGGGTTAATATTGAAACCCTAGTTTTTGTATTAACCATAAGTTCGAGTGGTGATTAAAGTTAGTTATGCAAGTGTGTGTTTTAGTACAGGTAAGTATAGGATTTGATCTAATTTATATCGGTTAAATGAGTTTAAAAGTTAGAAAACCCAAAAAGCTAGCAAAACCTTTAGTGTTATGATATATTAGAAGTTTAAGTTGGGTTTAAAACCCTAATTTTGCCCTTGACAAAAAAGTTGTTGTTTAATTGCTTTTATGTGAGATAAAATATGTTTTAGTATAGGTGATTAATGTAGGAGGGTGATTAGTGAAGTAATTAAGTACGGTCAAGTGTTTTGGACTAGATTAAGTTTATAACCTATGGAGTTAATTGAAAGCTTTTTAAATGCTTAAGGGCAAGAGTTGATCAAATGCAAAGTTGAAGATGTAAGGGCTTGAGAGCAAAATGTGAGCTTTTATGTGATTGGTGGAGAGAGAAAATATCTTCCAAGGCTTGACTAGTCTTATATATCATAGGATTTGTGAGATAAACATAAGAAAAGAAACAAAACAAACCAAGGGAGAGAGAGAGAGAGAGAGAGAGAGATGGCCGAACCAAGGAGGAAAGAAAAGAGAAAAATTTCCTTCAAATTCTTCAACTTCTAGCTTCCATCTTGGTCTTGGAGTTTAAGACAACATCTTTGCTACTTGATTGTTGTGGGTTAATCATCAACAAAGTTGGATTGAAGGTAAATCACCTCTTTTGAAAGTTAAATTTTGGGGTTTTAATCTTGAAGCCACAAAAGTGAAGTTTTTGTTGTGATTATCAACTTGTGAGGTTCATGTGGTGATTATTGTGTCGATTGATGGTTTATTTTAGTGGGTTATTGCTGTAAAAATTTTGGTTAAGGCTATGGAAGATTAGGGTTTCTTGCTAAGCATTCTAGTTAGCACTAATCTTGTGTTATTGAACTTGTAGTGGTTGTGTTTGATGATTGACTTCATTGGTTTGGAGAGTGAATGGTAAAAACTGATTTGGGTTAAGAAATCCTAGGCTTCCTTAGGTTAGTTTGGCATGGCTAATGTTTAATGAGTTAGGATTTGGTTAGTAGGTTGACAGATTAAGTTTAGTGATGCAAATAAAGTTAAGTTAGGGATTATGGTTAGTTTTTGGGCAATTTTATAGCGACTTAAAGGGGAAGTTTCGAATCATCAGTAGGTCTTTTAGGATCTGGTATATGTATGATTATTTGGTATAAAATTGGTTAGAAAACTGGTATAAGAAGCATAGAGATAGACCATGCGTTTGCGACGTACAAAATCGGCAAATCTGGAAAAACAGGGCAGCCCACAAATCTGAACTTGAGTTCCATTTTTCTTTATGCTGCATGCTGATTCAGAAGTTTCTCAAAACGTGAAAGTTGTATCCTCTTAATTCCTGAATATGCCTGCAAATTTCAGCTCAAACGGATCAGTGTAGCCCGAGTTATAGCCAAAACACTTGCACCTGTTTTGTACACTGGATTGTGTTATGTTTTTGAGTTTTGCTTCTGACCATACTCTATCCAATTTCATAACGTACGAACTGGGTATTGACCCTTTATAAGAAATGTAGATCTTGGCCTTCGCTTCAAAACGGTATAAAGTGTATCCAAATCCGAGTTCCGTAGTTTCAGTTATGACCAAAACAAGATCGGTTGTCAAAACTGCCTTCAAATTTGGACAGTTCTGACAGGAACTTTGAACCACTTTTTCCCCATGCTCTGTATTGATTCAGGTTTTATCCAAAACATAAAAGTTTTAGCCATATGACATAGCTTTCTAACACCTTGGAAATTTCTTGATTTCGATTTGTGAGTTGGGAGTTATGGTCCAGGAAACAAACCCTGTCTGTCATCCTAAAATGCAAACTTCTGGTACTATTTTCCATGATTTCGACCTACTTTCATTCAGATCTGGGTTGAGATGTCTAAATAAAAGTTGTAGCCCTTCCTTGTAGCTTCAAAACGGTGCCTCACCCACCTTGATCCGACATTCCTAGCTGAACTTTTGATCAAAACGGTTTGGGATGGCAAATCTGGCCAGTTCCGTTTCAGTTTCCGTGTCCGTCTCCTTTTCCGTGTGCCGTTTCCACACTTGCATGTGCCAATTTTGCCGTTTTACTTGAGTTATGCATGTTAGTGGCCGTTTGTGTTATATTGTGATGAAATTTTCTATTTCAGACGGTGACGGGTTAAACGGTGTCGGTGGGGCCTACTAGCTGTATACGTGACGTGATCCTTGCATCTTTGATATACGTACCTTTGTGGTAAGTATTCAGGCCATTTATGTGTATAAACTGCTATTGTGTTTTGATGTGAATAAAAGAGGGATTTAGGCGAGAGTGTACGTTATCACACTCGACCTAAACCTTAGTTTGCACTTATGTTTTTTCATGAGATGTGTATACATGAATTATTTTGGTGCTGAACCCCTTGAGCTTGGAGCTCAAGGTGACTTTCATGAATTTGTGAAATATGATGAAGTTGTGGGCCCGATCTCAAGACCTAGACGGACTATTCGACTCGACCGGGGCTTGGTCGAAACTAGTCCAACCTAGTTTTCAGGTCACCAAGTTCGTGGGTTCAACTAGTGAACCAAGTTTGTGACCCGAGCTTATGACTCAAGTTCAAGTTTGTGATTTCGTTCAATCGAGCAAGTTTGTGAGATGACTGGCCAGTGAGGGTGATAAGGTGTTAGGTGAGAGTACAAGTGGAGTTCTACAGACCCTTATATGTGGTCGACGGAGTGTCGGCAGGAGGTCACGCCGGAAGAACAACTTGGCTTTGGAGCCAATCTGTATCCTTACTTGTGTTGTTACTTATATCTGTTGATTTGATATTTTGTGACATAATTGTTTATTTTAATGTGAAATTTACGAGTTTACCCCTGTTTACTTACTAAGATTCTAGCTTACCCCTTTCCTTTATTTTCCTTAACAGGGGACGACACGGAAAAACTTTTGGCACTAGTACTAGTATAGCGAGGCTTAGTTTGTAATAGTTAGTCAACTAAGATGTTCCTTTTTATTTTATTGGTTTGTATAAGGACCCACCTTAAGGTTCACTTTCTGCTGGTTGTTATTATAATGTAATATGGTGGTTTGAATAGCTGCTTTTGGGAATGTAAATAGAACTCTTTTGGCGTTGGATATATTGTGAATAGTACGCTTTTGGTTTATCTAGTTTTTACTGTTTTGAAATTTCGAATCCTGGCGCAAGCTAGGCAGGTGTCCCGCCGATGCCCTCGGGTTCGCCCTTGGGAGAAGTGGGGCGTCACAGGTGGTATCAGAGCGCCTAAGTTAGAGGATTTGGGCAAGTGGGACATACGTGATAGGCACTAGGCATATTTGATTCTTTTAAGTTGAATGATATATTTTTAACTGAAATGCCTGTGAACTAACGAATTAATATTTGTAGGTATGGATCCAGGCAGTTCTAGTGGTGCGGGACCCAGCGGCGTGGGACCGGGATCGAGACCTCCGAGTGTGAGGGGTCCGGAGGACCAGGTGTTGCGTAAGCGGGTGATCCGATATCGGAAGAGGCCTGGAGAGCCCTACATTTTGTATTTCCCCTTTGGTCAGGTGTTGCACCGACCCTGTCAGTGTTACTAGACGTACGTCTACACTGATGGGGTCGTCTTGGTAGTGGACAACGAGCGATGCCGCCTGAGGAAGGCTTGCGATCTCTTGGCTCGACAGCTAGAGGTGGCTAGAGAGGTTGGCTACGGGCAGGCATTGCGCATTAGAGACTTGGACCGGGGCCTCCGAGACGCACACCAGCACCTTTTGGCCATTGGAGACAGCTTAGGGAGAGGGCCCAGAGTATTACATTTGACTGCGAGGTCCTACTACATATGGTCGCGGAGGCACCACCACGAGCTATCGGCCCAGAGTAGATAGGCGAAGTAGATACTCTAGGTTCCGTTGGGGATTGGGGCCCTAGGGGAGGCGCGTAGGGCCGTTATGTGGATTCTCTTTTGCCCATCTGATATGTTTTTGTTCTGACCAATATAGCTGGTACCTTGGTTATCTGCTAGCTAACTAGATTTTGGAGCTCGAATGTTCATGTATTTAAAGGGTTTTATACCGACCGGATGTCGGATAACTTGTATATCTTTTGGTGTGGCTTTGTAAATAAATGTGTATATTTGAGTATCATCTTTTGCACTTATCCTTTGCGTGCCTTTTGTGCATTTGTTTTGTGTTTTTATTTTGTTTCTAGTTTGAATACTAAGCACACGTTATATTTGGATTTATAGACTTTTGCACCTAAATGGCCTCCCGTACTCGAGGTAGAGGTAGAGGGCGAGAACGAATCCCTGAAAGGGAACATGAACATGAGCCAGATCAAGTAGCTACAGCCATCCAGCCATCCAGCTGGATGGCTGACCTGTTAGAACGTATGGTGTAGACACCAAATTTTGGTGTAATTTCATTTACTGTTTATTTTTAGTTTTTTTATTTGTCGTGTTCGTTTTATTCGATTTTTAGTTTTTAGTTTTTAGTTTCTAGTTTTATTTTTATTTTTATTTTTAAGTTTTAGCATAGAATTTCTTGAAAAAAGAGGGAAAAAGAAAAATCATAAAAAAAAGGGAAAAAGGAAAAGGAAAAAATTGCAATTTTGTTTTATTTATCTATTTTAGTCATTTCTACTTAATTTATCTTTTATTTTTGTTTGGTTCATTTAGAAAAAAAGAAAAGAGGAAAAAATGATGAAAACGGAAAATGAAAAAAAAGAATTGGATTTTATACTTTGTTGTTTCTAGTTTATTTGTTTTATCCAAGGTTAATTAAATTATTTTGTTATTTATTTTTATTATTATCAATATTGTTTTAATTAATCTAAAAAAAAAAACTGAAATGCGGCATGCAAGCTGCGTTTTGCCGCAGCTTGCAAACAAAGGATCGAGAAGCCCCTTATCTGCAAAATATAGAAGAGTGTTTAAGGGTTTAGGAGGAGGATGGCGGTATAAAAAGAACGAGCCGCAACAGGGGAAAGGGACGGCCGCAAATCGGGAAAGGAAAGCAAAAAGAAAACATACGGCAAGGAAGGAGAGTTTGAGAGAAGAAAGATTGAGAGAGTGACGACAAATTTGTAGAACAAGAGAGAGAGCTAAGGGGGAGACGGCAAAAAAGAAACGAGAAAGAAACCAGAAAAAGGGAGGCGGCGAGTTTTCGGGGTAGAAAAGAAGAAAAAAGAAAAGGCTGGGGAAGAAAGCCTACGAAGAGGAGAGAGAGACCAAAAAGAACCAGAAAATAGAGGGGAAAGTGACGGCTAGAAATCTGGCTGGTTGAGTGAGGGAAGGCTGATGAGTTTGACGGCAAAAAGAAAGAAAACAGAGCAAGGAGGAACAGCTGGAGGTTACAGAGAAAATCAGAAAGTAAAACTGACTGAAAGAGAGGAGTGTAAAGCGAAGGAGGAAACCAGTGCTTCCATCGTTGGTTCCTATCCCCATTGAAAGGCGAAGCCATCTGCTGAAAATCTTTCCAATCCGCTTCCATTTTGCTGTTCGGGTATACCACTTCTCCTCTCTCTCTGTTTAATGACGTTGTTGTAGCTTTGCCATGCCCATGAGTTTGATGTTCTCAGCACAGTCTACAATGACTTCATTGTGTCTTTATTGGATGTTTATAGATGTCTCGCCTGTTTAACAAAGCAAGAAATCAGGAAATATGACAATAAATTTCTGTTTTAATGTCCCATTCGTTACTTGTGTTAGTGATTCATGTTTCGGCTAGAATCTCTGCAAACAAGATGGAACTTAAGATAACATTTGGTGATCTGTTGTGGTGTTGTTGATAAACCTGGTAGCGCCCCTTTTGTTCATTTAAGGTGCATCAGAAAGCGTGAATTCAGTGTAGAAGCCATGAACCGATAATGTTTTTCTCACACATGTCATCTGACGTACCAAAGGTTGCATTTTTGTTTTCGTTTGTGTGTACGAGTTGGGTCTGGTAGTTCTTAGGAATGTGAACTACAAGATTCGATTTTTGATTGTTGGTTTGGGTTGGAATTTTGGTACTTATTTGAATTTGTTGGCATGAAATTCAGAAATTGCAGTTAGGAAACCAGATTTCTGTCAAGAAGATGCATGAATTGTCAAACCTTTTAGCCGTTGGTTTATTGAACTTGTTCCATAGCCTTATCATGTTTACTTTGATGTCTCTTTTGCCATTGTTTCTGTTTTGTGTAACTGAGGCATTAGCTTTGAAGTGGAAATATCTGATACCCGGCTCCCTTGAATGTTGTAGCTCAATGTTTTCAAATAAAAAAAACAACAAAGTTTTGTTGCATTTTAGTGGTTGTTCTCACTTTCTTGGCCTGGTTTCTCCCAATTGATTAATGAGTGAGGATTATGTGGGTTGGGGCTGATGAAATAACAGGTTGTTAGAGTTTTATACGGACCCAACCACATGAAATGAGCTGCAAAGTTCACGCCAGAAATTCTGCTGCATTTTTATCAATTCGGCTAGACTGCATTTTCCTTCTTTTGGTCGTTGTTTGTTTTGAACTACCATGGCTATTTCTGTTCAGTTTAGGAAGTGTCCAGAGTTGTGTTGCTTTGCATGAATACCATTGAACTGGGTAAGGAAGACATAAATGGGTTGGCTGCAGAATTTGCAGCAGAGCAGAGGCTGCCGCAACCCGTTTTGTTTTCTTTTCTTTTCCGCAAACACTCACAAGCTTTAGCCTCCTGATTTGCTGTTAATCTTGTACTTGAGTTATGCTAAGAGTGGTGATTTGTAGATTTATATGTTTTTGGTTGACAAATAATGAGTTTGTTGGTTTCTTTTCGTAAGAAATCTATATGGATTCTAGCTGCATTTTTGCAACAGAAATTTGCCGAAGATTTCTTCATGAGCTTGTACGAAAGTTTCCTAGAATTTGCATGATTTCCTTCTATGCTTGTTGTTTGTTTGGATTATGATAGTGTTGTAGTTGTTTCCTAGTTTAAAGCTTTGAGTTTTGGTTGGAAAATACTTGATTCATTCTCAGTTGTCGAAAGCTTCGTAGTTGTGCTGAAATTTCTGCTGCAGAATGTGTTTCTCACGTCATTTGCATGAAGATTGCATGAAATCATTTTTTAAAATTTACACTTTAACCCCTCAAGTCTCCCATAATGCTAATTTGGCCCGAGTAATTGAAAAGGCTAATCAAATTGATCCCTCAAACTTCCTTTTTCCTTTTCAATCGGACCCTAATCTTTTTTGAATCATGGACTGTTTAGTTGTTTAAATGCTTTCAATGGTTCAATTTCATGCTTATCCGGCTATTTGAGGTGCCTTGACCCTTTTTATTGTTTTGAAGCTAATATCTCATTTACTCGATTTCCATTGCAAGGGAGGTAACTTCTATATTCTTGAGTTATTTTTCCTACGTGCTCCTACGTGTTATGTGAATATACATGTCTACTTTGCTTTCCTAGCCTTTCTTTAATTTCTTCTATTTATGTCATTTACTTTTGCTTTTTATTTAAGTTATTCTTTATGGGGTATGTGTACACCTTTTGGCTTGTAATAGTTAGGGATTTAATTATTTTATTCCTTTTCCCCCTTTTAGATTGTAGTAGGATCTCCCTAATGTAATAGATAGGGCTTGGAGGTGCATTCAATGAAGACCTATCGAAGTCATGTGCCTAGCTAGCAAATGTAATAGTTAGAGATTTAATTGTCTTATGTGTCTTGCATGCTTAGTTGCTACGTGTTAATTTGCTTTGTTAGGGCCTTGCATATAGTCGAGCATGCTAAATGTTATATGCTATGTGTTTATGAGTGTTTGGCATGTCTACTCGCTTCCCATAGCCACGAATGAATGTGATTGATGAATGTACGTTTCCGCTAGTCCAACGCTAGTCGGAATTCATAGAATGGGCTAGTCCAACGCTAGACCCTTAGAGATTTCCCCTTGTTAGTACATGTTTGCATGTTCATTACATGTCATGCATTCTTTTTAGTTTTTTATCATTTTTCATGCCCCTCGAACCCCTTTTCCCTCCATTTTAGGATTTTTGCATTTCATGCTAGTTATAGGGTTTATTTGCTTGAGAGTCCCCTTAAATATGGGATATAGACGAGTGTGGCTTTTTCTAAGCCTTAGCACGCTTGTATTCCCTCTATAAAAGCGCAAATTGAGTCACGATTTAGGTCTCCCCGTACCCAATATGCATGAACTCCCTAGGCTCATGCATTTTTAAATCCACTCTATCATTTTATACCCCCATCACATTTTCATTTTTTTCCCCCCATTTTGCACACGTGCACCTTTATGTTGCTTCACTTGCACACGAACACTTTTATCATCACTTGCACACATGTACTTCATATTATCATTTCACATACCGCACCTTGCCTACTCACGTGCACATTTTCACTTACATATTATTGCCTTTTATTACTTTTTCAAACTCATGTCCTCACATTACATACATGCATTCCATTCATTTGCATCCCACTCGCATTATTCGTGACTTCTTCAAAGGATCGTTATTGGGTTTCACAATTAATGTGATTGGCATCACTCAACTTTTGAAGAGAAATTTCCCCCAATACCCCTAGGTCTAGGGTTTGCATTCATGTAGCGCATCCAAATGTAATAAATTCTTTGGTTAAAACAAGAAAACCTTTGATTAAATCATGCAACTAGCCTTGGCTAGGTCAAAGGGGTGCCTTGGATTTTATCCTTGCCTTCCCCTTTGTCAAATGTGACTCCCGAACCTTTTTCTTTGGTTTACGTGGATTAGGAGTCGTTTAAAAGGGGTTTCTTACTACTTTTTCCTACTTTTTCTTTAAAAAATTCATTTTTTGGTGACTTGGTACACCTTAACTCATTACCAAGTGGCGACTCCAATTTTTATTTCAAAAACCCTTTTTAAACTATAATTTTGGGTCAAATCGTCGCATTCTCAACCCCCCATTTAGACCCATTTTTTCTTTTGAATCACAATTCATTTTCCAATCACAAAAAAATACATTTTTAAACCATTTATTTATTTATCAAAAAATGGGGCGCGACATATGGTTGACCAACAGGGTCAGGGCCATGGGAATACTACAGGAATCCCTGGAAATAATCCAGGCAATCACGAAGGGGAGAACTGTGCTTTAGAACGATTCCAAAAATTTGCACCTCCCAAGTTTATAGGTGGACCTAATCCTGACCTAGCAGAGGGTTGGATGGACCATATGTTAGATATATTTGCCGCGCTTAGGTATTCGGAGAAGCGGCAGATATCTTTTGCTATTTTTCAATTTGAAGGGGCCGCCCGAGCCTGGTGGAATGTGATTAGAGCCAAGTGGGAGCGGGAACAGACCCCCTGGACATGGGTTAACTTTACACAAGAATTTAATGAAAAATATTTACCTACCATTGTACAAGAGAGACGTGAGGATGATTTTATCCGCCTGCGCCAAGGGGCATCCAGTGTGGCGAAATATGAAACCCAATTTACAAAACTCTCTCGTTTCGCTCCGAAACTGGTGCTAACGGAGCAAAAATGAATTCGCCGCTTTATCCAAGGCTTGAATGTGAAAATTCAGGATGCACTAGCAGCTGCTCAGTTGGACACGTTTAGTCAGGCGCTAGAAAAAGCACAGCGGATTGAGACAGCTAGGAGACAGGTAAAAGCCTTTCATGATCGGAAGAAGAGGCAACCCGATTCGAGCAATTTTGCGACCGGACAGAGTTCGAGAAGTGAGCCACCTTTTAAGAGGGATCGAGGAACAGATGGTCCCCGACCCGTAAGAACTCTAAACCAGGGTAATTTTGGGAGAGGTTAGGTAGGGTAAGGGCCCCAGAGGGGTATTCAGCGTGGAGTATTGACTGCAGGAACTTGGCCAACCTGTGGTTTCTGCGGGGCTAATCACACCGACGAAAACTGTTGGAACAACAGTTCGATCCAAAAATGCTATAAATATGGTAGTACAGAGCATCTGATTGCCCAATGCTCTAAGATGCAAAAAGAGATACTTAAACCGCCAACTGAAGCAACCACAGTTAAGCCGTCAAATACAGGAAAAAATCGAACCAAAAGACCAGTTAGAGTATATGCAATGGGTCAACAAGAGGTGATAGACCTTTCGGCGAGCATCGAAGGTACGCCCTTTCGTATCGGCGTGCCGCAAGTGTTTAATAGACCTTGACGACACGTATTCTTGTAAACCCAGCAATTATGGTTCACGAACAAATGTATCAATTTTGAGGACGAAATTATTCTAAGTGGGGGAGGTTGTGAGACCCCGGTCAGTTATTAAATTTGATATTAGGTTATATTCATTATTTGTGTGGTAACATTAGGTTTTGGGACTAATTCGAAAACCCTAAGTTGGGGTTAGTATTGAAACCCTAGTTTTTGTATTAATCATAAGAGTTGATCAAATGCAAAGTTGAAGGTGTAAGGGGTTGAGAGCAAAATGTGAGCTTTTATATGATTGGTGGAGAGAGAAAATATCTTCCAAGGCTTGACTAGTCTTATATATCATAGGATTTGTGAGATAAACATAAGAAAAGAAACAAAACAAACCAAGGGAGAGAGAGAGAGGTGGCTGAACCAAGGAGGAAAGAAAAGAGAAAAATTTCCTTCAAAATTCATCAACTTCTAGCTTCCATCTTGGTCTTGGAGTTTAAGACAATATCTTTGCTACTTGATTGTTGTGGGTTAATCATCAACAAGGTTGGATTGAAGGTAAATCACCTCTTTTGAAAGTTAAATTTTGGGGTTATAATTTTGAAGTCACGAAAGTGAAGTTTTTGTTGTGATTATGAACTTGTAAGGTTCATGTGATGATTATTGTGTTGATTGATGATTTATTTTAGTGGGTTATTGCTGTAAAAATTTCGGTTAAGGCTATGGAAGATTAGGGTTTCTTGCTAAGCATTCTAGTTAGCTCTAATCTTGTGTTATTGAACTTGTAGTGGTTGTGTTTGATGATTGACTTCATTGGTTTGGTGAGTGAATGGTAAAAACTGATTTGGGTTAAGAAATCCTAGGCTTCCTTAGGTTAGTTTAGCTTGGCTAATGTTTAGTGAGTTAGGGTTTGGTTAGTAGGTTCACTGATTAAGTTTAGTGATGCAAATAAAGTTAAGTTAGGGATTATGGTTAGTTTTGGGGCAATTTTGTAGTGACTTAGAGGGTAAGTTTCGAACCATTAGTAGGTCTTTTAGGATCTGGTATATGTATGATTATTTGGTATAAAATTGGTTAGAAAACTGGTATAAGAAGCATAGAGATAGACCATGCGTTTGCGACGTACAAAACCGGCAAATCTGGAAAAACAGGGCAGCCCACAAATCCGAACTTGAGTTCCATTTTTCTTTATTCTGCATGCTGATTCAGAAGTTACTCAAAACATGAAAGTTGTATCCTCTTAAGTCTTGAATATGCCTGCAAAGTTTCAGGTCAAACGGATCAGTGTAGCCCGAGTTATAGGCAAAACACTTGCACCTATTTTGTACACGGGATTGTGTTATGTTTTTGAGTTTTGCTTCTGACCATACTCTGTCCGTTTTGATAACATGCAAATTGGGTGTTGATCTCTCCATAAGAAATGTAGATCTTGGTCTTAGCTTCGACACGGTGTAAAGTGCATCCAAATCCGTGTTCCGTAGCTTCAATTATGACCAAAACAAGATCGGTTGTCAGAACTGCCTTCAAATTTGGACAGTTCTGACAGGAACTTTGAACCCCTTTTTCCCCATGCTCTGTATTGATTCAAGTATTATCCAAAACATAAAAGTTTTAGCCTTATGACATAGCTTTCTAACGCCTTTGAAATTTCTTGATTTGGATTTGTGAGCTAGGAGTTATGGTCCAGCAAACAGACCATGTCTGTCATCCTAAAATGCAAACTTCTGGTACTGTTTTCCATGATTTCGGCCTACTTTCATTCAGATCTGGGTTGGGATGTCTAAATAAAAGTTGTAGCCCTTCCTCGTAGCTTCAAAACGGCATCTCCCCCACCTTGATCCAACATTCCTAGCCTAACATTTGATCAAAACGGTTTGGGATGGCAAATCTGGCCGTTTCCGTTTCCGTTTCCGTGTCCGTCTCCTTTTCCGTGTGCCGTTTCTGCACTTGCATGTGCCAATTTTGCCGTTTTACTTGAGTTATGCATGTTATTGGCCGTTTTTGTTATATTGTGATGCAATTTTCTATTTCAGACAGTGACGGGTTAGACGGTGCCGGTGGGGCCTACTAGCTGTATACGTGACGTGATCCTTGCATCTTTGCTATACGTACCTTTGGTGTAAGTATTCAGTCCCTTTATATGTATAAACTACTATTGTGTTTTTATGTGAATAAAAGGGGGATTTAGGCGAGAGTGTACGTTATCACACTCGACTTAAACCCTAGTTTGTACCTATGTTTTTTCATGAGATGTGTATATATGAATTATTTTGGTGTTGAACCCCTTGAGCTTGGAGCTCGGGGTGACTTTCGTGAATTTGTGAAAAATGATGAAGTTGTGGACCCGATTTCAAGATCTAGACGGACTATTCGACCCGGCCGGGGCTTGGTCGAAGCTAGTCCAACCTAATTTTGAGGTCACCAAGTTCGTAGGTTCAAGTTGTGAACCAAGTTTGTGACTCGAGCTTATGACTCAAGCTCAAATTTGTGATTTCGTTCGCTCGAGCAAATTTGTGAGGTGGCTGGCCAGTGAGGGTGATAAGGTGTTAGGTGAGAGTACAAGTGGAGTCCTACGGAAACTTATATGTGGTCGACGATGTGTCGGCAGGAGGTTACGCCTGGCGAACAACTTGGCTTTGGTGCCAATCTGTATCCTTACTTGTGTTGTTAGTTATATCTGTTGATTTAACATTTTGTGACATAATTGTTTATTTTAATGTGAAATTTATGAGTTTACCCCTGTTTACTTACTAATCTTCTAGCTTACCCCTTTCTTTTATTTTCCTTAACAGGGGCCGACACAAGGAAATTTTTGGCACTAGCACTAGTGTAGCGAGGCTTAGTTTGTAATAGTTAGTCAACTAAGATGTTCCTTTTTGTTTTGGTGGTTTGTATAAGGACCCACCTTAGGGTCCACTTTCTGCTGGTTGTTATTATAATGAAATATGGTGGTTTGAATAGCTGCTTTTGGGAATGTAAATAGAACTCTTTTGGCGTTGGATATATTGTGAATAGTACGCTTTTGGTTTATCTAGTTTTTACTGTTTTGAAATTTCGAATCCTGGCGCGAGCTAGGCAAGCGTCCCGCCGATACCCTAGGGTTCGCGCTTGGGAGAAGTGGGGGTATCACACGTGGTATCAGAACATCTTGGTTAGAGGACTTGGACAAGTGGAACATACGTGATAGGCACTAGGCATATTTGATTATTTTAAAATGAATGATATATTTTTAGCTGAAATGCCGGTGAAATAACGAATTAATGTTTGTAGGTATAGATCCAAGCAGTTCTAGTGGTGCGGGACCCGGCGGCGTGGGACCGGGATCTAGACCTCCGAGTGCGAGGGCTCCGGAGGACCGGGTGTTGCGTAAGCGGGTGATCCGATATCGGAAAAGGCCTGGAGAGCCCTACATTTTGTATTTCCCCTTTGGTCAGGTGTTGTACCGACCCTGTCAGTGTTACTATACGTACAGCTACCCTGATGAGGTCGTCTTGGTAATGGACGACAAGCGATGCCGCCTGAGGAAGGCTTGCGATCGCTTGGCTCGACAGCTAGAGGAGGCTAGAGAGATTGGCCACAGGCAGGCGTTGCGCATTAGGGACTTGGAGCAGGGCCTCCGAGACGAACACCAGCACCTCTTAGTTATTAGGAGGCAGCTTAGGGAGAGGGCCCAGAGCATTACATTCGACTGCGAGGTCCTACTAGATATGGTCGCGGAGGCACCACCACGAGCTATCGGCCCAGAGTAGATAGGCGAGATAGATACTCTAGGTTCCGTTGGGGATTGGGGCCCTAGGGGAGGCGCGTAGGGCCGTTATTTGGATTCTCTTTTGGCCAACTGATATGTTTTTGTTCAAACCAGTATAGCTGGTTCCTTGGTTATCTGCAAGCAAACTAGATTTTGGAGCTCGAATGCTCATGTATTTAAAGGGTTTTGTACTGACCGGATGTTGGATAACTTGTATATCTTTTGGTGTGGCTTTGTAAATAAATATGTATATTTGAGTATTATCTTGTGCACTTATCCTTTGCGTGCCTTTTGTGTATTTGCTTTGTGTTTTTATTTTGTTTCTAGTTTGAATACTAAGCACACGTTATGTTTGGATTTATAGACTTTTGCACCTAAATAGCCTCCGGTACTCAAGGTAGAGGTAGAGGGCGAGGACGAATCCCTGAAAGGGAACATGAAAATGAGCCAGATCAAGTAGCTACAACCATCTAGCGGATGGCTGACCTGTTAGAACGTATGCTTGACCAATAGGGTCAGGGCCATGGGAATACTACAGGAAACCCTGGAAATAATCCAGGCAATCACGAAGGGGAGGACCGTGCTTTAGAACGGTTCCAAAAATTTGCACCTCCCAGGTTTATAGGTGGACCTAATCCTGACCTAGCAAAGGGTTGGATGGACCGTATGTTAGATATATTTGTAGCGCTTAGGTATTCGGAGGAGCGGTAGATATCTTTTGCTATTTTTCAGTTTGAAGGGGCCGCCCGAGTCTGATGGAATGTGATTAGAGCCAAGTGGGAGCGGGAACAGACCCCCTGGACATGGGTTAACTTTACATGAGAATTTAATGAAAAATATTTACCTCCCATTGTACAAGAGAGACGTGAGGATGATTTTATCCGCCTGCGCCAAGGGACATCCAGTGTGGCGAAATATGAAACCCAATTTACAAAACTCTTTTGCTTCGCTCCGAAACTGGTGCTAACGGAGCAAAAGCGAATTCGCCGCTTTATCCAAGGCTTGAATGTGGAAATCCAGGAGGCACTAGCAGCTGCTAGTTGGACACGTTTAGTCAGGCGCTAGATAAAGCACAGCGGATTGAGACAGCAAGGAGACAGGTAAAAGTCTTTCATGATCGGAAAAGGAGGCAACCCGATTCGAGCAATTTTGCGACCGGACAGAGTTCGAGAAGTGAACCACCTTTTAAGAGGGATCGAGGAACAGATGGTTCTCGACCCGTAAGAACTCTAAACCAGGGTAATTTTGGGAGAGGTCAGGTAGGACAAGGGCCCCAGAGGGGTATTCAGCGTGAAGTATTGACTGCAGGAACTAGGCCAACCTGTGGTTTCTGCGGGGTCAATCACACCGACGAAAACTGTTGGAACAACAGTTCGATCCGAAAATGCTATAAATGTGGTAGTACAGAGCATCTGATTGCCCAATGCCCTAAGATACAAAAAGAGAGACTTAAACCACCGACTGAAGCGACCACAGCTAAGCCGTCAAATACAGGGAAAAATCGACGCAAAAGACCAGTTAGAATATATGCAATGGGTCAACATGATGTGTTAGACCCTTCGGTGGGCATCGAAGGTACGCCCTTTCTTATCGGCGCGCCGCAAGTGTTTAATAGACTCTGACGACACATATTCTTGTAAACCCCGCAATTATGGTTCACGAACAAAGGTATCAATTTCGAGAACGAAATTATTCTAAGTGGGGGAGGTTGTGAGACCCCGGTCAGTTCTTAAGTTTGATATTAGGTTATATTCATTATTTGTGCGGTAACATTAGGTTTTGGGACTAATTCGAAAACCCTAAATTGGGGTTAGTATTGAAACCCTAGTTTTTGTATTAATCATAAGTTCGAGTGGTGGTTAAAGTTAGTTATGCTAGTGTGTGTTTTAGTACAGGTAAGTATAGGATTTGATCTAATTTATATCGGTTAAGTGAGTTTAAAAGTTAGAAAACCCTAAAAGCTAGCAAAACCTTTAGTGTTGTGATATATTAGAAGTTTATGTTGGGTTTAAAACCCTAATTTTGCCCTTGACAAAAAAGTTGTTGTTTAATTGATTTTATGTGAGATAAAGTATGTTTTAGTACAGGTGATTAATATAGGAGGGTGATTAGTGAAGTAATTAAGTATGGTCAAGTGTTTTGGACTAGATTAAGTTTATAACGTATGGAATTAATTGAAAGCTTTTTAAATGTTTAAGGGCAAGAGTTGATCAAATGCAAAGTTGAAGGTGTATAGGCTTGAGAGCAAAATGTGAGCTTTTATGTGATTGGTGGAGAGAGAAAATATCTTCCAAGGCTTGACTAGTCTTATATATCATATGATTTGTGAGATAAACATAAGAAAAGAAACAAAACAAACCAAGGGAGAGAGAGAGAGAGGTGGCCGAACCAAGGAGGAAAGAAAAAAGAAAAATTTCCTTCAAAATTCTTCAACTTCTAGCTTCCATCTTGGTTTTTGAGTTTAAGACAGCATCATTGCTACTTGATTGTTGTTGGTTAATCATCAACAAAGTTGGATTGAAGGTAAATCACCTCTTTCGAAAGTTGAATTTTGGGGTTTTAATCTTGAAGTCACGAAAGTGAAGTTTTTGTTGTGATATGAACTTGTAAGGTTCATGTGGTGATTATTGTGTTGATTGATGGTTTATTTTAGTGGGTTATTGCTGTAAAAATTTCGGTTAAGGCTATGGAAGATCAGGGTTTCTTGCTAAGCATTCTAGTTAGCTCTAATCTTGTGTTATTGAACTTGTAGTGGTTGTGTTTGATGATTGACTTCATTGGTTTGGTGAGTGAATGGTAAAAACTGATTTGGGTAAAAAAACCCTAGGCTTCCTTAGGTTAGTTTAGCTTGGCTAATGTTTAGTGAGTTAGGGTTTGGCTAGTAGGTTGACAGATGAAGTTTAGTGATGCAAATAAAGTTAAGTTAGGGATTATGGTTAGTTTTTGGGCAATTTTGTAGTGACTTAGAGGGGAAGTTTCGAACCATTAGTAGGTCTTTTAGGATATGGTATATGTATGATTATTTGGTATAAAATTTGTTAGAAAACTGGTATAAGAATCATAGAGATAGACCATGCGTTTGCGACGTACAAAACCGGCAAATCTGGAAAAATAGGGCAGCCCACAAATCCGAACTTGAGTTCCATTTTTCTTTATGATGTATGCTGATTCAGAAGTTACTCAAAACATGAAAGTTGTATCTTCTTAAGTCCTGAATATGCCTGCAAAATTTCAGGTCAAACGGATCAGTACAGCCCGAGTTATAGGCAAAACACTTGCACCTGTTTTGTACACTGGATTGTGTTACATTTTTGAGTTTTGCTTCTGACCATACTCTGTCCGTTTTGATAACGTGCGAACTGGGCATTGACCCCTTCATAAGAAATGTAGATCTTGATCTTAGTTTCGAAACGGTATAAAGTGCATCCAAATCCGAGTTCCGTAGCTTCAGTTATGACCAAAACAAGATCGGTTGTCAGAACTGCCTTCAAATTTGAACAGTTCGGACAGGAACTTTGAACCCCTTTTTCCCCATGCTCTGTATTGATTCAGGTTTTATCCAAAACATAAAAGTTTTATCCTTATGACATAGCTTTCTAACGCCTTTGGAATTTCTTGATTTGGATTTGTGAGTTGGGAGTTATGATAAATTTGTGAAATATGATGAAGTTGTGGGCCCGATCTCAAGACGTAGACGGGCTATTCGACCCGGGCGGGGTTTGGTCGAAACTAGTCCAACCTAGTCTTGAGGTCACCAAGTTCGTAGGTTCAAGTTGTGAACCAAGTTTGTGACCCGAGCTTATGACTCAAGATCAAGTTTGTGATTTCGTTCGCTCGAGCAAGTTTGTGAGGTGACTGGCCAGTGAGGGTGATAAGGTGTTAGGTGGGAGTACAAGTGGAGTTCTACGGACCCTTATATGTGGTCGACGGAGTGTCGGCAGGAGGTCACGCCTGGCGAACAACTTGGCTTTGGAGCCAACCTGTATCCTTACTTGTGTTGTTACTTATATCTGTTGATTTGACATTTTGTGACATAATTGTTTATTTTAATGTGAAATTTACGAGTTTACCCCTGTTTACTTACTAAACTTCTAGTTTACCTCTTTCCTTTGTTTTCCTTAACAGGAGCCGACATGGGAAAACTTTTGGCACTAGTATTAGTATAGCGAGGCTTAGTTTGTAATAGTTGGTCAACTAAGATGTTCCTTTTTGTTTTGGTGGTTTGTATAAGGACCCACCTTAGGGTCCACTTTCTGCTGGTTGTTATTATAATGTAATATGGTGGTTTGAATAGTTGCTTTTGGGAATGTAAATAGAACTCTTTTGGCGTTGGATATATTGTGAATAGTACGCTTTTGGTTTATCTAGTTTTTACTATTTTGAAATTTTGAGTCCTGACGCGAGTTAGGCAGACGTCCCTCCGATACCCTAGGGTTCGCCCTTAGGAAAAGTGGGGGCGTCATAAAGTAAATTTGTGGTAAAGTGATTTGAGAAAGAAAGCTCTTGTTTGCTAGGGTTTGAGGTATTATACTAAGAATTTCTCTTTTTCCTCTTATCTTGCAATTTAATCCATGTATGAGGTGATCTTGTGGAAGATTTCGTGATTTTACTAGGGTAGCTTGTAATTTCCAGCTTTAGTGGTTAATTTTCAGCTTTGCTATGTTATTTCCAGCCTTGGGATGTCATTTTTAGCTTTGTTATGACCTTTTTAGCTTTGACATGAGAAATTCCAACTTTGATATGAACTTTTAGCTTCGATATAGGATTTTCCAGCTTTCGTTTGTAATTTCCAATTTTAGGATCAAATTTCCAGCTTTGATGTAGTGGTGTGTGAGATATGCCAAATTTTGATAGTTTTTGTGGCCTAAAACATGTACCACGTATACCTTATAACATGTTGCCTTGATTGATGTCGATTTGCCAAGAAAATAGGATTGGAATTTGGAGGGTTAACTTGAAGAACTAGGGGATATGCTGCTTGATTTTCTCTTTAGTTGGTCATGTAAGGAAGAGTGAGGATTGAGGTGTGAATTTAGGACAGTTTGGACTTACTTTGTTTGAAGTTGCTTGAATCCATCTTGATTGTGACATACAAGCTATATTTTTGCCAAAACCAAGCGTTTTACAAGGAGGGAAGTAATGGTTACTTCAAACATGTTTTCTAGTTGCGCGTGCCCAATTTTAAACTTAAAGGTTTTGATCGTTTTTCTTCCAAAAGTCGTGCGTATATCTCACATATGTTTTTGCTGAGTTTCATGAGTTCTATTTGCATGATTTTCCCTTTGATACTTACAAGCAAAGGTTGTGTATTTTGAAACCTTATTTGATTGCATTTTGCTATATGATATTTAATCGCAAATTTTGACAGTGGCCAAGGAGCTGGGCCTGAGCTTGACATTGATAAATAGTGAACCATTGGTGAGTGTTTCACCTGCATGTTGCGACTTGTTCCTTGATTGTAGTGTATACTTGCTTGCTTACGCTCTTTTGTGACAGCCCCACTTTCCCCTAAGGCGAACCAAAGGGGTTGGCGGACTGCCTGCCCAGCTCTCGCCAGGACTACGGATCAGATTAGCGCGATCTAATACTTTTCGGGTCATACAACCGCGTGAAAACCAGTCGAACCCACAAAATAAGAAAAAACAAAGTCGGAGTCGGCCATGAAGAGGAACCGACACGTCAAAACCCAACCAAACGTCAAGCAAATATTTACATCTCACAAGTTAGCATATACTTCCCAAAAGGGGCATACCAAAGTGATTCAAAAGTGGATACATGTACGGTTTGCCAAATCCAAAAGAGAAACGGACCAAAAGTACATTTAGGGTTTTAATACATGAGCTATACAAAAGATATGTCCAACTAGCTCAAGTCGGCAACCGATTATCAAATCCAGTCCAAAAGTATTTATTTTCCTGTAAGGAAAACAAAAGGAACAGAACGGGGTGAGCTTGCGCTCAATGAGGTACCAAACAGATAGCAATAAAGTCATGGCATTTCACATTTAACAAATCAGATACACATGTCAGATGTAAAGCAAATGAACTAATGATTCAAATCAGAAGGATACGGGTGGCTCTCAGGAGCCAAATTTCCAGCGCAGTACTTGATCCAAACCGGTTGACTCTCCGTCAACGTATATAGAACCAAAACGTCCGTAGACCCCTCTTTACACCGAATTCCGTCCACCAAACACCCCTTTACCGGGCCCGCTCACCGTAACCGAACAGAAATGGTAATACTCGAGTATACCGGAATCAAGGGTCTCAATACCCAAAAATCCCCGAACAGACTACCGTGGTTCGTTATCTAATCGTCCAGGCCCTTGCCGGGCCGACTCGAATAACTTAGCCACAGGATTGAGCTCATAGGTCATAGAAATCCGAACAGATGCAGACACAGATAACAGATTCAGATACAGATACAGAATAGCAGATTCAGATAGCAGATTCAGACGGCAGATTCTGATAGGCACTCAAAATTGGCATATAAACAGATAGAAGAACGAGTGTGATAAAGTACACCCTCGCCTCCATTTTATCAAAACAGTATTTGGCTTCAATAGTCATAAATCAAGTATTCAGATATTCAGATATTTCACATAATGGGTAGCAGGTAGTGGAACACTCACCGGCTCAACTTCAAAAGTTTTCACTTCAGATTGGCCTTAATCGCCAAGAAACCCTAAAATAATCAAAATAAACCAATTGAAGGTTTTACTTCCAGAATCGAGTAAACAGAATGCACATGTAAGACTCGACTACACGTCGTACGCCTTGCCAAATAAATACTAATGCAAGAATGCAAAAACATGATTCCCTTGGAAACGAAAAGGTAGCATGAAGACCTAGGCGCAAACAACCCAAAAGCCTTTCATTCTACCAAAAGGCAAATCCAACTTAAAGGAACCAAACGGCCTAGAAAATCGGCCAGCACTTCCCCTAAATTTCTTACTTTTCCAGCCATTAAGGCTTCATTATATCCTCAAATCAGTCCCAACATCTAACACAAAATTCATCTCATTTCCCAAAAGCCGTTCGCTAGGCTCAAAGTGGTACAAGTACAAAAGTTAGCTAGGAAACAAGCAATATGAAAGCAAGCCCTAAGAGAGACTCGACGACGAGTCATAAAACAATGCTGAACACAACCCCAATAGGGTCTCATATGCATAAATAAGCACGATAGCAAACCAGAAATTAGAAATAGCATTAGTCTTGGCCCCGAATAGAAAAACTGTTTTGCCCTTATTTTGCGGTAATGGTGTAAAATTCTCTACGGTTATCGAATGGGGGTGTAAGACCCACCATTTCGAAGCTATGAAACAGGGCTACAACAATGTAGAAGGTCACTCAATCCAGTTCCTAGCTTAACTAGTTCGAAAATGCCAAATACTATACCAGAATTACCAAAACAGGTTTGCAAAACACAGAAAACTGTAATCGGTATATCTCAGTCCATACAAGTCCAAATGCCGAAATTCCAAAGGCATAAGTTAGCTAAGACATCCAGCTACATTTCATCAGAAGACACCAACAACAAAATCCAAACCAAAACCAGTCAAAATGGCCAATTACTATCGCAGTTTTCGCATTCTGTCCAAAGCAGAACAGCTACAGTAATTTCGTCATAACTCATTCTACATTAATCCAAATGACCTGAAATTTTACAGGCACCTCCAACACATCAATACCTACAACTTTCATGTTTTAAGCAAAGTCTAATTCGGCCTCTAACCCAGTGATCCAAAACCGGACAGAATTGGGATTTTATGAACCCTAACTTTCCATTTTTCACACCAAATCCAAAATTGATTGCATTTAACCACAATTCACACTCACTAGAGTCATTTCCAACCATTACAATTCATCATATAAGCCCCCAACATCAAGATCATATTAAACCAGAAAAATTCCCAATAAAATAAAAACTTCACCAAAACAAGCGAAATCAAGAGATAAATCACATTTTCAAACACTCAAGCCACTTCTAAGCATCATATAACCATTATTAGAGATAGTAGGGTGTTCAAGCAACACTTACCAAGAAATCAAGAGAGAGAGGGATTGTGGACACCTTAGCTTCTCCAAAAAATTTCACCAAATCACTTACTAGCACCAACTAGAGGGAATTTATGGAGTAGAAACTAGTTTAAGTAATTTTCTTGGAAGATTTGAGCTAGTTTGAAGCTTGAAACTTGGAGAAGTTTTCTTCCTTTTCCTTGCAAGAGGTTCGGCCATGAGAGAGAGAAGAAATGGTGATTTTTGTGAAATTTTAAGATATTTAATCACTTGGTAAAAAAAGTCAAAAAGTGAATAGTGTCCAACCAATCAAATGGTGACACTTGTCACTTCATAAATGAATCTCTATCTCTTTGTTTCCCCCTCATACCAATCCAAATAACATCCGCTACTTATCTCTTAACACCCGATAAATTAACTCCAGTATCCAAAACTTAACCTTATTGGCCGAATTTTTCCGAACTTTCCGCACTAGTGGGTCCCACGTCCAATATATATTCTTAATTTTTTAAGAACTCACTAATGCTAGAAAAATCATCTAAAAACTATAATTGCTCATAAAATCCACCAAGAAAATATTTCTAAGCCAGAAAATGCAGAAAACATGCAATTAAGGAAACTAAAACCCTAGGAAAAGATTAGGGTTTCCACGGGTTCTCACATCTTTTGTCTTGAATGAGTGGTTGAATGATCTTGACTTGCTATTAGCAAGGTGAGTGTGTACTTATTACACTTGCCACAAACTTGACACTGTTTACATGTGAGATAATAAATATGTGCTTGACTTGAATGTCAGTTGGGCATGTTTTCCACCGACTATATGACGTGTTTGGGATCCCAAACCCCTCGACTAGTTGGTCAAATCGAGCCAATAAGGATTTGGTCGAAGTGACCGATGAACCATGGATCCTGTATCTTACTACTCGTTCTGGTATACTCGAGTATGGGCCCTATAAAGGGAGATAATCGGTGGACGGAGATTGGCGTGAAGTAGTGTTCTACTGGATCTTGATATTGTATTTCAAGGTTGACGAAGTGTCAACATTTGCAAGACAAGCGGCCAATGCGAGAGAAACTATATCCTTCCACTTGAAAGTGCTACTTGTCCCTTGCTTGCTTGCTATTGATTTGCCTAGTTACCGTTTTCTTACTTGCTTTGAGATTGCTACTTTGTTTACATGTTTCTTGGAATTTCACTGAATTTTGGCTCACCCCATTAGTTTATTTTCCTTACAAGGGGCGCGAGAGCAAGGGCGTGTGATTGGGAGAAGGCAGAGATTTTGTCTAGACCCCTTGACTTTTGTAGTAATACTAGTGTTCTTCTAGAGTTAATGTCTCAGCTTGAGATTGAATCCTTTGTTACATTTTGGGTTTGTATGGATATTCGCAGTAATCAAATGTATATATGTTAAGTTTAATTGTTGTTGTTCCTCTTTCTCTTAAAGTTATGATTTGTGTTTCTAAGGGTTGTGAGTGAGTCCGAGCGAAAGTTAGGCAGACGATCAGCTAAATCCAGGGGAAGGTGGGGTTGTCACACGACCACAAAAGCATGAGGTTCAATTTGAAGATGAAAGACGGTTATCCTCAGTAACTACTTGCGACTTACAATCAATAACATGATTTCAATTTGAACCATGCTTGTTCATTCTTCCTTGTTCTCACTTTTATCTTGTCACTTATTATTGATTTGCCTATCACATAAGACAAAACTTTCCATCTCTACTAAAGAAATTCTAAGAAGGTTAACATGTGTAGTTCTACTACCCCAAACATCTAAAAAGGGGCAAATAATTATGCACTAGCAAACACATAGATTTCACATAGCTAGGCCCCAAAAATATGATTTTATTCTTTTCCACTGATTAGGTCAAACTTGGAAGATGAACAAAATTATTCTTAATATTTTTGGTATGTAACACAAATTTAGGACAAAGTTAAATTGTAAGAACAATGAGTTTGTTTGGATAAGAGTTTATTTGGATGATTTATTTGAGATATTTACTGTAGCACTTTTTGTGATGTGATGTATGTGAGATAAAAAGGTGATTGGGAAGAGAAAAAGGTGATTGGAATTTGTGAAAACAAATTTTGCAAACCAAATTTGGCTTGTCCAAACAAACTCAATGTATAAGTTACATTAGAACAAATTGGATGAATATTTAATGGCTTACTTTATATTTTTTAAACATATGGGGACCATAATGTAATTTTGGTGGAAGCCTACAGACTATGGTGGTATTTTCGTTCCCTGCTCATTTGAAAATTGAAATCTTCATCTCAAGAGAAATAAAAAAGTAATTTTTGTGAAACCCGGGGACTGTTGTAGTCATTTTACCCTACTCGCCCAGTTGAAATCCTCTGTGGTTTTTTATCAGAAAAATAAAATAGAAAAAAAAAGTCAATTTTTTTGCCTCATGTGCAAACCATTTCTAACCCCTTAAGCCCTATTATCATAATAAGTTAATAACCCTCATAAAGGGGCACCATCGATAAAGTCTACCAATTGCCTCTCTGAACCTCCTCGCGGACAATCGTAAGCTTTTCCCCTCTCTATATGTGGATTTATACGTATATATAACGTATGTAGACAAGCGAGCTGCGTGACGCTAGGTTTCTGATTTTGCGATTTTTTTTTTTAAATTTTCAATTTCAATTTTGGAATTTCGTTGATAAGAGATTTTTAAGCGTTACTTTATTTGAATTTTGTGCAAGTTTTGATTGTGATAATTGTAATCATTGATTGCAGTATATTGTGAGGTGAAAAATGTATTCATCTCGTGGGAATAATTCATATGGTCAACAGCAGCCGCAGCAGCAGCAGCAACCCTACCCTTCTCAATCCGCCTATACCCAAAATGTGTGTTTTTCTTCTCTTCTATACTTGTTTGGTTGTGTCTTTCCATTTTTATTTAGGGTAAAATGTTTTAAAGTGCCTTGCTTGGTGAGCAGTTTAATAAAGAGTGCGTAATTCTTGTATGTTTTATTAGTGGCCTTCAGTGTATATGGTGGAAATAGATTCTGTTTTAGAATCTGTTATGTTTATGTACGTGAATTAGTAAGTTCTTGCACATGAACTTGTCCATTTTGACAATTCGTTCCCTTCATAATGATTTGCAGCTGTATCAGCTTTATTTATTGATGGCAGTCCACTTGACTCTTTCACTCATGTGAAAGGATAAAATGGCATTACTATTCGTTTTGATTACAAACTTCATTCAAAGCTGTGGTTGTAAATTCGCTGGAGCATAGGGGTATTTGGTCTAGCTCAGGCCAGAATGTCAAAGGGAGTGCCATTAACAAATAAATGAGTGGACTAACATTTCCTCGAAAGCAAGGCCTTTATTATAATTTCAGTTTCCCTTGATTTCACCTGTCGTGCTTCAAAGATTGCACTTTATGCAGGATTTGATGGGATGTTTGTGTATGAATTTCATTTCTTTGTGATTTAGTTGGGGCCTGGCTACCATGGGCCTCCTGGTGGAAGGCCTGAAGGAATGTTGCAGCCATCTGTGGTTTCACGGCATTCATCTATGTTAGGAGGTCCACAGGAAGGAGATATGGGTGGATATAGAGGACATTCTCATCTCTCTGCTGGGCCACAAAATTATGGTGCAAGGCAGTATAGTTCTGTGTATAGTTCGGCAGATCAACAGGTTAAACTTTTGTAGTTTTTACTATTTCTTTTACTTTAGTAGGCTTTCCATGATTTTAAGAAAGCAATAGTTGTTTTTCTTAGAAGGTGTTTGGGTTGATGAAGATTGAACTGTTGCTGTACTTGTTACCAGTATTTTGTGAGGAAAAAAAGGAAACATGTTTTGTTATGCTTCTTACAAGGACTTTGTGAGTGAGCTTTGACATTAAAGTGTTATAGCATTATAGTGGAATAAGAAGTTGTAGAAGGTGCGAATAGTGATTTAATTGAGATAATGGGTATTCATAATGCATTTGATTTGTGCCCATATTTGGAACCGGAATTATAGACCCTGATATGAAGATGAGTTTATTGTGTTCCCTAATCGACTTGGTCTACAGTTCAAATGGATATTGGTTTATGGATCATAGTTGTTCATCCGCTTCATAGTGTGATGTTTGAATTAAATTACTTACGGAAACTGAATTCTGGCATCAAAGAAGAAGAAACAGTTTTTCAGTAAAAGATGTGGGATGATGGAATACCAAAGTATGTTTAAAGATATAAACAAAAAGTTGAACGCCTAATATGCAAGTCTGAAATGCTCATGAATCCATTCCATTTCACTGACCCACAGGACTTAGCATCCAGTTACAGGAATAGTTTAAGGGATAATTTCAGAAACCTCTCTTGAGGTTTACGACAATGACAGCTAGCTCTGACCATGTTTCAAAAATTGTACTCACCTCCCCTGAATAGTAGCTTTGTGTTTCATTTGGCTGATTTGACCAGAAAAAACCATATTCATATCTGAATTGCCCTTAAGGATTTTTTTTTTATTGTTTTAAACAAAACTATTCAATGAATATATATTTTTTCTCCTCGTCTCAAACATTCTGCCTTGTCTAAGGCCTTAATCGCATTCTCCATATTCCTTTGGCACGTTTACTATCGTATATTTATGTTTGTAATTATTTATTAAAGTTTGGTGGGGGAAAACAGTAGGATGAATGAAAAGAATGAAAGATGGGTGGATTAAGAAGCATGATTGATATTGGAATTTGTGAGATATGGAGGTTAGGAATATGGGGAAGGATTGGAGACAGGCAAAAAAGATGAGTTGAAGTTGTGGGGAAGAAGTAACATTGGTGGTAATAGGGCTATTTAATGGCAGGGAGATACTTGGTGGTAAGTTATTTAAGTTTGGATAGACATTTGACTTTTCTGCTGGTTTTTTTTTTTAAATGGGTTTCCTTTTTAAAGAAAACTGTGGCCACATTTTTTGCACATGATGATTCTAATTCTTTTGGGAAGGTCATTAATCATTTTGAGCCATGAAGGGAGGTCACTGTAATATTTGAATTTAGACGGATGCTGAGTGAAATTATTATAAATCTTGAGGGAGGTTTCTGAAATTAGCCCATGATTTTCTGAAACTTCAGGTGTTACAACTGTGCCAAACAGTCTACTTACAGATAAATCTACTGCCTATTTGGGCCCTGGCTATGTGTTCTAATTAAACATAATTTTTAGCAATTTTGATAAATATCCAGGACATCAATAGTGTCTTAACACTGAACAATAGCTAAAAGAATTTTAAGTTTCACTCCTTGTGTAGCTAGATGCTGAAAGGAGGATAAGGAACTGTACCCAAATATGGATAGCAAGCTTCAGTTGAATCTTGACTAGGTTACCCCCGCTTTAATAGCTTTTGCACCTTAGTGTTGCTTCTATCTGTTGCTAACTGCTAGCCTCTCAAGGGTGCCTAAATATAATCCAATGTTATAGCAAAGATTCCATAATGATCATGTAAGAAAATCTTTCTGAAGTACAAGTTACTTGTAGTGACAATGGCCTTTTTGATTCAATTTAGATTTCATCTTAAGGCTTTATGCTTGCATAGGATCAGACTTGTATTATTGATGAAGTTTGGATAGCATTGGAAAGCTGGAAAAATTGAAGCTTTGCTAGGAGATGTATTCGAAGACAATAAATTTGCAAGCTAAAAAACTTCGATTTTTACTGATTATCTTCACTGATGTGTTGGGAAGGCACAATTTTCTTTCATCTTTGGCTTAGGCATTCTTTTATTTTGAATAGGGGAAAGAAATATAAAAGGGTATTGCTTGCTTGTATTTTTGACTACTAAACTATGTAAGGTTTCAAATCAGCCACCGAACTTTCAAAACAGATACAATGTTGTACTTAAGATAATTTTAGTTGTTGGGTAAATGCTTTATGGGTAAGCTGAGGGAGACATATGTTGGTTCTCAAAAATGTTGTAAATAAGAATAAATAGAGTTGGCCCTTTTTTTGTTCATTTTCCAGCTAAAGAAACTCTCCTAACAACCCCATCCGGCATCTAAATTTCATCTAACTTACTCCAGCACCTTCTGTTTTCTCTAATAAATTAGCAACTTCACCTGTCCAGACCCCATATCCTGTGTGCATGTCTTTGACATTATTCCCAATAACTTTATTGCTGCATTCTTCTGCATATTCCCCAAACTAACCTGCATCTACCTTGGCAAAAACTGATCCTCCACCTTCAATCTACTAAAGGCCCGATACACCTTGCTAATCTGGTTGTTGGTCTCCCTACAGGACTGTGCCTCTTCTCCTTCCCAACAAGGAAACGGGTTGAGTGGGCCATCTATAGTTTTAATTGGCTTTTCTGTCTTAGCTGTGGTAAGCAAGAATGCTGGATTTCAAAGGGGGTGGATTGTGTGGGTTCTTAAAATAAAGTATAGCACTATGAGGAATTGGTGGGAGGAAGGGGAATTGCAAAAAGGAAAATGAAAAAAGATATGAAAAAAGAAATAAAGTATAGCACTATGAGGAATATCTGTATTCTCAACTACTTAATAATGACAACTTTATTGTTACCAGTGTTCTGAGCTCTGTTCATTTTGTGGTTAGATGCCAAAATTTCTGTATTTGGCAACTTGTGCTTTCTTGAAAAACAAAACTACCTGTAGTTCATTATGGTTCTTGATATTTATTTTGCAGGCCCCCAAGATCAGTGCTAAAGGATCCCTTCCATCTCTGTTGGAAGGTCGTAGGGGTTTTAACTCATCTATGGCAGACTCACCGAAATTCGCTTCTGGCGACTATGTGTCTTCATCTGGCCATGCATTTGGCCATAAAGTTGATCAGTTGTATTCTGATAGAGTTTCTGATTACACTCCTGGGGATAGGCACCAATATGGTGATCGGCATAGCATTTATATAGGAAGGGAATTGCCGAGTGAACCTGCTTCTAGATATGCTGAATCAGTTGCCTTTGTTCATAAGCATCAGGTAGCCAGTAATGCTTTTAGTTACCTTATGTTTTTCTTATTACCTTTTTATGTATTGAGATAGTAAATGGATTTTGCTGCATGGTACATTTTGTGGCAATTGTCCTTTATAGGTCGTTTATTTTTTTGAAGTAGCATGTCACTACCCTACTGATTGAATACAGTTTTTCTACTGACAGTTGATCTTTTGCACAGTTATCTGATAAACATGGCACAGTGTACTAACATGAATGCATATGTAACTTGAGTTGCACCTCTAGATGCTTTATAAACATAACATACCTTCTGTTAAAGTGTATTACTAAATTTTCCTCACAGCATATTTTGTGGCAATAAATGTAACTTGCCTTCTGACACGGACTTGAAAGCTTTCCTCTTTTACACCAAAAGAAAGTGTCTCCTAGGGAATGCTTTAATTATCTCCTAGGGACTTGAAAGCTTTCCTCTTTTACACCAAAAGTGTGATGAATCATCTCGAAATAGTCAGTTGTTTTTAATTAAGGAATGCTTTTCACTTTTGGTACAAAATTTCAAATTTTCGCACTTCTTGAGCTATCATCTTGAGCATTGGTCCATATGAACTTTGAAATCTTTGTAATCCATGGATAAATGCTACCCTTCAATGCTAAACACATCAACTCTTTCATGGAGATTGTTTGACATTCATGTGTGGACTGAGGAATTGCATTATGCATAGTATCTCTTTTGTTTATATAGATTAGCACATGCTGTACATTAACTTTGGTTCTGTACAGCCTGAGATATATGAACGCACGGAACAACCATCAATGCTAAGGCAAGAATCAGTGCTGAAAACCCAGTCACTAACATCTACTTCCCTTGGTGGAAATTCTAGGTATGTTATCTTTGGTGTCAAGTATAACTGGTTCGGCAATGATATATAGTTGCTGTTGATGGGAGTAGTGGATATTTGTTGGCGTCTGAAATGCCATTCTGATTTTTCTTTGTTAATGTATATGCAATGAGAAAAGTTATCTTTAATCGCATAATACGTCTGCACAATGCATCCACGTGCTGCTTCCTTAGATGACACAATATCCGACTGCACTGAGTAGAAACAAATTTCTGGCAGACAAGCTGATTTCCTTGCTGCAAGGGGCAACACTCTTCATCGTTCAGCTGAGGATCATTATCCAATTCAAGATCCTATTGCTTATGGTGGGAGAATGGATCCTGATCCTCACAGTTTATCAATGTTAAGTGGTTCATCCTACGGAAAAAATCATTCTTCATCAATCTTAGGAGCAGGACCTCACAGAAATGTGGATGATCTCAAGTTTGTTCAGGGTTCTTTAGATCCTGGCTATGGAGTAAGCCTGCCTCCTGGAAGGGATTATGGAACAGGGAAGCGGCTTCAAGGCATGTCCATAGATTCGGATTATCCAAATACTATGTTGTTGCGTGGTGCTCATCCAATGATTAATGATCATAAAGATGATAGGGTTGCATATCAAAGGGAGCTTGAACGAAGGGGCAAAGAACATCATAGGGATTATTCACGTGAGCGAGAGAAAGATAGAGAAAGGGAAAAAGAATGGGAACAAGAATGGCAACGAGAGCGAGAGCAAGAGCGTGATCGAGAACGGGAACGAGAAAGGAAACGGGAGCGGGAGAGGGAACGGGATAGGGAGCGTGAAAGGCAGCTTTTTATTGAGCGTAGGGAGAAGGAAAGAGAACGAGAACAACATCGCAAACATGAAATAACAGTTAAACGTGAGCGAACTCCTGCGAGACTCTCAAAGGAGCGTCGAGGTACATCCTTGACAAAAGATGGTACACCTTCACGACAAGAATCTCCACGTCATGAAGCTCTGCATAGGTGGATCTTGTTTTTTGTCTTCTACTATAGTTATGTGTCTTTAGCTGCTAGTGTATCTTGCAGCGAACTAACTTGGTGTTCTATCATGCTGAAGGCGTCATTCACCTCCTAAAGAGAAAAGGAGAGATTACGTTTGCAAGGTAAAATGGCTACACGAGCTTGGCAGAAGAATGATTGTCAGGACTTCTTTCTTTAAGAGGGATCTCCTTCCTGTTATCCAGGGCTAAGAATCTTGAAGGCACAGCTTTCTCAAATTCACTACCTTAACTCAATTAGGAAACTGGTTGTTCACCATTACCTTCCTTCTGCTCTGCTTGTTCACTTTGGCAAACTTCTTGTATTTTTGTGCTGTGCTTGTTCTGGCTACATTACTTTCTCCTTTTCTATTGTGGATATCCTGCCTTCTTCCTGTTTGCCCAGGCTTTCTGCAGCACATCCCCTTTTTCAAATTTCTCATGTTCTGGTACTGTGCTTGTTCAGGCTCCTTACACTTTTCCTTTTATATTGTGGACATCCTTTCTCAGTCTCTGCCTTGCAAGGCTTTTTTTCGCACATAGTTCAGTATTTCTCATAGATATTTTATTCATCATTTATATGATTTGCTCTTAGGGAAGCTATAGGATGAACTATAAGCTTTGCTTGCTTTTTTCCCTGGGGCATTTCTTGGGGAGTTAGACAAGGTGGCTGCCATGAATTTAAGATTAGTTATTTGTCATTGGATAATTCCTCTTTAAAATTGAAGTGACGTCATCTGTAGAAGAATTATTAATTTCTCTCTAATTTTATTTTTGATGTTAATTATTAGATATGTGAATTTTGTGTTTATTGATGCTGTAACTTGATACATGTATATCGTCTTTGTAGGTTTATTCTTCTAGGTTGGTAGAAGTAGAGAGGGATTATTTGTCACTGGCTAAACGATACCCCCGGCTTTTTGTATCACCAGAATGTTCAAAGGTCTTCTCATCTCATCTTGGAGGATTAATAGATAACTTCAGCATTATATGTTATAATTCATGCTTTTATTGGCTGTAGGTGGTTGTTAATTGGCCAAAGGTGAATGTGAAGCTCTCTTTGTACACTCCTGTCAGGTACCCTGCTTAATTACACATTTCTTTCTCTCTCAAAATTAACAACATTTTTCTACTATATCATATCTTGATATATTGGTTGGGAACTGGATGTCTTTGTTTATTTTCTTGTTTCTCAATTTAGGGAGGAGTATGGTTTTCTTGAAAATAATGAAATCACTGCATCTGACTGTGACTACTAATTTTTCAATCAAGTTTAGCTGGCCAACTAGTGTTGTTTTTGTCTTTTGGCTTAAAACTTTTGTTTCTGGAACTCTATGTCATGCCAAGTTTAGCTAGCTAATTGAATAGTTTTTTTTCATTAAACTAATAATTTGTTGGTTAACTTGTGTCACTGTTACTTTAACAGCTTTGAGCATGACTTTGTTGAAGATGATGCTGCGATTGAATGCAAGGTATTGCTTTCTGGACTGCCTACTTGGGATCTGTCAAAATCAGAGCACAGAAGTACGGTGTGGAATTCCAAGGTCAGTTTTTATGTTGTTGCTTGCTTTCTTTAACTTAATGGTGCATTAAGCAACCTCAAGTTCAAACATCACTTTAGGTCTTGATTGGCTCAAATTGCTTCGAGCTTGAGCCCAATCAATTTTTAATGGTAGACACTCTAAGATGAGATTAGTTTTGAGTTATTTAGTTTAGTGTAGTACTGAAGACCAACTTGGTAGTCTCATTTATCGAAGCTATCTAATTTATCCCATAAAAGGAAATTTCTGTTGAAAAGATTTTAGCTGACGTAGATTTCAAAGACAGCAATAAACTATGAAATCAATTTTTCATAATGAGAATTAATAAAAACTAACCAGAAGAATGAGAACTAATAAAAACTAACCAGAAGAATACATGCACACTATTACTAACATGGAATTACAGTTGGCTTTGTCCCTTTATTTATTATTTATTTTTTTCTCCCCATGTTGTAATGTGAATTTCATTCCTTCCTTTCAAGGTTTGTAAGAATGATTTTGAAGGTACAGAGTTTACCTGATTTTGACAGCTGTATCTTGGGATGGCTTGTGCCACTTTACATGAAACTTGGATTGAGGTGACACATATTTTAATTAGTGGAGAGCAGATATTTTTTTTGTTGTATAAGTATGTCATAAAAAATGATGGACATGATTGCTTAGCGAGCACTCGATAATATTATTTTTGGCCTCAAATTCAGCTGTAGTTGCTGTTTGAGCTGTTTTAACTTGAGCTTAATTAAAGTTAATCCCGGTGAGCATTTGACAAGTCGAGGACCAGGTGGCTTTGCACGATCTACTCAATACTCTCCATTATGTTTAAGATTTTTGAGGATTTAATGGAATCTGATATGATCTTTTCCTTGAAATAACTTCTAATATGTACATTATACGCATCACGTGTAGTTTCTTTTCTCTGTTTTAGATGATTTTGATGAGCGGTCTTAGCCAAAATGCTTTAGAAGAGCTCTCATCTGGAAGAAGCTATGAAGATCGCATACCACATTTCTGCAATATGCTCAGATTTGCTGTTCTTAGAAGGGATAACTCTTTGATGGCAATTGGAGGCCGCTGGGATTCTACTGATGGCGGAGATCCATCTGTCGATGACTCTTCTTTGGTTCGAACAGTTCTTCGGTATGCTTTTTCAATATAAATTTCTTTGGTTATAAGATTCTGTTACATATCTTGTTTACACTATGCAAAACTGGCTCCTAGATATGCAAAGGATGTGGCTCATCTTGACTTGAAAAATTGCAAGAGCTGGAATCGTTTTCTTGAGGTACACGTCTTTTCCTTTCCTCACCTGATTTTTTTTACTCTAAAGTATATTGATTTATTTGAGGAGGTTTCTGATGTGCCCATAAGTTCCTTTTAGGGTTAAAACTTGCAGGGAAACCATAGGCATTTTAGATTTTGCTCATCTGGCTTGTTGATGTTGTCTTCATTGTGGTTCCCTTTATATTTGGTGTGTTTATACTTTATTCTCTGGGCCCCATGAAGTTATTTAGTAAGCTGTTTTTCCCTTTTGTCAGTAAAGCTTTTGGTTTCCTGCAAAGGTTACCTTTGTCAGTTCCAAAATCCTCAAAAGTTTTATTCTACCATTGTGGTTTGGATTTTGTCTTATTGAAAGAACTGCTGAAGTTCATGATTCACTTGTAATCAGTAATACTAATCGTAAAGTTTCTGTGTTTCAAAAATTATTGATTCAATCTTTAAGGGGCCATTTGGTAATGTTTATGTTTTATTTTTTTCTGTTTTTATTTGTAAAATTTAACAAACAAACAAAAAACAGTGTTTGCTGAAATTTTTTGTGTTATTACCAAAAAACAGATGTTTATGAAAATGAGCCTTTGTTCTTGAAATGCCAAAAATGTTGTTATTACCTGTTTAGAAGATGCCCGAAATAGACAACAAATAAATCAAGGTTGTAAATTGTTTTATTTCATCTTCATTCAATCACCATCCATTATCCCTCCCTACCTTTTCTTGTTCCTCCCCACACAGTTCTTCCTAGTTTGGCCTGGCCTGAACCCATTTTGGCACCGTTAATCCAATCATTTGGGCTTATTTAGTTGGTGCTCAACCAGCCCAAGCCCAACACAAAGGAAAAGTCTCACTGGTGCAAACTCGAGCCGTCCAAATATTACACGTGGCTCATCTTGGCCCATTTTTCAAAATGGGTTTCTAGCCAAGATTGGGTTAACTTTATTTTTTATTTTTTGAAAAACCATGCATATTTAGGTTTTTAAATGGTTTACAAACCAAATATATTTATGGTTTTTTTTCTTTATAGACAAGACAAGTGTTCTGTTTCATCCATAGCAAAGAACAGGAACAGAAAAATACGAACTTCTACCAAATGGCCCCTTGAATGTTTTCTGCTGATATTTTTCACATCTTATCTTGGCGTTGATATTAACATAACTTTTTTTTAAATCCATGTCACTTGTTTGCTATTTTTTCTTCATGTGCATTTGTTTGGCGTTTTGTATAGTGATATATTTGAGCACTTGACATGGTTTTGACCTTAAGACATTGTAATGGAATCAATTTCTTTCAGCTGACTTGAGCAAGGCTTTCTTTGTTGCATTTTTCCATGATAAAGACTATTGGTATTTTCATGTCTTGTTCAGACATCATTTTCTGTTTCTACCTTTCTCTGCTCTGCAGCTTATATAGGAGCTGAATTTCCATGACTTTGCAGATACACTATGACAGGGTAGGAAGGGACGGGATTTTCAGTCATAAAGAGGTCACTGTACTGTATGTTCCTGATCTATCTGAATGTCTCCCTTCATTGGATGCTTGGCGAGACCAGTGGCTGGCTCACAAAAAGACTTTCTTTGAGAGAGAGCAGCTGCAAACCCTCAGAAAACAGGTCTGATTTTCTTGCTCTTGCTTGAAGTAATTTTTTACAGTTTTATTGTTCAATATCTGGAGATAATTTTTTAAAGTTTCTGATTTTTATGCTTTTGTTCTTTTGGCTGATCTTACTGTCTTATAGTATGAAGTTGGTTGTTTGGCTGGTTTATGTTTTTCCTGTTAGGCTTAGTTGGACTTGAGAGACACATGACAACAATGAGGCTTATTTGGTTCATGGGATGAGATGGGATCGAATTAGTAATTGTATTTTGTCTGTTATTTAGTTGGTTGTTTTCATATGGGATGACTGATTGGGGAATATCTATCCTGTAAAGATTTAATGTTGTATTGGGGTTAATATAATTCACTTCGGGGTTGAGGTAAAGGAATATGTGTCGTGGGAGGACTCGTGACTGAGATAGTAAATAATATTGGCTTATTCACCCATGAAGTGAACAACCTGAACTTCTCGTTCATCTGTTAAATGTCCAGTCTCCTCTATTGTCAGCTCATGCAGGAGTATCTGAAATCCTTGATATTTTTCGATAATCAATTGCTTAGGATTTTCTTTAAAGTTCGGAAGTTCTATTTAAGGGTTAGATTTAGCTCTAGTGTTGCAGTATTTTTGAATGATTTTTATTTTAATGGCGGGGGTATGCATAGGCACTAGTTCATTTAGGGTATTCTGCAGCAGTAGCTTCCTTCATTTAATGACTTAGATTTCAATTTTAGCTCTCTTGTGATTTCGAAATCCTAGATGTTATTATTCTTGATGAATTTGTACTCTCTTCGTTAATCCTTATACTTAGTGAACATTTTTCTGCACCATCAAAGCTCTCGATTCTCCACTTCTATTGTCTCCTCTTCCCTTTCCCATAGACGCAGTTGTATAATTCTTCTTCAGATGTTCTAATCCATGCAGATTTTTTGTATAGTTTATCTTTATGTAGTCTCTGTCAATTTAATTAGGAAGTAGTTTCTTCTTTTGGTCCCCCCCCCACTTCTTTTTGCAGAATTATTATCGTTAATTTTCCCCAGCCCTTGAATCCCTCATTCTCTTTCCACCAAATAGTTGAATCGTCCTAGTTGCAGCAGCAGCCATGAGGTGTGGAGGCGTGTGATGGTGGAGGAAATGGTGGTGGTTCATTGTTAGATATGTTTGAAGTGATATTTTTAAGTCTACTATCCACACATCTGGAGTATATTGGTATCTAAAACTTGCCATTTGGGGTTCCAATATGTAGACGGGGGTTCAGTCCGAGTTTTTTGCTTTTATGTCTAGATTTGTGTATTTGTGGTTGTTATGCATGGAAATCGATTGTGGATTTTGAGTTCTTCAAATTTGGCTTCAATTTGTCTAAAAAGTGGTGGAGCCATTGCTGGGAGGTAAATTGTGGACCACTCTTGGTCATCATCTGTTAATTTTTTACGTGGAAAGGATATGTGACGCAGCACGAACACTTGGTGGGCACAACAGTGTTGTAGAAGGGCTTATATATTGAATATCACCGAACTTAAAATAGCAACTTGAAATAGGCTGGCAGATTATGCTTAAGAAGGTAAAACTGGTTGGTAGTTCTAGGAATCACTCCTAGGAATCTTTAGGCCTCACACCTAAAGTTGGGATGCATCACACAGCCCTGAGGGAGACGTTAAGTCTGCAGGAATATTTTATTAATGACCAAAAACTGCCTTCTCTTTGTGGAGAAGTTGATATTTATAGACACTAGGACAAATCCCTTTCCAATCCTAATTAGGATTCCTATCTAGGACAAATCCCTTTCCAATCCTAATTAGGATTTCTAACTAGAATAGAATTATAACTAGAAAGCTAGAAGGCTAAGCTTTCTTATTCCCTATAACAACCAACTTACTAATTACCAAGAATAACTACTAAACAAAAATTACTGTAAACATAAAATTCCTGCAGCTAATTCAAATTACTAAAATACCCCTGCCGACAGAAATCAGAAAATAAACTCCATAGGATTCAGGCCAACTCCCAAGTTGGTTCCTTGTCATCAAAAGCATGCCAAATCAATGCCTGGGCATTGGACATATCCTTCCCACGTCTCCTATAAACCTTAGTGGACTTTTGCCACTTATCGCTATCATCTCTCCCCGGCTTGAAAAGACTTGACCCCGACGAGTTAATGGCCTGATACCTCTCATAGAAATCTGGATCCAACTTCTGAAATTCAGATTCGGTAATCCATGCACAATCTGTGCGTGGGCGTCCCCTCCAATGAACAAGAAACTTTTGGTAACTACCCCCTCTAGTGGACACAATTTGGTGGTCAAGAATATCTTCAATTGCTTCACGTAAGCGTGTAGGAGGTGGAAGAGCAGCCTTAGAAGTCCCACCTGCTGAATCGTCTAAATGCCCATTATAAGCAGTCAAATCTTCAATATTGAACACATTGCTAATCCCCATATCATCGGGTAACTCAAGAACATAAGCATTTGAACTGATTTTCTTGAGAACCTTGAAGGGGCCTGCACTTCTGGAATGTAGCTTCTTGTAGACGCCCTTAGGATACCTCTCTAGCTGAATACGAACCATAACTTCATCCCCTTCTTCAAATTCTGCGAATTTCTTCTTCAAATCCGCATGTGCCTTGTACCTTTCATTGCTGGTAGCAATCCGGCGTCGAACTTCATCATGTATATCCAAAATATGCTTAGAAAAAGCCTCAGCTTCAGCACTTGGACGAGCACTAACTGGTAATGGAAGCAAATCAATTGGTTTGCAAGGATTATTTCCCGTTACAGCCTCAAAAGGACTATAACCAGTTGAACGATTCACTGAACTATTGTAAGCAAATTCTGCCATTGGTAGAATTTGATCCCAATTGGAAACATGATCACCAACCAAACACCGAAGTAGATCACTAAGGCTGCGGTTAACAACTTCTGTCTGACCGTCTGTTTGTGGGTGGAAAGAAGAAGAAAACTTGACTTTAGTGTGCAGCATCTTCCACAAAGTCCGCCAAAAGTAACTCATAAACTTCACATCCCTGTCTGAAACTATAGTCATGGGCAGTCCATGAAGTCTAACTATCTCTTTGATGAAAATCTTAGCGATATGGACAGCATCCGAAGTCTTAGCACATGGGAGGAAGTGAGCCATTTTCGAAAAGCTGTCCACAACTACTAGTATAGAATCATAACCTCGCAATGTTCTTGGTAGTCCAAGTACAAAATCCATGCTCAAATCCTGCCACGGTTCATGTGGAATGGGTAGTGGCATGTAAAGACCAGTGTTTTTCTTTCGCCCTTTGGCCAATTGACAAATTCGGCATCTACCAACGGTCTTGCCAACATCCAGTCTTATACTTGGCCAATAGAAGCGATCTTGCACCATGGCAATTGTCTTGTTGCGTCCAAAGTGTCCAGCAGCACCTCCACCGTGTAATTCCCAAATTAACTCCTCCCTTAGTGAAGTACTAGGAACACAAAGTAGAGTCCCCTTGAAAAGATAGCCATCATGGATGGAAAAACCAGCATATTCTGCTTGTTTACCAGCCATTAAATCCTCATATATGACCTTGAAATCTCTACAGTGAGGATAATCTTTGCTTAAGTGAATCAAACCCAATTACTTGAACAGCCATAGTAGTGAGGATAAGATGCACACGGCTTAGTGCATCAGCCACCTTATTTTCAACACCTGCCTTGTGTTTGATAACAAAATTGTATTGTTGCAGGAAAGAAACCCATTTGCCATGCCAATGACTCAACTTCTTTTGAGAATTTATATATTTGAGGGCCTCATGATCAGTATATAGGACAAATTCCTTATAAATAAGATAATGATGCCAATGGCGAATAGATTGAATAACAGCGTAGAATTCCTTGTCATAAGTGGAGTATTTCTGCTTTGCCTCATTCAGCTTTTCACTAAAATAAGCTATAGGATGACCATCTTGACTTAGAACTCCACCAATCCCGACATGAGAAGCATCACATGCGATCTCAAACACCTTAGAAAAATCTGGCAGCCTAAGCACTGGAGCTTTGGTCATTCGCTTCTTTAATTCTTCAAAAGCCTTAGCCATAGTTTTTGTCCATTGAAACTGTCCCTGCTTCATGCAATCAGTGATGGGAGCCATAATAGAGCTAAACCCCCTTATAAATCTCCTATAGAATGAAGCTAGCCCATGGAAACTGCGAACCTCCTTCAAATTAGTAGGAACTGGCCAATCTACTATTGCCTTCACTTTTCCTGGATCAGCAGCTATCCCTTCATTTGAAATGACAAAACCCAAATATTCCACGCTAGGAGCCATGAAGGTGCACTTCTTCAAGTTGATATAGACTTTTTCTTGACGAAGAACTCTCATTACTTGTTGAAGATGGTTAATGTGCTCCTCTTTGTTCTTGCTGTAAATTAAGATATCATCGAAATAGACAACCAAAAAATGGCCAATAAAGGGCTGAAATACCCGCGTCATGAATCTCATAAAGGTGCTGGGAGCATTAGAGAGGCCAAATGGCATCACTAGCCACTCATAGAGACCATCCTTCGTCTCAAAGGCTGTTTTCCACTCATCACCTGGACGAATTCTGATTTGATAGTACCCCTTTCGCAAGTCAATTTTAGTGTAGATAGTTGACCCAGCCATCATATCAATCATATCATCAAGTCTGGGTATGGGAAACCTGTACTTGATTGTTATCTTGTTGATTGCATGGCTATCTACACACATTCTCCAGGTTCCGTCTTTCTTTGGAGTCAATAAAGCCGGCACTGCACAAGGACTTAGGCTGACTTGAATATGTCCTTTCTCCAAGAGCTCCTCTACTTGTCTCTTAAGTTCAGCAGACTCACTCGGATTCATGCGATAGGCAGGCAAGTTAGGAAGTTGAGAGCCTGGTATCAAATCTATTACATGCTGGATATCACGCATAGGTGGTAGTCCATGAGGCAAATCTTCAGGAGCTACATCAGAAAAATCGGACAGCAATTTGACAATTTCTGGAGGCACTTCTTCAGAGTTGACAACTGCTGAAATTTTCACCTCTCTGAAGACTAATACCATAATAACTCCTTTCTCCTTGCTCTCCCTTTCAAATTGCTTCTTGCTCAAAATCTGAAGAGGTTTCTTCCTTGTCTCGATCACTTCATTAACTCCTGGCTTCTCTTGATTGGTTGGTTTCTTCTCATGAAACTTCTTCATAGTTTCAGCACTCATAGGCTTTAAGACAATCTGCTGGTCATTAAACTTGAATGAGTAAGTATTTGACTTTCCATTATGATTCACATCTCGATCATATAGCCAAGGTCGACCAAGAAGTATGTGGGAAACGGTCATTGGAATAACGTCACACCATATAGTATCGCTGTAAGGTCCATGTTTAATGGACACCAAGCAACGTCTCGTTACCCGGTATAGAGCTACTGTTGATCCAAGCAACCTTGTAAGGTTCAGGATGTGGCTCTGTAGGCAAATTTAACCGTTGTACGGTAGATCATAAACCACGTTCATGCTGCTGCCACCATCAATAATTAGCTTTCTAGTCTCTTGCCCACAGCACACTAAAGTTTGAAAGATTGAAGTTCTTCGCCAGTCTTCCTTTTGTGACTTTGGTGCACTAAGGAGACGCCTCACAACCGAGAGATAAGATGTGTCTTCTTCTTCGTCTTCCAAATCATCAACATTAAGTTGCGCTATCTCAGTCAGATAATCAGCACCTCCATCTTCCTCGACCTCTAGATTTTCCTTATCTCTGAAATCAGCGCCAAGGTGCAAGTTCCTCTTGTTCGGGCACTCCCTTGCCATGTGTCCCTTCAAACCACACTTGAAACATCCATCTTTGTTCTTGTTTCTTTCATCGATTGTGGAAGTCTTAGTCTTGGTCTCCGCAGGCTTGGAAGTTGCTTGAGCTGCTGCTGATCTATATGGCTTGCCGTTTGCAGTGAATCTTTTAGGAATTTCCTCCCCACCTTGAGTATTGATCCTCTTAAGTGGTGGCTGCTGCAGGCTCTTTTCAAGTCTAAGAGCTGTTTGGAATGCATTGTCAACTGTGTAGATATCTCGTCCCATCAATTCTTTGCGAATTTCAGGTCTCAAACCCAACTTAAATCTGGATAAAGCTTGTGCTGAACTCTCGGTGCCTCCGCAGCGAATTTTGAGCTCCTCAAACTTATTCATATATTCAGCAACTGTCATTCCTCCTTGCCTTAAGCTAGTCATGTCATCAAAAAGGTCAGCTTCATAGTGTAGAGGCACGTACTTTCTCTTCAAACGCAGCTTCATCTCTTCCCACGTTAAGTCTAGTTGTCCAGCAAGTCGAAGATCATGCTCGACTCCTGTCCACCACACCTGGGCTTGTCCAACAAGTTTCATGATAGTAAACTTAACTTTTCTCTCATCAGTCATATCATACCAATCAAAATAGCGTTCCAAAGTAGCGAGCCAATCAGAAAAGACTTTAGGATCAATTCTTCCATCGAAATCAGGGATATCTACTCTTACCTTTTTTGTGATGTCTCCTGCGAAATCATAAGAGTCTTGTCTTCCTTGCCTTGCTGATTGAACAATCTCATCAGCCATGTCAAAAAGAGAAGCTTGTGGCCTTCCAAAAGATTGATTTATTCTATTTTCACTCCTACTAGATTGTTTCCCGATTATGTGTTCAGGCTGTTCGAGATGCTCAGGTTCCTTTCCATTGTTTTTGTCCCCAGATCCGGGCTCACCGTTGCCTCCAGATTCAGGGATTTGCTGTTGCCCGGTATTAAAGATTTTGTCTTCTAACACAGCAACCCTCCCTAAGAGAAGATTAATGATGTTATCCCGTTCCTTGTCTGTGTATCGACCTCTAAAATTCAACCCACTTCTTGTCGTCATGGGAAAGCCTTGCTCTGATTACCAAAATTGACGCAGCACGAACACTTGGTGGGCACAACAGTGTTGTAGAAGGGCTTATATATTGAATATCACCGAACTTAAAATAGCAACTTGAAATAGGCTGGCAGATTATGCTTAAGAAGGTAAAACTGGTTGGTAGTTCTAGGAATCACTCCTAGGAATCTTTAGGCCTCACACCTAAAGTTGGGATGCATCACACAGCCCTGAGGGAGACGTTAAGTCTGCAGGAATATTTTATTAATGACCAAAAACTGCCTTCTCTTTGTGGAGAAGTTGATATTTATAGACACTAGGACAAATCCCTTTCCAATCCTAATTAGGATTCCTATCTAGGACAAATCCCTTTCCAATCCTAATTAGGATTTCTAACTAGAATAGAATTATAACTAGAAAGCTAGAAGGCTAAGCTTTCTTATTCCCTATAACAACCAACTTACTAATTACCAAGAATAACTACTACACAAAAATTACTGTAAACATAAAATTCCTGCAGCTAATTCAAATTACTAAAATACCCCTGCTGACAGTAATCAGAAAATAAACTCCATAGGATTCAGGCCAACTCCCAAGTTGGTTCCTTGTCATCAGAAGCATGCCAAATCAATGCCTGGGCATTGGACATATCCTCCCCACGTCTCCTATAAACCTTGGTGGACTTTTGCCACTTATCGCTATCAATATGGGTGCAAAAGTCTGAGCCAGTTAATGAGCAACTAATTACCCAACGTGCCAGAGGTGGAAAAGGGCAAAGGATGGCGGCACTAGTTTTGTTAGCAAGAAGGAAGAGGAATGACATATTTATAGGAAACCCCCTCCCCCCCTTCCGGGCTCAAAACAAAAAAGGAAAGGAAAATGAAAAGAATAATATTTAAATTGCAAGCTATTGCTGGAAAATATGGGACCAAATTCTAACAACTAGATTGCAACAAGAAGATGCTAAGAAATTCTTTGTATATTGAATACCAAATATAACATTAACCTTAAATGGATATGAAAGTATAATGGAAAACTAGTAGCTTATTGGTACTAGTTGATAATGCATGGTTACCAGTGGTGATCAAAGTCGACAGTACTGTGAAAATAAAAGAGAAAAATGTGCTATTACAGAAGTCCCCATCTGACAGTGTTGGATTATTTTTGTTGTAATCAACAACTTTACGTAGATAGGCACAAGTTAAGTTGCTTGCCTCACCTGCTGATTTGCAAGATTGCCTGCTTTCTGAATCCTACTTTTCCCTTGGAAAATCTCCTGGGTTATTCGTTTTGACTATGGATGCCATTGATAACAATCACTCCAGGTTTCAAAAGGTTCTAAATGCTCAAGCCCTTTGGAAAACTATGTCCCATGCAAAGAAAATGACATGCATGTTCTAGAAAACTCCATCCTTGTGCCATGGAAGGTTGTATTGTTGCTGAACTCATAACTGATTTTGAAATTTGAGGAACTTTATACACATGCATGCCTTGACTTTGTTTGGATTCTACTGAGGTATTACTTTGACCCAGTTTTGTTAGCCCTAAAGCTTGAAGTGTAAGTAATCAGGCAAACATAGTTTATAAGCTCAGAGGTCTTTTAAGTTACCTTCTTTTTTAAATATACTGGAATTCTTTTTCTGTTCTCACACTCCTTCATTCAAGTCACCTGCAGTTTGAACCCCAATCTGGTTTTCCCTTCATTTATTTTTCCTCCTGGTATATGTACAAATTACAGCTTGAGGGCTATAAGTGGCACAGCCTCTGTGCAAAAAGTTTGTTCCAGTTAAGTCGTGTCATATTCGTGGGGGAGTATGTATGGTGAATCATCTATTTCCCTTTTCATTTCTCTTGACACTTTCCTCTTTATATCTATAGTTTTTTTTTTTCTTCTAATCTACATTTTGTGCTTGTGCAAACTTTTTTTTAGAGTATTCATCTCTTTAATCTTCATTGCAGCAAGGTTGTTTATCTCAGCCTTCTATAGAAAAAGATGGATGTCAAAGGAGTGGCAAAATTTGTCACTGTAAAATATGGCTAGAAAAAAACAGATAGAGAAGTTATAAGCAGTGGTTAAATATGTTAATTTTCACGAATCTTAGTTTTTTGGGAACCTTTTTCCCTTCAGGTAGTTTTGTAGGAAACAATGCGTCAAAGTGCCTATATCTTGTCATTTTAGGTACCCTTTTTCTTGTTCTGGCAAGAAGAAGTGGGCTGTTAAATCCCTAATAAGTCCTGATGCACCATTTAATGGTGAAGTGCTCGAAGGAATAATCTACCATGTAATCACCTCAAATTGGTTTGCATCTTACAAGTGAGATGTTAGCATAGCAAAGGGTGTGTTGGAAGAAAATGTGAGATGGTAAAAAGGAATGATCATTGATGCATGAATGAATTCTTGCACATGAAAATTGAAAGGACAATATTAGTTGTTTTATGGTATTTTCTCAGTCAAACACGTAGAGTATGGTTTCGGGATTTCTTCTATGGGCTTCAATGTTTCTGTATTTCTGATTGTTATCCTCTCTTTCTGAGGGGCAGACAAAGCACCTCCTCCACAGAAAATATAAGCATGTAAATCATGGGGGATATTGTGCAGCCCTTATATTAGTAAGAAGCGCACTTGGTGCTGGTTAATGGCTATAATAACTTGGAACGCTCATATATGTTTTCTGCACTTTAACAGTGTGGTTTAGTATCCTGAAAGAATCATTTCTTGAAAGAATGTGTTGAATAATATCAAAGTGGCTTGGTCATGGCATTTTGCCTTTTTTTTTTTGTATTGTGTTATTTTGGCCTGAATGGGGATATCTCTATTACACATATGGACAATGACAAAAGCCTTTATCACTCATCAAATAGTCTGAATAAATTGTTTGTAAATTTCAATGAACTCGAGGTTTATCATATTACAAAGACCTCCTCCCTACATGTTCTAAAATTATGTTGACTTTCCATAGATGTCACGCCATGTCATGCCACTATAGATAACCCTTCCTACCAACGATATGCCTAATCGAAGATTAATGATATCAACTATACTTTTTTTAAAAAAAATTTTTGAAAAAAGATACTCAAATTAACTTCCTAAAAGATTATAAAGATGGGAGGCAAATGAAATTAAAAATATGGGTGCCTTGATAGACTACTTTCTTTTGCAGAAAAAGCTCACTCTTCTCAGGTGGGGGTGTGCAAGTTGAAAAAGTTTCTGGGAGGACTGTAAATACAGATTGAGGATTTAGAGAAGGTCAATGTAGTTTGTGCAAAATAGTTAAATTCTTTTGAGGACTCCTACAGTCAAGAGCCGGAGTTCCATTGAAAACATAAGTGAATAACTAGTTAATCATCTTATAATGATAAGAGTCATTGAAATGAGGGGGAGTAGGTGGTTGTAAAGGAAAAGAAAGAACGAAAAGGAGGGTCTAAATTTACAGTAAAATAGCATTAGTTGAGGGTTATATAGTGTGGATTGACTAGCTGACTTAAGAAGACATAGGACACTATTTGTAGCTCTCACTGCCAAATTGTTTGCTTTCTGTTGCTTGCTTATTTTGGAACTCTAGTCTTTTTCCTTTTTACTTTGCTTGCATTAGAATTGAGCGTGAAGATAATTGCTTTGAACTGATTAAATAAAATCTTATTTGGATTAGAAATCTGGAGAAAACAAGACCGGCACTCAAGGTATGACATCTTAAGCTTCCTTTTCCAAAATTTGTTAACTTGTTAGTAATAGTATTTATGCTTTTGGACTTTCTGCTTTCAGGGTCTCATTCAGATAAGGTAGAGGATGTGAAAGATGCCAAAGGACAAGGCCTGCCACATGAAAACAAAGAAACTTCATTGTCTGGAGAGGTAACATATGTTCATAATGATGAGCTACATGGAAGCAATGATAAAGGGAATGTGGCAGAGAGAGACTGCCAAATGACTGACCAAAATGTTAGGAATAAAGAAGGGCTTGAAAGTGTCCAAGGTGGCAGTGATCTTATGAAAGGGGATAAACAAGAAAGTATGCAGACAGTTGATACCATAGTGCCTGGAAAGAAGAAAATTGTAAGGAAGGTTGTTAAACAGAAAGTTGCAAAAAAGGATAATCTGGAAACAGCAGATAAACAGGCTGATTTACTGGGTGGAAAAGATAGTGGGGAGAAACCTGCAGATCCAGAAGTTCCCGGTCAACAGGATAGCTCATCTGCCAATGTTTCAGAGATTAAAACGTTTAAGAGAAAGAAAATCATTAAAAAGGTTGTGGTTGGTAAAGCTGCAGAGAGAGTAGATGGTCAATTGATGCCTGAAGGGATTCAGAGAAAATCTTTGAACGAACTTGAGTGTGCTGAAGACAAGGCAAGCTTTAAACCAGATGGAGGCAATACCATGGTGGCCCAATGTGCTGGTGCAAAGACAGCTGTGAAGAAGAAAATAATTAGAAGGGTGCCTAAAAAAAAGGCAAGTGCTAAGGATGGCAACAATGATGCCACTGATGCTGGCACTAAGAAAGGGAATGTGAAGGATGAAAAGTTGATTCAGGATAATAATGAGGACCAAATTAAGGAGGCTCAAACTTCAGGAATTAACAGCAAGCAGTCAACTGATATGAACATAGGAAACTATATTAGCTCTACAATAGAAACAGAAGCTGTGAATGCTGAGAAGCAAGAAAAAAAGATAGAGATGAGGGCTGACCAAGAAGATGTTTCTGAGTCCAAAACAGAGATAGACAAGCAAAAGATTCCTGAGGGTGATGATCATGCAAAAGCAAAAGAAAGGGAACACTTGAAAGATGAGAAAGAGAGGAGAGGTCGAGATGAAAAGGATGACTCAAACAAACTCAAGAAAGAGTTGAAGGAAAAGAGAAGCAGCGATGAGGCCCCTCGCCATCCTGGGTTGATTATTCAAACAAAAGGGAGCAAGGATTTAAAGGTAGGTCCATATTAAACTATGGTTATATTTATATCTATATTTGTGTAACTACACATATTTACCTCTTTCTTTGAATCTGTCTTAGCATACAGTTTGACTTAATTATAAAATCCTCAACTGCAGTTGCAGTCCTTGTCACTCTCTCTGGATTCACTTTTGGATTATAATGAAAAGGCTACTGAAGAATCAACATTTGAGGTATTTTGTGGGTCTTCTCTAGTTATTGGGTTCTGAATTATATTTTGTTTTTCACTTCTTGGAAGGGCTTCATTAAGCATGTATTGCTTTCTCTGAATTGAGATACTTCTGCATGCCCTTCCTGATCACTACATGCTTATTTCAGCTTTCATTATTTGCTGAATCACTGTATGAGATGCTTCAATATGAAATGGGTTCTCGGCTGTTGACTTTTCTTCAGGTATGGTTGAAGGCATTCTGATCCTTTATTGACAATTGCTTAATGCTGGTGTTATTGTCTTATTGTCTTTTTTTTTTTTTTTTTTTTTTTAAAGTTCTCACAACCACTTTGTCCACTTCTATTCCAGAAACTGCAGGTTAGATTTGTGATTAAGAGGAACCAAAGGAAGAGACAGAGGGAAGAAGACTGTACAAAGAAAGGTGAGGAGAAACCAACAGGCAGGCGACAAAAAAGAGATGGCACTATTGAAGATGTTAAATTCAATAAAACTGAAACTGATGAGGTAGTAAGTCCAGAGGGAAAAGGATCAATTGTCAATGAGACTACTACGCCTTTTGTGACAGAAGATGTGAAGAAAAATGAAACCAATGAAGAGGAAGACCCTGAGGAAGTGGAGGAACTTTCAGATGTCCCACAGCATGACTTGGCTAATGAGGCAAGGCTTCTTTATTTTTCTGATTTCTCCAAATGACTGGTTCTCTTTGTTCTCTTTCTAATCTAATCTTTTGGTATCTGTATTAATGCTATATGAGTTTTAAGTGGGTATCGGACAAGTCCCCTGTTTTAAGAGGTCTGTGCAGCTTAAAAATCGGTGAATCTTTTAAGGAACCTTGGAATGAATGTGGTGAGTACTATAAATGTTGTTGGAATTGTAATGATGAGGGATATCTGGTTTCTGTCTGTTGTAGACAACATAAATCACCATAGTATATCTGAATGAAAAAAGAAATTTATCAAACAATAGCTATTTGGCCCATGTTCATGAATTTTGACAATGGGAACTAGAAGGGATGTAAGAATGGGTAGATATTTGGTAGAGGTTTTTACAGGATAACAGTATAGTATGTGCGCATGCATCTTTCTTTGGAATTAGCTATAAGTGACACTGTGTTACTGATGCAGCTGTCTTCTTGGATCAAAACTGATTGGAGAAGAGAGCTTATTTTTTCAGGATACAACTAAATGAAGTGAGTTTGGGAGACTAGGCTAAATGGAATCTAGGAATTTCATTTAGTAAAAGCAAGAAATGACCTACTAGAAATTGTTTAAACACCAATGTGAAATCTCAAATGGTACTTCTGCCAACAAGCTCCTCTCTTAATGGGTTGCACCACCTTTTGTAGAGGTGATGTACATTGGATATCAGCACTAGTTTGATTTTATATCACTGTTACATCAGCTTAGTCAGTTAAATAATAAAGCTTCATTCATAAGCTTCTGACTAGAGTAGTCTTTCCTGTTACACCTAACTAAGAAAGGCTGGAAGTAGTAAATTGAAGTAACTTAGTTATGGGTCTGGGCCCAAAACAGAATGAATTTTTGGGCTGCCCAACCGAAGTTGGGCTAATAGGGCTCCTAAGTTGTCTCTAACTTGTTTCTTGTGCAAAATTAGAGGAGTTATTCTCCATCTGAAACTTACAGTTGGGAAGCACCTCTTTTAGATGGTTATTTTAGTGTATCCTGTTTTATATACTTTCTAGCTTTCAGCGAACTTATTGTGATTTGTTGAATATGAAATTATTATTGAGTTTGAGAAGATTGCAGGCGTCAGTTCAAGAGTTGTTTTTCTTTGTAATGAGTTGGGCTTTGGATATCATATGTTTCAGTGTAAATGATGGACAAAATGGTGGCTTTGGACTGAGTTGAGATTATGCTGAAGAGAGAGAATGCACTGGATCACTGTTTTCTTTTATTTACATAGTATTGTCTTGATGAGCATTAGATTATTGTCCTGGTATGCTGTTTCTGGAAATTTTGCTAGGAGATTTGTGTGAATGCAAATGGGCCCTGGGATAAAGGTGTTGACATGATGGTGCCATTGACTGTAGGTAGGAACTTTGCAAAGCCATTTTTCACTGTGTTCTCCAGTTCGGAATCATCAATAACCTCATCCTCTAAATTCCAGGCAAAAGAAATGAATATTGATGCTATTGATCCAACAACCAAGACATAACAGCTTTATTATCTGTATTAAGCAGATAAAATTCAATGAGCCACCATTTCATTAGTGAAAGTGGATTTGAAACATGTATCTGCGTTTTCATATATGGAAAAGTCAATTGCAGCCTGCTATCATTCTAGTCTGTGTTAGGCTCTCTGTATAGGCATGGATTGTTCAAATCTTGGGGGGCTGTTCTTCACTGTGTTCTTTCCTGTTGAATCATCAATGACCACGTTCTGTTCTCCCAAAACTTTTTTGGCGAATAAAATAACTACTGACCCAGCAAGCAATATTGTAACAGTTGAAAACTTGGTTTCAGCACAGAAAAGTTGATGAGCCAACAATTTTTGGTGAAACTGGATATTGGACATACATTTGCTATTTTATTTTGGAAAAAACTCGTGCAACATGCAGCCACTTTAGCCTCTCTGAGTAAAGGTCTCTCTAGGAACTTTGGAGCTTTCTTAAGTATGCTTTCTTCAGAGAGTAACTTTTGGTCCTTCAGATAAAACAGTTATGCATGCTTGGGTTTTATTGTACTTTTCAACATGATCTTTGTTGAAGAGAAAATATGAAAACGTGAATACAGAGAAAACATTTCATTGGATTTATATCTTGGAAGAGAAAATTGTATAAGCGTGGTCTTAAATTAGGAAAGATCCGAGTCCCGGATTTAAGCTAGCTAGCTCCTAAGAGAAAATGGTTTCATTAGGGCTTGGCATATCTTTTGTGAATTTATTGATGTTTATAGCTTGTAACCTTTGTAATTAATTTTTCTAATCTTTCCGGAGGATATCAAATGATCTAGGAAAAGGTGTCTCTTAAGGATGATATGATTCTTCTGAAGAGCATGGAGATACTTTTGTTGATTTAGCTTTCACATAGCTGCAACCATATATGCTTCATTTGCAGAAAAATTCTCAAGTTGGCAAGATGGATGTTGATGTGAAAAGTAGAAAGGATGCTGTTGGTCCAAAAGATCAGAAGGATACTGCTAATGTTGTTGCCCAACAGACAAAGCCTGATTTAGTTCAAGGCAGTGAGGAGAAAATTGGAAAGACAGATATAAGCAATCAAGGAAGAAATAAAGTTGACAAGGAGCTGTTGCAGGCATGTCACTAAACTCTGTCTGCATTTCTGTTGTTGGTGGTTGGGTTTATTGCAATTTTCTCTTGCTATGTTTCTTGTATTTTGTCAACCTTTTTGTTTTGAAGCAGGCTTTCAGATTTTTCGACCGGAATCGTGTTGGGTATATAAGGGTAAGTGGCTGTCAATTGTTTTGTACATTTATGCGTTGACCATGGAACTTGTATTTTATGCTGTATCTTTCTTGTTTCAGGTTGAAGATATGAGATTAATCATCCATAACTTGGGGAAGTTCCTCTCACACAGAGATGTAAAGGTTGGTTTTTGTTTGCAATTGTATTTAGAAGTCTGTTTATATGCTACATTTTGTTTACGTTTACCAAATTTACTTTACGGACCAGGAACTTGTGCAAAGTGCCCTTCTAGAGAGCAACACTGGGAGGGATGATCGGATTCTCTATGATAAGCTGGTCAATATATCAGATATGCTGAATCAATGATTGAAATTTGCTGAATTTTTCCAAGTCATTTCACAAATTTACCTTTTCTATCATCAAAAAACTTATTTCCTTTTTAAACTTCTGAAATGTTTGTTTTTGTTGAAGCACCTTTGGGATTTTCTTGCAAGGTTGACTGTGCTTCCCTGTATTTCTGCTTTTTCTTTCATTTGATGTGCTCCTATAGAGGCTGCTGGAGAAAAGATTTCTCTATGGTCCCATCTCTTTTCCTGGCTCATGAGCAAAAGCAGATTTGCCATCCAGAGCATTTAATGCAAATGTACATTATACAGTAATTCCTCTGTTCTGAAGCACACATTTTTCAGACCCAAGTCAAATTTTTGTTTTTCATTCTGTATGTATCATGTAGAATGTGGCTGGTCTCAATCACTCGTGTACGCTGATGAAATATAAGAATGAACGGTTATCCTGTTCCTCTATCCTTGTCCTCACAGTCGTAATGCAAACAAAACCTTTTAGGGGAATGCACATTTATTCAATGAGGTGATGCTAAACTGCTAATGTTGTGCTGTAGACATATTCATCAACTCAACTTTATATGGATACACGGATATTGGACACGTGAATTGGGGGATCCGGATCCAAATCTGATTGTAATTCGACAATTGAACGGAGAGGATCAGAATTAAAATCAAATTATTGCCCTTTTAACTAATCTACGTTAAATATGAAAATTGTTGACTGAGTCTTTAATTTTTCTTCCATAAGTTCTTTTCCATAAATTGATGCTGGGGGGACGAACAAATACGAGGCTAATGGAATGGCCAATGTTAATGGTGATATTATTGTAGTTTGGCCTAGTTTAGCAGCATATTTTTCTCCTGTAAAATTGTAACATTTAATCAAAATCATCCAAAGTTATTCTTTTAAATTTTTACTTGTTTGGACTTTGGACTATTGAAATTTAAATCCAAAATGTAAAAGCAAAACAAAAATATTCAAAAAATGATTTCTCAAAATGAGAATTTAGTATCTAGTGAAATAACCTAACTAAAAATATAAATGATGTTCTCTCCGGCCATATGCAAAAGTCATATTAGATTGATAAACTCAATAACAAAATTAATGGGATCATAACAAAATGGAAACTTCTTGCTAAACTTAAGCTCGTGGAAAAATTAATGATCACACAATTGTTGTGATAAAATGAGTCTTTCACAACAAATTGGCTGGAAATCATGCAAAACAAATCCAAACGAATGACAAGGACTAAATTCAAAAGAACGACTTGCGTCACAAAATGCACTAAGGGTGCGTTTAAATTTGATAGCAATGTTCTTTTTCTTTACTTATTGAAGAGTTTTTCTTTTATGAAAGAAAAGCGTTTTTGTAATGCTTTTCGTAGATGAAGAGTTTTGTGTAAAAGAACCTCTTGACTTAAAAAAAATCAACCATGTATTTAATTTGACTAATATTTATTTGGTAGTGTTTGATATGAGTAATCCTTTGAATTCTCATTAAACAATTTATTTGAAAGGGAAAACACAGATACTACTTTATTTAAGAAAAATGCCTCTCGTCAAAATAAAAATTTAAATGTTTGTAAAGTTTGAGGGCTGTAAGATTTTAACAAACAATTTATTTTGAATTATAAAGTTGAGCAAATAGAGATACAAGTCAACCTCAATTATTCATGCGAGTGATCCTTTATTTTTAATTATTTCATTCTATATTTATTTTTCTCTTTTCTTCCTACATCGTTTGCACTATCTCAAAATCTGTAAAAACCTTTATTTTCATTTTCATTTACTAAGAAAAGTCTAGATTTGCTACAAATTTCATAAACAAATTCTTTTCTTTACTAGCACAATCTTTCTATCTATCAAATTTCTTTCATATCTAATCTTGCCAACTTGCTTTTGCACATTCAAAATCCTAAAATTTCACAAAAGCACAGTATTGCAAATAGAATATTTTTTCTTCAAATTGCAATTAATTAAGCCATAACTACTCAAATCTTTAAGGTCCAATCATGATAATTAGGGTGGAGGCTGCAAAAATCAATAAGGGTTTAATGACCCAAGCATTTAGGTGAAAGAAGTGCCAAGTGTGACTATCTCAAGGACTTTAAAGTGACAACTTAGCAGATGTTATGGGTTGACTTCTCTTCTCTCTTTTTGTGACCCCTATATATTTTCAAGGTATAATAATATAAGAAAAACTTGATAGAATTTCCTTTTGATGAGTACAAGTCTAAGGTTAGTGGAGCACAAAATCATTTTGATGCTGGTTTTCTTAATGCAGTTTTGGATACTAAAGATTGTGAGTTTGTTAATTCAATTGCTATTAGTAATTACCGTTCTCAACTTCTCCATCAATGCATGACAGTATCTAATTCTACAAAAAAAATCTGAGACAGCTACCATATTCTTGTTAGGCTATCAAACACAATTAAAACATAAGAAAAAAAGGTGGACACTTTATTTATCAAACTTGTTCCAGAAGCATGCATATATAATTCTTTAAGCAACGCGAATTGCTATAGTACCTTTATCATCAAATTCACTCCCTTCGAACATAGTGTAAGGACCTCGAAGTGATAATCATAATATCCTGTTTACCTAAGCAAGTTACAATGCCTTACAAATGAAATTATCCAATTTTACCTTATTATCATGTTGGGGTACTATAATATAGAGAATAATATAAAGAATAAAGAATAGAATTCTCAATAGAAGTGTTGTTCCATCTTAAACATACTAAACAGATATATTCTAGTGCTTAGATTGTTTTAATTCCTACAATTACTTCTACCACCATAATATTATAACAATTAGCCTAATATTTCTAAATAAAGTTCAGGAAATCCTAAGTCAAGCCTATGGCTGCCAAAAACCTGTTTAAAAGGAAAGAAACAACAGATTCCTCATTTTTGTGGTGTAAAAGTGGTGTCCTCATCTGATGAGAATCCTCCTTCTATTTATAGTTGAAAAGTTGACAGTTCTTATCTCAACTAATGATAAGCCCACTTCCTCTTCGATGGCCCATTTTCGGATTTCAACTACCTATCATTTTGGCTCTTGAGTAGTGGTAACTGCTCACTTCCTATATTTCATGGATAATATAATCATCACTTCCCTAATATGTATGACATGAGTTGATTCACACATCTTTTCTCAGGTCAACTGTCACCATGGACTCTATTCTTAATTGATACCCGACCAATTTGTCACCGTTCTTATACACATTAACAACCATGTATCTGCACGTATTTGCTCACGTCGATGGGTACATAAATATTTGCCATTGTTTCCAATCCTCCATGGAACCTTTATTACTCAACCCTGGATGATAAATTCTTTTCTGCCAATTTATCAAATTTAATTACCAATCAAGCCCCCATGTGACCTTGTCTGCCAATTGATCTCAAATGGATGCTAACAATTCTTGTTTAGGGTTGAAAGATGAACCAAATTAGTCAATATTCGAATTGAGTTCGTCTCGGTAAGAATTCATTTGAGTTTTGTTCGCCAACTAGTCAAGCCAACATTTTATATTCAACAACTTTAAAACTCAATAAAAATCTCATTCAAACCCGATTCGGCAAATAAACAATTTGAATCTCGTTAAAATAATCAAAGAAACTTGAAGATTAGGATATTTGCTTGATTAGACTCGTTTACACCCCTACTCTTAACCATCGTAATCACAGCAAGGGACTTGTGAGGCCCAAAAGTTAGAGGCTAGCAACAGGTGGCGTGTTGGGAATGGAAAAGATATTAGAATTTGGAAAGATAGGCAGCTTCCTTGACCTTCTACTTTTAAAGTTATATTGCGATCTAATAGAATGCCAGATAACTCCATAGTAGACTGCTTGATTGATAATTATCAAAGGAGTTGGAATGTTGCCTTGCAATGAGCTTTTTTGGTTGGACGAAGTAGAATTAATTCAGAGCATCCCGATTGGTGATGGTAGAAGTCAAGATAAACTCATATGGCACTTCATAAAAAATGGTGTTTTTTCTGTAAAAAGCGCCAATGATTTGATTAGATAGAGATCTACAAATTGGTAAAATACGCCTTCTAGAAGTAATGAGCTAATGAAGAGTGTTTGGAATCATTTGTGGCATCTTCATCTTCCAAATAAGGTTAAAATTTTTCTCTGGTGAGTTTTTCTGGACATTCTGCCCACCAATACCAAACTTAGAGTGTCTCTCGATCCTTCATGTCCACTATGTCAAGCTTCCAACAATGGAATTGATCACATTTTCTTAGAGTGCCCCATAGCTATTCGATCCCGACCTCTTAGCTACTTGACAAGCAAAATTATTCTAGATTTAGCTAACCATGTGCTTACTTGGCTTCCTAATCTGACTTTGTGACTTCGAATGCAAAGTGTCATGTTTGATCATCATGTGATATCTTGTAAATGCAAGGTAGTGTGGGGTCATGATTGCAATAATTGTAACTGAGTTAGTTAGACTATTAGTTGAGGCAGTTATGAGAGCTACTTCCATATATACTTGTAAAGCCACCGAATTGGGCATGCTGGAAAATAATAACAAACTCAGTTCTTTACTCTCCCTCCCTCTCTCTCTCTCTCTCTCTCTCTCTCTCTCTCTCTCTCTCTCTCTCTCTCTCTCTCTCTCTCTCTCTCACATTCTTGCTCTTGAATATTCTCTATTTCCTTTCCTTTCCTGCAATCTGTAATTTCAGAATATACCTACTGATCCTCGGATCCTGTAGCTTTGACCTACCAGTATAATCCATGGCAGACGGCACATGTTTGAGAACTATGGAAGAACAACTACAGAGGCAGGGACTCAGGCTTCAAGATGTGATGGTATCAAGTTGAACTAAGGAACTAAAATCTAAATAAAACTTGGGAAATGGCAAGACGAAACAAACATATGGCAAAACAGTAAATAAGCACTGCAACCAAACTTAAAATGCTTATATTGATATAATCAGTTGAGTTACAGAATTTGATGGAAAAGAGAAGAAGATGAAGAAGAATGAAAGAAACTTGGGAAAGGCGAAAATGAAGTGGGAACAATGATCCCATGTCTTCTGATACAAAAATATTCTCTGCCACTACAATCACCAAATCTTCCTATATAATGGTACTGAATAATAACTAACTTCCTAATGCTGCAATCAAACTCGAACATGTGGCTCTTTGTGCCAGGAATCTGTTGCAGGATCACTGTTGCTGAAGTCACGTTGTTGAGATGATTTCCCAATGAAAGCATGATTTTGCTTCCACGTCTTCGACCTATCCTCTTTACTTCATTTCACAACTCCTCCACTAAATTCGCGCCTTCAGCTTATTCCTTTTGCTAAAACTTCTATTTCATGACAATTGCTCCCCCTTCAAATAATCTTGTCCTCCAGATTGAAATCTAAGAAACTCCCTTTCAATTTTCTGCATCCTCCCATGTAACTTTAGCTGGAGAAGTTCCCCACCAATGTATGAGCCATTGAATAGCTGCAGCATTCTTCTTCTTAACAATTCTTTGATCCAAGACAGCTACTGGTTCCACTCTTAAATGCCCCTTCTCATCTATGTTGGGTAGCTGAAGCAATGGAACTATTTGCTGTCCCACTTTTTTCTTCAGCAAAGATACATAGAACACAAGGTGCACCTTAGACTCCTTTGGTAATTTCAGCCCGTAGGCCACCTTCCCAATCTTCTGTATCACTTGGTAGGGACCAAAATACTTAGTAGACAGTTTTGTGTTGTTTCTCAACTCTACTAAAGTCTGCCTACAGGGCTGTAATCTCAGGTAGGCCCAATCTCCCACATTGAATTCTCTCTCACTCCTCCTCTGATCAGCATACAGTTTCATCCTTTCCTGAGCCCCCAGCAGGTTTTTCTTAAGCAACTTATCAAGCCTCTATTTGTCCCTCAAATGATACTCCACTATAGCCACTTTAGAGTGAGTGTAAGGTCCAAGGGCCAATTGTGGAGGGGGCATCCCATATAGGGCTTCAAAATTGGCTCATGTGTATGGCTGTATGGTAAGTGGTGTTGTACCACCACTTAGTAAGAGAGAGCCATGCTTTCCACCTTTTAGGTTCTAAGTGAGTCATACTCCTCAAATACATTTCCAACACTTGGCTTACCCTCTTTGATTGACCATCTATTTAAGGGTGATATGTAGTGCTTAAATTCAGTTTAGTCCTTAGCAAGGAAAACAGCTCAGACCAGAACTGGCTAGTGAATACTTTGTCCCTATTAGAAAGCATACTCAGCGGTACTTTATGTAGTTTACAGGCTTGATCCAAGAAAATCCGAGCCACTGTTGGTGCATCAAAAGGATGGGACAAGCTGATGAAGTGTGCTGTCTTGGTGAATTTGTCTGCTACCACCATAATGGTGTCCTTCCTTTTTGATACTAGTAAGCCTTCGATGAAATCCATCGTTACATGACTCCATGAGTACTGAGAAGTAGGAAGTGGTTGAAGAGCCCAGGTGTTCGTCCTTGCATTTCCTGCAGGTGTCACATTGCAGCACAATGTCCTTAATGTCTTTGTACATCCCTAGCCAGTAAAATAATTGTTTGGCCCTGTGGTAAATTGTCTGTACTCCAGAATGTCCCCCCAATTGTGTGTCATGCAATGCAGTAATGATCTTTCTCCTTATCCCTCCTTCTGTGCCTATTACTCTCCTCCCTTTATACCTGAGCACACAATCTTGATAAGAGTAATCTAGATTACCAGGAGTGAGTAATAGTTGCTTGATGAGATCTTGCACCTTTTTATCTCCATTTTAACTCTCAGTCACTTCTTTTATCCATTTAGGAACGACACAAACCAATGCAGTATAGTCTTCTTCCTCATTACTTGCCCTTCTGGATAGTGCATCTACAGCCATATTCTTTTTTCTCTTCCTATATTGGATATCATAGCTTAGTTCCAACAGCTTGGTGAGCCATTTTTGTTGAAGTGTAGTAGTAACCCTTTGTTCCAATAAGTATTTTAAGCTTTGATGGTCTGTCCTTATGATGAAGTGGTGTCCTTCTAGATAGTGTCTCCATTTGGTTACAACAGTCACCAAGGCCAGCAATTCATTCTCATAGATGGATAGCCCAAAGTTTTTGGTCCTAGGCTCTGGCCCAAAAAGGCTACAGGCCTTTTATCTTGCATAAGCACTGCTCCCACACCTCCATAGCAAGCATCAGTTTCAACTACAAAAGGTTTAGTAAAATTAGGCAATGCTAGCACAAGGGTTCTACACATTGCTAATTTCAGCTAATGAAAAGCCTCATCAGCCTTTGTACTCCAATGAAATCCATCCTTCTTCAACAACAATGTAAGGGGCTTTGCTATGGTCCCATACCCTTTTACAAACTTTCTATAATCCATTTAATTCTTTAACAGTGGTTGGCTTTGGCCAGTGCATCATATTTTCCACCTTCTTAGGGTCAGCCATCACCCCTTGTGCAGAAATAATGTGGCATAAGTACTCTACCTCTAGTTGAGCAAATGAGCATTTGCTTCTTTTGGCACACAGTTGGTGCTTTTTTAGAGTGTTCAATACTTCTGATACATGTTTAAGGTGGTCCTCCCAGGTGGGGCTGTAGATCAATATGTCATCAAAAAATACCAAGACATACTTTCTCAGCTATTCCCTGAAATGGCATGACTTTGAATTCATATAGCCCTTGGTGAGTTCTGAATGCTGTTTTATGTCTGTCTTTCTCCTTGACTCTAATTTGATAATAGCCAACCCTCAAGTCTATTTTAGTGAAGAACCTAGAGCCATGTAGCTCATCAATCAGTTCATCTATTAGTGGCAAAGGAAATTTATCCTTCACTGTCAGCTCAATAAGTTGCCTGTAATCAATACAAAACCTCCAGCTTCCATCCTTCTTCTTCACCAACAGTACTGGAGATGCAAATGAGCTATTGCTTGGTTGTATTATTCCCATTTGCAACATCTTCTTTACTAATTTCTCTATTTCAGCCTTCTGTATATAGGGGCACTTGTATGGTCTAATCTGGAATGGAGTTGCTCCCTCTTTTAGTGGGATGCCGTGCTCATGGCTTCTGATAGGAGGCATGCCTTGTGGTTCAGCAAAGACTTCCTTAAATTGGGCCAATAATTCCTTCATTTCTATTGGTATTGTGAGGACACGAAATATTCATATTTTGTATTTTATATACTTGTCTTGAATTTTGGGTTGATTTAATGGTTGAGCAATGATTTTATTTATATTGCCTCATTTAATTGCCGCATGTTGAGTTTCATAGTGCATTATACTAATGTGACCAACTAGTGAGGTATGAACAATAATTTTGGTGGATTAGAGGGAGTTTTGTATGAAAAGAATTATGTGACAAGAGGTGTTAAGAGTTAATTGGTGAGGAAATAGATATTTGGGTGCCTTAGAGACAAGTAGATAGACTTAACTTGGATTATTGCCACTTGTCAATCATCTAACCAATCTTGACCAAGACTAAGCTTCATACTTATCACAAACCAAGTTTCCATTTCAACACCATTTCCTTCTTTTCTTGCAAGCCTTGGGTGAAAATTGAAAGAGGGAGAAAACACCAAATTTCTAGCCTTGCTTTTTTGTCTAATTAGTGAGCAAACAAGAGAGAAACCCTAATCCACTCCGTAAATCCTCGAGTCAACATTAGTAGGAAGCTCTTGGATGAGTTTTTGGAGGAGGAAGCTTTGCAACTTTCTTGATTTGTTTCCATACTAGGTTTTAAAGGTAAGGGGGTAAAATTTGCTAGGAAACCTATCTTTCTTCCCTTATCATTGAGTTTATTCGATGTATGATGTTATAGGAGCAAAAAGGGAGCAATTTTGTGGAGGATTTTAGTTGTTTTCAAATTGTCTTCTTGATAGATTGTTGCTGGAAAATTTTCAGCTTTATGTGTGTGGTTAGATCATTAGTTTACAAGCTTAATATGTGGATTTTGGTGGATTTCTTTGTTAAGAATCATGCTATATGCCTCTTTATATGACAAAAAAGAAGTATTATTTATGCTCAATGGAAATCTTAGTAGCTTTGATGGGAATTATTATGGTGAGTTTGACATATGCTTCTATGTGGAAATATCAGTAGTTTTATGGTGGTTTTTGACATACTCTTGGTCAATCCACTTTAGAATGACCTCAATTGTTACTTGTATGTTGGAGTTGAGCCTAAACAAAATGGTTAAGAGGAGCCAAAAATCTACTTTCCAAGTTGTTTTCTTGATAGAAAATTTCAGCTTTGGAACCAAGAGAGTTTTGTTCCACTTTCTTCAAAATTTTTGACTATATTCAAGATGTTTTTACCCCATGATGAGCAACCCTAGGGGAAGACCCTCCTAGAACCTCCCAACCTTGTAATTATCAGAGTTGGACCTTTTCTCTCAATGGAAATTGAACTCGATTGTTCTCATGAACTCAAGACCTCTGACACACAAAGGCAATCAGCAACCTTAAGCAAATAAAGATGGATGAAGAGACACCACGATTAGGGAACAAACTAATCGATAAAGTCAGATTTGAATCCTAAGCAATGAACTCAAGAATTCAAGAGTAAGTTCGATTAAGAACTTGAAAGGAAAATTCCTCACGATTTCTGGTTGTAAAATATTCTGTCTTTTACTCATACAAGAGGTGCCTTTTTATAGGCTAAAACTAGGGCAAAAATCCGGCCCACATAAACCTGGAAGAAATTCGGTCCGCGTAAAGAGCTTAAAGAGCCAGCTCCTTAAGGCTTTCCGATAAGGCCCAATAAGTAATAAAATACTCAACGCCTAACAACTACTAAACTAGACAGTCTTAAAACAGCTACTAACTAATCTACTAAGTAGGAGATCATTCTTGCACTTCAAATGTACAAGTGAGCAAGGTAACTTCATGGTCCATCAATTTTTCAAACTTAGCCTGCTCTTTGCTTGTATGGTGAATAATCAAGGCTCTTAAAGCTTCCTTCACCTTCTTGGATCTTGATCTTGTCATCGGACCGTCAATGTTGTCCTGGACCCAAGGTTGAAGTGGTTGCACACCCGTATCTGCATCATTCCCTCCCTCCTTGAAAGGATTCGTCCTCAAATCTTCAAAGTCTGTATCAAAGTCAAAAGGAGATAGGTCAGATACATTAAAAGATGCGCTTATGCCATACTCACTTGGAAGTTTCAATTTGTATGCATTGTCGTTGATCCTCTCTAGTATTCGAAAAGGTCCGTCGCCTCTTGGATGTAACTTGGTCCGTCGAGATGCTGGAAACCTTTCCTTCCTCATGTGCACCCAAACCCAATCACCGGGTTCGAATACAACATGTTTTCTACCCTTATTTGCATGTTGTGCATATTGCGCATTTTTCTTCTCAATTTGAGCTCGAACTCTCTCATGCAAGGTCCGAACAGCTTCTGCCTTTTTGACACCATCTGCGCTTAAACACTCATTAACAGGAATAGGTGATAAATCTCGAGGGGTTAGCGGCTGAAACCCATAAACAATTTCAAAAGGGGAATGATTGGTAGTAGAATGAGTGGTTCGGTTATATGCAAACTCGGCAATAGGCAAACATTCTTCCCACTTCTTCAAGTTCTTTTGAACAATGGCTCGAAGTAGAGCACCAAGGGTTCGATTGGTTACCTCAGTCTGACCATCCGTTTGGGGATGACTAGAAGTAGAAAACAGCAACTTAGTTCCCAACTTTCCCCAAAGTGATTTCCAGAAATAGCTTAAGAATTTCACATCCCTATCACTTACAATAGTACGCGGTACTCCATGCAATCTAACCACATCCTTGAAGAATAAATCAGCAACATGGCGCGCATCATTTGTTTTCCTACAAGGGATAAAATGAGCCATTTTAGAAAATCTATCCACTACAACAAAGATACTATCCATACCTGTAGAAGATCTTGGTAAACCAAGCACAAAATCCATGGATATGACTGTCCAAGGAGCACGAGGTACGGGTAGAGGAGTATACAATCCATGAGGGTTACTCCTTGACTTTGCCTGCTTACACTTTAAACACTTATCACAAATGTTAGCAATGTCACGCCTCATTTTAGGCCAATAGAAATGCTCATGCAAAATGTCAAGAGTTTTATCAATACCGAAATGCCCCATCAACCCTCCGCCATGGGCTTCTCTAACAAATAATTCCCTAAGTGAACAGTTGGGAATGCGTAGGCGATTTTCTTTGAACAAGAAGCCTTCATGCCTATAAAACTTTTGAAATGCAGCATGTTCACAAGCTTGAAACACATTAGAAAAATCAGCATCATGTGCATACAAGTCTTTAATGTGCTCAAAACCAAGTAACTTAGTGTTCAGGTTAGTGATCAAAATATACCTTCTAGACAATGCATCTGCAACGACATTATCTTTTCCCTTCTTATACTTAATGATATTTGGAAAGGAATCAATAAATGCAATCCATTTCGCATGTCTTTTATGCAACTTACCCTGCCCCTTAAGGAATTTAATTGATTCGTGATCAGTATGTATCACAAATTCCTTAGGCATAAGATAATGCTGCCACACTTCAAGAGCACGCACAACAGCATACAATTCTTTATCATAAGTAGGGTAATTAAGAGCTCCCCCACTCAACTTCTCACTGAAATATGCCAAGGACCTATTATTTTGATGTAAAACAGCCCCGATGCCAATCCCACTAGCATCACATTCAACTTCAAACATCAAATCAAAATTAGGCAAAGCAAGAATAGGTGCTGAAGTTAACAAATTTTTAAGCTTATTAAACGACTCTTCTTGCTCTTTTCCCCATTGAAACCCCACATTTTTTTTAACTATCTCATTCAAAGGTGCTACAATAGTGCTAAAGTCTTTAACAAATCTTCTATAGAAGCTTGCAAGACCATGAAAAGACCTTACCTGAGACACATTGGTTGGAGTCGGCCACTCCATGATAGCCTTTACCTTGGCGGGATCAACACTGATGCCATTTGCTCCAATAATATAACCAAGAAAGTTAACCTCAGGAGTGCAAAAGACACATTTTTCCAGGTTAGCAAATAACCTATTTTCACGCAAGGCACTTAAAACAAGTCGCAAATGCTCAACATGCTCTTCTAAAGACTTGCTAAAGATCAATATATCATCAAAATAAACAACAACGAACTTTCCAAGAAAATGCCTTAAAACATGGTTCATTAATCTCATAAAAGTACTTGGGGCGTTTGTTAAGTCGAAAGGCATCACAAGCCACTCATAAAGACCATACTTCGTTTTAAAAGCAGTTTTCCATTCGTCACCTTCCTTTATCCTTATTTGATGATATCCAGATCTTAAGTCAATTTTAGTGAAAATGATTGCTCCATGCAATTCTTCTAACATATCGTCTAGCCTAGGAATGGGATAACGATACTTAACAGTAATTTTATTAATTGCACGACAATCTGTACACATTCTCCAAGTCCCTTCTTTCTTAGGTACTAAAATAACGGGAACTGCACAAGGACTAAGAGATTCACGAATCTGGTCCTTTTCAAGGAGGGAATCGACTTGCCTTTGGATTTCCTTTGTTTCCTCCGGATTTGCTCTATAGGCTGGTCGATTTGGTAGAATTGCTCCAAGAACAAAGTCGATTTGATGTTCAATACCTCGAATTGGAGGTAATCCTTTCGGTAGTTCCTCCGGAAACACATCCTTGAATTCCTGCAAAAGAGAGTAGATTGCACTAGGAAGAGAATCGGTTATGCCTAGTGTGTAAAAAGAAGAATAATCAGCTTCCCTGTACAGAAGTACTACGAGAAGACTTTGTGCATTCAAAGCCATATCTACCTCACGCACACTTGCATAGAAATTCCTTTTTTTCACCTTCAAGCTCTCGGCCTCACTGAGTTTTTTTCCACTCGAATTTCCTTTTTCACTCAACTCGGCCTCGACTTTCTTTTTTCCCTCATTCTCTCTCTCATTCGGCTTTTTCTTTGTTTCTTTCGGTTGCCTTTTCTCTCTCTCTTTTCTTAAATGCAATTGTTCTTCATACACTTGTGTAGGTGTCAATGGTGAAAGAGTGATTTTGAGGTTGTCCATAATGAACTTATATTTATTGGTAAGTCCAATATGATCAGCCTGTCTATCATACTCCCAAGGACGTCCCAATAAGACATGACTAGCTTGCATAGGAATTACATCACATAAAACTTGGTCCTTGTACCGACCAATAGAAAAAGCGATTAAAGCTTGTTTGGTCACCTTGACTTCCCCCCCATAATTTAACCAAGATAGTCTATAGGGTTTAGGGTGGTAAGTCCATGGAAGGTGTTTTTGCTCAACAAAGTCAGCAGCTACGCAATTAGTACAAGAGCCACTATCAATGATCATGAGACATACCTCATCTCCAAATTTGCATCTTGTATGAAAAATGTTGGTCCGTTGGAGATCATCTTCTTGAGCTTGTGCATTTAGCACTCTCATAGTCACCATAGTTTGAGCCACGGGGTCCTCTTCTATTTCAACCAGGTCATCATCCTTCCCCTCTTCTTCAAGCGGTGGCATGTCCGAATATTCCTCCTCTCATTCGCTTTGCCACATTCCCTCTTCATTCATATACATGATGCTTCGGTTAGGGCATTGAGCCATGAGGTGGCCAATTCCCTTGCATTTGAAACATGCCTTTGGCTGGTTGGTAGATGTATTTGCTCCTGGAAGAGTTGACCGCGGGGTTGGTTTAGAAGAAGTTGCACTCGGATGGGACGGTTGTTCCATCCGCTTGTTTTCCCTCTCTCTATTACCTTGCCTTGGCCAAGCACTGGATGTTGGAAATTGATTTCTTTTCCAAAGGGTGGAAGAGGATGTAGTGGTTCGGCCACTAGGTGTCTTTAGAGGTAAGACTTGCTTTTCCACATTCTCTGCATAAGACACCATTTGTTGAAGTTCAAAGTGGTCTTGAAGTTCAACCTTCTTCCTAATTTCAGGATTTAATCCATTAAGGAACCTCGCCATGGTTGCTTCCGGATCCTCTTGGACATTGGCCCTTATCATCGCTACCTCCATTTGTTTGTGGTACTCATCAACCGAATTAGAACCTTGAGTGAGTCGTTGGAGCCGATTGTACAAGTCCGTGGTATAATGGAAGGGTACAAATCGTTTCCTCATCACTTGCTTCATTTCAGCCCAAGTGTCAATTGGTGATTCCCTATTTCTCCTTCTTATGGCACATACTTGCTCCCACCAAATGGATGCATAATCTTCAAATTCAATAGCCGCAAGTTTCACCTTTTTCTCTTCAGAGTAGTTGTGGACTTCAAACACTTGCTCAACTCGCCTAACCCAATCCAAGTAAGTTTCAGGATCATTTTTTCCATGAAAGGTAGGCATCTTAGTCTTGATGGAACCAAGATTGTCATCGGTTCTCCTAGGTCGGTCTCGACCTTCCCTCGCTTCCCTGTGGCTTTTCCTTGATCGGAATAAGGTGTTAGAATGATACCCCTCATCATCTGCATCATGCTCAACACTCTGAGCACTTGAAGCCCTATTGGGAATATCTCCAGTACCTCGCATCTCAATGGCAGCCAACCTATCGGATAGTTGTGTCGTCACAAATTCTTGTCTCTCCACTTGTTTTTGAAGAGCTTGGAGCACCAGTTTGAGTGACACGTTGGTTTCAGACGGCTCAGGCATGTTCCCCTCTTGAGACATATTGTCAAACCTGCAAAACAAAAGTGTATCCTAGTCTACCTCACAAAGCACTCGTGTATCACTCAAGGAAACGCACTCACTCTCAATTTTCCTTCTCAAAGTTCTTAAAACAACTCAAACTCTCAAAAATTCCAGAATTAATTACCCTATAAGCAAGTAATAAGACACAAAGCAGAATTTTGTAAATCCTAGAAACACTACCCGAAGCTAGAACCTCTCTTTGTTTTTTTTTTTTTGAGCGGCTGTTTTTGCTGAGTTTCTGGCCAGTATTTGGATGGTAAATGGTGTTTGTGGCGGTTTAGGTTTGGTTTTGGAAACTGATTTGGGGGTGTTTGGGGCTGGTTAGGTCATTTGGGATCTTTGGAATTCAATCAAGATTGGAACTCAAAAGTTGGAAACCAATCAAGATTAGGAAACTCAAAATTTTGGGAAATCAACCAAGATTTGGAGACTAATCAAGATTTGGAGACTCAAGTTTTTTTGGGAAACCAATCAAGATTTGGAGACTAATCAAGAATTGGAAACTCAAGATTTGGGAAACTTGATTTCCTTTGTGTGAGAGCCAATGCCTTCTCTTCTTCCTTTTTTTTTTCTTTCGTTTTTTTTTCGGCTCTTCAAGGAACACAAATTCAGATCACACCAACAAGTTTAAGAAAAATGGATGAAAGGTTATGCAAATTTCAAGAAGACCCTAGTTCTTGATTTATTGTTCAAGAACCTTCAAAACAAGGCTTGGTGGTCCAAGAACTTCAAGAATTTGTTCAAGAAGCTCAAGAACTTCCCCCAAATTACGTTGTGGTGTTTAGGATTTGCAAGAACAACAACCAATACTCAAGAAATAGGCAAAACAGACTTTCAGCAATACTCAAAAGAAAAATTCCAGCAATACTCTAGCAACTTGGACACTAAAAAAAACAATATAAGGTACGTGACTCTTTTTTTTTTTTTTTTTTTTTTGTCTTTAAACCCTAACAACCCGAACAAAAGTATAACAGACTCAAGAACAAAAGTTGGACAGAAAACACAAAAAGACAATACCCAAACAGTTTTTTTTTCGGATGAACAGTAACGTGAACAGACGCTACAGTACGATGAACAGTATTTCGGAACAGTAACGATGAACAGTATCGCTACAGTTTTTTTTTTTTTTGACAAAAGACACAAACTAATAAGATATGAACAACTTCAATTGAAAGAGAATTAACCTAATGCTCTGATTACCAACTGATGAGCAACCCTAGGGGAAGACCCTCCTAGAACCTCCCAACCTTATAATTATCAGAGTTGGACCTTTTCTCCCAATGGAAATTGAACTGGATTGTTCTCATGAACTCAAGACCTCTGACACACAAAGGCAATCAGCAACCTTAAGCAAATAAAGATAGATGAAGAGACACCACGATTAGGGAACAAACTAATCGATAAAGTCAGATTTGAATCCTAAGCAATGAACTCAAGAATTCAAGAGTAAGTTCGATTAAGAACTTGAAAGGAAAATTCCTCACGATTTCTGGTTGTAAAATATTCTGTCTTTTACTCATACAAGAGGTACCTTTTTATAGGCTAAAACTAGGGCAAAAATCCGGCCCACATAAACCTGGAAGAAATTCGGTCCGCGTAAAGAGCTTAAAGAGCCAGCTCCTTAAGGCTTTCCGATAAGGCCCAATAAGTAATAAAATACTCAACGCCTAACAACTACTAAACTAGACAGTCTTAAAACAGCTACTAACTAATCTACCAAGTAGGAGATCATTCTTGCACTTCAAATGTACAAGTGAGCAAGGTAACTTCATGGTTCATCAATTCTTCAAACTTAGCCTGCTCCTTGCTTGTATGGTGAATAATCAAGGTTCTTAAAGCTTCCTTCACCTTCTTGGATCTTGATCTTGTCATCGGACCGTCAATGTTGTCCTGGACCCAAGGTTGAAGTGGTTGCACACCCGTATCTGCATCACCCCATATATTACTTGAAATGTTGATCTAGTATATACGTGGTTTTTCACTTGATTTGAACAAGAAAACCTTGTAGTCTTTGAAGGAAAATACGAGATATGTTTGTTGGAAATTTGACAGGTGGAGTAATGATTTACGAACTCAATTGTAGTTGCTTTTGAACTTGGGTCTTGATGGAATTTTGATGCCTTATTCCTTTTCACATGCTCTACTATACATGTTGAGTTCTTGATTTTTACAAGAGAGAAACATGTGAAATTTGGGAGTGGGAGTTGGATGGGTTGTTTGAGACTTGAATGTAATCTGTACTCTCTTATGGTATATTGATGGATGGAATCGACATGCATGCGTGTACTTATATTTGGTCTCAGGACTCGAGAGGGGGCAAGTGGATGATCCCAAGGCGAAAGTGTACAGTTCTCACTAAATCGGTGAGTGTTCTAAGTGTATGTGAGGACTATATGTTTTGCTTGATTAATGATTAATGTGTCTGGTTGATTGATACTGCTATATATCTTGAACTGCAAATGAATAAATAAGTGTGTACTTTATTGCACTCGATTTAACTTGACTGATCTCTTGCTATCTTGTTTACAAGTGAACTGATATATATGTGTATGACTTAAAAGTCAACTAGAGATGTTATCTAATCGACTATACTGCGTACTTGGGATCCCAAACCCCATCGGCTAGTTAGTTGAATCGAACAAGCAAGGGTTTGGTTGAGATGATTGATGAACCATAGGTCGTGTTTATTATTACTAGATTCAGTATATTCGAGTATTACGTCTCTTGTTATATATTTGGCATTTGGGCCAGATAGGGGGATGATCGGTGGATGGAAACTGGCATTAAGCGGTAATCTACAGATATTGTTTATTACTGAATTTCAATAGTTGACGGAGTGCCAACGAACTCGAAAAACGCTACTGTTGAACTGGCTTGCAAGAGCCGACTGTATTCTTTTAGTTGCAAGTGAAATACTGAACGGGACTAAGTGCTACGTCTGGAAACAGATGGGAGCCATCTCTAGAGTCCATATCAGTATAGTATCCTTTGATATTGATTGTACTATTTGTTAAGAATTGTTTCACAAATTATCCTATTATTAATGGGTTTGTTATTCCTGTTATATTACTGAAGTGTGAAATTGAGTGTTTAAGGTTACCTGTTTTCTTAGAACCTCACTAGGCACAAGCTCACCCCTTTTTGTTTATTTTTCTTAATAGGGGTTGGAAACATGGAACTGGAGAATAGTGAGTTTGAGAGTTGAAGTCTTTGTTTTAAGTAAATTGGCATCCTAGTTGTACTTAGTGAATTGATTGAACAACTTGTATTTTGATCCGTTTAGTTGTACACATAAGTATCGTTGATTTGGAAAGTTGGATGGTTTGTAATATTTAATTGTAGTGTTTTAATGCTTACTTTGGAGTTAATGCTATTGAACGAAAGATTTGAGTGAATCTAGATAAGAGTTAGGTAGGCAGTCCACTAAACATTAAAGTACACTCTAGGGGGAGGTGGGGTCGTCACAAGCATCATCTCAAAGGCTTCTGTGACGACCCCATCTTCCCCTAAGGCGAACCAGAGGGGTCGACGGACCGCCTGCCCAACTCTCGCCAGGACTACGGGTCGCAAACAAATCGAATTTCGTTTAATATATAAAGGAAAATTCAACAAAGTGAACGATTTATCCCATTAACTTGTTCCTATAACCATAATATCATTATGCAAGAAAGTATGGCGCTCGAGCACTTCAATCGGACAAGAAAACGAAAAACGAAAATTTGCCGCGGATGAACAGTAACCGGCCACGTCACTATCCAGCCAAAATCTGGCCGGATACCAGGCCAGATTCTCGGCCGGATAGGAGGCCGAGGCTAGACCCCAAAGGGGTCGAAATTCCCCTGTCAATCCGGCCGGAAATCCGGCCGGAAGTTGGCCGGATTGCTTCTGCCGGATTGCCACCCGAAGCCAAAAACCAAATTTTTTTCTTTTTCCCCTGCATATCCGGCCTTGTATCCGGCCAGAAATTGGCCGGATTCTCGGCCGGATTCGTGAACAGTAACCTCGTCAAAATTCTTTTCTACCTTTGTTCGAAAACAGTTCTTGTATAAAATGCTTCCAACACACAATGCAATCAATCCAAGACCTGATATAGGTATATATACATGTCATATACACATGAGGGGAATTTCATTATACAATTCCAAAAGTACTTGAATTCAAATACACCAAGGTTTTGAAATGTACGAGGAGCTATTCAAAATTAACTACATAACTAGCTCAACCCTTTTCAAAACTTGAGTCCAACAGTGTCCCTGTAAGGAAAACAAAACAACGGGGGTGAGCTTACGCTCGCGAGGTACCAATTTCACAAGTCATACAATCCATCGAACACACACATAAGTGTTTTTCTGAACTCAACCATGTATAAAAGGATACAGTCGGCCCTCAAGGGCCGTTTTCCGATTTCCATACTTGATCATATTCGTTGACACTCCGTCAACCATTGAAGATAACCAAGAACCGTAGACACCTCTTCTCACCGTTTCCTTCCACCATTCACCCCCTAATCGGGCCCGCACACCTCATAGTTTCAAAAGGTAATACTCGAGTATACCACAAGGTCGAGGAGTTAACACTCCACTCGCCTATTAGTGTCCCAAAGGCTCGTTAACGAATCGCCCAAGCCCTTGCCGGCCCGACTCGAATAACGGTCTAAGGGAATGAGCTCAATTTTCACAGTAATAATAGGGCATAGCCCTAGCAATTATCAACCCATATACACATGAAATTCAACAGTTCAACAGTAACAGTAATGCACATAAGTGGTCAAGAGCGATAAAGTACACCCTCGACCTATTCAAATCACATAGCAAGTACATTCAACCATTGTATGGTACACTCACCAAGCAATCAAGTAAATCACACGTTCGAGTCAGGAGTAGGTCCCGGTCCACCGGTACGACCTAAAACAAGCAAGCAAACATATTTGAGACTCAATCACGAGTCAACGTACAAGTTAAACTTACTAATACAAGTTACTCAAAATAACAAGTAGAGCAACTAAAGTGTGGAATGGGAACAAACTCCCCAATTCTTCCATTTCTATTCCTTTCCTTCTCAATTCAAGACCACCCATATTTCTAACCAATTGGGCGGCATTTCCCCTTAATTTCTTCACATTTCCAACCTAAGGAACAACACCCAACTTATACCAAAACACTTATGAGTCATAAATTAGTCCATTCACCTCATTTGAAACACAATACAATCAAATACACATCAATTGCTAGCATGAAAACCATACATGGAAAACCCCAATTTCACCAAACCCTAAAACCGAAATTTTCCCACAAATGCTAAAATCTTCCACAATTAACCACCATTAACACACAAAGGTTCTATACCAAGCCATATAAATCCATCACACTCAACTCAACCATGAGATATCATATAAACCAGAAAATTCCTCAATAAATAGAAAATTGACATAACTCAACCATAAGTCTTGAAATAATCCACAAAATGGCATCTTTAATCACTATCACCTATCAATTCCATCTTACAAACAACAAAGAAACAATTCCATATTTATTTACCTTACAAATACTTGATACAAGGTAGATGAAAGTCCCTCTCTTCAAACAAAATCCACCAAGTACTTCAAACACTCCTAGCAAGCAAGTTTTATGGAAAGATTTGGGAGATTAATGGTTGGTTTACAAGATTTGGCAAGGAAGTGAAGCAAAAGTTGAAGAGCTTCTCTTTCTTTTTCTCTCTAGAGCAGCCGGCCAAGAAGGTAAGAAATGAAGAGGAATTTTGGTCAAAAATTGAATTAGTAAAGGTGTAGGAAAAGTCAAAATCCAAGGTCCAATGAAATTGCAACATTTGTCTTTCAAGTTTATCTCTTCCTTTTGTCTTACAACACTTAATTAAACCAACTAACCTCTAATTAACTCATAACACTAGGTCATAAAGCTTCCGTATATAAAATTTCCCAAAGCTACATTTAACTGTACCGATCGCCTTAGTGGGTCCCGCGACCACTGTACACCCTTAATAGCACAGAAATTGACCTAAACCCAGAAAATGATGCAAAATTCATATTTTCTCATAAAATTCCCCAGAAAATCCACAGATAAAAGAAAGCCCCAAAATTAGACCCAAAAGCCCAAATTAAATGCCATGAAAATAAGAAAATTTTCGGGGGTCTCACACTCTCTCCCTCTTGGAGAATTTGGTCCTCGAAATTTCTCACCTGAATCACTAAACAGTTCGGGATATTTGATTTTCATCTCACTCTCCATCTCCCAGGTTGCCTCCTCGACTCCGTGGTTTTTCCACAGAACCTTCACCAGTGGAATTTGTTTATTCCTCAGTTCCTTAACTTTCCTATCCAGCACTTGCACAGGTTTTTCTTCATAAGAAAGGGCCTCGTCAACTTCAATCTCTTCCGGCTGGACCAGGTGAGTTGGATCGGGGTAATACTTTTTGAGCATCGACACGTGAAATACATCATGAATCCGTGACAGGCTCGGCGGCAATTCAAGTCGGTATGCTACTTTTCCAACCCGTTGAAGGATCGGAAAAGGTCCCACGAATCTGGGTTGGAGTTTCTTTCCTCTGCCGGCAGTGACACTCCGCAATGGGGTAATTTTCAAGAATACTTGGTCTCCTACTTCAAACTCCAGGTCTTTCCTTCGATTATTGGCGTAGCTCTTCTGGCGACTTTGGGCTGTCTGGAGTCTTTGACGGATTAACTTAATCTTTTCTTGTGCATCCTCCATCCAAGGGATGATAGTAGGGTCTAGGATCTTCTTTTCTCCTACCTCATCCCAGTATATCGGTGAACGGCACTTTCGCCCGTAAAGAGCTTCGTACGGTGCCATTTGGATTGATGAGTGGTAACTATTATTATAGGCGAACTCTACTAACGTCATGTGCTGTCCCCAATTACCTCCGAAATCTACGATACACGTTCATAACATGTCTTCGAGGGTCTGAATCGTTCACTCTGATTGTCCATCTGTCTGAGGGTGATAAGTAGTACTCAAATTCAGCTTCGTCCCCAAGGTCTCCTGAAACTTTTGCCAAAATCTGGACACGAAACGAGGGTCTCGGTCGGAAACGATGCTCAGGGGTACTCCATGTAATCTTACAATCTCTTCCAAGTATACCTGAGCTAACTTATCCATGGAATACTTCATATTCACAGGTAGGAAATGAGCCGACTTGGTCAATCGATCAACGATTACCCAAACGGCATCATATCCTTTTTGAGTTCTAGGTAGTCCAGAAACGAACTCCATGGTGATATGTTCCCATTTCCATTCGGGAATCTCCAAAGGCTGCAGTAGTCCCGAAGGCTTCTGGTGCTCAGCCTTAACTTGCTGGCACACTAAACAGGTTTGTACGTACTGAGCTATTTCTCTCTTCATCCTGTCCCACCAGTACAATCGTCACAAGTCATGATACATCTTGTTACTTCCTGGATGGATTGTATACTTAGATCGGTGAGCTTCCTCCAAAATTTCCCTTCTCAACGCTTCATTCTCGGGCACCACTATTCGATTTCGAAATTTTAAAATTCCTTTAGGGCTCAAATTAAAATCGGGTATTTCTCCTTTCTTCACCTTTTCTACCCACCTTTGAACTGTCGGATCCTTAATTTGAGCTTCCTTGATCTTTTCTAAAAACACGGACGTCACTCGGATATTCCCAAAGGTTATCCTATTATGCTCCAGCGTTGGATTCCATTCTCCAACAGCTCCCAGTAATTCCCACTCCTTCACCATCAATCCAGAAATTTGAGCCTTTCGACTTAAGGCATCGGCTACCACATTAGCCTTACCAGGATGGTAGTTAATAGTATAATCGTAATCCTCCAAGAATTCCATCCAACGGCGCTGTCTCATGTTCAACTCCTTCTGGGAAAAGAGGTATCTAAGGCTCTTATGGTCAGAATAGACTTCAAAAGTCACTCCGTACAGATAGTGTCTCCACTTTTTCAGAGCGAAGACAACTGCGGCCAATTCTAGGTCATGAATGCGATAATTTTGCTCATGAGTTTTCAATTTCCTGGAAGCGTAAGCTATCACATTTTGATGTTGCATCAATACGCACCCCAAACCTTCTTTGGAGGCGTCAGTGTAAACAGTAAAACCGTCCGGACCGTTAGGTAAAGCTAGAATAGGGGCCATAGTCAATCTCCGCTTCAGCTCTTGAAAACTGGTTTCACACTTATCACTCCACAGAAATCGTCCACCCTTCTTGGTTAAATCAGTTAAGGGACTGGCAAGTTTCGAAAAATCTTTAATAAATCGCCGGTAATAACCTGCCAACCCTAGAAAACTCCGGATCTCAGTAGGGTTATCGGGTCTCTTCCACTCAGTTACCGCCTCTACCTTGGCCGGATCCACAGCAATCCCTTCCTTTGAAATCACATGCCCCAGAAAAGCAACTCTTTCTAACCAAAACTCACATTTGCTAAATTTGGCATACAACTGGTGCTCCCTCAGGGTTTGTAGGACCTCTTTCAAATGTTTTTCATGCTCCTCACGGGTTTTTGAATAAACCAATATGTCATCGATAAAAACAACAACAAATCGGTCGAGATAAGGTTTGAAAATTCGGTGCATGAGGTCCATGAAAGCAGCAGGGGCATTAGTCAGTCCAAAAGGCATCACGGCAAATTCGTAGTGCCCATACCGAGAATTGAAGGCGGTTTTAGGTACATCTTCCTTTCTAATTAACAGTTGGTAATACCCCTGTCGAAGATCTAACTTCGAGAAGACCACCGCACCCTGTAATTGGTCAAATAACTCATCAATGTGAGGTAGGGGGTACTTATTCTTAATGGTCACGTTGTTCAACCCTCGGTAGTCGATGCATAGTCTCAAGGTCCCGTCCTTCTTCTTAACAAAGAGAACAGGTGCCCCCCAAGGTGATCCGCTCTCATGAATAAACCCTCACTCTAGAAGGTCTTGCAACTGTAATTTCAACTCTTTGAGTTCCGCAGGTGCCATTCGGTAGGGAGTTTTGGAAATAGGGGAAGCCCCTGGGCATAGGTTAACTTCAAACTCAATTTCTCTTTCTGGAGGCAGATTTACTAACTCGTCAGGAAAAACATCGGGGTATTCACTCACTACTGGGACGTCTTCTATTTTCAGTTTATCGGCAGGAGTATTAATAAGAAAAGCTAGGAACCCTTGTGCCCCTCTACTCAATAATTTCCTAGCTCGAATACCCGAAATCATAGCGGATGAGGCTAGACTACCCCTCACATCTAACCTCAAAGTTGCCTCCCCCGGAATACAAAATTCAACAGTTTTCCTCCTACAGTCCAGTTGGGCATCGTATCGAGCCACCAATCCATGCCTAATATCACATCGTATCCCTTTATGGCTAAACTTATCAAATTCCCCAATAACCTCCGCTCACCTACCCAGATCTCACAATTCGTGTACATTTTGCTAGAAATCAAACAGTGGTCCCCCGTAGGAGTACTAACTTCTAACTCATAAGGAAGAGTGACAGGGTTTATATCAATTCCACACACAAACTCGGGGTTAACAAAGGAATGGGTGGCTCCAGGGTCTATCAAAATTCTAGCTAGGTGGTGGAAGACAGGAATCGTACCTTCCACTACATCGGCGGAATCAGGAACTGGCCGTTGTTCAATGGAGTACACACGTGCGGGCACCTTCGGTTTGGCACTATCTACCCGTGATTGACTTGAAGTAGCCTTAGATGTCGGTATAATTCCTCTCATGTCTCGTGCCTGGACCGGACAGCTAGCGAACCGGTGCTCCGCACTTCCGCACCGCAGACATTTGTTCTGCTTCCTCCAACAGTCGTCCTCCGTGTGGTTTGGTTTCCCACAGAAGCCACACGGCCCGCGCGTAACAGTTGCGGAACTCCCTTGTGAGGCATTCCTCTGTTGGCCTCGTCCGGGTTGGCTTCCTCGAGAGGGAGCCCCTCGGGCCGGACTCGCGAACCGTCCCCCTCCAGCCCCCCTTCCAAACTTAGGAGGGGTACTTTTATCCCCTTGAGTTGAGCTACTCCCAGCAGCTCCCCGCTTCCTATTCTGGAAATTCCTCACCTGGAGCCTTGCGTTTTCGGATCGTAATGCTTTCTCCACAGCATCACTGAAAGTGGTGATTTGGGCTACAGCCAAATCCTTTTGGATTTCCACATTAAGCCCTTGAAGGAAACGCCTGGCCCTCCTTTGCTTTGTCAGAATGAGCTCAGGGGCAAACTTGGACAAGCGTGTAAATTGACTTTCATATTCGGCCACCGTTTGCGTACCCTGACGTAGACGAATAAATTCGTCTTCTTTTTTCTCCTGAACTAATGGTGGAAAATACTTGGCGTTGAATTCCCTTACAAAGTTCATCCATGTCCTTGGTGTCTGTTCTCGCTCCCACTTTGTCCGAATAATGTTCCACCAAGAGCGTGCAGCCCATTCGAGTTGAAAAACCGCAAAGGTCACTTGCCTCTCTTCCGAGTAACGTAGGGCAGCAAAAATGTCTATCATCTTCTCCAACCATTGCTCCGCCACGTCCGGATCGGGTCCTCCAAGAAATTTAGGTGGAGAAAATTTTTGGAATCGTTCGAGAGCTCGATCTTCGCTCTCGACATGATTTCCAGGGTTTCCAGGGTTGCCAACGGGTGGATTAGGGTTGAGGCCCTGTTGCTGCACCACCTGGGCCAGGAGATCAGTCATCCGCTGGATAGCAGCGGCTACTTGCACATTAGGATCAATTTGGGGTTCAGGTGTTGGTTCGGGCACTTCAGTTCCCGTACCCTGTTCAGTCGTGGGTTGTCTACCCTCACGTCCTCTACCTCGGCCCCTACGCGTGCCTTCCATCGTTACAGGTCAATCTAGGGTCAAAATATACACATAAATATAGCATTAAGATGAAAGTGTACACACCCCTGTGTATAACAATAAACATGAACACTTAGCCAAACAAGTACTTCATAAAACTCTTAAACACATACCACATATTCATAGCATTCACAACAAGATCAAACATTTACACCAAAATAGTCAGTCAGGTACAAACAGGGAGTGTCTTACGGAAATGGCGATACAAAAGTAATATATACAAAACTAGTCCTATATACAACGCGACTAGCTAAGAGTCCTTCCCGGCCTACCATTCCGTGCCCTTTATATATACAAAGTCAAAATCTTCCCAAAATGGCTTAAAATCCATACCCTAGCCTACCGTGGGACTAGAGGACCTACTCGCTTGAGCGGATTCGACTCCGACCGAACCCCTCACGCAAGAGTCCTCGTCACTCTCGTCCCCTAATAGGTCATCACACATGTTCAGAATCGATCCGGCCTTCTCCTTCATTTGCCTCGCCCTCTTGACCATTCGTTCACGTGTCTCTCCTAATTGCGTACACAGGTCGTCCACCCTATCTTGACCTTCACCCAGGTCATATTCCAACTCCTTAATTTGCTCGGCTTGCCTCTTGTTGGCCTCTCTCAATTGATTTACTTCGGCCTCTAGCCTTCCACAATCCTTGGCCAACTCCTTTCTTTCTTTGTCCACGGCCAATACTAATGTATTGGGGTAGGCAAACGTGTGACGGCACTCACAACGCCGTAGGCGACTAGCCGGACTCCAGCGTACCGCTGACCCTCTCAGCCGGATCTGGTACTTGATCACCGGAAGTACTCCACGGCCCTGCTCCACGGTCGGGATCTCACTAGATCCACTATGCGCGTCCATCCTACACGAAAACGTAATTAAACTCAAACACCCTTAGGAAAACAATCAAATACAAGTCCCAAATCAAGAAATTTCTCCCATGCCCAGGTTAATCTAAACCTAGGCTCTGATACCATTTGTGACGACCCCATCTTCCCCTAAGGCGAACCAGAGGGGTCGACGGACCGCCTGCCCAACTCTCGCCAGGACTACGGGTCGCAAACAAATCGAATTTCGTTTAATATATAAAGGAAAATTCAACAAAGTGAACGATTTATCCCATTAACTTGTTCCTATAACCATAATATCATTATGCAAGAAAGTATTGCGCTCGAGCACTTCAATCGGACAAGAAAACTGTGACAGCCCCACTTTCCCCTAAAGCGAACCAAAGGGGTTGGCGGACTGCCTGCCCAGCTCTCGCCAGGACTACGGATCAGATTAGCGCGATCTAATACTTTTCGGGTCATACAACCGCGTGAAAACCAGTCGAATCCACAAAATAAGAAAAAACAAAGTCGGAGTCGGCCATGAAGAGGAACCGACACGTCAAAACCCAACCAAACGTCAAGCAAATATTTACATCTCACAAGTTAGCATATACTTCCCAAAAGGGCATACCAAAGTGATTCAAAAGTGGATACATGTACGGTTTGCCAAATCCAAAAGAGAAACGGACCAAAAGTACATTTAGGGTTTTAATACATGAGCTATACAAAAGATATGTCCAACTAGCTCAAGTCGGCAACCGATTATCAAATCCAGTCCAAAAGTATTTATTTTTCCTGTAAGGAAAACAAAAGGAACAGAACGGGGTGAGCTTGCGCTCAATGAGGTACCAAACAGATAGCAATAAAGTCATGGCATTTCACATTTAACAAATCAGATACACATGTCAGATGTAAAGCAAAGGAACTAATGAGTCAAATCAGAAGGATACGGGTGGCTCTCAGGAGCCAAATTTCCAGTGCAGTACTTGATCCAAACCGGTTGACTCTCCGTCAACGCATATAGAACCAACGCGTCCGTAGACCCCTCTTTACACCGAATTCCGTCCACCAAACACCCCTTTACCGGGCCCGCTCACCGTAACCGAACAGAAATGGTAATACTCGAGTATACCGGAATCAAGGGTCTCAATACCCAAAAATCCCCGAACAGACTACCGTGGTTCGTTATCTAATCGTCCAGGCCCTTGCCGGCCCGACTCGAATAACTTAGCCACAGGATTGAGCTCATAAGTCATAGAAATCCGAACAGATGCAGATACAGATAACAGATTCAGATACAGATACAGAATAGCAGATTCAGATAGCAGATTCAGACGGCAGATTCAGATAGGCACTCAAAATTGGCATATGAACAGATAAAAGAACGAGTGTGATAAAGTACACCCTCGTCTCAAACAAATTTAACAAATTACAGAGCAGAAATCAAGTTAAACAGCAATGAAGGGGAGTGGTACACTCACCAATTCAACTTCAAAAAGTTTCACTTCAGATTGGCCTTAATCGCCAAGAAACCCTAAAATAATCAAAATAAACCAATTGAAGGTTTCATATCTAAAATCGAAAAAACGGAATGCACAAGTGAGACATACTAATGCAAGGGTACAAAAACATGATTTTCTTGAAAACGAAAAGTTAGTATGAAGACTTAGGCACAAACAACCCAAAAGCCTTTCATTTCCACAAAAAGGCCAATCCAACTTAAAGAAACCAAACGGCCTAGAAAATTGGGCAGCACTTCCCCTAAATTTCTTACTTTTCCAGCCATTAAGGGTTCATTATATCCTCAAATCAGTCCCAACATTTCACACAAAAGTCATCTCATTTCCCAAAAGCCGTTCACTAGGCTCAAAGTAGTACAAGTACAAAACTTAGTTAGGAAACAACCGAAATGAAAGCAAGCCCCAAAAGAGACTCGATAACGAGTCATATAGCCATGCCAACCACAACCCCAGTAAGGTTTCATATGCATAAATAAGCATTAAAGCAAACCAGAAAATCAGGAAATGTAACTCATTTGTTCCAACAATAAAAACAGTTTTGACCTCCTAATGCGGTAATGGCGTCAATTTCACTACGATTATCGGATGGGGGTGTAAGACCCACCGTTTCGAAGCTATGAAACAGGGCTACAACAATGCAGAAGGTCACTCAATCCAGTTCCTAGCTTAACTAGGTCAAAAATTCCAGATACTAAACCAGAATGACCAAAACAGGTTTGCAAATCACACAAAACTGTAATTACTATAATTCAGTCTATATAGGTCCAAATGCCGAAATTCCAAAGGCATATGGTAGCTAAGACATCCAGCTACATTTCATCAGAAGACACCAACTTCAAAATCCAAACCAATGCCAGTCAAAAGGGCCAATTACTATCGCAGTTTTCGCATTCTGATCAAAACAGAACAGCTACAGTAAAAACGGCATAACTCACTCTACACTCATCCAAATGACCTGAAATTTTGCAGGCACTTCAAACTCATCAATACCTACAACTTTCATGTTTTGAGTAAAGTCTAATTCGGCATCTAACCACATGATATAAAACCGGACAGAAATTGGGGATGATAGAACCCTAACTTTCACTTTTCCTTCCAAATCCAAAATTGGTTGCAATTATCTATCATTCACACCTACCATAGTCATTACCCCTCATTATCAACCATCATAAACAACCACAACACCATGATCATATTAAACCAGAAAATTCCTCAAAAAAATAAAAACTTCACCAATTCATCACAAACCAAGAAATAAATCACATAATCCATCACTTTAGCTCCCATTAGGCACAAATTAAACATCATTAAGTGTAGGAGGAAGTTCATATACCACTTACCAAGTAAACAAGAGAGGGAGAGATGTAGACCACCTTAGCTCTTCAAAAAACTTCACCAAATCACTTACTAGCACCAACTAGAGGGATTTTATGGAACAATTCTAAGTTTAATCGGTTGGAATGGAAGATTGAGCTAGTTTGAAGCTTGAAACTTGGAGAAGTTTTCTTCCTTTTCCTTGCAAGAGGTTCGGCCATGAGAGAGAGAAGAAATGGTGATTTTTGTGAAATTTTAAGATATTTAATCACTTGGAAAAAAAAGTCAAAAAGTGAATAGTGTCCATCCAATCAAATGGTGACACTTGTCACCTAATTAATGAATCTCTATCTCTTTGTTCCCCCTCATAGCAATCCAAATGACATCCTCTACTTATCTCTTAACACCCGATAAATTTCAACCAGTATCCGAAACTTAAACTTATTGGCCGAATTTTTCTGAACTTATCGCACTAGTGGGTCCCACGTCCGTTATCTATCCTTAATTTTTCAAAAACTCTCCAATACTAGAAAATTCATATAAAAACTATAATTACTCATAAAATGCATCAGGAGAATTTTCCTAAACCAGAAAATGCAGAAAACATGCCATTAAAGGAAATAAACCCTAGAAAATTATTAGGGAATTTACGGGTTCTCACAAAAACGAAAAACGAAAATTTGCCGCGGATAAACAGTAACCGGCCACGTCACTATCCGGCCAGATTCTCGGCCGGATAGGAGGCCGAGGCTAGACCCCAAAGGGGTCGAAATTCCCCTGTCAATCCGGCCGGAAATCCGGCCGGAAGTTGGCCGGATTGCTTCGGCCGGATTGCCACCCGAAGCCAAAAACCAAATTTTTTTCTTTTTCCCCTGCATATCTGGCCTTGTATCCGGCCAGAAACTGGCCGGATTCTCGGCCGGATTCGTGAACAGTAACCTCGTCAAAATTCTTTTCTACCTTTGTTCGAAAACAGTTCTTGTATAAAATGCTTCCAACACACAATGCAATCAATCCAAGACCTGATATAGGTATATATACATGTCATATACACATTAGGGGAATTTCATTATACAATTCCAAAAGTACTTGAATTCAAATACACCAAGGTTTTGAAATGTACGAGGAGCTATTCAAAATTAACTACATAACTAGCTCAACCCTTTTCAAAACTTGAGTCCAACAGTGTCCCTGTAAGGAAAACAAAACAACGGGGGTGAGCTTACGCTCGTGAGGTACCAATTTCACAAGTAAGTCATACAATCCATCGAACACACACATAAGTGTTTTTCTGAACTCAACCATGTATAAAAGGATACAGTCGGCCCTCAAGGGCCGTTTTCTGATTTCCATACTTGATCATATTCGTTGACACTCCGTCAACCATTGAAGATAACCAAGAACCGTAGACACCTCTTCTCACCGTTTCCTTCCACCATTCACCCCCTAATCGGGCCCGCACACCTCATAGTTTCAAAAGGTAATACTCGAGTATACCACAAGGTCGAGGAGTTAACACTCCACTCGCCTATTAGTGTCCCAAAGGCTCGTTAACGAATCGCCCAAGCCCTTGCCGGCCCGACTCGAATAACGGTCTAAGGGAATGAGCTCAATTTTCACAGTAATAATAGGGCATAGCCCTAGCAATTATCAACCCATATACACATGAAATTCAACAGTTCAACAGTAACAGTAATGCACATAAGTGGTCAAGAGCGATAAAGTACACCCTCGACCTATTCAAATCACATAGCAAGTACATTCAACCATTGTATGGTACACTCACCAAGCAATCAAGTAAATCACACGTTCGAGTCAGGAGTAGGTCCCGGTCCACCGGTACGACCTAAAACAAGCAAGCAAACATATTTGAGACTCAATCACGAGTCAACGTACAAGTTAAACTTACTAATACAAGTTACTCAAAATAACAAGTAGAGCAACTAAAGTGTGGAATGGGAACAAACTCCCCAATTCTTCCATTTCTATTCCTTTCCTTCTCAATTCAAGACCACCCATATTTCTAACCAATTGGGCGGCATTTCCCCTTAATTTCTTCACATTTCCAACCTAAGGAACAACACCCAACTTATACCAAAACACTTATGAGTCATAAATTAGTCCATTCACCTCATTTGAAACACAATACAATCAAATACACATCAATTGCTAGCATGAAAACCATACATGGAAAAACCCCAATTTCACCAAACCCTAAAACCGAAATTTTCCCACAAATGCTAAAATCTTCCACAATTAACCACCATTAACACACAAAGGCTCTATACCAAGCCATATAAATCCATCACACTCAACTCAACCATGAGATATCATATAAACCAGAAAATTCCTCAATAAATAGAAAATTGACATTACTCAACCATAAGTCTTGAAATAATCCACAAAATGGCATCTTTAATCACTATCACCTATCAATTCCATCTTACAAACAACAAAGAAACAATTCCATATTTATTTACCTTACAAATACTTGATACAAGGTAGATGAAAGTCCCTCTCTTCAAACAAAATCCACCAAGTACTTCAAACACTCCTAGCAAGCAAGTTTTATGGAAAGATTTGGGAGATTAATGGTTGGTTTACTAGATTTGGCAAGGAAGTGAAGCAAAAGTTGAAGAGCTTCTCTTTCTTTTTCTCTCTAGAGCAGTCGGCCAAGAAGGTAAGAAATGAAGAGGAATTTTGGTCAAAAATTGAATTAGTAAAGGTGTAGGAAAAGTCAAAATCCAAGTTCCAATGAAATTGCAACATTTGTCTTTCAAGTTTATCTCTTCCTTTTGTCTTACAACACTTAATTAAACCAACTAACCTCTAATTAACTCATAACACTAGGTCATAAAGCTTCCGTATATAAAATTTCCCAAAGCTACATTTAACTGTACCGATCGCCTTAGTGGGTCCCGCGACCACTGTACACCCTTAATAGCACAGAAATTGACCTAAACCCAGAAAATGATGCAAAATTCATATTTTCTCATAAAATTCCCCAGAAAATCCACAGATAAAAGAAAGCCCCAAAATTAGACCCAAAAGCCCAAATTAAATGCCATGAAAATAAGAAAATTTTCGGGGGTCTCACAGCTTCCTTATCATCCTCTACCATATATAATTGGGCAGTGATTCCATAGGTTTGCTTTTTCCTCCATTTAACTAGTTTACTTCTCTTGATAAGCTTTAACATAAGTTCCACTATTTCTCCTTTTAACTTCACTGGCTCCTTTCCTCTATAGAACGTCATGGTCAGATGTTTGAAGTCAAATTCAATAGGGCTATATTTGGCCAACTAGTCAACTCCCAGTACCATATCACAGCTCCCCAACCTTAGTGTGTTAAATTGATGTTGCAAATCATGCCCTTGTATCTTCTACCTCAATGCTCTCTACAACTGTCTAGACTGTGACAGCCCCACCTCTCCCTAAGGCAAACCAAAGGATTCGGCTGACCGCCTGCCCAGCTCTTGCCGGGACTCACTACAGTCCTCAAATAAATATGAAAAACATAAGACCACAAGAACAAGTGTAACAATAATTCCAAACATAAAACATATACTTATATACATTTCTATCTCAAAAGGAATACAACTCAAATATACAAAGGTTCTCAATTCTTCATACATCCAACCCTTGCCAAGCGCTAGGGCGAGAACCATTACAAAATTCAAAAGAACTAGACTAGGCTAGTCTGTACAGATCTCTCGTCCTTGCTCACATCCCCTGTTAAGGTAAACAAAACTAACGGAATAAACTAAAAGTTCAGTGAGGTTCCAGACACATAATCAACTTTAACAAGGACATTAGTCATGTAATAACAAGTAATCCAGGAAATATTTATAATATAAAGCAATGATAACACATTTATTAAAAGGATACATGCTCACATGGAACCTTTCATTCTTTCATTCACCTTTCATTTCCTTATTCCTCAAATTATTTTAGAATGCATTTTGTAAGTGAAAACCCCTCCATTTACATTGTCACTCGTTCATTCATTTCATTCTCCCCCTTTTTGGATATTGGCCAGACTCCACCTGACAACGTGGTAATACTCGAGTATACCAAACTTTCACTTAGGGTCACCAAATCGCCCGACCGAGTCCGCTTCTGGCTCGAGTCAACCGGCAACGAAGGGCAAGGGCCCAATTCAGCCAAAAGGCTTACATTCATACACAACTAACATGTAATCACTTAAACATTGAAAATTTCACATTTCAATTAGGTCGAGTGTGATAAAGTACACACTCGCCTGGCAAAATTTATTTTTAACAAACATTTATCATTTAATCAAATATCCACAATGTGAGAACCCATAAATTTTCTTATTTTCTAGGCTTTATTTTATTTAATTGGACGCCTTTTCTATATTTTCTTTATTAGAAAAATTTTCTAGATAATTTTTATGAGTAAATATGGTTTTTAAATCATTTTTCTAGTATAAATTAGTTCATGAGATTTTAGGAATGTATATTGGACGTGGGACCCGCTAGTGCGGTAAGTTTGGTAAAATTCGCCCAATTAGGTTAAGTTTTGTATACAGGGATTAATTTACTAGGTGTTAAGAGATAATTAGAGGTTATCCAAATGGATTGGTGTTGGAGAGACAAAAGGATAATTTTAAGCAAAAAGGGTGACAAGTGTCACTTCCTACTTAATCTTGGACTTTGCACTATTCATGAACTTTACTAAAATCCCAAAATGGACCAAAAATCTTCATTTTCTTCACTCATTTGGCCGGCTCTCTCAAGAAGGAAAGGAAAGAAAAACCTTCAAATTTCTTCAACCAATCTTGCTCAGTTTTGCGATTCAACCGTTTAAATTTCAAATTTCTTCATAAAAACCCTTAGCTAGGTGGTATTGAAGTAGTTGGTGGAGTGGTTTGGAAAGAGGAGGTGCTAAGTTATCTTTTTTCTTGAGTTTGCAAGGTAAGTGGCTAAGCAATCTTTCTTTTGTTCTTGATAATGTTCAATTAATGACTTGTGTTAGTCAAAGAGATGGTTTTGTGTAAGATTGCATGGCTTTTGGTAGAGATTGATGAATTTTTATTTTTATTCATGATTTTTCTGTTTTTATATGTTTAATATTGGTTGGCCATGGATGATGGCTTGGAATGGTCTAGAAAGAAGATTTGGTGTGTTAATTGTAGCTATTTGCAAAAAATTTCCGCTTTGTACGAAAAATTTCGGATTTAGAGTTTTGAATTGGGGCTTTTCTAGGGTTATTGTGGAACTCTTGAATTTGCTTTGTTTAAAGGGTTTTGTGACCCTAATAAGTTGTATTGAATGGCCTATGACTTGCCATGGTAATTATGGTGGTGTTTGGGAAGCATACGTGAGTAATTGTAAGTTGGAATTTGAAATTATAAAGGGAAATGCTGTCCAAATTGTGGGTTCATATGTTTTCTTGGATTTGGGTTGCTTTAGGGGTTAATTGGTGACCTTATGGTTGTCTAAACTTTTAGCACCAAGTGTACCTTATATTATGTTCAAGTTATTATGGTTTTACGTTAGTGATGTGTGGTTTGGATTTATGACTCGTAATCGAGTCTCATTGTGTGTGTTGAATGTTTTAGGGTGTGCCGGTGATGCAAAGCGCTTGTTGGACAGAAATTTGTGATCACACTCTTTGTTTGCTTAGTGAGTGTACTACTCACGTGATTGTTACTTCACGACTTTGATATACTTGAAACCTATGACTTGAATGCTTGTGTATACTGTTGAGATTGATTGAGACGAGGGTGTACTTTATCACTCTCGCACTCTATGTCTTATGTGGCCATTTACTGTATCAATTGAATGTCACTTGAATATACTTGAACTGGTGTCGTTTGGACGTGTATCTAACGACCTCTACTATTAACACTAAGCTCAACCTCATTGGTGGTCAATTGAATCGAGCCGACAAAGGCTTGGTCGAGAAAATTGACAAGTCATGGGGACTGTTTATGTGGAATCCTTGAGTATGAGACTCTTGATTCCGGTATACTCAAGTATTACTATTTCTGAACTGGTTGGAGTTCGGGCATGGTAGGGGTATGAGAGGTGGATGGAAATTGAAGAAAAGTGGAGTCTACGGTATTGGTCACTCTTTGTACATTGACGGAGAGTCAATGAGGTGAGATCAAGTATGGCAAGCGAGGAAAAGGGCTCTTGAAAGCCGTCCGTATCCTTTTACCAATGCTTATTGAAATGTGGTGTTAGTTAACTCCTTTATTGAATGAATTTGGATTGATTGGCTTTGTGCTTAAATGAACTTCGTTATTTGGGTGATGATACCTTATTGGGCGAAAACTCACTCTATTACCTTTGTTTTCCTTACAGGGATATGAATACCTTTTGGGAGACTAGGATGTTTTGTTGCCGAGTTGAGCTGGTTTTAACATTCTTTTGTATAGCTCCTCAATGGATGGAAAACCCTAAGGGTGCGTTTGGTTCTACAGAATTGGAATTAAATTGGAATTGGAATTCTATAGAATTAGAATTCTATGAATTGAAATTCCAAAACATTGGAATTCTTTTGTTTGGGTAATGCATAGAATTTATACAAAATTCATTTGGAATTCCAAATTCTTTGTTTGGATGGGAGAAGAATTCATTAAAAATTAGAATTGTTTTCAACTAACATTTCCTTACATAAAAAATTTCTTTTTTACTATATAATAATTTTTTAACATTTAGCTAATTATTACTAAAGCTTTAACGAAAAAGCCAATTAGTGCCTTTAATAATTTATTTTTTCTTGCATTTAACTAATTGTTACTAAAGCTTTAAAGAAAAAAAAAACAAATTAGTTCCTTTTCTGCAAAAAAAAATTATTCTTGTTTTTCTCTTAATTAAATTATATTAAATAAAAAATAATTGTATATTCTAACTTAAAAAGTAGTTAATATTTATCAAGTTAAAACCTTGATACTTTTTTTTTTAAGTTAAGAACTTTAAATTTTAGAAAAATCAAAAGCCTACTCTATGATATGAATTGGGGAGGAAAGTCATAACTTGTACCTATTATAAATGTTTGAGCTTTATATCTTACTAGAAATTCCAATAGATGAATATGCAAACAAAGTGATTTTAGCCAAAAAAAAAAGAGAAAGAAAAGCACAATTATACATTGCTACTATTTTTTAATAAATGACCATTCTAATATTAAATTAAGTCCGAATAAGTTCCTATCAAATTTCAACTTCCATGATGGCCTTGTCTAATTTGATAGTCAATAAACATTGCTCGTGCTAAAGCATTCCTAAATTGTGTCCACTCGCTAGTTGGTTGTACTGTTCGAATTCGATTCTCATTAATAGCATTTACACCACCATCATTATTTGGACCATCATCTTCCATTCCATTTTCCTCATCTTCATCTTCCATTTCACCTTCATCATCAATCTCATGCTGTACTCTTCGCATCTCAGCATCAACTTCATCCAAGTAAGGATCATTTGGTTGTTCTATTTGAATAAGATTACGAAGGATGGCATATGCATTAATTATCATGACATGAGTCTTAACATCAAAAAAAGATGCATCTCTCAAAATGGCCTATCGCTTCTTGAACAAACCAAATGTCCTTTCAATCACATTTCGAGCAATTGAATGTCGAAGGTTGAATAACTCATTAAAACCAAACACACCCTAAATGTATTTTGATCCAACATCTCTTTTGAGTTGTAAATTTGAAACCATACTTGTATAAACGTATTTGGTAACGTTTGTATGTTATTTTGAATATTTTAATATAGCTTAGTTCCAACAGCTTGGTGAGCCATTTTTGTTGAAGTGTAGTAGTAACCCTTTGTTCCAATAAGTATTTTAAGCTTTGATGGTCTGTCCTTATGATAAAGTGGTGTCCTTCTAGATAGTGTCTCCATTTGGTTACAACAGTCACCAAGGCCAGCAATTCATTCTCATAGATGGATAGCCCAAAGTTTTTGGTCCTAAGCTCTGGCCCAAAAAGGCTACAGGCCTTTTATCTTGCATAAGCACTGCTCCCACACCTCCATAGCAAGCATCAGTTTCAACTACAAAAGGTTTAGTAAAATTAGGCAATGCTAGCACAAGGGTTCTACACATTGCTAATTTCAGCTAATGAAAAGCCTCATCAGCCTTTGTACTCCAATGAAATCCATCCTTCTTCAACAACAATGTAAGGGGCTTTGCTATGGTCCCATACCCTTTTACAAACTTTCTATAATCCATTTAATTCTTTAACAGTGGTTGGCTTTGGCCAGTGCATCATATTTTCCACCTTCTTAGGGTCAGCCATCACCCCTTGTGCAGAAATAATGTGGCATAAGTACTCTACCTCTAGTTGAGCAAATGAGCATTTGCTTGTTTTGGCACACAGTTGGTGCTTCTTTAGAGTGTTCAATACTTCTGATACATGTTTAAGGTGGTCCTCCCAGGTGGGGCTGTAGATCAATATGTCATCAAAAAATACCAAGACATACTTTCTCAGTTATTCCCTGAAATGGCATGACTTTGAATTCATATAGCCCTTGGTGAGTTCTTAATGCTGTTTTATGTCTGTCTTTCTCCTTGACTCTAATTTGATAATAGCCAACCCTCAAGTCTATTTTAGTGAAGAACCTAGAGCCATGTAGCTCATCAATCAGTTCATCTATTAGTGGCAAAGGAAATTTATCCTTCACTGTCAGCTCAATAAGTTGCCTGTAATCAACACAAAACCTCCAGCTTCCATCCTTCTTCTTCACCAACAGTACTGGAGATGCAAATGAGCTATTGCTTGGTTGTATTATTCCCATTTGCAACATCTTCTTTACTAATTTTTCTATTTCAGCCTTCTGTATATAGGGGCACTTGTATGGTCTAATCTGGAATGGAGTTGCTCCCTCTTTTAGTGGGATGCCGTGCTCATGGCTTCTGATAGGAGGCATGCCTTGTGGTTCAGCAAAGACTTCCTTAAATTGGGCCAATAATTCCTTCATTTCTGTTGGTATTGTGAGGACACGAAATATTCATATTTTGTATTTTATATACTTTTCTTGAATTTTTGGTTGATTTAATGGTTGAGCAATGATTTTATTTATATTGCCTCATTTAATTGCCGCATGTTGAGTTTCATAGTGCATTATACTAATGTGACCAACTAGTGAGGTATGAACAATAATTTTGGTGGATTAGAGGGAGTTTTGTATAAAAAGAATTATGTGACAAGAGGTGTTAAGAGTTAATTGGTGAGGAAATAGATATTTGGGTGCCTTAGAGACAAGTAGATAGACTTAACTTGGATTATTGCCACTTGTCAATCATCTAACCAATCTTGACCAAGACTAAGCTTCATACTTATCACAAACCAAGCTTCCATTTCAACACCATTTCCTTCTTTTCTTGCAAGCCTTGGGTGAAAATTGAAAGAGGGAGAAAACACCAAATTTCTAGCCTTGCTTTTTTGTCTAATTAGTGAGCAAACAAGAGAGAAACCCTAATCCACTCCGTAAATCCTCGAGTCAACATTAGTAGGAAGCTCTTGGATGAGTTTTTGGAGGAGGAAGCTTTGCAACTTTCTTGATTTGTTTCCATACTAGGTTTTAAAGGTAAGGGGGTAAAATTTGCTAGGAAACCTATCTTTCTTCCCTTATCATTGAGTTTATTCGATGTATGATGTTATAGGAGCAAAAAGGGAGCAATTTTGTGGAGGATTTTAGTTGTTTTCAAATTGTCTTCTTGATAGATTGTTGCTGGAAAATTTTCAGCTTTATGTGTGTGGTTAGATCATTAGTTTACAAGCTTAATATGTGGATTTTGGTGGATTTCTTTGTTAAGAATCATGCTATATGCCTCTTTATATGACAAAAAAGAAGTATTATTTATGCTCAATGGAAATCTTAGTAGCTTTGATGGGAATTATTATGGTGAGTTTGACATATGCTTCTATGTGGAAATATCAGTAGTTTTATGGTGGTTTTTGACATACTCTTGGTCAATCCACTTTAGAATGACCTCAATTGTTACTTGTATGTTGGAGTTGAGCCTAAACAAAATGGTTAAGAGGAGCCAAAAATCTACTTTCCAAGTTGTTTTCTTGATAGAAAATTTCAGCTTTGGAACCAAGAGAGTTTTGTTCCACTTTCTTCAAAATTTTTGACTATATTCAAGATGTTTTTGCCCCATATATTACTTGAAATGTTGATCTAGTATATACGTGGTTTTTCACTTGATTTGAACAAGAAAACCTTGTAGTCTTTGAAGGAAAATACGAGATATGTTTGTTGGAAATTTGACAGGTGGAGTAATGATTTACGAACTCAATTGTAGTTGCTTTTGAACTTGGGTCTTGATGGAATTTTGATGCCTTATTCCTTTTCACATGCTCTACTATACATGTTGAGTTCTTGATTTTTACAAGAGAGAAACATGTGAAATTTGGGAGTGGGAGTTGGATGGGTTGTTTGAGACTTGAATGTAATCTGTACTCTCTTATGGTATATTGATGGATGGAATCGACATGCATGCGTGTACTTATATTTGGTCTCAGGACTCGAGAGGGGGCAAGTGGATGATCCCAAGGCGAAAGTGTACAGTTCTCACTAAATCGGTGAGTGTTCTAAGTGCATGTGAGGACTATATGTTTTGCTTGATTAATGATTAATGTGTCTAGTTGATTGATACTGCTATATATCTTGAACTGCAAATGAATAAATAAGTGTGTACTTTATTGCACTCGATTTAACTTGACTGATCTCTTGCTATCTTGTTTACAAGTGAACTGATATATATGTGTATGACTTAAAAGTCAACTAGAGATGTTATCTAATCGACTATACTGCGTACTTGGGATCCCAAACCCCATCGGCTAGTTAGTTGAATCGAACAAGCAAGGGTTTGGTTGAGATGATTGATGAACCATAGGTCGTGTTTATTATTACTAGATTCAGTATATTCGAGTATTACGTCTCTTGTTATATATTTGGCATTTGGGCCAGATAGGGGGATGATCGGTGGACGGAAACTGGCATTAAGCGGTGATCTATAGATATTGTTTATTACTGAATTTCAATAGTTGACGGAGTGCCAACGAACTCGAAAAACGCTACTGTTGAACTAGCTTGCAAGAGCCGACTGTATTCTTTTAGTTGCAAGTGAAATACTGAACGGGACTAAGTGCTACGTCTGGAAACAGATGGGAGCCATCTCTAGAGTCCATATCAGTACAGTATCCTTTGATATTGATTGTACTATTTGTTAAGAATTGTTTCACAAATTATCCTATTATTAATGGGTTTGTTATTCCTGTTATATTACTGAAGTGTGAAATTGAGTGTTTAAGGTTACCTGTTTTCTTAGAACCTCACTAGGCACAAGCTCACCCCTTTTTGTTTATTTTTCTTAATAGGGGTTGGAAACATGGAACTGGAGAATAGTGAGTTTGAGAGTTGAAGTCTTTGTTTTAAGTAAATTGGCATCCTAGTTGTACTTAGTGAATTGATTGAACAACTTGTATTTTGATCCGTTTAGTTGTACACATAAGTATCGTTGATTTGGAAAGTTGGATGGTTTGTAATATTTAATTGTAATGTTTTAATGCTTACTTTGGAGTTAATGCTATTGAACGAAAGATTTGAGTGAATCTAGATAAGAGATAGGCAGGCAGTCCACTAAACCTTAAAGTACGCTCTAGGGGGAGGTGGGGTCGTCACTAGCATCATCTCAAAGGCTTCCTTATCCTCCTCTACCATATATAATTGGGCAGTGATTCCATAGGTTTGCTTTTTCCTCCATTTAACTAGTTTACTTCTCTTGATAAGCTTTAACATAAGTTCCACTATTTCTTCTTTTAACTTCACTGGCTCCTTTCCTCTATAGAACGTCATGGTCAGATGTTTGAAGTCAAATTCAATAGGGCTATATTTGGCCAACTAGTCAACTCCCAGTACCATATCACAGCTCCCCAACCTTAGTGTGTTAAATTGATGTTGCAAATCATGCCCTTGTATCTTCTACCTCAATGCTCTCTACAACTATCTAGACTGTGACAGCCCCACCTCTCCCTAAGGCAAACCAAAGGATTCGGCGGACCGCCTGCCCAGCTCTTGCCGGGACTCACTATAGTCCTCAAATAAATATGAAAAACATAAGACCACAAGAACAAGTGTAACAATAATTCCAAACATAAAACATATACTTATATACATTTCTATCTCAAAAGGAATACAACTCAAATATACAAAGGTTCTCAATTCTTCATACATCCAACCCTTGCCAAGCGCTAGGGCGAGAACCATTACAAAATTCAAAAGAACTAGACTAGGCTAGTCTGTACAGATCTCTCGTCCTTGCTCACATCCCCTGTTAAGGTAAACAAAACTAACGGAATAAACTAAAAGTTCAGTGAGGTTCCAGACACATAATCAACTTAAACAAGGACATTAGTCATGTAATAACAAGTAATCCAGGAAATATTTATAATATAAAGCAATGATAACACATTTATTAAAAGGATACATGCTCACATGGAACCTTTCATTCTTTCATTCACCTTTCATTTCCTTATTCCTCAAATTATTTTAGAATGCATTTTGTAAGTGAAAACCCCTCCATTTACATTGTCACTCGTTCATTCATTTCATTCTCCCCCTTTTTGGATATTGGCCAGACTCCACCTGACAACGTGGTAATACTCGAGTATACCAAACTTTCACTTAGGGTCACCAAATCGCCCGACCGAGTCCGCTTCTGGCTCGAGTCAACCGGCAACGAAGGGCAAGGGCCCAATTCAGCCAAAAGACTTACATTCATACACAACTAACATGTAATCACTTAAACATTGAAAATTTCACATTTCATTTAGGTCGAGTGTGATAAAGTACACACTCGCCTAGCAAAATTTATTTTTAAAAAACATTTATCATTTAATCAAATATCCACAATGTGAGAACCCGTAAATTTTCTTATTTTCTAGGCTTTATTTTATTTAATTGGACGCCTTTTCTATATTTTCTTTATTAGAAAAATTTTCTAGATAATTTTTATGAGTAAATATGGTTTTTAAATCATTTTTCTAGTATAAATTAGCTCATGAGATTTTAGGAGTGTATATTGGACGTGGGACCCGCTAGTGCGGTAAGTTTGGTAAAATTCGCCCAATTAGGTTAAGTTTTGTATACAGGGATTAATTTACTAGGTGTTAAGAGATAATTAGAGATTATCCAAATGGATTGGTGTTGGAGAGACAAAAGGATAATTTTAAGCCAAAAGGGTGACAAGTGTCACTTCCTACTTAATCTTGGACTTTGCACTATTCATGAACTTTACTAAAATCCCAAAATGGACCAAAAATCTTCATTTTCTTCACTCATTTGGCCGGCTCTCTCAAGAAGGAAAAGAAAGAAAAACCTTCAAATTTCTTCAACCAATCTTGCTCAGTTTTGCGATTCAACCGTTTAAATTTCAAATTTCTTCATAAAAACCCTTAGCTAGGTGGTATTGAAGTAGTTGGTGGAGTGGTTTGGAAAGAGGAGGTGCTAAGTTATCTTTTTTCTTGAGTTTGCAAGGTAAGTGGCTAAGGAATCTTTCTTTTGTTCTTGATAATGTTCAATTAATGACTTGTGTTAGTCAAAGAGATGGTTTTGTGTAAGATTGCATGGCTTTTGGTAGATGTAACGCCCCGAGGCAGAAGAAAGGGAAAAATTTCTGGTGAATAGAGTTTTGTGGGGGAATCCGGCCAGAAGCCGTGCAAATTCCTTATATTTTTCTTAAAATTCCCTTTTCTTTGACAAATACCACTTTATAGTGGCCCTACTACTCAATCACCCCACAATAAGTGCCAATGAACCTAGAAAGTAGGGTTTCACACTTCGGTTTCAAGATTGGAACAAATTAGGGTTTTCGCGATTTTTTTCGCCGGATGAATTTTCGGTACAGAGTAAGGATTAAATTTGGGGATTAAAAGTGACTTTTAAGTGAGAAATATTATGTGATTAGTAGCAAAGATATAAGGTTAGTGAATGGGAAGTAAAAACCCTAATATGTGTGTTTTTAAGAAAAACGGCGCGAACCGGCGGGTCCCGCGCACTACCGATTGAACGCACCACTTGACCACCATTTTTCTTACCAAACAAGTTTATTGACTTTTGCACAAAATATCTTCTTAAATTGCAGCAGCTTTGACCGAAATTGAGGCTAGAAAATGCAAGAAAGAAAGAGAAAAAAAGAAAGGTGGTGGTGGCAACACTTGTCGCCACCTTAAGGCTTCTTGACCAAGACTTGGTCTTTCCATTTAAACACCAAAATTCAGCATTTTCCTCTTCATTTGCTGCTGCTGGCCGAGAGGAGCAAGAAAGAAAAAACACCAAGGGAAAACACTCCATTTCCTTCTTGATTTGCTTCAACCCAAGTAACAAATCCAATTCTAAACCGATTAAAGTACTAAGTGTGAGTTGGGAAGCTTGAGGAACCAAGAAATACGAAAGGGGAGGGGGGGTGAAGGATCACTCTACCAAGCCTTGCTTTTGAGGTACCAACATCTGAACATGATCTTGGTTGCTTTGAATTTTGCTTTAAGATGTGTTTTTAGCTTAAGTTTTGGCTTGATTTCATGATTATGCAAGTGGGTGTGATGAATTTGGAAGTTTTTCCCTTTTATATGATGAACTAGGGCTTGAGGAATTTCTGCCCAATTTGTTGTATGATGCTTGTATGTTGCAATTAAGGTTGTATAAGGTGTTTTGGTAGTGATTAGAACAAGAAAATTGAGAAAGTTCCATTGATTACAAAAAATTCCAGAATCTGGAAAATTTTCCCCAACATTCTGTTCGAATTTATATCCCTATCTTAGAGGCCTAATTGGCCTTAGGTCAAAGAATGAAAGTTGTTGAGAATGGTATTTTATAGGTTCCTACAAAATTTCAGCTCAATCGGAGCAACATAGGTCGTTAAAAGTCCAGAATACCCTTACTGTTTTAAGTTTTTCCCCAGCAGTCCGTGTGATCAGTTTGTCCAGTTTATCACATTTTTTGACTAGGATCCGTACTGATTTAGCTTTTTACCAAAACATGAAAGTTGTATTATTCTGACTTAGCTTTCAAATGCCTCTAAGAACACCTGAATCGGACTTTTGTACTCTGAGATATGATCATTACAGTGTAATGCGGTTAAATAGCCGACAAATTGGATTTTGGTTCTGTAATTTGAGGATTTGACTAGGTTAAATTAGGAACTGGACTAAGTGACCTTCATGAACATTGTAACCCTCTGTCTTAGCTTCGAAACGGCATAGTTTACGCCTCAATCCGATAAGCATAGCCTCGGATATGTTATTTCCGCATCCATACGTTGAATCTGTCTTTTGCTAAATTGAATTTCTGCACTTGTTATGATTGCGATTCTTGTTCTTATGATATTGTGAGCCTATGGAATGGCTTTTGACTTGAATTGCTGATATGTGTGATGTTAGGTTTTGGTTGGGGAAAAATAATGAAGCCTAAATGGTTGGAAAATTAGGTAAACACAAAGGGCATGCTGCCCGAATTTATACTCGAGGGCTAGGAAACGGAACTTGTAACTTGTGTAAAGGTTAAGTGATTATAACTTGAACTAGCGAGCACCTTTACTACTTTGTTATCGAGGGTTATACGTTAAAACCTAAATGAACTTGTACCCTTGAGGAAAAGATATAATGGCCAATGTAAACTTGTATTTCTTTGTACTTTCAACTCAAGTGTTGTTTTCCAAGTATATATACTACAAAAACCTTACGATTTGAAAAGCGAGCAAGTGTTTCACGAATGTCTTTCAAATGAATTTCAATTGGTTGATTCTTAATGAACGGAACGTTTAAGTTTCGAATCTTACTCGTGTTTCAAAGTTCTCAAATTGGATTTCTATCGCAGATCTGGACTTCAAACATGGAGTATAGTTGAACGTGAATACTTGAAGCACTATAATTGGAGTGAGTGATCCCTCGACTTTTCCCAAAGTTACTTTTGAACTAATTCTTGCATTTATTACTCCATTGCATATCATTTGGGTTCGGGTGTGTGCCATGACATAATTTGGCTCCAATGAGTTCCTGGAAAGTCTTGTGCTTAGAACCAATGTCTCCACTATTGTTTACACATTCTTTGGAGCACGATGGCTCCTTACTTCTGTTTCATGGTTACTTGATCTAAACGAGCATTGGATATTTAAGTACAAGAACTTCACTGGCTCACATGAGCAATAAATGAACATTTGATTACTGCATCATGACATCAAATTAATGCTTTATTGTGAAATATACTTGGCTGTTGATTTTACTGGTCACTCGCTGAGCTTCTAGCTCACCCCCTATTATCTTCTTCTCCCCACAGGGATCGAGGTAAAGGAAGAACTTGTATTTGGATCTTTGTGTGGCTGGATGGCGTACATCTTGTATAGTTTAGTTTTGGTTTTGGTTTATGTACTTTTGGGCTTGTATAAATATTTGGAATTGAATCGGATGTAAATCATCATTTTACGCTTAGAACTAGTTTCCGCTTCGCTTATGATATGTAATTTTGGAGAATTGGATGCATTATTTGAGTTGTACCTTGTAATTTACTTGAAGAATGTAGTAAGTGAGTGAGTCCCGGCGAGAGCTGGGCAGGCGGCCCGCTAAACCCTCTGGTACGCCTTAGGGGGGAGGTGGGGTCGTTACAAATGGTATCAGAGCTTAGGCTTCAGATCTTTGTAGTGTATCCTAGGCTTAAAGTTTAGGATGCCGGACTGTGGGATTGGTTTGTACGTTCAGTGCTCTTTTGGAGCGTCAGTTGTGAATCTTGAAAATGGTACACGTAAGATATGACTTGATGAGCTTCGTTTATGACCATATGGTCTGAGTCGTGAAGTTTCTTAGTTTGAATTCTTGTACTTGTGTACCCGATACTTTTCCTGAGGAAATGCTCGTGAATTTTAGACGGAATATGGTTTAACGTATGATGATGTGAATAGAAATTATGATTGAATTTGAGATAAGTTGTAATGGCACAGGTTAGAGCGCAGAAGATTTAGTCTTTTACTCAAGACTTAACTAAATGAGGAAATTGAAATAATGACTTGGACTTGTCCAATAAGTGTTGGCTTGGGGTTTTGATACATTATGGTGGTGACTGGATTGTTGAGAAAATTTTTGATTTTGCAACCTTCATCTAGTCTTCTTGTTTGATTAAGGATGGCACCACCCAATTTGTAAGTGTTGAGATTTGAACTACTTGAACTGCCTGAGACTGACTTTGAACTGTCGGAAACTGACTAGGCTGAGTTCACTTGAGACTTGAACATTGTTTAGGCAAGTGTGCTTTTACGTACACTTAGTGGTCGTGATTTGACTGAATATATGGTATTTCATTTACGCATGAACAAGTAGTTTGGTTTGTATACGACCTGTAAGTAGACTTGAATTTGAATCGGCTAGTGTACCCTTACATACACTGGATAGACCTGACCTAACTGAAAATAGGGTATCTCTTTTACTCTTGAGCAAGTATCTTGATTTGTATATGATCTGTATGTGGATTTGAGTTCGATGACTGCTTGAGAGTGTGAATTGCTGGGCATAAGCTAGGCGAGTGAGTTTCTACTCGTACCCGTGTTCCTTGAACCTGAAATAATTGATCCTACTTTTGAACCGATATACTTGAACCCTGCTTTTGACTCTGTTTCTGAACATTTTCGTACTTGTTTGGTTATAGACCGGCTACTACTCTTCTGTAGCGGTTGAACAGAACCTCTCTGGTGAGGCATTGCCTGTTGTGTTTTCAAGCACCGTCATTCTTCTGGCGAGGCATGCCTGCTGTGTTTCAAAGCACCATCAGGGATTGAAATTCTTGAACAGAACCTCTCTGATGAGGTATGACCTGTTGTGTTTTCAAGCACCGTCATTCTTCTGGCGAGGCATGCCTGTTGTGTTTCCAAGCACCATCAGGGATGAAACTTTGACTTGAGGCTTTCTGGTGAAGCTTAGCCAGAGTGCTAGCTTGTTGTGTTTTCAAGCACCATCAGGGCCAATTTTTTGAGCTAAGATCCTCTGGTGAAGTTTAGCCGTTGTGCTAACTTGTTGTGTTTTCAAGCACCACCAAGGATGAAATTTTGAACTGAGGTTCTTTGGCGAGGTATAGCCGTTGTGCTAACCTGTTGTGTTGTCCAGCACCGCCATGGACAAAATCTTGCATCTGAGGCTCTGGTGAAGTATAGCTGAGTGCTAGCTTGTTGTGTTTTCAAGCACCACCGGGGACAAATTCCTGAGACTTTCTGGTGAAGTATAGCTGAGTGCTAGCTTGTTGTGTTTTCAAGCACCACCAGGGGTAATTTCTGACCTGAGACATCGTTATGTCCTGGATTGTTTTTCCAAATATCAGGGACTTTAAGTCCGATTTCGAGCCTTTTTGTATATGTATCCAGTTACTCGTCTGACTATCTATTGGATCAAGATTATTTGATAAGTTGGATTGGAGTACTTTTAGTACTTGATTGTGATGAGTGATTCTTAGTATGTGATTGACCTTTGTGATATTTGATCTGATTAGTATTTGATTATGATAAGCGAGATTGAAATGATTCTTAATACGTGATCGACTTTCGAGAACTATTTTGATCTGATTAGTACAAGTTGGAATGTCGAGGACTACATTCTTTTAAGGAGGGGAGTTGTAACGCCCCGAGGCAGAAGAAAGGGACAAATTTCTGGTGAATAGAGTTTTGTGGGGGAATCCGGCCAGAAGCCGTGCAAATTCCTTATATTTTTCTTAAAATTCCCTTTTCTTTGACAAATACCACTTTATAGTGGCCCTACTACTCAATCACCCCACAATAAGTGCCAATGAACCTAGAAAGTAGGGTTTCACACTTCGGTTTCAAGATTGGAACAAATTAGGGTTTTCGCGATTTTTTTCGCCGGATGAATTTTCGGTACAGAGTAAGGATTAAATTTGGGGATTAAAAGTGACTTTTAAGTGAGAAATAATATGTGATTAGTAGCAATGATATAAGGTTAGTGAATGGGAAGTAAAAACCCTAATACGTGTGTTTTTAAGAAAAACGGCGCGAACCGGCGGGTCCCGCGCACTACCGATTGAACGCACCACTTGACCACCATTTTTCTTACCAAACAAGTTTATTGACTTTTGCACAAAATATCTTCTTAAATTGCAGCAGCTTTGACCGAAATTGAGGCTAGAAAATGCAAGAAAGAAAGAGAAAAAAAGAAAGGTGGTGGTGGCAACACTTGTCGCCACCTTAAGGCTTCTTGACCAAGACTTGGTCTTTCCATTTAAACACCAAAATTCAGCATTTTCCTCTTCATTTGCTGCTGCTGGCCGAGAGGAGCAAGAAAGAAAAAACACCAAGGGAAAACACTCCATTTCCTTCTTGATTTGCTTCAACCCAAGTAACAAATCCAATTCTAAACCGATAAAAGTACTAAGTGTGAGTTGGGAAGCTTGAGGAACCAAGAAATACGAAAGGGGGGGGGTGAAGGATCACTCTACCAAGCCTTGCTTTTGAGGTACCAACATCTGAACATGATCTTGGTTGCTTTGAATTTTGCTTTAAGATGTGTTTTTAGCTTAAGTTTTGGCTTGATTTCATGATTATGCAAGTGGGTGTGATGAATTTGGAAGTTTTTCCCTTTTATATGATGAACTAGGGCTTGAGGAATTTCTGCCCAATTTGTTGTATGATGCTTGTATGTTGCAATTAAGGTTGTATAAGGTGTTTTGGTAGTGATTAGAACAAGAAAATTGAGAAAGTTCCATTGATTACAAAAAATTCCAGAATCTGGAAAATTTTCCCCAACATTCTGTTCGAATTTATATCCCTATCTTAGAGACCTAATTGGCCTTAGGTCAAAGAATGAAAGTTGTTGAGAATGGTATTTTATAGGTTCCTACAAAATTTCAGCTCAATCGGAGCAACATAGGTCGTTAAAAGTCCAGAATACCCTTACTGTTTTAAGTTTTTCCCCAGCAGTCCGTGTGATCAGTTTGTCCAGTTTATCACGTTTTTTTACTAGGATCCGTACTGATTTAGCTTTTTACCAAAACATGAAAGTTGTAGTATTCTGACTTAGCTTTCAAATGCCTCTAAGAACACCTGAATCGGACTTTTGTACTCTGAGATATGATCATTACAGTGTAATGCGGTTAAATAGCCGACAAATTGGATTTTGGTTCTGTAATTTGAGGATTTGACTAGGTTAAATTAGGAACTGGACTAAGTGACCTTCATGAACATTGTAGCCCTGTGTCTTAGCTTCGAAACGGCATAGTTTACGCCTCAATCCGATAAGCATAGCCTCGGATATGTTATTTCCGCATCCATATGTTGAATCTGTCTTTTGCTAAATTGAATTTCTGCACTTGTTATGATTGCGATTCTTGTTCTTATGATATTGTGAGCCTATGGAACGGCTTTTGACTTGAATTGCTGATATGTGTGATGTTGGGTTTTGGTTGGGGAAAAATAATGAAGCCTAAATGGCTGGAAAATTAGGTAAACACAAAGGGCATGCTGCCCGAATTTATACTCGAGGGCTAGGAAACGAAACTTGTAACTTGTGTAAAGGTTAAGTGATTATCACTTGAACTAGCGAGCACCTTTACTACTTTGCTATCGAGGGTTATACGTTAAAACCTAAACGAACTTGTACCCTTGAGGAAAAGATATAATGGCCAATGTAAACTTGTATTTCTTTGTACTTTCAACTCAAGTGTTGTTTTCCAAGTATATATACTACAAAAACCTTACGATTTGAAAAGCGAGCAAGTGTTTCACGAATGTCTTTCAAATGAATTTCAATTGGTTGATTCTTAATGAACGGAACGTTTAAGTTTCGAATCTTACTCGTGTTTCAAAGTTCTCAAATTGGATTTCTATCGCAGATCTGGACTTCAAACATGGAGTATAGTTGAACGTGAATACTTGAAGCACTATAATTGGAGTGAGTGATCCCTCGACTGTTCCCAAAGTTACTTTTGAACTAATTCTTGCATTTATTACTCCATTGCATATCATTTGGGTTCGGGTGTGTGCCATGACATAATTTGGCTCCAATGAGTTCCTGGAAAGTCTTGTGCTTAGAACCAATGTCTCCACTATTGTTTACACATTCTTTGGAGCACGATGGCTCCTTACTTCTGTTTCATGGTTACTTGATCTAAACGAGCATTGGATGTTTAAGTACAAGAACTTCACTGGCTCACATGAGCAATAAATGAACATTTGATTACTGCATCATGACATCATATTAATGCTTTATTGTGAAATATACTTGGCTGTTGATTTTACTGGTCACTGGCTGAGCTTCTAGCTCACCCCCTATTATCTTCTTCTCCCCACAGGGATCGAGGTAAAGGAAGAACTTGTATTTGGATCTTTGTGTGGCTGGATGGCGTACATCTTGTATAGTTTAGTTTTGGTTTTGGTTTATGTACTTTTGGGCTTGTATAAATATTTGGAATTGAATCGGATGTAAATCATCATTTTACGCTTAGAACTAGTTTCCGCTTCGCTTATGATATGTAATTTTGGAGAATTGGATGCATTATTTGAGTTGTACCTTGTAATTTACTTGAAGAATGTAGTAAGTGAGTGAGTCCCGGCGAGAGCTGGGCAGGCGGCCCGCTAAACCCTCTGGTACGCCTTAGGGGGGAGGTGGGGTCGTTACAGTAGAGATTGATGAATTTTTATTTTTATTCATGATTTTTCTGTTTTTATATGTTTAATATTGGTTGGCCATGGATGATGGCTTGGAATGGTCTACAAAGAAGATTTGGTGTGTTAATTGTAGCTATTTGCAAAAAATTTCCGCTTTGTACGAAAAATTTCGGATTTAGAGTTTTGAATTGGGGCTTTTCTAGGGTTATTGTGGAACTCTTGAATTTGCTTTGTTTAAAGGGTTTTGTGACCCTAATAAGTTGTATTGAATGACCTATGACTTGCCATGGTAATTATGGTGGTGTTTGGGAAGCATACGTGAGTAATTGTAAGTTGGAATTTGAAATTATAAAGGGAAATGCTGTCCAAATTGTGGGTTCATATGTTTTCTTGGATTTGGGTTGCTTTAGGGGTTAATTGGTGACCTTATGGTTGTCTAAACTTTTAGCACCAAGTGTACCTTATATTATGTTCAAGTTATTATGGTTTTACGTTAGTGATATGTGGTTTGGATTTATGACTCGTAATCGAGTCTCATTGTGTGTGTTGAATGTTTTAGGGCGTGCCGGTGATGCAAAGCGCTTGTTGGACAGAAATTTGTGATCACACTCTTTGTTTGCTTAGTGAGTGTACTACTCACGTGATTGTTACTTCACGACTTTGATATACTTGAAACCTATGACTTGAATGCTTGTGTATACTGTTGAGATTGATTGAGACGAGGGTGTACTTTATCACTCTCGCACTCTATGTCTTATGTGGCCATTTACTGCATCAATTGAATGTCACTTGAATATACTTGAACTGGTGTCGTTTGGACGTGTATCTAACGACCTCTACTATTAACACTAAGCTCAACCTCATTGGTGGTCAATTGAATCGAGCCGACAAGGGCTTGGTCGAGAAAATTGACAAGTCATGGGGACTGTTTATGTGGAATCCTTGAGTATGAGACTCTTGATTCCGGTATACTCGAGTATTACTATTTCTAAACTGGTTGGAGTTCGGGCATGGTAGGGGTATGAGAGGTGGATGGAAATTGAAGAAAAGTAGAGTCTACGGTATTGGTCACTCTTTGTACATTGACGGAGAGTCAATGAGGTGAGATCAAGTATGGCAAGCGAGGAAAAGGGCTCTTGAAAGCCGTCCGTATCCTTTTACCAATGCTTATTGAAATGTGGTGTTAGTTAACTCCTTTATTGAATGAATTTGGATTGATTGGCTTTGTGCTTAAATGAACTTCGTTATTTGGGTGATGATACCTTATTGGGCGAAAACTCACTCTATTACCTTTGTTTTCCTTACAGGGATATGAATACCTTTTGGGAGACTAGGATGTTTTGTTGCCGAGTTGAGCTGGTTTTAACATTCTTTTGTATAGCTCCTCAATGGATGGAAAACCCTAAGGGTGCGTTTGGTTCTACAGAATTGGAATTAAATTGGAATTGGAATTCTATAGAATTAGAATTCTATGAATTGAAATTCCAAAACATTGGAATTCTTTTGTTTGGGTAATGCATAGAATTGATACAAAATTCATTTGGAATTCCAAATTCTTTGTTTGGATGGGAGAAGAATTCATTAAAAATTAGAATTGTTTTCAACTAACATTTCCTTACATAAAAAATTTCTTTTTTACTATATAATAATTTTTTAACATTTAGCTAATTATTACTAAAGCTTTAACGAAAAAGCCAATTAGTGCCTTTAATAATTTATTTTTTCTTGCATTTAACTAATTGTTACTAAAGCTTTAAAGAAAAAAAAAACAAATTAGTTCCTTTTCTGCAAAAAAAATTATTCTTGTTTTTCTCTTAATTAAACTATATTAAATAAAAAATAATTGTATATTCTAACTTAAAAAGTAGTTAATATTTATCAAGTTAAAACCTTGATACTTTTTTTTTAAGTTAAGAACTTTAAATTTTAGAAAAATCAAAAGCCTACTCTATGATATGAATTGGGGAGGAAAGTCATAACTTGTACCTATTATAAATGTTTGAGCTTTATATCTTACTAGAAATTCCAATAGATGAATATGCAAACAAAGTGATTTTAGCCAAAAAAAAAAGAGAGAAAGAAAAGCACAATTATACATTGGTACTATTTTTTAATAAATGACCATTCTAATATTAAATTAAGTCCGAATAAGTTCCTATCAAATTTCAACTTCCATGATGGCCTTGTCTAATTTGATAGTCAATAAACATTTCTCGTGCTAAAGCATTCCTAAATTGTGTCCACTCGCTAGTTGGTTGTACTGTTCGAATTCGATTCTCATTAATAGCATTTACACCACCATCATTATTTGGACCATCATCTTCCATTCCATTTTCCTCATCTTCATCTTCCATTTCACCTTCATCATCAATCTCATGCTGTACTCTTCGTATCTCAGCATCAACTTCATCCAAGTAAGGATCATTTGGTTGTTCTATTTGAATAAGATTATGAAGGATGGCATATGCATTAATTATCATGACATGAGTCTTAACATCAAAAAAAGATGCATCTCTCAAAATGGCCTATCGCTTCTTGAACAAACCAAATGTCCTTTCAATCACATTTCGAGCAATTGAATGTCGAAGGTTGAATAACTCTTTAAAACCAAACACACCCTAAATGTATTTTGATCCAACATCTCTTTTGAGTTGTAAATTTGAAACCATACTTGTATAAACGTATTTGGTAACGTTTGTATGTTATTTTGGATTGTGTGTGATAGTCCCACCTCTCCCTAGGGCGAACCCTAGGGTATCAGCGGACTGCCTGCCCAGCTCAGTCGATCAAAGTACTAATAACTCAAATGAAGCGGATGAGATATCTTCTATTCACGGGAGTGTAACCCCAATTAAACATAAACACTACACCAACAATCTAAAAGCTTAGCACACACATAATTAAATGTCAATTTATCACTCCACACATAACCTACATAACATAAGTCGAACTTATAGATTCAAGCTTACGGAAGTCAAAAGTAAGGTCGTCTTAAACAAAAGGTTACATTCTCAAAATACAAGTTCAAAACAAAATAAAGATAAGAAAGCTCTTGATCAATCCATCCCCGATCTGTTAAGGAAAACAAAGGGAATGGCGTGAGCTAAAGCCCAGTGAGGTTCCAAGTAAAACAAGTAAACACATAGTCACATAAGGTCACACAATAATCAAATAAAAACCGTACAGTAGAATAACAGTTTAATCACAGTTCAATTCAAGGATACGGGTGGCTTTCAAAAGCCAAAGATCCACTTGAGCTTGATCATAATTGCCTCCTGTTGACACTCCGTCAACACTTGTATGCACTGTATATAGGGTCTGTAGAACACCACTTTCACCAATCTCCGTCCACCAATCAAGCCCCTACCGGGTCCGAATTCCATAAACAGTAGTTTGGTAATAGTCGGGTATATCGATTTCCAGTGTACAGTAAAAAGTCCTCAAGGTTTATCGGCCTTCTCGACCAAGCCCTTGCTGGCTCAATACAACCGACTCACCTATGATGTTGGGTACCCAAACAGTAGCAGTAATTGATGGAATATCACTCAAACAACTCAATCACAGGCATTCATGGAGATATCACATCTCATAATAACAGTATATAGAGCTCCAGTGAAAACAAGGGAGATCGAGTGCGATAAAGTAGACACTTGCCCCCATTTTATTAAAACAGTGTTTGGGTTAAACAGTAACAAATCAGGCATTTCAAGTATCCAAATATATCACATAACAAATGGTAGCAGGTAATGGAACACTTACCTGACAAGCAAGGTAGTAGTCAAACGTCAAGTGGCCTGGTTAAGACCACCTTCGTATCCCAATCCTAGGGCAATGATTGAAATCGTTAACATTCAAGGTTCATTTCCACTCAAATGTAGGCTCATTAAGAGACCAAATGAGTGGTTAAAGTCATACAATTTATCATGTAAAGTTGGCCCAAAATACAGTAAAAGTTCATGGGAAACATGTGACGGCCCCACCTCTCCCTAAGGCGAACCAAAGGGTTGGCGGGCCGCCTGCCCGGCTCTCGCCGGGACTCAGTCGTTCCCTACAGTCCTCAAATAGATTACAAGATAAATCTCAAATATACATCAGATGTTCCACAAATTTACAAATCATAAGCGAAGCATCCACGCTTCCACTGCGCCGCTCTGATCCATGATCCCAATTCTTATACAAGAGGAATTCCATAACAATAAAATCACAACAAGCCTTCCTTCGCCACGAGCCCTGTGGAGGGGAATAAAATATTTTTGGGGTGAGCTAGAAGCTCAGCGAGTAACCATTAAAATCAGAAATCAAATCGATTTCACAATAGTTCATTTCAATGATGTCATAAATCAAATGATAAGTCCAGAAACAATTACAACATTTACAATACATTAAAATGGAGTATCAATAATTCAAGGAACATTTACAATGGAAAAACGATAGTAACATTCATTAAAAGGATACGGGCTCACATGGAGCTATTCGTTTGTTCGTTCGTTCCCCTGACATTTCCCCTTATTCCTCCAATCGTTTGAAAATACATTTTTTGTAAGTAGAATCCCTTGTTCATCCTTTTGTTCGTTCATCCCCTTTTCCAGACGTTGACCGGACTCCACCCATCCGACCATTGGCCGGACTCCACCCATCCGGATGTAGCCGGACTACAAGGTAATACTCGAGTATACCAAATTCACCCAGGTCACCATATTGCCCGACCGAGTCCGCTTCTGGCTCGAGTCGATCGGTAACAAAGGGCAGTGGCCAATTCAGCCAAACGGCTTACATTCATGCGCAACTAGCATTTCAATAATTAAATCCTTGAAAATTGCAAAGTTATTTAGGTCGAGTGCGATAAAGTACACACTCGCCTAGAAAGCTCGTTTTGGAAATCATTCAAAGCACTTAACACGTTATCAATCAATAATACAAGTCATGAAGTCAAGAAAATATAGCAAATAAGGAACACTCACATGCAAGCACGCATGATATGCAAGAAAACAGTTCAAAAGTAACTTTGGAAACAGTTTAAAGGTAAATAATGCAAGAAAACGGTACAAAAGTAACTTTGGAAACAGCTCAAAAGTAAATAATGCAGGAAACGGTTCATAAATAACTTCAGAAATAGTTTGAGGTCACTCACCTCCATGGCTCAGAAACCATCCATCATATACCATTGCCTTGCTCAAATCCAAGTCTTAAATCACAAACTCAATGCAAACGAGTCCTTTAAAAGTTCGGACAGCATTTCCCCTAAATTTGCTAACTTTTCCAGCCATCATGGCTTCATTATTTCCTCAGCCAGTCCCAAAGGTACATACACAACAACAAGTTCATCCAATAGTCATTCAACAAGCTCCAAGTAGTACGAAGACAAGTCAAGCAAGGAAAAAGTTCGGAAATGAAAGTTAAGCTCAAAACCAGAAAAATAGCTTTTGACATCCTTTTGTGGTAATGGCACCAAAGGCACTACGATTTTCGGATGAAGGTACAAGATCCACCGTTTCGAAGCTAAGAGACAGGGCTACAATATTCCAGAAGGTTACTCAACCCAGTTTCGAGTGTAACCAGGTCAAAAATGCAAGATACTACACCGGAATCACAAAAACAGATTCACCAAAATGCATTCTAGCGGAAACATCATAACTCAGGCTCTACAAGTCCAAATCCAGAAATTCCAAAACCAGATGAAAGCTAAGAAACAGGGATAAATTTCACCAGAAGGCCTCAACAACTAATTCGGAAGCAATCCTGACCAAAACAACCAATTACAAGTGCAATTCTTACATTCGGGTAAAACCAGAACAGCAATAGTAATTTCGACTTTTCTCATTCTACACTACTCCAATTGACCTGAAATTTTGTAGGCACCTCTAGAATGTCATTCCCTACAACTTTCATGTTTTAAGCCAGGGCCAATTTGGCCTCTAACTAGGAGCTAAAAATTCGGGCAGAATGAAGAACATCAAACCCTAACTTTCCAAAATTTCTTCCAAAACAGAAATTGTTTGCAATTAACCAATTTTTCCCCCTCATAGAGTCCTTAAACATCATTTCCAATCATCATATATAACCACACAACCATGTTCATATTAAAACAGAAAAATTCCCAAAAATTATAAAACTTCACCAATTCAACCAAAATCAAGATATAATCCATCAAAGTTGCACCTTATACCACCACTAATCATCAATTAAACATCATTAGAGGGAGGAGAGGGGTCCTTCACAACTCACCTTAGCAATACAAGAGATAGAGCAACTAGCCACCTTAGCTTTCCAAACAACTCCACAAAACACCTCAAAACCACTTAGCAAAGAGATTTTATGGAATGATTTGGAGTTTTATTGGTTGGATTTGAAGATTGAGCAAGAAATAGAAGGAAGAAATTGAGAGCTTTTCTTTCTTTTCCTCTCCAATAAATTCGGCCAAGAAGCTTGCAAAATGAAGAGATTTTGGCCAATTTTAATTAAATGGTAAAGTTATGAATAGTAGTCAAACTCAAGACTAAATCTTATGGTGACACTTGTCACCTTTTGGTTCAAAACTTATCTTTTTGTCTCTCCAATACAAATATCTTAATACCTTGTAAAATAATATCACTTAATACAAAATTTCAACAAGTTGTCAAAAATATAATGCATTTACCGCACTAGCGGGTCCCACGTTCAAAATACGCTCTTAATTTCTCAAAAATGAACCGATACTAGAAAAATCATTTTAAAACTATCTTTGCTCATAAATTTTATTTGGGGAATTTTTCTAATAAAGAAAATGTAGAAAAGGCGGGCGATTAAATAAAATAAACCCTAGAAATTTAGAAAATTTTCGGGTTCTCAAACTCATTTTTTTTTTCGGGGCGTCACAAAACAAGTTTAACAAGTACAAGAAAGTTGGCCAAAAGAGAAGTTTCATTTGAGCTTAAGAGTTCTTCACGGGTTGAATAGTCTTGCCCAAGCAGTCTCAGTAAAATGGTCATAACTCACTGTAGAAAAGTCGGAATTAGGTTCCATTGGTAGCGTTCAAAACTAGGTTCACAAGGCTATATTTGTGTAGAAGGAACCATTTCCAAAATCCAAACGTAAGTGGTTCAAAATCAAGCAACCAAATGAATTTTCTGGACAGTCTCAGATGAACAGTAATAAACGGGCAGCCAACTTTCAAGACTCGCCACGAATCGTTCGGGACAAACTAGGAAATGAGTTTGGTACCATTTTAAAGATTAAGAGTCTACTTTCAAATTCCACAAACAGCACTCAATTTCAATCATCGAGGAAAACGTTATGACCCTCACAAGATCACTGGTCAAAAAATTCCTGGACCTAGTCCAGTTTTACCTCTTTGCTCATAACTCAAAATTTATCCAACCAAATTGGCTAATTTTTTGTAGACAACCTCCACACACATAACACAACATATATCCCTCACATTTGTAGCCATATTAAGCACGAAAATATCCAAGCAAAACAGGGCAGCAAGTCCTTGAAATTTCGGACAGCACCTTCTCCAAATTTTCTAACTTTCATCCTTTCATGATTTCCACTTAAATCACATACCAAGTGTTATATCTCACTCAAAAGGACTTTAAAATATGTTAATACTTCATAAACAACCATGAATAAAGTGCATGCATTTCATCAAACACTTGGTTGGCATGCTTTCTAACTAATTACTCTTTTGTCTAATTCAAGAGATTACTTCAACTCACAACCCAAACAACTTATGGTTTGCCATTAACACTTGAAACACATGATTTATCACCATAAAACTACCATTTAAGGTGTACTTACCTTTCTTGTGAGTAGCTTGGACCACCAAGTCAATCCACCAAAATGAAAACCTCAAAGCTTGAATCAACCACTAGGATTGAAGAAAGTTTTCTCACAAACTCTAGATCTTTCTCTTTTGATTTGGTTGCTCTTGATTTACTAAGGGTAAAAGACAAGTTTATGGAGCTCTCTCTCTCACTCTCTTTTGAAGCTAGGAATTTCGGCCCACCTACTAAAAAAAAGAACCAAGTTTAGCTTAAATTGTCTTCTTAATCTTTGGTCAAACAAGTCCATGGCTAGGGTTTTGCCACATCTCTCTCTTCTTGACCACAACTTCTCTTAATCCTTTGAGTAATGGTATTCATACCTTTCCAAATGTACCAATCCTAATTTAACACCTCTAATCACTCATATAAAGTCTCTTCCACTAATAAAAGAACACTTGGCAAAATGCAAGTGGTGAACTATTAGAATCCAACTCAAGATAATATTTTACTTCAAGTAAAATGAAATGAAATGTAATGCATGGAAATTATTATAACACATAAGGAATATATTGTAAGGGCATATATTAAATGGTCTAGATCTTATAATGAGGCATGTAAATAAGAAAATTGTGTTTTAAAGTGAGGGTCAATACAAGAAATTTGTGGTAACACATTGTAAAATATAACGCTAGGGCATATAAGAGGTGGTTTGAATCTTGGTGCAAGGCATGTAGTTTAGGGAAATTGTATTTTAAAATGAAGGTTCTCACACTCTCTCCCCCTTAAAAATTTCGCCATCGAAATTCTCAGCTTGATTATTGAGTAGTTCAAAATATTTTCGATGAATATCCTTTTGAACTCTCTCGAGTCCTGTGAGCACATGCTTTAGTAAAAGACTATCAATTACAAAGCCAAAATATATAAAGCCAATATTAATCCTCATGTACTACTAATCAACGTTGCCAAAATTCGTTTAGAGCACAAGAGTATCACTTATAGTCAAACATTTGGAGAAATTAGAAAAGCTGTTCAAAATACAAAGTTGGAAATTGCACCGACCTAAAATGATTTGAAGAAACTCATTTCCTTTCATTTAAACCTCAATTCTACTCATAAGCCAACCTCAAAATAGTTTACCAACTCCAATCCTAAAGTTGGAAATGAAAGTAGGAACAGTTCTAGAAAAACAGAAATTTTTTAGTTTTGCACGATACCATTTGAAAAATCATATCTCAAGGTTCTTAAGTCCAAAATTTATAAACTTTATATCATCGGAAAATAGATTCAAAGGGTTACAACTTCCTAGAAGATGCTATTGTAAGATTCTCTCCACAATTCAGTCAAATTCCAACCTAAAGTTGCTGCTTCACCCAGTAACGGACAGAACAAGTATACAATTTCAGTCAACTTTGAAAAAAAATCGTAGATATTCATGGAAATTGAGAACAATACTGATACTCTGAATCTAGTTTCAAACATAATAAACGAAACTCAATTTTGACTTTCTACGTCAAGATATAACAAATTTCGTAAAACTTTCCAAGGTTCCCTGCGAAAAATTTTTCAGCGGCACACCCTCTGTGCTTACTAACTTTTTTTTTTCCAGCCAATTCAAGGCTTCATTCTTCCCATGAAATAGCTTCAACTCAAGCATATACATATCAAGCTAACAACTCACTACACCAAGCATATAACTGTCACCTATTCAAGTTAGAAAATGAAACCCTAAGCTGAAATTCCTAATCACAAGCTGGACGTTTCTTTAGGCAAGTCAAACTAGCATATAAAAGCTAGATATTTCACATAGCAAAGCTACCAAACCATGGCCAACACTTAAGTATCATGTGTGGATAGAAAATTACTATAAAACTAAACATTTCACAGCACAACTTCAAACCATAATATTTTCTCATAAAACAACCGAAATTGAAACCCTAGACCACTAGTTTACATATATTAGTGGCAAAGGAAAGTTGCTAGCCAAAGTTACCTTGTAACCTCAAGAAAGACGGAAACTTAGGGCTTTTCCTCGTGAATCACTCCACCAACACCTTGAAATCTACCTTAGTTAGCATTTTTATGGAGTAGTTTGTAAATTGGTCGGTTGAAACTCAAGATTCAAGCACAAAATTGAGGTTAGAGTTGAAGGTCTCTCTTTGGTTTTTCTTCTCTCTTTGTTCGGCCAAGCAAGAGAAAAAAAAAAAGAAAATAGTTTGGTCCAATTTTTTTGATTTAGTCAATGTGAAGAATGTGACATAAACTTTATTCTCGATAAAAGAAGAGTTAAAACTTGGTCACTATTCTTGCTGGCTCTTAAACCCATACATTGTATATTGAATAATTTTTTTCCTTTTGTATGATAAACCAAAAATCTTCACTTAACTTAAAGATTAAAATATCGGGATAGACTCATGGACAAGGATCCAATACTGTCCAACCACCAATATTTAACAGCACTTATTAAAGCAGTAGGTACCAAGTCCACTGTTCCTAATAGGAATACAACTTACTACATAAAATTTTACTACACACAGTCCAATGATCACAACTATTTCAGACAAGACCTCACTAATGGCTAACTTGACTAGGGATGTCTTGAGATGCTATTCGACTAGGCAAATGCACTAATTCAAACTTATTGCGTACCCTTTCTGGAATCCCTTCATTTCTCTTTTCAATTCTATGTTCTGGTGTAGTAGTTCAATTTTCTCCGAGTATTCTTATTCCCTTCATCCTTTCCAGTGCTCAGTTCATCTCTTTTGGAACTCTATTTCCTTTCGAATGATCTCTCTTTTCTTATACAAATCAGTCACATTTGTCACCTTGCCGACTCAGTTAACTCAATGATAGCCTGTCAGGCAACTTTAATTATGATTGGTTTCGTGGAAGCTCTTGTCATATAACTTTTAAGTTCATTCATTTCCAATTTAACCACGAGGAATTAAACTTACCTATTCTCAAACGAGGTAGACGAGAAAGTAGAGCACAAGTGGGACAATACTTCAAAATACTATGTCACTTATTCCTATTCTGGAGTCTTAACACAAGGAGTACCATTGCTACTTATATACATAATGAATCCCCAAAGCATACTTTGTATACCGAAAGTCCCACATCCTATCTCAATCTCCTGCATACAGGTATAGAAACAAATTCTTTTCTCACATCCCCATGCATAATTTCAAAACTCTCAATCTCAACATGGTAATAATCAAGCCAAGTCCATACTTTGACATTGGTGGATAGGTGTCAAGGAAATAAAAGTATGATTAGTTTGTCGAGGACCAAACTATAGATATCAGATATCACAAGAGAGGTGGAAATACCTATATAGTTGCAGTTAATACCGCATCCCAACCCAATAAACATTTATCAAGTTCTCACCGTCATAAGAGAAGGAAACAGGTCTTCAGTACAAATTTTCCCGACGTAAACTACACTCTAGCCACTATCTATTGAAACTCTAACCAGACTATGGCTAGAGTAGTCCATGATAACTTTCGAGATCCATTCCCTCAATCAGTCCAATAACTTGGTCAAATGTTAGAATCTTCCGCCCTTGACTTTTGCCATCAAAACTTATCTAAAGTGCAATCAAGATATTGACCTTATTCTAGTGCTCTCCACTTTTTGGTACTCAAGTACAAGAATCCACAATAGGGTAATTCACAACCTGAGCCGGCCGATCCCAAGAGTAAATCACCCATATTAGAGATTTCTACCCGATGTACATATCTAATTCTCCCAAGTACTTTGATAAAGGGTTTATGCTTATAACAGTCATGATTCATAGCTTACGTTCAAGAGCACCACTTGATCCCAAACTCACTCTGTGCAGAGACCACGCGAAATAGCAAAAAACCTTCCATTCATTCAAACCAATTCTCGATAGTTTTGAGATCTGTTCCTCTAAGAAATTTAGGAGGAGCGAATTTTTGAAACCGTTTTAGGGCCCTATCTTCATGGTCCCTTTCCTGGTTACCAGGTACTTGACCTTGCCGGTTAACCAAACGGGCTAGTAAATTAGTCATTCGATTGATAGCCATAGCTACTGGGTCCCCTCCTTCAACTCTAGGTCCCTGGTTCTGATTGGCTACAAACCCTTATTCCTCCTCTTAGTCCTAGACCTGCCCAGATCTATGCCCATGGCCCCAACCATGTTGTCGTCTAGCCTCCATTATTACTCACTGGTCTAGGGCCCAAGTATTATAACTAACAAGTAAGTAAGTGTTGGTACATGTCAGATACTTATTCATTTTCAAAAGTCAAATAAAAAATGAAATTGAAGTCATGATAAGTGAGTGAAAATGCAAAGCAGTTAAATGCTAATGCCGCAATAAAGTCAAAGTCAAAGTCAATGCCAAGATCAAAGTAAAAATCAAAGTCAATGCCAAGATCAAAGTAAAAATCAAAGTCACAGTCACCGTCAAAGTCACAGTCACAGTAGTATAACATTCAAAGGCTCATAGCAGTTATTTACAAGATAACAAGACCAACCAAAAGTATCAAGTACTAGCCTCAAAAGTACAGATACAGTCATACAGTCATATCAAGCGGAACCCTAGTGTAAATAGTCAAAAGAAAGCTGTACAACCACCACATCCCCTATCTTTTCTATATATAGTAGTCAAAATCATCTACAATAGTAACCTAATAGTGAAGGTCTAATCCACGGCGGGATTGGCTAACCTCTCGCTCTGGGTGGGTTCAGCTCCTGTGTCATCTCCAAGGTGAGAAGCCTCATCACTCACTTCTCCCAGTAGGCCATCACAAACATTCAGAATGACCTCTGCTCTATTCCTCATTTTCATTGCCCCCTTAGCCATGCGCTCCTGAGTTTTGCCAAACTATGCACAAAGATCATCAATCCTTTCATGGCCTTCAACCATATCATACTTGTGCTCCTTAATTCGATCGGCTTGCATTTTAATAGTTTCCTTCAGTCGATTCACTTCAGTTTCAAGCCTAGCATTGTCCCTTGTGGCAATCTTCCGCCCCTTCACCACGGCCAACACCACTTCATTAGGGTAGATCTAAGTATGACGGTGCTCGCAACGCCTGTAGCGGTTAGATGGGCTTTAATAGGCTCTAGCTTCTCCGGGCCTGATTTTATACTTAATATCAATAAGTCCCCACAGGACGGCTCGACAACCGGTCTATTGCTAGGGCCACTAGATCCGTCCATCATACACAAAGTGTAGAGGAAACTTAAGCACTCTTAAAGGGAAATAGTCCAATATAATCCTCAAGTCAAAAATTTCTAATTTACTCATGCCAATTCAAACCTAGGCTCTAATTTTTATCCCTACCAGCAGTCACTCAACTTTCAAACCAAATCCCACAGTCTGGCATTCTAAACGTTTAAGTCTATGATACACTACAAAAATCTAAAGTCTAAGCTCTGATACCAACTGTGACAGCCCCACCTCTCCCTAGAGCGAATCCTAGGGTATCAGCGGACTGCCTGCCCAGCTTTCGCCGGGGTTCAGTCGATCAAAGTACTAATAACTCAAATGAAGAGGATGAGATATCTTCCATTCACGGGAGTGTAACCCCAATTAAACATAAACACTACACCAACAATCTAAAAGCTTAGCATACACATAATTAAATATCAACTTATCACTCCACACATAACCTACATAACATAAGTCAAACTTATAGATTCAAGCTTACGGAAGTCAAAAGTAAGGTCATCTTAAACAAAAAGGTTACAGTCTCAAAATACAAGTTCAAAACAAAATAAAGTTAAGAAAGCTCTTGATCAATCCATCCCCGATCTGTTAAGAAAAACAAAGAGAATGGGGTGAGTTCAAGCCCAGTGAGATTCCAAGTAAAACAAGTAAACACATAGTCACATAAGGTCACAAAATAATCAAATAAACACCGTATAGTAGAATAACAGTTCAATTCAAGGATACGGGTGGCTTTCAAAAGCCAAATATCCACTTGAGCTTGATCATAATTGCCTCCTGTTGACACTCCGTCAACACTTGTATGCACTGTATATAGGGTCCGTAAAACACCACTTTCACCAATATCCGTCCACCAATCAACCCCCTACTTGGCCCGCACTCCATAAACAGTAGTTTAGTAATACTCGAGTATACCGATTTCCAGTGTACAGTAAACAGTCCTCAAGGTTTATCGGCCTTCTCGACCAAACCCTTACTGGCTCGATACAACCGACTCACCTATAAGGTTGGGTACCCAAACAGTAGTAGTAGTTGATGGGATATCACCCAAACAACTCAATCACAGGCATTCATAGAGATATCACATCTCATAATAACAGTATATAGAGCTCCAGTGAAAACAAGAGAGATCGAGTACGATAAAGTACACACTCGCCCCCATTTTATCAAAACAGTGTTTGGGTTAAACAGTAACAAATCAGGCATTTCAAGTATCCAAGTATATCACATAGCAAATGGTAGCAGGTAGTGGAACACTTACCTGACAAGCAAGGTAGTAGTCAAATGTCAAGTGGCCTGGTTACGACCACCTTCGTTTTCCAATCCTAGGGCAACGATTGAAATCGTTAACATTCAAGGTTCATTTCCACTCAAATGTAAGCTCATTAAGAGACAAAGTGAGTGGTTACAGTCATACAATTTATCATGTAAAGTTGGCCCAAAATACAGTAAATGTTCATGGGAAACAAGTTTAACAAGTACAAGAAAGTTGACCAAAAGAGAAGTTTCATTTGAGCTTAAGAGTTCTTCACGGGTTGAACAGTCTTGCCCAAGCAGTCTCAGTAAAATGGTCATAACTCACTGTAGAAAAGTCAGAATTAGGTTCCATTGGTAGCGTTGGAAACTAGGTTCATAAGGCTATATTTGTGTAGAAGAAACCCTTCCCAAAATCCAAATGTAAGTGGTTCAAAATCAAGCAACCAAATGAATTTTCTGGACAGTCTCGGATAAACAGTAATAAACAGGCAGCCAAATTTCAAGACTCGCCACAAATCGATCGAGACGAACCAGAAAATGAGCTTGATACCATTTTAAAGCTCTAAGAGTCTACTTTCAATGCCACAAACAGCACTCAATTTCGATCATGGAGGAAAACGTTATGACCCTCACAAGATCACTGGTCAGAAATTTCCTGGACCTAGTCCAGTTTTGCCTCTTTGCTCATAACTCAAAATTTATCCAACCAAATTGGCTAATTTTTTTGTAGACAACCTCCACACACATAACACAACATATATCCCTCACATTTGTAGCCATATTAAGCACAAAAATATCCAAGCAAAACAGGGCAGCAAGTCCTTGAAATTTCGGACAGCACCTTCTCCAAATTTTCTAACTTTCATCCTTTCATGATTTCCACTTAAATCACATACCAAGTGTTATATCTCACTCAAAAGGGTTTTAAAACATGTTAATACTTCATAAACAACCATGAATAAAGTGCATGCATTTTATCAAACACTTGGTAGGCATGCTTTCTAACTAATTACTCTTTTGTCTAATTATAGAGATTACTTCAACTCACAACCCAAACGACTTATGGTTTGCCATTAATACTTGAAACACATGATTTATCACCATAAAACTACCATTTAAGGTGTACTTACCTTTCTTGTAATTAGCTTGGACCACCAAGTCAATCCACCAAAATGAAAACCTCAAAGCTTGAATCAACCACTAGGATTGAAGAAAATTTTCTCACAAACTCTAGATCTTTCTCTTTTGATTTGGTTGCTCTTGATTTACTAAGGGTAAAAGACAAGTTTATGGAGCTCTCTCTCACTCTCTCTTTTGAAGCTAGGAATTTCGGCCAACATACTAAAAAAAAGAACCAAGTTTAGTTTAAATTGTCTTCTTAATCTTTGGTCAAACAAGTTCATGGCTAGGGTTTTGCCACATCTCTCTCTTCTTGACCACAACTTCTCTTAATCCTTTGAGTAATGGTATTCATACCTTTCCAAATGTACCAATCCTAATTTAACACCTCTAATCACTCACATAAAGTCTCTTCCACTAATAAAAGAACACTTGGCAAAATGCAAGTGGTGAACTATTAGAATCCAACTCAAGATAATATTTTACTTCAAGTAAAATGAAATGAAATGTAATGCATGGAAATTATTATAACACATAAGGAATATATTGTAAGGGCATATATTAAATGGTCTAGATCTTATAATGAGGCATGTAAATAAGAAAATTATGTTTTAAAGTGAGGGTGAATACAAAGAATTTATGGTAATACATTGTAAAATATAACGCTAGGGCATATAAGAGGTGGTTTGAATCTTGGTGCAAGGCATGTAGTTTAGGAAAATTGTATTTTAAAATGAGGGTTCTCATATTGTGAATGTCTAATTTCAAGGTTTATATGATTTGTTGGTGATTGGTTGGATCTTGGACAGGTTCGGTCTTCAAATGGCAAAAGGAAAAAATTTGGCGGGACAGGTCACTGGCGAATCCGGCTAGAACTTGACCGGATTGCTTGCCGGATTGCCTTGGAAATTTTGGTATTCGGCCAGTTGCTCTCTGGCCACAATCCGGCCAAGAATCCAGCCAGATTGTGACATGGCCGGCACTCTTCGTGTGTGGCTCCGTTTTTTCCGTTTTTCGTTTTGCGAATTGTGAATCGTTTGAGCGCGCTATTACCTTCCAGAACGTCCTAGATTGTATTTAATTGCCTCGTTAGTCCTGGCGAGAGTTGGGCAGGCAGTCCGCTAAGCCCTTTGGTATGCCTTAGGGGAAAATGGGGCTGTCACAGGTGGTATCAGAGCCTAGGTTTGAATTAGCCTGGGTATGTTAGAAATTTTTGACTTGAGGATTATATTTGATTATGTCCCTTAAGAGTACTTAAGTTTACTTACACTTTTGGTGTAGGATAGACGGACGTAATGGCCCTAGTAGTAGTCCAGCTGGTGAGCGGCCCCGTGGAGTACTCCCGATGATTAAGTATCAGATCCGGCCAAGAGGGGCCATTGTACGTTGGAGTTCGGCTAACCGCCATCGGCGTTGTGTGTGCCGCCATACCTATGCCTATCCCAATACAGTCGTCTTGGCCGTGGTAGAGGAAAGGAAGGAGTTGGCGAAGGACAATGCTAGGCTCGAAGCCGAAGTGAACCAACTAAGGGAAGCTAATAAGAGGCAAGATGAGCAAATTAAGGTGTGACAGCCCCACCTCCCCCTAAGGCGAACCAAAGGGTTCGGCGGACCGCCTGCCCAACTCTCGCCAGGACTACGGATCCGGAACGAACGTAAACCCTACCAACCGTTCAAAAGAACTTCGAGAAGATAACATTCACTGTCCGAAAACCCAAACAAGCACAACAACTTTAGATAACCCTAGAAAAGAACATTTCCAAACCAAATCAACTCATGAACATGGTTAAACACTTTTATATACACATGGTTGCAAATTTATAATTCAAAAGGGAATTGTTTGGTTAAAATACACTTAAGGTTTTCCAACCATCGAGGAGCTATACAAAAGAATATTAAAACTAGCTCAACTCATGCTTCAAAACATCATGGTCTCCAATTATCTCTTAATACCTAGTAAATAAATCCCTTGTCTTTCTTTATTTTCTAACCAAACCTCAACACCCACAAATTACAAGCTATCAAACACCTTTAATTAGAGCCACAATAAGGCTCAAATACGAGTCATAAATCGAATCCACATATCACTAGAGTAAAATCATATGGAGCGTATAAGTGCAAAATCAAACTAGGACATATGCGGAAATGAAGTTTGGGTTGGAAAACAAAAGGCAGATTTGCTGTTGCTTAGCGGAATTAACACAACTAAAGCTATCCTTGTCGGATTGAGGTGTAATTTACACCGTTTCGAAGCTAAGAGAAAGGGCTACAATGTTGAAGAAGGCCACTCAGTCCTGTTTGCAATGTATCTAGGTCAAAGTTACCAAAACAACCCCAGATTTTCCAGTTTGAAGTTTACTATGAAATGCAACCAGCAGTCCTGATTCATTCACTCATATCTCAGCACCTACGACTCCAATTCAAGTGATTCTAAAGCCATCTGAACGCTAAGATACCAGGCTATAAATGTTAAGAAGACATTAACAACTAAATCAGTAGTATTCCCAGTCAACCTAACCAATTACCAAAGCTGATTATCAATTTCGGATAGAAACAGGGCAGCAGGGGTATTTCAGTCTTTTTACAGGTTACGTTGCTCCGATTGGGTTGAAATTTTGTAGCCAACTATAAAATATCATTCTCTACAACTTTCATGTTTTAATCTTAAGCTAATTGGGCCTCTAACCTACTCAAATAACAGGCCTGTTTGAAACCCTAACCTGGAAATTTTGCCCCAAACCAGAATTTTGCACAATCAACCATATCCAACATATATGAACTCCATTTTACACAATAACTAACCAACAATCCTTGACTAACCAACACTAAACATATGAAATCAGAAAAATCAAGCATAAAAATAAAAATCCATCAATCTTCACCACAAGTCATGAAATCATCCAAAAAATCACTTATTCAACTACCACAAGCCACCAATTTAGCATTATCATGAACAAGAAAGAATTTCTTGGCTACTCACCTTACCAACCCAAGAAAGGAAGCAACTTAGCACCTTAATCTTCCAAATCACTTGATAACCAACCTTGCAACCACTAGACTAGGGGTTTTTATGGAGAGAATCCAAGTTTAATCGGTTAGATTTGAGGATTAAGCAAGATTGGAAGCCAAAGAGTTGAGAGTTTTCTTTTCTTTTCATGTGGAGAGAGTCAGCCAAGAGAGGGAGAGAAATGATGAATTTTTGGTGAATTTTGGGAATGATTTGGTAAAGTTGGCCAATTAGTCAAAATCCAAGATGAAATAGGGAGGTGACACTTGTCACCTTAATTAATGCATGGCTATCCTTTTGTCCCTCTCACACCAATCTATCTAGTCACCTCTAAGTATCTCTTAACACCTGCTAAACTAAACCCGGTATACAAAACTTAACTTAACTGGCCGAATTTTACCGAACTTTCAACGCTAGTGGGTCCCACACCCGGTATCCACTTTTAAAATCTCATAAACTAACTTATACTCGCAAAAATGATTTGAAAACCCTATTTACTCATAAAATGAGTTAGAAAATTTTCTAATAAAGAAATTACAGAAAAACGTGCGATTAAATAAAATAAAACCCTAGAAAATATGAAAATTTACGGGTTCTCACATAAGGAGCTTGAGTACGATGTGGTTGAAGGCCAAGATAGGATTGATGACCTTTGGGCACAACTTAGAGAGGTGCATGAGCGCATGGTTAAAAGGGCCAGGAAAGCTAGGGTTAGAGCTGAATCGATTTTGAACATTTGCGATGACTTGCTTAGGGAGGAGAGCAATGAGGCTTCTTGTATAGGAGGCGGGGTTAGAGGTGGACCCGCCCAGTCTGGTGGGTCAACTAGTCCTATGACGGACTAAGCCTGTACTCCTAGACTACTATTTTGGATGATTTTAACTACAGTATATAGAAAGGATAGGGGATGGTAGATCTGGGAAAGAACCTGTCGCGCCCCATTTTTTATAAAAAATAAAAGAAATGGTTTTAAAAGGTTAATTTTTGTTTTGGAAAATGAATTTTGATTTACAAGGGAAAATGAAGAAAAATATGGGTCTAAATGGGACATGAAAATACGACGATTTGACCCAAAATATAGTTTAAAGAGGGTTTTTTGAAATAAAAATCAGAGTCGCCACTTGGTATAGAATTAAGGTGTACCAAGTCACCTAAAATGAATTTTTTAAAGGAAAAGGTAGAAAGAAACCCCTTTTAAACGACTCCTAGTCTACATAAACCAAAGAAAAAGGTTCGTGGTTCGGGAGTCACATTTGATGAAGGGGAGGGCAAGGATAAAAATCCAAGGCACCCCTTTGACCAAGCCAAGGCTAGTTGCGTGATTTAGTCAAAAATTTTCTTGTTTTAATCAAAAGATTTATCACATTTGGACGTACTATATGAATGCAACCCTAGACCTAGGGGGGTATCGAGGGGTTGAAATTTCCCTTCAAAACTTGAATGGTGCCAATCACATTAATTGTGACGCCCAATAACGACTCTTTGGAGAGGTCACGAATAATGCAAAAATATGAGACTCTAAGAAGAGGCAAAAGGTAAAATAATTATAGGAATATACATGTCTTAAAAGAATGCATCATGTCGGGTACGAGGGACTAATGTTCGTGACTCAATTTTCCCTTTAATAGAGGGAATACGCGTGTGCTAAGGCTAAAAAGCCAAACTCGTCCATATCCCATATTTAAGGGGTTTTCCCTAATCTAGTCAAGCAAATGAACTAACCTAGTTCTAATGCCTATATGAAATGCAAGACTAATGTCACGTTTCATGCAAAAGGAAGAAGTGATATACACTTAAGGGAAAATATAGGAAAATGGGTATACATATATAAGGAAAATGCCACGCAATATGGTGAAAGAGGCCCTAAAATGTAAAGATATGCATGAGATGAAATGATTTATCACACAATTCATGATCTAACGCGCGAAGGGCTCCTAAGGGCTAGCGTTGCACTAGCTTACATCTACGCTCTCTCACAAGCGTTGGACTTGCAAGAGCTCGAGGGGACAACCATGACTAGCATTGGACTAGCCACGGTTACATGCGTTGGCATCCATCGTACAAATATATAAGCAATGTGCATAATTAAAGCAAGTAGACATGTGAGCACGTAATTCACATAACACATAAGCATGCATATCTAGATGCCAAAACCTAAGAAAGCGATTAAACACATAGCACCTAAGCATGCAAAACACATAAGGCAATTAATGCCCTAACTATTACATTTTTAGGGGGGAGAGCCTACTACAATCTAAAAGGGGAAATAAGAAGAGTAAATCCTAACTATTACATTGGCTAGCGAAGACATGTCTTCAAGAGAGGCGCCAAAACCTAACTATTACAAGTTGGGGGGTTCAAATGCCCTCAAATGATATGCCAATTAAAGAAAGCGAAATAACAAGAAAGTGAAACATGCAATTAAACATTAAAAAGGCGAATTAAAGCATGCATATTCACACATAGCACGTAGGAGCACGTAGGAGAAATAAAATCAAGAGGATAGAGGTTACCTCCCTTGCAATGGTAATGAAATGAAGGAAATATTAGCTTCAAAACAATAAAAGGGTCAAGGCACCAATTAAATAGTAAAGTATAAACAAAATCACCAAATCCCTCCCAATTGCGACTTAAATGAAATCAAATAATGCATAATTTCCAAGAAAAGTAAATTATTGATCAAATTTCTAAAATGGAAAAACTACCAAGGACCCAATTGCAAATATTAACCAATCACTCAAGCCCAATTAACACATTTTGGGAACTTCAAGGGTCCAAGAGCAAAGAAAGGGTCAAGTAATGGTTCAAATTGAAATTACTTTAGGACCTAATTGCAAGACATTAGAACATAAATGGGCCTTTGTAGCATGAGGAGAAAAAATATGAGGTTGGAACGCAATTTTTGAAAGATTTGCATGCATGCAATTGAAAGCTTTCGGCCAAAGCTGAAGCTATCTTCTACCATTTCTGCTGCAACTTTTTGCAGCCGCAACTCATATCAAGTTCGCACCAAAGCATTCATAGATTCTGATCAAAACATGCAGCCTCGTCATTAATCATTTAGGCACAAGATTTAACTAGCAAAATAGATGATTAAACTCACTCAAAGGGCTGCCAGGGAGAAAAAAACAGCAGATACCAAAGGATAAACATAGCAGCTTTTTACATTTTTCTACCTCAACTTAGATATGTTCACATGCCAATACTCAACAAACTCTACTAATCTGACATTCAAACCAAAATGCCAAGCTTCAACTCATTGTCGTTAACATCCCCAAGCATAATCATCTAGCCCCCATAAGATCTAACTGAAACAGCCGGGCATAAAATGCAGCAAAAGAAAGAGTGAAACTTGTGGCAAAGCATGAGAATGAATGCAGCTTATCAAGAACCCAGGAAACTTGCAACCCAACATTTATTATATTCATCATGAACACAAGGTTAAACAAACAACAAAGGAAATTTGGGGTAGAGAGGGGCCAAAAGTATGCTTTTTCCAAAATTTTATGCAGCCTAGTCCAAACTCTCTTCTTCGCAGGAGCTTCTGCAACTCTCAGATGCAATCCCAAATGCACCATTAATATCTCAACCCAGTTCAGTTTGAGCCAAACAACAAAATCACCAAATGTTCTCCTCATCTTTACCATAAAATTCTCACGTTTAAGCACCAGAAAATTCAGACGGAAGATCATACAAGTGTGACGGCCCCACCTCCCCCTAAGGCGAACCAGAGGGTTCGGCGGGTCGCCTGCCCCGCTCTCGCCAGGACTAACGGTTCGGTATAGAACAAGCTAATACATCCCGAAACTTACCAACGAGGTAAAAAAATAAAATAAAATAAAATCGAAGTCGGCTATGAATAGTAACCGACCCGTCAGAATCCAACCAAATACCAAGCAAACATTGCCATCTTGAAACTTAGCATTTACAAGCCAAAGTGGCATACAAAAGTATTCAAACGTGAATACATGTCTGGCTTGCCAAATCAAAAGGAAAACAGTTCCCAAAAGTACATTTAAGATTTTAATACATGAGCTATACAAAAGATATGTTCAACTAGCTCAATTTGGCAGCCATTTGTCAAATCCAGTCCAAAAGTATTTATTTTCCTGTAAGGAAAACAAAAGGAACAGAAAGGGGTGAGCTTGCGCTCAATGAGGTACCAAACATATAGCAGAAAAATCATGGCATTTCACATTTAACAAATTAGATACACATGCCAGATGTAAAGTAAAGTAACTAATGATTCACATAGGAAGGATACAGGTGGCTCTCAGGAGCCAAATTTCCAGCGCAGCTCTTGATCCAAACCGGTTGACTCTCCGTCAACGTATATAGAACCAACGCGTCCGTAGACCCACTTCGCACCGAATTCCGTCCACCAAACACCCCTTTACCGGGCCCGCTCACCTCAAACGAACAAAATGGTAATACTCGAGTATACCCGAAATCAAGGGTCTCAATACCCAAAATCCCCGAACAGACTACCGTGGTTCGTTATCTAATCGTCCAGGCCCTTGCCGGTCCGACTCGAATAACTTAGCCACAGGACTGAGCTCATAGGTCATAGAAATCCGAACAGATGCAGACACAGATAACAGATTCAAATTTTGCATAGTAAATTGGCATATGAACAGACAAGAGAACGAGTGTGATAAAGTACACCCTCGTCTCAAACAAATAAACAGATTGCAGAGCAGAAATCAAGTTAAACAGCAATGGAGGGGAGTGGTACACTCACCGGCTCAACTTCAAAAGTTTTCACTTCAGATTGGCCTTAATCGCCAAGAAACCCTAAAATAATCAAAGTAAACTAATTGAAGGTTTCATATCCAAAATCGAGTAAACGGAATGCACAAGTGAGGCTCGACTACACGTCGTACGCCTTGCCAAATAAATACTAATGCAAGGGTGGAAAACATGATTTTCTTGGAAACGAAAAGGTAACATGAAGACCTAGGCGCAAACAACCCAAAAGCCCTTTGCTCAAATCACAAGTAAATCCAACTAGCCTTCAAGTAAAATTTCGGCAGCATATCCCTTGTTTTTACCTATTTTCCAGCCATCATGGCTTCATTATTTCCTCAAATCAGTCCCAACATCTCACACAAAATTCATCTCATTTCCCAAAAGCCGTTCACTAGGCTCAAAGTAGTACAAGTACAAAAGTTAGCTAGGAAATGACCGGAATAAGAGTAAGCCTTAAAACATGTAAACAAGTACAATGAGACTCGATAACGAATCATAAATCAATGCCAAATATGACTCCAATAGGGTTCCATAAACATATACAAACATTAGAGAAAACCAGAAAATTCGGAAATGCAATTAGCTTTGGCCTTGAAAAAATAGTTTTTGACCTCTTTTTGCGGTAATGGCACCAAATGCCCTAGAATTATCGGATGAAGGTGTAAGATCCACCATTTCGAAGCTAAAGGACAGGGCTACAACATCACAGAAGGTCACTCAACCCAGTTTTGAGTGTAAATAGGTCAAAAATGCAAGATACCACATCAAAAACGTAAAACAGATTCACCAAAACGCATTCTAGCGGAAACATCATAACTCAGGCTCTACAAGTCCAAATCCAGAAATTCCAAAACCAGCTGAAAGCTAAGAAATAGGGATAAATTTCATCAGAAGGCCTCAACAACCAATTCGGAAGCAATTCAGACCAAAACACCCAATTACAGTCGCAAATCTCAATTTCGGGTAAAACCAGAACAGAAATAGTAATTTCGACTTATCTCATTCCACACTACTCCGATTGACCTAAAATTTTGTAGGCACCTCTAAAATGTCATTCCCTACAACTTTCATGTTTTGAGCTAAGGGCAATTCTGTGACGGCCCCACCTCCCCCTAAGGCGGACCAGAGGGTTCGGCGGGCCGCCTGCCCGGCTCTCGCCGGGACTCAGTCGTTCACTACAATCCTCAAATATATTACAATATAACTCTCAAAATTACATCAAATTCTCCAATAATTACATATCACAAATGCAGCGGAAACTAATTCCAATCGTGGGATGTATACTTACATCCGTTTCAATTCCAAATATTGATACAAGCCCAACTCGTACATAAAATAAATCCAAATTTAAACTGTCCACGATATAAGCCATCCAGTCACGTGAATAAGCACTCCAAGCTTTTCTTCGCCTTGAGCCCTGTGGGGGGGGAAATAAAACATTTTTGGGGTGAGCTAGAAGCTCAGCGAGTAACCATTAAAATCAGTAATCAATTCAGTTTCACAGTCGTTCATTTCAGTGATGTCATGATTTCAAGATCAAAGGTACATTTATTGCTCTCGTGAGCCAGCGAAATCGTTGTACTTAAACACCCAACGCTCCAAACAAACATGAAACAGTAAACAGTCAGTGGGGAAGCCATTTGCTCCAGATGAACAGTACACAGAGGTGGAGACGTTGGTGTTCAGCACACGAATTCCAAGCACTCATTTAAGCCAAAACATGTCATGGGCCACATGCAAGCACTCATGATATGCAATCAAGTAATTAGTGCAATAAACGGTTCATAAGTAATTTTGGAAACAGTTTAGGGTCACTCACCTCCACGGCTCAGAAACCATCCATCATATAACATTGCCTTGCTCAAATCCAAGCCTTAGATCACAAACCCAACGCAAACAAGTCCCTTCAAAGTTCGGACAGCACTTCCCCTACATTTGCTAACTTTTCCAGCCATCATGGCTTCATTATTACTTCAGCCAGTCCCAAAGTCACACAAATAAGTTCATCTAATATCCATTCAGCAAGCTCCAAGTAGTACAAAGACAAGTCAAGCTAGGGAAAAGTCCGGAAATGAAGGTTAAGCTCAAAACCAGAAAAACAGTTTTGACGTCATTTTGCGGTAATGGTACCAAAGGCGCTACGATTGTCGGATGGGGGTGTAAGACCCACCGTTTCGAAGCTATGAAACAGGGCTACAACAATGTAGAAGGCCACTCAATCCCAATCCTAGCACAACTAGGTCAAATATGCCAAATACTACACCAGAACCACCAAAAACAGGTTTACAAATCACACAATGCTGTAATGAACACAACTCAGTCTATACAGGTCCAAATGCCGAAATTCCAAAGGCATATGTTAGCTAAGACATCCAGCTACATTTCCTCAGAAGACACCAACAACAAAATCCAAACCAATTCCAGTCAAAACAAACGATTACAAGCGCAGTTTTCACATTTTGAGCAACCCAGATCAGCAATAGTAAAATCGACATATCTCACTCTACACTAATCCAAATGACCTGAAATTTTGCAGGCACTTCAAACTCATCAATACCTACAACTTTCATGTTTTAAGCCAAGGCCAATTCGGCCTCTAACATGGTGCAATAAATTCGGGCAGAATGTAGCTTCATGAACCCTAACTTTCCAAAATTTATTCCAAATCCAAAATTGGTTGCAAATATCAATCATTTCCATCCACTAGAGTCATAACCCCTCATTATCAATCATCATAAACAACCACAACACCATAATCCAATTAAACCAGAAAAATCATCAATAAAATCAAAACTTCACCAAATCACTTCAAACCAAGATAAAACCAGAAATTTCAGCACTTTAATCACTAATAAGCATAACTTAAGTTTCATTAAGTGCAAGAGGGAATTCACACACCACTCACCTAGTAACCAAGAGAGATAGAGATGTTGGACACCTTAACTCTTCCAAAAAACTTCACCAAATCAACCACTAACACCAACTAGAAAGATTTTATGGAGTAGAAACTAATTTATGCAATTGTTTTGGTTAATTTGAGCTAATTGGGAGCTTGAAAATTGAAGAAGCTTTCTTCCTTCTTGAGCTAAGAGGGCCGGCCATCCAAGGTAAGAAAATGGTGATTTTTTTGTGAAATTTTTAGATATTTAACCAATTTTGGTCAAAAGTCAAAAAAAATGAATAGTAACTCTTAAGTCAAATCAAATGAAATGGTGACACTTGTCACTCTCATAAATGCAATCCTATCCTTTCTTTTCTCTCTCATATCAATCATTTCACACACTCTACTTATCTCTTAACACCCGATAAATTTTACACAGTATCCGAAACTTAACCTTATTGGCCGAATTTTTCCGAACTTTTCGCACTAGTGGGTCCCACGTCCATTATACACTCTTAATTTTTCAAAAACTCTCCAATACTAGAAAAACCATCTAAAAACTATAATTACTCATAAAAATTCCTCAGGAAAATTTCCTAAGCCAGGAAATGCAGAAAACATGCTATTAAAGGAAATAAAACCCTCGGAAAAGATTAGGGTTTTTACGGGTTCTCAAACTCTTTTTTTTTTTCGGGGCATCACAATCTCCCCTCCTTAAAAGAATGTCGTCCTCGACATTCCACTTGTACTAATCAGGTCGAGATATCCCGCAAGAATCACTAATATTTCAAGCCAAGCCCACAGTCCGGCATCCTAAACTTCAAGCCTAGAATACACTACAGAGATCTGAAGCCTAAGCTCTGATACCACTGTGACGGCCCCACCTCCCCCTAAGGCGGACCAGAGGGTTCGGCGGGCCGCCTGCCCGGCTCTCGCCGGGACTCAGTCGTTCACTACAATCCTCAAATATATTACAATATAACTCTCAAAATTACATCAAATTCTCCAATAATTACATATCACAAATGCAGCGGAAACTAATTCCAATCGTGGGATGTATACTTACATCCGTTTCAATTCCAAATATTGATACAAGCCCAACTCGTACATAAAATAAATCCAAATTTAAACTGTCCACGATATAAGCCATCCAGTCACGTGAATAAGCACTCCAAGCTTTTCTTCGCCTTGAGCCCTGTGGGGGGGGAAATAAAACATTTTTGGGGTGAGCTAGAAGCTCAGCGAGTAACCATTAAAATCAGTAATCAATTCAGTTTCACAGTCGTTCATTTCAGTGATGTCATGATTTCAAGATCAAAGGTACATTTATTGCTCTCGTGAGCCAGCGAAATCGTTGTACTTAAACACCCAACGCTCCAAACAAACATGAAACAGTAAACAGTCAGTGGGGAAGCCATTTGCTCCAGATGAACAGTACACAGAGGTGGAGACGTTGGTGTTCAGCACACGAATTCCAAGCACTCATTTAAGCCAAAACATGTCATGGGCCACATGCAAGCACTCATGATATGCAATCAAGTAATTAGTGCAATAAACGGTTCATAAGTAATTTTGGAAACAGTTTAGGGTCACTCACCTCCACGGCTCAGAAACCATCCATCATATAACATTGCCTTGCTCAAATCCAAGCCTTAGATCACAAACCCAACGCAAACAAGTCCCTTCAAAGTTCGGACAGCACTTCCCCTACATTTGCTAACTTTTCCAGCCATCATGGCTTCATTATTACTTCAGCCAGTCCCAAAGTCACACAAATAAGTTCATCTAATATCCATTCAGCAAGCTCCAAGTAGTACAAAGACAAGTCAAGCTAGGGAAAAGTCCGGAAATGAAGGTTAAGCTCAAAACCAGAAAAACAGTTTTGACGTCATTTTGCGGTAATGGTACCAAAGGCGCTACGATTGTCGGATGGGGGTGTAAGACCCACCGTTTCGAAGCTATGAAACAGGGCTACAACAATGTAGAAGGCCACTCAATCCCAATCCTAGCACAACTAGGTCAAATATGCCAAATACTACACCAGAACCACCAAAAACAGGTTTACAAATCACACAATGCTGTAATGAACACAACTCAGTCTATACAGGTCCAAATGCCGAAATTCCAAAGGCATATGTTAGCTAAGACATCCAGCTACATTTCCTCAGAAGACACCAACAACAAAATCCAAACCAATTCCAGTCAAAACAAACGATTACAAGCGCAGTTTTCACATTTTGAGCAACCCAGATCAGCAATAGTAAAATCGACATATCTCACTCTACACTAATCCAAATGACCTGAAATTTTGCAGGCACTTCAAACTCATCAATACCTACAACTTTCATGTTTTAAGCCAAGGCCAATTCGGCCTCTAACATGGTGCAATAAATTCGGGCAGAATGTAGCTTCATGAACCCTAACTTTCCAAAATTTATTCCAAATCCAAAATTGGTTGCAAATATCAATCATTTCCATCCACTAGAGTCATAACCCCTCATTATCAATCATCATAAACAACCACAACACCATAATCCAATTAAACCAGAAAAATCATCAATAAAATCAAAACTTCACCAAATCACTTCAAACCAAGATAAAACCAGAAATTTCAGCACTTTAATCACTAATAAGCATAACTTAAGTTTCATTAAGTGCAAGAGGGAATTCACACACCACTCACCTAGTAACCAAGAGAGATAGAGATGTTGGACACCTTAACTCTTCCAAAAAACTTCACCAAATCAACCACTAACACCAACTAGAAAGATTTTATGGAGTAGAAACTAATTTATGCAATTGTTTTGGTTAATTTGAGCTAATTGGGAGCTTGAAAATTGAAGAAGCTTTCTTCCTTCTTGAGCTAAGAGGGCCGGCCATCCAAGGTAAGAAAATGGTGATTTTTTTGTGAAATTTTTAGATATTTAACCAATTTTGGTCAAAAGTCAAAAAAAATGAATAGTAACTCTTAAGTCAAATCAAATGAAATGGTGACACTTGTCACTCTCATAAATGCAATCCTATCCTTTCTTTTCTCTCTCATATCAATCATTTCACACACTCTACTTATCTCTTAACACCCGATAAATTTTACACAGTATCCGAAACTTAACCTTATTGGCCGAATTTTTCCGAACTTTTCGCACTAGTGGGTCCCACGTCCATTATACACTCTTAATTTTTCAAAAACTCTCCAATACTAGAAAAACCATCTAAAAACTATAATTACTCATAAAAATTCCTCAGGAAAATTTCCTAAGCCAGGAAATGCAGAAAACATGCTATTAAAGGAAATAAAACCCTCGGAAAAGATTAGGGTTTTTACGGGTTCTCAAACTCTTTTTTTTTTTCGGGGCATCACAAATTCGGCATCTATCTATGACCTAAAATTTCGGACAGAATGAAGAACCAAGGAACCCTAATTTTTCAGATTTCTTCCAAAACAGAAATTACTTGCAATCTTCCACTTTTTCCACCTTCTAGAATCATTATATACCATTTACAATCATCATATATAGCCACACAATCATACTCATTTTAAAACAGAAAAAAAAAATCTCCAAAAATTACAAAAGTTCATCAATTCAATACAATATAATCCATAAAATGGCACCTTATACCACCACTAAGCATCAATTAAGCATCATTAGAGGGAGGAGAGTGGTACTTCATGACTTACCTTTAAAACAAGAGAGAGAGAGAGCTATGGGTCACCTTAACCTTCCAAATAACTCCACAAATCCACTTACTAAATCTAATTGAAGAGGTTTTATGGAGTAATTTCAAGGTTGGATGGTTAGTTTTGATGATTTGGAGCAAGATTGAAGTGTTTTCTTCCTTGTACTTGGAAAAGAGAGAGAGAAAGAAAGCTTGAGAGGGCCGGCTCTTCTTGAAGATTTTTGGAAGATATTTGGGTCATTTTTGGTTATTTAAGTCAATGGTAAGAAAGTTTTAAGGTAGCCCAATCAAATGGTGACACTTGTCACCTAATTAATGAATCTCTATCTCTTTGTTCCCTCTCACACCAATCCAAATAACATCCTCTACTTATCCCTTAACACCTGGTAAATTAAATCCAGTATCCAAAACTTAACCTAGTTGGCCGAATTTTTCCGAACTTTTCGCACTAGTGGGTCCCACGTCCAGTATTCACTCTTAATTTCTCAAAACCTATTCAATACTAGAAAAATTATCTAAAAATTATATTTACTCATAAAATTTATTTAGAAAATTTTCCGGATATAGAAAGTGCAAAAAACAAATCATTGAAAATAACAAAACCTAGAAATATAATAAAACCTAGAAATTGGAAAAATTACGGGTTCTCACAACAAGCATCAAATAACAAAATTCTGCAATTTTCCAGATTCGATTCTCTACCATTGCTGTGTTTATTCAATGTAATTTTCCATCCAAACACTGCTAAAACTTCAACCAAACATCAAACTTTGATCTTAAGCCAAAAGAAAAACAACATTCAACGTCCAAACATACCAAAATCAGTCCCAAAATTGAAATCTTTTCTCAAAAAATTTTTCTTCAGTTCATAGGTTTTTAATATATTCACTTTCTGGGTTCATACAGCATCCACAACCTAATAACAAAGTCGAAATGACGGATCCACACAAATCCCAAGCAAACATGCTTAACATACAAATAAATAGCAAAAGACATCATCTTTGAGGCTGTAAAACACAAAACCAACGCAAGGTAAAAGCAAACAACAACCCACGGGATGATGGAGAATATTATTTACAAACTTGGAACAACTAGAAACCGATCGAGACTCTTCTCACAAAACCAGAAATGACATCTTAATATTAAGGCCTAAACACCAGGAAAAGGCACGAGCTTTTACCGTAAGGAAGGAAAAAATTGGCAAGCAGACCAAGTTGATGCCCAAAGCTATACCCTTTCGATGCCGTTTCTTCCCTTCGCCGCTGGTTTTTTCTTTCCGAAAACTTTCACTTTTCCTTAATCTCTCCTTCTTTATCTCTCCCGCAGCTTTCTCTCTCTCACTTCAGCCCCCGTCACCCCAATCTATCCCTCTCTATATATAAACCCTCAAACCTAGCATCTACGGTTGTTGTTCTCTTTCTGCATTTCCGGATGGTTTCCGGCCGTGAGATGGCCATTATCTCACATGCGTTTGGAGCTTATGGATGAAGCCATATGGCCTGTACCATGGTCATCTGACGGAGCCAAAAAAAAGTGAATGAAAAACACCTGGAAGAGGAATTGAAAAATGACGCTGCAATTTTTTGTTTCTGCATTCTGTTGGCATGCGGCGTTTTTTTTTAAACAGTAAAAGGAAATAAACATATTTTTATGAATGATTTTCTCTTTTGACAAATTTTAAAAAATCTTACAATAAATAAAATAAAATAAAATAAACAGCTAAAAGGGCGAAAACGAATAAAAAATAAAAATAATAGATAATAATGATAAAAAATGCTATACAGGTGCCAAAAGTCTAAAAACTAAATCATGAAATTAACAAATAAAAATAGATAGGAATTATCACTAAAACAGAAATAAAAAAGCATACAAATTATTTAAAAATTTGGTGTCTACAGTTTGCCCCTCTTTGTCTGAATTTTGAAAAAACTTGAGACAAAAAAGTAGACACTAAATACTTACCAGGTGTTATTCGGCCACCGCCCCTCGAATGACTGTCGATGACTGACCTTTTTTAATAAGAACTTTAAAATGGGACTGACCCAGACGAGAAATTTAAAAGGGGACTAACCCCAACATGAAATTTAAAATCGGGACTGACCTGAGACAGGAATTTAAAATCGGGACTGACCCCAACATGGACTTTAAAATCGGGACTGACCTGAGACAGGAATTTAAAATCGGGACTGACCCGGAACAGAAATTTAAAATCGGGACTGACCCGAGGGGACTGACCCCAACATGAAATTTAAAATCGGGACTGACCCGAGACAGGAATTTAAAATCGGGACTGACCCGAAACAGGAATTTAAAATCGGGACTGACCCGAGGGGACTGACCCCAATATGAAATTTAAAATCGGGACTGACCCGAGACAGGAAATTAAAATCGGGACTGACTCGAGGGGACTGACCCCAACATGAAATTTAAAATCGGGACTGACCGGAGACAGGAATTTAAAATCGGGATTGACCCGAAACAGGAATTTAAAATCGGGACTGACCCGAGGGGACTGACCTCAACTTGAAATTTAAAATCAGGACTGACCTGAGATAGGTATTTAAAATCGGGACTGACCCGAAACAGGAATTTAAAATCGGAACTGACCCGAGGGGACTGACCACAACATGAAATTTAAAATCAGGACTGACCTGAGACAGGAATTTAAAATCGGGACTGACCCGAGCATGAAATTTAAAATCGGGACTGACCCGAGACAGGAAATTTAAAATCGGAGAAATTCCAATATTCTTACCTGAAAATAGCCTCAAAATTCAAAATTTTCATTTTCAAGGTTACGTTTTTGCTTCTGAGTCAAAGGTTAATTCTACATCACCGTTTTGTTGTTCCTTTGATCAAACCTGCTTGCAACTTGTCTGATCTGCCTTTGTCTGTTGGAAACTTTCGATACTGATTTGAGTGCGAGATGTTATTGTTTTCCTCCATGCATGAAATTTTCCTACAGAAGAGAAAGAATAAGGAAAATGCCACTATCATTTGACTCGGTTCCCTTTGAGAATCATGTAAACATGAGTCCTTTGATGCCTTTGTCCGATTCGGCTGTAGAATCTGGTTTAGTTGGATTTATTACTTCAAAGGCTCTCTGATTCTTCTCAGGCCAACCGGGAATGCCTTTAGCCATATTATGAGATCTGTGTAACGGGCTCCGTTGAATCACGATCATTTCTAAAGATGACTGAATCCGAACGTATGCTTTGCACAAACCATGGGGGATTATCATTTATTAAATCTCAATGATTAGAAAAAATGATGTATAATAAATTCACATGCCATGCAAGGATGAATATGCAAAAGGATGTAAACAATCATGCCTAAACCCATGAAAATGTCATGAATACAAATATTTGAGAAAAAATGAACTTCATAAGAATGTATTTGCAAAAGAATATCTATTCAAAGTGAGACACAGCTTTTAGCCAACAGATGTCACATTCGAATCTCTGGATATCTTTGTTCCGGAATCCAATATTGACAGAAGTGGTACAAAACGAAAAGAAACCCAAATGAACCAAGTCACCAGCTTGTTCCTCCTCGTGCTCGTTCGTTGCAGAACCCTACCTTGGCGCCCTTTCGGGTTTTCACCAAGGTTGCCCCCACCCTTTTTGCTTTTTTTTTCTCTTTTTTTTTTGTTTTTTTTTTGTTTTTTCTTCTCTTTTTTTTTCTCTTTCTCTTTTTTTTTGAGGTGCCCTTTCGAGTTTTCACCTAAGGAACAATAGAAAAGTTCGACCATGATCGACTCAGGAATATGAGTTGAAGATTGCTGGCATCAGTAAACTGCACTTCCCTTAGAAGTTTAGGTGAAGGCATTATGGACATCACGTGCCAGTTGATTAGCGAATTTTCTAATAGAAATACAGCAAGTGACGAAGCCAGGACTTTTGGGCTTTTGTAATGAGGTCAGGTGGGGTGTTTCAAGAAAAGTTAAGGCTTGAAATCAATTTGTTCTTATGAAAGGTGAAATAACTTGAGATTGTATCATTTGAAATCATCTCCAATTTTGAACGAAACTGAGCAAAATTTGCCCCAGTTTGATTGAATTCTCTCTTTTTGTATTTTTCATTGCATTTTCCTCACTTTTGCATTTTTCTTCAAAAACTAAATTTGCCCCAGTGTGGGGTTCTTCCTTTTTTTATCTCTCTTTCAAAATAAACTTGCCCCAGTGTGGGGTTTGCAATTCTCAGGGGCTGTCAAATGAAAATTATGGTTCTGATAGCTCAAAGAGGATGACTAGGGATGAAATGTTTTGATTGGAAAGGAAGATGGCCTGACTTTTGCCTCGTCTCTTGCGTGATTTCCTAAAAGAAATTTGCATAATCAAATAAAGAATTTCTTGCACATGTCTGAGTTGATAGGTTGAGGGAATGTCTGTCCATCCATCTCTACCAAAATGAGTGCTCCGCCAGGTAATACCTTTTGAACAATGAATGGCCCTTGCCAATTTGGAGCAAATTTGCCTTTGGCCTCATCCTGCACTGGCAAAATTCGTTTAAGTACTTTGTCGCCTTCCTCAAATGTTCGCAAATGGACTTTCTTGTTGTAGGCTCGGGGCATGCATTTTTGGTAACATTAGCCATGACAAATAGCATTAAGCCGTTTTTCATCAATCAAGGACAGTTGTTCAAAATGCTGTTTTATCCAATCAGCCTCTTCCAACTTGGTCTCCATTAAAACCCGCAATGAAGGGATTTCGACCTCGGCAGGTAGCATAGCTTCCATTCCATGCATGAGCGAATAGGGGGTTGCCCCAGTTGAAATTCGAATAGAAGTCCGATATGCCATTAGTGCATACGGAAGCTTTTCATGCCAATCACGGTGCTTTTCGGTCATTTTTCGGATGATTGTCTTCAAATTCTTGTTTGCAGCTTCCACGGCTCCATTCATTTGTGGTCTATAGATGGCAGAGTTGCGATGTCTGATTTTGAACTGCTCGCATAGCCCGTCCACCATGTCATTGTTGAGATTCTTGGCATTGTCTGTAATTAGTGTTTCTGGCACCCCAAATCGGCATATGATGTGATCTCTTAAGAAATTTGCCACCATCTTCTTTGTCACGTGCTTGAATGATTCTGCTTCAACCCACTTGGTAAAGTATTCAATTGCCACCAATATAAATCGATGTCCATTTGAACCAGGAGGGTCAATTGTGCCGATCACGTCCATACCCCACATTGAGCAGGGCCATGGAGCAATCATATTGTGCAACTCGGTGGGAGGAGCGCGTATAATGTCACCATGCACTTGACATTTAATACATCTCCGGACAAAATCTATGCAATCGCGTTCCATCGTAAGCCAAAAATATCCGGTTCTCATAATTTTCTTTGCCAACAAATGTCCATTCATGTGAGGTCCACAAACACCGCTATGTACCTCTTTCATCATGTATTGAGCTTTGTCTTCATCGATGCACCTTAAAAGGTTCAAATCTGAGGTCCTTTTGTACAACACCTCTCCATTTAAGAAAAACTTCGAGGCCACTCTGCGCACGAAACTCTTGTCATTTGCACTGGCTTCTGGAGGGTAAGACCCGGTTTTGATAAACTCCTTAATATCATTGTACCAAGGGCTATTGCCAGAAGATTTGTCTATGACCCAACAATGAGCAGGCTTGTCCTGGAGTTGGATTCGGATAGGCTCAATTCCTAGTTCGTCCGGATATTGTATCATAGAAGATAAGGTGGCCAAGGCATCTGCAAATGCATTTCGGGCTCGTGGGAGATGTCTGAATTCCAAACTTTGAAATTGTCTAGCCAGATTGAGCAAATTACAATGGTATGGCAAGATCTTGGAATCTTTGGTTATCCATTGTTTCAGCGTTTGGTGCACAAGTAAATCTGAATCACTGAAGGCTATCAACTCTTTAACTTCCATTTCCAAAGCCATTTTAAGACCAAAAATACAGGCTTCATACTCAGTCATATTGTTTGTACAGGCGAATTGTAATTTAGCAGCTCCGGGGTATGCTTTCCTTCCGGAGATACAAGAACGGCTCCGATTCCAGCTCCGAAAGAATTAGCGGCACCATCAAAAAACAACCTCCATTCGGGGCACCACTCGCTCATATCTTCTACGGCACCAACAAATAAAACCTTTTCGTCAGGGAAATAGGTATAGAGTGGTTGATACTCATCGTCCTTTGGATTTTCTGCCAAATGATCGGCTATAGCTTGCCCCTTGACGGCCTTTTGCGAAGTGAAAACAATATCAAACTCTGAAAGAATCATCTGCCATTTGGCCAGGCGCCCAGTTGGCATCGGCTTCTCCAAAAGGTATTTCAAAGGATCGGAGCGGGATATGAGATAAGTGGTATGACTTAGCAGGTAGTGTCTCAACTTTTGAGCCGCCCAAGCCAATGCACATCAGTTTTTCTCAATAAATGAATAATGAGCCTCATACAGGGTGAATTTCTTGCTAAGATAGTAGATGGCTTGCTCTTTCCTTCCGAAATCATCGTGTTGTCCCAGAAAACACCCTACTGCTCCGTCGAGCACAGATAAGTACATGATCAGAGGCCGGCCCCGTTTGGGTGGCACTAGGATTGGAGGCTGCAGCAAATAATCTTTAATCTTGTCAAAAGCCTGTTGGCACTCCTCATTCCAATGCAACGGCACATTCTTTTTTAACAACTTGAATAGTGGCTCGCACGTAGCGGTTAATTGGGCAATGAATCTTCCAATGAAATTAATCTTGCCTAAGAAACTTTTCACATCTTTCTGCGTTTTCGGCACTGCCATGTCTCGAATTGCCTTGATCTTTGCCGGGTCTATCTCTATGCCCTTTTTGCTGACAATGAATCCCAACAGTTTACCAGCTGGTGCTCCAAAGGCGCATTTCGCAGGATTTAGCTTCAAATTGTACTTCCGTAACCTTTCGAACAACTTTCTTAAATCAATCAAATGGTCTTCTGCTTTCTTGGTTTTGATTATAATGTCATCCACGTAAACCTTCATCTCCTGGTGGATCATATCATGAAACAATGTAGTCATAATCCTTTGATAAGTAGCTCCGGCATTCTTCAAACTAAACGGCATGACTCGATAGCAAAAAGTTCCCCAAGGGATGATAAAAGCAGTTTTTTCCCTATCTTCTTCGGCCATTAAGATCTGATGATATCCAGCGAAACAATCACAAAAAGACTCAATTTCATGTCCGGCAGTGTTGTCTAGAATGATATGGATATTTGGCAAAGGAAAGTCATCTTTAGGGCTAGCCTTATTGAGGTCCCTATAATCAACACAGACTCGCACTTCTCCATTTTTCTTTGGAACAGGGACTGGATTTGAGAGCCAAACAGGGTAATGGGATACAAGGATGATATTAGTCTTAAGCTGCTTTTCAATTTGTTCTTTTATTTTGAGGCTCATGTCTGGTTTGAATTTACGGGGCCTTTGTTTTACTGGTGGAAAAGCTGGGTTTGTGGGTAATCTGTGCACCACTACATCAGTTAAAATGCCAGTCATATCATCATAAGACCATGCGAACACATCTTGAAACATAGGCAAAAACTCAACCATCTCCTTTTTCTGCTTTTTGTTCAAATGAATGCTGATTTGTATCTCCTTAACTTCAGTCTCAGTACCAATGTTAACAACTTCTGTTTCTTCCAAGTTCGGTTTAGATTTCTCCTCATATTGTTCAAGATCTTTTGAAAAAGAATCAAATACTTCCTCACCATCACTCTCGCTTTGAAATTCGGGTTCCATAACTTCCAAGTCGTGAGTGATATAGAGATTGTCATCATTAAATTCCAGAACAGTGATATCCAAAGGGTCAAATAATTTTATTTTTGGCCATCTGAAAGAATTAAGAAATTCGAGACAATAAGCAAATAGACACATGAATGAACGACATGATAAAACAAACTATGCACTTTCATAAAACTTCAAATCAAAACGGAAACAAGCATAAGACATAAGTGCAAAAGATGCTTTCATTGAACTATTTACATATGTAAGAAAAAAAAGTTTTCATGAACTTTAGTAAATGACAACCCCCTGTAGATTTACCGAAACTCCTTTCGCACGGGGAAGTACTCGGCGATCCAGTTGTGTATAGCTCCTTGGGGAATGTCTGGGAATTCGGCATCAGTTGACGGGCCATTTTCGGATATCGCTCCCACAAACAAATGAGTTAAGCTTGTCTCCACTTCGTCAATTGAGCTAAACTCAGATGTAATGACTTCAGCTGGCTTTGGAAAGGTATAGCGTAACGGCGGAATATCTAGCGCACTTCGTTTGCCTTCTTTTTCTGCCCTTTTGCGCGTTTTCATCTCTTGTATATCTCTGGCAGTCGGACGGAATCCCAAACCAAATTGGTCCTTCTTTTCGATGAGTTCCACGGGCTTCAGCATGCCTTGCAGATTGCGCCCCAATCCCTTATCGAATTCATATCCTCCACAAATCATCTCCTTGGCCATCATAACACTGGCCATTGGCAAAACCCTTTCGTCATTTGACTCCTCGCTTGTTATCCAACTCACAGAGACAATATCAGTTGTATGATAAGAAGACACTGAAGCATTTCGGTTACCATCCTCCTCAGGCTCGGAATCAGTGGTTACAATGCAATCTTCTTCAGCAAAATTGGTTATCAGCTGGTCGTTCACCACAAATTTCAGCACTTGATGCAGGGAAGAGGGTACAGCGCCCGAGCTATGGATCCACGGCCGTCCGAGCAAAACATTATAGACACTAGGAAAATGCATAACTTGGCAGGCTATCTGAAATTGAGCGGGCCCCATTTCTACCACCAAATTTACTTCTCCTAGGGACTCTCTTTGGGCTCCATCAAATCCTTGAACTACGGTCTCTAAGGGTTTTAATTTAACATCTTGCAACCCTAGCTTCACCAAAGTGCTCCAGGGACAAATATTGAGGGCAGACCCATTATCGATCAGTACTTTAGGCAACATTTTCCCATTGCACCTCACAGCTACCTATAAGGTTTTGTTATGACCAGTTCCTTCCGCTGGCAGCTCTTCATCAGAAAAGGTGATTTGTGTGGAAGTCAGTACATTCCCAACTATGTGTGAGAAATTGTCAACCGAAATATCCTTGGGAATACGAGCCTTAGTCAACACTTCAAGTAATGCATCCCTATGCAAGTCTGAGGTGAAAAGCAAGTCTAGGATGGAAATTTGGGCAGACATTTTGTTCAATTGCTCAACCACATTGTATTCGCTTCTCTTAAGCCTCTTGAGAAAATCCCACGCTTCTCTTTCGGTCACTGCAGGTTTGGTAGTCGATTCACAATTGCTTCCTTGGACTGGGGCACTAGCGGCGGATGGACTGGTAATCCTCCCTGACCTCATAACAACAGACACTTTTTCCTTCAAAACTGGTTTTCCTTCGATTTGCAAAACGGGCTCACTATAATTCCACGGCACTTGTCGTAAGCTTAAAACTGGCGCTTGTTCTGGGAATTCAATTACTACAGGTTCTAAGGCCGCACTTTCAGATAGGGTTAGGTCTAAAATGAAGGGCTTTTTGCCTTCCTCATACGATGCCTCCTCTATCACAAATGGTTGGTCCATTATCCCAAATACTTCTGTCTTATTTGACACGCTTCGAACAAGCTCCTCAAATTCCTCATCATCCATAATAACTCCCACAGTATCAGTGTGTTCCGGCAAGGGGTTCTTGCTCACATTCGGTCCTTGCTTTCTCTCTTCCTAACCACGATTTCCCCTGCTTCTAACATGTCTTGAACTCTATGTTTAAGGAGTCGACAATTGGCCGTGGAGTGACCAGGTGCTCTTGAATGATAAGCACAAGTAGCTTGTGGATTATACCCAGCCGGCATGCCATACGGGTAAGTTCGAGGGGGAATCACGCCTATTTTATCGGCAGCCTTTAATTGTTCATACAACTGATCGAAAGGCCTGCCAAGGTTGGTGAAGGTTCGGGTGTGATTTTGATTGTAGGCTTCAGCAGGTTGGGGATAGTTATAGGTGGGTCTGTTCGGTGGGGGAACTTTTTGATGGTAAGGGGGTCGAGGACGAGTTTGTTGAAAGCTAGGTTGGGATATTTGGAAAGGGACCATAGGCGGGTTGGCGTAGTTTGGACGAGGTCGGGGGTGCGAGATATTGGTACTGTAGACAGGGTAAGGGCTTGGATAGTAGGGATAAGGTGAATATGTTGGTTGGCGTTGAAATCGGGGTCTTGGTGTAGGGTTTTGATCCCAGATGAAGGCAGCTTCCCCCTCTTTCTTCTTAAATTGCGGCTTTTCCCACTACTCCCTTGTCCTTGTAAAGCATCCAACTGGGATTTGAGGACAGAGACATTAACAATCTTTCCAGCTCTTACAAAGTCATCGAACTCTTCAAGCTTATTGACAATAGCGGCAAACGAGCATCCAGTCATGCGGAAAATTTCTTCAAAGTACGGCGGATCATATGCCTTAATGAAAGTACGGATAATTTCATCCTCGGTCATTGGTGGCTCGACTTTTGCAGCTATTTTTCTCCACCTCTTGGCATAAGTCTTGTGATCCTCGGAGGGTTTTCTCTTCGTTCCTTCCAACGTGGTTCGTGTCGGAGCCAGCTCGCAGTTATACTCGTACTGCCTCACAAAAGCATTGGACAAGTTAATCCAGGTTTTCACTTCTTCGGGCTTCAGGTTGGAGTACCAGTCGAGTGCATCCCTCTCCAGACTTTCGGGGAATAACCTTAAAGGCAAATTCTCGTCATCTACAGGTTTTCCCAACTTGTTAGCAAACAGCCGGAGGTGTGTATTGGGATTGCCTGTTCCATCATACTTGTTAAATTTAGGGGTTTTGAACCCCTCAGGCAACTGAACATTCGGAAAAAGGCAAAGCTCGTCGTAATCCAGAACTCCTTGCTTGGTCAACCCTTGACTTTTCCTCATAAATTCATCAAAACCGTCAAGGCGCTTAAGCAGCTTCATATCAATGGGAGCGGAAGATTCCCCCATTTCTGGCTTGGTTTGAATAGTATGGTCTGGCAGGAATGGCTCAGCAGCAGTGTGATAAAAGGTGTGTGGCTCAGGTGGTATATTTGAAGTGACTTGGGGTTGTGGACCTCGCATGTGAGTAGGGAAAAATGAAGGATTAGGAGGGTAAGTGTATGGCCAATTTGTGGTGGGATAGGTGAAAGTTTCTTCGGGTGGAATAGGAAAGGATGGAGTAACGGTGGCTTGAGTCAAAGGTATGACAAATGGCTCTTGCTCAGGCTGCCTGACGGGTACAGGTTCGGGTTGAACTCCGCTGCTGATTAGCTCGTCAATCAACTTTCTTTGGGCTGCCATCTCGGTAGCCATCTCACCAAATTTAGTGAGCATTTCGCTTAGCTGAACCCCCAAACTCGTAGTCTCAGGCTGGGCGGTAGTAGCAGACCTATCCGATTGTTCCGGTTGTGAACTCATGTTTACACGACTCCTCTGGGCTCTACTGCGGGATCGCGTTATGATGGGGTTTCGAGGAGAAGCTATGTTTAAATATTACCTGAAAATATGAAATGATTTGCCTTTAGATCTTAGCCCTGGCTTAGCTTTTCCAACAAAAATAAAACAAAGAAAAAGAAAAAGACAAGAGTTAGTAGATATCCAAACAAAAGTTGAATGCATGTCCTATTGGGGAGCCCTTTTTGTGCCAAGGGTAGGCCTAGTATGATGCAACACCTTCGAAATGGGACCCGTAACACAAACCTGTTTTTGACAACAATTCTAAACAAGTGCAAAAGAGAAATCGCTTTCATTGATAAGGCTTGCCAATATTTACATCATGTCACGAAGACGATTCCGTGCAAGATTGCCAAAACTTTTGAGCCTATCTAATACAGAGTCCCTAGTTTCTCTAGCATATGGAACTCTAACATGTTCAGCTTGGTCATACAATTCTCCGCACTTCCTTTTCAGCTCTTGACGCTTTTCTCGTTCATTTTCATATAATTGCTTGTGTTGCTCTGCTATCCCTTTGTATGTCTCGACAGACTTACTTAATTGCAGAATTTCTTTATCCTTTGCTTCGATAACAGCTTTCAACCTTTTCACCTCCTCGGCTGGCTCATCTTGTGTTCCTTGTGTAGCGGACCTTCTTATCCAGTCTTCGTATTGTGGAGTGGTCAATCCCTTTTGCTTGAGTTCCGGGACGTATTTAAACCTCTCGTCATCGGATAGCTTCACCCATGCCTCAATAATCCGATCTTTCATAGGCAATTGGTTTGGGCATGTTTCTTCATCAAAAATGATGGTAAACTCTTTCATATCAAGTGCAGGCGGGACTTCTTGGGTGCGTCCTAACTGTCTAAGAAACCGCTTTGGGGTGTATGCGGTGATTCCTTGGGTACCCAATAAAAGAACAAATTTGGATGCTTGAGTGTGGAGAACAGATTTGATACAATTGGTCCAATCCAATACCCATCTAATATTTTGATCAGTCATATTCTTCAAGAAATCCACAAACTCAGATGCATTATATGGTAGACCCTCTCGGTTAACCCTCTTATGATGTGTAGTTATCTAGTTGTACGCAGCCATTGGTAGACCCTCGGGAATAGACGATCGCCTCATGAAGTGCTCCATACCCCATACATGTAGAATCCAATTTGAACCACGGAAGAACTTTTTCCCTCTCTGACAAGCAGTGCAGGCTATGAAAATATCGGCCAAAATAGTCGGTATAATAGAACACTGTTTATCTTTCACTCCTAGGAATAGGTCGTATAAGATCTTAGTGAACTTAAAGGCTATCTTTTTGTCTTTTCTAGGGAAAAAAATAGGTTCCAGCCATAACCAACCCGTATACCCATACTCTCTTTCATTCCCAGATTTCCTTGGAAGTGAACAAGAAATCTTCTAGGTGCCTCTCAAACCCATCCTTCAAAGCGAATCGATCAAATAAGAACGTTGCCTCTATATTTTGGTCCGACCCTCGTATTGCTGATTCCTTTAACCCGGTGAAACGACAAAATTCGACTTTGTTAGACACTAACGGAAATATCACGGCAGTTCCCTGGATCGGCAAATTGAGAAATCCGGCGACCTCCTCAATTGTTATGATCATTTCCCTTTTTCCTAGTCTAAAAGCGGAACAAGTGGGGTCCCATAGATGCACCAAAGCTTCTACCAAATAGCCGTCGGACTTAATGTCCTTGAAATCCCCGATGTGTCCTAATCGACCGGCTATTTGGTTAATCTCAATGGGCGAAAGCAACGTGGGCCATCTTTGTACCACCGGCGGTACTACTAACATCTGTTGAACTAGGCGTGGACTTTCCATCTAGAAACAAAACCGGAGTCAAATACCTTACCTACAGGTCCCATTTCTCTGGTTAACATGAATTTAAACGTGCAAATCCCAAGATAGGGTTAAATACCCATGGGGATATAGGGTTGGCTTGTCCCTAATGTGGGATTCCCTAAGTGGCATTCCCTCTAGGGTTTATGCATGATGCCATTTTATCAAAGCGAGCACACATGCATTACACAAAATGAAACATGACCTAAAGGGACCCCTTTTGTACGCCGGGGTAAGCCTAGAATGAAATGTATTCATGTTACGCATGCGAAACGTTGAATTTAAACGTGTCACATTCAAACGGGGTAGGCTCCTAGAGAGTGCTATGCCAGGACTCTTATTTCCTAGGGCTAATGAATGCAATGGAGACACAAACCACGAAAGGTTAGTTCAATCATATAAATACACATAACACATTGTAGCAAAGCAATACAAAGAGATAAAGTAATAAAAAAGAATGGAGGGGTTGGATCCCTCCCCTCGTGAACGGTGTCCCTAACAGGGTAAGGCAGACTCTACCCTAGGCAATTCTAATATGGATGCATGAGGTTGGGGTTCACTAATGCATCTAGACTCGATAAGCTCAGGTCCCCGAGCCTTCAGACTTGGAAACCAAAGGTCATCACCCCCAAGGTTCCTTGTCGGTGGCTCGAGCGATTCCCCAGACAATGCTACGCACACGTTGTGTCACGGCTACATGTCCGGGTGAATCTAAAAAAAATCCTCAACCTTCGACTAAAAGCTAAAGGTTATTAACCCAAAGCTTAAAGAGGAAGATTGAGTGACCCCTCGGATCATGTTACGCACACGTCGTGTCGCGATCACGTGTCCAAGTAGGTCGCCTAAAATCCTAATAGGGTGGAGTGGCGTGACAAGCCACTAAAAGAAAAATAAATGAGGGATAAAAATAAAGCGTATGCACGTATGCTAGTGCTTTGTTTGGAGGGGAGGGATCAAGAACCAACGCGAGGCTCTAGGGTAAAATCCCCACCCAAATGCAATGCAAAACGCGGGATAAACATAAATAAACCATCCATCCATCAAAATCAATCGTATGCAAAGGGTGAGGGAGTGAGTTGATACGCGAAATGCAAAAATCCTAAAAAAATGCAATCCTAAGCATTCAAATGTAATATATAAGAAGGTTAAAAGAAGAAAATAATCGACTAAATCAAATGCTCGGACTCTCTAAGTCCCCAGTGGAGTCGCCAGCTGTCGCGCCCCATTTTTTATAAAAAATAAAAGAAATGGTTTTAAAAGGTGAATTTTTGTTTTGGAAAATGAATTTTGATTTACAAGGGAAAATGAAGAAAAATATGGGTCTAAATGGGACATGAAAATGCGACGATTTGACCCAAAATATAGTTTAAAAAGGGATTTTTGAAATAAAAATCGGAGTCGCCACTTGGTATAGAATTAAGGTGTACCAAGTCACCTAAAATGAATTTTTTAAAGAAAAAGGTAGAAAGAAACCCCTTTTAAACGACTCCTAGTCTACGTAAACCAACGAAAAAGGTTCGGGAGTCACATTTGCCGAAGGGGAAGGCAAGGATAAAAATCCAAGGCACCCCTTTGACCTAGCCAAGGCTAGTTGTGTGATTTAGTCAAAGATTTTCTTGTTTTAATCAAAAGATTTATCACATTTGGACGTACTATATGAATAAAACCCTAGACCTAGGGGGTATCGAGGGGTTGAAATTTCCCTTCAAAGCTTGAATGGTGCCAATCACATTAATTGTGACGCCCAATAACGACTCTTTGGAGAGGTCACAAATAATGCAAAAATATGAGACTCTAAGAAGAGGAAAAAGGTAAAATAATTATAGGAATATACATGTCTTAAAAGAATGCATCATGTCGGGTACGGGGACTAATGTTCGTGACTCAATTTTTCCTTTAATAGAGGGAATACGAGCGTGCTAAGGCTAAAAAGCCAAACTCGTCCATATCCCATATTTAAGGGGTTTTCCCTAATCTAGTCTAGCAAATGAACTAACCTAGTTCTAATACCTATATGAAATGCAAGACTAATGTCATGTTTCATGCAAAAGGAAGAAGTGATATACACTTAAGGGAAAATATAGGAAAAGGGGTGTACATATATAAGGAAAATGCCACGCAATATGGTGAAAGAGGCCCTAAAAAGTAAAGATATGCATGAGATGAAATGATTTATCACACAATCATGATCTAACGCGCGAAGGGCTCCTAAGGGCTAGCGTTGGACTAGCCTACATCTATGCTCTCTCACAAGCGTTGGACTTGCAAGAGCTCGAGGGGACAACCATGACTAGCATTGGACTAGCCACGGTTACGTGCGTTGGCATCCATCGTACAAATATAGAAGCAATGTGCATAATTAAAGCAAGTAGACATGTGAGCACGTAATTCACATAACACATAAGCATGCATATCTAGATACCAAAACCTAAGAAAGCGATTAAACACATAGCACCTAAGCATACAAAACACATAAGGCAATTAATGCCCTAACTATTACATTTTTAGGGGGGAGAGCCTACTACAATCTAAAAGGGGAAATAAGAAGAGTAAATCCTAACTATTACATTGGCTAGCGAAGACATGTCTTCAAGAGAGGCGCCAAAACCTAACTATTACAAGTTGGGGGGTTCAAATGCCCTCAAATGATTTGCCAAATTGAAATTACTTTAGGACCTAATTGCAAGACATTAGAACATAAATGGGCCTTTGTAGCATGAGGAGAAAAAATATGAGGTTGAACGCAATTTTTGAAAGATTTGCATGCATGCAATTGAAAGCTTTCGGCCAAAACTGAAGCTATCTTCTACCATTTCTGCTGCAACCTTTTGCAGCCGCAACTCATATCAAGTTCGCACCAAAGCATTCATAGATTCCGATCAAAACATGCAGCCTCGTCATTAATCATTTAGGCACAAGATTTAACTAGCAAAATAGATGATTAAACTCACTCAAAGGGCTGCCAGGGAGAAAAAAACAGCAGATACCAAAGGATAAACACATCAGCTTTTTACATTTTTCTACCTCAACTTAGATATGTTCACATGCCAATACTCAACAAACTCTACTAATCTAACATTCAAACCAAAATGCCAAGCTTCAACTCATTGTCGTTAACATCCCCAAGCATAATCATCTAGCCCCCATAAGATCTAACTGAAACAGCCGGGCATAAAATGCAGCAAAAGAAAGAGTGAAACTTGTGGCAAAGCATGAGAATGAATGCAGCTTATCAAGAACCTAGGAAACTTGCAACCCAACATTTATTATATTCATCATGAACACAAGGTTAAACAAACAACAAAGGAAATTTGGGGTAGAGAGGGGCCAAAAGTATGCATTTTCCAAAATTTTATGCAGCCTAGTCCAAACTCTCTTCTTCGCAGGAGCTTCTGCAACTCTCAGACGCAATCCCAAATGCACCATTAACATCTCAACCTAGTTCAGTTTGAGCCAAACAACAAAATCACCAAATGTTCTCCTCATCTTTACCATAAAATTCTCACGTTTAAGCACCAGAAAATTCAGATGGAAGATCATACAAGCATCAAATAACAAAATTCTGCAATTTTCCAGATTCGATTCTCTACCATTGCTGTGTTTATTCAATGTAATTTTCCATCCAAACACTGCTAAAACTTCAACCAAACATCAAACTTCGACCTTAAGCCAAAAGAAAAACAACATTCAACGTCCAAACATACCAAAATCAGTCCCAAAATGCAATCTTTTCTCAAAAAATTTTTCTTCAGTTCATAGGTTTTTAATATAATCACTTTTTGGGTTCATACAGCATCCACAACCTAATAACAAAGTCGAAATGACGGATCCACACAAATCCCAAGCAAACATGCTTAACATACAAATAAATAGCAAAAGACATCATCTTTGAGGCTGTAAAACACAAAACCAACGCAAGGTAAAAGCAAACAACAACCCACGGGATGATGGAGAATATTATTTACAAACTTGGAACAACTAGAAACCGATCGAGACTCTTCTCACAAAACCAGAAATGACATCTTAATATTAAGGCCTGAACACCAGGAAAAGGCACGAGCTTTTACCGTAACGAAGGAAAAAATTGGCAAGCAGACCAAGTTGATGCCCAAAGCTATACCCTTTCGATGCCGTTTCTTCCCTTCGCCACTGGTTTTTTCTTTCCGAAAACTTTCACTTTTCCTTAATCTCTCCTTCTTTATCTCTCCCGCAGCTTTCTCTCTCTCACTTCAGCCCCCGTCACCCCAATCTATCCCTCTCTATATATAAACCCTCAAACCTAGCATTAACGGTTGTTGTTCTCTTTCTGCATTTTCGGATGATTTCCGGCCGTGAGATGGCCATTATCTCACATGTGTTTGGAGCTTATGGATGAAGCCATATGGCCTGTACCATGGTCATCTGACGGAGCCAAAAAAAAGTGAATGAAAAACACTTGGAAAAGGAATTGAAAAATGACGCTGCAATTTTTTGTTTCTGCATTCTGTTGGCATGCGGCTTTTTTTTTAAACAGTAAAAGGAAATAAACATATTTTTATGAATGATTTTCTCTTTTGACAAATTTTAAAAAATCTTGCAATAAATAAAATGAAATAAAATAAACAGCTAAAAGGGCGAAAACGAATACAAAATAAAAATAATAGATAATAATGATAAAAAATGCTATACAGATGCCAAAAGTCTAAAAACTAAAATCATGAAATTAACAAATAAAAATAGATAGGCATTATCACTAAAACAGAAATAAAAAAGCATACAAATTATTTAAAAATTTGGTGTCTACAGAATCTTAACTAGCCGTTTTTGTACGTTTGGACTAGCTTTGTATATATTATTTTTGATGATGTCGTTCCCTTATGGACTTTCTTTGTTATACTTGACTGACTGTTAATGTGTGACTTGTTTGACACTGTTGTGTGATATGAATATATGGCTTGGTTGTAAATTTCTTTTGGCTCCTTACTTACGTTTGCTATAACCTTTATCGTTATATTTACGTTTTACCTAGATCGACCAGATTCCATGGAAGGGACACGTAGTGATCGGGGCCGTGGATGCGGGAGTAGGTAACCCACGTCTGAAAAGGGCACTGGGAAAACCTCGTCTGGACCAAACCCTGAACCTATGATTGATCCCAATGTCCAAATAGTTGCTGCCATGCAACAAATGACTGATTTGCTAGCCCAAGTGGTGAACAACAGGGCCAAAACCCTAACCCCCATCCTGGCAACCTCGGTAATCATGTGGAGAGCGAGGACAGGGCCCTCAAAAGGTTTCAGAAGTTTGCCCCACCAAAGTTTATTGGGGGGCTTGATCCAGATGTGGTCGAAAGGTGGCTAGAAAAGATGGTGGACATCTTTGTTGCATTACATTATACGGAAGAGAGGCAGGTGACTTTCACTCTCTTTCAATTGGAAGGGGTAGCCCGTTCTTGGTGGAACGTCATACGGCAAAAGTGGGAACGGGAACAAACGCCAAGGACGTGGGTAAATTTCATGAGGGAATTCAACACCAAGTTTTTCCCTCCTTTGGTTCAAGAAAGGAAAGAGGACAAAATTATCCAGCTTTGCCAGGGGACCCAGACTGTGGCCGAGTACGAGAGCCAATTCACTCGGCAGTCCAAATTTGCGCCCGAACTCATCATGACCAAGCAACGAAGGATAAGGCACTTTGTCTAGGGCCTAAACATGAAAATTCAGAAGGACCTCACGGTGGCCCAAATTAATGCTTTTAGTGAGGCTGTGGAGAAGGCTCAACGGCTGGAAAGCGCCAAGCTTCAAGTGAGGAACTTTCAAGGTAAAAAGCGAGGGTTTCCTGGTAGTAGCTCAGGATAGGGGGGATAAGAGTACCCCTCCCAAGTTTGGACGGGGAGTTGGAGGTGAAAGGCAGTCGAGAGTATCGAGAGGGGCTCAATCAAGGGGTGGCCAAGCTGGGCGAGGCCAAAGAGGAAATTTCCAGGGGGGCTCAGCCTCGGCCTCTCGCGGTCCCTGCAGGCATTGTGGGAAGCCAAACCACAAGAAGGACAACTGTGACGCCCCCACTTTTCCTAAGGGCGAATCCGAGGGTATCGGCGGGACGCCTGCCTAGCTCGCGCCAGGACTCGAAATTTCAAAACAATAAAAACTAGATAAACCAAAAGCGTACTATTCACAATATATCCAACTCCAAAAGAGTTCTATTTACATCCCTAAAAGTAGCTATTCAGACCACTATATTACATTAGGATAACAACCAGCAAAAGTGGACCCTAAGAGCCTTATACAAACCACCAAAACAAAAAGAAACATCTTAGTTATCTGGCTATTACAAATCAAGCCTAACTATTCTAGTGATAGTGCCAAAAGTTCCCCGCGTCGGCCCATGTTAAGGAAAATAAAGGGAAAGGGGTAAGCTATATGCTTAGTAAGTAAACAGGGGTAAAAACATAAATTTCACATTAAAATAAACAATTATGTCACAAAAATGTCAAATAAAAAATATATAAATAACAACACAAGTAAGGATACGGGTTGGCTCCAAAGCCACGCCATGGTCCATGTGTGACCTCCTGTCGACACTCCGTCGACCACAAATAAGGTCCGCAGAACTCCACTTATACTCCTACCTAACACCTTATCACCCTTACTGGCCAGTCACCTCACAAACTTGCTCGAGCGAATGAAACGAAATTGAACTTGCTTCGCAAGTTCGGTTCACAACTTGAACCTACAAACTTGGTGACCTCAAGACTAGCTTGGACTAACTTCGACCAAGCCCCGGCCGGCTCGAATAGTCCGTCTAGGTCTTGAGATCGGGCCCACAATTTCATCATATTTCACAAATTTTACAAAAGTCACCCCGAACTACAAGCTCAAGGGGTTCAGTCCCAAAGCAAGTCATATACATATATCATGTACAATTATATGCACATATCAGGGTTTAGGTCGAGTGCGATAAAGTACACCCTCGCCTAAGTATCCTCTCATTCATGTCAAAGCACATAAGCAAGTTATACACAAAAATAGCCTGAATACTTACACCAAGATCAAGTATAGCAAAAATGTAAAGATCAAGTCACGTATCCCAACTAGTAGGCCCCACTGGCACCGTCTAGCCCGTCACCGTCTGAAATAAAAGATTATACTACATTATTCCATAAACGGCTACTAGAATGGATAAATCAAGCAAAACGGCAAAATTGGCACATGCAAGTGCGGAAACGGCAAACGAAAACGGAAACGGCAGATTTGGCACCTAGAACTGTTTTGATCAAATTTCAGGCTATGGTTATCGGATTGAAGTGCATGAGATACCGTTGCAAACCTAAGAAGAAGGGATATAACTTTCATGAAGACATCTCAAGCCAGATCTCAATGGAACTAGGACAAAAATGCACAAAACAGTTCCAGCCATTTCATTTTGGGTTACCAAACAGGCCCTGTTTGAAAGACCATAACTCATGACTCAGAGATCGGAATCAAGAAATTCTAGAGGCGTTGGAAAGCTCATTTATAAGGCTATAACATTTTGGTTTTGAGCAAAAGCTGAATCAGGACAGAGCATAGAGAAAAATGGGTCCAAAGTTCCTGTCAGAACTGTCCAAATTCAAAGGCAGTTCTAACAACTGTTCTTGTTTTGGTCATAACTGAAGCTACGAATCTCAGATTTGGATGAACTTTATACCGTTTCGAAGCTAAGACCAAGATATACATTTATTATGAAGAGACCAACACCCAGTTCGCACGTTATCAGGGCAAACCGAGCATGGTCAGAGGCAAAAATCTAAAATCGTAACACAATCCAGTGTTCAAAATAGGAGTGAGTGTTTTGGCTTTAACTTGGGCTACACTGATCCGTTTGACATGAAATTTTGTAGGCACACTAAGGACTTAAGAGGCTACAACTTTCATGTTTTGAGAAACTTTTGAATCAGCACACAGCATAAAGAAAAATAGAACTCAAGTTCGGATTTGTGGACTGCCCTGTTTCCAGTTTTGCCGATTTTTTTTTAACTTTGCAAACACATGGTCCATTGCTACGATTCTTATACAAGTTTTCTAACTAATTTCATACCAAATAATACTACATATATCAGCTTCTAAAAGGCCTATTAATGGTCCGAAATTTTCTCCCCAAATTACTATAAGATTTACCAAACACTAACCACAATCTAGATTCTAATCTCACCAACTCTAGCTACTTCAAAACTTAACCCATCAAACCCTAACCATCCAAGTTTTAACTAAACCAAACTAACTTCCCATTAACCTAGGGTTTCATAACTAAACTGGATTTGGTTAGGATCCATCCATACAAGTGAAATTAACACATCAAGAATTCCATTTACAAGCCAATTATTCAACCAAACCAACTAAGGAAAGTATAAAGAAAGAAGCCCTAATTCTCCTAGCCTTAATCAAAATTTCAGCAACATTATCACCAAATTAAACCATGAAATTACTCCATAATCACCATATACTCACCATATAAACCATAAAAGAACACAACTACAACAAAAGCATCACTTTTCATGGTTCCAAAACTTAATCACCAAGAGTTAACTTTCAATTAAGATGATTTACCTTCAATCAAGTCATGTTGGTGATCAATCCACAACAATCAAGTGCTCAAGTTGCAACCCCAAGCTCCACAACCGGGATGAGTGATTAAACTTGAAAGAACTTGGAAGGAATTTTCTCTTTTTCTTCCCTCTCAATCTCGGCTCTCTCTCTCTTTCTTTTCCTTTGGTTTGTTTTATTTTTGGCCTTATGATTATCTTACAAATCCTGTGGTGTAATATAAGTCAAAGCTTATGGAAGATATTTTCCTAACAACCAATCACATAAAAGCTTCAATTTTGCTCTCAAGCCCTTACACCTTCAACTTTGCATTTGATCAACTCTTGCCCTTAAACATTTGAAAAGCTTTCAATTAACTCCATAGGTTATAAACTTAATCTAGTCCAAAACATGTAATCACACTTAATTGCTTCACTAATCACTTTTCTTTCTTAATCACCTATACTTAATCATACTTTATCCTACATCAAAACAATTAAATAACAACTTTTTTGTCAAAGGCAAAATTAGGTTTTTAAACCCAACTTAGGGTTTCTAATACATTGCAACACTAGAGGTTTTGCTAGTTTAGGGTTTCTAACCTTCTTAAACCTACTTAACCTTTGTAAAACAATTCAAATCCTATACGTACCTGCTCCAACACACACTAAAATAACTACCTTTAAATACAACTCGAACTTATAATTAAATCAGGATTTTCGAATTAGTCCCAAAACCTAATGTTACCGCACAAATAACTCGCCTCACTTATTATCAAACTTAAGGACTAATCGGGGTCTCACAACAACTACTAGAGGAAGGAAGAAAAAAGCTTACGCTGTGAGAGTGCCGACCACCAACTTGCCACCTGCTTGGTTCTAAAACGAGATGAAAAGAGGAGTCAACAACCACCAAAGACCAATTCTGGACTAGTTAAGGGGGAAAGGACGAAACCCAAGGTGTCGGCTCGAGTGTATTCGCTAGAGCCACACCAGGTCCCTGACTCTTCTGAGGTCGTAGAAGGTACGATCCCTATATTCCACGATTTGCAAAGGTCTTAGTAGATCCTGATGCCACCTATTCCTTTTGTTGACCTGGGTCCCTAGTTTTTGATGATTATAAAACAAATGGATGTTGCTAACATCTCCTCAAAGGCTTTTTCAATAATGAAACAAATCAGGTTCAAAGATTAAGCACATTTGAAAAATACAGAGTATGCTGAACCTGTCGGACGCTCAAGAAGACAGTACCAGACATCCAATAATCATTGCACAACTTCGGACGCATGCTTCGGAAGTCCGATAGGATCCTTCGAAGTCGACAAAACTATCGGACGCTGAATACGTCTCTACCGGACGTCCGATAGAAACAAGATAATTTTTCAAATGTCTTTGTTTGCTGTCGGACGCACAAAAAGCTTGCACCGGATGTCCGAAAGAATTGAAAAAAATCTCTTAAACTCACTGCCTGCTGTCAGACGCATAAAACAGGGCTATCGGACGTCCGATACTTCAACGGCTAGTTGACTCTTCAACTACTTTCTATTCATTGGAAGTATTAATGAGGCACTTTCTTGATCCTATATAAATAGTGGTTGGTCAGATACTTCAAATAACTTTGACACACTGAAGATACAAAAGATCTAGAGTGATTTTGGTGAGAAAATACTCTTCAAAGAAGATTTGTGGTCTTAGTGGTGTGAGGTTCATTGTAAGCTTTTCATTTGTGAGTGAATACTTCATGAGTGTAGCTCTGTGAGAGTTGTCATGAGGGATAGTAAAACGTCTTGGCTTGACCGAATGGAGTTCGGGGCAAGGAGGAGGTGTACCTTCCTTTGTACATAAGAGTGATTATAATTCATCAACTTGAAGAAACTTGTTTGAATTAATCTACAAGCTCAAGAGGAGATGGGTAGTTATTTGGTTTGCAATTCTTTCATTTTTATTTACTTATTGTTACGTTTGTGATTTTTAAATTGTCTATCTCTTCCACTCACAAGCACTTGCGCTTTCTCATCAACTGCTCCATTGTGTGGTCGCCTAGAAAAGAGGTTGTTTTCGGTCCTAACAATTGGTATCAGAGCTTGGTCTCCTACAGATTAAGCTCAATCGGTTTTGGAGTAAAGATGACAACCAACAATGCTATGTTTTTTGAAGGACATTCTGTCATTAGACCACCTATGTTTAATGGGTCAAATTATGTGAGTTGGAAAGAAAGAATGATTATTTTTTTCCAATCTATTGATATTGAATTGTGGTTTATTATTAGTGAAGGTCCATATGATGCCTCTTTTATAGATGAAAATACTCAGAGATCTAGACAAAAAATAAGAAGTGAACTGACTGCTGCGGATAGAGCGTATCTCACATTGAATGCAAAAGCCATGAGTGTGTTATATTGTGTTTTAGATTCAAATGAATCTATTAGAGTCAAAGGCTGCAAGTTAGCCAAGAAAATTTGGGATAAACTGAGAGAAATTCATGAAGGTAGTGAGAATGTTAGAGAACAAAAGAAGTCCATTCTAGTTACAAAGTATGAATCCTTCAAGATGCAACCTCATGAAAACATTGATGAGATGTATTGTAGATTCAATGACCTCATTAAGGATTTGGAGGTACTGGAAAAAGAATACTCTCTAGGTGAGAAAAATAGAAAAATTCTGAATGCTTTATCGAAGGATTGAGAGAGTAAAGTGACTACCATTGAGAAAGCCAAAGATCTAAATATCTTGTCTATTGAATCTCTCATTAATTCACTGATTTCTTATGAGCTAAAACTCAAGTCCAAGGTGCAGGAAGAAGAAGATACAAAAGTGAGAAAGAATATTGCTCTGAAGGCTTCACAAGATGAAGATGATACAGCCTCCGTGAGTGAAGATGACATAAAAGGTGATGATAGTGATATTGCACTCATCACACGAGGCTTCAAAAGAATACTCAACAAGAGGAGATTCAGAAAAGGTGGACCTAGCAACTCCTTCCCGGGTCAGTCCAACAACTTGAGAAATAAAAGGAAGCTAGAGTTCAACAAAAAGCAAACTGATAAGTGCTTTGAATGCGGCCAACCTAGACACTATGCAATTGAGTGTCCAGTGATGAAGAAGAAAGAAGGAAGAAAATCAAGATTCAACAATTTTCAGTTTATATGGAATGAGTGCAACTCCGATGGTGAAAGTGAAGAGGAAGAAGAATCTACTCAATTGATTTTTATGGCCATTGGAGATGATGAGGTAACTGCATGTCGCTCTCAACTTGATAGTGATGATGAAACTGATGATGATTTTGAATCTTTCATTATAAAATTGCATGATAGTTTGAAAGAATCTTATGTTAGAAACAAGGAATTAAAACATAAGATTAGCTTTCTTCTTCAAGACAATACACGTCTTTTTCAAGAAAATAAAAAGGTGAAAACTAAAAGTGATTTCTTAAAAAAGAGTGAGACTGTTTTACACTTTGAACTTGATAGAAAAACAAGACTTTGTAAAATGTTAAAAAAGGAACAAGGTGATTTGATAAGAAGAATGAATAATTTAAATGAGTTGCTCCAACATAAAAAATAAGACTATTTTCAAAGTAATAAATAAAACCATTTTAAGATAAATTCTGCTGCAAATGAATTTGTTATTTATAAGAGACGACAAGTAAGATTTATTAAACCTGTTCATGTAAATAACTCCTTGGTTATGTGTATTTTTTGTTGTCAAAAAGGTCACATGAAAAGTGATTGTTATGTGAAAAAAAATATGAGAAGAGACATAAAATGCATGTGGATAGTTAGACATGATATTAACTCTAACAAGTAGGAGATATTGGTAAAATTGATGAGATTCTTATTCATAATGCCTTTTTGTAATTCTCTTTTGATGTTTCTGATGTTTTGAACTGAATTTTTCTTGATTTTTTACTAAATTTGTATGATGTCAAAAAAAATGAGAGAAAAGAACTATTCTGATCTAATGATGATTTGATCTGTTAAACTCTTTGTGATATGTTGGTATATTGGTGATTGCTGATTTCTGGTATCATTTCTCTGTTTTTGTTTGGAATGTTGGATTCCCTGTTATTGTTGTTGGATTACGGTATGAAATTTTTACTCTCACCTTATGATGACAAAAAGGGGGAGAAATGGATGCTATGTGTAAGAGGGAGTTATTCTGAATTCATAAGTTTAGATGCATTATGTGAGGGGGAGCTTATGCTTATATGCTCAATTTTTTTCTTTCTTCCATCCATTGTTTTGTCATCATCAAAAAGGGGGAGAATGTTGACCTTGGTCCCTAGCTTTTGATGATTACAAAACAAATGGATGTTGCTAACATCTCCTCAAAGGCTTTTTCAGTAATGAAACAAATCAGGTTCAAAAATTAAACACATTTGAAAAAGACAGAGTATGCTGAACCTGTCGGACGCTCAAGAAGACAGTACCAGACGTCCGATAATCATTGCCCAACTTCGGACGTATGCTTCGGACGTCCGATAGGATTCTTCGAAGTCGACAAAACTATCAGACACTGAATATGTCTCTACTGGACGTCCAATAGAAACAAGATAATTTCTCAAATCTCTTTGTTTGCTGTCGGACGCATAAAAAGCTTGCACTGAACATCCGAAAGAATTGAAGAAAATCTCTTAAACTCACTGCCTGCTGTTGGACGCATAAAATAGGGCTATCGGACGTCCGACACTCCAACGGCTAGTTGACTATTTAGCTACTTTCTATCCATTGGAAGCATTAAAGAGGTACTTTCTTAATCCTATATAAATAGTTATTGGTCAGATACTTCAAACAATTTTGACACACTGATGATACAAAAGATCTAGAGTGATTTTGGTGAGAAAATACTCTTCAAAGAAAATTTGTAGTCTTAGTGGTGTGAGGTTCATTGTAAGCTTTTCATTTGTGAGTGAATACTTCATGAGTGTAGCTCTGTGAGGGTTGTCCTGCGGGATAGTAAAACATCCTAACTTGACCGAGTGGAGTTCGGGACAAGGAGGAGGTGAACCTTTCTTTATATATAAGAGTGATTGTAATTCATCAACTTGAAGAAACTTGTTTGAATTAATCTACAAGCTCAAGAGGAGTTGGGTAGTTAATTGGTTTGCAATTCTTTTATTTTTATTTACTTATTGTTACGTTTGTGATCTTTAAATTGTTTATCTCTTCCACTCACAAGCATTTGTGCTTTCTCATCAACTGCTCCATTGTGTGATCGCCTAGAAAAGAGGTTGTTTTCGGGCCTAACACCGTTGTTAACCCCAATTTCATGCGTGGTATAGATATAAAACCTGCTAGTTTACCTTATGACCTAAAAGTCAGTACCCCCACGGGGGACCATCGTTTGATTACTAGTATGGTTTATAAGAATTGTGAAATTTGGGTAGGAGAGAGGAAATTGTTAAGAGATTGGATAAGCCTATCTATTAAGGGATATGATGTGATTTTGGGCATGGACTGGTTAGTCAAGTATAATGCTCAAGTTGATTGTAAGAAAAATGTGGTAGAATTCCGCATTCTTGGGGAGGCAACCTTAAGGTTAGATATAAGGGGTAGGTTAGCCTCATCTGCCTTAATCTCGGGCATTCGGGTTTGAAAACTGCTAAGTAGAGGGGCGCAAGAGTTTCTAACCTTTCTAATCAATACCCCCACTGATAAATTGAAGGTAGAGGATGTGCATATAGTAAGGGAATATTCAGATGTATTTCCTGATGAGTTAGTAGCCCTACCTCCGGAGAGAGAAACAGAATTCAAAATTGACCTGTTACCGGGAAGGTCGCCTATCTCAAAAACCCCGTATCGGATGCCCCCTACGGAACTTAGGGAGTTAAAGTTGCAGTTACAGGACCTTTTGGAATAGGGATTCATTCAAGAATGGGTTTCCTTGGGGAGCCCCTATGTTGTTCGTGAAGAAAAAGGATGGGAGTTTGCGGATGTGTATAGACTATCGGGAGTTGAACAATGTAACGGTTAAAAATAAGTATCCACTGCCCCATATTGATGAGTTATTCGACCAATTGCAAGGAGCAGTGGTCTTTTCGAAATTGGATTTTCGAAGGAGGATATCCCAAAAACTGCTTTCAATTCAAGATATGGGCACTACGAATTCGCGGTCATGCCCTTTGGACCGACCAATGCCCCTATTGCCTTCATGGATTTAATGCATCGGGTTTTAAAGCCCTACCTGGATCGATTTGTCGTTGTCTTTATTGATGACATCCTAGTTTACTCCAAGACGCGTGAGGAGCATGAGCAGCACCTAAGAACAGTTTTGCAAACTCTAAGAGAGCACTAGTTGTACACCAAGTTTAGTAAGTGCGAGTTTTGGTTGGAGAAAATTTCTTTCTTAGGGCACGTAATTTCCCAGGATGGCATCTTTGTTGATCCAGCGAAAGTAGAGGCCGTGACTGATTGGAAGAGGCCAGAAAACCTCGCGGAGATTCATAGCTTTTTAGGGTTGGTTGGGTACTACAGGCGTTTCATTAAAAACTTTTCCAAACTGGCCGGTCCTTTAACCGACTTGACCAGAAAACATGGTCGGTTCGTGTGGGATGCCAAATGCGAAGCGAGTTTTCGAGAGTTAAAGAAAAGATTAACCATGGCACCGATTCTAGCTTTGTCTAATGGAGTAGACGGTTTTACTGTTTATACCGATGCGTTGCGGGAAGGTCTGAGGTGTGTGTTGATGCAAAACCGGAATGTGATATCTTTTGCCTCTAGGAAGTTGAAACCCTACTAGCAGAACTACCCAACCCACAATCTTGAGTTAGCCGCAGTTGTTTTCGCTTTGAAAAAGTGGAGACACTATTTATACGGGGTAACTTTCGAGGTTTACTTAGACCATAAGAGTTTTAGATACCTCTTTTCGCAGAAGGAATTGAACATGAGGCAGTGACGGTGGATGGAATTTCTGGAGGACTACGACTGCACTATCAACTATCATCTGGGGAAAGCAAACGTGGTGGCTGATGCCTTAAGTCGAAAGACTCAAGTAGCGAGGTTAATGATTAAGGAGTGGGGTCTATTAGAATCCGTTTGTGAGTGGAACCTTGCCTTGGGAATCATAAGGTGATTTTTGGTAATGTTAAGGTAACATCCACCCTACTGGAGCGAATTAAAGAAGCTCAAAAGGAAGATTCTACGATACGGAAGTGGGGAGAGAAGGTGAAAAAAGGGGAATTGGCTGACTTCAAATTTAGTTCCGAGGGCATTTTGAAATATCGAAACCGAGTGGTGGTGTCTAAAGATGAAATGTTAAAGACAGAAATCTTAGAGGAAGCTCATCGGTCCAAGTATGCGATCCATTCGGGTAGTAGCAAGATGTACCAGGATCTAAAAGGAGCCAATTGGTGGGACAACATGAAGAAGGAAATTGCTTTATACGTGCAAAAATGTCTCGTTTGCCAACAAGTTAAGGCGGAGCATCAAAAACCATCTAGCTTGTTGCAACCTCTTGAGATACTCGAGTGGAAGTGGGAAAACATCACAATGGACTTCGTTTCAGGTTTGCCGTGAGCGCAACGAGAACATGATGCTGTTTGGGTAATTGTTGATCGGTTAACCAAATCGGCCCATTTCTTGCCGGTAAGCATGAAGTATTCCATGGATAAATTGACTCAGGTGTACATGGACGAGATCGTAAGACTACATGGAGTTCATGTGAGTATCGTTTTGGATAGAGATCCGCGCTTCGTATCTAGGTTTTGACAAAAATTACAAGAGACTTTGGGGACTAAACTCAACCTAAGCATCACTTATCACCCTCAGACGGATGGACAGTTGGAGCGAACAATTCAAACTCTCGAGGATATGTTAAGGACCTATATTCTGGATTTTGGAGATAATTGGGGTCAACATATGACCTTAGTGGAGTTTGCTTCCAATAACAGCTAACATTCGTCAATTCAAATAGCACCATACGAAGCGCTGTACGGGAGGATGTGCTGGTCACCGATCTATTGGGACAAAGTCGGCGAGAGGAAGGTGCTAGATCTGACAACTATTCCATGGATAGAAGATGCACGAGAAAAAGTCAAGTTGATACGACAAAGACTCCAAATAGCTCAAATCTGACAGAAGAGCTACGCGGACAATCGAAGAAAAGATCTGGAGTTCGAAGTTGGGGACCGTGTTTTTTTTAAGGTCACACCATTACGAAGTGTCACGGCGGGTAGAGGAAAGAAACTTCAACCGAGGTTCGTCGGACCTTTCAAGATTCTCCAGAGAGTTGGTAAAGTAGCATATCGACTTGAACTACCATCAAGTTTGTCCAGTATTCACGACGTCTTCCACGTCTCGATGCTTAAAAAGTATTATCCCGACCAGTCTCACGTTTTACAATCAGAGGAAATCGAAATAGATGAATCCCTCACCTATGAAGAGAAACTTGTACAGTTGCTTGACCGAAAGGTTAAAGAGCTGAGAAACAAACACATTCCTTTGCACATTCCTTTGGTGAAGATCTTGTGGAGAAATCATGGGATAGAGGAGGCTACCTGGGAGGTGGAAGAAGAAATGCAAAAGAAATATCCTGAACTGTTTTAAAATCAATGTGAGAAATTTCGAGGACGAAATTCTTTTAATGGGGAGAGAGTGTGAGAACCCGTAAATTTTCTTATTTTCTAGGCTTTAGTTTCTTTATTAGAAAAATTTTCTAGATAATTTTTGTGAGTAAATATGGTTTTTAAATCATTTTTCTAGTATAAATTAGTTCAAGAGATTTTAGGAGTGTATATTGGACGTGGGACCTGCTAGTACGGTAAGTTTGGTAAAATTCGGCCAATTAGATTAAATTTTGTATACAAGGATTAATTTACTAGGTATTAAGAGATAATTAGAGGTTACCCAAATGGATTGGTGTGGGAGAGACAAAAGGATAATTTTAAGCCAAAAGGGTGACAAGTGTCACTTTCCTACTTAATTTTGGACTTTGACCACTATTCATGAACTTTACTAAAATCCCAAAATGGACCAAAAACCTTCATTTTCTTCACTCATTTGGCCGGCTCTCTCAAGAAGGAAAAGAAAGAAAAACCTTCAACTTTCATCAACCAATCTTGCTCAATCTTGCGATTCAACCGTTTAAACTTCAAATTTCTTCAAAAAACCCTTAGCTAGGTGGTATTGTGACAGCCCCACCTCTCCTAAGGCGAACCAAAGGGTTCAGCGGACTACCTGCCCAATTCTTGCCGGGACTCAGTCGTTCATTTCAACCCTCAAACAAAACCAGAATAAACAATCTACAATCGAGATTCCTACCTGACGTACCTATCAATTGTCCTCAAATACCGGGAGAAAGATTTAAGACCTAATAACAATTCATGACTCCATAGCTTAAGCTCAACGAGCACTTAATCCTTCATACTTATTCACCACTTAGCCAAAGCTCATTTCGTGCAGAGACCATGCGAAGCAGGCTCTGATACCAACTGTGATAGCCCCATCTCCCCCTAAGGGGCGAACCAAAGGGTTCGGCGGACCGCCTGCCCAGTTCTCGCCAGGACTCAGTCGTTCACTTCAACCCTCAAACAAATCAGAATAAACCCACAAGAATAAATATAACGACGATCCAAAACATAAAGCAAAACTTATATACGTCACTATCTCAAAAGGGAGTACAAACATCGAATATACAAAGGTTCTCAATTCATCATACATCCAGCCCGTACCGAGCACTAGGGCGAGAACCATTACAAAATCAAAGAAACTAGTCTAGGCTAGTCTCTACCGAGCTCTCGTCCTTGCTCGCCTTCCCTGTTAAGGAAAACAAAACTAAAGGGATGAGCTAAAAGCTCAATGATGTTCCGAACACATAATCAAACAATCAATCCAATACATTAAACATAGAGTATCAATAGTTCAAGAAACATTTACAATGGAAAACGATAATAACACATTCATTAAAAGGATACGGGCTCAAATGGAGCTATTTGTTCGTTCGTTCGTTCTCTTGTCATTCCCCTTATTCCTCCAATTATTTGAAAATGCATTTTGATAAGTAAAACCCTTTATTTCATTCATTGCCACTTATTCATTCATTTCATTTCACCCTCTTCCGGATGTTGGCCGGACTCCACCCAAAAACAAGGTAATACTCGAGTATACCAACGTTCACACCCAGGGTCACCATATCGCCCGACTGAGTCCGCTTCTGGCTCGAGTCGATTGGTAACGAAGGGCAGGGCCTAGTTCAGCCAAAAGGCTTACATCATGCACAACTAATGTATCAATCATTAAATCATTGAAAATTTCACGTTTTATTTAGGTCGAGCGCGACAAAGTACACGCTCGCCTAGAAAACTCGTTTTGAAAATCTTTGAAAGCACTTAACACATTATCAAACAATAACACAAGCCATGAAGTCAAGGAAAATATAGCAAACAAGGAACACTCGCCTATTTAAGCAATATAACGTCCAAAGTTTCCTTCCGAATAACACTCTCAATCACCAAGGAACCCTAATAATCAAATGAACACATTATGCTTCAACCATCAAAGATGTAAGTGAGTCAAAGACAAGTCGAATACGTAGTAGTACAAAGTATAAATATGGTTTTGGTAGTGAAAAGAGTACATTGAAACCAAAGGACATAAGTAAAATATTTGTAAAACTTAGACTCACTTGCAAAACTTTAAAATCACTATTTGAGTTAAAGTGGCAAAGAAAACGTAAATACCCTAGATGGTTCACGTGGCATTCGCTCTCAAGCCTTACTCAAGTCGCAAGTATATCGACCTAGTTCTCGAGTGTAAATTTGGGCAGCACGCCCTTTGCATTTATCTATTTTTCAGCCATTTATGGTTTCATTCTTTTCCTCAATCAAAGCCAAAATCATATACAAAATCATCTCATTTCAATAGCCATTCCATAGGCTCCAAGTCATACAAGTACAAAATCAAGCTAGGAACATGTGCGGAAATGGAGTTTGTATCAAGAAACAAAAGACAGATTTGATGTTGTTTGGCGTAACGGACACAACCAAAGCTAAACTTATCGGATTGGGGTGAAATTTATACTGTTTCGAAGCTAAGACAAAGGGCTACAACTTTGATGAAGACCACTCAGTCCAGTTTGTAGTGTATCTAAGTCAAAATTTCCATTTACAGAACCAGAATCTCACATTCGGGCTTGTTAACTGCCTTATGTATAAATGGCAATAACTCAGGCTACCGAAGTCAAAACGAGGTGATTCTAGGGGCGTTGGAAATCTAAGACATAGAAATACAACTTTTGTGTTTTGGCCGAAGGCTAATTTAGTATACATCAGGGTGAACAGATACGGTTAGTGTTGTGAAATATCAAAATTGTCCACTGGACTAAACCTATGAAGGTCAGGGGTATTTTTGGCTTTTCACAAACTACGTTGCTCCAATTGAACTGAAATTTTGTAGGCAACCATACAATATCATTCTCTACAACTTTCATGTTTTATGCTAAGTCTAATTCAGCCTCTATCATGGTCGAACAGGACCTAACAGAACCAAGCAGTGAAGAGCTCTAATTCTGGAATTCAATGAATTTAAGGTGCAAACTTCATATTTCTAGCTTGAACCACTACCTCAACCTCCTATCCAAGATTATATACACCATATACCACCTAAAAAACAACAAATACAGTTAACCATCTCAACCCTAACTCAAGAACATGCACCATATCCATCCAAACCACTAAAATAACGATCATTTGGCACAAATATGCATTGTTATCCAACCTTAACCAAATTTAAGTAAGAGATAAGGGGAAGACAGCCATGTACCTGCCAAAAACTTCCTTGTAGGTGTGAAACCAAACACTTTCTTCCCAAACTTTTACCACACACAACTACCTAAGCACTCAAATGAAGGTTTAATCGGTTTGGATTCATTGATTTTGCTCAAATGAAGGTGATTCAAGGTGAAACTTGGTGGTTGCTCACTTGATTTCTTTCCCTCCTTTCTCCTCTCTAAGTCACGATTCTAATGTGTAGAAATGGAGGCTAAAATGAAGCTTCAAGAAGGTTAAGAAAGTATTAATAAGCTTGGGTCAAAGTTAAGTGGATTACCGCCAAGTGTCGCCGTATGATTCAATCTCAATTTTTTTTTCTTTTCTTCCTTTTCTTTAGTCAACAAAGGTGTCTGGATTAAGGAGTAATTTAGGGATAATTAGTCAAGTAAAAACAAGGGAATTAAGGTAATAAAGTGGTGGTCAAGTGGTGTAATACATCGGTAGAGAACGGTACACGTCGGTTCAACCCGATTTTCCTTAAATCGCGTATACTAGGGTTTTAACTTATAAATCACTAACTTATTATTATCACCTCTAATCCCACACTTAATATCATCTAAAACTCACTTTTAATCACCAAATTTGATCCACACTTCGTACCGGATAGTCGCACTACGAAAAAACGTGAAAACCCTAATTTGCTCTAACTTAAAAACGGACAACGAAAACCCTTACTTCTATATTCATTTACACTTATTGTAGTGTGATTGGGTAGTAGGGCTATTATAAAATCATAAGTTCCAAATAAAAGGGGATTTTTAAGAAAAATGTGAGGGGTTTTACAATGCCATAAATTGAATTTTAGGGTTTCGGTTAAAATATAAAAAATTTGAAAAACGGTCAGTCACAAGTGAAACTAGGGTTTTGATTAGATGTTTAGGGTTTCTAGTCTTTTAAAATAAAACAAGGTTTTAAATCAAACCCAAAGAAATAACTTTAGTTTCTTCTTTAAAACAAATAATGTTTTTAAAATAAAAATAAACTAAAGAAACCGTAATATCCTCTTTGAGACTAAACAAAAGATGATCCTAAAAGTTGGGGTATCACAATCTCCCCTCCTTCAAAGAATTTCGTCCTCGAATTTTTTTTTTCAAAAGGTGATTTAGTATGTAACACAATAAATTGACTAAAACAACAAGATATAACACACCTAATACACAAGGAGACATATACACAATATAATACACCATATACATCAAGAGATATTTCAAGTTAGAGAAAGTCAAGTGCAGCAAGTACTATATATGTAGGTATTAATATACCACAAGTAAATGACATGTAGGAATAATGCAAGGGCAAAATGAAAGAAAACACGACTTGCCGTCCCACACTCAGTGAAAATCACCCCCGTCCGGTTTCCTACTCAACTTGCCAAGGTGCCCATTGATCTCTTGTACTCACTCTAGCTAGACAAAGCCTGTTCATATTCCCAAAATGCAAGTCTCAAGTACTTAGCAGCACCTCAACTCTGGAGTACTCAAGCACGAGAATCCGAAATAAGATAATTCAAATCTCGAGCTGGCCAGTCCAAAGAGTAAACTATCTACAATCGAGATTCCTACCTGACGTACCTATCAATTTTCCTCAAATACCGGGAGAAAGATTTAAGGCCTAATAACAATTCATGACTCCATAGCTTAAGCTTAGCGAGCACTTAATCCTTCATACTTATTCACCACTTAGCCAAAACTCACTCCGTGCAGAGACCACGCGAACTAGGCTCTGATACCAACTGTGACAGCCCCATCTCCCCCTAAGGCGAAACAAAGGGTTCGGCGGACCGCCTGCTCAGCTCTCGCCGGGACTCAGTCGTTCACTTCAACCCTCAAACAAAACCAGAATAAACCCACAAGAATAAATATAACGACGATCCAAAACTTAAAGCAAAACTTATGTACGTCACTATCTCAAAAGGGAGTACAAACATCGAATATACAAAGGTTCTCAATTCACCATACATTCAGCCCGTGCCAAGCACTAGGGCGAGAACCATTACAAAATCAAAGAAACTAGTCCAGGCTAGTCTCTACCGAGCTCTCGTCCTTGCTCACCTTCCCCCTGTTAAGGAAAACAAAACTAAAGGGATGAGTTAAAAGCTCAGTGAGGTTCCGAACACATAATCAAACAATCCATCCAATACATTAAACATAGAGTATCAATAGTTCAAGAAACATTTACAATGGAAAGCGATAATAACACATTCATTAAAAGGATTCGGGCTCACATAGAGCTATTCGTTCGTTCGTTCGTTCTCCTGTCATTCCCCTTATTCCTCCAATTATTTGAAAATGCATTTTGATAAGTAAAACCCTTCATTTCATTCATTCCCACTCGTTCATTCATTTCATTTCACTCCTTTCCGGACGTTGGTCGGACTCCACCCGAAAACAAGGTAATACTCGAGTATACCAACGTTCACACCCAGGGTCACCATATTGCCTGACTGAGTCCGCTTCTGGCTCAAGTCAATCGGTAATGAAGAGCAGGGCCCAACTCAGCCAAAAGGCTTATATCATGCACAACTAATGTATCAATCATTAAATCATTGAAAATTTCACGTTTCATTTAGGTCGAGCGCGATAAAGTACACGCTCGCCTAGAAAACTCGTTTTGGAAATCCTTGAAAGCACTTAACACATTATCAAACAATAACACAAAGCCATGAAGTCAAGGAAAATATAGCAAACAAGGAACACTCGCCTATTTAAGCAAAATAACGTCCAAAGTTTCCTTCCGGATAATACTCTCAATCACCAAGAAACCCTAATAATCAAACGAACACATTATGCTTCAACCATCAAAGATGTAAGTGAGTCAAAGACAAGTCGAATACGTAGTAGTACAAAGTATAAATATGGTTTTGGTAGTGAAAAGAGTACATTGAAACCAAAGGACATAAGTAAAATATTTGTAAAACTTAGACTCACTTGCAAAACTTTAAAATCACTATTTGAGTTAAAGTGGCAAAGAAAACGTAAATACCCTAGATGGTTCACGTGGCATTCGCTCTCAAGCCTTACTCAAGTCGCAAGTATATCGACCTAGTTCTCGAGTGTAAATTTGGGCAGCACGCCCTTTGCATTTATCTATTTTTCAGCCATTTATGGTTTCATTCTTTTCCTCAATCAAAGCCAAAATCATATACAAAATCATCTCATTTCAATAGCCATTCCATAGGCTCCAAGTCATACAAGTACAAAATCAAGCTAGGAACATGTGCGGAAATGGAGTTTGTATCAAGAAACAAAAGACAGATTTGATGTTGTTTGGCGTAACGGACACAACCAAAGCTAAACTTATCGGATTGGGGTGAAATTTATACTGTTTCGAAGCTAAGACAAAGGGCTACAACTTTGATGAAGACCACTCAGTCCAGTTTGTAGTGTATCTAAGTCAAAATTTCCATTTACAGAACCAGAATCTCACATTCGGGCTTGTTAACTGCCTTATGTATAAATGGCAATAACTCAGGCTACCGAAGTCAAAACGAGGTGATTCTAGGGGCGTTGGAAATCTAAGACATAGAAATACAACTTTTGTGTTTTGGCCGAAGGCTAATTTAGTATACATCAGGGTGAACAGATACGGTTAGTGTTGTGAAATATCAAAATTGTCCACTGGACTAAACCTATGAAGGTCAGGGGTATTTTTGGCTTTTCACAAACTACGTTGCTCCAATTGAACTGAAATTTTGTAGGCAACCATACAATATCATTCTCTACAACTTTCATGTTTTATGCTAAGTCTAATTCAGCCTCTATCATGGTCGAACAGGACCTAACAGAACCAAGCAGTGAAGAGCTCTAATTCTGGAATTCAATGAATTTAAGGTGCAAACTTCATATTTCTAGCTTGAACCACTACCTCAACCTCCTATCCAAGATTATATACACCATATACCACCTAAAAAACAACAAATACAGTTAACCATCTCAACCCTAACTCAAGAACATGCACCATATCCATCCAAACCACTAAAATAACGATCATTTGGCACAAATATGCATTGTTATCCAACCTTAACCAAATTTAAGTAAGAGATAAGGGGAAGACAGCCATGTACCTGCCAAAAACTTCCTTGTAGGTGTGAAACCAAACACTTTCTTCCCAAACTTTTACCACACACAACTACCTAAGCACTCAAATGAAGGTTTAATCGGTTTGGATTCATTGATTTTGCTCAAATGAAGGTGATTCAAGGTGAAACTTGGTGGTTGCTCACTTGATTTCTTTCCCTCCTTTCTCCTCTCTAAGTCACGATTCTAATGTGTAGAAATGGAGGCTAAAATGAAGCTTCAAGAAGGTTAAGAAAGTATTAATAAGCTTGGGTCAAAGTTAAGTGGATTACCGCCAAGTGTCGCCGTATGATTCAATCTCAATTTTTTTTTCTTTTCTTCCTTTTCTTTAGTCAACAAAGGTGTCTGGATTAAGGAGTAATTTAGGGATAATTAGTCAAGTAAAAACAAGGGAATTAAGGTAATAAAGTGGTGGTCAAGTGGTGTAATACATCGGTAGAGAACGGTACACGTCGGTTCAACCCGATTTTCCTTAAATCGCGTATACTAGGGTTTTAACTTATAAATCACTAACTTATTATTATCACCTCTAATCCCACACTTAATATCATCTAAAACTCACTTTTAATCACCAAATTTGATCCACACTTCGTACCGGATAGTCGCACTACGAAAAAACGTGAAAACCCTAATTTGCTCTAACTTAAAAACGGACAACGAAAACCCTTACTTCTATATTCATTTACACTTATTGTAGTGTGATTGGGTAGTAGGGCTATTATAAAATCATAAGTTCCAAATAAAAGGGGATTTTTAAGAAAAATGTGAGGGGTTTTACAATGCCATAAATTGAATTTTAGGGTTTCGGTTAAAATATAAAAAATTTGAAAAACGGTCAGTCACAAGTGAAACTAGGGTTTTGATTAGATGTTTAGGGTTTCTAGTCTTTTAAAATAAAACAAGGTTTTAAATCAAACCCAAAGAAATAACTTTAGTTTCTTCTTTAAAACAAATAATGTTTTTAAAATAAAAATAAACTAAAGAAACCGTAATATCCTCTTTGAGACTAAACAAAAGATGATCCTAAAAGTTGGGGTATCACAATCTCCCCTCCTTCAAAGAATTTCGTCCTCGAATTTTTTTTTTCAAAAGGTGATTTAGTATGTAACACAATAAATTGACTAAAACAACAAGATATAACACACCTAATACACAAGGAGACATATACACAATATAATACACCATATACATCAAGAGATATTTCAAGTTAGAGAAAGTCAAGTGCAGCAAGTACTATATATGTAGGTATTAATATACCACAAGTAAATGACATGTAGGAATAATGCAAGGGCAAAATGAAAGAAAACACGACTTGCCGTCCCACACTCAGTGAAAATCACCCCCGTCCGGTTTCCTACTCAACTTGCCAAGGTGCCCATTGATCTCTTGTACTCACTCTAGCTAGACAAAGCCTGTTCATATTCCCAAAATGCAAGTCTCAAGTACTTAGCAGCACCTCAACTCTGGAGTACTCAAGCACGAGAATCCGAAATAAGATAATTCAAATCTCGAGCTGGCCAGTCCAAAGAGTAAACTATCTACAATCGAGATTCCTACCTGACGTACCTATCAATTTTCCTCAAATACCGGGAGAAAGATTTAAGGCCTAATAACAATTCATGACTCCATAGCTTAAGCTTAGCGAGCACTTAATCCTTCATACTTATTCACCACTTAGCCAAAACTCACTCCGTGCAGAGACCACGCGAACTAGGCTCTGATACCAACTGTGACAGCCCCATCTCCCCCTAAGGCGAAACAAAGGGTTCGGCGGACCGCCTGCTCAGCTCTCGCCGGGACTCAGTCGTTCACTTCAACCCTCAAACAAAACCAGAGTAAACCCACAAGAATAAATATAACGACGATCCAAAACTTAAAGCAAAACTTATGTACGTCACTATCTCAAAAGGGAGTACAAACATCGAATATACAAAGGTTCTCAATTCACCATACATTCAGCCCGTGCCAAGCACTAGGGCGAGAACCATTACAAAATCAAAGAAACTAGTCCAGGCTAGTCTCTACCGAGCTCTCGTCCTTGCTCACCTTCCCCCTGTTAAGGAAAACAAAACTAAAGGGATGAGTTAAAAGCTCAGTGAGGTTCCGAACACATAATCAAACAATCCATCCAATACATTAAACATAGAGTATCAATAGTTCAAGAAACATTTACAATGGAAAGCGATAATAACACATTCATTAAAAGGATTCGGGCTCACATAGAGCTATTCGTTCGTTCGTTCGTTCTCCTGTCATTCCCCTTATTCCTCCAATTATTTGAAAATGCATTTTGATAAGTAAAACCCTTCATTTCATTCATTCCCACTCGTTCATTCATTTCATTTCACTCCTTTCCGGACGTTGGTCGGACTCCACCCGAAAACAAGGTAATACTCGAGTATACCAACGTTCACACCCAGGGTCACCATATTGCCTGACTGAGTCCGCTTCTGGCTCAAGTCAATCGGTAATGAAGAGCAGGGCCCAACTCAGCCAAAAGGCTTATATCATGCACAACTAATGTATCAATCATTAAATCATTGAAAATTTCACGTTTCATTTAGGTCGAGCGCGATAAAGTACACGCTCGCCTAGAAAACTCGTTTTGGAAATCCTTGAAAGCACTTAACACATTATCAAACAATAACACAAAGCCATGAAGTCAAGGAAAATATAGCAAACAAGGAACACTCGCCTATTTAAGCAAAATAACGTCCAAAGTTTCCTTCCGGATAATACTCTCAATCACCAAGAAACCCTAATAATCAAACGAACACATTATGCTTCAACCATCAAAGATGTAAGTGAGTCAAAGACAAGTTGAAGACGTACTAGTACAAAGTATAAATATGGTTTTGGTAGTGAAAAGAGTACATTGAAACCAAAGGACATAAGTAAAATATTTGTAAAACTTAGACTCACTTGTAAAACTTTAAAATCGCTATTTGAGTCAAAGTGGCAAAGAAAATGTAAATACTCTAGATGGTTCACGTGGTAAAATGTAAATATCCTAGATGGTTCACGTGGTATTCGCTCTCAAGCCTTACTCAAGTCGCAAGTATATCGACCTAGTTCTCGAGCGTAAATTTGGGCAGCACGCCCTTTGTATTTATCTATTATCCAGCCATTTATGGCTTCATTATTTTCTCAATCAAACCCAAAGTCATATACAAAATCATTTCATTTCAATAGCCATTCCATAGGCTCCAAGTCATACAAGTACAAAATCAAGCTAGGAACATGTGCGGAAATGGAGTTTGTGTCAAGAAACAAAAGACAGATTTGACGTTGTTTTCCGTAACGGACACAACCGAAACTACACTTATTGAATTGGGGTGAAATTTATACTATTCCGAAGCTAAGACAAAGGCCTACAACTTTGATGAAGACCACTCAGTCCATTTTGTAGTGTATCTAAGTCAAAATTTCCATTTACAGAACCAGAATCTCACATTCGGGCTTGTTAACCGCCTTATGCATAAATGACAATAACTCAGGCTACTGATATTGAAACAAGGTGATTCTAGGGGCGTTGGAAAGCTAAGACATACCACTACAACTTTTGTGTTTTGGCCGAAGGCTAATTCAGTGTACATCAGGGTGAACAGACACTGTTAGTGTTGTGAAATATCAAAATTGTCCACTGGACTAAACCTATGAGAGTCAGGGGTATTTTTGTCTTTTCAAAGGTTACATTGCTCCGATTGAGCTGAAATTTTGTAGGCAATCATAAAACATCATTCTATACAACTTTCATGTTTTATGCTAAGCCTAATTCGGCCTCCATCATGGTCGAACAGGACCAGACAGAACCAAGCAGTGAAGTGCTCTAATTCTGGAATTCGATGAATTTAAGGTGCAAACTTCATATTTCTAGCTTGAACCACTACCTCAACCTCCTATCCAAGATTATATACACCATATACCACCTAAACAACAACAAATACAGTTAACCATCTCAACCCTAACTCAAGAACATGCACCATATCCATCCAAACCACTAAAATAACTATCATTTGGCACAAATATGCATTGTTATCCAACCTTAACCAAATTTAAGTAAGAGATAAGGGGAAGACAGCCATGTACCTGCCAAAAACTCCCTTGTAGGTGTGAAACCAAACACTTTCTTCCCAAACTTTTACCACACACAACTTGTGAGGACTTGCAAATTCCTTACATATTTCTTGAAAATTTCCTTTTATTTGAAAATTATTTGGAAATTATTATTCTATACCATATTGCTACTTAATTACCCTAGAAAAAGTGCCAATGATCATAGAAAATTAGGATTTTCCTTTCCGATTTCAATTTGAAGTGAAATAGGGTTTTTCGTGTATCCGTCGTGTAATTATCCGGTACGGAGCGAGGATCAAATTTGGTGCTTAAGAGTGACTTTTGGGTGAGAAATAATATGTGATTAGAAGAAATGATAAAAAGTTAGTGAATAGGAAGTAAAAACTCTAGTACGTGTGTTTTAAAGAAAAACAGCGCGAACCGACGGGTACCGCGCACTACCAATTGAACACACCACTTGACCACCACTTTCTTATCACATGAGCATTAATACTTGAGAAAAATATACCCCCTCATTGCCAGCTAGCTTGACCGAAAATGTGGACTAAAAATAGCAAGGAAAAGAAAAAGAAAAATGAAAGGTGGTGGTGGCGACAAGTGTCGCCACCTAAGGGTTTCTTGACCAAGAGATGGTCTTCCTTCTTATCCCCAATTTTTGCATCTTTCCTCTTCATTATTTCTGCCCTTAGCCGAGACAAGAGAGGAGAGAAAGAGAGAGCAGCAACCACCTTCCTTCTTCTTGATTTTAGCCATCCAAGTGAGGAATTAAAGTTCTAAACCGATTAAAGTGTGAGTTGTGGGCTTGAGAAGCTAGGGGAAACAAGAATTCCAAGAGGAGGTGAAGTATTACTCTTACAAGCTTCATTTGTTGAGGTATAAGGCTAAACCATGGCTTTGGTTCTTTTATTTTGGTTTAAGTTGTTATATAATACTTGTTTTGGTTGGATTAGTGGTGATACAAGTTGTTATGAGGATTTAAAGGTGTTATATATGAGTTAGGGTTTGAGGTATTTGCTGCCTATACTTTCTATATGGATGATATATGTGGTATCTAAGCTTATATAAGTGGTTTTAGTGATGATTAGAGCAAGAAATCAAGAAAGGTTGCATTGAAAACAAAAATTCCAGATTTCTGGAAAAATTTCCCCTCTTTCTGTCCGGTTTGATTGCATTATGTTAGAGGCTGAATTGGCCTTAGAACAAAACATTAAAGTTGTAGATAATGGTATTTTATAGTTTCCTACAAAATTTCAGCTCAATCGGAGCAACGTACCCTGTGAAAAGACCAAAATACCCTCACTGTTCTAGGTTACATTCCAGAGTTCCGCGTGGACAGCTTAGTCTATTTGGTTGTGTTTATTCACTACAATACGTATGGATTTAGCCATTTTCCAAAACATGAAAGTTTTAGTAGCCTGTCTTAGATTTTCAACGCCACCAAGAACGTCTTAAACGGACCTCGGTAGACTGAGATATGGACATTTGAATGCAGTATGGTTGATTAGCCGAATAGTTGGAACCACGTTATATGAATTGGGAATTTGATTAGGTTACACTGAAAATTAGACTAAGTACTCTTCATGAAAATTGTAGACCTTCGTCTTAGCTTTGAATTGGTATAATTTGTACCTCAATCCGATAAGCGTAGCCTCGGATGTGCCTGTTCCGTAAAAACCCGTCAAATCTGTCTTCTATAAGCTTTGTTTCCGCACTTGATATTAGCTTAATCTTTGTTCTTGTATTGTTTTAAGCCTATGGAATGGCTATTGAACTGACTTTGAGTTATGGATAACTTTGGGTTGGATTGAGTAAGATAATGAAGCCATAAATGGCTGGAAAAATAGGTAAATACAAAGGGCGTGCTGCCCAAATTTTCGCTCAAGGGCTAAGTTTCTATTTGAATTTGTATATTTTCGTTTGGCAAATACTATGACCGTTTTACCATTCCATTTTACCATTCCAAAACATGATTCCTCTTCGATTTGAAATGCCAGATGTTTACTTACTCCATACCCAAAATATAGAGGTATGCTTTAGGGTTTTCTGGGCCACAAGTGAACCATGTTTAAGTGAGGTTTTAAGTGTGAACGTAAGGTAGTATTGTCCTCCTTTTCACATGATTTTATCATGATGTGTAGTCTATACTAGCTGCTTGGGTATGAGGTGATTTTGAACTATCTAAACGATTCCGAAAATAATATTTTTAGCCTATCTCGTTGGAGTCCGAGTTGTCTTTGATCCAAGTGTTTTCCGCCGGACATTTTATAACCCGCTTGAGTTAGTTTTGTGTTGGGTTTATGACACCCTAGTTATTTTCGTCCTCCGATCCAAATATCCCCTTTTCACTATAAAGGCGTCTTTATACGTTTTACTTATCAATTGCCGGTTTTTCTTTGATTTCACTTACTTGTTTGTGCTAGATAGATTGTAATATTCTTTCTCATTTACTCTTAGGTTTTCTCGGTGACTGAGGTAATATCCGAAAGGATATTTGCACGTTGTTTTACGTAAATAGGTGAGTGTTCCTTGTTTGTTATGTTTCTTGATTATATGGCTTATATATGACTGATAACATGTTAAACGTTTTCAATGATTAGCCAAAACGAGTTTTCTAGGCGAGTGTGTACTTTATCGCACTCAGCCTAAATGATTGTGAAATTTTTAATGATTGAACGATTGAAATGTTACTTGTGCATGAATGTAAGCCTTTTGGCTGAACTGGCCACTGCCCCTTGTTACCGATCGACTCGAGCCAGAAGCGGACTCGGTCGGGCGATATGGTGACCTGGGTGAACGTTTGGTATACTCGAGTATTACCTTGTAGGTTGGTGGAGGTTGGTGGAGCATGGCCAATGTCCAGGAAGGGTTGAATGAAATGAACGAACAAACGAACGAGGGTTTCATTGATAAATGAAAAATGCATTTTCAAACGAATGAAGGAATAAGGGGAATGACAGGAGAACAAACGAATGAATGAACGTATCCTTTTCATGTGTGACTTATTGTAAATGTTGTAAATGTTTCTTGACTTATTGTTTGATTTATGGCTTGATCCTATGTTCGGAACCTCAATGAGCTTTTAGCTCATCCCTTTAGTTTTGTTTTCCTTAACAGGGGAAGGCGAGCGGGGGCAAGAGCTCTGTATCGACTGGCTGGATCTAGTTTTGGTTTTGTTTTGGTTCTCGCCCTAGTGCTTGGCACGGGCTAGTTGTATGGTGACTTGAGAACTTTTGTATTCTCGATGGTTGTACTTCTTTCTGAGATAGCAATGTATACAAATTTTGTTTTAAGTTTTGGATCCTCGTTTTGCTCTTTCTTGTGGTTTTATTTCTGATTTGTGTGAGTGAACGACTGAGTCCCGGCGAGAGCTGGGCAGGCGGTCCGCTGAACCCTCTGGTTCACCTAAGGGGGAGGTGGGGCTGTCACACAACTACCTAAGCACTCAAATGAAGCTTTAATCGGTTTGGATTCATTGATTTTGCTCAAATGAAGGTGATTTTGGTGGTTGCTCACTTGGTTTCTTTCTCTCCTTTTCTCCTCTCTAAGTCACGATTCTAATGTGTAGAAATGGAGGCTAAAATGAAGCTTCAAGAAGGTTAAGAAGATATTAATAAGCTTGGGTCAAAGTTAAGTGGATTACCGCCAAGTGTCGCCGTAGGATTCAATCTCAATTTTTTTTTCTTTTCTTCCTTTTCTTTAGTCAACAAAGGTAGCTGGATTAAGGGGTAATTTAGGGCTAATTAGTCAAGTAAAAACAAGGGAATTAAGGTAATAAAGTGGTGGTCAAGTGGTGTAATCCAACGGTAGAGAACGGTACATGTCAGTTCAACCCGATTTTCCTTAAATCGCGTATACTAGGGTTTTAACTTATAATTCACTAACTTATTATTATCACCTCTAATGCCACACTAAATATCATCTAAAATTCGTACCGGATAGTCGCACTACGAAAAAATGTGGAAACCCTAATTCGCTCTAACTTGAAAACGGGTAGCGAAAACCCTTATTTCTATATTCATCTACACTTATTGTAGTGTGATTGGGTAGTAGGGCTATTATAAAATCATAAGTTCTAAATAAAAGGGAATTTTTAAGAAAAATGTGAGGGGTTTTACAATCCCATAAATTGAATTTTAGGGTTTCGATTAAAATATGATAAATTTGAAAAACGGTCAGTCACAAGTGAAACTATGTGATGACTCGTAAAAACTATTATTTTTAAGCCTAACTTATGGCTTAATAAATTATTTAATTAGATTTTTACCACGAGGAATATTTTCTAGTCTTATTAGACCTAAATACATGATAATATAATTTTGTTATATTTTTAAAGTGACTCGTCTCAAAAATTAATTTCCTGGAGTGCGTTTAGTAAAAATAGTGAATAGTGCTCGGAGATTTTACCGCGTAGGAGCACAATAAGCTTGGAATATTGGAGACTTGTACTATGGTCCTAAAATAGGTAATCTTATGAATAAATACTCAAGTGATAGTTAGTAGTACAATCGTTATAAGAATTTCTCGGAGGTTTCGCGTTATAGCGTTAAAATTGACGGTACGCGTTCTCACACGCGACTTTATTTGAGGGACTTTAGACCCTTATTTCGGGACAATTAAGAGTGAATAATATTTACATGAACATAAATGCATTAGAGGTTTAGTGCACTAGTGAACCAAACGCGCGAGAAATCGAGCCCTAATCGCGCCAAACGCCCCCTAATGTGAGTTGACTAATGGGTGATTTGTGGCCACAAGTTAGTATCTTCTCTTGGAAGCTTAAAAATCTGATCACTCTCTCTCTCTTCCTTCCCAAGACTGCCGACCAGCTCTCTCTCTCTCTTAAGCTCCATTGTTCTTCATTTTACTTCACAAATCTTACTCAAACCACCACCAAAACATCTCCAAATTCAACCAAACTTGCACCACACTTAGCTTAACACTAGGAGATCATTTTGAGCTGCAAAAAGGGTGCTGGAAATCACGGTTTCTTGGAGCATTTCAAGGGCCAAAAATTCTGATCTAGTACATTCAGAAGGTATAACATGATCCATCACCTTAAACTTGATTTATAGTAGTAGATATGCATCTCTAAGTACTTGCATGTAAGTAGATGACTTGATATTGTTGGAAAAATGTGCAAGTGGGCTCTATGAACTCCCACTCTTGGGTTGTTGCTGATTTGATGATTGATGGTGGATATATTGTTGGTTTAGTGGTTAAAATGATGGATTAATGGTGTGTAATTGATAGAAACTTCATTGGGTGCAAGAAGCAAAAGTTTCCGATTTTGGCCCTGCCTTGTTCGGCCATTTTAAGGCCAATTTTTAATGATCCAATGGCTTGAATCTGATGTTTATATGACGTATTAGATGTGTGAAAAATTTCATCAAAAAATAATGAGGTTTGGTTGGGCAAACGAATTTTTTTTGTGAAACTAGCAAATCTGGAAACTGTTCACGTATGGCTTTGACCAGCGGTGGTGTTTCGGCCATAACTCCGTCCTCGGATGTCGAAATCATGTGCCGTTGGTGGCGTTGGAAACTAGACATTCCAGGATTTAATTTGAGATAACATTTATGTTCTGATTCTTTGTGAGTGAGCTGAACCAAACGTTTTAAGATCGCTGTCCTGTTGCTCTGTTCAACTGGGATGAAGTGATAAGGCAGCAAATTGATGCAGATTTTGAACTAGTTGAGTGCCAAATTTTGAAATGATTTCTTCTGTGATATTATAGCCCTATGAATGTATTTTTCAACGACATAAACCATGCCCCATTCGGAGTTAAATTGACTTAGTTGTGACCAAAACAAGAGGACTGCCCTGTTTTGGAAAAACCATAATACTTGGACTGGTTTGGGACAAAACCTGGGAGTGATCTTATTAATTGAAGTTTTTGATGCTAAACAATTACCAAAGGTATCATGGATGTATCTTAGACCTTGATTTCACAAATGAACCATGGTTGGATAGCTTTCTTGGTTAAACGATTTGAATTGGGAAATGAAAGTCAAAAGACAGGTTGCTTTAGAAATTTTCCTGAACTTTGGATGATTAATTAACTATCTTTCCGAAGGTATTTTTCCCTGAAATTTGATAGAGCAGTACCTTTCATATAGGAGTAACATACTGCAAAATTTTATACCAATCCAAGTTCGTTTTAACTCTTAGCTAAGGTTCCAATTTTGAAAACTCAAATCTGGAAATTGTTCACCAGACTTGAATTTTCCTAACTTTGAGCTACCGTATCTCGGTGCTCGAAACTCCAACTCTCAATCCGCTTGTTCTGACCTAAACCTTACTTGCACCTCTAATTGAGTTATAAATTTCAAGGGCTAGTTTGCAACGAGTGAATTCTGCCAAATTTCCAAAGTTAGCGAAAAAACCAACCTTAGCTCAATCCTGAACATTCTGGAGCAGTGGTTTCAAGCTCATTTTTGAGTACTTTCCACTTAGATTCATGGAAAAGTGTCTTCCAAGAACTTTTAACACTTTCCAAAAGGTTTCCAACGGTATAAAGTTTTCCAATTTTGGACTTATATCGAGATAGATACGAATTTTCAAAGATTTATAATAAAACTGAAAATTTTCAATTTTCAAGGCAAAGGAGTTTTTCCAAAACTCTTAATTCTCTTAGTATTATTCAAACGTTTTGCCCTCGATTTTCATGATAAAAACTCAAATAATATTGTACTTAATGAAATGCAAGTTGAACCTCGATTTACGAGTAATTGAGGTTCATTTTTGTGAAATATTCTTTAGATTGTACTAGTGTACAATCTTCCTTGATAATTGGGATATTTGAGTGATTATCCACTATTAATTGCCAGGCGCACAAGGAGACCTTCAAGAGGATCTTACAGTGGACACTTGAACTTCCAGAAAATAATTCTTATTGAATTGCTCGGTGAGTGTCAAGTGTGTGAATCCTTGATACTTGCTTATTTGTGGTAATTGTTGGAGATTTTAAAAATAAGGGCGGGTGTGTACTTTATCACACTCGTTATAATTTCAAATGAATGATTGAAATGTATTGAATGAATGAATGAATGAAATGTATTGAATGAATGAATGAAATGCAATGGTATGTTATGACTACATATGTCGTTGGAGTGAATCTCCTCGACTTTCAAATGAATAGGGGATGCCCAAACTCATAGGCCGACCTTGGACTCGAGCCGGCAATGGGCTTGGTCGGGAACCTAGGCGAGCCATGAGATATATAAGCTCGACCTAATGAGAGGTCTTGCTTAGCATACTCGTTGAGTAACGCCTTATAAATGACTTGTGGGCCCTGGAGGTGTACGGTGGACGGAGGGAAGTAAGTGGTGATCTACGGAAATGAAAATACTGACCCGGTTGACGGAGGGTCATCGCGGGAAGGTATACGAATGACATCGGCAGAGCGAGTGGAACTTAGCTCCTGAGAGCTACTATATCCTTGAATTGTTTCTGATTACTTTTCCTGCTCGAATGGTTGATTATTGAAATATCACGGTTTTATGTAATAAATTTGGGATTGCTATTTGAACAATGTGCTTGCATGTGTGTTCTTGGCCTCACGAGCGTTTTGCTCACCCTATAGTTTTGTTTTCCTTAACAGGACCGAATCTCGGAGAAGTATGGAGAAACCCTTCGTTGTACTTTTGTTTAGGATTCCTACTATATTTTGGCTAGGCCCTGGTTTGGGTTGTACTTTTGGAATTGAAATGTAAAAATTTGGGCCCTGACGTGTATTTAGAATTTAAGTCGTATTATGATTACCCGATGTACTGGTTACATGTTAAGTGACTTGTTAAGTTTGAACGCTTCCGCATTATTTGTATTCATGTTGCTCTCTTCGAAATGTTCGGTTCGGTTTTAAGTTGAATGGAATTGCTTGAGTCCTGACGAGAGTTGGGCAGGCGTCCCGCGGATACCCTTTGGTTCGCCTTTGGGAGATGTGGGGGCGTCACAAACTAGGATTTTAATTAGACATTTAGGGTTTCTAGTTTTTTAAAATAAAACAAGGTTTTAAATCAAACCCAAAGAAATAACTTTAGTTTCTTCTTTAAAACAAAATAATGTTTTTAAAATAAAAATAAACTAAAGAAACCGTAATATCCTCTTTGAGACTAAACAAAAGATGATCCTAAAAGTTGGGGTATCGCAGTATTGAAGTAGTTGGTGGAGTGGTTTGGAAAGAAGAGGTGCTAAGTTATCTCTTTTCTTGAGTTTGCAAGGTAAGTGGCTAAGGAATCTTTCTTTTGTTCTTGATAATGTTCAATTAATGACTTGTGTTAGTCAAAGAGATGGTTTTGTGTAAGATTTCATGACTTTTGGTAAAGATTGATGAATTTTTATTTTTATTCATGATTTTTCTCTTTTTATATGTTTAATATTGGTTGGCCATGGATAATGGTTTGGAATGGTCTAGAGAGAAGCTTTGGTGTGTTAATTGTAGCTATTTGCGGAAAATTTCCGCTTTGTACGAAAAATTTCGAATTTAGGGTTTTGAATTGGGGCTTTTCTAGGGTTATTATGGAACTCTTGAATTGTCTTTGTTTAAAGGGTTTTGTGACCCTAATAAGTTGTATTGAATGGCCTATGACTTGCCATGGTAATTATGGTGGTGTTTGGGAAGCATAAGTGAGTGATTGTAAGTTGGAATTTGAAATTATAAAGGGAAATGCTGTCCAAATTGTGGGTTCATATGTTTTCTTGGATTTGGGTTGCTTTAGGGGTTAATTGGTGACCTTATGGTTGTCTAAACTTTTAGCACCAAGTGTACCTTATATTACTTTCAAGTTATTACGGTTTTGCATTAGTGATGTGTGGTTTGGATTTATGACTCGTAATCGAGTCTCATTGTGTGTGATTGAATGTTTTAGGGCGTGCCGGTGACGCAAAGTGCTCGTTGGACAGAAATTTGTGATCACACTCTTTGTTTGCTTGGTGAGTGTACTACTTACGTGATTGTTACTTCATGACTTTGATATACTTGAAACCTATGACTTGAATGCTTATGTGTACTGTTGAGATTGATTGAGACGAGGGTGTACTTTATCACTCTCGAACTCTATGCCTTATGTGGCCATTTACTGTATCAATTGAATGTCACTTGAATATACTTGAACTGGTGTCATTTGGAGGTGCATCTAACGACCTCTACTGTTAACACTGAGTTCAACCTCATTGGTGGTCAATTGAATCGAGCCGACAAGGGCTTGGTCGAGAAAATTGACAAGCCATGGGGACTGTTTATGTGGAATCCTTGAGTATGAGACTCTTGATTCCGGTATACTCGAGTATTACTATTTCTGAACTGATTGGAGTTCGGGCCCGGTAGGGGTATGAAAGGTGGACGGAATTGGAGAAAAGTGAAGTCTATGGTATTGGCCATGCTTTGTACATTGATGGAGAGTCAATGAGGTGAGATCAAGTATGGCAAGCGAGGAAAAGGGCTCTTGAAAGCCATCCGTATCCTTTTACCAATCCTTATTGAAATGTGGTGAATTTGGATTGATTGGCTTTATGCTTAAATGAATTTCGTTATTTGCGTGATGGTACCTCATTGGGCGAAAGCTCACTCTATTATTTTTGTTTTCCTTACAGGGATATGAATACCTTTTGGGAGACTAGGATGTTTTGTTGCTGAGTTGAGCTAGTTTTAACATTCTTTTGTATAGCTCCTCAATGGATGGAAAACCCTAAATGTATTTTGATCCAACATCTCTTTTGAGTTGTAAATTTGAAACCATACTTGTATAAACATGTTTGGTAACGTTTGTATGTTATTTTGGCTTGTAAATGTCTAATTTCAAGGTTTATATGATTTGTTGGTGATTGATTGGATTTCGAACAGGTTCAGTCTTCAAACGGCAAAAGGAAAAAATTTGGCAGGACAGGTCACAGGCGAATCTGGCCAGAACTTGGCCGGATTGCCTTGGAAATTTTGGTATCCGGATAGTTGCTCTCTGGCCGCAATCCGACCAAGAATCCGGCCGGATTGTGACGTGGCCGACACTGTTCATGCGCGGCTCCGTTTTTTCTGTTTTTTGTTTCACGAATTTTGAATCGTTTGAGCGCGTTATTACCTTTTGGAAAGTTCTAGATTGTATTTAACTGCCTCATTAGTCCTGGCGAGAGTTGAGCAGGCAGTCCGCTAACCATTTGGTACGCCTTAGGGGAAAGTGGGGCTGTTACACACAACAAATCGTATAGTTAATGGAAACCTAACAAACAAAGAACACTCACTTATTTAAGCAAAATAACCTCCAAAGTATCCTTCCGGATAATACCCTCAATCACCAAGGAACCCTAACCAAGGGAAAATATTACGGTTAAACCATCCAAAATTTAGGTGAACCAAAGAAAATACAAATAACTACTAATACAAAGTATAAATATGGTTTTGGAAGTGAAAAGAGTACATTTAAACCAAAGGACATGAGTAAAATATTTGTAAAACTTATGCTTGCTCGTAAAACTTTGAAATCTCCATTTGAGTCGAAGTGACAAAGAAAACGTATTTCTATTAGTCGTAAATTTCATTTTTCCAAAGGTACAAGTTTCGGTCGAATTCTAACTTATATACCTGGATAAAAGAATATGCAAATATCCTAGATGGTTCAAGTGGTATTCGTCCTCAAATCCTTACCTAGTCCTCGAGTGTAAATTTGGGCAGCACGCCCTTTATATTTACCTATTTTTCAGCTATTTATGGATTCATTATTTTTCTCAATCAGTTCCAAAGTCACACACAGATAATCTCATTACAATAGCCATTCAATAGGCTCAAAATGATCCAAGTACAACACAAGCATCATAATCCAATCGGAAATCAAGTTTTGAAGGCAAAAGACTAAATGGCAGATTCAACATCTTATAATATTTTGGTCACAACTAGAGTTACATTTATCGGATTGGTGTGAACTTTATACGTTTCGAAGCTAAGACAAAGGACTACAACTTTCATGAAGACCACTCACTCTAGTTCACAATTGATCTAGGTCAAAAGTACAAATTACAGAACTAAAATATTATTGTTAGTATGGTTGTCAGTACTGAATTCAAATGACAATAACTCAGGTTACACAATTCCATTTGAGGTGTTTTCAGTGGCATTAGAAAGCTGAAACATAGGGTTAAAAGTTTCATGTTTTGGTCAAAGGCTAATTTGATATGGATCAAGGTGAAAAAACACAGCCAAAATGAGGAAATGTCAAAACTGTCTACAAAACTATACCTATGGCAGCAAGGGTAATTTTGTAATTTCACATGCTATAGTGATCAGATTGAGCTGAAATTTTACAGGAAGCTATAAAATATCATTTTCTACAACTTTTATGTTTTAACCTAAGCCGAATTCAGCCTCTAACATGGACGAATGAAGCTAGTCAGAAGCAGGGCAGTTCATCATCAAAGCTAAATTTCATCAAACCTAACAATACCATGATAGCTATCATAAAAGTCATGCTTTTTTTCCTTATAAAGTATCATCCATCAAGTAGATACAAAGACAAGTGGAAACGATAACGTGGCTATCAATTTTACCTCCTAAATTCCACAAAACAATGCTAGGAAAAGCACAACACAACCTAAAAATCATGAAAACCGCCATACAAATCCTTCCTTTAGCTTCTATAACATCATCTATCAAAGAAACTCAAAGATAAGGGAGGATTTCTAGCAAAGTTCTCTTCTTTACCTCCAAAACTTAGATGGACAGCCAAGCAAGAAGTAGTCAAGGGTGTCTTCCTCCAAAACTTCTCCAAGAGCTTCCCTTCAAGATTATCTCAAGGTTGATTGGAGTGGATTAGGGTTGATCTTGGTTTTTTTCTTCCATGATTCAAGCAAGAGATCAAGGCTGAAAATGGAGTATTTTTCTATTCTTCTCCTCCCAAATTTCATCTATCATGGAAGGAAAAGAAAGAAAATGGTGATTGACTTGAGTTGGAGAAGTTTTAAGCTTAATCTTGGTCATGGTCTTGGTCAAGATTAGCTTGGTGCTTGACAAGTGGCACAAATCCAAGGGAAGTCTATCTAATTGTCTTTCTTAAGCACTCAAATATCTATTACTCCTCCAATCATCCCTTAACACCTTTTGTCACATAATTTCTTTGTCACAAAACTCCTTCTAGTCATTAAAATTTTACCGCACTAACCGTACTAGCGGGTCCCACGGCCAATATGCACTACTAACGTCACATTAACTAACTCATACTAGAAAAATGTCTAAGAACTTTATTCCCTTATTAAAATAGCTAGAAAATTAATATAATAAAGGAAAGTATAGAAAATGTATGCACAGAATTAAAATTAGGGCTAGAAAATAAGATAATATCTGGTTCTCACAATTTTCTTTAACTCGCACGTACTAGGGTTTTTCACTTAGAATTCACTAACTTATTTTTTTTATTACTTCTAATCGCATGCTTTTTCTTGTTTAAAACTCACTCTTAACCACCAAATTTAGTACATACTCTGTACCGATTACTCACACTACGAAAAGACGTAAAATCCTAATTCACGATAACAGGAAAACAAAAGGAAAAACCCTTGATTATATGTTTGTTTGCACTTATTGTGGAGTGAATGAATAGTATAGCTATTATAAGAGAATAGATTTCAAATAAAAGGGAATTTTAAAAAAAATATGATGGATTTTACAATTCTATAGATTAAAATTAGGGTTTCGATTAAAATATGAGAGATTTAAGAAAACCTGTTAGTCGCAAGTAAAACTAGGGTTTTGAGTACAAGTAGGGTTTCTAATCTTTAAAACAAAACAATGTCTTAAAACAAAAATAAAATATAGAAACCGTAATATCCTCAAAGTCAGGGTATCACAATCTCCCCTCCTTAAAAGAATTTCGTTCTCGAAATTCATACATTTATTCGTAAATTCACATATTTATTCTTAAATAAGTATAAGCAAAATAAAATAGCTATATGGTCCAATAAAAACATTTTCAAATCATAAAACAAAAACTGATAAAGCACATTGAAAATAACATACTTTCTTTATATACATATCATAGCAATTCACACATCCTACGGGACATTAACCCCAGGTATTGCTCAGGTACTATACTTAATCAAAACTTGACGAAGTACAACCAAGTACGTATGCGTGAATAATCAGGGTCCCCAATCTCACTAAGATCTTCAATATATCCTAAGTCTAGACTATTCGCATCCCTCGTGCCTTGGCTTTCGCCATTCAAACTTACTCTCATATTACTCAGGATATCTACTTATCATAAAGGTATCACTTTTTGGTACTCGGGTACAAGAATTTGAAAATATGAAAATTCACCACTTGAGTTAGCTAGGCTCAAGAGGAAATCAACCACTTTTGAGATTCCTACCCAACATACATATTTAAGGTCCCCAATAATAGACATTTGTTCCACACTTAACAAGCCAATCCCCACAGTCCAAGAACCCACTCCCGGCACGAGCTCGATAGGAGCTCTGATACCATCTGTGACAACCCCACCTTCCTCTAAGGCGAACCAAAAAGTTCGGCGGACCGTTTGTCCAGCTCTCGCCGGGACTCATTACAGTCCTCAAATAAATATGAAAAACATAACACCACAAGAACAAGTGCAACAATAATTCCAAACTTAAAACATATATTTATATACATTTCTATCTCAAAAGGAATACAACTCAAATATACAAAGGTTCCCAATTCTTCATACATCCAACCCTTGTCAAGCGCTAGGGCGAGAACCATTACGAAATTTCAAAAGAACTAGACTAGGCTAGTCTGTACAGATCTCTCGTCCTTGCTCGCATCCCCTCTTAAGGAAAACAAAACTAACAGAATGAGCTAAAAGCTCAGTGAGGTTCCAGACACATAATCAACTTAAACAAGAACATTAGTCATATAATAACAAGTAATCCAGGAAACATTTACAAGATAAAGCAATGATAGCACATTCATTAAAAGGATACATGCTCACATGGAGCCTTTCATTCTTTCATTCACCTTTCATTTCCTTATTCCTCCAATCATTTTAGAATGCATTTTGTAAGTGAAAACCCCTCAATTGACATTGTTACTCGTCCATTCATTTCATTCTTCCCCCTTCTAGACATTGGCCAGACTCCACCCGACAATGTGGTAATACTCGAGTATACCAAACTTTTACCCAGGGTCACCAAATCGCCCGACCGAGTCTGTTTCTGGCTCGAGTCGACCGGCAATGAAGGGTAAGGGTCTAGTTCAGCCAAAAGGCTTACATTCATGCACAACTAACATGTAATCACTTAAACATTGAAAATTTCACATTTCATTTAGGTCGAGTGTGATACAGTACACACTCACCTAGCAAAATTCATTTTTAACAAATATTTATCATTTAATCAAATATCCACAATAAATCATGTAGTTAATGGAAACCTAACAAACAAAGAACACTCACCTATTTAAGCAAAATAACATCCAAAGTATCCTTCTGGATAATACCCTCAATCACTAAGGAACCCTAACCAAGGAAAAATATTACGGGTAAACCATCCAAAATTTAGGTGAACCAAGGAAAATCCAAATAACTACCAGTACAAAGTATAAATATGGTTTTGGAACTGAAAAGAGTACATTTAAACCAAAGGACATGAGTAAAGTATTTGTAAAACAACCAAAGGACATGAGTAAATATTTGTAAAACTTATGCTCGCTTGTAAAACTTTTAAATCTCCATTTGAGTCGAAGTGATAAAGAAAACGTATTTCAATTAGTTGTAAATTTCACTTTTCCAAGGGTACCAGTTTTGGCCGAATTCTAACTTATATACCTCGATAAAAGAAGACGTAAATATCCTAGATGGTTCAAGTGGTATTCGTCCTCAAATCCTTACCTAGTTCTCGAGTATAAATTTGGGCAGTACGCCCTTTGTATTTACCTATTTTCCAGCCACTTCTGGCTTCATTATTTTTCTCAATCAGTCCCAAAGTTACAAACAGATAATCTCATTACAATATCCATTCAATAGGCTCAAAATCATCCAAATACAACACAAGTATCATAATCCAATCGGAAATCAAATTTTGAAGGCAAAAGACTAAATGGCAGATTTGATATCTTATAACATTTTGGTCAAAACTAGAGTTACATTTATCGGATTGATGTGAACGTTATACCATTTCGAAGCTAAGACAAAGGGCTACAAATTTCATGAACCACTCACTCCATTTCACAATTGATCTAGGTCAAAAGTACAAATTACAGAACCAAAATATCATTGTCAGTATGGTTGTCAGTACTGAATTCAGATGACAATAACTCAGGCTACACAATTCCGTTTGAGGTGTTTTCAGTGGCGTTGGAAAGCTGAAACATAGGGCTAAAAGTTTCGTGTTTGGCCAAAGGCTAATTTGATATGGATAAAGGTGGAAAAATGCAGCCAAAATGAGAAAATGTCAAAATTGTCCACAAAACTATACCTATGGTAGCAAGGGTAATTTTATTATTTCACATGCTATAATGCTCAGATTGAACTCAAATTTTACAGGAAGCTATAAAAAATCATTTCCTAAAAGTTTTATGTTTTAAGCTAAGCCCAATTCAGCCTCTAACATGGACGGATGAAGCTAGTCAGAAGCAGGGCAGTTCATCATCTAAGCTGGAAATTTCATTAAACCAAACAATACCATGATAGCTATCATAAAAGTCATGTCTTTTTCCTTATAAAGTATCATCCATCAAGCAGATACAAAGACAAGTGGAAAAGATAAGGTGGTTATCAATTTTACCTCCTAAATTCCACAAAACAATGCTGGGAAAAGCACAACACAACCTGAAAATCATGAAAACCACCATACAAATCCTTCCTTTAGCTTCTATAACATCATCTATCAAAGAAACTCAAAGATAAGGGAGGATTTCTAGCAAAGTTTTCCTCTTTACCTCCAAAACTCAGATGGACAGCCAAGCAAGAAGTACTCAAGGGTGTCTTCCTGCAAAACTTCTCTAAGAGCTTCCCCTCAAGATTATCTCAAGGTTGATTGGAGTGGATTAGGGTTGATCTTGGTTTTTTTCTTCCATGATTCAAGCAAGAGATCAAGGCTGAAAATGGAGTATTTTTCTATTCTTCTCCTCCCAAATTTCTTCCATCATGGAAGGCAAAGGAAGAAAATGGTGATTGACTTCAGTTGGATAAGTTTTAAGCTTAATCTTGGTCATGGTCTTGGTCAAGATTGGCTTGGTGCTTGACAAGTGGCACAAATCCAAGGGAAGTCTATCTAATTGTCTCTCTTAAGCACTCAAATATCTATTACTCCTCCAATCATTTCTTAACACCTTTTGTCATATAATTTCTTTTGCACAAAACTCCTTCTAGTCGTTAAAATTTTACTGCACTAACCGCACTAGCGGGTCCCACGCCCAATATGCACTACTAACATCACATGAACTAACTTATACTAGAAAAATGTCTTAGAACTTTATTCCCTTAAAAAATAGCCAGAAAATTAATATAATAAAGGAAAGTATAGAAAATGTATGCACAGAATTAAAATAAGGGCTAGGAAATAAGATAATATCGGGTTCTCACCATTTTCTTTAACTCGCACGTACTAGGGTTTTTCACTTATAATTCACTAATTTATTTTTTTTATTACTTCTAATCACATGCTTTTTCTTGTTTAAAGCTCACTCTTAGCCACCAAATTTAGTACATACTCCGTACCGATTACTCACACGACGAAAAGACGAAACAAAAGGAAAAACCCTTGATTATATGTTTGTTTGCACTTATTGTGGGGTGAATGAGTAGTATAGCTATTATAAGATAATGGATTTCAAATAAAAGGGAATTTAAAAAAAATATGATGGATTTTACAATTCTATAGATTAAAATTAGGGTTTCGATTAAAATATGAGAGATTTAAGAAAACCTGTTAGTCGCAAGTAAAACTAGGGTTTTGAGTATACGCAGGGTTTCTAATCTTTAAAACAAAACAATGTCTTAAAACAAAAATAAAATATAGAAACCATAATATCCTCAAAGTCGGGGTATCACATAGACTCTAATTTTTCTCCATTTGCTACATTAACAGTCAAGGGTGCCCCAGTAACATGCAGTTGTAGAGTTTTTGCTAACCTTTCTTCAATGAAGCAACGAGTATTGCCACTGTCAACAAGAATCAGCACCTCTCTCCCTGCTAAATTACCCTTCATTTTAATAGTTTTGTGTTCTATTCCCCTTGCTAATGCGTGAATAGAAACTTCTGTGTTCTCATTACGTAACTCTTTCTTAGGACAATCACAAAATACTTCAACATCATCCTCCTGATTCTCATGTGTGTCACTTGGATCAACAAATTCATCTACGAAGATGTAGTGCATATGAGCTTGCTTACAGACATGCCCCAAAATATAGGGCTTAGCACATGTAAAAATAATCCTTTTTCTCTCCTATAACTAAGTTCAGAAGGAATAATCCTTTTGAAGTGATTAGCTAAGAGTGCTCTTGTTTTAAGGTTCTTATTGGGAGTGAGTTTTGTTTTCTTATTTAGAGGATTAGGCCACTTCATTTTAGTATGTGGGAGGGAGTTTTGCTTTTGAACAAACTGAGAAGAAGGTGAGGAAGGGTATTTTTGCATTATTTTCCCTTGTGTTTTCCTAATGGTTTCCAAATTTTTCTCCTGTAGTTTAGCAGTTCAATAGCATCTGCTAAGATGAGAGGTTTTGTCATCCTAACAATATTCACGATTTCACTTTTTAAGCCACTAAGAAAACAAGATTTGTTATAGCAATCAGGTTGTCGAGGGAGGGAAGACATTACCATGGATTTCATCTATTCAAACTTCTCCAAGTATTGAACTACACTCCCTGTCTGCATCAGTTTATTAAATTCCTCTATAGCTTCTTCTGGACCTCCTTCACCAAGCCTCTCGCATACAGCCATTGCCAACTTATTCCATGGAACTACCCCTCTCTCTTGATACATCCCATGGAACCAGATGTTTGCCCCATTTGTAAAATAAAGTTGAGCAATATCTAATTTCAGTTCCTCTTCTACTCTATGGATCTGAAAGTATTTGTTTGCTCTTTTAACCCATTCTTTGGAATTTTCTCCATTGAATACAAGAAACTCTATCGTAGGTAGTTTAGTTCTCCTTTCTTCCCTCTGCCTTCTCAGATTTCCCTTTAACCAACTCCATTTTCTGATCACTCCAAGAACAACAACCTTCTACCTCTTTCCCTTTATCATTCAGTTTTGCCATAATTTGTGCCACCATAATCATCATTCCCTCATACTTTTGGTCCAGACACTTAATAGCCTTCTCTGTACTCTCTTGTCTATGTTCCATCGTGTGACGCCCCCACTTCTCCCAAGAGTGAACCCAAGGGTATCGACGGGACGCCTGCCCAACTCTCGTCGGAACTCAGTACAATCCATCATTCAAAACTAGGAATACTTCATATAACTTTAATACATAATTAAAGTACTCCAAAATATCTCACACTTACAATTAGTTAGCTTTCAAGCTTACAACCAACGGAATATGTACTATAGCCATCCGCTATAATACAATTTAAAGTCTTCAAAAGAAAATAATCTAGTACTATTCACGAGCACTCTTGGTCTCGGACCTTATTAAGGAAAACAAAAATGTGGAATGAGCTACACAGCCTAGTGAAGTTCCAAGAGACTCTAGTAGTTCTAATAAGTCAAGTAATTTGAGTATACCACATGTATGGTTCAAGATTACATATTGGCACATTAACATGAGACAGTTATCATTGTACGAGTAATTGGAGCATATCATAGGTATGGCTCAGGGTTACATATTGGCACATTAACATGAGACAGTTATCATTGTACGAGTAATTGGAGCATATCACAGGTATGGCTCAGGGTTGCAAGTTGGTACCTTAGCATGAAACAGTTATCATTATGCAAAATAAACACACATTGAAGGATACAGTGTTCTAGTGGAACCATTTCGGTCAACTGCACCTTATAACTTCAGAACCCCTCGGTTTGTCTGGCCATCACCTTATCCCTCCAGTGATAGTACTCGAGTATACCGAAATGGTGGCTCAGGATTCCAACCTATCCGATCGAGTCCAGTCCTGGTTCGAGTAGGTTAGTAACCAAGGGAATGGTCCAGTTCAGCTTAGAGCTTACAACATGCACAAGTAAAAATCTGTCATTTTTGTAGGTCGAGTGAGATAAAGTACACACTCGCCTTAAAATGGTGGACAATTTCATATGAGCAATTATCAGTAACATTTAACACGTAAACACGTAAGCAATATGCGGTAATTTCATATGAACATGTAATTTACGGTAATCAAGTAACCAAGTAATCAGTAAATGGTTATTAGTTCATGGTTAATCGGTAGACATTTATAGTTTTAGTAGGCCACCCATTGGCCGTCCCTACTTTTATCACTTAAGAGTCGAGGAGGTTCACTCCAATCGACATATACAACGATAGCATAATCAATCATTGAAACATTTCACTTAACAAGTCCCTTCAAACAATTCATTTCAAATAATTCAAGTACACTTCACGTAAATATGCATTTCAAATATTTCATGCCGGGCAATTCGAGTACACCTTACTTAAATGAGACCGAGTATAGTAAACACTTAACACGTAATGACCATGGCATAATCATGTCATAAACTATTCAAATTACCTACTCCTATATGGAACACTCACCTATTTAAAACAAGTGAGTGAGTGCTCAACAAGCGTTTAGGCGTCCGTTTCGAGTTCCTCTTGAAGGTTCCGTTGAGCACCTAAGCAAATAATAATGAACTATCACTCAATATCACTTAAAATCCCTAATTATCAAGAAAGATTGCACACTTGTACAATCTAAGAAAATGTCACGAAAACGAGTCTTAATTTCTCGAAAATCGAGACTCAAGAGTGGGGCTTAAATATTCAAGGAAAATTCAATTTCCATCTTTGAAATCATTGGACGGGAGCAAGTAGGTATGAAATCATGTAAATAATTTTCTAAACGAGCGATCGAAAACGGACTTAGAAGAGCCACGTCACAATCCGGCTGGATTCGAGGCAGTGAGGAATCTATATTTTTTCAATTTTCACCACCAATCCAGCCAACTATCCGGCCAACAACTAGCCGGATATACTGATGCCGAGAAATTTTTTAGATGTATTTCTGAATTGATTAGATGAGGTTGACACTGCTCATCATGTGAAAATCTGCAAGGGCCCATTTGAAAAGAAAAGAAAAGGCAAGCAAAATGAATGCAAAAGAAATGCAAAAAATTTCGATGCTGAAAGTCCCCGTTAAGTAATGATAAAAGTCAAACGAAGTCCAGGATTTTTCGAGTTTAAAATAGGGGCAATTTTGGAAAAATGCGATCTTCAGTGCAACGTCCTTGGTAGTCTTATTTTTTAACTATCGTTTTCAAGCCACATTACAAGCTCATAAAGTCCATCGTTGACTTATCCTTCATGACAATTCGAAGTGAGGATTATACTTCTGAGGAATCCATCAATCATTTGTGATCTTAAGGCTATAACCTGTTTCCACATGTTTAGCTATCGTTTCTGCCCACATGTTACAAGTCTAAAACGCTTATATGTGACTAAATTTTCTTAAGAAATAGGGGTGACAAACTATTTGCTTTCACTAAGATGTGATATGGAATGGATTACATACCATTGGGCACAAGAATAAGACAGATCCTAACCTCCCATTTTTCTTAGTCACCGCAAAATCAGAAATAATACCGACTTCATTGGTCCTGAAAGATGAGTTAACAAGAAGTGGTGACCCATTACCCAAAGCATTGATGCTAAAGTGAGGAAAAAATCTTTTGTAATTTGGTATTATTTTGAGAAATTCATCATGAAATTTGCTATATGAGTTTAGGCAAGACTTTTATTTTTTCATATTATAGGTGGGTATGTGATTACTTCCTAAGATTCTAGGAAACACAGTTTCTTACTTTGATAAATGGAGAGTCGTCAAAATAAAATTTTGCAATCAAATAAGTCCACATTGGGGCAAATTCTTTTATTTGTGAGATTTTGCAAAATAAGCCCACACTGGGGCAAATTTTATAACACGTTTGAGGATTTTGTCCAAGAGTCAAATAAGACATTTTCGAATCAATCACACTGCTCTTTTCATGAAATTTAAGTACATGTTGTGCTTTGATAAGCCCCCTGTGTAGGTATTTATGGCTGAAATGATGAAGAAGCATCTATTGTGGTGGAAGGTCGATATCGGAAAAGTGAAGCAAGAAGAAAGAAGGAGAAAAGGTTCGACTGGGGCAAATTATTTTTGAAAAAGATTCTCTTGAAAATATAAAAAAAAACAAAAATCCAAAAAAAATCAAAAACCAAAAGTCAGAAAATCAGAAAATCAGGAAAATCAAAATCAAAATCAATCAAAATCAATTTCTTGTTTCTTATTTAATTCTTGTTGGCAATGTCTCAGTGTATGCCGCGCACCCTTCTATCCTCCCCTTTCTTGACAATCACACTTAATTTCTTAACCGACTGAAGGCAAACTCGGGTGTTGATCCCACTGGCCAATTAAAGCCAAGTGACCAACTGAAGGCAGGTTCGGATGTTGATCCTACTGACCAATGGATGGTAGGCTCGGGTATGGATTCCACTGACCAATGGAATGGTAGTTCGGATATTATCCACTGGCCGATGCTATGGCAGGCTCAGGTTGTTATCTCACTGATCAATAGTACGGTTGGTTTAGATATTATCTCACTGACCAAATGGATGGTAGGCTCGGGTATGGATCCCACTGACCAATGGAATAGCAGTTTGGATATTATCCACTAGTTGATGCTATGGCAGGCTCGGGTTGTTATCCCACTGATCAATAGTACGGTTGGTTCAGATATTATCTCATTGACCAAGTCAAGGCAGGCTCGGGTGTTGATCCCACTGACCAATTGACCAATTGAATGGCAGGCTCGGGTATTGATCCCACTGACCAATTGACCAAGTTTCGACAGGATCGGGTTTAATCCCACTGATCGATTATCAAGGCAGGTTCGGGTGTTGATCGCACTGACCAATTGACCAATTGAATGGCAGGCTTGGGTGTTGATCCCACTGACCAACTGATCGAGTTTCGGCAGGCTCGGGTTTAATCCCACTGACCGATTATCAAGGCAGGCTCGGGTGTTATCCCACTGACCAATTATCGTGGCAGGCTTGGATTTAATCCCACTGATCGATTCATCACACTGGAGCAAATCTTTGGATAATTTTCCAAGCAAGTCTTATACAGTTTCTTCATACATACCAGCATTTCATTTTCACTGCCACTGAACATGGGTTAGTCCCACCAGTGAGCATTTCATTTTTCACTGCCACTAGCCGTGGGTCAGTCCAACTAGTGAGCATTTCGTTTTAATTTCTTGTTTGGGTCAATCCCATTTTAAAATTTTGTAAAAGGGGTCGGTCCTCATTTCAAGAGCATCAGTCATTCGAATGGTTTGCAACAGAATAACCACAGGTAAGTATTTGGTGTCTACGTCTTTGTCTCGAGTTTCTTCGAAACTCAGACAAAGAGGGACAAACTGTAGACACCAAAATTTTAACTTTTATTTACTTATTTATTTAGGTGATTTTTGTTTATTTTTGTTTTATTTATTTTTATCTTATTTTTATTGTTTGTTAAGATAATTGTTTTTTTATTATTTAATTCATTGAAAAAATAATAAAAAATCAAAGGGACAAGAACAAAACATATAAGCCTATTTTGAGGTTTGAAATCTTGGGCTTTCATCTTAGGTTTAGTTTTTGGGGGGTGCCTTTAAAATGAAAACAGCCGCAAGCCCAACAAAAATGGGGGGAGCATCAAATGACGGCGGGAAAAAAAGGAGAGAATGAGAAACAAGAGGTTTGGGACGGCAAAGAGAAAGAAACCAGAGTGAGAGAGTGAGCTGGACGAAGCAACGGGAAAAGGAAAAAACAGCACAAGGCTGGAAAAAGAGGTTTCGGCAAAAGAAAGGGGGAACGAAACAAGCTGATGGCGGCTAGGGTTCTTGGCAATGAAAGCTTAGGGAAAGTGTAAAAAAAAAAAAAAGAAATTGGGCTGCGGACAGAGGAGCGCTTCGTCTGAGCAAAAAGGGAAAAAACAGAGCAAGAAAATTGAGGAAAAAAAAGGTTCTACGGCGGAACAGAGGAATAGGGGGATAGAAAAAATGGGGAGATCTGGAAAATTGATGGGGCTCTTCGGGTGAGGCAAGAATGAGAGAGGGAGAGAAAATTGAGCAAGGGAAAAACCCAAGAAAAAGAAAAGGTTCTGCGTCTAAAAAAAAGAGGCTACGAGAGCTGGTGGTCGAGCTTTGGAGGGAAAAGGAGAAAACCAAGTGTGGGTTTAGAAAAAAAAGCTAGAGAGGTGATGGCTGGGCAGAGGTTGAGGGGCTATGGGTTTGGAAAGCTAAGGGCGGCTAAAGAAAAAATAGAAAGCAAAAGAACCAGGGAGAGGATAGCTTCGGCAAAGTGAAGAAGAAGTAGGAAAAAAAACAGAGCAAGCAAAAAGGGAGCATTTGAAGAGGAATTGTGGGCAAGAAATTGAAGAAGAAAGCAACGGAGGAATGGAAGCTTGTAGCCGCCGCCGCTTACTAGAACCGCCACTGCTCGCCACCACATCGTCAAAATCCACCGCTGCCGCTCGCGAATCTTCACCGTGAGAGACAATGTAAGTTATTCTTTTCCTTTTACATTTCAGTTTTCCTTCAAGAATGGATTTTGGAAGCTCTCAGAGCATGACTCCGCGGGTTGATATGGCAAGTTTTGTGTCGATTTTTGTTATTTTAAGAACATACATGCTTTAAGTGTTGATGGGGTTGAATTTCTTGGGAATTCTGATAATTGTGGGGCTGATATTTACATCATTTGAGTGGAGAATCGCTGAATGTTTCCATGCCCGTTAGTTGTTTGATAAAATGCCTAAACCAATGTCTTGAAACAAAAGAAGAGATTTTCTGCATTTTTTCTGTATACGTCAGAGTGGGATTCTAGCCAGCGTGCGTTTGTTAGTTAGGTTATGATTGTTTCACCATGACTAATTTCCAGTTCTCCAAGTGTATGAATTAAGAATTGTTATTTCCTTGCATTTCACTTGCATTCTTACAGTCCAAAGTCATTTCATTTCTTGTTGATTACTTGTATTTTAGCTAAGGTATTGTCTGATGGTTTTTCCTTTTTCATTCCTATAATCTGTCCCCCCCCCTTTAAGAGTGAGAAACTTGTCGAATGTTTGGTTTCTTATCGTGAGAATGAGTGATGTTTACATGGGATTTTGTTTCAAGCAAAGCTTTGGTGCCTTTCGATTTCATGATCTGGCAACTACCATTCATACGAAAATTCTGTTTTGATGACTTCCTGTGCCTAAGGAAAATGCACGAAGTTACAAAGCTTCAACTGGGCTCCGTGAAATGTTTTGAAAATGCATGTTTTGGCCCCTCTCTATTCCCGAATTTCCTTTGTTGCTTGTCTAAGCTTGCGTTCATGGTGAATATAATGAATGTTGGGCTGCAAAATTTTCTGGGTTCTTGATAAGCTGCATTCGTCTTTTGTGTTTCGTTGTTTCTTCATGCAACAACCCACCAAATGGGTTTGTCACCTAACTTGCTATGTGGTCTTGTGATGCAAAGAGGAAGTTGAATTGTTGGTGTTAATTTTGTGTGTTGTTGGTCCAAGATTAGGCTCCATTGTTTGCTGGAAATCAAGTTCCTGTAATAGCCGAAAATTGCAGAAACCTGAAACCAGTTACGAGGAAGAAAATGCTTCGTAAACTTTGCATGCAAAATTTCTGAAAATTTCCAATTTAACCCCCCCAAGTTCCCCCTTTATTCTGATATGACCCGAAAAATTGGAAAAGTAAACTTACTTCTCCCTTTTAGATTCTAATCATCTTTTAATATGCATACGTAGTCTTTTAGCTAGATTAATTCTTGTTTTTAGGTCATAATTGTGGCTTAATAATTTTAGTTGATTTTATCATGTTGGGTTCTTGTGGAAAAGGTGATTTGGGTTGAGAGGTTATTTTACTTGGGTTTAAGGGAGTGGGTTTGAGTTTATTATTTTGAGTTTTGGTTTGGATTAGAGGGTAGAAGCCCACCTGGTTTGTTGGATAATTTTGAGGTCATAAATAATAGGCTAGCCCATTCCATTTGCCTTGGTTTTTCGAGTGAGTTTAGGATGCTCTGGCCCAACAAAAAAAGGAAAGGGCCCAATGGCCTGTTAAGTCAAGAAGCCTGATGACGAAAATTCATTCCAGTCCCCTAACTTTCGGATATTTTCACTATGGCCCTACAAAACTTTTAACTTCTTTCAATTGAGTCCCTAATTTAATTGTAAATAGGCTCCTAAACTTTATTTTTCTTTAATTTTAGCCCTAAAACTTTGTTAATTTTTGCAATTAAATCCCTTCTTCTTTTAACTTTTTAAATGTGGGTTGTTTACATGATTTAATTGATTCAATTTCATGTCTATTTTTATCTTTTGTGATTTTTTGTTAATTGAAGTGATGCCTTGACCCTTTCTTTGTTTTTTGGAGGATGAATAAATAAGTTCACTTCATTAGGGCCCCAATTCAAAGGAGGTACACCCTATCCCTTATTTCTTACTTTATTTGACCCAATGTGCCCTTATGTGACTCTATGTGTTCAATTGCATGCTTTTTGAATGTTCTATTTCATTTCTTTATACGCTTTATTTATTCCAATTTTTCAATATTTATTTAGTCTAATTTGTAATTATTTGGGAGGGCAATTAAATGCCACAATTGTAATAGTTAGGTTATTATATCATTTTATTCCTTCCCCACCTTTAGATTGTAGTAGGGTTCCCCGAATATAATAGTTAGGGCTTTATTTGCTTTATTTGCCTTGTGTGTTTTTGCATGCCTATGTGTTATGTGTTACTCGCTTTCCTAGGGTCTTGCATCTAGACATCATGCTTATGTGTTATGTGCTATATGTGATTTATGTGTTTATTTGCTTTATTATGCTTTATCTAATTTCTTAGACTGTAATAAATGCATGTTATCACACTAGTCCAATGCTAACTGTGATTCTTTTCCCGTCACCACACTAGTCCAACGCTAGTCGTGGCTCTTTGTTCCAATTTCCTACTAGTCCAATGCTAGTGAGGATCCATAGACATGGGCTAGTCCAATGCTAGACCCTTAAGGACCTCCCTCGCTAGATCATGTTTGTATGATTACATTACACTTCATGCATATTTTTCCATTTTTTAGGATCTTTACCATTTTCACATAATATTTCCCCCTAATAAAATATCCCTTACCCCTATGTATATATAACATTTAGATTTGCATCTCATTTAGGAAATTAAGGGGTAGATTAGTGCATTTTTGCTTGATTAGACTAGAGATAACCCCTTGAGTATGGGATATGGACGAGTTTGGCTTTTTAGCCTTAGCACGCTCGTATTCCCTCTATTAAAGGGAACATTGTAGTCATGAGTATTAGTCTCCCGCACCCATTGTGATGCATTCCTTTAGGTCACACACATTTGTATATTATTATTTTCTTTACTTTTCCTTTCTTTCGAGTCTCATGACTTGCATTATTCGTGACTTCTTCGAAGAGTCTTTATTGGGCATCACAATTAATGTGATTGGTACCAAGTAAACTTGGTACATACATTTCGACCCCCCGACACCCTTGACGGGATTTTTTTATATCAATGCAAGTTTAATTCCGATTTTACACCCGTTGGACTGCAAGTATACAGGTCGCAATTGTAGTACAAAATGTGTATCGGGTCGATTCCACGAGGAGCAATTTAAACAATTACTAAGCCCTTGTTCTCTCTATTATTTAGACTTACAAATAATTTGAGCAGAGAAAGTATAATGCTGTAATCTACAAATCTGATATACAAGTCTAGTTTACAAATGCTTAATGCAAATAGAGAAATTTCACTTAAGGAAGATTCTAGGGATGTAGATTCCACTTATGGCATAAACAATACAAATGAATGGATTTACTTCTTACTATTATTCTTGCTTAACCAGAGATTTATTTCCAAGATTACCAAGTCTCATTTTCATGATGAAATGGCCTAGAGCAATATAGATTTCCCTATTTTCATGGTGAAATACTACTACTACTCCGTTTTATTTCATGAAATGCTCAATAATCCACCTAAGTGTATCTCTATTTTCATGAACATACAACTCAAGCTCTACTCATGTGTTTCAATTGTTATTACCAATTCTCATTGAAGAATAACACTATAAACATGCTATTGGTGATCAATCAATAACAAGTACAACAGCTACACAAGTAGACAAGTTAACACAAGATATAACAAGTGTAAATCACATTCAATTAGTATTATTTAGCCATAAGTTTCATCTACTCCCTAGATGAAAGAGTTTAGCTACTCATGAATGATTTAACAATCAAACTCACAAGTTTATTAATGCAAAACCTCATAAAGTACAAGTATAAGAAAGATAAAAGAAAGCTTAGCCAATTGAAGGTGAAGCTCTCCAATTCCTGCTATGTTCTTGCACAATATGATTATAAGTGAAACTCTCCAAGTACTTCTCCAAGAACTCCTATCTAGAGAGAAAACTAGATACAAGAAAGAAAACTAGCTACGTATGGTAATGCAGGCTTCTCCTCTGTGTTTCTGCATAAAAGGTGGAAGAAATTCCATTCCTCTCACTTCATAATTTCCTCCACTCAGATTTTGTAAAAAGAAGTCAAAGATATGATATTTCCTTTTGTCCATACTCATTTGGTCTTCTCTTTTGTTGCAGAAGCATGTGCCACCGATTTCTGTCCCTCAAAATAGCTGGAAAGTTGTGAAAAAGGTAAAGAAAAACGGTTGTGGCACTTGCTGAGGAGAGAGACAGATCCGAGCCTCGGATCCGAGGAGTGAAAATGGATTTGAGGGATTTCATAATGGATCCGAGGTCGGATCGTCCTGACCTCGGATGCTCTCCGCCAGAAGTACAGACGAGGGTTCGGATCCATCTTGTGCACACGGATCCGAACTCGGATCCGTGTTGACCAATTTCCAGTTTTTCACTTCTTCTCTTTTTCTACATTTTTGCTCCCAATTTCTTGTGTACTTTGTCCTCTGGATGACCCTTACATTTCTTTGAACTTGTGCATGAATTTCATACATCAATTACCTTCACAATTTCACAAGATTAACGCATTAATTCACTCATTTATCAATTTTTGAAACCTTAATCAATATTTAAGCAATTATCACCAAAAGAGTTTAAATATGGCTTAATCTTCTCAGAACATACCAAAAATTAATGCCAAATTCATACAAAATGTACGTTAAATATTCACTTATCAACCCTCTTAGGTCTAGGGTATGCATTCATATAGTACATCCAAATGTGATAAATCTTAAGGGTAAAATAAGAAAATCTTTGACTAAATCGCGCAACTAGCCTTGGTTAGGTTGAAAGGGTGCCTTGGATTCTTATCCTTGTCTTCCCTTTCTTCAAATGTGACTCCCGAATCTTTTTCTCTGATTTTTGTAGACTTGGAGTCGTTTAAAAAGGATTTTCTACTATTTTCTTTAAAAATCCATTTTTTTTTGGTGACTTGGTACACCTTAACTCTATACCAAGTGGCGACTCTATTTTTCATTCAAAACCCTTTTTAAACTATATTTTGGGTCAAATCGTCGCATTTTCAAGTCCTATTTAGACCCATGTTTTTCATTTTCTTTTTAAATCAAAAATTCATTTTTCAATCAAAAATTGAATCAAAAGCCATTTTTCTGAACTCGTCTTTTATTTTTCTTTATTAAAAAATGGGGCACGACAGCTGGCTCGTTTGACTTTTGTGGGATATCTTGATCTGATTCGTACAAGTTGGAATGTCGAGGACGACATTCTTTTAAGGGGGGGGAGTTTGTGACGCCCGAAGGAAAAGAAAAGGGAAATTTTCCTTATTTATTTTATTTTCCGCGTGCATTTCTCTTACTTATTTTATTATCCAAAATTTTCAGAGACTTTTATAAATGAATATAGTTTTCCAATCATTTTTCTAGTATAAACTAGTTCATGAGAAATAAAGAGTGTATATTGGACGTGGGACCCGCTAGTGGCGTTAAGTGCGATAAATTCGACCAATTAGGTTATGTTTTGTATACCGGGATTAATATACTAGGTGTTAAGAGATAATTAGAGATTACCCAAATGGATGGGTGTTGGAGAGTGTGAGAGCCCGTAATTTTGTTTAAAGTACTAAGTTTTATTTTTGTTTTAATTGCACGTTTTTCCACATTTTATTGATTTGAAAAATTGTGAAAATAATTTTTATGAGTAAATAGAGTTTTTAGATGATTTTTCTAGTATCGAATAGTTTTTGAGAAATTAAGAGCGTATACCGGACGTGGGATCCACTAGTGCGAAAAGTTCGGAAAAATTCGGCCAGTTCGGTTGAGTTTTGGATACTGGGTTTAATTTACCGGGTATAATGAGATATTTAGAGGTTGCCAAGTGGATAGGTGTGAGAGAGACAAAAAGTTAGGTATACAATTAATGAAGGTGACATGTGTCACCATATGATTAAATCTTGTTTTGACTTACTATTCAACCTTTTACCAATTACTAAATAAAACCAAAAATTGACCAAATATCTTCCATTTCTTACAAGCTTGTGGCCGAACCTCTTGCTCAAGAGAAGAACAAAATCCTCCAACTTCGTACCTCATAATCTTGCTCCAATCTTCAAATTAAACCGATACAATTTCAAATCACTCCATAAAACCTCTCCACTTAGTGATTTTGAGGTGATTGGTGAAGTTATTTGGAAGGTTAAGGTGACCCATAGCTCTCTCTCTCTTGTTTTAAAGGTAAGTCATGAAGTACCACTCTCCTCCCTCTAATGATGCTTAATTGATGCTTAGTGGTGGTATAAGGTGCCATTTTATGGATTATATTGTGATTTTTAGTTGAATTGATGAACTTTTGTAATTTTTGGGGATTTTTCTGTTTTAATATGAACATGATTGTGTGGCTATATATGATGATTGAAAAATGTATATAATGATTCTAGAAGGTGGAAAAAGTGGAAGATTGCAAGTAATTTCTGTTTGGGTCAATCCCGTTTAAATTCATGTTCGGGTCAGTCCCGTTTTAAATTTCATGATTCGGGTCAGTCCCGTTTTAAATTCCTGTTCGGGTCAGTCCCGTTTAAATTCATGTTCGGGTCAGTCCCGTTTTAAATTTCATGATTCGGGTCAGTCCCGTTTTAAATTCCTGTTCGGGTCAGTCCTGTTTTAAATTCATGTTCGGGCCAGTCCCGTTTTTAAATTCCTGTTCGGGTCAGTCCCGTTTTAAATTCATGTTCGGGTCAGCCCCGTTTTAAATTCCTGTTCGTTGGAATCCTTTTGTAGCCAAATAACACAGGTGAGTGTTTGGTGTCTATTTCTTTGTCTCAAGTTTTTTCAAAACTCGGACAAAGAGGGGCAAACTGTAGACACCAAAATTTTATTGTAATTCCTTTTACTATTTATTTTTTTACTTTTTATTTTTGTCGTGTCAGTTTTATTCACTTTTTCGTTTTTAGTTTTTAGTTTTTATTTTTATGTTATTATTTTTATTTTATTTTTGGAGTTTTAGCATAGAATTTCTCGAAAAGGAAAAAAAAATTTCCACAGCAGGCAAGCTGCGTATTTTCGCAGCTTGCAAGGACAGAGTCGCGCATGCCAATCGAAGGGCCAAGGGAGAAGGCTTAGGTGGAGATGATTTGCAGCCATTGAATGGAGGGTTTTGGGATTTGCTAGCTGGATATAAAAGGAAAGAGAAACCGCAGCCGCAAGAGGAGAGTTTTGGGCAGTTAACGGCTGTAGAAAGAAAACAAGAGAAAGTGGAAAAGAAAGAAACCAAGGAGCAGAAAACAGGGGGGAGGGGGCAAGAGAGAAAACTGAGAGAGGTGAGCCGAGAGCAAGAGGGAAGATTGAAGGGACGGATGGGAAAGTTTTGAGGGAGAAAGAGGCTGCAGGTAAGGGGAGCCCGAAAGGGAGAACTTCAAGGGAAATAGCAGGAAAGAAAAGGAAAGGGCGGTTAAAAAGAAAAGATTTCTCTGGCTGAGAGGGATGTGAGTTTGAGAGAGGGAAGACAGAAGAACTGTGAGTGAAGAAGGAAGACGAAGCCTGGTGTTGTTTCCTCGGTGAGCCCAGATATCACCGCCGCGGCTGGCCTCCTGAGAAGCGGTCATCGTTCACCACGCCTTGCAACCCGGATCGTCGACAAAAGAGAGGCCATTGTAAGCCATTCTCCCCTCTAAACCTTGAGTTTTAAGTGCTGATTCCTCAAGCTTTCCAAGCATGTTATGCGAGATTGGAACTTTACAAACTCAAATCTGTGAGTTCCATGTTGCCTTGTTTTTGTCTTTAGCGTCAAAGCTGTCATCTTTTATGTCTGCTGTTACCTTGCACGTTCAGTGGGGAAAAGTTTGAGGCCCATTTGGTGTTTGTTCATAGATTGAAATTTAATATCAAGATGCTAGCTTTAAAAAAAAGGAGGATATTTGCATGGCCTGTCCATTTGAATTGTTGAATACATCATGAAGAAAAGTCGCCTGTTTCGTTTTTTTTATTGTCTGGGTTGGTTCGAATGTTGGAGCATTTGTTTTGTTTGTTGTTGGAACTTTTTGTTTGGACTGAAATCTGGGATTTGTTGCTCAGTTCATACACCTCATGCATGCCCAAGCCAAAATTCTGATATTCAGCTTGTGTTGATGAAATGATAAGAGAGTTATAGCAGTTTTGTTCTTCCTTTTCTGCATTTTTTTCCAGAAATTTCGTATGATATCTTTCCAAGTTTCTGGTCATTTGATTGCGATCATCATGTAGTTTTGTTGCTCAGTAAAGTTGTGACATTGAAATGAGGAATATCTAATCAAAGCTGTACGTTTGAATCAAAAATCTGGTTTGCATGATGAAAATGAAAAGAAATGTCGTGGCTGGAATTTGCAGAATGCATGAGTTTCTTGGTGTCTTTTTGCATGAGTTTCCTATTGTGTTTTGCTTATTTAGGTGTTAAAGTTCTATACTCGGCTGTTTAGTTTAGAGTTTTGGTGTTTGTTGGGTAAGGTTTAGATCAAAATTGTGTATGTGGATTGAAGTTGGCGTTTGGAAGTTGAAGTGGTAGCAAAGCCTCCTTTTGTTTTCCAGATTTGCAGGATGCATGAACTTCTTTGTGTCTTTTGCATGAGTTACCTTTTATGTTTTGCCTATTTAGATGTGGAAGTTTTTGATTTGGTTGCTTAGTTTTTTTCATTTTGATGTTTGGTGGATCAATCTTTTGGAAACATCATGTTGTTCACAAGCATGCTTCGGCTGCTTGGGAAAAATACAGCAAGTCTTGTTGCTGAAATCTTATGCTCATATGTTGCATGAAACTTGCATGAATTTCTTTTAAGATTTGCTTTGTTAAGAAGTGTTTTAGACATTTTTTCAATTAGAGTTAGCTCAAATTTTGTTTGTTGATGGATTATAGATGAAGCTTGCGGCTGGAATTTGTAGCTTTCTGTTGCAGAATAATCTTCATCAGAAACGTTTGTTTGCAGAATTTTTCTGTAACCTTTTGCATGGGTTTTGCATGGAAAATCTTTTCAAAATTGCCTTTGACCCCCCAAGTCTTCCCTTGTTTCATTATGGCCCAAGTATATAGGAAAACCCATCAAAGTGATCCTTCAACCTTTCTTTTCCTTTTCAATTGAATCCTAACTTTATGAATCATGGGTTGTTTAATTGTTTAAATGCTTTCAATGGGTCAACTTCATGTTTAGTTGGTTATTTGAGATGCCTTGACCCTTCATATTTCTTGTTTTCCTTTCCAATTAGGCCCCAATTTTTGCAAACATAGGTTGCTTAAGTTATTTAAATGCTTCGACGTCTATGTATTTATTTGCGACTGCTTGAATATTTCTTGGCTCTTGGGCCTTTGGTGTTCCTAATTCGTTTCAATTAGACTTGGATGATTGGTTAAGGATTACTTTTGAGTCCCTAGTAGATGCTATGTATTTGGGATTTAGATGGGTCATTCCTTTTCCTTGGTCATTATGCATTATTTGGTCGTTTTTTAAATTGCAATTGAACAAGGATTCGATGTTTTGGTGGAATCAAATTGGTATATATGTTTTACCACTAAATTGGTGCATTAATCTTTTGTTTTGATGGATTTAGCCCAAGTTATCCCTTTCTTTGGTGACTATAGCCCAAGTTAAGTCTTGTTCAATTTACTAGCATCATAAATGAGGGAGGTATAACTTCTTTTATTTTTTTTGTCTCTCCTATGTGATCCAACGTGCTAAGTGAGAATTGCATGTCTAATTTGCTTTCCTTACCTTTCTTTAGTTCCTTTATTTCATTTATTCTTGCTTTTATTTAGTTATTCTTTTAATGGGGTATGTGTACACCTCTTGGCTTGTAATAGATAGGGCTTGGCGATCATTCTTGTCCATTCTTCCCCTTCCCCTTTTGTTTTAGTTAGCAAATGTAATAGGTTCATTTGTTTGATTGCTTGCTTTTGTTGCTATCTGTTAATTGCTTTATTAGGCCCTTGCATTTAGTCGAGCATGCTAAGTGTTACGTGCTACGTGTTTACGAGTAATTGGCATGTCTACTTGCTTTCTAAAGTCATAGATGAATGTGATGGATGAATGCACGACACCACACTAGTCCAGCGCTAGTTGTGGCTCATGGTCCCGTTTTCCACTAGTCCAACGCTAGTAGGAATTCATAGATATGGGCTAGTCCAACGCTAGACCCTTAGAGATTTCCCTCGCTAGTTCATACCTGCATGTTTCACTACATTTCATGCATTTTTCTTAGTTTTCTAGCATTTGGCATGCTCCTCCAATCCTTTCCCCTTCATTTTAGGCTTTTGCATCTTCATGCTAGTTATAGGGTACATTTACTTGAGGGTCCCCTTCCGATAAGGGAAACGAACGAGTGTGGCTACAAAATAGCCTTAGCACGCTAGTTCTTCCTTCTAATCAAAGGGAAAATTAAAGTCGTGAAATTAGGAGTCATTCCCGTACCCGACTTGATGCATTCCTCTAGGTTCATGCACTTCCTCGTCTTTTATCCACATTTTCTCACTACTTATATGTTTTTCAACCCAAATGCCATGTTCACACATTTTCTTCTTGTCACTTGTTTTTCTACCTCACAAATTGCACCCAATTGCACTTATATGTATCTACTATCATATTTTCATCAATTTGCACACAAACACCTTTATTTTCTCAATTGGCACACTTGCACTTTCCTTACATTCGCACAATTGCACTTTTCTTACATTTGCACACTTGCACTCATATTTGAGTCTTCATTTGCATCATTCGTGACCTCTATCAGGACTTTCCTTATTGGCCACCACAACTCATGTGGTTGGGACCAAAAAGCCCCGTAAGAGACATTTTAAATTTAGGATTGCATTTCTTTTTCATATCCATTAATCATATCCAACATGCAACGCATATTTTGGGTAGAAGAAATTAGGAAAAGAGAGGCTAAGTCACGCAACTAGCTTTGGCTAGGGTAAGAGAGTGCCTTAGGCTTTGCCTTTGCCTTCTCCCTTATCAAATGTGACCCCCGATCCCTTGTTTTGGTTACGTAGACCTAAAAATTCTTCAAATAGGGTTTGTTCACTTTTCTTTCCAAAAATCACTTTTTGGGTAACTTGGTACACCCTAACTCTATACCAAGTGGCGACTCCATTTTCCATTCAAAAAACCCTGTTTGAACTTTGTTTGGCCAAATCGTCGCATTTTCAAGTCCCACGGCCTTTTATTTTCATTTTCACACACGTTCACATACATATTCCACACACTACACACTCATTCAAAAAGTGGGGCGCGACAACTTGGCGACTCCACTGGGGACTTCCTAAGTGGGTCCAAGCATTCGATTTGGCTATTCTTTTCCCTTTTCTACCCTTTTTATGCATAGCATTTGGATATTAGGGTTGCATTTTCCATTTTAGGACTTTTTGCCACGCGCGCACGTATCAAACTATTCCCTCACTCACGTATGTATGATTGGTTGATTGGATGTATGTTGTACTTGTTTTATCTCGCACTTTGCATTGCATTTGGGTGGGGGGACATTACCCTAGAGCCTCGCGTTGGTCCTCGATCCCTCCCCTGCAAACGAGCACAAGCATACGTGCATACGCTTTAATTTGTACCCCTCATTTTTTTCCTTTTAGTGGCTTGTCACGCCACTCCACCCTATTAGGATTTTAGGCGACCCACTTGGACGTGTGATCGTGACACGACGTGTGCGTAGCACGATCCGAGGGGTCACTTAATCTTCCGCTTTAAGCTTTGGGTTAATAGCCTTTAGCTTTTAGTCGAAGATTGAGGATTTTTGATAGATTCACTCAGACATGTGGCCGTGACACGACGTGTGCGTAGCAATGTCTGGGGAATCGCTCGAGCCACCGACAAGGAACCTTGGGAGTGATGACCTTTGGTTTCCAAGTCTGAAGGCTCGGGGACCTGAGCTTATCGAGTCTAGATGCATTAGCGAACCCCAGCCTCATGCATCCATATTAGAATTGCCTAGGGTAGATTCGACCTTACCCTATTAGGGACACCATTCACGAGGGGAGGGATCCCACCCCCTTTCCTTGTATATCTTTGTTGCTTTTTATATTATCTAAATTGTCCAACATGTTATGTGGTTATGTGTTGAACTAACTTTCCTTGTCTCTTGTCTTTTGCATTCACAAACGTTAGGAAATAAGAGGTCTGGCACGATCCTCTTTTAGTGACCTACCCACTAGATAACTCACATGTTTAAATTTCAGTCATTACACTTAATTTTCAATAAGTACATTTCATTTTTAGACCTTTTCCCCTCGATGCATTATTTATGTCCTTTAGGCCATATTTGTCACATATTTACTGCTTTAATAAACTGGCATCATGCATAAACCCTAGAAGGGAATGCCATTTAGGGGATCCCGTGTTAGGAATAAGCCACCTTGTGTCTCGGATACTTAATCCAAGAAGACTTGCACGTTTACATTTTGTACCATCCAAAGGGGTAGTGCACAAGGTAAGGTAGGATCCGATCTTCTTCATAAGAGCGATTTTTGGAATATGAGCGTCTAATAATCACTTTTTGGCCATTTTATCAAAGTTGGTAAAAATCCCTTGCGCAAAGGACATTAATTTGAAGAAATTCACAAATGATTCCTCTTATTGAGACGATAAATAAATTGAGGCCAAAATTTGATTTTAGAAGGCTCATAGGCTAATGCATCGTAATAATTTTTTGAAACTACCAGTGGATAACTTGATTTTTTTTTAATAAGCTCCCAATTCCATTTAATCCATTGGACCATTTCCTTCATCAATTTCATCCAATCCATTTTATCAATTTGTTCATTTTTAGGGCAATTTTGTCGATTTTCGATAAATCATCAATTTTGTCCGATTCATTTGACCAGTTTACCCTTTTAGGGCGATCTGGTCAATTTTGAATAAATTCTCGATTTCATTCAATTCATTTAACCAATTTCATTTTTTAGGATGATCCGGTCCATTTTGAATAAAATTCTCAATTTCATTCGATTAAGGTCCTTTTTTAGGATGATTCGGTCAATTTTGAGTAAGTTTTAAATTTCATTTGACTCGTTTCCCTTTTTAGGGTAATCCGGTCGATTTTAAATAAATTGTCGATTTCATTCAACCCGCTTGACCAATTAGGGTTTCAAGGTCGAATTTCAAATTGGGAAACTTAGTCGATTTTTGAGAAAACCATCCATTGCATCCAGCCATTTGATCAGTTGGGGTTTTGACCCGTGCTTCACTAAGAAAATTTGGTCAACGAATTGTAATCTCTTCGATAGGAAGTTCGTCAAGGTCCAACCCGTGCGTTTTTGCAATTTCTTGTAACGATCAAAAGTGATCAATCCATTCGGACGTTGACCTCATTTTGACAAGTGTCTCTCGTCACTCCAATTGACCAAATTTTTCAATCAATGAGTTGATCAGATCCGTCAGGTATGGTATAGTGCCTACCTCAGAGGATTGCATTCTCATTCTAGGCCTACCCTTGACACAAAAAGGGTTCCCCCCATAGGACATGCATCCGAATTTTCTGGATATTTACTAACTCTTGTCTTTTTCTTTTCCTTTTCTTTATTTTATTGGAATAACTAAGCGAGGGTTGAATCTAAAGGCAATCTTTCAAAAATTCCACTGTAATTTTAAACATAGCTTCTCGTCGAAGCCCCATTATTACACGATCCCGAAGTAAAGCCCAAAGGAATCGTGTAGACATGAGTACTCAGCCATAATCGTCTGATAAGACCGCTGCAACTACCCAGCCGGAAGCCACAAGTCCCGGGGTTCAATTGACTGAATTACTCACTAAATTTGGGGAAATGACAAATGAAATGGCCGCCCAAAAGAAGTTGATCCACGAGCTCGTTAGTAGCGGAGTGCAGCCCGAGCCTGTGCCCGTCAAACAACCGGAATCCGAACCATTTGTCATTCCTCCAATTCAAACCACTTTTGAGGGAGTTTTCAACCCGCAATATGCTTATACTCAAAATCCTCCGTTCTATCCCCCTTATGGACAAGGATTTCAGCCTCATGGCGATCCAAACATGCATCTAAATCCACCAGCTTTTTATCAGACTACCGCAGAGCCTGTGGTACCGGAGCACACTTTTCAAAACAAGCCAGAAATGGGAGAGTCGTCTGCCCCAGTTGATATGAAGTTACTTAAGCGCTTGGATCGTTTCGATGAATTCATCCGGAAAAGCCAAGGTTTGAGCAAACAAGGGGTGTTAGATTACAATGATCTGTGTCTGTTTCCAAACGTACAACTGCCGGTGGGGTTCAAGACCCCTAAGTTCAACAAATATGATGGAACAGGCAACCCTAAGACACATTTGCGTTTGTTTGCCAACAAGTTGGGCAAACCAGTGGATGATGAGAACTTGCCATTGAGGTTATTTTCGGAGAGTTTAGAAGGGGACGCCCTCGATTGGTACTCAAACCTAAAGCCAGAAGAGGTGAACACCTGGCTCGATCTGTCCAACGCTTTCATCAGACAATACGAGTATAATTGCGAGCTAGCACCGACTAGAACTACTTTGGAAGGAACGAAGAGGCGACCATCTGAAGATCATAAGACATACGCCAAAAGATGGAGAAAGATAGCTGCAAAGGTTGAGCCTCCGATGACCGAGAATGAAATTATTCGTACATTCATAAAGGCGCATGATCCTCCATATTTCAAAGAAATTTTCCGTATGACTGGTTGTTCATTTGCTGCAATTGTGAATAAACTGGAAGAGTTTGATGACTTTATGAGAGCCGGGAAAATTGTCAACGTCTCTGCCCTGAAATCGCAAGTGGAAGCTTTGCAAAGGCAAGGTACTAGTGGAAAGAAGCCGCCGTTCAAAAAGAAAGAGGGGGATGCAACTTTTATTTGGAACCAAAACCCTTCACCCCGACCCCGATACCAACACAATCCAACCTACCAACCACATTACCCTTACTACTCAGACCCGCACCATGTATATACTACCAACATCCACCACCCTCGACCTCGCCCAAACTATCCTAACCCACCTTCAGCTCCTTTTCAAATTTCTCAACCAAATCCACTCCAAAACCGACCTCGCCCTCCATATAACCCAAGATTTCCTCCACTAAATAGACCTGTTTATAACCATCCTCAACCTCCTGAACCTTACAACCAAGCCCGTAGCCGTACATTTACCAACCTAGGCAGGCCTCTAGACCAATTGTATGACCAGTTGAAGGCTGCCGGAAAAATTGGTACGATCCCCCTCCGACCTACCCTTATGGCATGCCTGTTGGGTATAACCCACAAGCCGTCTGTACTTATCATTCAGGGGCACCTGGACATCCGACGGCCAATTGCTAGGCGCTTAAGCATAAAATTCAAGATATGATTGAATCTAGAGAAATTGTAATCAGAAAGAGGGAGGCACAAGGGCCGAATGTAAATAGGAACCCCTTGCCGGAACACGTTAATACCATTGGGGTCATTCTGGATGACACGGAGTACGTGGAACAAGTCAAAGAGATGGCTAGGGAAGCTGAGGTGTTTGGGATCACAGACCAGCCATTTGTCATAGAGTTGCCATTTGAAGAGGACGAAAGGCCTTTTATTTTGGATCTCACGCCAGCTGAGAGTGAGGCTTTGGAGCCAGTAGTCATCGAATTCCCGAAGCAAGAGCCTGTTTTAAGTCTGCAACAAGTGCCATGGAACTACGATGAACCTGTCATACAAATTGGGGAAAAGTCAATTGCGAAGAAAGAAGTGTCAGTGGTCACCAGATCAGGGAAGATTGCAAGTCCGTTTGAAACTACCGTTCCGATTCAAACAAATAACTCCAAGCCGCCTGCTAAACCAACAATCACCGAGAAAGAAGCCTTGGATTTTCTTAAAAGGCTCCAGAGAAGTGAATACAATGTGGTCGAGAAACTAAGCAAGTCGCCTGCCCAGATATCCATGTTGGATCTACTTTTTTCTTCAGATATGCATAGGGATGCGTTGATCGAAATATTGACTAAAGCTCAAATTCCTAGAGACATTTCGGTTGATAATTTCTCGCACGTGGTTGGGAGTGTGCTACTTACCAAACAAATTACTTTCTCTGACGATGAATTACCGGCGGAAGGCATTGGACATAACAAAGCTCTGTATATAATTGTGAGGTGCAATGGGAAAATGCTGCCGAAGGTTTTGATTGACAATGGATCTGCGCTTAATATCTGTCCTTGAAGCACCTTGGAAAAGCTAGGATTGCAAGACATCAAGCTGAGGCCTTCAGGGACCGTAGTCCGAGGTTTTGATGGAGCACAAAGAGAGCCAATAGGAGAAGTGGACTTAGTAGTCGAGATGGGACCCGCACAGTTTCAAATAACCTGCCAAGTCATCCACTTTCCTAGTGTTTACAACGTTTTACTTGGAAGGCTGTAGATTCATAAGTCCGGGGCTGTGCCGTCTTCATTGCATCAGTTACTGAAATTCATAGTAAATGACAAGTTGATAACTATCTTTGCCGAGGAGGATTGCCTTGTAATCACCAATTCTGAGTCCAAAGAAGAAGGTAGCCGAAATGCCACCGTGACCCCTTATAGCACGGCTGATATTGTCTCCATAAGTTGGATAACAAAAAAGGAGCAAGCTCTGTCAAAGGCTAGCGTCATGATGGCTAAAGAAATGATCCGTGGAGGATATGAATTTGACAAAGGGCTGGGACGAGACCTGCAAGGAATTCTGAAACCAGTGGAGATTGTGGAGAAAAAGGATTCATTTGGTTTGGGTTTCCGACCAACCGCTAAAGACATCAAAGAAATGAAGGAACGCAAGAGAGCAGAGAAAGAAGGCCGGCAAAAGGCCCTTGACATTCCACCACTGTATTATACCTTTCCACGACCAACCGAGGTGATCACGTCAGAGATTAACCCAGTGGATGAAATCGAAACTAGTTTGGCCCAATTGTTCATTGGGGCAACATTTGAAGACAGTTCCCCAGATGAGGTCGAGTTTCCCGACATCCCTGAAGGATCAATTTCCAATTGGACAGCCGAGTTTCTGCCCATTCAGAAGGAGTTTCGGTAAAACTAGAGGGGTTTGTCATTCATGCGAATTCATGAAAATACTTCTGCATCTGTAAATAGCTAATGAAAGCATCTTTACCTTTGACTAAATTTTGCACATGTAAATATTGTTTCTGCTTGCTTTCTTTAGTATTTGCTTTCAATCAAAGGTTTTATGAAAATGCACAAGTTGTTCTTGTCATATTGTTTTGTTTATTCGCTTGTTTATATTCATATTGCTTGTTCATTTGTTTGTTGTATGTTTGTTTGCTTATTATCCCACATTCGTTAATTCTTTCAGATGGCCAAAAATAAAACTATTTGACCCTTTGGATATCACAATACTGGAATTCGATAATGGCAATTTCTATATCACTCACGACTTGGAGGTCTGTGAATCTGAGCTCCAAAGCGAGAGTGATAATGAGGAGGTATTCGATTCTTTTGCAAAGGACTTTGAACAATATGAGGAGAAGCCAAAACCGAACCTGGAAGAAACAGAAAAGGTTAACATTGGCACTAAGGATGAAGTTAAGGAGGTGCAAATTAGTATTCATTTGAATGAGAGGCAGAAAAAGGAGATGCTTGAATTCTTGACTATGTTCCAGGATGTATTTGCATGGTCCTATGATGATATGACTGAAATTTCAACTGATGTGGTAGTGCATAGGTTGCCCACAGACCCTACTTTTCCACCAGTAAAGCAAAAATCCCAAAAATTCAAACCAGATATAAGCCTCAAAATAAAAGAGCAAATCGAAAAACAGCTCAAAACCAACATTATCATTGTTTCCCATTACCCTATTTGGCTTTCGAATCCAGTCCCTGTTCCAAAAAAGAATGGAGAGGTGCAAGTTTGTGTTGATTATAGAGACCTCAATAAGGCCAGTCCTAAAGATGATTTTCCTTTACCAAATATTCACATTCTCCTGGACAATACCGCTGGGCATGAGATTGAATCTTTTTGTGATTGCTTCGCTGGATACCACCAGATTTTGATGGCAGAAGAGGATAGGGAGAAGACTGCTTTCATCACCCTTTGGAGCACATTTTGCTACCGAGTGATGCCCTTTGGTTTAAAGAATGCCGGAGCCACGTATCAAAGGACCATGACCACCTTGTTTCATGATATGATCCACCGGGAGATGGAGGCCTACGTGGATGACATCATAATCAAGTCTAAAAGGGCAGAGAATCATTTGGTTGATTTGAAGAAGCTGTTCGAAAGATTGCGAAAGTACAATTTGAAACTAAATCCTGCAAAGTGCACCTTTGGGGGCACCGGCTGGTAAATTGTTGGGCTTCATTGTTAGTAAAAGAGGCATAGAGATAGATCCAGCGAAAATCAAAGCAATTCGAGATATACCAGTGCCGAAAACTCAGAAGGACGTGAAAAGTTTCTTAGGGAAGATCAATTTTATTGGAAGATTCATTGCCCAACTAACTGCCACATGCGAGCCGTTGTTCAAATTGTTGAGAAAGAATGTGCCATTGTATTGGAGTGAAGAATGCCAACAAGCTTTTGATAAGATCAAGGATTATTTGTTACATCCGCCAGTCTTGGTGCCACCCAAGCCGGGCCGACCATTAATCATGTACCTATCTGTGCTTGAAGAAGCAGTTGGTTGTGTCCTCGGGCAGCATGATGACTCTGGAAGGAAGGAGCAAGCCATTTACTATCTAAGCAAAAAGTTCACGCAGTATGAGGCTAATTATTCATTCATTGAGAAAAACTGCTGTGCATTGGCCTGGGCAGCTCAAAAGCTGAGACACTACCTGTTGAGCCATACCACTTATCTTATTTCCCGATCTGATCCTTTGAAGTATCTCTTGGAGAAGCCGATGCTAACTGGACGTCTGGCTAAATGGCAGATAATCCTCTCAGAGTTTGATATTGTTTTCACTTCACAAAAGGCTGTCAAGGGGCAAGTTATAGCTGATCATTTGGCAGAAAATCCAAAGGATGATGATTATCAACCACTTCGTACTTATTTCCCTGATGAGAGAGTCTTATTTGTAGGCGCCATAGACGATATAAGTGAGCAAAACCCTGAATGGAGGCTTTTCTTCGATGGAGTTTCGAATTCTCTCGGAGCTGGAATTGGAGCTGTTTTGGTTTCACCCGAAGGAAAGCACTACGCTGCCGCTGCCAAGTTGCAATTTGCTTGCACAAACAACATGGCTGAATATGAAGCTTGCATTTTTTGTCTCAAAATGGCTTTAGAAATGGAAATCAAAGAGTTGATAGCTTTCAGTGATTCAGATTTGCTCGTGCACCAAACCTTGAAGCAGTGGATAACCAAGGATTCAAAATTTTGCCCTACCATTGTAGTCTGCTCACTTTGGCCAAGCAATTTCGAAATTTGGAGTTCAGACATCTCCCGCGAGCCCGAAACGCATTTGCTGATGCTTTGGCCACCTTAGCTTCTATGATCCAGTATTCAGATGAATTGAGTATCGAACCAATCCAGATTCAACTCCAAGACAAGCCTGCACACTGTTGGGTTGTAGACAAGTGCTCTGACAATATTCCTTGGTATAATGATATTAAGGAGTTTCTCAAAACTGGGTCTTACCCTCTGCATGCTAGTACAAAGGACAAGAGTTTTCTGCGTAGAATGGCTTCTAAATTTTTCTTGAATGGAGAAGTTTTGTACAAAAGAACCTCAGATTTGAACCTTTTAAGGTGCGTCGATGAAGATGAAGCTCAGTATATGATGAAAGAAGTGCATAGTGGCGTTTGTGGACCTCACATGAATGGCCATTTGCTAGCAAAGAAAATCATGAGAACCGGATACTTCTGGCTTACTATGGAGAATGATTGTATAGATTTTGTCCGGAGATGTATAAAATGTCAAATGCATGGTGACGTTATACGCGCTCCACCCACTGAATTGCACAGCATGACCGCCCCATGGCCCTGTTCAATGTGGGGTATGGACGTGATTGGTACAATCGATCCTCCCGCTTCAAATGGACATCGATTATATTGGTGGCGATTGAGTACTTTACTAAATGGGTTGAAGCGGAGTCATTCAAACATGTCACGAAGAAGGTAGTTGCCAATTTCTTGAGAGATCATATCATCTGTCGCTTTGGAGTACCCGAAACGCTTATTACAGACAATGCCAAGAATCTGAACAATGACATGGTAGATGGACTATGCGACCAGTTCAAGATCAAACACTGCAACTCTGCCATTTATAGGCCTCAGATGAATGGAGCTGTAGAAGCCGCAAACAAGAATTTGAAGAAGATTATCCGCAAAATGACTGAAAGGCATCGCGATTGGCATGAAAAGTTGCCTTATGCATTAATGGCATATCGGACTTCCATCCGGACGTCGACTGGGGCAACACCATATTCACTCATGTATGGAATGGAAGCTGTATTACCAGTTGAAGTTGAAATTCCCTCGCTACGAATCCTTATGGAAGCTAAATTGGAGGAGGCTAATTGGATAAAGCAACGCCATGAGCAATTGACTTTGATCGATGAAAAGCGGTTCAATGTTATCTGTCATGGTCAGTGCTATCAGAAACGTGTGGCCCGGACTTACAACAAAAAGGTCCATCGGCGTGCATTCGAAGAAGGTGACAATGTACTAAAGCGAATTTTGCCAATGCAAGGTGAAGCTAAAGGTAAATTTGCTCCAAATTGGCAAGGGCCTTTCATTGTCCAAAAGGTATTACCTGGCGGAGCACTTATCTTGGCAGAAATGGATGGACGAACATTCCCTCAACCCATCAACTCAGATATGTGCAAAAAGTTTTTCATTTGATCATGCAAATTTTCTTTAGAAATTCATGCAAATGGCGAAATGCAAGTCAGGCCATCTTCTTTTACACTTAAAACATTTTATCTCTACTTGTCCCCTTTGAGCCATCAGAATTGACAAAATTTTCGTTTGATAACCCCTGAGAATTGCAAACCCCACACTGGGGCAAATTTATTTTGAAAGAAAGATGACCAAAAAGGAAAAAGAATCCCACACTGGGGCAAATTTAGTTTTTAAAGAAAAATGCAAAAGTGAGGAAAATGCAATGAAAAATGCAAAGAGAGAAAATCCGATCAAACTGGGGCAATTTTTCCTCGGTTTTGTTCAAAATCGGAGATGTTTTCAAAATAGTGCAATCTCAAGTTATTTCGCCTCGCATCAAAATTTGCTTTCAAGCCTCAACTTTTCTTGAAAAACACCTCACCTGACCTCATTACAAAGCCCAAAGTCCTGGCTTTCGTCACTTGTTGCATTTCTATTAGGAAATTTGCTAATCAACTGGCAAGTGATGGTCATAATGCCTTCGCCTAATCTCACAAGGGAAGTGCATTTTACTGATGCCCGAAATCTTTAACTCATACGTGAGGACTCGTAAAAACTATTATTTTATACTTAATTTATGGCTTAATAAATTATTTAATTGGATTTTATTTCCAAGGAATATTTTCTAGTCTTATTAGACCTAAATACTTGGTAATATAACTTCGTTATATTTTTAAAATGATTCGTTTCGAAAATTAATTTCCCGGAGCGCGTTTAGTAAAAATAGTGAATAGTACTTGGAGATTTTATCCGCGTAGTAGCACAATAAGTTTGGAATATTGGACACTGTATTAAGGTCCTAAAATAGGTAATCTTATGAATAAAAACTCAAGTGATAGTTAATCGTTATAAGAATTTCTCGGAAGTTTCGCGTTATAACGTTAAATTTGACGGTACGCGTTTTGACACGCGCGACTTCATTTGAGGGACTTTAGACCCTTATTTCGGGACAATTAAGAGTGAAGAATATTTACATGAATATATATGCATTAGAGGTTTAGTGCACTAGTGAACCAAACGCGCGAGAAAATCGAGCCAAAAACGTGCCAAACGAGCCCTAATGAGAGTTGACTAATGGGTGATTTGTGGCCACAAGTTAGTATCTTCCCTTGGAAGCTTAAGAAAAGTCTGATCACTCTCTCTCTTCCTCTCAAGACAGCCGGCCAACACCCTCCTCTCTCTAACTCCATTACTTCAAATTTTCAGCTCACAAATCTCACTCAAAACCACCCCAAATCATCTCCAAATTCAACCAAACTTGTGCCACACTTAGCTTGATACTTGAGGAGCCTTTTGAGCTGCAAACAAGGGCTGGAAATCACGGTTTTTCTGGAGCAATAGAGGGCCGAAAATTCTGCTTGAACACCCAACCAAAGTAAGTGATGATCCACTCTTGGAAACTTGAAGTTTGGAAGCTATCTTACCTTGTTAAGTTCATGCATGCATTTGGTTAGCTTGTGTATGGTGTAAAAATGTGATTGTGTGCTCTTTGAATTCCCACACTTGGGTTGTTGTTGCTGATTTGATGATTGATGGTGGTTATATTGTTGGTTTAGTGGTTAAAATGATGCATTAGTGGTGGGTAATTAGTAGAAACTTCATTGGGTGTAAGAAGCAAAAACTTCCGATTTTGCCCCTGCCATGTTCGGCCATTTTGAGGCCAATTATTAATGGTCTAACGGCTTGAATTGGATGTCTATAGGATGTATTAGATGTGTGAAAATTTTCATTGGAAAATATTGAGGTTTGATTGAGCTAATGAATTTTTTTAAGAAACTAGCAAATCTGGAAAACTGTTCGCGTATGACTCTGACCAGTGGTAGTAATTCGGCTATAACTCTGTCCTCGGATGTCGAAATCATGTGCCATTGGTGGCGTTTGAAACTAGACATTCCTGGATTTAAGTTGGTATATAATGCACGTTCTGATTCTCTGTGAGCAGCCGAACCAAATGTTTTAAGTTCGCTGTCCTGTTGCTCTGTTCATCTGGAATGAAGTGTTCAGGCAGCAACTTGATGCCTGATTTTGAACCAGATGGGTGCCGAATTTGGAAACAATTTCCTCTGTGATATTTTAGCCCTATGAATGTATTTTCCAACGGCATAAGCCATGCTCGATTCTGAGTTAAATTGACTGAATTGTGACCAAGACAAAAGGACTGCCCTGTTTTGGAAAAACCCTAATGTTTGGACTGGTTTGGAACAAGATCTTGGAGTGAACTTGTTAATTGATGTTCTTGATACTAAACACTTACCAAAGGCATTATGGAGGTTTCTTAGGCCTTTATTTCAGAAATGAACCATGATTGGATAGTTTGCTTGATTAAACGTTTTGAAATGGGTAATGAAAGTTTAAAGGCAGATTGCCTTACAATTTTTCCCGAACTTTGGTTGACTAATTAACTATCTTTCCGAAGGTATTTTTCCCTGAAATTTGATAGAGCGGTACCTTTCATATGGGAGTGAAATACTGCCAATTTTGGTACCAATCCAAGTTCGTTTCGATACCCAATTAAATTCCTCGTGTTGGAGGTTCAAATCTGGAAATTCTTCTCCAGTCTTGAACTTCCCTAACTTCGGGCTACCGTATCTCGGTACTCGAAACTCCGATTCTCGATCTGCTTGTTTTGTTATACACCTCACTTGCAACACTACTTGAGTGACAAATTTCAGAGGCTGGTTTGCAACGTGTGAATCGTGCCGAATTTTCAAAGTTGGCCAAAATCCAACTTAATTCTGCCTTGTAAACCAACCCTGCATCTTCAAGCTCATTTTTGAACACTTTTCACTTCGATTCATGGAAAAGTGTCTTCTAGGAACTTATAGTACTTTCTAAGAGGTTTCCAATTCTCGACTTATGCCGAGCGAGTTACGATTTTTCAAAGATTCATAATAAAACTGAAAATTTTCCAATTTCAAAGAAATAGAGTTTTTCAAGAACTCTTTATCCTTTTGATATTCTTAAACGTTTTGCCCTCGATTTTCATGATAAAAACTCAAATAATATTGTACATAATAAAAGGCAAGTTGAACCTCGATTTACGTGTAATTGAGGTTCCTTTTGCGAAATAATCCTTAGATTGTACTAGTGTACAATCTTCTTGATAAGTGGGTTAATTGTGTGATTATCCACTATTAATTGCTAGGCGCACAAGGAGACCTTCAAGAGGATCTCACAGTGGACGCTTGAACTCCCAGAAAATAATTCTTATTCAATTGCTCGGTGAGTGTCAAGTGTGTGAATTTTGATACATGTTTATTTGTGGTAATTGTTGGAATTTTAAGAAAATAAGGGCGGGTGCGTACTTTATCGCACTTGTTCTAATTTCAAATGAATTATTGAAATGTATTGGATGATTGTAATGTATTGAATGAATGACTGAAATGCAATGGTATGTTATGAATACATACGTCAATGGAGTGAACCTCCTCGACTTTTAAATGAATGGGGGACGCCCAAACTCATAGGCCGACCTTGGACTCGAGCCGGCAAAGGGCTTGGTCGGCGACTGGGGCGAGCCATGAGATATATATAAGCTCGACCTAATGAGAGGTCCTGTTTGGCATACTCGTGGAGTATCGCCTTATAATAGACTTGTGGGCCCTTGAGGTGTACGGTGGACGGAGGGAAGTAAGTGGTGATCTACGGAAATGGAAATACCGACCCGGTTGACAGGAGGGTCAACGCGGGAAGGTATACGCATGACATCGGCAGAGCAAGTGGAACATAGCTCCTGAGAGCTACTATATCCTTGAATTGTTTCTGATTACTTTTCCTGCTTGAATGGTCGATTATTGAAACAACATGGTTTATTTATTAAATTTTGGGATTGTTATTTGACAAAGTGCTTGCATGTGTGTTCTTGGCCTCACGAGCGTTTTGCTCACCCTATAGTTTTGTTTTCCTTAACAGGACCGAATCTTGGAGAAGTTTGGAGAAAACCTTCGCTGTACTTTTGTTTTAAGGTTTTCTATTGTTAGTGGCTATGTCCTTTGTTGGGATTGTACTTTTGGAATTAAAGTATAACTTTTGGGCCTGACGTATACTTTGGATTTAAGTTGTATCTTGAACGCCCTATCTATGGGTGGAGTAATGGATGATTTTATGCTTGAACGCTTCCGCATGATTTGTATTCATGTTGTTCTCTTCGATGTGTTTAGTTCGGATTTAAATTGAATGAAATTGCTTTAGTCCTGGCGAGAGTTGGGCAGGCGTCCGCGGATACCCTTTGGTCCGCCTTAGGGAGATGTGGGGCGCCACAGTTGGTATCAGAGCACTAGGTTAGAGGTCTATATGGGAGACATATTAGATACTCTACCTTTAAGACTCGATAGGGGATGACTTAATCCTACCCTAAGCGATACTTGAGGCGAGCTAGCAACTAAGTTAGTCCTACCTCAAGTGACGAATGGGATGAACCAACGATTAAGTTAGGCATGCATTGCAGGATATTGGAACTGAGTAGTGATTTAAGTTTCTAACCTGAAAAGTATTATTATTATTATTTTGCAGGGATGGCTGATGGAAACGGAGCCCCGGCAGCTAATGGGAATGGCCATGCGAATGGTCATTACGAGCCTCTTAGGACTATCTTCTACCGAGCTCTAGCGGGAGGAGCTCGAGCACGCTACTCACCTTATGATAGATACCCTCGATGTTCGTGTAGGTTGACTTTCGCCTACCCGAACCATATAGTGCTTGCTCTGGACGACGAGCGTCGTCAGTTGGTGGATGCCAACCGTGATTTACAGGTTGAGGTAGACGAGTTTAGGCAGATGGTTGGCGCTCAGGGCGAGCGGATTGCCGAGCTTGAGGAGGTGCTGGAGGGTGAGGTAGCCACATCTGCAGTGGTTAATGAGGAGGTTCGGGATACTAGGGCTCGACTCATTAGGTTAGGACGGGATGTCCGTACTCGGGCTTTTGAGATCCTGGTTGATGCTACTAGTTTGGTTGAGGACGCTACTGAGGTGATTTCTGACGATGAGGAGGAGGATCCCGAGGAGGAGGTTCCTCCTAATAGCCCCGCTGCGGACTAGGATCTTAGTTGTTGACCCCTTTTGACTTTTGACCAGTACAGTTAGGACTAGTTAGGGTGACGCGAGTGCTGAGGCCATTGTATTTTGCATGCTTGTGTGGCCTACTTTTGGGCACTTGTACTTACTTTAGTCTTCCGTGACTAAAAGTATACTTTTGAGCACATGTGTGCTATATTTTGTGAATTGTCCCTAACTTGCTAATTGTACGAACTTGACGTGTTTATGAATGTAAATTATTGTTAATTCCAATGCTTTCTTGGTTGGTTCTAATTTTGATATATTTCTTCTTTTCTGCTTAAGTTAATCTATTTCTTGCACTAGGCACATTTAGGCTAATGGAAGGACTAAGAAGTGGTCGAGGCCGTGGGCGAGCGTCTGGACAGGCCCAACCTCAGGGGGATGACCAGGGATCGGCAACTGGACCGACCCAGGGACAGGGAAATGTTGAGGGTAACCAAGTGGCTACTGCCATCAATAGGATGACTGATATCCTAGAACGTCTAGCGGAGAGACAGGGTCCTGGACCATTTAACCAACCTGGGGGCCAGGATAGAGGGGAGGATAGAGCCCTGGAAAGATTCTTAAAGTTTAACCCGCCCAAGTTTATGGGTGAACCTGACCCCGAAATAGCAGAAAATTGGTTAGAAAGGATGACCAATATATTCGCCGCTCTAGACTACACTGAGGATAGGCGAGTGAACTTTGCTGCTTTCCAATTTGAGGGAATAGCCCGTGCTTGGTGGGATTTGATAAAAGGAAAATGGGAAAGGGCTCGAACCCCTTGGACTTGGGAGAATTTCACAAGGGAGTTTAATGAGAAGTTTCTTCCACCCTTAATCCAAGAGAAAAGGGAGGACGAATTTATTAAGTTGAAACAAGGAACCCTTACTGTAGCAGAGTATGAAGGGAAGTTCACTAAACTTTTCAAATACGCTCCTGAGTTAGTAGCCAATGAACGGAGGAGGATTAGAAGGTTTGTACAGGGGCTTAATGTGGAACTTCAGGAGGGCCTGGCTGCAGCCCAAATCTCTACTTTTACTGAGGCTTTAGAGAAAGCACAAAGGGTTGAGAATGCAAGATCTCAAGTGAGGGATTTCCACAACAGAAAAAGGAATTTTCCTAGTCGCACTACTGGGCAGACCAGTAAGTTTGTACACCCTTCTAAAAAGGGAAGAAGGGAAGGAGGAACGAGAACTGCTGGAGCTTCTAGGGGAGCTCTGTCTAGGGGAGGTCGTAGCGGGACGACTCAAGTTAGGGGGGCACCATCTGTTGGATCGACTGTGACCCCTCAAGTTACATGTGGGTATTGTGGTAAATCCAACCACTCTGAGAACGATTGCTGGAGGAAGTTGGGAAAATGCTTACTGTGTGGGAGCACTGAGCATCAAATCGCAAATTGTCCGAAATCGTCGAAGACAGGGGGAAGCCTGCAGAGCCTGAAAAATCAACCTCTAAGCAGACCAGTGCCGGAGGAAGTCGACCGAAAGTACCGGTTAGGGTCTACGCATTGGACTATCCACAAGTTCCAGAGGCGACCAAGGTGATTGAAGGTACAATTCCAATCTTTCACCGCCTAGCTAGGGTTTTAATTGATCCGGGTGCAACACACTCTTTTGTAAACCCTGATTTCATGAGTGGAATAGACTTGAAGCCAATTAAGTTACCATATGACTTGGAGGTTAAAACACCCACTGGGGACAAAAGTCTAATTGCTAATCTGGTGTGTATAAGAATAGTGAAATCTGCGTGAAGGAAAGAAAATTGCTGGCCGATTTGATAGGCCTAGCGATTAAAGGATATGATGTGATCCTAGGGATGGATTGGTTAGCCCGTTATAATGCCCAACTGAATTGTAGGATGAAAATTGTAGAATTGTGTATTCTAGGGGAAGCAACCCTGAAATTGGATGTGAGGAGTAAGTTAGCCTCGTCTGCACTTATTTCGGGAATTCGGGCTAGAAAATTGTTAAATAAGGGAGCTCAAGGATATTTGGCTTTTCTTATTAATACCCCTAGCGATAAGGTGAATCTGGAGGACACACCGGTAGTGAAAGAATTTTCTGGTGTTTTTCCTGAAGAATTGGAGTCTCTACCCCCGGAACGGGAAATAGCTTTTAAAATTGATGTAACTCCGGGAACCGCACCTATATCAAGGACACCGTATAGGATGGCTCCAGCTGAATTAAAGGAGATGAAGTTACAATTACAGGATTTGTTGGAACGGGGTTTTATACGGGAGAGTGATTCCCCGTGGGGAGCCCCAGTTTTTTTTGTAAAGAAGAAAGATGGGAGTTTGAGGTTATGTATAGATTATCGAGGTTTAAATGATGTTACGGTTAAGAATAAATACCCACTACCCCACATTGATGAACTGTTTGACCAACTGCAAGGGGCGGTAGTGTTTTCAAAGTTGGATCTAAGGCAAGGTTACTATCAATTGAGAATTTTGGAGAAGGACATACCTAAGACTGCTTTTAACTCGAGGTATGGGCACTTTGAGTTTGCAGTGATGCCTTTTGGGTTAACCAATGCACCGGCCGCTTTCATGGATTTAATGCATAGGATTTTTAAGCCTTACTTGGATCAATTTGTGGTGATCTTCATTGATGATATTTTGGTGTATTCTAAGAATACGAAAGATCATGAGAAGCATTTGAGGATTGTTTTACAAATCTTGAGGGAACATCAGTTATATGCTAAGTTTAGCAAGTGTGAATTCTGGCTAAAAGAAGTGACTTTCCTAGGGCATATAATTTCTAAGGATGGGATTAAAGTAGATCCAGCTAAGGTGGAAGCTGTTTCAAAATGGAAACGACCGGAAAACCCAACGGAAGTTCGGAGTTTTATAGGATTGGCAGGGTATTACCGGAGATTCATCCAGGATTTTTCAAAAATTGCTGGACCTATGAATGAGTTGACCAAGAAAAATGGAAAATTTATTTGGAGTCCTAAGTGTGAAGGAAGTTTTCAGGAGTTGAAAAGACGGTTAACTAGAGCGCCTGTTCTAGCTCTACCTAATGGACGGGATAGTTTTGTAGTTTACATCGATGCTTCTAAGGAAGGTTTGGAATGTGTTTTGATGCAAAATGATAAAGTGATAGCTTATGCCTCTAGAAAATTGAAACCGCATGAAGGAAATTATCCAACCCATGATTTGGAGTTAGCGGCTGTGGTCTTTGCTTTGAAGAAATGGAGACACTATTTGTATGGAGTGACATTTGAGGTTTTTACAGATCACAAAAGCCTTAAGTACTTATTTTCGCAAAAGGAGCTGAATTTGAGGCAACGTAGATGGATAGAATTTCTGGAAGATTATGATTGTACGATTAAGTACCACCCTGGAAAGGCCAATGTAGTGGCCGATTCTTTGAGCCGTCAGGTACAGATGGCTGGATTGATGGTTAAGGAATTTCAGCTGTTGGAGGAAGTTAGCTATTGGAATCCTCGATTAGAACCAAGGAAAGTAATTTTGGGGAACATTGTGATAACCTCCACTTTATTGGAACGTATTAAGGAATCTCAGGAAAAGGACCCTGAAGTACAAAAGTTGGTGGAGAAAGTTAAGATGGGAGACCAGACCGATTTCACTTTGGGATCAGATGGGATATTGAGATTTCGAAATCAGGTGGTTATGCCAAAGGATGAAGGGTTTAGAAAGGAAATTCTAGAAGAGGCACACCGATCAAAGTTTACAGTACATCCAGGAGGGAATAAAATGTACCAAGACTTGAAAAGTCTATATTGGTGGAAAAATATGAAGAAGGAAATTGCCCAATTTGTCCAAACATGCTTGGTTTGTCAATAGGTTAAAGCCGAACATCAAAAACCCTCAGGACTTTTGCAACCTCTAGAAATACCTGAGTAGAAATGGAAAAATATCACCATGGATTTTGTATCAGACTTACCAAGGACACAGAGAGGCCATGATGCCATTTGGGTGATAGTGGATAGATTGACTAAATCAACTCATTTTCTACCGATTAACATGAAGTATCCATTGGAGAAGTTGGCCAGGTTGTACTTGGATGAGATCATCAGACTACATGGTATACCTGTGAGTATTGTGTCAGATAGGGATCCAAGATTTGTTTTGAGGTTTTGGCAAAAGATGCAAGGAAGTGTTGGGGACTAAGTTAAACTTTAGTACCACCTATCATCCCCAGACTGATGGACAATCTGAAAGAACAATTCAGACTCTTGAGGACATGTTGAGGACTTGTGTACTGGATTTTGGAGAGAATTGGAGTAAGTTTTTGACTTTAATGGAATTTGCCTACAATAATAGTTTTCACTCTTCTATTCAAATGGCTCCATACGAAGCACTTTATGGTCGGAAGTGTAGATCTCCAATTTGTTGGGATGAAGTAGGTGAACGGAAAATTTTAGACCTGACAACAGTATCTTGGATTGAGGAGGCTAATGAAAAAGTAAGATTGATACGGCAAAGAATTCAAACAGCTCGGAATAGACAAAAAGGTTATGCCGACAATCGGAGAAAGGATTTGGAGTTCACTGTTGGAGATATGGTATTTCTCAAGATTACGCCCTTAAAAGCAAACTTGATATCCGGAAAAGGGAAGAAACTACAACCAAGGTTTGTAGGGCTATATAAGATTATTCAACGAGTTGGGAATGTAGCCTATAAGCTGGAATTACCACCGAGCTTATCTCGTATTCATAACGTGTTTCATGTGTCCATGTTTAAGAAATATCATCCAGACCCCTCTCATGTTTTACAACCGGAGAATATTGAAATCGATGAAACCCTGACCTATGAGGAGAGACCGGTAAAACTTCTGGATCGAAAAGTGAAGGAATTGAGGAACAAGCAGATACCACTAGTGAAAGTTCTATGGAAGAACCATGGAGTAGAGGAGGCAACATGGGAAGTTGAAGAGACAATCAGAGAGAAGTACCCAGACTTGTTCATCAACCAAGGTAAATTTCGAGGACGAAATTTTCTTAAGGGGGAGAGGATGTGAGGACTCGTAAAAACTATTATTTTATGCATAATTTATGGCTTAATAAATTATTTAATTGGATTTTATTTCCAAGGAATATTTTCTAGTCTTATTAGACCTAAATACATGGTAATATAACTTCGTTATATTTTTAAAATGATTCGTTTCGAAAATTAATTTTCCGGAGCGCGTTTAGTAAAAATAGTGAATAGTACTTGGAGATTTTATCCGCGTAGTAGCACAATAAGTTTGGAATATTGGACACTGTATTAAGGTCCTAAAATAGGTAATCTTATGAATAAAAACTCAAGTGATAGTTAATCGTTATAAGAATTTCTCGGAAGTTTCGCGTTATAACGTTAAATTTGACGGTACGCGTTTTGACACGCACGACTTCATTTGAGGGACTTTAGACCCTTATTTCGGGACAATTAAGAGTGAAGAATATTTACATGAATATATATGCATTAGAGGTTTAGTGCACTAGTGAACCAAACGCGCGAGAAAATCGAGCCAAAAACGTGCCAAACGAGCCCTAATGAGAGTTGACTAATGGGTGATTTGTGGCCACAAGTTAGTATCTTCCCTTGGAAGCTTAAGAAAAGTCTGATCACTCTCTCTCTTCCTCTCAAGACAGCCGGCCAACACCCTCCTCTCTCTAACTCCATTACTTCAAATTTTCAGCTCACAAATCTCACTCAAAACCACCCCAAATCATCTCCAAATTCAACCAAACTTGCGCCACACTTAGCTTGATACTTGAGGAGCCTTTTGAGCTGCAAACAAGGGCTGGAAATCACGGTTTTTCTGGAGCAATAGAGGGCCGAAAATTCTGCTTGAACACCCAACCAAAGTAAGTGATGATCCACTCTTGGAAACTTGAAGTTTGGAAGCTATCTTACCTTGTTAAGTTCATGCATGCATTTGGTTAGCTTGTGTATGGTGTAAAAATGTGATTGTGGGCTCTTTGAATTCCCACACTTGGGTTGTTGTTGCTGATTTGATGATTGATGGTGGTTATATTGTTGGTTTAGTGGTTAAAATGATGCATTAGTGGTGGGTAATTAGTAGAAACTTCATTGGGTGTAAGAAGCAAAAACTTCCGATTTTGCCCCTGCCATGTTCGGCCATTTTGAGGCCAATTATTAATGGTCTAACGGCTTGAATTGGATGTCTATAGGATGTATTAGATGTGTGAAAAATTTCATTGGAAAATATTGAGGTTTGATTGAGCTAATGAATTTTTTTAAGAAACTAGCAAATCTGGAAAACTGTTCGCGTATGACTCTGACCAGTGGTAGTAATTCGGCTATAACTCTGTCCTCGGATGTCGAAATCATGTGCCATTGGTGGCGTTTGAAACTAGACATTCCTGGATTTAAGTTGGTATATAATGCACGTTCTGATTCTCTGTGAGCAAGCCGAACCAAATGTTTTAAGTTCGCTGTCCTGTTGCTCTGTTCATCTGGAATGAAGTGTTCAGGCAGCAACTTGATGCCCGATTTTGAACCAGATGGGTGCCGAATTTGGAAACAATTTCCTCTGTGATATTTTATCCCTATGAATGTATTTTCCAACGGCATAAGCCATGCTCGATTCCGAGTTAAATTGACTGAATTGTGACCAAGACAAAAGGACTGCCCTGTTTTGGAAAAACCCTAATGTTTGGATTGGTTTGGAACAAGATCTTGGAGTGAACTTGTTAATTGATGTTCTTGATACTAAACACTTACCAAAGGCATTATGGAGGTTTCTTAGGCCTTTATTTCACAAATGAACCATGATTGGATAGTTTGCTTGATTAAACGTTGTGAAATGGGTAATGAAAGTTTAAAGGCAGATTGCCTTACAATTTTTCCCGAACTTTGGTTGACTAATTAACTATCTTTCCGAAGGTATTTTTCCCTGAAATTTGATAGAGCGGTACCTTTCATATGGGAGTGAAATACTGCCAATTTTGGTACCAATCCAAGTTCGTTTCGATACCCAATTAAATTCCTCGTGTTGGAGGTTCAAATCTGGAAATTCTTCTCCAGTCTTGAACTTCCCTAACTTCGGGCTACCGTATCTCGGTACTCGAAACTCCGATTCTCGATCCGCTTGTTTTGTTATACACCTCACTTGCAACACTACTTGAGTGACAAATTTCAGAGGCTGGTTTGCAACGTGTGAATCGTGCCGAATTTTCAAAGTTGGCCAAAATCCAACTTAATTCTGCCTTGTAAACCAACCCTGCATCTTCAAGCTCATTTTTGAACACTTTTCACTTCGATTCATGGAAAAGTGTCTTCTAGGAACTTATAGTACTTTCTAAGAGGTTTCCAATTCTCGACTTATGCCGAGCGAGTTACGATTTTTCAAAGATTCATAATAAAACTGAAAATTTTTCAATTTCAAAGAAATAGAGTTTTTCAAGAACTCTTTATCCTTTTGATATTCTTAAACGTTTTGCCCTCGATTTTCATGATAAAAACTCAAATAATATTGTACATAATAAAAGGCAAGTTGAACCTCGATTTACGTGTAATTGAGGTTCCTTTTGCGAAATAATCCTTAGATTGTACTAGTGTACAATCTTCTTGATAAGTGGGTTAATTGTGTGATTATCCACTTGTAGACACCAAATTTTTAATAATTTTATGTAGCATCTATTTCATGATTTTCATTTTAGATTGCTTGCATTTTAGTTCGTTATTGTGTGTTTTGCACTATTAGTTGTTATGATATTTTGGTTTTATTCATTTTCGCCCTTTTAGTTGACCTATTTCATTTGCTATTTATTCTTATTTACTTTTAGTTTTAGTTTTTAGTTTTAGCTTTTAAGATTAAGATTAGCATAAAGTTTTTAGAAAAAAGGAAAGGAAAACATCAAAAATATGTTTTAGTCATTTTGTTTTTATTCAATGCTTTCTCGAAGGAAAAATGAAAATGAAAATTATAAAAAAAAGGAGAAAAGAGAAAATTAAAGGAAAAGAAGAAAAAGAAGAAAAATTCAAAAAAAATAAAAATAAAAATAAATAGGCTTTAGTTGGATTTGAAAAATGAAAAAGGAAAAAAAAGGAAAATTTGCTCACAAAAATGTGTTTATTTCTTTTAAATTCAGCTTTTTGGCATTTTTAAGTTATTTTTAAAAGAAAAAAGTGAAAGTGAAAAATGAGAAAAATGAAAAAATGGAAAATTGCATTTTTGTTGTTTTTAGTTTATTTTTATCTAATGTTAATTAAGTTGTTTTCATCATTAATTATTATTGTTTTATTATTATCATTTTTTTTGTTTAATTAATTAATTTAAAAAATTAATTTAAAAAAAAAAAAAAGAACAACAACGTCACGGCATGCACGCTGCAATTTTTTGCAGCGTGCAAAGGACAATCTCAAGAGCCATCGGATGGCTGGATGGAAAGGGAAGGATAAGCTCTTCATCCTCACCATCCGAGAGAGGGTTTACGGATTGGAGCTCATATAAAAAGGAACAAGAATCAGCAGCCGCAAGAAGGAGGGAGATAGAGAGCACGGCTGGAAAAATTCTGAGGCAAAACAGAAATCAGAGAGAAGGCAGCCGACGGAGAGAGTTTTTTTGGGGAGATAGAGAGAGGGATAGGATCGGAAAAGAAAGACCAGAGAAAGAGAACGGATGACAACGGAGAGAAAAGTTTTGAGAGTGGCGGCTGAAAATTCTTGAGGAAGTAGAGAGTGTGTATGCGAGACGGTAAAAGAGAGAAAACAGCAAAAGAAAGAGAGTCTGACTTAGGGTTGCAAGAGGATGACTGAATCATCATCATCGCGTTCCGTTGGCGTGACTTTGAAGTTCTGGTAGAACCATCCGAACCTTTTCTCGGGCATCCCTCGCCTCGCTTGGTGATTAAGGTATTATCTTCATCTTTTATCAGTTAGATACCATCAGATTTGGCTCAGAAATGTTGAGATATTTCCTGTTACGTTTTGGGTCGTTTTTCTCTTTCCTTCATGGTTGTTCCTCCTGTGCATCCAGTTGTTCAAATCTGTTTGAGATAGAAAATCAGTGAGTAGTGGACAGGGACAGCAACTTGGATTTCTTCGTGAGGTTATATCATGAATTCGTGAGCTCATGACTGACCCACATGTGTTTGAATCAGCAAAATCAGAATATGACATGAATTTTTGGCAGTATTTCCTGTTTGACTTGCAGTAGTTTTGGAGGTCCTTGTTTCGCTTACCAGTTTTGTTTTGAGCATTTGGTTTGTTGTTGCAGTTGGACCTTAGAATGTTTTTTTTTTTTCAAAATGTTGAGCTAGAGGTCAGTAGATGTTCATGTTAGTTTTTGCACTGCCACCAAATCTGGTTGGGTTTGAGAGAAGAAGGAGAAGGGACTTGGGGTTTTTGACATTTTCCCTGTTTGTTTCGTATTCATTATGCTTAAGCCACCAGTTCTATTTTTTCCCAAATGGGTAGATACATGTTCTGGTTTGCAGTCTAAATTCATTAGACTGGTTTGACCAAGATGGATAATGCTGTTTTCCTGATTTTCTGGTTGAGTCTTAGTAGATGTTCAGGTCGCCTTGGCTGCATTTGTGACTGGAAATTATTGGAGTTCTGAAGCTTCATGAGTTTATTTCTCTTGCTGTGACCTGCTTTCCTCTGGTGTTTGGGTTGTGTTGTCCATCGTAACTATCTACATTAAAGGAAAAAAACTCCGGCCGCGTTAAATGAAGTTTCAACTGGATTCCTTTGCTGTTTTCTTTTTTCTTCCGTAACAGCTCACAAAACTGGTTTTAGTCTTCTTTTGCTAGCTTACTTTGGTGTTGAAGGAATGAAATGGAAGGCTTGGTGTTAATATTTGTGTGTTTGGGTTCAAGAAGAGCTTGCAACATGTCTAAACATTGCTGGAAATGTATAGAGCAGGAATGCCGAACCATGCTGCATTGAATTCTCCAGTATTTGCATGATTTTTCCCTCTATGTTTTGGTTTGTTTGAATGTCAAGATTGTGTTACATGTTGCTTAGATAGGGTTTTGGATGTTTGGTTGAAAAGTTTTGATCAAAAGATTACTTGAAGTGGAAATCAATGTGTGAAAATGCAAGTTGTGCTGATGTTTTTTCGGCTGCAGAAAGCTTGAATCAGAAATATTGCTGGTTGCAAATCATATATCGTAGCTGCATGTTTTGCATGAAATTAACTTCTGAAAATCACACTTTAACCTTTCAAGTTTCCCATAATGTTAATTTGGCCCGAGTATTTGAAAAAGCTAATCAATTGGGTCCCTGTGATTTTTGCAGCAATGCATTATGGCCCAATTAGGTTCCATTTTCTTGCAATTAGGTCCTAAGGTGGGTGTATTTTGAGTCATCATTTGGCCTTTCATTGTTTTTGAGACTTTGAAGCTCTTAAATTTTTCAATTGGTTTTATTTGGTTGATTAATGGTTGCTATCGAGTTTTCAAAGTGCATGTTTAAATCATTCATGGACCCTTGTTCATTCTTGGACCTTCGAATTTCCATAAATGTTTGCTTGGATCTTGTTATTTGCTTGGGGAACTTTTTGTGTTTTTAAATGTTTCAATTAGGTTCAAATGATTGAGTAGTGCTTGCTTTTGGGTCTTTAGTAGATGTTATGCTTGGGGATTGGATGACCATGCCTTGGCCTTGGTCTTTATGTAGTTTTGACTTCATTGAGTTGCAATTGAGGGAAAGTTTGATGTTTTGATGGGTTCAAATTGTTTAATTTATATCTTATCACTAAATTGGTGCATTAATCTTTTGTTTTTGGTGATTTTAGCCTAAGTTAGTCTTTTCTTGGATGATTCTAGCCAAGTTGAGTTTATTCATTTCGTTAATATCACCAACGGGGGGGAGGTATCATTTCTTTTATCCCTTTTTGTTTCTCTCCTATGTGGACTAATGTGCTAATTGAAATTTGCATGTCTACTTGCTTTCCTAGCCTCTCCTTATTTCCTTTCATTTATTCCATTTATTTTTTATTTTTATTAATGGGGTATGTGTACACCTCTTGGCTTGTAATAGATAGGGCGTAGTAAGTAATTTGGTCCATTTTCCCTTTCCCTTTTGTTTTAGTTAGCAAATGTAACGGTTGCATGCCTATGTGTTATATGTTAAATGCTTTATTAGGATTTTGCATCTAGTCAAGCATGCTAAGTGTTATGTGCTACGTGTTTACAAGTGATTCGCATGCCTACTCGCTCTTTATAGTGTGGATGTATGAAATGGATGAATGTACGTCACCACACTAGTCCAACGCTAGTTGTGGATTCTTTTATCGTTTCCACTAGTCCAACGCTAGTCGGATGTCATAGAAAGGGCTAGTCCAATGCTAGGCCCAATAGGTTCTTTTTCCCTTTTTTTTCATTAAGTGCATGATCACCACATATCACGCATTTTTCCTTAGTTTATCACTTGGTATGTTCCTCAAACCCCTTCCCCTTCACTTTAGGACTTGCATCTCATGCTAGTTAGGGTTCATTTGCGTGAAAATTCCCTCCTGATAAGGGAAACGAGCGAGTGTGGCTACTCGATAGCCTTAGCACGCTAGTTTTACCTTCTAATCCGAGGGAAAATTAAAATCATAAAACTAGAGGTCATCCCCGTACCCGACTTGATGCATTCCTCTAAGTTCATACATTTTCATTTTCTCATTATTCTCCTCATTAAATTTTTTAATCCATATGCCATATTCACACACCTATTCACTTCTTTATTTTTCACCTCACACATTGCACCTATCTTTTTACTTATATATACTTACTATTTTTGTTCACTTACACACGAGCACTTATATTTTCATTTATTTGCACACAAACACTTTCAAATTGCACACATGCCCTTCTCTACACTTTGCACACTTACACTCTTATTTGAGTCCTCATTTGCATCATTCACGATTTTCTATGAGATTTTTCTTATTGGCCTTCACAATTCATGTGAATGGGACCACAAGCCTCATAAAAGACATTTCTTAGATTTAGGATTGCATTTCTCATTCATTAGTCTTTGTCCAAATTGCAAATACATACTTTGGGTAGAAAAATTAGGAAAATAAGGGTTAAATCACGCAACTAGCCTTGGCTAGGTCGAAGGGGTGCCTTGGATTTTTATCCTTGCCTTTCCCTTCGTCAAATGTGACTCCCGAACCTTTTTCATTGGTTTACGTGGACTAGGAGTCGTTTAAAAGGGGTTTCCTTATAACTTTTTCCTAAAAAATTCATTTTTAGGTGACTTGGTACACCTTAACTCATTACCAAGTGGTGACTCCCATTTTTTCAAAAACCCTTTTTAAACTATAATTTTGGGTCAAATCGTCGCATTTTTAAACCCCCATTTAGACCCATTTTTCTTTTAAATCACGATTCATTTTCCAATCAAAAAAATACATTTTTTAAACCATTTATTTATTTTATCAAAAATGGGGCGCGACACCACTATTAATTGCCAAGCGCACAAGGAGACCTTCAAGAGGATCTCACAGTGGACGCTTGAACTCCCAAAAAATAATTCTTATTGAATTGCTCGGTGAGTGTCAAGTGTGTGAATTTTGATACATGTTTATTTGTGGTAATTGTTGGAATTTTATGAAAATAAGGGCGGGTGCATACTTTATCGCACTTGTTCTAATTTCAAATGAATTATTGAAATGTATTGGATGATTGTAATGTATTGAATGAATGACTGAAATGCAATGGTATGTTATGAATACATACGTCAATGGAGTGAACCTCCTCGACTTTTAAATGAATGGGGGACGCCCAAACTCATAGGCCGACCTTGGACTCGAGCCGGCAAAGGGATTGGTCGGGGACTGGGGTGAGCCATGAGATATATATAAGCTCGACCTAATGAGAGGTCCTGCTTGGCATACTCGTGGAGTATCGCCTTATAATAGACTTGTGGGCCCTTGAGGTGTACGGTGGACGGAGGGAAGTAAATGGTGATCTACGGAAATGGAAATACCGACCCGGTTGACAGGAGGGTCAACGCGGGAAGGTATACGCATGACATCGGCAGAGCAAGTGGAACATAGCTCCTGAGAGCTACTATATCCTTGAATTGTTTCTGATTACTTTTCCTGCTTGAATGGTCGATTATTGAAACAACATGGTTTATTTATTAAATTTTGGGATTGTTATTTGACAAAGTGCTTGCATGTGTGTTCTTGGCCTCACGAGCGTTTTGCTCACCCTATAGTTTTGTTTTCCTTAACAGGACCGAATCTTGGAGAAGTTTGGAGAAAACCTTCGCTGTACTTTTGTTTTAAGGTTTTCTATTGTTAGTGGCTATGTCCTTTGTTGGGATTGTACTTTTGGAATTAAAGTGTAACTTTTGGGCCTGACGTATATTTTGGATTTAAGTTGTATCTTGAACGCCCTATCTATGGGTGGAGTAATGGATGATTTTATGCTCGAACGCTTCTGCATGATTTGTATTCATGTTGTTCTCTTCGATGTGTTTAGTTCGGATTTAAATTGAATGAAATTGCTTGAGTCCTGGCGAGAGTTGGGCAGGCATCCGCGGATACCCTTTGGTCCGCTTTAGGGAGATGTGGGGCGCCACATCATATCTTTGAGTCGATCATGGTCGAGGTATTTTATTGTTCTTTAGGTGAAAACCCGAAAGGGCGCCTCGAAAAAAAAAGAAAAAAGAAAAAGAAAGAAAAAAGAAGAAAGACAAAATCAAAAAGACAAAAAGAAAAAAAAAACAAAAGGGTGGGGGCAACCTTGGTGAAAACCCGAAAAGGCGCCAAGGCAGGTTTTCTCAACAAGACGAGCTCGAGAAGGAACAGCTGGTGACCTGGTTCATTTGGACTTTCCCTCATGATTGTGATACTTCTGCCACTATCGAATTCTGAAGCAAATATATCCAAAGCCTTGAATATGATATTCGTTGGCCAAATTTGTATTTTTCTTTACAAATATTCTTTTGCAAAATGTATCTTTATAAACCTCTTGGTTTCTCTCGACTATTTGCGTTCAACTGCTATTGGATTATCTGCATTCTTTTGCATGCTCATCTTTGCCTGACATAGGAATCATCTTGCATATATTATTGCTTTTCATATGACAAATTTTATGCATCATTCTTGCACCATTGGATTCGAATAGATGATAAACCCTAGGGTTTGCGCAAGGATAGGGGATTCAATCATCTACTAAAGTGGGTAAAATGCGACAAAGCTGCTACATAGATTTGGTGACGGAGTAAATACGTACTTTATCGGTCTCAAGAATTGGAAGGTTCCAAAATTGCAATGTTCGACTAAGGCAAACGCCGCAGAATAGAGGCAAAAGCACCACAAGACTCATGTTTACACGATTCTCAAGGCAAATCGGATCAAATGATGGTGGCAAGTCCATTATTTCTTCTTTTCTTGCAGGGACGCTGCGTTTACAAACGAGAATAACCACTTTCCTTTTCGCACCAAAATCGATGTTAGAAACAACTCCCCAGTAAGCAAAGACGAAGTGACAATGTTTGATCATAAGAAACAACATCAGCTATTATTTCAGCCACGGGGATCAAATCTCCCTCTTGGTACAAAAAGTTTGAACCATTCCCAGGTAAAAACTCAATTCATTGTTTAAATCTCCTCGGGTCAGTCCCGTTTTAAATTCCTGTTCGGGCCAGTCCCGTTTTTAATTCCTGTTCGGGTCAGCCCCGTTTTAAATTCCTGTTTAGGTCAGTCCCGTTTTAAATTTCATGATTCGGGTCAGTTCCATTTAAATTCATGTTCGGGTCAGTCCCGTTTTAAATTTCATGTTCGGGTCAGTCCCGTTTCTAAATTCCTGTTCGGGTCAGTCCCGTTTTAAGTTTCATGATTCGGGTCAGTTCCGTTTAAATTCATGTTCGGGTCAGTCCCGTTTTAAATTTCATGATTCGGGTCAGTCCCGTTTTAAATTCCTGTTCGGGTCAGTCCCGTTTTTAAATTCATGTTCGGGTCAGTCCCGTTTTTAAATTCCTGTTCGGGTCAGTCCCGTTTTAAAATTCTTGTTCGGGCCAGTCCCGTTTTAAATTCCTGTTCGGGTCAGTCCCGTTTTAAATTCTCGTTCGGGCCAGTCCCGTGTTAAATTCTCGTTCGGGTCAGTCCCGTTTTAAGTTCCTGTTCGGGTCAGTCCCGTTTTAAATTCATGTTCGGGTCAGCCCCGTTTTAAATTCCTGTTCGTTGGAATCCTTTTGCAGCCAAATAACACAGGTGAGTGTTTGGTGTCTACTTCTTTGTCTCAAGTTTTTTCAAAACTCGGACAAAGAGGGGCAAACTGTAGACACCAAAATTTTATTATAATTTCTTTTACTATTTATTTTTTTACTTTTTATTTTTGTTGTGTCAGTTTTATTCACTTTTTCGTTTTTAGTTTTTATTTTTATGTTATTATTTTTATTTTATTTTTGGAGTTTTAGCATAGAATTTCTCGAAAAGAAAAAAAAAATTTCCGCAGCAGGCAAGCTGCGTATTTTCGCAGCTTGCAAGGACAGAGTCGCGCATGCCAATCGAAGGGCCAAGGGAGAAGGCTTAGGTGGAGATGATTTGCAGCCATTGAATGGAGGGTTTTGGGGTTTGCTAGCTGGATATAAAAGGAAAGAGAAACCGCAGCCACAAGAGAAGAGTTTTGGGCAGTTAACGGCTGTAGAAAGAAAACAAGAGAAAGTGAAAAAGAAAGAAACCAAGAAGCAGAAAACAGGGGGGAGGGGGCAAGAGAGAAAACTGAGAGAGGTGAGCCGAGAGCAAGAGGGAAGATTGAAGGGACGGATGGGAAAGTTTTGAGGGAGAAAGAGGCTGCGGGTAAGGGGAGCCCGAAAGGGAGAACTTCAAGGGAAATAGCAGGAAAGAAAAGGAAAGGGCGGTTAAAAAGAAAAGATTTTTCTGGCTGAGAGGATGTGAGTTTGAGAGAGGGAAGACAGAAGAACTGTGAGTGAAGAAGGAAGACGAAGCCTGGTGTTGTTTCCTCGGTGATCCCAGATATCACCGCCGCAGCTGGCCTCCTGAGAAGCGGTCATCGTTCACCACGCCTTGCAACCCGGATCGTCGACAAAAGAGAGGCCACTGTAAGCCATTCTCCCCTCTAAACCTTGAGTTTTAAGTGCTGATTCCTTAAGCTTTCCAAGCATGTTATGCGAGCTTGGAACTTTACAAACTCAAATCTGTGAGTTCCATGTTGCCTTGTTTTTGTCTTTAGCATCAAAGCTGTCATCTTTTATGTCTGCTGTTACCTTGCACGTTCAGTGGGGAAAAGTTTGAGGCCCATTTGGTGTTTGTTCATAGATTGAAATTTAATATCAAGATGCTAGCTTTAAAAAAAAAGGAGGATATTTGCATGGCCTGTCCATTTGAATTGTTGAATACATCATGAAGAAAAGTCGCCTGTTTCGTTTTTTTTATTGTCTGGGTTGGTTCGAATGTTGGAGCATTTGTTTTGTTTGTTGTTGGAACTTTTTGTTTGGACTGAAATTTGGGATTTGTTGCTCAGTTCATACACCTCATGCATGCCCAAGCCAAAATTCTGATATTCAGCTTGTGTTGATGAAATGATAAGAGAGTTATAGCAGTTTTGTTCTTCCTTTTCTGCATTTTTTTCAAGAAATTTCGTATGATATCTTTCCAAGTTTCTGGTCATTTGATTGCGATCATCATGTAGTTTTGTTGCTCAGTAAAGTTGTGACATTGAAATGAGGAATATCTAATCAAAGCTGTACGTTTGAATCAAAAATCTGGTTTGCATGATGAAAATGAAAAGAAATGCCGTGGCTGGAATTTGCAGAATGCATGAGTTTCTTGGTGTCTTTTTGCATGAGTTTCCTTCCGTGTTTTGCTTATTTAGGTGTTAAAGTTCTATACTCGGCTGTTTAGTTTAGAGTTTTGGTGTTTGTTGGGTAAGGTTTAGATCAAAATTGTGTATGTGGATTGAAGTTGGCGTTTGGAAGTTGAAGTGGCAGCAAAGCCTCCTTTTGTTTTCCAGATTTGCAGGATGCATGATCTTCTTTGTGTCTTTTGCATGAGTTACCTTTTATGTTTTGCCTATTTAGATGTGGAAGTTTTTGATTTGGTTGCTTAGTTTTTTTCATTTTGATGTTTGGTGGATCAATCTTTTGGAAACATCATGTTGTTCACAAGCATGCTTCGACTGCTTAGGAAAAATGCAGCAAGTCTTGTTGCTGAAATCTTATGCTCATATGTTGCATGAAACTTGCATGAATTTCTTTTAAGATTTGCTTTGTTAAGAAGTGTTTTAGACATTTTTTCAATTAGAGTTAGCTCAAATTTTGTTTGTTGAAGGATTATAGATGAAGCTTGCGGCTGGAATTTGTAGCTTTCTGTTGCAGAATAATCTTCATCAGAAACGTTTGTTTGCAGAATTTTTCTGTAACCTTTTGCATGGGTTTTGCATGGAAAATCTTTTCAAAATTGCCTTTGACCCCCCAAGTCTTCCCTTGTTTCATTATGGCCCAAGTATATTGGAAAACCCATCAAAGTGATCCTTCAACCTTTCTTTTCCTTTTCAATTGAATCCTAACTTTATGAATCATGGGTTGTTTAATTGTTTAAATGCTTTCAATGGGTCAACTTCATGTTTAGTTGGTTATTTGAGATGCCTTGACCCTTCATATTTCTTGTTTTCCTTTCCAATTAGGCCCCAATTTTTGCAAACATAGGTTGTTTAAGTTATTTAAATGCTTCGACGTCTATGTATTTATTTGCGACTGCTTGAATATTTCTTGGCTCTTGGGCCTTTGGTGTTCCTAATTCGTTTCAATTAGACTTGGATGATTGGTTAAGGATTACTTTTGGGTCCCTAGTAGATGCTATGTATTTGGGATTTAGATGGGTCATTCCTTTTCCTTGGTCATTATGCATTATTTGGTCGTTTTTTAAATTGCAATTGAACAAGGATTCGATGTTTTGGTGGAATCAAATTGGTATATATGTTTTACCACTAAATTGGTGTATTAATCTTTTGTTTTGATGGATTTAGCCCAAGTTATCCCTTTCTTTGGTGACTATAGCCCAAGTTAAGTCTTGTTCAATTTACTAGCATCATAAATGAGGGAGGTATAACTTCTTTTATTTTTTTTGTCTCTCCTATGTGATCCAACGTGCTAAGTGAGAATTGCATGTCTAATTTGCTTTCCTTACCTTTCTTTATTTCCTTTATTTCATTTATTCTTGCTTTTATTTAGTTATTCTTTTAATGGGGTATGTGTACACCTCTTGGCTTGTAATAGATAGGGCTTGGCGATCATTCTTGTCCATTCTTCCCCTTCCCCTTTTGTTTTAGTTAGCAAATGTAATAGGTTCATTTGTTTGATTGCTTGCTTTTGTTGCTATCTGTTAATTGCTTTATTAGGCCCTTGCATTTAGTCGAGCATGCTAAGTGTTACGTGCTACGTGTTTATGAGTGATTGACATGTCTACTTGCTTTCTAAAGTCATAGATGAATGTGATGGATGAATGCATGACACCACACTAGTCCAACGCTAGTTGTGGCTCATGGTCCCGTTTTCCACTAGTCCAACGCTAGTAGGAATTCATAGATATGGGCTAGTCCAACGCTAGACCCTTAGGGATTTCCCTCGCTAGTTCATACTTGCATGTTTCACTACATTTCATGCATTTTTCTTAGTTTTCTAGCATTTGGCATGCTCCTCCAATCCTTTCCCCTTCATTTTAGGCTTTTGCATCTTCATGCTAGTTATAGGGTACATTTGCTTGAGGGTCCCCTTCCGATAAGGGAAACGAGCGAGTGTGGCTACAAAATAGCCTTAGCACGCTAGTTCTTCCTTCTAATCAAAGTGAAAATTAAAGTCGTGAAGTTAGGAGTCATTCCCGTACCCGACTTGATGCATTCCTCTAGGTTCATGCACTTCCTCGTCTTTTATCCACATTTTCTCACTACTTATATGTTTTTCAACCCAAATGCCATGTTCACACATTTTTTTCTTGTCACTTGTTTTTCTACCTCACAAATTGCACCCAATTGCACTTATATGTATCTACTATCATATTTTCATCAATTTGCACACAAACACCTTTATTTTCTCAATTGGCACACTTGCACTTTTCTTGCATTCGCACACTTGCACTTTTCTTACATTTGCACACTTGCACTCATATTTGAGTCTTCATTTGCATCATTCGCGACCTCTATGAGGACTTTCCTTATTGGCCACCACAACTCATGTGGTTGGGACCAAAAAGCCCCGTAAGAGACATTTTAAATTTAGGATTGCATTTCTTTTTCATATCCATTAATCATATCCAACATGCAACGCATATTTTGGGTAGAAGAAATTAGGAAAAGAGGGGCTAAGTCACGCAACTAGCTTTGGCTAGGGTAAGAGAGTGCCTTAGGCTTTGCCTTTGCCTTCTCCCTTATCAAATGTGACCCCCGATCCCTTGCTTTGGTTACGTAGACCTAAAAATTCTTCAAAAAGGGTTTGTTCACTTTTCTTTCCAAAAATCACTTTTTGGGTGACTTGGTACACCCTAACTCTATACCAAGTGGCGACTCCATTTTCCATTCAAAAAACCCTGTTTGAACTTTGTTTGGTCAAATCATCGCATTTTCAAGTCCCACGGCCTTTTATTTTCATTTTCACACACGTTCACATACATATTCCACACACTACACACTCATTCAAAAAGTGGGGCGTGACATCAGCAATCATTGAAAGCATTTAACATTTAATCAAACATCCACAACAAGTCACATAGTCAATGGAAACATAACGTACCAAGAACACACACCTATTTAAGCAGAAAAACGTCCAAAGTATCCTTCCGAATAATACCCTCAATCACCAAGGAACCCTAATAACCAAGGAAAATATTAAGGTTAAACCATCCAAAGTTTAGGTGAACTAAAGAAAATCCGAATAACTACTAGTACAAAATATAAATATGGTTTTTGAAGTGAAAAGAGTACATTTAAACCAAAGGACATGAGTAAAATATTTGTAAAACTTATGCTCGCTCGTAAAACTTTGAAATCTCCATTTGAGTCGATGTGACAAAGAAAACGTATTTCTATTAGTCGTAAATTTCATTTTTCCAAGGGTAAAAGTTTAGGTCGAATTCCAACTTATAAACCTCTATTGAAGAAGACTTGAATACCTCAGATGATTTAAGTTGGTTTCATTCTCAACCCTTACTCAAGTAGCAAGTACATCTACCTAGCTCTCGAGTGTAAATTTGGGCAGCACGCCCTTTGTATTTACCTATTTTCCAGCCATTTATGGCTTCACTCTTTTCCTCAATCAATCCCAAAGTCACACATAGATAATCTCATTACAATAGCCGTTCAATAGGCTAAAAATCAATCAATTACAAAACCAAGCTAGAAAAGTGACAGGAAATAAGGTTTAAGGTGAAAAACAAAATGATAGGCTTGACGTCTCTTAGCGTATCGGTCACAACCGAAACTACGGTTATCAGATTGGGAATAGATTTATACCGTTTCGAAGCTAAGCCAGAGGGCTACAACTTTGATGAAGACAACTCAACCCATTTCAGAGTGTATCTAGGCCAAATTTACAAGTTACAGAACCAGAATTTCACCATCAGGCTGGTTAACAGCACTGTGTTCAAATGACCATAACTCAGGCTACACAATTCCGTTTGAGGTGTTTTCAATTGCGTTGGAAATTTGAAACATAGGGCTAAAAGTTTCATGTTTTGGCCAAAGGCTAATTTGATATGGATCAAGGTGAAAAAATGCAGCTAGAATGAGAAAATGTCAAAACTGTCCACAAATTTTGTCATTTCACATGGTACAGTGCTCAGATTGAGCTAAAATTTTACAGGCAGCTATAAAATATCATTTCCTAAAACTTTTATATTTTAACCTAAGACTGATTCGGCCTCCATTATGGCCGAATGAAACTGGGCAGAACATGGGAATACAAAACCGAAAAACTGGAATTCATGCATTCAAGTGCTAATTTTCACAATTCTAGCTCGAAACACTACTTTACCTCCTTATCTAAGTTTATTCACATCATATTCTAGATATATAACACTAATAAAAATAGAAATTTACAAACCCTAGCTGAAAATTATAAGTTAATAAGCAAAACCATGAAATCTTCCATACAATCCACCACAATCAATCCATGCCTTGCTTAAATTGCAAAATAAGAAAGAAACAAGGGAGGTTTCTAGTATAATACCTCAAAATTTTCAAAATAACTTGTGATACAAGAACTTTTTCCATCCCAAAAGTTTCACCAAGCTCACCTCCAAGCTTTCCCAAAGATTGATCGGAGTAGAATCAAGTTTTATGGTAATTTTCTCAAGAATCAAGCAAGCTCTCAAGTTGGAAAAATGAAAATTTTCTCTCTTCTCTTTTTCCTCTCCTAAGTCACAACCAATCATGAAGAAAATGAGGTGTTTTTGGTTCTATTTTACAAGATAAAGACTAAAGATAGTCTTGGTCAAGACCTTGGTTGGATTTTTGACAAATGGCTTAATCACAAATATTTTCACCAAAATATCTCTCTTTCCTTAGTCAATAATAGTGGTTGACTTAAGGGTTAATTAAGAGTGAATTAGCTCAACTAAAACAAGGATATTAAGGTAATAAAGTAGTATCCAAACGATGCACTCAATCGGTAACGAACGGTACACATCGGTTCAACCCGTTTTTCCTTATTTCGCACGTACTAGGGTTTTCACTTACAATTCAGTAACTTATTATTATTACTTCTAATCATATGCTTAATATCATCTAAAACTCACTCTAAATCACCAAATTTGATATACACTTCGTGCCGAATAATTACACGATGAAAAGACGTAAAAACCCTAATTTACCTTAACGATGAAAATAAAGGGAAAATCCTTGGTTCTATGATTAATTGTAACTATTGAAGAAGTGAATGAGTAGTAAAGATATTGTAAAATAATACATTCCAAATAAAAGGAAATTTTTAAGAAAATATGAGAGATTTTACAAGTCTTCACAATCACACTACCAAAATGCACACAAAAACACACACCAAAACCCTAGTATGCACAAAAACCCTAATTTATGCCCTTCCTTTAGAAAAATTATAACTTGAGTTATAAATATAAAAAATTTATATAACTTGGCTTGTTAAAAAACTAGACTTCAAATACTAAGAATCTTTAGAAGACACCTCAAAGAGATTTAGTTCATAAGTTGGTCCAAATTGAGCCACAAGCTACTACAACATTCCTATGTTTACTTGTGCAGGACAGAATTTTCAGTCAACTTTGCCAATTTCCTAAAATTTATAGACATTGAATCAAACTCTGAATTTTACATCGTAGGAACCTCTCTGAGTCTAGTTCCGACTTTCCTATACGAGGTTATAGCCAATTTCTCAAAGCTGCGCAGAGCCTCCTACGAAAATTTCTAGATTTTATAACAACTTGAGATTATGAAACTTTTCTTAACAAAATTCACTCCCTTGGCTCAAATTCAACCATTAAAGCAACCATGAATCAAAGGCAAGTGAGTTCACATAAGGGATATAAAGACAAGTGAATTTTCGGGGTCTCACACTCTCTCCCCCTTAAAATAATTTCGTCCTAGAAATTCTAATCTTTGCTCGCACAAAACTTGATGCTATAGAACTTTCCTCCAACTCTCAAGTGACTTTCTCTTACTCATAGTACTACAACAAGCTTACTTAGAGAGAAAATCTTACCATGTAAAGGCTACGGTAATATGCTAGGGAAGTTTAATAAAGAAATAAACACTTATCAAGTCCTCACGGTCATAGGAGAAAGAAACAGATCTTCCGTGCAAATTTCTCAATGTACTCTACAACCTGGACACCCTCTATAGAAACCCTAACCAGACGATTGCTAGATTCTTCCATGATAACACTCCGAGATCCAATCCCCTTGATCAATCCAATGACTAGGTCAAATGTTAGAATCGTCTACGCCTTAACTTTTGCCATCAAAACTCACCTCAAGTGCAATCAAGATACAGAGCCTTATTCTAGTGCTCTCCACTATTTGGTACTCAAGTACAAGAATCCACAATAAGACAATTCACAACTCAAGCCGGTTGGTCCCAAGAGTAAATCACCTATATTAGAGATTCCTACCTAATATACCTAACTATTGTCCCCAAAGTACTATGATAAAGGTTTAAACCTAGAACGTTTCATGATTCGTAACTTATGTCCAAAAGAGTACTTAATCCTTGACACCCATTCACGAAATTAGAACCATCGTACCATTTGGCCCAAACTCACTCCGCGCAGAGACCATGCGAAGTGGCTCTAACACCACCTGTGACAGCCCCACCTCCTCCTAAGTCGAACCAAAGGGTTCGGCGGACCGCCTGCCTAACTCTTGCCGGAACTCATTGCAGTCCTCAAATAAAGATGAAAAACATAAGACCACAAGAACAAGTGTAACAATAATTCCAAACTTAAAACATATACTTATATATATTTCTATCTCGAAAAGAATACAACTCAAATATACAAAGGTTCTCAATTCTTCATACATCTAACCCTTCCCAAGCGCTAGGGCGAGAACCATTACAAAAATTCAAAAGAACTAGACTAGGCTAGTCTCTACAGAACTCTCGTCTTTGCTCGCATCCTCTGTTAAGGAAAACGAAACTAATGGAATGAGTTAAAAGATCGGTGAGGTTCCAGACAAATAATCAACTTAAACAAGAACATTAATCATTTAAAAACACGTAATCCAGGAAACATTTACAATATGAATCAATGATAACACATTCATTAAAAGGATACATACTAACGTGGAGCCTTTTGTTCTTTCCTTCTCCTTTCATTTCCTTATTCCTCCAATATTTCAAATTTCATTTGTAATTGAAAACTTCCGTTCGTTCATTCATTTCATTTCTCCCTTTTCTGGACATTAGCCAGACTCCAGCCGACAACGTGGTATACTCAAGTATGCCAAACTTTCACCCAGGGTCACTAAATTGCCCGACCGAGTCCACTTCAGGCTCGAGTCGACCGGCAACGAAAGGCAAGGGCTTAGTTTGTGACAGCCCCACCTCCCCCTAAGGCGAACCAAAGGGTTCAACCGACCGCCTGCCCAACTCTCGCCGGTTGTCAGTCACTCACTACAGTCCTCAAATAAATTACAATATAAATCTCAAATATACATCAAATGTTCCACAAATTTACATAAACTACAAACTAAAGCCACAAGAGATACAAGAAATACTAATTTTTTGAATAAGACAAAGGTCCTCAGTTCTTACATAATTGCAATTACAATCTCAATCTCAAATATTACACAAGATAAAACTAGAACTCCAACTGTGTAGGAGATCATCCAACCATTCACACGGAGAACTTTAATACAAATGCTTCCTTTGCCTCGAGCCCTGTGGAGGGGAATAAAATAGTTTTAGGGTGAGCTAGAAGCTCAGCGAGTAACCAGTAAAACCAGTAATCAAATCAGTTTCACAATAGTTCATTTCAATGATGTCATGAATTAATAATCAAATGTACGTTTATTGCTCTCGTGTGCTAGTGAAATCATTGTACTTAAACATCCAACGCTCAAATAGATCAGTTAACAGTGAAACAGTGGTAGGGAGCCCTTTGGTGATCTAGATGAACAGTAAACAGTGGTAAAGATGTTGGTTCTAAACACAAGACTTCCCAAGAACTCATTGAAACCAAATCATGTCATAAACTCGCATGCAAGCACACATGATATGCAATCGAGTAAATAATGCAAGAAACAGTTCATAAGTAGCTCTAAAAATAGTTTAGGACGGCTCATGAACCTCTTCCATCATAGACAGTTTCTCGATCAAGTCCAAACCCTTCAACTCAAACTCAAAGCAACCAAACACTCTCAAAGATCGACAGCATTTCCTTTTAAATTCTTTATTTCCATCCTACAATAACAACATCAAATTACATTTTACCAACCACAATTGCACATACGATTCGTAAACAATAAAACACATCCAATTAGGGCCACAATACCCTTCAACCAAAGCCAATTAGAAGCGTAAGAGCCAACCATAAGAAAACCCCCAAATTAAACCCTAAAATTGGAATTTCCGCACAAACCAAAAATTTTCCGCAAACAATCATATCCAACGTGTACAAGCTCCATTTTACACCACAACAAGCTATCATTCCATGACCAACATACCATAATCATATAAAATCAGAAAATTCCCCAATAAATCAGAAATTGGTCCAACTCTACTTAAAATCATGAAATTATCTACAAAACAACATATTAAACCACTATAAACCACTACTATGCCATTATTAGAACAAGGAGGGAATCTTCCAAGCAAGGTACCTTAAATCCTCAAGAAAGATGATGACTTAGAACTTCCCCTTCCAAAACAATTCCACCAACCTCTTTAAACCTCCTTAGCACACACTTGTATGGAGTAGTTTCTAAAACCATCGGTGAAATCTCAAGATTTGGACAACGAAGAACTTTTCTCTCTTCTTTCTCTCCCAAACAGCCGGCCAAGCAAGGAGCAAAGAGTGAAGATATTTCAGCCAAAAACAAGATAAGAAGGAAGAAAAAACAGCCAGTCAAAGTTGACTGCCAGAGATGACGTCACAATTCGGCCGGAATCTGGCAGGATTCAAGGCAGTGGCTGACCAATGTTTTTTCAAAACCCTCAAGCAATCCGACCAATAATCCAGCCAAGAACTAGCCGGATTTGGTCCAGAACCTTTCCACCACAAATTTTACTTTCCAAGTTCAAACGTTGCGCTCCTCCGTTCTTCCGATAAAGATATATATAGATATATATAATCTCACACAATTACACCTGATATACACAATCACACGTTCATCTATATAGAATGAAAACCCTTCTTCTTTCGAGGCGTCACACAGTTCAGCCACACGGCTTACATTCATGCACAACTAGCGTATAATCAAATAATCATTTAAAATTTCACATTTATTTAGGTCGAGTGCTATAAAGTACACACTCGCCTAGCAAAACTCATTTTCAGCAATCATTGAAAGCATTTAACATTTAATCAAACATCCACAACAAGTCCCATAGTCAATGGAAACATAACGTACGAAGAACGCTCACCTATTTAAGCAAAATAACGTCCAAAGTATCCTTCCGAATAATACTCTCAATCACCAAGGAACCCTAATAACCAAGGGAAAATATTACGGTTAAACCATCCAAAACTTAGGTGAACCAAAGAAAATATGAATAACTACTAGTACAAAGTATAAATATGGTTTTGGAAGTGAAAAGAGTACATTTAAACCAAAGGACATAAGTAAAATATTTGTAAAACTTATGCTCGCTCGTAAAACTTTGAAATCTCCACTTGAGTCGAAGTGACAAAGAAAACGTATTTCTATCAGTCGTAAATTTCATTTTTCCAAGGGTAAAAGTTTCGGCCGAATTCCAACTTATAAGCCTCTATTGAAGAAGACTTGAATACCTCAGATGATTCAAGTTAGTTTCATCCTCAACCCTTACTCAAGTCGCGAGTACATCTACATAGCCCTCGAGTGCAAATTTGGGCAGCACGTCCTTTGTATTTGCCTAATTTCCAGCCATTTATGACTTCATTCTTTTCCTCAGTCAATCCCAAAGTCACACATAGACAATTTCATTACAATAGCCGTTCAATAGGCTAAAAGTCAATCAATTACAAAACCAAACTAGAAAAGTGACCGGAATAAGGTTTAAGGTGAAGAACAAATGACAGGTTTGACGTCTCTTAGCGTACCGGTCACAACCGAAACTACGCTTATCGGATTGGGATTTATACCGTTTCGAGGCTAAACCAGAGGGTTACAACTTTGATGAAGACAACTCAACCTATTTCATAGTGTATCTAGGTCAAATTTACAAGTTACAGAACCAGAATTTCACCATCAGGCTGGTTAACAGCACTGTGTTCAAATGACAATAACTCAGGCTACACAATTCTGTTTGAGGTGTTTTCAATTGCGTTGGAAATTTGAAACATAGGATTAAAAGTTTCATGTTTTGGCCAAAAGCTAATTTGATATGGATCCAGGTGAAAAAATGCAGCCAGAATGAGGAAATGTCAAAACTGTCCACAAAACTATACCTATAGTAGCAAGGGTAATTTTATCATTTCACATGCTACAGTGCTCGGATTGGGATGAAATTTTACAAGAAGCTATAAAACATTATTTCCTACAACTTTTATACTTTAACCTAAGATTGATTTAGCCTCCATCATGGCCGAACGAAACTGGGCAGAACAGGAGAATACAAAACCGAAAAACTGGAATTCATGCATTCAAGTGCTAATCTTCACAATTCTAGCTTGAAACACTACGTCACCTCCTTATCTAAGCTTATTCGCATCATATTCTAGATAAATAACACTAATAAAAATAGAAAATTACAAACCTTAGCTTAAAATTATAAGTTAATAAGCAAAACCATTAAATCTTCCATACAATCCACTTCAATCAATCCATGTTTTGCTTAAATTGCAAAATAAGAAAGAACCAAGGGAGGTTTCTAGTATAATACCTCAAAATCTCCAAAATAACTTGTGATACAAGAACTTTCTTCCTCTCAAAAGTTCCACCAAGCTCACCTCCAAGCTTTCCCAAAGATTGATCGGAGTAGAATCAAGTTTTATGGTAATTTTCTCAAGAATCAAGCAAGCTCTCAAGTTGGAAAAATGGAAAATTTTCTCTCTTCTCTTTTTCCTCTCCTAAGTCACAACCATGCATGAAGAAAATGAGGTGTTTTTGGTTCTATTTTACAATATAAAGACTAAGGATAGTCTTGGTCAAGACCTTGGTTGGGTTTTTGACAAATGGCTTAATCACAAATATTTCCACCAAAATATCTCTCTTTTCCTTAGTCAATAATAGAGGTTGACTTAAGGGTTAATTAAGAGCTAATTAGCTCAACTAAAACAAGGATATTAAGGTAATAAAGTAGTATCCAAGTGATGCACTCAATCGGTAACGAACGGTACACATCGGTTCAACCCGTTTTTCCTTATTTCGCACGTACTAGGGTTTTCACTTACAATTCAGTAACTTATTATTATTACTTCTAATCATACACTTAATATCATCTAAAACTCACTCTAAATCATTAAATTTGATATACACTCCGTGTCGAATAATTACACGATGAAAAGACATAAAAACCCTAGTTTACCTTAACGATGAAAATAAAGAGAAAATCCTTGGTTCTATGATTAATTGTAACTATTGAGGAAGTGAATGAGTAGTAAAGCTATTGTAAAATAATGTATTCAAAATAAAAGGAAATTTTTAAGAAAATATGAGAGATTTTACAAGTCTTCACAATCACACTACAAAAATGCATACAAAAACACACACCAAAACCCTAGTATGCACAAAAAGCCTAATTTATGCCCTTCCTTTAGAAAAATTATAACTTGAGTTATAAATATAAAAAATTTATATAACTTGGCTTCTTAACAAACTAGACTTCAAATACTAAAAATCTATAGAAGACACCTCAAAGAGATATAGTTCATAAGTTGGTCCAAATTGAGCCACAAGCTACTACAACATTCCTATGTTTACTTGTGCCGGGCAGAATTTTCAGTCAACTTTGCCAATTTCCTAGAATTTATAGACATTGAATCAAACTCTGAATTTTACATCGTAGGAAGCTCTCTGAGTCTAGTTTCAAACGAAACAAACGGAACTCAATTCCGACTTTCCTATACGAGGTTATAGCCAATTTCTCAAAGCTGCGCAGAGCCTCCTGCGAAAATTTCTAGATTTTCTAACAATTTGAGATTATGAAACTTTTTTTTAACAAAATTCACTCCCTTGGCTCAAATTCAACCATTAAAGCAACCACGAATCAAAGGCAAGTGAGTTCACATAAGGGTTATAAAGACAAGTGAATTTTCGGGGTCTCACACTCTCTCCCCCTTAAAATAATTTCGTCTTAGAAATTCTAATCTTTGCTCGCACAAAACTTGATGCTATAGAACTTTCCTCCAACTCTCAAGTGACTTTCTCTTACTCATAGTACTACAACAAGCTTACTTAGAGAGAAAATCTTACCATGTAAAGGCTACGCTAATATGCTAAGGAAGTTTAATAAAGAAATAAACACTTATCAAGTCCTCACGGTCATAGGAGAAGGAAACAGATCTTCCGTGCAAATTTCTCAACGTACTTTACAACCTGGACACCCTCTATAGAAACCCTAACCAGATGATTGCTAGATTCATCCATGATAACACTCCGAGATCCAATCCCCTTGATCAATCCAATGACTAGGTCAAATGTTAGAATCGTCTACGCCTTAACTTTTGCCATCTAAACTCACCTTAAGTGCAATCAAGATACAGAGTCTTATTCTAGTGCTCTCCATTATTTGGTACTCAAGTACAAGAATCCACAATAAGACAATTCACAACTCAAGCCGGCTGGTCCCAAGAGTAAATCACCCATATTAGAGATTCCTACCTGATATACCTAACTATTGTCCCCAAAGTACTATGATAAAGGTTTAAACCTAGAACATTTCATGATTCGTAACTTATGCCCAAAAGAGTACTTAATCCTTGACACCCATTCACGAAATTAGGACCATAGCACCATTTGGCCCAAACTCACTCCGCGCAGAGACCATGCGAAGTGGCTCTAATACCACCTGTGATAGCCCCCCTCCTTCTAAGGTGAATCAAAGGGTTCGGCGGACCGCCTGCCTAACTCTCGCCGGGACTCACTGCAGTCCTCAAATAAAGATGAAAAACATAAGACCATAAGAACAAGTGTAACAATAATTCCAAACTTAAAACATATACTTATATATATTTTGTTTATCTCAATTCATATCTTTTGATGATTACAAAACAAACGGATGTTACTAATACTTTTTGTAGAGACCCTTTTCAGAAATGACACTAAACAGGTCTGTGGACTTAAAGCAAAAAGAAGATAAAAAAAAGGTGAAAAGTGCTAAGGAAGATGTCGGACGCACAAAAGGAGAGTATCGGACGTTCGACATCCATTGAGTAACTTCGGACGTATGAAGAACTCAGACTCGGACGTCCGAAGAAGACAAGCCAGGATTTCGACGATTACTGATCACGATCGGACGCTCAACACCTGAGCATCGGACGTCCGACAAGCATTGCTGCACTTCGGACGCAACACATTGGACGCATCGGCGGTCCGAAGGAATTGAAGAGAAACCTCCAAATTTGCATCTTACCCTCGGACGCATGGTGATAGGGGATCGGACATCCTAAGAGGTTCAAGAAAATTTCTCAAACTCGTTGACTTCGTTCGATGCATAAAAACTGAATATCGGACGTCCGACAACACCAACGGCTAGTTGACTCTTTAGTTGCCTTCTATCCGTTGACAGCATTAATTGAAGAATTTCTTGGTCTCCTATAAAAGGAAAAAAGTCAACCACCTCAGGGCAACTTTGCACATCAAGTCTACATCAAATCATGAGTGATTCAAGTGTTAGAATACTCAAAAGGAACTCTTGTATTCTCAGCTTGTGCAAGTTTCTTGTAGCTTTTCAGGTGTGACACAGCTTATTCAATAGTGTAGCATTGTGAGGGTTATCCGAGTGTTTGTAAAACTTCCTTGCTTGACCAAGTGTGGTTTGGGGTAAGAAGGAAGTGATCCTTCCCTTGTACACAAGATATTGGTTGCAAGTTTGTTCAACTTGAAGTAGCTTGTTATATAAAGTGTAGTTCAAACTCAAGTGGAGTTTGAAACCTGGTTTGTTTCTCTACTTTCGTTTATAGCTTTTCTATATAAACTGTTCACCTCTTCATCTCACGAACATCTGTGCTCTCTTATAAACTGATCCATTGAGTAGTTTTTGAGAAAAGAAGGGTAGGCTTGAAAAAGAGTTACCTATATCTTAGCTAGTTTTAGAAAACCTAATTCACCCCCCTCTTAGGTTGTCTTCGATCCTTACAATTGGTATCAGAGTTTAGTCTCCTAGAGATTAAGCTCAATCGGCTTGGGAGTAAACATGACAACCAACAATGTTGTAGACCTAGTTGTGCTAGGATTTGGACTGAGTGGCCTTCTACATTGTTGTAGACCTATCTCTTATCTTCGAAACGGTGGGTCTTTCACCTTCTTCCGACAATCATAACGCCTTTGGTACCATTACCGCAAAATGACGTCAAAACTATTTTTCTGGTTTTGAGCTTAAGTTTCATTTCCGGATTTTTTTTCCCCTAGCTTGACTTGCACTAGTATTACTTGGAGCTTGCTGAATGACTATGGATGAACTTGTTGTTGCGTGTGTACCTTTGGGACTGGCTGAGGAAATAATGAAGCCATGATGGCTGGAAAAGTTAGCAAATGTAGGGGAAGTGCTGTCCGAACTTTTAAAGGATTTGTTTGCATTGAGTTTGTGATCTAAGAATTGGGTTTGAGCAAGGCAATGATACATGATGGATGATTTCTGAGCCATTGAGGTGAGTGACCTCAAACTATTTCTGAAGTTACTTTTGTACCGTTTTCTTGCATTATTTACTTTTAAACTATTTCCAAAGTTACTTTTGAACTGTTTTCTTGCATATCATGCGTGCTTGCATATGAGTGTTCCTTGTTTGCTGTAATTCTTGACTTATTGGCTTGTTATTATTGATTGATAATGTGTTAAGTGCTTTCGATGATTGTTAAAACGAGTTTTCTAGGCGAGTGTGTACTTTATCGCACTCGACCTAAATAAATATGAAATTTTCAATGATTAATGATTAAATGCTAGTTGCGCATGATGTAAGCCTTTGGGCTGAATTGGCCACTGCCCTTTGTTACCGATCGACTCGAGCCAGAAGCGGACTCGGTCGGGCGATATGGTGACCCTGGGTGAATTTGGTATACTCGAGTATTACCTTGTAGTCCGGCTACGTCCGGATGGGTGGAGTCCGGCCAACGTCGGATGGGTGGAGTCCGGTCAACGTCCGGAAAAGGGGATGAACGAATAAAAAGATGAACGAGGGTTTATTTATAAAAATGAAATTTTCAAATAATTGGAGGAATAAGGGGAAATGTCAGGGGAACGAACAAATGAATAGCTCCATGTGAGCGGTATCCTTTTAATGAATATGTTACTATCGCTTTCCATTGTAATTGTTTCTTGAATTATTGATTATTGATGGTTAATGTGTTGGCTTTGTTATGAAATTTCATGTTCGGAACCTTATTGAGATTTTAGCTCATTGAGCTTTGTGGAATTACCATGTGGTGTCATTTTCTGCTTTTGTTTTATCTCACTGTGCAAATGTTGACCTGTAACAAAATTACATTTTTACCCCCGGTTACTTATTAAACTTCTAAAACATTACAATGATTTCACTGGCTCACGAGAGCAAAAATACGTACATCTGATTTCTGAACCATGACATCAATGAAATGAATTTTTGTGAAAACTATTTGATTACTGATTTTACTGGTTACTCACTGGGCTTTTAGCTCACCCCAAAAATGTTTTATTTCCCCCCCACAGGGCTCAAGGCGAAGGAAGGGCTTGTTGTGCTTATTCACGTGACTGGATGGCTTATATCGTGTACAGTTTAAGTTTGGATCTATTTTATGTACGAGTTGGTCTTGTATAAATATTTGAAATTGATATGGATGTAAATATACATTCCACGATTGGAATCAGTTTCCGCTGCATTTGTGACATGTAATTATTGGAGACTTGGATGTATGTTTGTGGACCATGTGATGTATATTTGAGATTTATATTGTAATTCATTTGAGGATTGTAGTGATCGACTGAGTCCCGGCGAGAGTTGGGCAGGCGGCCCGCCGAACCCTCTGGTTCGCCTTAGGGGGAGGTGGGGCCGTCACAAAGGTCCATATGACGCAACTATTATTGATGAAACTACTCATAGGCCGAGACAAAAAACCAGAAATGAGTTGACTGCTGAAGATAGAACTCATCTCTGTGACGGCCCCGCCTCCCCCTAAGGCGAACCAGAGGGTTCGGCGGGCCGCCTGCCCAGCTCTCGCCGGGACTCAGTCGCTCATTACAGTCCTCAACCCAATTACAATATAAATATCAAAATTACATCAAATTCTCCAACGGTTACATATTACAAATGCAGCGGAAACTGATTCCAATCGTGGAACGTATACTTACATCCATATCAATTTCAAATATTTATACAAGACCAACTCGTACATAAAATAGATCCAAACTTAAACTATACACGATATAAGCTATCCAGTCACGTGAATAAGCACTCCAAGCTTTTCTTCGCCTTGAGCCCTGTGGGGGGAAATAAAACATTTTTGGGGGTGAGCTAGAAGCTCAGCGAGTAACCATTAAAATCAGTAATCAAATCGGTTTCACAATAGTTCATTTCAATGATGTCATATCAAATGATAAATCCGGAAACAACTACAACATTTGCAAAACAGTAAATATGGATTATCAATAATTCAAGGAACATTTACAATGGAAAGCGATAGTAACATTCATGAAAGGATACATTCATTCTCCTGACATTTCCTCGCTCATTTGGTCATTCATTTCATTTCATTCACCCCGTCCCTGGCTTTTGGCCAGGCTCCACCAACCTACATAGGTAATACTCGAGTATACCAAACGTTCACCCAAGTTCCTAATCGCCTGACCGAGTCCGCTTCTGGCTCAAGACGACCGGTAACAAGGGCAATGGCCAGTTCAGCCCAAAAGGCTTACATTCATGCGCAAGTAACATTTCAATCGAAAATTTCACATTTATCGAGGTCGAGTGCGATAAAGTACACACTCGCCTCGAAAATTCGTTTTGGAAATCATTATAAGCGCTTAACACGTTATCAACCAAAATACAAGTCTTGAAGTCAAGAAATATAGCAAACAAGGCACACTCACATGCCAGCACGCATGATATGCAAGAAAACATTTCAAAAGTAACTTTGGAAACAGTTCAAAAGTAAATAATGTAAGAAACGGTTCATAAGAAGCTTTAACAGTAGTTTGGGGTCACTCACCTCCACGGCTCAGAAACCATCCATCATGTATCATTGCCTTGCTCAAATCCAAGTCTTAGATCACAAACTCAATGCAAACAAGTCCTTTAAAAGTTCGGACAGCACTTCCCCTGAATTTGCTTACTTTCCCAGCCATCATGGCCTCATTATTTCCTCAGCCAGTCCCAAAGGTACACACACAGCAACAAGTTCATCCAATAGTCATTCAGCAAGCTCCAAGTAGTACAAAGACAAGTCAAGCTAGGGAAAAGTCTGGAAATGAAAGTTAAGTTCAAAACCAGAAAAACAGGTTTTGACGTCATTTTACGGTAATGGTACCAAAGGCGCTACGATTATCGGATGGGGGTGTAAGACCCACCGTTTCGAAGCTAAGAACCAGGGTTACAACAATGTAGAAGGTCACTCAGTCCAGTTCCTAGCACAACTAGGTCAAATATGCCAAAAATACCAAACCAGAACCACTAAAACAGGTTCACAAATCCCACTATGCTGTAATTGGTATAACTCGGTCTGTACAGGTCCAAATGCATTGATTCCAAAGGCATATGGAAGCTAAGACATCCAGCTACATTTCATCAGAAGACACCAACACCCAAATCCAAAGCAATTCCAGTCAAAATGGCCAATTACAAGTGCAGTTTTCGCATTCTGATCAACCCAGAACAGTAACAGTAAAATCGACATATCTCACTCTACACTGGTCTAAATGACCTGAAATTTTACAGGCACTTCAAACTCATCAATACCTACAACTTTCATGTTTTGATCAAAGTCCAATTCGGCCCCTAACCCTATGATCTAAAACCGGACAGAATAAGGGGTTATCAAACCCTAACTTTTCTCATTTCATTCCAAACCCAAAATTGATTGCAATTTCCTATCAAACACACCTACTAGAGTCATAATCCCTCATCATCAATCATCATAAACAACCACAACACCATGATCACATTAAACCAGAAAATTCATCAATAAAATGAAAACTTCACCAAATCACTTCAAACCAAGAAATAAACCATATATATCATCACTTTAGCCACTACTAAGAATAACCTAAGCTTTATTAAGTGAAGGAGGAAGATACATACACCACTCACCTAGTAACAAGAGAGATAGAGATGTTGGACACCTTAGCTCTTCAAACAAACTTCACTAAACTACCTACTAGCACCCAAGGAAGGAATTTTATGGAGTAGAAACAAGTTTAGAAGGTTGGATGGTTTGATTGAAGCAAGATGAAAGCCAAAACTTGAAGAGTTTTTCTCTCTTTTGAAGCTCAAGAAAGTCGGCCAAGAGGAAGACAAGAATAAGAGATTTTTGGTTAATTTTTTAGATATTTAACCAATTTGGTCAAAAGTCAAAAACCATGAATAGTTGTCATAAGCCATACCCAATGAAATAGTGACACTTGTCACCTCAATTAATGCATTCCTATCCCTTCCTTTTCCTCTCACATCAATCACTTAACACCCTCTACTTATCTCTTAATACCCGATAAATTTCACACAGTATCCGAAACTTAACCTTATTGGCCGAATTTTTCCGAACTTTTCGCATTAGTGGGTCCCACGTCCATTATACACTCTTAATTTTCCAAAAACTCACCAAGGCTAGAAAAATCATCAAAAACTATAATTACTCATAAAAATTCCTCATGAAAATTTCCTAAGCCAGAAAATGCAGAAAACATGCTATTAAAGGAAATAAAACCCTCGGAAAGGATTAGGGTTTTTACGGGTTGTCACACTCATACTTTTCGGGGCGTCACAATCTCACTCTAAATACCAAGGCTATGAATGTTCTATACAGTGTGTTAGACTCAAATAAGTCTATTAGAGTCAAAGCTTGCAGATCTGAAAAAGAAATTTAGGATAAATTTAGAGAGATCCATGAGGGAAGCGAGAATGTGAGAGAGCAAAAGAAATCCATTCTGGTCACTAAGTATGAATCTTTTAAGATGGAGCCTCATGAGAACATTGACAAAATGTATTGTAGATTTAATGATCTGATTAAGGATTTAGAGGTGCTTGACAAGGAGTACTCTCTAGGTGAGAAAAACAGAAAAATTCTGAATGCTCTATCAAAGGACTGGGAAAGCAAAGTGACAGCCATTGAGGAAGCCAAGGATCTGAATACTTTACCCATTGAATCTCTGATTAACTCTCTAACTTCTTACGAACTGAAACTTAAATCTAAGATGCAGGATGAAGAAGACACCAAGGTAAGAAAGAGTATTACTCTGAAAGCATCACAAGACGAAGATGAAACAACCTCACAGGATGGGAATGATTTGGAAGGTGATGACAGTGATATTGCACGAGGTTTCAAAAGAATACTCAACAAGAGAAGATTCAGGAAAGGTGGATCCAACAATTCCTTCCCAAATCAGTCCAATGACTTCAGAAACAAAGGGAAACTGGAGTTCAACAAGAAGCAGACTGATAAGTGTTTCGAATGTGGTCAACCAGGACACTATGCAAATGAGTGTCCAATGAAGAAAAAGAAGGAGAGCAAGGTTGAACGAAAATCAAAGTACAACAATTTCCAGATTACCTGGAATGATTGCAACTCAGAAGGTGAAGTTGAGGAAGAAGAGGAATCTGCTCAAGTAGCTTTCATGGCCATTGGAGATGATGAGGTAACCCAATATAACTCTCAAACTGATAGTGATAGTGAGTCTAATGTTGATGTTACTTCCTTCCTAGAAAAAATGCATAACAGCTTGAAAGAATCCTATGTTAGAAACAAGGAACTAAAGCAGAACATTAGCTTTCTAATACAAGACAATGCAAATCTTTTCGACAAAATAGGTGTCTTAAGCATAAAAATAAGAACCTGAAAAGGACTGAAATTGATGTGCTTGCTGAACTTAACAAAAAGAAAATTTTCTGTGTCATACTCAGGTGTGAACAATGTAGCCTAAGAAAAAGGATGGATGATTTATGTCAATTGTTACACCATATGAAACATAACCATCTTCAAAAGAATGACACTGCACCTCACTTTAACAGTCATCAAGTAAGACTGAATCAAAATGCAAATGAGTTTGCTATCCACAGGAGAAGGCATGTCATATTCATTAAACCTGTTCACTCGAGTGATTTATCAACTATGTGCAGTTTCTGCTGTCAATTTGGTCACATGAATAGCAACTGCTATGTTAAGAAAAACATGAGAAATGGCATGAAATGCATGTGGATGATTAGACATAATGCTAACTCTCAAGGACCCAACATGTAAAGGGTACCAAGTATTATCTTGTAGGTCTATGTGTAGGTGAATTTGGACAACATTGTTAAAGAATCAAAATGGTTCATTGATAGTGGATGTTCAAGACATATGACTGGTGATGCATCACAATTCATTAAACTCAAGCCAAAGGCAAGTGGAAAGGTAACGTTTGGAGATGATAACAAAGCCAAAACTGTTGGTATTGGTGATGTTGGTAAGAATGGTCAAAGCTTTATCCACAATGTCCTTCTTGTTGACAACCTGGACTACAATTTATTAAGCGTTAGCCAATTGTGTGATAGGAATCTGTTTATATTGTTCAAGAAGCATGAATGTCTCATATTTGACTCAAAGTTCAACATTGTTTTCAAAGGAAAAAGAGTAAATGATATCTATGTGGTTGTTCTTGAGAAAATTGATTCCTCCTATCTCAAATGTCTCAAAGTAGCAAATGAGGACCCATGGTTATGGCATAGAAGGTTTTGTCACTTCAATATGGATATGCTAAAAGAAATCTCTAAAAAGGATCATGTTAGAGGTCTTCCAAAAATCAGATTTGAAAAGGACTAGATATGTGATGCTTGCCAATTTGGAAAACAAGTCAAGATATCTTTTAAACCCAAGAAATGTGTTTCTATTTCAAAGCCACTAGAACTTTTACACCTTGATCTGTTTGGTCCTACACAAACTACAAGCCTTGGTGGTAAGAGATTTTGCTTTGTTGTTGTTGATGATTATTCCAGATATACATGGGTGATGTTTCTTGCACATAAAGATGATGCCTTCAAGAACTTTGTATCACTGTTTGCTAAAGTTCAGAATTTGATTGGCTTGAAAATTATCAAAATTAGAAGTGATAATGGCACTGAATTTCGTTTTTGTGGCTTTCCAGATTTTTGTGATAACAATGGCATTACACATGAATTCTCTATTGCTAGAGTCCCCCAACAAAATGGCGTAGTAGAAAGAAAAAATAGAACTCTCCAAGAGACTGCTAGAACCATGCTCAGTGAATGCAATTTACCAAAATATTTTTGGGCTAAAACCATAAACACAGCCTGTTATACCATGAACAGAGTTCTCTTAAGACCAATCTTGAACAAAACCTCCTATGAGCTCATATTTGACAAAAAGCCTGTTGTTGGTTACTTTAAAGTCTTTGGTTGTAAATGTTTTATTTTGAATATCAAGGAACATCTTGGAAAGTTTGACAAGAAATCTGATGAAGGAATTTTTTTGGGATATTATGAAAACAAAAGAGGCTTCAGAGTTTATAATCGTAGAACACTGGTTATAGAGGAGGCAATACACATTACTTTTGATGAATCTAATGGTGACATTTCCATGAGTTGTGGTGAAGATGATGATACAGGTGTTCAAGAAGAATTAAAGAAATTAGCAATCAATGATCATGGCTCTGTTTCACCAGAAACTGATTTAAAGGATGGTGATACTCAAGACAGTCCAACTGGAGAAGCGAATGATAGAGACACCACTACTCCTAATGATCTTCCAAGAACCTGAAAATTTGTCCTGAGCCATCCCAAGGAGCTTATAATTGGTAATCCATTTGAAAAGGTCAAAACTCGCTCCTCTAGATACCTAGTAGATAATCTTGCTTTAGTATCACACTTTGAACCTAAAAATGTTGCTGATTCATTGAATGATGAGCACTGGATTTTAGCTATGGAAGAAGAGTTAATCCAATTTGAAAGAAACAAAGTTTGGACCCTGGTTGCTAGACCACAAGACCATCCTATCATTGGTACAAAGTGGGTTTTTAGAAACAAAATGAATGACAAAGGGGAGGTTGTTAGAAATAAGGCCAAGCTGGTGGCTAAGGGATACACTCAAGAAGGAGGAATAGACTTTGATGAGTCCTTTGCACCTGTAGCTAGGTTGGAGTCCATTAGAATGTTTCTAGCATTTGCTTGTTTCAAGAATTTTAAATTATTTCAAATGGACGTTAAAAGTCCCTTCTTAAATGGTTTTATAGATCAAAAAGTCTACGTTGACCAACCTCCTGGTTTTGAAAATAAATCTTATCCAGATCATATTTTTAAACTCTCAAAAACTTTATACGGATTAAAACAAGCTCCTAGAGCATGGTATGAACGTTTGAGTGATTTTTTGATTGAAAATGGTTTTAAAAGGGGCATTGTAGATACTACATTTTTCACAAGACAGAGCTCACGAGATCTTTTGATTGTGCAAATATATATGGATGATATCATATTTGGTGCTACTAATGAGAGTTTGTGCAAGGATTTTTCCAACATCATGCAAAAGGAATTTGAAATGAGCATGATGGGAGAATTAAACTTCTTTCTTGGACTCCAAGTGGTTCAAACCCAAGATGGAACGTTTATAAATCAAACAAAATACACCAAGGAGCTGCTGAAAAGATTCGGAATAGAGGACTCAAAGCCTGTTGGAACACCTATGTGCACATCTACCAAACTTGACAAAGATGAAGAAGGTACAAAAGTTGAGGAAAAAAAATATAGAGGTATGATTGGAAGTTTACTTTATTTAACTACCAGTAGGCCTGATATCATGTTTGATGTATGCTTATGTGCTCGATTTCAATCCTGTCCAAAGGAATCACACTTGAATGTGGTAAAAAGAATTTTTAGATATCTTAAAGGAACCTCAAACTTTGGCTTGTGGTATCCAAAATGTCATGAACTTCCTTTATGTGGATTCTCTGATACTGACTTCGGTGGTTGTAAAATAGATAGAAAAAGTACTACTGGTATATGCAACTTTCTTGGAAATTGCTTGGTATTTTGGTTTAGCAAAAAACAAAATGCTATCTCATTGTCCACTACTGAAGCTGAATATGTTGCTGTTGGTGCTTGTTGTGCTCAATTGTTATGGATGAAAAACACATTGAATGATTTTGGTTTAGTATATGAATGTGTACCTATGTACTGTAACAACACTAGTGCAATTAATCTGACAAAAAATCCCATTCAACACTCTAGGACTAAGCACATTGACATAAAGCATCATTTCATTCGCGATCTTGTCTCCAAGGGGGTAATCCGTGTTCAGTTTGTTTGTTCTAAAGAGCAAATCGTTGATATCCTCACAAAAGCTCTCCCACTGGATCAATTTGTGTTCTTGAGAACAAAACTGGGCATTTCAGAAAAAATATTCTAAGTTTCGTTTCTAGTCAATCTTTATCGAACATCCGATGAATTGGAATGGATGTCCGACAGTGTTCTTCGTGCCGTTTCTAAAAACACTGGTTCGGACGTCCGACACTCAAAAATTGAGTCTTATAAGGCAGTTACCCATCCTTCCCAATTCATTTTCTTCCATGGTCTCAGACGCAACCTTTCAGTTTCCTCTCATATTTAAAATTCAAATTCTTCTGTCATCAAACCAAGTTCCAAGATATTTACTCATCCAACGCCATTACACCTCTATTGCTCGTTAACCACCCATAAAAATCATTCCTAACCCCCAACTACCCTATAACTCCCAATTTACATACGAATAACCTCTCATAATTCTCTCCTTGTGGCATTTCAGTGCATTCTCGTTTGCTCATACTGCATTCTTCCTCTATACACCACATTCTGCATCAAAAAAACACATTCACATTGCATCATGGTTAAAATCAGATGAGGGTCTACCAGTGTCGGACGGTCCTTTAGGCTTAGAGATGAGAACATTGAGATTGTGGAACCATCTACTCAAGCACCTAAAAAGAAGATTGTGACCTGTGGTGGTAAAGTGAAGCAAACTGTCCAAAGAAAATTGGTTACTCCAACTGTTGAACCATCTGATGAGCAGATGGAAGAGCAGAACTCTGAAGGAAACATTGTTGGTGGAAATGAGGAACCAGAGCAGGCTACCCAGGGTGATGAAACTGTCACAAGAACATCTGGTAAAAGAAAGAGAATTGCAAGAAGGAAGAGCACTCCCCAATCCAAGAAAAAGCAATCTACTGATCCCTCTGTTGATCAGCAGAATGAAGGAAACATTGCTGAGAATCAGCAGACGCCTGAACCCTCCACCAGGAAGTCTCCAAGGACAAGGTCTGAGGCTCAAAATGCTGGGGCATCTGTCACACAAATCTCGAAAGGGAAATGTCCTGGGAAGGATCCAGTACCTCAGCCCGTACCAGAATCCACTCCTCTCCCAAAATTCATTGATGATGAAGCCAGAGACATATTTGAGTTGGTCTCTCAAAAAGGGTTCATCACCCAAAGGCTCATCCTTCCCCATGAATTTCGTAAGCTTGATCTTGAACCTGTTATTAAACTGTTTGAATTCCAAAAATGGGTTCATCTTCTGACCATTTCTAATACCTTTTACCCTGACATGCTTTATCAATTCTTTGCTAATTTTAGAAAGGGTAACTCACACACAAAACTCATCTCTAGGGTCAACTCTGTGAACATCATATTAACACCTGATATTGTAAACTCCATTTTGAAAACAAAGATTGAAGATGGTTACAAAGGAAAAATTGAAAATTCTTTTCATACGAGGAATTTCCTTCTGCCTACCATCATTTTTACAATGCTAAACTCATGACCTATTTTCAAACCAAATTCAATACTCTTGCTGAGGTAAGATTAGATGATCTCAGTACTCAGAATCTGATCATCTTCACCATCATTTCAAATCTGTTGGTGCCAACTGATGGCCACAGAACAGATGCAAACAAAATGGAACACTATCTTTTCTACTGTTTTGTTGAAAAAATTCGCATTGACTTTGGTTTTGTGATATGCAAGTTTCTGCTCAAAATTAGCAGTGATAGTCGTAGAAAACTCTCTTATGGTAAATTTCTGACTCCTATCTTTGCCCATTTTGAAATACCTTTTTCTGGAAAATACCCAAAGACAGTGATTCAACAGTTTTTTCAAAAGCTTATTTTGAAAGAAAGAACTTAAGATTTTTTGATGGCCATTGGTGCTATAAGGAGACTGTGGCTGAGTGTAGAAGAAAAAACTTTCATGAAACCCCTGTCACTCCTAGGACTTCTCGTGATCAGTCAGACTATGTCTCTCCTTTCACTATTCATCCTAGAAAGTCTGCCAGCAAGTCCTTCTCTTCCAATTCTGAGGTCATCTCTTTGCTTGAAGACCTCAAATAGCATGTTTTTCTTATTGAAAATGGTCTCATGATGACCATGACCCCTACCCAACAATCCTCTTTCATTGAAAAAAGGAACCTTCTTGTGTCTCCAATACCTGAAAACAATGCAAATGTTCATGGGAAAGAGCCAAGACCTGATCCCGCAAGGCCAACTACTAGTACTGAGGCCACACCTGCTTCCAGTTCTCAACCCAAGGATAAAGGCAAGGCTCCAACAACTGAGGAAGCATATGAAGAAGACGATGAAGAAATTGAGGAAGAAGAGGACCCTGAACAGTTTCGTCTGGCCAGGAGGAGGCCTGGATCATCTAAAATCACTATCTAGGCACTGCTAGGTCACTGCACCTTATTCTAGGACTATAGTTCATCTTTTGCATTGCAAAACTTTTCGTTTCTGGTTTGTACAATTGGGTATTTTCTACTGTTTATGGATGTTATGACCAAGTGTTGGATTATGAATGTTTGTTATGGATGTATTTGTTAATATCTGCTGAATGGATATGTTTGTTATGAATGTTTCTGATGATTTTGATTGTGCTGAGCATGAATGGATTTTGCTGATATTATCTGATTGAAAAATCTTTGTTATCAAATTGCGTGTTGTTGTTAATGTTTCTGATGGATTGTGCTAATGTTATCTGATGCTGCTGGTATCAAAATTGATCGGACATGGCATACCCACTTTTGTGATGACAAAAAGGGGGAGAATTGGATTAGCACTAATGGTGCAAAATAACTAGTTAGGGGGAGTCGGTTTTAGGGGGAGTTGTTTCTTCTTGTATACTCATGCACTTCGTTAGGGGAAGTTGTAATCCCAGCTCGTATATTTTTGCTCTATCCAAATGTTTTGTTATCATCAAAAAGGGGGAGATTGTTTATCTCAATTCATATCTTTTGATGATTACAAAACAAACGGATGTTACTAATACTTTTTGTAGAGACCCTTTTCAAAAATGACACTAAACAGGTCTGTGGACTTAAAGCAAAAAGAAAATAAAAAAAGGTGAAAAGTGCTAAGGAAGATGTCGGACGCACAAAAGGAGAGTATCGGACGTCCAACATCCATTGAGTAACTTCGGACGTATGAAGAACTCAGACTCAGACGTCCGAAGAAGACAAGCCAGGACTTCTACAATTACTGATCACGATCGGACGCTCAACACCTGAGCATCGGACGTCCGACAAGCGTTGCTGCACTTCGGACGCAACACATTAGATGCATCGGCCGTCCGAAGGAATTGAAGAGGAACCTCCAAATTTGCATCTTACCCTCGGACGCATGGTGATAGGGGATCAGACGTCCTAAGAGGTTCAAAAAAATTTCTCAAACTCATTGACTTCGTTCGGATGCATAAAAACTGAATATCGGACGTCCGACAGCACCAACGGCTAGTTGACTCTTTAGTTGCCTTCTATCCGTTGACAACATTAATTGAAGAATTTCTTGGTCTCCTATAAAAAGAAAAAAGTTAACCACCTCAGAGCAACTTTGCACATCAAATCTACATCAAATCGTGAGTGATTCAAGTGTTAGAATACTTAAAATGAACTCTTGTATTCTCAGCTTGTGCAATTTTCTTGTAGCTTTTCAAGTGTGACACAGCTTATTCAATAGTGTAGCATTGTGAGGGTTATTCGAGTGTTTGTAAAACTTCCTTGCTTGACCAAGTGTGGTTTGGGGCAAGAAGGAATTGATCCTTCCCTTGTATACAAGATATTGGTTGCAAGTTTGTTCAACTTGAAGTAGCTTGTTATATAAAGTGTAGTTCAAACTCAAGTGGAGTTTGAAACCTGGTTTGTTTCTCTACTTTCATTTATAACTTTTCTATATAAACTGTTCACCTCTTCAACTCATGAACATCTGTGCTCTCTTATAAACTGATCCATTGAGTAGTTTTTGAGAAAAGAAGGGTAGGTTTGAAAAAGAGTTACCTATATCTTAGCTGGTTTTAGAAAACCTAATTCACCCCCTCTCTTAGGTTGTCTTCGATTCTTACATATTTCTATCTCAAAAGGAATACAACTCAAATATACAAAGATTCTCAATTCTTCATACATCTAACCCTTCCCAAGCGCTAGGGCGAGAACCATTACAAAAATTCAAAAGAACTAGACTAGGCTAGTCTGTACAGAACTCTCGTCCTTGCTCGTATCCTCTGTTAAGAAAAACAAAACTAACGGAATGAGTTAAAAGATCAGTGAGATTCCAGACAAATAATCAATTTAAACAAGAACATTAATCATGTAATAACACGTAATCCAGGAAACATTTACAATATGAATCAATGACAACACATTCATTAAAAGGATACATACTAACGTGGAGCCTTTCGTTCTTTCCTTTTCTTTTCATTTCCTTATTCCTCCAATATTACAAATTTCATTTGTAATTGAAAACTTCCTTTCGTTCATTCATTTCATTTCTCCCCATTTTGGACATTAGGCAGACTCCACCCGACAACGTGGTATACTCAAGTATACCAAACTTTCATCAAAGGTCACCAAATCGCCCGACCGAGTCCACTTCTGGCTCGAGTCGACTGGCAACGAAAGGCAAAGGCTCAGTTTGTAACAGCCCCACCTCCCCCTAAGGCGAATCAAAGGGTTCGACGGACCGCCTGCCCAGCTCTCGCCGGTTGTCAGTCACTCACTACAGTCCTCAAATAAATTACAATATAAATCTCAAATATACATCAAATGTTCCACAAATTTACATAAACTACAAACTAAAGCCTCAAGAGATACAAGAAATACTAATTTTTTGAATAAGACAAAGGTCCTCAGTTCTTACATAATTGCAATTACAATCTCAATCTCAAATATTACACAAGATAAAACTAGAACTCCAACTGTGTAGGAGATCATCCAACCATTCACACGGAGAACTTTAATACAAATGCTTCTTTCGCCTCGAGCCCTGTGGAGGGGAATAAAATAGTTTTGGGGCGAGCTAAAAACTCAGCGAGTAACCAGTAAAATCAGTAATCAAATCAGTTTCACAATAGTTCATTTCAATGATGTCATGAATTAATAATCAAATGTACGTTTATTGCTCTCGTGAGCTTGTGAAATCATTGTACTTAAACATCCAACGCTCAAATAGATCAGTTAACAGTGAAACAGTGATAGGGAGCCCTTTGGTGATCTAGATGAACAGTAAACAGTGGTAAAGACGTTGGTTCTAAACACAAGACTTCCCAAGAATTCATTGAAACCAAATCATGTCATGAACTCGCATGCAAGCACACATGATATGCAATCGAGTAAATAATGCAAGAAACAGTTCATAAGTAGTTTTGGAAATAGTTTGGGGTCACTCACCAACCACGGCTCATGAACCTCTTCCATCATAGACAGTTTCTCGATCAAGTCCAAGCCCTTCAACTCAAACTCAAAGCAACCAAACACTCTCAAAGATCGACAACATTTCCTCTTAAATTCTTCATTTCCATCCTACAATATCAACATCAAATTACATTTTACCAACCACAATTGCACATACGATTCGTAAATAATAAAACACATCCAATTAGGGCCACAATACCCTTCAATCAAAGCCAATTAGAAGCTTAAGAGCCAACCATAAGAAAACCCCCAAATTAAACCCTAAAATCGGAATTTCCGCACAAACCAGAAATTTTCTGCAAACAATCATATCCAACGTGTACAAGCTCCATTTTACACCACAACAAGCTATCATTCCATGACCAACATACCATAATCATATAAAATCAGAAAATTTCCCAATAAATCAGAAATTGGTCCAACTCTACTTAAAATCATGAAATCATCTACAAAACAACATATTAAACCACTATAAACCACTACTATGCCATTAGTAGAACAAGGAGGGAATCTTCCAAGCAAGGTACCTTAAATCCTCAAGAAAGATGATGACTTAGAACTTCCCCTTCCAAAACAATTCCACCAACCTCTTTAAACCTCCTTAGTACACACTTGTATGGAGTAGTTTCCAAAACCATCGGTGAAATCTCAAGATTTGGACAAGAAAATAAAACTAGAAAATGAAGAACTTTTCTCTCTTCTTTCTCTCCCAAACAGCCGGCCAAGCAAGGAGCAAAAAGTGAAGATATTTCAGCCAAAAACAAGATAAGAAGGAAGAAAAAATAGCCAGTCAAAGTTGACTGCCAGAGGTGACGTCACAATCCGGCCAGAATCTAGCCGGATTTTCGGCCGGATTCAAGGCAGTGGCTGACCAATGTTTTTTCAAAACCCTCAAGCAATCCGTCCAACAATCCGGCCAAGAACTGGCCGGATTTACGGCCGGATTTGGTCCAGAACCTTTCCACCACAAATTTTACTTTCCAAGTTCAAATGTTGCGCTCTTCCGCTCTTCCGATAAAGATATATATAATCTCACACAATTACACCTGTTATACACAATCACACGTTCATCTATATAGAATGAAAATCCTTCTTCTTTCGGGGCGTCACACAGTTCAGCCACACGGCTTGCATTCATGCACAACTAGCGTATAATCAAATAATCATTGAAATTTTCACATTTATTTAGGTCGAGTGCTATAAAGTACACACTCGCCTAGCAAAACTCATTTTCAGCAATCATTGAAAGCATTTAACATTTAATCAAACATCCACAACAAGTCGCATAGTCAATGGAAACATAACGTACCAAGAACACTCACCTATTTAAGCAAAATAACGTCCAAAGTATCCTTCCGAATAATACTCTCAATCACCAAGGAACCCTAATAACCAAGGGAAAATATTACGGTTAAATCATCCAAAACTTAGGTGAACCAAAGAAAATCCGAATAACTACTAGTACAAAGAATAAATATGGTTTTGGAAGTGAAATGAGTACATTTAAACCAAAGGACGTGAGTAAAATATTTGTAAAACTTATGCTCACTCGTAAAACTTTGAAATCTCCAATTGAGTCGAAGTGACAAAGAAAACGTATTTCTATCAGTCGTAAATTTCATTTTTCCAAGGGTAAAAGTTTCAGCCGAATTCCAACTTATAAGCCTCTATTGAAGAACACTTGAATACCTCAGATGATTCAAGTTAGTTTCATCCTCAACCCTTACTTAAGTCGCGAGTACATCTACCTAGCCCTCGAGTGCAAATTTGGGCAGCACGCCCTTTGTATTTACTTATTTTCCAGCCATTTATGGTTTCATTCTTTTCCTCAATCAATCCCAAAGTCACACATAGACAATTTCATTACAATAGCCATTCAATAGGCTAAAAGTCAATCAATTACAAAACCAAACTAGAAAAGTGACCGGAATAAGGTTTAAGGTGAAGAACAAAATGACAGGTTTGACGTCTCTTAGCGTTCCGGTCACAACCGAAACTATGCTTATCGGATTGGGATTTATACCATTTCGAGGCTAAACCAAAGGGCTACAACTTTGATGAAGACAACTCAACCCATTTCATAGTGTATCTAGGTCAAATTTACAAGTTACAGAACCAGAATTTCACCATCAGGCTAGTTAACAGCACTGTGTTCAAATGACAATAACTCATGCTACACAATTCTGTTTGAGGTGTTTTCAATTGTGTTGGAAAGTTGAAACATAGGATTAAAAGTTTCATGTTTTGGCCAAAGGCTAATTTGATATGGATCAAGGTGAAAAATGCAGCCAGAATGAGGAAATGTCAAAACTGTCCACAAAACTATGCCTATAGTAGCAAGGGTAATTTTATCATTTCACATGCTACAGTGCTCGGATTGGGATGAAATTTTACAAGAAGCTACAAAACATTATTTCCTACAACTTTTATATTTTAACCTAAGATTGATTTAGCCTCCATCATGGCCGAACGAAACTGGGCAGAACAGGAGAATACAAAACCGAAAAACTGAATTCATGCATTCAAGTGCTAATCTTCACAATTCTAGCTTGAAACACTACTTCACCTCCTTATCTAAGCTTATTCACATCATATTCTAGATAAATAACACTAATAAAAATAGAAAATTACAAACCTTAGCTGAAAATTATAAGTTAATAAGCAAAACCATTAAATCTTCCATACAATCCACCACAATCAATCCATGTTTTGCTTAAATTGCAAAATAAGAAAGAAACAAGGGAGGTTTCTAGTATAATACCTCAAAATCTCCAAAATAGCTTGTGATACAAGAACTTTCTTCCTCCCAAAAGTTCCACCAAGCTCACCTCCAAGCTTTCCCAAAGATTGATCGGAGTAGAATCAAGTTTTATGGTAATTTTCTCAAGAATCAAGCAAGCTCTCAAGTTGGAAAAATGGAAAGTTTTCTCTCTTCCCTTTTTCCTCTCCTAAGTCGCAACCAAGCATGAAGAAAATGAGGTGTTTTTTGTTCTATTTTACAAGATAAAGACTAAGGATAGTCTTGGTCAAGACCTTGGTTGGATTTTTGACAAATGGCTTAATCTCTCTTTTCCTTAGTCAATAATAGTGGTTGACTTAAGGGTTAATTAAGAGCTAATTAGCTCAACTAAAACAAGGATATTAAGGTAATAAAGTAGTATCTAAATGATGCACTCAATCGGTAACGAACGGTACACATCGGTTCAACCCATTTTTCCTTATTTTGCACGTACTAGGGTTTTCACTTACAATTCAGTAACTTATTATTATTACTTCTAATCATACACTTAATATCATCTAAAACTCACTCTAAATCACTAAATTTGATATACACTCCATGCCGAATAATTACACGACGAAAAGACGTAAAAACCCTAGTTTACCTTAACGATGAAAATAAAGGGAAAATCCTTGGTTCTATGATTAATTGTAACTATTGAGGAAGTGAACGAGTAGTAAAGCTATTGTAAAATAATGGATTCCAAATAAAAGGAAATTTTTAAGAAAATATGAGAGATTTTACAAGTCTTCACAATTACACTACCAAAATGCACACAAAAACACACACCAAAATCCTAGTATGCACAAAAACCCTAATTTATGCCCTTCCTTCAGAAAAATTATAACTTGAGTTATAAATATAAAAAATTTATATAACTTGCCTTGTTAAAAAACTAGACTTCAAATACTAAGAATCTTTAGAAGACACCTCGAAGAGATTTAGTTCATAAGTTGGTCCAAATTGAGCCACAAGCTACTACAACTTCCTATGTTTACTTGTGCAGGGCAGAATTTTCAGTCAACTTTGCCAATTTCCTAGAATTTATAGACATTGAATCAAACTCTGAATTTTACATCGTAGGAAGCTCTCTGAGTTTAGTTTCAAACGAAACAAACGGAACTCAATTCCGACTTTCCTATACGAGGTCATAGCCAATTTCCCAAAGCTGCGCAGAGCCTCCTACGAAAATTTCTAGATTTTTTAACAACTTGAGATTATGAAACTTTTCTTAACAAAATTCACTCCCTTGGCTCAAATTCAACCATTAAAGCAACCACGAATCAAAGGCAAGTGAGTTCACATAAGGGTTATAAAGACAAGTGAATTTTCGGGGTCTCACAAAGATAAAATTACTTTCCATAATTATAGTTAAGAAGAAAATTCTTGTCCAATGTCAACTTATTAAGTGCACTCAAGATTGCTCTATAAAGTTATATTTGAACTATAAGATATAATCTCAGAAAAATAAGGTTTGACTTAGCTGAATTGTATAACTTGTTAGGTATATTCAAAGTTATACTATTTTAGAGGCGAAGGTTGAAAAATACGTCTGATATGTTTTATCAAAAGTTAATAACTCAACTATCTAAGAGTTCTAATAGCTTTAATTAAAATAAGTATTCATCTAATTTATATTCAAGATCAAAATAACTAAATAGAATCTTAGTCTACTAGGATTGTAAAATCATAATTTTAAATTCCTAAATCTATACGAGAGAATTATAGATTTGTTAAAAAAGCAAGAGCAAAACCAAATCTTTTTTGTATCATTTTTCTTGGTTTTGTTTTACATGTATAGCAATTCTTATTTTATCTTTACTTCATATTGTATAATAACTAATTCATTGAATATTTATACCATACTTGAATGATGCAAGTTAGATATCCCCAATTCTTTGGACTGGCAATACAACTCGAGAATTATTCTGAAATATGAAAAGTTTGCTTGTCTTAACTAACACACCTCCTTCAAACCCTCTAGCCAATAGAGCATCACAAGCTGAGGTTGATACTTACATTAAGCATCATGTAGACAATAACATTGCTATTTGTATCATGCTTGCATCCATGACTCTTGAACTCCAAAAGCAACATGCGTTCATCAATACAAGTTATTGCACTTACAAGATAAAGAACTGACAGGTTTGAGACCACAAAGAGGTTTAACTGATGATAGGTATGCCCTTAAGTGCATATGTCATAAAGATGATTGACTATATTAAAATATTAGGCTAATTAGGTTTTGTGATTGACCATGAGTTAAGTATTTGATCTCGCGATCAATTCCTATGAGATTTTTAGTTTTTGCAGTGAACTCCAATATGAATAAGTTGCAAACTATTTTATGCAAATTATTGAGTATGTTTAAAGATGTTGAGGCCAACCATAAGAAGGAAAAATACAAAATATCAATAGTTGCTTCTAATATTTTCAAGTCTAAGAAAAGAAAGAAAATAAGGATTTAAACCATTAGAAGAGGAGGTTTTCAGGTTTAAATCCAAGACTAGGAGGAGAAAATAAGGATTTAAACCATTAGAAGGTGTGGACTAGAAAGAAAAAAGCAAGGCCAATGGCACTTGTTGCCATTGTGACAATCGAGGATATTGGAAGAGGAATTCTAGGATTCATCTTGATAGCTCAAAGGAGGAGAAGTTCAATAAAACTTCTACTTCAGGTGTTTACATGACTATCTACTTCTAAATTTAATTCTAGGGTATTATGTCCCAGAAATGGTTCTTATATTCGCTTAAATGATAGGTGGCTTTAAGAAAGGTGAAGGGGCCCTATGTATTGCCAATGAAGCAAAAATTATAGCATTAGCAGCGAGTACATATTATCTCTCTTTACCTTTTAGACTTGTTTTAGAATTAAACAATTTTTGTTGTCTTTCAACTTTAACTGCAAATATTATTTCAGTTTCATATTTAGGCATGGAAGATTTTTGTCATTAATGTTAAGAATAAATATCGTGACAAGTGAGAAACAAAAGATAGAAACTGTGAAACCATCATTTGTTTAGCATTGTAGACCAAATCATATGAATGAGAAATGCATCTCCAAATTATATAAGGTGGTTATTTGATCTTATTTGTCAATGAATCATATGAGCTTGTAAATCATGTTTACTTAGAAAAATAACCAAGTCACCATTCATTGGTAAAGATGAAAAAGTGAGTGAATTGTTAGAACTTATATATAGTAATGTATCTAATCTTATGACGATTCAATCTAGAGAAAATTTTAATACTTTATAAACTTTTACTATTTACTCTTCAAGCTATGGATTTATATACTTAATGAAGTACAAATCTAAAATTTTTAAAAAGTTTAAGAAGATTTTTTTTTGAGCTAAGTATAAGAAGTTTAAGAATGAAATGGAACAATTTGGTAAAAGTATTAAAACAATTAGATCTAATCAAGCTATAATATTTAGACCAAAGGGTTTCAAAACTATCTAAAAGAAACAGGAATTCTAGCTCAAAGAACTCCATCTAGAATACCACAAATGAATGGACTTTCTAAGAGAAGCCATCTTACCTTGTTAGGTTTGATATGTTATATCATGAGCCATGTAAGCCTACCAAATGCATTTTGCGGATTTGCTCTTCAAATCATTTCTTACATACTAAATCATAACCTATTTAAATTTGTTCAATCTATATCATATGACTTATATTATCAAAAAAAAATGTCACATGACTTATGAAAAGGTAGAAAATCAAATCTATCTCACATGAAGATTTGGGGCTATCATACTTATGTCAAATAGGATGTATCATGCAAGTTGGAATATAAATATAAATGCCTTTTTACGAGGTATCTAAAAGAGATAATTAGATACTATTTCTATGATTCTATTCAATTAAAAGTGTTGATTTCAAGACATACTACCTGTCTAGAAAAAAAAATTTATTCTAGATAAAAGCAGTGGGATAAAGATGCAATTAGAGCAACTTTCTCATGATGATGATGTAGTAGGAAGCTCCAAGTATGCAAGAATTTTATAGATCTATAAGAGTTAATCATCTACCGAAAAGATATGGTTTTCTCATTTTTTTTTACAAGGATTTAGTAAATGGATTAGCAATATTGTCAACCGTAAGGACTCTCTCAGTATTTGCTTCACCTCAACCAATGATCTTTCTTATCAAGTAATAACACTTCGATACATGTTTAAACTATGGATAAGACCTTAATTCCTTTGCTTGCAGCATGCTCTATTATTGTCAAAATCCAAGAGACTTTCAATGGATAGGACTACTTCAAACTCAATTATGAATGTATTGATTCAAATGGATTCTTTTGTTGGTTCAAGAGCTATAATGCATTCGGTTTCATCTATAGAATTTATTATGATATCTTACTTAGGACTTTTTTAAGTCACAGTACCACCATTTACAATAAAATAAAACCTGACTAAAATTTGGTATCAGTTTTGTCAGATTAAAAACTAGTATTAGTGTACCCTTGAACTTGTAGATAGTGTTCTCTATAAATAAATAACATATATTTAGTCCTTCTTAATTACTTAAGAATATTCTTGATAGCCATTCAATTGTTCTCATTCGGATTAGCTTGATATCTATTTGTAACACTTAAAACATAAGAGACATTAGACTTTACACAACACTGAATACAATGTGGAACAAATAGTTGGAATACATGCTATCTAATCCATATATCTCCCTTTATAATCAAATTTAGGACATATGCCTTTTGAAGTGTATATTTCATGAGACATTAATAAAAAACTTTCTTAGAGTTTTTTATGCTAAATTTTTTTAGCATCTTATTTATGTATGTGACTATGATAGGTCTAACAATTTTCCTAATCATTTTTGCAGATTCATATTCTCATAACATAAACTACTTCTTCTATGTCTTTCATATAGGAATTCTTGGATAACCATGCTTAAATGGATTGAAGCAAATCTATGCGTTTTTCATTATCAATATGTCATCAACATAAACAATTCTCATAAATGCATGGCTTTGATTATTAGAGATTGTGTATATACAAAATATGGAAAACTAGAGAATAATTTGTAAAGATATGCTGCCTCTAACAATAGAGTAGTTGTTTCATTATTGGTCACTTATAGAAGTGTAACTTAAGAAACCTTAGTATTAAATGAAAAAGTCTTGGCCCTATTTAATAACCCAATTCAGTACTTAAATTTAATAGACTCAAATTTTAACATGTTCAGATGCGTTTGATAACAAAAAATTGAATATTTGAATTAATTAAATGATACAGAATTTCCTAAATAAAACTTGCTCCTAGAAATAAGTAATAAACTATTCACTTATCACTTAATGTAATATACATTTAAATGTATCAAATTTAGTACTTAACAATTCAATAAATTAATAGATTTAGACTTTAGATTTCAAATTTTTGTTTTCAGATTTCACTTTTATCAAATGCACCTTAGCCTGTTTTGTTGTATTAGGGTGTGTTTGATAAACTGAAGTCTGAAAACTAAAATTAGAAATTTGAAGTCTGAATCCATTAAATTATTGAATTGTTAAGTATTAAATCAAATACATTTGAGTATATATTGTGACAGTCCCATCTCCTCCTAGGGCATACCAAAGGATTTGGCGGACCGCCTGCCCAACTCTCGTCAGGACTCACTCACGAATCTCAGAAAATAATAACAATTCCCAAACTTCAATAGTATTAACCTCAAAATGAGCAACAAAACCTCATGGTTAAACATTACAGACCATCCAATGTTCCAAATTATCTCTACTTATATACATACAATAAAACGGATAAAATCCAAGTCATTTAATCAAATCACCAAGTGCAACTGGGATGGTAAGTTACTTAAAACTAGACATCAACTCTCGAACTGTATATTTTCCCGCTTCCAAGTTGTCAATGCCTGCTAAGTAAAACAAACTAAAAGAAATGAATTAGAAGCTCAGTGAGGTTCCAAAAAAACAGGCAAGTAAACTAGCAGGCATGATACCGTTAAGTCAAACTGAATAGAGCAAGACATAATGTATAGTAAAGCAAGTAACCAGATAGATCATGCAATAGTGTATAGTAAAGAACATGTTCATGGCAAAGGATATGGGCTGCTCTCAGAAGCAGGTTCCGCTGCAGCTTGTCCAGGGTCCGTTGACTCTCCGTCAACCATAGAATTATAATGTTCATAGATCACCACTAAACATTGATCTCCGTCCACCAGGCCCAAACGTCAAAAAAGTACCCAAGAATCGTTGATCTCCTTGACCAAGCGTTTGCCGGCTTGATTCGACCAACTAGCCCTCGGTTGGGATTATAGCCCCAAATATTCAGGTATTCAAGATCTGGCTTAAAGCCCTAAGTATTCAAGTATTCAAGAGTGGAGTCGGCTATCATTCAACGTTCACGCAGTTAACATTAGTTATCACTTAATGCTCCGTATTCAGAAATGTCACAAGTTCAAGTCATGAATTCCAGTTAGGAGTAAATAGGTTGAGAACTTTGTCATTTACCCAAGGTTGCTCAATTTACTCGACTGCTCTGAGGCTAGTTGTGACAACCCCACCTTCCCCTAACGCGAACCAAAGGGGTTAGCGGACTGCCTGCCCAACTCTCGTCAGGACTAACGGGGCAGTTCAAAACGATCTAAAACGTTCCGGAACATACAAGCGCGCTTAAACAAGTCAAAATAAAAAAAAAAAAAAAAAAGAAAATCGGAGCCGAACATGAATTCCTGGCCAGATACTGGCCAGAGAGCAAAGCCGAATTTCCAAAAAATCTCAGGGCAATCCAGCCGCCAATCCGGCCAATTTCTGGCCGAATTCGACCTGGTTCTTTCCTGCCAAAATTTTTGCTTTCGCCGTTTGAAATCCGAATCTGTCCGAAATCCAACCAAACATCAATCAAACACATACACCTTGAAATTAAGCATTTACAATCCAAAATAGCATACAAAAGTTATCCAACAAGTTTATCCATGTACGGTTTGCAATTTACAACTCAACGAATTGGTTGGATCAAAATGCACTTAGGGTTTTGCCCAAAAGGAGCTATTCAAATTACATTCACATAAGGTCAACTCGGCAACCAACATTCATAGCCTTTCCAAAAGTATTCAAATTCCTATAAGGAAAACAATAGGAATAGAGTGAGCTTATGCCCAGTGAGATACTACCACTCAAGCAACGAAGTTCATATAAGCATATAGTATTTCGTTCCAATTCATCTAGTAGGAAGTAATCCAAGAGCATACATCAATAGAATTGGTAAAAGGATACGGACGGCTCTTAAGAGCCTCTTTCCTCGCTTGTATACTTGATCGGATTTCATTGACCCTCCGTCAATGTTTACCATGTAACCAACCGTAGGCTCCACTTTATTTCCATTCCTTCCACCCAACATACCCCTACCGGGCCCGAACTCCAAACAGTTTAAATTTGGTAATACTCGAGTATACCGGAATCGAGAGTCTCATACTACAAGATTCCATATAACAGTCGCCATGGCTCGTCAATTTTCACGACCAAGCTCTCGCTGGCTCGATTCAATCGACTACCAATGGGATTGAGCTCAGTAGTAACAGTAATGGCCGTTGGATACTCGTCCAAACGACACCAAACCCAGTATTTCATGTACCATTCATGTGAGAGCCCGTAAATTTTCTTATTTTATAGGCTTTACTTTATTTAATTGCATACCTTTTATACATTTTCTTTATTAGGAAAATTTTTCAGATAATTTTTTTATGAGCAAATAGAGTTTTCAAGTTATTTTTCTAGTATAATGAGTTCATGAGAATTTTGGAGCATATATCGGACATGGGACCCGCTAGTGTGGAAATTTCGGTAAAATTCGGTCAATTGGGTTAAGTTTTGTATACAGGGTTTAATTTATTAGGTGCTAAGAGATAATTAGAGGATACCATATGGATGAGAGTTGAGGAAACAAAGGGATATTCATGCATTAAATAGGGTGACAAGTGTCACCATATGATTAAATCTTGCATTTTGACCACTATTCATTACCTTTACTAAATACCAAAATTTGACCACAAATCATCTTCAATTTCTTGTGTCTTGGCCGAACCTTGGAGGGAAGAAAGAAGAAAAAAAAAACTTCATCTTGCACCATTCTTTCTTGCTTCAATCTTGGATTCCAACCATAAATCTTGCAAACCTTTCCATATAAGTTGCTCTTTGGGTTAGATTAAAAATTGTGGTGGAGTGATTTTTGGAGAAGAAAACCTAAGCTATCATCTTTCCTCAAGTTTCAAGGTAAATTCCCTAGAACTTTCCTTTTACTCTTGATAATTGTCAATTAATGGATTGGAGAGGTTAAAGGTGTAGTTTTGTGGATAAGTTTATGGTTTTAAGTAGGGTTATGGTGAATTTCAGTTTTTATAGTAAAATTTCTGTCCTCATATGATGATTAATGTTTGGGCATGATTTGGTAGTTTTTATGAGTAATTTTGAGCTTGAGAATACTAGTTTTGCTTGCCTTCAAAGAATTTCAGCTTGTATAGAAAAATTTCCAGATTAGGGTTTACAATTTTCCCCATTCTGGCTGGCACTGTTTCTCCTAGTTAGAGGCCGAATTAGTCTTGAGTTAAAACATGAAAGTTGTAGATAATGATATTTTATGGTTGCCTAATAAATTTCAGGCCAATCGGAGCAGCATAGCCTATGAAAAGACCAAAATACCCCTGATGCCCTGTTTCTACCCGAACATGCTTATTCGCTTCTGTAATTGGTTAATTTGATTGAGAATACTACTGATTTGGTTTTTGATACCTTCTTAAGAAATGTAGCCTGGACTCTTAGCTTTCGAATGGCTTTGGAATCACCTGAATTGGATTTTTGTAGCCTGAATTATGGATGTTTAACCAGAATGTGGTCTGTTAACCTATTTATGCGGTTCTGGTTTAGAGTACTGAACTTTTGACCTAGTTCCTCTGCAAACCGGACTGAGTGGCCTTCTTCAACACTGTATCCCTTTCTCTTAGCTTCGAAACAGTGTAAATTACACCTCCATCCGACAAGGATAGCTTCAGTTGTGTTAATTCCGCTAAGCAACGGCAAATCTGCCTTTTGTTTTCCAACCCAAACTTCGTTTCCGCATATGTCCTAGTTTGATTTTGCACTTATACGTTCCATATGATTTTACTCCAATGATATGTGGACTTGGTTTATGACTCGTACTCGAGCCTTATGGTGGCTCTAATGAAAGGTATTTGATAGTTTGTGATTTGTGGGTGTTGAGGTTCGGTTGGAAAGTAAAGAAAGACAAGGGAAATGCTGTCAAATTTTCGCGGAGCTTCTGCACAGTCTCGGGAAATTTGCTATATCTTGATGAAGGAATGTCGGAATTGAGTTCTGCTTGTTGCATTTTAAACTAGATTCATAGGGCTATAAACCATGTAAATTTCAGATCCTGTTTATGTCTGTAACATTTATGGTGAGTTTTCAAAGTGGACCGAAATATTGTACCTGTTTTGTCTTCTACTGGATAAAGCAGCAACTTGAGGCTTGAATTTGACTGAATTGCCTTCTGTATCTTATGAGGGTGTTTTCTGGAAAGTTATAGCCCTTTGAATGTATTTTCCAACGGTATAAAAGTTATCAATTTTGGACTTACCAAACTTGAGATATGATTTTTTTTATGGGGTTGTGCAAAACTGGAAAATCCTATTTTCCTAGTATTGATCTTACTTTCATTATCTACTTCAAATTTGGAGTTGGTCAGTCATTGTAGGTAGGGTTTTGAGGTTGTTCATGCCTTTAAAACTAATTGTTACCTTTTTACTCCGAGGTTACCTCTTTGCTTTGCATTAATGATTCTTTTGAATAGGCATATGGCTCGTAACCAAGTCTCACTTGCGAATTCCATACTAGGTCTTGGAGTTGAGTCTTAAGTGTTTGCCTTCATTGTTCTAGGAGGTGCCGACGATTAAAGCCACACTTGGGAAGGAAACTTTTGAAGTTATCCTTATTTGAATTGGTGAGTGCACCACTCCCCTGAGTTATTGCTAAACTGGTTTTCTGTACTTGCAACTTGCTATTTGAATATCTTTCCTGACTGTTTATCTTGTATGAGATGAGGGTGTACTTTATCACACTCGTTCTCTTGCATGTACTGAACAAATTGGAATCTATTACTTGTACTTGTTATGTACTTGCACTTGTAATGCGATCGTTTGGAAGTGTGTCCACGATCGTCCAGTTAAACTTGATCGTCCTGTTAAACCTGAACTCAACCTCATGGGGAGTTAATTAAATCGAGCCATGCAAGGGCTTGGTCGAGAAAATTGGCAATCCATGAGTGCCTGTTTTTATGGAATCTTTGAGTATTGAGACTCTTGATTCCGGTATACTCGAGTATTACCATTCTTGTTTCTATTTGGCGTTCGGGCCCGGTAAGGGGGTATGAATGGTGAACGGGATTCGGCATTAAAGCAGTGTTCTACTGGACTGATTTTCTTTAGTTGGAAGTTGACGGAGGGTCAACGTAGTCGGATCAAGTACTGCAACGGGAAATTGGCTCCTGAGAGCCATCTGTATCCTTTCTATCTAAGTTGTTTACATATCTCCTTATTTGGTACACCTATGTGATTAATTGAGCATGAAGTTCCTTGGTCCTTCACTGTTATTATTTTTGGTACCTCATTGAGCTTATAGCTCACCCTGTTTTGTTATCCTTGTTTTTCTTACAGGAAAATCTTTTGGGAACAATGATGTTTGGAAGCATGAGTTGAGCTAGATATATATTCTTTTGTATAGCTCCTCAATAGATAGAAACCTTGAATGTATTTCGATCCAACAACTCCCTTTTGATTTGTAAATTTGCAATCATGTATTTATATATATATATAAGTGTTTAATCATGTACATGTGTTATCCCGCTCGAACGTGTTCATTCTTTATGGCTACATGGAGTTTAATGAAATTACTGAGGTTTCGGACGAGTATAGTATCCAAGTGTGAAAAGGAAAAAAAAAATCTGGCAGGGATTTCGACAATATTATGGGTTGGTAAGTTACATTTAACTTGGAGGTTTCCCAATCGTTCGTTTTCTTTGGTTTCTATCACACGTGCTACAAAGTTGGGAGTGATTTGACCCCGTAGTCCCGGCGAGAGCTGGGCAGGCGGTCCGCCGAACCCTTTGGTTCGCCTTAGGGGGAGGTGGGCTGTCACAATTCAAGTACCATAGTAAACAGTCATATATAATACAAAAGAGTGAGAGCGATCAAGTACACCCTCACTTTAATCAGTTTCAACGGTACAAATAAGCATTCAAGGCATCAAGTTCAAATGTAACAAAGCCACATAGTAACAAGCAAGTGAGTAGTACACTCACCAAGCAAGCAAGTGAAATTTCATACACTTCCGCCCAAAGAGCGTCTTGAATCACCGTCACGCCCTAAAATATTCAAACAAGCACAATAAGACTTGATTACAAGTCATAAACCAATTCCACATACTACCAAAAATAAGGCTCCATAAAAACGTACAAGTACTAGAGTAAGCCAGGGAAAGTTCGGAAATGAAAGTTAAGCTCTAAAACCTAAAAATAGTTTTGACGTCGTTTAACGTATTGGACACAACCGGCCCTATGATTATCAGATGGATGTACAATATACACCACTTTGAAGCTAAAAGAAAGGGCTACAATGTTGATGAAGGCTACTCAGTCCAGTTTGTAGTGAAACTAGGTCAAAAGTTCAATGTACCAAACCACAACCGTATAAATAGGTTAGCAAACTACATTCTGATTAAATAACCATAATTCAGGCTACCAAAGTCCAATTCAAGTGATTCCAAAGCCATCCGAAAACTAAGATACCAGGCTATATTTCTTAAGAAGACATCAACAATCAAATCAGTAGTATTCCTGGTCAAACTAACCAATTACAGAAGCGGATTATCAAGTTCGGACGAAAAAAGAAAGGGTAGCTGGGGTATTTTGGTTTTTCCACAGGCTACGTTACTCCGATTGGACTGAAATTTTGCAGGCAACTATAAAATATCATTCTATACAACTTTTATGTTTTAACCCAAGGCTAATTCGGCCTCTAACTAAGGGAAACAGTACCAGGCAGAATGGGGTTAATTGAAACCCTAATTCCAAAATTTCCTTTCAAAGCGGAAATTTTCCGCAAATAGCCACAACTTACACATTCTAGCTTCATTCTAGATCATTTCCAACCATCATTCATGGCCAACCAATAATAAACATATGAAAACAGAAAAATCATGATTAAATAGAAAAAATTCATCAATCTCAACTAAAATCATGAAATAGCCCACAAAATCACCTCTTAGACTACCACAAGCCACTAATTAAACATCATCAAGACCAAAAGAGGAGTCCCTTAGCTACTCACCTTATCAACTCAAGAAGGAGACCACTTAGCACCTTAGCTTTCCAAACCACTTCACTAATCACCTCACAAGCACTAATCTAAGGGTTTTTATGGAGAAAATTCAAGATTAAACAGTTGGTTTGTTGGATTGAGCAAGATTGGAGACTAGAAAATTGAGAGCTTTTCCTTTCTTTTCCCTTGAAGATGGCCAGCCAAGAAGCTTGAAATGGAGGGTAATTTTGGGTCAATTTTGGTTTATGTGGTAAAGTGGTAAATAGTGTGAGGACTCGTAAAAATTATTATTTTTCGACTCCTATTTTTGCTCATTTAATTATTTATTCAAATATTTGCTTCGATTATTATTTTCTAGCCTTATTAGACTTAAATACATGGAGTTATAACTTCATTATATTTTTAAGGTGACTCGTTTCAAAAATTAATTTTTTTGGAAGCTCGATTAATGTAAATAGTGAAAACGTGTCTGAAAACTTTAGCCAATTGGGAGTACAATAAGTTCAAAAATTTGGAGACATGTACAATGGTCCTAAAATAGGTAATTTTAGGTTTAAATACTCAAGTGATAGTTAGTGGTATGATCGTTATAAGAATTTCTTGAAGGTTTCACTTTACCGCGCCTAAATTGGAAATACGCGTTTTCATGCGTGCGCTTAATTGAGGGACTTTAGACCATTATTTTGGGACAATTAAGAGTGAATAATATTTGTATGAATATAAGTGCATTAGAGGTTTAGTACACTAGTGAAACAAATGCGAGAGAAATCGAGCCCAAATGCGCCCTACGCGCACTATTGAGAGTTGACTTTGGAGTGATTTTGCACCACACATTGTATCTTCCTTAGGAAGCTAAAATTTGGACCAAACATACTTTCTCCTAGTCTCTCTCTTGGGGGGCCATCAGCTGCAACAAAACAACTCCAAGCTTTGCAAATTTCATCTCCAAATCTTGCTCAAACCTTCACCAAATTCAACAAAAATTTAACTACACCTAGCTTGTCACTTGGAGAGTTCATCTACCTATCAAAAGGAGGAGTTTTCCACGATTTTTTTGGAGCTTCTAAGGACCGAAAATTCTGCCTAGTTCATCAACCAAAGTAGGTAATGATCCGACACTCTAATCTTGGTTTATGGAGGTTGTTTAACACCTTTAAGCTCTTGTATTCATATGGGTGGTTGTTATTGTTGGAAATTTGGAAGGTGGCCTCTATGAACTCCCACTCTTTGTCTTGATGGCAGATGTGATGATTTTGATGAATTTAATGTTGGTTTAGTGCTCAAAATGGTAGATTAATGGGGTATTAGTAGTATGAACTTCAAGAAATGCATGGGGTAAAAAGTTCCAATTCTGCCCCTGCTTTGAACGTACCTTTTCTATGGAATTTTGAGGTTTTAATGACTTATATATGATGTTTATATTTTGTATAGATGGTGTATAAAATTTCATTGAAAAATATTGAGGTTTGGTGGGTCAAATGAATCGATTTCACAAAGCTAGTAAATCTAGAACTGTTCTCATAATGCTCTGACCAGCTTTCGTGTTTTGGCCATAACTCTGTACTCCGATGTCAAAATTGAGTGCTGTTAGCATTATTTGAAACTAGACATTCCCACCTTTCCAACGGTATAAAATGCACATTCTGGTTCCATGTATGTGAGCCAAACCAACCATTTAAAATCGGCTGTTCTGTTTCTCTGTTTTCCTGGAGCAAAATGCTGAGGCTGCAACTTGTGGCTCAAATTCAAGCTAGTTATGTGCCGAATTTCAAAATGATTTCTTCTGTGAAATTATAGATCTATGAATTTTTTTTTCAACGCCATAAACCATGCCCAATTCTGAGTTAAGTTGAGTGATTTATAATCAAAATACAGAACCTGCCCTGCCCTTGAAAACCCTAACTTTTGGACAGATTTGATGCAAGGCTTGGTGTTGACTTGCTAATTCAATTTTTTGGTGCTAAACACTTACGAAATGTACCATGAATGTTCCTTAGGAATGAGCCATGTTTGAGAAATTTTTCCTTGACCAAATGTTTGGAATGGAAAACAAAAGGCTCAAGGCAGTTTTATCTTAGGATTTTCGAAACTTTGGTTGTTCGATTGACTACCTTCCCAAAGGTATTTTTCCATGAAATTTGATAGAGGAATACTCTTTATATAGGAGTATTATACTGCCACATTTTGTATCAATCCAAGTTCATTTCGATACCTAACTAAAGTCCCAAAGTTGGAAGCTCAAATCTGGAAATTGTTCACCAGTTTTGGATTTTTCCCTAACTTTGAGCTACCGTATCTCGGTGATCGAAACTCCGATTCTTGATCCGCTTTTTCTGTTGTAAACCTTACTTGTAACTCTAATTTTGTTACAAATTTCAGACGCTAGCTCGTAACGTGTGAATTCTGCCAAATTTCCAAAGTTAGCAAAAAACCAACTCCAACACAACCTTAAGTACTCTAAAACAGTAACTTTGAGCCCATTTTTGAATATTTTCCATTTAGAATCATGGAAAAGTGTCTTCTAAGAACTTTTAGTACTTTCAAAGAGGTTTCCAACGGTACCAAGTTTTTGAATTTTTGACATGTAGAATATGAGATACAATTTTTCAAAATATCATATCAAAACTGAAAATTTTCCGAATTCCAAAGGAATGGAGTTTTCAAGCACTCCTTATTCCTTCGATATTACTTGAACATTTTATACTTGATTTTCCAAAATGAAAAATCGATCGCTCTTGTACTTTAAGAAACTCTAGTTGAACCTCGATTTACTAGTAATTGAGGTTCGTTTTCGTGAAATTTTCATAAATTGAACTAACATACAATCTTCCTTGATAATTGGGGCACATGAATGATAATATATTATTGTTTGTTCAGGCGCATACGAGAACCTTCAAGAGGATCCTACAGTCAACACTTGAACTTTCGAAAAATATTTCTTCTTGATTTGCTCGGTGAGTGTCAAGTGTATGACTACTTGAACTCTATGGACTTGATTCATGCTTGGTTTACCTGATTACATGCTTAGCCTGCCTGGTTTTGAAAAATGGAGTCGAGTGTGTACTTTATCGCACTTGTTCTCATTTGAAACAAATGACTCATGTTTAACATGGTTTGCCTGGTTTACATGACCTGAAATACATGCTTAAATCAGTCAAATGCTTGAATACATGACATGGTATGCTATGGCTGCATATATCGTTGGAGTGAATTTCCTCGACACTTACATGATACATGGGGGATGCCCAAACTCATAGGCCGACCTTGGAACTCGAGCCGGCACGGGCTTGGCCGGGAACCTCGGTGAGCCATGAGATTCACATGATAAGCTTGATCTATTGAGAGATCTTGCTTGGCATACTCGTGGAGTATCGCCTTATAAATGTCGTGCGGGCCCGAAGTGGTGTATGGTGGATGGATAAGAAGTAAGTGGTGATCTACGGTTTGGAAATATCAACCCGGTTGACGGAGAGTCATCGCGGGAAGATATACGAATGAACTGGCAAAGCAAGTGGAACTTAGCTCCTGAGAGCTACCATATCCATGAATTGTTTCTGTTTACATTTCGTTGGCATTATTGATTACTTGCAAGTTATCACTTGAACTGTTACTTGGGCTTGTTACCTGAACTATGTGCCTGCATGTGTGTTCTTGGCCTCACGAGCGTTTTGCTCATCCTGTAGATTTGTTTTCCTTAACAGGTTTGAACTCGGAGGTGTACTGGAGAAACCCTCCTGATGTGCTTTTGTTTAGGATTTCTATTATATTTTGGCTATGCCTTGGTTTTGGATTGTACTTTTGGAATTGAAATGTAACTTTTGGGGCGTGATGTATATTTGGGATTCATGATGTACCTTGAACACCCGACGTGCGGGTTGGATAATGGATGACTATTGTTAAGCTTGAACGCTTCTGCATTTACTGTACATAAGTTATTTACTTGTGTTGTGTATTTCGATAATAAGCTTGAATGGAATTGCTTGATTCCTGGCGAGAGCTAGGCAGGCGTCCCGCGAATACCGTTTGATTCGCCTTACGGAGAAGTGGGGGCGTCACAAATAGTGGTCAAATGCAAGATTGAATCTCCAAGTGACACTTGTCACTCCATTCAATGCATGGCTATCCTTTTGTCCCTCTCACACCAACTCATTTAGTAACCTCTAGTTATCTCTTAACACCTACTAAAATAAATTTGGTATCCAAAACTTAACCTAACTGACTGAATTTTCCGAACTTTCCGCATTAGCAGGTCCCACATCCAGTATACGCTCTTAATTTCTCAAACACTAACCGATACTAAAAAAATCATCTAAAAATAATTTTTACTCATAAAAATTATCTAGAAAAATTTTCTAATAAAGAAAATGCAGAAAAGCGTGCACATAATTAGGAAAAAACCTAGAAAATGAAAGAATTTACGGGGTCTCACACCCTCTCCCCCTTAAAAGAATTTCGCCCTCGAAATTTCTCACCTTGATTCACGAACAGTTCAGGATATTTCTTTTACATTTCTTCTTCCACTTCTCAACTAGCCTCTTCCACACTATGGTTTCTCCACAATATCTTTACTAAAGGAATTTGTTTGTTTCTCAGCTTTTTAACTTTGCGATCCAGCAACTGTACAGGTTTCTCTTCATAAGTGAACGCTTCATCTATTTCGATTTCCTCCGGTCGTAAGATATGGGACGGGTCGGGATAGTACTTCTTAAGCATTGAGATGTGGAAGACATTGTGAATTCTAGAGAGACTCGGCGGCAGCTCTAGCCGATACGCTACCGTACCTACTCTCTGGAGAATCTTGTAAGGTCCGACGAACCTTGGATGCAATTTCTTTCCTCTACCCGCCGTGATGCTCCGTAACGGTGTAATCTTGAGGAAGACATGGTCCCCAACTTCGAACTCCAAGTCCTTTCTTCTATTATCCGCGTAGCTCTTTTGTCGGCTTTGAGCCGTTTGGAGTCTTTGCCATATCAATTTGACCTTTTCTCGCGCCTCCTCCATCTATGGAATAGCCGTTAGGTCCAGGATTTTTTTCTCACCCACTTCATCCCAGTAAATCGGTGACCAGCACTTCCTCTCCTACAGTGCCTCATACAGAGCCATTTGTATAGACGAATGGTAGCTATTATTGTACGCAAACTCCACTAATGTCATGTGTTGACCCCAATTACCCCCGAAATCCAGAATGCAGGTCCTTAGCATGTCCTCAAGAGTTTGGATTGTTCGCTCCGTTTATCCATCCGTCTGAGGGTGATAGGTCGTGCTCAAGTTTGAGTTTAGTCCCAAGGGTTCCTTGGAATTTCTACCAAAACCTAGATATGAAACGGGGATCTCTATGGAAGACGATGCTGACAGGAACGCCGTGTAGCCTCATGATCTCGTCCAGGTACATCTGAGCCAACTTGTTCATGGAATATTTCATGTTTACCGACAAGAAATGGGCCGACTTGGTTAATCGATCGATGATCACCCAAACGGAGTCGTGTCCTTGTTGCGTTCGCAGCAAACCCGAAACGAAATCCATTGTGATGTTTTCCCACTTCTACTCAGGTATCTCAAGGGGTTGTAACAAACCCGATGGTTTTTTATGCTCCACCTTGACCTGTTGGCAAACGAGACATTTTTGCACGTACAGAGCGATTTCCTTCTTCATATTGTCCGACCAATAGGCTCCCTTCAGGTCCTGATACATCTTGCTGCTGCCCGGATGGATTGTATACTTGGACCGATGGGCCTCCTCTAAACTCTCTGTTTTCAACGCTTCATCCTTCGGCACCACTATTCGGTTCCGGTACTTTAAAATACCCTCAGGACTAAAGTTGAAATTAGTCGTTTCCCCTTTTTTCACCTTCTCTCCCCATTTTCGTACCATTAAATCTTCCTTTTGAGCTTCTTTCATCCGCTCTAGTAGGGTGAAGGTTGCCCTAATATTACCGAAAACCACCTTATGACTCCCAAGGCAGGGTTTCCACTCGCAAACAGCTTCTAACAAATGCCACTCTTTCATCATTAGTTCTGCTACCTGAGCCTTGCGACTTAAGGCATCGGCCACTACGTTTGCCTTTCCCGGATGGTGATTGATAGTGCAGTCGTAATCCTCCAAAAATTTCATCCACTTTCGCTATCTCATATTCAATTCTTTTTGAGAGAAAAGATACATAAGGCTTTTATGGTCTGAATACACTTCGAACGTTACCCCATATAGGTAGTGCCTCCATTTCTTCAGAGCGAAAACAACCGCAGCTAACTCCAGATCATGGGTTGGGTAGTTTTGCTCATGGGGTTTTAACTTCCTAGAGGCAAAAGATATCACATTTCGGTTCTACATCAGTACACACCCTAGCCTTCTCATGAGGTATCGGTATAAACGGCAAACCCATCAATTCCGTTAGGCAGGACTAAAACTGGCGCCGTGGTCAACCTTTTCTTTAACTCCTAAAAGCTCACGTCACATTTGGCATTCCACACAAACTGGCTATGCTTCTTCATCAAGTCGGTTAAAGGACCGGCCAACTTAGAAAAATCTTTAATGAAATGCCGGTAATACCCCACTAAAACCTAGAAAGCTATGAATTTCGGTGGGGTTTTCCGGTCTCTTCCAATTAGTCATGGCTTCCACTTTGCTGGGTCAACTGAAATGTCTTCTCGAGAAATTACGTGCCCTAGAAAGGAAATTTTCTCCAATCAAAACTCGCACTTACTAAATTTGGCGTACAATTGATGGTGTCTTAAGATTTGTAAGACGATCCTTAAGTGTTGCTCGTGCTCCTCATGCGTTTTGGAGTAGACTAGGATGTCATCGATGAAGACCACGACAAATCGATCCAAGTACGGCTTGAAAACCCTATGCCTTAAGTCCATGAAGGGGACAGGGGCATTGGTCAGTCCAAAGGGCAAAACTGCGAACTCGTAATGCCCATATCTCGAGTTGAAAGCGATTTTCAGAATATTCTCCTTCCTGATTAGCAACTGGTAATACCCTTGACGGAGGTCTAATTTTGAGAAGACCACCGTTCCTTGCAGCTGGTCAAACAACTCGTCAATATGGGGCAGTGGGTACTTATTCTTAACCGTGACGTTGTTCAGGCCCCGGTAATCAATACACATCTTCAAACTACCGTCATTTTTCTTCACAAACAGGACAGGAGCTCCCTAAGGAGACCCACTCTCGTGAATGAACCCTCGCTCCAAAAGATCTTGTAGTTGCAATTTCAGTTCCTTAAGCTCCACAGGGGCCATTCGGTATGGGGTTTTTGAGATAGGCGAGGTTCCCGGTAACAGGTCGATCTTAAATTCTATCTCTCTCTCCGGAGGCAAAGATACTAACTCATCAGGAAACACGTTCGGGTATTCCTTTACTATGGCCACGTCCTCTACCTTCAACTTATCCGTGGGGGTGTTGATTAGAAAGGTTAGAAATCCTTGCGCCCCTCTATTTAACAGTTTTCTAATCCGAATGCCCGAGATCAGGGCAGATGAGGCTAACCTTCCCCTTATATCTAACCTTAGGGTTGCCGCCCCAGGAATGCGGAACTCCACCACCTTCGTTTTGCAGTCTAGTTGGGCATTATACCTAGATAGCCAGTCCATGCCCAAAATCACATCATACCCCTTGATAGACAGGCTAATCAAGTCTCCTAACTATCTCTTTTCTCCTACCCAAACCTCACAATCCCTATAAACCAGACTAGTAATCAAACGATGATTCCCCGTAGGTGTACTAACTTCCAAATCGTAAGGGAAACTAGCAGGTTTTATATCGATGCCACAAATGAAATCAGGGTTAACGAAGGAATGAGTGGCACCAGAATCTATTAAAACTTTTACAAAGCGGTGGAAGATAGGGATCGTATCTTCTACGACCTCAGAGGAATCTGGGACCTGTTGAGACTCTAATGAGTACACTCGAGCTGGTACCTTAGGTTTAGTCCCTTCTCCCTTCGCTGGTCCTGAATTGGTCCTCGGCGGTTGTTGGCTTCCCTTTCCATCTTGTTTTAGGACCGGACAAGTGGCCAATTGGTGGTCTGCACTCCCATAACGTAAACATTTCCCTTTCCTCCTCCAGCAATTATCTTCCGTGTGGTTTGACTTCCCACAATGCCCACAGGGACCGCGAGGTGCTGAAGCTGAGCCTCCTTGAAACTTTCTTCTTTGGCCCCGCCCAGTTTGGCCACCCCTAGACGGAGTTTCTCTGCCTACTCCTGTCTGCCATCCACCTCCAGACCCCCGTCCGTACTTGGCAGGAGCACTCTTCTCCCCCTGTCCTGAACTGCTCCCAGCAAAGTTTCGCTTCTTTGCCTGGAAGTTCCTTACTTGGAGCCTAACGTTCTCCACCCGTTGGGCCTTCCCCACGGCCTCGCTAAAAGTATTGATCTAGGTCACCACGAGGTCCTTCTGAATTTCCACGTTCAGGCCCTGGATAAAACGCCTTATCCGCCGTTGCTCGGTCATGATCAGCTTAGGGGCAAATTTGGATAGGCGGGTGAACTGGCTCTCGTACTCCGCCACAGATTGATCCCCTTGGCGGAGTCAGATAAACCCGTCTTCCTTCCGTTCCTGGACTAGAGGAGGGAAGAATTTCGCGTTAAATTCTCTCATAAAATTCACCCAGGTCCGAGGCGTTTGCTCCCATTCCCACTTCTGCGGTATGACGTTCCACCAGGAACGGGCCGCCCCTTCTATCTGAAAGACAGCAAAAGTCACCTGCCTTTCTTCGATGTAGTGCAAGGTAGCAAAGATATCCACCATTTTCTCGAGCCATCTTTCGGCGACATCTGGATCGGGTCCCCCAATGAACTTCGGTAGGGCGAACTTCTGGAATCTCTCAAGGGCCTTGTTGTCGCTCTCGACGTGGTTGCCAGGGTTTCCAGGGTTAGGATTAGGGTTTTGACCCTGTTGTTGCACCACTTGTGCTAGTACATTGGTCATTTGCTGCATAGCGGCAGCTATTTGAAAGTTGGGGTCAACCCTCGGTTCAGGATTAGGTCCAGATGAGATTTCCCCAGCACCCCGATCCGACGTAGGTTGCCTACTCCCATGCCCACGTCCCCGTTCACTACGTGTGCCTTCCATGAAATCTATTAATCTAGGCAAACGTAACTAGAGCAATAAGTAACCATACCAGTAAATAAGAACCCAAAACTTTATTAACAAAGTATATATATACATTCCAAACAAGTCAAACAAAGCACATATCATCAAGCAGTCAAGTTAGGTACAACAAAACAGTCCACAAGGGAAAGGCATTATCAAAAGTAATATACACATTGCTAGTCCAAACGTATAAAACGGCTAGCTAACGCCCTTTCCCAAGTTTATCCATCCCTATCCGTCCTATATACAATAGTCAAAACCCTCCAAAAAACCCCCCAAAAGTACGGCCTAGTCCGTCGTCGGGCTAGTGGATCCACCCGAGCGGGTGGATTCAACCCCAGCCCCGGGCCCTGCACACGAGGCATCGTCGCTCTCTTCCTCGAGCAAATCATCACAGAGGTTCAAAATTGACTTGGCTCGAACCCTAACTTTCCGAGCTCGCTTAGTCAAACGCTCACGTGCCTCCCTAAGTTGAGCACAAAGGTCATCTACCCTATCTTCTCCCTCAATCACGTCGTACTCTAGCTCCTTGATTCGCTCAGCTTGTTTCTCGTTGGCCGCCCTCAGTTGGTTCACCTCGATCTCAAACCTAGCGTTATTTTTTGCCAACTCCTTCCGTTCCTCTGCCACGGCCAACACTAAGGTGTTAGGGTAGGCGTAAGTGTGACGGCACTCACAACGTCGAAGGCGGTTAGCCGGACTCCAACGTACGACGGCCCCTCTTGACCGAATCTGGTACTTAATCGTCAGAAGCACTCCATGGGGTCGCTCACCAGTAGGGTTACCACTAGGCCCACTATGCCCGTTCGTCCTACACCAAAAGAGTAAATAATCATAAATAATCTTAAGAGACACAATCAAAATAATCCTCAAGTCAAGTATTTCTAACACGCCCAAGCCAATTCAAACCTAAGCTCTGATACCACCTGTGACAGCCCCATCTTCCCCTAAGGCGAACGAAAGGGGTTAGCGGACTGCCTGCCCAACTCTCGCCAGGACTAACGGGGCAGTTCAAAACGATCTAAAACGTTCCGGAACATACAAGCGCGCTTAAAAAAGTCAAAATTACAAAAATAAAAAAAATAAAAATCGGAGCCGAACATGAATAGTGCCTGACACGTCAGAATCCGGCCGGATACTGGCCAGAGAGCAAAGCCGGATTTCCAAAAAATCTCAGGGCAATCCGCCCGCCAATCTGGCCAATTTTTGGCCGGATTCTTGGCCGGATTCGATCCGGTTCTTTCCCGCCAAAATTTTTTCTTTCGCCGTTTGAAATTCGAATCTGTCTGAAATCCAACCAAACATCAATCAAACACATACACCTTGAAATTAAGCATTTACAAGCCAAAATAGCATACAAAAGTTATCCAACAAGTTTATACATGTACGGTTTGCAATTTACAACTCAACGAATTGGTTGGATCAAAATGCACTTAGGGTTTTGCCTAAAAGGAGCTATTCAAATTACATTCACATAAGCTCAACTCGGCAACCAACATTCATATCCTTTCCAAAAGTATTCAAATTCCTGTAAGGAAAACAAAAGGAATAGAGTGAGCGTACGCCCAGTGAGGTACTACCACTCAAGCAACGAAGTTTGTATAAGCATATAGTATTTCGTTCCAATTCATCTAGTAGGAAGTAATCCAAGAGCATACATCAATAGAATTGGTAAAAGGATACAGACGGCTCTCAAGAGCCCCTTTCCTCGCTTGTATACTTGATCGGACTTCATTGACCCTCCGTCAATATTTACCATGTAACCAACCGTAGGCTCCACTTTACTTCTATTCCTTCCACCCAACATACCCCTACCGGGCCCGAACTCCAAATAGTTTAAATTTGGTAATACTCGAGTATATCGGAATCGAGAGTCTCATACTACAAGATTCCATATAACAGTCCCCATGGCTCATCAATTTTCACGACCAAGCCCTCGCTGGTTCGATTCAATCGACTACCAATGGGGTTGAGTTCAGTAGTAACAGTAATGGCCGTTGGATACTCGTCCAAATGACACCAAACCCAATATTTCATATACCATTCAAGTACCACAGTAAACAGTCATATATAATACAAAAGAGTGAGAGCGATCAAGTATACCCTCACTTTAATCAGTTTCAACGATACAAATAAGCATTCAAGGCATCAAGTTCAAATGTAACAAAGCCACATAGTAACAAGCAAGTGAGTAGTACACTCACCAAGCAAGCAAGTAAAATTTCATACACTTCCACCCAAAGAGCATCTTGAATCACCGTCACGCCCTAAAATATTCAAACAAGCACAATAAGACTTGATTACAAATCATAAACCATTTTCACATACTACCAAAAATAAAGCTCCATTAGAACGTATAAGTACTAGAGTAAGTTAGGGAAAGTTCGGAAATGAAAGTTAAGCTCTAAAACCTAAAAATAGTTTTGACGTCGTTTAGTGTATTGGACACAACCGGCCCTACGATTATCGGATGGATGTACAATATACACTGCTTCGAAGCTAAAAGAAAGGGCTACAATGTTGACGAAGGCCACTCAGTCCAGTTTGTAGCGCAACTAGGTCAAAAGTTCAATGTACCAAACCAGAACTGCATAAACAGGTTAGCAAACTGCATTCTGATTAAATAACCATAATTCAGGCTACCAAAATCCAATTCAAGTGATTCCAAAGCCATCCGAAAGCTAAGATACCAGGCTATATTTCTTAAGAAGACATCAACAACCAAATCAGTAGTATTCCTGGTCAAACTAACCAATTACAGAAGCGGATTATCAGGTTCGGACGAAAAAAGAAAGGGTAGCTGGGGTATTTTGGTTTTTCCACAGGCTACGTTACTCCGATTGGGCTGAAATTTTGTAGGCAACTATAAAATATCATTCTCTACAACTTTCATATTTTAACCCAAGGCTAATTTGGCCTCTAACTAAGGGAAACAGTACCATACAGAATGGGGTTAATTGAAACCCTAATTCCGAAATTTCCTTTCAAAGCAGAAATTTTCCGCAAATAGCTACAACTTACACGTTCTAGCTTCATTCTAGATCATTTCCAACCATCATTCATGGCCAACCAATAAGAAACATATGAAAACAGAAAAATCATGATTAAATAGAAAAAATTCATCAATCTCAGCTAAAATCATGAAATAGCCCACAAAATCATCTCTTAGACTACCACAAGCCACTGATTAAACATCATCAAGAACAAAAGAGGAGTCCCTTAGCTACTAACCTTATCAACTCAAGAAGGAGACCACTTAGCACCTTAGCTTTCCAAACCACTTCACTAATCACCTCACAAGCACTAATCTAAGGGTTTTTATGGAGAAAATTCAAGATTAAACGGTTGGTTTGTTGGATTGAGCAGGATTGGAGACTAGAAAATTGAGAGCTTTTCCTTTCTTTTCCCTTGAAGATGGCCGGCCAAGAAGCTTGAAATGGAGGGTAATTTTGGGTCAATTTTGGTTTATTTGGTAAAGTGGTGAATAGTGGTCAAATGCAAGATTGAATTTCCAAGTGACACTTGTCACTCCATTTAATGCATGGCTATCCTTTTGTCCCTCTCACACCAACTCATTTAGTAACCTCTAGTTATCTCTTAACACCTACTAAAATAAACCTGGTATCCAAAACTTAACCTAACTGACCGAATTTTCCGAACTTTCCGCACTAGCAGGTCCCACTTCCGGTATACGCTCTTAATTTCTCAAACACTAACCGATACTAGAAAAATCATCTAAAAACAATTTTTACTCATAAAAATTATCTAGAAAAATTTCCTAATAATGAAAATGCAGAAAAGCATGCACGTAATTAGGATAAAACCTAGAAAATGAGAGAATTTACGGGGTCTCACACTGGTCTCAAGCAAGAGATCCAATGAGGGTTCAGTTCAGTCGTTACCGACGTACATTCACGCATATACATGAGTAACCCAAGTTTCCACTTATCCGACGTCTTGGATAGGGGTCCAAGGGATTAGTTCAACGGCTGCAAGAGGAATGCAGCTGGTCTACAGTTCAACCGTTGCAAGAGTAATACAGCCGATCTACTATCCTGCACATATACATGCAAGTCTGCACGCAGGATCAATTATTTCAAGTTCATGGCGGTTGAATGCGAATAAGGACAGACTCGCCTAGTCATGGCCAAGTCACAAGTAATGCCCAACATGTGACATTTTCAAGCATTTCAAGTATTTCAAGTCAAGATACAGGTCACATGCAAATCAAGTTACTTGTACATGCATGAATAAGATATCAAGTGTTTAGTCAAGTTAGATCAAGTGCGATAAAGTACATACTCACCTATGAAATATCAAGTTACGTGTCTAGCAAATTTCTAGCAACAATGAGCATGGAACATTCAGTTGGAACACTCACCAATAGTCAAGTAAGCAAGACAAGAGAAAGCTTTCACAATTCTCCTCGGGGTTTCTCTCGAATTGCTCTCGAATACCTGAGACATGTACAATCAATAATTACCTATAATCGTTCAACCAAGGCCAAACAATTTCCCCTCAACCTTTCACTCAAGCATGCTCAATTTCTTGTCAAATTAAGAGAGAAACTTTCTTCATTTAACTACTAAGATAACACTCAAGGGAAGATTCAAAAGTGATCTATTTGTAAATCAAAACGTGGCAAGAGTTTTCGATTCAAAAGTTAGTCAAACTGCTCAAGAGTTTAACAAAACACACGTGGGAGGGAAAATCACCTTCACTTCCTTAACTCCTAATCTTTTGCCCAAATTTTGATATATATAAATGAGCGTTCAAGTTTACTAAAACTTATGAAGTCAAAACTTCACCAAACCACCATTTATTTTTAGCAAAAACACCAACCAATCCTCCAAGTTTTGAATATCAAGCAAGAGAAATTTTCCTACAAAACTCTTGGCATGACGCTCCACTTTTCACTCCTTTTAATTCAAACTTGTTGCTCCTTTTAAAAGCACATTTGAGGGCAATTGATTCCCAAGCTATGTTGAGCAAAATTTCACTTTAAAGTTAGAGGAAACGAGACAAATTCCAATCCAAGATTTGGCCAAAACCTTCCAAATTTGTTTGTCATTTCATAAGAAAAATCCCAGTTTTTGTAATGCTCTTTGAAAAGTCATAACTTGAGTTTCGTAAGTCCAAAAGTCATAAATCTTATACCATTAGAAAATAGACTCAAAAGTCTGCAACTCTCTAGAAGACATCTTCATAAAATTCAGCCCATAACTTAGTCAAATCTCAGCCTCAATTCACTGCTCAACTGAGTGCAAAAATAGGATAGTTTTAGATTTTTAGCCCACTTGGAAATTTTGCTGGTATTTATAGAAAGTGAACCAAACCATGAATTTACACGGTTAAAAGGCCTCTGAGTCTAATTTCAAAAGCAACAAACCGGATTCAATTCGGATTTTTCTACACCAAGATATAACAGATTTTCCAAGACTACTCAGAGTCTCCTGCGGAAAAAATTTTCAGCAACACTTCCCCTTATTTTCTTAACTTTTCCATCCAAACTCACACCAATATTCATAGCAATTCAACCTCAATCACAACCACAAGTTATAAGCTAGAAAGTACACTTGTTTAAGGCCACAAAGCCATCCAAAATAGCCAATTATCTAGCTCAGGAACTACCATAATAAAGCTGAAAAATGGAAACCCTAGGCAGAAATTTTCAGCTACAAGCTGAAATTTTCCATAAGCAAGCCAAAATAACATATAAAAGTTAGCAAATTCACATGGCAAAACTACTAGATCACGGCCAAGTTCGAAGCATCATATCAAGGCTGAAATTTCACCATCAAAGCTGAAATTTTCAATCACCGCTTAAATCATGAAATTTTCCATGAAAACCACCAAAATGAAGCTCTAAATCCACTCATATGGAAGTATGAAAAGTGTGACAGCCCCACTTTCCCCTAAGGCGAACCAAAGGGGTTAGCGGACTGCCTGTCCAACTCTCGCCAGGACTAACGGTGCAGTTCAGAGCGATCTATTGCGTTCCGGAACTTATAACGCTCGTAAACAAGGCAAAAGGGCAAAATAACCCAAAATAAAAAAAAATGAAATTCGGAGTCGACCATGAATAGTAACCGACCCGTCAGAACGCAATCAAATATCAAACAAACATTCATATCTTGAACGTTAGCAATTACAATCCAAAGTGACATACAAAAGTTTCAAAAGTTAATATATACACAGTTTGCCAAATTGAAAGCGAAAACGACCCTAAAGATACATTTAGGGTTTCACTTCATATACAATACAAAAGAGATATACATCTAGTTCATTCGGCAATCATCTATCAAGATTCATTCCAAAAAGAGTCATATTCCTGTAAGGAAAACAAAAGGAACGGTGTGAGCTAATTGCCCAGTGAGATACTATCACTTACGCAACCAAGTGCATATAAGCATCAAGCTTTCAATCAATATAATAAAAATAAACAAAGGCACACGTCAAATATGGTGAGAAAAGGATACAGATGGCTCTCAAGAGCCCTTTCCTCGTTTGCATTTCTTGATCGGACGTCATTGACCCTCCGTCAATGTTCAAAAGTAACCAACCGTAGACTTCACTTTACCTCCACTCCTTCCACCTAACATCCCCCTACCGGGCTCGAACTCCAAACACTCGCACTTTGGTATTACTCGAGTATACCGGAATCGAGAGTCTCGCATGCTACAAGATTCCATATAACTTTACCCAAGGTTCATTAATTGGCACGACCAAGCCCTCGCCGGCTCGATTCAATCAACTACCAATGGGGTTGAGCTCATTGATAACATTTGTAGTCGTTGGATACTCGTCCAATCGACACCAAGTCGAGTACTTTCATTTCATGTAACATTCCAATAACATGACAACAATGATATAAGGCATATAAGTGAGAGTGATAAAGTACACTTTCACTGCAATCAAGTCACATTCAATTCATTTCAAGCAATTTACATTCAAAGCCATAAAGTAACACACAAGTGAGTAGTACACTCACCAGGGTCAGTGCAGATACCTCCCAAAAGAGAGCTTGAATCACCAATAAACCCTAAAATAATCCAAGGAAAACAATTGAAGGTTCCACTTTCAAAATTGAGTATACAGAATGCACATGTGAGACTCGACTACCAGTCGTATGCCTTGCCAAATTTACTAAGGCAAGGGTGCAAAACATGATTTTTGGTAACGAAAAGGTAACATGAAGACCTAGGTTCAAACAACCCAAAAGCCCTTCGCTCAAAACACAAGTAAATCCAACTAGCCTTCAAGTAAAATTTCGGCAGCATATCCCTTGTGTTTACCTATTTTCCAGCCATCATGGCTTCATTATTTCCTCAAATCAGTCCCAACATCTTGTACAAAAATAATCTCATTCCCAAAAGCCGTTCACTAGGCTTAATGGTATTCAAGTACAAAATTTAGCTAGGAAATAACCGAATATGAAAGTCAAGCCCTAACTATTCAAATGAACACAATAAGACTCGATTACAAGTCATAAACCAATTCTATATACTACCAAAATAGGGTTCCCTAAGCATACACAAACATTAAAGGAAACCAGAAAATTCGGAAATGCAATTAGCTTTGGCCTTGAAAAAAAAATAGTTTTTGTCCTCGTTTTGCGGTAATGGCACCAATTTCACTATGATTATCGGATGAAGGTACAAGACCCACCATATTGAAGCTAAAAGACAGGGCTACAACATCACAGAAGGTCACTCAACCCAGTTTTGAGTGCAAACAGGTCAAAAATGCAAGATACTACATCAAAAACGTAAAACAGATTCACCAAAACGCATTCTAGCGGAAACATCATAACTCAGACTCTCCAAGTCCAAATCCAGAAATTCCAAAACCAGCTGAAAGCTAAGGAATAGGGATACATTTCATCAGAAGACCTCAACAACCAATTCGGAAGCAATTCCAGCCAAAACAACCAATTACAGGCGCAATTCTTGCATTAGGGTAAAACCAGAACAGCAATAATAATTTCGACTTTTCTCACTCTACGCTACTCCGATTGACCTGAAATTTTGTAGGCACCTCTAAAATGTCATTCCCTACAACTTTCATGTTTTAAGCTAAGGCCAATTCAGCCTCTAACTAGGAGCTATAAATTCGGGCAGAATGTTCCTTCATGAACCCTAGGTTTTTCAATTTTCTTCCAAAACAGAAATTGGTTGCAATTAATCACTTTTTCCACCTTCTAGATGCCTTAAACATCATTTCCAATCATCATACATAGCCACACAATCATGCTTATATTAAAACAGAAAAATCCCCAAAAATAATAAAACTTCATCATTTCAACCACAAATCAAGAAATAATCCATAAACTTGCATCTTATACTCCCACTAAGCATGATTTAAGCATCAATTAAAGGAGGAGGGTGGTTCTTCACAACTTACCTTAAAAACAAGAGAGAGAGAGCTATAGGTCCTCCTAGCTTTCCAAATCACTCCACCAATCAACTTACTAACACTAATTGAAGAGGTTTTATGGAGTAAGTTCAAGTTTCAATGGTTGGTTTTGATGTTTTGGAGCAAAATGGAAGCAAAACTTGAAGAGTTTCTTCCTTTCTTTTTGAGAGAGAGGGCCGGCCAACAAGGGAGAAGAAATGAAGAATTTTTGGTTGTTTTTTGATTTAATTAGTCAATTGGTAAGACCATGAATAGTGGTTTTAAAGGTAGACCACTCAAATGGTGACACTTGTCACCTTTTTATTAAATATCTACCTAACTTGTCTCTCTCATATCAATCCAAATTTCAACCTCTACTTATCTCTTAACACCCGGTAAATTAATTCCAGTATCCAAAACTTAACCTAGTTGGCCGAATTTTTCCGAACTTTTCGCACTAGTGGGTCCCACGTCCGGTATACGCTCTTAATTTCTCAAAACCTATTCGATACTAGAAAAATCATCTAAAAATTATATCTGCTCCTTAAATTCATCTAGCAATTTTTTTTCTAATCACGAAAATGCCGAAAACAAGCCACGGAAAATAATAAAACCTAGAAAATAGGAAAAAAATACGGGTTCTCACAAAAAGAAAAGAGGGTTTCTTGATATAGCTACCTTGAAACCCTAAAAAGAAATGGAAACCAAGTGTTTCTTTCTCCCAAATCTTTCCGTCAAAGCTCTTAATCCTCCCTAAAGGTCATTTTTTATGGTTTGGATTGCAAACTTATGGTGAAATCTTGAAGATTCAAGCAAGGATTGAAGTTGGAATTTGAGTTTTCTTTCTCTCCTTTCTCTCAAGGAGGTTCGCCCATGAAGGGGAGAAGATGAAGATTTTTGGTCAATTTTTTGTCAATAAAAGATTAAGAAAGGTCTTAGTCAAAGTCAAAGTCAAAGGTCCAATACTTTAATGACAAATGGCATGCAATGGTTAATCCTCATCCTATTGCCTTCCAATCACTAAAATATCTAACCAACCTCTAATTATCCCTTAACACCTTATAAAATAATATTTGTTTGCACAAAACTCCTTCTAATCTTCAAAAATTTATCGCACGCACCTCATCAGTGGGTCCTACTTCCATAATGCATTATGAACTTACATATACTAACTTAAACAAGGAAAATGATTTAAAAACTTGGCTCACTTAAAAAAAATCTAGGAAATTAAAGCAATAATTTAAAGTAAAGAAAATGCATTTAAAGAAATAAAATAAAATATAAAATAATTTTTTCGGGTCCTCACATATATGATATTTGGTGATAAATGAATAGCTTATCACTTATTTTTTGAGAGCAAGTTTTGTTTAGAAAATTCAGTGCCACTTAATTAATTCAGATGTTCAATTTTTTGTTATCAAATACATCTGAATATATTAAGATATAAATCTATTAAGTTTAAATGCTAAATTATGTTATCAAACAGGGTCTTAGTCTAACAAGTTATATTACAATTGGTATAAATTCTAACTTTAAAACTAATACAAGAAAAGTATATGAAGAGGGATACTAATTATATGAAAAACATAAGTTGAAGGGTGAAAGTCATTTATTTGACTACTTGTCTCATCATTTAGGTGGGCATCATAATTCATCTTCTGAGAGGCCAATTGATGTGCAGATATCTTGGCAAAGATTTGAGAAAAGATGAACACTAGTCTTTGTATTTTGGATGAACATCCTAAGGAACTTCTTTTTGCTTTGAATGAAGACATAAGTGGAATCTATTTTCCTCATTTTGTTTCTATGAACTGTAATAGTCAGGAGCAAACTTCTATACTTTTTCTTTCCATTTATCCTTGTTTTTATCAAAAAGAAAAAGATAAGGGAGAATAATTATCTATTTTCCCAACTTTGGAATATGAAAATTAGAAACATAAAAGTGCTTGACTTGAACTCCAGTTCGAGTTTGAACTTTTTTTTTTGGCTGCAAAACTCCATCCACAGTGTAGGGACGTCACCCCCAATTTTATTAAATAAATAAGACAAGTACAATGAGTTTGAGAGGGGCCAAACTTGACCTCAAAACAAAATAGAAAATACAAGTTAAACTTGGTCTACTATAGTCCTTAGTTCGAGTTTGAACTTGAGTGTACCTCAAGTTGAAGCCAAGTTTATAAATTACGAACTCGATGAGTTTCAAGCTTGAGCTCAAGTGTATGAATAGGGGTGGCAATTCTCGACACGATCCGAAAACACGACTTGAACCTAATATGATATTAGCAGGTATGGATTTACTCTTCATGGGTTCGGGTCAAATTTAGGTCTGATCCGAATGACCCGCCAAGCAAACAGGTCGAATTCGGGTCAACCCACCCATATGACTCGTTTAATATATAATCCCATTGGACCGTTTGGATCCCTGTTTTTAAAAAACTGTTTTCACATTCCAAATGCTACAGTAAATGTGTATTTCCAAAACAACTTAAAAAACACCATATCCAAACATTATATAAAAAACAACTACATATGTATATTTCAATTATGTATATTATATATATTATATTAATATAAATTGAAATATACAAATTGAAAATTATATATATATTATATTATATAAATATTTATATACATTAATATTATACATAATATTGCATATTATACATAATATAATATAATAAACATAATATGTAATATTGTATACATAAATGTGTAAATATTTATACATAATATATTATGTACATTATAATATATACATTATTATATTATAATATTATTATGTACATTATTGTGTATAATAATGTATAATAATGTTATGTATAATATTTAATATACATAATATGTAATAATGTAATAATGTATATTATGTATATTATATATATACAATATTATGTATATTATACAAATTGAAAATTATATATTATATATTTATATATTATATATTACATGAATATTTATATAATGAAATATACAATAAATATTACAAATTGAAATATTACATAAACACCATATTTATAATATTATACATTTATAAATATATTTATATTATGTATTATATTTAATATAATAAATTTATAATACATTTATATATTTATAAATGTATAAGTGTATATTATTGTAAATGTATAAATTATAAATGAATATTATATAAATGTATAAATTATATATTTTAATACAAATATACATTTATGCATTTATAATACATTTATAAATAAATATATTTATGTATTTATATAAAAATATATAAATGTATTATGTTATATACAATACATAATATAAATATATTTATAAATGTATAAGTGTATATTATTATAAATGTATAAATTACAAATGAATATTATATAAATGTATAAATTATAATTTTATTAATATATTTTAATATTATGTATAAATGTATTAATATAAATGTACAAATGTATTAATATTATGTATAAATGTAAAAGTAATAATATGTATATTAATATAAATGTATTATATTATTATAATACATAATATAAATTTATATTATAAATATACATTAATATATATATATTATGTATAAATGTACATTTATATAAATGTATAATATATAATATATAATATATAATTTATATAATGTATAATATTCATATAAATATATTATAAACATATAAAAATATTTTCTAATAAAATAAAATATTTATAATATGTATAAATAAATATATAAATATTTAATATATAATATACATTAATATTAATTATAAATATTATAATATTATAAATATGGTGTTTATATAATATTTCAATTTGTAATATTTATTGTATATTTCATTATATAAATATTAATGTAATATATAATATATAAATATATAATATATAATTTTCAATTTGTATAATATACATAATATACATTATTACATTATTACATATTATGTATATTAAATATTGTACATAACATTATTTTACATTATTATACACAATAATGTACATAGTACTATTACAATATAATAATGTATATATTATAATGTACATAATATATTATGTATAAATATTTACACATTTATGTATACAATATTACATATTATGTTTATTATATTATATTATGTATAATATGCAATATTATGTATAATATTAATGTATATAAATATTTATATAATATAATATATATATAATTTTCAATTTGTATATTTCAATTAATATTAATATAATATATATAATATACATAATTGAAATATACATATGTAGTTGTTTTTTATATAATGTTTGGATATGGTGTTTTTGAAGTTATTTTGGAAATACACATTTACTGTAGCATTTGGAATGTGAAAAACAGTTTTTTAAAAACAGCCCAAAAAACAGGGATCCAAACGGTCCACTTAGTTTCAACCCAACCCGCAACTCGTGACCTGATCCGATTGCCACCCCTACTAGAAATACTCATGCTTAACTTAATTGAACCTCTACGCTAGGCACAACCATCACACACTTGAAAAACTTCACCCAATTCGTTCCTTTGTGGCTTTTATTTGGATTGACATAATTTTCCATCTAACAATTTTAAGCATGTGAAAACTTTGAGAAAATTTATACAACTTAGAAGGCCCAAATAATCTTTAGCAACATCTACGATTGTCAATGGCATGAAAGAATTGTATAGAAAAGAAGAAATAAACGAAGAATATTTTGCATTCTTGAATTTGACAACAAGAAGTAAAATAGTCAAAATTAGCTCACAACATAGGATTAGTTAGAAATTCCGAAAATCCAATCAAGAAGCATGATAGCCAAATTTAGCTTACGGCCTTGTAATAATTAGGAATTGAGAAAAGCCAAGAGAAAGTAAAGTTGTACATAGTTATTTAGGTGAAAACCACGTGCTGATGGTGCCACTCCAATGATGATATAGCCATTCTATTCTTTCCCTCCTCTTCGACCTTGATTTTCTTTCTCTTTCTAGTTTGCTCTTTTTTTCTTTTTCTTTTTGCTTTAATTTTGATTGTTTATTTTATATATTTCTAGTTATCAATGGTCAACTAAATTGAAATCTCCATTTTAGCCTCCCTAATTTTGTTCATTGGAAATAAATTTTAAATTGTGGTCGGTGCAGCCGTAGAGGAACTAAGTTGATCCAATTAAAGATTAATAAAACCCCATTTTAAAGTACAAGGACAGAAGTTAGATTACCAAAAAGTTGGAGGGCTATTTGGTGCATTTGCTCACTTTGTTTCTTGGTTATGTGTTAGATTTGGCATTGTCCGTGTCTTTTTGGAACTTTCATTTCTGGTGAAGGCAAAGTTGGGTTTTCCCCCGAAGGCCCGAAAAAAAAAAAAAAAAAAAATCAAATCTGGGCCAATAGCTATCCAAAATTCCAGTCTCGCCATTTCCCAAGTTAAGAGTCAATTTGAAGATAGCATCACCAAGCTGAGATGGGAACTTGTCTCCACTCTCCACCAATTCTTTGCTTTTTTTCAAAGTCAATCAAACTTAGCTGGAATTACATATGGCACACAATAATTAATTGACTTAAAAAGAAAAAAAAAAAAAGGAAAAGCATCTTTTGCTAACCAAATTTTTAATAATTTAAACAAATTATTGAATTTATTTCCTCATTCACGAGAGATCTAAAACTTACAAGAGATAGAAATGAAATGACTTGATAGTCGAATTAGAAATCTCAAAATTATTGATGTTCAATATTTATACTTGTGTATACATAATCGAACTTCAGTAAGTAATTCAATATAAATTTGAATCATATATCATTGATTGTTCAAGAATTGCTCATTGACAAGTATATAATATTCTTGATTATCTTTGTTTTCTTTTTTCTTTTTTTTTTTTGAAAAGAATAATCTTTGCTTTAATTGTAGAATACATGTAGACTATGTCACCAAAACTTAGCGGTAACTTATTCGAAGAAAATTACTTATGAAGAATATACTAGATAGAAGTTAATTCCCATAGTTTCATTTTTCTTTACATAATAATGATGACACGAATACACCCTAGAATATATAATCGATGCTTTGATAAATTGTTTTTAATTTTTCTGCATAAATTCCTTGGATGTTGAAATTGAAAAATCATCTTCCTCGTAAGAAACACATTTAGAGTAGTAACACTACACATTTTTTCCCCAAATTCTGAATGCATCAAGTGAAATGCAATAATCTATATCCACACCAAACAAAGTATCACCAAACAAAGTATACTACCGCATGCCAAACAAGATACAGTAACTCCATATTTTTGAATTCAATGGTTGTGATGGAGTTTTGTATACAATTCTACAAAATATACAAAACTAGTTGACACTATCATTCGAAAAATGAATAATAGAGTGAGAACACTAAGGTGCAACTTAAAAAATAATAAAGTTGCTGCACTCCTTATTCTTGTAGTGTTTTTCTACACCCTTTATCAATGCCTTAATCTAATAAAGGAAGTTTTACAATTTTTTCCTCTTGTTAAACATTTGTTGTGATTGTGAAAACATATTTACTATATCATTTTTAACAGACGTATATATTTATTGTTCACATGCATATTTTGACACTCCAGACAGGTACCTAAAAAAATTAGGCACATATTTTCTACTCCCTCTATCTACACCCGAATTCGAAGATGGAAATCCAATAATTTTCACTCACGTTACACATTTATTGTGATTGCATATAGTTATTTATTTATTTTCTATTTGACAAACATGTGAATTCATTATTCAACTACCTTTTTTGAAAGTCAAACAGCCCTAGGCTAACATCTTCTCTTATTTTTTACTTTCCATTTTTTTAGCTTCCCTTTTAAAATATATTTATTTTTGTACACTTTATTGTGTTGAAATCTATAATGATTATCTTATTAATTACTCTCCATTCATTGTCATATTTAGTGCACAAACTCTCTTAGCTTTGCCGTACTCCAACCACTGAACGTCCCCAGCCCCAATACCCCATTACCCAACCTTTATCCCAGCACTCGAATTATATCCTCCTCTTTTTGCCTTCTCTCTTGATCTCTAGCCCCTCCCTGTCCCCATATCCACCAAATCCAAAGCTGCGTTTCTCCATCACCATCCAAACAGCCCCTGCCCCTCCAAAACCACCTTCCCCCAACCCCGAGAGTTACCTAAATTCTCCTCTTTGGATCATAAAACCAGCCCAGATCTCCCATGCCTTCAGTCTCAGATCCGTAGTATTTCTGGTTTGTCCATCCTGCCCCCTCCCGCCACAGCTTCCCAGACGTGTACAGCAGGGTCAGTATCGTCCTTGAGAAATTAGTACTGAGATGGGATCCATAAGAGCAGATCTGAGCACTAAAATCTTCCCGGAATCGGTTGACCACTTCGACCGGTTGCCTGATTCTCTCCTCTTGCTGGTTTTTAACAAGATCGGCGATGTGAAAGCTTTAGGCCGATGCTGCCTGGTTTCGAGGCGCTTTCACACTCTTGTTCCACAGGTTGAAAACGTCGTCGTTCGGGTGGACTGCGTCATTTCCGATGATGATCCCTCGTCGTCTTCCTCCTCCGGGAACAGCCCAACGAGCTCGTCGTCGTCCTCTGCCGCCGACAAGTCCCGCTCCTTCCTCCGCCTCTTCCTCTCGTCCCTCCTCAAACCGATTCAGTCGTTTACGCAGTTCATTAACCCTAATAAACGGCCGATGTCTTCCATCAGCCACGATTACGCCGGCAACGGTGATGATGACTTTGACCACAGCAGCGTTACCCACCACTCTCCCACCCAAGTACTCAAGAACTTCAATGAAATCAGTTTCCTTCGCATCGAACTCCCCTCCGGTGAGCTCGGCATCGACGATGGTGTTTTGCTCAAGTGGCGAGCTGATTTTGGGTCCACCTTAGATAACTGCGTCATCCTCGGGGCATCATCGATCATCAAGAACTACAAGAGCAGCACCTGCGATGATCAAATTAGCAATTGTAACAATATTGTTGAGCCGGTTAGAGCCCATGAAAATAATGGTAATGATAATAGTAATCACCCTGCTAATACTGATCATAGTAATAGTAACAATAGTAATTCGAATGAGAGCGATAATGGGAGCATACCAGAGTCTTTTTACACGAATGGGGGATTGAAATTGAGGGTGGTATGGACAATAAGTTCGTTAATCGCGGCATCAGCCCGGCATTATTTGTTGCAGCCAATAATTGCAGAGCACAAGACTTTGGATAGCTTGGTTTTGACTGATGCGGATGGGCAAGGGGTTCTGTGTATGAATAAGGAGCAGTTGGAGGAGCTCAGGGTGAAGCCTTTATCGGCTTCTTCTGCATCGAAGAGGACGTTGGTGCCTGCGTTGAATATGCGGCTCTGGTATGCGCCACACTTGGAATTGCCTGATGGGACGGTGCTCAAGGGAGCGACCTTGGTGGCTATTAGGCCGAGTGAGCAGCAGCAGTTGGCGCCTAAGAAGGATGTAGCTGCTGCAGCAGATGGGAGTTGGGTGGGTGCTGCATTTGAGGAGCCTTATGGGACTGCTGCCAGGATGTTGGTTAAAAGGAGGACCTATTGTCTCGAGATGAACTCATTCTGATTGATTTGGTGGTCTTTTGTTGAACAAAAGAAGTGAAGAATTTTGGGGTAATAGTTAATTTCTATTTGCTTTTGCTTGTGTACTGGATCTTTTTTTAGTTACCTGCATGTGTGATGAATTGCTTGACTGCTTACATCCTAAGGAGTTAGCCTAATCTGTTGAGTGTTGTTATATATGGCTGAATTCCTCATATTTAGATAGTTTTAGCTTGGAAGGTGATCTTTTGGGCACATGAGTTTACATTGTCTATCCGTTTTTGGTAGTTTGTGTTCAGTTTCCGCATTCTTATGGCATTAGTGATTTAGATTCATAATTAGTTTCTCGGGTGGATTACATTTTCTTGAACTTGCATAAGTTTGTATTACATAGCAAGTTTCAAGCATGAGCAAGTTTGTCATTTTTTTTTCCCTGGGATGTGTTTGTTATATGCTGTTAACGCTTGCTGAAACTTGTCTTATCATTGATTGTTAATGCGTTTGCCAATTATTAGATGCTGTACTCATACAAGTGACAGTTTGTTATAGAATTGTGGTTTTATTGTGTTAATATATTACATGTTTGAGCAGTTGCTGGGTATTGCTTTGAGGCAAGTTGATCAGATTACAAAGCATTGATTCCATGGTTATAAGGATTGTCTTTGGGTTTCTTATTACTAGTCACAGTTGTCTGATCTCTCTATCTCATTGTCATCTTTATTGTATAGTAGATGGATATGTATCGGGATGTCAGTTTGGTCCTGCTAAAGTGATGTTTTCTTTTGGCTGATTGGACATTCAGGGGAAACTGCAGCCTTTTGAGTTTGGGATTTCCATATCCTGGAAGGAAGAAAAAACCCACCCACAATTTTGCTGCTTGGTCACTATGAATCAATTGAGCATCCCCATGTTACTTCTTACACGAAGAAAAAGCCACTAGTTGGGACATTCTGTGGATTCTTTGTTGGTCTCCCTTTGTTTAAGCTGATCGATGAGACAAGCCACTTGTTGGGGTGACAACGAGACTGAATTTGTCTCCCTTTTTCTATAAACGAATGGATATAGGCATCTGCTGTTGTCTTAATTCTGGCCAATATGTTGATGAAAGTGCACAAGATGCTTTTGTATTGGTGCTGCTGTTAGAGTTTTTGTCATTAACCTTGTAGTACAATAATTAGTTTTCTGCTATACCATCTGTGAATATTGTAGGCAATAACATTGTTTTCTGTTTGTGCAATGCCTTGGAGGTTCATCTGGCACTAGTGCTGCGCTGTATTGGACTATCTTTCTTCCATTAGTTGTGTGCCTAAAATGTTGGAGGCAGTGAAGGGTGAACATACATTGTATTCTAGATACGCAAGTACTGCAAATCCCAGCGCACCATTGCCATCCGAGTGATGGTAATCCTCGATGTAACCTGCCAAACAATTGTTGCAGCCTTGCAGGGCGCCTTGTGTTTCATGGACTTAGTTTTCTACCATGTTCTGATCGCTTTTCCTTGTTGACGATGGTGTTAATTTTTTGGAATGCTGGTTGCTTTACCCTCCATCAGTAATCATTGCTCAAGAGAATGAAAGCCCATTCATGGATTTTGTTTTCATCTATGTCCTCTATCGCGTTTCCTTGTTTAGGATGGAGTTCAATTACTTGTAATGCTGGTTGCGCACCCTACACTAGTGGTCATTGCTGAAAGAGAATGAGAGCCCATGGGTAAAGTGTGCTCAAGAGGTAGATAGTGGCTTTAGAGGTTGCGGAGGTATATTGGCTCTAGTGGTTGTGAGGGTAAAATGTGCTCAAGAGGCGGACAGTGGCTTTAGTGGTTGGGACTTGCAAGTGGGCTACTTAGGCTACTTAATTCCTTAGGAGAAACGACCAATTAAATCTGATATCTTAACTGTTGAAAGAATGGTATTGTTTAGAAAAGCAGAAAATGACATTCCACCAAACTTCAGTTTCCTATTTATATTCGTGATATAGGGTCAGATACTGGATGCTATCAGTTTCCACCAAATTTTTGTTTCCATTGACGCGAACTGACAGCATATTGGATTTACATGTAGCACTGGTCATAAAATGATTGGGGCAGTAGCTGGTCAATGATTACTATAGTTGCATTAGGTACTTTGGAAGATTAATTAGGTAAACCTATCCCAGTTTTGTATGTTTTGTTCCATATTAGTTATTCGAATCTTCTGTACTGTCGTAATGTAGCTTGAGATAATTCCAATATTGAAAATCGTTCTTTCAAATAATCTAAGCCATGGTTGATGGCCACCAATAGTTCTCAGCCCTTGGGAAGTGATATTTTGCTTTGATTGATCTCTGCGAGTGAAGGGCATGGTGCTCACAGCCTCTGCTTGTGGTGGTTGGCTAAGTGTTGCAGTGCAGGACACCAAATACTACAAATGTGGGTGTCATCACTCTTCATTATTATGACAGTTAGACAAATTAATTGGGTCTTCATCCTGGTTGGCACAAGATAATTTGCATAGACATTATTTTTCGTGTGTACATTGCGTTCTATGTAGGCATGTTAATGAGTGAGTTTTACTCGGATTCAACCCAGATCTAATACATTTGGGTAGGGTTTGGATTTAATTTTTCAATCCAAACCCTACCTAGACCCAGACTCTGTGAGAGAGTTATGGATATAGATAGGATTTGGTTTTCTAAAATTTATATGCAAATTCATACTTATGCCAAACCCTACTCAGATCCATATATATTTAATTAAATAATAAATATTAGTAAATTTATAAAATAATCTAATATTCTATTGCCATTTGATATAAGACTTCATGACTATTAGATTAAATGATACGTTCTTAACCTAATAAAACACTAATTAGCTCCACCTATGCCTATCTATTGTGTGTCTCCATTGTCTTTCTCTACCTCTCTATTTCGTTCCTTTAGAGATCTTATAAACAATTTCTTTTGCCCTACCATCTCTCAGTTTATCTTTATTGTTTTACTCTATTAAGTTCAAAAAATATTTCATATGATGTAATTTGGTAGTAAAGAATCTACTGTAATGTTCTCAATTCGTCTATGTACACAATAAATAGTTTGTGCACGATATGTTAAAGTAATAATAAATTCATGATATTATAAAGTATTGGTTCGTTGATTGCTTTATGGAATAATAGTCACCTATTGATTACTTTATTCATAGTACTTGCAAATTAAGTGGAATACTACGGGATAAGTGGTGGAGGTGGAATACTACGGGATTCAAACGGTTGGGTGTTGGTAGCATTCTCCGTCTTCCTGGGGATCAATACAAGCTTGCGCACTGAAGCATTAGCACTTGCGCACTGAAGCATTAGCACTTTTAACGGGGCTTCGCCTATGTTTCCAGCAAGGCTTTGTGCAGGTTTGAGTGCAGACAGCTTCATTGGTACTTGTGGGTATATTACAACGGAGGTTCCCGTGTCCATGGCACATTCGAAGGGAGGTACATCAAATATGGCGGCTAGTCGCGGATTCTACACAGTTTTCGCATTGTTTTAGGGAAGCCAACAAAGTGGCTGACATCTTAGCTAATATAGGTATCTTGCATCCGCAAGATCATGTAAGGGTCTATCACCAGCTTTGTTCTCTTCCGCAACTAGCAAGGGGGGAAGTTAGGTTGGATATGCTAGGCTTTCCCTCTATTAGAACTATCAAAGGATCGTCTTGATGACTGGTCTTGTTCTCGGCTTGTAAGTTTCTGATGGGGCAATAAAAGCAATATTCTACAAAAAAAAAAGATATATTACTTTTATAGATGCTGAATCATGTTAATAACCAATCTATTTTTGTTTTGTAGAAAATGGCAACGGATCCCACTCTTAATATTGGAGATGAAGACAAAGTGATCATCTTGGGAGATAAAGAAAAACACATGCCTGTTGAAGGGAAGAAAATTAATTTCAAAGGTAAGGGATGATTTCGATAGAAGTAATGATGTTGCAACATGTAGGCATTGTAAGAAAAAATTTGCAGCAAAAACTACTTCTGGTACTAGCCAGTTGAAAAAGCATATTGAAAACTGTTTTGCTAGGAAGAGAAAAAAAAATCGTTACTTTTTGCAACAAAGAATGTTAATGATGGGATTGTAAAACTTAAGCCTTATAGATTTGATCAAGAAACTAGTAGAAGAGACATGGCCACGATGATAATTAAGCATAATTATCCATTTAATATGTGTGACCATGAATTTTTTGAGATATTTTGCAATGGCTTAAACCCAAATTTCAAGGTTGTTAGTCGAAATACTTTAAGGGTAGATGTGATTAATTTGCATAAAGAAGAAAAGAAAAGGTTGTACAACCACTTGGATTATATCTCTTCTAAAGTTGTACTACTGATATTTGGACATTAGACCACTCAAATATTGGGTATTTGTTGCTTGATTGCATATTATATAACTGAGAATTGGGAATTGAAGAAGAAAATTCTTGCATATAAATCCATTGCATATCCCCATGATTGTGAAACATTGTTTAAATTCATCTATGATTTGATAATGGGGTGGAATTTGGACAAGAAAATTTTTTCAGTAGTAGTTGACAATGCAACTTCAAATGACTCTATGGTCAAATACTTGAAATCTTGGCTTGTTGACAAGTCTCTGCTACCTTTGGGAGGGGAACTACTGTATGTTTGATGTAGTGCACATATATTAAATTTGATTGTCCAGGATGGATTTGCTGAAATTGGGGGACTACTTAGCAAGATTCGACGAACAGTAAAATATTTGAAAAAGTTTGCTAATGCAAATCAAAAATTTGAAAATGCAATTAACTAATGAAATTTGGAAGGTAAAAGGAAAGTGGGTTTAGATGTTCAAAATAGGTGGAATTCTACCTTCACAATACTTGATACTGCATTACCACTAAGGGAAGCTTTTGATCATTTAGACCAAATGGACAAGAACTACAAGTATAATCCATCTCAAAAGGACTGGGAAGTTGCTGCTATTGATCATGGTTGTCTAAAACGCTTTTATGATGCAACTCTCCATTTTAGTGGTACCAAATTTCCAACAGCAAATGTGTTTTTTCTTGATATTTGTAGCATTCAACTTCAATTGATGAAATGGGAACAAAGTGAATATGACTTTCTTAGACATGTGGCTGGTCCAATGAAAGAGAAGTTTGAAAAATATTGGGAAGAGTGTAGTTTGGTGTTGGCAATAGCTGTAGTGCTTGATCCAAGGTTTGAGATGGATTTGGCGGAGTATTATTATAGACAAATTCATGGACGTAATGCTGAAAAACATATTCAACGGGTTCGCATTACTTTTGTTGATTTCTATATGGATTATGAAGGTGAACTTTTACCATCATTAGATCTTTGGAATAGTGAAAGTGTTTAGAAAAGTAATTCAAGTAATGATACATTGAGTGACTTTGATAAATGGTACTTTGAGTCTTGCTCGTCTAGCCTTCATGCAAATCAAAAATTAGAATTCGATCAATAGTTTGAAGAGCCAAAGTTTCTAAGAAAGGACAATTTTGATATTTTAGAATGGTGGAAAGCTAATTGTCCAAAATTCCCTATTTTGGTAAAAATGGCATGTGATATATTGGATGTTCTGACTACTACAGTTGCATCAGAATTTGTATTTAGTGTTGGTGGTAAAGTGATTGATAAGACTTGTGCCAAATTACTTCTAGAAGTGGTTGAAGCATTAATGATTACAGATGATTGGATTGAATCAAAGAAAAAAAAGAGTAAGTATTTATAAATATTCTTATTATATTTTTTTTGTTTTTTTTGTGACAGCCAAACCTCCCTCTAAGGCGAACCAAAGGGTTCGGCAGACCGCCTGCCCAACTATCACCAGGACTCGTTCATATGTGAGAACCCGTATTTCCCTAATATTGTCCTAGGGTTTTTCCCTTAATTGCATGTTTTCTGGCTTAGAAAAATTTCTTGGTGGATTTTATGGGTAATTATAGTTTTTAATATGATTTTCCTAGCATTGGGTAGTTTTTGAAAAATTAAGAATATATATTGGACGTGGGACCCACTAGTGCGATAAGTTCGGAAAAATTCGGCCAATAAGGTTAAGTTTCGGATACTGTGAAAAATTTATCGGGTGTTAAGAGATAAGTAGGGTGTGTGAAGTGATTGATGTGAGAGAGAAAAGAATGATAAGAATGCATTAATGGAGGTGACAAGTGTCACCTTCTCATTGGATGGACTTTAAGAAACACTATTCACTTTCTTGACTTTTTTGACCAAAGGATTAAATATCAAAAAAATGCACAAAAACCACCATTTTTCTTCTCTTGTTGGCCGGCCATCTTGAGCAAAGAAGGAAGGAGAAACTCTTCAAGTTCTAGCTTCTACTTGGTGCAAATCAACCAAAAACATTTGCTTCCATCCATTTCACTCCATAAAATCCTACCTTCTAGTGCTAGTAAGGGTTGTAGTGAAGTTGTTTTGAAGAGCAAAGGTGTCCACAACCTCTCTTTCCCTTGTTTCTTGGTAAGTGATGCTACAACCTCTCCCCTATACCTAATGATGCTTATAATATGCTTAGAGGTGCCTTGGGTGATGAAATATATGACTTATTTCTTGATTTGAAGAGTTTTGGTGAAGTTTTTATTTTATTGGGAATTTTTCTGGTTTAATATGAAATGATTGTTGTACCTATCTTGGATGATTGGAAATGGACTATAATGGTTCTAGTGGGTGTGAATTGTGGATAAATGCAATTAATTTTGGATTTGAATGGAAAATTGGAAAGTTAGGGTTCATAAAATCCCAATTCTGTCCGGTTTTAGATCGCTGGGTTAGAGGCCGAATTGGACTTTGCTCAAAACATGAAAGTTGTAGGTATTGATGTGTTTGAGGTGCCTGTAAAATTTCAGGTTATTTGGATGAGTGTAGAGTGAGTTATGCCGTTTTTACTGTAGCTGTTCTGCTTTGATCAGAATGCGAAAACTGCGATAGTAATTGGCCTTTTTGACTGGAATTGGTTTGGATTTTGGAGTTGGTGTCTTCTGATGAAATGTAGCTGAATGTCTTAGCTATCATATGCCTTTGGAATTTTGGCATTTGGACTTGTATGGACTGAGATATACCGATTACAGTTTTCTGTGTTTTGCAAACCTGTTTTGGGAATTCTGGGTTAGTATTTGGCATATTTGACCTAGTTGTGTTAAGAACTGGATTGAGTGGTCTTCTACATTGTTGTAGCCCTGTTTCTTAGCTTCGAAACGGTGGGTCTTACATCCCCAACCGATAATTGTAGTGAGAGTTGTGCCATTACCGCATTAGGCGGCCAAAACTGTTTTTGTTATTAGGGCTAATATAGTTACATTTCCTGATTTTCTGGTTTGCTATAGTTACATTTTCTGGGTTGTTGTTATGCCGTCCATTTATTTTCTTGGAAATTGAATGAGTTAAAATGGTTTTGGAAATGTATTTTGTATCAAATTTGGGTGTACTTCCTTGAGAATTTCATTGGATCGTTCAACTAAGGATTCGAGGGCTAAGTTCTAGTTACATTTGTATATTTCCGCAAGGCAACTAATGTGACCATTTTACCATTCGAAAGCATGAAACCCCAAATGTTCTTTATGCCTTTCCTATGAATACAAGTGAATTATTTTTAAGCGAGGCTCTAAGTGTGGAAGTTAATGTATTTTGTCTTCCTTTCGCATGCTTTATAGTGAAGACATTTAGCCTATACTATTTCTTTGAAAATGAGTTGATTTTGAACCACGTGAACAAATTTATTTATCAAGTTGGGTTATAAAGTGTTCTAGTTAGGTATTTTCCGTCGGAAACTTATTAACCTTTTTGGAGTTAGTTTTGTACTTAATTTACCAACCCTAGTTATTTCATCCACTGGCCCTAATGGACTCCTTTCACTTTAAAGTCACCTTTATCCGTTTTACTCGTTTTACTCGTACTTAGCCGAATTCCTTGATTTCACTTACTTGTTTTGCTATATGACTTGTAATATTCTTTTCGTTAAATCTTAGGTTTTCTCGGTGACCGAGGGTAATATCTGGAAGAATATTTTGCACGTTATTTTGCGTAATTAGGTGAGTGTTCCTTGTTTGTTATGTTTCATGATGGTATGGCTTGTATGAATGATTGATAAATGTTAAATGCTTTCAATAATTACTAAAACGAGTTTTTGAGGCAAGTGTGTACTTTATCGCACTCGGCCTAAATGATTGTGAAAGTTTCAATGATTGAACGATTGAAATGTTAGTTGTGCATGAATGTAAGCCTTTGGGCTGAACTGGCCATTGCCCCTTGTTACCGGTCGTCTCGAGCTAGAAGCGGACTCGGTCGGGCGATTAGGGACTTGGGTGAACGTTTCGGTATACTCGAGTATTACCTTGTAGGTTGGTGGAGCCTGGCCAAAAGCCAGGGACGGGGTGAATGAATGAATGAACGAATGAATGAATGAGGGTTTTACTTATATAAAATGCATTTTTCAAATGATTGGAGACATAAGGGAATGAAAGGAGAATGAATGAATGAACGAATGAACGAATGGCTCCTTGTGAGCCCGTATCCTTTTCATGAATATGTTTATCGCTTTATTCGTACTTGTAACTTGAATTGTTGTTTATATGTATTGAATGCATTGATTCTCTTCTTGCCTATGTGTGCGGAACCTCACTGAGCTTTCCAGCTCATTCCTTTAGTTTTTGTTTTCCTTAGCAGGGGAAGACGTGCAAGGACGGAAGCTACTTATAGACTAGCCGGTCTAGAACTTTTGACTTTTTTTTTGGTTCTCGCCCCAATGTTTGGTGGGCTAGTTGTATGGAGAATAGAGAACCTTTGTACATACGTTGTATTGCTTTTGGGATGGTTATGTATATAAGTTTACGTTTAAGTTTGGAATTATTGTTATTTCGTTTGCTTTGTGGGTTTTATTGCCCTTTTCTTATAGTGACTGACTGAGTCCCGGCGAGAGTTGGGCAGGCGGTCCGCCGAACCCTTTGGTTCGCCTTAGGGGGAGGTGGGGTCGTTACATCATACACCTGAAGGAACAAAATGAAAATAAGACCACAAGAACAAGTGTAACAATAATTCCAAACTTAAAACATATACTTATATACATTTCTATCTAAAAAGGAATACAACTCAAATAGACAAAGGTTCTCAATTCTTCATACATCCAACCCATGCCAAGCGCTAGGGTGAGAACCATTACAAAAATTCAAAAGAACTAGACTAGGCTAGTTTGTACAGATCTCTCGTCCTTGCTCACATCCCCTGTTAAGGAAAACAAAACTAACGAAATGACCTAAAAGTTCAGTGAAGTTCCATACACAATATCAAGTTAAACAAGGACATTAATCATGCAATAACAAGTAATCCAAGAAACATTTACAATATGAAGCAATGATAATACATTCATTAAAAGGATACATGCTCACACGGAGCCTTTCGTTCTTTCATTCACCTTTCATTTCCTTATTCCTCCAATCATTTTAAAATGCATTTTGTAAGTGAAAACCCCTCATTTGACATTGTCACTCGTTCATTCATTTCATTCTTCCCCCTTCTGGACATTAGCCAGACTCCACTCGACAACATGGTAATACTTGAATATACCAAACTTTCACCCAAGGTCGCCAAATCGCCCGACCAAGTCCGCTTCTGGCTCGAGTCGACCGGCAATGAAGGGCAATCCCCAGTTCAGTCAAAAGGCTTACATTCATGCACAACTAACATTTAATCACTTAAACATTGAAAATGTCATATTTCATTTAGGTCGAGTGCGATAAAGTACACACTCGCCTAGCAAAATTCATTTTTAACAAACATTTATCATGTAATCAAATATCCACCACAACAAATCATATAGTTAATGGAAACATAACAAACAAAGAACACTCACCTATTTAAGCAAAATAACGTCCAAAGAAACCCTCCGGGCAACAACCTTAATCACCAAGGACCCCTAAGAGTAACCAAAAAAACACATTATGGTTCTACCATCAAAGATTTAGGTGAATCGAAGAAAATCCGAATAATTACTAGAAAAATGTATAAATATGAGTTTTAAGTGAAAAGAGTACATTTAGATCAAAGGACATGAGTAACTAAGAGTTTCCCCAAACCAACCACAAAACTATACTAAAAAAAAAGTTTTAGAAAATTCCCTCGGAAAACAAATGAACAGTGTCACGTCACAATCCGGCCGGATTCAAGGCAGCAAGCAATCCCAATTTTTTTTTTCTTCTTCCCCTGTCAATCCAGCCAAGACTTGGCCGGATACACGGCCAAATATGAAAAAACATTTGTTTCAAATTTTCGCAAAGCTTTTTGTTTGGCTCGAAGCTAACACATATGCAAAGAAATAACGTATTGGGTAAAATCATATGAAAAGGAAGATAAACAAACCCTAAATTCACGCCTAAAGCCTCGCTTGATAAAATTACGTTTTGCGGCCGAGAAACCCTATACAACTCTTCTTTGTTTCGAAAAGAAAATGAGTAAACATTTGAAGTTCAAAACTTGATATTTGTATCTAAGTATCATGTTTAAAATGGTTGTCACATTCACCATGCGAAAATGTACAAGTTCAAATGGAATCTAGCTCAAATAACACCATTAAAGTGGACCTAAGTATGTCCAAGCAAAGTAAGTCCAAAACATCACAAAATCACATTTCCAATATCACTTTTACTCACTCAAACTTCAAGAAAATAAACGGACGGCATTTCCCCTTAATTTCTTCACTTTCCATCCTACAATCAAACACCATTTCATCTCAACTCAACCACATACAAATCATAGGCTATAAAACACCCCTTTCGGCATAACAACAACAACTGAAGCTACACTTAGCGGATTGAGACGAATCTTATGGCGTTTCGAAGCCAAGACATATACCTACATTCCTTATGAAGACCTCCAAAGCCAAATTGTGACAGCCCCACCTCCCCCTAAGGCGAACCAAAAGGGATTAGCGGACTGCCTGCCCAACTCTCGCCAGGACTAACGGGACAGTTCAATGTGATCTAAAATGTTCCGGAACGTATAAGCGCGCTTAAACAAGTCAAAATCACAAAATAAAAAAAATGAAAATCGAAACCGAACATGAATAGTGCCTGACAAGTCAGAATCCGGCCAGATTACTGGCCAGATACTGGCCAGTGAGTAAAGTTCAAAATCCAAAATTTCCCTAGCAATCCGACCGCCAATCAGGCCAAGAACCGGCCGGATTGTTGGCCGGATTCCGACCAGAGAGCAACTGGCCGGATTTCCAATTTTTCCTCAGGGCAATCTGGCGGCCAATCTGGCCAGTTTCTGGCCGGATTCTTGGCCGGATTCGACCCTGTCCAATCCCGCCAAAATTTTTCCTTTTGCCGTTTGAAAACCGAATTTGTCCGAAATCCAACCAAGCATCAATCAAACATATACACCTTGAAATTAAGCATTTACAAACCAAAATAGCATCCTCAAAGTTATCCAACAAGTTTATACATGTGCGGTTTGCAAATTACAACTCAAACGACAAGTTGGATCAAAATGCACTTAAGGTTTGCTATTCAAAAATACATTCACATAAGCTCAACTCGGCAACCAAAGATCCTAGCTTCTCAAAAGTATTCAAATTCCTGTAAGGAAAACAAAAGGAATAGAATGAGCTTATGCCCAGTGAGAGACTATCACTCAAGCAACGAAGTTCATATAAGTATGAAGTTTGTCATTCAAATCCATTCAATAAGGAAGTAAACCAAGATCGCACATCATTCGAATGGGTAAAAGGATACGGATGGCTCTCAAGAGCCCCTTTCCTCACTTGCATACTTGATCGGACCTCATTGACCCTTCGTCAATGTTTAAAAGTAACCAAACGTAGACTCCACTTTACTTCCATTCCTTCCACCCAACGTACCCCTACCGGGCCTGAACTCCAAATAGTATAAATTTGGTAATACTCGAGTATACCGGAATCGAGAGTCTCATAACAAGATTCCATATAACAGTCCCCATGGCTCGTCAATTTTTACGACCAAGCTCTCGCCAGCTCGATTCAATCGACTACCAATGGGGTTGAGCTCAGTAGCAACAGTGATGGCTGTTGGATACTCTTCCAGACGGCACCAAATCCAGTATATACATATACCATTCAAATAACACAGTAAACAGTCATATTGGACATAAAGGTAAGAGTGATCAAGTACACTCTCACTTCAATCCATGTCAATCCATGTCAATGGTGCAAATAAACATTCAAGGCATTAATTTCAAGTGTAATAAAGCCACATAGTAAAAATCAAGTGAGTAGTACACTCACCAAGAAAGTAAATGATATTTCATACACTTCCGCCCAAAGAGCGTCTTGAACCACTGTCACGCCCTAAAACATTCAAAATAAGCACAATGAGACTCGATCACGAGTCATACATCCAAGCTACACATTATCAATGTAAAAGCGTAAAACTTGCAAGGAATGTAAAAACACTTAGTGCTAAAGGTGGAGTCAAACCCTAGGGTCACCATTTAACCTCTAAAGTACCCCAAGTCCATTAAACATTAGAACCCTCAATTTGGACAGCATTTTCCCCTTAAAATCCCAAGTTTCCAACCTATAAATATTTCCTCATACTTTCCAAACACAATCACCAATGCCACTATAAGTCATAAACCTTCAATACACCTCATTAGAGTTCCAAAGGTCCTTAATTAAAGCCAATTCAAGTGCCATAAAGAAACCCTAGAAAAGCCCTAAATTCCAACCCTAATTCCGAAACTTTCCATTCAAAGTAGAAATTTTCCGCAAATAGCCACAACTTACACATTCTAGCTTCATTCTAGATCATTTCCAACCATCATTCATGGCCAACCAATAATAAACATATGAAAACCATGATTTTAAATAGAAAAAAATTCATCAATCTCAACTAAAATCATGAAATAGCCCACAAAATCACCTCTTAAACTAACACAAGCCACTTGTAGACACCAAAATTTTAGCTTTTCATTTTTTATTATTATTTTTTTATTTTTATTTTGGTGATTTTTGTTTATTTTGTTATTGTTATTTTTTGTTTGTTTCATCTTATTTTCATTTTTGTTAAGAAAATTGCATTATTATTATTTATTGGAAAAATCAAAGGGACAAAAACAAGACACATAAGCCTATTTTGGGGTTTGAAATCTGGGCCTTTCATCTTAGGTTTAGTTTTGGGGGTGTTTTAAAGAGGCATGAAACAGCCGTAGCCAAGAGAGGAGGTTAAGGGGACAAAACCAAAAAGGGAAAAATAGAGAACCGAGAAGGAAGCTCGGTTGAAGAGAAAACGGAGGGTAAGAAGCAAAGCCTCAGAGGCGGGGGTATGAGCAGATGCAAACGCTGATGCAGTCAAGTCAAATTTCTGGAAGCCTAAGCTTTAAGGGGACCTTGAGTCGAGAAGATGAGGGGGTCTAAGGAGGAGGAACAAGAAAAATCAAAGGGGGGTTTTGAGAGGAAGGCTTCGGATAGAGGAGGCAAGAGCCTAGGAGGAAAAGCAGAGTGAAAGAAAAGAGCGGGAGGCTTCGGCTGAACGGAGGAAGAAAAAGAAAAGACTGCGCGGTGGAGAAGAGAGGCTCGCGCCGCCTGCCCAAGCCACCACCAGCCCGCATCCGCTGCTGCTGCTGTCTGTCATCGTCACCACCGCGCACAACCTCCTTGGCCGCTACCGCTCTCGGCAAATCTAGATGAAAACTCTCAGGTGAAGTCAAACTTCGTCATCTTCCAATTCCAATTCACTGTCTTCATCTTCATCATAGCCGCCGTCGCTGCCGCTCAAATAAGAGCATTGTAAGTTGACCCTTTTCCTTTGAATTTCAGTTTTTCCTCAAGCAAAAGTTTTGGAAAGTTTTCCAAACGGGTCTGCCGTGACTTTGTTGTGCAATTTTCCTATTAATTAGCCTAAATTTCTGAATACATATGCTTATATGCGGATTGGACTAGAATTTGATTGGGTTTGCTGATGATTTTGGGGCCGGTTATACCATCAATTAGACAAAGCATTAGTGGTTTTTCTTTTGCCTAACTGTTGTTCGATGAAATGCCTGATCGAAAGTCCTAGTTTGAAACATGATTTGTTTACATTTCACGTATGAAGAAACCGGATAAGTCAGCTAGCTCATCTATTTGCATTTGAGAAATCTGGTGTTTTGGGTCACGCACGTTGTCTCTTAAACCTTTCCTTCATGGCTGTTTTTCTTTTCAGTTGGGTAGGTTTGTGTTTTAAGAACCTGTTCTCTTGTCAAAATTGGGATAACTCCATTGATATTCTTAAGACTAGAGGGCTGCATTTTTGATTCGTCAAAGGGGGCATGCTGTCATTGTTTTTCTTTCTTTCATTGCCGTGCTTCGTTATTGTGCAAACATTCAAATAGCCGAGAGTTGCTGTAACCATATTAGCATGGCCCCTGTGCAAAGTTTGTTGTTGAGACAATGTCGATACAAGTTCCTTCATTATGTCCTTTTGCTGCATTTTCTTTATTTTTAAATCTGTTGGGATGTATTTTGAAGTAATGGAATCTGGGTTGGCTAATGGGTCTGCGAGCAGCTCAAGGTTGTTTCTTTTGGTTTCCTTTGTGCGTGATTTGGGTTGAAAAATCATTGGGAATGCAAAGTATAGGATTTGGCCTTAATGATACAATGCATGTTTGCTTGTTGGGTGAAAGAATGTTGTCTTTTTGGTTTCATATTTTGCGTTTAGCATGATGCTGAAAAATGCAAGTTGCAGCTAGTTGGTTGCTAAAAGGCTTCATCAATTGCTGAAATCTTCTGTTGCATAAGTTTTCTTCGAGCTCGCATGAAAGCTTCACAAGGATTTGCATATTTTTCTGTTATATTTTGTGTTGAATGTGGAAATTTTTGGCTTTGGCTGCTTAGTTTAAAGTTTGGACAAATCTCCACTTGTGAAATGGAAATGCAGTAGATGTTCATGATTGATAGTAGAAGCTTTCTCCGTAGCCTTTTGCATGAAATTTGCATTGCATGCTGTAACGACCCCACCTCCCCCTACGGCGTACCAGAGGGTTCGGCGGGCCGCCTGCCCAACTCTCGCCGGGACTCAGTCGTTCTTTAATCAAATCCAGAACAAATCACAAGAATAAATAGGGCAGCAATCCAAACTTAAAGTGGAACTTATATACATTGCTATCTCAAAAGGAAGTACAACCATCAAATGTACAAAGGTTCTCACTTCACCATACAACTAGCCAGTGCCAAGCACTAGGGCGAGAACCATTACAAAAGAAACAAAAGACCTAGACTAGGCTAGTCTATGCTCTCATCCTGCTCGCCGTCCCCTATTAAGGAAAACAAAACTAATGGAGTGAGCTAAAAGCTCAGTGAGGTTCCAAACAGATAATCAAACAATCAATTCAATACATTAAACATGGAGTATCAATAATTCAAGAAACATTTACAATGGAAAGCAATAGTAACATTCATTAAAAGGATACGGCTCACAAGGAGCAATTCGTTCATTCGTTCATTCGTTCTCCTGACATTTCCCCTTATTCCTCCAATCATTTGAAAATGCATTTTTCGTTTATCAATAAACCCTCGTTCGTTCGTTCGTTCGTTCATTCATTCATTCACCCCCGTCCTGGCCGTTGGCCAGTCTCCACCAACCTACAGGGTAATACTCGAGTATACCAAACATTCACCCAAGTCCCTAATCGCCCGATCGAGTCCGCTTCTAGCTCGAGACGACCGGTAACAAGGGGCAATGGCCAGTTCAGCCCAAAAGGCTTACATTCATGCGCAAGTAACATTTCAATCATTAAATCCTTGAAAATTGCACAGTTATTTAGGTCGAGTGCGATAAAGTACACACTCGCCTAGAAAGCTCGTTTTGGAAATCATTAAAAGCAATTAACACATTAGCAAATGATAACAACAAGCCATAAAGTCAAATAAGGAACACTCACCTAGATATGCAAAATAACGTGCAAAATATCCTTCCGGATATTACCCTTAGTCACCAATGAAACCTAAGGTTGAACAAGAGAACATATTACAGTTTATCGAGCAAAACATTTAAGGGAAACAAAGAAACCCGACTAATTAGGAGTAAAACGTGTAAAGATGACTTTCAAGTAAGAAGAGGGTTGTTTGAACCCCAGGATGAAAAATCATGTTTTAAAATGGAAAACCGGTCATGGTATTGGCCAAACAAAAGTATACAAGTTCAAATAGAAACCTAGCCCTCGAGCGAAAATTTGGACAGCACGCCCTTTGTGTTTACCTAATTTTCCAGCCATTTTGGCTTCATTATTTTTCATCAACCACAACCCAACATCACACATAAGCAATTCAAGTCAAGAGCCGTTCCATAGGCTCACAATATCATAAGAATAAGAATTACAACAATCACAAGTGCAGAAATTCAACTTAGCACAAGACAGATTTGACGTACGAATGCGGAAATAACATATCCGAAGCTACGATTATGGGATTGAGACGAAAACTATGCCATTTCGAAGCTAAGACACAGAGCTACAACATTCATGAAGGACACTTAGTCCAGTTTTTAATGTAACTTAGTCAAATTCTCAAATTACTAATCCAGAAACCAATTCATCGGCTGTTTAAATGTAGAACACTGTAATGGACATATCTCAGAGTACACAAGTCCGAATCAGGTGTTATTAGAGGCATTTGAAAGCTAATTCAGAATAATACAACTTTCATGTTTTGTCAAAAAGCTAAATCAGAATGAATCCTAGTCGAAAAACGTGATAAACTGGACTTAACTGATCACACGGACTGCTTGGGAAATACTTAAAATAGTAAGGGTATTTTGGACTTTTCACGTCCTACATTGCTCCAATTGAGCTGCAATTTTGTAGGCACCTATAAAATACCATTATCTACAACTTTCCTTCTTTGACCTAAGGCCAATTCAGCCTCTAACATAGGGATTCAAATTCAGACAGAATGTTGGGAAAAATTTTCCAGATTCTGGAATTTTTTGTAAACAATGGAACTTTCTTTAATTTCTTGGTCTAATCACTACCAAAGCCTCTCTTATAACCTTAATTTCAGCATATATACTTCATACAACAAATTGGGCCGAAATTCATCAAGCCCTAGTTCATCATATAAATTGGGGAAAACTTCCAAATTCATCACACCCACTTGCATAATCATGAAATCAAGCCAAAACTTAAGCTAAAACACATCTTAAAGCAAGATTCAAAGCAACAAAGATCATGATCAAATGTTGGTACCTCAAAAGCAAGGCTTGGTAGAGTGATCCTTCACCCCCTTTGATATTTCTTGGTTCTTCAAGCTTCCCAACTCACACTTAGTACTTTAATCGGTTTAGAATTGGATTTCTTACTTGGGTTGAAGCAAATCAAGAAGGAAATTTTGTTTATCTTGCTCTCCTTTTCTCTCTCCCTTAGCTCAGCACTTAGCAAAAAAAAAATGAGGGAAGATGGAGCTTAGTTATCTTATAGGAAGACAAGAAGATTAGAGCTAATTGTGACCACAATTTTTGACCAACACTTGGCCTAATCTTGACCACAAAATTTTTCTCCTTCTTTCCCTTGCATATGAGCCACAATTTCGGTCAAGCTTGCTGCCAAGAGAGAAGATATTTTGCTCAAGTTCAATAAATTTGTTTGGTGAGAAAAATGGTGGTCAAGTGGTGCGTTCAATCGGTAGTGCGCGGGACCCGCCGGTTCGCGCCGTTTTTCTTAAAAACTCACGTACTAGGGTTTTTACTTCCCATTCATTAACCTTATATCATTGCTACCAATCACATATTATTTCTCACTTAAAAGTCACTTTTAATCCTCAAATTTAATCCTTACTCTGTACCGAAAATTCATCCGGCGAAAAATCGCGAAAACCCTAATTTTGCTCCAAACTTGAAACCGAAGCATAAAACCCTATTTTCTAGGTTTACTTACACTTATTGTGAAATAATTGGGTAGTGGGCTTTGACAAATAATAATTTTCAAATAAAAGGGTATATTTGAGAAAAATACAAGAAATTTGCGAGTCCTCACATTCTCTCCCCCTTAAAAAATTTCGTCCTCGAAATTTTACCTTCAGTTGCCTCAGACGAGTCTGGAACTTGTCGGTTGTCTAAAGCATAAACCTTTGCCAGTCCGCTAGTTCCTTTCCCTTCTTCATTCACTTGTGATTTAGCTCCATCCAGTTGCAGAGTATTGCTTTCACGTGACTGTCTCCTCGGACAGTTGCTAACTTGATGATCGCCACTTCCGCAGATTAAATATTTCCGCCCCTTTCTCCAACAATCGCTTTCGACATGATTTGCCTTTCCACAGTACCCACAGACCACGTGAGAAGCCATCTTTTGGCTTTCTCGAAAACTTTTCCCAAATCTGATTTGGTTTTCTTTTGTAGATCCTTCACCTATCGCCCCTAATGTCCATGGTGGGTGGGACAAAAAGTTCACTTTTTGCACTTTGGAAGGGACTCTCGCTTCACTTAATTCCTCCGCTACACTACTCGATGCACTCCTTTTCTGGGTCTGGGAAGCTTTTATCTGTGCTTTTGCAGTCTCGATTCTTTGACTTTTCTCAAGGGCCTCCGTAAACGTATTCACTTGTACTGCCGCTAATGCTTCTTGGAGTTCCAAATTTAATCCCTGTATAAACCGTCTTACTCTTCGCCGTTCTGTGGCCACCAATTCAGAAGCAAACTTGGATAGTTTCGTAAATTTCGTTTCATATTCGGCCACACTTAGCGTTCCCTGGCGTAGTCCAATAAACTCTTCCTCTCTCCTCTCTTGAACTAAAGGAGGGAGGTATTTCTCGTTAAATTCCCTTATGAAATTCGTCCATGTCCATACGGTCTGTTCTCTTTCCCATTTTGCTTTAATAACGTTCCACCATGCTCGGGCCGGTCCTTCAAATTGGAACACCGCAAAGTTTACTTGTCTTTGCTCGGTGTAGTTCAAGACGGTGAAAATATTAATCATGCCCTCTAACCATTGTTCGGCTATATCCGGATCAGATCCTCCAAGAAATTTCGGAGGAGTAAACTTCTGAAACCTCTCAAGAGCCTTATCTTCTCCGATTTCAGGGTTCCGGGGTTGATTCACGGCCATTTGGCCTTGTTGATCCACTAGTCTTGCCAAGATATCTGTCATTTGTTGCATTACCGTTGCCATTGGGTCTTCGGCTTCAACCCTCGTTCCTTGCTCTTGTGCAGATGTTGTTTCTCTTTCCTCTCTTGGCTCTTGAGCTCGTTCATTCCCACGGCCACGTCCACGTCCACGGCTACGTCTCCCGTCCATATAGATGTTTTCCCTCTCTTTTCTTTTCCCCCAAAAGGTAATTTAGTAAATAAACACGATAAGGTTACTAAAGTAACTATTGAGGGCACCAAATATTCAAATAAACATATACCCACATAACACGCCATACCAAGATGACGGATAAGCAAATACACAAATACATATCAAGTTGGACAGATAACCATGTACATACAGGTATACTAACGTCATGTAGTAACAATATACAGGTAAATCAAAAGAAAAAGGTGAAGTCGTCCCAGTATCAGCCCGTCCGGTCTCTCACGTCACTTACTATCCAAACTAGATGTCCCTGATCTCTTGTGCTCATTCTAGTCAGACAAAGCCTGTTCATGTTCCAAAATGTAAGTCCCAAGTATTTAGCAGCACCTCAACTATAGAGTACTCAGGCACGAGAATCCGAAATAAGATAATTCACATCTCGAGCTGCAGTCCTAAGAGTAAACTGTCTACAATCGGAATTCCTACCTGACATACCTATCTATGGTCCTCAGATACCATTAGAAAGATTTAAGGCCTATAACATTCGCAATTCATAGCTTCACTTAGTCCCTCATACTTATTCACCACTTAGTCCAGGGTCACTCCACGTAGAAACCACGCGAAGCAACTATAAATTTTATCCCTCAATCGCTTAACTTTCAAGTCCAATCAAATCCCACAGTCCGGTATCCTAATCTTTAATCTAGGATACACTACAGAGATCTGAAGCCTAAGCTCTGATACCACTTGTAACGACCCCACCTCCCCCTAAGGCGTACCAGAGGGTTCGGCGGGCCGCCTGCCCAGCTCTCGCCGGGACTCAGTCGTTCTTTAATCAAATCCAGAACAAATCACAAGAATAAATAGGGCAGCAATCCAAACTTAAAGTGGAACTTATATACATTGCTATCTCAAAAGGAAGTACAACCATCAAATGTACAAAGGTTCTCACTTCACCATACAACTAGCCAGTGCCAAGCACTAGGGCGAGAACCATTACAAAAGAAACAAAAGACCTAGACTAGGCTAGTCTATGCTCTCATCCTGCTCGCCGTCCCCTATTAAGGAAAACAAAATTAAAGGAGTGAGCTAAAAGCTCAGTGAGGTTCCAAACAGATAATCAAACAATCAAACAATCAATTCACTACATTAAACATGGAGTATCAATAATTCAAGAAACATTTACAATGGAAAGCAATAGTAACATTCATTAAAAGGATACGGCTCACAAGGAGCAATTCGTTCATTCGTTCATTCGTTCTCCTGAAATTTCCCCTTATTCCTCCAATCATTTGAAAATGCATTTTTCGTTTATCAATAAACCCTCGTTCGTTCGTTCGTTCATTCATTCATTCATTCACCCCCGTCCTGGCCGTTGGCCAGTCTCCACCAACCTACAGGGTAATACTCGAGTATACCAAACGTTCACCCAAGTCCCTAATCGCCCGACCGAGTCAGCTTCTGGCTCGAGACGACCGGTAACAAGGGGCAATGGCCAGTTCAGCCCAAAAGACTTACATTCATGCGCAAGTAACATTTCAATCATTAAATCCTTGAAAATTGTACAGTTATTTAGGTCGAGTGCGATAAAGTACACACTCGCCTAGAAAGCTCGTTTTGGAAATCATTAAAAGCAATTAAAACATTAGCAAATGATAACAACAAGCCATAAAGTCAAATAAGGAACACTCACCTAGATATGCAAAATAACGTGCAAAATATCCTTCCGGATATTACCCTTAGTCACTAATGAAACCGAAGGTTGAACAAGAGAACATATTACAGTTTATCGAGCAAAACATTTAAGAGAAACAAAGAAACCCGACTAATTAGGAGTAAAACGTGTAAAGATGACTTTCAAGTAAGAAGAGGGTTGTTTGAACCCCAGGATGAAAAATCATGTTTTAAAATGGAAAACCGGTCATGGTATTGGCCAAACAAAAGTATACAAGTTCAAATAGAAACCTAGCCCTCGAGCGAAAATTTGGGCAGCACGCCCTTTGTGTTTACCTAATTTTCCAGCCATTTTGGCTTCATTATTTTTCATCAACCACAACCCAACATCACACATAAGCAATTCAAGTCAAGAGCCGTTCCATAGGCTCACAATATCATAAGAATAAGAATTACAACAATCACAAGTGCAGAAATTCAACTTAGCACAAGACAGATTTGACGTACGAATGCGGAAATAACATATCCGAAGCTACGCTTATGGGATTGAGACGAAACCTATGCCGTTTCGAAGCTAAGACACAGAGCTACAACATTCATGCAGGTCATGTAGTCCATTTCCTAATGTAACTTAGTCAAATTCTCAAATTACTAAACCAGAAACCAATTCATTGGCTGTTTAAACGCAGAACACTGTAATGGACATATCTCAGAGTACACAAGTCCGAATCAGGTGTTCTTAGAGGCATTTGAAAGCTAATTCAGAATACTACAACTTTCATGTTTTGTCAAAAAGCTAAATCAGAATGGATCCTAGTCGAAAAACGTGATAAACTGGACTTAACTGATCACACGGACTGCTTGGGAAATACTTAAAATAGTAAGGGTATTTTGGACTTTTCACGTCCTACGTTGCTCTAATTGAGCTGAAATTTTGTAGGCACCTATAAAATACCATTCTCTACAACTTTCCTTCTTTGACCTAAGGCCAATTCGGCCTCTAACATAGGGATTCAAATTCGGACAGAATGTTGGGAAAAATTTTCCAGATTCTGGAATTTTTTGTAAACAATGGAACTTTCTTTAATTTCTTGGTCTAATCACTACCAAAGCCTCTCTTATAACCTTAATTTCAGCATATATACTTCATACAACAAATTGGGCCGAAATTCATCAAGCCCTAGTTCATCATATAAATTGGGGAAAACTTCCAAATTCATCACACCCACTTGCATAATCATGAAATCAAGCCAAAACTTAAGCTAAAACACATCTTAAAGCAAGATTCAAAGCAACAAAGATCATGATCAAATGTTGGTACCTCAAAAGCAAGGCTTGGTAGAGTGATCCTTCACCCCCTTTGATATTTCTTGGTTCTTCAAGCTTCCCAACTCACACTTAGTACTTTAATCGGTTTAGAATTGGATTTCTTACTTGGGTTGAAGCAAATCAAGAAGGAAATTTTGTTTATCTTGCTCTCCTTTTCTCTCTCCCTTAGCTCAGCACTTAGCAAAAAAAAAATGAGGGAAGATGGAGCTTAGTTATCTTATAGGAAGACAAGAAGATTAGAGCTAATTGTGACCACAATTTTTGACCAACACTTGGCCTAATCTTGACCACAAAATTTTTCTCCTTCTTTCCCTTGCATATGAGCCACAATTTCGGTCAAGCTTGCTGCCAAGAGAGAAGATATTTTGCTCAAGTTCAATAAATTTGTTTGGTGAGAAAAATGGTGGTCAAGTGGTGCGTTCAATCGGTAGTGCGCGGGACCCGCCGGTTCGCGCCGTTTTTCTTAAAAACTCACGTACTAGGGTTTTTACTTCCCATTCATTAACCTTATCTCATTGCTACCAATCACATATTATTTCTCACTTAAAAGTCACTTTTAATCCTCAAATTTAATCCTTACTCTGTACCGAAAATTCATCCGGCGAAAAATCGCGAAAACCCTAATTTTGCTCCAAACTTGAAACCGAAGCATAAAACCCTATTTTCTAGGTTTACTTACACTTATTGTGAAATAATTGGGTAGTGGGCTTTGACAAATAATAATTTTCAAATAAAAGGGTATATTTGAGAAAAATACAAGAAATTTGCGAGTCCTCACATTCTCTCCCCCTTAAAAAATTTCGTCCTCGAAATTTTACCTTCAGTTGCCTCAGACGAGTCTGGAACTTGTCGGTTGTCTAAAGCATAAACCTTTGCCAGTCCGCTAGTTCCTTTCCCTTCTTCATTCACTTGTGATTTAGCTCCATCCAGTTGCAGAGTATTGCTTTCACGTGACTGTCTCCTCGGACAGTTGCTAACTTGATGATCGCCACTTCCGCAGATTAAATATTTCCGCCCCTTTCTCCAACAATCGCTTTCGACATGATTTGCCTTTCCACAGTACCCACAGACCACGTGAGAAGCCATCTTTTGGCTTTCTCGAAAACTTTTCCCAAATCTGATTTGGTTTTCTTTTGTAGATCCTTCACCTATCGCCCCTAATGTCCATGGTGGGTGGGACAAAAAGTTCACTTTTTGCACTTTGGAAGGGACTCTCGCTTCACTTAATTCCTCCGCTACACTACTCGATGCACTCCTTTTCTGGGTCTGGGAAGCTTTTATCTGTGCTTTTGCAGTCTCGATTCTTTGACTTTTCTCAAGGGCCTCCGTAAACGTATTCACTTGTACTGCCGCTAATGCTTCTTGGAGTTCCAAATTTAATCCCTGTATAAACCGTCTTACTCTTCGCCGTTCTGTGGCCACCAATTCAGAAGCAAACTTGGATAGTTTCGTAAATTTCGTTTCATATTCGGCCACACTTAGCGTTCCCTGGCGTAGTCCAATAAACTCTTCCTCTCTCCTCTCTTGAACTAAAGGAGGGAGGTATTTCTCGTTAAATTCCCTTATGAAATTCGTCCATGTCCATACGGTCTGTTCTCTTTCCCATTTTGCTTTAATAACGTTCCACCATGCTCGGGCCGGTCCTTCAAATTGGAACACCGCAAAGTTTACTTGTCTTTGCTCGGTGTAGTTCAAGACGGTGAAAATATTAATCATGCCCTCTAACCATTGTTCGGCTATATCCGGATCAGATCCTCCAAGAAATTTCGGAGGAGTAAACTTCTGAAACCTCTCAAGAGCCTTATCTTCTCCGATTTCAGGGTTCCGGGGTTGATTCACGGCCATTTGGCCTTGTTGATCCACTAGTCTTGCCAAGATATCTGTCATTTGTTGCATTACCGTTGCCATTGGGTCTTCGGCTTCAACCCTCGTTCCTTGCTCTTGTGCAGATGTTGTTTCTCTTTCCTCTCTTGGCTCTTGAGCTCGTTCATTCCCACGGCCACGTCCACGTCCACGGCTACGTCTCCCGTCCATATAGATGTTTTCCCTCTCTTTTCTTTTCCCCCAAAAGGTAATTTAGTAAATAAACACGATAAGGTTACTAAAGTAACTATTGAGGGCACCAAATATTCAAATAAACATATACCCACATAACACGCCATACCAAGATGACGGATAAGCAAATACACAAATACATATCAAGTTGGACAGATAACCATGTACATACAGGTATACTAACGTCATGTAGTAACAATATACAGGTAAATCAAAAGAAAAAGGTGAAGTCGTCCCAGTATCAGCCCGTCCGGTCTCTCACGTCACTTACTATCCAAACTAGATGTCCCTGATCTCTTGTGCTCATTCTAGTCAGACAAAGCCTGTTCATGTTCCAAAATGTAAGTCCCAAGTATTTAGCAGCACCTCAACTATAGAGTACTCAGGCACGAGAATCCGAAATAAGATAATTCACATCTCGAGCTGCAGTCCTAAGAGTAAACTGTCTACAATCGGAATTCCTACCTGACATACCTATCTATGGTCCTCAGATACCATTAGAAAGATTTAAGGCCTATAACATTCGCAATTCATAGCTTCACTTAGTCCCTCATACTTATTCACCACTTAGTCCAGGGTCACTCCACGTAGAAACCACGCGAAGCAACTATAAATTTTATCCCTCAATCGCTTAACTTTCAAGTCCAATCAAATCCCACAGTCCGGTATCCTAATCTTTAATCTAGGATACACTACAGAGATCTGAAGCCTAAGCTCTGATACCACTTGTAACGACCCCACCTCCCCCTAAGGCGTACCAGAGGGTTCGGCGGGCCGCCTGCCCAGCTCTCGCCGGGACTCAGTCGTTCTTTAATCAAATCCAGAACAAATCACAAGAATAAATAGGGCAGCAATCCAAACTTAAAGTGGAACTTATATACATTGCTATCTCAAAAGGAAGTACAACCATCAAATGTACAAAGGTTCTCACTTCACCATACAACTAGCCAGTGCCAAGCACTAGGGCGAGAACCATTACAAAAGAAACAAAAGACCTAGACTAGGCTAGTCTATGCTCTCATCCTGCTCGCCGTCCCCTATTAAGGAAAACAAAATTAAAGGAGTGAGCTAAAAGCTCAGTGAGGTTCCAAACAGATAATCAAACAATCAAACAATCAATTCACTACATTAAACATGGAGTATCAATAATTCAAGAAACATTTACAATGGAAAGCAATAGTAACATTCATTAAAAGGATACGGCTCACAAGGAGCAATTCGTTCATTCGTTCATTCGTTCTCCTGAAATTTCCCCTTATTCCTCCAATCATTTGAAAATGCATTTTTCGTTTATCAATAAACCCTCGTTCGTTCGTTCGTTCATTCATTCATTCATTCACCCCCGTCCTGGCCGTTGGCCAGTCTCCACCAACCTACAGGGTAATACTCGAGTATACCAAACGTTCACCCAAGTCCCTAATCGCCCGACCGAGTCAGCTTCTGGCTCGAGACGACCGGTAACAAGGGGCAATGGCCAGTTCAGCCCAAAAGACTTACATTCATGCGCAAGTAACATTTCAATCATTAAATCCTTGAAAATTGTACAGTTATTTAGGTCGAGTGCGATAAAGTACACACTCGCCTAGAAAGCTCGTTTTGGAAATCATTAAAAGCAATTAAAACATTAGCAAATGATAACAACAAGCCATAAAGTCAAATAAGGAACACTCACCTAGATATGCAAAATAACGTGCAAAATATCCTTCCGGATATTACCCTTAGTCACTAATGAAACCGAAGGTTGAACAAGAGAACATATTACAGTTTATCGAGCAAAACATTTAAGAGAAACAAAGAAACCCGACTAATTAGGAGTAAAACGTGTAAAGATGACTTTCAAGTAAGAAGAGGGTTGTTTGAACCCCAGGATGAAAAATCATGTTTTAAAATGGAAAACCGGTCATGGTATTGGCCAAACAAAAGTATACAAGTTCAAATAGAAACCTAGCCCTCGAGCGAAAATTTGGGCAGCACGCCCTTTGTGTTTACCTAATTTTCCAGCCATTTTGGCTTCATTATTTTTCATCAACCACAACCCAACATCACACATAAGCAATTCAAGTCAAGAGCCGTTCCATAGGCTCACAATATCATAAGAATAAGAATTACAACAATCACAAGTGCAGAAATTCAACTTAGCACAAGACAGATTTGACGTACGAATGCGGAAATAACATATCCGAAGCTACGCTTATGGGATTGAGACGAAACCTATGCCGTTTCGAAGCTAAGACACAGAGCTACAACATTCATGCAGGTCATGTAGTCCATTTCCTAATGTAACTTAGTCAAATTCTCAAATTACTAAACCAGAAACCAATTCATTGGCTGTTTAAACGCAGAACACTGTAATGGACATATCTCAGAGTACACAAGTCCGAATCAGGTGTTCTTAGAGGCATTTGAAAGCTAATTCAGAATACTACAACTTTCATGTTTTGTCAAAAAGCTAAATCAGAATGGATCCTAGTCGAAAAACGTGATAAACTGGACTTAACTGATCACACGGACTGCTTGGGAAATACTTAAAATAGTAAGGGTATTTTGGACTTTTCACGTCCTACGTTGCTCTAATTGAGCTGAAATTTTGTAGGCACCTATAAAATACCATTCTCTACAACTTTCCTTCTTTGACCTAAGGCCAATTCGGCCTCTAACATAGGGATTCAAATTCGGACAGAATGTTGGGAAAAATTTTCCAGATTCTGGAATTTTTTGTAAACAATGGAACTTTCTTTAATTTCTTGGTCTAATCACTACCAAAGCCTCTCTTATAACCTTAATTTCAGCATATATACTTCATACAACAAATTGGGCAGAAATTCATCAAGCCCTAGTTCATCATATAAATTGGGGAAAACTTCCAAATTCATCACACCCACTTGCATAATCATGAAATCAAGCCAAAACTTAAGCTAAAACACATCTTAAAGCAAGATTCAAAGCAACAAAGATCATGATCAAATGTTGGTACCTCAAAAGCAAGGCTTGGTAGAGTGATCCTTCACCCCCTTTGATATTTCTTGGTTCTTCAAGCTTTCCAACTCACACTTAGTACTTTAATCGGTTTAGAATTGGATTTCTTACTTGGGTTGAAGCAAATCAAGAAGGAAATTTTGTTTATCTTGCTCTCCTTTTCTCTCTCCCTTAGCTCAGCACTTAGCAAAAAAAAAATGAGGGAAGATGGAGCTTAGTTATCTTATAGGAAGACAAGAAGATTAGAGCTAATTGTGACCACAATTTTTGACCAACACTTGGCCTAATCTTGACCACAAAATTTTTCTCCTTCTTTCCCTTGCATATGAGCCACAATTTCGGTCAAGCTTGCTGCCAAGAGAGAAGATATTTTGCTCAAGTTCAATAAATTTGTTTTGTGAGAAAAATGGTGGTCAAGTGGTGCGTTCAATCGGTAGTGCGCGGGACCCGCCAGTTCGCGCCGTTTTTCTTAAAAACTCACGTACTAGGGTTTTTACTTCCCATTCACTAACCTTATATCATTGCTACCAATCACATATTATTTCTCACTTAAAAGTCACTTTTAATCCTCAAATTTAATCCTTACTCTGTACCGAAAATTCATCCGGCGAAAAATCGCGAAAACCCTAATTTTGCTCCAAACTTGAAACCGAAGCATAAAACCCTATTTTCTAGGTTTACTTACACTTATTGTGAAATAATTGGGTAGTGGGCTTTGACAAATATTAATTTTCAAATAAAAGGGTATATTTGAGAAAAATACAAGAAATTTGCGAGTCCTCACACATGCTCAGCCCCTCCATTTTTGCTTTCTTTGTCAGTTAACCCCAAAGTTTTAGGGACTTCATAACTCGACCCCATATTTTTTATAATCCTTTCGATCACGTCCTTATTTATCGCATTCCGAACCCCTCAGGTTTCCCTTATTCTGACAGGACCTAAAAATTGGAAAAGTTGAACTCATTTCATCCTTTTAATTTTTTTTAAGTAGTCTCTTGGATAGATTAATTCTTGATTTTAGGTCATAATTGTGGCTTAATAATTTCAGTTGATTTGCTAATCTTGTTGGGTTTAGTATTGGTTTAGGTTGTGGGTAACAACATTTGTTCGGATTTGTAAATGTGGGTTTAATCTATTTTGTTTGGGTTTCTAGTATGGGTTTAGGAGGTAAAAACCCACTCTTTTGATTGGTTTTGTTTATTGGAATGTGAAGGCTGATCCACTCCACTTGCCTTGGGTTTCGATTGGGCTGGGGGAGGTTTTTGGCCCAAACAAATAAATAAAATAGCCCAGTGGCTTGATCCATTAAGAAACCAGAGAATGAATTTGTAGATCAGTCCCTGTATTTTTCTTTAATTTCACTATGGCCGTACAAACTTTTAATGCTTTCAATTGGGTCCCTAATTTAATTGCAAATAGGCCCCTGAATTTTATTTTTCTTTAATTGCGACCCCAGATTTTTGTGATGATTATAATTTGACCCCAAAACTTTATTAATTTTTGTAATCAAGTCCTTCATTGTTTTAATTTCCTGAATATAGGTTGTTTACATGATTTTAATTGATTCAATTTCATGATTATTTGTTAATTAAAGTGATGCCTTGACCCTTTCTTTGTTTTTGGAGGGTAAATAAGTGATTTCATTTCATTAGAGCTCCAACTTCAAGGGAAGTAATCTCTATCTCCTTGATTTTATTTTCCAACGTGCTCCTATGTGCCTACGTGACTTTACATGTTTAAACTGCATGTCCTCTTAAATGTTTTTATTTATTATTTGATATATTGGCTTTAGTTTTTGTATATTTATTTTAGCTCAATTTCGATCATTTGAAAGGCACTTGAATGCCGAGTTGTAATAGTTAGGGGTTTATTTATTTATTTTTATTCTTTCCTCCTTTTAGATTGTAGTAGGGCCTCTCAAGTGTAATAAGTAGGGTTTTATTCGCGTTATTTGTTTTGAGTGTGCTTGTGTGTGAGAACCCGTAAAACCCTAATTATTTTCCTAGGGTTTATTTCCCCTTAATTGCATGTTTTCTGCATTTTCTGGCTTAGAAATATTTTCTTAGTGGATTTTATGAGCAATTATAGTTTTTAGATGATTTTTCTAGCATTGGAGAATTTTTAGAAAATTAAGAATATATATTGGACGTGGGACCCACTAGTGCGAAAAGTTCGGAAAAATTCGGCCAATTAGGTTAAATTCCGGATACTGTGTAAAATTTATCGGGTGTTAAGAGATAAGTAGAGTGTGTGAAGAGATTGATGTGAGAGAGAAAAGAAAGATAAGAATGCATTTATGGAGGTGACAAGTGTCACCTTCTCATTTGTTGGACTTTAAGAAACACTATTCACTTTCTTGACTTTTTTGACCAAAGGATTAAATATCAAAAAAATGCACAAAAATCACCATTTTCTTACCTCTTATGGCCGGCCCTCTCCTTGCAAAGAAGAAAGGAATTTCTCCAACTTTCAAGCTTCCATAAGCTTCAATCTTCCATAAACAAAAGCTTAGACTAGATTTCACTCCATAAAATCCTTCCTTCTAGTGCTAGTAAGTTGTTTGGTGAAGTTTGTTTGAAGAGCTAAGGTGTCCAACATCTTCATCTCTCTTGTTTCTTGGTAAGTGAGGCTTGAAACACCCTACTACACCTAATGATGCTTATGTTATGCGTATTAGTGATTAGAGTGCTGAAATTTCTGGTTTTATCTTGGTTTGAAGTGATTTGGTGAAGTTTTTATTTTATTGATGATTTTTCTGGTTTAATTGGATTATGATGGTGTGGTTGTTTATGATGATTGGCAATGGCCTATAATGACTCTAGTGGGTGTGAAATGTGGATAAATACAACTAATTTTGGATTTGGAGTGCATTGTGAAAAGTTAGGGTTTGAAAATCCCCAATTCTGTCCGGTTTTAGATCATAGGGTTAGAGACCGAATTAGACTTTACTCAAAACATAAAAGTTGTAGGTATTGATGTGTTCGAGGTGCCTGTAAAATTTCAGGGCATTTGGATTAGTGTAGAGTGAGTTATGATGAAATTACTGTAGCTATTCTGCTTTGGTCAGAATGCGAAAACTGTGATAGTAATTGGCCATTTTGACTGGAATTGGTTTGGATTTTGGAGTTGGTGTCTTCTGATGAAATGTAGCTGGATGTCTTAGCTAACTTATGCCTTTGGAATTTCGGCATTTGGACTTGTATGGACTGAGATATACCGATTACAGTTTTCTGTGTTTTGCAAACCTATTTTGGTGATTCTGGTATAGTATTTTGCATATTTGACCTAGTTGTGTTAGGAACTGGATTGAGTGACCTTCTACATTGTTGTATCTCTGTTTCTTGGCTTCGAAATGGTGGGTCTTATACCCCCATCCGATAATTGTAGTGAGAGTTGTGCCATTACCGCATTATGAGGTCAAATCCGGTTTTCTTATCAAGGCTTAAGTTAAAGCCCTCTCTTAATTTCTGGTTTGTTATCATGCTTGTATATGTTTATAAAACCCTATTGGGGTTGTGATTTGGTGTTGTTTATGGCTCGGTATGGAGTCTTATTATATGTGTTACATGTTCTAGGGCGTGACGGTAACTCACGACGTCTTGGTGATCGTGGTGCATGAAACACCATTTACTTGCTTGGTGAGTATACTACTCACTTATTTGTTACAATGTGACTTCGTGCTATGTGAATTGTTGCCTTGAAGGCTTATTTGGTTATTGGAAATGATTGAGGTGGGGGTGTACTTGACCGCCCTCACCCCTTGTAATTTCCTTTATAGCTATTTACCGTTTTACTGAAATACTGCATTTGTTATATGAGATACTGAATTCCATGTATGGAAACTGAATTGGTGTCGTTTGGGACGATTGTCCAACGGCTTTACTGTATCACTGAGCTCAACCCCGTTTGGTAGTCAATTGGATCGAGCCGGCGAGGGTTTGGTCGTGAAAATTGTCATGCCACGGGGACTGTACTGGGGAACCTTGTGGTAATGAGACCCTTGGTTCCGGTATACTCGAGTATTACCAAAAGCTACTGAATTGGAGTGCGGGCCCGGTTGGGGTATGTAGGGTGGAAGGAATGGAAGTAAAGAGAGGTCTACGGTTTGGTACTTGTAACATTGACGGAGGGTCAATGGGATGGGATCAAGATTACAAGCGTGGAAATAGGCTCTTGAGAGCCGACTGTATCCTTTTACTGTTTTGCTTCATTGCTTATTTGTATACGTTAAGTGATCGGTTATGCTATAGGCTATTGGTTGCTAATGTGATAGTTGCTCACTGGGCTTTAGCTCATACCGTGCCATTTGTTTTCCTTACAGGAAAATGAAAACTTTTGGAAAGGGTTGTGATGGTTGGATGCAAGTTGAGCTCTTGTATATGTATTTTGAATTGCTCCTTGAGGGTGAAAACCCTAAGTGCTTTGTTTCCACCAATGTTTGGTGTGTAAATGGCTACTTGTATATGTATGAACTAAATGGATATTATGGTAGGCCGTATGGCTTGTAAATGTTGATTTCCAATGTATATATATGTTTGGTTGGTGTTTGGACGGATTTCGGATCTCTACGCTTTTCAAACGGAAAAGAAAAAATTTTGGCGAGGATGAACAGGGCCAAATCCGGCCAGAAACTGGCCGGATTGAAGGCCGGATTGCTTGAAAAAAAAAAGAGAAATCCGGCCAGTGCTCTCGGCCTGATATCCGGCCAGACAATCCGGCCGGAATCTTGGCCGGATTGCCGGCCGGATTGCGAGGGAAAAATGAAAATTTTTGGGATGCTCTCTGGCCAGTATCCGGCCAGGAATCCGGCCGGAAATCCGGCCAGATTCCAGCCGGATTCTGACGTGTCTTCTACTGTTCATTTCGGCTTCAATTTTCGTTTTTTTTTATTTTGTGTTTTTGACTTGTTTGCGCGCATTGTTATGTTCCGGAACGTAATAGACCAACGTAATCTGTACCGTTAGTCCTGGCGAGAGCTGGGCAGGCAGTCCGCTAACCCCTTTGGTTCGCCTTAGGGGAAGTTGGGGCTGTCACATTGTGCATGCCTACGTGCTATGTGTTTAATTGCTTTCCCTAGGCCTTTGCATCTAGATAAGCATGTTTATGTGCTACGTGCTACGTGAAACTATGTGTTTTGCATGCCTACTTGCTCTAGCATTATATCTTATCATGTGGATGAATGCACGTCACCGTGGCTAGTCCAATGCTAGTCATGGTCTTCCCCTCGAACTCTCACAAGTCCAATACTTGTAAATGAGCGTTAGTAAAGGACTAGTCCAACGCTAGACCCAATAGGGCCGTCCCCCTTTTCCGCTAGTGTCATATCTGCATGCCTTCACTACATTTCATTCATTCTTCCTTTAAGTATTTCTTATTTCGCATGCTCACCTAACCTTTTCCCTACACATTTAGGGCTGCATTCTCATTTTAGACTAGCTCATTTGCTTGCATAGGTTGGGGAGTTACCCCTTGGATATGGGATATGGACGAGTTTGGCTTTTCTAGCCTTAGCACGCTTGTATTCCCTCTATTAAAGGGAACATTGAAAGTCACGAGTATAAGTCCCCCGCACCCATTATGATGCATTCCTTTAGGTCATACATATTGATATATTATTATTTTCTTTACTTTTTCTTTCTTTCGAGTCTCATGACTTGCATTATTCGTGACTTCTTCGAAGTGTCTTTATTGGGCGTCACAATTAATGTGATTGATACCAAATAAGCTTTGAAGATACATTTCGACCCCCCGACACCCTCCTAGGTCTAGGGTATGCATTCATATAGTACATCCAAATGTGATAAATCTTAAGGGTAAAATAAGAAAATTTTTGACTAAATCGCGCAACTAGTCTTGGCTAGGTTGAAAGGGTGCCTTGGATTCTTATCATTGCCTTCCCTTTCTTCAAATGTGACTCCCGAATCTTTTTCTCTGATTTTCGTAGATTTGGAGTCGTTTAAAAAGGATTTTTCTACTTTTTCTTTAAAAATTCATTTTTAGGTGACTCGGTATACCTTAACTCTATACCAAGTGGCGACTCCATTTCTCCTTCAAAAAACCCTTTTTAAACTATATTTTGGGTCAAATCGTCGCATTTTCAAGTCCCATTTAGATCCATGTTTTTTTATTTTCTTTTTAAATCAAAAATTCATTTTCCAATCAAAAATTGAATCAAAAGCCATTTTTCCTAAACTTCATCTTTTATTTTTCTTATTAAAAAATGGGGCGCGACAGCTGGCGACTCCACTGGGGACTTAGAGAGTCCAATCAAATTTGATTTAGTAAATCCTTTTCTTCTTTTAACCTTTTCATATATCGCATTTTGGATGTTTAGGGTTGCATTTTGCCTTTTTTAGGATTTTTACATTTTGCGCGTATCAACTCACTCCCTCGCACATTTGCGTACGATTGATTTGATGGATGAGTGATTTATTTATGTGATCCCGTACTTTGCATTGCATTTGGGTGGGGGGAATTTTACCCTAGAGCCTCGCGTTGGTTCTCGATCCCTCCCCTCCAAACGAAGCACTTCATACGTGCATACATAGTTTTAGTCACCCTATTTTTCTCTTTATCGTGGGTGCTATCCCACATCTCCCTGTAGGATTAGGATCGATTTCCTTAGGTAAGCAGATGGTGTGCACTGCGCCTATAGCGATGCCTAAGGGATCACTCGAGCCACCGACCGAAGGCCCTGGGAGTGATGACCCTTCGCCTTTAGGTCTGAAGGCTTGGGAGCCGAAACCTTATCGAGTTTAGATGCATTAGTGAGCCAAACCTCATGCATCCATATTAGAATTACCTAGGGTAGAGTCTGCCTCACCCTATTAGGGACACCATTCATGAGGGGAGGGATCCAACCCCTCTATTCCTTTTATTGCTTTACCTCTTTGTATTGCTTTGCTACAAATGTGTTATATGTATTTATCTGATTGAACTAACTTCTCTTGGTTTTTTGTCTCCATTGCATTCATAAGCCCTAGAAAAATAAGAGTCCTGGCATGGTACTCTCTAGGAGCCTACCTTATTTGATGTGACACGTTTAAATTCAATGTTTCGCATTTTCAGCATAAATACATGTCATTTTAGGCTCACCCCGACATACGAAAGGTGGTTCCCTTTAGGTCACGTTTTCATTTGTATACTACATGTTTACGCGCTTTAATAAACTGGCATCATGCATCCACCTTAGAAGGGAATGCCATTTAGGGAATCTCGTGTTAGGAACAAACCGCCCTATGTCTCGAATATATAATCCAATGAGACTTGCACGTTTATATTTCCTGTACTGTCCGAAGGGGTAGTGCACGAGATAAGGTAGGATCCGATCTTTTCAAAGACGGCAAAGCAATTTTTTGCACATTGGAATATTGGCATCTAACAATCATTTTTTGGCCATTTTAAACAAAATTGGTAAGAAATTCCCTTGCGTAAATGACATTAACTTGAAGAAATTCACAAATGATTCCTCATTGTTGAGACGATAAATGTAGAGGCCAAATCTTGATTTTAGGAGGCTCATAGACTAATGCATTGTAATGATTTTGTAAAACTACCAATGGGTAGATGATTCAATCGATTTTTGAATAAACCATCAATTTCATCCAATCCAGTTTGTCAATTCATTCAATTTTAGGGCAATCTAATCATTTTTGAATAAATCATTAACTCCATTTCATTCATTTGGCCAATTTACCCATTTTTAGGGCAATCGAGTCGATTTTGAAGAGATCATCAGTTTCATTCAATTCAGCTGACCAGTCTGCCTAGTTTTAGGGCAATTCGGTCGATTTTGAATAAATCATCATTTCACTCGATCTGTTTGGTCAATTGATTTCATTCAATTCATTTGATTAGTTTAATTCATTTTTAGGGTTATCCATTTAATTTCAAATAAATAATCAAGTTTCATTCAATGCATTTGACCATTTTACCCTTTTTAAGGTAATCTAGTCAATTTTGAATAAATCATCAATTTCATCCTATCTATTTGACTTGTTTATTCCCTTTAGGGTTTAAATTTAAGTTCACTGAATAAATTAGTCAAGACATTGTCATTCTTTCAAGAGTAAGCTTTCTTTCACATATCATATGTTTGATCAAAGCAAGCAATCCATTCGGACTTTGTCCTCATTTTTAGGACAAATGTCTCTTCTTACTCCAATTGGTCAAACTTTTTCATATTATTTTTCACTTAATCAGTGGATCGGATTCATCAGGTATTGTATGGTGCCTACCCTAGAGGATTGCATTTTCATGCTAGGCCTACCCTTGGCATAAAAGGGCTTCCCCATAGAGCATGCATATCGGTTTTACAATTTTGCTTGCTAACTCTGGATATTTTTCTTTTGTTTTTCCCCCTCCCCTGCATTCATAAAAAATATTTTAATAAGGTGAAAATATTTTTCTATGTCTGCTAAAATTTGAAAATTGCAGGTATTACTTGATTCTTGGGCAAGTCTTGCAATGAAAACATGAAGAATCTATCTGCAAGCGTTAGGCTAAAGCCTCTGAGGGACTTTATAATTGTTTTTCAAAGGGAAATTCTGTTTATTGGATTTGTTAATACATTTTTGTTCCAAAAGAAAGGAAAAGAAAATATGTATATGTGGAGCTCATTAGAAGTTTTTCTCTTCTCATTTATATTATAATTGAACGAGAAATTTTGTTTTAAAATTTTTTCAGCAATAAAGTTTTTGGACAATTATTGTTTTGTATGTATTCATGTACATTTCTTTCTTTTGCTCATTGGAGATTTCATGATGAATTTTAAGAAATAAAACTAAATTAAGAATTTTCAACCTCTTGCCTAAAAATTCACAAGATTAGTGATCCACATTGTACAATAAGAGTGTCTGGAATTAAAAGAAGCCACTCAAACTAATAGGTCATTCAAAAGTCCCAATGAGATACCTTTTCTCCTTCACAAAAGCACCCCAAAATAAAATCAGTCACAGTGACTAATAAAATGCAAATTGGGGCAATCTTTGCTTGAAAAATGTCCATTGTGCCTAATTATATTCAATTCACATCTAAGTAAAAGCAAAATGTGCATTATTCTTGTTTGTTTTGGAAATTTGAAATGATACTTCGAGCGCTCGTTTCTCTACCCATACAAATTTTATCATTTGCTTTCCCATTTGAGCCTTTGAAAGAATAATTTCGTTTCAAATAAGAGCCTTAATGATCACTACCCTACATTGGAAAGTTCTTAGATATAAAAAAAGGAGTGAATTTTCAATGACCATTTCATTACTTTGGTTGTCATGAGGTGTAAGAATAATGCTTTGGCCATCGTTTCTACAACCTAAACACTTATTATCCCTTGCATCCTCATTTGAGCTAAAACGGGTGTTTTTTTTCAAAAGCACTTACGATCACACCCCACATTGGGGAAGGAGATTGGAGAATTTTCCAAAAGGGGAAAAATGCTAGAATTAAAAGAAAAGAGGGAATCACAAATTGGAGAAATTTGATTCTACCTGGGCTTCAATTTTGAAAAAAAGAAGAAAAGAAAAGAAAGAAAGAGAAAAGAAAAGGAAGAGTTTTGTCCGGCGGATCACCTATGTTTTCACAGATATGGATGAACGGGAGTCATCCTCAGTTAATTAATTCTGGTACATGCAAGGAATTTCGCATTAATGAAAGTTTCCCTTCAGAGTTAATGTAAGGAACATAATGAAAAGTCAGGTCTTCTTCTTTTCCAATCAAACATTCTATCCCTAGTTATCCCTTTTGAGCCTTCAGAATAAAATATTTCATTTGGCAATTCCTGAAAATCGCAAACCCCACACTGGGGCAAGTTTGAGTTGAAAAGAAAAGAAAAGTCTCAAGAGGTGAAAAGTGATAAAGCAACAAAATCAAAAGACAAAAGAAAAAAGAGAACCCGGTTAAGTATAAACTGAGGCAAATTTTAAAAAAAAATTCAAAAAGAATGGCAGAAGGACGGAAAAGAGAACAAAATGAAAGAGAAAAGAGCCTCAATTGAGAATAAATTGGGGCAAGTTCTGATTTAATCCTAAAAAGAGGGTTGTTACAATAATTCGATCTCAGATCAGTTAAACCACTTCTAAAATCCGCTTTCAAACCTTAACTTTTCTAAGCACCCTACTAGACCCCATTACAAAAGCCGAAAGTCCTGACTTCTGTTCTTTGCATTATCTCTGTCAAGAAATTTTCTAATTGGCAAGTGATGATCATATACTGATGCCAAGAAATTTTGTAGACGTACTTCTGAATTGATTAGCTATGAATTTGATAGTACTTGTCATGTGAAAACCCGCAAGGATGCCGTTAAAAAAAAAAAAGAAGAAGAGAGAGGAAAAAAGCGAGCGAAATAAATGCAAATGAAATACAAAAGATTTGATGGTGAAGTGCCTGTTGAGTGGTGATAAAGTCACCAAATCTAAGATTTTTGAGTTCAAAATAGGGGCAATTCTGGAAAAATGCGATGTTCAGTGCAATGTCCTTGAGAATTTTATTCCTTTAACTATCGTTTTCAAGCCACATTACAAGCTCATCAAGTTCATCGTTGACTTATCCCTCATGACAACTCGAAACAAGGATTATGCTTCTGAGAAATCCATTAATCATTTGTGATCTTAAGGCTATAACCTGTTTCCACATGTTTAGCTATCGTTTCTGCCGATACGATTACAAGCCTAAAAAGCTTTAATGTGACTAAATTTTCTTGAGAAATAGGGGTGACAAACTATTTGCTTTCACTAAGATGTGATATGGAATGGATTACATACCATTGGGCATAAGAATAAGACAAATCCTAACCTCTTATTTTTCCTTAGCCACCTCAAAATCAGAAATAAAGTTACTTGATTGGTCCTGAAAGATGAGCCAACAAGAAATGGTGACCCATTACCCAAAGCATCGATGCTAAAGTGAGGAAGAAATTTTTTGTAATTTGACATTATTTTGATAAATTCATTATGAAATTTTCTGTATGAGTTTAAGCAAGACGTTCAATTTTCTTCACATTATATAGGAAACACAGTTTCTTATTTTGTTCAAATAAATGGAGAGTCATCCAAACAAAATTTTTGCAATCAAATGGGCCCACACTGGGGCAAATTCTTTTATTTGTGAGATTTCGCAAAATAAGCCCACACTGGGGTAAATTTTATAACACGTTTGAGAATTTCGTCCAAGAGTCAAATAAGACATTTTCGAATCAATCACATTATTCTTTTCATGAAATTTAAGTACATGTTGTATTTTGATAAGCCCCCTGTGCAGGTATTTATGGCTGAAATGATGAAAAAGCATCTATTGTGGTGGAAGGCCGATAGCGGAAAAGTCAAGCAAGAAGAAAGAAGAAGAAAGGGTTTGACACTGGGGCAAATTATTTTTGAAAAAAATTCTCTCGAAAATATCAAAAATCAAAAAATAAAAAAAAATCAAAAACAAAAAAACAAAAATAAAAAAAAAATCAAAAATCAAAAGTCAGAAAATCAGAAAAATCAAAATAAATCAAAATCAATTTCTTGTTTCTTATTTAATTCTTGTTGGCAATGTCTCAGCGTATGCCGCGCACCCTTCTATCCCCCCCTTTTCTTGACAATCACACTTAATTTCTTAAACGACAGAAGGCAGGCTTGGGTGTTGATCCCACTGGCCAATTAAAACAATGTCGGCAGGCTCGAGTATGGATCCCACTGACCAATCGAAGGCAGGCTCGGATGTTGATCCCACTGATCAATCGAAGGCAGGCTCGGGTGTTAATCCCACTGACCAATTATTGATCCAAGTGATCAATTGAAGGCAGGCTCGGGTATGGATCCCACTGACCAATCGAAGGCAGGCTCGGGTGTTGATCCCACCGACCAATTATTGATCCAAGTGACCAATTGAAGGCAAGCTCGGGTATGGATCCCACTGGCCAATCGAAGGCAGGCTCGGGTGTTGATCCCACTGACCAATTATTGATCCAAGTGACCAATCGAAGGCATGCTCGGGTGATGATTCCACTGACCAATTATTGATCCAAGTGACCAATTGAAGGCAGGCTCGCGTATGGATCCCACTGACCAATCGAAGGCAGGCTCGGGTGTTGATCCCACTGACCAATTATTGATCCAAGTGACCAATCGAAGGCAGGTTCGGGTGTTGATTCCACTGACCAATTATTGATCCAAGTGACCAATTGAAGGCAGGCTCGGGTATGGATCCCACTGACCAATTGAAGGCAGGCTCGGGTGTTGATCCCACTGACCAATTATTGATCCAAGTGACCAATTGAAGGCAAGCTCGGGTATGGATTCCACTGACCAATCGAAAACAGGCTCGGGTATGGATCCCACTGACCAATCGAAGGCAGGCTCGGGTGTTGATCCCACTGACCAATTATTGATCCAAGTGACCAATCGAAGGTAGGATCGGGTGTTGATCCCACTGACCAATTATTGATCCAAGTAACCAATTGAAGGCAGGCTCGGGTGTTAATCCCACTGACCAATTGAAGGCAGGCTCGAGTACTGATCCCACTAACCAATTGACCAATCGAAGGCAGGCTCGGGTGTTGATCCCACTGACCAATTATTGATCCAAGTGACCAATTGAAGGCAGGCTCGGGTGTTGATCCCACTGACCAATTGAAGGCAGGCTTGGTTGCTGATCCCACTGACCAACCGACCAATCATCAAGGCAGGCTCGGGTTCAATCCCACTGAGCGATAGATCATCAAAGCAGGTTCGGGTGCTATCCCACTGACCGACCGATTATCAAGGCAGGGTTGGGTTGTATCCCACTGACCGTTTTATTTTGTTGAATTTCATTGTCACTAAACATGGGTTAGTCCCACTAGTGTGCATTTCACCACATTGCCATTGAACATATGCATTACATCTTATCGTTACACATGGGTCAGTCCCACTAACACTTCATTTCAGTATACTTCATCCCGTCATCATTAAATATTGCATCAATCTCACTAACATGTGTTTTGTTTTTATATATCCGTCAGCATGGGGTCTAACCCACTGACGTGTCTTTTGTACATCATTTCAGGATCAGATTTTTGTCCAATCAACCTCGGCAGGCTAGGGTTTTATCCCACTGACCTTTTTATGTTTGTTACAGTGCATGGCAAAATAATTACAGGTAAGTATTTGGTGTCTACGTCTTTGTCTCGAATTTGTTCGAAACTCAGACAAAGAGGGGCAAACTGTAGACACCAAAAGTTTAGCTTTTCATTTATTATTATTATTATTTTTTTTATTTTGGTGATTTTTGTTTATTTTGTTATTGTTATTTTTTGTTTGTTTCATCTTATTTTCATTTTTGTTAAGAAAATTGCTTTATTATTATTCATTGGAAAAATCAAAGGGACAAAAACAAGACAGATAAGCCTATTTTGGGGGTTTGAAATTTGGGCCTTTCATCTTAGGTTTAGTTTTGGGGGTGTTTTAAAGAGGCATGAAATAGCCGCAGCCAAGAGGGGAGGTTAAGGGGACAAAACCAAAAAGGGAAAAATAGAGAACCGAGAGGGAAGCTCGGTTGAAGAGAAAACGGAGGGTAAGAAGCAAAGCCTCAGAGGCGGGGGTCTGAGCAGCTGCAAACGCTGATGCAGTCAAGTCAAATTTCTGGAAGCCTAAGCTTTAAGGGGACCTTGAGCTGAGAAGATGAAGTGGTCTAAGGAGGAGGAACAAGAAAAATCAAAGGGGGGTTTTGAGAGGAAGGCTTCGGATAGAGGAGGCAAGAGCCTAGGAGGAAAAGCAGAGTGAAAGAAAAGAGCGGGAGGCTTCGGCTGAACGGAGGAAGAAAAAGAAAAGACTGCGCGGTGGAAAAGAGAGGCTCGCGCCGCCTGCCCAAGCCACCACCAGCCCGCATCCGCTACTGCTGCTGTCTGTCATCGTCACCACCGCGCACAACCTCCTTGGCCGTTGCCGCTCTCGGCAAATCTAGATGAAAACTCTCAGGTGAAGTCAAACTTCGTCATCTTCCAATTCCAATTCACTGTCTTCATCTTCGTCATAGCCGCCGTCGCCGCCGATCAAATAAGAGCACTGTAAGTTGACCCTTTTCCTTTGAATTTCAGTTTTTCCTCAAGCAAAAGTTTTGGAAAGTTTTCCAAACGGGTTTGCCGTGACTTTGTTGTGCAATTTTCCTGTTAATTAGCGTAAATTTCTGAATACATATGCTTATATGCGGATTGGACTAGAATTTGATTGGGTTTGCTGATGATTTTGGGGCCGGTTATACCATCAATTAGACAAAGCATTAGTGGTTTTTCTTTTGCCTAACTGTTGTTCGATGAAATGCCTGATCGAAAGTCCTAGTTTGAAACATGATTTGTTTACATTTCACGTATGAAGAAACCGGATAAGTCAGCTAGCTCATCTATTTGCATTTGAGAAATCTGGTGTTTTGGGTCACGCACGTTGTCTCTTAAACCTTTCCTTCATGGCTGTTTTTCTTTTCAGTTGGGTAGGTTTGTGTTTTAAGAACCTGTTCTCTTGTCAAAATTGGGATAACTCCATTGATATTCTTAAGACTAGAGGGCTGCATTTTTGATTCGTCAAAGGGGGCATGCTGTCATTGTTTTTCTTTCTTTCATTGCCGTGCTTCGTTATTGTGCAAACATTCAAATAGCCGAGAGTTGCTGTAACCATATTAGCATGGCCCCTGTGCAAAGTTTGTTGTTGAGACAATGTCGATACAAGTTCCTTCATTATGTCCTTTTGCTGCATTTTCTTTATTTTTAAATCTGTTGGGATGTATTTTGAAGTAATGGAATCTGGGTTGGCTAATGGGTCTGCGAGCAGCTCAAGGTTGTTTCTTTTGGTTTCCTTTGTGCGTGATTTGGGTTGAAAAATCGTTGGGAATGCAAAGTATAGGATTTGGCCTTAATGATACAATGCATGTTTGCTTGTTGGGTGAAAGAATGTTGTCTTTTTGGTTTCATTTTTTGCGTTTAGCATGATGCTGAAAAATGCAAGTTGCAGCTAGTTGGTTGCTAAAAGGCTTCATCAATTGCTGAAATCTTCTGTTGCATAAGTTTTCTTCGAGCTCGCATGAAAGTTTCACAAGGATTTGCATATTTTTCTGTTATATTTTGTGTTGAATGTGGAAATTTTTGGCTTTGGCTGCTTAGTTTAAAGTTTGGACAAATCTCCACTTGTGAAATGGAAATGCAGTAGATGTTCATGATTGATAGTAGAAGCTTTCTCCGTAGCCTTTTGCATGAAATTTGCATTGCATGCTCAGCCCCTCCATTTTTGCTTTCTTTGTCAGTTAACCCCAAAGTTTTAGGGACTTCATAACTCGACCCCATATTTTTTATAATCCTTTCGATCACGTCCTTATTTATCGCATTCCGAACCCCTCAGGTTTCCCTTATTCTGACAGGACCTAAAAATTGGAAAAGTTGAACTCATTTCATCCTTTTAATTTTTTTTAAGTAGTCTCTTGGATAGATTAATTCTTGATTTTAGGTCATAATTGTGGCTTAATAATTTCAGTTGATTTGCTAATCTTGTTGGGTTTAGTATTGGTTTAGGTTGTGGGTAACAACATTTGTTCGGATTTGTAAATGTGGGTTTAATCTATTTTGTTTGGGTTTCTAGTATGGGTTTAGGAGGTAAAAACCCACTTTTTTGATTGGTTTTGTTTATTGGAATGTGAAGGCTGATCCACTCCACTTGCCTTGGGTTTCGATTGGGCTGGGGGAGGTTTTTGGCCCAAACAAATAAATAAAATAGCCCAGTGGCTTGATCCATTAAGAAACCAGAGAATGAATTTGTAGATCAGTCCCTGTACTTTTCTTTAATTTCACTATGGCCGTACAAACTTTTAATGCTTTCAATTGGGTCCCTAATTTAATTGCAAATAGGCCCCTGAATTTTATTTTTCTTTAATTGCGACCCCAGATTTTTGTGATGATTATAATTTGACCCCAAAACTTTATTAATTTTTGTAATCAAGTCCTTCATTGTTTTAATTTCCTGAATATAGGTTGTTTACATGATTTTAATTGATTCAATTTCACGATTATTTGTTAATTAAAGTGATGCCTTGACCCTTTCTTTGTTTTTGGATGGTAAATAAGTGATTTCATTTCATTAGAGCTCCAACTTCAAGGGAAGTAATCTCTATCTTCTTGATTTTATTTTCCAACGTGCTCCTATGTGCCTACGTGACTTTACATGTTTAAACTGCATGTCCTCTTAAATGTTTTTATTTATTATTTGATTTACTGGCTTTAGTTTTTGTATATTTATTTTAGCTCAATTTCGATCATTTGAAAGGCACTTGAATGCCGAGTTGTAATAGTTAGGGGTTTATTTATTTATTTATATTCTTCCCTCCTTTTAGATTGTAGTAGGGCCTCCCAAATGTAATAAGTAGGGCTTTATTGGTGTTATTTGTTTTGAGTGTGTTTGTGCATGCCTACGTGCTATGTGTTTAATTGCATTCCCTAGGCATTTGCATCTAGATAAGCATGCTTATGTGCTACGTGCTACGTGAAACTATGTGTTTTGCATGCCTATTTGCTCTAGCATTATATCTGATCATGTGAATGAATGCACGTCACCGTGGCGAGTCCAATGCTAGTCATGGTCTTCCCCTCGAGCTCTCACAAGTCCAATGCTTGTAAATGAGCGTTAGTAAAGGACTAGTCCAACGCTAGACTCAATAGGGCCGTCCCCCTTTTCCGCTAGTGTCATATCTGCATGCCTTCATTACATTTCATTCATTCTTCCTTTTAGTATTTCTCATTTCGCATGCTCCCCTAACCTTTTCCCTACACATTTAGGGCTGCATTCTCATTTTAGACTAGTTCATTTGCTTGCATAGGTTAGGGAGTTACCCCTTGGATATGGGATATGGACGAGTTTGGCTTTTCTAACCTTAGCACGCTCGTATTCCCTCTATTAAAGGGAACATTGAAAGTCACGAGTATAAGTCCCCCGCACCCACTATGATGCATTCCTTTATGTCATACACATTGATATATTATTATTTTTTTTACTTTTTCTTTCTTTCGAGTCTCATGACTTGCATTATTCGTGACTTCTTCGAAGAGTCTTTATTGGGCATTACAATTAATGTGATTGATACCAAGTAAGGTTTGAAGATACATTTCGACCCCCCGACACCCTCCTAGGTCTAGGGTATGCATTCATATAGTATATCCAAATGTGATAAATTTTAAGGGTAAAATAAGAAAATCTTTGACTAAATCGCGCAACTAACCTTGGCTAGGTCGAAAGGGTGCCTTGGATTCTTATCCTTGCCTTCCCTTTCTTCAAATGTGACTCCCGAATCTTTTTCTTTGATTTTCGTAGACTTGGAGTCATTTAAAAAGGGTTTTTCTACTTTTTCTTTAAAAATTCATTTTTTGGTGACTCGGTACACCTTAACTCTATACCAAGTGGCGACTCCATTTCTCCTTCAAAAAACCCTTTTTAAACTATATTTTGGGTCAAATCGTCGCATTTTCAAGTCCCATTTAGACCTATATTTTTTCATTTTCTTTTTAAATCAAAAATTTATTTTCCAATCAAAAATTGAATCAAAAGCCATTTTTCCTAAACTTCATTTTTTATTTTTCTTATTAAAAAATGGGGCGCGACACCACTAATTAAACATCATCAAGAACAAAAGAGGAGTCCCTTAGTACTCACCTTATCAACTCAAGAAAGGAGACCACTTAGCACCTTAGCCTTCTAAACCACTTCACTAATCACCGCACAAGCACTAATCTAAGGGTTTGTATGGAGAAAATTCAAGATTAAACGATTGGTTTGTTGGATTGAGCAAGATTGGAGACTAGAAAATTGAGAGCTTTTCCTTTCTTTTCCCTTGAAGATGGCCGGCCAAGAAGCTTGAAATGGAGGGTAATTTTGGGTCAATTTTGGTTTATTTGATAAAGTGGTGAATAGTGGTCAAATGCAAGATTGAATCTCCAAGTGACACTTGTCACTCCATTTAATGCATGGCTATCCTCTTGTCCCTCTCACACCAACTCATTTAGTAACCTCTAGTTATCTCTTAACACCTACTAAAATAAACCTGGTATCCAAAACTTAACCTAACTGGCCGAATTTTCCGAACTTTCCGCACTAGCGGGTCCCACATCCGGTATACGCTCTTAATTTCTCAAACACTAACCGATACTAGAAAAATCATCTAAAAACAATTTTTACTCATAAAAATTATCTAGAAAAATTTCCTAATAAAGAAAATGCAGAAAGCGTGCACGTAATTAGGATAAAACCTAGAAAATGAGAAAATTTATGGGGTCTTACACCCTCTCCCCCTTAAAAGAATTTCGTTTTCGAAATTTTTCACCTTGATTCATGAACGGTTTAGGATATTTCTTTTGCATTTCTTCTTCTACCTCCCAGGTAGCCTTTTCCACACTATGGTTTCTCCACAATATCTTTACCAAAGGAATTTGTTTGTTTCTTAGCTCTTTAACTTTGCGATCCAGCAACTGTATAGGTTTCTCTTCATAAGTGAGCGCTTCATCTATTTCGATTTCCTCCGGTCGTAAGATATGGGACGGGTCGGGATAGTACTTCTTAAGCATTGAGACGTGGAAGACATTGTGAATTCTAGAGAGACTCGGCGGCAGCTCTAGCCGATACGCTACCGTACCTACTCTCTGGAGAATCTTGTAAGGTCCGACGAACCTTGGTTGCAATTTCTTTCCTCTACCCGCCGTGATGCTCCGTAATGGTGTAATCTTGAGGAAGACATGGTTTCCAATTTCGAACTTCAAGTCCTTTCTTTTATTATCCACGTAGCTCTTTTGTCGGCTTTGAGCCGTTTGGAGTCTTTGCCGTATCAATTTGACATTTTCTCGCGCCTCCTCCATCCATGGAATAGCCTTTGGGTCCAGAACTTTTTTCTCACCCACTTCATCCCAGTAAATCGGTGACCGGCACTTCCTCCCATACAGTGCCTTATACGGAGCCATTTGTATGGATGAATGGTAGCTATTATTGTACGCAAACTCCACTAAGGTCATGTGTTGACCCCAATTACCCCCGAAATCCAGAATGCAGGTCCTTAGCATGTCCTCAAGAGTTTGGATTGTGCACTCCGATTGCCCATCTGTCTGAGGGTGATAGGTGGTGCTCAAATTGAATTTAGTCCCTAAAGTCTCTTGAAACTTCTGCCAAAACCGTGATACGAAGCGTGGATCTCGATCGGAGACGATGCTCACTGGAACTGTGAGGACTCGCAAAATTTACTTATTTAATCTCCTATTTCTAGCTTATTTAATTATTTATTTGGCCTTTTACACCGAATATTATTCTCTAAGCTCTTGAGACCTAATTACATGGAAATATAGTTTCATTATATTTTTAAAGTAACTTGTTGCAAAAATTAATTTCCGGAAGCCCGATAAGTGAAATAGTGCACGTGCATTTGGAACGATAACCGATTTGAGGATACACTAAGCTCGAAGAATTGGAGATACATGCCTTAATCTTAAAATAGGTATTTTAATGTTTAAATACTCAAGTGATAGTTATTAGTACTATCGTTATAAGAATTTCTCGGAAGTTTCGCGTTATTGCGCTTAAAATGGAGATACGCGTTTTCACACGCGCGATTTAAATTGAGGAACTTTAGACCCTTATTTTGGGACAATTAAGAGTGAATAATATTTATATGAATATAAATGCATTAGAGGTTTAGTGTACTAGTGAAACAAACGCAAGAGGAATTGAGCCGAATCGCGCCAAACGCACCCTAATGTGAGTTGACTAATGGGTGATTTGTGGCCACAAGTTATTGTCTTCTCTTGGAAGCTTAGAAATCTGATCACACTCTCTCTCTTGCTCCCTCATTTGGCCGAACAACAAGCAAGAAAAACAGCTCAAGAGTTCTTCAAATTCCTCCATCAATCTTCACCAAATCTTCTCTAATTCACTTCAAATTTCACCCACACTTAGTATAACACTTGAGGAGTATTTTGAGCTGCAAAAGGGTGCTGGAAATCACGGTTTCTTGGAGCATTTTGAGGGCCAAAAATTCTGATCTAGTACATTAAGAAGGTATAACATGATCCATCACCTTAAACTTGATCTATGGTGGTAGATATGCATCTTTAAGCACTTGCATGTAAGTAGATGACTTGATATTGTTGGAAAAATGTGAAAGTGGGCTCTATGAACTCCCACTCTTGGGTTGTTGCTGATTTGATGATTGATGATGGATATATTGTTGGTTTAGTGGTTAAAATGATGGATTAATGGTGTATAACTAGTAGAAACTTCAAGGAGTGCATGGAGTAAAAAGTTCCGATTTTACCCCTGCTTTGATCGTACCCTTTTCGGTAGAATTTTGAGGGTTTAATGGTTGGTATATGATGTTTATATGTTTTATAGTTGGTGTATAAAATTTCATTGAAAAATAACATGATTTGGTTAGTCAAATGAATTGATTTCGAAAGTTAGCAAATCTGGAAAATGATTCCCGTATTGCCCAGGCAGTCATTTTGTATCGGCCATAACTCTTTACTCCGATGTCGAAATCAAGTGCTGTTTGCGGCATTGGAAACTAGACATTCCCAGATTTCCATTGGTACCAAATGCACGTTCTGGTTCCACTTGAGTGAGCCACACCATTCAATTGAAAATCACTGTCCTGTTTCATTGCTCTCCAGGAGGCAGGACAGAAATTGCTTCTTGATGCTCAAAAACGAGCTGTTTGTGAATGGAATTTGAAAATGGTTTCTTCTGAGAAAATTTAGCTTTATGAGAGAGCTTTCCAACGCCATTAACCACGCCCAATTCCAAGTTGAATTGAGTGAGTTGTGGCCAAAGTTTGAAACTGCTACAGTGATAGAATTTTTCACTTGGACAGATTTGTAACTAACAATGATTTGGGACTTGTTGTTTTGGAAACTTTGATGTCCAACATCTACCAAACTTTATATTAGATGTTCCTTGGACTTTGTTTTACAAATAAACCAGATTTGGGTTGGTTGCTTTGGATAAAATGTTTAAAAGGAAAGAAGAGCTAGAAGACAGTTTTACCTTGGGAAATTTCTTGAACTTTGATGGTTTAGTTAACTACCTTCCCGTGGGAATTTTTAAATGAGATTTGATAGAAGAGTAACCCTCATATGGAGGTTTAATTGTACAAAATTTGGTAATATTCTAAGACCATTTTGATATGCAAATGATGTCACAAAATTCGCTCATCGAATCTGGAAAACTTTTGTTTTCTCTTAGCCGAATGGCCAAATCTGATTTGGAGAGTTTTATTTCGAAAATTTGGATGTCAATGGTCTTTAAATTGCTCAGTGGATGTTTATGAACTCTTGGTTTCAATAATGGAGAGATTTGGAACTGATTTCATGGTACAAAAAGTTTGTAAACAAAAGAAAAGTGAGAAGGTAGTTTAGCCTTGAAACTCTTCATAAACTTTGGTTGTTTTAATGACTACCTTACCGTGAGAGTTTTTGTACGAAACTTGGTAGAAATGTTTTTCACACATGGAAGATTTAGTGTACCAAGTTTGATGTATTTCCAATGCTAACTCGATGACCAAATGATACTTCGAATCTAGTTTTTTAACCTGGAAAATAGCCCAACAGTCTTAACTTTTTCAGCAACTTGGAGGAACTATATCTTGGTGCTCGAAACTCCGTTTCTCGTTCCGCTTCTTTTGTTATACTCTTGGATTGCAACACTAATTGATTTCCAAATTTCAAAGGTTAGTTCAAAACAAGTGAATTTTTCCGAATTTCTAAAGTTGACCAAAAATCAACTTAAATCTGTCTTGGTAATTCAAGTTACCAACTTTGAGCCAACATTTGAGTGCTTTTCACTTACATTCGTGGAAAAGTGTCTTCTAAGAACTTTTAGTACATTGAAAGAGGTTTCCAACAGTACCAAGTTTTCCAATTTTGGACTTGTAAAGAGTGAGATATGATTTTTCAAAGATTGCTTGTTAAATCTGGAATTTTCTAAGGAAACTAAGGGTTTCGAACTCTCCATTTTCTTTCAATGTCACTTGATCGTTTTACATTTGATTTCAGAGATGGAAATCAGATTTGTCTTGTGTTTTAAAACCCACTTTTGAACCTCGAGTTACACGAACTCTTAGACTCGTCTCCGCGTTAATTTCTTAGATTGTACTAGTGTACAATTTTCCTTGATGATTAGAATGATTTTGAGTGGTAGTTGATTGTTGTTGCTCAGGCACTCGAGGGAATCTCCCAGAGGAACTCGGAGCGGACACCTAAAACGCTTGTTTGAGAACTACTCGCTTGTTTTGACTAGGTGAGTGTTCCATATAGGAATACGTAATTGGAATAAGTCTATGACATGCTTAACCCATGGTCATTAAGTATTTACCACACTCATGCATATTTGAATAATGTATACTTGAATTACTCGACATGAAACACCTGAAGTATGTATATTTGAACTATTCGATATGAAACACTTGAAGAGCATATTTACGTGACTACTTGAACTATTCGATATGAAATGCTTAAAGAGCATACTTATGTGATTACTTGAAATACTAGATATGAAATGTTTGGAGAGCATATTTTCATGATGTGTTTAAATGATTAATTATGCTATGACAGCATAAGTCGGTTGGAGTAAATCTCCTCGACTCTTACGTGGTGAAAGTGAAAAACGGCCAATGGCGGCCTATTGAAATGACATATGTCTACCAATTAACCGTAATTACTACCGTTAACCGTGTTTACTTACCGTTTTCTAATCTATTTGGTTACTTGCTTACTTGGTTATCTGCTTACGTGATCACCAACTTACTTGGTTACTTGACCACCTGATTACTTGATTATCATGAATCACATGTTATATGAAGCTGTCCATCATTATTAGGCGAGTGTGTACTTTACCTCACTCGACCTACTCAAATGATGAATTTTACCTTTTGTCGATTACTTGATTACTTGTGCATGTTGTAAGCTCTAAGCTGAACTTGGGCCCTGCCCTTGGTTACTGACCTACTCGAGCCAGGACTGGGCTCGGTCGGGTAGGTTGGAACCCTGGGCCACCGTTTCGGTATACTCGAGTATTACCACTGGAGGGATAAGGCGATGGCCAGACCGTACCGTGGGGATCGGAAGTCATAAGGTGCAGATGACCGACAGAGTTCCACTGGAACACCGTATCCTACCGTATATGTTACCTTGTATCATGATAATTGTTTCATGCTAAAATGCCAACATGAAATCCTGAACTATGCCTGTAATATGCTCCATACCTGTTACCTGACCAATGTACTTATATCATGATACCTGTCTCATGATAAATGTCTCAAATTACTCGTACAATGATTATCATCTCATGATAACATGCCATTGTGCAACCTTGAACCATGCATATGATATACCCAACTTACTTGATTTATTTGAACTGTTAGAGTGTCTTGGAACCTCACTGGGCTGTGTAGCTCATCCCACGTTGTGGTTTTCTTTTACAGGGTTCGAGACCAAGGGTGCTCGTGAGTAGTACTAGATTGTTTTCTTTTGGAGATTTTAAATTATATTATAATGGTTGGCTATTGTACCCCTTTTCCGTTGGGTTGTATTTAAGCGTGAAAGCTGCATAAATGTAAGTGTGAGATATTTGAAGTACTTTAATTATGTATTGAGGTTACTTAAAGTATTTCAAACTTTTGAATGATGGATTGTAGTGAGTCCTGGCGAGAGCTGGGCAGGCGTCCCGCGGATACCCTTTGGTTCGCCTTAGGGAGAAGTGGGGGCGTTACAGGAACACCATGTAACCTTACAATCTCGTCCAGGTACACTTGAACCAATTTGTCCATGGAATACTTCATGTTTACCGACAGGAAGTGAGCCGATTTGGTTAATCGATCGATGATCACCCACACGGCATCATGTCCTCTTTGCGTTCGCGGCAACCCTGAAACGAAGTCCATGGTGATGTTCTCTCACTTCTATTCGGGTATCTCAAGGGGTTGGAGTAAACCCGATGGTTTTTGGTGCTCCGCTTTAACTTTTTGGCAAATGAGACATTTCTGCATGTACAGAGCAATTTTCTTCTTCATATTGTCCCACCAATAGGCTCCTTTTAGATCCTGATACATCTTGCTACTACCCGGATGGATTGTATACTTGGATCGATGAGCCTCCTCTAAAATCTCCGTCCTTAACGCCTCATCTTTGGGTACCACCACTCGGTTCCGGTATCTTAAAATACCTTTAGGACTAACATTGAAGTCAGTTGATTCCCCTTTTTTCACATTCTCTCCCCATTTTCGTACCATTGAATCCTCCTTTTGATCTCATTTTATCCGCTCCAAGAGGGTGAAGGTTACCTTAATGTTGCTAAAAACTATCTTATGACTCCCAAGGCAGGGTTTCCACTCGCAAACGGATTCTAACAAATCCTACTCTTTAATCATTAACTCCGCTACTTGAGCCTTACGACTTAAGGCATCGGGCACCACATTCGCCTTCCCCTGATAGTAGTTGATAGTGCAGTCGTAATCCTCCAAAAATTCCATCCACCGCCGCTGCCTCATATTCAATTTCTTTTGAGAGAAAAGATACCTAAGGCTTTTATGGTCTGAGTACACCTCGAACATTACCCCATATAAGTAGTGCCTCCATTTCTTCAGAGCGAAAATAACCGCAGCTAACTTTAGATCATGGGTTGGGTAGTTTTGCTCGTGGGGTTTTAACTTCCTAGAGGCAAAATATATCACATTTCGGTTTTGCATTAGTACACACCCTAAGCCTTCTCGCGACGCATCGGTATAAACGGCAAACCCATCCACTCTGTTAGGCAGGACTAAAACTGGCGCCATAGTCAACCTTTTCTTTAACTCCTGAAAGCTCGCGTCACATTTGGCATTCCACACAAACCGACCATGCTTCTTCGTCAATTCGGTTAAAGGACCGGCCAATTTGGAAAAATCTTTAATGAAACGCCAGTAATATCCCGCTAAACCTAGAAAACTACGAACTTCGGTGGGGTTTTCTGGTCTTTTCCAATTAGTCACGGCCTCTACTTTCGCCGGGTCAACCGAGATGCCTTCTTTTGTAATTACATGCCATAGAAAGGAAATTTTCACCAGCCAAAATTCACACTTGCTGAACTTGGCGTACAATTGATGGTCTCTTAGAGTTTGTAAGACAATCCTTAGATGCTGCTCATGTTTTTCACGTGTTTTGGAGTAGACCAGAATATCGTCAATGAAAACCATGACAAATCGATCCAAGTAGGGCTTAAAAACCCTATGCATCAAGTCCATGAAGGCGACAGGGGTATTAGTCAATCCGAAGGGCATAACGGCAAACTCGTAGTGCCCATACCTCGAATTGAAAGCGGTTTTCGGAATGTCTTCTTTTGTAATCAATAACTGGTAATATCCCTGACGAAGGTTCAGTTTCGAGAAGACCACCGCTCCTTGCAACTGGTCGAACAACTCATCAATATGGGGCAGTGGATACTTATTTTTAACCGTGACGTTGTTCAAACCCCGGTAATCAATACACATCCTCAAACTACCGTCCTTTTTCTTCACAAACAGGACAAGAGCTCCCCAAGGAGACCCACTCTCGTGAATGAACCCTCGCTCCAAAAGATCTTGTAATTGTAATTTTAGCTCCTTGAGCTCCGCAAGGGCCATTCGGTACGGGATTTTTGAAATAGGCGAGATTTCCGGTAACAAGTCGATCTTGAATTCTGCCTCTCTCTCCGGTGGTAAAGATACTAACTCGTCAGGAAATACATCCGGGTATTCCTTTACTATGGCCACGTCTTCCACCTTCAATTTATCCGTGGGAATGTTGATTAAAAAGGCTAAAAATCCCTGCGCCCCTCTGTTTAACAATTTTCTAGCCCGAATGCCCGAGATCAGGGCAGATGAGGGTAACCTTCCCCTTATATCTAACCTTAGGGTCGCCTCCCCAGGAATACGGAACTGCACCATCTTCGTTTTGCAGTCTAGTTGGACATAATACCTAGCTAGCCAGTCCATGCCCAGAATCACATCATACCCTTTGATGGACAGGCTAATTAAGTCCCCTAACAATCTCCTTTCTCCTACCCAAACCTCACAATCCCTATAAACCAGACTAGTAACCAAACGATGATCCCCCGTAGGCGTACTAACTTCTAGGTCGTAAGGTAAGCTAGCAGGTTTTATGTCAATGCCACACATGAAATCAGGGTTAACAAAAGAATGGGTGACACCAGAATCTACTAAAACTTTGGCAAAGTGGTGGAATACAGGGATCGTACCTTCTACGACCTCAGAGGAATTTGGGACCTATTGGGGGTTTAACGAATACACTCGAGCCGCGACCTTAAGTTTCGTCCCCTCTCCTTTAGCGGGTCCAGCGGTAGTCCTCGGGGTTTGCTGACTCCCCTTTCCATCTTGCTTCAGGATTAGGCAGGTAGCAAGCTGGTGGTCTGCGCTGCTGCAACGCAAATATTTGCCCTCTTTCTTCCAACAGTTATCCTTAGAATGATTTGGCTTCCCACAGTACCCACAAGGTCCGCTGGACGCTGAACCTGAACCTCTTTGAAAATTTTCACCTGGGCCTCTCCCCGCTGGGCCACTCCTGGACTGAGCCCCTCTGCCGAAACTGGATTGTCGTCCACCTCCGGCTCCTCGTCCAAACTTAGAAGGGGCACCTTTATCCTCTTGCCCTGAACTGCTTCCAGGAAAGCCTCGCTTATTTGCCTGGAAGTTCTTTACTTGCAGCCTAGCATTCTCTACCCATTGGGCCTTCTCCACGGCCTCGCTACAAGCATTAATTTGAGCTACTGTGAGGTCCTTCTGAATTTCCACATTCAAGCCCTGGATAAAATACCTGATCCGTCGTTGCTCGATCATAATCAGCTCAGGGGCAAACTCAGATAGGCGGGTGAACTGGCTCTCGTACTCCTCTACTGACTGGGCCCCTTGACGAAGTCGGATAAACTCATCTTCCTTCCGCTCCTGGACCAGAGGAGGGAAGAATTTGGCATTGAACTCTCGCATAAAGTTCACCTGCCATTCTTCGGTATAGTGTAGGGCAGCAAAAATATCTACCATTTTCTTGAGCCACCTTTCGGCGACATCCGGGTCGGGCCCCCCAATGAATTTCGGTGGGGCAAACTTCTGGAATCTCTCAAGTGCCCTGTCGTCGCTCTTGACGTGGTTGCCAGGGTTTCCAGGATTAGGAGTAGGGTTTTGACCCTGTTGTTGCACCACTTGTGCCAATAGATTGGTCATTTGCTACATGGCAGCAGCTATTTGAACGTTGGAGTCAACCCCCGATTCAGGGTTAGGTCCAGATGAGGTTTCCCCAGCGCCCCCGTCCGACGTGGGTTGTCTACTCTCTCGCCCACGTCCCCGTCCACTACGTGTGCCTTCCATCAGTTTAAGTCAATCTAGGCAAACGTAACTATATATGAAAGATAATGATAAGTAAGAAAGCAAAAACTTTTCACAATCAAACATATAGACAATACAAAATAACATCAAACAGTCACACATTAGCAGTCAGTCAAGTACAAATATAGACAATCCCCAAGGGAATGACCTCATAAAAAATAATATACACGTAGCTAATCCAAACGTACAAAACAGATAGCTAAGGCCTTTCCCCTATCCGGCCTATATACAAGAGACAAAACTATCCAAAAGACCATAGGAGTCACGACCTAGTCCGTTGTCGGGCTAGTGGACTCGCCCGACGGGGTGGATTCACCTCCAACCTCGCCCCCTGCACACGAAGCTTCGTCGCTATCCTCCTCGAGCATCTCGTCGCAAAGGTTCAAGATTGACTCAGTTCGAACCCTAACTTTCCTAGATCGCTTAGTCATACGCTCACGTGTCTCACCAAGTTGAGCGCAAAGATCGTCCACCCTATCTTCTCCCTCAATCACGTCATACTCCAACTCCTTGATTCACTCAGCTTGTTTGTCGTTGGCCGCCCTCAATTGATTCACCTTTGTCTCGAGCCTAGTGTTATCCTTTGCCAGCTCCTTTCGTTCCTCGACCACGGCCAACACGACGGTGTTGGGGTAGGCATAGGTGTGGCGGCACTCACACCGTCGGAGGCGGTTAGCTGGGCTCCAACACACGACGGCCCCTCTTGGTCGGATCTGATACTTGATCACAGGAAGAACTCCACGTAGTCGCTCACCGGCGGGGCTACCGCTCGGCTCACTAGGTCCACCCATCCTACACCCAAAAGCGCAATTAACTTAAGGACTTTTAAAGATATAACCAAGTATAAACCTCAAGTCGAGCATTTCTAACACGCCCAGGTTAATTCAAACCTAGACTCTGATACCACTTATGACAGCCCCACCTCCCCTTAAGGCGAACCAAAAGGGGTTAGCGGCTGCCTGCCCAGCTCTCGCCAGGACTAACGGGACAGTTCAATGTGATCTAAAACGTTCCAGAGCGCTTAAACAAGTCAAAATCACAAAATAAAAAAAATGAAAATCGGAATCGAACATGAATAGTGCCTGACACGTTAGAATCCGGCCGAAATCTGGCCAATGAGTAAAGTTCAAAATCCAAAATTTCCCTCGTAATCCGGCCGCCAATCTGACCAAGAACCGGCCGGATTCCGACCAGAGAGCAACTGGCCAGATTTCCAATTTTTCCTCAGGGCAATCCGGCCGCCAATCCGGCCAGTTTCTGACCGGATTCGACCCTGTCCTTTCTCGCCAAAATTTTTTCTTTTGCCGTTTGAAAACCGAATCTATCAGAAATCCAACCAAGCATCAATCAAACATATACACCTTGAAATTAAGAATTTACAAACCAAAATAGCATCCCAAAGTTATCCAACAAGTTTATACATGTACGGTTTGCAAATTACAACTCAAACAACAAGTTGGATCAAAATGCACTTAAGGTTTCGCCCAATAAGTAGCTATTCAAAAATACATTCACATAAGCTCAACTCGGCAACCAAAGATCCTAGCTTCTCAAAAGTATTCAAATTCCTGTAAGGAAAACAAAAGGAATAGAGTGAACTTACGCCCAGTGAGAGACTATCACTCAAGCAACGAAGTTCATATAAGTATGAAGTTTGTCATTCAAATCCATTCAATAAGGAAGTAAACCAAGATCGCACATCATTCGAATGGGTAAAAGGATACGGACGGCTCTCAAGAGCCCCTTTCCTCACTTGCATACTTGATCGGATCTCATTGACCCTCCGTCAATGTTTAAAAGTAACCAAACGTAGACTCCACTTTACTTCCATTCCTTCCACCCAACATACCCCTACCGGGCCCGAACTCCAAACAGTATAAATTTGGTAATACTCGAGTATATCGGAATCGAGAGTCTCATAACAAGATTCCATATAACAGTCCCCATGGCTCGTCAATTTTCACGACCAAGCCCTCGCCGGCTTGATTCAATCGACTACCAATGGGGTTGAGCTCAGTAGCAACAGTGATGGCCGTTGGATACTCTTCCAGACGGCACCAAATCCAGTATCTACATATACCATTCAAATAACACAGTAAACAGTCATATTGGACATAAAGGTGAGAGTGATCAAGTACACTCTCACTTCAATCCATGTCAATCCATGTCAATGGTGCAAATAAACATTCAAGGCATTAATTTCAAGTGTAATAAAGCCACATAGTAACAATCAAGTGAGTAGTACACTCACCAAGAAAGTAAATTATATTTCATACATTTCCGCCCAAAAAGCGTCTTGAACCACCGTCACGCTCTAAAACATTCAAATAAGCACAATGAGACTCGATCACGAGTCATACATCCAAGCTACACATTATCAATGTAAAAGCGTAAAACTTGCAAGGAATGTAAAAACACTTAGTGCTAAAGGTGGAGTCAAACCCTAGGGTCACCATTTAACCTCTAAAGTACCCCAAGTCCATTAAACATTAGAACCCTCAATTTGGACAGCATTTTCCCCTTAAAATCCCAAGTTTCCAACCTACAAATATTTCCCCATACTTTCCAAACACAATCACCAATGCCACTATAAGTCATAAACCTTCAATACACCTCATTAGAGTTCCAAAGGTCCTTAATTAAAGCCAATTCAAGTGCCATAAAGAAACCCTAGAAAAGCCCTAAATTCCAACCCTAATTCCGAAACTTTCCATTCAAAGCGGAAATTTTCCGCAAATAGCCACAACTTACACATTCTAGCTTCATTCTAGATCATTTCCAACCATCATTCATGGTCAACCAATAATAAACATATGAAAACAGAAAAATCATGATTAAATAGAAAAAAATTCATCAATCTCAACTAAAATCATGAAATAGCCCACAAAATCACCTCTTAGACTACCACAAGCCACTAATTAAACATCATCAAGAACAAAAAAGGAGTCCTTTAGCTACTCACCTTATCAACTCAATAAAGGAGACCACTTAGCACCTTAGCCTTCCAAACCACTTCACTAATCACCTCACAAGCACTAATCTATGGGTTTGTATGGAGAAAATTCAAGATTAAACGGTTGGTTTGTTGGATTGAGCAAGATTGGAGACTAGAAAATTGAGAGCTTTTCCTTTCTTTTCCCTTGAAGATGGCCGGCCAAGAAGCTTGAAATGGAGGGTAATTTTGGGTCAATTTTGGTTTATTTGGTAAAGTGGTGAATAGTGGTCAAATGCAAGATTGAATCTCCAAGTGACACTTGTCACTCCATTTAATGCATGACTATCCTTTTGTCCCTCTCACACCAACTCATTTAATAACCTCTAGTTATCTCTTAACACCTACTAAAATAAACCTGGTATCCAAAACTTAACCTAACTAGCCGAATTTTTCGAACTTTCCACACTAGCGGGTCCCACATCCGGTATACGCTCTTAATTTCTCAAACACTAATCGATACTAGAAAAATCATCTAAAAATAATTTTTACTCATAAAAATTATCTAGAAAAATTTCCTAATAAAGAAAATACAGAAAAGCGTGCACGTAATTAGGATAAAACCTAAAAAATGATAAAATTTACGGGGTCTCACACAAATCATGCATTTTCATGGTCAAATATCGAAATCACAGAGAGGACAGAAAACTGTCCATGAAACAAGGTTTGTGGGCAGTCAAGGGTATTTCGGTCTTTTCACAAGTTACAGTGCTCTGATTGAGCTGAAATTTTACCAATAGCTATCTAACTCAAATACCAACAATTTTCATGTTTTGAGCAGGGGCTGATTCGGTCCCTCTCAAGAACGAATACCCAGTGCAAAAATAGGGCAGATTTGAAACCCTAAAACTGAAATTTAACATAACTCTAGCTCAACCCATGAAATCTTCCACAAAACAACATCTATAACAACTATAAGCCACTAATTAGTAATTAATTGAAGTAAAGAGGACTTTCTTGGCAAAATACCTTGGAAACTCAAGAAAAATGGTAGCTTAGTATCTTTCCTCCCACAATCACTCCATCAACTCCTTTAAGCTTCCTAGTTGAGTACTTGTATGGTGTAGTTTCCAATTTAGTTGGCTAGAACTCAAGATTTGAGTAAGTTTGGAAGCTAAAATTGAAGAACTCTCTCTTCTTTCTCTCCTCAAGTGGTTCGGCCAAGAAGTAAGAAAAATGAAGGAATTTTTGGCCAAAATTTGATTTTAGGAAAGTTAAAAAAGCTTGGTCAAAAGTCCAACATCCAATGAGGTAGTGACACTTGGCCTTTCTAATGTTTAAAGCTTATCTTCTTTCTTCCAATGGTTAATCCATCTAGATAACCTCTACTCATCTCCTAGCACCTTGTAAAATAATAACACTTAGCACAAAAATCACTTAATCACCAAAATTTTATCGCACTAGCAGGTCACACGTCTATAATTTAACATACACTAACTTATACTAGGAAAATGATTTAAAATTGTGCTTGCTTATAAAAATGTATAGAAACTTTAATATTTTAAAAGCAATTATAAAATGTAGGCTAAAATAAAATAATGCCCAGAAAATGTGAAAATTTTCGGGTTCTCACACTCTCTCACCTTTAAGAATTTCATCCTCGAAATTTTTACCTTCAGATGACTTAGGAGCTTGTTGGTCGTCTAAGGCATATGCCTTTGCCGGTACTTTTGTTCTATTCTCTCCTTCATTCACTTATTTCGGTTTGGTTCCATCCAGTGGTTGAGCACTATTCCCCCTGGACTGCTTCATCGGGTAACTACTAATTTGGTGATCGCTACTCCCACAAATCAAACATTTTCGCCTTTTCCTCCAACACTCATTCTCAGTATGATTTGCCTTTCTATAATATCCGCAGGCCAGGTGAGAAGCCACTTTTTGGCTTTCTTGAGAAATTTTCCCATAACCTATTTGACTTTCTTTGGTAGATCTTTCATCTAGTGCTCCTAATGTCCATGGTGGGCAGGGCGAACAGTTCACTTTTTATACTTTAGAAGGCACTATCTTTTCGCGAGATTCCTCAGACACAATACCAAATGCACCCCTTTTCCTTGTTTGGAAGGCTATTACCTGTGCCTTTACATCTTCAATCCTTTGGGCTTTCTCAAGGGCTTCCGTAAAGGTATTAACCTGAACCGCCGCTAAAGCTTCCTGGATTTCAAGATTCAATCCTTGTATGAACCGTCTCACTCTTCTCTGCTCTGTGGCCATCAATTCAGAAGCAAACTTGGACATTTAGTAAATTTAGTCTCATATTCGGCCACACTCTGAGTTCCCTAACGCAACCCAATAAACTCGTCCTCTCTCCTTTCTTGGAATAAAAGTAGGAGATACTTTTCGTTAAATTCCCTTACAAAGTTCGTCCATGTCCATGCAGTCTATTCTTTTTCCCACTTTGCTCTAATTACATTCCATCACGCTTGGGCCGGTCCTTCGAACTGAAACATAGCAAAGTTCACTTGTCTTTGCTCCGTGTAGTTCAAACCCACAAAGATATTAATCATTACCTCCAACCACTGTTCAGCTATATTCGGATCAGACCCTCCATGAAATTTCGAAGGTAGAAACTTTTGGAACCTCTCAAGAGCCTTATCCTCTCCTATCTCAGGATTCCGGGACTGATTCATTGGCATTTGACCTTGTTGATCTACCAGTCGTGTTAGGATATTTGTTATTTGTTGTATCGTAGTCGCTATTTGATCTCCGGCCTCAACGCTCGGTCCATGTTCTTGCTCGGCCACTGTTTCTCTTTCTTCTCTCGGTTATTGAGCTCGCTTAGTCCTACGGCCACGACCACGTCCACGACTACGTCTCCTTTCATACCATTTTCTCTCTCTCTCTCTCTCTCTTTTTCAAAAGTGATTTAGTATATAACAAAGTAAATTGACTAAAACAACAAGATATAACACATCAAATACACAAGGAGACATATACACAATTCAACGCATTGTATACATAAAGAGACATTTCAAGTTAGACACATTGTTGAAGGCAGCAAGTACTATGCATGTAGGTATTAACATACCAAAATGACATGTAGTAACAACGCAAGGGTAAAACTAAAGAAAACACAACTTGTCGTCCCACACTCAGCAAAAAGCACCCCCGTCCGGTCTCTTACTTCACTTTCTATCCGAACTAGACGTCTGTTGCCCTCTTGCACTCACTCTAGCCAAATATGAGCCCGTTCATGTTCCAAAAAATGAAAATCTCAAATACTTAGTATCGCCCTTATCCCTGGAGTACTCGGGTACAAGAATTCGAAATAAGATAATTCACATCTCGAGCTGGCCAGTCCCAAAAGTAAATTATCTACAATCGAGATTCCTACCTGACGTCCCTATCTATTGTCCTCAAATACCATGATAACGATTTAAGACCTATAACAATTCATGATTCATAGTTTATGGTCAAAAGAGCATTTAATCCTTCATACTTATTCACCACTTGACCCAAGCTCACTCCGCGCAGAGACCACGCGATGTTGTTCTGATACCACCTGTGACGGCCCCACCTTCCTCGAAGGCGAACCAAAGGGTTTGGCAGACCGCCTGCCCAGCTCTCGCCAAGACTTGTTTATACACCTGAAGAAGAAAATGAAAATAAGACCACAAGAACAAGTGTAACAATAATTCCAAATTTAAAACATATACTTATATACATTTCTATCTCAAAAGGAATACAACTCAAATAGACAAAGGTCATCAATTCTTCATACATCTAACCCTTGCCAAGCGCTAGAGTGAGAACCATTACAAAAATTCAAAAGAACTAGACTAGGCTAGTCTGTACAAATCTCTCGTCCTTGCTCGCATCCCCTATTAAGGAAAACAAAACTAACGGAATGAGGTAAAAACTCAGTGAGGTTCCAGACACAATATTAACTTAAACAAGGACATTAATCATGTAATAACAAATAATCCAAGAAACATTTACAATATGAAGCAATGATAATACATTCATTAAAAGGATACATGCTCACATGGAGCCTTTCGTTCTTTCATTCACCTTTCATTTCCTTATTCCTCAATCATTTTAAAATGCATTTTGTAAGTGAAAACCCCTCCATTGACATTGTCACTCGTTTATTCATTTCATTCTTGTGACAGCCCCACTTTCCTCTTAGGCGAACCAGAGGGTTCAGTGGACCACCTGCCCAGCTCTCGCCGGGACTCAGTCGTTCGCTACAGTCCTCAAATATATTGCAATATAAATCTCAAGTATACATCAAATTCTCTAATAATTTTCGTACCATAAGCGAAACAAAAACCAGTTAACGTACGCATACATCCCTCCAAACCGGAACGTTCATACAAACCCTAATAACAACTATTACACAAGAGGAAAATCTAAATTTAAACCATCCATGAGATAATCCATCCATTTACATGAACAAGCACTACAAGCCCCTTTCTTCGTCTCGAGCCTCGTGGAGGGGAATAAAATAGTTTTGGGGTGAGCTAGAAGCTCAGTGAGTAACCAGAAAATCAGTAATCAAATATCTTTCACAATAGTTCATTTCAATGATGTCATGAATCAGAAATCCAATGTATGTTTATTGCTCTCGTGAGCTAGTGAAATCACTATATGTAAACACCCAACGCTCAAAATGATCCAGTAACAGTAAACAGGAATAGGGAGGCCCTTTTTGAGCTCCAGATAAACATGAACATAGACAAGTGGAGGAGACGTTGGTGTTCAGCACAAGACTCCCCAAGAACTCATTAAAGCCAAATCATATCATGAACTCACATGCAAGCACGCATGATATGCAGTCGAGTAAATAATGCAAGAAACATTTCAAAAGTACTTGGGAAATAGTTGAGGGTCACTCACCTCCACGGCTCAGAAACCATCCATCATATATCATTACCTTGCCCGAGTCCAAGCCTTAAAACCCAAAAACAGATTTGACGTCATTTAGCGTATTGGACACAACCGGCACTACGATTAACGGATTGGGGTGTAATTATACCGTTGTGAAGCTAAGACAGAGGGCTACAACTTTGATGAAGGCTACTCAGTCCAGTTTGCAATGTTTCTAGGTCAAATTTACCAAAACAACCCCAGATTTTCCAATTCGAAGTTTACTGTAACAGTCCTGATTCATTCAGTCATATCTCAACATATGCAACTCCAATTCAAGTGATTCCAAAGCCATTAGAAAGCTAAGACACAAGGGTAGAATTCCTAAGAAAACATCAACAACCAAATCAGTAGTATTCCTGGTCAAAACAACCAATTACAGAAGCTGATTAGCATGTTCGGATAGAAACAGGGCAGCAGGGGTATTTTGGTCTTTTCACAGGCTACGTTGCTCCGATTGAGCTGAAATTTTGTAGGCTACTATAAAACATCATTATCTACAACTTTCATGTTTTGGGGAAGAGCTGATTCGGTCTCTAACATACTCAAACAGAAACGGACAGAACTGAACCATAAGAAATCTCAATTCTGGAATTTTCTCAAACAACCATAGAAATCACCAAATCTTCCACACAAACCCACAAAAGTGATATAAACCATCATTAACCCTTATTAGCATCTTACAACATCAAAATCAACATTTCTACTCAATTGCTTTAAGTTTTTACAAGGGTTCAAGGCTGCTTTACCTTCCAAAGGTGGATTCACAAGGTTGCACTTCAAGAACCAAGTTCCTTAACTTTCTTTTGCTCTAACTCCCAAGCTTGTTGGATGGGTTGCACAAAACCAGAATTTTTTCTTGTTCTTTCTCTTATTTTCTCTTGGTTTTTTTCTCCCCTCTTTTCTCCCTAGAGCTGGCCGAAATTTTCCTTGTTGTTTTAGCCTTTGGTCTTGCTAAGAAGATTAATACTAAGTCACTTGGTCAAAGTCCAACACCTTTTTGATTAGCCAATCACAATCAAGCTTAGGAACTTCATGGAACCTTTAGGAAGTTTAGCCATTTGTGATTAACCAAAAGTCACACTATGGCCCCAACTTCTTTTAATCTTTACAATTAACTCCAATGAGTTGTCAAAAATATACCGCATTAGCGGGTCCCACGTCCATAATACACTTCAAACTTAACGTGGACTAACTTGTATCAAGGAAATGATTTGAAAACTATATTCCCTTATAAAAATGTATAAGAAATTAATATATTGAAAAAAAGCATAAAATTACAGACAAGGAAACAAAATAATGTCTCGAAAATATACAAAAATTTTCGGGTTCTCACACTCATCCTTTCGGGGCGTCACAATTCTTCCCCCTTCTGGACATTGGGCAGACTCCACCCGACAGCATGGTAATACTCAAGTATATCAAACTTTCACCCAGGGTCACCAAATCGCCCGACCGAGTCCGTTTCTGGCTCGAGTCGACCAGCAACGAAGGGCAAGGGTCCAGTTTAGCTAAAAGGCTTATATTCATGCACAACTAACATTTAATTACTTCAACATTGAAAATGTCATATTTCATTTAGGTCGAGTGCAATAAAGTACACACTCGCCTAGCAAAATTCATTTTTAACAAACATTTATCATGTAATCAAATATCCACCACAACAAATCATATAGTTAATAGAAACATAACAAACAAAGAACACTCACCTATTTATGTAAAATGACGTCCAAAGGAACCCTCTGGGTAACAACCTCAATCACCAAGGAACCCTAAGAGTAACAAAGAAAACACATTATGGTTCTACCAACAAAGATTTAGGTGAATCGAAAAAAATCCGAATAATTACTAGGAAAATGTATAAATATGAGTTTTAAAGTGAAAAGAGTACATTTAGATTGTGACGGCCCCACCTCCCCCTAGGGCGTACCCCAGGGTTCGGCGGGTCACCTGCCCAACTCTCGCCGGGACTCAGTCATTCACTACAGTCCTCAATTAAAATCGGAATAAATCACAAGAATAAATAGGGCAGCGATCCAAACTTAAAGCGGAACTTATATACATTGCCATCCCAAAAGGGAGTATAAAGATCGAATATACAAAGGTTCTCAATCCTTCATACGTCCAGCCCGTGCTAAGCACTAGGGCGAGAACCATTACAAAAAAAACAAAAGAACTAGACTAGGCTACTCTATGCTCTCATCCTGATCGCCGTCCCCTGTTAAGGAAAACAAAACTAAAGGGGTGAGCTAAAAGCTCAGTGAGGTTCCGAACACATAGTCAGATAGTCAATTCAATACATTAAACATGAAGTATCAATAATTCAAGAAATTTTTATAAAGGAAAGTGATAGTAACACATTCATTAAAAAGATACGGGCTCACATGGAGCTATTCGTTCGTTTGTTCGTTCCCCTGACATTTTCCCTTATTCCTCCAATTATTTGAAAATTTCCTTTTTGAGAAGTAAAACCCTCGTGCCTTCGTTCATTTATTCATCCTCTTCCGGACGTTGACTGGACTCCACCCATCCGGACGTTGGCCGGACTCCACCCATCCGGACGTGGCCGGACTACAAAGTAATACTCGAGTATACCAAATTCACCCAGGGTCACCATATCTCCCGACCGAGTCTGCTTCTGACTCGAGTCGATCGGTAACGAAGGGCATGGCCTAATTCAGCCAAAAGGCTTACATCATGCGCAACTAATGTTTCAATCGTTAAATCATTGAAAATTTCACATGTCATTTAGGTCGAGTGCGATAAAGTACACGCTCGCCTAGAAAATTCATTTTGGAAATCCTTGAAAACACTTAACATATCATCAAACAACAAGAAACACTCACCTATGTACGAAAAACAACGGGTAAAATATCCTTCCGGATATTATTCTCAGTCACCGAGAAAACCTAAATTAAACGAGAAAGAATATTACAGATCATCTAGCACAACAATTAGGTGCAATCAAAGAAACTCGACAATTATTGAGTAGAACGTACAAAAAAACTTTAAAGTGAAACGAGGACATTTGGACAGCATGCCCTTTGTATTTTCCTATTTTCCAGCCATTTATGGCTTCATCCTTTTACTCAATCAAACCCAAGGTTATCCATAACAAAATTTCATTTCAATAGCCATTCCATAGGCTCAAGACAATACAAGAACAAAAATTAAGCTAATATCAAGTGCGGGAATGAAGTTACAAAAGACAGATTCGATGGATTTTTGTGGAATGGGCACATCCGAGGCTACGCTTATCGGATTGAGGTGCAACTTATACCATTTCGAAGCTAAGACACAGGGATCCAATGTTCATGAAGATCACTTAGTCCAATTTGTGACAACCCCACTTTCCCCTTAGGCGAACCAGAGGGTTCAACGGACCGCCTGCCCAGCTCTCGCCGGGACTCAGTCGTTCACTCACACAAATCAGAAATAGAACCACAAGAAAGAGCAAAACTAGGATCCAAAACTTACAACAAAACTTATATACATTGCTATCTCAGAAAGAAGTATAACCGCTGAGAATACAAAAGTTCTCAAGTCACCATACAACCAGCCCGTGCCAAGCACTAGGGCGAGAACCAAAACAAAACCAAAACTAGACCCAGCCAGTCGATACAGAGCTCTCGCCCCTGCTCGCCTTCCCCTGCTAAGGAAAACAAAACTAAAGGGGTGAGCTAAAAGCTCAGTGAGGTTCCGAACACATAGGCAACAAGGAGTTCAAAGCATTCATTGCATGTTACCAATAACTCAAATACAAAAGAAAGCGATAAACACATTCATTAAAAGGATACGTGCTCACAAGAAGCCATTTGTTCATTCATTCGTTCATTCATTCTCCTTTCGTTCCCTTAAACCTTCAATCATTTGAAAATGCATTTGTATATAGATAAAACCCTCATTCATTCATTCGTTCATTCATTTATTCACCAGGCTCCACCAATCTCCACCAACCTACAAGGTAATACTCGAGTATACCAAAACGTTCACCCAGGTCCCTAATCGCCCGACCGAGTCCGCTTCTGACTCGAGACGACCGGTAACAAGGGGCAGTGGCCAGTTCAGCCAAAAGACTTACATTCATGCACAAATAACATTTCAATCATTCAATCATTGAAAACTTTACAATCATTTAGGTCGAGTGCGATAAAGTACACACTTGCCTAGAAAACTCGTTTTAACAATCATTGAAAGCATTTAACATGTTATCAATCATTCATACCAGCCATATAATCATGGAACATAACAAACAAGGAATACTCACCTATACACGCAAAATAACGTCCACTTCTCAATCACCAATGAAACCTAAAAGTAAACAAAGAACACATTACAATCCATCTAGCATGATTTAGATGAAATCAAGGATTACCCGACTACTCGCGAGTAAACGTATAAAATGACTTTTAAAGTGTCAATAGAGCATATGGATCCGTGGACGGAAATTACTAGGGTTCATAAACCAACCGTGAAACCAAACTCAAAAGGTTATGAAATTTCCGGCAGAAAACACTTTAACCAACGACAAATCGAAATCCAATAAGGTAAGCTAAGAAGTATTGTTTCCGGAATCGTTTATGTAGCTCAAAATCAATAGACTATATGCCTTGATGAAAATCATGAAAAGGTGGCAAAACTATCTCACTTTCACTCTTAAAACTTCACTTAAAAGTTATTCACTTGTGGCCGAGAGAACCCTAGGTCAACCTCTATATTTTGGTAAACAGTAAGTAAACGTTTGGAATTTCAACCCAAAGAGGTATTAGGTTTTAGAATGGTAAAATGATCATTTTATTTGCCAAGCAGAAATATACAGGTTCAAATAGAAATTTAGCCCTTGGCCACCTTTTGAAAGAGCCGGTAACATTTTCAGTAAATACGTCCAATTCGTCACAAAATACCTTCTCAAAATCACTTTAACTTTCTCACATTACAAGAAGATAAACGGACGGCATGTCCCTTGTGTTTACCTATTTTCCAGCCATTAATGGCTTCGTTATTTTCCTCAAAACAGTCCCAACATCTTATATAGAATAATCTCATGTCCAAAAGCCATTCACTAGGCTTAAAGTCATAAATACAAAAATAAATACAAAAATCAAGCTAGAAACATTTCCGGATAAAAACAGTTTTTGACACCATTTTGCGGTTTTGGTACCATTGGTGCTACGATTATCGGATGAAGGTGCAAGACACACCGTTTCGAAGCTAACAGATAGGGCTACAATGTTGAAGAAGGCCACTCAGTCCAGTTTGTAGTGCACCTAGGTCAAAATTGACATATATGAAACCAGAATCTCACAAACAGGTTGGCTAACTGCACAATTGTTAAACAGCAATAATTCAGGCTACCGAAGTCCGATTGAAGTGTATCTTATGGTGTTTTGAAACTAAAACACAACCCTACATTTCTTATGAAGACCTCCATGGCCAAATCATGCATTTTCATGATAAAAAATGGAAAACTACACAAAAACAGAATTCTGGGCGCGAAACAGGTTTCATGGACAGTCAAGGGTATTTCGGTCATTTGACATGCTACAGTGGTCGGATCAAGCTGACATTTTTCAAGCTACTAGTTTATACCATTGGCTACAACTTTCATGTTTTGGTCAAAATCTAATTCGGTAAGGATCATGGTGAAAAGTCACGGTAAGATTGGGTGAAAAGACAACCCTGTTCGCTGAACTCCTACCTTGACCAGTCTGGGTATTTCCGAATTATCTCAGTATATACAACTCCAATTCAAGTGATTCGAAAGCCATTTGAAAGCTAAGATACAAGGCTATAATTCTTAAGAAGACATCAACAACCAAATGGGTAGTATTCCCAGTCAGACTACCCAATTACCAAAGCTGATTACTATTCTCGGATAGAAACAGGGTAGCAGGGGTATTGCAGTCCTTTCACAGGCTACCGAGCTCAGATTGAGATGAAAATTTACAGGTAACTAGAAAACATCATTCTCTACAACTTTCATGTTTTGTTCTAAGGCCAATTCGGCCTCTAACCTGGTCAAACAGAAACGGGAAGAATTGAGGAAATGAAACCCTAACTAGAAATTTTTGCATTCAAGTTAGAAATTTTCCACTAAAACATCTCTTTAGCTATCACAAGTCATTAATTTAACATAATCAAGAACAAAGGAAGGATGGCTAGACATGATACCTTCAAATATCAAGAAAGGTGATGACTTAGGAATTTTTCTTCCAAAACAACTCCACTAGAAGCTTTAATCCTCCTTAATAAGTAACTTTGATGGAGTAATCTTCACTTTTAATGGTTAGAAATCAAGATTGGAGCAAGGGATTGGAGTACAAGATGAAGGATTTCCTCTCTTTTCTCTCCTCAAAATTTCAGCCAACAAGGTGAAAAATGAAGAAACATTTGGTCAAAATGGATGTTTAGTAAAGTTAAGAAAAGTTAGTCAAAGTCCCCATCCAATGGTTTCATGACACTTGTCCCTCTCATTAATGTCATGCCTAACTTTTTTTTGTCTTTCTCACACCTATCCACTTGGTACCTCTAAATATCTCATAACACCCGATAAATTAAACCCAGTATCCAAAACTTAACCTAACTGGCCGAAATTTTCCGAATTTTGCGCACTAGTGGGTCCCACGTCCGATATACGCTCTTAATTTATCAAAAACTAACCGATACTAGAAAAATCATTTAAAAACTATATTTACTCATAAAATTGATCTCGAAAAATTTTATAATAAAGAAAATACAGAAAACGTGCAATTAAGAAAAGTACGGGTCCTCACACAATTTCCAGTGTAACCTAATCAAATTCCCAATTCACATAACCTAATTCCAACTAATCGGCTATTTAACCGTACTGCATTCAAATGGCCATATCTCAGTCTACCAAGGTCCGTTTAAGGTGTTCTTGGTAGCGTTGAAAATCTAAGACAGATTACTAAAACTTTCATGTTTTGGAAAATGGCTAAATCAGCACGGATCATAATGAATAAACATGATAAACTCGATGAACTGACTAAAACGGAACACTGGAAACATCCTAAAATAGTGAGGGTATTTTGGTCTTTTCACAGGCTACGTTACTCCGATTGAGGTGAAAATTTGTAGGCAACTATAAAATACCATTCTCTACAACTTTCATGTTTTACACCATGCCTAATTCGGCCTCTAACATGGTGTAATAAAACCGGACAGAACAAGGCTGAAATTTTCCAGAAATCTGGAAATTTTGGGATTCAAAGAAACTTTCTTCATTTCTTGCCTCAATCCACCACCACAACCTCCTATATAAGCTTAGATACAACATATCTCATCCATATAGCAAGTATAGGCAGAAATCATCAAACCCTAATTCATGTATCCACAAGGAAAAACAACACCCAAGACATGATAACAACCATGATTCACCACAGATTTGAGATGCTAAGCTAATATAAACAAGATTAAGAGTAAAATTGGGGATATCATCATCCTTACCTTGCTTAAGTGTCTACCAAGAGCAATCCTTGCTTTTCCCTTCAAAATTTCACCAACACCTCACTAGATAAACACTCAAGGATGACTTTAATCGGTTTAGTTTTCTTTCTTCCTCACTTGGTGACTAGATTTCAAGAAGAAATGGTGAACTCTCTCTTGGGGTTTCTCTCTCTCTCTCTCTCTCTCTCGGCCAAGACCAGAAAAATGAAGAAGAAAGATGGCTGAAATGAAGGATAAAAAGGCAAGAAAAAAAATTAATCAAGGAGCCATGAGGTGGTGACACTTGGCACCACCAAAGCCATGCAAATTTTTCTCTCTCTCCCTTGCATTTTTGGCCACAAATTTCGGTCAGAGGCAGCTGGAAATAAGGAGATATTTTGCTCAAATATCAATGAGCTCATGTGGTAAGAAAGTGGTGGTCCAGTGGTGTGTTCAATCGGTAGTGCGCGGTACACGTCGGTTTGCACCATTTTTCCTCAAATCACACGTACTAGGGTTTTTTCTTCCCAATCACTAACTTTTTATCATTGCTCCTAATCACATATTATTTCTCACCTAAAAGTCACTCTTAATCACCAAATTTGATCCTTGCTCCGTACTGAAAAATCATCCGGCAAAAAATCGCGAAAACCCTAATTTGCTCCAATCTTGAAAACGAAGAGTGAACCCTACTTTCTAGGTTCATTTGCACTTATTGGGAAATGATTGGGTGGTAGGGCTATAATAAATGAATAATTTCTAAATAAAAAGGCATTTTTTTGAGAAAAATATAAGAAATTTGCGAGTCCTCACATAGATCAAAGCACATGAGTAACTAAGAGTTTCCTCAAACCAACCACAAAACTATACTCAAAAAAAAGTTTTTAGAAAATTTCCTCGGAAAACAAATGAACAGTGTCACGTCACAATCCGGCTGGATTCTCGGCCGAATTCAAGGCAGCGGGCAATCCCAATTTTTTTTCTTCTTCCCCTGTCAATTCGGCCAAGACTTGGCCGGATACATAGCCAGATATGAAAAAACATTTGTTTCAAATTTCACAAAGCTTTTTGTTTGGCCCGAAGCTAACACATATGCAAAGAAATAACGTATTGGGTAAAATCATATGAAAAGAAAGATAAACAAACCCTAAATTCACGCCTAAAGCCTCGCTTGATAAAATTAGGTTTTCCGACCGAGAAACCCTATACAACTCTTCTTTGTTTCGGAAAGAAAATGAGTAAACATTTGAAGTTCAAAACTTGATATTTGTATCTGAGTATCATGTTTAAAACGGTTGTCACATTCACCATGCGAAAATGTACAAGTTCAAATGGAATCTAGCTCAAATAACACCATTAAAGTGGACCTAAGTATGTCCAAGCAAAGTAAGTCCAAAGCATCACAAAATCACATTTGCAATATCACTTTTACTCACTCAAACTTCAAGAAAATAAATGGACAGCATTTCCCCTTAATTTCTTCACTTTCCATCCTACAATCAAACACCATTTCATCTCAACTTAACCACATACAAATCATAGGCTACAAAACACCCCTTTTGGCATAACAACAACCACTAAAGCTATACTTATCGGATTGAGACGAATCTTATGGCGTTTCGAAGCCAAGAAATATACCTACATTTCTTATGAAGACCTCCAAAGCCAAATTGTGACAGCCCCACCTCACCCTAAGGCGAACCAAAGGGTTCAGCGGACCGCCTGCCCAGCTCTCGCCAGGACTACGGAGTCGAATTACACAAATCCGATATTACGCGAGATAGGACCCAAAAGAATTGAACGATTGAAGACCGCCAAGCTTACAAGTAACTTACCAAAATCACATGGGGAAAACACTTTCATATATACATGTCGCTAGGTTTACAATACAAGTGGAACCAGTGAAATGAAATACATTTGGAGTTTGCTCACTCTCGAGGAGCTATACAAAAGAACAAAAGATTATCTAACTAGCTCAACTCGCTTCTCAAAATCATGATTTCCAAAAGAGGTTCCTGTAAGGAAAACAAAGATAACGAGGAGGGGGTGAGTTTACGCCCAATGAGGTACCAAACATGTAGCAGAAAAATTATGGCATTTCACGTTATACAAATCAGATACACATGCTCGCTATAAAGTAAGACAGGTAAGCATAAGAACTCAAATAGGGAGGATACAGGTGGCTCTCAGGAGCTAGCTTTCCAGTGCAGTACTTGATCCAAGCCGGTTGACTCTCCGTCAACGTATATAGAACCAACGCGTCCGTAGACCCCACTTTACACCAAATTCCGTCCACCAAACACCCCTTTACCGAGCCCGCTCACCTCAACAAAAACAGAAATGGTAATACTTGAGTATACCGGAATCAAGGGTCTCAATACCCAAAGATCCCAAAACAGACTACCGTGGTTCGTTATCTAATCGACCAGGCCCTTGCCGGCCCGACTCGAGTAACTAGCCACAGGGGTTGAGCTCAGGGGTCACAGAAAGGTCGTTGGATACAAGCTTCCAAACGATGTCCGAACAGATATAGATACAGATACAGATAACAGATACAGATAACAGATTCAGATTCGTACCAAAAATTTGGCATATGAACAGACAAGAGAACGAGTGCGATAAAGTACACCCTCGTCTCAAACAAAATAAACAGATAGTGCAGTCATTTAAATCACAGATTGCAGAGGCAGAAACCAGGTTACACAGCAAATGAAGGGAGTGGTACACTCACCGGGTCAAGTACAAATACCTCAAAAGTTTTCACTTCAGATTGGCTTTAATCGCCAAGAAACCCTAAAAGAACCAAAGTAAAACAATTGAAGGTTCCACTTCCAAAATCGAGTATACAGAACGCACATGTGAGACTCGACTACCGGTCGTATGCCTCACCAAAATTATTAATGCAAAGATGCAAATCATGATTTTTGGAAACAAAAAGGTAACATGAAGACCTAGGCTCAAACAACCCAAAAGCCCTTCATTTCTATTAAAAGCCAATTCAAACTTAAAGGAACCAAACGGCCTAGAAAATTGGACAGCATTTCCCCTAAATTTGCTTACTTTTCCAGCCGCCATGGCTTCATTATTGTCCTCAGCCAGTCTCAAAGTCACGCATAACATAAGTTCATTCAATAGCCGTTTAGTAGGCTCCAAGTAGTACAAGTACAACTTAAGCTAGGGAAAAGTCCGGAAATGAAAGTCAAGCCCTAAAATATTCAAATAAGCACAATAAGACACAATTACAAGTCATAAACCAATGCCAAATACTACCGAAATAGGGTTCCATAAGCATACGTAAGCATTAGAGGAAACCAGAAAATCCGGAAATGGAGTTAGCTTTAGCCCTGAAAAAAAAAATAGTTTTTGACCTCATTTTGCGGTAATGGCACCAAAGGCACTACGATTGTCGGATGAAGGTACAAGATCCACCGTTTCGAAGCTAAGAGATAGGGTTACAATGTTTCAGAAGACAACTTTGTCCAGTTTTGAGTGTAACAAGGTCATAAATGCAAGATACTACATCAAAAACGTAAAACAGATTCACCAAAACGCATTCTAGAGGAAACATCATAACTCAGGCTCTCCAAGTCCAAATCCAGAAATTCAAAAACCAGCTGAAAGCTAAGAAACAGGGATAAATTTCATTAGAAGGCCTCAACAACCAATTCAGAAGCAATTCCAGCCAAAACAACCAATTACAGGCGCAATTCTTACATTCGGGTAAAACCAGAACAGCAATAGTAATTTTGACTTTCTTCATTCTACACTACTCTGATTGACCTGAAATTTTGTAGGCACCTCTAAAATGTCATTCCCTACAACTTTCATGTTTTAATCCAAGGCCAATTCGGCCTCTAACTAGGAGCTAAAAATTCGGGCAGAATGCTCCCACAAGAACCCTAATTTTCTGAAATTTCTTCCAAACCAGAAATTGGTTGCAATTAATCACTTTTTCCACCTCCTAGAGTCATTATATACCAATTCCAATCATCATAGATAGCCACACAATCATGCTTATATTAAAACAGAAATATCCCCAAAAATAATAAAACTTCATCACTACAACCACAAATCAAGAATTAATCCATAAACTTGCATCTCATACTACCACTAAGCATGATTTAAGCATCAATTAAGGGAGGAGGGTGGTTCTTCACAACTCACCTTAAAAACAAGAGAGAGAGAGCAATTGGTCACCTTAACTTTCCAAATAACTTCACACAACAACTCACAAACACTAATTGAAGAAGTTTTATGGAGAAATTGCAAGTTTCAATGGTTGGTTTTGATGATTTGGAGCAACTTGAAGAGTTTTCTTCCTTGTGCTTAGAGTAAGAGAGAGAGAAAGAGAGAAAGAAAGAGCCGGCTACCATGGAGGATTTTTTGATGATTTTTGGGTCATTTTTTATTTATTTAAGTCAAATGGTAAGACCATGAATAGTGGTCTTAAGGTTCAACCACTCAAATGGTGACACTTGTCACCATATTTAATGCTTGCCTAACTTTTTTGTCTCTCTTACACCTACCCACTTGGTACCTCTAAATATCTCATAACATCCGGTAAATTAATTCCAGTATCCAAAACTTAACCTAACTGGGCGAATTTTCCCGAACTTTTCGCACTAGTGGGTTCCACATCCGATATCTACTCTTAATTTCTCAAAAACTAACCGATACTAGAAAAATCATCTAAAAACTATATTTACTCAATAAAATTATCAGGAAAATTTTTTCTAATAAAGAAAATGCAGAAAACATGCCATTTACGCGGAAAACCCTAGAAAAATTATGAAGAAAGTACGGGTTCTCATACAAATCATGCATTTTCATGGTCAAATATCGAAATCACAGAGAGGACAGAAAACTGTCCGTGAAACAAGGCTTGTGGGCAGTCAAGGGTATTTCGGTCATTTCACAAGTTACAGTGCTCCAATTGAGCTGTAATTTTACCAGTAGCTATCTAACTAAAATACCAACAACTTTCATGTTTTGAGCAAGGGCTGATTCGGTCTCTCTCAAGGACGAATACACAATGCAAAAATAGGGCAGATTTGACACCTTAAAGCTGAAATTTAACATAACTCTAGCTCAACCCATGAAATCTTCCACAAAACAACATCTATAACAACTATAAGCCACTAATTAGTAATTAATTGAAGTAAAGAGGAAGTTCTTGGCAAAATACCTTGGAAACTCAAGAAAAATGGTAGCTTAGTATCTTTCCTCCCACAATCACTCCATCAACTCCTTTAAGCTTCTTAGTTGAGCACTTGTATGGTGTAGTTTACAATTTAGTTGGCTAGAACTCAAGATTTGAGTAAGTTGGAAAGCTAAAATTGAAGAACTCTCTCTTGTTTCTCTCCTCAAGTGGTTCGGCCAAGAAGCAAGAAAAATGAAGGATTTTTTGGTCAAAATTTGATTTTAGGAAAGTTAAATAAGCTGGGTCAAAAGTCCAACATCCAATGAGGTAGTGACACTTGGCCTTTCTAGTGTTTAAAGCTTATCTTTTTTCTTCCAATGGTTAATCCATCTAGCTAATCTCTAATCATCTCCTAGCACCTTGTAAAATAATAACACTTAGCACAAAAATCACTTAATCACCAAAATTTTATCGTACTAGCGGGTCACACGTCTATAATGAATTTCAAATTTAATGTACACTAACTTATATTAGGAAAATGATTTAAAACTGTGCTTGCTTATAAAAATGCATAGAAACTTTAATATTTTAATGGCAAGTATAAAAATGTCGGCAAAAATAAAATAATGCTAGAAAATGTGAATATTTTAGGGTTCTCACATAGTTGCTATAGGTCCTTAGTCAAATGACTTTAATCTCATTCACTATTTTAGGGTTGGATTGCGAGATATCTACAAATATTGAGACTTAAATAAGAACAAGAGGACAAAATTGCATTTTTTTAATAATGTTGAATACTTATATAAGTTATGATTGGTTTTTTTTTTTAAAAAAAACTCATCCTATTTGTCATTGTAATTGGTGCAAACTTTTTCAGGAAAAGGAGAAAAGGTAAAGGCAAACAACTGAAAGATTGGATGTGGATACAATTAAATCTTTGAAAATATACAGAAGTAGTCAATAATAGTTTTTCTTTGAGTTCATAATATTGCATTCAACTTGTTGAACGTTATTTCTATTATTTGAAAACAAAAATTGGATGGCATTTATATTATTTATGAACTATATACATTTTTAATACATTTTTACTTTAGTATGTTCAGAAAATACCCATGGATACCCAGATCCATGAGGAGTTTGGGTATGAATTTACTTTTTCAGACCCAAAAGGGTCTGGATCTGAGTTTGGGTCTAACTAAATTAAATGGGATTGGATTTGGATCAAAGGGATCCAACCTAGATACTACTTATTGACATGCCTAGTTCTATGGTAGTTTTAGGGAAGGGAAATCCTGCATCTTTAGACAACCAATTGGCTTTTATTCTTGCTGACAAAGACATGATTAATATGGTTACTTTTTTTTTAAGGTTACTGGTTTGTTTCTTCTTCTTTTCTTTGTTTTTGCTTTCCCTCTTTTTTTTATAAACTAAGCAGGATTACCATATTATGTGATATGAATCTGGGTACCACTCAAGCTATTCATAAATGCATTGAAGGAATTGTGTTTGAGAGCATGTCAAGCAAAACCCTAGTTCGGGTCTAAGATGTTGGTGATGATCCGCTTGGAGAACCCTAGCTCGATTGGCCAAGCTACAGGTCCATACTTGGCAGATCACATTTTATCCCTTTTTGTTATAAGTTGTTTGATAATTAGTTATGTTGTTTAGTTGTATGTCTTTTGAATAAAGTTGGACTATACTTGTGTCTTGCTAGATCTGATTAGTTTGAAAAGTTTTAGTCATTTGGCCACTTGAATAAATTGGCTAGTTTTGAATGTTTTTGGGCCGTTAGTTTGTTAGTTGATTTAAGTCCAATTAAGTTCAATACACTGGATAGGATAAGTGATGTAATCCTAATTCTATTTGGATTCATTTAGTACTAGTAGTATTAGTTGTAAATAGCCATTTCTTTGCCTTGTGATGAAGGTTAGATGAAATTTCTAGCAATAAACACTTTAGTGTTTTCTCTTTGGCTTCTTCGTGAGTTTTTATTTTGCACCTTAGAATTGTCCTAAGTGTTCAACTGACTTATTAATCTAGAGACGCCCTACATTATGGCATTGTTCTACCACTTAATTCGTACTCGAGCTATCCTTGTGCAAATTGAGTTTCCGCTACCAAACTTTGATACTCTATTCTAGATCCTATAGCTTGTCATGTGTGGGTTGCGTCTACAATAGGGTGCAGGTTGTATAAGCTAGTATTAGAGTTAGTTGAAAGGTATTAAAGTTATATCCTCTTTTGTTTCTTGTTTGTGTCTATGTCATTCTTGTTCTAAAGTTTCTAGGGTTTTGTGTCATGTCTTATCTTGTTTTGTGTCTTGAGCAAAAAGAAAAATCATTACTACTTATCGTCACCATTCCTAGTTTTTTTTTCCAACAAACGTCAACATTTTATAACTATTAACACTTGATAATACAAGAGCTACTTACAAAAAGGGGTAACTACCCCCATATCCTTCCTTACTAGGTTTATTAACCACATTGGGAAGGTATTTTCCCATTCCACATTCTTAACTAACTTGGCATCAAACTGTGCTAGAGCATGGCTGCAGCCATTTCCTTTCCTAGGAACAAAAGAGAATTTGCAGCAATCGAATTCCTGTCTAAGGTCATCAATGTCCTCCAGGACTGTTTCAATATTACTGTCCTAAACATTGCCTGTGTTGATTTGGTCCACTACTCCTTTGCTGTTTGTTTGAACTTCTATATTAGTCCAACTTGCATCTTTTGCCATTACTAGCGCTCTTCTTATAGCTAGTGATTCCTCTCTGCTTGTATCTCCTCGCTTGCATTCAGAGATTCCTTTGGCTTTCATGATCTTTCCAAGCCAATTCCTAGCTATTATCCCCTGACATGTTCTTACCATTCCGGCTGATATTGCTGCATCCATATTTATTTTGATCACTACTTCTTTCGGTGGTTCCCAACAATGTTGCTGTTGCCGGTCCATTTCTGGAGTAACTTGTTTTCCTTCATTTGCATCAGTTTCATTTTCATACTCTATCCACTCTAGTTGTGCTTTGTCAACAACCTGCTTTGCATCTGTGCTCTCAAGGTGGAATACCATCCTATTGCGTGCCTTCCAGATTTGCCATAATATATTGGCCGTGAGCTTTATCCTGTCAAGTACTTGCTCCTTGTTAACAGATTGCATCACTGCATCCCACCATCTCCATATGTTGCTTTGAAGCTCAGTTAGCCCCTCCCACCTAATAGGAGCTATCTTCCATATCATTTTGGCAGAAGAAAAACATGTGCTCGGTGGTTTCAGTTTCCACTCCACAGCAACTACACAGACTATTGCCTTTCCCAATTCTTTTATGTATGGCTTCATTGACTGGCAGGCTGTTCTGCAAGCTCCTTCACAGGAAGTGTTTCAACATCATCTTTAGATTAAGGCTCCATAATTTCTTCCATACAGTGTGTTTCCTAATTTCCCAGCTTGTTTCTGATCCATATTCCATCCTTCTATTCTGATAAGCTCCCTCCAATTTTGCTGCAACATATCCTAACTTAACTGTATACACACTAGATTTGGTATGTGTCCAAAAAAATCTATCTCTTCCACTGTATAGGCTAAGTGGTATACTAACAATATGTTCAACCTCCTGTTCGCTGAACCATTGCTGCAAACAAGCTCTATTACATTTTCCACCCTCTATCAGTTCATTCACAGTCCTTAGTTGACATTCAACAGGTTTCATTCTTGAGGCTCTTCCATTGTTCTTTCCAATGATCCACTTATCCTGTCAGATTTTCACTGTCCTCCATCTCCAACTCTTTTCCATAGTCCTTGCTGCAGTAGTCCATCTCCCTTATGGATGTTTTTCCAATACCAAGAGGCAGAATTGGAGGGTTCCTTCTCCAGCCACCCTTCCTCTCTCATGTATTTAGGTTTCAGCACCTTGCTTACTAACAAATTTGGAGTTGTAATTAATCTCCATATTTGTTTTGCAAGCAAAGCCAGATTGAAAGCTTCTAAATCTCTAAAACCCAATCTCCCTTTTCCTTTCACTTTTGAGAGCCTTCCCCAACTTATCCAGTGAATCTTGTTATCCTTGTCCCCATTTCCCCACCAGAACCTGGCTATTCTAGCACTTATCTCCTTGCACAATTCTTTGGGTAATTTAAAGCAAGACATAATGTAAGTTGGCATTGCCATGAGCACTGATTTGATCAGGACCTCTTTCCTCCCTTGACTTAAAGTTTTCTGCTTCCACTCTTGCATCTTGCTGGATATTTTGCTCTTGAGATACCCAAACACCTGGTTCTTCGATCACTCATAGCCATTGGTAAGCCTAAGTATTTCCCACTATGTGCCTCCCTTATGCCATCCAATGCTTCACTGATCTCCAATCTTACTTGGTTTGGGGTATTCCTGCTGAAATACATTGCTAATTTGTCAAAGTAAACAACTTGTCCATATTGCTGCAAGATCTCCTTCACCTTCATTGCTTCCTGCTTGTCGCTTTACAATATAAAAGGGAATCATCTGCAAAGAACAAGTGGGATACCATAGGGCTATCTTTAAATATTTTATTCCATTTATATATTTTTCTTCCATAGCTTTCTTGATTAAATTAGATAGCCCTTCAGCATAGATAATAAACAAATAAGGGGATAAAGGGTCTCCTTGCCATAGCCCTCTAGTAGGCATTATATGACCTACTTTTTGTCCATTCAGATTGAAAGAATAAGAAATAGTGGAAATACAAGCCATGATCTATTTAACAAATGTAGGGCAGAATCCCATTTGCATCATCAATCTCCCAAGAAATTTTCATTCTATCCTATCGTAGGCTTTAGACATGTCAAGCTTTAGGGTCATGATGCCTACTTTGCCACTTCACTTGTTTTTCAAGAAATGTAAAATTTCATGAGCAATGATAACATCATCCAAAATCTGTCTTCCCGGATCAAATGCAGATTGAGATGGACTGATACAGTGTTTTAAAACTCTTTTCATTCTATTAGCCAATATTTTTGAAATGATTTTGTACAACACCGTACATAGGCTAATAGGTCTAAAGTTAGTTAAAACCACTGGATTGTCAACTTTTGGAATCAAAGATATGATAGTCTCATTGACAGTTCTAAGCAGATTTCCACTATGAAAGAAACTACCAACAGCTTTAACAATATCCTCTTTCATAATGTGCCAGTAGTTTTGAAAAAAAAAGTGGGGACATACCATCTACACCCGGGGCTTTGTTTGGAAACATGGAGAACAAAGCTTGCTGAATTTCAGTCTCTTCTACGTTTGATCAACTGCTCATTCATCAGACTGGAAATAGTGCGAGGTATCCCTTGCATGATCTTGTCAAATTCTTTAGGATTTGAGGTAGTGAAGAGGTCCTTATAATGATTACACAGTTCTTCAGTTTCCTGCTCACTTCTACACCAATCCCCATTCAAATTTTGTAACAAGCTGATTATGTTCCTTTTCCTTTTTGTCATGACACTTATATGGAAAAATGCTGTATTCTTGTCCCCTTCTTTGAGCCATCTACTTCTTGACTTTTGACTCCAAAACAATTCCTCATCTTTGTAGGCTCTGCTAAGCTGCCATTTCAAATTTGCTAGATCCTCTCTACTGATTGAATCACTTCCTTCTCTCACAGCTTTCAGTTTCTCTTTTATCTCTTGAATCTTTACTCTTGTATTACCTTTCACCCTCTTATTCCATTCAATCAGGGCTAATCTACATTCCTTTATGCGCCTCACAACTCTGAACATTCTTGAACCAGATTGTTCCAAACCCCAGGCTTTTTTTATCACTGCATCTGTTTATTTATCCTTAGCCCATCTTTGATCAAAATAGAACTTTTTCTTCACTCTTTTGTGTTGTGGATTTGGGTCCAACATCAGAAGATAGTGATCAAAAGCATCATTTTCAATATGTTCACATGTTGTTTTTTCAAACTTCTGAACCCAACTCACACTTCCCAAACATCTATCCAACTTCTCTCTTATTTCTCCCTGCCCCTCCCAGGTATTACTCCATGTCCATGGCACTCCTATAGACCCTATGTTCATAACATCATTCCCTTTGATAAATGTGTTGAAATGCCTAAAGCTTCCCTCTAACCTCTCTCTCCCTCCCCATTTTTCTTTATTAGAGCATATATCATTAAAATCCCCCACTAGTACCCAGGATTCACCCCAATCCCTCTTCTTCTCCTCAATAAATTGCCACTGTTGTTTCCTAACACCTTCGTTAGTGCTTGCATAAACTCCAATTAGCCACCAGTGACTGTTATCTACCTGGTCTATCACTCTAGCTTCTATGTACCAATCTATTCCATTAACTTCCTGCAAAGTCACTTCATCTTTCCAGAATTGGGCCAGCCCTCATACTCTTCCCTTTCAGCTTATCACAAAACTGCTATCCAACCTCATTCTTTTTTGTACCTGTTTCAAAAATCTAATTCTTTATCACAAAACTACGTTTCACGGATTGGATTTAGGTGTCTTGTTGATTACCTTACTAAATCAAGCCAAAATCAAGATGAACTTGGGAGTAGTTTCTCTCTTTTTTTCCTCTATAGGTTCGGCCAAAGGAAGGAGAAAACTAGAGGATTTTTTATGAAAATTGCAAGATAAAAACTAGAAGAAGTCTTGGTCAAAGGAAGCTTCAAGCATGACACTTGTCGTCTCATAGTTCCATTCCTATCTCTTTGTCTCTCTTAGCCTCTAATTGCTAGTTTATGTTCCTCTAATATACTCTTAACACTTCTAATCATATAATCCCTCTAACACTATACCGTTCTTATCCACCAAATTTGTTACACGCCTCAATAATTGATCACACTACCATAATACACTATGAAACTTAACATGCACCAAATTATAAAAGAAAAGAAAAAACTCTCAACTCAATCATAAAAGTATTTATGAAATGAAGGCCAGTAAATTAGTCTAAAAGAAATTATAGGTTAGTTTTTTTTAATAACAAAATAAGGAAAATTATAAGAAGAATATAAAATAGTTTTCAAGTCCTCACACTCTCTCCCCCTTAAAAGAATTTCGACATCAAAATTCATACCTTTACTCGCAAATAACTCAGGGTGTTTTTCTTGCATGTCCGCCTCTAACTCCTAGGTTGCCTTTTCCACCTCATAATGTTTCCACAGAATCTTAACTAGCGATATTTGCTTATTTCTCAAGTCCTTCACATCCTGATCTAGAAGCCGAATAGGTCGCTCCTCATAGGTTTGAGACTCTTCAAGTTCAATATCCTCTGGCTGAAGTATATGAGTCGGATCTGGGTGATATTTCTTACGTAAGGACACATGAAAGACATTGTAAATTCGAGATAAACTTGTTGGTAACTCTAATCGATATGCCACATTTCCTACCCGTTGAAGTACATTGAAGGGACCTATGTATCTTGGTTATAGTTTCTTTCCTTTCCCCGCCTTGATTCTTCTTTTCAATTGAGTGACCTTAAGAAATACTTTGTCTCCAATTTCAAACTCCAAATCTTTTCTTCGATAATCGGCATAACTCTTTTGTTGACTTTGGGCTATTTGAAACCTCTGACGAATTACCTTTATCTTTTTGTATGCTTTGTCAATCCATGGTATTGTTGCTAAATCTATAATTTTTCTCTCCCCTACTTCATCCTAGTGAATAGGTGAATGGCACCTTCATCCATAGAATGCCTTATATGGTGCCATTTGGATAGAAGCGTGATAACTGTTGTTATAAGCAAACTCAACTAATGTTATATACTAGCCCCAACTTCTTTCAAAATCCATGATACATGATAGGCTGTACTAAAATTCAACTTAGTGTCTAAAGTCTCTTGTAACTTTTGATAGAATCAGGATACAAATCGAGGATCTCTATCGAACACTATGCTTACTGGTACCCCGTGCAATCTCACAATCTCATCGATATAGAGTTTGGCAAGTTTCTTCAAAGAATACTTCATATTAACTAACAAGAAATGTGTTGATTTAGTCAATCGGTCCACTATCACCCAAACCGCATCATTACCTCTTTGACTTCGTGGCAAACCTGACATAAAATCCATAGTAATATGTTCCCACTTTCACTCAGGTGTTTCCAGAGGCTGTAGCAATCCTGACGATTTTTTATGCTCGACCTTTATTTGTTAGCATGTAAGACATTTTTGAGCAAATTGGGCAATTTCTGATTACATGTTATCCTACCAATATAGTCCTTTGAGATCTTGGTACATCTTATCACTATCAAGATGCACAGTATACCTAGATCGATAAGCCTCCTCTAAGATTTCCCTTTTTAGTTCTTTATCCCTTGACATCACAATTCATTTTTGAAACTGTAAAATTCCATCAGGACCTAGATTGAAGTCGGGTAATTCTCATTTTTATAGCCTTTCTAACCACTTTTGCACCATTGGTTTTTTCTTTTGTCCCTCTTTAATACAATCAACAATGTCGATTTCACTTTAATATTCCCAAAGATAACTGTCTGTGGCTCGTGGCGAGGGTTCCATTTACTAACATCCTTTAACATGTTCCATTTTCTTATCATTAAACTAGAAAAATTCCTCAGATAAAGTTTATGAGCAAAAATAGTTTTAAAATGATTTTCCTAGTATTGGAGAGTTTTTAGAAAATTAAGAATATATAACGGACGTGGGACCCACAAGTGCGAAAAGTTCGGAAAAATTCGGCCAATTAGGTTAAATTCCGGATACTGTGTAAAATTTATCGGGTGTTAAGGGATAAGTAGAGGATGTGAATTGATTGATGTGAGAGGAAAAAAAAAAGATAAGATTGCATTTATGGAGGTGACAAGTGTCACCATTGTATTGGAAATAGCTTATGACTTACTATTCATTTTCTTGACTTTTTGACCAATTGCTTAAATATCTTAAAAATCACACAAAATTCATTCTTGTCTTCAACCTCTTGGCTGATTCTCTCTCTAGCAAAGAAGGAAGAAAAAACCTCTTCAAAGTTTGGCAATTATCTAGCTCAAATCCTCCAAAACACTTGCTTGATCTAGTTTCTACTCCATAAAACCTCTTCTTTTAGTGATAGTGAGTTGTTTGGTGAAGTTGTTTGGAAGCTTAAGGTGACAAGTAGCTCTCCCTCTTGTTTTGCTAAGGTAAGTGGTGGATGAACACCTCTCCTTCCTCTAATGATGTTCAATTCATGATTAGTGGTGTTATAAGATGCAATTTCATGGATTATTTCTTGAGTTTGGTTGAATTGGTGAAGTTTTATTATTTTTGGGGATTTTTCTGTTTTCATAGGGATATGATTGGGTGGTCATGTATGATGATTGGAAATGATGTTTAATGACTCTAGGAGGTGGAAAAAGTGATTAAGTGCAATCAATTTCTGTTTTGGAAGAAATTTCAGAAAATTAGGTTTTGTAGTTCTTCATTCTGCCCGAATTTATTGCACCATGTTAGAGGCCGAATTGGACTTTTCTCAAAACATGAAAGTTGTAGGTATTGATGAGTTTGAAGTGCCTGTAAAATTTCAGGCCATTTGGATTAGTGTAGAGTGAGATATGCCGATTTTACTGTTGCTGTTCTGGGTTGATCAGAATGCGAAAACTGCACTTGTAATTGGCCATTTTGACTGGAATTGCTTTGGATTTAGGTGTTGGTGTCTTCTGATGAAATGTATCTGGATGTCTTAGCTACCATATGCCTTTGGAATTTCGGCATTTGGACCTGTATAGACTGAGTTATAGTAATTACAGCATTATGTGATTTGTAAACCTGTTTTTGGTGTTTCCGGTTGAGTACTTGGCACATTTGACCTAGTTGTGCTAGGATTTGGACTGAGTGGCCTTCTACATTGTTGTAGAGCTATCTCTTATCTTCGAAACGGTGGGTCTTGCACCTTCTTCCGACAATCATAACGCCTTTGGTACCATTACCGCAAAATGACGTCAAAACTGTTTTCCTGGTTTTGAGCTTAAGTTTCATTTCCGGATTTTTTTTCCCCCTAGCTTGACTTGCACTAGTATTACTTGGAGCTTGCTGAATGACTATGGATGAACTTGTTGTTGTGTGTGTACCTTTGGGACTGGCTGAGGAAATAATGAAGCCATGATGGCTGGAAAAGTTAGCGGGAAGTGCTGTCCGAACTTTTAAAGGATTTGTTTGCATTGAGTTTGTGATCTAAGACTTGGGTTTGAGCAAGGCAATGATACATGATGGATGATTTCTGAGCCATTGAGGTGAGTGACCTCAAACTATTTCTGAAGTTACTTTTGTACCGTTTTCTTGCATTATTTACTTTTAAACTATTTCCAAAGTTACTTTGAACTGTTTTCTTGCATATCATGCGTGCTTGCATATGAGTGTTCCTTGTTTGCTGTAATTCTTGACTTATTGGCTTGTTATTATTGATTGATAATGTGTTAAGTGCTTTCGATGATTGTTAAAACGAGTTTTCTAGGCGAGTGTGTACTTTATCGCACTCGACCTAAATAAATATGAAGTTTTCAATGATTAATGATTAAATGCTAGTTGCGCATGATGTAAGCCTTTGGGCTGAATTGGCCACTGCCCTTTGTTACCGATCGACTCGAGCCAGAAGCGGACTCGGTCGGGCGATATGGTGACCCTGGGTGAATTTGGTATACTCGAGTATTACCTTGTAGTCCGGCTACGTCCGGATGGGTGGAGTCCGGTCAACGTCCGGAAAAGGGGATGAACGAATAAAAAGATGAACGAGGGTTTATTTATAAAAATGAAATTTTCAAATAATTGGAGGAATAAGGGGAAATGTCAGGGGAACGAACAAATGAATAGCTCCATGTGAGCGGTATCCTTTTAATGAATATGTTACTATCGCTTTCCATTGTAATTGTTTCTTGAATTATTGATTATTGATGGTTAATGTGTTGGCTTTGTTATGAAATTTCATGTTCGGAACCTTATTGAGATTTTAGCTCATTGAGCTTTGTGGAATTACCATGTGGTGTCATTTTCTGCTTTTGTTTTACTCTCACTGTGCAAATGTTGACCTGTAACAAAATTACATTTTTACCCCCGGTTACTTATTAAACTTCTAAAACATTACAATGATTTCACTGGCTCACGAGAGCAAAAATACGTACATCTGATTTCTGAACCATGACATCAATGAAATGAATTTTTGTGAAAACTATTTGATTACTGATTTTACTGGTTACTCACTGGGCTTTTAGCTCACCCCAAAAATGTTTTATTTCCCCCCCCACAGGGCTCAAGGCGAAGGAAGGGCTTGTTGTGCTTATTCACGTGACTGGATGGCTTATATCGTGTACAGTTTAAGTTTGGATCTATTTTATGTACGAGTTGATCTTGTATAAATATTTGAAATTGATATGGATGTAAATATACATTCCACGATTGGAATCAGTTTCCGCTGCATTTGTGACATGTAATTATTGGAGACTTGGATGTATGTTTGTGGACCATGTGATGTATATTTGAGATTTATATTGTAATTCATTTGAGGATTGTAGTGATCGACTGAGTCCCGGCGAGAGCTGGGCAGGCGGCCCGCCGAACCCTCTGGTTCGCCTTAGGGGGAGGTGGGGCCGTCACAGTTGGTATCAGAGCCTAGGCTTCAGATCTTTGTAGTGTATCCTAGGCTTGAAGTTTAGGATGCCGGACTGTGGGTTTGATTTGACTCTTGAGAGATTTGTGCGGGATGTCTTAACTTGATTGGTACAAGTGAGAATGTCGAGGACGACATTCTTTTAAGGAGGGGAGATTGTGACGCCCCGAAAAAAAAATGAGTTTGAGAACCCGGAAATTTTGTAATTTTCTAGGGTTTATTTTTTTAATCGCCCGTTTTTCTACATTTTCTTGATTAGAAAAATTCCTCAGATAAAGTTTATGAGCAAAAATAGTTTTAAAATGATTTTCCTAGTATTGGAGAGTTTTTAGAAAATTAAGAATATATAACGGACGTGGGACCCACAAGTGCGAAAAGTTCGGAAAAATTCGGCCAATTAGGTTAAATTCCGGATACTGTGTAAAATTTATCGGGTGTTAAGGGATAAGTAGAGGATGTGAATTGATTGATGTGAGAGGAAAAAAAAAAGATAAGATTGCATTTATGGAGGTGACAAGTGTCACCATTGTATTGGAAATAGCTTATGACTTACTATTCATTTTCTTGACTTTTTGACCAATTGCTTAAATATCTTAAAAATCACACAAAATTCATTCTTGTCTTCAACCTCTTGGCTGATTCTCTCTCTAGCAAAGAAGGAAGAAAAAACCTCTTCAAAGTTTGGCAATTATCTAGCTCAAATCCTCCAAAACACTTGCTTGATCTAGTTTCTACTCCATAAAACCTCTTCTTTTAGTGATAGTGAGTTGTTTGGTGAAGTTGTTTGGAAGCTTAAGGTGACAAGTAGCTCTCCCTCTTGTTTTGCTAAGGTAAGTGGTGGATGAACACCTCTCCTTCCTCTAATGATGTTCAATTCATGATTAGTGGTGTTATAAGATGCAATTTCATGGATTATTTCTTGAGTTTGGTTGAATTGGTGAAGTTTTATTATTTTTGGGGATTTTTCTGTTTTCATAGGGATATGATTGGGTGGTCATGTATGATGATTGGAAATGATGTTTAATGACTCTAGGAGGTGGAAAAAGTGATTAAGTGCAATCAATTTCTGTTTTGGAAGAAATTTCAGAAAATTAGGTTTTGTAGTTCTTCATTCTGCCCGAATTTATTGCACCATGTTAGAGGCCGAATTGGACTTTTCTCAAAACATGAAAGTTGTAGGTATTGATGAGTTTGAAGTGCCTGTAAAATTTCAGGCCATTTGGATTAGTGTAGAGTGAGATATGCCGATTTTACTGTTGCTGTTCTGGGTTGATCAGAATGCGAAAACTGCACTTGTAATTGGCCATTTTGACTGGAATTGCTTTGGATTTAGGTGTTGGTGTCTTCTGATGAAATGTATCTGGATGTCTTAGCTACCATATGCCTTTGGAATTTCGGCATTTGGACCTGTATAGACTGAGTTATAGTAATTACAGCATTATGTGATTTGTAAACCTGTTTTTGGTGTTTCCGGTTGAGTACTTGGCACATTTGACCTAGTTGTGCTAGGATTTGGACTGAGTGGCCTTCTACATTGTTGTAGAGCTATCTCTTATCTTCGAAACGGTGGGTCTTGCACCTTCTTCCGACAATCATAACGCCTTTGGTACCATTACCGCAAAATGACGTCAAAACTGTTTTCCTGGTTTTGAGCTTAAGTTTCATTTCCGGATTTTTTTTCCCCCTAGCTTGACTTGCACTAGTATTACTTGGAGCTTGCTGAATGACTATGGATGAACTTGTTGTTGTGTGTGTACCTTTGGGACTGGCTGAGGAAATAATGAAGCCATGATGGCTGGAAAAGTTAGCAAATGTAGGGGAAGTGCTGTCCGAACTTTTAAAGGATTTGTTTGCATTGAGTTTGTGATCTAAGACTTGGGTTTGAGCAAGGCAATGATACATGATGGATGATTTCTGAGCCATTGAGGTGAGTGACCTCAAACTATTTCTGAAGTTACTTTTGTACCGTTTTCTTGCATTATTTACTTTTAAACTATTTCCAAAGTTACTTTGAACTGTTTTCTTGCATATCATGCGTGCTTGCATATGAGTGTTCCTTGTTTGCTGTAATTCTTGACTTATTGGCTTGTTATTATTGATTGATAATGTGTTAAGTGCTTTCGATGATTGTTAAAACGAGTTTTCTAGGCGAGTGTGTACTTTATCGCACTCGACCTAAATAAATATGAAGTTTTCAATGATTAATGATTAAATGCTAGTTGCGCATGATGTAAGCCTTTGGGCTGAATTGGCCACTGCCCTTTGTTACCGATCGACTCGAGCCAGAAGCGGACTCGGTCGGGCGATATGGTGACCCTGGGTGAATTTGGTATACTCGAGTATTACCTTGTAGTCCGGCTACGTCCGGATGGGTGGAGTCCGGTCAACGTCCGGAAAAGGGGATGAACGAATAAAAAGATGAACGAGGGTTTATTTATAAAAATGAAATTTTCAAATAATTGGAGGAATAAGGGGAAATGTCAGGGGAACGAACAAATGAATAGCTCCATGTGAGCGGTATCCTTTTAATGAATATGTTACTATCGCTTTCCATTGTAATTGTTTCTTGAATTATTGATTATTGATGGTTAATGTGTTGGCTTTGTTATGAAATTTCATGTTCGGAACCTTATTGAGATTTTAGCTCATTGAGCTTTGTGGAATTACCATGTGGTGTCATTTTCTGCTTTTGTTTTACTCTCACTGTGCAAATGTTGACCTGTAACAAAATTACATTTTTACCCCCGGTTACTTATTAAACTTCTAAAACATTACAATGATTTCACTGGCTCACGAGAGCAAAAATACGTACATCTGATTTCTGAACCATGACATCAATGAAATGAATTTTTGTGAAAACTATTTGATTACTGATTTTACTGGTTACTCACTGGGCTTTTAGCTCACCCCAAAAATGTTTTATTTCCCCCCCCACAGGGCTCAAGGCGAAGGAAGGGCTTGTTGTGCTTATTCACGTGACTGGATGGCTTATATCGTGTACAGTTTAAGTTTGGATCTATTTTATGTACGAGTTGATCTTGTATAAATATTTGAAATTGATATGGATGTAAATATACATTCCACGATTGGAATCAGTTTCCGCTGCATTTGTGACATGTAATTATTGGAGACTTGGATGTATGTTTGTGGACCATGTGATGTATATTTGAGATTTATATTGTAATTCATTTGAGGATTGTAGTGATCGACTGAGTCCCGGCGAGAGCTGGGCAGGCGGCCCGCCGAACCCTCTGGTTCGCCTTAGGGGGAGGTGGGGCCGTCACAGTTGGTATCAGAGCCTAGGCTTCAGATCTTTGTAGTGTATCCTAGGCTTGAAGTTTAGGATGCCGGACTGTGGGTTTGATTTGACTCTTGAGAGATTTGTGCGGGATGTCTTAACTTGATTGGTACAAGTGAGAATGTCGAGGACGACATTCTTTTAAGGAGGGGAGATTGTGACGCCCCGAAAAAAAAATGAGTTTGAGAACCCGGAAATTTTGTAATTTTCTAGGGTTTATTTTTTTAATCGCCCGTTTTTCTACATTTTCTTGATTAGAAAAATTCCTCAGATAAAGTTTATGAGCAAAAATAGTTTTAAAATGATTTTCCTAGTATTGGAGAGTTTTTAGAAAATTAAGAATATATAACGGACGTGGGACCCACAAGTGCGAAAAGTTCGGAAAAATTCGGCCAATTAGGTTAAATTCCGGATACTGTGTAAAATTTATCGGGTGTTAAGGGATAAGTAGAGGATGTGAATTGATTGATGTGAGAGGAAAAAAAAAAGATAAGATTGCATTTATGGAGGTGACAAGTGTCACCATTGTATTGGAAATAGCTTATGACTTACTATTCATTTTCTTGACTTTTTGACCAATTGCTTAAATATCTTAAAAATCACACAAAATTCATTCTTGTCTTCAACCTCTTGGCTGATTCTCTCTCTAGCAAAGAAGGAAGAAAAAACCTCTTCAAAGTTTGGCAATTATCTAGCTCAAATCCTCCAAAACACTTGCTTGATCTAGTTTCTACTCCATAAAACCTCTTCTTTTAGTGATAGTGAGTTGTTTGGTGAAGTTGTTTGGAAGCTTAAGGTGACAAGTAGCTCTCCCTCTTGTTTTGCTAAGGTAAGTGGTGGATGAACACCTCTCCTTCCTCTAATGATGTTCAATTCATGATTAGTGGTGTTATAAGATGCAATTTCATGGATTATTTCTTGAGTTTGGTTGAATTGGTGAAGTTTTATTATTTTTGGGGATTTTTCTGTTTTCATAGGGATATGATTGGGTGGTCATGTATGATGATTGGAAATGATGTTTAATGACTCTAGGAGGTGGAAAAAGTGATTAAGTGCAATCAATTTCTGTTTTGGAAGAAATTTCAGAAAATTAGGTTTTGTAGTTCTTCATTCTGCCCGAATTTATTGCACCATGTTAGAGGCCGAATTGGACTTTTCTCAAAACATGAAAGTTGTAGGTATTGATGAGTTTGAAGTGCCTGTAAAATTTCAGGCCATTTGGATTAGTGTAGAGTGAGATATGCCGATTTTACTGTTGCTGTTCTGGGTTGATCAGAATGCGAAAACTGCACTTGTAATTGGCCATTTTGACTGGAATTGCTTTGGATTTAGGTGTTGGTGTCTTCTGATGAAATGTATCTGGATGTCTTAGCTACCATATGCCTTTGGAATTTCGGCATTTGGACCTGTATAGACTGAGTTATAGTAATTACAGCATTATGTGATTTGTAAACCTGTTTTTGGTGTTTCCGGTTGAGTACTTGGCACATTTGACCTAGTTGTGCTAGGATTTGGACTGAGTGGCCTTCTACATTGTTGTAGAGCTATCTCTTATCTTCGAAACGGTGGGTCTTGCACCTTCTTCCGACAATCATAACGCCTTTGGTACCATTACCGCAAAATGACGTCAAAACTGTTTTCCTGGTTTTGAGCTTAAGTTTCATTTCCGGATTTTTTTTCCCCCTAGCTTGACTTGCACTAGTATTACTTGGAGCTTGCTGAATGACTATGGATGAACTTGTTGTTGTGTGTGTACCTTTGGGACTGGCTGAGGAAATAATGAAGCCATGATGGCTGGAAAAGTTAGCAAATGTAGGGGAAGTGCTGTCCGAACTTTTAAAGGATTTGTTTGCATTGAGTTTGTGATCTAAGACTTGGGTTTGAGCAAGGCAATGATACATGATGGATGATTTCTGAGCCATTGAGGTGAGTGACCTCAAACTATTTCTGAAGTTACTTTTGTACCGTTTTCTTGCATTATTTACTTTTAAACTATTTCCAAAGTTACTTTGAACTGTTTTCTTGCATATCATGCGTGCTTGCATATGAGTGTTCCTTGTTTGCTGTAATTCTTGACTTATTGGCTTGTTATTATTGATTGATAATGTGTTAAGTGCTTTCGATGATTGTTAAAACGAGTTTTCTAGGCGAGTGTGTACTTTATCGCACTCGACCTAAATAAATATGAAGTTTTCAATGATTAATGATTAAATGCTAGTTGCGCATGATGTAAGCCTTTGGGCTGAATTGGCCACTGCCCTTTGTTACCGATCGACTCGAGCCAGAAGCGGACTCGGTCGGGCGATATGGTGACCCTGGGTGAATTTGGTATACTCGAGTATTACCTTGTAGTCCGGCTACGTCCGGATGGGTGGAGTCCGGTCAACGTCCGGAAAAGGGGATGAACGAATAAAAAGATGAACGAGGGTTTATTTATAAAAATGAAATTTTCAAATAATTGGAGGAATAAGGGGAAATGTCAGGGGAACGAACAAATGAATAGCTCCATGTGAGCGGTATCCTTTTAATGAATATGTTACTATCGCTTTCCATTGTAATTGTTTCTTGAATTATTGATTATTGATGGTTAATGTGTTGGCTTTGTTATGAAATTTCATGTTCGGAACCTTATTGAGATTTTAGCTCATTGAGCTTTGTGGAATTACCATGTGGTGTCATTTTCTGCTTTTGTTTTACTCTCACTGTGCAAATGTTGACCTGTAACAAAATTACATTTTTACCCCCGGTTACTTATTAAACTTCTAAAACATTACAATGATTTCACTGGCTCACGAGAGCAAAAATACGTACATCTGATTTCTGAACCATGACATCAATGAAATGAATTTTTGTGAAAACTATTTGATTACTGATTTTACTGGTTACTCACTGGGCTTTTAGCTCACCCCAAAAATGTTTTATTTCCCCCCCCACAGGGCTCAAGGCGAAGGAAGGGCTTGTTGTGCTTATTCACGTGACTGGATGGCTTATATCGTGTACAGTTTAAGTTTGGATCTATTTTATGTACGAGTTGATCTTGTATAAATATTTGAAATTGATATGGATGTAAATATACATTCCACGATTGGAATCAGTTTCCGCTGCATTTGTGACATGTAATTATTGGAGACTTGGATGTATGTTTGTGGACCATGTGATGTATATTTGAGATTTATATTGTAATTCATTTGAGGATTGTAGTGATCGACTGAGTCCCGGCGAGAGCTGGGCAGGCGGCCCGCCGAACCCTCTGGTTCGCCTTAGGGGGAGGTGGGGCCGTCACAGTTGGTATCAGAGCCTAGGCTTCAGATCTTTGTAGTGTATCCTAGGCTTGAAGTTTAGGATGCCGGACTGTGGGTTTGATTTGACTCTTGAGAGATTTGTGCGGGATGTCTTAACTTGATTGGTACAAGTGAGAATGTCGAGGACGACATTCTTTTAAGGAGGGGAGATTGTGACGCCCCGAAAAAAAAATGAGTTTGAGAACCCGGAAATTTTGTAATTTTCTAGGGTTTATTTTTTTAATCGCCCGTTTTTCTACATTTTCTTGATTAGAAAAATTCCTCAGATAAAGTTTATGAGCAAAAATAGTTTTAAAATGATTTTCCTAGTATTGGAGAGTTTTTAGAAAATTAAGAATATATAACGGACGTGGGACCCACAAGTGCGAAAAGTTCGGAAAAATTCGGCCAATTAGGTTAAATTCCGGATACTGTGTAAAATTTATCGGGTGTTAAGGGATAAGTAGAGGATGTGAATTGATTGATGTGAGAGGAAAAAAAAAAGATAAGATTGCATTTATGGAGGTGACAAGTGTCACCATTGTATTGGAAATAGCTTATGACTTACTATTCATTTTCTTGACTTTTTGACCAATTGCTTAAATATCTTAAAAATCACACAAAATTCATTCTTGTCTTCAACCTCTTGGCTGATTCTCTCTCTAGCAAAGAAGGAAGAAAAAACCTCTTCAAAGTTTGGCAATTATCTAGCTCAAATCCTCCAAAACACTTGCTTGATCTAGTTTCTACTCCATAAAACCTCTTCTTTTAGTGATAGTGAGTTGTTTGGTGAAGTTGTTTGGAAGCTTAAGGTGACAAGTAGCTCTCCCTCTTGTTTTGCTAAGGTAAGTGGTGGATGAACACCTCTCCTTCCTCTAATGATGTTCAATTCATGATTAGTGGTGTTATAAGATGCAATTTCATGGATTATTTCTTGAGTTTGGTTGAATTGGTGAAGTTTTATTATTTTTGGGGATTTTTCTGTTTTCATAGGGATATGATTGGGTGGTCATGTATGATGATTGGAAATGATGTTTAATGACTCTAGGAGGTGGAAAAAGTGATTAAGTGCAATCAATTTCTGTTTTGGAAGAAATTTCAGAAAATTAGGTTTTGTAGTTCTTCATTCTGCCCGAATTTATTGCACCATGTTAGAGGCCGAATTGGACTTTTCTCAAAACATGAAAGTTGTAGGTATTGATGAGTTTGAAGTGCCTGTAAAATTTCAGGCCATTTGGATTAGTGTAGAGTGAGATATGCCGATTTTACTGTTGCTGTTCTGGGTTGATCAGAATGCGAAAACTGCACTTGTAATTGGCCATTTTGACTGGAATTGCTTTGGATTTAGGTGTTGGTGTCTTCTGATGAAATGTATCTGGATGTCTTAGCTACCATATGCCTTTGGAATTTCGGCATTTGGACCTGTATAGACTGAGTTATAGTAATTACAGCATTATGTGATTTGTAAACCTGTTTTTGGTGTTTCCGGTTGAGTACTTGGCACATTTGACCTAGTTGTGCTAGGATTTGGACTGAGTGGCCTTCTACATTGTTGTAGAGCTATCTCTTATCTTCGAAACGGTGGGTCTTGCACCTTCTTCCGACAATCATAACGCCTTTGGTACCATTACCGCAAAATGACGTCAAAACTGTTTTCCTGGTTTTGAGCTTAAGTTTCATTTCCGGATTTTTTTTCCCCCTAGCTTGACTTGCACTAGTATTACTTGGAGCTTGCTGAATGACTATGGATGAACTTGTTGTTGTGTGTGTACCTTTGGGACTGGCTGAGGAAATAATGAAGCCATGATGGCTGGAAAAGTTAGCAAATGTAGGGGAAGTGCTGTCCGAACTTTTAAAGGATTTGTTTGCATTGAGTTTGTGATCTAAGACTTGGGTTTGAGCAAGGCAATGATACATGATGGATGATTTCTGAGCCATTGAGGTGAGTGACCTCAAACTATTTCTGAAGTTACTTTTGTACCGTTTTCTTGCATTATTTACTTTTAAACTATTTCCAAAGTTACTTTGAACTGTTTTCTTGCATATCATGCGTGCTTGCATATGAGTGTTCCTTGTTTGCTGTAATTCTTGACTTATTGGCTTGTTATTATTGATTGATAATGTGTTAAGTGCTTTCGATGATTGTTAAAACGAGTTTTCTAGGCGAGTGTGTACTTTATCGCACTCGACCTAAATAAATATGAAGTTTTCAATGATTAATGATTAAATGCTAGTTGCGCATGATGTAAGCCTTTGGGCTGAATTGGCCACTGCCCTTTGTTACCGATCGACTCGAGCCAGAAGCGGACTCGGTCGGGCGATATGGTGACCCTGGGTGAATTTGGTATACTCGAGTATTACCTTGTAGTCCGGCTACGTCCGGATGGGTGGAGTCCGGTCAACGTCCGGAAAAGGGGATGAACGAATAAAAAGATGAACGAGGGTTTATTTATAAAAATGAAATTTTCAAATAATTGGAGGAATAAGGGGAAATGTCAGGGGAACGAACAAATGAATAGCTCCATGTGAGCGGTATCCTTTTAATGAATATGTTACTATCGCTTTCCATTGTAATTGTTTCTTGAATTATTGATTATTGATGGTTAATGTGTTGGCTTTGTTATGAAATTTCATGTTCGGAACCTTATTGAGATTTTAGCTCATTGAGCTTTGTGGAATTACCATGTGGTGTCATTTTCTGCTTTTGTTTTACTCTCACTGTGCAAATGTTGACCTGTAACAAAATTACATTTTTACCCCCGGTTACTTATTAAACTTCTAAAACATTACAATGATTTCACTGGCTCACGAGAGCAAAAATACGTACATCTGATTTCTGAACCATGACATCAATGAAATGAATTTTTGTGAAAACTATTTGATTACTGATTTTACTGGTTACTCACTGGGCTTTTAGCTCACCCCAAAAATGTTTTATTTCCCCCCCCACAGGGCTCAAGGCGAAGGAAGGGCTTGTTGTGCTTATTCACGTGACTGGATGGCTTATATCGTGTACAGTTTAAGTTTGGATCTATTTTATGTACGAGTTGATCTTGTATAAATATTTGAAATTGATATGGATGTAAATATACATTCCACGATTGGAATCAGTTTCCGCTGCATTTGTGACATGTAATTATTGGAGACTTGGATGTATGTTTGTGGACCATGTGATGTATATTTGAGATTTATATTGTAATTCATTTGAGGATTGTAGTGATCGACTGAGTCCCGGCGAGAGCTGGGCAGGCGGCCCGCCGAACCCTCTGGTTCGCCTTAGGGGGAGGTGGGGCCGTCACAGTTGGTATCAGAGCCTAGGCTTCAGATCTTTGTAGTGTATCCTAGGCTTGAAGTTTAGGATGCCGGACTGTGGGTTTGATTTGACTCTTGAGAGATTTGTGCGGGATGTCTTAACTTGATTGGTACAAGTGAGAATGTCGAGGACGACATTCTTTTAAGGAGGGGAGATTGTGACGCCCCGAAAAAAAAATGAGTTTGAGAACCCGGAAATTTTGTAATTTTCTAGGGTTTATTTTTTTAATCGCCCGTTTTTCTACATTTTCTTGATTAGAAAAATTCCTCAGATAAAGTTTATGAGCAAAAATAGTTTTAAAATGATTTTCCTAGTATTGGAGAGTTTTTAGAAAATTAAGAATATATAACGGACGTGGGACCCACAAGTGCGAAAAGTTCGGAAAAATTCGGCCAATTAGGTTAAATTCCGGATACTGTGTAAAATTTATCGGGTGTTAAGGGATAAGTAGAGGATGTGAATTGATTGATGTGAGAGGAAAAAAAAAAGATAAGATTGCATTTATGGAGGTGACAAGTGTCACCATTGTATTGGAAATAGCTTATGACTTACTATTCATTTTCTTGACTTTTTGACCAATTGCTTAAATATCTTAAAAATCACACAAAATTCATTCTTGTCTTCAACCTCTTGGCTGATTCTCTCTCTAGCAAAGAAGGAAGAAAAAACCTCTTCAAAGTTTGGCAATTATCTAGCTCAAATCCTCCAAAACACTTGCTTGATCTAGTTTCTACTCCATAAAACCTCTTCTTTTAGTGATAGTGAGTTGTTTGGTGAAGTTGTTTGGAAGCTTAAGGTGACAAGTAGCTCTCCCTCTTGTTTTGCTAAGGTAAGTGGTGGATGAACACCTCTCCTTCCTCTAATGATGTTCAATTCATGATTAGTGGTGTTATAAGATGCAATTTCATGGATTATTTCTTGAGTTTGGTTGAATTGGTGAAGTTTTATTATTTTTGGGGATTTTTCTGTTTTCATAGGGATATGATTGGGTGGTCATGTATGATGATTGGAAATGATGTTTAATGACTCTAGGAGGTGGAAAAAGTGATTAAGTGCAATCAATTTCTGTTTTGGAAGAAATTTCAGAAAATTAGGTTTTGTAGTTCTTCATTCTGCCCGAATTTATTGCACCATGTTAGAGGCCGAATTGGACTTTTCTCAAAACATGAAAGTTGTAGGTATTGATGAGTTTGAAGTGCCTGTAAAATTTCAGGCCATTTGGATTAGTGTAGAGTGAGATATGCCGATTTTACTGTTGCTGTTCTGGGTTGATCAGAATGCGAAAACTGCACTTGTAATTGGCCATTTTGACTGGAATTGCTTTGGATTTAGGTGTTGGTGTCTTCTGATGAAATGTATCTGGATGTCTTAGCTACCATATGCCTTTGGAATTTCGGCATTTGGACCTGTATAGACTGAGTTATAGTAATTACAGCATTATGTGATTTGTAAACCTGTTTTTGGTGTTTCCGGTTGAGTACTTGGCACATTTGACCTAGTTGTGCTAGGATTTGGACTGAGTGGCCTTCTACATTGTTGTAGAGCTATCTCTTATCTTCGAAACGGTGGGTCTTGCACCTTCTTCCGACAATCATAACGCCTTTGGTACCATTACCGCAAAATGACGTCAAAACTGTTTTCCTGGTTTTGAGCTTAAGTTTCATTTCCGGATTTTTTTTCCCCCTAGCTTGACTTGCACTAGTATTACTTGGAGCTTGCTGAATGACTATGGATGAACTTGTTGTTGTGTGTGTACCTTTGGGACTGGCTGAGGAAATAATGAAGCCATGATGGCTGGAAAAGTTAGCAAATGTAGGGGAAGTGCTGTCCGAACTTTTAAAGGATTTGTTTGCATTGAGTTTGTGATCTAAGACTTGGGTTTGAGCAAGGCAATGATACATGATGGATGATTTCTGAGCCATTGAGGTGAGTGACCTCAAACTATTTCTGAAGTTACTTTTGTACCGTTTTCTTGCATTATTTACTTTTAAACTATTTCCAAAGTTACTTTGAACTGTTTTCTTGCATATCATGCGTGCTTGCATATGAGTGTTCCTTGTTTGCTGTAATTCTTGACTTATTGGCTTGTTATTATTGATTGATAATGTGTTAAGTGCTTTCGATGATTGTTAAAACGAGTTTTCTAGGCGAGTGTGTACTTTATCGCACTCGACCTAAATAAATATGAAGTTTTCAATGATTAATGATTAAATGCTAGTTGCGCATGATGTAAGCCTTTGGGCTGAATTGGCCACTGCCCTTTGTTACCGATCGACTCGAGCCAGAAGCGGACTCGGTCGGGCGATATGGTGACCCTGGGTGAATTTGGTATACTCGAGTATTACCTTGTAGTCCGGCTACGTCCGGATGGGTGGAGTCCGGTCAACGTCCGGAAAAGGGGATGAACGAATAAAAAGATGAACGAGGGTTTATTTATAAAAATGAAATTTTCAAATAATTGGAGGAATAAGGGGAAATGTCAGGGGAACGAACAAATGAATAGCTCCATGTGAGCGGTATCCTTTTAATGAATATGTTACTATCGCTTTCCATTGTAATTGTTTCTTGAATTATTGATTATTGATGGTTAATGTGTTGGCTTTGTTATGAAATTTCATGTTCGGAACCTTATTGAGATTTTAGCTCATTGAGCTTTGTGGAATTACCATGTGGTGTCATTTTCTGCTTTTGTTTTACTCTCACTGTGCAAATGTTGACCTGTAACAAAATTACATTTTTACCCCCGGTTACTTATTAAACTTCTAAAACATTACAATGATTTCACTGGCTCACGAGAGCAAAAATACGTACATCTGATTTCTGAACCATGACATCAATGAAATGAATTTTTGTGAAAACTATTTGATTACTGATTTTACTGGTTACTCACTGGGCTTTTAGCTCACCCCAAAAATGTTTTATTTCCCCCCCCACAGGGCTCAAGGCGAAGGAAGGGCTTGTTGTGCTTATTCACGTGACTGGATGGCTTATATCGTGTACAGTTTAAGTTTGGATCTATTTTATGTACGAGTTGATCTTGTATAAATATTTGAAATTGATATGGATGTAAATATACATTCCACGATTGGAATCAGTTTCCGCTGCATTTGTGACATGTAATTATTGGAGACTTGGATGTATGTTTGTGGACCATGTGATGTATATTTGAGATTTATATTGTAATTCATTTGAGGATTGTAGTGATCGACTGAGTCCCGGCGAGAGCTGGGCAGGCGGCCCGCCGAACCCTCTGGTTCGCCTTAGGGGGAGGTGGGGCCGTCACAGTTGGTATCAGAGCCTAGGCTTCAGATCTTTGTAGTGTATCCTAGGCTTGAAGTTTAGGATGCCGGACTGTGGGTTTGATTTGACTCTTGAGAGATTTGTGCGGGATGTCTTAACTTGATTGGTACAAGTGAGAATGTCGAGGACGACATTCTTTTAAGGAGGGGAGATTGTGACGCCCCGAAAAAAAAATGAGTTTGAGAACCCGGAAATTTTGTAATTTTCTAGGGTTTATTTTTTTAATCGCCCGTTTTTCTACATTTTCTTGATTAGAAAAATTCCTCAGATAAAGTTTATGAGCAAAAATAGTTTTAAAATGATTTTCCTAGTATTGGAGAGTTTTTAGAAAATTAAGAATATATAACGGACGTGGGACCCACAAGTGCGAAAAGTTCGGAAAAATTCGGCCAATTAGGTTAAATTCCGGATACTGTGTAAAATTTATCGGGTGTTAAGGGATAAGTAGAGGATGTGAATTGATTGATGTGAGAGGAAAAAAAAAAGATAAGATTGCATTTATGGAGGTGACAAGTGTCACCATTGTATTGGAAATAGCTTATGACTTACTATTCATTTTCTTGACTTTTTGACCAATTGCTTAAATATCTTAAAAATCACACAAAATTCATTCTTGTCTTCAACCTCTTGGCTGATTCTCTCTCTAGCAAAGAAGGAAGAAAAAACCTCTTCAAAGTTTGGCAATTATCTAGCTCAAATCCTCCAAAACACTTGCTTGATCTAGTTTCTACTCCATAAAACCTCTTCTTTTAGTGATAGTGAGTTGTTTGGTGAAGTTGTTTGGAAGCTTAAGGTGACAAGTAGCTCTCCCTCTTGTTTTGCTAAGGTAAGTGGTGGATGAACACCTCTCCTTCCTCTAATGATGTTCAATTCATGATTAGTGGTGTTATAAGATGCAATTTCATGGATTATTTCTTGAGTTTGGTTGAATTGGTGAAGTTTTATTATTTTTGGGGATTTTTCTGTTTTCATAGGGATATGATTGGGTGGTCATGTATGATGATTGGAAATGATGTTTAATGACTCTAGGAGGTGGAAAAAGTGATTAAGTGCAATCAATTTCTGTTTTGGAAGAAATTTCAGAAAATTAGGTTTTGTAGTTCTTCATTCTGCCCGAATTTATTGCACCATGTTAGAGGCCGAATTGGACTTTTCTCAAAACATGAAAGTTGTAGGTATTGATGAGTTTGAAGTGCCTGTAAAATTTCAGGCCATTTGGATTAGTGTAGAGTGAGATATGCCGATTTTACTGTTGCTGTTCTGGGTTGATCAGAATGCGAAAACTGCACTTGTAATTGGCCATTTTGACTGGAATTGCTTTGGATTTAGGTGTTGGTGTCTTCTGATGAAATGTATCTGGATGTCTTAGCTACCATATGCCTTTGGAATTTCGGCATTTGGACCTGTATAGACTGAGTTATAGTAATTACAGCATTATGTGATTTGTAAACCTGTTTTTGGTGTTTCCGGTTGAGTACTTGGCACATTTGACCTAGTTGTGCTAGGATTTGGACTGAGTGGCCTTCTACATTGTTGTAGAGCTATCTCTTATCTTCGAAACGGTGGGTCTTGCACCTTCTTCCGACAATCATAACGCCTTTGGTACCATTACCGCAAAATGACGTCAAAACTGTTTTCCTGGTTTTGAGCTTAAGTTTCATTTCCGGATTTTTTTCCCCCTAGCTTGACTTGCACTAGTATTACTTGGAGCTTGCTGAATGACTATGGATGAACTTGTTGTTGTGTGTGTACCTTTGGGACTGGCTGAGGAAATAATGAAGCCATGATGGCTGGAAAAGTTAGCAAATGTAGGGGAAGTGCTGTCCGAACTTTTAAAGGATTTGTTTGCATTGAGTTTGTGATCTAAGACTTGGGTTTGAGCAAGGCAATGATACATGATGGATGATTTCTGAGCCATTGAGGTGAGTGACCTCAAACTATTTCTGAAGTTACTTTTGTACCGTTTTCTTGCATTATTTACTTTTAAACTATTTCCAAAGTTACTTTGAACTGTTTTCTTGCATATCATGCGTGCTTGCATATGAGTGTTCCTTGTTTGCTGTAATTCTTGACTTATTGGCTTGTTATTATTGATTGATAATGTGTTAAGTGCTTTCGATGATTGTTAAAACGAGTTTTCTAGGCGAGTGTGTACTTTATCGCACTCGACCTAAATAAATATGAAGTTTTCAATGATTAATGATTAAATGCTAGTTGCGCATGATGTAAGCCTTTGGGCTGAATTGGCCACTGCCCTTTGTTACCGATCGACTCGAGCCAGAAGCGGACTCGGTCGGGCGATATGGTGACCCTGGGTGAATTTGGTATACTCGAGTATTACCTTGTAGTCCGGCTACGTCCGGATGGGTGGAGTCCGGTCAACGTCCGGAAAAGGGGATGAACGAATAAAAAGATGAACGAGGGTTTATTTATAAAAATGAAATTTTCAAATAATTGGAGGAATAAGGGGAAATGTCAGGGGAACGAACAAATGAATAGCTCCATGTGAGCGGTATCCTTTTAATGAATATGTTACTATCGCTTTCCATTGTAATTGTTTCTTGAATTATTGATTATTGATGGTTAATGTGTTGGCTTTGTTATGAAATTTCATGTTCGGAACCTTATTGAGATTTTAGCTCATTGAGCTTTGTGGAATTACCATGTGGTGTCATTTTCTGCTTTTGTTTTACTCTCACTGTGCAAATGTTGACCTGTAACAAAATTACATTTTTACCCCCGGTTACTTATTAAACTTCTAAAACATTACAATGATTTCACTGGCTCACGAGAGCAAAAATACGTACATCTGATTTCTGAACCATGACATCAATGAAATGAATTTTTGTGAAAACTATTTGATTACTGATTTTACTGGTTACTCACTGGGCTTTTAGCTCACCCCAAAAATGTTTTATTTCCCCCCCCACAGGGCTCAAGGCGAAGGAAGGGCTTGTTGTGCTTATTCACGTGACTGGATGGCTTATATCGTGTACAGTTTAAGTTTGGATCTATTTTATGTACGAGTTGATCTTGTATAAATATTTGAAATTGATATGGATGTAAATATACATTCCACGATTGGAATCAGTTTCCGCTGCATTTGTGACATGTAATTATTGGAGACTTGGATGTATGTTTGTGGACCATGTGATGTGCAGCCGGAAGAGGTTTTGGGGGGAGAAAGAGTGAACGGCAAAAGAGAAAGGAGAGGGGATAGAGAGCACGGCTGAAAGAAAAATTCTGAAGGAAACCAGAAAAGGGGAGGGATCCGGAATATAGAAAACATCAAGGGGAGATTTCAGGAGTGTGGACGGCCAAGAAAAGTTGAGAAGCGAGAGAGAGAGAGAGCGAGAGAAAGCACGGTTGGCAGGGGCAGTTGACGGATGTAGAAAGAAAAGGCTACGGAGGTTTTAGGTTGGCAGCTGAGAAACAAGAACCGAGAGTTCGTGAGGAGCAAAGGCAGAGGAGAGAAAAGGCTACGGGTAAGGAGAGAAAAAAGGGCTTCGGTGAAGAAAACAAAGCATAGGAAAACTGCAAATTGAAGGAACCAGAAAGGAATCGCAGATTTTCCTTGGCTCACGAATTCACCATCGTCACCGACACAGCTGGGTAAGCTATTTGTCTGCCTTCAAATTCCAGTGTTAAATACGGATGACTGAAGTTCTTGGCTGTGTTTTAGAGCAATTTATTTGGTGGAATTCCTATGTTGTTTCTGAAAAATTGCTGCTTTGTGTGTCGCTTGAGTTGCCTTGAATTTTTCAAATCATGTTGCAGCTAAAACATAGAGCCATCTCTGCCTGCTTTCCTTTGCATTTCATTTGACCATCTTTGGGTTTATGCCTGAGTTCTGTCGTGCGAAAAAGATGAAGTTCTATGTTTGTTGGGGCTGATAAACCCGTAGGTTGGGCCTGGGTTTGGGAGAATAGAAGTGCCGGGTTCATTACATGAACTTTTTCTTTGTGCACGCCTGTTTTGTGTCCTGTCTTCGTTATTTCATCTCTGGTTCTGTGTGGAGACCCGTTGGGCAACTTGTTTTGGCCTTTCAAGTACATGAAACAAAAGGAGTTTTCGCTGTTTTCTTGCATTTCTTTGCACATTTTGCTCCAGAATTTCTGTTTGACAAACACTAGTTGACTGAGTTGATGTTGGCGAATCATGTTAGAAGATTAGGATGGTGTCACTTGTTTAGAATCTCAAGTTATGTTTCTGTTTGACACAAGTTGCAGAAACCTACGCATGACTTCTGCTACAATGAGCTTAAAGCTCTTGGTCCTGTTGCAGCAACATGGGTCAAATTTTTGCTGTTTTCTTTTTTCCGCTGGTCTAAATTTTGCAGTTTACGATTTCATTTGGATTTTTGGCTAAGTGCATCTTGGACATGTCGGCTGCAAGTTACATTTTTTCTGTTGAGAATTGCATCTCCTGCCATAGTAGTGAACCAAATCTGGAAAATTGCAGCAAGCTTTGATTGCAGAATGTTTCTTTGTTGCCTTGCATGAACTCCTTTATGAATTAACAATAGTTTTCCTTCTATGACTTTGTTTGCTTGGATTATGGTAGTTGTGCAGTTGTTAGTTAGTTCAAAGCTAGGAAGATTGATTAAGAATTTATCTAATCTATTCTTGGTTGCCGAGACTTCAAAGTTTAGGAAGCAAATTGAAAAAGCTTGTTGCACTCTTTCTTCTTTTGCTGTTTTGGTCTTCATTCCACCCTTGATGATCAGATCCCTTTCTTGATTCAATCATGTAATGAAGCTGCATGTTTAGTGGATGATGGATAGGTAGGATTTTGGTGTTGAATAAATCTGGTTTGCATGATTGAAATGGAAAGAAAAGCTGCAGCTGGAAAAATCTGCTGAATGAATGAGCTTCCTTCTGTCTTTGCATCAGTTTTCTTCTATATTTGAGTTTGTTTGAATTCTGAATGTGTGTGTTATGATGTTTAGATTAACTTTGAATGTTTGGTTGAAAGATTTTTGATCAAAATGAGTGTTGAGGTTGATATCTGCTTGTGAGAATGCAAGTTGCGATGGTTTCTTGGCTGCAGAAATATTTGTTTTGGTTGCAGAATGTTTGCTCACGTAGCTTGCATGAACCTGCATGGAAATTGTTTCAAAATTGCCTTTGAACCCCCCAAGTCCCCCCTTAGCTTACTATGGCCCAAGTAATTTCAATACTTAATCAATTTAATCCCTCAAGCTTCTCCATGTTCCACAAAAGCCCAAGCATGTTCTCATTTCTTTACAAATAGGTCCTAAGGTGGGTGTACTTTGAGTCATCATTTGGCCTTTCATTGTTTTTTGGGATTTTTGAAGCTCTTAAATTTTTCAATTGGTTTTATTTGGTTGATTAATGGTGGCTATTGAGTTTTCAAAATGCATATTTAAATCATTCATGGACCCTTGTTCATTCTTGGACCTTCAAAATTCCATAATGTTTGCTTGGATCTTGTTATTTACTTGGGGAACTTTTTGTGTTTTTAAAAGTTTCAATTAGGTTCAAATGTTTAAGTAGTGCTTGCTTTTGGGTCTTTAGTAGATGTTATGCTTGGGGATTGGATGATCATGCTTTTTGCCTTGGTCTTTAAGTAGTTTTGACTTCATTGAGTTGCAATTGGGGGAAAATTTGATGATTTGGTGGATTCAAATTGTTTAGTTTATATCTTATCACTAAATTGGTGCATTAATCTTTTGTTTTTGGTGATTTTAGCCTAAGTTAGTCTTTTCTTGTGTGACTCTAGCCAAGTTGAGTTTGTTTACTTCCTTAGTATCACCAACGGGGAGGTATAATCTCTTTTACCCCTTTTGTTTCTCTCCTATGTGGACTAATGTGCTAATTGAAATTTGCATGTCTACTTGCTTTCCTAGCCTCTCCTTATTTCCTTTCAGTTATTTCATTTACTTTTGATTTTTATTAATGGGGTATGTGTACACCTCTTGGCTTGTAATAGATAGGGCGTAGCAAGTAATTTGGTCCATTTTCCCTTTCCCTTTTGTTTTAGTTAGCAAATGTAATGGTTGCATGCCTATGTGTTATATGTTAAATGCTTTATTAGGATTTTGCATCTAGTCAAGCATGCTAAGTGTTATGTGCTACGTGTTTATAAGTGATTCGCATGTCTACTCGCTTTTTATAGTGTGGATGAATGGAATGAATGAATGTACGTCACCACACTAGTCCAACGCTAGTTGTGGCTTCTTTTATCGTTTCCACTAGTCCAATGCTAGTTGGAATTCATAGGAGGGGCTAGTCCAATACTAGACCCAATAGGTTTTTTTTTCCTTTTTTTCATGAAGTGCATGATCACCACATATCACGCATTTTTCCTTAGTTTATCATTTGGTATGTTCCTCAAACCCCTTCCCCTTCACTTTAGGACTTGCATCTCATGCTAGTTAGGGTTCATTTGCGTGAAAATCCCCTCTTGATAAGGGAAACGAGCGAGTGTGGCTACTCGATAGCCTTAGCACGCTAGTTTTACCTTCTAATCCGAGGAAAAATCAAAGTCGAAAATTAGGTGTCATCCCCGTACCCGACTTGTTGCATTCCTCTAGGGTCATACTTTCATTGTTATCACCTACATACTATTTTAACCACATTTTTTCACATTTCTCAAACCATACTTTCTCACTACATTTTTCTTATCACGTGCTCATTTTCACCTCACAAATAGAATTCCACTTTACCTTATATATCTATTATTCTATTTTTACACACTTGCACACAAAAAACACTTGAATTTTATACAATTTCACACATGCACCTTTTTATACATTCGCACACTCGCACTTACATTTCTTGCATCTTTCATACACTTTCACACTTGCACACTTAAATTTGAACTCTCATTTGCATTAATCGACCTCTATGAGGTTTTCCTTTGTTGGCCGCCACAATTCATGTGGTTTGGGACCAAAAGCCTCACAAGAGACAACATAGAATTTAGGATTGCATTTTCCTTTCCGTTTTGCATTCATATAGTCATATCCAACGTGCGATACATACATTGGGTAGAAAATTAGAAAAGGTAAGGTTAAGTCGCGCAACTAGTCTTGGCTAGGTCAAAGGGGTGCCTTGGATTCTATCCTTGCCTTCCCCTTTGTCAAACGTGACTCCCGAACCTTTTTCTTTGGCTTACGTGGACTAGGAGTCGTTTTTAAAAGGGTTTTACTACTTTGTCTTTTAAAAATTTTTTTTAGGTGACTTGGTACACCTTTAATCATTACCAAGTGGCGACTCCAATTCCTCATTCAAAAACCCTTTTTAAAAACTATTTTTTGGGTCAAATCGTCGCTTTCTTCAAGTCCCATATTAGACCCATATCTTTTTCAACTCACAAAAAATCATTTTTCAATCAAAAATTGAATCAAAAACATCTTTCTCAAACCATTTATTTTTCTTATCAAAAATGGGGCGCGACAGTTGGCGACTCCACTGGGGACTTCCTAAGTGAGTCCAAGCATTTTTGACTTAACCATTCGTTTCCTCTTTCTACCCTTTCTATGCATGGCATGTGGATATTAGGATTGCATTTTTCATTTTTTAGGACCTTTTGTCTTATATACGTAATCAAACCAATCCCTCGACCCACGAATGTATGTTTGAATGAATGTTTACTTGTTATCTCGCGCTTGCATTGCATTTTTGGGAGGTATGGGTCACCCTAGAGCCTCGCGTTGGTTCTTGACCCTTCCCCTCCAAACGAGCACTAGCATACGAGCATACGCTTTACTTCTTTTATCCCTTTTATTTTTCTTTAGTGGCTTGTCACGCCACTCCACCCTATTAGGATTAGGTGACTCACTTGGACATGTGATCACGACACGATGTGTGTGTAGCATGTTCCAATGGGTCACTCAATCTTCCGCTTAAAGCTATTGGTTGATAGCCTTTAGCTTTTGGTCGAAGATTGAGGTTTTGATAGATTCACTCAAACACGTAGCCGTGACACGATGTGTGCGTAGCGGTGTTTGGGGAATCGCTCGAGCCACCGACGAAGAACCTTGGGATTGATGACCCTTGGTTTCTAAGTCTGAAGGCTCGGGGGCCTATGACCTATCGAGTCTAGATGCATTAGTAAGCCAAGCCTCATGCATCCATATTAGAATTGCCTAGGGTAGAGTCAGCCTTATCCTGAAACTAGGGACACTATTCACGAGGGGAGGGGTCCCAACCCTCTTTCTTTATTGCCTTTTATATTATCTAATTGTCCAAATGTGTTATGTGATTATGTGTTGAACTCACGTTTCCTTGTCTTTTGTTTTTTTTTGCATTCACAAACTTTAGGAAATAAGAGGTCTGGCATGACTTTCTTTTAGGACCTACCCTTGTAGATAGGCTATTGCACGTTTGACAAATTATGATGTATTTTGTTCATAAACTCATAATGCCATACCATTTTAGGCCTACCCGGGCAAAATAAAGGGTTCCTTAGGTCACGTTTCATTTCGAATTGTATATTTTATTGTTTTAATAAAATGGCATCATGCATAAACCCTAGAAAGGGAACGCCACGTAGGGAATCCCGTTTTAGGAATAAAACCAACCCTTTTTGTGTCCCATGGGTATTTAACCCTTCAAGGGACTGCACGTTTAAATTATCGCATAACTGGAGGAATGAGACTCGTAGGTAAGGTAATTGACAAACTACCTTCTTCATTATCAGATGGCTTGCCCTCGCCGCATCTACCAATTGTTAATACCGTCAACTGAGGTTCAACAATGGCCCACCTTCATGTTACCTAGTGAACTGAATCAAGTGGCCCAATTTTTAGGACCAATTGGAGACTTTAAGCAGATCAAATCCAACAATTATTTGGTAGAGGCTTTAGTTCATCTTTGGGACCCCGAGTGTACTGCTTTTAGAATAGGCAATAGGCAAATGACTATAACACTCGAAGAAGTAGCTGGCCTCCTTGGTTTACCCACACGAGGAACTGCCTTGGTGTTTCCATTTGCTTCCGACAAGGCCGAATTTTGTCAAATTATAGGATTGAAAGAGTCCGTGCTACGAGGGTCAGATCAGGGCGTCGCCGTGAGTATCCTATTTGAACGATTTGCGCCACGCGATGGATTCGACAGGCATATGACGGATTTTGTGTTCACTTCCAAAGCCGTATGGGAGCGCAAAAGGCTACTAGTATATGGGGTAGTTATGGCTGGGACCTATCTCTTTCCGCGAAAAGATCAAAAGATAGCCTTTAAATCAGCAAAAATTGTGAATGACCTTTTCTTAGGAATTCAGGGTAAGCAATGTTCTATAGTCCCGACCATTCTCGCAGATATTTTCTTAGCCTGTACTGGTTGTCGAAAGGGAGAAAAGTTTTTCCATGGGGCGAACTTGGTTTTATACATATGGGCTACGGAACATTTTAAGAGACAAGCATCAGTTGCCGATAGTTTGCCGGTGGTTGGATATAATTGGGTAATCACACATCCCAAAAGAGTCAACGAGGGAGATCTATCTAAGAACGCATCCGAATGTGTGGATTACTTGGAAACATTGCAAGATTTCAACATTAGGTGGGTATTAGATTGGACAGACTGCTTCGAGCCGATACTTCGCACTAAGGAATCTGAACGTGTTCTCTTGCTGGGTACTCAAGGAATTATCTCATATACCCCGAAAAGATTTCTCAGACAACTAGGTCGCATTCAGGGGCCGCCACCGATTTCCGAGTTTAGTGAAGTCACCATTTTCTTTGATCAGGGGGTATGCCCAAAAGAGATCCCTATGAAGAGCCAAATCACTGAATCTTGGAGAACAATATCCGACGATAGAAGCATTCGTTATCTTCCGGAGCTCAAACAGAAGGGGGTAATGACCGCACCATACGAGGATTGGTTGAAAGATTCCACCACGCAAGGGTTGCAACATGAACCGTATGAGGAAATTGAGAAGCTGAGAGCCATCGTTAAAGCCAAAGACATGGAGGTGGTACAGTTGAAGAAATCCATCGAAGTGCACAAAGGAAAGGCAGAAGAAAACAAGAGGTTTTATGAGAAGGAGCGAGAAAGGCGCCAAGAGATGAAGCGGAAATGTGGGGAATTATATGATCAAGCCGAACGTGTCAAGATGCCATATGCTAGAGAAAGTAAAGACTCTGTACTAGATAGGCTTAGGAACTTTGGTGATCTTGTACGAAATCGCCTTCGCGATATGATGTAAACAGATGTATCTGGTTTCTGCAATGAAATGAATCTCTTCCCTCTTCACAAAGTGTTTGTCAAATAACAGGTTTGATTAATGGGTCTCATTCCGAAGGTGTTGCATCATGCTAGGCCTACCCTTGGCACAAAAAGGGTTCCCCAACTAGGACATGCATCCGAATTGTTCGAATAGCTACTAACTCATGTCTTTTTCTTTTTCTTTTTCTCTTTTGAATAAATTGCAGAAATTCAGTAATCATTGGTTTATCTAAAGAAGTCTTTTGCATTCTCAGGTAAATTTCAAAATAGCTTTTCGGAAAAGCCCCATTATTACGCGATCCCGAAGTAAGGCCCAAAGGAATCGTGTAGACATGAGCACTCAGCCAGAATCGTCCGATAAGGCCGTTGCAACTACCCAACCGGAGGCCGCAAGTCCTGGGGTTCAGTTGACTGAATTACTCGCAAAATTTGGGGAAATGGCATCCGAAATGGCCGCTCAAAAGAGGTTAATCGACGAACTCGTTAGTAGCGGAGTGCAACCTGAGCCTGTGCCCGCTACACAACCACAATCTGAACCATTTGTTATTCCTCCCAGCCAGACCACGTTACCATTTGTTATTCCTTCAATGCAAACCACGTTTGAGGGAATTGTCAACCCGCAATATGCTTATACTCAAAACCCTCCGTTCTATCCTCCTTATGGGCAAGGGTTTCAGCCTCAAATCGACCCAAACATGCACCCGAATCCACAAACTTTTTACCAGACTACCGCGGAGCCCGTGGTGCCGGAGCACACTTTTCAAAATAAATCAGAAGTGGGAGATTCGTCTGCCCAGATTGATATGAAGCTACTTAAACGCTTGGATCGTTTTGATGAATTCATCCGGAAAAGCCAAGGTTTAAGCAAAAAGGGGTATTGGATTATGATGATTTGTGCCTGTTTCCGAACGTGCAATTGCCGGTGGGGTTCAAGACCCCTAAATTCAACAAATATGATGGAACAAGCAACCCTAAAACGCACCTGCGCTTGTTTGCTAACAAGTTGGGCAAGCCAGTGGATGACGAGAATTTGCCGTTGAGATTATTTCCAGAAAGCTTAGAAGGGGATGCGCTTGACTGGTATTCCAACCTAAAGCCGGAGGAAGTGAAGACCTGGCTCGATCTGTCCAATGCCTTCATTAGACAATATGAGTATAACTGTGAGCTAGCGCCAACTCGGACTACTCTGGAAGGAACGAAAAGGCGACCATCTGAAGATCATAAGACATATGCCAAGAGATGGAGAAAGATAGCTGCGAAGGTGGAGCCACCGATGACTGAGGATGAAATTATTCGCACATTCATAAAGGCGCATGATCCTCCATATTTCGAAGAAATTTTCCGTATGACTGGTTGTTCTTTTGCTGCAATTGTGAATAAATTGGAAGAGTTTGACGACTTTGTGAGAGCCGGGAAGATTGTCAATGTCTCTGCCCTGAAATCTCAGTTGGATGCTTTACAAGGTCAAGGAAGCAATGTGAAAAAGCCGCCGTTCAAAAAGAAAGAGGGGGATGCAACATTTATTTGGAACCAAAACCCTTCACCCAGACCCCGATACCAACACAGCCCAATCTACCAACCCCATTACCCTTACTACTCAAATCCGCATCCTGTATATACTACCAACATCCACCACCCTCGACCTCGCCCAAGCTATCCTAACCCACCTTCAGCCCCTTTTCAAATTTCCCAACCAAATCCACCCCAAAATCGACCTCGCCTTCCATATAACCCAAGATTTTCTCCACCAAATAGACCTGTTTACAATCATCCTCCACCTCCTGAACCTTACAACCGACCCCCTGGCCGTACATTTACCAATTTAGGTAAGCCTTTAGACCAATTGTATGACCAGTTAAAGGCCGCCGGGAAAATTGGTACGGTACCCCCTCCTACCTATTCCTATGGCATGCCCGCGTGGTATAATCCACAAGCTGTCTGTGCTTATCATTCTGGGGCCCCCGGACATGCCACCTTTGATTGCGGGGCTCTTAAACATAAAATCCAAGATATGGTTGAAGCCGGGGAGATTGTAATCCGAAAAAGGGAGGCACAAGGGCCGAACGTAAATCAAAACCCCTTGCCAGAGCATGTTGGGGTCATTCTGGACAATGCGGAGTACGAAGAACAAGTCAAAGATTTGGCAAGAGAAGCTGAGATAGTTGGGGTCACAGACCAACCATTCATCATAGAATTACCATTCGAAGAAGATAACCAGCCTTTTGTCTTGGATCTCACGCCAGCAGAGAGTGAAGCTTTGAAGCCGGTATTCATCGAATTCCCGAGGCAAGAGCCTGTTTTGAGCCTGCAACAAGTGCCGTGGAATTACGATGAACCTATTATACAGATCGGGGAAAATTCAGCTACAAAGAAAGAGGTGTCAGTGGTTACCAGATCGGGGAGGACTGTAAGTCCATTTGAAACTACTATTCCGATTCAAGCAAAGAATTCCGAGCCGCCCATTAAGCCAACAATCACCGAGAAAGAAGCCGTGGATTTCCTTAAACGACTCCAGAGAAGTGAATACAACATAATCGAAAAGCTAAGCAAGTCACCTGCCCAGATAACCATGTTGGATTTACTTTTCTCTTCAGACGTGCATAGGGATGCATTGATCGACGTATTAACTAAAGCTCAAATTCCGAGGGACATTTCTGTTGATAATTTTTCAAACGTGGTTGGGAGCGTATTATTCAACAAACAAATTGCTTTTTCTGACGATGAATTGCCGACAGAGGGCATTGAACATAATAGGGCGTTGTACATAACAGTGAGGTGCAACGGGAAAATGTTGCCGAAGGTGCTAATTGACAACGGGTCCGCGCTTAATATCTGTCCTTGGAGTACCTTGGAGAAGCTAGGATTGCAAGACATTAAGCTGAGGCCTTCAGGGACTATCGTTCGAGGGTTTGATGGAGCTCAAAGGGAGCCGATAGGAGAGGCAGATTTAGTAATCGAGATGGGGCCCGCCCAATTTCAAATAACTTGCCAAGTAATGCACTTCCCGAGCATTTACAATATTTTACTTGGAAGGCCATGGATTCACAAGTCTGGGGCTGTGCCATCTTCGTTGCACCAATTGCTGAAATTCGTAGTAAATGACAAGCTAATCACTATCTTTGCCGAAGAGAACTGCCTGGTAATCACCGATTCTGGATCTAAAGAGGAGGGAAGTCGAAGTGCCACCATGTCCCCTCATAGCACATCCGATATAGTCTCCGTAAGTTGGATCACAATGGAGGAACAAGCTCTCTCAAAAGCAAGTGTAATGATGGCTAAGGAAATGATTCGTGGAGGATACAAATTAGACAGAGGATTGGGGCGTGAACTGCAAGGAATCCTGAAGCCAGTGGAGATTATGGAAAAAAGGGATACATTCGGTTTGGGTTTCCAACCAACCGCCAAGGACATCAAAGAGATGAAAGAGCGCAAAAGAGCAGAGAAAGAGGGCAGGCAAAGGGTTTTTGACATTCCACCACTGCGGTATACTTTTCCACGACCAACAGAGGTTATCACATCAGAGGTTAATCCAGTTGAAGAAATTGAAGCTAGTTTGGCCCAATTGTTCGTAGGGGCAACATTTGAAGATAGTTTTCCAGATGAGGCTGACTTTCCTGACATCCCTGAAGGGTCAATTTCTAATTGGACAGCCGAGTCCCTGCCCGTTCGGAAGGAGTTTCGGTAAACTGAAAGGGGTTTATCATTCATGTGAATTCATGAAAATACTTTTGCATCTGTAAATAGCCAATGAAAACAATTTTCCTTTTTGACTAACGTTTGTGCATGTAAATATTGTTAAGTTTTCATTTCCATTTGCTTTCAATCAAAGGTTTTATGAAAATGCACAAGTTGTTCTTGTCATTGTTGTTTATTCGCTTGTTTATATTCATATTGTTTGTTCATTTGTTTGTTGTATGCTTATTTGCTTATTATCCCACATTCGTTAATTCTTTCAGATGGCCAAAAATAAAATTATTTGACCCTTTGGATATCACAGTTCTGGAATACGATAATGGCAATTTCTATATCACTCACGACTTGGAGGTCTGTGAATCCGAACTCCAAAGCGAGAGTGATAATGAGGAGGTATTCGATTCTTTTGCAAATGACCTTGAACAATATGAGGAAAAACCAAAACCGAACCTGGAAGAAACAGAAAAGGTTAACATTGGCACTGAGGATGAAGTTAAGGAGGTGCAGATAAGTATTCATTTGAATGAAAGGCAGAGAAAGGAGATGCTTGAATTCTTGACCATGTTCCAGGATGTATTTGCGTGGTCCTATGATGATATGACTGGCATTTCAACTGATGTGGTGGTGCATAGGTTACCCACAGACCCTTCTTTTCCACCCGTAAAACAAAAACCCAGAAAATTCAAACCAGATATAAGCCTCAAAATAAAAGAGCAAATTGAAAAACAACTCAAAACCAACATTATCATTGTTTCCCATTACCCAATTTGGCTTTTGTGACGCCCCGAAAAGTATGAGTGTGAGAACCCGTAAAAACCCTAATCTTTTCCGAGGGTTTTATTTCCTTTAATAGCATGTTTTCTGCATTTCCTGGCTTAGGAAATTTTCCTGAGGAATTTTTATGAGTAATTATAGTTTTTAGATGATTTTTCTAGCCTTGGTGAGTTTTTGGAAAATTAAGAGTGTATAATGGACGTGGGACCCACTAGTGCGAAAAGTTCGGAAAAATTCGGCCAATAAGGTTAAGTTTCGGATACTGTGTAAAATTTATCGGGTGTTAAGAGATAAGTAGAGAGTGAGATTTGATTGATGTGAGAGGAAAAAGAAGTGATAAGATTGCATTAATGAGGTGACAAGTGTCACCCTCTTATTGGTTTTACTTTAAGATTTACTATTCCAATTTTTGACTTTTTTTGACCAAAGGTTAAATATCTTCAAAAATTGCCCAAAAATCACCATTTTTCACCTCTTGTTGGCCGGCCCTCTTAGCTCAAGAAGGAAGAAAGCTTCTTCAATGTTCAAGCTCCCAATTAGCTCAAATCAACCAAAACAATTGCCTAAATTAGATTCTACTCCATAAAATCCTTTCATTTGGTACTAGTGAGTGTTGTGGTGAAGTTTGTTTGAAGAGCTAAGGTGTCCAACATCTTCCTTTCTCTTGTTTCCTAGGTAAGTGATGGTTGAACATCCTACTACACCTAATGATGCTTAAGTGATGCTTAGTAGTAGCTAAAGTGATGGATTATGTGAATTATTTCTTGATTTGAAGTGATTTGGTGAAGTTTTCCATTTTATGATGAATTTTCTGGTTTAATATGAATGGGATGTTGTGGCCTTGTATGATGAATGGTAATGGTTTAAAATGACTCTAGTAGGTGTGAATTGTTGATAAATGCAATCAATTTTGGATTTGGATGGAAAATGGAAAGTTAGGGTTCATAAACCCCTAATTCTGTCCGGTTTTGGATCATAGGGTTAGAGGCTGAATTGGACTTTGCTCAAAACATTAAAGTTGTAGGTATTGATGAGTTTGAAGTGCCTGCAAAATTTCAGGTCATTTGGACTAGTGTAAAGTGAGATATGTCGATTTTACTGTTGCTGTTCTGGGTTGATCAGAATGCGAAAACTGCACTAGTAATTGGCCATTTTGACTGGAATTGCTTTGGATTTGGATGTTGGTGTCTTCTGATGAAATGTAGCTGGATGTCTTAGCTACCATATGCCTTTGGAATCAATGCATTTGGACTTGTATGGACCGAGTTGGACTCATTACAGCATTGTGTGATTTGTGAACCTGTTTTAGTGGTTCTGGTATGGTATTTTTGGCATATTTGACCTAGTTTTACTAGGAACTGGACTGAGTGACCTTCTACATTGTTGTAGCCCTGGTTCTTAGCTTCGAAACGGTGGGTCTTACACCCCCATCCGATAATCATAGTGAAATTGACACCATTACCGCAAAATGACGTCAAAACTGTTTTTCTGGTTTTGAGCTTAACCTTCATTTCCGGACTTTTTCCCTAGCTTGACTTGTCTTTGTGCTTCTTGGAGCTTGCTGAATGGATATTAGATGAACTTATTTGTGTGACTTTGGGACTGGCTGAAGAAATAATGAAGCCATGATGGCTGGGAAAGTAAGCAAATTTAGGGGAAGTGCTATCCGAAGTTTTAAAGGACTTGTTTGCATTGAGTTTGCGATCTAAGACTTGGATTTGAGCAAGGCAATGATATATGATGGATGGTTTCTGAGCCATGGAGGTGAGTGACCCCAAACTATCGTTAAAGCTTCTTATGAACTGTTTCTTGCATTATTTACTCGACTGCATCTCATGCGTGCTTGCATGTGAATTCATGATATGATTTTGGCTTCAATGAGTTCTTGGGGAGTCTTGTGCTGGACACCAACGTCTCCACCTCTGTTTACTTGGAGCAAATGGCTCCGGAGCTCAAAAAGGGGCTCCCTCTTAATGTTAATGTTAATGTTAAATGATCTATTTGAGCGTTGGGTGTTCAAGTGCTATGATTTCACTGGCTCACGAGAGCAATAAACGGACATTTGTTTTTTGAATCATGACATCATCGAAAGGATAGAAATGCAATATTGTGAAAGATATTTGATTACTGGTTTTATTTGGTTACTCGCTGAGCTTTTAGCTCACCCCCAAAATGTTTTATTCCCCTCCAGGGCTCGTGGCGAAGGAAGGCTTGTAGTACTTGTGCACGTGTTTGGATGGCCTATATCTTGTACAATTTGGATGTTGGAATCATTTTATGTATAGTTGGGAATTGTTTCCGCTTCGCTTATGACATGTAATTATTGGAGAATTTGATGTAATATTTGAGATTTATATTGTAATCTATTTGAGGACTGTAGTGAACGACTGAGTCCCGGCGAGAGCTGGGCAGGCGACCCGCCGAACCCTCTGGTTCGCCTTAGGGAAAGGTGGGGCCGTCACAGCTTTCAAATCCAGTCCCTGTTCCAAAAAAGAGTGGAGAGGTGCGAGTTTGTGTTGATTATAGAGACCTCAATAAAGCCAGTCCTAAAGATGATTTCCCTCTACCAAATATTCACATTCTCTTAGACAATACGGCCGGACATGAGATTGAAACCTTTTGCGATTGTTTTGCTGGCTACCACCAAATTTTGATGGCAGAGGAGGATAGGGAGAAGACTGCTTTCATTACCCCTTGGGGTACCTTTTGCTACCGAGTCATGCCTTTCGGTTTAAAGAATGCTGGAGCAACGTATCAAAGGACCATGACAACCCTATTTCATGATATGATCCACCGGGAGATGGAAGTCTACGTGGATGATATTATAATCAAGTCTAAAAGGGCAGAGGACCACTTGGTTGATCTGAAGAAACTGTTCGAGAGACTACGGAAGTACAATTTGAAGTTAAATCCTGCAAAATGCGCCTTCGGAGCACCTGCGGGTAAGCTGTTGGGATTCATTGTTAGCAAGAAGGGCATAGAGATAGATCCGGCGAAAATCAAAGCAATTCGAGATATGCCAGTGCCGAAAACTCAGAAGGACGTGAAAAGCTTCTTAGGGAAGATCAATTTTATCGGGAGGTTCATTGGCCAACTAACTGCCACATGCAAGCCGTTGTTCAAATTATTTAGGAAGAATGTGCCGTTGTATTGGAATGAGGAGTGCCAACAGGCTTTTGACAAGATTAAAGATTATTTGTTGCATCCACCAGTCTTAGTGCCGCCCAAATCGGGCCGACCTTTGATTATGTATTTATCCGTGCTTGAAGGAGCAGTAGGGTGTGTTCTAGGTCAGCACGATGACCCTGGAAGGAAAGAACAAGCCATTTACTATCTAAGCAAGAAGTTCACGCAGTACGAGGCTAATTATTCATTCATTGAGAAAAGCTGCTGTGCACTGGCCTGGGCTGCCCAAAAGTTGAGACACTATCTGTTGAGCCATACCACGTATCTTATTTCCCGGTCTGATCCTTTGAAGTATCTTTTGGAGAAGCCGATGTTGACTGGACGTTTGGCGAAATGGCAGATAATTCTTTCGGAGTTCGATATTGTTTTCACTTCGCAAAAAGCTGTCAAGGGGCAAGCTATAGCTGATCATTTGGCGGAAAATCCAAGGGATGATGATTATCAACCACTCCGTACTTATTTCCCTGACGAGAGGGTCCTATTTGTAGGCGCTGTAGATGATATAAGTGAACAAAGTCCTGAATGGAGGCTTTTTTTCGATGGAGCTTCAAATTCTCTCGGAGCTGGAATTGGAGCTGTTTTGGTGTCACCCGAAGGGAAGCACCACCCTGCCGCTGCCAAATTGCAATTCGCTTGCACGAATAACATGGTTGAATATGAAGCCTGCATTTTTGGTCTCAAAATGGCTTTGGAAATGGAAATCAAGGAGTTGATAGCTTTTAGTGATTCAGATTTGCTCGTGCACCAAACTTTGAAGTAGTGGATAACCAAAGATTCAAAAATTCTACCCTACCATTGTAGTCTGCTCACTCTGGCCAAGCAATTTCAAAATTTGGAATTCAGACATCTCCCGAGAGCCCGAAACGCATTTACTGATGCTTTGGCCACCTTGGCTTCCATGATCCAATATCCAGATGAATTGAAGATCGAACCAATCCAAATTCAACTTCAAAACAAGCCAGCCCACTGTTGGGCTGCAGACGAGTCCTCGGATACTACTCCTTGGTTTAATGATCTTAAAGAGTTTCTCAAAACTGGGTCCTACCCTCAGTATGCTGGTACAAAAGACAAGAGTTTTCTGCGTAGAATGGCTTCAAAATTTTTCTTAAATGGAGAAGTGTTGTACAAAAGAACCTCGAATTTGAACCTTTTAAGGTGCATTGATGATGATGAAGCTCAATATATGATGAAAGAAGTGCATAGTGGCGTTTGTGGACCTCACATGAATGGCCATTTGCTAGCGAAGAAAATCATGAGAACCGGATACTTCTGGCTTACTATGGAGCATGATTGCATAGACTTTGTCCGGAGATGTATAAAATGTCAAATGCACGGTGACATTATACGCGCTCCACCCACTGAGTTGCATAGCATGACCGCCCCGTGGCCCTGTTCAATGTGGGGTATGGACGTGATTGGTACAATCGATCCTCCTGCTTCAAATGGACATCGATTTATATTGGTGGCGATCGAGTACTTTACCAAATGGGTTGAAGCGGAGTCATTCAAACATGTCACGAAGAAGGTGGTTGCCAATTTCTTGAGAGATCATATCATTTGTCGCTTTGGGGTACCCGAAACACTTATCACAGACAATGCCAGGAATCTGAACAATGACATGGTAGATGGACTATGTGAGCAATTCAAAATCAAACACCGCAATTCTGCCATTTATAGGCCTCAGATGAATGGAGCTGTAGAAGCCGCAAATAAGAATCTGAAGAAGATTATCCGCAAAATGACAGAAAGGCACCGCGATTGGCATGAAAAGTTGCCCTATGCATTAATGGCGTATCGGACTTCTATCCGAACATCAACTGGGGCAACGCCGTATTCACTCATGTATGGAATGGAAGCTGTATTACCAGCTGAGGTTGAAATTCCGTCACTACGAATCCTTATGGAAGCTAAATTGGAGGAGGCCGATTGGATCAAGCAGCGCCATGAGCAATTGACTTTGATAGATGAGAAGCGATTCAATGCTATTTGTCATGGTCAGTGCTATCAGAAACGTGTGGCCCGGGCTTACAACAAAAAGGTCCATCAGCGGACATTTGAAGAAGGTGATAAGGTACTGAAGCGGATTCTGTCAATGCAAGATGAACCTAAAGGCAAATTTGCTCCAAATTGGCAAGGGCCGTTCATTGTCCAAAAGGTATTACCTGGCGGAGCGCTCATCTTGGCGGAAATGGATGGACGGGCATTCCTTCAACCCATCAACTCAGATATGTGCAAAAAGTTTTTCATTTGATCATGCAAATTTTCTTTAGAAATTCATGCAAATGGCGAAATGCAAGTCAGGCCATCTTCTTTTACACTAAAAATATTTTATCTCTACTTGTCCCCTTTGAGCCATCAGAATTGACAAATTTCATTTGATAACTCTTGAGAATTGCAAACCCCACACTGGGGCAAATTTATTTCGAAAAAAGAAAGAAAAGAAAGAAAAAAAAGAGAAGAGAGAACCCTACACTGGGGCAAATTTAGTTTTCAAAGAAAAATGCAAAAGTGAGGAAAATGCAATGAAAAATGCAAAGAGAGAAAAGCTGATCAAACTGGGGCAAATTTTCCTCAGTTTTGGAGTTGTTTTCAAACAGTGCAATCTTAAGTTATTTCACCCCTCGTATCAAATCTGCTTTTAAGCCTCAACTTTTTTCAAAGCACCCCACCGGACCTCATTTAAAAGCCCAAAGTCCTGGCTTTTGTCACTTGCTGCATTTCTATTAGAAAATCTGTTAATCAACTGGCAGGTGATGTCCGTAATGTCTTCGCCTAATTTTACAAGGGAAGTACATTTTACTGATGCCAGAAATCCTTAATTCATGTTTCTGAGTCGATCATGGTCGAAATATTTCAGTCTTCTTTAGGTGAAAACCCGAAAGGGCACCTCGAAAAAAAAAAAAAAGAAAGAAAAAAAAAGAAAAGAAAGAAAAAAAGAAAGAAAGAAAGAAAAGAAAAAGGAAAAGAGAAAAGAAAAACAACAAAAGCAAAAATAAAAGGGTGGGGGCAACCTTGGTGAAAACCCGAAAGGGCGCCAAGGTAGGTTTTCACAACAGTCAAGCTTGAGAAGGAACAGCTGGTGACCTGGTTCATTGAGGGTTTTCCTCATATTTGTGAAACTTCTGCCAGTATCGGATTCCGAAGCGAAAATATCCGAAGTCTTGAATATGATATTCATTGGCTAAACTTGTATTTTCTGTATAAACACCTTTTTTACAAAATGTAAATCTCCTGGTTTCTTTAATTCATTTGCATTCTACTATCTATGGTTGTCTGCATTCTTTTGCATGTTCATCTTTGCCTGACATAGGAAATAATCTTGCATATACATTGATTGTTATGTGATAAATTTTCACGCATCATTCTTTCACCATTGAATTCAAATGAATGATAAACTCTAAGGTTTGGGCAAAGATAAGGGATTCAATCATCAGCTACAGAGAGTAACATTCAACAAAGCTACCACCTGGATTGGATGACGTGGTAAATCCGTATTTTATCAGTCTCAGAATTTGAAAGGTTTCAAGTTCGACTAAGGCAAACGTCGCAAAGCAGAAGTAAAAGCATCACAAGACTCATGTTTACACGATTCTCAAGGCAAATCGGATCAAATAATGGTGGCAAGTCCATTATTTCTTCTTTTCTTGCAGGAATGTTGCAGTTACAAACAAAAGCAGCCGCTCTCTTTTGGCGCCTAAATCAATGACAGACAAAGCTTCCCAGTAAGCAAGGATCGATGTTATTTGCGAAACTCGATCATAAGAAACAACATCAGCTCTCGCTTCAATCACAAAGATCCAAATTTCCCTCTTGGCGCAAAAGTTGAACTATTCTAAGGTAAAAAAACTCAATTCATTGTTTAAACTTTCCCAGTGAAGTCCTTTTTTAAATTCTGTTCGGGTCAGTCCCGTTTTAAATTCTGTTCGGGTCAGTCCCGTTTAAATTCTGTTCGGGCCAGTCCCGTTTAAATTCTGTTCGGGTGAGTCCCGTTTAAATTCTGTTCGGGTCAGTCCCGTTTAAATTTCTGTTCGGGTCAGTCTCGTTTTAATTCAGTTCGGGTCAGTCCCGTTTGGATTCTGTTCGGGTCAGTCCCGTTTAAATTCCTGTTCGGGTCAGTCCCGTTTTAAATTCTGTTCGGGTCAGTCCCGTTTAAATTCTGTTCGGGTCAGTCCCGTTTAAATTTCTGTTTGGGTCAGTCCCGTTTTAAATTCTGTTCGGGTCAGTCCCGTTTAAATTCTGTTCGGGCCAGTCCCGTTTAAATTCTGTTCGAGTCAGTCCCGTTTAAATTCCTGTTCGGGCCAGTCCCGTTTAAATTCTGTTCGGGTCAGTCCCGTTTTAATTCTGTTCGGGTCAGTCCCGTTTAAATTCTGTTCGGGCCAGTCCCGTTTTAAATGCTGTTCGTGCCAGTCCCGTTTAAATTCTGTTCGGGTCAGTCCCGTTTAAATTCCTGTTCGGGTCAGTCCCGTTTTAAATTCTGTTCGGGTCAGTCCCGTTTAAATTTCTGTTCGGGTCAGTCCCGTTTTCAATTCTGGTTCGGGTCAGTCCCGTTTTATTTTTCATGTTCGGGTCAGTCCCGTATTAGAATTCCTGTTCGTTGGAATCTTTTGCAACCCAATAACACAGGTAAGTATTTGGTGTCTATTTCTTTGTCTCAAGTTTTTTCAAAACTCAGTCAAAGAGGGGCAAACTGTAGACACCAAATTTTGAATAATTTGTATGTATCATCTATTTCATGATTTTCATTTTAGATTGCTTGCATTTTAGTTCGTTATTGTGTGTTTTGCACTATTAGTTGCTATGATATTTTAATTTTATTCATTTTCGCCCTTTTAGTTGACCTATTTCATTTGCTATTTTATTCTTATTTACTTTTAATTTTAGTTTTTAGTTTTAGCTTTTAAGTTTAAGATTAGCATACAGTTTTTAGAAAAAGAAAAGAGAAAATTAAAGGAAAAGAGGAAAAAGAGGAAAAATTCAAAAAATAGGCTTTAGTTGGCTTGGAAAAATGAAAAGAAAGAAAAAGGAAAATTTGTTCACAAAAATATGTTTATTTCTTTAAATTCAATGTTTGGGCACTTTAGTTATTTTTATTAAGTTATTTTGAGAAAAAGAAAATGATGAAAAATGAAAAATTAAAAATGGCCATTTTTGTTTAGTTTTTTGTTTAAAATTATTTTTGTTTTGTTATTATTATTATTACCTGGTTTGTGTAATTTTGTTATTTTTTTTATTTATATTTTATTTTATCATTTCTGTAATTATCAAGTTGTTTTAAAAAAAAAAAAAAAAAGCCGCAGCATGCACGCTGCAATTTTTTGCAGCGTGCAAAGGACAACCTCACTAACCATCGAAGGGCTGGATGGAAGGCAGGGACAAACCCCTCATCAGCACCCTTCGTATGAGGGTTTAACCTTGGAGTGCCATATAAAAGGGAGAAAAGAAGCAGCAGCCGGAAGAGGTTTTGGGGGGAGAAAGAGTGAACGGCAAAAGAGAAAGGAGAGGGGATAGAGAGCACGGCTGAAAGAAAAATTCTGAAGGAAACCAGAAAAGGGGAGGGATCCGGAATATAGAAAACATCAAGGGGAGATTTCGGGAGTGTGGACGGCCAAGAAAAGTTGAGAAGCGAGAGAGAGAGAGAGCGAGAGAAAGCACGGTTGGCAGGGGCAGTTGACGGATGTAGAAAGAAAAGGCTACGGAGGTTTTAGGTTGGCAGCTGAGAAACAAGAACCGAGAGTTCGTGAGGAGCAAAGGCAGAGGAGAGAAAGGGCTACGGGTAAGGAGAGAAAAAAGGGCTTCGGTGAAGAAAACAAAGCATAGGAAAACTGCAAATTGAAGGAACCAGAAAGGAATCGCAGATTTTCCTTGGCTCACGAATTCACCATCGTCACCGACACAGCTGGGTAAGCTATTTGTCTGCCTTCAAATTCCAGTGTTAAATACGGATGACTGAAGTTCTTGGCTGTGTTTTAGAGCAATTTATTTGGTGGAATTCCTATGTTGTTTCTGAAAAATTGCTGCTTTGTGTGTCGCTTGAGTTGCCTTGAATTTTTCAAAGGGTTAAATACCAAAAACCCCCCTGTGGTTTGCCTAATGTCCACTTTACATCCCTATGATTTGGAAACCTACAATTTGACTCCCTGTCATTTCAACTAAAGTAAAAGTCTAACGGAAAACATCTAAACTAACGTCTGAAAGGAAAATGTCAAAATTGCCCCTCTATAAGGGTTTTGGGTTAAGTACCAAAAACCCCCCTGTGGTTTGTCAAATGTACATTTTACCTCCCTATAGTTTGAAAATATACAATTTAACTCCCTGTCGTTTCACCTAAAGTGAAAATCTAACAGAAATTCCGTTAAATACACTTTAGTTGAAACGACAGGGAGTCAAATTGTAGGTTTCCAAACCATAGGGAGGTAAAGTGAACATTAGGCAAACCACAGGGGGGTTTTTGGTATTTAACCCTTTTATTTAATCGCCCGCCTTTTCTACATTTTCTTGATTAGAAAAATTCCCCAGATAAAGTTTATGAGCAAAGATAGTTTTAAAATGATTTTTCTAGTATCGGTTAGTTTTTGAGAAATTAAAAGCGTATTTTGAACGTGGGACCCGCTAGTGCGGCAAATGTAATATATTTTTGATAACTTGTTGGAGTTTTGTGCTAAGTGATATTTTTCTACAAGGTGTTAAGAGATATTTATGGATTGGTGTGAGAGGGAACAAAGAGATAGAGATTCATTATTTAAGTGACAAGTGTCGCTTGGCCATTGGGTGGAATTTTTGACTTTTATGCCATGTCTTACCATTTGACTTAATAAACTAAAACTTTACCAAAAATTTGCTCCATTTCCAAGCTTCATGGCCGAACCTCTCTCAAGAAAGGAAGAAAGGAAAGCTTTCATCTTACTTCTTCATTTCTTGCTCCAATCAAACAATTTAACCGATTAAACTTGGATTTGCTCCATAAAAACCTTTCTCTTGGTGGTATTAAGGTGTGAAGTGAAGTGGTTTGAGAAGCAAAGGTGCTAAGTTGGGTCTTTTCTTGGGTTTGTAAGGTAAGTGACTAAGGAACCTTTCCTTTGATCTTGATAATGTTCAATTAGTGATTGGTGGTGGTTGAATAAGTGATTTTATGGTTGATTTCCTGATTTTGGTTGAAAATGATGAAGTTTTATTATTTTTGGGGATTTTTCTGTTTTCATATGAATATGATTATGGGGTCATGTATGATGATTGGAAATGATGTTTAAGGACTCTAGGAGGTGGAAAAAGTGATTAATTGCAATCAATTTCTGTTTTGGAAGGAAAAGTGGAAAACTAGGTTTCAATGTTCTTCATTCTGTCCGAATTTATAGCTCATAGATAGAGGCCGAATTGGCCTTGTCTTAAAACATGAAAGTTGTAGGGAATGACATTTTAAAGGTGCCTTCAAAATTTCAGGTCAATCGGAGCAGTGTGGAATGAGAAAAGTCGAAATTACTATTGCTGTTCTGGTTTTACCCGAAATTGAGAAGTGCGTCTGTAATTGGTTGTTTTGGCCAGAATTGCTTCCGAATTAGTTGTTGAGGTCTTCTGATGAAATTTATCCCTGTTTCTTAGCTTTCAGCTGGTTTTGGAATTGCTGGATTTGGATTTGGAGAGCCTGAGTTATGATGTTTCCGCTAGAATGCGTTTTGTGAATCTGTTTTTGTGATTCTGGTGTGGTATCTTGCATTTTTGACCTGGTTACACTCGAAACTGGGTTGAGTGATCTTCTGCAATATTGTAGCCCTATCTCTTAGTTTCGAAACGGTGTATCTTACACCTTCATCTGATAATCGTAGCGCCTTTGGTACCATTACCGCAAAATGACGTCAAAACTGTTTTTCTGGTTTTGAACTTAACCTTCATTTCCGAATTTTTCCTAGCTTGACTTGTCTTTGTACTACTTGGAGCTTGCTGAATGGCTATTGGATGAACTTGTTGTTGTGTGTGTACCTTTGGGACTGGCTGAAGAAATAATGAAGCCATGACGGCTGGAAAAGTAATCAAATTTAGGGGAAGTGCTGTCCGAACTTTTAAAGGATTTGTTTGCATTGAGTTTGTGATCTAAGACTTGGATTTGAGCAAGACAGTGATATTTGATGGATGATTTCTGAGCCATGGAGGTGAGTGACCCTAAACTATTTCCAAAGTACTTGTGAAACGTTTCTTGCATTATTTACTTTTGAACTGTTTCCAAAGTTACTTTTGAACTGTTTTCTTGCATATCATGCGTGCTTATATGAGAGTGTTCCTTGTTTGATATATTTTCTTGACTTATTGGCTTGTTATTATGGATTGATAATGTGTTAAGTGCTTTCAATGATTGTTAAAACGAGTTTTCGAGGCGAGTGTGTACTTTATCGCACTCGACCTCGATAAATGTGAAATTTTCGATTGAAATGTTACTTGCGCATGAATGTAAGCCTTTTGGGCTAAACTGGCCATTGCCCCTTGTTACCGGTCGTCTTGAGCCAGAAGCGGACTCGGTCAGGCGATTAGGAACTTGGGTGAACGTTTGGTATACTCGAGTATTACCTATGTAGGTTGGTGGAGCCTGGCCAAAAGCCAGGGACGGGGTGAATGAAATGAAATGAATGACCAAATGAGCGAGGAAATGTCAGGAGAATGAATGTATCCTTTCATGAATGTTACTATCGCTTTCCATTGTAAATGTTTCTTGAATTATTGATTATTGATGGTTAATGTGTTGGCTTTGTTATGTAATTTCATGTTCGGAACCTTATTGAGATTTTAGCTCATTGAGCTTTGTGGAATTACCATGTGGTGTCATTTTCTGCTTTTGTTTTACTCTCACTGTGCAAATGTTGACCTGTAACAAAATTACATTTTTACCCCCGGTGACTTATTGAACTTTTAAAACATTACAATGATTTCACTGGCTCACGAGAGCAAAAATACGTACATCTGATTTCTGAACCATGACATCAATGAAATGAATTTTTGTGGAATATATTTGATTACTGATTTTAATGGTTACTCGCTGAGCTTTTAGCTCACCCCAAAAATGTTTTATTTTCCCCCCACAGGGCTAAGGCGAAGGAAAGCTTGGAGTGCTTATTCATGTGACTGGATGGCTTATATCGTGTACAGTTTAAGTTTGGATCTATTTTATGTACGAGTTGGTCTTGTATAAATATTTGAAATTGATATGGATGTAAGTATACGTTCCACGATTGGAATCAGTTTCCGCTGCATTTGTAATATGTAATCATTGGAGAATGTGATGTAATTTTGAGATTTATATTGTAATTGGGTTGAGGACTGTAGTGAGCGATTGAGTCCCGGCGAGAGTTGGGCAGGCGGCCCGCCGAACCCTCTGGTTCGCCTTAGGGGGAGGTGGGGCCGTTACAATATCTTCTGTCAATTTGCTGCAATCCATTACTTCTGCTCCTACCAATTATGCATCAAATACCCTAATTTGCAATACTTCATGAATAGTATGTACATAAACAACAATATAAATGTATATTACCGTTCATAATGTGTTATAAATCACACATTACTTGTATACCAAATTCTATTATTATGCTTATGAATATGATTAATGATTCATATCACTTTACTTTGACTCTAAGACAACGACATTATTTATGTACAAATACAACTCCATGTACACTAAGTTATACGGACTGTAATATGTTGGTCACACGATGTAAGTTTTTTTTAACTGTATGTACATCCACTCTGGTGATTATATTTAGATTCTAGGTTCCTTAATTCATTGAACCTTATGTCATTCGTTAATTGTACAAGTCTAAGTCAACTCCGTATTTTATACTATTTCTACATTTTGAGGGCCAAACAAGTATTTTCTACTCATTGTAATATATTTCTTACATCATGTAATTTATTTACAACACTAGATACACCAATTTGTTATTCACATCTATTTGCCTCTTTTTCTCTGTTTCACCTCATTCAACTCTATACCTCTATTTTATACACACTGCATGGTCCGGAGAAAGGCAAACTAAGATTGTATAATGAGCATGGACCAACTATTAGATGCACAATGTTTCATACCAATTGTAATATGGTGGCTATAACCTGTAACTTATTTACACCAAGATATACATTCATTCACTTGTTACATGTGACTTTGTTTCTCTCATCTTTCACCAATTTCGCTTGATGTTTTACTTCAATACATACTCCTGGATTTTCGGATAACTACTATCTCATTAGAGTTCATCACTGCAAAGCTGAATGCTCACACGCACACACATATGGTACAAATTCACTATTCTTCACAACCAATATTATGTTTTTAGTGACTCTAATTTCATCCCTAAACCCTAAACCGATGTGCATTGGGTGACAAATGATTGGCCACAGTTGAAGACGATGGTTCAGTCACGTTACCTTGGTATGCTAATACGTTTTATGTTTCACCGAATTCGAAGAGCGCAGTTACTTCTGCTATTAAGTTGCATGACTGAACCAAGTTCGTCAAATGATGAATTTCCTCTATTTGCTTCTACCTTCACTTTACTTCCAGTTTGCTTCTAATAGTTTGCTTCAGTTTGCTTCATAATACTTTGCTTCACAACCTTCAGATTGCTTCATAATAGTTTGTTTCACGACCTTCACTTTCAACCAAGTTTGCTTCAGTTTCCTCTCTCTTTGCTTCCTCTATTAGCAAACAGTTCAGTCGGGTAACCACTCTTCAGTCGTTTGCTTCTGCTATTAGGGACTCAGAGAGCACCCTTTTCTGTCGATTTTGTTTTGTACGGCTATTTCAAATTTTCAACTTTCAAAATTTCAACTCTTCCGTTTGCTCCGTCTGTTACCGTTTGGGCTAGTGCAATTTTTTTTTTGAAGCACCCATCATTTTTTAGCCTTCCTGACGTGGTTATTTCTAGTCCTCAAGGTTGTGTTTGTAAGGGGACCGTTCAGGGACGGTCATTACGGTCATTCTAATGACCGTCCCTGCCCCGTATCCAATAACCACCACAAATCCCATTACAACCAATGCAGAAGTAAATAAATAGTAAAAAGGGTAAAAGACAATACACCACTACTGGAACAACGGGGTGATTAAGAGTAAAACCATCAATCGAATCCATCTATGGAAACCTTTTAACATAATTAGCAATGTGGATCACCTTCCAGATTCCAAAGAAAAGGAAAAGGAAAAGGAAAAGAACCTCAGTTCATACCTGCAAAATCTAGGGAAAAAATCCAGTGGACTGCACTAAGAATGTTGGACACGGTAGGGAGTGGTGGAGATGGCCACAATGGGTTGCACATTTGTGCCACCGGAATAGCTTAGACAAAGCTCGGAGATGGGGATGAGCCGGGAAGTTGGTTGGGTTCGGACTTCGGAGAGTCTGTCAATCAGCCTGGTGCCAGAAAAGAGGGAAGGTAAAGTGCTAGTCGAGCTAGCACTTGTTGTTGCGGAGCTAGCGGAAGTGCGGAAGTGGTGGTTGCTAAAGGAGGTTACGCAATCAGATTGGGAGGTTGCGCACTCAGATTCTTGGCACTGTGGATCACCTTCCAGATCCTCGTCCGTCTATCAGTCTCCGACAGTGGGTTGCGCACTCAGATTCTTGCACAGCTTGGAGGTTGCTGAAGTGGAGATGGCGGAAGCGGTAGAGATGCAGCTAGCAGTAGCACCGATGGCTGTGGCCGAAGTGGGAGGAAGTGGAGAAACTCGAGATGCAGCTAGCGGTAGCAGCAATGGCAGTGACGGAAGTGGAAATTGGGAGTTTGGGATAGTCGGTGGCCGAGGAAGAAGATCAATCGAAGGAGTGAGCAGACCATACAAGTTAACCTAAGTGAAGGAAGGAGGAAAGTTTACCAATAGTGGCCGAAGATCGGTTATAGCTTAGTGCGCAGAGAACATGTAAATTTTAATTGAATCAAGGGTATTTTTATAATTTCACACTTACTCGAGCCTAACGAGCGGCTCGTTGAGCTATCGAGCCTAAGAAACGAAGGTTCGAGCTTGCCTCGTTTATCTTAACGAACTGCTCGAGCTCGGTCAACATGAGCTCGAGCCGAGCTTTGACTCGAGCTGCTCGAGTCGTCACCAGTCCTACATGAAGGAGATCGAGATTGGAGAAATGATAGCTTAGGAGTTGTTTAATTTGGCTACCAAATGTCATAGAGGATTCTAAAGATTGAAGATACTTTGCATACCAAGGCCAAAGCATCATCTAGCAAGCCCAAATCAACGAACAAAGGGAAAAAATCACTACAGGAAACAACGGTTGCAAATCTAAAATCAAACGACAAAAATTCTGAATATGAATATGAGAAAGAAAGGGATGACGACAAAGATGCCGACGAAGATGATTCCGATGAAAACAATGATGAAGGCATAGATGAGGGAGCATTTGGAGTCAAGCAATTTAGGATTTCTAATTTAAAATGAAATAAGTTGTTTTTGATCATTGTAACATTACCTAAACAAGTTGTAACTCCTTATTAATTGCTTGTACAAATTCACGACATAATTGTGATAAATTTAGCAGCTGTTTCTGTGGGTTTCATGCATAATAATCGCGTATCTATTATGTACTTATACAAATAGTTGACATTATCTTACAATCAGTTCAGACAATATTACATTCATTCCTTGTCCACTTTCTACAATTTGCAAATTCAATCAACATGAATATGAATAATATTTAATAATTTGTAACAATTTTATAATTCTCTCTAAATTCTATACGGTTGATTTACCGATGCCTCAAACAACAACTTTGGCCAACATATACATAATGGTCGAACTCCATTCTCATCAGATTGTTATCGATAAATCGATTTCTAGTTCATCATGCTAACTCATGGTTATATCTTATGCATATTTTCTACTACTGTAAATATGGTTAGACTCGGCATTTCTTAAATTCTATTGGAAGATGAGGGCTGGCAGCCATCTTTGATGGGGATCTTGGGCACCAACAGTTGTCAGTAACAACTATTCTGAATGATATAATATTTTTTGAACAAGGTATAACTTTATATAAACTACTTGTAAAATTTAACAACAGAGACACAAATATTATATATGAGACTCAAATGAATAGTAACAAAAAATCACATCTCTGTTGTAAAGATGTACAAGTAATTAAGGAGGGTGTTCTAATTTTGTAACAGGTTGTAACTCAATTTCAATTGCTTGTATGTTTGAGTGACATAGATGTTATATACAACTATTTCTTGTACGTCTCAATTATTATTGACTCATAGTCATGTGGCACTTTCTGATTCTTACATATCTTATGAAAATCATTACTAGCAAAAGTTGTATGCCATTGAGTACAATCATTCCTCAAAGGTGTAATGGCTTGCCAATAAGTTACAATACATAGGTAACTATTTGTAATTTCTCATAACAGTGATGCAATTACCATGTCTGTGACCCATATCAACACTGGATAGAATATCACATAGTTATTGTTTAGATGTACATGTCATGCACTGTATCTAACAACTTATTGAAATAGCATTATACTATCCATGACATGATTTGCTAATTTAATCAACAATCCGAAAAATAAACAGTAGGCAGGAAAGTGAATAATAGCAATATTGCCCAACATTCACATAGTTTACTCTATAATTTATATGGTTACAGCAAACATACTGAATAATAATTGACCTCTACCAATTGGCACTGTCCAATTTTTTTTTATATATTATAACAATTTGTGAAATTTTTGAATACAGATGTAACAGTGCTAAAATCAACTAAATTTTAAAAATGCAGGAAATGGTCTCAATTTTGAAATCAACTAGTACATTTGTTCGAAGAATTACAAATGCCTGGAGCACTGCCTTTAAAGTTTTGAACTTAACACCCGAACCCCATACAACTTGTTTTGTTCTCTTTCTCCCAAGATGGTGCTGGCAATAGAGAGCCATCTTAGCAACACATAGTTATGCTCCAACTTTAGCTCCAACATGTGGTAACTCCATCTTTGTCTTTGTTTAAGTAATCCTATCGAACACTAAATTTAGTGGCAAATCCATATTTATTGTCGAAATTATACGCTTTGTCTTCTATATCAAACTCCATTCCAATTTGCGAAGGCTCGTCTTCTGTTCATTTCAAGCATTCCACTACAGGAATTTCATTTGTTTGTAAACATTCCATAACAGAGTGTATAATTGCATGCATATCTTGTACATGCTATCTTAGACCATGTAGAATCAAAACTCTAACATAAGTTATAGTACATTGCAGTTAAGGACTCATAACTGAATCCAAACTATCAATTAAGAAATTGGGCATCATAAGAACCTAAATCCGACCAGAATCAAAAGAGATAAGCCCAAATAAACCAACATAGGATGCATAAGAAATGAGGACTATAATTCATTCCTCAAAAACTGCTTTACTTTAGAGCTACTAGTGTATGCTACATTTTCAGCCATCAAGAAGAATAAGCGAAAAAAAAACTATTGCTTTCTGTTCAGATCTACTTTTCTCGTACCTAATTAATATGCCAAATCATGCAGGAGAAAATTCTAACAATTAGAGTTTAATTTTGTACCCGTAATATTAAATATATATAATTGGAAGAATCTTTCCAAAAGACAAGCAAACTTGCATAAAGGCAACTAAAGATGATTGTTATGCATTACAAAAGAAATTATCTAGCAAAGAATATCCAAACATGTGGCATATATAGGAACAAAGAGATAATAGAATCACAAAAAAACTGTTGAATAATAAAATAAAATTTTTTCATAGAATGCACAAGTAAGAGAAGAGGCAACTACAATGTACAAATTATGGTGTCTCTCAATCCGATTATGCAACAGAATACCCTAGTATGTACAACATACCCATTATTATAATAAATCTAACCACGTGTGTTACTTTTAAAATTATCATATAGCAACATGATGACTAAATAGTGCTCCCCTCTAACAAGACATACTTGTACATATACCAAAACTCAATGTAATACTCATGAAACAAATTGTGAATATTTTCTAACGTTGCGTATAGACACCACATGTATATATTTGCTATTTTTGATCTTACATCTACATATCCAGGATTTAATCCCATTAACAACACTTATATATTAACATTATGATAGCAATGATTTTTCACTTGTACAAGCAAATGAACGCATGTTCTTCTTCGGTAACAATGTGTACAATCAGACAGACACGCTGAACAAATAGAGCATAACTTCTTTTTCATTTAAATATTAGTTTCTACTAACATTGCTACCACTACAATTTCTATCCAATTCATATGATAATCAGCATCATTACCTTCATCAATGTCCGCTGCATTGTTGTAACTATTTGCTCACCCTTTTATAATGTCAACTGTCTTGGCCATTATTGTATGCTACAACTGCAATAGCCTTTTCCAGTTTAGATCACTTCTTGGAAGCGATGTCGATGCAAATACTATGATTGCTTCGGTGTTCATATTTGCTCGTACCCTTGCCGTTCTAGATATGGGTGGACGTCCAAATTATCAACATTTAAAACCCACCACAGCAAGACTTTCTAACCCTAATTTGGTACACAAATCTGCATTTGCTATTTTTGCCCTCTCTTCTCTGGAGATAGATTATTATTTCTCACCATTCTTTTCTTTTCACTATACCTTCAAAGAACTAAAATGAAAACCTTCTTTTTTGTCAAGGTTTTCCTGGGTTTGTTTTCAAAATCAGTTTTGAATTCAAATTTTTAGTTCAAATTTTATATTTTAACAATTCTATTCCCATATAACGCCATTTATGTTGGTGTTTTTGAAATTAATATTTTTTTTTAAACTTGCTAATTAAAGGGTGTCGTTTTGATGCCTTCTTTCTACCTGTCGACGTGGATGCATAATAACCACTTCTTCAGTTTTGTGAGGGGACCGTTCAGGGACAGTCATCAGTCATCCCTACCCCAAATCTAGAGCTATAGCAGTATGAACACTGGCGTCTTGGGAAAAAGTAATTAATGGAGCAAAAAGTACCAAAGCACTAGCATAGTAATACTACTACTAAAACACGAGGTAAAAAAATGGGTTGTAGTACTAAGGGTGTGTTTGTTTGGATGTAAAATGTTTTCCAGAAAACATCTTCGACATTTTCCGTCATTTGGCTCTTAATTAAGTGGGAAAAATTTTTTCCTTCAAAAGGGCGGAAAACAACTTACCCCCGCGAGTTACTGAAGTTATTTTCTTTTAATTGAGCATCTCTGGGTGGAGCTCTCTTCGATCAAGGAGACATAAATTGGAAGAGACTGAGAGGTCACCAGCAACAACCTCCATCTCCGGTGAAGGGACTGCTCCAAGGTTAGATTCCAATGATGTAAAATTCTTCGGGTCTTTTTCCCCCTGAAAAGGGCACTATGCAACTCTGTCTTTTGTATTTCAATCAAAGGCAGTGGAAAGAAGGGAGAGATCACCAATGAATACCTCCATCTCCGGTGACGACAACAGCCACGTGACTCAGTATGACTCTAGTGTTATGCAAGTCTACAAGTTTTCAATTTGGTTTTCCAATTTAGGGATTTATGGACATTTTGTTGTGCTGCTACAATTTTTGAATTACGTTACTAATTTTTCTCAAGGATTTGAGATTTTGTTTTGAAAAATCTTTAAACTTTTTTTAATCCATGGAAGCTCTTGGTAATCTGAATATTTGGCAAAACTTTGCTTTGCTCCCTTTTTCATGCTGGTAGTAGTTGTGCTATTGATTGGAAAGCCATCTTATAACCTATTGCCTCATTCTGTAGTATCCACTCTTGAGAATTGAGATATAATTTCACTTGTAAGATAGTGACAAGTGCTACATGTATTGATTTTATTATTTTGCTAAAAGATTAGGTGATCAGAAGGTATCTTTTTTTTTTTCTTTTGAAGGTAGATGAGAAGCTATCTTTAGTGTCTAAACTATTAGTATATTAGTATATGTGCTAATGAACTTTGCTTTCAAGTTATTTTTTCCATAATGTAGCAAACACTCCTTTTCCAATTGCAATAGTATTACTGAGAGTTGGGTTAAGGGTCAATATAAACTTTAAACTCTCTTGTTCAAATTGCTTTATTGAACGCATAAATACATCTTAATTTATCAACTTGCAGTTTGTGTTGTTTGTATTCAATTGGTACAACTATTGCTGCCAAATATCCTTTCTAATTAATACTTGAGTGGTTAGCATGGAAGATGTATGATACTGCTGTATAAGTTGCAAAGGATACTTTCATTCTCTCATTTAAAATTTTTATTTAAGTTTAGGGTATTGATTTAGATGTTGTAAGCTAATTTTGGAAAATTTTTTGGTTTTCTCTGTTCTTTTTTAGATCATAGCAAAGGACTTTTTCAAGGCTCTGAAAGAGAAATGTGATAATAGATCTTCACACCTTTGCTGCACAAATGATTCCAGTTGTATCTGGTGATATCACTTGTGATAACTTTGGAGTAAAGGACACAAATTTGGTTGATAATGGTGAGAGCTAGATATTGTGGTTAACATGACCTAGCTGCAACAACCTTGAAGAAAAGCAAATGCTACCAATTATTCTTGAGCAACATAAATATAGGCTTAAAAAGTATACTGATTGTGTTATTCTTCCAGATGTTTGTCAGTAGACATGAAGAAGAAATACATGGTAATTATCAATTAGATGTAATGTGTGAGAGCCCCACCTTCCCCTAGGGCGTACTAAAGGGGTCAGCGAACTGCCTACCCAACTCTCGCCAGAACTACTAAGACGATTATACACAACTCAAATGTTTCGAAATATATTAGCGCGCTAAAACAAAACAACAATCATGAAACGGAAAACGAAAATCAAAACGGAAAGAGGAATAGTGGCTGCCACGTTACAATTCGGCCGGATTGGAGGCAGTAGTTGAAAACCAACGGATTCAAAATCCATGCCAATCCGGCCAAAAACTGGCCGGATTTGCGGCCGGATTCCTTCACAGAATTTCTCGCCAAAATTTTTCCCTTCTTCGTTCAAATTTCGAACCTGTCCAAAACCCAAGCGAATACAAGTAACTTCATACAATCCTTTACAATGGACATTTACAAACCAAAATAACACATGAACATGACTAAACATGTTTATATACCATATTTGTATATTTAAAAATCAAGAGGGAAATATTTGGTTCAAGATACATTTAGGGTTTCTGTGAGAACCCTGAAAATATACATATAAATACCATCTTGTATTTCATTTGCATCCCTTTTATTTCCTTAATAAATTTTAGCATTAAATCCAATTGTTTTTAGATAAGTGCGTAGAAATAAATTTTATGTGCAAAATAAAAGAATTGTGCTAAACTATTAAATTTTCTAGCCTTGTTACATTAAACTCATATTTCGAAGGTAAATTATTTCATTGATTTAACAAATAATTTCTTCGAATTCCGATAGCTAATCTTAAGCGTTAATAATGATTAAGTTAATAAGTTTTGATATAAATGGATAAACGAATATTAAGAATGTTAAATTTATATATTAAGGTCAAACTTGATTTTAATAGTTTAAATAATTAGGTAATAATGTTAGGAATTACTAGGAACCTTAATATTAAATTGTAATCGATAAACTTCGATAAAAATGGTTTAAGTATGCTAGGTACTCGTAGGATGTAAAAATTTCGATAATCGAAACCCTCGCGAGATTAGTACACTATTAGGAGTTTAAATCACGCATGGGGATAATTCGTGAGATTATGCTCGAATCAAGGGCTTAAGTGGTCAATAGAAGGAAAAGTGAAAAGTCCAAAATACCCTCCACTACCTCACAAATTACCATGCAAACCCATCAAAATTTCTGGACAACATTATAACACCACCACCCTAACCGGCCAATGCAAAACTTTTACCACTCCTACACTCAACCCCTTCTCAAAACCGCGGCACCACCTTTCTCCCTCCTCATTTCTATATCACAAACCACTACCGCAACTCCATTCCACCTCCTCTGCAACAATTCACCTCAGACCACACTCCACCCATATCCACTCCTCACCTCGTGATTAACGACAGAGAGAGAGAGTGAGCCGAGCCTTCCATCTTCTTCCCATTCTGCTGTGAGCCGCGACTGGAGACCAACCGAGGGAGGGAGAGCCAAGCTCCTCATCCGTTTCCTCTCTGTCCGCAAACTAGAGAGGAAGAGAGTGACTTGCGGTTCATTTCTCCTTCCATCCGTGAGTTGGTGAAGGCTGAGAACCAAATTTCTTTTATCCAGCCGCAAGCCAGAGCAAGGGAGAGAGAGGCAGCTAGCGGTCTGCATTTTCTGGACTGCCGAGAGGAGGAAAACATTTTGCAGCTAGCCGAGGGTGTTGAGCTCCAAACTAAGGTAAATTCTGGACCTGGACTAGATGTTTATAGGTTGATGAAGTTGCTTAGAGGCATGCATGTGAGAGGTGTACGGTTGGAGGAAGAATTAAGTTACCAGAAAATTTGGTTTTGAAAGAAATTGGAACTGCCGTGAGTTTGAGCTGGGAATTTCAGCTTTAGTTTGTTTGATTGGGATGATCTGAGCTTAGTCTTGGGCCAATTTGATAGATAGCCTTTATTTGGTGTTGCATGTGAACTTTATGGCTAGGATTTCGGTTGCATGGCTGGAAATCTTTATTAGAAGTTGCTGGACTGCTTAATCAATTTTCCAGCTTAGCCGATGGAGTTGTTTAGGGATTTGTATGGATATTGTAGTATGAAATTTACTAGAAAAGTATTTGATTCTCTTGGTTGTGTGTTTAGCTAGCTAAATATTGGATGATTAAGCTCTGCATGTAGCTAATTAACGGGTTTAACTCAGAAAAATAAAGATGAACAAGAAAACTTGCTGCATGCAAGATCATCCGAGAGTAGTTGTAGGAATTTCTGGATTTGTGGATGTTTATAGCTGCTGTCCGAACCTGTTCTAAACTGGATATGATAAGTAAATCCTTTAGGTGGCTTTGCATGTTGATTTGTGTGTATTGGATGATTAAATTAGAAGCATAAGAAACCGTGATTTGGAAAGAAATGGACTACCGAGTAACTGAAATGAAAAGGCAGCACTAATCTGCTTATTTGGTAACAATTTAAACTGGTGAATGTGATTACCTCACTAATAATAAGGTAATTAAGTCTTGCATGAGGCTAAGTAGCTCGGCTAACCAAGGAAATAAAATGAAAACATAAAGTTTTTTCATGCATGTTCATCCGTGACTAGCTGGACAGATTTCTGGATTTTTAGGATGTTTGAAGCTGTTATTCGAATTCGATTTTGAACCAGAAATGTTAATTAGCTAGCCAAAGGTTCACATGACGAATTTGAGAATCTAAAACCATGTTTTAGCCAAGGAAAAGTTGGATTTATAAAACCCTAAGTGCTGGAAAAGTATCGATAGCCGAGAGGTATGAACCAGAATTTTCAGTTTGGCATTGGAAATTTTAATTGGTTTCTGGAAATTTATTTTATTTTTCCCTTGGAATATAATGGTTAAGTAATACATAAGAGATGTAAATTTTAAGTTGTGTAAGTTGTTTAGCAATGAAATATTGGATATATTGAAAGATTGAACCAAAAATGTTAGTATATAAATGCTAGAATTTCTTTTGTGATAGCCGAAGGTTGAGTTGGAATCTCAGCTTGGTTTTGAAATTTTTCTTTGAAGCATAATGGTTGGAAATGCTTGGAATATGTAGTTTTAAAGTTCTATAAGATATGTTGATGTGAAACATTTGAATTGTGGTATGAATTGATAAAAAATGTTGAAGTGTAGACCTAGAAAATTCTCAAGCAAGTTGATAGAGATAGTAAAGGAATTTTTCCAGATTTCTTGTGGTGAATTTTAGTTCTAAAAATATTGTTTTGGGCTGAAAATTTCATATTATTGCACAATACATTCTGTAGCTTAATAACCATCCTCTGCATGTCAAGTTAGTGTTAACAAAGGAGTTTTTCACAAGTGAAAAATGAGTTTTCAGATTTTCGGATTTTACTGACCAGTCTCAGTAAAATGCTTATATCTTGGTGTAGGAAAATCCGTTTAAGGTGCCGTCAGTGGCATTTGAAACTAAAATCATGGGCCTTTGTTCTGTAGAAATTTCATATTTTTCCTCCATGTGTACTGCTGTCCGTGACTCCTCAAAGTAGGCTGTCCTACTTGAATGTCCTGTTTCTTCATGAAACTGAATTTTGACTTGGATCGAACATTTAGCTTATTTGTGATTTGAATTCCTGATTGAATTGTGGTTGGAAGTGATTGATGGTTGTCAAGGGCTAATGATTGATGAAGCCCATGGCCATTTGAATGATTTTATAAATATTAAAGGGTGATGAACTTTAATTGCTGGAATTTCTTGGAGGCCTTACCTTCATTTTTGTTTTAGTTAAAAAGTGATATGAGTTTGCCAAAACCAAGTGCTAATGATTGACGAAGCCTTGGTCATTTATTTTATTCTTGATCAGAATTGAATCTGTTGAAATCTAGGGCTAATAATTGATGACGCCCTAGTGAGATTTCTATTGGAAATGTTAGTTTGTTATATTGACGAATCTGAAATATTACGTGCTTACAAATCGGAATCGTAAGGAATCCGTTTTGGTCCGGTGAACTTGAGAAAGTTCTAAACAAGCTGTTTAAATATATCTTCACTCTAGTATGGTACGATAAAACTTAGCACTGTATGTTAAAGTTAGAAACTTCGTGTAGGGATTTTCTAAAACCTTGCCAACTCGATATTTCTTCCTTTAAGCTTAAACTAGCCTTATTACCTTTAGAAAATGATTTCACTAGTTTCTAAAACTCTAAGCTTTGTTTTACTTCATTTCTTTTCTCCAAGAATTGTTCTTGGCTAGTGGACTATAGGAAAAGTTCCAAAATACGAGTTTTTAATAATTTTAGTTAAAAGCGTAGAAACTTGCTTGGCAAGGAACTTTATTTTAGGTAAAATAGCTTTAAAGACAAATTTTGCATGTACCGTAACTTTAAAGAAAACTTTCAAAGTATCTTTCTAGCTCTGATATCAAGTGGTTTGTCGACTTATTTCAAGAAAATAATACTAGTTACTTTTTTTTAAGGAAAAGTACCTCAAGGAAAACCATAAGAAACATTTTACTACTTTTGTCAAGTTTCAACCCAAGTAGATTTTTGAAATTTCTTTGGGAAGGTTAACTAGTAAAATACTATGTAATCCACAATACGTACAAGCTTAAAAATTGAATAGAGAACTTATAGGTTCAAAATTTGGTTTTAGGATATTGCGAGGACGCGGAATTCAATTCCCAACTTGATATCTGAACTTCACTCTTGGTGAGTGTCCCTGCCTGTTCTATGCTTACTTGGTTAAAGTGCTTTCTTGACTCGATATGTGATAATTTGCAAAACTAGTTTTTGATCCATTGAAGTGAGCAGTGTGTACTTTATCGCACTAGCCGTTCGAGTGGTGACTTGCGTGAATCATTTTTCTCATGAATCCTTGAATCTAAATGTAGTTGTGTCGTTGGGTGAATCCCTCGACTCCTGAATCCAACTACGGAAACGTCGCTGGGTGAATCCCTCGACCAATTTCCTGAGGGTATACTCATGTACACTGCTCCCAATTATCTAAGGATATACGCAAGTATACTGCTTCCAATTATCTACGGGTATATCTCGAGTATACTGCGTCCTTAGTCGGTGTTCGGGCCCGGGACAGGGGTATGAACGGTGACGGGTTAGGATTAAAATGAGTGGATCTACATGGACTATAAGTGGTGAGAGTTGACGGAGGGTTGTCACGCCCCATTTTTTGATGTATGTGAGTAGTGTGTGTGGTGTGTGTGAGATATGAACGTGTGTGAAAGTGAAAATAAAAGGCTGTGGGATTGTGAAATGCGACGGTTTGGCCAAATAAAGTTCAAAAAAGGGTTTTTTGGATGAAAAATGGAGTCGCCACTTGGTATAGAGTTAGGGTGTACCAAGTCACCCAAAAATGATTTTTGTTTTTGAACGAAAAAGTAAACAAGACCCTTTTAAAGAACTTTTAGGTCTACGCAACCAAAGAAAGGGATCGGGGGTCACATTTGATAAGGGAGAAGGCAAAGGCAAAGCCTAAGGCACTCCCTTACCCTAGCCAAAGCTAGTTGCGTGACTTAGCCCCACTTTTCCTAATTTTTCTACCAAAAATATGCGTTGCATGTTGGATGTGACTAATGAATATGAAAAGGAAAGAAAAATGCAATTCTAAATCTAAAATGTCCCTTACGAGGCTTTTTGGTCCCAACCACATGAGTTGTGGTGGCCAATAAGGAAAGTCCTCATAGAGGTCACGAATGATGCAAATGAAGACTCAAGTATGAGTGCAAGTGTGAAAATGCAAGAAAACGTGCATGTGTGCAAATGTATGAAAATATGATAGTAGATACATATAAATGCAATTGGGTACAATTTGTGAGGTAGAAAAACAAGTGAGGGATAGGAAAAAGGTGGTGCGAAAGTGTGGATTTGAGAAAATGTGGTTAAAAGAGTGAGGAGGTGATATGATAGAAATGAAAGTGTATGACCCTAAAGGAATGCATCAAGTTGGGCACGGGAAGGACTCCTAACTTTATGACTTTGATTTTCCCTTGGATTAGAAGGAAGAACTAGCGTGCTAAGGGTATTTTGTAGCCACACTCGCTCGTTTCCCTTACCCAAAGGGGACTCTCAAGCAAATGTACCCTATAACTAGCATGAAGATGTAAAAACCTAAAATGAAGGGGAAGGGATTGGAGGAGCATGCCAAATGCTAGAAAAACTAGAAAAAATGCATGAAATGAAGTGAAACATGCAAATATGTACTAACGAGAGGGGACGACCTATTGGGTCTAGCATTGAACTAGCCCTTTCTATAAATTCCTACTAGCGTTGGACTAGTGGAATACGGAACAATGAGCCACAGCTAGCGTTGGACTAGTGTGGTGACGGGCATTCATCCATCATATTCATTTACGACTATAGAAAGCAAGTAGACATGCCAATCACCTATAAACACGTAGCACGTAACACTTAGCATGCTCGACTAGATGCAAGAGCCTAATAAAGCAAATTAACACGTAGCACGTAAGCATGCAAATCACACAAGGCAATTAAGGCCCTAACTATTACATTTGCTAACTAAAATAAATGGGGAAGAGGGAAAAATGGACAAAATTGCTCTCCAAGCCCTATCTATTACAAGCCAAGAGATGTACACATACCGCATAAAAGAATAACTTAATAAAAACCAAAGTAAATGAAATAAATGCAAGGAATTGAGGAAAAGCTAGGAAAGCAAAGTAGACATACAATTTTCACTTAACACGTTGGATCACATAGAAGAGAGACAAAAAAAGATAAAAGAAGTTATACCTCCCTTGAGTTGATGCCTTAAATGGAGTGAAATCACTTATTTATCCTCCAAGATAAAAGAAATGGTCAAGGTACCAATTTATTTGGGAAAATTAAAGAAAATGTGCAAAACAAAGCTCACTTGATCATGAAGCCCCTAAAGTCATGACTTAAGTGCAATTGAAACAAAGCATAGTAGTTAATTGAAGCAAACAAGCAATGAAGTTGTAAAATTAAAACTACCAAGGACCAAATTGAGGAGATTATTCAATTGATTGGGTCATAACAGCATTAGTTGGAAGCCAAGGGGTCAAAGTGCGATTCTTAGAAGATTTTCCATGCAAAATTCATGCAAAAGCTACGCAAATGGCTTCTGCAACAATTTGCTACACTTCTTTCTACTAAACTTCAGCAAATTCATACCACATAAATTCACCAACTCCTCGAACCACAAACCAACTTCAGATTCTCATCAATTATCATACACACAAGGGAAGATTTTCATGCATGCAAACTCTACGAATGAAACAAGCTTTCTGCAACAAACTTTCTATTAAGCATCAACAACCGAAACAACCTGCTGCACCTTGTTGCAAGCGCATACTTCTGGTTCAAATGCATGACTTTTATCTAAACCTTTGCACCAAACACCAAATCTCTAAACTAGGCAACCAAAAACCATTGTCTACTTTACTGAAATCAACAAGGAAACCGAGCATAGAATCAGCAAAAGAAAAGGAGTTTGGGGCAGCGAATGATTTACTCATTCTACAAAACAATGTTTAGGTCATGTCTTGCTATTATACCACACTTTGCTGCAATAAATTGCAACAAACGCACACAACGGCATCACCATCCAACAACGAACAGACCCAACAGAAAAATATCGAACCAAAACAGCATCTTAGTCACCCAAAGGAACTAGTCTTGCCGACCTCGCTGCAATAAGCCAAAAACTTTGAGCTTGTTGCAGCAAAATTTACGTACAAAATCAGTTAAACAACCTTTGAATTCAGTCGACAAAATCATCAAACAGCCTTCCTACTCTGCAAACGCAAAACCTTTGAATTTAAGCACAAAATTTAGAAACAAACATGCCAACTTCTTTTGGGAAGAATTTTCTGCATTTTCTGAATGCACATAAAGCCAATCATCACCAACAAGATCATGTACATTCATGCATTTTTATAACCCTAACACAAAAAGGAAACGCATAAGGAAAAGAATCTAACCCCGGGAAAATATGAAGAGAAGCAAAAACAAAAGAAGTGAGGACGAACAAAGAAATTACAGCAGCCAAATCCGGGAACAAAAAGAAAAGAAAAGGGACATTGGTCAAGGAGAACAAACCAAGCTAGAGTCATTTCTGACTTTCCCTCACTGCTTTGCGTGGTCAAGTTACTGTGAACATTTATGGATGAGCCAGATCCGCAAAGCGTCAAAACCCAAGATGCCAACTTTGGTAAAGAACAGTGAAGACTTGAGCTTTAGATCGAAATTTGAAGGTTGTATCGGTGTTGTTCTTCAAAGTATTCAGAACCAAACTTGCTCCCCTAGCACTAGAGAAAGTGCCGAAATCACAAAAGTCTCAAAAGGACCTGTAAAAAAAGAAGAAATCCTCCCCGAAAATGGTTGAACGACCAGCTTTTTAACAAAATTTTCTGAAAATCTGTTCCTTTGTTTCTTTCCGTTGCTGTTCTTCCTTCTTCCGCCGTCACCTCTGTCCAGCCGTCCTTGATGCCCGTAGCTTTCCTCTGCGTTTTTCTCTAGCCGTCAGAAAACTCTCCGAAACCCTCGAACTCTTTAGCTCTCTGGTCTTTCTTTTTCCTTGTTCCACCGACCGCCTCTCTCTTTTCCTCTCCTTGGCTCCGTTTCTTTCTTCCCAAACTCAGCCGTCCAGTCCCTTGGTCTCTCTCTATTGCTCTCGGTTCTTTCCCAGCCGTCACTCCCCTAGCTTACTTCAAAAACCCTCCTCCTTCTTTGCTCTCTCCTCTGTTTTCCTCTTTCTCCCCGTCTATCAAACCTAGTTCTCTCTGGTTTCTCTCTCAAAAACTCTCCGTAGCCTTTCTGTTTTTTTTTTAGCCGTCTCCCCACCTCCTTCCCAGCTGCGGCTGTTTCTTATCAGCATTCAACATCTTCAGAACCTAGCAGCAATGGTCCTGGTTTTTCTGTATTTTTCTGATATTTGAGAACCGTTTGATGGCTTCCCCCTTCCAGAAGATTCTTGATCCAGTCTTTAATAGATGAGGTGTCTTGTACTAGCTTAAAAGGAAACAACTTCCGTGAGGAAACTTCACCAAAATGCCAGCTTGCCCATCTGGTACAGCGTCTAGTTCCCGGTTGCAGAAGAATAACGCATATGCTCAGCATGCGCATATGAACCTTTTTTTTTAAAACAAAACATTGAATTTAAATCACAAACAACCTAAGCATATTTTTTAATGCCTTTTCTTTTCTCTTTTCTTTTTCGAGAAATTCTATGCTAAAAAAAACTTAAAACTAAAAATAATAAAATAAAAACTAAAAAGTGAATAAAACTAACACGACAAAATAAAAACTAAATAGTAAATGAAATTACGCTAAAATTTTGGTGTCTACAAGGGTCAACTACGATGAATGGTGATCAAACGAGGAAAATGGCTCCTAAAAGCCCTGTATCCTACCTTGTGCTGTTATACGCTTTCCTAACTGTTCAATTTGGTTAAGCTATTACTCGCTGTTTGATTTACGTGACTGCATGTTTTGGGGCACCACTGAGATTTAGCTCACCCCACGTTTATTTGTTTTCCTTGACAGGTTATGGAAATTGAAAGCCTTGAAACTTATCCATGTTTCTTTTTGGGATGTAAATGAATATTATGGCTTATTGTGTGGGTTGTATTGTACTTCAATTTGAACTACGTGTTTTTGGCTTTGGATCACCACTTGGAGCTGGAAAATGTGAAAACCATATTTCGAATGTTTGGCTTGTATGTTTGTAATTGTGGGGAATGAATTTGTATATCCGGAATTGTACGACCTTATTTCTTGGATGTAACGCGTGAGTTGTTTAGGAGCCTTCGACTGGCTATTTTAATTTACGGTTATCGCTGAAGTTAATGTGGTTTAGTTTTGACCATTTTGGAGAAAAGCGATATTGTAATAGTTTAGGATATTCTTCGAAAGGATTTGGGTTAGAATGCTTGCGTGAGTCCTGGCGAGAGTTGGGCAGATGGCCCGCCAACCCTTTGGTTCGCCTTAGGGGGAAGTGGAGTCGTCACAGTTTCCAACCACTGAGGAGCTATACAAAAATATCTAGACTAGCTCAACTCATTCTTAAAAAATCACAAGTCCAAAAGATGGTTCCCAGTAAGAAAAACAAAATTAACGGAATGAGTTTTTGCCCAATGAGGTACCATCATGCAAATATACCAAGATCACATAAACACAAGAATATTCAATTCAAATACGTTCATCAAGTGAGCAAAATCAACACCACACAACTATAAAGAATAAAAGGATATGGACGGCTCTCAAGAGCCCTTTTCCTCTTTTGCCATACTTGATCTCATTTTATTGACTCTCCGTCAATGTATAAAGGGTAATCATAACCGTAGACTCCACTTTACTCCGATTTTCCATCCACTACACATTCCCTTTACCGGGCCCGTACACCAAGCAGTACAAAATTGGTAATACTCGAGTATACCGGAACCAAAGGTCTCATACCCACAGATTCCCAAATACAGTCCCCATGGCTTGTCAAATTTCTTCGACCAAGTCCTTACTGGCTCGAGTCAATTGACTTCCAATGAGGTAGAACTCAGAGTTAACAGTAGAGGTCGTTGGATACACGTCCAAACGACACTAATTCAAGTTCAATCAAAAAAGTTCCACATGATACAGTAAATAGTCAAATAAGCAGTAGAGAACGAGAGTGATAAAGTACACCCTCGTCTCGTCCAACGTAAACAGTCATCACACATATTTCAGTCACAATTTCAAGTACAAGAAAGCCATGAAATAACAATCATATGAGTAGTACACTCACCAATTCAAACAAAGTAATTTCACAAGTTTCCACCCGACGGATGCCTTGGATTACCGGCACGCCCTAAAATAATCAAGAAAGTATAATGAGACTCGAACACGAGTCATAAACCTATCAATATGCTACTAATGCAAGGTCAAGTAAAACTTGAAATGAAATATGAAACACTTGGTGTCAAAGGTTTAGACCACCCTAAAGTGACTCATATGCACTCAAGGCAACCTAATTCCAAGGAATCACATAGATTTAAAAATTGGACAGCATAACCCCTAAAATTTCAGATTTTCCATCCTACAAATAATCATTTATTTTCATCCAACACAACCACAACTATAATCACAAGTCATAAGCCATTCAATACACCTTATTAGGGTTACAATGCCCTTTAATCAAAGCCAAATCAAGAGTTCCACAACAACCCTAGAAAAGCCCCAAATTGAAACCCTAAATCTGAAATTTTCGCACAAAGCTGAAATTTTCCGCAAATAACTACAATTAACACACCAAATCTTCACTTTAGACCATATCAAGCCATCATCCATGGCCAATCAACACTTATCATATAAAATTAGAAAAATCATGAATAAAATCAGAAATTGATCAAACTCCACTAAAAGTCATCAAATCTTCCACAAAATAACATTTTTAGCTATCACAAGTCATTAATAAACCATTATTAGAAAAAAACAATAAATTTCTACACACCATACCTTGACACCTCAAGAAAGGTAGTAGCTTAGGTTTCTTTCTTCCAAAACAACTTGTCGCGCCCCCATTTTTTAATAAATAAATAAATGGTTTGAGAAAGATGTTTTTGATTCAATTTTGATTGGCACATGATTTTTGTGAGTTGAAAAAGATATGGGTCTAATATGGGACTTGAAAAAGCGACGATTTGACCCAAAAAATAGTTTTTTTTAAAAAAAGGTTTTTGAATGAGAAATTGGAGTCGCCACTTGGTAATGATTAAAGTGTACCAAGTCACCTAAAAAATAAATTTTTAAAGACAAAGTAGTAAAACCCTTTTTAAAAATGACTCCTAGTCCATGTAAGCCAAAGAAAAAGGTTCGGGAGTCACGTTTGACAAAGGGGAAGGCAAGGATAGAATCCAAGGCACCCCTTTGACCTAGCCAAGGCTAGTTGCGCGATTTAATCAAAGATTTTCTTGTCTTAACCAAAGAATTTATTACATTTGGATGTACTACATGAATGCAAACCCTAGATTCTAGGATGTCTCTTGTAAGGTTCTTGGTCCCAACCACATGAGTTGTGGCGGCCAATGAAAGAAAACCTTATAGAGGTCGATTAATGCAAATGATGATTCAAGTGCAAGTGTGCAAGTGTATAAAAAGGTGCATGTGTGCAATTGTATGGAAAAATCCAAGTGTTTGTGTGCAAGTGTATGAAATATAGTGATAAGTGTATATAGATGTAATTAAGCGCAATTTTGTGAAGTAGAAACCAAAATGAACAATTAAGGAAAGGAAAAGTGATGAAGAAATGTGAATTAAAAAAAAAAGTAAGTGAAAAATGAGAATGAATGAACCTAAAGGAATGCATCAGGTCGGGTATGGGAATGACTCCTAACTTTTTCGACTTCGATTTTCCCTTTGATTAGAAGGCAAAACTAGCGTGCTAAGGCTATCGAGTAGCCACACTCGCTCGTTTCCCTTATCGGAGGGGACACTTCAAGCAAATGTACCCTAACTAGCATGAAATGCAAAAATCCTAAAATGGAGGGAAAAGGGGTTCGAGGGGCATGCAAAATGATAAAACTAAAAAGAATGCATGACATGTAATGAACATGCAAACATGTACTAACGAGGGGAAATCCCTAAGGGTCTAGCGTTGGACTAGCCCATTCTATGAATTCCGACTAGCGTTGGACTAGCGGAAACGTACATTCATCCATCACATTTATTCATGACTATGAAAAGCGAGTAGACATGCCAAACACTCATAAACACATAGCACATAACATTTAGCATGCTCGACTAGATGCAAGGCCCTAACAACGCAAATTAACACTTAACACGTAGGCATGCAACCAAGCTAATGAACCTATTACATTCACTAACTAAAACAAAAGGGGAAAGGGAAAATGGACCAAATTGCTCGCCACAGCCCTATCTATTACAAGCCAAGAGGTGTACACATACCCCATTAAAAGAATAACTTAATGAAAACAAAAAGTAAATGACATAAGTAAAAGGAATTAAAGAAAAGCTAGGAAAGCAAAGTAGGCATGCAATTCACTTAACACGTTGGGTCACATAGGAGAGAAACAAAAGGGATAAAAGAAATTATACCGCCCCTTTGAATGGTGTCCAAATGAAAGAAAAATGGCTTCAAAACAATAAAAAGGTCAAGGTACCTCAAATAGTAAAGTATAACAAAGTCACCAAATCTCTCCTAATTATAATTTAAATGGAATCAAATAACACATAGTTTCCAATAAAGGGATTCACCAAAGACCCAATTGCAAGCATTAATCAACCATTCAAAGCCAATTGAAACATTTTAGAAACTTTGCAAGTCCAAGAGCAAGAAAAGGCCAACGCCAATTTATTTCAGAAAATTCAAGACGATAGGCGAACACAAGCTCATTTGGACACGAAGTTCTTAAACTCTTGCATTAAGTACCGCCTATACAAAACATGGTAACCAATGAAGACAAACAAGCAAAATGAATTGAAACATTAATGCGGCCAAAGGCTCCATTGTGAACGCTAATCAAACATTCAAGCTAAATCAAACATTTTAAGGAACTTCAAGGGTCCAGGGGCAAAGAAAGGTCCATGAGTGGTTTCACTTGCATTTTAGGATCCCAAAAGCAACCGTTAATCAAACAAACAAAACCCATTGAAACATTTAAAAGCTTCAAAGGTCCCAAAAGATAATAAAAAGTCAAATAACGACTCAACTTGCATCCACCTTAGGACCTAATTGCAAAAACATGGAATGTAATTGGGCCATAATGCATTGCTCTATCTAGCCAGCATTTTTGGACATGAAATAAGCTCCAGCGGTCGTGAAAGATGGAGAGAAATCTGACTCAGATTGATATCTTTGGCTCTAGCTTTCACGGAGACTGCGCTTTTCTGGTGAAGACTGCTGCAGTAGTGGTGGATTCCAGGAAGATGGGGCAGCTTCGTGTGGCGGGGGAAAAGCTTGTTGTGACTGCAGTAGCCAGGTTCTTCTAAATCTGGAGAAGAACTATGGCGTCCTCTATTCACAAGCACAACATCCATTACGGCAGCAACTTCCATAACCCATGAATCCCAGAACTTCAGAAACTTGCTTTCTTCCTCTTTTCCGTCAATTTTGCCTCCTTTGGCCGAAAACCTTTTCTTTTTCAGCTCCCTAATGCTCAGCCACCCTCTCGATTCTATTCTCAGCCCTCGCTAGTTTTCTGGCTTGCTCCCTTTCAAAACCCTTCTCTCAGCCGTTACCAGATGCCCCCTTCTTGAACCTTTTCCTTTCTAGCCGTCAACTCCACCCTCAGCTCCTCTCTCTTTTCTTAGCTTTCCAGCCGCTGTTTCTCTATTCCTCACGAAAGCTCTCTCATTTCTCCTTCAGTTTCCCTCCATCCTTTCTCAGCCGTCACTAGTCTCTCCCCTTTTTTCTTTCTTTCCGATCCTAGCCTCCTTGTTGCGGCTGCTATTTCTGTCCTATTTATACCAGGCTAACAAACCTAAAACCCTCAGCTATCCTCTGCTATATTTGCAACCAAGGACTGCCCAAGTTCTCTCTTTGCAAGCTGCGTAGACGAGCTTGCATTGCCGCGGCTTTGCTTTTTTTTTTTCTCTTTTTTTTTTCTTTTTGAGATTAATTAAATAACAATAAAAACAATAATAATTCAAACAAACTTAAATTTAAATAAAATGTACAAAATTAGCAACCGAAAGATAAAAAATAAAAATAAATAATAAATAATAAAAAAAACTAAGATTTTCCTCTTTTTCTTCTTTTTCCATTTTTTTCCATTTTTTCAATTTTTCCATTTTTTCTTTTTTTTCTAAATGAACCAAACAAAAATAAAAGATAAATTAAGTAGAAATGACTAAAATAAAGCTAAATAAAATAAAATTGCTATTTTTCCTTTTTCCTTTTTTTCTTTCCAAGAAATTCTATGCTAAACTTAAAAATAAACTAAAAACTAAAAACTAAAAACCGAATAAAACTAACACGACTAATAAAAAACTAAAAATAAACAGTAAATGAAATTACACCAAAAATTTGGTGTCTACACAACTCCACCACCTTCTATAATCCTACCTAGCAAAGGATTTTTATGGAGTGATTTCAAGTTTTGGTGGTTGAATCACAAGATTTGTGCAAGAAATGGATGAAATAAGTTGAAGGTTCCTCTCTCTTTTCTCTCTATGAAGTTCGACCAAGAGGAGCAAGAATGAAGATGATTTTGGATCAATTTTGGTTATTTAGTAAAGTTGAGATAAGATGGTCAAGTCCAACTTGAATAGGAAAGTGACACATGTCACCTTTTAGACTTAAAGTTATCCTTTTTTCTCTTTGATGTTAATCGATTTAGGTAATCTCTAATTGCCTCTTAACACCTAGTAAATTAATCCTTGTACACAAAACTTAATCTAATTGGCCGAATTTATCGCACTTAATGCACTAGCGGGTCCCATGTCCAATATACACTCCTAATATCTCATGAACTAACTTATACTAGAAAAATGATTTAAAAACTACATTTACTCTTAAAAATTATTTAATAATAAAAAAATATAGAAAATGTGTGTAAATAAATAAAATAATGGCTAGAAAATAAAAATAATTTCGAGTTCTTACAGTCTCTCCCCCTTAGAAAAATTTTACCCTCGAAATTTCTTACCGTGATTCGTAAATAGATCGGGGCATTTCTTTTGCATCTCCTCTTCTACTTCCCAGGTCGCCTTCTCTACCCCGTGATTTTTTCACAAGATCTTCACCAAAGGAATTTGTTTATTTCTCAACTTTTTAACTTTTCGGTCGAGTAGCTGTACAGGTTTTTCCTCATAGGTGAGTGATTCATCTATCTCAATCTCCTCCAGTTGTAAGATGTGAGTTGGATAGGGGTAATACTTTTTGAGTATCGAGACATGAAAGACGTCATGAACTCGGGACAAACTTGGCAGCAACTCTAGTCGGTACGCCACTTTTCCAACTCGCTGAAGAATTGTATAAGGTCCTACGAACCGAGGTTGAAGTTTCTTTCCTCTACCCGTAGTTCCTTGGGCATCCTCCATCTATGGAATGGTGGTTGGATCCAAAACCTTCTTTTCGCGTACTTCATCCCAATAGATCGGTGATCGGCACTTCCTTCCGTAAAGCGCTTCATATGGTGCCATTTGGATCGACGAGTGATAACTATTATTGTAGGCAAACTCCACTAAGGTCATGTGTTGGCCCCAATTACCCCCAAAATCTAAAATGCAAGTTCTTAATATATCCTCAAAGGTCTGAATGGTTCGCTCAGATTGCCCATCCGTCTGGGGGTGATAAGTGGTACTAAGGTTGAGTTTGGTCCCCAAGGTTTCTTGAAACTTTTGCCAAAATCTAGACACAAAACGAGGATCTCTATCAGAAACGATACTCACAGGGACTCCATGTAGTCTTACAATCTCATTCATATATAATTGAGCCAATTTGTCAATGGAATACTTCATGTTTACCGCTAAGAAATGGGCTGATTTGGTTAACCGATCGACGATCTCCCAAACGGTATCATGTCCTCGTTGGGTTTGTGGCAAACCTGAAACGAAGTCCATTGTTACGTTTTCCCATTTCCATTCGGGTATCTCAAGGTTTTGTAGCAATTCAGATGGTTTTTAATGTTCTGCCTTAACTTGCTGACAGATGAGACAAGTTTGCACGTATTGGGCAATTTTCTTTTTCATGTTGTCCCACCAATAGGCCCTTTTCAAGTCCTGATACATCTTACTACTACCCGGATGGATTGTATACTTTGACCGATGAGTTTCCTCCAAGATTTCCCTTTTCAATACTTCATCTTTGGGCACCACCACTCGTTTTCGATACTTCAAAACTCCCTCGGGATTTAGATTGAAATCAGACGTTTCTCCCTTTTTCACTTTTTCCCCCCACTTCCGTACAATCAAATCTTCCTTCTGGACCTCTCTAATTGTTTCCAGTAAAGTGGATGTCACCCTAATGTTATCAAAAATCACCTTCTTATTGCCAAGACAAGGGTTCCATTCACTAATTGACGTTACCAAATTCCATTCCTTAATCATTAATCCCGCAGTTTGAGCCTTTCGACTTAAGCCATCGGCCATCATGTTAGCTTTTCCCGGATGATAGTTGATGGTGCAATCGTAGTCCTCCAGAAATTCCATCCATCACCGCTGCCTCATGTTCAATTCCTTTTGCGAGAAGAGGTATCTAAGACTCTTATGGTCAGAGTAAATTTCGAAAGTTACCCCGTACAGATAGGGTCTCCACTTCTTCAGAGCAAAACACAACTGCAGCTAACTCTAAGTCGTGGGTTGGGTAGTTCTGCTCATGAGTTTTCAGTTTCCTAGAGGCAAAAGATATCACATTCCTGTTTTGTATCAGCAGACACCCCAAACCTTGCATTGAGGCATCAATATAAGCAGTAAAACTATCTATTCCATTAGGTAAAGCTAGTACGGGGGCCATAGTTAATCTTTTCTACAATTCTTAGAAACTAGCTTCACACCTAGTATCCCATACAAAACGACCATTTTTCTTTGCCAGGTCGGTTAAAGGGCCGGCAAGTCTAGAAAAGTCCTTAATAAAACATCTATAGTACCCAGCCAACCCTAAAAAGCTACGAATCTCAAGTGGAATTGTGAGAACCCGTAAATACCCTAAAAATTTTCCTAGGGTTTTAGTTCCCTTAATTGCATAATTTTTGCATTTTCTGGCTTAGAAACATTTTCTGGGTTGATTTCATGAGCAATTATAGTTTTTAGATGATTTTTCTAGTATTGGTGAGTTTTTAAAAAATTAAGAATATATATTGGACGTGGGACCCACTAGTGCGAAAAGTTCGGAAAAATTCGGCCAATTAGGTTAAATTCCGGATACTGTGTAAATTTTATCGGGTGTTAAGAGATAAGTAGAGTGTGTGAAGTGATTGATGTGAGAGAGAAAAGAAGTGATAAGAATGCATTAAATAGAGTGACAAGTGTCACCATGTTATTGGTTTTCCTTTAAGATTTACTATTCACAATTTTGACTTTTTTGACCAAAGGATTAAATATCCAAAAAATTGCATAAAATTCACAATTTTTCTTCTCTTGTTGGCCGGCCCTCTCTCTCTCAAGTTCAAGGAAGGAAGAAAACCTCTTCAAGTCTTGATTTCTTCTTGCTTCAATCCATAACTCAACCAACTAAACTGGTTTCTACTCCATAAAATCTTTCTAGTTGGTGTTAGTGGTTGATTTGGTGAAGTTTTTGGAAGAGCTAAGGTGTCCAACACCTCTACCTCTCTTGTTACTAGGTGAGTGGTGTGTGTATCTTCCTCCTACATCTAATGATGCTTAAGTTATGCTTATTAGTGATTAAAGTGCTGAAATTTCTGGTTTTTATCTTGGTTTGAATTGATTTGGTGAAGTTTTCCATTTTATGATGATTTTTCTGGTTTAATTGGATTATGATGGTGTGGTTGTTTGTGATGATTGGCAATGGACTATAATGGCTCTAGTGGATGTGAAATGTGGATAAATGCAACCAATTTTGGATTTGGAATGAAAACTGAAAAGTTAGGGTTCTTAAATCCCCAATTCTGTCCGGTTTTGGATCATAGGGTTAGAGGCCGAATTTGACTTTGCTCAAAACATGCAAGTTGTAGGTATTGATGTGTTTGAGGTGCCTGTAAAATTTCAGGTCATTTGGATTAATGTGGAATGCGTTATGACGAAATTACTGTAGCTGTTCTGCTTTAGACAGAATGCGAAAACTGTACTGGTTATTGGCCTTGGTCGTGAAAATTGTCTTGCCACGGGGACTGTACTGAGGAACCTTGTAGTAATGAGACTCTTGGTTCCGGTATACTCGAGTATTACCAAAAGTGACTGAATGGAGTGCGGGCCCGGTTGGGGTATGATTGGTGGAAGGAAAGGAAGTAAAGTGAGGTCTACGGTTTTGGTACTTTTAACATTGACGGAGGGTCAATGAGATTGGATCAAGATTGCAAGTGTGGAAATGGGCTCTTGAGAGCCAACCGTATCCTTTCCCTGGTTTGATTTATCTCTTAATTGCATATTTGAACTGAACGGTTATGATTATGTGATCTTGACTGCTTTTGTGTGATAGTTGCTCACTGGGCTTTAGCTCATACCGTGCCATTTGTTTTCCTTACAGGAAAATGACCACTTTTGGAAAGAATGTGCTAGTTGGTTCAAGTTGAGCTCATGTGAATGTATATTTTGAATAGCTCCTTGAGGGTGAAAACCCTAAGTGTTTTGTTGCAACCAATGGTTGGCTTGTAAATGGTTATTTGTACATGTATGAACTAGTTGAATATTTGATATGCCGTCTTGGCTTGCAAATGTTGGTTTCCAATGTATATATATGTTTGGTCGACGCTTGGTTGGATTTCGAACTGATACGCGTTTCAAGCGAAAAAGAAAAAAAAATTTGGAAAAGGAAAGGGCCAAATCCGGCCGGATTCTAACGTGTCCTCTACTGTTCATCGCGGCTTCGATTTTCGTTTTTTTTATTTTGTGATTTTGACCTATTTGCGCGCGTTGGTAAGCTCCGGAGCGCATTAAATCGACGTTAACTGATCCGTAGTCCTGGCGAGAGCTGGGCAGGCAGTCCGCTAACCCCTTTGGTTCGCCTTAGGGGAAAGTGGGGCTGTTACAAGTGGTATCAGAGCCACGTCGCGTGGTCTCTGCGCGGAGTGAGACTAGGCCAAGGGGTGTTGTGGTCCTAATTTCATGAATATGTCTAAGTGCTCGTTTGAGCGTAAGTTATGAACCGGGCATGTGATAAGTGTATGAATCATTATTATGGGACTCGAGGAAGCTAGGTATGTATGTCGGGTAGGAATCTTTAATAAGGATGGTTTACTCTTGGGACCGGCCGGCTCGAGATGTGAACTATCTTAGACAAGATTCTTGCGCCCGGATACGAAGGATATGAGGGCCTAGGTTAGAAAGGATTTGGTGAACTAGAAAGGCGATTCTATGGAACTTCGTGTGGTTTGTTCGGGTATGGTTAAGCGTGATCGACCTTGATTAAGATATAAATATTTGGACGAAGCCCTAGAAGGGGAAAAGCTTTTCGTGAGTTCTTTTGCACTTGTGACCTAGTTGTTCAAAGTACTTTTGAGGACCCTATTGTTTCATGCAATGACTTCGTATGTAATTGACTGACTGTTCCGTATGATTGCTTAACCTGGTTATGTGGGCTATGTGTACGTGTAATGTGTTTAAATGCATTTTCCGCCCACATACCTTCTAAAGAAATTCTATTTTGGGATTTTGAAGAAAAACTAGGATGTACTAGTTTTATTTGTAAGCGATGAGTGGAAATAAGATATATATGCTTTAAATATGTATATTTTCCTGATTTTGGTAAAAAGGTGAATTTTACTTGAATTTCAAACTTGAAAATTAGTGAATAACTGATGAGTTGTTGAATTTTGTATATGATGGGTTAATACCAGGATAACAATTTCTAAACTAAGTTTTCCCCTTGATTGTATATTAGTGTAGTCTCACACTTGAAATTGTCCATGCTTTACACGAAGAAAATATATATATATATCCTGAATTTTTGAAAGAATGGCAAGCTTATGGTTAACATTGTGAATCTTGAACTTGATAAGATTTCTGATTACTTTAAATACTTTTCTTATGTTTTAAAATTCTTGACTTTCAAAAAGAGTGAGCCAATTTTAAATGTACGGACTGAGGCAACTTTGAGATATAGAGTGACTGTATTCAAGAGTACGAAGTTAGTGTGAATTGACTTGGGTTCCATTTGGCACGTTAGTTAGCGAGTTGTATTCATTTCTTGGGTTTGAACATGGAACTTGCGACTTTACTATAGAACCTAAGATTGGTTATTCTTGGAGATGATGGTGCTTTTGCTGGTCGCTTGTTTATTTCAGATTTTTAACTTCGAATGGATAATCTTGGTTTCAGCTGGCGTTATGGCTTTATTGGATCTAATTGCGTAAGGGTATGTGATTTGATTGAAATTAGCAATAATTGGACCCTTTGGTTTAACTATAGACCTAGGAAGGGTGGTGCACGTCCTGAGACTTTGGTATCCTGCTTACATAAGCTTTTATCTGTTGTGACACTTAATTGCCTATATACAATATCTGACATATTGGCCTTATTTTGTGACTTTTGGCTCGTGCTATAATTTTGATACCTGTAAAGAATCATGTCCTGATTCAAAAATTGTTATACCTTGTATATGTATTAAGCTTTTTGATGCTTAATTATGCCTTGTCCTGTGATTATAGACTTCTATTAAGTAGGGTAGCAGGTCTGGGAGTAAAGCATTATGACCGAGGGTTTAGCCAACTCCGTATTCATGGGAGAAATTGATGGATAGTTTCATGTAATTTATTAGGTCCCTAGTACTGAATATGAACCGAAAATAAATCCGAAGATCAGATCTACTGGTGTATAATGGATTAACCTAGTCGGAAACTTGGTGAGATTTTCTTGTGCGCAACATATATTATGATTGGTTTTGTGACCATATTCCAACTTTTATGGAAATTTGAACTCCGAAAGTATTGCATTGGGTTGGTAAGAGAACTCGAACTGTCTGGAACCGATTAGACTGAGCTTACTTGAGACTTGAACCTGTTTAGGCTAGTGTGGCCTTACATACCTAATGTGGATTTGAATTTGTGACTGCTTAAGAATGTGAATTGGCTGGACAGAGACTAGACCATTGTGTTCTTACTCGTACTCATGATCCTTGAGGTTGAACTTGAACTTGCACTTGAACTTGAACTTATACTTTTATTCGTGCTCATGCACCATGAACCTGAAGTATTTGGCTCTGCTTTGACCCTACTCTTGAACTTATTCGTACTGGTGTGACTGTAGACCGGCTACTACTCTTTTGTAGCGGTTGAACTGAACCTCTCTGGTGGGGCATTGCCTGTTGTGTTGTCCAGCACCACCAGGGATGACATTTTGCACTGAGGCTTTTGGTGAAGTTTAGCCGTTGAGCTAGCTTGTTGTGTTGTCCAGCACCACCAGGGCCAACTTACTGAACTGAAATTCTTTGGTGAAGCATAGCCGTTGTGCTAGCTTGTTATGTTGTCCAGCACCACCAGAGATGAATTTTTATCTAAAGCATCACTATACCTTGAATTTCTTCCAAATATCTGGGACCTTGCGTCCGATTTCAAGCCTTTTGCCTGTTTTATTTGGGTACGTGATTAACTCCCTATTGAACCATGACCATTTGATAGGTTGGATTGGCGTGATATATAGTACTTGGATTATATAGGCCATGCTTTCCTGGATCATGAATTACGATAAGTGAGATTCGAATGATTTTTAGTATTTGGCCGACTTTGGGAAAAACAAATTGGACCTGGTAAATACAAGTTGGAATAGATTGAATCCCAATGCTTGATTGGTTTCTGAGCGATATCTTGACCGGATCTATATTAGTTAGAAGGCTCGAGTGACTCTTGAGGGATATTTGATCTGATTAGTACAGGTGGAATGTCGATGACGACATTCTTTTAAGGAGGGGAGAGTGTGAGAACCCGTAAATACCCTAAAAATTTTCCTAGGGTTTTAGTTCCCTTAATTGCATAATTTTTGCATTTTCTGGCTTAAAAACATTTTCTGGGTTGATTTCATGAGCAATTATAGTTTTTAGATGATTTTTCTAGTATTGGTGAGTTTTTAAAAAATTAAGAATATATATTGGACGTGGGACCCACTAGTGCGAAAAGTTCGGAAAAATTCGGCCAATTAGGTTAAATTCCGGATACTGTGTAAATTTTATCGGGTGTTAAGAGATAAGTAGAGTGTGTGAAGTGATTGATGTGAGAGAGAAAAGAAGTGATAAGAATGCATTAAATAGAGTGACAAGTGTCACCATGTTATTGGTTTTCCTTTAAGATTTACTATTCACAATTTTGACTTTTTTGACCAAAGGATTAAATATCCAAAAAATTGCATAAAATTCACAATTTTTCTTCTCTTGTTGGCCGGCCCTCTCTCTCTCAAGTTCAAGGAAGGAAGAAAACCTCTTCAAGTCTTGATTTCTTCTTGCTTCAATCCATAACTCAACCAACTAAACTAGTTTCTACTCCATAAAATCTTTCTAGTTGGTGTTAGTGGTTGATTTGGTGAAGTTTTTGGAAGAGCTAAGGTGTCCAACACCTCTACCTCTCTTGTTACTAGGTGAGTGGTGTGTGTATCTTCCTCCTACATCTAATGATGCTTAAGTTATGCTTATTAGTGATTAAAGTGCTGAAATTTCTGGTTTTTATCTTGGTTTGAATTGATTTGGTGAAGTTTTCCATTTTATGATGATTTTTCTGGTTTAATTGGATTATGATGGTGTGGTTGTTTGTGATGATTGGCAATGGACTATAATGGCTCTAGTGGATGTGAAATGTGGATAAATGCAACCAATTTTGGATTTGGAATGAAAACTGAAAAGTTAGGGTTCTTAAATCCCCAATTCTGTCCGGTTTTGGATCATAGGGTTAGAGGCCGAATTTGACTTTGCTCAAAACATGAAAGTTGTAGGTATTGATGTGTTTGAGGTGTCTGTAAAATTTCAGGTCATTTGGATTAATGTGGAATGCGTTATGACGAAATTACTGTAGCTGTTCTGCTTTAGACAGAATGCGAAAACTGTACTGGTTATTGGCCATTTTGACTGGAATTGGTTTGGATTTAGTTGTTGGTGTCTTCTGATGAAATGTAGCTGGATGTCTTAGCTAACATATGCCTTTGGAATTTCGGCATTTGGACTTGTATAGACTAAGTTATAGTAATTACAGTTTTGTGTGATTTGCAAACCTGTTTTGGTAATTCTGGTATAGTATTTGGCATTTTCGACCTAGTTAAGCTAGGAACTGGATTGAGTGACCTTCTTCATTGTTGTAGCCCTGTTCCATAGCTTCGAAGCGGTGGGTCTTACACCCCCATCCGATAATTGTAGTGAGAGTTGTGCCATTACCGCATTATGAGGTCGAATCCGGTTTTCTTTCCAAGGCCTGAGTTTAAGGCCTTTCTTAATTCCTGGTTTGCTATCATACTTGTATATGTTTATAAAACCCTATTGGGGTTGTGATTGGCATTGCTATATGACTCGTTATCGAGTCTCATTGCATTTGTTTACTTGTTCTAGGGCGTGACGGTGGTTCACGACATTCCCCTGACGGAAGTGCATGAAATAGCACTTATTTGATTTGTGAGTATACTACTCACTTAAATGTTACAATGTGGCTTTGTTATATGTGTAATTGATGCCTTGAAGGCTTATTTGCTTATTGGAAGTGATTAAGGTGAGGGTGTACTTGACCGCCCTCACCCCTTGTGATTTTATTCATGGTTAATGACTGTTCACTGAAATACTGTACTGGTTATATGAAATACTGAATTCCACTCATGGAAACTGATTTGGTGTCGTTTGGATGAATGTCCAACGGCTTTACTGTATCACTGAGCTCAACCCCGTTTGGTAGTCAATTGGATCGAGCCGGCGAGGGCTTGGTCGTGAAAATTGTCTTGCCACGGGGACTGTACTGAGGAACCTTGTAGTAATGAGACTCTTGGTTCCGGTATACTTGAGTATTACCAAAAGTGACTGAATGGAGTGCGGGCCCGGTTGGGGTATGATTGGTGGAAGGAAAGGAAGTAAAGTGAGGTCTACGGTTTTGGTACTTTTAACATTGACGGAGGGTCAATGAGATTGGATCAAGATTGCAAGTGTGGAAATGGGCTCTTGAGAGCCAACCGTATCCTTTCCCTGGTTTGATTTATCTCTTAATTGCATATTTGAACTGAACGGTTATGATTATGTGATCTTGACTGCTTTTGTGTGATAGTTGCTCACTGGGCTTTAGCTCATACCGTGCCATTTGTTTTCCTTACAGGAAAATGACCACTTTTGGAAAGAATGTGCTAGTTGGTTCAAGTTGAGCTCATGTGAATGTATATTTTGAATAGCTCCTTGAGGGTGAAAACCCTAAGTGTTTTGTTGCAACCAATGGTTGGCTTGTAAATGGTTATTTGTACATGTATGAACTAGTTGAATATTTGATATGCCGTCTTGGCTTGCAAATGTTGGTTTCCAATGTATATATATGTTTGGTCGACGCTTGGTTGGATTTCGAACTGATACGCGTTTCAAGCGAAAAAGAAAAAAAAATTTGGAAAAGGAAAGGGCCAAATCCGGCCGGATTCTAACGTGTCCTCTACTGTTCATCGCGGCTTCGATTTTCGTTTTTTTTATTTTGTGATTTTGACCTATTTGCGCGCGTTGGTAAGCTCCGGAGCGCATTAAATCGACGTTAACTGATCCGTAGTCCTGGCGAGAGCTGGGCAGGCAGTCCGCTAACCCCTTTGGTTCGCCTTAGGGGAAAGTGGGGCTGTTACAAGTGGTATCAGAGCCACGTCGCGTGGTCTCTGCGCGGAGTGAGACTAGGCCAAGGGGTGTTGTGGTCCTAATTTCATGAATATGTCTAAGTGCTCGTTTGAGCGTAAGTTATGAACCGGGCATGTGATAAGTGTATGAATCATTATTATGGGACTCGAGGAAGCTAGGTATGTATGTCGGGTAGGAATCTTTAATAAGGATGGTTTACTCTTGGGACCGGCCGGCTCGAGATGTGAACTATCTTAGACAAGATTCTTGCGCCCGGATACGAAGGATATGAGGGCCTAGGTTAGAAAGGATTTGGTGAACTAGAAAGGCGATTCTATGGAACTTCGTGTGGTTTGTTCGGGTATGGTTAAGCGTGATCGACCTTGATTAAGATATAAATATTTGGACGAAGCCCTAGAAGGGGAAAAGCTTTTCGTGAGTTCTTTTGCACTTGTGACCTAGTTGTTCAAAGTACTTTTGAGGACCCTATTGTTTCATGCAATGACTTCGTATGTAATTGACTGACTGTTCCGTATGATTGCTTAACCTGGTTATGTGGGCTATGTGTACGTGTAATGTGTTTAAATGCATTTTCCGCCCACATACCTTCTAAAGAAATTCTATTTTGGGATTTTGAAGAAAAACTAGGATGTACTAGTTTTATTTGTAAGCGATGAGTGGAAATAAGATATATATGCTTTAAATATGTATATTTTCCTGATTTTGGTAAAAAGGTGAATTTTACTTGAATTTCAAACTTGAAAATTAGTGAATAACTGATGAGTTGTTGAATTTTGTATATGATGGGTTAATACCAGGATAACAATTTCTAAACTAAGTTTTCCCCTTGATTGTATATTAGTGTAGTCTCACACTTGAAATTGTCCATGCTTTACACGAAGAAAATATATATATATATCCTGAATTTTTGAAAGAATGGCAAGCTTATGGTTAACATTGTGAATCTTGAACTTGATAAGATTTCTGATTACTTTAAATACTTTTCTTATGTTTTAAAATTCTTGACTTTCAAAAAGAGTGAGCCAATTTTAAATGTACGGACTGAGGCAACTTTGAGATATAGAGTGACTGTATTCAAGAGTACGAAGTTAGTGTGAATTGACTTGGGTTCCATTTGGCACGTTAGTTAGCGAGTTGTATTCATTTCTTGGGTTTGAACATGGAACTTGCGACTTTACTATAGAACCTAAGATTGGTTATTCTTGGAGATGATGGTGCTTTTGCTGGTCGCTTGTTTATTTCAGATTTTTAACTTCGAATGGATAATCTTGGTTTCAGCTGGCGTTATGGCTTTATTGGATCTAATTGCGTAAGGGTATGTGATTTGATTGAAATTAGCAATAATTGGACCCTTTGGTTTAACTATAGACCTAGGAAGGGTGGTGCACGTCCTGAGACTTTGGTATCCTGCTTACATAAGCTTTTATCTGTTGTGACACTTAATTGCCTATATACAATATCTGACATATTGGCCTTATTTTGTGACTTTTGGCTCGTGCTATAATTTTGATACCTGTAAAGAATCATGTCCTGATTCAAAAATTGTTATACCTTGTATATGTATTAAGCTTTTTGATGCTTAATTATGCCTTGTCCTGTGATTATAGACTTCTATTAAGTAGGGTAGCAGGTCTGGGAGTAAAGCATTATGACCGAGGGTTTAGCCAACTCCGTATTCATGGGAGAAATTGATGGATAGTTTCATGTAATTTATTAGGTCCCTAGTACTGAATATGAACCGAAAATAAATCCGAAGATCAGATCTACTGGTGTATAATGGATTAACCTAGTCGGAAACTTGGTGAGATTTTCTTGTGCGCAACATATATTATGATTGGTTTTGTGACCATATTCCAACTTTTATGGAAATTTGAACTCCGAAAGTATTGCATTGGGTTGGTAAGAGAACTCGAACTGTCTGGAACCGATTAGACTGAGCTTACTTGAGACTTGAACCTGTTTAGGCTAGTGTGGCCTTACATACCTAATGTGGATTTGAATTTGTGACTGCTTAAGAATGTGAATTGGCTGGACAGAGACTAGACCATTGTGTTCTTACTCGTACTCATGATCCTTGAGGTTGAACTTGAACTTGCACTTGAACTTGAACTTATACTTTTATTCGTGCTCATGCACCATGAACCTGAAGTATTTGGCTCTGCTTTGACCCTACTCTTGAACTTATTCGTACTGGTGTGACTGTAGACCGGCTACTACTCTTTTGTAGCGGTTGAACTGAACCTCTCTGGTGGGGCATTGCCTGTTGTGTTGTCCAGCACCACCAGGGATGACATTTTGCACTGAGGCTTTTGGTGAAGTTTAGCCGTTGAGCTAGCTTGTTGTGTTGTCCAGCACCACCAGGGCCAACTTACTGAACTGAAATTCTTTGGTGAAGCATAGCCGTTGTGCTAGCTTGTTATGTTGTCCAGCACCACCAGAGATGAATTTTTATCTAAAGCATCACTATACCTTGAATTTCTTCCAAATATCTGGGACCTTGCGTCCGATTTCAAGCCTTTTGCCTGTTTTATTTGGGTACGTGATTAACTCCCTATTGAACCATGACCATTTGATAGGTTGGATTGGCGTGATATATAGTACTTGGATTATATAGGCCATGCTTTCCTGGATCATGAATTACGATAAGTGAGATTCGAATGATTTTTAGTATTTGGCCGACTTTGGGAAAAACAAATTGGACCTGGTAAATACAAGTTGGAATAGATTGAATCCCAATGCTTGATTGGTTTCTGAGCGATATCTTGACCGGATCTATATTAGTTAGAAGGCTCGAGTGACTCTTGAGGGATATTTGATCTGATTAGTACAGGTGGAATGTCGATGACGACATTCTTTTAAGGAGGGGAGAGTGTGAGAACCCGTAAATACCCTAAAAATTTTCCTAGGGTTTTAGTTCCCTTAATTGCATAATTTTTGCATTTTCTGGCTTAAAAACATTTTCTGGGTTGATTTCATGAGCAATTATAGTTTTTAGATGATTTTTCTAGTATTGGTGAGTTTTTAAAAAATTAAGAATATATATTGGACGTGGGACCCACTAGTGCGAAAAGTTCGGAAAAATTCGGCCAATTAGGTTAAATTCCGGATACTGTGTAAATTTTATCGGGTGTTAAGAGATAAGTAGAGTGTGTGAAGTGATTGATGTGAGAGAGAAAAGAAGTGATAAGAATGCATTAAATAGAGTGACAAGTGTCACCATGTTATTGGTTTTCCTTTAAGATTTACTATTCACAATTTTGACTTTTTTGACCAAAGGATTAAATATCCAAAAAATTGCATAAAATTCACAATTTTTCTTCTCTTGTTGGCCGGCCCTCTCTCTCTCAAGTTCAAGGAAGGAAGAAAACCTCTTCAAGTCTTGATTTCTTCTTGCTTCAATCCATAACTCAACCAACTAAACTAGTTTCTACTCCATAAAATCTTTCTAGTTGGTGTTAGTGGTTGATTTGGTGAAGTTTTTGGAAGAGCTAAGGTGTCCAACACCTCTACCTCTCTTGTTACTAGGTGAGTGGTGTGTGTATCTTCCTCCTACATCTAATGATGCTTAAGTTATGCTTATTAGTGATTAAAGTGCTGAAATTTCTGGTTTTTATCTTGGTTTGAATTGATTTGGTGAAGTTTTCCATTTTATGATGATTTTTCTGGTTTAATTGGATTATGATGGTGTGGTTGTTTGTGATGATTGGCAATGGACTATAATGGCTCTAGTGGATGTGAAATGTGGATAAATGCAACCAATTTTGGATTTGGAATGAAAACTGAAAAGTTAGGGTTCTTAAATCCCCAATTCTGTCCGGTTTTGGATCATAGGGTTAGAGGCCGAATTTGACTTTGCTCAAAACATGAAAGTTGTAGGTATTGATGTGTTTGAGGTGTCTGTAAAATTTCAGGTCATTTGGATTAATGTGGAATGCGTTATGACGAAATTACTGTAGCTGTTCTGCTTTAGACAGAATGCGAAAACTGTACTGGTTATTGGCCATTTTGACTGGAATTGGTTTGGATTTAGTTGTTGGTGTCTTCTGATGAAATGTAGCTGGATGTCTTAGCTAACATATGCCTTTGGAATTTCGGCATTTGGACTTGTATAGACTAAGTTATAGTAATTACAGTTTTGTGTGATTTGCAAACCTGTTTTGGTAATTCTGGTATAGTATTTGGCATTTTCGACCTAGTTAAGCTAGGAACTGGATTGAGTGACCTTCTTCATTGTTGTAGCCCTGTTCCATAGCTTCGAAGCGGTGGGTCTTACACCCCCATCCGATAATTGTAGTGAGAGTTGTGCCATTACCGCATTATGAGGTCGAATCCGGTTTTCTTTCCAAGGCCTGAGTTTAAGGCCTTTCTTAATTCCTGGTTTGCTATCATACTTGTATATGTTTATAAAACCCTATTGGGGTTGTGATTGGCATTGCTATATGACTCGTTATCGAGTCTCATTGCATTTGTTTACTTGTTCTAGGGCGTGACGGTGGTTCACGACATTCCCCTGACGGAAGTGCATGAAATAGCACTTATTTGATTTGTGAGTATACTACTCACTTAAATGTTACAATGTGGCTTTGTTATATGTGTAATTGATGCCTTGAAGGCTTATTTGCTTATTGGAAGTGATTAAGGTGAGGGTGTACTTGACCGCCCTCACCCCTTGTGATTTTATTCATGGTTAATGACTGTTCACTGAAATACTGTACTGGTTATATGAAATACTGAATTCCACTCATGGAAACTGATTTGGTGTCGTTTGGATGAATGTCCAACGGCTTTACTGTATCACTGAGCTCAACCCCGTTTGGTAGTCAATTGGATCGAGCCGGCGAGGGCTTGGTCGTGAAAATTGTCTTGCCACGGGGACTGTACTGAGGAACCTTGTAGTAATGAGACTCTTGGTTCCGGTATACTTGAGTATTACCAAAAGTGACTGAATGGAGTGCGGGCCCGGTTGGGGTATGATTGGTGGAAGGAAAGGAAGTAAAGTGAGGTCTACGGTTTTGGTACTTTTAACATTGACGGAGGGTCAATGAGATTGGATCAAGATTGCAAGTGTGGAAATGGGCTCTTGAGAGCCAACCGTATCCTTTCCCTGGTTTGATTTATCTCTTAATTGCATATTTGAACTGAACGGTTATGATTATGTGATCTTGACTGCTTTTGTGTGATAGTTGCTCACTGGGCTTTAGCTCATACCGTGCCATTTGTTTTCCTTACAGGAAAATGACCACTTTTGGAAAGAATGTGCTAGTTGGTTCAAGTTGAGCTCATGTGAATGTATATTTTGAATAGCTCCTTGAGGGTGAAAACCCTAAGTGTTTTGTTGCAACCAATGGTTGGCTTGTAAATGGTTATTTGTACATGTATGAACTAGTTGAATATTTGATATGCCGTCTTGGCTTGCAAATGTTGGTTTCCAATGTATATATATGTTTGGTCGACGCTTGGTTGGATTTCGAACTGATACGCGTTTCAAGCGAAAAAGAAAAAAAAATTTGGAAAAGGAAAGGGCCAAATCCGGCCGGATTCTAACGTGTCCTCTACTGTTCATCGCGGCTTCGATTTTCGTTTTTTTTATTTTGTGATTTTGACCTATTTGCGCGCGTTGGTAAGCTCCGGAGCGCATTAAATCGACGTTAACTGATCCGTAGTCCTGGCGAGAGCTGGGCAGGCAGTCCGCTAACCCCTTTGGTTCGCCTTAGGGGAAAGTGGGGCTGTTACAAGTGGTATCAGAGCCACGTCGCGTGGTCTCTGCGCGGAGTGAGACTAGGCCAAGGGGTGTTGTGGTCCTAATTTCATGAATATGTCTAAGTGCTCGTTTGAGCGTAAGTTATGAACCGGGCATGTGATAAGTGTATGAATCATTATTATGGGACTCGAGGAAGCTAGGTATGTATGTCGGGTAGGAATCTTTAATAAGGATGGTTTACTCTTGGGACCGGCCGGCTCGAGATGTGAACTATCTTAGACAAGATTCTTGCGCCCGGATACGAAGGATATGAGGGCCTAGGTTAGAAAGGATTTGGTGAACTAGAAAGGCGATTCTATGGAACTTCGTGTGGTTTGTTCGGGTATGGTTAAGCGTGATCGACCTTGATTAAGATATAAATATTTGGACGAAGCCCTAGAAGGGGAAAAGCTTTTCGTGAGTTCTTTTGCACTTGTGACCTAGTTGTTCAAAGTACTTTTGAGGACCCTATTGTTTCATGCAATGACTTCGTATGTAATTGACTGACTGTTCCGTATGATTGCTTAACCTGGTTATGTGGGCTATGTGTACGTGTAATGTGTTTAAATGCATTTTCCGCCCACATACCTTCTAAAGAAATTCTATTTTGGGATTTTGAAGAAAAACTAGGATGTACTAGTTTTATTTGTAAGCGATGAGTGGAAATAAGATATATATGCTTTAAATATGTATATTTTCCTGATTTTGGTAAAAAGGTGAATTTTACTTGAATTTCAAACTTGAAAATTAGTGAATAACTGATGAGTTGTTGAATTTTGTATATGATGGGTTAATACCAGGATAACAATTTCTAAACTAAGTTTTCCCCTTGATTGTATATTAGTGTAGTCTCACACTTGAAATTGTCCATGCTTTACACGAAGAAAATATATATATATATCCTGAATTTTTGAAAGAATGGCAAGCTTATGGTTAACATTGTGAATCTTGAACTTGATAAGATTTCTGATTACTTTAAATACTTTTCTTATGTTTTAAAATTCTTGACTTTCAAAAAGAGTGAGCCAATTTTAAATGTACGGACTGAGGCAACTTTGAGATATAGAGTGACTGTATTCAAGAGTACGAAGTTAGTGTGAATTGACTTGGGTTCCATTTGGCACGTTAGTTAGCGAGTTGTATTCATTTCTTGGGTTTGAACATGGAACTTGCGACTTTACTATAGAACCTAAGATTGGTTATTCTTGGAGATGATGGTGCTTTTGCTGGTCGCTTGTTTATTTCAGATTTTTAACTTCGAATGGATAATCTTGGTTTCAGCTGGCGTTATGGCTTTATTGGATCTAATTGCGTAAGGGTATGTGATTTGATTGAAATTAGCAATAATTGGACCCTTTGGTTTAACTATAGACCTAGGAAGGGTGGTGCACGTCCTGAGACTTTGGTATCCTGCTTACATAAGCTTTTATCTGTTGTGACACTTAATTGCCTATATACAATATCTGACATATTGGCCTTATTTTGTGACTTTTGGCTCGTGCTATAATTTTGATACCTGTAAAGAATCATGTCCTGATTCAAAAATTGTTATACCTTGTATATGTATTAAGCTTTTTGATGCTTAATTATGCCTTGTCCTGTGATTATAGACTTCTATTAAGTAGGGTAGCAGGTCTGGGAGTAAAGCATTATGACCGAGGGTTTAGCCAACTCCGTATTCATGGGAGAAATTGATGGATAGTTTCATGTAATTTATTAGGTCCCTAGTACTGAATATGAACCGAAAATAAATCCGAAGATCAGATCTACTGGTGTATAATGGATTAACCTAGTCGGAAACTTGGTGAGATTTTCTTGTGCGCAACATATATTATGATTGGTTTTGTGACCATATTCCAACTTTTATGGAAATTTGAACTCCGAAAGTATTGCATTGGGTTGGTAAGAGAACTCGAACTGTCTGGAACCGATTAGACTGAGCTTACTTGAGACTTGAACCTGTTTAGGCTAGTGTGGCCTTACATACCTAATGTGGATTTGAATTTGTGACTGCTTAAGAATGTGAATTGGCTGGACAGAGACTAGACCATTGTGTTCTTACTCGTACTCATGATCCTTGAGGTTGAACTTGAACTTGCACTTGAACTTGAACTTATACTTTTATTCGTGCTCATGCACCATGAACCTGAAGTATTTGGCTCTGCTTTGACCCTACTCTTGAACTTATTCGTACTGGTGTGACTGTAGACCGGCTACTACTCTTTTGTAGCGGTTGAACTGAACCTCTCTGGTGGGGCATTGCCTGTTGTGTTGTCCAGCACCACCAGGGATGACATTTTGCACTGAGGCTTTTGGTGAAGTTTAGCCGTTGAGCTAGCTTGTTGTGTTGTCCAGCACCACCAGGGCCAACTTACTGAACTGAAATTCTTTGGTGAAGCATAGCCGTTGTGCTAGCTTGTTATGTTGTCCAGCACCACCAGAGATGAATTTTTATCTAAAGCATCACTATACCTTGAATTTCTTCCAAATATCTGGGACCTTGCGTCCGATTTCAAGCCTTTTGCCTGTTTTATTTGGGTACGTGATTAACTCCCTATTGAACCATGACCATTTGATAGGTTGGATTGGCGTGATATATAGTACTTGGATTATATAGGCCATGCTTTCCTGGATCATGAATTACGATAAGTGAGATTCGAATGATTTTTAGTATTTGGCCGACTTTGGGAAAAACAAATTGGACCTGGTAAATACAAGTTGGAATAGATTGAATCCCAATGCTTGATTGGTTTCTGAGCGATATCTTGACCGGATCTATATTAGTTAGAAGGCTCGAGTGACTCTTGAGGGATATTTGATCTGATTAGTACAGGTGGAATGTCGATGACGACATTCTTTTAAGGAGGGGAGAGTGTGAGAACCCGTAAATACCCTAAAAATTTTCCTAGGGTTTTAGTTCCCTTAATTGCATAATTTTTGCATTTTCTGGCTTAAAAACATTTTCTGGGTTGATTTCATGAGCAATTATAGTTTTTAGATGATTTTTCTAGTATTGGTGAGTTTTTAAAAAATTAAGAATATATATTGGACGTGGGACCCACTAGTGCGAAAAGTTCGGAAAAATTCGGCCAATTAGGTTAAATTCCGGATACTGTGTAAATTTTATCGGGTGTTAAGAGATAAGTAGAGTGTGTGAAGTGATTGATGTGAGAGAGAAAAGAAGTGATAAGAATGCATTAAATAGAGTGACAAGTGTCACCATGTTATTGGTTTTCCTTTAAGATTTACTATTCACAATTTTGACTTTTTTGACCAAAGGATTAAATATCCAAAAAATTGCATAAAATTCACAATTTTTCTTCTCTTGTTGGCCGGCCCTCTCTCTCTCAAGTTCAAGGAAGGAAGAAAACCTCTTCAAGTCTTGATTTCTTCTTGCTTCAATCCATAACTCAACCAACTAAACTAGTTTCTACTCCATAAAATCTTTCTAGTTGGTGTTAGTGGTTGATTTGGTGAAGTTTTTGGAAGAGCTAAGGTGTCCAACACCTCTACCTCTCTTGTTACTAGGTGAGTGGTGTGTGTATCTTCCTCCTACATCTAATGATGCTTAAGTTATGCTTATTAGTGATTAAAGTGCTGAAATTTCTGGTTTTTATCTTGGTTTGAATTGATTTGGTGAAGTTTTCCATTTTATGATGATTTTTCTGGTTTAATTGGATTATGATGGTGTGGTTGTTTGTGATGATTGGCAATGGACTATAATGGCTCTAGTGGATGTGAAATGTGGATAAATGCAACCAATTTTGGATTTGGAATGAAAACTGAAAAGTTAGGGTTCTTAAATCCCCAATTCTGTCCGGTTTTGGATCATAGGGTTAGAGGCCGAATTTGACTTTGCTCAAAACATGAAAGTTGTAGGTATTGATGTGTTTGAGGTGCCTGTAAAATTTCAGGTCATTTGGATTAATGTGGAATGCGTTATGACGAAATTACTGTAGCTGTTCTGCTTTAGACAGAATGCGAAAACTGTACTGGTTATTGGCCATTTTGACTGGAATTGGTTTGGATTTAGTTGTTGGTGTCTTCTGATGAAATGTAGCTGGATGTCTTAGCTAACATATGCCTTTGGAATTTCGGCATTTGGACTTGTATAGACTAAGTTATAGTAATTACAGTTTTGTGTGATTTGCAAACCTGTTTTGGTAATTCTGGTATAGTATTTGGCATTTTCGACCTAGTTAAGCTAGGAACTGGATTGAGTGACCTTCTTCATTGTTGTAGCCCTGTTCCATAGCTTCGAAGCGGTGGGTCTTACACCCCCATCCGATAATTGTAGTGAGAGTTGTGCCATTACCGCATTATGAGGTCGAATCCGGTTTTCTTTCCAAGGCCTGAGTTTAAGGCCTTTCTTAATTCCTGGTTTGCTATCATACTTGTATATGTTTATAAAACCCTATTGGGGTTGTGATTGGCATTGCTATATGACTCGTTATCGAGTCTCATTGCATTTGTTTACTTGTTCTAGGGCGTGACGGTGGTTCACGACATTCCCCTGACGGAAGTGCATGAAATAGCACTTATTTGATTTGTGAGTATACTACTCACTTAAATGTTACAATGTGGCTTTGTTATATGTGTAATTGATGCCTTGAAGGCTTATTTGCTTATTGGAAGTGATTAAGGTGAGGGTGTACTTGACCGCCCTCACCCCTTGTGATTTTATTCATGGTTAATGACTGTTCACTGAAATACTGTACTGGTTATATGAAATACTGAATTCCACTCATGGAAACTGATTTGGTGTCGTTTGGATGAATGTCCAACGGCTTTACTGTATCACTGAGCTCAACCCCGTTTGGTAGTCAATTGGATCGAGCTGGCGAGGGCTTGGTCGTGAAAATTGTCTTGCCACGGGGACTGTACTGAGGAACCTTGTAGTAATGAGACTCTTGGTTCCGGTATACTCGAGTATTACCAAAAGTGACTGAATGGAGTGCGGGCCCGGTTGGGGTATGATTGGTGGAAGGAAAGGAAGTAAAGTGAGGTCTACGGTTTTGGTACTTTTAACATTGACGGAGGGTCAATGAGATTGGATCAAGATTGCAAGTGTGGAAATGGGCTCTTGAGAGCCAACCGTATCCTTTCCCTGGTTTGATTTATCTCTTAATTGCATATTTGAACTGAACGGTTATGATTATGTGATCTTGACTGCTTTTGTGTGATAGTTGCTCACTGGGCTTTAGCTCATACCGTGCCATTTGTTTTCCTTACAGGAAAATGACCACTTTTGGAAAGAATGTGCTAGTTGGTTCAAGTTGAGCTCATGTGAATGTATATTTTGAATAGCTCCTTGAGGGTGAAAACCCTAAGTGTTTTGTTGCAACCAATGGTTGGCTTGTAAATGGTTATTTGTACATGTATGAACTAGTTGAATATTTGATATGCCGTCTTGGCTTGCAAATGTTGGTTTCCAATGTATATATATGTTTGGTCGACGCTTGGTTGGATTTCGAACTGATACGCGTTTCAAGCGAAAAAGAAAAAAAAATTTGGAAAAGGAAAGGGCCAAATCCGGCCGGATTCTAACGTGTCCTCTACTGTTCATCGCGGCTTCGATTTTCGTTTTTTTTATTTTGTGATTTTGACCTATTTGCGCGCGTTGGTAAGCTCCGGAGCGCATTAAATCGACGTTAACTGATCCGTAGTCCTGGCGAGAGCTGGGCAGGCAGTCCGCTAACCCCTTTGGTTCGCCTTAGGGGAAAGTGGGGCTGTTACAAGTGGTATCAGAGCCACGTCGCGTGGTCTCTGCGCGGAGTGAGACTAGGCCAAGGGGTGTTGTGGTCCTAATTTCATGAATATGTCTAAGTGCTCGTTTGAGCGTAAGTTATGAACCGGGCATGTGATAAGTGTATGAATCATTATTATGGGACTCGAGGAAGCTAGGTATGTATGTCGGGTAGGAATCTTTAATAAGGATGGTTTACTCTTGGGACCGGCCGGCTCGAGATGTGAACTATCTTAGACAAGATTCTTGCGCCCGGATACGAAGGATATGAGGGCCTAGGTTAGAAAGGATTTGGTGAACTAGAAAGGCGATTCTATGGAACTTCGTGTGGTTTGTTCGGGTATGGTTAAGCGTGATCGACCTTGATTAAGATATAAATATTTGGACGAAGCCCTAGAAGGGGAAAAGCTTTTCGTGAGTTCTTTTGCACTTGTGACCTAGTTGTTCAAAGTACTTTTGAGGACCCTATTGTTTCATGCAATGACTTCGTATGTAATTGACTGACTGTTCCGTATGATTGCTTAACCTGGTTATGTGGGCTATGTGTACGTGTAATGTGTTTAAATGCATTTTCCGCCCACATACCTTCTAAAGAAATTCTATTTTGGGATTTTGAAGAAAAACTAGGATGTACTAGTTTTATTTGTAAGCGATGAGTGGAAATAAGATATATATGCTTTAAATATGTATATTTTCCTGATTTTGGTAAAAAGGTGAATTTTACTTGAATTTCAAACTTGAAAATTAGTGAATAACTGATGAGTTGTTGAATTTTGTATATGATGGGTTAATACCAGGATAACAATTTCTAAACTAAGTTTTCCCCTTGATTGTATATTAGTGTAGTCTCACACTTGAAATTGTCCATGCTTTACACGAAGAAAATATATATATATATCCTGAATTTTTGAAAGAATGGCAAGCTTATGGTTAACATTGTGAATCTTGAACTTGATAAGATTTCTGATTACTTTAAATACTTTTCTTATGTTTTAAAATTCTTGACTTTCAAAAAGAGTGAGCCAATTTTAAATGTACGGACTGAGGCAACTTTGAGATATAGAGTGACTGTATTCAAGAGTACGAAGTTAGTGTGAATTGACTTGGGTTCCATTTGGCACGTTAGTTAGCGAGTTGTATTCATTTCTTGGGTTTGAACATGGAACTTGCGACTTTACTATAGAACCTAAGATTGGTTATTCTTGGAGATGATGGTGCTTTTGCTGGTCGCTTGTTTATTTCAGATTTTTAACTTCGAATGGATAATCTTGGTTTCAGCTGGCGTTATGGCTTTATTGGATCTAATTGCGTAAGGGTATGTGATTTGATTGAAATTAGCAATAATTGGACCCTTTGGTTTAACTATAGACCTAGGAAGGGTGGTGCACGTCCTGAGACTTTGGTATCCTGCTTACATAAGCTTTTATCTGTTGTGACACTTAATTGCCTATATACAATATCTGACATATTGGCCTTATTTTGTGACTTTTGGCTCGTGCTATAATTTTGATACCTGTAAAGAATCATGTCCTGATTCAAAAATTGTTATACCTTGTATATGTATTAAGCTTTTTGATGCTTAATTATGCCTTGTCCTGTGATTATAGACTTCTATTAAGTAGGGTAGCAGGTCTGGGAGTAAAGCATTATGACCGAGGGTTTAGCCAACTCCGTATTCATGGGAGAAATTGATGGATAGTTTCATGTAATTTATTAGGTCCCTAGTACTGAATATGAACCGAAAATAAATCCGAAGATCAGATCTACTGGTGTATAATGGATTAACCTAGTCGGAAACTTGGTGAGATTTTCTTGTGCGCAACATATATTATGATTGGTTTTGTGACCATATTCCAACTTTTATGGAAATTTGAACTCCGAAAGTATTGCATTGGGTTGGTAAGAGAACTCGAACTGTCTGGAACCGATTAGACTGAGCTTACTTGAGACTTGAACCTGTTTAGGCTAGTGTGGCCTTACATACCTAATGTGGATTTGAATTTGTGACTGCTTAAGAATGTGAATTGGCTGGACAGAGACTAGACCATTGTGTTCTTACTCGTACTCATGATCCTTGAGGTTGAACTTGAACTTGCACTTGAACTTGAACTTATACTTTTATTCGTGCTCATGCACCATGAACCTGAAGTATTTGGCTCTGCTTTGACCCTACTCTTGAACTTATTCGTACTGGTGTGACTGTAGACCGGCTACTACTCTTTTGTAGCGGTTGAACTGAACCTCTCTGGTGGGGCATTGCCTGTTGTGTTGTCCAGCACCACCAGGGATGACATTTTGCACTGAGGCTTTTGGTGAAGTTTAGCCGTTGAGCTAGCTTGTTGTGTTGTCCAGCACCACCAGGGCCAACTTACTGAACTGAAATTCTTTGGTGAAGCATAGCCGTTGTGCTAGCTTGTTATGTTGTCCAGCACCACCAGAGATGAATTTTTATCTAAAGCATCACTATACCTTGAATTTCTTCCAAATATCTGGGACCTTGCGTCCGATTTCAAGCCTTTTGCCTGTTTTATTTGGGTACGTGATTAACTCCCTATTGAACCATGACCATTTGATAGGTTGGATTGGCGTGATATATAGTACTTGGATTATATAGGCCATGCTTTCCTGGATCATGAATTACGATAAGTGAGATTCGAATGATTTTTAGTATTTGGCCGACTTTGGGAAAAACAAATTGGACCTGGTAAATACAAGTTGGAATAGATTGAATCCCAATGCTTGATTGGTTTCTGAGCGATATCTTGACCGGATCTATATTAGTTAGAAGGCTCGAGTGACTCTTGAGGGATATTTGATCTGATTAGTACAGGTGGAATGTCGATGACGACATTCTTTTAAGGAGGGGAGAGTGTGAGAACCCGTAAATACCCTAAAAATTTTCCTAGGGTTTTAGTTCCCTTAATTGCATAATTTTTGCATTTTCTGGCTTAAAAACATTTTCTGGGTTGATTTCATGAGCAATTATAGTTTTTAGATGATTTTTCTAGTATTGGTGAGTTTTTAAAAAATTAAGAATATATATTGGACGTGGGACCCACTAGTGCGAAAAGTTCGGAAAAATTCGGCCAATTAGGTTAAATTCCGGATACTGTGTAAATTTTATCGGGTGTTAAGAGATAAGTAGAGTGTGTGAAGTGATTGATGTGAGAGAGAAAAGAAGTGATAAGAATGCATTAAATAGAGTGACAAGTGTCACCATGTTATTGGTTTTCCTTTAAGATTTACTATTCACAATTTTGACTTTTTTGACCAAAGGATTAAATATCCAAAAAATTGCATAAAATTCACAATTTTTCTTCTCTTGTTGGCCGGCCCTCTCTCTCTCAAGTTCAAGGAAGGAAGAAAACCTCTTCAAGTCTTGATTTCTTCTTGCTTCAATCCATAACTCAACCAACTAAACTAGTTTCTACTCCATAAAATCTTTCTAGTTGGTGTTAGTGGTTGATTTGGTGAAGTTTTTGGAAGAGCTAAGGTGTCCAACACCTCTACCTCTCTTGTTACTAGGTGAGTGGTGTGTGTATCTTCCTCCTACATCTAATGATGCTTAAGTTATGCTTATTAGTGATTAAAGTGCTGAAATTTCTGGTTTTTATCTTGGTTTGAATTGATTTGGTGAAGTTTTCCATTTTATGATGATTTTTCTGGTTTAATTGGATTATGATGGTGTGGTTGTTTGTGATGATTGGCAATGGACTATAATGGCTCTAGTGGATGTGAAATGTGGATAAATGCAACCAATTTTGGATTTGGAATGAAAACTGAAAAGTTAGGGTTCTTAAATCCCCAATTCTGTCCGGTTTTGGATCATAGGGTTAGAGGCCGAATTTGACTTTGCTCAAAACATGAAAGTTGTAGGTATTGATGTGTTTGAGGTGTCTGTAAAATTTCAGGTCATTTGGATTAATGTGGAATGCGTTATGACGAAATTACTGTAGCTGTTCTGCTTTAGACAGAATGCGAAAACTGTACTGGTTATTGGCCATTTTGACTGGAATTGGTTTGGATTTAGTTGTTGGTGTCTTCTGATGAAATGTAGCTGGATGTCTTAGCTAACATATGCCTTTGGAATTTCGGCATTTGGACTTGTATAGACTAAGTTATAGTAATTACAGTTTTGTGTGATTTGCAAACCTGTTTTGGTAATTCTGGTATAGTATTTGGCATTTTCGACCTAGTTAAGCTAGGAACTGGATTGAGTGACCTTCTTCATTGTTGTAGCCCTGTTCCATAGCTTCGAAGCGGTGGGTCTTACACCCCCATCCGATAATTGTAGTGAGAGTTGTGCCATTACCGCATTATGAGGTCGAATCCGGTTTTCTTTCCAAGGCCTGAGTTTAAGGCCTTTCTTAATTCCTGGTTTGCTATCATACTTGTATATGTTTATAAAACCCTATTGGGGTTGTGATTGGCATTGCTATATGACTCGTTATCGAGTCTCATTGCATTTGTTTACTTGTTCTAGGGCGTGACGGTGGTTCACGACATTCCCCTGACGGAAGTGCATGAAATAGCACTTATTTGATTTGTGAGTATACTACTCACTTAAATGTTACAATGTGGCTTTGTTATATGTGTAATTGATGCCTTGAAGGCTTATTTGCTTATTGGAAGTGATTAAGGTGAGGGTGTACTTGACCGCCCTCACCCCTTGTGATTTTATTCATGGTTAATGACTGTTCACTGAAATACTGTACTGGTTATATGAAATACTGAATTCCACTCATGGAAACTGATTTGGTGTCGTTTGGATGAATGTCCAACGGCTTTACTGTATCACTGAGCTCAACCCCGTTTGGTAGTCAATTGGATCGAGCCGGCGAGGGCTTGGTCGTGAAAATTGTCTTGCCACGGGGACTGTACTGAGGAACCTTGTAGTAATGAGACTCTTGGTTCCGGTATACTTGAGTATTACCAAAAGTGACTGAATGGAGTGCGGGCCCGGTTGGGGTATGATTGGTGGAAGGAAAGGAAGTAAAGTGAGGTCTACGGTTTTGGTACTTTTAACATTGACGGAGGGTCAATGAGATTGGATCAAGATTGCAAGTGTGGAAATGGGCTCTTGAGAGCCAACCGTATCCTTTCCCTGGTTTGATTTATCTCTTAATTGCATATTTGAACTGAACGGTTATGATTATGTGATCTTGACTGCTTTTGTGTGATAGTTGCTCACTGGGCTTTAGCTCATACCGTGCCATTTGTTTTCCTTACAGGAAAATGACCACTTTTGGAAAGAATGTGCTAGTTGGTTCAAGTTGAGCTCATGTGAATGTATATTTTGAATAGCTCCTTGAGGGTGAAAACCCTAAGTGTTTTGTTGCAACCAATGGTTGGCTTGTAAATGGTTATTTGTACATGTATGAACTAGTTGAATATTTGATATGCCGTCTTGGCTTGCAAATGTTGGTTTCCAATGTATATATATGTTTGGTCGACGCTTGGTTGGATTTCGAACTGATACGCGTTTCAAGCGAAAAAGAAAAAAAAATTTGGAAAAGGAAAGGGCCAAATCCGGCCGGATTCTAACGTGTCCTCTACTGTTCATCGCGGCTTCGATTTTCGTTTTTTTTATTTTGTGATTTTGACCTATTTGCGCGCGTTGGTAAGCTCCGGAGCGCATTAAATCGACGTTAACTGATCCGTAGTCCTGGCGAGAGCTGGGCAGGCAGTCCGCTAACCCCTTTGGTTCGCCTTAGGGGAAAGTGGGGCTGTTACAAGTGGTATCAGAGCCACGTCGCGTGGTCTCTGCGCGGAGTGAGACTAGGCCAAGGGGTGTTGTGGTCCTAATTTCATGAATATGTCTAAGTGCTCGTTTGAGCGTAAGTTATGAACCGGGCATGTGATAAGTGTATGAATCATTATTATGGGACTCGAGGAAGCTAGGTATGTATGTCGGGTAGGAATCTTTAATAAGGATGGTTTACTCTTGGGACCGGCCGGCTCGAGATGTGAACTATCTTAGACAAGATTCTTGCGCCCGGATACGAAGGATATGAGGGCCTAGGTTAGAAAGGATTTGGTGAACTAGAAAGGCGATTCTATGGAATTTCGTGTGGTTTGTTCGGGTATGGTTAAGCGTGATCGACCTTGATTAAGATATAAATATTTGGACGAAACCCTAGAAGGGGAAAAGCTTTTCGTGAGTTCTTTTGCACTTGTGACCTAGTTGTTCAAAGTACTTTTGAGGACCCTATTGTTTCATGCAATGACTTCGTATGTAATTGACTGACTGTTCCGTATGATTGCTTAACCTGGTTATGTGGGCTATGTGTACGTGTAATGTGTTTAAATGCATTTTCCGCCCACATACCTTCTAAAGAAATTCTATTTTGGGATTTTGAAGAAAAACTAGGATGTACTAGTTTTATTTGTAAGCGATGAGTGGAAATAAGATATATATGCTTTAAATATGTATATTTTCCTGATTTTGGTAAAAAGGTGAATTTTACTTGAATTTCAAACTTGAAAATTAGTGAATAACTGATGAGTTGTTGAATTTTGTATATGATGGGTTAATACCAGGATAACAATTTCTAAACTAAGTTTTCCCCTTGATTGTATATTAGTGTAGTCTCACACTTGAAATTGTCCATGCTTTACACGAAGAAAATATATATATATATCCTGAATTTTTGAAAGAATGGCAAGCTTATGGTTAACATTGTGAATCTTGAACTTGATAAGATTTCTGATTACTTTAAATACTTTTCTTATGTTTTAAAATTCTTGACTTTCAAAAAGAGTGAGCCAATTTTAAATGTACGGACTGAGGCAACTTTGAGATATAGAGTGACTGTATTCAAGAGTACGAAGTTAGTGTGAATTGACTTGGGTTCCATTTGGCACGTTAGTTAGCGAGTTGTATTCATTTCTTGGGTTTGAACATGGAACTTGCGACTTTACTATAGAACCTAAGATTGGTTATTCTTGGAGATGATGGTGCTTTTGCTGGTCGCTTGTTTATTTCAGATTTTTAACTTCGAATGGATAATCTTGGTTTCAGCTGGCGTTATGGCTTTATTGGATCTAATTGCGTAAGGGTATGTGATTTGATTGAAATTAGCAATAATTGGACCCTTTGGTTTAACTATAGACCTAGGAAGGGTGGTGCACGTCCTGAGACTTTGGTATCCTGCTTACATAAGCTTTTATCTGTTGTGACACTTAATTGCCTATATACAATATCTGACATATTGGCCTTATTTTGTGACTTTTGGCTCGTGCTATAATTTTGATACCTGTAAAGAATCATGTCCTGATTCAAAAATTGTTATACCTTGTATATGTATTAAGCTTTTTGATGCTTAATTATGCCTTGTCCTGTGATTATAGACTTCTATTAAGTAGGGTAGCAGGTCTGGGAGTAAAGCATTATGACCGAGGGTTTAGCCAACTCCGTATTCATGGGAGAAATTGATGGATAGTTTCATGTAATTTATTAGGTCCCTAGTACTGAATATGAACCGAAAATAAATCCGAAGATCAGATCTACTGGTGTATAATGGATTAACCTAGTCGGAAACTTGGTGAGATTTTCTTGTGCGCAACATATATTATGATTGGTTTTGTGACCATATTCCAACTTTTATGGAAATTTGAACTCCGAAAGTATTGCATTGGGTTGGTAAGAGAACTCGAACTGTCTGGAACCGATTAGACTGAGCTTACTTGAGACTTGAACCTGTTTAGGCTAGTGTGGCCTTACATACCTAATGTGGATTTGAATTTGTGACTGCTTAAGAATGTGAATTGGCTGGACAGAGACTAGACCATTGTGTTCTTACTCGTACTCATGATCCTTGAGGTTGAACTTGAACTTGCACTTGAACTTGAACTTATACTTTTATTCGTGCTCATGCACCATGAACCTGAAGTATTTGGCTCTGCTTTGACCCTACTCTTGAACTTATTCGTACTGGTGTGACTGTAGACCGGCTACTACTCTTTTGTAGCGGTTGAACTGAACCTCTCTGGTGGGGCATTGCCTGTTGTGTTGTCCAGCACCACCAGGGATGACATTTTGCACTGAGGCTTTTGGTGAAGTTTAGCCGTTGAGCTAGCTTGTTGTGTTGTCCAGCACCACCAGGGCCAACTTACTGAACTGAAATTCTTTGGTGAAGCATAGCCGTTGTGCTAGCTTGTTATGTTGTCCAGCACCACCAGAGATGAATTTTTATCTAAAGCATCACTATACCTTGAATTTCTTCCAAATATCTGGGACCTTGCGTCCGATTTCAAGCCTTTTGCCTGTTTTATTTGGGTACGTGATTAACTCCCTATTGAACCATGACCATTTGATAGGTTGGATTGGCGTGATATATAGTACTTGGATTATATAGGCCATGCTTTCCTGGATCATGAATTACGATAAGTGAGATTCGAATGATTTTTAGTATTTGGCCGACTTTGGGAAAAACAAATTGGACCTGGTAAATACAAGTTGGAATAGATTGAATCCCAATGCTTGATTGGTTTCTGAGCGATATCTTGACCGGATCTATATTAGTTAGAAGGCTCGAGTGACTCTTGAGGGATATTTGATCTGATTAGTACAGGTGGAATGTCGATGACGACATTCTTTTAAGGAGGGGAGAGTGTGAGAACCCGTAAATACCCTAAAAATTTTCCTAGGGTTTTAGTTCCCTTAATTGCATAATTTTTGCATTTTCTGGCTTAAAAACATTTTCTGGGTTGATTTCATGAGCAATTATAGTTTTTAGATGATTTTTCTAGTATTGGTGAGTTTTTAAAAAATTAAGAATATATATTGGACGTGGGACCCACTAGTGCGAAAAGTTCGGAAAAATTCGGCCAATTAGGTTAAATTCCGGATACTGTGTAAATTTTATCGGGTGTTAAGAGATAAGTAGAGTGTGTGAAGTGATTGATGTGAGAGAGAAAAGAAGTGATAAGAATGCATTAAATAGAGTGACAAGTGTCACCATGTTATTGGTTTTCCTTTAAGATTTACTATTCACAATTTTGACTTTTTTGACCAAAGGATTAAATATCCAAAAAATTGCATAAAATTCACAATTTTTCTTCTCTTGTTGGCCGGCCCTCTCTCTCTCAAGTTCAAGGAAGGAAGAAAACCTCTTCAAGTCTTGATTTCTTCTTGCTTCAATCCATAACTCAACCAACTAAACTAGTTTCTACTCCATAAAATCTTTCTAGTTGGTGTTAGTGGTTGATTTGGTGAAGTTTTTGGAAGAGCTAAGGTGTCCAACACCTCTACCTCTCTTGTTACTAGGTGAGTGGTGTGTGTATCTTCCTCCTACATCTAATGATGCTTAAGTTATGCTTATTAGTGATTAAAGTGCTGAAATTTCTGGTTTTTATCTTGGTTTGAATTGATTTGGTGAAGTTTTCCATTTTATGATGATTTTTCTGGTTTAATTGGATTATGATGGTGTGGTTGTTTGTGATGATTGGCAATGGACTATAATGGCTCTAGTGGATGTGAAATGTGGATAAATGCAACCAATTTTGGATTTGGAATGAAAACTGAAAAGTTAGGGTTCTTAAATCCCCAATTCTGTCCGGTTTTGGATCATAGGGTTAGAGGCCGAATTTGACTTTGCTCAAAACATGAAAGTTGTAGGTATTGATGTGTTTGAGGTGTCTGTAAAATTTCAGGTCATTTGGATTAATGTGGAATGCGTTATGACGAAATTACTGTAGCTGTTCTGCTTTAGACAGAATGCGAAAACTGTACTGGTTATTGGCCATTTTGACTGGAATTGGTTTGGATTTAGTTGTTGGTGTCTTCTGATGAAATGTAGCTGGATGTCTTAGCTAACATATGCCTTTGGAATTTCGGCATTTGGACTTGTATAGACTAAGTTATAGTAATTACAGTTTTGTGTGATTTGCAAACCTGTTTTGGTAATTCTGGTATAGTATTTGGCATTTTCGACCTAGTTAAGCTAGGAACTGGATTGAGTGACCTTCTTCATTGTTGTAGCCCTGTTCCATAGCTTCGAAGCGGTGGGTCTTACACCCCCATCCGATAATTGTAGTGAGAGTTGTGCCATTACCGCATTATGAGGTCGAATCCGGTTTTCTTTCCAAGGCCTGAGTTTAAGGCCTTTCTTAATTCCTGGTTTGCTATCATACTTGTATATGTTTATAAAACCCTATTGGGGTTGTGATTGGCATTGCTATATGACTCGTTATCGAGTCTCATTGCATTTGTTTACTTGTTCTAGGGCGTGACGGTGGTTCACGACATTCCCCTGACGGAAGTGCATGAAATAGCACTTATTTGATTTGTGAGTATACTACTCACTTAAATGTTACAATGTGGCTTTGTTATATGTGTAATTGATGCCTTGAAGGCTTATTTGCTTATTGGAAGTGATTAAGGTGAGGGTGTACTTGACCGCCCTCACCCCTTGTGATTTTATTCATGGTTAATGACTGTTCACTGAAATACTGTACTGGTTATATGAAATACTGAATTCCACTCATGGAAACTGATTTGGTGTCGTTTGGATGAATGTCCAACGGCTTTACTGTATCACTGAGCTCAACCCCGTTTGGTAGTCAATTGGATCGAGCCGGCGAGGGCTTGGTCGTGAAAATTGTCTTGCCACGGGGACTGTACTGAGGAACCTTGTAGTAATGAGACTCTTGGTTCCGGTATACTTGAGTATTACCAAAAGTGACTGAATGGAGTGCGGGCCCGGTTGGGGTATGATTGGTGGAAGGAAAGGAAGTAAAGTGAGGTCTACGGTTTTGGTACTTTTAACATTGACGGAGGGTCAATGAGATTGGATCAAGATTGCAAGTGTGGAAATGGGCTCTTGAGAGCCAACCGTATCCTTTCCCTGGTTTGATTTATCTCTTAATTGCATATTTGAACTGAACGGTTATGATTATGTGATCTTGACTGCTTTTGTGTGATAGTTGCTCACTGGGCTTTAGCTCATACCGTGCCATTTGTTTTCCTTACAGGAAAATGACCACTTTTGGAAAGAATGTGCTAGTTGGTTCAAGTTGAGCTCATGTGAATGTATATTTTGAATAGCTCCTTGAGGGTGAAAACCCTAAGTGTTTTGTTGCAACCAATGGTTGGCTTGTAAATGGTTATTTGTACATGTATGAACTAGTTGAATATTTGATATGCCGTCTTGGCTTGCAAATGTTGGTTTCCAATGTATATATATGTTTGGTCGACGCTTGGTTGGATTTCGAACTGATACGCGTTTCAAGCGAAAAAGAAAAAAAAATTTGGAAAAGGAAAGGGCCAAATCCGGCCGGATTCTAACGTGTCCTCTACTGTTCATCGCGGCTTCGATTTTCGTTTTTTTTATTTTGTGATTTTGACCTATTTGCGCGCGTTGGTAAGCTCCGGAGCGCATTAAATCGACGTTAACTGATCCGTAGTCCTGGCGAGAGCTGGGCAGGCAGTCCGCTAACCCCTTTGGTTCGCCTTAGGGGAAAGTGGGGCTGTTACAAGTGGTATCAGAGCCACGTCGCGTGGTCTCTGCGCGGAGTGAGACTAGGCCAAGGGGTGTTGTGGTCCTAATTTCATGAATATGTCTAAGTGCTCGTTTGAGCGTAAGTTATGAACCGGGCATGTGATAAGTGTATGAATCATTATTATGGGACTCGAGGAAGCTAGGTATGTATGTCGGGTAGGAATCTTTAATAAGGATGGTTTACTCTTGGGACCGGCCGGCTCGAGATGTGAACTATCTTAGACAAGATTCTTGCGCCCGGATACGAAGGATATGAGGGCCTAGGTTAGAAAGGATTTGGTGAACTAGAAAGGCGATTCTATGGAATTTCGTGTGGTTTGTTCGGGTATGGTTAAGCGTGATCGACCTTGATTAAGATATAAATATTTGGACGAAACCCTAGAAGGGGAAAAGCTTTTCGTGAGTTCTTTTGCACTTGTGACCTAGTTGTTCAAAGTACTTTTGAGGACCCTATTGTTTCATGCAATGACTTCGTATGTAATTGACTGACTGTTCCGTATGATTGCTTAACCTGGTTATGTGGGCTATGTGTACGTGTAATGTGTTTAAATGCATTTTCCGCCCACATACCTTCTAAAGAAATTCTATTTTGGGATTTTGAAGAAAAACTAGGATGTACTAGTTTTATTTGTAAGCGATGAGTGGAAATAAGATATATATGCTTTAAATATGTATATTTTCCTGATTTTGGTAAAAAGGTGAATTTTACTTGAATTTCAAACTTGAAAATTAGTGAATAACTGATGAGTTGTTGAATTTTGTATATGATGGGTTAATACCAGGATAACAATTTCTAAACTAAGTTTTCCCCTTGATTGTATATTAGTGTAGTCTCACACTTGAAATTGTCCATGCTTTACACGAAGAAAATATATATATATATCCTGAATTTTTGAAAGAATGGCAAGCTTATGGTTAACATTGTGAATCTTGAACTTGATAAGATTTCTGATTACTTTAAATACTTTTCTTATGTTTTAAAATTCTTGACTTTCAAAAAGAGTGAGCCAATTTTAAATGTACGGACTGAGGCAACTTTGAGATATAGAGTGACTGTATTCAAGAGTACGAAGTTAGTGTGAATTGACTTGGGTTCCATTTGGCACGTTAGTTAGCGAGTTGTATTCATTTCTTGGGTTTGAACATGGAACTTGCGACTTTACTATAGAACCTAAGATTGGTTATTCTTGGAGATGATGGTGCTTTTGCTGGTCGCTTGTTTATTTCAGATTTTTAACTTCGAATGGATAATCTTGGTTTCAGCTGGCGTTATGGCTTTATTGGATCTAATTGCGTAAGGGTATGTGATTTGATTGAAATTAGCAATAATTGGACCCTTTGGTTTAACTATAGACCTAGGAAGGGTGGTGCACGTCCTGAGACTTTGGTATCCTGCTTACATAAGCTTTTATCTGTTGTGACACTTAATTGCCTATATACAATATCTGACATATTGGCCTTATTTTGTGACTTTTGGCTCGTGCTATAATTTTGATACCTGTAAAGAATCATGTCCTGATTCAAAAATTGTTATACCTTGTATATGTATTAAGCTTTTTGATGCTTAATTATGCCTTGTCCTGTGATTATAGACTTCTATTAAGTAGGGTAGCAGGTCTGGGAGTAAAGCATTATGACCGAGGGTTTAGCCAACTCCGTATTCATGGGAGAAATTGATGGATAGTTTCATGTAATTTATTAGGTCCCTAGTACTGAATATGAACCGAAAATAAATCCGAAGATCAGATCTACTGGTGTATAATGGATTAACCTAGTCGGAAACTTGGTGAGATTTTCTTGTGCGCAACATATATTATGATTGGTTTTGTGACCATATTCCAACTTTTATGGAAATTTGAACTCCGAAAGTATTGCATTGGGTTGGTAAGAGAACTCGAACTGTCTGGAACCGATTAGACTGAGCTTACTTGAGACTTGAACCTGTTTAGGCTAGTGTGGCCTTACATACCTAATGTGGATTTGAATTTGTGACTGCTTAAGAATGTGAATTGGCTGGACAGAGACTAGACCATTGTGTTCTTACTCGTACTCATGATCCTTGAGGTTGAACTTGAACTTGCACTTGAACTTGAACTTATACTTTTATTCGTGCTCATGCACCATGAACCTGAAGTATTTGGCTCTGCTTTGACCCTACTCTTGAACTTATTCGTACTGGTGTGACTGTAGACCGGCTACTACTCTTTTGTAGCGGTTGAACTGAACCTCTCTGGTGGGGCATTGCCTGTTGTGTTGTCCAGCACCACCAGGGATGACATTTTGCACTGAGGCTTTTGGTGAAGTTTAGCCGTTGAGCTAGCTTGTTGTGTTGTCCAGCACCACCAGGGCCAACTTACTGAACTGAAATTCTTTGGTGAAGCATAGCCGTTGTGCTAGCTTGTTATGTTGTCCAGCACCACCAGAGATGAATTTTTATCTAAAGCATCACTATACCTTGAATTTCTTCCAAATATCTGGGACCTTGCGTCCGATTTCAAGCCTTTTGCCTGTTTTATTTGGGTACGTGATTAACTCCCTATTGAACCATGACCATTTGATAGGTTGGATTGGCGTGATATATAGTACTTGGATTATATAGGCCATGCTTTCCTGGATCATGAATTACGATAAGTGAGATTCGAATGATTTTTAGTATTTGGCCGACTTTGGGAAAAACAAATTGGACCTGGTAAATACAAGTTGGAATAGATTGAATCCCAATGCTTGATTGGTTTCTGAGCGATATCTTGACCGGATCTATATTAGTTAGAAGGCTCGAGTGACTCTTGAGGGATATTTGATCTGATTAGTACAGGTGGAATGTCGATGACGACATTCTTTTAAGGAGGGGAGAGTGTGAGAACCCGTAAATACCCTAAAAATTTTCCTAGGGTTTTAGTTCCCTTAATTGCATAATTTTTGCATTTTCTGGCTTAAAAACATTTTCTGGGTTGATTTCATGAGCAATTATAGTTTTTAGATGATTTTTCTAGTATTGGTGAGTTTTTAAAAAATTAAGAATATATATTGGACGTGGGACCCACTAGTGCGAAAAGTTCGGAAAAATTCGGCCAATTAGGTTAAATTCCGGATACTGTGTAAATTTTATCGGGTGTTAAGAGATAAGTAGAGTGTGTGAAGTGATTGATGTGAGAGAGAAAAGAAGTGATAAGAATGCATTAAATAGAGTGACAAGTGTCACCATGTTATTGGTTTTCCTTTAAGATTTACTATTCACAATTTTGACTTTTTTGACCAAAGGATTAAATATCCAAAAAATTGCATAAAATTCACAATTTTTCTTCTCTTGTTGGCCGGCCCTCTCTCTCTCAAGTTCAAGGAAGGAAGAAAACCTCTTCAAGTCTTGATTTCTTCTTGCTTCAATCCATAACTCAACCAACTAAACTAGTTTCTACTCCATAAAATCTTTCTAGTTGGTGTTAGTGGTTGATTTGGTGAAGTTTTTGGAAGAGCTAAGGTGTCCAACACCTCTACCTCTCTTGTTACTAGGTGAGTGGTGTGTGTATCTTCCTCCTACATCTAATGATGCTTAAGTTATGCTTATTAGTGATTAAAGTGCTGAAATTTCTGGTTTTTATCTTGGTTTGAATTGATTTGGTGAAGTTTTCCATTTTATGATGATTTTTCTGGTTTAATTGGATTATGATGGTGTGGTTGTTTGTGATGATTGGCAATGGACTATAATGGCTCTAGTGGATGTGAAATGTGGATAAATGCAACCAATTTTGGATTTGGAATGAAAACTGAAAAGTTAGGGTTCTTAAATCCCCAATTCTGTCCGGTTTTGGATCATAGGGTTAGAGGCCGAATTTGACTTTGCTCAAAACATGAAAGTTGTAGGTATTGATGTGTTTGAGGTGTCTGTAAAATTTCAGGTCATTTGGATTAATGTGGAATGCGTTATGACGAAATTACTGTAGCTGTTCTGCTTTAGACAGAATGCGAAAACTGTACTGGTTATTGGCCATTTTGACTGGAATTGGTTTGGATTTAGTTGTTGGTGTCTTCTGATGAAATGTAGCTGGATGTCTTAGCTAACATATGCCTTTGGAATTTCGGCATTTGGACTTGTATAGACTAAGTTATAGTAATTACAGTTTTGTGTGATTTGCAAACCTGTTTTGGTAATTCTGGTATAGTATTTGGCATTTTCGACCTAGTTAAGCTAGGAACTGGATTGAGTGACCTTCTTCATTGTTGTAGCCCTGTTCCATAGCTTCGAAGCGGTGGGTCTTACACCCCCATCCGATAATTGTAGTGAGAGTTGTGCCATTACCGCATTATGAGGTCGAATCCGGTTTTCTTTCCAAGGCCTGAGTTTAAGGCCTTTCTTAATTCCTGGTTTGCTATCATACTTGTATATGTTTATAAAACCCTATTGGGGTTGTGATTGGCATTGCTATATGACTCGTTATCGAGTCTCATTGCATTTGTTTACTTGTTCTAGGGCGTGACGGTGGTTCACGACATTCCCCTGACGGAAGTGCATGAAATAGCACTTATTTGATTTGTGAGTATACTACTCACTTAAATGTTACAATGTGGCTTTGTTATATGTGTAATTGATGCCTTGAAGGCTTATTTGCTTATTGGAAGTGATTAAGGTGAGGGTGTACTTGACCGCCCTCACCCCTTGTGATTTTATTCATGGTTAATGACTGTTCACTGAAATACTGTACTGGTTATATGAAATACTGAATTCCACTCATGGAAACTGATTTGGTGTCGTTTGGATGAATGTCCAACGGCTTTACTGTATCACTGAGCTCAACCCCGTTTGGTAGTCAATTGGATCGAGCTGGCGAGGGCTTGGTCGTGAAAATTGTCTTGCCACGGGGACTGTACTGAGGAACCTTGTAGTAATGAGACTCTTGGTTCCGGTATACTCGAGTATTACCAAAAGTGACTGAATGGAGTGCGGGCCCGGTTGGGGTATGATTGGTGGAAGGAAAGGAAGTAAAGTGAGGTCTACGGTTTTGGTACTTTTAACATTGACGGAGGGTCAATGAGATTGGATCAAGATTGCAAGTGTGGAAATGGGCTCTTGAGAGCCAACCGTATCCTTTCCCTGGTTTGATTTATCTCTTAATTGCATATTTGAACTGAACGGTTATGATTATGTGATCTTGACTGCTTTTGTGTGATAGTTGCTCACTGGGCTTTAGCTCATACCGTGCCATTTGTTTTCCTTACAGGAAAATGACCACTTTTGGAAAGAATGTGCTAGTTGGTTCAAGTTGAGCTCATGTGAATGTATATTTTGAATAGCTCCTTGAGGGTGAAAACCCTAAGTGTTTTGTTGCAACCAATGGTTGGCTTGTAAATGGTTATTTGTACATGTATGAACTAGTTGAATATTTGATATGCCGTCTTGGCTTGCAAATGTTGGTTTCCAATGTATATATATGTTTGGTCGACGCTTGGTTGGATTTCGAACTGATACGCGTTTCAAGCGAAAAAGAAAAAAAAATTTGGAAAAGGAAAGGGCCAAATCCGGCCGGATTCTAACGTGTCCTCTACTGTTCATCGCGGCTTCGATTTTCGTTTTTTTTATTTTGTGATTTTGACCTATTTGCGCGCGTTGGTAAGCTCCGGAGCGCATTAAATCGACGTTAACTGATCCGTAGTCCTGGCGAGAGCTGGGCAGGCAGTCCGCTAACCCCTTTGGTTCGCCTTAGGGGAAAGTGGGGCTGTTACAAGTGGTATCAGAGCCACGTCGCGTGGTCTCTGCGCGGAGTGAGACTAGGCCAAGGGGTGTTGTGGTCCTAATTTCATGAATATGTCTAAGTGCTCGTTTGAGCGTAAGTTATGAACCGGGCATGTGATAAGTGTATGAATCATTATTATGGGACTCGAGGAAGCTAGGTATGTATGTCGGGTAGGAATCTTTAATAAGGATGGTTTACTCTTGGGACCGGCCGGCTCGAGATGTGAACTATCTTAGACAAGATTCTTGCGCCCGGATACGAAGGATATGAGGGCCTAGGTTAGAAAGGATTTGGTGAACTAGAAAGGCGATTCTATGGAACTTCGTGTGGTTTGTTCGGGTATGGTTAAGCGTGATCGACCTTGATTAAGATATAAATATTTGGACGAAGCCCTAGAAGGGGAAAAGCTTTTCGTGAGTTCTTTTGCACTTGTGACCTAGTTGTTCAAAGTACTTTTGAGGACCCTATTGTTTCATGCAATGACTTCGTATGTAATTGACTGACTGTTCCGTATGATTGCTTAACCTGGTTATGTGGGCTATGTGTACGTGTAATGTGTTTAAATGCATTTTCCGCCCACATACCTTCTAAAGAAATTCTATTTTGGGATTTTGAAGAAAAACTAGGATGTACTAGTTTTATTTGTAAGCGATGAGTGGAAATAAGATATATATGCTTTAAATATGTATATTTTCCTGATTTTGGTAAAAAGGTGAATTTTACTTGAATTTCAAACTTGAAAATTAGTGAATAACTGATGAGTTGTTGAATTTTGTATATGATGGGTTAATACCAGGATAACAATTTCTAAACTAAGTTTTCCCCTTGATTGTATATTAGTGTAGTCTCACACTTGAAATTGTCCATGCTTTACACGAAGAAAATATATATATATATCCTGAATTTTTGAAAGAATGGCAAGCTTATGGTTAACATTGTGAATCTTGAACTTGATAAGATTTCTGATTACTTTAAATACTTTTCTTATGTTTTAAAATTCTTGACTTTCAAAAAGAGTGAGCCAATTTTAAATGTACGGACTGAGGCAACTTTGAGATATAGAGTGACTGTATTCAAGAGTACGAAGTTAGTGTGAATTGACTTGGGTTCCATTTGGCACGTTAGTTAGCGAGTTGTATTCATTTCTTGGGTTTGAACATGGAACTTGCGACTTTACTATAGAACCTAAGATTGGTTATTCTTGGAGATGATGGTGCTTTTGCTGGTCGCTTGTTTATTTCAGATTTTTAACTTCGAATGGATAATCTTGGTTTCAGCTGGCGTTATGGCTTTATTGGATCTAATTGCGTAAGGGTATGTGATTTGATTGAAATTAGCAATAATTGGACCCTTTGGTTTAACTATAGACCTAGGAAGGGTGGTGCACGTCCTGAGACTTTGGTATCCTGCTTACATAAGCTTTTATCTGTTGTGACACTTAATTGCCTATATACAATATCTGACATATTGGCCTTATTTTGTGACTTTTGGCTCGTGCTATAATTTTGATACCTGTAAAGAATCATGTCCTGATTCAAAAATTGTTATACCTTGTATATGTATTAAGCTTTTTGATGCTTAATTATGCCTTGTCCTGTGATTATAGACTTCTATTAAGTAGGGTAGCAGGTCTGGGAGTAAAGCATTATGACCGAGGGTTTAGCCAACTCCGTATTCATGGGAGAAATTGATGGATAGTTTCATGTAATTTATTAGGTCCCTAGTACTGAATATGAACCGAAAATAAATCCGAAGATCAGATCTACTGGTGTATAATGGATTAACCTAGTCGGAAACTTGGTGAGATTTTCTTGTGCGCAACATATATTATGATTGGTTTTGTGACCATATTCCAACTTTTATGGAAATTTGAACTCCGAAAGTATTGCATTGGGTTGGTAAGAGAACTCGAACTGTCTGGAACCGATTAGACTGAGCTTACTTGAGACTTGAACCTGTTTAGGCTAGTGTGGCCTTACATACCTAATGTGGATTTGAATTTGTGACTGCTTAAGAATGTGAATTGGCTGGACAGAGACTAGACCATTGTGTTCTTACTCGTACTCATGATCCTTGAGGTTGAACTTGAACTTGCACTTGAACTTGAACTTATACTTTTATTCGTGCTCATGCACCATGAACCTGAAGTATTTGGCTCTGCTTTGACCCTACTCTTGAACTTATTCGTACTGGTGTGACTGTAGACCGGCTACTACTCTTTTGTAGCGGTTGAACTGAACCTCTCTGGTGGGGCATTGCCTGTTGTGTTGTCCAGCACCACCAGGGATGACATTTTGCACTGAGGCTTTTGGTGAAGTTTAGCCGTTGAGCTAGCTTGTTGTGTTGTCCAGCACCACCAGGGCCAACTTACTGAACTGAAATTCTTTGGTGAAGCATAGCCGTTGTGCTAGCTTGTTATGTTGTCCAGCACCACCAGAGATGAATTTTTATCTAAAGCATCACTATACCTTGAATTTCTTCCAAATATCTGGGACCTTGCGTCCGATTTCAAGCCTTTTGCCTGTTTTATTTGGGTACGTGATTAACTCCCTATTGAACCATGACCATTTGATAGGTTGGATTGGCGTGATATATAGTACTTGGATTATATAGGCCATGCTTTCCTGGATCATGAATTACGATAAGTGAGATTCGAATGATTTTTAGTATTTGGCCGACTTTGGGAAAAACAAATTGGACCTGGTAAATACAAGTTGGAATAGATTGAATCCCAATGCTTGATTGGTTTCTGAGCGATATCTTGACCGGATCTATATTAGTTAGAAGGCTCGAGTGACTCTTGAGGGATATTTGATCTGATTAGTACAGGTGGAATGTCGATGACGACATTCTTTTAAGGAGGGGAGAGTGTGAGAACCCGTAAATACCCTAAAAATTTTCCTAGGGTTTTAGTTCCCTTAATTGCATAATTTTTGCATTTTCTGGCTTAAAAACATTTTCTGGGTTGATTTCATGAGCAATTATAGTTTTTAGATGATTTTTCTAGTATTGGTGAGTTTTTAAAAAATTAAGAATATATATTGGACGTGGGACCCACTAGTGCGAAAAGTTCGGAAAAATTCGGCCAATTAGGTTAAATTCCGGATACTGTGTAAATTTTATCGGGTGTTAAGAGATAAGTAGAGTGTGTGAAGTGATTGATGTGAGAGAGAAAAGAAGTGATAAGAATGCATTAAATAGAGTGACAAGTGTCACCATGTTATTGGTTTTCCTTTAAGATTTACTATTCACAATTTTGACTTTTTTGACCAAAGGATTAAATATCCAAAAAATTGCATAAAATTCACAATTTTTCTTCTCTTGTTGGCCGGCCCTCTCTCTCTCAAGTTCAAGGAAGGAAGAAAACCTCTTCAAGTCTTGATTTCTTCTTGCTTCAATCCATAACTCAACCAACTAAACTAGTTTCTACTCCATAAAATCTTTCTAGTTGGTGTTAGTGGTTGATTTGGTGAAGTTTTTGGAAGAGCTAAGGTGTCCAACACCTCTACCTCTCTTGTTACTAGGTGAGTGGTGTGTGTATCTTCCTCCTACATCTAATGATGCTTAAGTTATGCTTATTAGTGATTAAAGTGCTGAAATTTCTGGTTTTTATCTTGGTTTGAATTGATTTGGTGAAGTTTTCCATTTTATGATGATTTTTCTGGTTTAATTGGATTATGATGGTGTGGTTGTTTGTGATGATTGGCAATGGACTATAATGGCTCTAGTGGATGTGAAATGTGGATAAATGCAACCAATTTTGGATTTGGAATGAAAACTGAAAAGTTAGGGTTCTTAAATCCCCAATTCTGTCCGGTTTTGGATCATAGGGTTAGAGGCCGAATTTGACTTTGCTCAAAACATGAAAGTTGTAGGTATTGATGTGTTTGAGGTGTCTGTAAAATTTCAGGTCATTTGGATTAATGTGGAATGCGTTATGACGAAATTACTGTAGCTGTTCTGCTTTAGACAGAATGCGAAAACTGTACTGGTTATTGGCCATTTTGACTGGAATTGGTTTGGATTTAGTTGTTGGTGTCTTCTGATGAAATGTAGCTGGATGTCTTAGCTAACATATGCCTTTGGAATTTCGGCATTTGGACTTGTATAGACTAAGTTATAGTAATTACAGTTTTGTGTGATTTGCAAACCTGTTTTGGTAATTCTGGTATAGTATTTGGCATTTTCGACCTAGTTAAGCTAGGAACTGGATTGAGTGACCTTCTTCATTGTTGTAGCCCTGTTCCATAGCTTCGAAGCGGTGGGTCTTACACCCCCATCCGATAATTGTAGTGAGAGTTGTGCCATTACCGCATTATGAGGTCGAATCCGGTTTTCTTTCCAAGGCCTGAGTTTAAGGCCTTTCTTAATTCCTGGTTTGCTATCATACTTGTATATGTTTATAAAACCCTATTGGGGTTGTGATTGGCATTGCTATATGACTCGTTATCGAGTCTCATTGCATTTGTTTACTTGTTCTAGGGCGTGACGGTGGTTCACGACATTCCCCTGACGGAAGTGCATGAAATAGCACTTATTTGATTTGTGAGTATACTACTCACTTAAATGTTACAATGTGGCTTTGTTATATGTGTAATTGATGCCTTGAAGGCTTATTTGCTTATTGGAAGTGATTAAGGTGAGGGTGTACTTGACCGCCCTCACCCCTTGTGATTTTATTCATGGTTAATGACTGTTCACTGAAATACTGTACTGGTTATATGAAATACTGAATTCCACTCATGGAAACTGATTTGGTGTCGTTTGGATGAATGTCCAACGGCTTTACTGTATCACTGAGCTCAACCCCGTTTGGTAGTCAATTGGATCGAGCCGGCGAGGGCTTGGTCGTGAAAATTGTCTTGCCACGGGGACTGTACTGAGGAACCTTGTAGTAATGAGACTCTTGGTTCCGGTATACTTGAGTATTACCAAAAGTGACTGAATGGAGTGCGGGCCCGGTTGGGGTATGATTGGTGGAAGGAAAGGAAGTAAAGTGAGGTCTACGGTTTTGGTACTTTTAACATTGACGGAGGGTCAATGAGATTGGATCAAGATTGCAAGTGTGGAAATGGGCTCTTGAGAGCCAACCGTATCCTTTCCCTGGTTTGATTTATCTCTTAATTGCATATTTGAACTGAACGGTTATGATTATGTGATCTTGACTGCTTTTGTGTGATAGTTGCTCACTGGGCTTTAGCTCATACCGTGCCATTTGTTTTCCTTACAGGAAAATGACCACTTTTGGAAAGAATGTGCTAGTTGGTTCAAGTTGAGCTCATGTGAATGTATATTTTGAATAGCTCCTTGAGGGTGAAAACCCTAAGTGTTTTGTTGCAACCAATGGTTGGCTTGTAAATGGTTATTTGTACATGTATGAACTAGTTGAATATTTGATATGCCGTCTTGGCTTGCAAATGTTGGTTTCCAATGTATATATATGTTTGGTCGACGCTTGGTTGGATTTCGAACTGATACGCGTTTCAAGCGAAAAAGAAAAAAAAATTTGGAAAAGGAAAGGGCCAAATCCGGCCGGATTCTAACGTGTCCTCTACTGTTCATCGCGGCTTCGATTTTCGTTTTTTTTATTTTGTGATTTTGACCTATTTGCGCGCGTTGGTAAGCTCCGGAGCGCATTAAATCGACGTTAACTGATCCGTAGTCCTGGCGAGAGCTGGGCAGGCAGTCCGCTAACCCCTTTGGTTCGCCTTAGGGGAAAGTGGGGCTGTTACAAGTGGTATCAGAGCCACGTCGCGTGGTCTCTGCGCGGAGTGAGACTAGGCCAAGGGGTGTTGTGGTCCTAATTTCATGAATATGTCTAAGTGCTCGTTTGAGCGTAAGTTATGAACCGGGCATGTGATAAGTGTATGAATCATTATTATGGGACTCGAGGAAGCTAGGTATGTATGTCGGGTAGGAATCTTTAATAAGGATGGTTTACTCTTGGGACCGGCCGGCTCGAGATGTGAACTATCTTAGACAAGATTCTTGCGCCCGGATACGAAGGATATGAGGGCCTAGGTTAGAAAGGATTTGGTGAACTAGAAAGGCGATTCTATGGAACTTCGTGTGGTTTGTTCGGGTATGGTTAAGCGTGATCGACCTTGATTAAGATATAAATATTTGGACGAAGCCCTAGAAGGGGAAAAGCTTTTCGTGAGTTCTTTTGCACTTGTGACCTAGTTGTTCAAAGTACTTTTGAGGACCCTATTGTTTCATGCAATGACTTCGTATGTAATTGACTGACTGTTCCGTATGATTGCTTAACCTGGTTATGTGGGCTATGTGTACGTGTAATGTGTTTAAATGCATTTTCCGCCCACATACCTTCTAAAGAAATTCTATTTTGGGATTTTGAAGAAAAACTAGGATGTACTAGTTTTATTTGTAAGCGATGAGTGGAAATAAGATATATATGCTTTAAATATGTATATTTTCCTGATTTTGGTAAAAAGGTGAATTTTACTTGAATTTCAAACTTGAAAATTAGTGAATAACTGATGAGTTGTTGAATTTTGTATATGATGGGTTAATACCAGGATAACAATTTCTAAACTAAGTTTTCCCCTTGATTGTATATTAGTGTAGTCTCACACTTGAAATTGTCCATGCTTTACACGAAGAAAATATATATATATATCCTGAATTTTTGAAAGAATGGCAAGCTTATGGTTAACATTGTGAATCTTGAACTTGATAAGATTTCTGATTACTTTAAATACTTTTCTTATGTTTTAAAATTCTTGACTTTCAAAAAGAGTGAGCCAATTTTAAATGTACGGACTGAGGCAACTTTGAGATATAGAGTGACTGTATTCAAGAGTACGAAGTTAGTGTGAATTGACTTGGGTTCCATTTGGCACGTTAGTTAGCGAGTTGTATTCATTTCTTGGGTTTGAACATGGAACTTGCGACTTTACTATAGAACCTAAGATTGGTTATTCTTGGAGATGATGGTGCTTTTGCTGGTCGCTTGTTTATTTCAGATTTTTAACTTCGAATGGATAATCTTGGTTTCAGCTGGCGTTATGGCTTTATTGGATCTAATTGCGTAAGGGTATGTGATTTGATTGAAATTAGCAATAATTGGACCCTTTGGTTTAACTATAGACCTAGGAAGGGTGGTGCACGTCCTGAGACTTTGGTATCCTGCTTACATAAGCTTTTATCTGTTGTGACACTTAATTGCCTATATACAATATCTGACATATTGGCCTTATTTTGTGACTTTTGGCTCGTGCTATAATTTTGATACCTGTAAAGAATCATGTCCTGATTCAAAAATTGTTATACCTTGTATATGTATTAAGCTTTTTGATGCTTAATTATGCCTTGTCCTGTGATTATAGACTTCTATTAAGTAGGGTAGCAGGTCTGGGAGTAAAGCATTATGACCGAGGGTTTAGCCAACTCCGTATTCATGGGAGAAATTGATGGATAGTTTCATGTAATTTATTAGGTCCCTAGTACTGAATATGAACCGAAAATAAATCCGAAGATCAGATCTACTGGTGTATAATGGATTAACCTAGTCGGAAACTTGGTGAGATTTTCTTGTGCGCAACATATATTATGATTGGTTTTGTGACCATATTCCAACTTTTATGGAAATTTGAACTCCGAAAGTATTGCATTGGGTTGGTAAGAGAACTCGAACTGTCTGGAACCGATTAGACTGAGCTTACTTGAGACTTGAACCTGTTTAGGCTAGTGTGGCCTTACATACCTAATGTGGATTTGAATTTGTGACTGCTTAAGAATGTGAATTGGCTGGACAGAGACTAGACCATTGTGTTCTTACTCGTACTCATGATCCTTGAGGTTGAACTTGAACTTGCACTTGAACTTGAACTTATACTTTTATTCGTGCTCATGCACCATGAACCTGAAGTATTTGGCTCTGCTTTGACCCTACTCTTGAACTTATTCGTACTGGTGTGACTGTAGACCGGCTACTACTCTTTTGTAGCGGTTGAACTGAACCTCTCTGGTGGGGCATTGCCTGTTGTGTTGTCCAGCACCACCAGGGATGACATTTTGCACTGAGGCTTTTGGTGAAGTTTAGCCGTTGAGCTAGCTTGTTGTGTTGTCCAGCACCACCAGGGCCAACTTACTGAACTGAAATTCTTTGGTGAAGCATAGCCGTTGTGCTAGCTTGTTATGTTGTCCAGCACCACCAGAGATGAATTTTTATCTAAAGCATCACTATACCTTGAATTTCTTCCAAATATCTGGGACCTTGCGTCCGATTTCAAGCCTTTTGCCTGTTTTATTTGGGTACGTGATTAACTCCCTATTGAACCATGACCATTTGATAGGTTGGATTGGCGTGATATATAGTACTTGGATTATATAGGCCATGCTTTCCTGGATCATGAATTACGATAAGTGAGATTCGAATGATTTTTAGTATTTGGCCGACTTTGGGAAAAACAAATTGGACCTGGTAAATACAAGTTGGAATAGATTGAATCCCAATGCTTGATTGGTTTCTGAGCGATATCTTGACCGGATCTATATTAGTTAGAAGGCTCGAGTGACTCTTGAGGGATATTTGATCTGATTAGTACAGGTGGAATGTCGATGACGACATTCTTTTAAGGAGGGGAGAGTGTGAGAACCCGTAAATACCCTAAAAATTTTCCTAGGGTTTTAGTTCCCTTAATTGCATAATTTTTGCATTTTCTGGCTTAAAAACATTTTCTGGGTTGATTTCATGAGCAATTATAGTTTTTAGATGATTTTTCTAGTATTGGTGAGTTTTTAAAAAATTAAGAATATATATTGGACGTGGGACCCACTAGTGCGAAAAGTTCGGAAAAATTCGGCCAATTAGGTTAAATTCCGGATACTGTGTAAATTTTATCGGGTGTTAAGAGATAAGTAGAGTGTGTGAAGTGATTGATGTGAGAGAGAAAAGAAGTGATAAGAATGCATTAAATAGAGTGACAAGTGTCACCATGTTATTGGTTTTCCTTTAAGATTTACTATTCACAATTTTGACTTTTTTGACCAAAGGATTAAATATCCAAAAAATTGCATAAAATTCACAATTTTTCTTCTCTTGTTGGCCGGCCCTCTCTCTCTCAAGTTCAAGGAAGGAAGAAAACCTCTTCAAGTCTTGATTTCTTCTTGCTTCAATCCATAACTCAACCAACTAAACTAGTTTCTACTCCATAAAATCTTTCTAGTTGGTGTTAGTGGTTGATTTGGTGAAGTTTTTGGAAGAGCTAAGGTGTCCAACACCTCTACCTCTCTTGTTACTAGGTGAGTGGTGTGTGTATCTTCCTCCTACATCTAATGATGCTTAAGTTATGCTTATTAGTGATTAAAGTGCTGAAATTTCTGGTTTTTATCTTGGTTTGAATTGATTTGGTGAAGTTTTCCATTTTATGATGATTTTTCTGGTTTAATTGGATTATGATGGTGTGGTTGTTTGTGATGATTGGCAATGGACTATAATGGCTCTAGTGGATGTGAAATGTGGATAAATGCAACCAATTTTGGATTTGGAATGAAAACTGAAAAGTTAGGGTTCTTAAATCCCCAATTCTGTCCGGTTTTGGATCATAGGGTTAGAGGCCGAATTTGACTTTGCTCAAAACATGAAAGTTGTAGGTATTGATGTGTTTGAGGTGTCTGTAAAATTTCAGGTCATTTGGATTAATGTGGAATGCGTTATGACGAAATTACTGTAGCTGTTCTGCTTTAGACAGAATGCGAAAACTGTACTGGTTATTGGCCATTTTGACTGGAATTGGTTTGGATTTAGTTGTTGGTGTCTTCTGATGAAATGTAGCTGGATGTCTTAGCTAACATATGCCTTTGGAATTTCGGCATTTGGACTTGTATAGACTAAGTTATAGTAATTACAGTTTTGTGTGATTTGCAAACCTGTTTTGGTAATTCTGGTATAGTATTTGGCATTTTCGACCTAGTTAAGCTAGGAACTGGATTGAGTGACCTTCTTCATTGTTGTAGCCCTGTTCCATAGCTTCGAAGCGGTGGGTCTTACACCCCCATCCGATAATTGTAGTGAGAGTTGTGCCATTACCGCATTATGAGGTCGAATCCGGTTTTCTTTCCAAGGCCTGAGTTTAAGGCCTTTCTTAATTCCTGGTTTGCTATCATACTTGTATATGTTTATAAAACCCTATTGGGGTTGTGATTGGCATTGCTATATGACTCGTTATCGAGTCTCATTGCATTTGTTTACTTGTTCTAGGGCGTGACGGTGGTTCACGACATTCCCCTGACGGAAGTGCATGAAATAGCACTTATTTGATTTGTGAGTATACTACTCACTTAAATGTTACAATGTGGCTTTGTTATATGTGTAATTGATGCCTTGAAGGCTTATTTGCTTATTGGAAGTGATTAAGGTGAGGGTGTACTTGACCGCCCTCACCCCTTGTGATTTTATTCATGGTTAATGACTGTTCACTGAAATACTGTACTGGTTATATGAAATACTGAATTCCACTCATGGAAACTGATTTGGTGTCGTTTGGATGAATGTCCAACGGCTTTACTGTATCACTGAGCTCAACCCCGTTTGGTAGTCAATTGGATCGAGCCGGCGAGGGCTTGGTCGTGAAAATTGTCTTGCCACGGGGACTGTACTGAGGAACCTTGTAGTAATGAGACTCTTGGTTCCGGTATACTCGAGTATTACCAAAAGTGACTGAATGGAGTGCGGGCCCGGTTGGGGTATGATTGGTGGAAGGAAAGGAAGTAAAGTGAGGTCTACGGTTTTGGTACTTTTAACATTGACGGAGGGTCAATGAGATTGGATCAAGATTGCAAGTGTGGAAATGGGCTCTTGAGAGCCAACCGTATCCTTTCCCTGGTTTGATTTATCTCTTAATTGCATATTTGAACTGAACGGTTATGATTATGTGATCTTGACTGCTTTTGTGTGATAGTTGCTCACTGGGCTTTAGCTCATACCGTGCCATTTGTTTTCCTTACAGGAAAATGACCACTTTTGGAAAGAATGTGCTAGTTGGTTCAAGTTGAGCTCATGTGAATGTATATTTTGAATAGCTCCTTGAGGGTGAAAACCCTAAGTGTTTTGTTGCAACCAATGGTTGGCTTGTAAATGGTTATTTGTACATGTATGAACTAGTTGAATATTTGATATGCCGTCTTGGCTTGCAAATGTTGGTTTCCAATGTATATATATGTTTGGTCGACGCTTGGTTGGATTTCGAACTGATACGCGTTTCAAGCGAAAAAGAAAAAAAAATTTGGAAAAGGAAAGGGCCAAATCCGGCCGGATTCTAACGTGTCCTCTACTGTTCATCGCGGCTTCGATTTTCGTTTTTTTTATTTTGTGATTTTGACCTATTTGCGCGCGTTGGTAAGCTCCGGAGCGCATTAAATCGACGTTAACTGATCCGTAGTCCTGGCGAGAGCTGGGCAGGCAGTCCGCTAACCCCTTTGGTTCGCCTTAGGGGAAAGTGGGGCTGTTACAAGTGGTATCAGAGCCACGTCGCGTGGTCTCTGCGCGGAGTGAGACTAGGCCAAGGGGTGTTGTGGTCCTAATTTCATGAATATGTCTAAGTGCTCGTTTGAGCGTAAGTTATGAACCGGGCATGTGATAAGTGTATGAATCATTATTATGGGACTCGAGGAAGCTAGGTATGTATGTCGGGTAGGAATCTTTAATAAGGATGGTTTACTCTTGGGACCGGCCGGCTCGAGATGTGAACTATCTTAGACAAGATTCTTGCGCCCGGATACGAAGGATATGAGGGCCTAGGTTAGAAAGGATTTGGTGAACTAGAAAGGCGATTCTATGGAACTTCGTGTGGTTTGTTCGGGTATGGTTAAGCGTGATCGACCTTGATTAAGATATAAATATTTGGACGAAACCCTAGAAGGGGAAAAGCTTTTCGTGAGTTCTTTTGCACTTGTGACCTAGTTGTTCAAAGTACTTTTGAGGACCCTATTGTTTCATGCAATGACTTCGTATGTAATTGACTGACTGTTCCGTATGATTGCTTAACCTGGTTATGTGGGCTATGTGTACGTGTAATGTGTTTAAATGCATTTTCCGCCCACATACCTTCTAAAGAAATTCTATTTTGGGATTTTGAAGAAAAACTAGGATGTACTAGTTTTATTTGTAAGCGATGAGTGGAAATAAGATATATATGCTTTAAATATGTATATTTTCCTGATTTTGGTAAAAAGGTGAATTTTACTTGAATTTCAAACTTGAAAATTAGTGAATAACTGATGAGTTGTTGAATTTTGTATATGATGGGTTAATACCAGGATAACAATTTCTAAACTAAGTTTTCCCCTTGATTGTATATTAGTGTAGTCTCACACTTGAAATTGTCCATGCTTTACACGAAGAAAATATATATATATATCCTGAATTTTTGAAAGAATGGCAAGCTTATGGTTAACATTGTGAATCTTGAACTTGATAAGATTTCTGATTACTTTAAATACTTTTCTTATGTTTTAAAATTCTTGACTTTCAAAAAGAGTGAGCCAATTTTAAATGTACGGACTGAGGCAACTTTGAGATATAGAGTGACTGTATTCAAGAGTACGAAGTTAGTGTGAATTGACTTGGGTTCCATTTGGCACGTTAGTTAGCGAGTTGTATTCATTTCTTGGGTTTGAACATGGAACTTGCGACTTTACTATAGAACCTAAGATTGGTTATTCTTGGAGATGATGGTGCTTTTGCTGGTCGCTTGTTTATTTCAGATTTTTAACTTCGAATGGATAATCTTGGTTTCAGCTGGCGTTATGGCTTTATTGGATCTAATTGCGTAAGGGTATGTGATTTGATTGAAATTAGCAATAATTGGACCCTTTGGTTTAACTATAGACCTAGGAAGGGTGGTGCACGTCCTGAGACTTTGGTATCCTGCTTACATAAGCTTTTATCTGTTGTGACACTTAATTGCCTATATACAATATCTGACATATTGGCCTTATTTTGTGACTTTTGGCTCGTGCTATAATTTTGATACCTGTAAAGAATCATGTCCTGATTCAAAAATTGTTATACCTTGTATATGTATTAAGCTTTTTGATGCTTAATTATGCCTTGTCCTGTGATTATAGACTTCTATTAAGTAGGGTAGCAGGTCTGGGAGTAAAGCATTATGACCGAGGGTTTAGCCAACTCCGTATTCATGGGAGAAATTGATGGATAGTTTCATGTAATTTATTAGGTCCCTAGTACTGAATATGAACCGAAAATAAATCCGAAGATCAGATCTACTGGTGTATAATGGATTAACCTAGTCGGAAACTTGGTGAGATTTTCTTGTGCGCAACATATATTATGATTGGTTTTGTGACCATATTCCAACTTTTATGGAAATTTGAACTCCGAAAGTATTGCATTGGGTTGGTAAGAGAACTCGAACTGTCTGGAACCGATTAGACTGAGCTTACTTGAGACTTGAACCTGTTTAGGCTAGTGTGGCCTTACATACCTAATGTGGATTTGAATTTGTGACTGCTTAAGAATGTGAATTGGCTGGACAGAGACTAGACCATTGTGTTCTTACTCGTACTCATGATCCTTGAGGTTGAACTTGAACTTGCACTTGAACTTGAACTTATACTTTTATTCGTGCTCATGCACCATGAACCTGAAGTATTTGGCTCTGCTTTGACCCTACTCTTGAACTTATTCGTACTGGTGTGACTGTAGACCGGCTACTACTCTTTTGTAGCGGTTGAACTGAACCTCTCTGGTGGGGCATTGCCTGTTGTGTTGTCCAGCACCACCAGGGATGACATTTTGCACTGAGGCTTTTGGTGAAGTTTAGCCGTTGAGCTAGCTTGTTGTGTTGTCCAGCACCACCAGGGCCAACTTACTGAACTGAAATTCTTTGGTGAAGCATAGCCGTTGTGCTAGCTTGTTATGTTGTCCAGCACCACCAGAGATGAATTTTTATCTAAAGCATCACTATACCTTGAATTTCTTCCAAATATCTGGGACCTTGCGTCCGATTTCAAGCCTTTTGCCTGTTTTATTTGGGTACGTGATTAACTCCCTATTGAACCATGACCATTTGATAGGTTGGATTGGCGTGATATATAGTACTTGGATTATATAGGCCATGCTTTCCTGGATCATGAATTACGATAAGTGAGATTCGAATGATTTTTAGTATTTGGCCGACTTTGGGAAAAACAAATTGGACCTGGTAAATACAAGTTGGAATAGATTGAATCCCAATGCTTGATTGGTTTCTGAGCGATATCTTGACCGGATCTATATTAGTTAGAAGGCTCGAGTGACTCTTGAGGGATATTTGATCTGATTAGTACAGGTGGAATGTCGATGACGACATTCTTTTAAGGAGGGGAGAGTGTGAGAACCCGTAAATACCCTAAAAATTTTCCTAGGGTTTTAGTTCCCTTAATTGCATAATTTTTGCATTTTCTGGCTTAAAAACATTTTCTGGGTTGATTTCATGAGCAATTATAGTTTTTAGATGATTTTTCTAGTATTGGTGAGTTTTTAAAAAATTAAGAATATATATTGGACGTGGGACCCACTAGTGCGAAAAGTTCGGAAAAATTCGGCCAATTAGGTTAAATTCCGGATACTGTGTAAATTTTATCGGGTGTTAAGAGATAAGTAGAGTGTGTGAAGTGATTGATGTGAGAGAGAAAAGAAGTGATAAGAATGCATTAAATAGAGTGACAAGTGTCACCATGTTATTGGTTTTCCTTTAAGATTTACTATTCACAATTTTGACTTTTTTGACCAAAGGATTAAATATCCAAAAAATTGCATAAAATTCACAATTTTTCTTCTCTTGTTGGCCGGCCCTCTCTCTCTCAAGTTCAAGGAAGGAAGAAAACCTCTTCAAGTCTTGATTTCTTCTTGCTTCAATCCATAACTCAACCAACTAAACTAGTTTCTACTCCATAAAATCTTTCTAGTTGGTGTTAGTGGTTGATTTGGTGAAGTTTTTGGAAGAGCTAAGGTGTCCAACACCTCTACCTCTCTTGTTACTAGGTGAGTGGTGTGTGTATCTTCCTCCTACATCTAATGATGCTTAAGTTATGCTTATTAGTGATTAAAGTGCTGAAATTTCTGGTTTTTATCTTGGTTTGAATTGATTTGGTGAAGTTTTCCATTTTATGATGATTTTTCTGGTTTAATTGGATTATGATGGTGTGGTTGTTTGTGATGATTGGCAATGGACTATAATGGCTCTAGTGGATGTGAAATGTGGATAAATGCAACCAATTTTGGATTTGGAATGAAAACTGAAAAGTTAGGGTTCTTAAATCCCCAATTCTGTCCGGTTTTGGATCATAGGGTTAGAGGCCGAATTTGACTTTGCTCAAAACATGAAAGTTGTAGGTATTGATGTGTTTGAGGTGCCTGTAAAATTTCAGGTCATTTGGATTAATGTGGAATGCGTTATGACGAAATTACTGTAGCTGTTCTGCTTTAGACAGAATGCGAAAACTGTACTGGTTATTGGCCATTTTGACTGGAATTGGTTTGGATTTAGTTGTTGGTGTCTTCTGATGAAATGTAGCTGGATGTCTTAGCTAACATATGCCTTTGGAATTTCGGCATTTGGACTTGTATAGACTAAGTTATAGTAATTACAGTTTTGTGTGATTTGCAAACCTGTTTTGGTAATTCTGGTATAGTATTTGGCATTTTCGACCTAGTTAAGCTAGGAACTGGATTGAGTGACCTTCTTCATTGTTGTAGCCCTGTTCCATAGCTTCGAAGCGGTGGGTCTTACACCCCCATCCGATAATTGTAGTGAGAGTTGTGCCATTACCGCATTATGAGGTCGAATCCGGTTTTCTTTCCAAGGCCTGAGTTTAAGGCCTTTCTTAATTCCTGGTTTGCTATCATACTTGTATATGTTTATAAAACCCTATTGGGGTTGTGATTGGCATTGCTATATGACTCGTTATCGAGTCTCATTGCATTTGTTTACTTGTTCTAGGGCGTGACGGTGGTTCACGACATTCCCCTGACGGAAGTGCATGAAATAGCACTTATTTGATTTGTGAGTATACTACTCACTTAAATGTTACAATGTGGCTTTGTTATATGTGTAATTGATGCCTTGAAGGCTTATTTGCTTATTGGAAGTGATTAAGGTGAGGGTGTACTTGACCGCCCTCACCCCTTGTGATTTTATTCATGGTTAATGACTGTTCACTGAAATACTGTACTGGTTATATGAAATACTGAATTCCACTCATGGAAACTGATTTGGTGTCGTTTGGATGAATGTCCAACGGCTTTACTGTATCACTGAGCTCAACCCCGTTTGGTAGTCAATTGGATCGAGCCGGCGAGGGCTTGGTCGTGAAAATTGTCTTGCCACGGGGACTGTACTGAGGAACCTTGTAGTAATGAGACTCTTGGTTCCGGTATACTTGAGTATTACCAAAAGTGACTGAATGGAGTGCGGGCCCGGTTGGGGTATGATTGGTGGAAGGAAAGGAAGTAAAGTGAGGTCTACGGTTTTGGTACTTTTAACATTGACGGAGGGTCAATGAGATTGGATCAAGATTGCAAGTGTGGAAATGGGCTCTTGAGAGCCAACCGTATCCTTTCCCTGGTTTGATTTATCTCTTAATTGCATATTTGAACTGAACGGTTATGATTATGTGATCTTGACTGCTTTTGTGTGATAGTTGCTCACTGGGCTTTAGCTCATACCGTGCCATTTGTTTTCCTTACAGGAAAATGACCACTTTTGGAAAGAATGTGCTAGTTGGTTCAAGTTGAGCTCATGTGAATGTATATTTTGAATAGCTCCTTGAGGGTGAAAACCCTAAGTGTTTTGTTGCAACCAATGGTTGGCTTGTAAATGGTTATTTGTACATGTATGAACTAGTTGAATATTTGATATGCCGTCTTGGCTTGCAAATGTTGGTTTCCAATGTATATATATGTTTGGTCGACGCTTGGTTGGATTTCGAACTGATACGCGTTTCAAGCGAAAAAGAAAAAAAAATTTGGAAAAGGAAAGGGCCAAATCCGGCCGGATTCTAACGTGTCCTCTACTGTTCATCGCGGCTTCGATTTTCGTTTTTTTTATTTTGTGATTTTGACCTATTTGCGCGCGTTGGTAAGCTCCGGAGCGCATTAAATCGACGTTAACTGATCCGTAGTCCTGGCGAGAGCTGGGCAGGCAGTCCGCTAACCCCTTTGGTTCGCCTTAGGGGAAAGTGGGGCTGTTACAAGTGGTATCAGAGCCACGTCGCGTGGTCTCTGCGCGGAGTGAGACTAGGCCAAGGGGTGTTGTGGTCCTAATTTCATGAATATGTCTAAGTGCTCGTTTGAGCGTAAGTTATGAACCGGGCATGTGATAAGTGTATGAATCATTATTATGGGACTCGAGGAAGCTAGGTATGTATGTCGGGTAGGAATCTTTAATAAGGATGGTTTACTCTTGGGACCGGCCGGCTCGAGATGTGAACTATCTTAGACAAGATTCTTGCGCCCGGATACGAAGGATATGAGGGCCTAGGTTAGAAAGGATTTGGTGAACTAGAAAGGCGATTCTATGGAATTTCGTGTGGTTTGTTCGGGTATGGTTAAGCGTGATCGACCTTGATTAAGATATAAATATTTGGACGAAGCCCTAGAAGGGGAAAAGCTTTTCGTGAGTTCTTTTGCACTTGTGACCTAGTTGTTCAAAGTACTTTTGAGGACCCTATTGTTTCATGCAATGACTTCGTATGTAATTGACTGACTGTTCCGTATGATTGCTTAACCTGGTTATGTGGGCTATGTGTACGTGTAATGTGTTTAAATGCATTTTCCGCCCACATACCTTCTAAAGAAATTCTATTTTGGGATTTTGAAGAAAAACTAGGATGTACTAGTTTTATTTGTAAGCGATGAGTGGAAATAAGATATATATGCTTTAAATATGTATATTTTCCTGATTTTGGTAAAAAGGTGAATTTTACTTGAATTTCAAACTTGAAAATTAGTGAATAACTGATGAGTTGTTGAATTTTGTATATGATGGGTTAATACCAGGATAACAATTTCTAAACTAAGTTTTCCCCTTGATTGTATATTAGTGTAGTCTCACACTTGAAATTGTCCATGCTTTACACGAAGAAAATATATATATATATCCTGAATTTTTGAAAGAATGGCAAGCTTATGGTTAACATTGTGAATCTTGAACTTGATAAGATTTCTGATTACTTTAAATACTTTTCTTATGTTTTAAAATTCTTGACTTTCAAAAAGAGTGAGCCAATTTTAAATGTACGGACTGAGGCAACTTTGAGATATAGAGTGACTGTATTCAAGAGTACGAAGTTAGTGTGAATTGACTTGGGTTCCATTTGGCACGTTAGTTAGCGAGTTGTATTCATTTCTTGGGTTTGAACATGGAACTTGCGACTTTACTATAGAACCTAAGATTGGTTATTCTTGGAGATGATGGTGCTTTTGCTGGTCGCTTGTTTATTTCAGATTTTTAACTTCGAATGGATAATCTTGGTTTCAGCTGGCGTTATGGCTTTATTGGATCTAATTGCGTAAGGGTATGTGATTTGATTGAAATTAGCAATAATTGGACCCTTTGGTTTAACTATAGACCTAGGAAGGGTGGTGCACGTCCTGAGACTTTGGTATCCTGCTTACATAAGCTTTTATCTGTTGTGACACTTAATTGCCTATATACAATATCTGACATATTGGCCTTATTTTGTGACTTTTGGCTCGTGCTATAATTTTGATACCTGTAAAGAATCATGTCCTGATTCAAAAATTGTTATACCTTGTATATGTATTAAGCTTTTTGATGCTTAATTATGCCTTGTCCTGTGATTATAGACTTCTATTAAGTAGGGTAGCAGGTCTGGGAGTAAAGCATTATGACCGAGGGTTTAGCCAACTCCGTATTCATGGGAGAAATTGATGGATAGTTTCATGTAATTTATTAGGTCCCTAGTACTGAATATGAACCGAAAATAAATCCGAAGATCAGATCTACTGGTGTATAATGGATTAACCTAGTCGGAAACTTGGTGAGATTTTCTTGTGCGCAACATATATTATGATTGGTTTTGTGACCATATTCCAACTTTTATGGAAATTTGAACTCCGAAAGTATTGCATTGGGTTGGTAAGAGAACTCGAACTGTCTGGAACCGATTAGACTGAGCTTACTTGAGACTTGAACCTGTTTAGGCTAGTGTGGCCTTACATACCTAATGTGGATTTGAATTTGTGACTGCTTAAGAATGTGAATTGGCTGGACAGAGACTAGACCATTGTGTTCTTACTCGTACTCATGATCCTTGAGGTTGAACTTGAACTTGCACTTGAACTTGAACTTATACTTTTATTCGTGCTCATGCACCATGAACCTGAAGTATTTGGCTCTGCTTTGACCCTACTCTTGAACTTATTCGTACTGGTGTGACTGTAGACCGGCTACTACTCTTTTGTAGCGGTTGAACTGAACCTCTCTGGTGGGGCATTGCCTGTTGTGTTGTCCAGCACCACCAGGGATGACATTTTGCACTGAGGCTTTTGGTGAAGTTTAGCCGTTGAGCTAGCTTGTTGTGTTGTCCAGCACCACCAGGGCCAACTTACTGAACTGAAATTCTTTGGTGAAGCATAGCCGTTGTGCTAGCTTGTTATGTTGTCCAGCACCACCAGAGATGAATTTTTATCTAAAGCATCACTATACCTTGAATTTCTTCCAAATATCTGGGACCTTGCGTCCGATTTCAAGCCTTTTGCCTGTTTTATTTGGGTACGTGATTAACTCCCTATTGAACCATGACCATTTGATAGGTTGGATTGGCGTGATATATAGTACTTGGATTATATAGGCCATGCTTTCCTGGATCATGAATTACGATAAGTGAGATTCGAATGATTTTTAGTATTTGGCCGACTTTGGGAAAAACAAATTGGACCTGGTAAATACAAGTTGGAATAGATTGAATCCCAATGCTTGATTGGTTTCTGAGCGATATCTTGACCGGATCTATATTAGTTAGAAGGCTCGAGTGACTCTTGAGGGATATTTGATCTGATTAGTACAGGTGGAATGTCGATGACGACATTCTTTTAAGGAGGGGAGAGTGTGAGAACCCGTAAATACCCTAAAAATTTTCCTAGGGTTTTAGTTCCCTTAATTGCATAATTTTTGCATTTTCTGGCTTAAAAACATTTTCTGGGTTGATTTCATGAGCAATTATAGTTTTTAGATGATTTTTCTAGTATTGGTGAGTTTTTAAAAAATTAAGAATATATATTGGACGTGGGACCCACTAGTGCGAAAAGTTCGGAAAAATTCGGCCAATTAGGTTAAATTCCGGATACTGTGTAAATTTTATCGGGTGTTAAGAGATAAGTAGAGTGTGTGAAGTGATTTATGCTTATTAGTGATTAAAGTGCTGAAATTTCTGGTTTTTATCTTGGTTTGAATTGATTTGGTGAAGTTTTCCATTTTATGATGATTTTTCTGGTTTAATTGGATTATGATGGTGTGGTTGTTTGTGATGATTGGCAATGGACTATAATGGCTCTAGTGGATGTGAAATGTGGATAAATGCAACCAATTTTGGATTTGGAATGAAAACTGAAAAGTTAGGGTTCTTAAATCCCCAATTCTGTCCGGTTTTGGATCATAGGGTTAGAGGCCGAATTTGACTTTGCTCAAAACATGAAAGTTGTAGGTATTGATGTGTTTGAGGTGCCTGTAAAATTTCAGGTCATTTGGATTAATGTGGAATGCGTTATGACGAAATTACTGTAGCTGTTCTGCTTTAGACAGAATGCGAAAACTGTACTGGTTATTGGCCATTTTGACTGGAATTGGTTTGGATTTAGTTGTTGGTGTCTTCTGATGAAATGTAGCTGGATGTCTTAGCTAACATATGCCTTTGGAATTTCGGCATTTGGACTTGTATAGACTAAGTTATAGTAATTACAGTTTTGTGTGATTTGCAAACCTGTTTTGGTAATTCTGGTATAGTATTTGGCATTTTCGACCTAGTTAAGCTAGGAACTGGATTGAGTGACCTTCTTCATTGTTGTAGCCCTGTTCCATAGCTTCGAAGCGGTGGGTCTTACACCCCCATCCGATAATTGTAGTGAGAGTTGTGCCATTACCGCATTATGAGGTCGAATCCGGTTTTCTTTCCAAGGCCTGAGTTTAAGGCCTTTCTTAATTCCTGGTTTGCTATCATACTTGTATATGTTTATAAAACCCTATTGGGGTTGTGATTGGCATTGCTATATGACTCGTTATCGAGTCTCATTGCATTTGTTTACTTGTTCTAGGGCGTGACGGTGGTTCACGACATTCCCCTGACGGAAGTGCATGAAATAGCACTTATTTGATTTGTGAGTATACTACTCACTTAAATGTTACAATGTGGCTTTGTTATATGTGTAATTGATGCCTTGAAGGCTTATTTGCTTATTGGAAGTGATTAAGGTGAGGGTGTACTTGACCGCCCTCACCCCTTGTGATTTTATTCATGGTTAATGACTGTTCACTGAAATACTGTACTGGTTATATGAAATACTGAATTCCACTCATGGAAACTGATTTGGTGTCGTTTGGATGAATGTCCAACGGCTTTACTGTATCACTGAGCTCAACCCCGTTTGGTAGTCAATTGGATCGAGCCGGCGAGGGCTTGGTCGTGAAAATTGTCTTGCCACGGGGACTGTACTGAGGAACCTTGTAGTAATGAGACTCTTGGTTCCGGTATACTTGAGTATTACCAAAAGTGACTGAATAGAGTGCGGGCCCGGTTGGGGTATGATTGGTGGAAGGAAAGGAAGTAAAGTGAGGTCTACGGTTTTGGTACTTTTAACATTGACGGAGGGTCAATGAGGTTGGATCAAGATTGCAAGTGTGGAAATGGGCTCTTGAGAGCCAACCGTATCCTTTCCCTGGTTTGATTTATCTCTTAATTGCATATTTGAACTGAACGGTTATGATTATGTGATCTTGACTGCTTTTGTGTGATAGTTGCTCACTGGGCTTTCGCTCATACCGTGCCATTTGTTTTCCTTACAGGAAAATGACCACTTTTGGAAAGAATGTGCTAGTTGGTTCAAGTTGAGCTCATGTGAATGTATATTTTGAATAGCTCCTTGAGGGTGAAAACCCTAAGTGTTTTGTTGCAACCAATGGTTGGCTTGTAAATGGTTATTTGTACATGTATGAACTAGTTGAATATTTGATATGCCGTCTTGGCTTGCAAATGTTGGTTTCCAATGTATATATATGTTTGGTCGACGCTTGGTTGGATTTCGAACTGATACGCGTTTCAAGCGGAAAAGAAAAAAAAATTTGGAAAAGGAAAGGGCCAAATCCGGCCGGATTCTAACGTGTCCTCTACTGTTCATCGCGGCTTCGATTTTCGTTTTTTTTATTTTGTGATTTTGACCTATTTGCGCGCATTGGTAAGCTCCGGAGCGCATTAAATCGACGTTAACTGATCCGTAGTCCTGGCGAGAGCTGGGCAGGCAGTCCGCTAACCCCTTTGGTTCGCCTTAGGGGAAAGTGGGGCTGTTACAGGAATTTTCTGGCCTCTTCCACTTCGTCACTACCTCTACTTTCGCCGGCTCAACGGAGATATCTTCTTGTGAAATTACATGCCCTAAGAAAGAAATCTTTTCCAGCCAAAACTCACATTTACTAAATTTTGCGCACAATTAATGCTCTTTCAGGGTTTGTAAGACAAGTCGCAGGTATTGCTCATGCTCCTCTCGGCTTTTGGAATAAACCAAAATGTCATCGATAAACACAACGACAAATCAGTTCAGGTAGGGTTTAAAAATTCTATGCGTCAAATCCATAAAAGCAGTAGGGGCATTGGTTAGTCCAAAGGGCATGACTGCGAATTCAAAATGCCCGTATCTAGAATTGAAGGCAGTTTTTGGTATGTCCTCCTTCCTAATCAACAATTGATAGTATCCCTGTTGGAGGTCTAAGTTTGAAAAAACCACTGCTCCTTACAACTGGTCAAACAATTCATCGATATGGGGTAGTGGGTATTTATTCTTAACCGTTACATTATTCAACCCCTGATAGTCTATACACATCCGCAAACTCCCATCCTTTTTCTTCACAAACAACATAGGGGCTCCCCACGGAGATCCACTCTCACGAATAAATTCTCGTTCCAATAGGTCTTGTAATTGTAACTTTAACTCCCTAAGTTCGGCTGGAGCCATCCGATTTGGGTTTTAGAGATGGGTGATGTTCCTGGTAACAAATCAATTTTGAATTCTATCTCTCTCTCCAGGGATAGGGTTACTAATTCGTCAGAAAACACATCTAGATATTCTTTCACCACATGCATATCTTCTACATTCAATTTATCGATGGGGGTATTGATTAGAAAGGCTAAGAACCCTTGCACCCCTCTACATAGCAATTTCCTAACCCGAATACCCGAGATCAAGGCAGATGAGACTAACCTATCCCTTATGTCTAACTTTAAAGTTGCCTCCCCAGGAATACAAAATTCTACCACTTTTCTCTTACAATCGAATTGAGCATTATACCGAATTAACCAATCCATACCCAGAATTACATCATACCCCTTAATGGACAAGCTTATTAAATCTCCTAACAATTTCCTCTCTTCTACTCAAACTTCACAATTCTTATAAACCATACTAGTGAGCAAACGGTGTTTCCCCATAGAAGTACTAACTTCTAGGTCATAGGGTAAACTAACAGATTTTCTATCAATACCACACATGAAATCGGTTGACAAATGAATGAGTGGCACCTGGATCTACTAAAACTTTCGTAAATCGGTGGAATACATGGATCGTACCTTCTACGACCTCAGAAGAGTCAGGGACCTGTTGTGGCTCTAGCGAGTACACTCGAGCCGATACTTTAGGTTTGGTCCCTTCCACCTTAGCTGGTCCAGAATTGGTCCTCGTCGGTTACTGGCTTTCCTTTCCATCTCGTGGCAGAATCGGACAATTGGCTATTTGGTGGTCTGCATCCCCACAGCGTAAACACTTTCTTTCTTTCCTCCAGCAATTATCCTCCGGGTGGTTTGGCTTTCCGCAATACCCGCAGGGACCGTAAGATGCAGAAACCGAACCATCTTGAGAACCTCCCCTTTGGCCTCGCCCAAATTGCCCGCCTCTTGGCGGGGCCCCTCTCCACATTCCTGGCTGCCTTCCTCTCCCGGTTCCCCTTCCAAACTTGGGAGGGGTACCTTTATTCCCCTGCCCTGAACTACTACCAGGAAATCCTCGCTTCTTATCTTGGAAGTTCCTCACTTGTAGTCTGGCACTTTCCACTCGTTGAGCCTTCTCCACGGCCTCACTAAAAGTATTAATTTGGGCTACAGTTAGGTCCTTTTGGATATCCACATTCAAGCCCTGAACGAAACGTCTTATTCTCCGTTGTTTCGTCACAATTAATTCAGGGGCAAATTTGGATAATTGGGTGAACTGACTCTCATATTCGGCAACGGTCTGGGTCCCCAGGCGGAGCCGAATAAACTCATCTTCTTTTCATTCTTAATCAGAGGAGGGAAAAATTAGCATTGAACTCCCTCATAAATTTCACCCACGTTCTTGGTGTTTGCTCTCTTTCCCACTTTATGCGAATCACGTTCCACCAAGAACGGGTTGCCCCTTCTAATTGAAATATAGTAAAAGTCACCTGCCTCTCTTCCGTGTAGTGCAGGGCAGCAAATATGTCCACCATCTTTTCCAACCATCTTTCGGTCACATCCAAATCTGGCCCTCCATTAAACTTTGGTGGAGAAAATTTCTGAAACCTTTTGAGGGCCCTATTCTTGTTCTCCACGTAATTTAATTACCAGGATTCCCAGGGTTTTCGGGTTGGGGATTAGGGTTTTGACCCTGATGTTCTACTACATGAGCCAACAAGTCGGCCATTCGTTGGATGGCTGCGGCCACTTGCATATTCGGATCGGCTTTAGGTTCAGGGTTTGGTTCAGACGTGGTTCCCCTAGTACCCCCTTCAGTCGTGGGTTGCCTAATTCCGCGACCACGACCACGACCACGTCCACTACGGGTTCCCTCCATCGAAATTAACCAATCTAAGGTCGAAACATAAAGATAACATTAAAGATAGACGAAAGCATAAACAAGGGAACAGGAGCTAGTCACAAACCAAGCATATATATATATACACATAACAACCATATCAAACAAGTTACACAGTAACAGCCAGCCAAATACAAACAAAAGACATTCCATGAGACAACGGAGTCATCAAAAGTGATATGTACAAAGTTAGTCCAAACATACAAAAACGGCTAGCTAAAAGTTCTTTCCCTGAACTACTCCTCCCACGGAATCAAAACTTAGCTCAAAAGAGCTCTAGCCTAGTTACCCACGGAGCCCACTGACTCACCCCCTTAGCTAAAACTAGAGGTACTCCCTTCTCCAGGAGTTTCATCACTAGAAGCCTCCATTTGCGCATTGGCGCCAATCACCCCTTAGATTAGCGCCTCGCACTCATTAATAATGCCGCTGGAACGGTCTTTAACTTTCAGAACCACATTCATGAGGCGGTTGTTAACCACCTGCAACTGCTCCCTCAGAACATTCGTTCGCTCTTGCTCCATGGCTATGTCCCCCTGGAGCTCTCCAATCCGATCAACTTGCATCCTTATGATGCCCCTCAGTCGAAATACCTCAGTGTGATTTCTGGCGGCAGCACTTTTAAGTCTCCTCCTCTCATCAAGTACCGCTGCAACCACATGGTCAGCATAAGAGTAATGCTGGCAACACTTACAGTGACGGGTCTGGCTAGCAGTATACCAAAGTCGGATCGGACATCCCGGCCTCTCTTGGTAATCGATGACTCGTGGGCGCCTCTGAGGTGGCTCACCTCCGCCCGCTCCACTGGTTCCGGCCATAACCTACAAGGATAGCAAAGGTTTACATCTTAGACAATATAATCACACTTAACGGCGTCTTAACATAGTCCCCACAGGTCCTAAGAAACAAACTTGCCTAAGTCATTTCTAACCTAGGTTCTGATCCCAACTGTGACAGCCCCCCTTCCCCTAGGGCTACCAAAGGGGTCAGCGAACTGCTTGCCCAACTCACGCTAGGACTACTAAGACGATTATATATGACGCCCCCATTTCTCCCTAAGGTGAACCAAAGGGTATCCGCGGGACGCCTGCCCAACTTTTGCCAGGACTCAAGTAATTTCTATTCAAGTTTATAGCGATACTAGATGTCAACAACCAGAACATATACATACGAATAGTGCGGAAGCGTTCAAGTTTAACGATCTATAACAATCACCCAATGCTTACATCGAGTTTCTATAATACAGCCAAAAATATACAATATCTAAAAGTCTAAATAAAAGAGTTGGAACCCTATTACATGAGTACACCAAAGAGAAATTCCTCCGAATCTCATTCCAAGCCCAAACCTGTTAACGAAAACAAATCTACAGGGTGAGCAAAACGCTCGTGAGGCCAAGAACACACATGGAAGCACATTGTTCAAGTAACAATCTCAATTCAACAAGTAAAGCAACAATATTGCAATAAATAACAATTCGAGCGAAAAGTAAACAGAAACAATTTAAGGATATCGGAGCTCTCAGGAGCTAATTTTCACTTGCTTTGCCAATGTCATTCGTATACCTTCCCGCGATGACACTCCGTCAATTGGGTCAGTATTTTCATTCCGTAGATCACCACTTACTTCCATCCGTCCACCGTACATACCCCCACCAGGCCCGAACGTCATTTATAAGGCGATACTTCAACGAGTATGCCAAGCAAGATCTGTCCAATAGATCAAGCTTATCAGGTAATTCTCATGGCTCGCCAAGGTTCCCGAGTAAGTCCATGCCCGCTCGAGTCCAAGGTTTGCCTATGAGTTTGGGCGTCCCCTAGTTAACATTTATAAGTCGAGGAGATTCACTCCAGCGACGTATGCAGCCATAGCATACCATTACATTTCATTCATTCATTCAATACATTTCAGTCATTCATTTAAATCATTCATAATTCATTCGTTTCATTTTAATCATGGTCATTCATTTCAAATAAGAACGAGTGCGGTAAAGTACACACTCGCTTTCATTTTTAAAATCTCCAAACAATTACAACAATTAAGCATGTATCAAGTATTCATACACTTGACACTCACCAATATAAGAAATGTCCCTCGGAGCTTTAGGCGTTCACTGTGGGATCCTCTTGAAGGTCCTCTTGTGTACCTGAACAATTAACAATAGACTATCATTTACAAACCCCTACTATTAAAGAAGATCGTACCATAGTACAATCTTAGAAAGTCTCGTGAAACGAGCCTTATTTATCCTAAATCAAGGCTCTCAAGTGGGGTTTCAAAGTACAAGAGAAATTCAATTTTCATCTTGAAAATCAAGTATAAAACGTTCAAGTAATATCGAAGGAATATGGAGTACTTGAAAAACTCCATTTCCTTGGAATTCGGAAAATTTTAGTTTTGATGCAATACATTAGAAAAATCGTATCTCACGTTCCATATGTCAAAAATTGGAAAAATTGGTACCGTTGGAAACCTCTTCCAAAGTACTAAAAGTTCCTAGAATACACTTTTCTAAGATTCCAAATGGAAAATATTAAAAAATGAGCTCAAAGTCGCTGTTTTGGTTCATAAGGCAGATTTAAGTTGATTTTTGGCCAACTTTGAAAATTCAGAAAAATTCACTTGATTGGAACTAGCCTTTGAAATTTGAAACCCTGTTAGAGTCGCAATCCAAGTTTACAACAAAATAAGTGGAACAAGAAACGGAGTTTTGAGCATTAAGATATGGCAACTCAAATTTACCAAAATTCCCTTGTGAAACAAGGGTTTTCCAAACTCGAGTCATAAATTTTGGAAATTTATTTGAGCCATGAAACGGCCTCAGAATAACACCAAAATTAGCAGCAAAATACTACCATATAAGGGTTGTCCCTTTACCAAATTTCATAGAGAAATAACTTCGGAAAGGTAGTCAACCAAACAACCAAAGTTTAGAAAAATCTTAAGGCAAAACTGCCTTGAGCTTTTTGTTTTCCATTCCAAATATTTGGCCAAGGAAAATCCTTCAAAAATGGTTCATTTGTGTAGGAAAAGCCTAAGGAACATTCATGATACATTTAGTAAGTGTTTTAACTCCAAGATATTCAATTGGCAAATCCACACCAAGTCTAGCATCAATTCTGCCCAAAATTTAGGGTTTTCAAGAACAGGGCAGGTTTCGTATTTTGATCACAAATCAGTCAATTCAACTCAAAATTGAGCATGGTTGGTGGCGTTAGAAAATACATTCATAAAAATATAATTTCACAGAAGAAATCATTTTGAAATTCAGCACACAATTAGCTCAAATTCTAGCCTCAAGTTGTAGCTTCTGAACTTCGTTCCAGGAAAATAGAGAAACAAGACAGTCATCTTTAAACGGTTGGTACGGGATACTCAAGTGGAATTAAGGGTTATATTTTATACCGTTGGAAAGCTCGGAATGTCTAGGTTCAAATGCCACTAACGGCACTTGATTTTGACATTGGAGCACAGAGTTATGGATGAAACAAGAAGGCTATCTGAGCATTACAAGAAAATTTTTTCAGGTTTGCTAGCTTTGTGAGATGAATCCATTTGACCAACCAAACCTCAATATTTTTCGATGAAATTTTATACACCATCTACACAACATATAAACATCATATACAAGCCATTAAAACCTCAAAATTTCGCAAAAAAAGACACGATCATAACAGGGGCAGAATTGAAAACTTTACATCCATGCACTCCTTGAAGTTTATACTAGCTGTGCACCATTAATCTACCAATTTGAGTACTAAACCAAAATTAAATCCATCATCAATCATCACATCAGCCATCAGTCCAAGAGTGGGAGTTCCTAGAGCCCACATTCAACATTTTTCAACAATAACAAGCCACCCACATGAATATCTAAACTCATAAGTGTAAATCAACTTCCATAGGCTAAGAATTTGAGGATTGATCGTCACTTACTTGTATTGGTGAACAAGACAGAATTTTTGGCCCTCTTTGTTTCAAAATGAATCGTGAAAAGCTCCCCCTTTTTAGCTAGATACAATCCCCAAGTGTTCAACTAGGTGTAGTCAAATTTTGGTTTGATTTGGTGCAAGAATTTGGAGTAGAAAGTGATAGAGCAAGTTTGGTTCTTTTCCTTCCCTTGGCCGGCTGTGTTAGGAGAAAAAAAGAAGGAGTTGCATGGCTGTTTGAGGTGATACAGTGGAGAGTTTTGATCTGGTGTGGTGCTCCCATGAGAAGCCTAAGAATGTGTGGCCCAAAATGCTCCAAAGGTCAACTCTCCTTCGCGCGCGCACGCGAGCGTTTTGTGCTCGATTCTTCTTGCGTTTGTTTCACTAGTGCACTAAACCTCTTATGCACTTGTATTCATATTAATATTATTCACTCTTAATTGCCCCCAAAATAAGGCTCTAAAGTCCCTCAATTAAATCGCGCGTGTGAAAATGCGTATCTCCAAATTAAGCGCGATAAAGTGAAATCTCCAAGAAATTCTTATAATGATAGTACTAATAACTATCACTTGAGTATTTAAACATAAAATACCTATCTTAGGACCATTATACAAGTCTCCAATTTTCCCAACTTACAGTATCCTTGAATCGGCTATTAACTCCAATCGCGTATTTACTATTTTCAATTAACGAGTTTTCAAAAATTAAATTTTGACACAAGTCACTTTTAAAATACAACAAAGCTATAGACCCATGTAATTAGGTCTAAAGAGGTTAGAAAATAATATTCGGAATAAATGGGCAATTAAATATTCAAATAAACTCGAAATAGGAATTTAAAATAATAAATTTTTGCGAGTCCTCACAGGAGTCTAGTATTAATTCCTCGATTAACCTTTCTTAATCTACTATTGATAATTCTTAATTCTCCAATATTAATACACTCCCGATTCAAGTATAGTCTCGAAAACGTGTACTCGTTATTCTGAACTAAACGAATTTTTGAAAAGTGAATTTTCCAACAAAACGTTTTAAAATATAAAAGAGGCGTTGTTCCATATAACTGGATTTTTAAATGGTCAAAATAAATAATTCGGAGAAAATGAGTAAATAAATACTTAAGTAAACTTGTAATATTCGATAAATAAGAAAATTTTCAGGTCCTCACATTATACACAACTCAAACATTCTGAAATATATTAGCGCGATAAAAAAAACAACAATCATGAAAATCGAAACGGAAAGAGGAATAGTGACTGCCACGTCACAATACGGCCGGATTCCCGGCCGGATTGAGGCAATAGCTGAAAACCAACAGATTCAAAATCCATGCCAATCCGGCCGGCAATCCGGCCAAAAACTGCCCAGATTTGCAGCTGGATTCCTTCACAGAATTTCTCGCCAAAATTTTTTCCTTTCTTCATTCAAATTCCAAACCTGTCCAAAACCCTAGCGAATACAAGTAACATCATACAATCTTTTACAATGGACATTTACAAACCAAAATAACACATGAACATGACTAAAAACGTTTATACACCATATTCGTATATTTACAAATTAAAAGGGAAATATTTGGTTCAAGATACATTTAGGGTTTCCAACCACTGAGGAGTTATACAAAAATATCTAGACTAGTTCAACTCATTCTTCAAAAATCACAAGTCTAAAAGATGGTTCCCTGCAAGGAAAACAAAATTACCGGAGTGAGCTTTCGCCCAATGAGGTACCATCACGCAAATATACCAAGATCACATAAACACAAGAATATTTAATTCAAATACGTTCATCAAGTGAGCAAAATCAACACCACACAACTATAGAGAATAAAAGGATACGGACGGCTCTCAAAAGCCCTTTTCCTCTTTTGCCATACTTGATCTCATTTCATTGACTCTCCGTCAATGTATAACGGGTAATCATAACCGTAGACTCCTCTTTACTCCGATTTTCCGTCCACCACACATTTCCCTTACCGGGCCCGAACACCAAGCAGTACAGAATTGGTAATACTCGAGTATACCGGAACCAAGGGTCTCATACCCACAGATTCTCAAATACAGTTCCCATGGCTTGTCAAATTTCCTCGACCAAGTCCTTACTGGCTCGAGTCAATTGACTTCCAATGAGGTAGAGCTCAGAATTAACAGTAGAGGTCGTTGGATACACGTCCAAACGACACTAGTTCAAGTGCAATCAAAAGAGTTCCACATGATACAGTAAATAGTCAAATAAGCAGTAGAGAACGAGAGTGATAAAGTGCACCCTCGTCTTGTCCAACGTAAACAGTCATCACACATATTTCAGTCACAATTTCAAGTACAAGAAAGCCATGAAATAACAATCATGTGAGTAGTACACTCACCAATTCAAACAAAGTAATTTCACAAGTTTCCACCCGACGGATGCCTTGGATCACCGGCATGCCCTAAAATAATCAAGAAAGCACAATGAGACTCGAACACGAGTTATAAACCTATCAATAAGCTACTAATGCAAGGTCAAGTAAAACTTGAAATGAAATATGAAACACTTGGTGTCAAAGGTTTAGACCACCCTAAAGTGACTCATATGCACTCAAGGCAACCTAATTCCAGGAATCACATAGATTTAAAAATTGGACAGCATAACCCCAAAAATTTCAGATTTTCCATCCTACAAATAATCATTTATTTTCATCCAACACAACCACAACTACAATCACAAGTCATAAGCCATTCAATACACCTTATTAGGGTTACAATGCCCTTTAATCAAAGCCAAATCAAGAGTTCCACAACAACCCTAGAAAAGCCCCAAATTGAAACCCTAAATCTGAAATTTTCGGACAAACCTGAAATTTTCCGCAAATAACTACAATTAACACACCAAAACTTCACTTTAGACCATATCAAGCCATCATCCATGGCCAACCAACACTTATCATATAAAATCAGAAAAATCATGAATAAAATCAGAAATTTATCAAACTCCACTAAAAGTCATCAAATCTTCCACAAAATAACATTTTTAGCTACCACAAGTCATTAATAAACCATTAGTAGAAACAAACAATGAATTTTTACACACCATACCTTGACACCTCAAGAAAGGTAGTAACTTAGGTTTCTTTCTTCCAAAACAACTCCACCACCTTCTATAATCCTATCTAGCAAAGGATTTTTATGGAGTGATTTCAAGTTTTGATGGTTGAATCACAAGATTTGTGCAAGAAATGGATGAAATAAGTTGAAGGTTCCTCTCTCTTTTCTCTCTATGAAGTTCGGCCAAGAGGAGCAAGAATGAAGATGATTTTGGGTCAATTTTAGTTATTTAGTAAAGCTGAGGTAAGATGGTCAAAGTCCAACTTGAATAGGAAAGTGACACATGTCACCTTTTGGGCTTAAAGTTATTCTTTTGTCTCTCCAATGTTAATCCATCAAGGTATCCTCTAATTACCTCTTAACACCTAGTAAATTAATCCATGTATACAAAACTTAACCTAATTAGTCGAATTTATTGCACTTAAAGCACTAGCGGGTCCCACGTCCAATATACACTCCTAATATCTTATGAACTAACTTATGCTAGAAAAATGATTTAAAAACTACATTTACTCGTAAACATTATTTAAAAATTTTTTCATAATAAAGAAAATATAGAAAATGTGTGCAAATAAATAAAATAATGGCTAGAAAATAAAAACAATTTTGGGTTCTCACATAATGGTTTTCTTGTCTTATCTGGTACTGGGGTCACTTGGTAAGGTTTTTCTTTTTGTATCACTTGGTAATTTACAGATTAGCTCTAATGTTTTCATGTCTTACGAAACACATTGTTGTCATACCAAGGTGATCTGTAAGCCTTTGGTGAATGTAGTTTAGTTTCATCAATAAAAAAATCTGACTTGTAATTTCTAGGGCTAGGGAATGCCACTACTTACTTGGAGTGTGAATGGTGATTGTGTTTTGTTTAAATTTAGGTTGATGACATATTTTTTAGATGAATTTATTATGTTATGTATTGCTTATGACACCTAGTTTAATAACTGCTTTGGAAAATGTTGCCATCAACGATGAGTGAAGAAATAGTTCCTCTTGATTGCTAAATATGTTTTATGACGTGTCTATGCTCTATCTACCAATCATGCAACAGCCTTATGCTAGGTAAACCAAAAAAAAATCTCCTCTTGTAGTTATTCCTTCTTTGGTTTAATTTCAATGCAAACTCGGGGACCATCCTATTGATTATCAACATGTAGAATCTTTTCTTTGGCTTTTCAAAATCTTTTAGTTATTTTGAACCACTTGTTTTGCAGAGTTAGAACAAAGAAGCCTATGGTGATGATCACAGCTGTTAATTCAATTGCTATTCTTTGACGGCTTGATCACTTCATTTCATACATCTAGTTTCTTTGGAAGACAGAGATTTGAAGAAATTGTAGCAGCGAAGAAATTGATAAGGCATTTTTGTTGAATTTCAGGATTACGCTTGAGATTTGTCTTGATTGGTGTTCTAGACTTCTGCTTCTGGTTTGCCAGCATAACTATGGTGCATAACTCTGGAGCATATACTATCAATTTCAATATTGTTGTTACTATAATTGTCACAACTGTCTTAGTCATGTACTTCAACATGAGCAACTAGCAAAATTTCTAGTGAAATGCCAAAACTAGAAAGACAGGATGCATGATGAGTACTCAGTTTTTATGTATGCAACAATTCTGGAAGAGTTTTTTCTTGTGTTGTGACTAAGTAGTATGTCAAATAATTTTATCTATACATACATTTTAAGTTTGCAAAAGCAAACACTTGATTCTTTGTAGCATATTTGAAATATCAGGTTTGGTGAAAGAATACAACATGAATGGAAATATGTGAAAAAGTCAGATATTCTAATTTTTTTAAGGTTAAGAATGAAGTAAAATAATAATCAAATGAGAAATATTTGTAATTACCAAAGATTCTGAAGGTAAAGAGTGAAGTAAAATTACAATCAAATGGAAAGTATTTGTAATTACCATAAGGTCTGTAGGAAAGTATCTTGAATGTTTAAATCAAACACTAGAAAATGGGTTCAAAAATATTTTCAGTAGGTTAATCAAACACAGGAAAATTATGAAAATGAAATCATTTTCCTGGAAAATGACTTGCACTGAAAACATTTTCCAAGGGTGTAAGGATCGAAAACAACCTAAGAGGGGGGTGAATTAGGTTTTCAAAAACCAGCTAAGATATAGGCCACTTTTTTAAGGTCTACCTTTCTTTTCTCAAAGACCACCCAATGGATCAGATTACAAGAGAGCACAGGTATTCGTGAGATGAAGAGGAGAACAGTTTATATAGAAAAGCGGTAAATGAAAATAGAGAAACAAACCAGGTTTCAAACACAACTGAGGTTTAAGCAGCACTTTTATATACCAAGTTACTTCAAGTTGAACAAACTTGCAACCAATATCTTGTGTACAAGGAAGGGATCACTTCCTTCTTGCCCCAAACCACACTTGGTCAAGTAAGGAACTTTTACAAACACTCGAAAAACCCTCACTATGCTACACTATTGAAGAAGCTATGTCACACTTGAAAAACTACAAGAAGATTACACAAGCAAAGAGTACAAATATTTCTTTTGAGTATTCTAACATTTGAATCACTCACGATCTGATGTAGACTTGATGTGCAAAGTTGTCCTGAGGTGGTTGACTTTGTTCTTTTTATAGGAGACCAGAAAATTCTTCAATTAATGCTGTCAACGGGTAGAAGGCAACTGAAGAGTCAACTAGCTGTTGGTGCTGTCGGACGTCCGATATTTAGTTTTTATGCGTCCGAACGATATCAATGAGTTCTGGAAGTTTTCTTGAATCTCTTAGGACGTCTGATCCCTTATCATCATGCGTCCGAGGGTAAGATGCACACTTGAAATTTCCTCTTCAATTCCTTCGGACGGCCGATGCGTCCAGAGTGTTGCGTTCGAAGTGCAGCAATGCTTGTCGAACGTCCGATACTCAGGTGTTAAGCGTCCGATCGTGATCAGTAGTCATAGAAGCCCTAGCTTGTCTTCTTCGAACGTCCGAGTCTGAGTTCTTCACACGTCCGAAGATACTCAAAGGATGTCGGACGTCCGATACTCTCCTTTTGTGCGTCCGACATCTTCCTCAGCACTCTTCATCCTTTTTTATCTTCTTTTTTCCTTTAACTCCACAAATCTGTTTGGTGTCATTTCTGAAAAGGGTCTCTACAAAAAGTATTAGTAACATCCATTTGTTTTGTAATCATCAAAAGATATGAATTGAGATAAACAATCTCTCCCTTTTTGATGATGACAAAACATTTGGATAGAGCAAAAATATATGAACTGGGATATAACAACTCCCCCTAACGAAGTGCATGAGTATACAGGAAGAAACGCAATCTACACCATCAGTGCTAATCCAACGCAACTCCCCCTGAAACTGACTCCCCCTAACTAGTTACTCCACATCATCAGTGCCAATCCAATTCTCCCCCTTTTTGTTATCACAAAATTGAGTATCAGTTTTGGTACCAGCAATATCAGATAACATCAGTACGATCCATCAGAAACATTAACAGTGTTTAGCACAATTTGGAATCAAAAGAAACACATTCATAACAAACACATTCATTCAGCAGATTCCAAAACACACAACCATTCATAACAAACATTCATAACAAAAAGTATCCAGTTGTACAGACCAGGTGTTCAACACTTAGTACAAAAGTGCAATGCAAAAGATGAACTATAGACCTAGATAAAGGTGCAGTGACCTAGTAGTGCCTAAATGGTGATTTTAGATGATCCAGACCTCCTCCTGGCCAGATGAAATTGTTCAGGATCCTCTTCTTCGTCAGTTTCTTCATCATCATCTTCATATGCTTCCTCAGTTGCAGGAGCCTTGCCTTTATCCTTGGGCTGAGAACTGGAAGCTGGTGTGGTCTCAGTACCAGTAGTTGGCCCTGTGGGCTCAGGTCTTGGCTCATTTGCATTATTCTCAGGTATTAGAGGGATAAGAAGGTTTTTTTTTCAATGAAGGAGGATTGTTGGGCAGGGGTCATGGTCATCATGAGACCATCTTCAATAAGCAAGACATGCTGTTTGAGGTCTTTAAGCAAGGAAATGACTTCAGAATTGGATGCGAAGGACCTGCTGGCAGACTTTCTAGGATGAATGGTGAAAGGAGAGACAAAGTCTGACTGATCATGAGGAGTCCTAGGAGTGACAGGGGTTTCATGAAAATTTTTCCTTCTAGACTCAGCCACAGTCTCCTTATAGCACCAATGGCCTTCAAAAAATTTTAAATTCTTTCGTTCAAAGTAAGCTTTTGAGAAAACTGATGAAGCACTGTCTTTGGGAGATTTTCCAGAAAAAGATATTTCAAAATGGGTAAAGATAGGGGTCAAGAATCTGCCATAAGAGAGCTTCCTACGACTGTCAGTGCTAATTTTGAGCAAAAACTTGCATATTACAAATCCAAAGTCAATGCGAATTTTTTCAACAAAGCAGTAGAAAAGATAGAGTTTCATTTTGTTTGCATCTGTTCTGTGGCCATCAGTTGGCACCAACAGATTCGAAATGATGGTAAAGATGATCAGATTCTGAGGATTGAGATCATCCAGTCTTGCCTCAGCAGGAGTATTGAATTTGGTTTGAAAATAGGTCATGAGTTTAGCATTGTAAAAATGATGGTAGGTAGAAGGAAATTCCTCATACGAAAAGAAATTTATAATTTTTCCTTTGAAACCGGTTCAATACTAGTTTTCAGAATGGAATTCACAATGTCAGGAGTTAACATGATGTCTACAGAGTTGACCCTAGAGATGAGTTCAGTGTGAGATTTACCCTTTCTAAAGTTAGCAAAGAATTGATAAAGCATGTCAGGGTAAAAGACATTAGGAATGGTCAGAAGATGAGCCCATTTCTGGAATTCAAACAGTTTAATAACGGGTTCAAGATCAAGCTTACGAAATTCATAGGGAAGGATGAGCCTTTGGGTGATAAACCCTTTTTGAGAGACTAACTCAAATCTGTCTCTGGCTTCATCATCAATGAATTTTGGAAGAGGAGTGGGTTCTTCTACTGGCTGAGACACAGGAGCCTTTCCAGAACGTTTCCTATTTGAGGTTTGTGTGGCAGATACCCCTACATTTTGAGCCTCAGTCCTAGTCCTTGGAGACTTCCTGGTGGAGGGTTCAGGTGTTTGCTGACTCTCAGTAATGTTTCCTTCATTCTGCTGATCAACAGAGGGATCAGCAGATTGCTTTTTCTTGGATTGGGGAGTGCTTTTCCTCTTTGCAGTCCTCTTTCTTTTAGCAAACGACCTTGTGACAGTTTCATCACCCTGGGTAGCCTGCTCTATTTCCTCATTTCCACCAACAATGTTCCCTCCAGAGTTCTGCCCTTCAATCTGCTCATCAGATGATTCAGCAGTTGGAGTAACCAATTTTCTTTGGACAGTTTGCTTCACTTTACCACTACGGGTCACAATCTTCTTTTTAGGTGCCACAGGAGGTGGTTCCACAATCTCAATGTCTTCATCCCTAAGCCTAAAGGACCGTCCGGCACTAGTAGATCCTCATCTGATTCTAACCATGATGCAATGTGGATATGATTTTTTATGCAGAATGTGGTGTATAGAGGAAGAGTGTAGTAAGAGCCGACTAGAGTGCACTATAAAGCCGCAAGGAGAAGGTTGTGTGAAGTTAGGGTTTCGTATGTAAATTGGGAGTTTTGGGGTAGTTGGGGGTTAGGAGTGATTTTTATGAGTGGTTAATGTGCAATAGAGGTGTAATGGAGTTGGTTGAGTCAATTTCTCGGAACTTGGTTTGAGGAGAGAGGGATTTGAATTTCAAATATTAGTGGAAACTGAAAGGTTGCGTCCGATACTTATGAAAGAAAGTGAACTGAGAAGGATGGGTAACTGCCTTATAGGACACAATTTTTGAGTGTCGGACGTCCGAACGAAGTGAAGCGTCCGACACAACCGTCCGAACCAGGGTTTTTCTGAAACTGGACGAAGAACACTGTCGGACATCCGTTCCAATTCATCGGACGTCCGATAAAGATTGACTTAGAAACAAAACTTAGAATATTTTTTCTGAAACGCCCAATTTTGTTCTCAAGGACACAAATTGATCCAACGGAAGAGCTTTTGTGAGGATATCAGCGATCTGTTCTTTAGAACACACAAACTCAACACGGATTACCCCCTTGGAGACAAGATCGCGAATGAAATGATGCTTTATATCAATGTGCTTAGTCCTAGAGTGCTGAATGTTTTTGTTAGATTGATTGCACTAGTGTTGTCACAGTACATGGGTACACATTCATATACTAAACCAAAGTCATTCAATGTGTTTTTCATCCATAACAATTGAGCACAGCAAGCACCAGCAACAACATATTCAGCTTCAGTAGTGGACAATGAAATAGCATTTTGTTTTTTACTAAACCAAGATACCAAGCAGTTCCCAAGAAAGTTGCATATACCAGTAGTACTTTTTCTATCTATCTTACAACCACCGAAGTCAGCATCAGAGAATCCACATAAAGGAAGTTCATGACATTTTGGATACCACAAGCCAAAATTTAAGGTTCCTTTAAGATATCTCAAGATTCTTTTTACCGCATTCAAGTGTGATTCCTTTGGAAAGGATTGAAATCGAGCACATAAGCACACAGCAAACATGATGTCAGGCCTACTAGCAGTTAAATAAAGTAAACTTCCAATCATACCTCTATACTTCTTTTCCTCAACTTTTGTACCTTCTTCATCTTTGTCAAATTTGGTAGATGTGCACATAGGTGTTCCAACAGGCTTTGAATCCTCCATTCCGAATCTTTTCAGCAACTCCTTGGTGTATTTTGTTTGATTTATAAATGTTCCATCTTGGGTTTGAATCACTTGGAGTCCAAGGAAGAAGTTCAGTTCTCCCATCATGCTCATTTCAAATTCTTTTTGCATGATGATGGAAAAGTCCTTGCACAATTTCTCATTAGTAGCACCAAATATGATATCATCCACATATATTTGCACAATTAAAATATCTCGTGAGCTTTGTTTTGTAAAAAGTGAAGTATCTAGAATGCCCTTTTTAAAATCATTTTCAATCAAAAAATCACTCAGACATTCATACCATGCTCTAGGAGCTTGCTTTAATCCGTATAAGGCTTTTGAGGCTTTTGAGAGTTTAAAAACGTGATCTGGATAAGATTCATTTTCAAAATCAGGAGATTGGTCAACATAGACTTCTTGATCTATAAAACCATTTAAGAAAGCACTCTTAACATCCATCTGAAATAATTTAAAATTCTTGAAACATGCAAATGTTAGAAACATTCTTATGGACTCCAGCCTGGCTACAGGTGCAAAAGACTCATCAAAGTCTATTCCCTCTTCTTGAGTGTATCCCTTAGCCACCAGCCTGACTTTATTTCTAACAACCTCCCATTTATCATTCATTTTGTTTCTAAAAACCCACTTTGTACCAATGATAGGATGACCTTGTGGTCTGGCAACCAGGGTCCAAACCTTGTTTCTTTCAATTTGGATTAACTTTTCTTCCATAGCTAAAATCCAGTGCTCATCATTCAATGCATCAACAACATTTTTAGGTTCAATATGTGATACGAAAGCAAGATTATCTACTAGGTGTCTAGAGGAACGAGTTCTGACCTTTTCAGATGGATCACCAATTATGAGCTCCCTGAGATGGTTATGAACAAATTTTCAGGTTCTTGAAAGATCATTAGGAGTAGTGGTATCTCTGTCATTCACTTCTCCAGCTAGACTGACCTGAGTATCAGCATCATTTAAATCAGTTTCTGGTTAAGCAGAGTCAAGATCAGTGATTGCTAACTTCTTTAGTTTTTCTTGAACACCTGTATCATCATCTTCACCACAACTCATAGAAATGTCACCATTAGATTCATCAAAAGTAACGTGTATCGCCTCCTCTATAATCAGTGTTCTACGATTATAAACTCTGAAACCTCTTTTATTTTCACAATATCCCAAGAAAATTCCCTCATCAGATTTCTTGTCAAACTTTTCAAGATGTTCCTTGATATTCAAAATGAAACATTTACAACCAAATACTTTGAAGTAACCAACAACAGGCTTTTTATCAAACATGAGCTCATAGGAGGTTTTGTTCAAAATTGGTTTTAGGAGAACTCTGTTCATGGTATAACAGGCTGTGTTTACGGCTTCAGCCCAAAAATATTTTGGTAAATTGCATTCACTAAGCATGGTTCTAGCAGCCTCTTGGAGAGTTCTATTTTTTCTTTCTACAACTCTATTTTGTTGAGGGACTCTAGCAATAGAAAATTCATGAGTAATGCCATTATGATAACAAAATTCTGGAAAATCACAGAACTTGAATTCTGTCCCATTATCACTTCTAATCCTGACAATTTTCAAGCCAAGCAGATTTTGCACTTTAGCAAATAATGAAGTAAAATTCTTAAAGGCATCATCTTTATGAGCAAGGAATATCACCCAAGTATATCTGGAATAATCATCAACAATCACAAAATAATATCTCTTACCACTAAGGCTTGTAGTTTGTGTAGGACCAAACAGGTCAAGGTGTAAAAGTTCAAGTGGTTTTGAAGTAGAAACACATTTTTTAGGTTTAAAAGATACCTTGACTTGTTTTCCAAATTGGCAAGCATCACAAATCCTGTCCTTTTCAAATCTGATTTTTGGGAGACCTCTAATAAGTTCCTTTTTAGAGATTTCTTTTAGCAAATCCATATTGAAGTGACACAGCCTTCTATGCCATAACCATGGGTCCTCATTTGCTCCTTTGAGACATTTGAGATAGGAGGAATCAATTTTTTCAAGAACAACTACATAAACATCATTAACTCTTTTTCCTTTGAAAACAATGTTGAACTTTGAGTCAAATATGAGACATTCAAGCTTTTTGAACAATACAAACAGATTCCTATCACACAACTGGCTAACACTTAATAAATTGTAGCTCGGATTGTCAACGAGAAGAACATTGTGGATAAAGTTTTGACCATTCTTACCAACATCACCAATACCAACAGTTTTGGCTTTGTTATCATCTTCAAACGTTACCTTTCCACTTGTTTTTTGCTTGAGTTTAATGAATTGTGATGCATCACCAGTCATATGTCTTGAACATCTACTATCAATGAATCATTTTGATTCTTTAGAAATGTTATCCTAGTTCACCTCTTCATCTCCAATGGCCATGAAAGCCACTTGAGCAGATTCCTCTTCTTCTTCAACTTCACCTTCAGAGTTGCAATCATTCCAGGTGATCTGGAAGTTGTTGAACTTTGATTTTCGTTCAACCTTGTTCTCCTTATTTTTTTTCATTGAACACTCATTTGCATAGTGTCCTGGTTGGCCACATTCGAAACACTTATCAGTCATCTTCTTGTTAAACTCCAGTTTCCCTCTGTTTCTGAAGTCATTAGACTGATTTGGAAATGAATTGCTGGTTCCGCCTTTCCTGAATCTTCTCTTGTTGAGAAATCTTTTGAAGCCTTTTGTGATGAGTGCAATATCACTATCATCACCTTCCAAATCATTTTCATCATGTGAGGCTGTTTCATCTTCGTCTTGTGAAGCTTTCAGAGCAATACTCTTTCTTCCTTTTGTGTCTTCTTCATCCTGCATCTTAGATTTAAGTTTCAGTTCGTAAGAAGTTAGAGAGTTAATCAGAGATTCAATGGATAAAGTATTTAGATCCTTGGCTTCCTCTATGGCAATCACTTTGCTTTTTCAGTCCTTTGATAGAGCATTCAGAATTTTTCTGTTCTTTTCACCTAGAGAGTACTCCTTCTCAAGCACCTCATTTGAATCTAATGCACTGTATAGAACGTTCATAGCCTTGGCATTTAGAGTGAGATGAGTTCTATCTTCAGCAGTCAGCTCACTTCTGGTTTTTTGTCTCGGCCTGTGAGTAGTTTCATCAATAATAGTTGCATCATATGGACCTCACTAACAATAAACCACAACTCAATATCAATAGATTGTAAGAATATAATCATCCTTTCCTTCCAACTCACATAGTTTGATCCATTGAACATTGGAGGTCTAGTGACAGATTGTCCTTCAAAAAATATAGCATTGTTGGTTGTCATCTTTACTCCAAAATCGATTGAGCTTAATCTCTAGGAGACCAAGCTCTGATACCAATTGTAAGGATCGAAAACAACCTAAGAGGGGGGTGAATTAGGTTTTCAAAAACCAGCTAAGATATAGGCCACTTTTTTAAGGCCTACCTTTCTTTTCTCAAAGACCACCCAATGGATCAGATTACAAGAGAGCACAGGTATTCGTGAGATGAAGAGCAGAACAGTTTATATAGAAAAGCGGTAAATGAAAATAGAGAAACAAACTAGGCTTCAAACACGACTGAGGTTTGAGCAGCACTTTTATATACCAAGTTACTTCAAGTTGAACAAACTTGCAACCAATATCTTGTGTATAAGGAAGGGATCACTTCCTTCTTGCCCCAAACCATACTTGGTCAAGCAAGGAAGTTTTACAAACACTCGAAAAACCCTCACTATGCTACACTATTGAAGAAGCTGTGTCACACTTGAAAAACTACAAGAAGATTGCACAAGCAAAGAGTACAAATGTTTCTTTTGAGTATTCTAACACTTGAATCACTCACGATCTGATGTAGACTTGATGTGCAAAGTTGTCCTGGGGTGGTTGAATTTGTTCTTTTTATAGGAGACCAAAAAATTCTTCAATTAATGCTGTCAACAGGTAGAAGGCAACTGAAGAGTCAACTAGCCGTTGGTGCTATCGGACGTCCGATATTTAGTTTTTATGCGTCCGAACGATATCAATGAGTTCTGGAAGTTTTCTTGAATCTCTTAGGACGTCCGATCCCTTATCATTATGCATCCGAGGGTAAGATGCACACTGGAAATTTCCTCTTCAATTCCTTCGGACGGCCGATGCGTCCAGAGTGTTGCGTCCGAAGTGCAGCAATGCTTGTCGGACGTCCGATACTCAGGTGTTGAGCGTCCAATCGTGATCAGTAGTCATAGAAGCCCTGGCTTGTCTTCTTCGGACGTCCGAGTCTGAGTTCTTCAGACGTCCGAAGATACTGAAAGGATGTCGGACGTCCGATACTCTCCTTTTGTGCGTCCGACATCTTCCTCAGCACTCTTCATCCTTTTTGATCTTCTTTTTTGCTTTAACTCCACAAACCTATTTGGTGTCATTTCTGAAAAGGGTCTCTACAAAAAGTATTAGTAACATCCATTTGTTTTGTAATCATCAAAAGATATGAATTGAGATAAACAAAGGAAAAATATTTTACACCAAACCAAATAGACCCTAAGTATTACTCTATTTCAACAGCAAGTAGCTTAACTAAAGTGGCGTTTGGTAAGAGAGTTCGGAATGGAGAATTGGAATAAACCCCATAATTGTTGTTTGGATTACTATTATCGAAATTGGGATTTTGGAATTATATCTAAACATTTGGAGTTCCCCAATTCTGTGAGAATTCGAATTTTTATTTTACTTACTTTTATTTCATCTTATTGGGTTATTTAATTATTTATTTATCCGTTTACTTCGAATAATTTATTTCATTTATTTCAAATCCATTTGTACTAAGAAAATGTCTCATTTATATTTTTAAAACGTTTCGTTAGCGAATTTAATTTTTCTGGAACTCATTTAGCGAGAAATAGTGCATGCATGCTTTTCGAGGTAAATTCGGTCTGAGAGTGCAGTAATTTTGAAGAATTAAGGATGATCATTAATAGACCAAGAAAAACTAATTGAGAGATTAGATGTGAGTGGGTTAAATTAAACTCAATTAGGAGCACTAATTGGCCAATTGCACACTAATCGGTCGTTGACTTTTGGGGCAATAAGACCACCTTTATGTCCATTCTTTCTTACACACTATCACATCACCACCTACCAACCAAAACCCTTCCTTCTTCCTCTTGCCTTGGCAGAACTTCCCCTCCCCATTTCCCCTCAAAAATTTCAGCTTTTGTCTTCCATTTTTGCTCCACAAAAGCTCTCCAGATTTGCTTATTGTCTTGGGTCTTCATACAAGCTTGGAAGAGGACTTGATCAATGAAGAAACTTGATAATTTAGAAGCTCAAATCCCTAGCGTTTACTCTTCATTTTGGGCAGCAAGGTAAACCTCCATGAAACCCTCAACTTTTCCTTTTCAATTCATAGTAGTAAGTTAGTAGTTAGTTTGTGATAGTAAGATAGTTGTTGGGTTGTTGATAGGTTCTCAAAAACCTTGACATTAGATAGTGGACTTGAGGTGACTTGATAGGTAGAGGTCTTGAGGATTTTGTGTGTTTAATAACTTGTTTGTTACTTGCTTTGATGAGATGCGGTTTAGTTCTAGTCGCAAAGTTGAAAAGAAAGCTAGAGGAATGAAAGTTGTATGCTAGCCGAAAATTTCTAGTTGTTCCTCTCTTGTTAATTTCAAAATTTTGATGTTATTTTGGTGCAATAATGCTTGTTACATGTTGGTGGTTATGTTTATTCTGGAAAAAGCCTACTAAGCATTTCGTTGGAACAACTAGAAATTTTCGGCTAGTCATCTGATAAAAAATTTTCCAGAATTCAACCTCACTTTAACCCTACTTAAACATAACCAAATGGAAAGCTTTTTGTAAGGTAATTCTAAGCCGGGATCACCAACTAATACTAATCTAATAGAATATAAAATACTAATAGAATAGAAGAATAGAAAAGAGCTGTATTTTCTGTATACTTTCCCCGGTTCCGTTGCTACCGCGGGCCGATCATCGGATTAGATAGATGTCCCTTCAACATAGGTCATCGAAAGGATCTCGGAGACCCATCAAAGTACGAAAGCCAGGATCTTTCAGAAAACGGATTCCTATTCGAAGAGTGCATAACCGCATGGATAAGCTCACACTAACCTATCAATTCTTGTCCAAAAATGCATATGAAAAGAATTTGACAAGTTTATCCTTGTCAAATTCCAAAAAACTTTCCATTTGGTTATGTTTAAGTAGGGTTAAAGTAAGGTTGAATTCTGGAAAATTTTTTATCAGATGACTCTAACTAGTGTTCACATTTTTTGTTATAACACTCTATCTGGGAGTTGAAATCGAGTGTCGTTTGTGGCATCCGAAACTAGATTCTGAGAACTTTCCATTGGTATAAAATGCACCCCCTAACTCGTTTCCTATGCACCGTAGTGAACTGGCAAAGATGACTAAAATTCCTCTCTGCTTGCATCCGAGAAACAGTTCTAACTGCAGTTTGTAGCTCAATTTCGTCTATCTTGCAAAATGAATTTTATGACAATTCTTCTACTGAATTGTAATATTTTGAATCTAGTTTTCAATGCCGCAAACCACACTAAATTTTGAGTTGTGTAGCTCTAGTTATGACCAGATTTTGAAACTCTGTCTAGTACATCAGAACTGGAATTTTGTAAAACAGGTCCTAAAAATCAGTTCTATCTTAGTGTAGAAAGGTCCGAATTGAGTTCCATTTGTTGCGTTTGAAACTAGGTTTGGAGTTTTAATTGTCGTATAAATTCAAGGGCTGATTCCATTTCTACAAATTTTGCCAAATTTTCAAATTTCACTGAATTTGCAAGCCTGTTTTGCTCTGTCCTGTCTAGAATAGTGTTTTTGAGTTAAAATTTGAATGATTTCAAATTAGAGTCTGAGAAAAGTGTCTTCTAGAAAGTTTTAGTGCTTTAAGTCTAGTTTCCAACGGTATAAAGTTTTCAATTTTTGGACTAACGGAACTCGAGATACAATTTTTTCAAATAGTTTCATTTTGAGCTGAGAATTTCTGATTTTCAAACAAATACACTTTTAAAGAACTTTCCACCTTTCTTTGCGATTATTGGACTGTTTTAGCTGTAATTTCATGGTCGAATATACGGTTCTTTTGTAACTTTAAACTTTCATTTAAATCTTGATTTCCGAAAGTTAAATCTCTCTTGATGCGTTTTCTTGGTCATATAACTCCCTTGGTTAATGGTACTTCTCTGGATACCCGAATTAGGGACTTCAACCCCTATTCTTATGGTCTCGATTTCCGTCAGTTTGAACTCCAAAAAGGGAGCATTTTGACTAGAGTAGTTCTTGGTGAATTTCAATAGTTTTATACTTGAACTTTGGAACCTTAGCCTTGACATTTACTATGAAAATGAGTGGAGTTTTGGATGAGTTTGACTCCATTAGTTCGGAAAAAATATGAACGCTCTTTATATTCTAAAGTTTAGACGTGAGATTTGAACTTTTGGGAGATGAAACCAATCTACCCCTTTTTCCTCAATTTTCGTGTCGAAAGTGAAAATGGTACTTTCTCTTGGATTGAGATTAACTTACCATGACTTCAATAAAAAATGACCTTTGAGCTCTTTTGAACATTATTCCAACGTTTTAACTAGAAAAGTTTCTTTAACTTGACTCGAATTTGTGACCTTGAGAGTGGTAGCGAGAAAATATTTTTCTTTTTAACCTTGGTCGAGCACCTAGATAATTGTAATTGTACATGTTTCAGGTGGTCACGAACACGCCGAAGAGTTCGTTTGTCTTCTCGCGTCACTCTTGTTTTGCCCTTAACTTGTGGTGAGTGTCAAGTGCATGTTAAATGCTTCTATGTTTGAAATGATATATGTACAAGTACTATACATGATACGTGAACTTGTCGAGATGAGAGTGTACTTTATCGCCCTCGTCCTCTCTCTCTCCTAATTACGTGATACTTGTTAAATGAATATATGTGATTTGTACTTGTATATGAATATGTTGAACTCGTGAGCATTGAGTAGAAGCATGTACCACACCCTATTGGGGTGGGAGGTGCCTCTCATACCAACTCAGTGCTATGATCGATTCTCTGATCGGAAGCATGTATCACACTCTGTTCGGGTGAGAGGTGCTTCTCATACCGACTTAGAGCCGTAAATAATTCTAAGTCGATTGGAGCGATGTCTCATCAACCACTCATACTTCTGGAGAGCACCCCAACCCATTGGCTAACCTCGTAACTCGAGCCAAAAATGGTTGAGAAGTTTGGTGAACCATGGAAAATATTATAGTTTGATCTTTTGAAATCTCGCTAGGCATACTTGAATAGTATCGCCTCTTTATACATGTTTGGTTCCGAATTAGAGTAGGTGTTAGGTGGATGGAGGAAGTAAGTGTAGCACTACAGTCGTGTTACTATTTGGGTTGACGAAGGGTCAACCCCAGATGGCTCAACTTGATCGGGATGTAGAAATACCTGGTGACAATTCCTGTCTCATCCTCGTGTGTTAAATTCCTATTTGTGCACTTGAATGAATTATCATGTTTAAAGTTGCAATTAAACACGTTAATTGATTGATTGGTGTTATGTGCTTGCTTGTTTATTTTCTTGGCCTCACTGAGCATTCGGTCATCCCATTAAATTTGTTTTCCTTAACAGGCTTTGGAGGTGGATTGGAGGATTTAGACTAGCAATTTGGCAGAAGCTAGTATATTTTTGTATGAACATTTGATGATGCTTAAAGTGTAATTTTGTTATTTTTGGTTGATAGATTGTAATGATAACTTTTAGCTTTGAAGTTATGGCTTGTATATTTGTAGGGCTTTTATTTAAGTTGATGGTTGTTTTGGTGGCTCTATATTAAGTTTGAACGAGTACGTGAGTCCTAACAAGAGTTGGGCAAGCATTCCGCTGATACCCTAGGGTTCCCCCTAGGGAGATGTGGGGGTGTCACAGTTGATATCAGAGCGATAGGTTTGAAATACCTGGAGTAGGGTTATGAGTTTTTAGTCGTGAACTTTGGTTATAGAAACCCGTGGTATACCTTAAGTTAAATTTTTAAATGGTACCAGTGAATGTAAGGATCTAACCTTTAGCTGTAGGTTATTTGTAGGATATGGATAGTAGCAGTGATGATGATAGTGTTGAGGGACCTCTCCCCGTGATCCCGTATCGCATGGTTGGTGGCGGCCCCATTTTACGATACTCACCTGCTAAGCGGGGTAGGTCATGCCAATGCCGAGCGAAATACTCTTATCCTAACCATTTGGTGTTAGGAGTAGCTAAGGAACGGAGGCACTTGGCTCGTGACCTCCGGATAGTACTAGAGGAAAGAGAGGAGATGGAGGCTACTATAGAGGCCCAGGCTGTCCAGATCCAAGAGTTAGAGGGTAGAGTACTAGAGGAGCGTCAGAGAGCTGACGCCTCCCGTGCACAGTTTCAGGAGACCGAGGGGCGCCTTATCCGAGTTGTCCAGGAGGCGGAGGCCGGCGTGGACGGTATTATGGCCGAGTGTGTGGCCCTGACGGAGCCGATGGAGGAGGACCCTTCTGAGACTGTAGGATCTTCTAGTTCGGTCCACCTGTATTAGAAACCTTTTGACCTTTTGACTTTTTTTCAGGACTTAGTAGGGGTGAATCTCGCTGTGAGGCCTTTTGTATTTTGTGCATGTACCCCTGCATTTTGAGGCACTTAGATGCCTATATCCTGTATTTGATATTAGTAACTCATTGTATACACTCTTAACATATGATATGAGTTCTAGGTTATGTAAATATCTGTGCTTGGATTTTAAAGTGTTCTTGCAACGTGTACATGTTTTTCAATTTATATGCTTATATTTTTTTTCTTTTATTATGTGTTTAGAATCTTATTATATGAATCGGCGAGGACGTGGACGGGGGCGTGGGTGTGAGATTCGGCAACCCCGCACTCCCGAGAGAGATGAGGGATCTGCGACTGGACCAAACCAAAACCCTAGAAATGAAGAGAGTGACCAAGTGGCTATAACCATTAACCGCATAACTGATGTTCTCGAACGTTTAGCTGAGCGCCAAGGCCTTGAACTAGTTAACCAACCTAGGAATCAAGAAAGTGGTGAAGATAGAGCCTTAGAGCGATTCTTGAAGTTCGTTCCACCTAGGTTTCATGGAGGGTCTGATCCCGAGATAGCGGAGAATTGGTTGGAAATGATGGTGGAGATTTTTTGTTGCCTTAGATTATGCTGAGGAGAGGCAAGTGAACTTTGCCGTTTTTCAGTTTGAGAGAGTAGCCCGCTCGTGGTAGAACGTTGTTAGGGCAAAATGGGAAAGAGAACAAATCTTCTGGACTTAGGCCAACTTTGAGAAAGAGTTTAATGTCAAGTTCTTCCTGCCAATGATACAAGAAAAAAGGGAGGACAACTTTATTAAGTTGAAGTAAGGGTTACTAAGTGTGGCCGAGTATGAGGAGCGGTTCACTAAACTTTTCAAATTTGCCCCTGAATTAGTAATCACGGAGCGCAAAAGGATAAGAAAGTTTATTCCAGGGTTAAATGTAGAAATTCAAGAATCTCTAGCAGCCGCCCAGATCACCACTTGTACGGATGTTTTGGATAAGGTATAGAGGGTAGAAAATACTAAGTCTCAATCTAAAGTTTTTCATGCTAGAAAGAGGGGTAAACCAAGCGATACCCCTGGACAGTTCGAGAAATCTACCCAACTTCTTAAATTTTGGAGGAGTGAGGATGCTCGAAAATCCAAACGAACTCCATCAAGGGGAGCCCCGCCAAAAAAAAATCAGAGTAGGTGAGATCAGCAAAAAGGAAATTCTCAAACTGGTCAAGCCGTGACTCCTCACGTAACTTGTGGATATTGTAGCAAGTTTAACTACACCGAGGTCGAGTGTTGGAGAAAGCAAGGAAAATATCTGAGGTGCGGTAATGCCGAGTATAAGTTTTTGAATTGCCCTAGCGCTTCTAAGGGAGGAGGAAATTCTCAACAGCCTATTAGGTCCACTGCAAAGCAGTGGAGTTCCAGAGGGAGTGGTTAATGCTAATGACTGTAAGAGGGATCCAGGTTGTGAAAATTTTACGAGTGGGGATGGATCTGACTCCACTCGAAGGATAGGGGTTGTAATTTTATCCTAATTTAGACTGGCACTTTTAGAAGTTGTAATCTTTTGTATAGGGGATAAAGTTCTTTTGGTGTTTTGTACATTTGCGACTTAGCACATTTTCTTGTGATTTTGTTTGTCTCCCCTTTCTTTTGAAATGATTTGACGAGGTTATCCTCACTCGATGTAACTATTATGATCTTTTATGACACATAAAGAATTACTTTGCGTTAATTGATTTTACGGCTTATATGTATATTTAATTTATTGTTCCACACCTTTAGACCTGTGATAAGATCATGAACGGCACCTGAGATTAGTTTTGAAAATGCCGAGAGAGCACCAACTTTTGTTAAGTTCAATAAGTGTGAGTTTTGAATGAGAGAAGTAAGACTTGATGAGAATTTGTCCTATGAAGAAATGCCAAAAAGTGAAGGAGTTAAGACGCAAGCAAATCCCTCTAGTGAAGGTTTTATGGAGAAATCATGGAGTGGAGGAAACGACTTGGAAAGTAGAAGAGGAGAATCAAAAGAAGTACCCAGAATTGTTCCTAAATCAAGGCATGAATTTCGAGAACGAAATTCTTTTAAGGGGGGAAGGATGTGAGGATCCGAATTTTTATTTTACTTACTTTTATTTCATTTTACTGGCTTATTTAACCATTTATTTATCTGTTTATTCCGAATAATTTATTTCATTCATTTCAAATCCATTTGTATGCAAAAATGTCTCATTTATATTTTTAAAATGTTTCGTTAGCGAATTTAATTTTTCTTCTACACGTTTAGCAAGAAATAGTGCATGCAAATTTTTCGAGATAAATTCGATCCAAGAGTGCAATAATCTTAGAGAATTAACGATGATCATTAGTAGACTAAGGAAAACTAATTGAAAGATTAGATGTGAGTGAGTTAAATTAATCTCAATTAGGAGTACTAATTGCACACTAATCAATTATTGGCTTTTGGGGTACTAAGACCACCTTTATGTCCATTCATTTTTACACACTATCACATCACCACCTACCAACCAAAACCCTTCCTTCTTTCTCTTGCCTTGGCAGAACTTCCCCTCCCTATTTCCCCTCAAAAATTTCAGCTTTTGTCTTCCATTTTTGCTCCACAAAAGCTCTCCAAATTTGCTTCTTGTCTTGGGTCTTCATACAAGCTTGGAAGAGGACTTGATCAAGGAAGAAACTTGTTGATTTAGAAGGTCAAATCTCTAGTGTTTACTCTTCATTTTGGGCAGCAAGGTAAACCTCCATGAAACCTCAACTTTTCCTCTTCAATTCATAGTAGTAAGTTAGTAGTTAGTTAGTGATAGCAAGATAGTTGTTGGGTTGTTGATGGGTTCTCAAAAACCTTGACATTAGGTAGTGGACTTAAGGTGGCTTGATAGGTAGAGGCCTTGAGGATTTTGTGTGTTTAATTGCTTGTTAGTTACTTGCTTTGATGAAATATGGTTTAGTTCTAGTTGCAAAGTTGAAAAGAAAGTTAGAGGAATGAAAGTTGTATGCTAGCCGAAAATTTCTGGTTGTTCCTCTCTTGTTAATTTCGAAATTTTGATGTTATTTTGGTGCAATAATGGTTCATATATGTTGGTGGTTATGTGTATGAATTACCTTCCAAAAAGATTTCCATTTGGTTGTGTTTAAGTAGGGTTAAAGTGAGGTTGAATTCTGGAAAATTTCTGATCAGATGACCCCAAATAGTGTTCAAGTTTTTGGTTATAACTCTATATCTGGGAGCCGAAATCGAGTACCGTTTGTGGCATCCGAAACTAGACACCGAGACTTTCCGTTGGTTGGTATAAAATGGACCCCCTAACTTGTTTCCTATGAGCCGTAGTGAACCGGCAAAGATGACTAAAATTCCTCTCTGCTTGCATTCATGAAACAGTTCTAGCTGCAGTTTGTAGCTCAATTTTGTCTATCTTGCAAAATGAATTTTATGACAGTTCCTTCTAGTGAATTGTACTATTTTGAATCTAGTTTTCAACTCCGCAAACCACACTAAATTTCAAGTTCTGTAGCTCTAGTTATGATTAGATTTTGAAACTCTGTCCAGTACGTCAGAACTGGAATTTCGTAAAACCGGTCCTAAAAATCAGTTTTCTTAGAACTATTGTATCTTGGTGTAGAAAGGTCTGAATTGAGTTCCATTTATTGCGTTTGAAACTAGGTTTGGAGTTTTAATTGTGTTATAAATTTCAAGGGCTGATTCCATTTCTACGAAATTTACCAAATTTCCAAACTTCACTGAATTTGCAAGCCTGTTTTGCTTTGTCCTGTCTAGAACAGTGACTTTGAACTAAAATTTGAATGACTTTGAATTGGATTCTGGGAAAAGTTCTTCTAAAAAGTTTTAGTGCTTTATGTCTAGTTTCCAACGGTATCAAGTTTTCAATTTTTGGACTTACGGAACTCGAAATACGATTTTTCCAAATAGTGTCACTTTGAGCTGGGAATTTCTAATTTTCAAACAAATACACTTTTAAAGAACTTTCCACCTTCCTTTGCGATTATTGGACTGTTTTAGGTGTAATTGCATGGTCGAATACACGGTTGCTTTGGGAGTTTAAACTTTCATTTAAATCTTGATTTTCGAAGGTTAAACCTCTCTTGATAGGTTTTCTTGGTCATATGACGCCTTGGTTAATGGTACTTCTCTGCATACCCGAATTAGGGACTTCAACCCCTATTTTTATGGCCTCGATTTCCGTCAGTTTGAACTCCCAAAAAGGGAGCATTTGACTAGAGTAGTTCTTGGTGAATTTCAATAGTTTTATACTTGAACTTTGGAACCTTAGCCTTGACATTTACTATGAAAATGAGTGGAGTTTTGGATGAGTTTGACTCCATTAGTTTGGAAAAAATATGAACGCTCTTTATATTCTAAAGTTTAGACGTGAGATTTGAACTTTTGGGAGATGAAAACCATCTACCCTTTTTTTCTCGATTTTCGTGTCGAAAGTAAAAATGGTACTTTCTCTTGGATTGAGATTTACTTACCACGACTTCAATAAAAAATGACCTTTGAGCTCTCTTGAGCATTATTCCAACGTTTTAACTAGAAAAGTTTCTTTAACTTGACTCGAACTTGTGACCTTAAGAGTGGGTAGTGAGGAAATATTTTTCTTCTTAACCTTGGTCGAGCACCTAGATAATTGTGATTGTACATGTCTCAGGTGGTCACGAACACGCCGAAGAGTTCATTTGACTTCTCGTTTCACTCTTGTTTTGCCCTCGACTTGTGGTGAGTGTCAAGTGCATGTTAAATACTTGGGTTAAATACCAAAAACCTCCATGTGGTTTGCCTAATGTTCACTTTACCTCCATATGGTTTGGAAACCTACAATTTGACTCCCTGTCGTTTCAACTAAAGTAAAAGTCTAACGGAAAACATCTAAACTAACGTCTAAAAGGAAAATGTCAAAATTGCCCCTCTATAAGGGTTTTGGGTTAAGTACCAAAAACCCCCCTGTGGTTTGTCAAATGTACACTTTACCTCCCTATGGTTTGAAAATATACAATTTAACTCCCTGTCGTTTCACCTAAAGTGAAAATCTAACAAAATTTCCGTTAAAAACACTTTAGTTGAAACGACAGGGAGTCAAATTATAGGTTTTCAAACCATAGGGAGGTAAAGTGAACATTAGGCAAACCACAGAAGGGTTTTTGGTATTTAACCCTTTTTCAAATCATGTTGCTGCTAAAACATAGAGCCATCTCTGCCTGCTTTCCTTTGCATTTCATTTGACCATCTTTGGGTTTATGCCTGAGTTCTGTCGTGCGAAAAAGATGAAGTTCTATGTTTGTTGGGGCTGATAAACCCGTAGGTTGGGCCTGGGTTTGGGAGAATAGAAGTGCCGGGTTCATTACATGAACTTTTTCTTTGTGTACGCCTGTTTTGTGTCCTGTCTTCGTTATTTCATCTCTGGTTCTGTGTGGAGACCCGTTGGGCAACTTGTTTTGGCCTTTCAAGTACATGAAACAAAAGGAGTTTTCGCTGTTTTCTTGCATTTCTTTGCACATTTTGCTCCAGAATTTCTGTTTGACAAACACTAGTTGACTGAGTTGATGTTGGCGAATCATGTTAGAAGATTAGGATGGTGTCACTTGTTTAGAATCTCAAGTTATGTTTCTGTTTGACACAAGTTGCAGAAACCTACGCATGACTTCTGCTACAATGAGCTTAAAGCTCTTGGTCCTGTTGCAGCAACATGGGTCAAATTTTTGCTGTTTTCTTTTTTCCGCTGGTCTAAATTTTGCAGTTTACGATTTCATTTGGATTTTTGGCTAAGTGCATCTTGGACATGTCGGCTGCAAGTTACATTTTTTCTGTTGAGAATTGCATCTCCTGCCATAGTAGTGAACCAAATCTGGAAAATTGCAGCAAGCTTTGATTGCAGAATGTTTCTTTGTTGCCTTGCATGAACTCCTTTATGAATTAACAATAGTTTTCCTTCTATGACTTTGTTTGCTTGGATTATGGTAGTTGTGCAGTTGTTAGTTAGTTCAAAGCTAGGAAGATTGATTAAGAATTTATCTAATCTATTCTTGGTTGCCGAGACTTCAAAGTTTAGGAAGCAAATTGAAAAAGCTTGTTGCACTCTTTCTTCTTTTGCTGTTTTGGTCTTCATTCCACCCTTGATGATCAGCTCCCTTTCTTGATTCAATCATGTAATGAAGCTGCATGTTTAGTGGATGATGGATAGGTAGGATTTTGGTGTTGAATAAATCTGGTTTGCATGATTGAAATGGAAAGAAAAGCTGCGGCTGGAAAAATCTGCTGAATGAATGAGCTTCCTTCTGTCTTTGCATAAGTTTTCTTCTATATTTGAGTTTGTTTGAATTCTGAATGTGTGTGTTATGATGTTTAGATTAACTTTGAATGTTTGGTTGAAAGATTTTTTATCAAAATGAGTGTTGAGGTTGATATCTGCTTGTGAGAATGCAAGTTGCGATGGTTTCTTGGCTGCAGAAATATTTGTTTTGGTTGCAGAATGTTTGCTCACGTAGCTTGCATGAACCTGCATGGAAATTGTTTCAAAATTGCCTTTGAACCCCCCAAGTCCCCCCTTAGCTTACTATGGCCCAAGTAATTTGAATACTTAATCAATTTAATCCCTCAAGCTTCTCCATGTTCCACAAAAGCCCAAGCATGTTCTCATTTCTTTACAAATAGGTCCTAAGGTGGGTGTACTTTGAGTCATCATTTGGCCTTTCATTGTTTTTTGGGATTTTTGAAGCTCTTAAATTTTTCAATTGGTTTTATTTGGTTGATTAATGGTGGCTATTGAGTTTTCAAAATGCATGTTTAAATCATTCATGGACCCTTGTTCATTCTTGGACCTTCAAAATTCCATAATGTTTGCTTGGATCTTGTTATTTACTTGGGGAACTTTTTGTGTTTTTAAAAGTTTCAATTAGGTTCAAATGTTTAAGTAGTGCTTGCTTTTGGGTCTTTAGTAGATGTTATGCTTGGGGATTGGATGATCATGCTTTTTGCCTTGGTCTTTAAGTAGTTTTGACTTCATTGAGTTGCAATTGGGGGAAAATTTGATGATTTGGTGGATTCAAATTGTTTAGTTTATATCTTATCACTAAATTGGTGCATTAATCTTTTGTTTTTGGTGATTTTAGCCTAAGTTAGTCTTTTCTTGTGTGACTCTAGCCAAGTTGAGTTTGTTTACTTCCTTAGTATCACCAACGGGGAGGTATAATCTCTTTTACCCCTTTTGTTTCTCTCCTATGTGGACTAATGTGCTAATTGAAATTTGCATGTCTACTTGCTTTCCTAGCCTCTCCTTATTTCCTTTCAGTTATTTCATTTACTTTTGATTTTTATTAATGGGGTATGTGTACACCTCTTGGCTTGTAATAGATAGGGCGTAGCAAGTAATTTGGTCCATTTTCCCTTTCCCTTTTGTTTTAGTTAGCAAATGTAATGGTTGCATGCCTATGTGTTATATGTTAAATGCTTTATTAGGATTTTGCATCTAGTCAAGCATGCTAAGTGTTATGTGCTACGTGTTTATAAGTGATTCGCATGTCTACTCGCTTTTTATAGTGTGGATGAATGGAATGAATGAATGTACGTCACCACACTAGTCCAACGCTAGTTGTGGCTTCTTTTATCGTTCCTGTGACAGCCCCACCTTCCCCTAAGGCGAACCAAAGGGGTTAGCGGACTGCCTGCCCAGCTCTCGCCAGGACTAACGGTACGGTTTACGTCAATCTAAAACGTTCCGGAACATAACATCGCGCGCAAACAAGTCAAAACACAAAATAAAATAAAATAAAATAAAATGAAAACCGAAGCCGAAATTTATCTAAACCATAGCCAAGCATATATGTACAATGGAAATCAACATTTACAACCATAATGGCATGCCAAAACCATTCATTAAGGAGTACACATTCGATTTGCCTATCAAAAGGAAATGAACCCGTTATACATTAGGGTTTCACTTCAAGAGCTATACAAAAGACATTTACAAGCTCAGTATGGCAATTGACTATCCAGTCCATTTTCAAAAGCAATTATATCCCTGTAAGGAAAACAAATAACACGAAATGAGCCAAAGCCCAGTGGTATACCACCCAATAAGCAATCAAAGTCATATAAGAATGAACCTTCATTTAAAGTGCACAAATAAGCAATGAAGCAAAACGGTAAAAGGATACGGTCGGCTCTCAAGAGCCCATTTCCACGCTTGCAATCTTGAACCAACCTCATTGACTCTCCGTCAATGTTAAAATACCAAACCGTAGACAACTCTTTACTTCCATTCCTTCCACCCAACATACCCCAACCGGGCCCGCACTCCATTTCAGTAGCTTTTGGTAATACTCGAGTTTACCGGAACCAAGGGTCTCATTACCACAAGGTTCCCCAGTACAGTCCCCGTGGCATGATAATTTTCACGACCAAGCCCTCGCCGGCTCGATCCAATTAACTACCACACGGGGTTGAGCTCATAAATGCAGTAAAGCCATTGGATACTCGTCTAACGACACCAAATCAGTTTCCATGAATGGAATGCAGTATCTCATATATCCAGTGCAGTATTTCAGTAAAACACAATCACTAGCCATGAATAAAATCACAAGGGGTGAGGGCGATCAAGTACACCCTCACCTCAATCATTTCCAATAACCAAGTAAGCCTTCAAGGCATCAAATACACATAGCACAAAGCCACATTATAACAAGTAAGTGAGTAGTATACTCACAAAGCAAGTAAGTGGTATTTCATGTACCACGATCACCAAGCCGTCATGCACTACCTTCACGCCTTAGAATCATGCAACACATACAATAAGACTCCATGCCGAGCCATAAACAACACCAATTCACAACCCCAATAGGGTTCTATAAACATATACAAGCATGATAGCAAACCAGAAATTAAGAAAGGGCTTTAACTTAAGCCTTGATAAGAAAACCGGTTTTGACGTCATAATGCGGTAATGGCACAACTCTCACTACAATTATCGGTTGGGGGTGTAAGACCCACCGTTTCGAAGCTATGGAACAGGGCTACAATAATGTAGAAGACCACTCAATCCAGTTCCTAACACAACTAGGTCAAATATACGAAATACTATACCAGAATTCCCAAAACAGGTTTGCAAAACGCAGAAAACTGTAATCGGTATATCTCAGTCCATACAAGTCCAAATGCCGAAATTCCAAAGGCATAAGTTAGCTAAGTCATCCATCCACATTTCATCAGAAGACACCAACTCCAAAATCCAAACCAAAACCAGTCAAAATGGCCAAATACAAACTCAGTTTTCGCATTCTGATCAAAGCAGAACAGCTACAGTAATTTCGTCATAACTCACTCTACACTAATCCAAATGCCCTGAAATTTTACAGGCACCTTATACACATCAATACCTACAACTTTCATGTTTTGAGAAAAGTCCAATTCGGCCTCTAACCCAGTGATCTAAAACCGGACAGAATTGTGGTTCAAGAACCCTAACTTTTCAAATTTCACACCAAATCCAAAATTGATTGCATTTAACCACAATTCACACTCACTAGAGTCATTTCCAACCATTACAATTCATCATACAAGCCCCCAACATCAAGATCATATTAAACCAGAAAAAATCCCAATAAAATAAAAACTTCACCAAAACTCTTCAAATCAAGAAATAAATCACATTTTCACACACTCATGCCACTTCTAAGCATCATATAACCATCATTAAAGGTAGTAGGGTGTTTCAAGCTTCACTTACCAAGAAACAGGAGAGAGGAAGATGTGGAGCACCTTAGTCCTTCAAACAAAGTTCACCAAACAACTTGCTAGCACTAGAAGGAAAGTTTTTATGGAGTGAAATCTTGTTTATGGCCTTGATTGAGATGATTTGCTAGTAGAAACTTGAAGATTGGAGAAGTTTTCCTTCTTGCAAGAGTGAGAGAGAGAGCCGGCCAAACAAGAGAGAAAAATGGTGATTTTTTGGTGAATTTTGGATATTTAATCCCTTGGTCAAATAAGTCAAGACAATGAATAGTAATTCTTAAAAGTTGAACCAATAAGAAAATGACACGTGGCACCTTATTAAATGCATTCCTATCCTTCTTTTCTCTCTCACATCAATCACTTCACACACTCTACTTATCCCTTAACACCCGATAAATTTTACACAGTATCCGAAACTTAACCTTATTGGCCGAATTTTTCCGAACTTTTCGCACTAGTGGGTCCCACGTCCACTATTTATTCTTAATTTTCTAAAATTTCACCAATGCTAGAAAAATCATCTTAAAACTATAATTGCTCATAAAATCCACTAAGAAAATATTTTTAAGCCAGAAAATGCAAAATTACGCAATTAAAGGGGAAATAAACCCTAGGAAAATATTAGGGTTTTTACGGGTTCTCACACTCTCCCCCCCCTTAAAAGAATTTCGTCCTCGAAATTTCTCACCTTAATTCCCGAAAAGGTTTGGGTATTTCTTTCGCATTTCCTCTTCCATTTCCCAAGTAGCTTCCTCCACTCCGTGGTTTCTCCATAACACTTTCACTAGCGGAATCTTCTTGTTTCTGAGCTCTTTGACTTTTCGATCGAGTACTTGGACTGGTTTCTCTTCATAAGCCAGTGATTCATCCACTTCGATATCCTCCGGTTGCAACACATGAGATGGGTCTGGATGATACTTCTTTAGCATCGAGACGTGAAAGACATCGTGGATTCGAGATAGACTGGATGGCAGTTCCAATCGATACGCGACCGCTCCAACCCTTTGAAGGATCTTGTAGGGTCCGACGTACCGCGGTTGAAGCTTCTTTCCTTTCCCCGTTGTAAGACTTCGTAAGGTTGTGATCTTAAGAAATACTTGATCTCCAACTTCAAATTCCAAATCCTTCCTTCGGTTATCCGCGTAGCTCTTTTGGCGACTCTGGGCGGTTTGAAGCCGTTGCTTTATCAACTTGACCTTCTCGTGAGCCTCTTCCATCCACGGAATAGTTGTCGGGTCTAGGGCTTTCTTTTCACCAACTTCGTCCCAGTAAATCGGTGAGCGGCACTTGCGTCCGTAGAGAGCTTCGTACGGAGCCATTTGAATTGACGAATGGAAGCTATTATTGTACGCAAACTCCACTAAGGTCATGTGCTGACCCCAATTGCCTCCGAAATCCAAGATGCACGTTCGCAGCATGTCCTCGAGAGTTTGAATTGTCCGTTCTGACTGACCATCCGTCTGAGGATGATAAGTAGTGCTCAAGTTGAGTTTCGTCCCCAGGGTTTCTTGAAACTTCTGCCAAAATCGCGATACAAACCGTGGATCCCGATCAGAGACAATGCTCACAGGCACGCCGTGTAACCTTACAATTTCATCCATGTACAATCGGGTCAATTTGTCCATTGAGTACTTCATGTTCACCGGCAAGAAATGGGCGCACTTGGTTAATCGATCAACGATCACCCAAACGGCATCGTGACCTCTTTGCGTCCTCGGTAAACCGGAAACGAAGTCCATGGTGATGTTATCCCACTTCCACTCGGGTATCTCCAAGGGTTGTAACAGACCCGATGGTTTTTGATGCTCTGCCTTCACTTGCTGGCAAATGAGACATTTCTGCACGTACTGCGCGATTTCCCTCTTCATATTATCCCACCAGTAAGTTCCCTTCAGGTCTTGATACATCTTGCTGCTACCCGGATGGATTGTATACTTAGACCTATGAGCTTCCTCCAGAATTTCTGCTTTCAATGACTCGTCCTTTGGTACTACAATTCGGTTCCGATACTTCAGAAGACCCTCAGGACTCAAATTGAAGTCCGTTGTTTCTCCCTTTTCCACTTTCTCTCTCCACTTCCGTACCATCAAATCCTCGCCTTGCGTCTCTTTTATACGTTCCAGTAGAGTGGAGGTCACCCTTACATTGCTAAATATCACCTTATGACTCCCAAGACAGGGTTTCCACTCACACACGGATTCTAGCAAATCCCACTCCTTAATCATTAGTCCTGCTACTTGCACCTTACGACTCAAGGCATCTGCTACCACATTTGCCTTTCCCGGATGGTAATTGATCGTACAGTCGTAATCTTCCAGAAATTCCATCCATCTTCGTTGCCTCATGTTCAGCTCCTTCTGGGAGAAAAGGTATCTAAGACTCTTGTGATCCGAAAACACTTCGAAGGTCACCCCATATAGGTAATGCCTCCACTTTTTCAAAGCAAACACAACTGCAGCTAATTCTAGATCGTGAGTCGGGTAGTTCTGCTCGTGAAGCTTCAATTTCCTAGAGGCAAAAGCAATCACATTCCGGTTCTGCATCAAAACGCATCCCAATCCTTCTCGCGACGCGTCTGCATATACTGCAAACCCGTCCACTCCATTTGGCAAGACCAGTACCGGAGCCATGGTCAATCTTCTCTTTAATTCCTGAAAACTTGTTTCGCATCGGCCGTTCCAAATAAACTGGCCATGCTTCTTTGTCAAGTCAGTTAAAGGTCCTGCCAGTTTGGAAAAATCTTTAATAAACCTTCGGTAATACCCAGCTAGCCCTAGAAAGCTACGAATTTCCGTGGGGGTTTCTGGCCTCTTCCAATTTGTCACGGCCTCAACCTTCGCCGGGTCCACCGAAATACCTTCGTGGGAAATCACGTGCCCTAGAAACGCTACTTTCTCCAACCAGAACTCGCATTTGCTAAACTTGGCATACAACTGATGCTCCCTCAACGTCTGCAACACCACTCTCAAATGCTCCTCATGCTCCTCGCGTGACTTAGAGTAGACCAAAATGTCGTCAATAAACACCACGACAAATCGGTCCAGGTAGGGTTTAAAAACCCTATGCATTAAGTCCATGAAGGCGGCGGGAGCATTAGTCAGTCCAAAGGGCATAACGGCGAACTCGTAATGCCCGTATCTTGAATTGAAAACAGTTTTCGGAATGTCCTCCTTCCTAATCAACAACTGGTAGTATCCCTGTCGGAGGTCCAACTTCGAGAAGACCACTGCTCCTTGCAGCTGGTCAAACAACTCGTCGATGTGGGGCAGTGGATACTTATTCTTGATCGTCACGTTGTTCAGCCCCCTATAGTCAATACACATCCTCAAAGTTCCATCCTTTTTCTTCACGAATAGAACAGGAGCTCCCCAAGGAGACTCACTCTCGTGAATGAATCCCCGCTCCAAAAGGTCTTGTAATTGCAACTTAAGCTCTTTAAGTTCTGCAGGCGCCATTCGGTAAGGGGTTTTGGAGATAGGTGCGGTTCCAGGTAAAAGATCTATTCGGAATTCTATCTCCCTTTCCGGAGGTAAGGCCACTAACTCATCAGGAAACACATCCGGAAATTCCCTCACTACGGCCACGTCTTCCACTTTTAACTTATCCGTAGGGGTGTTAATTAAGAAGGCCAAAAATTCTTACGCCCCTCTACTTATCAGTTTCCTAGCTCGAATGCCCGAAATGAGAGCAGATGAGGCTAACCTACCCCTTATATCTAACCTTAAGGTTGCCTCGCCAGGAATGCGAAATTCAACTATTTTCGTTTTACAATCCAGTTGGGCGTTATATTTGGCTAACCAGTCCATTCCCAGAATCACGTCGTACCCCTTAATGGACAAGCTAATCAGGTCTCCTAAAAACCTCCGCTCACCTACCCAAACATCGCAATCTCTATAAACCATACTAGTCACCAAACGTTGGTTCCCCGTAGGTGTACTAACCTCTAAGTCATATGGTAAGCTAGCAGGTTTTATATCGATGCCACACATGAAATCAGGGTTAACAAACGAATGAGTGGCACCAGGATCAATTAAAACTTTGGCAAAGCGGTGGAAAATAGGGATCGTACCTTCCACCACCTCGGAAGACTCTGGAATCTCGTGAGGCTCTAAAGAATATACCCTAGCCGGAACTTTTGGTTTGGATCCGTCTCCCTTGGCCGATCCAGTATTGGTCCTCGACGGTAGTTGGCTCCCTTTTCCGTCTTGTTTCAGGACCGGACATGTAGCCAGCTGATGGTCCGCACTTCCACACCGCAGGCATTTCCCCTGTTTCCTCCAGCAGTTGTCTTCGGTGTGGTTCAGCTTTCCACAGTGCCCACAGGGCCCACGAGGTGCCGAAGCCGAGCCACTCTGGGTGTTTCCCCTTTGCCCTCGCCCAGCTTGGCCGCCCCTGAACGGAGTCCCTCTACCTGGTCCAGAATGACGACCACCTCCAGTTCCTCGTCCAAACTTGGAGGGAGTGCTCTTCTCACCTTGCCCAGACGTACTCCCAGGAAATCCACGCTTCTTAGCCTGGAAGTTTCGGACCTGAAGCCGTGCACTCTCAACTCGTTGGGCTTTTTCCATAGCCTCGCTAAACGTGGTAATTTGAGCCGCCGCGAGGTCCTTCTGGATCTCAACGTTCAAGCCCTGAATGAAGCGCCTCACTCGTCTTTGCTCAGTCATGATTAATTCAGGCGCAAATTTGGACAGGCGGGTAAACTGGCTCTCATACTCCGCCACAGTCTGAGCCCCTTGCCGGAGCCGGATAAACTCGTCTTCCTTCCTCTCCTGGACTAGAGGAGGGAAAAACTTGGCATTAAACTCTCGTATAAAGTTCACCCATGTCCTCGGTGTCTGCTCTAGCTCCCATTTCTGCCTAATTACGTTCCACCAGGAACGGGCAGCTCCTTCGAGTTGAAACACGGCAAAAGTGACCTGCCGTTCGTCCGGGTAGTGTAAAGCCGCGAATATATCAACCATCTTCTCCAGCCATTTCTCGGCGACGTCAGGGTCGGGTCCCCCAATAAACTTTGGTGGGAAAAACTTTTGAAAACGCTCAAGAGCTCTATCCTCGCTCTCAACGTGGTTACCAGGATTTCCGGGGTTAGGGTTTGGGTTTTGGCCCTGTTGTTGCACTACCTGTGCAAGTAGGTTGGTCATTTGCTGCATAGCAACAGCTATTTGAACGTTGGGGTCTATCTGGGGTTCAGGATTTGGTCCAGTAGAAGCTTCCCCCGTTTCCCTAACTGGTGTGGGTTGCCTACCACGCCCACGTCCCCGTCCACTCCGTGTTCCTTCCATAAGGTATACTTGGTCTAGGCAAAAGTACTAAACCAAAGCAATAACAAAGCATATAAGTAACACTTAAGTTTTGCACAAAAACACATTTATACAGTCCAAGCATAAACACAATAACACATATATACATGCCAAACACATATATACAAGCAGTCAGTCAGGTACGGCCAAAGCACGTACGTACACAAAAGATCCACCTGCGGATAGGCCTATCAAAAGAGATTTACACATAGCTAACTCTACATCCACAACGGTTAGCTAAGGCACTATCCCTATCCCTATATACATACAAGAGCCACCACTAGCCAAAAGAAGCCTCTAAGATCAAGGTCTAATCAGTCGCCGGGGTCTGAGACCCAGGCGATGGGGTAGACTCCTCCCCAGCCTCGGCCCCAGCATATGAGGCCTCGTCACTAGACTCCTCGAGTCCGTCGTCGCATAAGTTAAGGATCGCCTCAGCACGACCCCTGACCTTACGAGCTCGCTTAGTCCCGCGCTCGCGTGCATCTCCCAACTGATCACATAGATCATCAACTCTTTCCTCGACCTCTTGCACGTCATATTCTAGCTCTTTAATACACGAGGCTTGCTTCTCATTGGTCGCCTTAGCCTGAGTCACCTCAGCTTCCAACGCAGCAACCACAGCTTCAAGCTTAGTATTTTCCTTAGCAAACTCCTCGCGTTCCTTTGCCACCGACAAAACTAGTGTATTTGGGTAGGCAAAGTTGCTACGACACCCACACTGTCGAACGCGGCTGGCCGGGCTCCAACGGACCACGGCCCCCTTCTGCCTAAGTTGATACTTAATCGGCGGCAACGTGCTACGAGGACGATCTCCTGCCGGACGGTCACTCGGGTCACCACTGGCATCCATCCTATAGCAAAGGAATAAACAACATGAATAACCTTAAAAACCATAATCAATAAAACCCTCAAGTCGAGCACTTCTATTACACCCAGGCTAATTCAAACCTACGCTCTGATACCACCTGTGACAGCCCCACCTTCCCCTAAGGCGAACCAAAGGGGTTAGCGGACTGCCTGCCCAGCTCTCGCCAGGACTAACGGTACGGTTTACGTCAATCTAAAACGTTCCGGAACATAACATCGCGCGCAAACAAGTCAAAACACAAAATAAAATAAAATAAAATAAAACGAAAACCGAAGCCGAAATTTATCTAAACCATAGCCAAGCATATATGTACAATGGAAATCAACATTTACAACCATAATGGCATGCCAAAACCATTCATTAAGGAGTACACATTCGATTTGCCTATCAAAAGGAAATGAACCCGTTATACATTAGGGTTTCACTTCAAGAGCTATACAAAAGACATTTACAAGCTCAGTATGGCAATTGACTATCCAGTCCATTTTCAAAAGCAATTATATCCCTGTAAGGAAAACAAATAACACGAAATGAGCCAAAGCCCAGTGGTATACCACCCAATAAGCAATCAAAGTCATATAAGAATGAACCTTCATTTAAAGTGCACAAATAAGCAATGAAGCAAAACGGTAAAAGGATACGGTCGGCTCTCAAGAGCCCATTTCCACGCTTGCAATCTTGAACCAACCTCATTGACTCTCCGTCAATGTTAAAATACCAAACCGTAGACAACTCTTTACTTCCATTCCTTCCACCCAACATACCCCAACCGGGCCCGCACTCCATTTCAGTAGCTTTTGGTAATACTCGAGTTTACCGGAACCAAGGGTCTCATTACCACAAGGTTCCCCAGTACAGTCCCCGTGGCATGATAATTTTCACGACCAAGCCCTCGCCGGCTCGATCCAATTAACTACCACACGGGGTTGAGCTCATAAATGCAGTAAAGACATTGGATACTCGTCTAACGACACCAAATCAGTTTCCATGAATGGAATGCAGTATCTCATATATCCAGTGCAGTATTTCAGTAAAACACAATCACTAGCCATGAATAAAATCACAAGGGGTGAGGGCGATCAAGTACACCCTCACCTCAATCATTTCCAATAACCAAGTAAGCCTTCAAGGCATCAAATACACATAGCACAAAGCCACATTATAACAAGTAAGTGAGTAGTATACTCACAAAGCAAGTAAGTGGTATTTCATGTACCACGATCACCAAGCCGTCATGCACTACCTTCACGCCTTAGAATCATGCAACACATACAATAAGACTCCATGCCGAGCCATAAACAACACCAATTCACAACCCCAATAGGGTTCTATAAACATATACAAGCATGATAGCAAACCAGAAATTAAGAAAGGGCTTTAACTTAAGCCTTGATAAGAAAACCGGTTTTGACGTCATAATGCGGTAATGGCACAACTCTCACTACAATTATCGGTTGGGGGTGTAAGACCCACCGTTTCGAAGCTATGGAACAGGGCTACAATAATGTAGAAGACCACTCAATCCAGTTCCTAACACAACTAGGTCAAATATACGAAATACTATACCAGAATTCCCAAAACAGGTTTGCAAAACGCAGAAAACTGTAATCGGTATATCTCAGTCCATACAAGTCCAAATGCCGAAATTCCAAAGGCATAAGTTAGCTAAGTCATCCATCCACATTTCATCAGAAGACACCAACTCCAAAATCCAAACCAAAACCAGTCAAAATGGCCAAATACAAACTCAGTTTTCGCATTCTGATCAAAGCAGAACAGCTACAGTAATTTCGTCATAACTCACTCTACACTAATCCAAATGCCCTGAAATTTTACAGGCACCTTATACACATCAATACCTACAACTTTCATGTTTTGAGAAAAGTCCAATTCGGCCTCTAACCCAGTGATCTAAAACCGGACAGAATTGTGGTTCAAGAACCCTAACTTTTCAAATTTCACACCAAATCCAAAATTGATTGCATTTAACCACAATTCACACTCACTAGAGTCATTTCCAACCATTACAATTCATCATACAAGCCCCCAACATCAAGATCATATTAAACCAGAAAAAATCCCAATAAAATAAAAACTTCACCAAAACTCTTCAAATCAAGAAATAAATCACATTTTCACACACTCATGCCACTTCTAAGCATCATATAACCATCATTAAAGGTAGTAGGGTGTTTCAAGCTTCACTTACCAAGAAACAGGAGAGAGGAAGATGTGGAGCACCTTAGTCCTTCAAACAAAGTTCACCAAACAACTTGCTAGCACTAGAAGGAAAGTTTTTATGGAGTGAAATCTTGTTTATGGCCTTGATTGAGATGATTTGCTAGTAGAAACTTGAAGATTGGAGAAGTTTTCCTTCTTGCAAGAGTGAGAGAGAGAGCCGGCCAAACAAGAGAGAAAAATGGTGATTTTTTGGTGAATTTTGGATATTTAATCCCTTGGTCAAATAAGTCAAGACAATGAATAGTAATTCTTAAAAGTTGAACCAATAAGAAAATGACACGTGGCACCTTATTAAATGCATTCCTATCCTTCTTTTCTCTCTCACATCAATCACTTCACACACTCTACTTATCCCTTAACACCCGATAAATTTTACACAGTATCCGAAACTTAACCTTATTGGCCGAATTTTTCCGAACTTTTCGCACTAGTGGGTCCCACGTCCACTATTTATTCTTAATTTTCTAAAATTTCACCAATGCTAGAAAAATCATCTTAAAACTATAATTGCTCATAAAATCCACTAAGAAAATATTTTTAAGCCAGAAAATGCAAAATTACGCAATTAAAGGGGAAATAAACCCTAGGAAAATATTAGGGTTTTTACGGGTTCTCACAGTTTCCACTAGTCCAATGCTAGTCGGAATTCATAGGAGGGGCTAGTCCAATGCTAGACCCAATAGGTTTTTTTTTCCTTTTTTTCATGAAGTGCATGATCACCACATATCACGCATTTTTCCTTAGTTTATCATTTGGTATGTTCCTCAAACCCCTTCCCCTTCACTTTAGGACTTGCATCTCATGCTAGTTAGGGTTCATTTGCGTGAAAATCCCCTCTTGATAAGGGAAACGAGCGAGTGTGGCTACTCGATAGCCTTAGCACGCTAGTTTTACCTTCTAATCCGAGGAAAAATCAAAGTCGAAAATTAGGTGTCATCCCCGTACCCAACTTGTTGCATTCCTCTAGGGTCATACTTTCATTGTTATCACCTACATACTATTTTAACCACATTTTTTCACATTTCTCAAACCATACTTTCTCACTACATTTTTCTTATCACGTGCTCATTTTCACCTCACAAATAGAATTCCACTTTACCTTATATATCTATTATTCTATTTTTACACACTTGCACACAAAAAACACTTGAATTTTATACAATTTCACACATGCACCTTTTTATACATTCGCACACTCGCACTTACATTTCTTGCATCTTTCATACACTTTCACACTTGCACACTTAAATTTGAACTCTCATTTGCATTAATCGACCTCTATGAGGTTTTCCTTTGTTGGCCGCCACAATTCATGTGGTTTGGGACCAAAAGCCTCACAAGAGACATCATAGAATTTAGGATTGCATTTTCCTTTCCGTTTTGCATTCATATAGTCATATCCAACGTGCGATACATACATTGGGTAGAAAATTAGGAAAGGTAAGGTTAAGTCGCGCAACTAGCCTTGGCTAGGTCAAAGGGGTGCCTTGGATTCTATCCTTGCCTTCCCCTTTGTCAAACGTGACTCCCGAACCTTTTTCTTTGGCTTACGTGGACTAGGAGTCGTTTTTAAAAGGGTTTTACTACTTTGTCTTTTAAAAATTTTTTTTTAGGTGACTTGGTACACCTTTAATCATTACCAAGTGGCGACTCCAATTCCTCATTCAAAAACCCTTTTTAAAAACTATTTTTTGGGTCAAATCGTCGCTTTCTTCAAGTCCCATATTAGACCCATATCTTTTTCAACTCACAAAAAATCATTTTTCAATCAAAAATTGAATCAAAAACATCTTTCTCAAACCATTTATTTTTCTTATCAAAAATGGGGCGCGACATCCGTCTTTTGAGATTATGTGGCCTAGAAATGATATTTTCTCTAGTCAGAACTCGCACTTACTAAATTTGACGAATAGTTGATGCTCTCTTAGGGTTTGCAATACCATTCTCAAATGTCACTCATGCTCCTCCTTAGTCTTTGAATACACCAAAATATCATCAATGAATACCAGTACAAGTTGGTCCAAATAGGGTTTAAACACCCGATGCATTAAATCCATGAATGCTATTGGGGCATTAGTTAATCCAAAAGGCATCACTGCAAACTCATAATACCCATATTGAGTGTTAAAAGCAATTTTTGGCACATCCTTCTTCTTAATCCTTAACTGATACTATCCTTGTGTAGGATTTAATTTAGAAAACGTCACAGCCCCTTGCAATTGGTCAAATAATTTGTCAATGTCGGGCAAAGGATAATTATTCTTAATAGTCATCGCATTTAAGCCCCGATAATTGATACACAATTGTAAACTCCCGTCTTTCTTCTTAACAAAGAGCACTGGAGTGCCCTAAGGTGATTCACTTTCTTGTATAAATCTCCACTCTAGCAAATCCTACAATTGCAGTTTCAATTCTATAAATTCAGCGGGCGCCATCCGATAAGGGGTTTTTGAGATAGGTATAGTTCTAGATACTAAATCAATCTTAAATTCTCTCTCTCTCTCAGGAGGCAATGACATTAATTCATCAGAAAAAACATCAAGATACTCATTTATCACGGCACATCCTGCAATTTAATCTTATCTCCTGGGGTGTTAATTAAAAATTCTAGATATCCCTATGCCCCCTTATTCAACAATTTTCTTACTCGAATTTCTGAAATAAGGGCAGATGAGGTTAAAGTACCCCTCACATCTAGTTTTAAGGTTGCTTCACTTGGTATGCAAAACTCAATTGCCTTCGTTCTGTAATCTAACCGAGAACAATAGCGGGTCAACCAATCCATTCCTATAATAATGTCATACCCATTAATGGCTAGATTTATAAGGTATACTATCAATTTTCACTCACCAACCCACATTTTACAGTTTCTATACACCTCGTTAGCAAGCAAATACTGATCACTTGCAGGTGTTTTCACTTCTAAATCATATGGTAATCTCTCAGCTTTCACATCAATGGCACAATTAAAATTAAGGTTCACAAAAGAGTGAGTGGCACCAGACTCTATCAAAATCTTAGCCAAACGATAAAAAACAGGGATCGTACCTTCTATCACCTCAGATGGGTTAGGCACTTGGTGTTGGTTTAGGGCATATACTCTGGCTAGCACCCTAAGCTTGTTCCCTCCTACATTTGTCTGCCTAGGGTTCGACCTGTCTGTCTGCTAGGTCTCACTAGTGAGTGGACAGGTTGCAAACTGGTGTTCAGCATTCCCGCATCGTAAACACTTCCATGCCTTTCGCTAACAATTGTCCTCAGTATGATTTGACTTTCTACAATATCCACAAGATAAACGAGGAGTTGATGTGTGGCCTTCTTGCGAGGCATCTTTTGGTTGTCTTCTTCCACCTTGGGTTCCACTCAGAGACATTCCTCTGGATGTCCCTGGAAGTTTCACACCACCGGCCCTTTTCCCATCTTAGAAGGTGGCATACTCTGATCACCTTTGCCATGTCCATGGTTACTACTAGGTACACCTCTTCTCTTTGCATGGAAAGCCTTTACCTATGCTTTCGCATTCTCAATCCTTTGGATCTTCTCAAGAATTTTTGTAAATGTATTAATTTGAGCTGCCGCCAAAGCCTGTTGAATTTTCACATTCAACCCCTGTATAAAACGCCTTATTCTTCTCTGCTTCATAGTTACCAATTTGGGAGCAAATTTGGACAACTTGGTGAATGACTTTCATAATCGGACACACTTAAGACTCCCTGACGCAACCTAATAAAATCATCCTCCCTCTTCTCTTGGACTAAAGGTGGGAGATATTTCTCATTAAACTCTCATACAAAATTTAACCAAGCCCACGCCGTCTGTTCCTCCTCCTACTTAGTCTGTGAGAACCCTTACTTAGGAATAAAATTCTCCCACAAATTACTTACATTATCCTATAACTAGATCACTCACAACACTTCCCTTGCATTGCACTTTATTGTTCTTACTTGAATTGTAACATTTCCTAGACTTGGCAAATTTTTTTTTATTTAGTTCATTAGATATATTTGGCCAAGTATTCATTTATTTGTGGTAGGGGCTTTATATGATAGTTTAAAGGTGTTAAATAGGTATTGGTACATTTGGAGGGTAGAAATATCATTAGTCAAAGATTAAGGGAAGAAAGGGCCAAGTTTGAGCCAAGTGGCAAAGCCCTAACCACACATCTTGTTTGACCAAAGGATTAGAGGAAATTTAAACCAAACTTGGCTCCATTTTTCTTCATGTTGGCTGGCCATCTTGAAGCTTCTCAAGGAAGGAAGAAAACTCCATCTTCTTGCTATTACAACCTTAGTTTGATCTTGAACAAAAATCATAAGAGAAAGAGCTTGAGTTGGTGAGTGATTTACCTTGAACCCTAGGGTGTGCTTCAAGCCTAGAACTTTGGTGATTGGTTGTTTGTTTTGGTGCTTCAAGTTTCATATAAGAGAGGTACATGAAATCTTAAATCCTAGTTTTCTTGTGTTATATGAAATGTTTTAAGTTTTAATGGCAAACTAGAAGTTGTTTGAGTGATGTTTGTGGTAAATCTCCTTGAACTAAACAAGCGGTAGTAGGGTTGGTTAGGTTGTCTACCATGTGTTTGATGTTTTGTCTAATCCTTGTTCATGGTTTTTCTTGAAGTATTAACATGTTTTAGACCCTTTCTTAGTTAAAGATAACACTTGACATGTTGTTTAAGTGAAAAACAAGGTTAGGATGAAGGTTGGTGTTACATGAAGAACTAGTGGACTGTTTTGTTTCTCTTGGGTTGACCGATTTTGTAGGAGAGGTTTCTCTTTGATATTGTGGTTCATTTACATCTTTTTTAAGCCTAAGAATCTTGGATAAGCATTGGTTTAAGGTTTGGTATGAGTTAAAATGAAAATTAAGCAAGAAAAGGGGTTGTTATGAGCTAATAGTGGACTGATTTGGCTCCTTTGGTTGGCTAGACTGTTTTGATCCTCTTAATTATGTTGTATATTACATTTTGAGCTCCAATGGTATTAGATAACTTGCTCCCCTATATATGAACCCTAGGGGATTGATTTGGATGAATTTGAACCAAAATAAGTAAAGATAGCATCAAGAACTAGTGCAACTTTGCTAAAGTTTTACGGCTGATTAGAACTGAAAAATAGCCAAATTGTTCGAGCTACTAGTACTAATAGGAGACAAACTAGAGTGTGTATTTGCCACCGTTGGAAAGCCCTGTGTGTCTAGTTTTCGACGCCACTGACAAAACCTGAGTCCGTCCTTCCTACAGTGAGATATAGTCATTTTCCTAAGACTGCATAGGCCCGACTGTTTTACCCGCGAAGAACATTTTGAGTTTGAATGAAACTTTTCTTTTGCCCAACTTTCTTGCACTTGTTAAACTTGTTTTTTCATGAAATTTTACTGCATTTTGGGTCTAACTTGTATGGTGAATTGAGTAGATTTAACCACTCACATGGTCACCTAATGAGCTCACATTTAGGTTGGAATTGAACCTAGTTTGTTAATGATTTCACTCGTTGCCCTAGAATTGGTAAATAGTGGTGAACGTAACCAAGGGACTTGACGTTTGAACACTACGTTGCTTGACAAGTGAGTGTTCCACTACCTGTTAACTGTCTATGTGAAATATCTGAATACTGGATTTGCGACTGTTTGAGCCAAACATTATTTTGATAAAAATTGAGGTGAGTGTGTACTTTATCTCACTCGACCTCCCTTGTTTCCACTGAGGCTCTGTATACTGCTATTATGAGATATGATTTCTCTATATGTGACTGTGTTTGAGTTGTTTGGACGATATCCCATCAACTACTACTACTGTTTGGGTACCCAACTTTATAGGTGAATCGGTCGTATCGAGCCGGTAAGGGCTTGGTCGAGAAGGCCGATAAACCTTGGGGACTGTTTACTGAAAACTAGAAACTGGTATACTCGAGTATTACTTAGTTACTGTTTGAGGAGTTCGGGCCCGGTAAGGGGGTTGACTGGTGGACGGGAATTGGAGAAAGTGGAGTTCTACGGACATTGTATTCTTTAAATGCAAACATTGACGGAGAGTCAACAGACTCTCGTATGATCAAGCTCAAGTGGCTTTGGCTTTTGGAAGCCACTCGTATTCTTGAATTGAACTGTGATTAAATTGTTTTAGTACAATACTGTGTTTATACTGACTGGAGTTCGGGCCCGGTAGAGGAATGTTGGGTGGAAAGAATGGAAGTAAAGTGGAGCCTACGGTTAGTTACATGGTAAACATTGACGGAGGGTCAATGAAGTCCGATCAAGTATACAAGCGAGGAAAGGGGCTCTTGAGAGCCATCCGTATCCTTTTACCAATTCTGTTGATGTGTGCTCTTGGTTTACTTCCTACTAGATAAATTGGAATGAAATACTATGTGCTTATATGAACTTCGTTGCTTGAAGTGGTAGTATCTCATTGGGCGTAAGCTCACTCTATTCCTTTTGTTTTCCTTACAGGAGTTTGAATACTGTTGGAAAGGCTATGAACGTTGGTTGCCGAGTTGAGCTTATGTGAACATATTTTGAATAGCTCCTTTTGAGCAAAATCCTGAGTGCATTTTGATCCAACCAATTCGTTGAGTTGTAATTTGCAAACCGTACATGTATAAACTTGTTGGATAACTTTTGTATGCTACTTTGGCTTGTAAATGCTTACTTTCAAGGTGTATATGTTTGATTGATGTTTGGTGGGATTTCGGACAGATTCGGATTTCAAACGGCGAAAGGAAAAATTTTGGCGGGAAAGAACAGGATCGAATCTAGCCAGGAATCCGGCCAGAAATTGGCCGGATTGGCGGTCGGATTGCCTTGGGATTTTTTGAAATCCAGCTTTGCTCTTCGGCCGAAAATCCGACCGGATTCTGACGTGGCAGACACTATTCATGTTCAGCTCCGATTTTTATTTTTTTATTATTTTGTGATTTTGACTTGTTTAAGCGCGCTTGTATATTTCGAAACGTTTTAGGTCGCTTTGAACTGTCCTGTTAGTCCTGGCGAGAGTTGGACATGCAGTCCGCTAACCCCTTTCACTACAAGAAAATTGGTCATCAGTGACAACTTTTCTCTGTGACGAAAAAAAGTTGTCACAAAAGTGGATCCTTTATTGACGACTTTCTAACTCGTCACAAACCTCTAATGGGAGCCAACTCATTTGTGACGACTTTAAGTCGTCACTAGTAAATTCCCGCCAAGATTTAGCAAGAGCGCGGGAGTGTTTAGAACACACAATAGTGACGACATTAAGAACATCATCACTATTGCTTGGCCTATTTACGGACGACTTTTTGTTGTCGTCACTGATCACTAAAAAAAAAGTTATTAGTGACAACATTTTGTAGTGATAACAATAGGTCGTCACAAAAGGAGCTTCTTTAGTCGCGACACCTAAAGTTGTCACAATTGCATCAAAGCAACTAAATGTTTATTGACGACCCGTTATTTTCGTCACAAACTACACTGCAAGAAATATGGTCATTAGTGACGACAAAAGTCGTCACAAAACGTGGTTGTTTAGTGATGACAAGGAAAGTTGTCATAATTGCTCAAAGCAACTAAGTCTTCAGTGACGACCTTGAAAAAGTTGTCACTAAAATGCTCTATATAGTGACAACTTCTAATATCGTCACTGTCACTCTACCGATTCGGATTTAGTGACAAGAATTGATCGTCACTGTTAAAGTACTTATTTCTAAGTCACTTTCATTAATTCTACTATGCCACCCTAACTTTTGCGATTTAGCCCCAAATGTTGTAAAAAATTCCATTAATTCCATTATGATACCTTAACTTTTACAATTTAGCCCCATATGTGGTACACCGATTTCTTTAATTCTATTATTACTCCCTAACTTTTGTAATTTAGCCCCATATGTAATTCACCAATTTCATTAATTCTACTATGGCACTCTAACTTTTGCAATTTAACCCCCATATGTAATACACCAATTTTATTATTTCTATTATGGCACCCTAACTTTTACAATTTAGCCCCTATTTTTTTATTAGGAAATTGTGAATGGTATCTTGATAAACTATGCATAAATATTTTATAATTTTCTCAAATTTAAGTAATAATTTGTTATAAACTCTAAAGATATATCTTTCATTACAATAGTTATAAGGCAGACAAGTCTTTTTATCAATGGAATAAGAAATTTATGCCAGATTTATCCTTTGTACTACATGCCAAGTAGTATTAGCAAAGGAATAACAAAGTACTACAAAGTAATTAACAAAATAGCCTTCAGGGAGTGTAGTTTATGGGCAAATGAGCATTATCTATTCAAAGTACCAACTTTTTATGGGCATTTTACTCTCAAACATATAATTTATGATAAATTTAGAAATGTTTGTAAGTAAAATTCAAAAAGTGTTACACTGATTTCTTACAAAACGAAAACTGGCAGGTTATCTTTTCAACATAAATTAAATTTTTTTTAAAAAAAGAAATGGCCCATAAAGTACCAACTCTTTGTGGGTTTCCTCCATTACATGAATAAATATTCTGCTCTTTATGGGCATTAATTTATGTTAAATACATAAATGTTTGTAAGTAAAATTCAAAAAGTGTTGCACTAATATTTTTATGGAAGGGAAACTGGTAGGTTTTGTATTTAACATAAATTAAATATGTGAAAGCAAAAAAAAAAGAAATTACCCATAAATCTATGTCTTGCAAATGTATACTAGTAAAATAGTTTCAAACAAAATTAAACATTAAAATAAACTGTAATTTATACACATTAAAATATTTGTAATTTATACACATTTTGCAACTACTACTTTGTGTTTTCTCTGTAATGAATTTTTTAACTATTGAGAACTTAAGTTTTGTCTTGCAAATCTATACTAGTACAATAGTTTTAAACAAAATTAAACATTAAAATAAATGTTTCAAAAAGAACAAAAGTACATTTATCACTTGCGGTAATGTAACAAAATTTTCTCAACCATTATCAATATTTTTCACAAAAGTATTAAAAACTAGCAATTGACAATATTAAAAACTAGCAATTTAATTAGTGACGACTTTTCTTGTCATTATAATCTTGAATAAATTAGTGATAACATTATGTCATCACTAAATTTTCTTTGATTTTGACTTAACAATAATGTCTTATTAATAGCATTTGATTATTTTTAATGAAAGTCTGTTATAACCATAGAATTTGACTTTCGTTATTTTCAATTAATGATGTACTTTAGTGCTGCAATTATAAAAAATTGCAGGGCTAAAATATTTGCAAATTATAAAAGTATATTTTCACTTATATGTAATTAACAAATTTTGCCACCTATATTGATGAAAATTTGTGTTTTTGTACTAAAAAATAAAGAATAATACTATAACAATAAAATCTATGCTTCAAACCAAATTAAAAATAAAAAAAAAGCATTGTGTTTTTGTAATCATTATGTGTTCTCTAATGATTTTAACTGTTATATACTTATGAGCCTCCTTGTTAATTTAATTTTCTTGTATATGTAATAACTTCATTAGAATAAAAATAATTGAATAAATAAATAATTCATTAGTGTAAATAAACTTGTGACTACTTAACTTAGAATGATTATCAGTTAATTTGACATGAAAATTTGTGCCCAAGTTTTTTGGATATTGTTTGAGTTATGGGCGAAATCATCTCTACTAAAATTATTTTAGTTGTGAATACCATTACTTTATTTTTTTTATTGTGCAAGATAAAGGTTTTCAGCGGAGTTGGTGGTGGAAACGAGTTTGAGAGATTGAGTTTGGGGACGAAGGTGAAGGTTTTAATTAGCTATAGTGGTAGGAGTGGATCCCCTTCTTCATCCACCTCTTCCACCGAGATTAACCCATCTAACTCCACTTCCTTCAACCACCAAAACGGTGGTCCTGCTCCCCACCGCATCGCTGCCGGAGCAAATAACTCCGACTCGATGCACTCCTGGTGGGATTCCATATCAAAAGCCCGCACTCGAATCCATCTCCTCTCCACTCTTCTCCCCGAAACCTCCTTAGTTCTCTCGTTCCTTGCCGACTCCGACCGCCCTGCCCGCTCCCTCCTACTCTCTTCCGCCGCCTATTCTTCCATCTCATCTTCCCTCTCCTCCCCTTCATCCGGCTCCGACGACGACTCTCTTTGCCTGTGGCTATACGACACCTTCCTCTCCGCTGACTCCGAACTGTAACGACCCCACCTCCCCCTAAGGCGTACCAGAGGGTTCGGCGGGCCGCCTGCCCAGCTCTCGCCGGGACTCAGTCGTTCGCTACAGTTCTCAGTTAAAAATTGAAATAAATCACTAGAATAAATAGGGCATTGATCCAAACTTAAAGCGAAACTTATATACATTGCCAACCCAAAAGAGAATATAAACATCAAATATACAAGGGTTCTCAATCCTTCATACGTCCAGCCCGTGCGAAGCACTAGGCGAGAACCGCTACAAAAGAAACAAAAGAAACAAAACTAGATTGGCTAGTCTATCTCAAGCTCACGTCCTCGCTCGCCTTCCCCTGTAAGGAAAACAAAACTAAAGGAATGAGCTAAAAGCCCAGTGAGGTTCCGAACACATAATCAGATATTCAATCCAATACATTAAACATGGAGTATCAATAATTCAAGAAACATTTACAATGGAAAGCGATAGTAACACATTCATTAAAAGGATACGGCTCACAAGGAGCAATTCGTTATTTCATTCATTCGTTCTCCTGACATTTCCCCTTATTCCTCCAATCATTAGAAAATGCATTTTTCGTTTATCAATAAACCCTCGTTCGTTCGTTCGTTCGTTCATTCATTCATTCACCCCCGTCCTGACCGTTGGCCAGTCTCCACCAACCTACACGGTAATACTCGAGTATACCAAACGTTCACCCAAGTCCCTAATCGCCCGACCGAGTCCGCTTCTGGCTCGAGACGACCGGTAACAAGGGGCAATGGCCAGTTCAGCCCAAAAGGCTTACATTCATGCGCAAGTAACATTTCAATCATTAAATCCTTGAAAATTGCACAGTTATTTAGGTCGAGTGCGATAAAGTACACACTCGCCTAGAAAGCTCATTTTGGAAATCATTAAAAGCAATTAACACATTAGCAAATGATAACAACAAGCCATAAAGTCAAATAAGGAACACTCACCTAGATATGCAAAATAACATGCAAAATCCTTCCGGATATTACCCTTAGTCACCAATGAAACCTAAGGTTGAACAAGAGAACATATTACAGTTTATCGAGCAAAACATTTAAGGGAAACGAAGATACCCGACTAATTAAGAGTAAAACGTGTAAAGATGACTTTCAAGTAAGAAGAGGGTTGTTTGAACCCAAGGATGAAAAATCATGTTTTAAAATGGAAAACCGGTCATGGTATTGGCCTAACAAAAGTATACAAGTTCAAATAGAAACCTAGACCTCGGGCTAAAATTTGGGCAGCACGCCCTTTGTGTTTACCTAATTTTTCAGCCATTTTGGCTTCATTATTTTTCCTCAACCACAACCCAACATCACACATAAGCAATTCAAGTCAAGAGTCGTTCCATAGGCTCACAATATCATAAGAATAAGAAATACAGTAATAACAAGTGCAGAAATTCAATTTAGCAAAAGACAGATTTGACGTATGAAAGCGGAAATAACGTATCCGAGGCTACGCTTATCGGATTAAGATGTAACCTATGCCGTTTCGAAGCTAAGACTCAGGGTTACAATGTTCATGAAGGTCACTTAGTCCAGTTTCTAATGTAACTTGGTCAAATTCTCGAATTACTAAACCAGAAACCAATTCGTCGGCTGTTTAAACGCAGAACACTGTAATGGACATAACTCAGAGTACACAAGTCCGAATCAGGTGTTCTTAGAGGCATTTGAAAGCTAATTCAGAATACTAAAACTTTCGTGTTTTGGAAAAAAGCTAAATCAGAATGGATCCTAGTCGAAAAACGTGATAAACTGGACTTAACTGATCACACGGACTGCTTGGGAAATACTTAAAACAGTAAGGGTATTTCGGACTTTTCATGACCTACGTTGCTCCGATTGAGCTGAAATTTACAGGCACCTACAAAATACCATTCTCTACAACTTTCCTTCTTTGACCCAAGGCCAATTCGGCCTCTAACATGCAGTTACCAAACCGGACAGAATGGAAGCTAGAATTTCCAGAAATCTGAAATTTGTAGTTTCTAGTGCAACTTTCCCCAATTTCTCACTTCTCACACTACCAAAACATCTTATACAACATTAATTGTAACATACAAGCATCATACAACAAGTTGGGTAGAATTTCCCAAACCCTAGTTCATCATATAAAGAGGGAAAAAACTTCCAAACATGCTAGCATCCATGATTCCACTACTACTCAAGTTACTAGACTTAATTTAACCAAGATTGAAAGAAAAATTTAGAGAGATATCATCTTCCTTACCTTAATATGAGTTCTCCAAGTGTAGCCCAAGCCTTCTCTTTCCAAAATTTCACCACCAAACACTAGCTAATCACTCAAGGAGAAGTTTAATCGGTTTAGTTCTTTTGATTTCTCACTTTGTAGCTTGAATCAAGAAGAAATGAAGAAAGTTCACTCTTGTTCTTCTCCTCTCTCTCTCTCAGCTCCCTTGGCAGAAATATGAAGAGGTATGAAGATAAGCTGTCTTATATTAAAGCCAAAAGGATTAGAACTAATGGTGTCCACAAATTGCCCAACACTTGGCCTAATCTTGGCTACTAATTTTTCTCTTTCTTTCCCTTGCTTATGAGCCACAAATTTTGGTCAAGCTTGCTGCCAAGAGAGAAGATATTTTGCTCAAGTTCAATAAATTTGTTTGGTAAGAAAAAATGGTAGTCAAGTGGTGCGTTCAAACGGTAGTGCGCGGGACCCGCCGGTTCGCGCCGTTTTTCTTAAAAACTCACGTACTAGGGTTTTTACTTCCCATTCACTAACCTTATATCATTGCTACCAATCACATATTATTTCTCACTTAAAAGTCACTTTTAATCCTCAAATTTAATCCTTACTCTGTACCGAAAATTCTTCCGGCGAAAAATCGCGAAAACCCTAATTTTGCTCCAAACTTTAAACCGAAGCGTAAAACCCTATTTTCTAGGTTTATCTACACTTAATGTGAAATATTTGGGTAGTGGCCTTTGGTAAATACTAATTTTCAAATAAAAGGGTATTTTTGAGGAAAAAATACAAGGAATTTGCGAGTCCTCACATTCTCTCCCCCTTAAAAAATTTCGCCCTCGAAATTTTACCTTCAGTTGCCTCAGACGAGTCCGGAACTTGTCGGTTGTCTAAAGCAAATACACAAATACATATCAAGTTGGACAGATAACCATGTACATACAGGTATACTAACGTCATGGAGTAACAATATACAGGTAAATCAAAAGGAGAAGGTGAAGTCGTCCCAGTATCAGCCCGTTCGGTCTCTCACGTCACTTACTATCCAAACTAGATGTCCCTGACCTCTTGTGCTCATTCTAGTCAGACAAAGTCTGTTCATGTTCCCAAAATACAAGTCTCAAGTATTTAGCAGCACCTCAACTATAGAGTACTCAGGCACGAGAATCCGAAATAAGATAATTCACATCTCGAGCTGCAGTCCCAAGAGTAAACGATCTACAATCGGAATTCCTACCTGACATACCTATCTATGGTCCTCAGATACCATTAGAAAGATTTAAGGCCTATAACATTCGCAATTCATAGCTTCACTTAGTCCCTCATACTTATTCACCACTTAGTCCAGGGTCACTCCACGTAGAAACCACGCGAAGCAACTATAAATTTTATCCCTCAATCGCTTAACTTTTAAGTCCAATCAAATCCCACAGTCCGGTATCCTAATCTTTAATCTAGGATACACTACAGAGATCTGAAGCCTAAGCTCTGATACCACTTGTAACGACCCCACCTCCCCCTAAGGCGTACCAGAGGGTTCGGCGGGCCGCCTGCCCAGCTCTCGCCGGGACTCAGTCGTTCGCTACAGTTCTCAATTAAAAATTGAAATAAATCACTAGAATAAATAGGGCATTGATCCAAACTTAAAGCGAAACTTATATACATTGCCAACCCAAAAGAGAATATAAACATCAAATATACAAGGGTTCTCAATCCTTCATACGTCCAGCCCGTGCGAAGCACTAGGCGAGAACCGCTACAAAAGAAACAAAAGAAACAAAACTAGATTGGCTAGTCTATCTCAAGCTCACGTCCTCGCTCGCCTTCCCCTGTAAGGAAAACAAAACTAAAGGAATGAGCTAAAAGCCCAGTGAGGTTCCGAACACATAATCAGATAATCAATCCAATACATTAAACATGGAGTATCAATAATTCAAGAAACATTTACAATCGAAAGCGATAGTAACACATTCATTAAAAGGATACGGCTCACAAGGAGCAATTCGTTATTTCGTTCATTCGTTCTCCTGACATTTCCCCTTATTCCTCCAATCATTAGAAAATGCATTTTTCGTTTATCAATAAACCCTCGTTCGTTCGTTCGTTCATTCATTCATTCATTCACCCCCGTCCTGACCGTTGGCCAGTCTCCACCAACCTACACGGTAATACTCGAGTATACCAAACGTTCACCCAAGTCCCTAATCGCCCGACCGAGTCCGCTTCTGGCTCGAGACGACCGGTAACAAGGGGCAATGGCCAGTTCAGCCCAAAAGGCTTACATTCATGCGCAAGTAACATTTCAATCATTAAATCCTTGAAAATTGCACAGTTATTTAGGTCGAGTGCGATAAAGTACACACTCGCCTAGAAAGCTCATTTTGGAAATCATTAAAAGCAATTAACACATTAGCAAATGATAACAACAAGCCATAAAGTCAAATAAGGAACACTCACCTAGATATGCAAAATAACATGCAAAATCCTTCCGGATATTACCCTTAGTCACCAATGAAACCTAAGGTTGAACAAGAGAACATATTACAGTTTATCGAGCAAAACATTTAAGGGAAACGAAGATACCCGACTAATTAAGAGTAAAACGTGTAAAGATGACTTTCAAGTAAGAAGAGGGTTGTTTGAACCCAAGGATGAAAAATCATGTTTTAAAATGGAAAACCGGTCATGGTATTGGCCTAACAAAAGTATACAAGTTCAAATAGAAACCTAGACCTCGGGCTAAAATTTGGGCAGCACGCCCTTTGTGTTTACCTAATTTTCCAGCCATTTTGGCTTCATTATTTTTCCTCAACCACAACCCAACATCACACATAAGCAATTCAAGTCAAGAGCCGTTCCATAGGCTCACAATATCATAAGAATAAGAAATACAGTAATAACAAGTGCAGAAATTCAATTTAGCAAAAGACAGATTTGACGTATGAAAGCGGAAATAACGTATCCGAGGCTACGCTTATCGGATTAAGACGTAACCTATGCCGTTTCGAAGGTAAGACTCAGGGTTACAATGTTCATGAAGGTCACTTAGTCCAGTTTCTAATGTAACTTGGTCAAATTCTCGAATTACTAAACTAGAAACCAATTCGTCGGCTGTTTAAACGCAGAACACTGTAATGGACATAACTCAGAGTACACAAGTCCGAATCAGGTGTTCTTAGAGGCATTTGAAAGCTAATTCAGAATACTAAAACTTTCATGTTTTGGAAAAAAGCTAAATCAGAATGGATCCTAGTCGAAAAATGTGATAAACTGGACTTAACTGATCACACGGACTGCTTGGGAAATACTTAAAACAGTAAGGGTATTTCGGACTTTTCATGACCTACGTTGCTCCGATTGAGCTGAAATTTACAGGCACCTACAAAATACCATTCTCTACAACTTTCCTTCTTTGACCCAAGGCCAATTCGGCCTCTAACATGCAGTTACCAAACCGGACAGAATGGAAGCTAGAATTTCCAGAAATCTGAAATTTGTAGTTTCTAGTGCAACTTTCCCCAATTTCTCACTTCTCACACTACCAAAACATCTTATACAACATTAATTGTAACATACAAGCATCATACAACAAGTTGGGCAGAATTTTCCAAACCCTAGTTCATCATATAAAGAGGGAAAAAACTTCCAAACATGCTAGCATACATGATTCCACTACTACTCAAGTTACTAGACTTAATTTAACCAAGATTGAAAGAAAAATTTAGAGAGATATCATCTTACTTACCTTAATATGAGTTCTCCAAGTGTAGCCCAAGCCTTCTCTTTCCAAAATTTCACCACCAAACACTAGCTAATCAGTCAAGGAGAAGTTTAATCGGTTTAGTTCTTTTGATTTCTCACTTTGTAGCTTGAATCAAGAAGAAATGAAGAAAGTTCACTCTTGTTCTTCTCCTCTCTCTCTCTCAGCTCCCTTGGCAGAAATATGAAGAGGTATGAAGCTAAGTTGTCTTATATTAAAGCCAAAAGGATTAGAACTAATGGTGTCCACAAATTGCCCAACACTTGGCCTAATCTTGGCCACTAATTTTTCTCTTTCTTTCCCTTGCTTATGAGCCACAAATTTCGGTCAAGCTTGCTGCCAAGAGAGAAGATATTTTGCTCAAGTTCAATAAATTTGTTTGGTAAGAAAAAATGGTAGTCAAGTGGTGCGTTCAAACGGTAGTGCGCGGGACCCGCCGGTTCGCGCCGTTTTTCTTAAAAACTCACGTACTAGGGTTTTTACTTCCCATTCACTAACCTTATATCATTGCTACCAATCACATATTATTTCTCACTTAAAAGTCACTTTTAATCCTCAAATTTAATCCTTACTCTGTACCGAAAATTCATCCGGCGAAAAATCGCGAAAACCCTAATTTTGCTCCAAACTTTAAACCGAAGCGTAAAACCCTATTTTCTAGGTTTATCTACACTTAATGTGAAATATTTGGGTAGTGGCCTTTGGTAAATACTAATTTTCAAATAAAAGGGTATTTTTGAGGAAAAAATACAAGGAATTTGCGAGTCCTCACACGAACTCCGCCTCGTTGTCCTCTACTATATCCCTCTCCTCTCCTCCTTCTATCTATCCCGCATCCACTCCTCCTCCACCACATCCGCTATCTCCCCCAACCCTAATCTCGCCGGCTTCGAAGCTGTCCTTCTTGTCCTCTACTCATCTGAAGTCAAGGCTCATTCGGGTATACCCGTGCTCATTTCAATCCCTGATCTCTCTCAACCTTCTCTTTATCACTCCTCTCGAAATTCCCCTTCGAATAAATCGAACCCCATTAACAATAACCCCTCGTCTCGGCCTCTAGTCGGCGTTCTATCGCCTCCTCTCGAACCCCAGATGGCGGTGAAGTCTACTAAACGAGCTTCCATTGTAGGCATTGCCCTTGATTGTTATTATAAGCAGATCTCGCAAATGCCCAGTTGGTCAAAGCTTGATTTTTACAAATTTTCGGCAGATTGGGCAAGTCAGGATTGCCCTTGTAAATCTGATTTCGATGATTTTACTACCCAAAAACCTGATAATTTTACTGAAAGTAGCCATGGGCTTTCGGGTGACTCGAGGGGTCACAATGAGATTGAGGATGTTGTGGAAGATATTCGGCATTTGCGAAGTAAGGGGAGGGATGACGAGTTGCGGTCACAGGGGGTGAGAATTCCGCTGCCATGGGAGTTATTACAGCCGGCATTGAGGATTTTGGGCACTGCTTGCTAGGGCATTTGATTACAGAGGATGTGAAAGCAGCAACTTCAGTGGCAATAAGGAGCTTGTATGCTGGGCCTCCCATGACCTGAACCCGCAGGCCATTTTGGCGACTAACAGTCTGATTTAGCTAGATAACAGGGCACGCGAGGCTGTTGCTGCAGCTGCAGCTGCCAGTGCTACCTCCAATGCTAATACACCCAGTAAGGCTAAAAAGCCTGAGATCCTTTTGGTTTCTAAGTGATATCAAAAGTGAATGAGATAATTTGCTTTAATTCTTGAATGTGAGTTTGTATGTGGAATTATGTAGGTATAGGTGTAGATTATACGCGAGTAATGAGTAGCTTATTTTGAACTTGGAACTCAGCCTGAAAGTTGTGTATCATTATTACTGTGATATGAATAGGTGTTCCAATTGCTTATATTTGGACTTAAAAAAAATATAAATAAATAAATCGAATGAATATGTAAGTTTTGATGATTATGTAGTGCTCTTGGAATATGTAGTTGTAATGTAATTAGGTACAAGTATAGATTAGTATCAAAATTAAAAGAAGAAAACATATGTTTTATATGCAAACATTTTCTTATAAGAACTACAGCTACCATTTTATTCATTGTCTTCGAGCTTATAATGCACATTATCATTTCGTAGGGATATCATTGGTTTGTTATTGTCTTGCAGCTCATTATGCTGATGCTATTGGTCCCTGCCATGGAATTCCCAATTATTGTGATGTTTGGGTAAGTATATACTCCTTTCTATCTATGTTAGACTTGTTTCAAATGGTTGGGTCTTGTCAACAAAGTTTCTGTAAAAGTGACAATTTTCACTTTGTTCTAGGAGACATTTGCATATAAACAAGCTACAAGTGGTCTCTGATTTGTGTTTGATTTTCCTGCCAATTAATGAATATGATAGGAGTAATTTTCTTTTCCTTCCTTTTGGAAGTTTTTGCATGGTTTAGTTGAGTTGTTTGTGTGAGAGTAATTGATTTAGCTTCCTTTTTTTTGCATTATTGTTTGCTGATTTATTGGCCAAGAGGGCTCTCAATTAGTTTTAGGACCAAGAATTCCTTCTATAGTTTTCTAGTGCTAGTATTAGCTTCAAGTTAGCTTCTTAATGTCTCCTGCAGTCGACTGATTTTTGTTATTATTTGCAGCAATTGAACCTGTTGACAGAGGCTTCGGATTCGGATTTGGGTCTAGGATATTACAATCTACCAATCAAGCTACCATTTTCGCTTGTGGTACCCTTATACTCTCTATCTCCTCTTTGCTTCTTTTTTTCTGTTATTTATAGCCAATCCAATTCACTATAAATTTATACTTTCTAAATCATCCTAAAAATTGAAATGTTGCTATACAGCTACTAAATGCACTATGTATATAATGCATATGTAGGTGCACAGTGGTTAATGTGATTTAATAGCTAAGACTAATTACTATGATTTTTTTTGTACTTTTTTGTGTTCTTGCTCCAGTTCATGACAATCTCAAATATGGCTGTGTTCCATTTTGTTTACTTTTCATTGTTGTTGTTTGGGAAGATTAAATTAACTGCCGTGTCTTCATTATGTTACTTGCTGCCCTTTTATGGACAACAAGTGATTTTGCAGCATAAGCCTATTTTCAACTATATATACTTGTCTAAATTGTGTTATTTTTGTAAATGAGACACTCTTGTAATTTTCCAGCATATATGAGACCTTAAATTGTGACTAAGGCATATTTATTATAGATACAGTGGCTGTTGCGATTCAAAAATAGCATAAGTTATTGAACCTTAATCCTTGGTCTGTGACAATATTAACATGTAATTTGCCAAAGAATTTAGTAAATGCTTGTTACTTTTGTTTTTTTATTTAGGAAATTTGAAGGCTGTTATACGTCTTTGATATTAAGAGTTTTCTTTGTCTGTGACAATACTTGGTTTTTACTCTCTATAATTGGTTCCTATGTGCATATTAAGAGCTATCTTTGCTTTTATTTTGTCTCTTATTCTGCTCTTTATGTAGTCACTATTTGGATGAGAGTTTAAATAAATGAGACTTTATTTTTTGTGAATCCTCATTTGATTTTCCTTGTCTCAAGTTTGTTTTGTCATCTACTAATAATTGTATTTTTCTACTGCAGATATATTGCACATTTTAGAGTTTTGGAAGATGAGTAGCCGAGGCTACTTATTAGCTCAAAAACTGGTTATAGTGCTATCTTATGCTTAGGAAATGTTTCGTATAACACAAAAATGTTTTGGGACTTGGATTCGTTTTGTACTGCTCCTTTGCCTTATATGATACAACTCATTCTAATACTACTTGTCAAACTCTTTATAATGTGATGTTGCACATGATTATGATATTGGAAGGATTATTATAATATTTTGGCATTTTCTATTGTAATGGGTGAATGTGTTTGTTATTCATTAAGCATTGTTGGTGGCTCCCATTTTTTTATATTACTCTGGCAAGAAATACATCAAACTACACAGTGACAAGATATTGTAAATGAATCACATTTGTCCAATGACAAGTGCCTAATGTCAGTAAATCAAATGTCTTTATTGACAACAATTGTTGTAATTGAATTAAATTCTATATTGACGACAATATGTTGTCACTGTTGAAAGGTGTTTAGTGACAACAAAATTGCTAGTAATTGGACCATATACTGATGACCATTGTTGAGTTTTAGTGACGATATTGTTTCATGCATCATTGATAAGAAGTCATGTTGTCACTAAACTTAAAGCATTTATTGATGAGAAAAGTTGTCACAAAAGCTCTTTATTCACTGACGACTTTTAAGTCATCAATGTATACTTTTACCGACGGGCATTCAGTGACGACCCTGTGATGACCGAAAAGTTGTCAGTAAAATCCATTAGTGATGACTTTTTATTTTTTTGTGACAAGAATAGATTGTCACTAAAGGTCAAATTTCTTGTAGTGTTTAGTCCGCCTTAGGGGGAGGTGGGTCTGTCACAAGTGGTATTAGAGCCTAGGTTTGAATTGGCCTGGGCGTGTTAGAAATGCTCGACTTGAGGATTATTTTGATTATGTTCCTTAAGGTTATTTACATTTACTTACCCTTTTGGTGTAGGATGGATGGACATAGTGGGCCTAATGATAGCCCTGCTGGTGAGCGACCGCATGGGGTGCTTCCGGTAATTAAGTACCAGATCCGGCCAAGAGGAGCCGTCGTACGGTGGAGTCCGGCGAACTGCCTCCGACGTTGTGAGTGCTATCACACTTACGCCTACCCTAACACCTTAGTGTTGGCAGAGGAACGGAAGGAGTTTGTAAAAGATAACGCTAGGCTTGAGGCTGAGGTGAACCAACTGAGGGCGGCCAACGAGAAACAAGCTGAGCGCATCAAGGAGCTAGAGTACGATGTGATTGAGGGAGAAGATAGGGTGGATGACCTGTGCGCTCAACTTAGGGAGGCACGTGAGCGTATGACTAAGCGAGCTTGGAAACTTAGGGTTCGAGCCGAGTCGATCCTGAACCTTTGTGACGACCTGCTCGAGGAGGAGAACGACGAGGCGTCGTGCACAGGGGGTGGGGCAGGAGGTGAATCCACCCCGTCGGGTGGGTTCACTAGCCCGACGATGGACTAGGCCGTACTTTTGGGGGGTTTTTTGGAGGTTTTTGACTATTGTATATAGGATGGATAGGGATGGATAGATCTGGGAAAGAGCGTTAGCTAGCCGTTTTGTACGTTTGGACTCGCAAGGTGTATATTACTTTTGATAGTGCCTTTCTCTTGTGGACTGTTTTATTGTACCTAACTTGACTGCTTGATGATATGTGCTTTGTTTGACTTGTTTGGAATGTATATATATGCTTTGTTATTAAAGTTTTGGGTTCTTATTTACCGGTATGGTTACTTATTGCTCTAGTTACGTTTGCTTAGATTAATAGATATCATGGAAGGCACACGTAGTGGACGGGGACGTGGGCGTGGGAGTAGGTAACCTACGTCAGACTGGAGTGCTGGGGAAACCTCATCTGGACCTAATCCTGAACCGAGGATTGACCCCAACGTGCAAATAGCTGCCGCTATGCAGCAAATGACCAATCTGCTGGCACAAGCGGTGCAGCAACAAGGCCAAAACCCGAACCATAATCCTGGAAACCCTGGCAACCACGTCGAGAGCGAGGACAGAGCTCTCGAAAGATTCCAAAATTTTGCTCCACCCAAGTTTATTGGGGGCCCGATCAGGATATAGCCGAAAGGTGGTTCAAGAAGATGGTGGATATTTTTACGATCCTACACTACACCGAGGAAAGGCAGGTAACTTTTGCTGTCTCTCAGCTAGAAGGGGCGGCCCGTTCCTGGTGGAATGTTATTCGGCAAAAATGGGAACGGGAACAAATGTCCAGAACTTGGGTGAACTTTATGCGGGAGTTCAACGCAAAATTCTTCCCTCCTCTAGTTCAGGAGAGGAAGGAATACGAGTTTATCTGACTTCGTCAAGGGGCCCAGTCGGTAGCAGAGTACGAGAGCCAGTTCATCCACCTATCCAAATTTGCTCCTGAGCTGATCATGACTGAACAACATCGAATAAGATGTTTTATCCAGGGTCTGAACGTAGAAATTCAAAAGGATCTTGTGGTGGCCCAGATTAACGCTTTTAGCGAGGCCGTCGAGAAGGCACAACGAGTGGAAAGCACTAGATTCCAAGTAAGGAACTTCCAGGCAAAGAAGCGAGGCTTTCCTGGGAGCAGTTCAGGACAGGGGAAGAAGAGTGCTCCTCCCAAGTACGGACGGGGGTCTGGAGGTGGACGATAGACGGAGTAGGCAGAGGAACTCGGTCTAGGGGTGGCCAAGCTGGGCGAGGCCAAAGAGGAAAGTTTCAAGGAGGCTCAGCTTTAGCACCTCGCGGTCCCTGTGGGCATTGTGGGAAGCCAAACCACACGGAGGATAATTGCTGGAGGAAGAAAGGGAAATGTTTATGCTGCGGGAGTGCAGACCACCAATTGGCCACTTGCCCGGTCCTAAAACAAGATGGAAGAGGGAGCCAACAATCGCCGAGGACCAATTCTGGATCAGCTAAAGGAGACGGGACAAAACCTAAGGTCGCGGCTCGGGTGTACTCGTTAGAGCCCCAACAGGTCCCAGACTCCTCTGAGGTCGTGGAAAGTACGATCCCTGTATTTCACCGCTTTGCCAAAGTTTTAATAGATCCTGGTGCCACTCATTCCTTCGTTAACCCTAATTTCATGTGTGGCATTGATATAAAACCTGCTAGTTTACCATACGACCTAGAAGTTTGTACACCTACGGGGAATCAACGTTTGGTTACTAGTATGGTTTATAAGAATTGTGAAATGTGGATAGGAGAAAGGAGATTGTTAGGGGACTTGATTATCCTGTCCATCAAGGGGTATGATGTGATTCTGGGCATGGATTGGCTAGCTAGATATAATGCCCAACTAGACTGCAAAATGAAGGTGGTAGAGTTTCGCATTCCTGGGGAGGCGACTCTAAGGTTAGATATAAGGGGAAGGTTAGCCTCCTCTGCCCTGATCTCGGACATTCGGGCTAGAAAACTGTTAAATAGAGGGGCGCAGGGTTTTTCATACTTTCCAATCAACACCCCCATGGATAAGTTGAAGGTAGAGGACGTGGCCATAGTAAGGGAATATCCGAACGTGTTTCCTGATGAGTTAGTATCATTGCCTCCGTAGAGAGAGATAGAATTTAAGATTGACCTGCTACCGGGAACCTCGCCTATCTCAAAAACTTCATACCAAATGGCCCTGGCGGAGCTTAAAGAACTAAAATTGCAATTACATGATCTTTTGGAATGAGAATTCATTCACGAGAGTGGGTCTCCTTGGGGAGCTCCTGTCCTGTTTGTGAAGAAAAAGGACGGTAGTTTAAGGATGTGTATTGATTACAGGGGTCTGAACAACGTCACAGTTAAGAATAAGTATCCGCTACCCCATATTGATGAGTTGTTTGACCAGTTGCAAGGAGCAGTGGTCTTCTCGAAACTAGACCTCCGCCAAGGGTATTACCAGTTATTGATTAGAAAAGAGGATATTCCAAAAACCGCTTTCAATTCGAGATACGGGCATTATGAGTTCGCGGTTATGCGCTTCGGACTGAACAACGCCCCAGCCGCCTTCATGGACTTAATGCATAGGGTTTTCAAGCCCTACTTGGATCGATTTGTTGTGGTCTTCATCGACGACATCCTGGTTTACTCCAAAATGCATGAGGAGCACGAGCAACACTTGAGGATCGTCTTACAAACCTTAAGAGACCATCAATTGTACGCCAAGTTCAATAAGTGCGAATTTTGGCTGGAAAAATTTTTTTTTTAGGGCACGTAATTTCTCGAGGAGGGCATTTCAGTTGACCTGGCAAAAGTTGAGGCCGTGACTAATTGGAAGAGACCAGAAAACCCCACCGAGGTTCGTAGCTTTCTAGGTTTAGCGGGGTATTACCGGCATTTTATTAAAGATTTTTCTAAGTTGGCCAGTCCTTTAACCGACTTGACGAAAAAGCATAGCCATTTTGTGTGGAATGCCAAATGTGACACGAGCTTTCAGGAGTTAAAGAAAAGGTTGACCACAGCGCCAGTTTTAGTCCTGCTTAAGGGAGTTGATGGGTTTGCCGTTTATACCGATGCGTCACGAGAAGGCTTAGGGTGTGTACTGATGCAGAACCGAAATGTGATATCTTTTGCCTCTAGGAAGTTAAAACCCCATGAGCAAAACTACCCAACCCATGATCTGGAGTTAGCCGCGGTTGTTTTCGCTCTGAAGAAATGGAGGCACTACCTATATGGGGTAACATTCGAGGTGTATTCAGACCATAAAAGCCTTAGGTATCTTTTCTCTCAAAAGGAACTGAATATGAGACAGCGAAGGTGGATGGAATTTTTGGAGGATTACGACTGTACCATCAACTACCATCCGGGGAAGGCAAACGTAGTGGCCAATGCCTTAAGTCGCAAGGCTCAGGTAGCAGGACTAATGATCAAAGAGTGGGATTTGTTGGAAGCATTTGCGAGTGGAAACCCTGCCTTGGGAGTCATAAGGTAGTTTTCGGTAATATTAGGGTAACCTCTACCCTATTGGAGCGAATCAAAGAAACTCAAAAGAAGAATTCAATGGTACGAAAATGGGGAGAGAAGGTGGAAAAAAGGGAAAACGACTGATTTCAACTTTAGTCCTGAGGGTATTTTAAAGTACCGAAACCGAATAGTAGTGCCGAAGGGATGAAGCATTGAAAACAGAGATTTTAGAGGAGGCCCATCGGTCCAAGTATACAATCCATCCAGGTAGCAACAAGATGTATCAGGACCTGAAAGGAGCCTATTGGTAGGACAATATGAAGAAGGAAATCGCTCTGTACGTGCAAAAATGTCTCGTTTGCCAACAGGTTAAGACGGAGCATAAAAAACCATTGGGCTTGTTACAACCCCTTGAGATACCCGAGTGGAAGTGGAAAATATTACAATGGACTTCGTTTCGGGTTTGCTGCGAACGCAACGAGGACACGATGCCGTTTGGGTGATCGTCGATCGATTAACCAAGTCGGCCCATTTCTTGCCGGTAAACATGAAGTATTCCATGGACAAGTTGACTCAGATGTATATGGATGAGATTGTGAGGCTACACGGAGTTCCTGTTAGTATCGTCTCCGATAGAGATCTCCGTTTCATATCTAGGTTTTGGCAGAAATTCCAAGAAACTCTGGGGACTAAACTCAACTTGAGCACGACCTATCACCCTTAGACGGATGGACAATCGGAGCGAACAATCCAAATTCTCGAAGACATGTTACGGACCTGCATTCTGGATTTTGGAGGTAATTGGGGTCAACACATGACCTTAGTAGAATTTGCTTATAATAACAGCTACCATTCATCGATTCAAATAGGTCCATATGAGGCACTATATGGACGAAAATGCCGGTCACCAATCTACTAGGATGAAGTGGGCGAGAGAAAGGCGTTAGATCCAGCAACTATTCCATGGATGGAGGAGGCTCGAGAAAAGGTTAAGTTGATACGACAACGACTCCAAACCGCTCAAAGCTGACAAAAGAGCTATGCAAACAATCGAAATTGGGGACCATGTGTTTCTTAAAGTCATACCATTACGGAGCATCACAGCAGGTAGAGGAAAGAAGCTCCAACTGAGGTTCGTTGGACCTTATAAGATTCTCCAAAGGGTTGGTAAAGTAGCGTATCGCTTGGAACTACCGTCCAGTCTCTCTCGAATTCACGATGTCTTCTACATCTCAATGCTTAAGAAGTACTATCCCAACCCATCCCATATCTTACAGCCAGAGGAAATCGACATAGATGAATCGTTCGCTTACGAAGAGAAACCTATCCAATTGCTTGATCGAAAAGTTAAAGAGCTGAGAAACAAGCAGATTTTGTTGGTTAAGATATTGTGGAGAAACCATGGGGTAGAGGAAGCTACCTGGGAGGTGGAAGAAGAGATGCAAAAGAAATATCCTGAACTTTTCGTGAATCAAGGTGGGAAATTTCGAGGGCAAAATTCTTTTACGGGGGAGAGAGTGTGAGAACCCGTAAATTTCTCAATTTCTAGGCCTTATTTTATTTATTTACACGCCTTTTATGCATTTTCTGTAGTAGGAAAATTTTTTAGATAAATTTTATGGGTAAATATAGTTTTTAAATGATTTTTCTAGTATCGGTTAGTTTTTGAGAAATTAAGAGCGTATACCGGACGTGGGACCCGCTAGTGCGGAAAGTTCGAAAAAATTCGGCTAGTTAGGTTAAGTTTTATATACCGGGTTTATTTTAGCAGGTCTTAAGAGATAACTAGAGGTTACTAAATGAGTTGGTGTGAGAGGGACAAAAAGGATAGCTATGCATTAAATGGAGTGACAAGTGTCACTTGGAGATTCATTCTTACATTTGACCACTATTCACCATTTTACCAAATAAACCAAAAATTGACAAAAAATCTCTTCATTTCAAGCTTCTCTTGGCTGAACCTTGCTAGGGAGAAAAGGGAAAAACTCTTCAACTTTCTTCATCTCAAATCTTGCTCAAGTTGTAAACCAACCGATTAATCTTGAAATCTCTCCATAAAAACCCTTAGCTTAGTGGTTGTGAGGTGATGAGTGAAGTGGTTTGGAAGCCTAAGGTGCTAAATTGCTTCCTTTCTTGGGTTGATAAGGTGAGTGGCTAAGGAACCCCTCTTTTCTATCTAATGATGTTTAATTAGTGGCTTGTGGTAGCCTAAGAGGTGATTGTATGGGTTATTTCATGATTTTGGTTGAGATTGGTGAATTTTTCTATTTATTCATGATTTTTTTGTTTTTATATGTTTAATATTGTGTGGCCATGGATGATGGTTGGGAATGGCTTAGAATGAAGCTATAGTGCGTAAATTGTGGCTATTTACGGAAAATTTCTGCTATGAAAAGAAATTTCGGAATTAGGGTTTCAATTAACCCCATTCTGCCTGGTACTGTTTCCTCTAGTTAGAGGCTGAATTAGCCTTGGGTTAAAACATGAAAGTTGTAGAGAATTATATTTTATAGTTGTCTACAAAATTTCAACCTAATCGGAGCAACGTAGCCTGTGAAAAGACTGAAATATCCATGCTGCCCTATTTCTGTCCGAACCTGATAATCCGCTTCTGTAATTGGTTGGTTTGACCAGGAGTACTACTGATTTGGTTGTTGATGTATTCTTAATAAATATATCCTGGTATCTTAGCTTTCGGATGGCTTTGGAATCACGTGAATTGGACTTTTGTAGCCTGAATTATGGTTATTTAATCAGAATGCGGTTCGCTAACCTGTTTATGCGGTTCTGGTTTGGTACATTGAACTTTTGACCTAGTTGTGCTACAAACTGGACTGAGTGGTATTCTTTAACATTGTAGCCCTTTCTTTTAGCTTCAAAGCTGTGTATACTATACATCCATCTGATAATCGTAGTGCCAGCTGTGTCCAATACGCTAAACAACGTCAAAACTGTTTTTAGGTTTTAGAACTTAACTTTCATTTCCGGACTTTCCCTAGCTTAGTCTAGCACTTATAAGTTCTAATGGAGCCTTATTTTTGGTAGTATGTGGAATTGGTTTATGACTTGTAATCGAGTCTTATTGTGCTTGTTTGAAAATTTTAGGGCACGACGGTGATTCAAGACGCTCTTTGGGCGGAAGTGTATGAAATTTCACTTGCTTGCTTGGTGAGTGTACTACTCACTTGCTTGTTACTATGTGGCTTTGTTACATTTGAACTTGATGCCTTGAATGCTTATTTGCACCATTGAAACTGATTAAAGTGAGGGTGTACCTGATCGCTCTCAACCTTTTGTATTATATATGACTGTTTACTGTGGTACTTGAATGGTACATGATATACTGGATTTGGTATCGTTTGAACGAGTATCCAATGGCCATTATTGTTACTACTGAGCTCAACCCATTGGCGGTCAATTGGATCGAGCCGGCAAGGGCTTGGTCGTGAAGGTTGACAAGCGATTGGGACTGTTATAGGGAATCTTGTAGTATGAGACTCTCGATTCCGGTATACTCGAGTATTACCAAATTTATACTGAATGGAGTTCGGGCCCGGTAGAGGAATGTTGGGTGGAAAGAATGGAAGTAAAGTGGAGCCTACGGTTGGTTACATGGTAAACATTGACGGAGGGTCAATGAAGTCCGATCAAGTATACAAGCGAGGAAAGGGGCTCTTGAGAGCCGTCCGTATCCTTTTACCAATTCTATTGATGTGTGTTCTTGGTTTACTTCCTACTAGATGAATTGGAATGAAATACTATGTGCTTATATGAACTTCGTTGCTTGAAGTGGTAGTATCTCACTGGGCATAAGCTCACTCTATTCCTTTTGTTTTCCTTACATGAGTTTGAATATTGTTGGAAAGGCTATGAATGTTGGTTGCCGAGTTGAGCTTATGTGAACATATTTTGAATAGCTCTTTTTGGGCAAAACCCTGATTGCATTTTGATCCAACCAATTTGTTGAGTTGTAATTTGTAAACCGTACATTTATAAACTTGTTGGATAACTTTTGTATGCTACTTCGGCTTGTAATTGCTTACTTTCAAGGTGTATATGTTTGATTGATGTTTGGTGGAATTTCGGACAGATTCAGATTTCAAACGGCGAAAGGAAAAATTTTGGCGGGAAAGAACAGGGTCGAATCCGGCTAGGAATCCGGCCAGAAATTGGCCGGATTGGCGGCTGGATTGCCCTGGGATTTTTTGAAATCCGGCTTTGCTCTCTGGCCAGTATCTGGCCAGAAATCCGACCAAATTCTGGCCAAATTCTAACGTGGCTGGCACTATTCATGTTCAGCTCCGATTTTCATTTTTTTTTATTTTGTGATTTTGACTTGTTTAAGTGCGCTTGTATGTTTCAGAACGTTTTAGGTCGCTTTGAACTGTCCCGTTAGTCCTGGCGAGAGCTGGGCAGGCAGTCCGCTAACCCCTTTGGTTCGCCTTAGGTGGAGGTAGGGCTGTCACATCGTCAATCGGGTAGGTTTAGTCTGTAGAACTCCACTTAACCTGTCCCCTTTCACCTTACATACCCCTGTTTCGGGCCCGCCTGTCATTTGTTTAAGGCAATACTACTCGAGTATGCCAAGCAAGATCTCTCCAATAGATCAAGCTTATCATGTGATTCTCATGGCTCGCCAAGGTTCCCGACCAAACCCATGCCGGCTCGAGTCCAAAGGTCGCCAATGAGATATGGGCATCCCCCAATCATGTTCGAGTGTCGAGGAGATTCACTCCAACGACGTATGCAGCCATAGCATACTATTTCAAGTCAAGCAAGCATGTAACATGTGCAAGCAATTGAGACATTCGAGCATTTCAAGTACGAGTCATTTATTTTAAGCGAGAACGAGTGCGATAAAGTACACCCTCGTCTCAAATTTTAAAAATCTCAAGTATCAATAACAAGTAACATGTATCGAGTTCATGGAGTTCAAGTAAACATGCACTTGACACTCACCAAGTAAAACGAGAAGAAAAGGGCACTCGAAGTTCAAGCGTCCACCGTGGGATCCTCTTGAAGTTCCTCTTGGGTGCCTGAGCAATTAACAATAGACTATTACTAACAATCGCCAAACAATGAGGAGAGTTACACACTAACACGGTCTAGAAAGTACCTCGAAAATCGAGTTTAAGTTCCTTTGAAAATCAAGATCGGGTTCCCTTTTTTTTTATATCGAAACTCGAACGAGTTATAAGACTCGAGTAAAAAAAAATATGGATTTACTATCCTTAAAATCATTGGATGGGAACAAGTACGTGCGAATAATTCTCGAAACGAACAACCGAAGTCGAAAGTGGACTGGCCACGTTACAATCCGGCCGGATTCTTGGCTGGATTGGAGGCAGTAGCCATCCTCAATTTTTTTCAAATCCCAACAGCAATCCGGCCAACTATCCGGCCTGAAACTGGCCGGATTCAAGGCCGGATTCCAGCAAAATGCTTCCCGCGCGGATTTCATTTCAAATGTTCAGAATTTTTTATTTTTGGTACAATCTTTGAAAAATCATAACTCACTCTTCGATTGTCAAAAATTAGTAAATTTGGTACCGTTGGAAATGTCGTTTAATGTACTAAAAGTTTCTAGAATACACTTTTCTAAGATTCCAAATGGAAAACATTCAAAAATGAGCTCAAAGTCGCTGTTTTGGTTCATAAGGCAGATTTAAATTGGTTTTTCGCCAACTTTGAAAATTCGGCAAAATTCACTTGATTAAAAATAGCCTTTGAAAGTTGCAAATCTATTAGTGTTGTAATCCAAGTTTACAACAAAACAAGCAGAACAAGAAGCGGAGTTGTGAACACCAAGATATGGTAGCTCAAAATTACTCAAATTTCCTTGTTAAACAAGGGTTTTCCAATATCAAGTCTTGAACTTTGGTAATTTAGTCAAGCAGTGAAATAGACTCGGATTGGTACCAAATTTGGCAGTATAATACTCCTATATAAAAGATATCCCTCTATCAAAGTTTATGGAAAAATACCTTCGGGAAGGTAGTCAACCAAACAATTAAAGTTTCAAAAATCCTAAGGCAGAACTGCCTTGAGATTTTTTTTTGGTTTTCCATTCCAAACATTTGGTCAAGGAAAATCCCTCAAACATGGTTTATTTGTGTAGAAAAAACCTGAGGAACATTCATGGTACATTTGGTAAGTGTTTTAACTCCAAGAAATTTAATTGGCAAGTCCACACCAAGTCTAGCATCAATTTTGCCCAAAATTTAGGGTTTTCAAGAACAGGGCAGGTTTCGTATTTTGATCACAAATCACTCAATTCAACTCAGAATTAAGCATGGTTGGTGGAGTTGGAAAATAAATTCATAAAACTATAATTTCACAGAAGAAATCATTTTGAAATTCAGCACCCAACTAGCTCAAATTCGAGCCTCAAGTTGCAGCCTCTGTACTTCGTTCCAGGAAAACAGAGAAACAGGACAGTCATCTTAAAACGGTTGGTACAGAATACTCGGGGTGGAATTAGGGGTTACATTTTATACTGTTGGAAAGCTGGGAATGTCTAGTTTCAAATGCCACCTACGGCACTTGATTTTGACATCGGAGCACAGAGTTATGGATGAAACAAGAAGGCTGTCTGAGCATTACAGGAAAATTTTCCAGGTTTACTAGCTTTGCAAGATTAATCCATTTGACCAACCAAAACTCAATATTTTTTGATAAAACTTTATACACCATCTATACAACATATAAACATCATATACAAGCCATCAAACCCTCAGAATTTCGCAAAAAGAGGCTCGATCAAAAACAGGGGCAAAATTGGAAACGTTTTAGCCATGCAATCCTTGAAATTTATACTAGCTATGCACCATTAATCTACCAATTTGAGCACTAAACCAACATTAAATCTATCATCAAGCATTACTTCAGCCATCAATCCAAGAGTGGGAGTTCATAGAGCCCACCTTCCAAATTTTTCAACAATAACAAGCCACCCACATAAATACAAGAGTTTAAAGGTGTACTAGAACTTCCATAAATCAAAACTAGAAGGTTTGATCATTACTTACTTTGGTTGATGAGCTAAGCAGAAATTTTGGTCCTCTCTTGGCCAAGAAAACCGTGGAAAGCTCCCTTCTTTTGTAGCTAGATGAACTCTCCAAGTGTTAAGCTAAGTATGGTTAAATTTTGGTGGCATTTGGTGGTGTTTTTGTTGAAGAAATGAGGATGAAAAATGAAGAACATGGGTGTTGTTTTTGCAGCTTGATGGCCGGCTGTTCTTGTGAGGAAGAGAGAGAGAGTTGATAAAAAATGTAGCTTCCTTGAGAAGCTTCAATGTGTGGCCCAAGTTGGTGCAAAAGTAAACTCTCCTCCGCGCGTATACGCGCGCGTTTTGTGCTCTATTCCTCTTGCATTTGTTTCACTCGTGCACTAAACCTCTAATGAACTTATATTCATATAAATATTATTCACTCTTAATTGTTCCAAAATAATGGTCTAAAGTTCCTCGATTAATCATGCGCGTGAAAATGCGTATTTCCAATTTAGGCGCGATAGAGTGAAACCTTCGAGAAATTCTTATAACGATTATACCACTAACTATCACTTGAGTACTTAAACCTAAAATTACCTATTTTAGAACCATTGTACATGTCTCCAATTTTCTAAGCTTATTGTACTCTCAATTGACTAAAATTTCCAAACACGTTTCACTATTTTCATTATTCGAGCTTCAAAAAATTAATTTTTGAAATGAGTCACTTTAAAAATATAAGCAAGTCATAGATCAATGTACTTAGGTCTCAAGAGGTTAGAAAATAATATTCAGAGCAAACAGGCAATTAAATATTTGAATAAGTTCGGAATAGTAATTTAAAATAATAAATTTTTGCGAGTCCTCACAGGAGTCTAGTATTAATTTCTCAATTAACCTTTCTTAATCTACTATTGATCATTCTTAATTCTCCAATGTTGATATACTCCCGATTCAAGTATAGCCTCAAAAGACGTGCACTCGTTGTTCCGAACTAAACGAATTTTTGAAAAGTGAATTTTCCAACAAAACGCTTTAAAATATAAAAGAGGCGTTGTTCCATATAAATGGATTTTTAAATGGTCAAAATAAATAATTCGGAGAAAATGAGTAATTAAATATTTAAGTAAACTTGTAATATTCGATAAATAAGAAAATTTTTGGGTCCTCACATTACGCCTTAGAGCCCACTGAAATACAGGCCCTCTTGGATGTTGCTGATAGCTAAGCACTCAAAGAGGCTGTTTGAAACTCCCGTCCTCACCGTCTCCTTCCATTTCCTATATTACAAGTAGTTAAAGAGGATAAGAAATTTAGGCAAATGAAGTAAACTTTGCCACCTAACTCTCTAGGGTCTCATACTTAGACATTCGCACTTAAACCGTCACAACTACAAGACACTTAATCCGTCCAAGTCAATTCAAACCTAGACTCTGATACTACCTGTGACGAACCCCACTATATCCTAGAGTGTACCCCAGGGTTTAGCGGGCTGTCTGCCTAACTCTCGCCGGGACTCATTCTTTCAACTTAAAAATACAAATCATAACTTCAAGAGCAAGAGGAACAACAGTTCCCAACCAGAAATATATATATATATACATATTTGGTTATCTCGAATATTCATACATACCCAAAATGTAACAAAAGATTTAATCTGTAGTTGAGATCCTAACCTTGGATGAGCACTAGTGCTATAACAATTAAAATAGCCAAAAGATCTAGACATAAATCTAGCCTATCCCAATCCAATGCCCTTGCTTGCAACGCTTGTAAGGAAAACAAACTAATGAAATGAGTTAAAGCTCAGTGAGTTTCCAAGACACCATGCAAACCAAGTAGGAAGTTGGCAATTATGTATAATTTAAATCTCAAAGTAAAAGGAAGTAAAGGTTCATAAGAGTAAGCATTAACACTTCAAGTAATCAGCCAATCAGGCAACTAACACATTCATGTATAAGGATACAATTTGCCCTTACGAGCTAATCCGGCAGCAGCTGGTCACGGATCAGTTGACACTCCGTCAATCCTAGAAGCACAATAACAAGTCTAGTAGAGCACCACTTAACTCCCATCTCTATCCGCCGATCAAATCCCTTATCGGGCCCCAACTCTCACGCTAATAGTGGTGGTAATACTCGAATATACTGAATCCAGTGGACCACATCTAGTAGATTACAGAATAAACAGTGGAGAAACAGTAAACAGTACCTATGGTTCGCCAATCTCCTCGATTCGATTCGTCTTTGCGACTCAAATGTGAATTCCAAAGTTTTAGTTGCTTCTTCAGCAACACCAAAAGAGCAAGCCTGAATTTTCTAGAGTTTGATACGTAACATGAATCCTATCTAAATGAGTTTCATTTACTTGATCTTCTCGAAGCGAAACTCCTATGTTTCGAAACTTAGTTGATTTCAAGCTTTTAAATGATATTGTATCGCAGATTTGGACTCCAACCAAGGAGTTACACCTGAATGTGATTTTTGACAAGCACTAAATCTTTGGTGAGTGCTTCCAAATACATGATTGAACTTGATACTTGATTAAATTCTTTATCAACGTGATCGGATAAGATTTGCTTGGTTTGGTCGGGTAAGTGTGTACTTTATCGCACTTGACCTAACTCAACTAAACACTTGATATCTCATTCATGCTTGTACAATTGACTTGATTTGCATTGACCTATACTTGTATTTGTACTTGTGCTTGATTTGTAAGTACTGAGCGGCAGTATGTACCACACTCGATACAAGTGGGAGGTATCTCTCATTCCCGTCTCCATACTTTTCTATTGACTAAGTCGATTGGTCATCGACTATAGTGACTACATGGGAACCCAAACCCCACTGGCTAGTTAATCGAGTGGAGCCGGCATGAGCTTGATCGATTAGATAACGAACCATGGGTATCTAGTGTTGTCGAGTAGAGTGCTATCTCCTCGACTAATCAGTATGTTCGAATATTACCACCAGTGTTTAGTTGGTGTTCGAGTCCGGTAAGGGGGTTGAATGGTGGATGGATTGGTGTTAAATGAAGTACTACTGGATTGGTTATTTTACTTGAAAGTTGACGGAGTGTCAACTAATACTTGATCAAGATTTGGTGAAGCAACGGGAATTTGGCTCCTGAGAGCCATCTATATTCTTATACTTTGATTGTTATTCGTAGTGTTATTGTTTCTTTTAGAAAAAGAATTTTACACTCACTTATTTTCAGATTTGTTACTTAAAGTGTTATTGCTCACTTTTATGAACTTGTTATGCTCTCTGTTTTGCCACGTGATACTTGTACTTTTGATTAATGATCAACTTGCTATTTGGAACCTCAATGGGCTTTTAGCTCATTCCATACCATTTATTTTCCTTACAGGGGATACGAGCGTGGCGTGAGACTTGTACAGGCTAGCATAGTCTAGTTTTTAAAATTTTCAATGGTACTCACACTAGCACCCGACTAGGGTAGATTGTATTTGGGTTGTAAACACTTTAACGTATTTGGGCGTGTATAAGCCTTGTAGCTGGATTTGAGTATCAATGTATATGTTTGAAATTGTTGTTTCATTTCTTTTCTATGGTCGTGATATCTTTTCTCGAGTTAAGCGTGAGTGAGTCCTAGCAAGAGCTGGGCGGACGGTCGTGCTAAACCCTAGGATACATCCTAGGGGGAGATGGAGTCGTCACAATTTTTTCAACTATTTCGATTATAGTTCACTTTCCAATCATATATATATATATGTGTATATATATGATGCCACCACTTCTCCCAAGGGTATCGGCGGGACGCCTATCTAGCTCTCGCCAGGACTCGATACCATTCTAGTTCAAACTTAAAAATAAATAACCGATAATAAAAGTCGAACTAAAAGAAGTTGCTTCCATACACAAGTGTTCAATCTTACATCACAACTTTTCCAATATGTACAACTTCCAAAAGTTGTCTAATCAATACATTCAAAACCCTAATCAAAAGTGCATCAAGTCGGCTTCTACATAACTCCTTCCATTCTGGCTCCTGTTAAGGAAAACAAATCTAATGGGATGAGCTAATACTCATTGAGGCCAAGAAAACATACAAAACACAGTTCAAATAATAATAGCACTGATACGAGAATTAAATCTATAACATTTGAGTAGTTCACAATTAACAATGAAACACACTTGATAAGGATACGGGAACTCTCAGGAGCTATATTCCACTTGCTCCAAATGTTCGATCCAGTATCTCCATGAGCTGACACTCCGTCAACCGGGTAGGATATAGGTCCATAGAACCCCACTTACTTCGGACTCCCGATCACCGTTACACCCCCTGCTCCGGGCCCACACTTCTTTTATATAAGGCAATACTACTCGAGTATGCTAAGCGAGATCTCTCAAATAGATCAAGTTTAAAAAATTTTTCTCATGGCTCACCAAGCTTCACAACCAAGCCCATGTTGGCTCGAGTCGCAAGGTCATCCGATGAGTTTGGGTGTCCCCCACTATTACATCTATAAGTCAATGCGATTCACTATTGTAACACTTCACTTTATTCACTTAAAAGAGAATGAGTGTGATACAGTACACACTCGACTCAACACTTGCAAAATACTCAATTAATGAAAGCAATTAAGCACGTAGCAATACTTCATACACTTGACACTCACCAAATCAAAAGTGGGTAAGTGAGCAATTAAGTCCTCAGGCGTCCACTCCGAGATTTCCTTGAAGATCATCCTGACTGTCTGAAGAAATTCGATTAACTATCACTCACAACATGCATTAACCAAGAAAGGATGTACACTTGTTAAGACTAAGTCAAAGTCTTAAAAGAGAACTTAAATCTCTAGAAATTCAAGGTTCACAAGTGAGGAGTTAAAGTCGCAAAAAAGACTTGCCTCTTCCATGAAATCAAGTTTAAATGGTTTATCAATATCAAGATAAGGTGACGAGTCCTCAAAAGCTCATTTCATAAGAAATCAGAAAATTTCAGCTTTAAGTGATAAACTTGAAAAAAAATCGAGTCTCGAGTTTGTCATGTCCAAAAATGGAAAACTTTACACCGTTGGAAACTAGGTTCGGAGTACTAAAAGTTCCTAGAAGATATTTTTTCAAGATTCTACATGGAAAGCGCTCATTTTTCCACTCAAAGTTTCAGTTCCAATAGGACAGGTTTAAACCCGTCTTGTTTTTCGGCAATCTTTGAAAATTTGGCATAATTCACAGAAAGTGAATCATGCTCTGAATTTGTAACACAATAAGAGTTTCAAACAAGGTTTCAAACACGACAAATGGAACTAAATTCAAAGTTTTGAGCATCGAGATATAATAGTCTAAAGTCGGCTGGATTTGTACACTGTTCAGAAAATTTCCAGATTTGAAGAGCCAATTTCAGGGCGTTATTTGGGTATCAAAATGGTATTGAATTTCCACCAAATTTGGTACACTTAAATTCCCATATGTGCAATATCTCTCTATCAAATTTAACACAAGAACTTATGTGGGATGGCAGTTAACAAAATGACCAAAGTTCATAAAATGTTTCAAAGCTAATCTGCCTTCTTGCTTTTCTTCCCTTTTCAAACATTTTGCACAATGAAATCAGCCCTAATTCGATCCATTTTTGAAATCAAAGTTCTAGAAACATTTAATATGCATTTGATAAGAAATTGACATCAAAAGTTTCGAAACAAAACATCCCAAAACAAGTTTGACCATTTGGTCAGCAAGAAAGGAAAAACTTTCTAGTTTCCAGCTCTGTCGCGCTTTTAAAATCAGGCCACATCTTACTCAATACAAGATCAAATTAGGAATTGTTGGTGGCGTTGGAAACTAGATTCAAAATGCTACATTTTATCAGAAGGAAAAGTTTTCAAAATCAGTTCACAAGTGAGAGAAAATCAAGCCACAAAATGCAGCTTCTCCATTCCACTCGGACAGAAAGTCACAACAGGGCAGTCAACTTTGTCGAATCACTATGGTTCACTCAATTCGAACTAGCTAGTCATTTTTATACCGTTGGAAAGCTATGAATGTCTAATTTTGAATGCCGCTAATGGCACTCAATTTTGATCTTTGTACAGAGAGATACTTTCGAACAAAGAGGTACCATTCGGCTGCCCAGATTACCATTTCCAGATTTCTTTCTTTTTCAAAAACTCTCCGCTTGGATTAGCTGTTTTTGGAGGTGTTTTTAAAAAACTTTACTGTATCTTTGTATATGAAAAACTTTTACTGTAGATGTTTTTGGATTGTTTTTAGAGGTATTTTTAAAATATATTTTTGAATATTTTTATAATTTAGAATTTTGTTGAGATTCTTTTTAAATATATACTGGCTCTGTTTCTATATATTAATGTTTATTTATTTATATTTATAATATTTTTATTTCAATTTGTTTTTTAATATGTATATTATTATATATTTAATATATATATTCATATCTTGGCTATGATACCAAACGGGACGAGGGTTTAGCCCCTTAAGTAAAGAGAATTAAAGAAATAAAAAGCATAAGAGTAAGGAAATGGGTCACATTCGGACTGCCACTAGTTAGTATAGGCGGTTAGACCAGCCATGTATAAACAGAATATAAATAACAGAACATAAAAACAAGTTAGTGTTAGTTCAGGCGGTATAACCAACCATTGATTGTTAGTATAATCAAAACAAATAAAAATAAGTAAATGAATATGAATGTAGGTGGCTCAGCCAACCATTTGATTGAATATAAGAATATGAGAATGCAAAAGAAAAGAAAAGAGAACTTACAAGATATGAAGCTTGCACAAATCTTGCTCCTTTGTTTGATGAAAACTAAAAGCTAAAATCTAAAATCTAGTTTGTAGAGAGAAGGAGGAGAGTTTCTTCAAGCTAGAGAGAGAAGTTGTCTTGAAGAAATGGTGCATGAATGGTGTTGGGTTTGAGGGGTATTTATCGCAAAATTTTCTGTAGTGCTACAGTACCCGCTATAGTGATTTTGCTACAGTATCGCTATAGTACTTTGTTTATCTTTTGTTGCCGTGTTTGCACAGTAACTTGCCGGATTGCTACAATGCTTCTGGTGCTACAGTGGATGTTTGATTTTTTATGGAATTTGTGAGAAAATCTCATAACAATCATCTTCATTTTCTGGGCCTTCATACTCATCGAGTTTTGTCCCAGAGCTGGAGGCTTTTTCCTTCTTTGAGGCTTCCTTTGATTGATCCAGCTGTAAAAGTATATCCTTGAGTTGTTTGATATATTCTTGTTTGTCAGTGATTGATGCCAATTTAGCTGCTGAGATAGACTTTTGTTGCAAAAATTGGCTTGTTTGATTGTCCCCAGGTTTTATTGAGCGAGGATTCTTCTGAAACCATGCCTGAATGTTTGTTGGGTGAATGAAATTTTATTGAATGTTGACCACCATTTTGAATACCCTTGTCGAACTAATAATAGTGGAAGTTGTGTTTGCTGAATGTATTCATATATCCACTGGTAGACCCATGCCACCGAGAATATGGAAAAGAAGTGCAAACTGATTAGGATATAGTTGTTTGGGGGTTCAAATCTTTGTTCAAATATTTTGTAGCTTTGTTTGATATCTGGAGGAAGGATGTCCAGATTGGGTCCAAGTGCTTTCCACCATGCCGGAAAATCATATTTGTTTGTTTTCAAGAAATAGAAAAGATAAGAATGTTGGTTTAATTCATTTTGGAAGGTGAAGGTATAGAACCAGGCTGCCTTATAATCCCAATAAGTATATCCTGGAGGATTGAAGGAAGTATTGAAGGGTTTGGGTTTACTCAGGTCTGTTCCCCATTCTGATGGCTTAATAACCTTTAGAATTTGGGCACTAGAATGAGTATTGATGTATTTTCCAATAGGATTCCCATTTTTGTCTCTCAATTCTGTATAGTGGGATTTAAGAATTAGAGACTTTGAATCCGTAAGAATGAGTTTGTAATACTCAAGTGTTTTGGTGAGAGTTTGAGGTATAAAGTTGTAAGTTTCTGGCAGAATAGTTTGGACCAATAGGTTTGGGTCGTCATGCCAATAATCAAGTTCGGTTTGGACCACAGGAAGATGGGTACTTGACTTGATATAGGGGCAAGAAGTTTGGTTTGGCTTTGGTTCAAGATTAGCTAGGGTTTTGGGTCCTTGAATAGTGAGTGATTTTGGTTTTGGTTCCTGAATAACAAGAGATTTAGGTTTGATATTTTGGGTTATGATTGTTTTGAGATGATATGGTGTGCCCCAAATAGGATACCCTAGTGATTCAGACTGGTATCCTTGTGATTCAGCCCATTGTTTGAGGCGTTCAAAGTATAATTGTTTTTCATCTTCTTCTTTGGCTATATCAGCCCATGTTTTAGGAGAGGCTGTGGATATGGGTTGTGGAGTAGAGAGAATTTGAAATCTGTTTGGAGTTAGGTTTGAAGGAGATAAACTTTTTTTCTGTTTGGGATGAACCGGAAGAACTCGAAGAGTTCTGTTTGATTGTTTGAGAAGAGGGATTTGGTTCATCTGGGGATTTCCCCCTGTTGTTTCTTTTTTCTGGGCATCTTATCTTCCCTGCAAGAATTCATGAGTTAAATAATCAGGAATAGAATTTGAAGATCCTTTAATGTATTCAATGTCAAAATCAAAGATTGATAAAATTGCTTGCCATCTTGCAAATATTTGTTTAGAGGCAAGATTTTTAACATCTTTTTGTAAAACATCCTTAGCTGACTTACAATCAACTCGAAGTAAAAACTTATAGTTTAGTAGTTCAGCTTGGAATTTTGTAATACATAAGACTATTGCCAAAATTTCTTTTTTAATAGTAGAATAGTTTTGTTGAGAATTGTTCCAATGTTTTGAAGCAAAAGCAATTATTTGTTCTTTATTATTTTTTGTTTGTTTAAGAATACCACCATATCCTAAATCAAAGGCATCCGTTTCAACAATTTTTGGAATTGTTGGATCTGGAAGAGCTAGACAAGGAATAGCCTTGACTTGGGTTTTAATTTTTCTCACTGTTTCCGTATGGATTTCTATCCATAACGGTGGAGTAGTCTTTAGTCTATCATACAAGGGTTTTGCTATATTGCTAAGATTTGGAATGAAATCTGAGACATAGTTCAAGCGACCCAAGAATCTTTGGAGTTGTTGTTTGTCAAGAATTTTGTTAGGAAACTTATCAGCAAATTGTATTGACCTATTGATCGAAGTAATGGTTCCTTGGTGGATATGGTGTCCAAGGAACCTGATTTTAGTCTGGAAAAGGCTGATTTTCTTTTGAGAGACCACAAAGCCATTTTTCTGGGTAATATGAAGAAAGGTATTTAGGTGTTTGAAGTGTTGTTCAATATTTTCTGAGAAAACTAGAACATCATCAATATAAACAATGATGAATGAGGAGTAAGGACTGAATATCTCGTTCATAATCATTTGGAATTCAGAAGGAGCATTTTTAAGTCCAAATGGCATTACGTTCCATTCGTAATGTCCAGATGGTACTGTGAATGATGTTTTGTATCTGTCTGAGATATGAATCTGGATTTGCCGAAATCCTGACTTCATATCGAATTTTGAGAATATCTTGGCAGAATAAAGCCTTTGAAGTAAATCCTTCCTGTTTGGTGTAGGATATCTAATCCATCGAAGAGTTTTATTCAAAGCTTTGTAATTGATTACAAGCCTTGGAACTTCTCTTTCAATCTCTGATGTTTTGTTGACATAGAATGCTGGACAGCTCCATGGAGATTGGTTAGGGCTAATAATGCCTTTTGATAGGAGATCATTAATCTCCTTCTGGCAATGTTGTAGTAGTTGCTGATTCATCTGTATAGGTCTGGCTTTTGTTGGAATATCTTTCTCCTCAAAGTCAGGTTCATAAGGAAGATGAACAATATGTTGTTTCGTTGTCCAGAATGCATTTGGAACTTCTGCACAAACCATTTCTTGGAATCTTGTTTGCAGATTCTGGATTCTTTGTTGTATTTCTAGTCTCTTAAGCTGCTCATCAATCCTTTTGTAGACAATTTCTTCTTTCAAGAAATTGATTTGACTGTTTTTGAGGGATAGATAATTTAGTGTTTTTCGAATTGTTTTTCTGGAAAAAGGTAAAAGAGCATTTTGCCCATATTTTTGGGGTATGATCCCTTCATCAGTGGTCAGATAAGGGATAAGTTTGGTGACAAAAGTGGTTCCAAGAATAACATTGTTGGTTAGGTCTTTTGCCAAAAGGAATGTTTCTTTAATAGATACAGAAGAGAATTGAACTTGGATATTTGAGAGTTTGAATTGAATGTTTAGTTGGGAACCATTGGCTCCTCGGAGGCTTTCTTTTGTTTTTTCAAAAAACCTTGTCGGGAGAAGACCATCTTGAATACAGCTGAGATCAGCTCCTGTGTCAAATAAAGCTTCTATTTCTGCAATATAATTATCATTGATAACCAGTTTTATAAGAACAAAATGTTTTTTGTAGAATATTATGTTTGGCTGAGAAGGTTTATTAATGATTTCTTCTTCAACGGCTGTTTTTTCAATTGTTTTAATTTCCTTATTGAAAATAGCAATTTCTGTTTGAAGATCTTTAACAGTGATAGGTTTGGTACTAGGTTGAGTTTTAGTTAAGACATTTATTATGGAATATCCTATGTCTTTTCTAGTAGTATTAACATAATTATGTAATGTTTGACCAAAAATTAAAAGTTTTGGAGGTTTAATAAACTCTTATAAATCTACGGGAGAATCTGGTAAATCTTTGTCTCTGGATCTGTCTGAATGGCATGGAGCTTGTAATTTCTAGCATCCGGTCCAGGTAAGACCATGGGATTTGGCACTGTAGGGATGTTAAGGTTCTTGGGGTATGCTCCAGGACGGGGAAGTGTCAGGAGGATCAGATCCAGGGAAAATGGGTTTTTACTATCATTCATATAATTTCGTGTGGAAATATAGTCGTCATGCATAGTTAATCTTTATCAAATGACTTAGATCTGTTCTTGTAGGTTTATTACTATCTTTAATATGATGGAAATATGGTCGTCATGTATAGTTAATCTCTTTCAAAAGGTTAGATCTTTTCTTGTAGGTTTCACACTATCCTTTATAATCTGTTTAGAAAAATGGTTATCCTCCATGGATCCTGAAGGATTCTGTGCCAAAGGGAAGAGGATCATAAGCTGTTTAAATCTTTTTGCGTGTTTTTATTTATTTTTACTTATTTTTTCCATGGCCTCATCTGTTAAAGCATATTTTATTTCTTCTAGTTCTTCTTTAAACAACAAACCTTTAAATGATCTTCAAACTAGAATTAATCGGATTGAACAAACAATTCTTAATCAAAGAAAACTAGAAAACAAACCTCCTGATTTCCAGATTGACAAAGAAAAACTTAGATCTGAATTCTTTGCAAACTACAATTATTTCAAAAGAAAACAATTTTTTGACAAGTATCAGGGAGAAGCCCGAAAAAATATACAAGAAACCTTTTATGACTTTTTAAGAAAAACAAAGCAAAACATTCATTTCTTTGACTGGTATGAGTCTCAAACATCTAAGAGGTCTTCACCAGAACTCAAATATCCAGTCCAAAATATTTCAAAACCTGCATCTTCTATAACCCAGGATTCCACATTAGAACCCGTGGATCCAATTCAAACTAAGCCAAAAGTCATAAATCTATCTCAAACAGATTCTACACAAGAAAGTATAAAACAAAATTTATGTATATATCTATATAAATATATTTTAAACAAATATTAATATTTATATATAAATACATATATTTATTTCAATTGATATAATATATATAACATACATATTAGTATGCATAATTTAAATTACATGTTAATATTAATATAATTTATATATATAATAAAATATACATAATTGAAATATACAAATTGAAATATACATATTATAAAACAAAGTTGAAATAAATATATTTACGTATTTATATAAATATATAAATAAATATATTTATCTATTTATATAAATATATAAATAAATATATTTATCTATTTATATAAATATATATAGATATATATTTATATTTAAATATATAAATATATTTTAAATAAAATATAATATTTATTTCAATTGATATAATATATATTATAAATATTATATACATAATTGAAACATATTAATATTACTATAATTTATATATATCTTATATTCATAATTGAAATATAAATATCAAAATATACATATTAATACATATATTAATTTACATATTATAAAAATATTTGAAATAAATAAATTTATAAATTTATAAATCAATAAATATATGTAAATATATTTAATTATATATATTTATATTTTATATTAATATTTATTAAACAAAATATATTTTTTGTATATAATATTTATATATATAAATATTTTTGTATGTTAATTTTTTGTATTAATATTTATATATGTATGTATATATTTATTAAACAAAAGATATTTTTTTGTATATAATATTTATCAATAAATATATTTTTTTGTATATTTGAAGTTGTTTTTATAATATTTGTTTGGATATGGTGTTTTTGAAGTTGTTTTTGTAAAACTTTTACTGTAGCATTGTAGATGAAAAATAGTTTTTGAAAAACTCTCAAATCCAAACGGAACCCTAGTTTTGAGCAACCAATTGAAACGATTTTCGCAAAGTACTTTGTACACATATTATACAACATATATCACTCAATTTCACAGCCAAACAACCAACAAAAATTCGAAATACAAGCAAGATAATCACATGATAGTTTTGGCCAGCTCTTATGCACAGCTTGTCCGCGATTTGTGCTTCATTTTCTAACCGTATTCATCTCAACTAACACACAAACAGCCACAATCAAATAATTACACCTCAAGTCAGCTACCTATAATCCACCTCAAGGCCGCTAGTCTAAAGATTAAAACAAGAAATGAAACACCTCAAGTCTGCCAGCCTATTCCTTGCTTAGGGTTTTAAACCCATGCAATCCAAGCTTGATTTTTGAAGAAAATGGAGAGATTGCAAGAGTTGAAGTTTACCTCTTGAACCCTAGATGAAACCAGAAATTTTCGACCAAAACTCTGCAAGAAAAGTCCACAACATGATGCCTTTAACCAAGGTAAAGTTGATCCCCAAGAGGTTTTGAAGTTGGGTGCAAATTTGGAAGTGAAATAGAGCAAGATAAAGCAAGATGAAGAGAAGCTTTCTTCTCTTCTTTTCCTTTGCTGTTCGGCCGACCAAGAGAGGGGAGAAAGAGAAGGGTTTGTGTTGTGTGAAGCTTCCCTTGGAAGCTTGAAGAATTTGTGGCCAAAAGCTACGCAAAAGTCAACTACGAATAGTGTGCGAATAGTGTCCCGTACTACCACATTTATCTCTTGTTTGTTTCACTTGTGCACTAATTCTCAAATGTAATTCCTTTAACCATGTAATTATTCACTCTTAGTAGTCTAGTATAAATTTCTCAAATTTCTACTTAGTCATTTCGACGCGAAATACGCGAACTTCCGAATTGCGAGCGATAAAGCGAAATTTAAAAGCAATTCATGTAACGATAATATAATTAACTAATACTAGGGTAAATAATTATAAAAATAATTATTTTAAGAATAAAACATAAGTTCTCACATCCTCTCCCCCTTAAGAGAATTTCGTCCACGAAATTCATATCTTGGTTTTGAAATATATTTGGATATTTTCCTTGAATTTCTTCTTCTACTTCTTAAGTTGCTTCCTCTAGTTCGTGGTTTCTCCGTAGAACTTTCACCAACAGGATTCGCTTATTCCTCAATTCTTTCGTTTTACGATCTAAAAGCTTTATCGATTTCTCCTCATAGGTCAGTGCTTCATCAATCTCAATATTTTCCGGTTGTAGGACATGAGACGGATCTTGATGATATTTCTTAAGCATGGATACGTGAAAAATATTGTGGATCCGAGATAAACTTGGTGACAATTCCAACTTATAGGCCATATTTCCTACACGTTGAAGAATCCTATAAGGCCCTACGAATCTAGGTTACAACTTCTTTCCTTTTCCTGTCATCAAACTTGCTTTCAGGGGAGTAATCTTAAGAAAAACTTGGTCTCCAACTGTAAATTCTAAATCCTTCTTTCAATTATCTACATAGCTCTTCTGACGACTCTGTGCGGTTTGAATCCTTTGACGAATCAACTTCACTTTTTCTCATGCCTCCTCAATCCAAGGCACTGCAGTTGGGTTTAAAATCTTTCGTTCACCTATTTCATCCCAACAAATTAGAGATCTATATTTCCGGCCATAAAGTGCTTCGTACGAAGCCATTTGAATGGATGAATGGAAACTATTATTATAAGCAAACTCCACCAATATCAAATATTTACTCCAACTCTCTCCAAAATCCAAAATACAAGTTCTTAACAAGTTCTTGAGAGTCTAAATTGTCCTCTCAGACTATCCATCGGTCTGGGGATGGTAAGTAGTGCTAAAATTGAATTTAGTCCCTAGCATTTCCTGCATTTTTTGCCAAAATCGCGAAACAAACCTAGGGTCTCAATCGGATACAATACTTACAAGTATCCCATGTAGCCTTATAAGCTCATCCAAGTATAATTTAGTTAACTTCTCCAATGGATACTTCAAACTAATCGGCAGAAAATGAGCCGATTTGATCAACCTATCCTGTGAGGACTCGTAAAAACTATTATTTTTAAGCCTAATTTATGGCTTAATAAATTATTTAATTGGATTTTTGCCACGAGGAATATTTTCTAGTCTTATTAGACCTAAATACATGGTAATATAACTTCGTTATATTTTTAAAGTGACTCGTTTCAAAAATTAATTTCCTGGAGCGCGTTTAGTAAAAATAGTGAATAGTGCTTGGAGATTTTATCCGCGTAGGAGCACAATAAGCTTGGAATATTGGAGACTTGTATTATGGTCCTAAAATAGGTAATCTTATGAATAAATACTCAAGTGATAGTTAGTAGTACAATCGTTATAAGAATTTCTCGGAAGTTTAGCGTTATAGCGTTAAAATTGACGGTATGCGTTTTCACACGCGCGACTTTATTTGAGGGACTTTAGACCCTTATTTCGGGACAATTAAGAGTGAATAATATTTACATGAATATAAATGCATTGGAGGTTTAGTGCACTAGTGAACCAAACGCGCGAGAAAATCGAGCCCTAATCGCGCCAAACGCACCCTAATGTGAGTTGACTAATGGGTGATTTGAGGCCACAAGTTAGTGTCTTCTCTTGGAAGCTTAGAAATCTGATCACACACTCTCTCTTCTTCCCAAGACTGCCGACCAGCTCTCCCTCCCTCTCTAACTCCATTGTTTCAAAAATTTCTTACTCAAACCACCACCAAAACATCTCCAAATTCAACCAAACTTGCACCACACTTAGCTTAACACTAGGAGATCATTTTGAGCTGCAAAAAGGGTGCTGGAAATCATGGTTTCTTGGAGCATTTTGAGGGCCAAAAATTCTGATCTAGTACATTAAGAAGGTATAACATGATCCATCACCTTAAACTTGATTTATAGTAGTAGATATGCATCTCTAAGTACTTGCATGTAAGTAGATGACTTGATATTGTTACAAAAATGTGAAAGTGGGCTCTATGAACTCCCACTCTTGGGTTGTTGCTGATTTGATGATTGATGGTGGATATATTGTTGGTTTAGTGGTTAAAATGATGGATTAATGGTGTGTAATTGATAGAAACTTCATTGGGTGCAAGAGGCAAAAGTTTCCGATTTTACCCCTGCCTTGTTCGGCCATTTTAAGGCCAATTTTTAATGATCTAATGGCTTGAATCTGATGTTTATATGACGTATTAGATGTGTAAAAAATTTCATTGAAAAATAATGAGGTTTGGTTGGGCAAATGAATTTTTTTTGTGAAACTAGCAAATCTGGAAACTGTTCCCATATGGCTCTGACCAGCGGTGGTGTTTCGGCCATAACTCTGTCCTCGGATGTTGAAATCATGTGTCGTTGGTGGCGTTGGAAACTAGACATTCCAGGATTTAATTTGAGATAAAATTCACGTTCGGATTCTTTGTGAGTGAGCCGAACCAAACGTTTTAAGATCGCTGTCCTGTCGCTCTGTTCAACTGGAATGAAGTGATAATGCGGCAAATTGATGCCCGATTTTGAACTAGTTGAGTGCCAAATTTTGGAATGATTTCTTCTGTGATATTATAGCCCTATGAATGTATTTTTCAATGACATAAACCATGCCCCATTCGGAGTTAAATTGACTGAGTTGTGACCAAAACAAGAAGACTGCCCTGTTTTGGAAAAACCGTAATACTTGGACTGGTTTGGGACAAAACTTGGGAGTGATCTTATTAATTGAAGTTCTTGATGCTAAACAATTACCAAAGGTATCATGGATGTTTCTTAGACCTTTATTTCACAAATGAACCATGGTTGGATAGCTTTCTTGGTTAAACGATTTGAATTGGGAAATGAAAGTCAAAAGACAGGTTGCTTTAGAAATTTTCCTGAACTTTGGATGATTAATTAACTATCTTTCCGAAGGTATTTTTCCCTGAAATTTGATAGAACGGTACCTTTCATATAGGAGTAACATACTGCAAAATTTTATACCAATCCAAGTTCGTTTTGATACTTAGCTAAGGTTCCAATTTTGGAAACTCAAATCTGGAAATTGTTCACCAGACTTGAATTTTCCTAACTTCGAGCTACCGTATTTCGGTGCTCGAAACTCCAATTCTCAAACCGCTTGTTCTGACCTAAACCTTACTTGCACCTCTAATTTAGTTATAAATTTCAAGGGCTAGTTTGCAACGAGTGAATTCTGCCAAATTTCCAAAGTTAACGAAAAACCAACCTTAGCTCAATCCTGAACATTCTGGAACAGTGATTTCAAGCTCATTTTTGAGTACTTTCCACTTAGATTCATGGAAAAGTGTCTTCTAAGAACTTTTAACACTTTCCAAAAGGTTTCCAACGGTATAAAGTTTTCCAATTTTGGGCTTATATCGCGAGAGATACAAATTTTCAAAAATTTATAATAAAACTGAAAATTTTCAATTTTCAAGGCAAAGGAGTTTTTCCAAAACTCTTAATTCTCTTAGATTATTCAAACGTTTTGCCCTCGATTTTCATGATAAAAACTCAATTAATATTGTACTTAATAAAACGCAAGTTGAACCTCGATTTACGAGTAATTGAGGTTCATTTTCGTGAAATATTCTTTAGATTGTACTAGTGTACAATCTTCCTTGATAATTGGGATATTTGAGTGATTATCCACTATTAATTGCCAGGCGCACAAGGAGACCTTCAAGAGGATCTTACAGTGGACACTTGAACTTCCAGAAAATAATTCTTATTGAATTGCTCGGTGAGTGTCAAGTGTGTGAATCCTTGATACTTGCTTATTTGTGGTAATTATTGGAGATTTTAAAAATAAGGGCGGGTGTGTACTTTATCACACTCGTTCTAATTTCAAATGAATGATTGAAATGTATTGAATGAATGAAATGTATTGAATGAATGAATGAAATGCAAAGGTATGTTATGACTACATACATCGTTGGAGTGAATCTCCTCGACTTTCAAATGAATGGGGGACGCCCAAACTCATAGGCCGTCCTTGGACTCGAGCCGGCAATGGGCTTGGTCGGGAACCTGGGTGAGCCATGAGATATATAAACTCGACCTAATGAGAGGTCTTGCTTGGCATACTCGTGGAGTATCACCTTATAAATGACTTGTGGGCCCTTGAGGTGTACGGTGGACGGAGGGAAGTAAGTGGTGCTCTACGGAAATGGAAATACCGACCCGGTTGACGGAGGGTCATCGCGGGAAGGTATACGAATGACATCGGCAGAGCGAGTGGAACTTAGCTCCTGAGAGCTACTATATCCTTGAATTGTTTTTGATTACTTTTCCTGCTCGAATGGTTGATTATTGAAATATCACGATTTTATTTAATAAATTTGGGATTGCTATTTGAACAATGTGCTTGCATGTGTGTTCTTGGCCTCACGAGCGTTTAGCTCACCCTATAGTTTTGTTTTCCTTAACAGGACCGAATCTCGGAGAAGTATGGCGAAACCCTTCGTTGTTCTTTTATTTAGAATTTCTACTATATTTTGACTATGCCCTGGTTTGGGTTGTACTTTTGGAATTGAAATGTAAAAATTTGGGCCCTGACGTGTATTTAGAATTTAAGTCGTATTATGATTACCGTTGTACTGGTTACATGTTAAGTGACTTGTTAAGATTGAACGCTTCCGCATTATTTGTATTCATGTTGCTCTCTTCGAAATGTTCGGTTTGGTTTTAAATTGAATGGAATTGCTTGAGTCCTGGCGAGATCTGGGCAGGCGTCCCGCGGATACCCTTTGGTTCGCCTTAGGGAGATGTGGGGGGGTGTCACAGTTGGTATCAGAGCCCTAGGTTAGAGGTCTATATGGTTGACATATTAGATACTTTACCTTTAAGACTCGATATGAGATGATTTAATCATACCCTAAGTGATACTTGAGGCGAGCTAGCAACTAAGTTAGTCCTACCTCAAGTGACAATTGGGATGAACCAACGATTAAGTTAGGCATGCATTGCAGGATATTGGAACTAGGTAGTGATTTAAGTTTCTAACCTGAAAAGTATTATTATTTTGCAGGGATGGATGACGGAAATGGAGCCCCGACAGCTAACGGGAATGGCCATGCGAATGGTCATTATGAGCCTCTTAGGACTATCTTCTACCGAGCTCTAGCGGGAGGAGCTCGAGTACGCTACTCACCATATGATAGATACCCTCGATGTTCGTGTAGGTTGACTTTCGCCTACCCGAACCATCTAGTGCTTGCTCTGGACGACGAGCGTCTTCAGTTGGTGGATGTCAACCGCGATCTACAGGCTGAGGTAGACGAGCTTAGGCAGATGGTTAGCGCTCAGGGTGAGCGGATTGTCGAGCTCGAGGAGGTGATTGAGGGTGAGGTAGCCACATCTGCAGTGGTTAATGAGGAGCTTCGGGATACTAGGGCTCGACTCACTAGGCTAGGACGGGATGTCCGTAACCGGGCTTTCGAGATCCTGGCTGATGCTACTAGATTGGTTGAGGACGCTACGGAGGTGATTCCTGATGCTGAGGAGGAGGATCCCGAGGAGGATCCTGAGGAGGAGGTTCCTCCTGATAGCCCTGCTGTGGACTAGGATCTTAGTAGTTGACCCCTTTTGACTTTTGACTGGTACAGCTAGGACTAGTTAGGGTGACGCGAGTGCTGAGGCCATTGTATTTGCATGCTTGTGTGGCCTACTTTTGGGCACTTGTTCTTATTTTAGTCTTCTGTGACTAAAAGTATACTTTTGAGCACCTGTATGCTATATTTTTGTGAATTGTCCCTAACTTGCTAATTGTACGAACTTGACATGCTTATGAATGTAAATTATTGTTAATTTCAATGCTTTCTTGGTTGGTTCTCATTTTTATATATTTCTTCTTTTCCGCTTAAATTAATCTATTTCTTGCACTAGGCACATTTAGACTAATGGAAGGACTAAGAAGTGGTCGAGGCCGTGGGCGAGCGTCTAGACAGGCCTAACCTCAGGGGGATGACCAGGGATCGGCAACTGGACCGACCCAGGGACAGAAAAACATTGAGGGTAACCAAGTGGCTACTGCCATCAATAGGATGACTGATATTCTAGAACGTCTAGCGGAGAGACAGGGTCCTGGACCATTTAACCAACCTGGGGGCCAGGAAAGAGGAGAGGATAGAGCCCTGGAAAGATTCTTAAAGTTTAACCCGCCTAAGTTTATGGGTGAACCTGACCCCGAAGTAGCGGAGAATTGGTTAGAGAAGATGATCAATATATTCGCCGCTCTAGATTACACTGAGGATAGGCGAGTGAACTTTTCTGCTTTCCAATTCGAGGGAATAACTCGTGCTTGGTGGGATGTGATAAAGGAAAAATAGGAAAGAGCTCAAACCCCTTGGACTTGGGATAACTTTACGAGGGAGTTTAATGAGAAATTCCTTCCACCCTTAATCCAAGAAAAGAGGGAGGACGAATTTATTAAGCTAAAACAAGGAACCCTTACTGTAGCAGAGTATGAGGGGAAGTTCACTAAACTTTCCAAATACGCTCCCGAGTTAGTAGTTAATGAACGGAGGAGGATTAGAAGGTTTGTACAGGGACTTAATATGGAACTTCAGGAGGGCCTGGCTGCAGCCCAAATCTCTACATTTACTGAGGCTTAAGAGAAAGCGCAAAGGGTTGAGAATGCGAGATCTCAAGTGAGGGATTTCCACAACAGAAAAAGGAATTTTTCTAGTCGTACTTCTGGGCAGACCAGTAAGAATATACACCCTTCTAAAATGGGAAGAGGAGAAGGAGGAACGAGGACTGCTGGAGCTTCTAGGGGAGCTCTATCTAGAGGAGGTCGTAGTGGGACGACTCAAGTTAGGGGGGCACCTTCTGTTGGATCGCATGTGGGTATTATGGTAAATCCAACCACTCTGAGAACGATTGCTGGAGAAAGTTGGGAAAATGCTTACTGTGTGGAAGCACTGAGCATCAAATCGCAAATTGTCCGAAATCGTCAAAGACAGGGGGAAACCTACAAAGGCCTAAAAAATCAACCTCTAAGCAGACCAGTGCCGAAGGGAGTCGACCGAAAGTACCGGCTAGGGTCTACGCATTGGACTATCCACAAGTCCCAGAGGCAACCGAGGTGGTTGAAGGTACAATTTCAATCTTTCACTACCTAACTAGGGTTTTAATTGATCCAGGTGCAACACACTCTTTTGTAAACCCTGATTTCATGAGTGGATTAGACTTGAAGCCAATTAAGTTACCTTATGACTTGGGGGTTAAAACACCCACTGGGGGCAAAAGTCTAATTGCTAACCTGGTGTATAAGAATAATGAAATCTGCCTGAAGGAAAGAAAATTGTTGGCCGATTTGATAGGCCTAGCGATTAAAGGATATGATGTGATCCTAGGGATGGATTGATTAGCCCGTTATAATGCCCAACTGAATTGTAGGACGAAAATTGTAGAATTGTGTATTCCAGGGGAGGCAACCCTGAAATTGGATGTGAGGGGTAAGTTAGTTTCGTCTGCACTTATTTCGGGAATCCGGGCTAGAAAATTGTTAAATAAGGGAGTTCAAGGATATTTGGTTTTTCTTATTAATACCCCTAGTGATAAGGTGAATCTGGAGGACACACTGGTAGTGAAAGAATTTTCCGATGTTTTTCCTGAGGAATTGGAGTCTCTACCCCCGGAACGGGAAATAGCTTTTAAAATTGATGTAACTCCGGGAATAGCACCTATCTCAAGGACACCATATAGGATGGCTCCAGTTGAATTGAAGGAGTTGAAGTTACAATTACAGGATTTGTTGGAATGGGGTTTTATACGAGAGAGTGATTTCCCGTGGGAAGCCCCAGTTTTGTTTGTAAAGAAAAAAGATGGGAGTTTGAGATTATGTGTAGATTATCGAGGCTTAAATGATGTTACGATTAAAAATAAATACCCGCTACCCCACATTGACGAACTGTTTGACCAATTGCAAGGGGCGGTAGTGTTTTCAAAGTTGGATCTAAGGCAGGGTTACTATCAATTGAGGATTTTGGAGAAGGACATACCTAAGACTGCTTTTAACTCGAGGTATGGGCACTTCGAGTTTGCAGTGATGCCTTTTGGGTTAACCAATGCACCTGCCACTTTCATGGATTTAATGCATAGGGTTTTTAAACCTTACTTGGATCAATTTGTGGTGATATTCATTGATGATATTTTGGTGTATTCTAAGAATGTGAAGGATCATGAGAAACATTTGAGAATTGTTTTACAAATCTTGAGGGAACATCAATTATATGCTAAGTTTAGAAAGTGTGAATTCTGACTAAAAGAAGTGACTTTCTTAGGGCATATAATTTCTAAGGATGGGATTAAAGTGGACCCAGTTAAGGTTGAAACTGTTTCCAAATGGAAACGACCGGAAAATCCAACGGAAGTTCGGAGTTTTATAGGATTGGCAGGGTATTACCGAAGATTCATCCAGGATTTTTCGAAAATTGCTGGGCCTATGACTGAGTTGACCAAGAAAAATGGAAAATTTATATGGAGTCCTAAGTGTGAAGGAAGTTTTCAAGAGTTGAAAAGACGATTGACTAGAGCGCCTGTTCTAGCTCTACCTAATGGACAGGATAGTTTTGTGGTTTACATAGATGCTTCTAAGGAAGGTTTGGGATGTGTTTTGATGCAAAATGATAAAGTGATAGTGTATGCCTCTAGGAAATTGAAACCGCATGAAGGAAATTATCCGACCCATGATTTGGAGTTAGCGGCTGTGGTCTTTGCTTTGAAGAAATGGAGACACTATTTGTACGGAGTAACATTTGAGGTTTTTACAGATCACAAAAGCCTTAAGTACTTATTTTCTCAGAAGGAGCTGAATTTGAGGCAACGTAGATGGATGGAATTTCTGGAAGATTATGATTGTGCGATTAAGTACCATCCTAGGAAGGCCAATGTAGTGGCCGATGCTTTGAGCCGTCGGGTACAAATGGCTGGATTGATGGTTAAGGAATTTCAATTGTTGGAGGAAGTTAGCTATTGGAATCCTCGATTAGAACCAAGGAAAGTAATTTTGGGGAATATTGTAATAACCTCCACTTTATTGGAACGCATTAAAGAATCTCAGGAAAAGGACCCTAAAGTGCAAAAGTTGGTGGAGAAAGCTAAGATGGGAGACAAGACGGATTTCAATTTGGGATCAGATGGAATATTGAGATTTCGAAATCGGATAGTAGTACCAAAGGATGAAACACTTAAGAAGGAAGTTTTGGAGGAAGCACACCGATCGAAGCTTACGGTACACCCTGGAGGGAATAAAATGTACCAAGACTTGAAAAGTCTATATTGGTGGAAAAATATGGAGAAGGAAATTGCCCAATTTGTTCAGACATGCTTGGTTTGTCAACAGGTTAAAGCCGATCATCAAAGACCATCAGGACTTTTGCAACCTCTAGAAATACCTGAGTGGAAATAGGAAAATATTACCATGGATTTTGTATCAGGCTTACCAAGAACACAGAGAGACCATGATGCCATTTGGGTGATAGTGGATAGATTGACTAAATCGGCTCATTTTCTACCGATTAACATGAAATACCCGTTAGAGAAGCTGGCCAGGTTGTACTTGGATGAGATCATTAGACTACATGATATACCTGTGAGTATTGTGTCAGATAGGGATCCAAGATTTGTTTCGAGGTTTTGGCAAAAGATGCAAGAAGTGTTGGGGACTAAATTAAACTTTAGTGCCACCTATCATCCTCAGACTGATGGACAATCTGAAAGAACAATTCAGACCCTTGAAGACATGTTAAGGACTTGTGTACTGGATTTTGGAGAGAGTTGGAGTAAGTTTTTGACTTTAGTGGAATTTGCCTATAACAATAGTTTCCACTCTTCTATTCAAATGGCTCCATATGAAGCACTTTATGGTCGGAGGTGTAGATCCCCGATTTGTTGGGATGAAGTAGATGAACGAAAAATTTTAGACCCGACTACCGTATCTTGGATTGAGGAAGCTAATGAAAAGGTAAAGTTGGTACGGCAAAGGATTCAAACCGCTCAGAGTAGACAAAAAAGTTATGCCGACAATCGGAGAAAGAATTTGGAGTTCACTGTCGGAGATATGGTATTTCTCAAGATTACGCCTTTAAAAGTAAGCCTGATGTCCGGAAAAGGGAAGAAACTACAACCAAGGTTTGTAGGGTCTTATAAGATTATTCAGCGAGTTGGGAATGTAGCCTATAAGCTGGAATTACAGCCGAACTTATCTCGAATTCATAACGTGTTCCACGTGTCCACGCTTAAGAAGTATCATCCAGACCCTTCTCATGTTTTACAACCGGAGAGTGTTGAGATCGATGAAACCCTGACCTATGAGGAGAGACCGGTAAAACTTCTGGATCGAAAGGTGAAGGAATTGAGGAACAAGCAGATACCACTAGTGAAAGTTCTGTGGAAGAACCACGGAGTAGAGGAAGCAACATGGGAAGTTGAAGAGACAATCAGAGAGAAGTATCCAGACTTGTTCATCAACCAAGGTAAATTTCGAGGACGAAATTTTCTTAAGGGGGAGAGGATGTGAGGACTCGTAAAAACTATTATTTTTAAGCCTAATTTATGGCTTAATAAATTATTTAATTGGATTTTTGCCACGAGGAATATTTTCTAGTTTTATTAGACCTAAATATATGGTAATATAACTTCGTTATATTTTTAAAATGACTCGTTTCAAAAATTAATTTCCTGGAGCGCGTTTAGTAAAAATAGTGAATAGTGCTTAGAGATTTTATCCGCGTAGGAGCACAATAAGCTTGGAATATTGGAGACTTGTACTATGGTCCTAAAATAGGTAATCTTATGAATAAATACTCAAGTGATAGTTAGTAGTACAATCGTTATAAGAATTTCTCGGAAGTTTCGCGTTATAGCGTTAAAATTGACGGTACGCGTTTTCACACGCGCGACTTTATTTGAGGGACTTTAGACCCTTATTTCGGGACAATTAAGAGTGAATAATATTTACATGAATATAAATGCATTGGAGGTTTAGTGCACTAGTGAACCAAACGCGCGAGAAAATCGAGCCCTAATCGCGCCAAACGCACCCTAATGTGAGTTGACTAATGGATGATTTGAGGCCACAAGTTAGTGTCTTCTCTTGGAAGCTTAGAAATTTGATCACACACTCTCTCTTCTTCCCAAGACTGCCGACTAGCTCACCCTCCCTCTCTAACTCCATTGTTTCAAAAATTTCTTACTCAAACCACCCCCGAAACATCTCCAAATTCAACCAAACTTGCACCACACTTAGCTTAACACTAGGAGATCATTTTGAGCTGCAAAAGGGTGCTGGAAATCACGGTTTCTTGGAGCATTTTGAGGGCCAAAAATTCTGATCTAGTACATTAAGAAGGTATAACATGATCCATCACCTTAAACTTGATTTATAGTAGTAGATATGCATCTCTAAGTACTTGCATGTAAGTAGATGACTTGATATTGTTGCAAAAATGTGAAAGTGGGCTCTATGAACTCCCACTATTGGGTTGTTGCTGATTTGATGATTGATGGTGGATATATTGTTGGTTTAGTGGTTAAAATGATGGATTAATGGTGTGTAATTGATAGAAACTTCATTGGGTGCAAGAGGCAAAAGTTTCCGATTTTACCCCTGCCTTGTTCGGCCATTTTAAGGCCAATTTTTAATGATCTAATGGCTTGAATCTGATGTTTATATGACGTATTAGATGTGTGAAAAATTTCATTGAAAAATAATGAGGTTTGGTTGGGCAAATGAATTTTTTTTGTGAAACTAGCAAATCTGGAAACTGTTCCCGTATGGCTCTGACCAGCGGTGGTGTTTCGGCCATAACTCTGTCCTCGGATGTCGAAATCATGTGCCGTTGGTGGCGTTGGAAACTAGACATTCCATGATTTAATTTGAGATAAAATTTATGTTCTGATTCTTTGTGAGTGAGCCGAACCAAATATTTTAAGATCTCTGTCCTGTCGCTCTGTTCAACTGGAATGAAGTGATAATGCGGCAAATTGATGCCCGATTTTGAACTAGTTGAGTGCCAAATTTTGGAATGATTTCTTCTGTGATATTATAGCCCTATGAATTTATTTTTCAACGACATAAACCATACCCCATTCGGAGTTAAATTGACTGAGTTGTGACGAAAACAAGAAGACTGCCCTGTTTTGGAAAAACCGTAATACTTGGACTGGTTTGGGACAAAACTTGGGAGTGATCTTATTAATTGAAGTTCTTGATGCTAAACAATTACCAAAGGTATCATTGATGTTTCTTAGACCTTTATTTCACAAATGAACCATGGTTGGATAGCTTTCTTGGTTAAACGATTTGAATTGGAAAATGAAAGTCAAAAGACAGGTTGCTTTAGAAATTTTCCTGAACTTTGGATGATTAATTAACTATCTTTCCGAAGGTATTTTTCCCTGAAACTTGATAGAGCGGTACCTTTCATATAGGAGTAACATACTGCAAAATTTTATACCAATCCAAGTTCGTTTTGATACTTAGCTAAGGTTCCAATTTTGGAAACTCAAATCTGGAAATTGTTCACCAGACTTGAATTTTCCTAACTTCGAGCTACCGTATTTCGGTGCTCGAAACTCCAATTCTCAAACCGCTTGTTCTGCCCTAAACCTTACTTGCACCTCTAATAGAGTTATAAATTTCAAGGGCTAGTTTGCAACGAGTGAATTCTGCCAAATTTCCAAAGTTAACGAAAAACCAACCATAGCTCAATCCTGAACATTCTGGAACAGTGATTTCAAGCTCATTTTTGAGTACTTTTCACTTAGATTCATGGAAAAGTGTTTTCTAAGAACTTTTAACACTTTCCAAAAGGTTTCCAACGGTATAAAGTTTTCCAATTTTGGGCTTATATCGCGAGAGATACGAATTTTCAAAGATTTATAATAAAACTGAAAATTTTCAATTTTCAAGGCAAAGGAGTTTTTCCAAAACTCTTAATTCTCTTAGATTATTCAAACGTTTTGCTCTCGATTTTCATCATAATAACTCAATTAATATTGTACTTAATAAAACGCAAGTTGAATCTCGATTTACGAGTAATTGAGGTTCATTTTCGTGAAATATTCTTTAGATTGTACTAGTGTACAATCTTCCTTGATAATTGGGATATTTGAGTGATTATTCACTATTAATTGCCAGGTGCACAAGGAGACCTTCAAGAGGATCTTACAGTGGACACTTGAACTTCCAGAAAATAATTCTTATTGAATTGCTCGGTGAGTGTCAAGTGTGTGAATCCTTGATACTTGCTTATTTGTGGTAATTGTTGGAGATTTTAAAAATAAGGGCGGGTGTGTACTTTATCACACTCGTTCTAATTTCAAATGAATGATTGAAATGTATTGAATGAATGAAATGTATTGAATGAATGAATGAAATGCAATGGTATGTTATGACTACATACGTCGTTGGAGTGAATCTCCTCGACTTTCAAATGAATGGGGGACGCCCAAACTCATAGGCCGTCCTTGGACTCGAGCCGGCAATGGGTTGGTCGGGAACCTGGGCGAGCCATGAGATATATAAGCTCGACCTAATGAGAGGTCTTGCTTGGCATACTCGTGGAGTATCGCCTTATAAATGACTTGTGGGCCCTTGAGGTGTACGGTGGACGGAGGGAAGTAAGTGGTGATCTACGGAAATGGAAATACCGACCCGGTTGACGGAGGGTCATCGCGGGAAGGTATACGAATGACATCGGCAGAGCGAGTGGAACTTAGCTCCTGAGAGCTACTATATCCTTGAATTGCTTCTGATTACTTTTCTTGCTCGAATGGTTGATTATTGAAATATCACGATTTTATTTAATAAATTTGGGATTGCTATTTGAACAATGTGCTTGCATGTGTGTTCTTGGCCTCACGAGCGTTTAGCTCACCCTATAGTTTTGTTTTCCTTAACAGGACCGAATCTCGGAGAAGTATGGCGAAACCCTTCATTGTTCTTTTGTTTAGAATTTCTACTATATTTTGACTATGCCCTGGTTTGGGTTGTACTTTTGGAATTGAAATGTAAAAATTTGGGCCCTGACGTGTATTTAGAATTTAAGTCGTATTATGATTACCGTTGTACTGGTTACATGTTAAGTGACTTGTTAAGATTGAACGCTTCCGCATTATTTGTATTCATGTTGCTCTCTTCGAAATGTTAAGTTTGGTTTTAAATTGAATGGAATTGCTTGAGTCCTGGCGAGAGCTGGGCAGGCGTCCCGCGGATACCCTTTGGTTCGCCTTAGTGAGATGTGGGGGCGTCACATATCCACTATTACCCAAACTACATCATGATCTCTTTGTGTTCTTGGTAATCCAGATACAAAATTCATAGTGATATTTTTTCACTTCCACTTAGGTATCTCTAAAGGTTGTAAAAGACCAGATGGTTTCTGATGCATGGCTTTAACTTGCTGACAAATCAAACAAGTCTGGACAAATTGAAAAATTTTTCTTTTCATGTTCTCCCACCAGTATAAACTCTTCAAATTCTGGTACATTTTATTCCCTCCAGGATGTACCGTGTACTTAGATCGATGTGTCTCTTCCAAAATTTCCTTCTTAAGTCCTTCGTCCTTTGGCACCACTATACGATTCCGAAATCTTAGCACGCCATTTACTCCTAAGTTAAAATTCACTTTTCTCCCTTATTCACTTTCTCCAACCACTTTTGCACTTCAAAGTTCTTTTCCTGAGCTTCCTTGATATGTTCCAACAAAGTAGATTTTACGACAATGTTCCCAAGAATCACTTTTCTCGGTTCGAGTCGGGGATTCCAACAACTAACCTCTTCCAATAAGTGCAATTTTTTAATTATCAATCCTGCCACCTGCACTTGATGACATAAAGCATCTGCCACCACATTAGCTTTCCCAGGGTGATAATTGATCGTACAATCATAGGTTTCGCTTGGATTAGCTGTTTTTGGAGGTATTTTTTAAAAATTTTACTGTAGTTTTGTATATGAAAAACTTTTACTGTAGATGTTTTTGGATTGTTTTTAGAGGTATTTTTAAAATATATTTTTGAATATTTTTATAATTTAGAATTTTGTTGAGATTCTTTTTAAATATATACTGGCTCTGTTTCTATACATTAATGTTTATTTATTTATATATATAATATTTTTATTTCAATTTTGTTTTTTAATATGTATATTATTATATATTTAATATAAATATTATAAAATAAAATTGATATGTATATAAATAAATGTTAAACAAATATTAATATTTATATGTAAATAAATATATTTGTATATATAATAAAATATACAAATTAATATGCATATTATAAAACAAAGTTGAAATAAATATATTTACATATTTATATTTATTTATATATTTATATAAATATATATAGATATATATTTATATTTAAATATACTTTAAACAAAATATTTATATTTATATATAAAAATATAATATTTATTTCAATTGATATAATATATATTAATTTACATATTATAAAAAATTTTGAAATAAATATATTTATAAATTTATATAAATATATATATTTATATATGTATTTATATATTTATTAAACAAAATATATTTTTTTGTATATAATATATATAAATATATATATTAATATATTTTTTATATATTTGTAGTTGTTTTTAAAATATTTGTTTGGATATGGTGTTTTTGAAGTTATTTTTGTAAATTTTTACCGTAGCATTGTATATGAAAAACAAGTTTTTGAAAAACTCTCAAATCCAAACGGAGCCAGAGTCTTCAAAAAATTCCACCAATCTACGTTGTCTCAAGTTTAGCTCCTTTTGGGAAAATAAATACTTAAGTCTCTTGTGGCCTGTGAAAATCTCAAATGTCACTCCATACAGGTAATGCCTCCACTTTTTCAATGCAAATACTACAGCCGTTAATTCCAAATCATGAGTTGGGTAGTTCCTCTCATGAGATTTTAACTTCCTAGAGGCATACGCTATCACTTTATCATTTTATATCAATACACATCCCAAGCTTTCTTTGGAAGCATCTGTATATACTACAAAGTTATCCTTTGCATTAGGTAAATCTAATATAGGTGCCCTTGTCAACTGTCTCTTTAACTCCTGAAAACTTTCTTCACATTTCGGGCTCCATATAAATTTCTCACTTTTCTTAGTCAACTCAGTCATGGGTCCAACAATTTTAGAAAAATTCTTGATGAATCTCCGGTAATACCCTACTAACCTTATAAAACTTCGAAATTCAGTAGGGTTTTCCGATTGCTTCCACTTTACAACTGTTTCGACTTTGGTTGGATCCACCTTAATTCCATCCTTTGAAATTATATGTCCTAAGAAAGTTACTTCCTTCAACTAGAACTCACATTTGCTAAACTTAGCATACAACTGATGTTCTCTCAAAGTTTGTAAAACAATTCTCAAATATTCCTTATGATCCTCCAGAGTCTTAGAGTATACCAGTATATCATCGATAAACACCACCACAAATTGATCTAGATAAGGCTTAAAAATTCCGTGCATTAAATTCATAAAAGCCGCATGTGCATTAGTCAATCCGAATGGCATCACTGCAAACTCAAAGTGTCCATACCTTAAGTTAAAGGCAGTTTTAGGTATATCTTTCTCTAGAATCCTCAATTGATAATAACCCTGCCTGAGGTCCAATTTTGAGAATACTGCCGCCCCATGCAATTGATCAAATAATTCATCTATGTGGGGCAAAGGGTATTTATTCTTAATGGTTACATCGTTCATGCCTCTGTAATCTATACACAGTTTTAAACTCCCATCTTTCTTTTTAACGAATAATACCGGGGCTCCCCACGGTGAGTCACCTCCTTTATAAAATCTCGTTCTAGCAAATCCTGCAATTTTAATTTCAACTCCTTTAATTCAATTGAAGCCATTCTATATGGCGTCTTAGAGATAGGCGCCACTCCCAGAGTCACATCAATCTTAAAAGCTATTTCCCTTTTTGGAGGTAAAGACTCTAATTCTTTCGAAAAAACATCTGGATACTCCTTTACTACGGGTATATCTTCCAATCTCACCTTATCAGAAGGAGTATTTATAAGAAAAGCCATATATCCTTGAGCTTCCTTACTCAACATCTTTCTAGATCGAATTCCTGAGATAAGAGCAGATGAGGCTAATCTACCCCTTACATTCAATTTTGAGATTGCCTCTCCTGGAATGCACAACTCTACTATCTTTGTCTTACAATTCAACTATGCATTGTAGCAAGCTAACCAGTCCATTCTTAAGATGACATCATACCCCTTAATCGCTAATCTCATCAAATCGGCCAGTAATTTCCGTTCTCCAACCCATATCTCATAATCTCTATACACCAAGTGAGCGATTAAACTTTGATCCCTAGTAGGTGTTCTAACCTCCAAATCATAAGATAACTTAATTGGCTTCACGTTTATCCCACCCAAAGTTAGGATTCACAAAAGAGTGGGTCGCACTAAGATCAATTAAAATCTTAATTAAACGGTGGAAAATAGAGATCGTACCTTTGACCACCTCAATAGAATCGGAAACTTGTTGATGATCCAGTGCATAAACCCTAGCCGACATTTCAGGTCGACTTCCTCTAGCACTAGTCTGCTTAGATACCGATTTCTCTAACCATTGCGTACTACCTCCTACTTTTGACGCAATCGGACAACTTGCGAGTTGGTGCTCGGCACTACCGCAGTACAGGCATTTTTTCGATTTCCTCCAACAATCATTCTCTGAGTGATTTGACTTTCCACAGTAGCCACAACTAACTTGAGGAGTTACGACCGGACCACTAGAAGGTGTTCTTCTCACTTGACCTTGTCCACTACGACCTCCTCTTGATAAAGCCCCTCTTGGAGCTCTAACGGTCCTTACTCCTCTTGTTCCTCTTCCCATCTTGAAAGGTAGGGCACTTTTACTAGCTTGTCCGGAGGTGTAATTAGGAATGTTCGGTTTCTTAGTATGGAAATCCCTAACTTGCAACCTTACACTTTCAACCCTTTGCGCTTTTTCCAAGGCTTCAGTGAACGTAAAGATTTGGGCTGCTGCCAACCCCTCCTGAATCTCCACATTAAGCCCTTGCACAAAACATCTAATCCTTCTTCGCTCATTAACTACCAACTCTGGAGTGTACTTAGAAAGCTTAGTGAATTTTCCTCCATACTCAGCTACACTAGAGGTTCCTTGTCTCAACTTTATAAATTCGTCCTCCCACTTCTCTTGGATCAAAGGTGGAAGAAACTTCTCATTGAACTCTCTCGTGAAGTTTTTCCAAGTCCAAGGGGTTTGCGCTCTTTCCCACTTTCCCCTAATCATGTCCCACCAAGCACGTGCTATGCCCTCAAACTGAAAGGCAGCAAAGTTCACTCTTTTCTCTTCAATATAATCTAAAGCGGCGAAAATATTAGTCATCCGCTCTAGCCAGTTCTCCGCTAATTCGAGATCAGGTCCTCCAATAAAGTTAGGCGTATTAAATTTCAGAAACCTCTCTAAAGCTCTATCTTTCTCTCTATCCTGGTCCCTGGGTTGGTTAATTGGCCCTGGGTCCTGACGCTCTGCTAATCGTTCTAGGATATCAGTAATTCGATTAATGGCAGTAGCCACTTGGTTACCCTCTACATTTTCTTGTTCTTGGGTCAGCCCAGTTGCCAATCCCTGATCATCCCCTTGAGGTTGGGTTTGTCTTGCCCCACGCCCACGGCCTCTACCACTCATTCGTCCGTCCATAATCCTAGTTATGCCTAATACAAGAAATAAAATAATTATGCAAGAAAATATTTAATATAAAAGTCAACATGAAATGTCATAGGGCATTTACAAAAATATGGCACACAGGTGTCACAAAAGTACATTTAGTCAGGCACGACAAAAGTAGGTTTAGGTGCCTCAAAAGTAGGCCACACAGTTAAACAAAATACAATGGCTTTTGAACTAGTATCACCCCAACTATTCCTAGCTACAAAAGTCAAAAGAGAGTCATCACTCCTTGTCTAATGCTCAGCAGGACTATCAGGCAGAACCTCCTTCGGATCCTCCTTGAAAGGCTCCTCCTCAGAGCCCTCCTGAATCGGACTCTGCACAATATCCATCACCTCATCAATCAACATAGTAGTGTCTACTAAGATCCCAGAAGTCTGATCTCGAACCTCCTCACCAATCCTAGTCAGACGAGATCTAACCCTCTGTAACTCATCACGAGCGGCCTCAACCCTAGCCATCTCGTTCACTACTGTCCCCTCTAACTCTGAAATTATGTCCCCCTGAGCGTTCACCATAAGGCTCAGCTCTTCGACCTCCTGAAGTAAAGCTCGGTTGGTATTCACCAACTGACGATGCTTATCGTCAAGGGATAGTACTAGGTCATTAGGGTAAGCGTATGTCGCCCTACAAGGATATCGGGGAAATCTAGTAGAAGGCGAGTAACGCACACGAGCTCCTCCACCAAGAGCTCGATAGTAAATAGGTCTAAGAGGCTCCACGTGGCCATTAGCATGACCATTACCATTAGCAACGTGTCCCCCATTACCATTCTCCATCCCTGCAAAACAACCGCAATTTCCAGGTTAGAAACTTAAAGTCACGAATTCACTCAAATATCACTTAAAGTCTAACTAAGTTATCTCATTCCTATTCTCGAGGGTAAAGTCTCTAATATATCTCTCCAATAGATCTCTAACCTAGTGCTCTGATACCAACTGTGACGACCCCACTTTTCCCAAGTACGAACCCAAGGGTATCGGCATGACGCCTGCCTAGCTTTCACCAAGACTCGATACCATTCTAGTTCAAGCTTAAAAGTAAATAACCGATAATAAAAGTCGAACTGAAAAAAGTCGCTTCCATACACAATTGTTCAATCTTACATCACAAGTTTTCAAAATACATCAACTTTTTCAAAATGTACAACTTCCAAAAGTCGTCTAATTAATACATTCAAAACCCTAATCAAAAGTGCATCAAGTCAGCTTCTACATAACTCCTTCCATTCCGGCTCCTGTAAAGGAAAACAAATCTAATGGGATGAGCTAATGCTCAGTGAGGCCAAGAAAACATGCAAAACACATAGTTCAAATAATAATAGCACTTATATGAGAATTAAATCTATAACATTCGAGTAGCTCACAATTAACAATAAAACACGCCTAATAAGGATACGGAAGCTCTCAAGAGCTATATTCCACTTGCTCTGCCAATGTTTGATCCAGTAAATCCACAAGCTGACACTCCATCAATCGGATAGGTTATAGGTCAGTAGAACCCCACTTACTTCGCACTCTCGATCACCGTTACACTCCCTGCTCCGGGCCCGCACTTCTTTTATATAAGACGATACTATTCGAGTATGCCAAGTGAGATCTCTCAAATAGACCAAGCTTAAAAAATTTTTCTCATGGCTCACCAAGTTTCACAACCAAGTCCATGCCGGCTCGAGTCGCAAGGTTGGCCGATGAGTTTGGGCGTCCCCCACTATTATATCTATAAGTCAATGCGATTCACTATTGCAACACTTCACTTTATTCACTTAACAATTCACTTCATGCAATTCAAATACAATTCACTTAAATGAGAATGAGTGCGATAAAGTACACACTCGACTCAACACTTGCAAAATACCCAATTAATGAGAGTAATTAAGCTGTAGCAACACTTCATACACTTGACACTCACCAAGTCAAAAGTGAGTAAGTGAGCAATTAAGTCCTCAGGCATCCATTCCAAGATTCTCTTGAAGATCCTCTTGAATGCCTGAAGAAATTCGATTAACCATCACTCACAACATGCATTAACCAAGAAGGGATGTACACTTGTTAAGACTAAGTCAAAGTCTTAAAAGATAACTTAAATCTCTCGAAATTCGAGATTCATAAGTGAGGAGTTAAAGTCCCAAGAAAGATTTGCCTCTTTCGTGAAATCAAGTTTAAACGGTTTATCAATATCAAGATAAGGTGATGAGTCCTCAAAAACTCCTTTCATAAGAAATCGGAAAATTTCAGCTTTAAGTGACAAACTTGAAAAAAAATTGAGTCTCGAGTTTGGCATGTCCAAAAATGGAAAACTTTACACCATTGGAAACTAGGTTCGGAGTACTAAAAGTTCCTAGAAGACATTTTTCCAAGATTCTACACGGAAAGCACTCATTTTTCCACTCAAAGTTTGACAGGTTTAAACCCGTCTTGTTTTTCGGCAATCTTTGGAAATTCGGCATAATTCATAGAAAGTGAATCATGCTCTGAATTTGTAACACAATAAGATTTTCAAACAAGGTTTCAAACATGACAAATGGAACTAAATTTGGAGTTTTGAGCATCGAGATATAATAGTCTAAAGTCGGCTGGATTTGTACACTGTTCAGAAAATTTCCAAATTTGAAGAGCCAAATTTGAGGCGTTATTTGGGTATCGAAATGGTATTGAATTTCCACCAAATTTGATACACTTAAACCCCCATATGTGAAATATATCTTTATCAAATTTCATGTAAAAACTTATGTGGGAAGGCAATTAACAAAACGACCAAAGTTCATAAAATGTTTCAAAGCTAATCTGCCTTCTTGCTTTTCTTCCCTTTTCAAACATTTTACACAATGAAATCTGCCCCAATTCTATCCATTTTTGAAACCAAGGTTCTAGAAACATTTAATAGGCATTTGATAAGAAATTGACATCAAAATTTTCGAAACAAAACATCCCAAAACAAGTTTGACCATTCAGTCAGCAAGAAAGGAAAAACTTTCCAGTTTCCAGCTCTGTCGCGCTTTCAAAATCAGGACACATCTCGCTCAATACAAGATCAAATTAGGAAAGGTTGGTGGCATTGGAAACTAGATTCAAAATGCTACATTTTATCAGAAGGAAACATTTCCAAAATCAGTTTACAAGTGAGAGAAAATCAAGCCACAAGATGCAGCTTCTCCATTCCTCTCAGACAGAAAGTCACAACAGGGCAGTCAACTTTGTCGAATCACTACGGTTCACTCAGTTTGAACTAGCAAGTGATTTTTATACCGTTGGAAAGCTATGAATGTCTAGTTTTGAATTCCACTAACAGCACTCAAATTTGACCTTTGTACAGAGAGATACGTTCAAACAAAAAGGTACTATTTTGCTGCCCAGATTACCATTTTCAGATTTCTTTCTTTTTCGAAAACTCTAGTTTTGAGCAACCAATTGAAATGATTTTTGCAAGGCACTTTGTACACATATTATACAACATATATCACTCAATTTCACAGCCAAACAACCAACAAAAATTTGAAATACAAGCAAGATAACTATAGGATAGTTTTGGCCAGCTCTTATGCACAGCTTGTCCTTAATTTGTCCTTAACTTTCTAACCGTATTCATCTCAACTAACACATAAACAAACACAATCAACTAATTACACCTCTCAGCTACCTATAATCCACCTCAAGGCCACTAGCCTAAAGATTGAAACAAGAAACGAAACATCTCAAGTCCGCTAGCCTATTCCTTGCTTAGGGTTTTAAACCCATGCAATCTAAGCTTGATTCTTGAAGAAAATGGAGAGATTGCAAGAGTTGAAGTTTACCTCTTGAGCCCTAGATGAAACCAGAAATTTTTGACCAAAACTCTCCAAGAAAAGTCCACAACACAATGCCTTTAACCAAGCTAAAGTTGATCTCCAAGAGGTTTTGAAGTTGGGTGCAAATTTGGAAGTGAAATAGAGCAAGATAAAGCAAGATGAAGTGAAGCTTTCTTCTCCCCTCGACCAAGAGAGGGGAGAGAGAGAAGGGTTTGTGTTGTGTGAAGCTTCCCTTGGAAGCTTGAAGAATTTGTGGCCAAAAGCTATGCAAAAGTCAACTACGAATGGTACGCGAATAGTGTCCCGTACTACCATCTTCCTCTCTTGTTTGTTTTACTTGTGCACTAATCTTCAAAAGTAATTCCTTTAACTGTGTAATTATTCATTCTTAGTAGCCTAGTATAAATTTCTCAAATCTCCACTTAGTCGTTTCGACGCGAAATACGCAAACTTCTGAATCGCGCGTGATAAAGCGAAATTTAAAAGCAATTCATGTAACAATAATATAATTAAGTAATACTAGGGTAAATGATTATAAAAATAATTATTTTAAGAATAAAAATACGAGTCCTCACAATATATATATATAGTTCACTTGCCAATCATACATGTATATATATATATATATAAAGTCACATTGCCATTCTTATCTCTTTATTTTGTCTCTTTCCTACATGGTTTAACAATATAGCAAATACTTGAAATGTGCTCTATAAAATAACCTATGCTCTTCCATCTCTCTCTTCTTTTGCTTTTATTCGTTTTTATTTCCATACAATCTAGATAACTCTTCCATGATTATCTCTTCCATTCTCTCACTCTTTTTTTCCTTTACCCTAATTCTAATCTAATCTTTTTTTTCTGAAATGTTAGGAGATTTTATAACTTTCACCAAAACTGTACAGTATTGGACCAAAGGCCCCAGGCTTTACAGAAGTGCACATTAGCACAATGGAGTGGTAACCACTCCATGTCATAAAAATTAAGTAGAGCAATTTTGCTCAAACTATTAGTTTCCTGATCTAACCTACCAAAAGAGCACATTCGAAACCAAGAGGCCATTTTCTATATGTCCTCCAAGATAGTTGCTATTCCATTGTCAGCCCCTTTGTCAGCTTGGATTGGAGATAACAACTTCTTGTCAGCAAGAAGTATCCAACTTTCCTTCATCCCTTTTCTGCTGCTTTTATTAGACATAGTTTGATAGCTTCAACATAGTCTTGCTTTTTGCTTCTTGATTGTCATTCCCTCAGAGACCATGCTGCCATGCCTTGTTCTAAAGCATTTGAAGCTATTACACCAATGCCAACGATTTTTTATTATATTTGGTGTGAGGACCCGAATTTTTCTTATTTTATTTTATTTTTTTGGCTTAATTAATTATTTACTCATCTGTTTTCCCTGAATGATTTATTTCAATTATTTTAAACTTATTTACATGGAATAATGTCTCAATTATATTTTTAATACGTCTCGTTAGTAAAATTAATTTTTCTAGGGCTTGTTTAGCGAGAAATAAGGAGTACACATTTTTCGAGGCTATGTTCGATCCGAGAGTACATTAGTCTTGGAGAATTAAGAATGATCAATAGTAGATTAAACAAAGTTAATTGAGAGATTATATGTGAGTTAAAGTTTAAGCTTATACCATGCGCACGTCAAAAGTTTTCTAAAAGATGCGTTAGTACAATTAATTGAAGATTTGAGGAATTAATGCTAGACTCATGTGAAGACCCATGTTTTTATTTCTAAAATAGTTATTTTCATGGTTATTTACCTTAGTATTAGTTAGTTATATTATTGTTATAAAAATTTCTTAGAAATTGCACTTTGTCGCACATAAATAAAAAATTCGTGTAAATCGAGCCGGAGCGGCTAAGTGGAGATTCAAGAAACTTAATCTAGACTACTGAAGGTGAATAATTATAATGTTTAAGGAAGTGCATTAGAGGTTTAGTGCACAAGTGAAATGAACCCGAGAGGAATCGGGCACGAAACACACGCGAACGTGCACTATTGAAGGATTGACTTTTGGAACATTTTTGATCACACACTTAAGCTTCCTCAAGAAGCTTTCTCATCAGCAAACACTCTCTCTTTATCTCCTCAAGACAGCCGACCAACAAGTGGAAGAAGAAGAACCAAAGCTCTTCCATTTCTTGCTCCATTTCTTACCCAAATCATCCCAAAACTTACACACAACTTGCAAACCACTTGGTGATCAACTTAAACTAGGAAAGGAGCTTCATCTTATGGTTTTTCTTGGGTTTAAGGTGACCGAATTTTCTGATTTAGTCATCTAAGAAGGTAATCGACGATCAACCTCTTGAATCTTAGTTTATAGAAATTGTATTGCACTTGTGAACTCATAGATTCATATGGGTAGCTTTATATTGTTGAAAATCTTGTAAGTGGGCTCTATGAAATCCCACAATAGCTTGATGAACTGATTTGATGAGATTTGATGTTATTTATGTTGGATTAGTGCTTCATCTAGTGGAAATAAGTTGTATTGTGAAAGAAAACTCAAAGGGAGTAAAATGAGAAAAAGTGACGATTCTGCCCCTGTTTTGCCGTGACCCTTAATGCACTTTTTGGTGGTTCAATTGACTTGATTTTGATGTAAATATGTTGTGTGGGTTGTGTGAAAGGTTTTCATCAAAAATCATCCAATTTGGTTGGCCAAAAGTTGAGATTTCAAAAATGTAGCAAAACTGGAATTGTGTCCCGTACTGCTCTGGCAGTGATTTTCAAACAGCTATAACTCTTTACTCCGATGTCAAAATCAAGTTCCGTTTGTGTCATTAGAAACTAAACACTTCCAGTTTTCCAACGGTATAAAATGAATGCCTTGATTCCACCTGAGTGAGCAGTACCAACCTTGTAAAGTTGCCTGTTCTGTTTCTTGTCTGTACAGGAAGCCCTGTTTTGAGCTGCAAATTCATTATCAATTATGAGCTAGTTGTGGACAGAATTTTAAAACAATTTCTTCTGAAAAATTATAGCCTTGTGAATGTAGTTTTCAATGCCACTAACCACGTTCAATTCTAAGTTGAATTGAGTGAGTTTTGGCTGAATTTCGAAACTGACTCGGTGATGAAAAACCCTCATTTTGGCTAGTTGAATGACTCTTTTTGAATTGGGACATATGATCTTGAAATTCTTGGTGTTAATTACCTACCAAATGTATCTTGGATATTTCTTTGACATTTGTCTTCATAAATGGATCATGTTTGAAAAGATTCGTTGGCCAAATGTTTAAAAAAAAAGGGAAATGGAAGTACAAGGCAGTTTTGCCTTGGAAAATTGGAACTTTAGTGGCTTTGTTAGCCGACTTCCAGAATGGATTTTTCTATGAAAATTGATAGAGGAATAGATCTTATATTACAATGTAATACGGTACCAAATTTGGTACCATTCTGAGTCCATTTCAATGCCCAACCAAAGTCCCAAAGTTCGTGATTTAAACCTGGAAATTAGCCAAACAGTCACACTTTTTTAGCAACTTTGAGCCGCTATATCTTGGTGCTCAAAACTCCAAATTTTGTCCTGCTTGTGTTTTAAACTTTGATTGTAACTCTAATTGAGTTCCAAATTTCAGAGGCTAGTTCACATTGTGTGAATTTTGCCGAATTTCCAAACTTTGCCAAAAATCAACCTAAATATGTCTTGGTATTCCAAGACAATATCTTGGACCCAAAATTTGAATGTCTTCCAATTGAAATCATGGAAAAGTATTTTCTTGGAACTTTTAGTACTTTAGAAATAGTTTCCAAAGGTACCAAATTTTTCAATTTTGGACTTTTAGAGAGTGAGTTATGATTTTCCAAAGAATACCCTAAACTTGATAAATTTTGGCCATTTTGAAAAGAATCCGCGTGGGAATAATTTCATAGAATCTGGCCATATATCCAGCCAATTCTTGGCCAGATAGTTGGCCGGATTGATGGTGAGATGTGAAAAAAATTGGGTTTCTTCACTGTCTCGAATCCGGCCAGTTCATATTCACGTCCGACTTCGATCGTTCATCCGGAAATTTATTTACATGGTTTCATACCTACTTGTTTCCATCCAATGATTTTAAAGATAAAAATCAGATTTTTACTTGAGTTTTAAACCCTACCTTTGAATCTCGATTTATGAGTAATTGAAGCTCATTTTTGGGATAATTTCTTAGATTGTACACGGGTGCAATCTTTCTCGATAAGTAGGGGTTGTAAGCGATAGTGTGTAATAGTTGATTGTTATTTGTTCAGGCGCTCAAGGGGACCTTCAAGAGGAACTCGAAGTGGATGCCTAAACACTTGTTTGAGCACTTACTCGCTTGTTTCGAATTGGTGAGTGTTCCATATAGGAGTAGATTACTTGAATAGTTTTACGACATGTTTACTCCATGGTCATTATGTGTTTAACTCTTAAGTGTTACCGATAATTGCTCCTATGAACTTTTTCACAGTTTTAAGACGAGTGTGTACTTTATCTCAATCGACTTACTAAAATGATAAATCTTACCGTTAACCGAGATTATTTACCGTCTACCATTTACCGTTTACCGTTTACCATTCACTGTTTACCAATTTACTTGATTACCTGCTTACTTGATTACTTGACTATTTGATTATGTGATTACCGTAAATTATGTGTTCACATGAACTTTTCCATAGTTTTAAGGCGAGTGTGTACTTCATCTCACTCGACTTACAAAATTAAAAAATTTTTACCGTTTACCGATTTACTTGATTACTTGTGCATGTTGTAAGCTCAAAGCTGAATTGGGTCATGCCCTTGGTTACTAACCTACTCGAGCAAGGACTGGGCTCGGTCAGGTAGGTTGGAACCCTGGGACACCGTTTCGGTATATTCGTGTGAGAACCCGTAATTTTTCCAATTTCTAGGTTTTATTATATTTCTAGGTTTTCTTATTTTCAATGATTTGATTTCTACACTTTCTGTATCCGGAAAATTTTCTAGATAAATTTTATGAGTAAATATAATTTTTAGATGATTTTTCTAGTATTGAATAGGTTTTGAGAAATTAAGAGTGAATACCGGACGTGGGACCCACTAGTGCGAAAAGTTCGGCAATTTTCGGCCAACTAGGTTAAGTTTTGGATACTGGATTTAATTTACCAGGTGTTAAGGGATAAGTAGACGATGTTATTTGGATTGGTGTGAGAGGGAACAAAGAGATAGAGATTCATTAATTAGGTGACAAGTGTCACCATTTGGTTGGATTGACATGTATGACCACTATTCATGTCTTTACCAAATTAATATCAAAATTGACCAAAAATTTCCTTATTTTCTTCTCTCCTTGGCCGATTCTCTTCAAGCAACAAAAGGGAAAGAAAAACTCTCCAAACTCTTGCTTCAATCTTGCTCAAATTCAACCAATCAACCGTTTAATCTTGTTTTTGTTCCATAGAAACCTTTAAGGGAGTGATAGTGAGTTGTTTTGTGAAGTAATTTGGAAGATTTAAGTACAAGGTTGCTCCATTCCTTTGGGTATCAAGGTGAGTAGTGAAGAAACTCCTTTTCTCTTTCCAATAATGCTTAATGAGCAACCTAAGTGAGTTAAAGTGATGATCTTTGGTGTTATTTCATGATTTTGGTTGAGATTGATGACACTTTCTATTTAATTAGGATTTTTCTGTTTTCATATGATTATTATTATGTGGTTATGTATGATGATTGGAAATGATATTTGAGGAAGCTAGGAGGTGGAAAAAGTGATTAATTGCAAGAAATTTCTGTTTTGGAAGAAAATTGAAAAAAACTAGGGTTCCTTGTTCTTCATTCTGTCCGAAATTTTAGGTCCTAGTTAGAGGCCGAATTGGCATTGGCTTAAAACATGAAAGTTGTAGGGAATGACATTTTAGAGGTGCCTACAAAATTTCAGGTCAATCGGAGTAGTGTAGAGTGAGATAAGTCAAAATTACTATTGCTGTTCTGGTTTTACCCGAAATCAAGATTTGCGACTGTAATTGGGTGTTTTGGTCTGAATTGCTTCCGAATTGGTTGTTGAGACCTTCTGATGAAATTTATCCCTGTTTCTTAGATTTCATCTGGTTTTGGAATTTCTGGATTTGGACTTGTAGAGCCTAAGTTATGATGTTTCCGCTAGAATGCATTTTGGTGAATCTGTTTTACGTTTTTGATGTGGTATCTTGCATTTTTGACCTGTTTGGACTCAAAACTGGGTTGAGTGACCTTCTGTGATGTTGTAGCCCTGTCTTTTAGCTTCGAAATGGTGGGTCTTACACCTTCATCCGATAATTCTAGGGCATTTGGTGCCATTACCGCAAAAAGAGGTCAAAAACTGTTTTTTCAAGGCCAAAGCTAATTGCATTTCCAAATTTTCTGGTTTTCTCTAATGTTTGTATATGTTTATGGAACCCTATTGGGTCATATTTGGCATTGATTTATGATTAGTTATCGAGTCTCATTGTACTTGTTTGTATGTTTTAAGGCTTACTTTTATTCCGGTCATTTCCTAGTTAACTTTTACTTTGAGCCTAGTGAATGGCTTTTGGAAATGAGGTGAATTTTGTGTGAGATGTTGGGACTGATTCGAGGAAATAATGAAGCCTTAATGGCTGGAAAAGTAAGAAATTTAGGGGAAGTGCTGCCCGATTTTCTAGGCCGTTTGGTTCTTTTAAGTTGGATTTGCCTTTTGGTAGAAATAAAAGGGCTTTTGGGTTGCTGAACCTAGGTCTTTATGCTATCATTTTGTTCCCAAAAAATCATGTTTTGTACCCTTGCATTAGTAATTATTTGGCGAGGCATACGACTAGTAGTCGAGCCTCATGTGCATTTTGTTTACTCGATTATGGATGTGAAACCTTCAATTGGTTTATTTTGGTTATTTTAGGGTTTCTTGGCGATTAAGGCCAATCTGAAGTAAAAACTTTTGAAGTTGAGCCGGTGAGTGTACCACTCCCCTCCATTGTTGTTTAACTTGATTTCTGCTTTGCAATCTGTTTAATTTGTTTGAGACGAGAGTGTACTTTATCACACTCGTTCTCTTGTCTGTTCATATGCCAATTTTGGTATCAATCTGAATCTGAATCTGTATCTGATATCTATATCTGTATCTGTTCGGACGTCGTTTGGAAACTTGTAACCAACGACCTTTCTGTGACCTATGAGCTCAAATCCTGTGGCTAAGTTATTCGAATCGGGCCGGCAAGGGCCTGGACGATTAGATAACGAACCACGGTAGTCTGTTTTGGGATCTTTGGGTATTGAGACCCTTGATTCTGGTATACTCGAGTATTACCATTTCTGTTCGGTTACGGTGAGCGGGCCCGGTAAAGGGGTGTTTGGTGGACGGAATTCGGTGTAAAGAGGGGTCTACGGACGCGTTGGTTCTATATACGTTGACGGAGAGTCAACTGGTTTGGATCAAGTACTGCGCTGGAAATTTGGCTCCTGAGAGCCACCCGTATCCTTCTGATTTGAATCATTGGTTCCATTGCTTTACATCTGGCATGTGTACTTGAGTTGCTAAACGTGAAATGCCATGATTTTATTGCTATCTGTTTGGTACCTCATTGAGCGCAAGCTCACCCCTTTCTGTTCCTTTTGTTTTCCTTACAGGAAAAAATATACTTTTGGTCTGGATTTGACAAATGGCTGCCAAATTGAGCTAGTTGAACATATCTTTTGTATAGCTCATGTATTAAAATCCTAAATGTACTTTTGGGGACTGTTTCCTTTCGATTTGGCAAACTAGACATGTATCCACTTTTGAATACTTTTGTATGCCACTTTGGCTTGTAAATGCTAAGTTTCAAGATGTGAATGTTTGCTTGATATTTGGTTGGGTTCTGACGGGTCGGTTACTATTCATGGCTGACTCCGGATTTCATTTTATTTTATTTTGGGTTATTTTACTATTTTGAATTGTTGACGCGCGTTTGTAAGTTCCGGAATGAAACAGATAGCTCTAATCTGTTCCGTTAGTCCTGGCGAGAGCTGGGCAGGCGGTCCGCTGAACCCTTTGGTTCGCCTTAGGGTAAGGTGGGGCTGTCACAATTCGAGTATTACCACTGGAGGGATAAGGTGATGGTCAGACAAACCGAGGGGATTCTGAAGTTATAAGGTGCAGTTGACCGAAATGGTTCCACTGAAACACCGTATCCTTCAATGTGTGTTTATTTTACATAATGATAACTGTTTCATGCTAATGTGCCAACATGCGAACCTGAGCCATACCTGTGATATGCTCAAATTACTCGTACAATGATAACTGTCTCATGTTAATGTGCCAATGTGCAACCTTAAATCATACATTGGGTATGCTCATTACTTGATTTATTAGAACTCCTAGAATGTCTTGGAACCTCACTGGATTGTGTAACTCATTCCACGTTTTTGTTTTCCTTAACAGGGTTCGAGACCAAAAGTACTCGTGAATAGTGGTAGATTGTTTTCTTTTGGGAAAAACTTTAAGTTGTATTACAACAGATGGCTGTAGTAAATATTTTTTTGGGTTGTTTTAAGCTTGAGAGCTGACTAATTGTAAGTATAAAGTGTTTTGGAGTACTTTAAATATATATATTGAAGTTATTTGAGGTATTCCTAGTTTTGACTTATGGATTGTACCGAGTTTTGGCAAGAGTTGGGCAGACGTCCCGCCGATACCCATTGGTTCGCCCTTGGGAGAAGTAGTGGCGTCACAGTTGGTATCAGAGTTTAGGATTCAGATCTTTGTAGTATATTCTAGGCTTAAAAGTTTAGGATGCCGGACTGTGGGATTGGTTTGAAAGTTAAGTGACCGCTTGTAGGGATGAAAATCAGAACCGCTTGACATGATATCTATGCGGGGTGAGCTTGGACCAAGTGGTGTTATGGTCCCTATGATGTGAATGAGAAAAGGGTTAAGTGCTCTTCTAGAGTGAAGCTATGCATCATGGATGTGATAGGTGTAAAACCTTTATCTTGATACTTGGAGAAAATTAGATATGTATGTTGGATAGAAATCTCGAATGTGGTGATTTACTCTTGGGACCGGCTGACTCGAGTTGTGAATTATCTTGTTTCGGATTCTTGTACCCGAGTATCTAAGAGTTGAGGGCAATCTTAAGGACTTGAGATCTCCATTTGTGAGGGAATACGAATGAACCAATAGTTCACGTGAATAGTTACAGGAAACCAATAATCGTTTGGCTAAGATGGCACAATAATTAAGAGCGGCAGGTGGAGAAGATCGTAGCCCAGAAGATCCTGGTGTTGGAATTGAAGTTGAACGTGTTAGGGAACGAAAATCATCTAGTTCCAATTAATCTAATGAAGCACTACTTGTGACCTTTTGCAGTGGGATGATAGGAGTAGAATTTAAGAGTTTGTGCCTTGGAGATGAATGTACTCTTGATAACCATTTGTTTACTGACTTTGACTTGGTTTGAACTTTATTTGACTGTAACTTGTGTTATGATTTAATGAGCTCGAGTTTATATTTGATTGGTAAATAATGTTAATTGTGTAAGTGATTTCATTTTTCTTTAAAGTTGTTACTGGTATGTGTGGAGTTCAATTATCGCTTAGTGTGAGGTTTATGCATATGCATATAGATTAGCTGTGAACATGGAAATTGGAGGACAACGGAAGGGATGTCAACCTAAACAATCCTAAAATCAAAGAGTAGATAATGGGTTTGATATTGATCAAAATATCGAGCCAAGGGCTGGGAGAGGAGATGACCAAATGGGATTAGTTTTAACTCGCATGACGGATGTACTAGAGCTCTTAGTAGCTCAATAGGGCCAAGGGGTTGGACAAGGAAACCAACGTGGAAACCAAGAGATAGGGGAGGATCGAGTTTTGGAGCGGTTTTAGAAATTCTTCACACCCAAATTTTCTGGAGGGCCTGACCCAGAAGTGGCTGAAAATTGGTTAGAGAATATAAGAAATATATTTGATGCCTTGGATTACACGGAGGAAAGACAAGTCACCTTTGCTGTATTTTAACTTGAAGGAGCAGCCCGAGCCTGGTGGAATGTTATAACAAATAAGTGGGAAAGAGATCAAACTCCAAGAACTTGGATAAACTTTGTATGAGAGTTTAATGAGAAATTTCTCCCTCCACTTGTTCAAGAAAAGAGAGAAGATGATTTTATAAAGCTTCGACAAGGAACTTTGAGTATGGCTGAGTACAAAACACGATTCACGAAAATATCTACATATGCTCCAGAATTGGTGGCTACGGAACGGAAGAGAATAAAACGGTTTATCCAAGGATTAAATTTAGAAATTCAAGATGCCCTTGCCTCAGCACAGATTGAAACATTTAGTGATTCTCTCGAGAAAGCGCAAAGGGTAGAGAACACAAAATTCCAACTAAGAGCTTTTCAAGCGAATAAAAGAGATGTATCTAATAGTACACAAAGAGAAATTGGACCACCACCCAAAGTTAGAAAAGAAGTGGATGGAGTGAGACTATCACTTCCTTCACCACTCATGATAAAGGAACCAAAAGGAACTATGTCATAATGAGTTCTAGTAAGACAAATACGATCAAAGGAAACCTCGCAAGCAAGTCAAGTCACACCGCCTCGTCCGACTTGTGGATATTGTGGAAGGATGAATCATACCGAAGAAAACTGTTGGCTAAAAGGGCGAAAGTGCTTGGGATGTGGGAGCACCAACCATAAAGTTCATGACTGTCCAAACAGGTGTCCACGAGAAACTACTACTCAACAAGGAAATGGAACTATTCCTCGACAAGTCAGTGGAAGAAGAAACCGACCAATAGCATCTGCAAGAACATATGAAATAATCACACAACAAGGTTCAAAATTATTTGAGATTACAGAAGGTATGAATTTCGAGGACAAAATTCTTTTTAAAGAGGGAAGGTTGTGAGGACCCGAATTTTTCTTATTTTATTTTATTTTTCTGGCTTAATTAATTATTTACTCACCTGTTTTCCCTGAATGATTTGTTTCAATTATTTTAAACTTATTTACATGGAATAATATCTCAATTATATTTTTAATACGTCTCGTTAGTAAAATTAATTTTTCTAGGGCTCGTTTAGTGAGAAATAAGGAGTACACGTTTTTCGAGGCTATGTTCGATCCGAGAGTACATTAGTCTTGGAGAATTAAGAATGATCAATAGTAGATTAAAAAAAGTTAATTGAGAGATTATATGTGAGTTAAAGTTTAAGCTTATACCGTGCTCGCGTCGAAAGTTTTTCGAAAGATGCTTTAGTACAATTAATTGGAGATTTGAGGAATTAATGCTAGACACATGTTTTTATTTCTAAAATAGTTATTTTCATGGTTATTTACCTTATTATTAGTTAGTTATATTATCGTTATAAGAATTTCTTAGAAATTGCACTTTATCGCGCGCAAATCGAAAATTTGCATAAATCGAGCCGGAGCGGGTAAGTGGAGATATAAGAAACATAATCTAGACTACTAAAGGTGAATAATTATAATGTTTAAGGAAGTGCATTAGAGGTTTAGTGCACAAGTGAAACGAACCCAAGAGGAATCGGGCACGAAACGCGTGCGAATGCGCACTATTGAAGGGTTGATTTTTGGAACACTTTTGGCCACACACTTAAGCTTCCTCAAGAAGCTTTCTCATCAGCAAACACTCACGCTTTCTCTCCTCAAGACAGCCGACGAACAAGGGGAAGAAGAAGAACCAAAGCTCTTCCATTTCTTGCTCTATTTCTTACCCAAATCATCCCAAAATTTACACACAATTTGCAAACCACTTGGTGATCAACCTAAACTAGGAAAGGAGCTTCATCTCATGGTTTTTCTTGGGCTTACGGTGACCGAAATTTTCTGCTTTAGTCATCTAAGAAGGTAATCGACGATCAACCTCTTGAATCTTAGTTTATAGAAGTTGTATTGCACTTGTGAACTCATAGATTCTGTGAGGACACGTAAATTCTCTTTCGTTTAGAATATTTTATTTTATTTTCTCGCATGCATTTTCTTCATTATACTCTAATATATTGATTTTCCAGAGATTTTATAAGTAAATATTGTTTTAGATCATTTTTTTAGTATAAGTTAGTTTATGAGAAATTACGAGTGTATATTGGACGTGAGACCCGCTAGTGCACTAAGTACGATAAAATTTTGGCAATTAATTGCAGTTTGGTATTAAGTGATATTATTTTACAAGGTGTTAGGAGACAATTAGAGGTTAACTAGATAGCTTAACCATTGGAAGATAAGAGGATTAGATCAAACCCTAATAGGGCCAAGTGTCATGAAACCAATGGAGGGTGGACTTTGACCACTATTCATCACCTTTACTAAATACCCAAAATTGATCAAAATCATCTTCATTTTTCAAGCTTCTTGGGTGAACTTTACCTTGAGAGAAAAGAAAAGAAAGCTTCACCTATATCTTCCATTTCTTGCACAAATCTTGAAATCTAACCGACTAAACCTTGATTTAGTCCACACAAAAAACTTGCTAAGGGAGTTTGAAGATCTTGGTGGAGTTGTTTTGGAAGAAAAACCACTAAGCTACTACCTATCTTGAGGAGTTAAGGTATTTTACTTGGAACTCACTCTTTGTTCCTAATAATGGTCAATTGGTGACTTATGGTAGCTAACTAGGTGATTTTATGGATTAGAGTGAAGTTAGCTACATTTCTAATTTATTTTGAGAATTTTTCTATTTTCCTATGATGGATATGGTTAGCCTTGAATTGATGGTTCTAAATGGTGTTAAATAGCTCTCTTGTACGTTAATTGCGGTTATTTGCGGAAAATTTCAGTTTTGTGCGGAAATTCCAGGTTTAAGGTTTAAATTTGCCCTGTTCTGACTGGATTTATTTGGGCATGTTAGAGGCCGAATCAGGATTAGCACAAAACATGAAAGTTGTATAAAATGATGTTTTATATCCGCCTGTAAAATTTCAACTCAATCGGAGTACTGTATCATGTGAAATTACCAAAATACCCTTGACTGCCCAAGAGCCTGGTTTCGTAGACAGATTTATATTTTCATGGAGATTTCCATTTTTAGCCCTAAAAATGCATAATTTGGCTTTGGAGGTTTTCATAAGAAATGTAGGTATATGTCTTGGCTTCGAAACGCCATAAGATACACCTCAATCGGACTTCGGTAGCCTGAGTTATTGTCGTTCAATCATAGTGTGGTTAACTAGTCTAATTGTGAGATTTTGGTTCTATAATTTGAGAATTTGACCTAGATACACTACGAACTGGATTGAGTGGTTTTCATCAAAGTTGTAGCTCTATGTCTTAGGTTTGAAACGGTATAAATTACACCCCAATTTGATAAGTGTAGCTTCAGTTATGACCGATACACTAAGAGACGTCAAACCTGCTATTTAGCTTTTGCCCTTAAAACTTGATTTCTAGTTGCATTCCTAGACTTGCTTTGTATTTGGATGAACTTGAGCCTAGTTGAAGGGCTATTTGTGAGAACCCGTAATTTTTTCCATTTTCTAGGTTTTATTATCTTTCATGGCTTGTTTTCTGCATTTTCGTGATTAGGAAAATTTCTAGATATTTTTAATGAGCAGATATAGTTTTTGGATGATTTTTCTAGTATCGAATAGGTTTTGAGAAATTAAGAGCGTCTACCGGACGTGGGACCTGCTAGTGCAAAAGGTTCGGAAAAATTCGGCCAACTAGGTTAAGTTTTGGATACTGGAATTAATTTACCGGGTGTTAAGAGATAATTAGAGGGTGCTATTTGGATTGGTGTGAAAGGAAATAAAAAGATAGAGATGCATTAATGATGGTGACAAGTGTCACCATAGGATTGATTCTTAAGTTTGAACACTATTCACCCTTTTACCTTTTGGTTAAAATAACTCAAAATTGGACCAAAAATCACTCCAAAATTCACTCCTTGAAGCCGGCCCTCTTGACAAGAAGAAAGAAAGAAACTCTCCAAGTTCTTGATCCCATCTTGCTCCAAATCATCAAAACAACCACTTAATTTTACTTTTGTTCCATAAAACTTCTTCACTTAGTGTTTCTAAGGTGTTTGGTGAAGTTTAATTGCTAAGGTGGTTAATTGCTCTCTCTCTTGTTTTACCAAGGTGAGTGGTGAAGGACTCCTTTCCTCCCTCTAATAATGTTTAATTCATGCTTGGTGATAGTATGAAATGCAAGTTTATGGATTAATCTTGATTTTTGGTTGAATTGATGAAGCTTTATAATTATTGGTGATTTTTCTGATTTAATATGAATATGATTATGTGGGCATGTATGATGATTGGAATTGGTATGTAATGAAGCTAGGAGGTGGGAAAAGTGGTTAATTGCAAGCAATTTCTGTTTTGGAAGAAAATTGAAAAACTAGGGTTTCAAAGTTATACATTCTGCCTGGTTTTGTAGCTCATGGTTAGAGGCCGAATTGGCTTTGGATTAAAACAAAAACATTGTAGGGAATGACATTTTAGGGGTACCTACAAAATTTCAGGTCAATCGGAGTAGCGTAGCTTGAGAAAAGTCGAAATTACCCTTGCTGTCCTGGTTTTACCCGAATTTGAGAATTGCGTCTGTAATTGGTTATTTTGGTTAGGAATGCTTCAGAATGGGTTGTTGAGGTCTTCTGATGAAATGTAGCCCTGTTTCTAAGCTTTCAGATGGCTTTGGAATTACTGGATTCGGACTTTGGTAGCTTGTTTTATGATGTTTACACCAGAATGCATTTTGTGAATCTGTTTTTCCGATTCTGGTGTAGTATCTTGCATTTTTTACCTTGTTACACTCGAAACTGGACAGAGTTACCTTCTAGAACATTGTAGCCCTATCTCTTAGCTTCGAAACGGTGGGTCTTGCACCTTCATTAGATAATCGTAGTGCCTTTGGTACCATTACCGCAAAATGAGGTCAAAAATTGTTTTTTCAGGGCTAAAGCTAATTCCATTTCCGGATTTTTCTGGTTTCCTCTAATGCTTGTATATGCTTATGGAACCCTATTGGGGTCGTATTTGGCATTGGTTTATGACTCGTTATCGAGTCTCATTGTACTTTTTGCATGTTTGAGGGCGTGACGGTGGTTCACGACGTTCTTTTGACGGAAGTGCATGAAACACCATTTGCAAGCTTGGTGAGTGTACTACTCACTTGTGTGTTACTATATAGCTTTGATACTTGAACTTGATGCGTTGAATGTTAAATGATTGAAGTGAGAGCGTACTTTATCGTTCTCACTTATTGCTTATCATGTTATTAGAATGTTACATGAAATGTTACATGACATGAAAGTACTTGACTTGGTGTCGTTTGGACGAGTATCCAACGACCATGATTGTTACCATTAAGCTCAACCCCATTGGTAGTTGATTGAATCAAACCGGCAAGGGCTTGGTCGTGCCAATTAATGAACCTTGGGGACTGTTATGGAATCTTACAGTATGAGAGACTCTCGATTCCGGTATACTCGAGTAATACCACAGTGCAAGTGTTTAGAGTTCGGGCCCGATAGGAGAATGTTAGGTGGAAGGAATGGAAGTAAAGTGAAGTCTACGGTTGGTTACTTTTAAACATTGACGGAGAGTCAATGAGATCTGATCAAGAATACAAACGAGGAAAAGGGCTCTTGAGAGCCGCTCGTATCCTTTTATCATCATTATCGATGTGTGTCTTTATTTACTTTTGATGAATTGGACTGAAAAGCTTGATGCATCTATGAACTTGGTTGCTTGAGTAGTATTACCTCACTGGGCAATTAGCTCACTCTATTCTTTTGTTTTCCTTACAGTAAAATAAATACTTTTGGACTGCAATTGATATTTGGTTGCCGAATTGAGTTAGTTGAACATATCTTTTGTATAGATCATTTATTGAAACCCTAAATGTACTTTTGGGTCCGTATCTCTTTTGTTTTGGCAAACCATACATGTATCCACTTTTGAATACTTTTGTATGCCACTTTGGATTGTAAATACTAAAGTTCAAGATGTGAATGTTTACTTGATATTTGGTTGGGTTCTGACGGGTCAGTTACTACTCATGGCCGACTCCGGATTTCTTTTTTTTTTATTTTTTTTATTTTGACATTTTGATTTGTTTACGCGTGTTTGTAAGTTCCGGAACACAATAGATCGCTCTAAACTGCACCGTTAGTCCTGGCGAGAGCTGGGCAGGCAGTCCGCTAAACCCTTTGGTTCGCATTAGGGGAAGGTGGGGCTGTCATAAGTGGTATCAGAGCCTAGGTTTGAATTGGCCTGGGTGTATTAGAATTGCTTGATTTGAGGGTTCTTTGTTTATGGCCTTTAAGCTTAATTATGGTTAATTGCTCTTTTGGTGTAGGATGGCCAGACAGGTGGAGCCTAGTGATAGTCCTCCGGGTGAGAGACCTCGTGAAGCGCTTCTTGTGATCCTATACCAGATTCGGCCAGGAGGGGCCGTGGTTCGTTGGAGCCCGGCTAACCGCCTCAGATGGTGTGAGTGCCGACATAAGTATACTTACCCTAACGCTCTAGTGTTGGCCGTGGCCGTGGAGCGTAAGGAGTTGGCCGGAGAGAATGCTCGACTTGAGGCCGAGGTGACCCAGTTTGGGGCGGCCAATGAGAAACAGGTCGAGCGCATTAAGCGCTTGGAGTACGACGTGCTAGAGGTAGAGGATAGGGTGGATAACTTCTGCACTCAGCTTAGGGAAGTCCGTGAGCGCGAGTCTAAGAGAGCCCGAAAGGTGAAGGTTCGAGCTGCCTCGATCCTGAACCTCTGTACTGACGTGGTCGAGGGCGTGAGTGACGAGGACTCTTGTGCGGGGCCTGAGGCTGGGGTTGGATCCACTCCGTCCGGTGGGTCTACTAGCTCGTCGTCGGACTAGGTTACGACTCCTAGGTTATGGATAGTTCTGTTTCTTTATATAGGGATAGGGAAAGAGCCTTAGCTAATCGTTTTGTACGTTGGATTAGCTACGTGTATATTTCTTTTGATGGGGCTTTTCCCTCGTGGATTGTCCATGTTTGTACTTGACTTGACCGTACTTGACTTGATTGTACTTGGCTTGACTGGTTGTTGATATGTGTGTTGTTTGCCTTGTTTGGAATATATATATGTTTGTAAAAGCTTTGAGATTTTATTTACATGCATGGTCATTATATTGTTCTAGTACGTTTGTCTAGATCAAATAGATTTGATGGAAGACACACGTAGTGGACGGGGGCGTGGGCGTGGGAATAGGCAACCTACGCCAGACCGGGGTGCTGGGGAAACCTCCTCTGGACCCAATCCTGAATCAAGAGTTGACCCCAATGTACAGATAGCTGCCGCTATGCAGCAAATGACCATCCTGCTAGCACAAGTGGTGCAGCAACATGGCCAGAATCCAAACCCTAATCCTGGAAACCCTGGCAACCATGTCGAGAACGAAGACAGAGCTCTCGAACGATTTCAAAAGTTTGCTCCACCCAAGTTCATTGTGGGACCCGATCCGGATGTCGCCGAAAAGTGGCTCGAAAAGATGGTCGATATTTTCGCCGCCCTGCACTATACCGAAGAACGGCAGGTGACTTTTACTGTTTTCCAGCTGGAAGGGACGGCCCGTTCCTGGTGGAATGTCATACGGCAAAAATGGGAACGAGAACAAACGCCCAGGACTTGGGTAAATTTTATGAGAGAGTTTAATGCGAAATTCTTCCCTCCTCTGGTTCAGGAAAGGAAGGAAGATGAGTTCATCCGACTCCGCCAAGGAGCTCAATCGGTGGCGAAATACGAGAGCCAGTTCACCCACCTGTCCAAATTTACGCCTGAGTTGATTGTGACAGAGCAATGGTGAATTAGGCGTTTTATCCAGGGCCTAAACGTGGAGATTCAGAAAGACCTCGCAGTGGCTCAAATCAATGCTTTTAGCGAGGCCGTTGAGAAGGCCCAATGGGTAGAGAGTGCCAGATTGCAAGTACGGAACTTCCAGGCGAAAAAGCAAGGTTTTTCTGGAAGCAGCTCTGGACAAGGGGATAAAGGTACCCCCTCTAAGTTCGGACGAGGAGTTGGGGGTGGACGACAGTCAGGTACAAGCAGAGGGGCTCAGTCCAGGGGTGGCTCAGCCGGGAGAGGCCAAGACGGAAACTTCCAGAAGGGTTCAGGTTCGGTGTCCCGTGGGCCTTGTGGGTACTGCGGAAAGCCGAATCACTCTGAAGATAATTGCTGGAAGAAGGGAGGTAAATGTCTGCGTTGCGGAAGGCAGACCACAAGCTTGCTACCTGTCCACTCTTAAAGCAAGATGAAAAGGGACCTCAAATCGCACCAAAAACTAATAAGGGACAGGATAAGGGGAATGGGACGAAACCTAAGGTGCCAGCTCAAGTATATTCGCTAGAACCTCAACAGGTCCCAGATTCCTCGGAGGTCGTAGAAGGTACGATCCCTATTTTCCACCACTTTGCCAAAGTTTTAATTGATCCTGGTGCCACACATTCCTTTGTTAACCCTGCTTTCATGTGTGGTATCGATTTAAAACCTGCTAGTTTACCATACGACCGAGAAGTTAGTACACCTACAGGGAATCAACATTTGGTGATTAGTATGGTTTATAAGGATTGTGAAGTGTGGGTAGGAGAGAAGAGATTGTTAGGGGACTTGATAAGCTTAGTCCTCAAAGGGTATGATGTGATATTGGGTATGGATTGGCTAGCCAAGTATAATGCCCAACTGGACTGTAAAACAAAAGTGGTAGAATTCCGCATCCCTGGTGAGGCAACCATAAGGTTGGATATAAGGGGTAAGTTAGCCTCATCTGCTTTGATTTCGGGCATTCGGGCTAGGAAACTGCTAAGTAGAGGGGCGCAAGGATTTTTAGCCTTTCTGATTAATACCCCCACGGATAAGTTGAAAGTGGAGGACGTACCCATAGTGAAGGAATTTCCGGACGTGTTTCCTGATGAGCTAGTAGCTCTGCCTCCGGAAAAAGAGATTGAATTCAAAATAGACCTACTACCGGGATCCTCACCTATCTCAAAAACACCATACCGAATGGCTCCTGCTGAGCTCAAGGAGCTAAAGTTGCAATTACAGGATCTTTTGGAGTGGGGATTCATTCAAGAGAGTGGGTCTCCTTGGGGAGCCCCTGTGCTGTTTGTGAAGAAAAAGGACGGTGGGTTGAGGATGTGTATCGATTATCGAGGCCTGAATAATATTACGGTGAAAAATAAGTATCCACTGCCCCACATAGATGAGTTGTTTGACCAGTTGCAAGGAGCGGTGGTTTTCTCAAAACTAGATCTTCGCCAAGGGTATTACCAGTTATTAATCAGGAAGGAGGATATTCCGAAAACCGCCTTCAACTCGAGATATGGGCATTATGAGTTTGCAGTTATGCCCATTGGATTAACCAATGCTCCTGCCGCCTTAATGGATTTAATGCATAGGATTTTTAAGCCCTACCTGGATCGATTTGTAGTAGTCTTCATCGACGATATCCTGGTCTATTCCAAGACACGTGAAGAGCATGAGCAGCACTTGAGGATTGTCTTACAAACCCTAAGAGACCATCAACTGTACGCCAAGTTCAGCAAGTGCGAATTTTGGCCGGAGAAAATTTCTTTTCTGGGACACGTAATTTCTCAAGAGGGTATTTCAGTTGACCCGGCGAAAGTAGAGGCTATGACTAATTGGAACAGGCCAGAAAATCCCACTGAGGTCCGTAACTTTCTAGGGCTGGCTGGATATTGCAGGCATTTCATCAAGGACTTTTCCAAACTGGCCGGTCCCTTAACCGACTTGACAAAGAAAAATGGTCGGTTCCTTTGGAATGCCCGAAGCGAGACGAGTTTTCACGAACTAAAGAAAAGATTGACCATGGCTCCAATGCTAGTCTTGCCAAACGGAGTGGACGATTTTGCTGTGTACACTGATGCCTCACGAGAAGGCCTGGGTTGCGTGTTAATGCAGAACCGTAATGTGATCTCTTTTGCCTCTAGGAAGTTGAAACCCCACGAGCAGAACTATCCAACCCACGATCTAGAACTAGCTGCCGCTGTTTTCGCTCTTAAAAAGTGGAGACATTACCTATATGGGGTAACCTTCGAGGTTTACTCCGATCACAAAAGCCTGAGGTACCTCTTCTCACAGAAGGAATTAAACATGAGGCAGCGATGATGGATGGAATTTTTGGAGGATTACGACTGTACCATCAACTACCATCCAGGAAAGGCGAACATAGTGGCCGATGCTTTGAGTCGTAAGGCGCAAGTAGCCGGGTTAATGATTAAAGAGTGGAATTTACTCGAGTCGGTTTGTGAGTGGAAACCCTGCATTGGGAGCCATAAGGTGATTTTTGGCAATATTAAAGTGACTTCCACTCTCTTGGAGAGAATTAAAGAAGCTCAAAAGGAAGATTCACTAGTGCAGAAATGGGGAGAGAAAGTGGGAAAAAGGAGAAACCACTGATTTCAATTTTGGTCCTGAGAGTATTTTAAAATGCCGAAACCGAATAGTGGTGTCGAAGGATGAAGCGTTGAAAACGGAGATTCTAGAGGAAGCCCATCGATCCAAGTATACAATTCATCCGGGTAGTAGCAAGATGTATCAGGACCTGAAAGGAACCTATTGGTGAGACAATATGAAGAAGGAAATTGCTCTATACGTGCAAAAATGTCTTGTTTGCCAACAGGTGAAAGCGGAACATCAAAAACCATCGGGCTTGTTACAATCCCTTCAGATACCTGAATGGAAGTGGGAAAACATCACCATGGATTTCGTTTCAGGTTTGCCACGAATGCAACGAGGACACGATGCCGTTTGGGTAATCGTCGACCGGTTAACCAAATCGGCCCATTTCCTGCCGGTAAACATGAAGTATTCCATGGACAAGTTGGCCCAGCTGTACATGGATGAGATCGTAAGGCTACATGGTGTTCCAGTCAGTATCGTCTCCGATCGAGATCCACGTTTCGTATCTCGATTTTGGCAGAAATTCCAAGAAACTCTAGGAACGAAACTCAACTTGAGCACGACCTATCATCCTCAGACGGATGGACAATCTGAGCGAACAATCCAAACTCTCGAGCACATGCTACGGACTTGCATTCTGGATTTTGGAGGCAACTAGGTTCAACACATGACCTTAGTAGAGTTTGCATACAACAACAGCTACCATTCGTCGATTCAAATGGCTCCATATGAAGCATTATATGGACGAAAATGCCGGTCACCAATTTACTGGAATGAAGTTGGCGAGAGGAAGGCATTAGATCCAACCACTATTCCATGGATGGAAGAGGCTCGAGAAAAGGTCAAGTTAATACGGCAACGACTCCAAACTGCTCAAAGCCGACAAAAGAGCTATGTGGACAATCGAAGGAAACACTTGGAGTTCGAAGTTGGAGACCGTGTTTTCCTCAAGGTTACACCGTTACGGAGCGTCACGGCGGGTAGAGGAAAGAAATTGCAACTGAGGTTCGTCGGACCTTACAAGATCCTGCAGAGGATAGGCGTGGTAGCATATAGACTAGAGCTGCCGTCAAATCTCTCGAGAATTCACGACGTCTTCCACGTCTCGATGGTCAAGAAGTACTATCCCGACCCCTCCCATATCTTATAACCAGAGGAGATCGACGTGGACGAATCGCTTGCTTATGAAGAAAAACCTGTCCAAGTGCTTGACCAGAAAGTCAAAGAGCTAAGAAATAAGCAGATTCTGTTGGAAAAGATACTGTGGAGAAATCATGGGGTAGAGGAAGCTACCTGGGAAGTGGAAGAAGAAATGTGAAAGAAGAACCCTGAGCTTTTCGTGAGTTGAGGTGAGAAATTTCGAGGGAGAAATTCTTTTAAGGGGGAGAGAGTGTGAGAACCCGTAATTTTTCCCATTTTCTAGGTTTTATTATCTTTCATGGCTTGTTTTCTGTATTTTCGTGATTAGGAAAATTTCTAGATATTTTTAATGAGCAGATATAGTTTTTGGATGATTTTTCTAGTATCGAATAAGTTTTGAGAAATTAAGAGCGTATACCGGACGTGGGACCCGCTAGTGCGAAAAGTTCAGAAAAATTCGGCCAATTAGGTTAAGTTTTGGATACTGAAATTAATTTACCGGGTGTTAAGAGATAATTAGAGGGTGCTATTTGGATTGGTGTGAGAGGAAACAAAAAGATAGAGATGCATTAATGATGGTGACAAGTGTCACTATAGGATTGATTCTTAAGTTTGAACACTATTCACCCTTTTACCTTTTGGTTAAAATAACTCAAAATTGGACCAAAAATCACTCCAAAATTCACTCCTTGAAGCCGGCCCTCTTGACAAGAAGAAAGAAAGAAACTCTCCAAGTTCTTGATTCCATCTTGCTCCAAATCATCAAAACAACCACTTAATCTTACTTTTGTTCCATAAAACCTCTTCACTTAGTGTTTGTAAGGTGTTTGGTGAAGTTGTTTGGAAAGCTAAGGTGGTTAATTGCTCTCTCTCTTGTTTTACCAAGATGAGTGGTGAAGGACTCCTTTCCTCCCTCTAATAATGTTTAATTCATGCTTGGTGATAGTATGAGATGCAAGTTTATGGATTAATTTTGATGTTTGGTTGAATTGGTGAAGTTTTATAATTATTGGTGATTTTTCTGATTTAATATGAATATGATTATGTGGGCATGTATGATGATTGGAATTGGTATGTAATGAAGCTAGGAGGTGGGAAAAGTGGTTAATTGCAAGCAATTTCTGTTTTGGAAGAAAATTGAAAAACTAGGGTTTCAAAGTTATACATTCTGCCCCGTTTTGTAGCTCATGGTTAGAGGCCGAATTGGCTTTGGATTAAAACATGAAAGTTGCAGGGAATGACATTTTAGGAGTGTCTACAAAATTTCAGGTCAATCGGAAAGTCATTTTAAAAGTCATTTTATACGTTTACTCGCGAGTAGTCGGGTAATCCTTGATTTCATCCAAATCATGCTAGATGGATTATAATGTGTTTTTTTGTTTACTTTTAGGTTTCATTGGTGATTGAGAAGTGGACGTTATTTTGCGTGTATAGGTGAGTGTTCCCTGTTTGATATGTTTCATGATTATATAGCTGGTATGAATGACTGATAACATGTTATATGCTTTCAATGATTGTTAAAACGAGCTTTCTAGACAAGTGTGTACTTTATCGTACTCGGTCTAAATGATTGTGAAATTTTCAATGATTGAATGATTGAAATGTTATTTGTGCATGAATGTAAGCCTTTTGGCTGAACTGGCCACTGCCCCTTTGTAAGTGCCCGGTGCAACCCAATGAGTACAAACAATTTCACAATGATGCACAAAGATATATCAAATTTAAGCACAATAAAGAAAACTGAATTAAAGAGAAAAGATAAGAAATGCAAACCAAATATCAATCCAATAGCCTCTTCAATTGATGGCGATGCTAACCAAGATGTACAAGTGAAGGCTCACTCCTTCCTCACCCCAAACACACTTTGGTTGAGCCAAGGAGTTTTACAACAATTCTAGTTAACCCTTGTGACGACCCCACCTCCCCCTAAGGCGTACCAAAGGGTTCGGCAGACCGCCTGCCCAGCTCTCGCCAGGACTCACTCCCTATCTCAAACGAGTCATGTACACACATCCATGAACCATAAATAACATTCCCAATTCAAGCTTATAATTTACATTGATAGAAATCGAGGTACAAAGTCTCAATACACCAAACTAGTTCAAAACGTATACAATCCAAGTACAACATGTTCCATTCGAGGAATAGCGCGAGTACAAGACCAAAAAGTCAAAAGTCAAAACAAAAGGCTACGCTAGTCTTTTACAAGTCTCACGCGTCACTCGTACCCCTGAAAGGAAAACAAATGGAGTGGAATGAGCTAAAAGCCCAGTGAGGTTCCAAATAGCAAATTGACCATTATTTAGAAGTACAAGTTTTCGGTATAGCAAAGTAACAAGCATGAAGAGTTCATAAAGGTGAGCAATAACACGTCAAGTAGCAATCTTAAAATGAACGAATGTAGAAAATTTTTCAAAAGAAACAATAATCCAATAAACAATAATTACTCCAAAGTATAAGGATACGGATGACTCTCAGGAGCCAAATTCCCATTACATTACCAGAAGCTTGATCCCGTAGTAGTTGACACTCCGTCAACTTTCAAGTAAGTAACCAATCCAGTAGAACACCACTTAAACGACTCTCCGTCCACCGTTCAACCCCCAGCTGGGCCCAAAATCCTCAAGAACATGGGTGGTAATACTCGAGTATACCGATTAGTCGAGGAGATATCACTCCACTCGACAATACAAGAGACCCAGGGTTCGTTACCCAATCGACCAAGCCCTTGCCGGCTCGACTAGAGTAACTCGCCACAGGGTTTCTGGAATTCCAGGAAGTGCGCGCATCATAATCAAGTATATCAAGTCAATTGCAACAATAAACAAGTATATCGCGTAAGGGCAAGTGCGATAAAGTACACTCTTGCCCTATCAATTCACGTATATAACATGTACTCATATTGGTCACGTATCAAGTTCAAGTATCTAGTGCAATTCGGTATTTGAAAGCACTCACCAAAAGATATAGTGCCTTTACTGGTCACTTTCAGGTTATACTCCGGGTTCGGAGTCCAAATCTGCGATAAAACTCAGTTTGAGAACTTTGAAACATGACTAAGATTCGAAACTTAGACGTTTCGTTCAATAAAATCAAGAAATTGAAATTCACTCGGATGGTAGTCGTGAAACACTTGCTCGCTTTTTAAATGGTAAAACTTTGTAACATTTATACTTGAAAATGCCATGCAAGTCGAAAGTATAAGGAAAACATACTCCGAGCAATCATTATTTCCTTTCTCAAGGGTACAAGTTCGGCCAAGTCCTTCCTTATATACCCCGGAACAAAAATACTCAAGTACCCTAGATGGTTCAAGCACTATTCATATCAATTCGACCCAAGTCGCAAGTGTATTTATATAGTTCTCGAGCGTAAATTCGGGCAGCATGCCCTTTGTGTTTACCTAATTTTCCAGCCATTTAGGCTTCATTATTTTTCTCAACCACAACCCAACATCACATATGTCAACAATTCATGTCCAGAGCCGTTCCATAGGTTCACAATATCATAATAACAAGAATCACAACAATGACAAGTGCAGAAATTCAACTTAGCACAAAACAGATTTGACGTACGAATGCGGAAATAACATATCCGAGGCTACGCTTATTGGTTTGAGGCGTAACCTATGCCGTTTCGAAGCTAAGATATAGGGCTGCAATATTCATGAAGGTCACTTAGTCCAGTTCCTAATGTAGCTTAGTCAAATCCTCAAATTACTAAACCAGAAACCAATTCGTCGGCTATATAACCGCATTACCCTGCAATGGTCATATCTCAGAGTACAAAGGTCCGAATCAGGTGTTCTTGGAGGCATTTAAAAGCTAAGTCAGAATACTACAACTTTCATGTTTTGGCCCAGAGCTAAATCAGTACGGATCCTAGTCAAAAAACGTGATAAACTGGACTTAACTGATGAAACGGACTGCTGGGAAATATTTGAAACAGTAAGGGTATTTCGGACTTTTCATGACCTACGTTGCTCCGATTGGGCTGAAATTTTACAGGTACCTACAAAATACCATTCTATACAACTTTCCTTCTTTGACCCAAAGCCAATTCGGCCTCTAACACACAGATACAAATTCGGACAGAATGTAAGCTAGAATTTCCAGAAATCTGAAATTTGTAGTTTCTAGTGCAACTTTCCCCAATTTCTCACCTCTCACACTACCAAAACATCTTATACAACATTAATTGTAACATACAAGCATCATACATCAAGTTGGGCAGAAATTCCACAGCCCTAGTTCATCAAATAAATTGGGGAAAAACTTCTACACATGCTAGCATCCATGAATCCACCACCAATCAAGCTACTAAGCTTACTTTAACCATGATTGAAAGAGAAAGTTAGAGAGATATCATCCTCTTACCTTGATTAGAGTTCACCAAGTGTAGCCCAAGCTTTCTCTTTCCAAAATTTCACCAACAATCACTAACTAATCACTCAAAGGTAAGTTTAATCGGTTTAGAAATTTAATTTGTCACTTGGTTGGTTAGAATCAAGAAGAAGGAATTGTTTCTTGCTCTCACTTTCTCTCTCCCTCTTGGTCGACAAGCTGCTGGAAAAATGAAGAGGAAAGTGCAGAAAATTGGTTTAAGAAGGCTAGTTAATCACTTGGCCAAGAAACTCTAGGGTGGCGACACTTGTCGCCACCACCACCTTTCATTTTTCTCTTTCTTCCTTGCTATTTTCTAGCCTCAAATTTCGGTCAAAGCAGCTGCCAAACAAGAAGATATTTTGCTCAAAAGTCAATAAGCTTGTATGGTAAGAAAGTGGTGGTCAAGTGGTACGTTCAACCGGTAGTGCGCGGGACCCGCCGGTTCGTGCCGTTTTTCTTAAAAACTCACGTACTACTATTTTTTTTCTTCCCATACTCTAACCTTATATCATTGCTACTACTCACATATGATTTTTCACTTAAAAGTCATTTTTAATCACCAAATTGATCCTTGGTCAGTACCGAAAATTCATCCGGCGAAAAATCGCGAAAACCCTAATTTTGCTCAAATCTTGAAACCGAAGTGTAAAACCCTATTTCCAGGTTCATCTGCACTTATTGTTGAACAATTGGGTAGTAGGGCCTTAATAAATAATAATTTTCAAATAAAAGGAAATTTTTTAAGAAAACGTGAGAAATTTACAATTTCAATAATTAACATTAGAATCTCTAGTAAAATATGAAAGATTTAAGAAACCGTTTAGTCACAAGTAAACTAGGGTTTTTTGATTAAAACATTAGGGTTTCTAGTAGTTTAAAACGAAATAAGGTTTTAAATCAAACCCGAAGAAATATACTTTAATATTTTCTTCACAAACAACCTCCTAATATTCGGGATGTTACAATCTCCTCTCCTTAAAAGAATTTCGCCCTCGAAATTCCAACGGGTACTAAGAGTCCTTTAAAGTCAATCAGGTACTAGAAATCACTCCAATCCCTTATATATGACCTTATCATTTAGTAAAGAGCTAAGAGATAACCAAATAGATCATGCAAAAAGGGCTCAATTCACATAACTAGCCCTGAGTTGAAAGTAAAGTCTCAGATATTCGAAAAATTTAGAACATGGCTTAGCCTCAAGTCGAAAATTTCTCAAGTCGAAAATTTTACCCCTGGCGGTGCTTGGAAACACAACAGGCAAAGGCTCACCAGAGAGTTTTAGTTCAACCGCTACAGAGGAGAAGTAGCTGGTCTACAGCCCCACAAATACGAATAAGTTCAAAAGCAAGGTCAAAGCAGGGTTCAAACATATAAGTTCAAAAGTAGATTCAATTACTTCAAGTTCAAGAAGCACGGGTACAAATAAGAACTCACTCGACTAGCCTATACCCAGCAATTCACATTCTCAAACAGTCGCCGAATTCAAATCCACCTGTAGGTCATATTACTCATGTGTAAAAATCAAATCAGGTCCATTACATGTACGTAAGAGCACACTCGCCAAAACAAGTTCAAGTCCCAAATGAGCTCATTTTAGTCTGTCTCAGACAGTTCAAGTATTGCAAACCCCTTTGATCGGTCCAATAACAAGGTTAAATGTTAGAATCATCTACGCTTTAACCTTTCCATCAAAACTCACCTCAAGTGCAATCAAGATACAGACCCTTATTCTAACTCTCTTCACTATATGATACCCAAGTACAAGAATCCACAATAAGACAATTCACAACTCGAGCCGGCCGGTCCCAAGAGTAAATCATCCATATTAGAGATTCCTACCTGGCATAACTAACTAAGGTCTCCAACAATAGACAATTGTTCCACACTTAACAAGCCAATCCCCACAGTCCGAGAACCCTCTCCCGGCACGAGCTCAATAGGAGCTCTGATACCATCTGTGACGACCCCACCTCCCCCTAAGGCGTACCAAAGGGTTCGGCAGACCGCCTGCCCAGCTCTCGCCAGGACTCACTCCCTATCTCAAACGAGTCATGTACACACATCCATGAACCATAAATAACATTCCCAATTCAAGCTTATAATTTACATTGATAGAAATCGAGGTACAAAGTCTCAATACACCAAACTAGTTCAAAACGTATACAATCCAAGTACAACATGTTCCATTCGAGGAATAGCGCGAGTACAAGACCAAAAAGTCAAAAGTCAAAACAAAAGGCTACGCTAGTCTTTTACAAGTCTCACGCGTCACTCGTACCCCTGAAAGGAAAACAAATGGAGTGGAATGAGCTAAAAGCCCAGTGAGGTTCCAAATAGCAAATTGACCATTATTTAGAAGTACAAGTTTTCGGTATAGCAAAGTAACAAGCATGAAGAGTTCATAAAGGTGAGCAATAACACGTCAAGTAGCAATCTTAAAATGAACGAATGTAGAAAATTTTTCAAAAGAAACAATAATCCAATAAACAATAATTACTCCAAAGTATAAGGATACGGATGACTCTCAGGAGCCAAATTCCCATTACATTACCAGAAGCTTGATCCCGTAGTAGTTGACACTCCGTCAACTTTCAAGTAAGTAACCAATCCAGTAGAACACCACTTAAACGACTCTCCGTCCACCGTTCAACCCCCAGCTGGGCCCAAAATCCTCAAGAACATGGGTGGTAATACTCGAGTATACCGATTAGTCGAGGAGATATCACTCCACTCGACAATACAAGAGACCCAGGGTTCGTTACCCAATCGACCAAGCCCTTGCCGGCTCGACTAGAGTAACTCGCCACAGGGTTTCTGGAATTCCAGGAAGTGCGCGCATCATAATCAAGTATATCAAGTCAATTGCAACAATAAACAAGTATATCGCGTAAGGGCAAGTGCGATAAAGTACACTCTTGCCCTATCAATTCACGTATATAACATGTACTCATATTGGTCACGTATCAAGTTCAAGTATCTAGTGCAATTCGGTATTTGAAAGCACTCACCAAAAGATATAGTGCCTTTACTGGTCACTTTCAGGTTATACTCCGGGTTCGGAGTCCAAATCTGCGATAAAACTCAGTTTGAGAACTTTGAAACATGACTAAGATTCGAAACTTAGACGTTTCGTTCAATAAAATCAAGAAATTGAAATTCACTCGGATGGTAGTCGTGAAACACTTGCTCGCTTTTTAAATGGTAAAACTTTGTAACATTTATACTTGAAAATGCCATGCAAGTCGAAAGTATAAGGAAAACATACTCCGAGCAATCATTATTTCCTTTCTCAAGGGTACAAGTTCGGCCAAGTCCTTCCTTATATACCCCGGGACAAAAATACTCAAGTACCCTAGATGGTTCAAGCACTATTCATATCAATTCGACCCAAGTCGCAAGTGTATTTATATAGTTCTCGAGCGTAAATTCGGGCAGCATGCCCTTTGTGTTTACCTAATTTTCCAGCCATTTAGGCTTCATTATTTTTCTCAACCACAACCCAACATCACATATGTCAACAATTCATGTCCAGAGCCGTTCCATAGGTTCACAATATCATAATAACAAGAATCACAACAATGACAAGTGCAGAAATTCAACTTAGCACAAAACAGATTTGACGTACGAATGCGGAAATAACATATCCGAGGCTACGCTTATTGGTTTGAGGCGTAACCTATGCCGTTTCGAAGCTAAGATATAGGGCTGCAATATTCATGAAGGTCACTTAGTCCAGTTCCTAATGTAGCTTAGTCAAATCCTCAAATTACTAAACCAGAAACCAATTCGTCGGCTATATAACCGCATTACCCTGCAATGGTCATATCTCAGAGTACAAAGGTCCGAATCAGGTGTTCTTGGAGGCATTTAAAAGCTAAGTCAGAATACTACAACTTTCATGTTTTGGCCCAGAGCTAAATCAGTACGGATCCTAGTCAAAAAACGTGATAAACTGGACTTAACTGATGAAACGGACTGCTGGGAAATATTTGAAACAGTAAGGGTATTTCGGACTTTTCATGACCTACGTTGCTCCGATTGGGCTGAAATTTTACAGGTACCTACAAAATACCATTCTATACAACTTTCCTTCTTTGACCCAAAGCCAATTCGGCCTCTAACACACAGATACAAATTCGGACAGAATGTAAGCTAGAATTTCCAGAAATCTGAAATTTGTAGTTTCTAGTGCAACTTTCCCCAATTTCTCACCTCTCACACTACCAAAACATCTTATACAACATTAATTGTAACATACAAGCATCATACATCAAGTTGGGCAGAAATTCCACAGCCCTAGTTCATCAAATAAATTGGGGAAAAACTTCTACACATGCTAGCATCCATGAATCCACCACCAATCAAGCTACTAAGCTTACTTTAACCATGATTGAAAGAGAAAGTTAGAGAGATATCATCCTCTTACCTTGATTAGAGTTCACCAAGTGTAGCCCAAGCTTTCTCTTTCCAAAATTTCACCAACAATCACTAACTAATCACTCAAAGGTAAGTTTAATCGGTTTAGAAATTTAATTTGTCACTTGGTTGGTTAGAATCAAGAAGAAGGAATTGTTTCTTGCTCTCACTTTCTCTCTCCCTCTTGGTCGACCAGCTGCTGGAAAAATGAAGAGGAAAGTGCAGAAAATTGGTTTAAGAAGGCTAGTTAATCACTTGGCCAAGAAACTCTAGGGTGGCGACACTTGTCGCCACCACCACCTTTCATTTTTCTCTTTCTTCCTTGCTATTTTCTAGCCTCAAATTTCGGTCAAAGCAGCTGCCAAACAAGAAGATATTTTGCTCAAAAGTCAATAAGCTTGTATGGTAAGAAAGTGGTGGTCAAGTGGTACGTTCAACCGGTAGTGCGCGGGACCCGCCGGTTCGTGCCGTTTTTCTTAAAAACTCACGTACTACTGTTTTTTTTCTTCCCATACTCTAACCTTATATCATTGCTACTACTCACATATGATTTTTCACTTAAAAGTCATTTTTAATCACCAAATTGATCCTTGGTCAGTACCGAAAATTCATCCGGCGAAAAATCGCGAAAACCCTAATTTTGCTCAAATCTTGAAACCGAAGTGTAAAACCCTATTTCCAGGTTCATCTGCACTTATTGTTGAACAATTGGGTAGTAGGGCCTTAATAAATAATAATTTTCAAATAAAAGGAAATTTTTTAAGAAAACGTGAGGAATTTACAATTTCAATAATTAACATTAGAATCTCTAGTAAAATATGAAAGATTTAAGAAACCGTTTAGTCACAAGTAAACTAGGGTTTTTTGATTAAAACATTAGGGTTTCTAGTCGTTTAAAACGAAATAAGGTTTTAAATCAAACCCGAAGAAATATACTTTAATATTTTCTTCACAAACAACCTCCTAATATTCGGGATGTTACAACCCTCAACAACCTACATTTGAAAGATCACTCACCCAATTAAGAACTATTTTATACAAATGAGGCAACCTTCACCAAGGTTTTACCACTTCAAGTGATAGGTTCACCTTCACCAAGGTTTTACTCCTCTTAGAGAATAACCTTCACTTGAGCAACCTCACAACCCAACTTTCCCAACCCCTTATACAACCAACAAAGAATCTTTCTACTCAAAAATCTCACTTGTAAGCTTGTATTTTGTGTTGGCAAAAGTCCCTTGTCTTCTTGTGCTTTGGGGTGTTTATAGAAGGTGAGAAATGGCTCCAAAAGACTCTCCAACGGTCAAATATTAAATGCTGTCAAAACTAGCCGTTGGCCTGTCGGACGTCTCGAGCCAGAAGCGGAATCGGTCGGGCGATTAGGGACCTGGGTGAACGTTTGGTATACTCGAGTATTACCTTGTAGGTTGGTGGAGGTTGGTGGAGCCTGGTGAATGAATGAATGAATGAATGAACGAATGAATGAACGAGGGTTTTACTTATATACAAATGCAATTTCAAATGATTGAAGGTATAAGAGAACGAAAAGAGAATGAATGAACGAATGGCTCCTTGTGAACACGTATCCTTTTAATGAAGGTGTTTATCGCTTTCTTTTGCATTTGAATTATTGGTAACATGTAATGAATGCATTGAACTTCTTGTTGCCTATGTGTTCGGAACCTCACTGAGCTTATAGCTCACCCCTTTAGTTTGTTTTCCTTAACAGGGGAAGGCGAGCAAGGACGAGAGCCGGTATAGACTAGCTGGGTCTAGCCCTTGGTTTTCTTTTGTCATGGTTCTCGCCCTAGTGCTTGGCACGGGCTGGTTGTATGGTGATTTGAGAACCTCTGTATATTTGACGGTTGTACTTCTTCTTGAGATATTATTGTATATACGTTTTGTTTTAAGTTGGATCGTGGTTAGATATTCTTATGGTTGCTTGAAGTGATCGACTGAGTCCCGGCGAGAGCTGGGCAGGCAGTCCGCCGAACCCTTTGGTTCGCCTTAGGGGAAAGTGGGGCTGTCACAGTTGGTATCAGAGCCTGCTTCACGCGGTCTCTGCGCGGAGTGAGCCTGGACTGAGTGGTGAATGGGTATAAAAGATTAAGTGCTCGTTCGAGCATAAGCTATGAGTTGTGAGCGTTATAGGCCTTAAATTTTCTTGTGGAATCTGAGGACCATAGATAGGTACGTCTGGGAGGAATTCCGACTGTAGATGGTTTACTCTTGGGACTGGCCAGCTCGAGAGGTGAATTATCTTATTTCGGATTCTCGTACCCGAGTACTCCAGAGTTGAGATAGTGCTAAGTATTTGAGACTTGTATTGTGGGAACATGAACAGGCTTTGTTCGACTGGAATGAGTACAAGAGGTTAAGGGATATCTGGTGTGAATAGTAAGTGACGTGAGGGACCGGACGGGGTTACCTTAGCTAAGACTGGGACGACACATCATCTCCTCGTTTGATTCGCCCATATATTCTTATTACATGACGTTAATTGGTGTATTTGAGCATATGAATATTTGCCTGACTTGATACGTACTTGTGTAATTGATCTTCTATTTTCTTGATATGTGGAGTGCTATGTGCATATATGTTTACTTGTGTACTTGGTGCCTCAATTTTGGTTGCTTTTGAGTCACCTTATTGCATTTATTCATTGAACCACTTTTGGAAAAAAAAAGAGAGGGAAGGAAAAAAATATGGACGGGAGACGTAGTCAGGGACGTGGTCGAGGCCGTGGAACTAAACGGACCCCAGAACCTAGAGCAGAAAGGGAAACGTCCGCCGAACAAGAACAAGGACCGAGAGTTGCAACCGGAGACCAAATGGCGACGGCAATGCAACAAATGACGGATATCTTGGCAAGATTAGTAGATCAACAAGGTCAAATACCCGTAAATCAACCCCGAAACCCTGAGACGGGTGAGGATAAGGCTCTGGAGCGGTTTCAGAAGTTTACACCTCCAAAATTCGCTGGAGGGCCTGATCCGGACATCGCTGAACAATGGCTAGAGGCCATGGTAAATATATTCACAGCTTTGAATTATACTGAATAGAGGCAGGTGAACTTCACAGTGTTTCAATTTGAGGGACCGGCCCGGGCATGGTGGAATGTAATTAAAATAAAGTGGGAAAGAGAACAGACTGTCTGGACATGGGCGAATTTTGTAAGAGAATTTAACGAGAAATACCTTCCACCCTTAGTTCAAGAAAGGAGGGAGGACGAATTTATTGGACTACGCCAGGGGACCTTAAGTGTGGCTGAATACGAAATGAAATTCACCAAACTATCCAAGTTTGCTTCAGAATTAGTAACCACGGAACCGAGAAGAGTGAGACGGTTTATACAAGGACTAAATTTGGACATCCAAGAGGCGTTGGCAGCAGCGCAAGTGAATACATTTACGGAGGCCCTTGAGAAGGTTCAACGAATCGAGAATGCAAAGGCACAAGCAAAAGCCTCCCAAACACGGAAAAAAGGTGTAGCTGGTAGTATGAGTGAGGAACCAAGTGAATCGATAGTCCCTTCCAAAACGCAGAAAACAAATTTTTTGTCCTACCCACCATGGACAATAGGGGCGGTAGATAAAAGGTCTACTAAAGGGAGCCAAATCGGACCTGGGGAAATTTCTCAAGAAAGCCAAAAGATGGATTCTCACCTGACTTGTGGCTATTGCGGAAAGGCCAATCATACCGAGAACGATTGTTGGCAGAAAGGGCGGAAGTGCTTGATTTGTGGGAGTGGTGAGCACCAAGTTAGCAACTGTCCAAGGAGACAGTCACGCGGAGGTAGTATTCCGCAACTGGAGGGAGCTAAAACAAAACAAACAAATGAAAGAGGGAACCGAACTAGTGGGCCAGCAAAAGCTTCTGCGTTAGGCACCCAAACAGTTCCGGACTCGTCTGAGGCAAATGAAGGTAAAAATTTCGAGGACGAAATTTCTTTAAGGGGGAGAGAGTGTGAGGACCCGTACTTTTCTTAATTGCACGTTTTCTGCATTTTCTTTATTAGAAATTTTTTCTAGATCAATTTTATGAGTAAATATAGTTTTTAAATGATTTTTCTAGTATCGGTTAGTTTTTGAGAAATTAAGAGCGTATATCGGACGTGGGACCCACTAGTGCGCAAAATTCGAAAAATTTCGGCCAGTTAGGTTAAGTTTTGGATACTGGGTTTAATTTATCGGGTGTTATGAGATATTTAGAGGTACCAAGTGGATAGGTGTGAGAAAGACAAAAAAAGTTAGGCATCACATTAATGAGAGGGACAAGTGTCATGAAACCATTGGATGGGGACTTTGACTAACTTTTCTTAACTTTACTAAACATCCATTTTGACCAAATGTTTCTACATTTTTCACCTTGTTGGCTGAAATTTTGAGGAGAGAAAAGAGAGGAAATCCTTCATCTTGTACTTCAATCCCTTGCTCCAATCTTGATTTCTAACCATTAAAAGTGAAGATTACTCCATCAAAGTTACTTATTAAGGAGGATTAAAGCTTCTAGTGGAGTTGTTTTGGAAGAAAAATTCCTAAGTCATCGCCTTTCTTGATATTTGAAGGTATCATGTCTAGCCATCATTCCTTTGTTCTTGATTATGTTAAATTAATGACTTGTGATAGCTAAAGAGATGTTTTAGTGGAAAATTTCTGACTTGAATGCAAAAATTTCCAGTTAGGGTTTCATTTCCTCAATTCTGCCTGTTTCTGTTTGACCAGGTTAGAGGCTGAATGGGCCTTAGCACAAAACATGAAAGTTGTATAGAATGATGTTTTATAGTTACCTGTAAATTTTCAGCTCAATCTGAGCTCGGTAGCCTGTGAAACGACCGAAATACCCCTGCTACCTTGTTTCTATCCGAGAATAGTAATCAGCTTTGGTAATTGGGTAGTTTGACTGGGAATACTACCGATTTGGTTGTTTATGTCTTCTTAATAATTATAGCCTTGTATCATAGCTTTCACATGGCTTTGGAATCACTTGAATTGGAGTTGTATATGCTGAGATAATTCGGAAATACCCAGACTGGTCTAGGTAGGAGTTCAGCGAACAGGGTTGTCTTTTCACCCAATCTGACCGTGACTTTTCACCATGATCCTTACCGAATTAGATTTTGGCCAAAACATGAAAGTTGTAGAAAATGGTATACACTAGTAGCCTGAAATATTTCACCTTGATCCGACCACTGTACCATGTGAAATGACCGAAATACCCTTCACTGTCCATGAAACCTGTTTCGCGCCCAGAATTCTGTTTTTGTGTAGTTTTCCATTTTCGATCATGAAAATGCATGATTTGGCCATGGAGGTCTTCATAAGAAATGTAGGGTTGTGTTTTAGCTTCGAAACACCATAAGATACACTTCAATCGGACTTCGGTAGCCTGAATTATTGCTGTTTAACAATTGTGCGGTTAGCCAACCTGTTTGTGAGATTCTGGTTTCATATATGTCAATTTTGACCTAGTTGCACTACAAACTAGACTGAGTGACCTTCTTCAACATTGTAGCCCTATCTATTAGCTTCGAAACGGTGTGTCTTACACCTTGATCCGATAATCGTAGCACCAATGGTGCCAAAACCGGAAAATGGTGTCAAAAACTATTTTTATCCGGAAATGTTTCTAGCTTGATTTTTGTATTTATTTTTGTATTTATATGACTTTAAGCCTAGTGAATGGCTTTTGGACATGAGATTATTCTATATGAGATGTTGGGACTATTTTGAGGAAAATAATGAAGCCATTAATGGCTGGAAAATAGGTAAACACAAGGGACATGCCGTCTGTTTATCTTCTTGTAATGTGAGCAAGTTAAAGTGATTTTGCGAATGTATTTTGTGACGAATTGGACGTATTTACTGAAAACGTTATCGGCTCTTTCAAAAGGTGGCCGAGGGCTAAATTTCTATTTGAACCTGTATATTTCTGCTTGGCAAATAAAATGATCATTTTACCATTCTAAAACCTAATACCTCTTTGGGTTGAAATTCCAAACGTTTACTTACTGTTTACCAAAATATAGAGGTTGACCTAGGGTTCTCTCGGCCACAAGTGAATAACTTTTAAGTGAAGTTTTAAGAGTGAAAGTGAGATAGTTTTGCCACCTTTTCATGATTTTCATCAAGGCACATAGTCTATTGATTTTGAGCTACATAAACGATTCCGGAAACAATACTTCTTAGCTTACCTTATTGGGTTTCGATTTGTCGTTGGTTAAAGTGTTTTCTGCCGGAAATTTCATAACCTTTTGAGTTTGGTTTTACGGTTGGTTTATGAACCCTAGTAATTTCCGTCCACGGATCCAAATGCTCTATTGACACTTTAAAAGTCATTTTATACGTTTACTCACGAGTAGTCGGGTAATCCTTGATTTCATCCAAATCATGCTAGATGGATTGTAATGTGTTTTTTTTGTTTACTTTTAGGTTTCATTGGTGATTGAGAAGTGGACGTTATTTTGCGTGTATAGGTGAGTGTTCCCTGTTTGATATGTTTCATGATTATATAGCTGGTATGAATGACTGATAACATGTTATATGCTTTCAATGATTGTTAAAACGAGCTTTCTAGGCAAGTGTGTACTTTATCGCACTCGGCCTAAATGATTGTGAAATTTTCAATGATTGAATGATTGAAATGTTATTTGTGCATGAATGTAAGCCTTTTGGCTGAACTGGCCACTGCCCCTTGTCACCGGTCGTCTCGAGCCAGAAGCGGACTCGGTCGGGCGATTAGGGACCTGGGTGAACGTTTGGTATACTCGAATATTACCTTGTAGGTTGGTGGAGGTTGGTGGAGCCTGGTGAATGAATGAATGAACGAATGAATGAATGAGGGTTTTACTTATATACAAATGCAATTTCAAATGATTGAAGGTATAAGGGAACGAAAGGAGAATGAATGAACGAATGGCTCCTTGTGAGCACGTATCCTTTTAATGAAGGTGTTTATCGCTTTCTTTTGCATTTGAATTATTGGTAACATGTAATGAATGCATTGAACTTTTTGTTGCCTATGTGTTCGGAACCTCACTGAGCTTATAGCTCACCCCTTTAGTTTGTTTTCCTTAACAGGGGAAGGCGAGCAAGGACGAGAGCCGGTATAGACTAGCTGGGTCTAGCCCTTGGTTTTCTTTTGTCATGGTTCTCGCCCTAGTGCTTGGCACGGGCTGGTTGTATGGTGATTTGAGAACCTCTGTATATTTGACGGTTGTACTTCTTCTTGAGATATTATTGTATATACGTTTTGTTTTAAGTTGGATCGTGGTTAGATATTCTTATGGTTGCTTGAAGTGATCGACTGAGTCTCGGCGAGAGTTGGGCAGGCAGTCCGCCGAACCCTTTGGTTCGCCTTAGGGGAAAGTGGGGCTGTCACAATTGGGGTCGTATTTGGCATTGGTTTATGACTCGTTATCGAGTCTCATTGTACTTTTTGCATGTTTTAGTGCGTGACGGTGGTTCACGACGTTCTTTTGACGGAAGTGCATGAAACACCATTTGCAAGCTTGGTGAGTGTACTACTCACTTGTGCGTTACTATATGGCTTTGATACTTGAACTTGATCCGTTGAATGTTAAATGATTGAAGTGAGAGCGTACTTTATCACTCTCACTTATTGCTTATCATGTTATTGGAATGTTACATGAAATGAAAGTACTTGACTTGGTGTCATTTGGACGAGTATCCAACGACCATGATTGTTACCATTGAGCTCAACCCCATTGGTAGTTGATTGAATCGAGCCGGCAAGGCTTGGTCGTGCCAATTAATGAACCTTGGGGACTGTTATGAAATCTTGTAGTATGAGAGACTGTCGATTCCGGTATACTCGAGTAATACCACAGTGCAAGTATTTGGAGTTCGGGCCCGGTAGGGGAATGTTAGGTGGAAGGAATGGAAGTAAAGTGAAGTCTACGGTTGGTTACTTTTAAACATTGACGGAGAGTCAATGAGATCCGATCAAGAATACAAACGAGGAAAAGGGCTCTTGAGAGCCGCCCGTATCCTTTTATCATCATTATTGATGCGTGTCTTTATTTACTTTTGATGAATTGGACTGAAAAGCTTGATGCATCTATGAACTTGGTTGCTTGAGTAGTATTACCTCACTGGACAATTAGCTCACTCTATTCCTTTTGTTTTCCTTACAGGAAAATAAATACTTTTGGATTGCAATTAATATTTGGTTGCCGAATTGAGCTAGTTGGCAATATCTTTTGTATAGCTCATTTATTGAAACCCTAAATGTACTTTTGGGTCCGTATCTCTTTTGCTTTGGCAAACCATACATGTATCCACTTTTGAATACTTTTGTATGCCACTTTGGATTGTAAATACTAAAGTTCAAGATGTGAATGTTTACTTGATATTTGGTAGGGTTCTGACGGGTCGGTTACTACTCATGGCCGACTCCGGATTTCTTTTTTTTTAATTTTTTTTATTTTGACATTTGATTTGTTTACGTACGTTTGTAAGTTCCGGAAAGCAATAGATCGCTCTAAACTACACTGTTAGTCCTGACGAGAGTTGGGCAGGCAGTCCGCTAAACCCTTTGGTTCGCTTTAGGGGAAGGTGAGGCTGTCACACTATTGTATTGAGATTTCTTATATGTTGGATTGGATTGAGTTGAGGAAAAATAATAAAGCCATAAGTGGCTGGAATATAGCAAAATACAGAGGGCATGCTGCCCAAAATTTTAGGGCTACGCGATTCCTTCAAGTTGAGTTGATCTTAGTAAAAATGAAGGGTTTTGGGGGTTGTTTGTAACCCTGGGACCAACTGTTATCTTTTTGCTCAAATGTCATATTTTATTCTTTTTTACTAGTAGTTAGCTTGGAAAGGCGTACGACATGAAGTCGAGCCTCACTTGTGCATTCCGTTTACTCGATTTTGGATGTGAAACCTTCAATTGTTTTACTTTGGTGATTTTAGGATTTCTTAGCGATTAAAGCCAGTTTGAAGTGAAAACTTTCGAAGTATCTGTATTTGAACCGGTGAGTGGTACTCTCCTGAATTATTGCTAAACTGGTTATCTGTACTTGTAAATTACTATTTGAATGTATTTCCCAACTGTTTATTTTGTACGAGACGAGGATGTACTTTATCACACTCGCTCTCTGGCCTGTGTGACTTGTTTCCTGTATATACTTGAATCTGTTACCTGCGCCTGTTATAATGTCGTTTGGAAGTGTATCCAACGACCTTCCTGTTAAATCTGAGCTCAACCTCATGGGGAGTTGATTGAATCGAGCCAGCAAGGGCTTGGTCGAGGAAATTGACAATCCATGGGTGCCTGCTCCTAGGGAATCTATGGGTGTTAGAGACTCTGGATTTCCGGTATACTCGAGTATTACCATTCCTGTTCCTGTTTGGCGTTCGGGCCCGGTAAGGGGGTATGTTTGGTGAACGGGATTTTGGCATTAAAGTGGTGTTCTACTGGACTGGTTCCTTTATTTGAACGTTGACGGAGGGTCAATGAGGCTGGATCAAGTATGGCAATGAGGATTTGGCTCCTGAGATCCTTTATATTGTGGTGTTCATTCATTTCTCGTATTTGATGTGAATAAGTGCCTTAAAAGTGATTTCTCATGATTTCTACTGTTTATACTTTTGGTATCTCATTGAGCTTCTAGCTCACCCCGTTCCATTATCCTTGTTTTCCTTATAGGGAACCATCTTTTGGATTAATGATCATTTTAAAGAATGAGTTGAGCTTGTATAAATACCTTTCTGCATAACTCCTTGGAAGTTGGAAAACCCTAAATGTACCTTGATCCAAATATTTCCCTTTTGATTTGTAAATTTGAAATGTATGTGTATGAAACTATTTAACCATGTTCATGTATCCTATTTGGTTTGGAAATGTTTTTCTCCTGAGTTATATAACATTATTTGTATTCAATTGGATTCTGGCTGGATGGTGACGTGGCAGTCACTATTCATTTGCGGTTCCGATTTTCATTTTTCGTTTTTGTTTTGCAATTTTGAATCATGTAAGCGCGCTATTTTCCTTGGGAATGTCTTAGATTGTGTATAACTATCTTAGTAGTCCTGGCAAGAGTTGAACAGGCGGTCCGCCGAACCCTTTGGTTCATCTTAGGGTAAGGTGGGGCTGTCACAGGTGGTATCAGAGCCGCTTCGCGTGGTCCCTGCGCGGAATGAGCTTGGGGCCAAGTAGTGTTGTGGTATCGCTCATGTGAATGAGTGTATGGGACTAAGTACTCTTTTGAGCATAGGCTATGAATCATGGTGTACTATAGGGTTCAAAACATTAGTCTGGAATTTGGAGGCTATAGATCTGTATGTCCGGTAGGAATTACAAATGTGGATGATTTACTCTTGAGAGTGGCCAGCTCGAGTGGTGAATTATCTTATTTTGGATTCTTGTACCCGAATACGAAAAGGGATAAAAGTCTAGGTTAGAAATGACTTGGTCGAATTAGAAATCTGATTCTATGGAACTCTATATGATGTGTAGAGATCACTAAGGATAATTAACCCTGCCTAAGATATAAATTGTGATATTCTTGTAAATTATGGATGGAACCCTAGGGGGAAGGGGAAAAAAAAGGCTTCTCGTTAGTTGCTTTTGTACTCTTGGTCTAGTTCTGTGTACTACCGAATGACCCCTCATTTCTATAGGATTTCCTTTACTTGTATCTGACTGACTGTTACTGTGTGATTTGTTGATATAGTCGTGTTACATATATATTTGCTTTTGAATTGATTCGGATATATAATATATATATATATGACTGACTAACCTCGTTAGTTTGTATCCTGTATTCGCGCCTCGAGACTAGATTAGTTAATCCAATAGAAAGAACACGTAGTGGACGAGGCCGGGGCCGTGGACCTAGGCAACTCTCGAATGAAGGGGGAAATCGGGAACCAATTCCTGAACCCAATCCCGAACCTGGGGTGGATCCTAACGTTCAAGTAGCTGCCGCTATCCAACGCATAACCGACCTATTAGCTCAAGTAGTAGAGCATCAGGGCCAAAACCCTATTCCTCAACCTGGAAACCCTGGTAACCATATAGAGGGGGAGGATAGGGCTCTCGAACGATTTCAGAAGTTCTCGTCACCGAAATTTCTTGGAGGACCCAACCCTGACATGGCCGAGAGGTAGCTAGAGAAGATGATTGATATTTTTGCCACGTTACACTATACTGAGGAGCGACAAGTGACATTTGCCGTCTTCCAACTGGAAGGAGCAGCCTGTTCTTGGTGGAATATCATAAGACTGAAATGGGAAAGAGAACAAACACCGAGGACGTGGGCGAACTTCATGACAGAGTTCAATGTGAAGTATTTTCCACCCCTAATTCAAGAAAAGAAAGAAGATAAGATCATTAGACTTCGCCAGGGAGCTCAAACTGTCGCCGAATATGAGAGCCAGTTCACTAGGTTGTCGAAGTTTGCTCCCGAGTTGATCGTGACTGAGCAAAGGAGGATAAGGCATTTTGTCCAGGGCTTAAATGTTGAGATTCAGAAGGACCTAGTTGCAGCCCAACTGAGTGCCTTCAATAACGCGGTGGAAAAGGCTCAACGAGTAGAAAGCGCGAGGTTGCAAGTTAGGACCTTTCAGGCGAAGAAAAGAGCTATTCCTGAAAGTAGCGTCGGACAAACAGATACGAGCACACCTCTCAATCTCGGAAAGGGAACTGGAGGGGTAAGATTTCCTGGAATGTCAAGTGGTGCTTCACAGAGAGGCTCGGGCTCTGCTTCCCAAGGTCCCTGCGGGTACTGTGGAAAACCGAATCACACGGAGGATGTCTGCTGGAAGAAAGGAAGAAAATGTCTACGTTGCGGGAGTGCAGATCATCAAATCACTAATTGCCCAGGTCGATCTTGAGACGAGGGTGAGAATCGACAATCAACCAAGACCAACTCTAACTAGTCGAAGGGGGAAGGGACTGGACTGAGGGTGTCGGTTCGGGTATATTCCCTAGAGTCACATCAAGCCCCTGACCCATTGGAGGATGTAGAAGGTATGATACGCCATTTACGTTAGATTTTATAGATCCGGGTGATAAGAAAATTTCGAAAACGAAATTTCTTTAAGGGGGAGAGAGTGTGAGGACCCGTAAATTCTCTTTCTTTTAGAATATTTTATTTTATTTTCTCGCATGCATTTTCTTCATTATGCCCTAATATGTTGATTTTCTAGAGATTTTATAAGTAAATATTGTTTTAGATCATTTTTTTTAGTTTAAGTTAGTTCATGAGAAATTACGAGTGTATTTGGACGTGGGACCCACTAGTGCACTAAGTACGATAAAATTTTGGCAATTAATTGCAGTTTGGTATTAAGTGATATTATTTTACAAGGTGTTAGGAGACAATTAGAGGTTAACTAGATAGTTTAACCATTGGAAGATAAAAGGATTAGATCAAACCCTAATAAGGCCAAGTGTCATGAAACCAATGGAGGGTGGACTTTGACCACTATTCATCACCTTTACTAAATACCCAAAATTGATCAAAATCATCTTCATTCTTCAAGCTTCTTGGCCGACCTTCACCTTGAGAGAAAAGAAAAGAAAGCTTCACCTATATCTTCCATTTCTTGCACAGATCTTGAAATCTAACCGATTAAACCTTGAATTAGTCCACACAAAAGGCTTGCCAAGGGAGTTTGAAGATCTTGGTGGAGTTGTTTTGGAAGAAAAATCACTAAGCTACTACCTTTCTTGAGGAGTTAAGGTGTTTTGCTTGGAACTCATTCTTTGTTCCTAATAATGGTCAATTGGTGACTTATGGTAGCTAACTAGGTGATTTTATGGATTAGAGTGAAGTTACCTACATTTCTGATTTATTTTGAGAACTTTTCTGTTTTCCTATGATGGATACGGTTAGCCTTGAATTGATGGTTCTAAATGGTGTTAAATAGCTCTCTTGTGCGTTACTTGCGGTTATTTGTGGAAAATTTCAGTTTTGTGCGGAAATTTCAAGTTTAGGGTTTAAATTTGCCCTGTTCTGACTGTAGACACCAAAATTTTAAATTATTGTTAAATTTTTTTTAGTGATAATTGTTATCTAAAAAGGTTCTAATGATTCTCGTAGCATTTTAGGTCATTATTATTATTACTTATTATTTTATTGTTATTTTTATTTTTGTGATCCAGTTGTTTATTTTTATTTTTTAAGACTTTCGAGTATTAGGATTTATCGGAAAAAAAGAGAGAGAAAATTGTTCACAAAAATATGTTCATTTTCTTTTAAATTCAATTTTGTAGCATTTTATTTATCTTGTTAAAATTATTTCATTATGTGTTAAAAAAGGAAAAAAAAGAAGAAAAAAAAGGACAAGCTCACGGACCATGAGAAGCATATGATCCTAGCCCTTTCTTCATGTTACAATTTAAGAAGAAAAACGCACGGAAAAATTGCAAAAGTAAGAATGCAGCTTAGCCCATTTCATTTTCCGCCGTTTTTCCATTGTTTTTCCTTTACCCTTGGATTACCTTGACTTCATCCTACCTGGCTCTCATCTGGAATGAAGAGCGATCGGATGGCCATAGAAAAGTGGTGAACCGAGATTTATCAAGAGCTGTGAAGATCAGTGTTTGGGGGATATATAAAGAGAGAGAGTTCTGGGAGAGTGAGGGTCGAATGACGGCTGAAAGAAAATGCTAGGTTTTGAGAGAGAGTTTGGGGGAGGTTTTTTTTAACGGCGGCTAAGGAAACTAAGCGAGAGGGAGAGCTAAGGGGGAGAAAGAGGACAGCTAGATAGCTGAGAGAAAAACCAGAGGAGAGGAGAACTTCGAGAGAAAAAGAGAGAACCACCAATAGAGAGAGCTAGGAGTAACGGGCTGGGGTTGTTTACGGTTGGAAAGGAAGGGGCAGCGCTGAGTGAGAGAGAGAGAAACAACGGCTAGAGGGGAGATTGAGACTCGGGGGCAGCTGAAGATTGCGAGAGAACAAGAGAATAGAAGAGAAAGTAAAGGGGGAGGCGGACGGGCTGAACAGAAATAAAAGAAACAAGGAAGGAGAAAAGGGAAGCGAACGAAAGCAAAAAGGAAGGCTACAGTTTCTAAGGAAACCAGAGAGAAAGAAGAGCAACGGACGGAAGAGAAAAAACCCACGGAGGAGCAAAGAGTTTCAGGCAGTAGCAAGAAAGAGGAAAGGCCCCTGGAAAGGAATCAAAGCAAGAAGGGAAGGGAGGAAATATCTAGAAAAAAAGGTAGTTTCTTTGTGTTTTTTTTACGTATATGCTGTTAAATCTGTATCAGAAGGTTGAAATTGCTCTGTGATGCTTCTTGTCATATTTGCTATCATGTGTGAATCCATGAGTGTAGCCAAGGGTCGAGAGAGGTAGTTTATTTCTGCTATTTCCTTACGTTTTCGTGCATTTTATAGGCCAAAGATGATCTCTTTTCGTTGTTTGCCGGTTTTTTTTTGTATAGCCTAGTTTGATGATCTTGTTTCCTAGGATCAGATTACGTTGGGTTGAGATATTGTGGATAAAAGTCTGCTGCAATGAGCTTGAAGCTTTCGGCTCATTGCAGCGATGGTCATTTCTTTGTTGTTAAGTTATTACTTTGCATCTGTGCTGTTTTTTTTTTCTTATGTAGTAGCATTATTGGATTTGTTGGGAGTAAGTATGTTCATTTGTGTTGCTAACAATGCTATTGACGAAGTTCTGGTCGATCGAAATTGCTGCAAGTCCTCACGTTGCTTGCTGCATTTTATGCCTGTTGTTTTTGTTATGCCGTCTCCATTCTCCTTTCTCCTGTTTGTTTATTTTCTGAAGTAGCTGTTTTCTTGTGTTTCAGTGGAGTCTTGTTGATTGCTCTAAAGTTTGTTTGAGGTTGGTTTGGCCTGAATTGGTTGTTTGAGGTATGTTTAGCTATTGAATTTTGAGTTATGTCTACTGCCATTTAAAAGCAGGAACATATGGCATAATACCAGGCTGCAATAATGGCATTTTCTTGTAGTTTTGGCTACTCCAACTCTGTTTGAAATTTCGTTTGGCCGCAAGATTTGATTTGCAGAAATTGAGGTTCATAAGCAATAGCTTAGGGTGTAACACTGATTTCGCGTTTTGGGTTCGATCTTGGATAATGGGTAAACGTTGAAATGTTTCTTTGCAAATGTCAAGATGTTTCTTTTTCTCATTACTTGTATTTTCTCCTGCTTAAAGCTCTTGCTTTCAGAAATCTTGTTGGCCAGAGTTGGGTAGTTCAATTCAAGTTTTGATGTTTCATTTATGTAGTCAACATGGCATGTAGTTTCAATCTTTTTCCTTAGTTATGCCATAAAACATGAACTAGGAGAACAAACCAAAGTTGCTGGATGTTTTTTAGCATTTGAATGTTCTTGTTTTTTGGATTTTGTGTTCCAAAGAGGGGGAAGAATGTTTGGTCTCCTTATAAGTTTTCTTGTTTGTTTGGATTGTGGTAGTTAGGTGTTTCATTGCTTAGCTTGGAATTATGATTTTCAGTTGAAAAGCTTTGATTAAAGGTTGTGTGCTTAAGTCCAAAATTTGTGTTAGAAAATGCAGCAAGTTTGTTGCAAAAGCTCAAGCTTCTACATAGTTGCATGGAACTTGCATGCAAAGGAAAAAATAGCTTTCAAAGTTGCACTTTACTCGCCTTAGCTTCTATCTATGCTATAAAGGCCCAATTATGTTCTAATTTCTTGCAATTAGGTTCTAGAGTAATTTCAACTTGAACCATTACTCAACCTTTTCATTACTTATGGACCTTGGAAGTTCCCAAAATATTTTAATTGGACTTGAATGATTGGTTGATATTTGCTATTGGGTCTTGAGTAGTTTTTATTTTAGAAATTTGATTGATAATTTACCTTCTTTGCAATTATGCATGATTTGATTACATTCAAGTTGCAATTGGGAAGGATTTGGTGATTTGTTGGTTTAACTTATTTTTGTGCTTTTGTTTATATTTCTTGATTAAAGTGATGCCTTGACTCTTTCTATTATTTTGGAGGGTAAATAAGCAATTTCACTCCATTAGGGCACCAACTCTAGGAAGGTACACCCTATCCTTTATTTTTTTACTCTATTTGACCCTACGTGCCCTATGTGATTTTACGTGTTTAATTGCATGTCTCTTGAATGTTCTTTCATTATTTTTGTTATTTATTTATTTGCTTTATTGGCTTTATTTTTGTATATTTATTTTTAGTTCAATTTTGATCATTTGAAAGGCAATTTAAATGTCAGGTTGTAATAGTTAGGCTTGCCTTGCTTCATTTTATTTCACATTTCCCTTTTAGATTGTAGGAGGCCTCCCTTTTGTAATAGATAGGGCTTGCGTGCTATGTGCTTGAGTGTGCCGACATGCTATGTGTTTAATTGCTTTCCCTAGCCTTTTGCATTTAGATAAGCATGCTTATGTGCTACGTGCTATGTGAAACTATATCCTTTGCATGTCTATTTGGTTTTAGTATTATATTTGATTATGTGGATGGAATGCATGTTACCGTGGCTAATCCAATGTTAGTCGTGGGCTTCCCCTCGAGCTCTTACAAGTCCAATGCTTGTGAGAGAGCGTTAGTAAAAGACTAGTCCAATGCTAGACCCAATAGGGCCGTCCCTCGCTAGTATCATATTTGCATGCTTTCACTACATTTTCATTCATTTTTCCTTTTAGTACTTTACATTTTTACATGCTCCCTTAACCCTTCCCTTACATATTTAGGTTTGCATTCTCATTTTAAATTAGCTCATTTGCTTGCATAGGTTAGGGAGTCACCCTTCTGGTAAGGGAAACAGACGAGTTTGGCTACACATAGCCTTAGCACGCTTGTTTTCTTTCTAACCAAAAGGCAAATCAAAAGTCACGATCTAGGGTCTCCCCGTACCCGTTTTGCTTGCATTCCTCTAGGGCTCATTCATTCTAAGGCATTTTATTACTTTACCCACCATCACTTTGCACTCTCATCGTACTCCATTTTTACTTCGCACACTCTCACTCTCACATTTTCATTACCACTTTCACCCGCTATCACTTCACACGCTCTCTCACCATCTTACCACTTTGCACACTATCACTTTATCCACTTTATCATTTTGCACACCTGCACTTTACACTCCCCCTCATACTCATTTGCACCCTTGCACTTTACACACCTTACACACCAATTCTCACACTTGCACTTTGCACATTTGCACCTAACACTCGTTTTACACTCAAAGACATTTTCACACTCTCATTTTTTCTCATTATTACTCGAGCATTCATTTCCATTTATTCGTGACCTCTTTAAGGGTTCACCATTAGCTATCACAATTCATGTGATTAGGACCAATTGAGTCTCAAAAGAGACATTTTATCCCATCCAAAACCAATCATTAGATTTAGGTCTGCATTCATGTTAGGCACATCCAAAATGCAATACATCTTTTGGGTAGAAATTAGGAAAATTGTCACTAAATCACGCAACTAACTTAGGCTAGGGTAAAAGGGTGCCTTAGATTTCGTCTTTGCCTTCCCTTTTATCAACCGTGACCCCCGAACTCGTCTCTTTGATTTTCGTAGACTGGGAGTCATCTAAAAAGGTTTTTACTTCATTTTTCAAAACTACTTTTTGGGTGACTTGGTACACCCCAACTCAATACCAAGTGGCAACTCCTACTTAAAACCTTTTTCGATAATCATTTTGGCCAAACCGTCGCATTTAAAAGTCCCATGGCCTTTCCTTTTACTTCACACACTACACACATCATGATTTCCAAACGACTTTATTTTACTTTTTTTCATTTTTCAAAAATGGGGTGCAACAGTTTGGCTACTCCACTGAGGACTTCCTAAGTGGGTCCAAGCACTTGATTTAGTTATTCTTTTCCTCTTCCACCCTTTTCATGTATCGCATTTGGATGTTTAGGGTTGCATTTTTTTTTAGGATTTTTGCATTTTCGCGCGTATCAACTCACTCCCTTACCCATTTGCGTACGATTGACTTGATGAATGGATGGTTCATTTATTTGTTTACTTTTACTTGTTTCGCGATTGCATTTTGGGATGGGGGGTAGTTACCCTAGAACCTTCGACCGCATCTGATGGTATAATCCCTCCCCTCAGAAGAAATGCACTTCATACGTGCATGCATAGTTTTATTTATGTGAGAACCCGTAAAACCCTAATAAATTTTCCTAGGGTTAAACCCTTTAATGGCAGGTTTTCTGCATTTTCGGGTTTGGGAATATTTTCCTGGTGAATTTTATGAGTAATTATAGTTTTTAGATGATTTTCTAGTATTGGAGAATTTTTAGAAAATTAAGAATATATATTGGACGTGGGACCCACTAGTGCGAAAAGTTCGGAAAAATTCGGCCAATTAGGTTAAATTCCGGATACTGTGTAAAATTTATCGGGTGTTAAGAGATAAGTAGAGTGTGTGAAATGATTGATGTGAGAGAGAAAAGAAAGGATAGGAGTGCATTTATGAAGTGCCACGTGTCACTTGGTGATTGGTTTTGACTTAAGAACACTATTCACCTTTTTTGACTTTTGACCAAAATTGGTTAAATATCTAAAATTTCACAAAAAAATCACCATTTTCTTTCACCTTGTGGCCGGCCCTCTCTCTTGCCAAGAAGGAAGAAAACTTCTTCAATCTTCAAGCTTTCCTCTAGCTCAAATCATCCAAATCAATCACATAAACTAGTTTCCATTCCATACAACTTTTCCATTTGGTGTTGGTGGTGAGTTTGGTGAAGTTTTTGGAAGAGCTAAGGTGGTCTACAACTCCTCTTCTCTTGTTTCTTAGGTAAGTGATGATTGACTATTCCCTTACACCTAATGATGCTTAAATTGTTCCTAATGGTAGTGATAGTGAAGCCTTTTGTGATTTATTTCTTGATTTGAAGTGATTTAGTGAAGTTTTTATTTTTTTGAGGAATTTTCTGGTTTATTGTGATCATGGTGTTGTGGTTGTTTATGATGGTTGATAATGAGGGGTTATGACTCTAGTGGATGTGAATTGTTGATAATTGCAACCAATTTTGGATTTGGATTGAAATGTGAAATGTTAGGGTTTCAAAACCCCTAATTCTGTCCGGTTTTGGATCATAGGGTTAGAAGCCGAATTGGACTTTTCTTAAAACATGAAAGTTGTAGGTATTGATGTGTTTGAGGTTCCTGTAAAATTTCAGGTCATTTGGATTAGTGTAGAGTGAGATATGTCGATTTTACTATTGCTGTTATGGGTTGATCAGAATGCGAAAACTGCACTTGTAATTGGCCATTTTGACTGGAATTTCTTTGGTTTTAGATGTTGGGGTCTTCTGATAAAATATAGAGGAATGTCTTAGCTACCATATGCCTTTGGAATCAATGCATTTGGACTTGTATAGACTGAGTTGGACTCATTACAGCATTGTGTGATTTGCAAACCTGTTTTGGTAATTCTGGTTTCGTATTTTGCATATTTGACCTAGTTGTGATAGGATTTGGACTGAGTGGCCTTCTACATTATTGTAGCCCTATTTCTTAGCTTCGAAACAGTGGGTCTTACACCCCCATCCGATAACGGTAGTGAATTTGGTGCCATTACCGCATATTGAGGTCAAATACGGTTTGTGATCCCGTTGTGCGATTCTGGTATAGTGTCTTGCATTTTTGACCTTGTTACATTCAAAATTGGACAAAGTTTCCTTCTTCAACATTGTAGCCCCTTAAGTCCTGGTTATTCCTGTAAATTTTTAGGTTAAACGGATTAGTATATCCTGAGCTATAAATGAAATACTCAGACCTGTTTTGACCATCAAATTCTGATACGTTTTTGGAAAGTTTATGACTGGAACTTTGGCTTCACATTTGACTGGGTTACAAGCTGTTTGGGCTTGCGACCAAAACACCAAACTTATAGCCTTATATCAGAGCTTTCTAACGCCTTTGGAATTTCATGAATCGGATTTATAAAACCTGAAATATAGCCGAGCAAACAAGGCTTGCCCGTGAAAATGAACATTTTCTGGTCAGATCTGTTTTGGTCCTGATGACCAATTTCCATTCCGAATTTGGATTGCCGACCTTCATGAAAGTTGTTCCATTTGGAATGAACCATCTAACTGCCAATTTTCAGCTCTTTTGACCATGTGTAGCATAGAAAACAGTTTGCACTCAAAACTGACCATTTGTGCATTGGCCAGATTTCGTAAGTGAGTGTGATTGGTTCATTTGGGATAGAAACCTCCAGTTTCAGTTCTGGATGTCTTCATAACAGTTGTTGTTCATCCTTTAAGCTTCGATATGGCGTCTCATACGCCTTAATCCGATATTCGTAGCTCAACTTATGAGTAAACTAGAAATGAGTGTCAAATCTGCCGTTTCCGCTAACGGCCGTTTCCGTTTCCGTTCGCCATATTTATGTGCGCGCGTGTCGTTTTGCCGTTTTGCTTGTTTTAGGCATGATAGTAGCCGTTTGCGATATTATGTGACACAATCTTCTATTTCAGACGGTGGTGAGCTGGGCGGAACTGGTGGGGCCCACTACTAGCTGTTCATTTCGATCCGACTTCGTACTTTTGCTATTTCAGTTTCTGAGTAAGTATTCAGGACAGTTTGGTGTGTTTTCTTTGCTATGTGTTTGAGATATGTGAAAAGGGTACTTAGGCGAGGGTGTACTTTATCGCACTCGACCTAAACCCTAATCTGAACGTATAATTGTACTTGGCATATGTGTATGAACCTTTTGGAACCAAAACCCTTGAGCTTGTGGCTCGGGGCGACTTTCGAGTAAAGTTTGTGAATTTTGTGAAGTTTGTGAGTTCGTGGGCCCGATCTAAGACCTGTTTGGACTATTCGAGCCGGTTAGGGCTTGGTCGAAGTCAGTCCAACTTAGTCTGAGGTCACCAAGTTTGTAGGTTCATGTTATGAACCAATTTTGTGAATCCGGTTCACCGAGAAGGTGACCAAGTTTGTGACCCGAGCTTGTGACTCAAGCTCAAGTTTGTGATTTCGTTCGTCCGGGCAAGTTTGTGAGGTGACTGGCCAGTGAGGGTGATAAGGTGTCGGTGGGTGTACAAGTGAAGTTCTACGGACCATTGAGTGTGGTCGACGGAGTGTCGGCAGGAGATCACGCATGGCATATGAATTGGCTTTGGAGCCACATGTATCCTTATTATGTGATGTTACTTTTCTGCTTTTGCTTTACTCTTATTGTGTGATGGTTGCTACGTGAAAATTTACGCTTTTGCCCCTGTTTACTTACTAAGCATATAGCTTACCCCATTCCTTTTGTTTTCCTTAGCAGGGGCCGACGCGGGGACTTTTGGCTCGTATACTAGTATAGTTAGATTGGCTTGTAATAGTTGAACGGTTAGAATGTTTGTTTTTGTTTTGGTGGTTTGTATAAGGACCCTTCTTAGGGTCTATCTTCTGCTGGTTGTGGTTGTAGTATATTAGAGTGGTTTGACTCGATACTTTTGAAGATGTAAATATAACTTTTGGATTGTATATATTGTATTTAGTGCTCTTTCGAACTTTAAGTTTTGAGTCCTAGCGCGAGCTAGGCAGGCGACCCGCCGATACCCTTGGGTTCGCCCTTGGGAGAAGTGGGGTCGTCACAATTTATCCCATTTTTCTTTATCGTGGGTGCTATCCCACATCTCCCTGTAGGATTAGGATTGATTTCCTTAGGTATGCAGATGGTGTGCACTGCGCCCATAGCGATGTCTAAGGGATCAGTCGAGCCACCGACCGAGGGCCTTGGGATTGATGACTCTTCGCCTCTTTGTCTGAAGGCTTGGGAGCCAGAAGCCTGATCGAGTCTAGATGCATTAGTGAGCCAATACCTCATGCATCCATGATAGTTTACCTAGGGTAGAGTCTGCCTTACCCTATTAGAGACACTATTCATGAGGGGAGGGATCCAACCTCTCTTTTTCTTTTATTGCTTTATTTCTTTGTATTGCTTTGCTACAATGTGTTATGTGTATTTGTCTGATTAAACTAATTTTTTCTTGATTTTGTCTCCATTGCATCCATAAGCCCTAGAAAATAAGAGTTCTGGCATGGTACTCTCTAGGAGCCTACCCTATTTGATGTGACACATTTAAATTCAATACTTCGCATTTGCAGCATGAATACATTTTATTTTAGGCTCACCCCGGCATACAAAAAGGGGTTCCTTTAGGCCACATTTCATTTGTGTACTGCATATTTAGTCGCTTTGATAAAATGGCATCATGCGTAAACCCTAGAAGGGAGTGCCATTTAGGGTATCCCATGTCAGGAATAAACCGTCCTGTATCTCGAATATATAATTCAATGAAACTTACACGTTTATATTCCTTGTACCTTCCGAAGGGGTAGTGCACAAGGTAAAGTAGGATCCGATCATCGTTCAATTTTTAGAATATGAGCATCTAATAATTACTTTTTGGCCATTTTAAACCTAGTTGGTAAAAATTCCTTGCGTAAAGGACATTAATTTGAAGAAATTCACAAATAATTTCTCACTATTGAGACAATAAATAAATTGAGGCCAAAATTTGATTTTAGAAGGCTCATAAACTATTGCATCGCAATAAATTTTTGAAACTACTAGTGGATAGATTGATTTTCAAATAAGCTGTCAATTCCATTCAATCTATTGGACCATTTTATTCATCAATTTCATCCAATCCATTTTATCAATTTGTTCATTTTTAGGGCAATATAGTAGATTTTGAATTCATTTGACTAGTTTACCCATTCTTAGGGCAATCTAGTCGATTTTGAATAGATTACCAATTTCATTCAATTCATTTGATTGGTTTACCCATTCTTAGGGCAATCTTATCGATTTTGAATAAATCATTAATTTCGTCCGATCCATTTCGGCCTACCCTTGACATAAAAGGGCTCCCCCATAGGACATGCATACCGATTTTGTAGTTTTACCTACTAATTCGGGGTATTTTTTTTTTGTTTCCCCCTCCCCTATATTCATAAAAATGCTTCAATAAGGTAAAGAATATTTTTCTATATCAGATAACAATTCTAATCTAATAAAGTATGAAAATTACAAATAGTATTTGATTCTTGGGCAGATCCTACAATGAAAACATGAAAGATCCATCTGAAAGCTCTAGGCTAAAGTCTCTGAGAGACTTTATAATTATTTTTCAAATGAAAATTCTGTTTATTTGATTTGTTAATACATTTTTTTCCAAAAGAAAAGGAGACAAAAAGTATATATGTGGAGCTCTTTAAAAGTTTTCTCTTCTTATTTGTATTATAATTGAACGAGAAATTTTGTTTTAAACTTTTTCAGCAATAAAGTTTTTAGACAATTATTATTTTGTATATATTCATGTACATTTCATTCTTTTGCTCATTGGAGATTTTATGGCGAATTTTAAGAAATAAAACTAAATTGAGATTTCCTCAACCTCCAACCTGAAAATTCACAAGTGTATGCTTTCTAAAATTCTTACGTACACTAGATTGGTGATCCGAGCTATACAATAAGAGTTCTCAGAGTAAAAAAAAAAGAAAAAAAGGTGAACGATTATTCAAAAGACCCAATGAGATACCTTTTCTCCTTCACTTAACCCCAAAATAAAATCAGTCACATTGATTGATAAATTACAAATTGGGGCAATCTTTGCTTGAAAAATGTCCACTGTATCTAATTATATTCAATTCACATCTAAGTGAAAGCAAAAATGTATATTATTCTTGTTTGTTTTGAAAATTTGGAATGATATTTCGAGCGTTTGTTTCTCTATCCATATAAATTTTATCATTTGCTCTCCCATTTGAGCCTTTGAAAGAATAATTTCGTTTCAAATAAAAGTCTTAATGATCACTACCCTATATTAAAAAATTCTTAGATATCAAAAAGGGAGTGGATTTTCAATGACCATTTCGTTACTTTAGTTGTCATGAGATGTAAGAATGATACTTTGACCATCGTTTCTACAACTTAAACACTATTTATCCCTTACATCCTCATTTGAGCTAAAATGGGTGGTTCTTTTCAAAAGCACTTACGATCGCACCCCACTTTGGGGAAGGAGATTGGAGAATTTTTCAAAAGGAGAAAAAGTAAAAATGCTAAAATTAAAAGAAAAGAGGGAATCACAAATTGGAGAAATTTGATTCTACCTCGGCTTCAATTTTGAAAAAAAAAAGGAAGAAAAGAAAGAGAGAAAGAGAAAAGAAGAAGGAAGAGTGTCCGGCAAATCACCTATGCTTCACAGATATGGATGAACAGGAGTCATTCTCAGTTAATTACTTCAGGTACATGCAAGAAATTTCGCATTAATGAAAGTTTCCTTTCAGAGTTAATGTAAGGAACGGAATGAAAAGTCAGGCTCTCTTCTTTTCCAGTCAAACATTCTATCTCTAGTTATCCCTTTTGAACTTTCAGAATAAGTTATTTCGTTCGGCAACCCCTGAGGATCGCAAACCCCACACCGGGGCAGGTTTGAGTTGAAAAGGAAAGAAAAGTCCCAAGAGGTGAAAAGGGCTAAAGCAACAAAAGCAAAAGGAAAAAGAAGAAAAGATAACCTCGGTTAAGTATAAACTGGGGCAAATTTTGAAAGATTTCAAAGGAATGGCAGAAGGCCGAAGGAAAAATAAAAAAAAAAAGAAAAATGAAAGAGAAAAAGAGCCTCGATTGAGAATAAACTGGGGCAAGTTATGATTTAACCCTAAAAGAGGGTTGATACAATAATGCGATCTCAGATCATTTAAACCACTTTCGAAATTCGCTCTCAAACCTTAACTTTTCTAAGCACCCCAACAGACCACATTACAAAAGCTGAAAGTCCTGACTTCTGTTCTTTGCAATATCTCCGTCAAGAAACTTTCTAATTAATTGGCAAGTGATGCGCATATACTAATGCCAGGAAATTATTTAGATGTATTTCTGAATTAATTAACTGTGAAGTTGACAGTACTCATCATTTGAAAATCCGCCAGGGCACCTTTGAAAAGAAAAGGAAAGGAAAAAGCAAAAATAAATGCAAAGGAAATGAAAAAATTTGATGGTGAAGTCCCCGTTAAGTGATGATGAAAGTCACCAAATCTAAGATCTTTGAGTTCAAAATAGGGGCAATTTTGGAAAAATGCGATCTTTGGTACAATGTCCTTGAAAGTCTTATTCTTTAACTATCGTTTTCAAGCCACATTACAAGCTCATAAAGTCCATCGCTGATTTATCCTTCATGAAAACCCAAAGTGAGGATTATGCTCATAAAAAATCCATCAATCATTTGTGATCATAAGGGTATAACCAATTTTCACATGTTTTAACTATCGTTTCTACCCATATGTTGCAAGTTTAAACCTTATATGTTGACTAAGTTTTCTTAAGAAATGAGGGTGACAAACTATTTGCTTTCACTAAGATGTGATATTGAATGGATTACATACAATTTTAGGCACAAGAACAAGACAAATCCTGACTTCTCATTTTCCTTAACCACCTCAAAATCAGAAATAAGATCACTTGATTGGTCTTGAAAGACGTGCTAACAAGAAGTGGTGACCTATTACTCTAAGCATCGATGCTAAGGTGAGAAAGAAATCTTCTATAATTTGGTTTTATTTCAAGAGATTCCTAATGAAATTTTCTGTCAGGAAACATAGTTTCTTACATTGTTCAAAGAAATGGAGAGTGATCCAAACAAATTTTTGCAATTAAGTGGGCCCACACTTGGGCAAATTTTCATTTGAGAGATTTTGCAAAATGGGCCCGTGCTGGGGCAAATTTTTATTTGTGAGATTTCGCAAAATAAGCCCATACTGAGGCAAAAATTTTTGTAATACATCTGAGGATTTCATCCAATAATCAAATAATATACTTTCAAATCAATCACGCTGCTCTTTTCATGAGTAATAGTTGCATTAATTTTAAAAAAATAAGGAATTTAAGTGCATGTTGTACTTTGTTAAGCCCCATGTGCAGGTATTTATGGCTGAAATTGACAAAAAAATATCTGGTGATATGGAAGGCCGATACCGAAGAAAGAGAAGAAGAAAAAAAAAGGGCCCTACACTAGGGCAAATTATTTTTTAAAAGATTCTCTTGAACAAAAAATAAAAAAAGCAAAATCCCCAAAAATATCAAAAATCAAAAGATCAAAAAAAAAACAAACAAAAACAAAAAAAAAACAAACAACAACAAAAATCTCAAAAAAAAAATTCAAAAATCAAAAAAATCAAATTTAATTTCTTGTGGGCGAAGTTTCAGCATACGCCGCGCACCCTTCTATCCTCCCCCTTTCTTGACAATCACACTTAATTTCTTGACCAATTGAATGGCAGGATTGGGTCTTATCCCACTGAGCATTCACAAAGATCACGTTGAGCTTGGACTTTGTGCCGTCAACATCACGTTGGACTTGGATTTTGTGCCGCCAACATCACAAACATCACGTTGGGCCTGGATTTTGTGCCGCTAACATCACAAAGGTCACGTTGGGTCTGAACTTTGTGCCGCCAACATCCCGTTGGGCCTGAATTTTGTGCCACCAACATCCCGTTGGGCCTGGATTTTGTGCAACCAAGGCAGGCTCGGGTGTTATCCCACTGACTAATTCTCATGACAGGCTCGGGTTTAATTCCACTGACCATTTCATCATACTGGGGCAAATTGTTTTTGGAAAGTTTCTCAAAAATCAAAAAGTAAAAAAAAAATCAAATCAAAAAATCAAAACAAATCAAAAAATAAAAAAAAGTTAAAAAAAATCAAGAAATAAAAAATAAAAAAAAAATCAAAATAAAAAATCAAATCAAGTTTTATCACGGCAGGCTCGGGGTTAATCCCACTGATCGTTTGTCAAGACATTTTCATTTCCACTACCACTAATCGTGGGTCAGTCCCACTAGTGAGCAATTTTCATTTCCACTGCCACTAGCCATGGGTCAGTCCCACTAGTGAGCATTTTTCATTTACACCGTCACTAACCGTGGGTCTGTGAGGCCCCAGTCAGTTCGTAAGTTGATATTAGGGTCATCTATTATTCGGTGTGGTGGAATTAGGGTTAGGGCTAAGAAGAAAACCCTAATCTCGGTTAAGATTGAAAACCCTAACTTTGCTTATGAGTAAACCCTAGTTTAGGTATTATTATTCGTGGGTTCGAGCTATAATTTATATTCGGTGTTCTAGTGTGTGTTTTGGTATAAGTAAATATAGGATTCGTTTTAGTTTACAAAGGTTTAGCAAGTTTGAAATGGTTAGCAAACTCTAGATTAGCAAACCTCTAGTGTTACAATTTATTAGAAAACTTAAGTGGAGTTTTATTTATCGCCCACCTTTTCTACATTTTCTTTATTAGAAAATTTCCCCAAATAATTTTTTATGAGTAAATATAGGTTTTTGATGATTTTTCTAGTATCGATTAGTTTTTGAGAAATTAAGAACGTATATCGGATGTGGGACCCACTAGTGCGGTAAGTTCGGAAAAATTCGGCTAGTTAGGTTAAGTTTTGGATACTGGGTTTAATTTACCAGGTGTTATGAGATATTTAGAGGTACCAAGTGGATAGGTGTGAGAGAGACAAAAGTTAGACAAGCATTTAATGAGGTGACAAGTGTCACCATTTGAGTGGGTCAACTTTATGACCACTATTCATGGTCTTACCAATTGACCAAATAAACCAAAAACATCTTCATTTCAAGTTCTTCTTGGCCGGCTCTTCTCAAGGAAAAAGAAAGGAAAAGCTCTCAATTTTCTAGCCTCTAATCTTGATCAATCTTTCATTCCAACCGGTTAATCTTCAAATTACTCCATAGAAAACCTTAAGTGAGTGTTTGTGTGCGGTTTGGTGGAGTTGTTTGGAAAGCTAAGAGGACTTGTTGCTCTCTCTCTCTTGTTTCTAAGGTGAGTTATGAAGAACCACTCTCCTCCCTCTAATGATGCTTAATTTATGCTTAGTGATGGTATAAGATGCAATTTTATGGATTATATTGTGATTTTTGGTTGAATTGATGAAGTTTTGTAATTATTGGGGATTTTTCTGTTTTAATATGAATATGATTGTGTGGTTATGTATGATGATTGGAAATGGTATGTAAGGGATCTAGGAGGTGGGAAAAGTGGATAATTGCAAGAAATTTCTGTTTTGGAAGAAAAATGGGAAATTAGGGTTTCATTGTTCTTCATTCTGTCCGGTTCTGTAGCACATAGTTAGAGGCCGATTTGGCTTTAGATTAAAACATAAAAGTTGTATAGAATGATATTTTAGAGGTGACTACAAAATTTCAGGTCAATCGGAGTAGCATAAAATGAGAAAAGTCGAAATTACCCTTGCTATCCTGGTTTTACCCGAATGTAAGAATTGCGCCTGTAATTGGTTGTTTTGGCTGGAATTGCTTCGGAATTGGTTGTTAAGGTCTTCTGATGAAACGTATCCCTGTTTCTAAGCTTTCGGATGGCTTTGGAATTTCTGGATTTGGATTTAAGTAGGCTGAGTTATGCTGTTTGCAGCAGAATGCGTTATGTGAATCTGTTTTTCCGGTTCTGGTATAGTATGTTGCATTTTTGACCCTGTTAAACTCAAAAATGGATAAAGTTGCCTTCTTCAACATTGTAGCCCCTTAAGTCATGAATATTCCTGTAACATTTTAGGTCAAACGGATTAGTGTATCCTGAGTTATAGACAAACCACTCAGGCCTGTTTTAGACATTAGGTTGTGCTGAGTTTTGAAATCAGCCTCTGACCATGCATTTTTCCGTTTTGATCCCGTACGATCTGGGTTTTGACTCCTTCATAAGAAATGTAGATCTTGGTTTTGGCTTCGAAATGGTATAAATTACGTCGAAATCCGAGTCCCGTAGCTCCTGTTATGACCAAAACAAGATCGATCGTCAGAACTGCCTTGTATCTGGACAGTTCTGAAGGGTACTTTGACACTCAAATTTCGTTCTGTTCTGAGTGGATTCAGGTCTTGGCCAAAACATCAAAGTTTTATCCTTATGTCTCAGCTTTCTAATACCTTTGGAATTTCCTGATTTGGATTTGTGAGCTGGGAGTTATGGTCCAGTAAACATACCCTGTCTGTTACTCTAGAGTGCGAATTCCTGGAACGGTTTTCTATACTTTCGACCTATTTCCCTTTAGATCCGGATTGAGGTGTCTTCATAAAAATTGTAACCCTTCCTCTTAGCTTCGTAACGGTACCTCATGTACCTTGATCTGACACTCGTAGCCTCAATTAGACTCAAAACAGTTTTGACGGCAAAGCGATTAGGTTATCATTTCCGATTTCCGTATGCCGTTTCCGCACTCGTATGTGCCGATTTTGCCGTTTTGCTTGTTTTAAATATGTTAGTAGCCATTTATGATATTATGTGACACAATCTTCTATTTCAGACGGTGGTGAGTTAGGTGGAGCCGGTGGGGCCTACTAGCTACTCTTCGCGGCACAAATTTCGAATTTTTGCTCTTTTGTTCGTTGTGTAAGTATTCAGGCCGCTCTTATGTGTTAGTTGCTTATGTGTTTTGATATATATGAAAAGGGTACCTAGGCGAGGGTGTACTTTATCGCACTCGACCTAAACCCTAATTTACGCACATATTTGTACATGACATATGTATATGAATCATTTTGGAACTAAACCCCTTGACCTTGTGGCTCGGGGTGACTTTTGAGAAATTTTGTGAAGTTTGTGAAGTTTGTGAGTTTGGGGCCCGATCTCATGACCTAGATGGACTATTCGAGTTGGTTAGGGCTTGGTCGAAGTCAATCTAACCTAGTTTGAGGTCACCAAGTTTGTGAATCCGGTTCACCGATTATGTGGACCAAGTTTGTGACCCGAGCTTGTGAACCAAGCTCAATTTCGTTCGCTCGAGCAAGTTTGTGAGGTGTCTGGCCAGAGAGGGTGATAAGGTGTAAGGTGGGAGTACAAGTGAAGTTCTACGGACCATTATTTGTGGTCGACGGAGTGTCGGCAGGAGGTCACGCATGGCAAACGATCTGGCTTTGGAGCCACCTGTATCCTTATTATGTGATGTTACTTTTCTGCTTTTGCTTTACTCTTACTGTGTAACTGTTGTTACGTGAAATTCACACTTTCACCCTGTTTACTTACTAAGCATATAGCTTACCCCTTTCCTTTTGTTTTCCTTAGCAGGGGCCGACGCGGGGACTTTTGGCACATACACTAGTATAGTTAGGTTTGCTTGTAATAGTTGGATATTAGGATGTTTGTTTTTGTTTTGGTGGTTTGTATAAGGACCCTCCTTAGGGTCTATCTTCTGCTGATTGTAGTTATAGTGTATTAGAGTGGTTTGACTCGATACTTTTGAAGATGTAAATAGAACTTTTGGCCGTTGTATATATTATGAATAGTTCTTTTGTGGTTTAATATAGTTTTATTAGCTTTGTGTTTCGAGCCCTGGCGCGAGCTAGGCAGGCGGCCCGCCGATACCCTTGGGTTCGTCCTTGGGAGAAGTGGGGTCGTCACAGGGTCAGTCCCACTAGTGGGCATTTTCATTTGCATTGCCGTTAAACATGGGTTAGTCCCACTAGCGTGCATTTCATCTTTATTGCCACTAAACATGTGTCTGTCCCACTAGTGTGCATTCCGTTTAAATTTCTGTTCGGGTCAGTCCCGTTTAAATTTCCTGTTCGGGTCAGTCCCGTTTAAATTTTTGTTCAGGTCAGTCCCATTTTAATTTCCTGTTCGGGTCAGTCCCGTTTTAAATTTCCTGTTCAGGTCAGTCCCGTTTAAATTTCTGTCCTGGTCAGTCCCGTTTAAATTTTTTTTTCGAATCAGTCCCGTTTAAATTTCTGTTCGGGTCAGTCCCGTTTAAATTTCCTGTTCGGGGCAGTCCCGTTTAAATTTCTTATTCGGGTCAGTCCCGTTTTAAATTTCCTGTTCGGGTCAGTCCCGTTTCAATTTCCTGTTCGAGTCAGTCCCGTTTAAATTCCTTGTTCGGGTCAGTCTCGTTTTAAATTTTCTGTTCGAGTCAGTCCTATTTCAATTTCCTGTTCGGGTCAGTCCCGTTTTAAATTTCCTATTCGGGTCAGTCCCATTTTAATTTTCTTGTTCGGATCACTCCCATTTTAAGTTGCTCGTCTGGGTCAGTCCCATTTAAAATTTTTTTTGATAAAGGGGTCAGTTCTCAGTCATTCGAATAGTTTGCAACAGAATAACCACAGGTAAGTATTTGGTGTCTACGTTTTTGTCTCAAGTTTTTCCAAAACTCAGACAAAGAGGGGCAAACTGTAGACATCAAAATTTTAAATTATTGTTATTTTTTTAATGATAATTGTTATCTAAAAAGGTTCTAATGATTCTCGTAGCATTTCAGGTCATTATTATTATTACTTATTATTTTATTGTTATTTTTATTTTTATGATCCAGTTGTTTATTTTTATTTTTTAAGACTTTCGAGTATTAGGATTTATCGGAAAAAAAGAGAGAGAAAATTGTTCACAAAAATATGTTCATTTTCTTTTAAATTCAATTTTGTAGCATTTTATTTATCTTGTTAAAATTATTTCATTATGTGTTAAAAAAGGAAAAAAAAGAAGAAAAAAAAGGACAAGCTCATGGACCATGAGAAGCATATGATCCTAGCCCTTCCTTCATGTTACAATTTAAGAAGAAAAACGCACGGAAAAATTGCAAAAGTAAGAATGCAGCTTAGCCTGTGACAGCCCCACCTTCCCCTAAGGCGAACCAAAGGGGTTAGCGGACTGCCTGCCCAACTCTCGCCAGGACTAACGGTACGGTTTACGTCAATCTAAAACGTTCCGGAACATAACATTGCGCGCAAACAAGTCAAAACACAAAATAAAATAAAATGAAAACCGAAGCCGAAATTTATCTAAACCATAGCCAAGCATATATGTACAACGGAAATCAACATTTACAACCATAATGGCATGCCAAAACTATTCATTAAGGAGTACACATTCGATTTGCCTATCAAAAGGAAATGAACCCGTTATACATTAGGGTTTCACTTCAAGAGCTATACAAAAGACATTTACAAGCTCAGTATGGCAATTGACTATCCAGTCCATTTTCAAAAGCAATTATATCCCTGTAAGGAAAACAAATAACACGGAATGAGCCAAAGCCCAGTGGTATACCACCCAATAAGCAATCAAAGTCATATAAGAATGAACCTTCATTTAAAGTGCACAAATAAGCAATGAAGCAAAACGGTAAAAGGATACGGTCGGCTCTCAAGAGCCCATTTCCACGCTTGCAATCTTGAACCAACCTCATTGACTCTCCGTCAATGTTAAAATACCAAACCGTAGACAACTCTTTACTTCCATTCCTTCCACCTATCATACCCCAACCGGGCCCGCACTCCATTCAGTAATATTTTTGGTAATACTCGAGTTTACCGGAACCAAGGGTCTCATTACCACAAGGTTCCCCAGTACAGTCCCCGTGGCATGATAATTTTCACGACCAAGCCCTCGCCGGCTCGATCCAATTAACTACCACACGGGGTTGAGCTCATAAATGCAGTAAAGCCATTGGATACTCGTCCAACGACACCAAATCAGTTTCCATGAATGGAATGCAGTATTTCATATATCCAGTGCAGTATTTCAGTAAAACAATCAATAGCCACGAATAAAGTCATGAGGGGTGAGGGCGATCAAGGACACCCTCACCTCAATCATTTCCAATAACCAAATAAGCCTTCAAGGCATCAAATACACATAGCACAAAGCCACATTATAACAAGTAAGTGAGTAGTATACTCACCAAGCAAGTAAGTGGTATTTCATGTACCACGATCACCAAGCCGTCGTGCACTACCTTCAAGCCCTAGAACATATAACACATACAATGAGACTCGATAACGAGTCATATAGCAATGCTAAACACAACCCCAATAGGGTTTCATATGCATAAATGAGCATAATAGCAAACCAGAAATTAGAAAATGGCCTTAGTCTTGGCCCCAAATAGAAAACTGTTTTACACTCATTATGCGGTAATGGTACAACTCTCACTACAAATATCGGTTGGGGGTGTAAGACCCACCGTTTCGAAGCTATGGAACAGGGCTACAATAATGTAGAAGACCACTCAATCCAGTTCCTAGCTTAACTAGGTCGAAAATGCCAAATACTAACCCAGAATTCCTAAAACAGGTTCGCAAAACACAAAAAACTGTAATCAGTATATCTCAGTCTTTACAAGTCCAAATGCCGAAATTCCAAAGGCATATGTTAGCTAAGACACTCAGCTACATTTCATCAGAAGACACCAACTCCAAAATCCAAACCCATTCCAGTCAAAATGGCCAATTACTATCGCAGTTTTCGCATTCTGCTCAAAGCAGAACAGCTACAGTAATTTCGTCATAACTCATTCTACATTAATCCAAATGACCTGAAATTTTACAGGCACATCAACCTCATCAATACCTACAACTTTCATGTTTTGAGCAAAGTCAAATTCGGCCTCTAACACAGTGATCTAAAACCGGACAGAATTGGGGCTTCAAGAACCCTAACTTTTCAAATTTCACACCAAATCCAAAATTGATTGCATTTAACCATAATTCACACTCACTAGAGTCATTTCCAACCATTACAATTCATCATACAAGCCCCCAACATCAAGATCATATTAAACCAGAAAAAATCCCAATAAAATAAAAACTTCACCATAACAAGCCAAATCAAGAAACAAATCACATATTACTCCTCTCATGCCTCCATTAAGCACCAAATAAGCATCATTAGAGATAGTAGGGTGTTTCAAGCTTCACTTACCAAGAACCAAGAGAGAGGATGATGTGGAGCACCTTAGGCCTTCAAACAAATCTCACCAAACTACTTACTAACACTAGAAGGAAAGTTTTTATGGAGTGAAATCAACTCTAGGCTTTGGTTTGTGGTAGATTGGACCAAGTGGAAGCTTGAAAAATGGAGAAGTTCCCTTCCTTCTTGAGCTAAGGAGAGCCGGCCAACAAGAGAAGAAAAATGATGATTTTTGGTGAATTTTTGGATATTTACTTAGTTGGGTCAAAAGTCAAAAAAAATGTCAAAAGGTGAATAGTGATTCATAAAAGGTATCCAATAAGAAAGTGACATGTGTCACTCTATTAAATGCAATCTTATCATTCTTTTCTCTCTCACATCAATCACTTCACACACACTACTTATCACTTAACACCCGATAAATTTTACATAGTATCCGAAACTTAACCTTATTGGCCGAATTTTTCCGAACTTATCGCACTAGTGGGTCCCACGTCCACTATTTATCCTTAATTTTCTAAAAACTCTCCAATACTAGAAAAATCATCTTAAAACTATAATTGCTCATAAAATCCACTAAGAAAATATTTTTAAGCCAGAAAATGCAAAAATTACGCAATTAAAGGGGAAATAAACCCTAGGAAAATATTAGGGTTTTTACGGGTTCTCACACTCTCCCCCCCTTAAAAGAATTTCGTCCTCGAAATTTCTCACCTTAATTCCCGAAAAGGTTTGGGTATTTCTTTCGCATTTCCTCTTCCATTTCCCAAGTAGCTTCCTCCACTCCGTGGTTTCTCCATAACACTTTCACTAGCGGAATCTTCTTGTTTCTGAGCTCTTTGACTTTTCGATCGAGTACTTGGACTGGTTTCTCTTCATAAGCCAGTGATTCATCCACTTCGATATCCTCCGGTTGCAACACATGAGATGGGTCTGGATGATACTTCTTTAGCATCGAGACGTGAAAGACATCGTGGATTCGAGATAGACTGGATGGCAGTTCCAATCGATACGCGACCGCTCCAACCCTTTGAAGGATCTTGTAGGGTCCGACGTACCGCGGTTGAAGCTTCTTTCCTTTCCCCGTTGTAAGACTTCGTAAGGGTGTGATCTTCAGAAATACTTGATCTCCAACTTCAAATTCCAAATCCTTCCTTCGGTTATCCGCGTAGCTCTTTTGGCGACTCTGGGCGGTTTGAAGCCGTTGCTTTATCAACTTGACCTTCTCATGAGCCTCTTCCATCCATGGAATAGTTGTCGGGTCCAGTGCCTTCTTTTCACCAACCTCATCCCAGTAAATCGGTGAGCGGCACTTGCGTCCGTAGAGAGCTTCGTACGGAGCCATTTGAATTGACGAATGGAAGCTATTGTTGTACGCGAACTCTACCAAGGTCATGTGCTGACCCCAACTGCCTCCAAAGTCCAGAATGCACGTTCGTAGCATGTCCTCAAGAGTTTGAATCGTCCGTTCCGACTGGCCATCCGTCTGAGGGTGATAAGTAGTGCTCAAATTGAGTTTCGTCCCCAGGGTTTCTTGAAATTTCTGCCAAAATCGTGATACGAACCGTGGATCCCGATCGGAGACGATGCTCACAGGCACGCCGTGTAACCTTACAATTTCATCCATGTACAAGCGGGTCAATTTGTCCATTGAGTACTTCATGTTCACCGGCAAGAAATGGGCCGATTTGGTTAATCGATCAACGATCACCCAAACGGCATCGTGTCCTCTTTGCGTCCTCGGTAAACCGGAAACGAAGTCCATTGTGATGTTTTCCCACTTCCACTCGGGTATCTCCAAGGGTTGTAACAGACCCGATGGGTTTTGATGCTCTGCCTTCACTTGCTGGCAAATAAGACATTTCTGCACGTATTGAGCTATTTCCCTCTTCATATTATCCCACCAATAGGTCCCTTTCAGGTCCTGATACATCTTACTGCTACCCGGATGGATTGTATACTTAGACCTATGAGCTTCCTCCAGAATTTCTGCTTTCAATGATTCGTCCTTTGGTACTACAATTCGGTTCCGATACTTCAGAAGACCCTCAGGACTCAAATTGAAGTCCGTTGTTTCTCCCTTTTCCACTTTCTCTCTCCACTTCCGTACCATCAAATCCTCGCCTTGCCCCTCTTTTATACGTTCCAGTACAGTGGAGGTCACCCTTACATTGCTAAATATCACCTTATGACTCCCAAGACAGGGTTTCCACTCACACACGGATTCTAGTAAATCCCACTCCTTAATCATTAGCCCTGCCACTTGCACTTTACGACTCAAGGCATCTGCTACCACATTTGCCTTTCCCGGATGGTAATTGATCGTACAGTCATAATCTTCCAGGAATTCCATCCATCGCCGTTGTCTCATATTCAGTTCCTTCTGGGAGAAGAGATATCTCAGACTCTTGTGATCCGAATACACTTCGAAGGTCACCCCATATAGGTAATGCCTCCACTTTTTCAAAGCAAACACAACTGCAGCTAATTCTAAATCGTGAGTCGGGTAGTTCTGCTCGTGAAGCTTCAATTTCCTAGAGGCAAAAGCAATCACATTCCGGTTCTGCATCAAAACGCATCCCAATCCTTCTCGCGACGCGTCTGCATATACTGCAAACCCGTCCACTCCATTTGGCAAGACCAGTACCGGAGCCATGGTCAATCTTTTCTTTAATTCCTGAAAACTTGTTTCGCATCGGCCGCTCCAGATAAACTGGCCATGCTTCTTCGTCAAGTCAGTTAATGGTCCGGCTAACTTGGAAAAATCTTTAATAAACCTTCGGTAATACCCAGCTAGCCCTAGAAAGCTACGAATCTCCGTGGGGGTTTCTGGCCTCTTCCAATTGGTCACAGCTTCAACCTTCGCCGGGTCCACTGCAATACCTTCATGAGAGATCACGTGCCCTAGAAATGCCACTTTCTCCAACCAGAACTCGCATTTACTGAACTTGGCGTATAGCTGATGTTCCCTCAATGTCTGCAACACCATTCTTAAATGCTTTTCATGCTCCTCGCGTGTCTTAGAGTAGACCAAAATGTCGTCAATAAACACCACGACAAATCGGTCCAGGTAGGGTTTAAAAACCCTATGCATTAAGTCCATGAAGGCGGCGGGAGCATTGGTCAGTCCAAAGGGCATAATGGCGAACTCGTAATGCCCGTATCTCGAGTTGAAAGCAGTTTTCGGAATGTCCTCCTTCCTAATCAACAACTGGTAGTATCCCTGTCGGAGGTCCAACTTCGAGAAGACCACTGCTCCTTGCAGCTGGTCAAATAACTCGTCTATGTGAGGCAGTGGATACTTGTTCTTGATCGTCACGTTGTTCAGCCCCCTATAGTCAATACACATCCTCAAAGTTCCATCCTTTTTCTTCACGAATAGGACCGGAGCTCCCCAAGGAGACTCACTCTCGTGGATGAATCCCCGCTCTAAAAGGTCTTGTAATTGCAACTTAAGCTCCTTAAGTTCTGCAGGCGCCATTCGGTAAGGGGTTTTGGAGATAGGTGCGGTTCCAGGTAAAAGATCTATTCGGAATTCTATCTCCCTTTCCGGAGGTAAGGCCACTAACTCATCAGGAAACACATCCGGAAATTCCCTCACTACGGCCACGTCTTCCACTTTTAACTTATCCGTAGGGGTGTTAATTAAGAAGGCCAAAAATCCTTGCGCCCCTTTACTTATCAGTTTCCTAGCTCGAATGCCCGAAATGAGAGCAGATGAGGCTAACCTACCCCTTATATCTAACCTTAAGGTTGCCTCGCCAGGAATGCGAAATTCAACTATTTTCATTTTACAATCCAGTTGGGCGTTATATTTGGCTAACCAGTCCATACCCAGAATCACGTCGTACCCCTTAATGGATAAACTAATCAAGTCCCCTAAAAACCTCCTTTCACCTACCCATACGTCGCAATCCCTATAAACCATACTAGTCACCAAACGTTGACTCCCCGTAGGTGTACTAACTTGTAAGTCATATGGTAAACTAGCAGGTTTTATATCGATGCCACACATGAAATCAGGGTTAACAAACGAATGAGTGGCACCAGGATCAATTAAAACTTTGGCAAAGCGGTGGAAAATAGAGATCGTACCTTCTACGACCTCGGAAGACTCTGGGATCTGGTGGGGCTCTAAGGAATATACCCTAGCCGGAACTTTTGGTTTGGATCCGTCTCCCTTGGCCGATCCAGTATTGGTCCTCGACGGTAGTTGGCCCCCCTTTCCGTCTTGTTTCAGGACTGGACATGTAGCTAGTTGATGGTCCGCACTTCCACACCGCAGACATTTCCCCAGTTTCCTCCAGCAATTGTCCTCGGTGTGGTTTGTCTTTCCGCAGTGCCCACAGGGACCACGAGGTGCCGAAGCCGAGCCACTCTGGATGTTTCCCCTTTGCCCTCGCCCAACTTGGCCGCCCCTGAACGGAGTCCCTCTGCCTGGTCCAGAATGACGACCACCTCCAGTTCCTCGTCCAAACTTGGAGGGAGTGCTCTTCTCACCTTGTCCAGACGTACTCCCAGGAAATCCACGCTTCTTAGCCTGGAAGTTTCGGACCTGAAGCCGTGCACTCTCAACTCGTTGGGCTTTTTCCATAGCCTCGCTAAACGTGGTAATTTGAGCCGCCGCGAGGTCCTTCTGGATCTCAACGTTCAAGCCCTGAATGAAGCGCCTCACTCGTCTTTGCTCAGTCATGATTAATTCAGGCGCAAATTTGGACAGGCGGGTAAACTGGCTCTCGTACTCCGCCACCGTCTGAGCCCCTTGCCGGAGCCGGATAAACTCGTCTTCCTTCCTCTCCTGGACTAGAGGAGGGAAAACTTGGCATTAAACTCTTGTATAAAGTTCACCCATGTCCTCGGTGTCTGCTCTCGCTCCCATTTCTGCCTAATTACGTTCCACCAGGAACGGGCAGCTCCTTCCAGTTGAAACACGGCAAAAGTGACCTGTCGTTCGTCCGGGTAGTGTAAAGCCGCGAATATATCAACCATCTTCTCCAGCCATTTCTCGGCGACGTCAGGGTCGGGTCCCCCAATAAACTTTGGTGGGGAAAACTTTTGAAAACGCTCAAGAGCTCTATCCTCGCTCTCAACGTGGTTACCAGGATTTCCGGGGTTAGGGTTTGGGTTTTGGCCCTGTTGTTGCACTACCTGTGCAAGTAGGTTGGTCATTTGCTGCATAGCAGCAGCTATTTGAACGTTGGGGTCTATCTGGGGTTCAGGATTTGGTCCAGTAGAAGCTTCCCCCGTTTCCCTAACTGGTGTGGGTTGCCTACCACGCCCACGTCCCCGTCCACTCCGTGTTCCTTCCATAAGGTATACTTGGTCTAGGCAAAAGTACTAAACCAAAGCAATAACAAAGCATATAAGTAACACTTAAGTTTTGCACAAAAACACATTTATACAGTCCAAGCATAAACACAATCACACATATATACATGCCAAACACATATATACAAGCAGTCAGTCAGGTACGGCCAAAGCACGTACGTACACAAAAGATCCACCTGAGGATAGGCCTATCAAAAGAGATTTACACATAGCTAACTCTACATCCAAAACGGTTAGCTAAGGCACTATCCCTATCCCTATATACATACAAGAGCCACCACTAGCCAAAAGAAGCCTCTAAGATCAAGGCCTAATAAGTCGCCGGGGTCTGAGACCCAGGGGATGGGGTAGACTCCTCCCCAGCCTCGGCCCCAGCATACGAGGCCTCGTCACTAGACTCCTCGAGTCCGTCGTCGCATAGGTTAAGGATCGCCTCAGCACAACCCCTGACCTTACGAGCTCGCTTAGTCTCGCGCTCGCGTGCATCTCTCAACTGATCACATAGATCATCCACTCTTTCCTCGACCTCTTGCACGTCATATTCTAGCTCTTTAATACGCGAGGCTTGCTTCTCATTGGTCGCCTTAGCCTGAGTCACCTCAGTTTCCAACGCAGCAACCACAGCTTCAAGCTTAGTATTTTCCTTAGCAAACTCCTCGCGTTCCTTTGCCACCGACAAAACTAGTGTATTTGGGTAGGCAAAGTTGCTACGACACCCACACTGTCGAACGCGGCTGGCCGGGCTCCAACGCACCACGGCCCCCTTTTGCCTAAGTTGATACTTAATTGGCGGCAGCGAGCTACGAGGACGATCTCCTGCCGGGCAGTCACTCGGATCACCACTCGCATCCATCCTATAACAAAGGAAAATCACATGAATAAACTTAATAGGCATAACAATAGCATCCCCAAGTCGAGCACTTCTATTATCCCCAGGCTAATTCAAACCTAGGCTCTGATACCACCTGTGACAGCCCCACCTTCCCCTAAGGCGAACCAAAGGGGTTAGCGGACTGCCTGCCCAGCTCTCGCCAGGACTAACGGTACGGTTTACGTCAATCTAAAACGTTCCGGAACATAACATCGCGCGCAAACAAGTCAAAACACAAAATAAAATAAAATAAAATAAAATGAAAACCGAAGCCGAAATTTATCTAAACCATAGCCAAGCATATATGTACAACGGAAATCAACATTTACAACCATAATGGCATGCCAAAACTATTCATTAAGGAGTACACATTCGATTTGCCTATCAAAAGGAAATGAACCCGTTATACATTAGGGTTTCACTTCAAGAGCTATACAAAAGACATTTACAAGCTCAGTATGGCAATTGACTATCCAGTCCATTTTCAAAAGCAATTATATCCCTGTAAGGAAAACAAATAACACGGAATGAGCCAAAGCCCAGTGGTATACCACCCAATAAGCAATCAAAGTCATATAAGAATGAACCTTCATTTAAAGTGCACAAATAAGCAATGAAGCAAAACGGTAAAAGGATACGGTCGGCTCTCAAGAGCCCATTTCCACGCTTGCAATCTTGAACCAACCTCATTGACTCTCCGTCAATGTTAAAATACCAAACCGTAGACAACTCTTTACTTCCATTCCTTCCACCTATCATACCCCAACCGGGCCCGCACTCCATTCAGTAATATTTTTGGTAATACTCGAGTTTACCGGAACCAAGGGTCTCATTACCACAAGGTTCCCCAGTACAGTCCCCGTGGCATGATAATTTTCACGACCAAGCCCTCGCCGGCTCGATCCAATTAACTACCACACGGGGTTGAGCTCATAAATGCAGTAAAGCCATTGGATACTCGTCCAACGACACCAAATCAGTTTCCATGAATGGAATGCAGTATTTCATATATCCAGTGCAGTATTTCAGTAAAACAATCAATAGCCACGAATAAAGTCATGAGGGGTGAGGGCGATCAAGGACACCCTCACCTCAATCATTTCCAATAACCAAATAAGCCTTCAAGGCATCAAATACACATAGCACAAAGCCACATTATAACAAGTAAGTGAGTAGTATACTCACCAAGCAAGTAAGTGGTATTTCATGTACCACGATCACCAAGCCGTCGTGCACTACCTTCAAGCCCTAGAACATATAACACATACAATGAGACTCGATAACGAGTCATATAGCAATGCTAAACACAACCCCAATAGGGTTTCATATGCATAAATGAGCATAATAGCAAACCAGAAATTAGAAAATGGCCTTAGTCTTGGCCCCAAATAGAAAACTGTTTTACACTCATTATGCGGTAATGGTACAACTCTCACTACAAATATCGGTTGGGGGTGTAAGACCCACCGTTTCGAAGCTATGGAACAGGGCTACAATAATGTAGAAGACCACTCAATCCAGTTCCTAGCTTAACTAGGTCGAAAATGCCAAATACTAACCCAGAATTCCTAAAACAGGTTCGCAAAACACAAAAAACTGTAATCAGTATATCTCAGTCTTTACAAGTCCAAATGCCGAAATTCCAAAGGCATATGTTAGCTAAGACACTCAGCTACATTTCATCAGAAGACACCAACTCCAAAATCCAAACCCATTCCAGTCAAAATGGCCAATTACTATCGCAGTTTTCGCATTCTGCTCAAAGCAGAACAGCTACAGTAATTTCGTCATAACTCATTCTACATTAATCCAAATGACCTGAAATTTTACAGGCACATCAACCTCATCAATACCTACAACTTTCATGTTTTGAGCAAAGTCAAATTCGGCCTCTAACACAGTGATCTAAAACCGGACAGAATTGGGGCTTCAAGAACCCTAACTTTTCAAATTTCACACCAAATCCAAAATTGATTGCATTTAACCATAATTCACACTCACTAGAGTCATTTCCAACCATTACAATTCATCATACAAGCCCCCAACATCAAGATCATATTAAACCAGAAAAAATCCCAATAAAATAAAAACTTCACCATAACAAGCCAAATCAAGAAACAAATCACATATTACTCCTCTCATGCCTCCATTAAGCACCAAATAAGCATCATTAGAGATAGTAGGGTGTTTCAAGCTTCACTTACCAAGAACCAAGAGAGAGGATGATGTGGAGCACCTTAGGCCTTCAAACAAATCTCACCAAACTACTTACTAACACTAGAAGGAAAGTTTTTATGGAGTGAAATCAACTCTAGGCTTTGGTTTGTGGTAGATTGGACCAAGTGGAAGCTTGAAAAATGGAGAAGTTCCCTTCCTTCTTGAGCTAAGGAGAGCCGGCCAACAAGAGAAGAAAAATGATGATTTTTGGTGAATTTTTGGATATTTACTTAGTTGGGTCAAAAGTCAAAAAAAATGTCAAAAGGTGAATAGTGATTCATAAAAGGTATCCAATAAGAAAGTGACATGTGTCACTCTATTAAATGCAATCTTATCATTCTTTTCTCTCTCACATCAATCACTTCACACACACTACTTATCACTTAACACCCGATAAATTTTACACAGTATCCGAAACTTAACCTTATTGGCCGAATTTTTTCGAACTTATCGCACTAGTGGGTCCCACGTCCACTATTTATCCTTAATTTTCTAAAAACTCTCCAATACTAGAAAAATCATCTTAAAACTATAATTGCTCATAAAATCCACTAAGAAAATATTTTTAAGCCAGAAAATGCAAAAATTACGCAATTAAAGGGGAAATAAACCCTAGGAAAATATTAGGGTTTTTACGGGTTCTCACATAGCCCATTTCATTTTCCGCCGTTTTTCCATTGTTTTTCCTTTACCCTTGGATTACCTTGACTTCATCCTACCTGGCTCTCATCAGGAATGAAGAGCGATCGGATGGCCATAGAAAAGTGGTGAACCGAGATTTATCAAGAGCCGTGAAGATCAGGGTTTGGGGGATATATAAAGAGAGAGAGTTCTGGGAGAGTGAGGGTCGAATGACGGCTGAAAGAAAAGGCTAGGTTTTGAGAGAGAGTTTGGGGGAGGTTTTTTTTAACGGCGGCTAAGGAAACTAAGCAAGAGGGAGAAAGAGGACTGCTAGATAGCTGAGAGAAAAACCAGAGAAGAGGAGAACTTCGAGAGAAAAAGAGAGAACCACTAGTAGAGAGAGCTAGGAGTAATGGGCTGGGGGTTGTTTACGGCTGGAAAAGAAGGGGCAGCGCTGAGTGAGAGAGAGAGAAACAACAACTAGATGGGAGATTGAGACTGGGAGGTAGCTGAAGATTGCGAGAGAACAAGAGAATAGAAGAGAAAGTAAAGTGGGCGGCGGAGGGGCTGAACAGAAATAAAAGAAACAAGGAAGGAGAAAAGCAAAGCAAACGAAAGCAAAAGGGAAGGCTACAGTTTCTGAGGAAACCAGAGAGAAAGAAGAGCAATGGACGGAAGAGAAAAAACCCACGGAGGAGCAAAGAGTTTCAGGCAGTAGCAAGAAAGAGGAAAGGCCGCTGGAAAGGAATCAAAGCAAGAAGGGAAGGGAGGAAATATCTGGAAAAAAAGGCAGTTTCTTCGTGCTTTTTTTTACGTATATGCTGTTAGATTTGTATCAGAAGGTTGAAATTGGTCTGTGATGCTTCTTGTCATATTTGCTATCATGTGTGAATCCATGAGTGTAGCCAAGGGTCGAGAGAGGTTGTTTATTTCTGCTATTTCCTACTGTTTATACTTTTGGTATCTCATTGAGCTTCTAGCTCACCTCGTTCTGTTATCCTTGTTTTCCTTATAGGGAACCATCTTTTGGACTAATGATCATTTTGAGGAATGAGTTGAACTTGTATAAATACCTTTCTACATAGCTCCTTGGAAGTTGGAAAACCCTAAATGTACCTTGATTCAAATATTTCCCTTTTGATTTGTAAATTTGAAACGTATGTGTATGAAACTGTTTAACCATGTTCATATATCCTATTTGGTTTGGAAATATTTTTCTCCTGAGTTATATAACGTTATCTGTATTCGATTGGATTTTGGCTGGATGGTGACGTGGCAGTCACTATTTATTTGCGGTTCCGATTTTCATTTTTCGTTTCCGTTTTGCGATTTTGAATCGTGTAAGCGCGCTATTTTCCTTCGGAATATCTTAGATTGTGTATAACTGTCTTAGTAGTCCTGGCGAGAGTTGGGTAGGTGGTCCACCGAACCCTTTGGTTCGCCTTAGGGTAAGGTGAGGCTGTCACAGATTCATATGAGTAGCTTTATGTTGTTGGAAATCTTGTAAGTGGGCTCTATGAAATCCCATAATGGCTTGATGAATTGTTTAATGAGATTTGATGTTATTTATGTTGGATTAGTGTTTCATCTAGTGGAAATAAGTTGTATTGTGAAAGAAAATTCAAAGGGAGTAAAATGAGAAAAAGTGACGATTCTGCCCCTGTTTTGCCGTGACCCTTAGTGCACTTTTTGGTGGTTCAATTGATATGATTTTGATGTAAATATGTTGTGTGGGTTGTGTGGAAAGTTTCCACCAAAAATCATCCAATTTGGTTGGCCAAAATTTAAGATTTCGGAAATGTAGCAAAACTGGAATTGTGTCCCGTACTGCTCTGGCAGTGATTTTCAAACAGATATAACTCTTTGCTCTGAAGTCGAAATTGAGTTTTGTTTGAGGCATTAGAAACTATACACTTCCAATTTTCCAACGATATAAAATGCATGCCTTTATTCCACTTGAGTGAGCCGTACCAACCTTGCAAAGTTGCCTGTTCTGTTTCTCATATGTACTGGAAGCCTTGTTTTGAGCTGTGAATTGATGTTCCATTATGATCTAATTGTGGATAGAATTTTAAAATAATTTCTTCTGAGAAATCGTAGTCTTATGAATGTAGTTTTCAACGCCACCAACCACGCTCAATTCCAGGTTGAATTGAGTGAGTTGTGGCTGAATTTCAAAACTGACTTAGTGATGAAAAACCCTCTTTTTGGCTAGTTGAATGACTCTTTTGAATTGGGACTTGTAATCTTCAAATTCTTGGTGTTAATCACCTACAAAATGTATCTTGGATATTTTTTAGACATTTGTCTTCATAAATGGACCATGTTTGAAAAGATTTGTTGGCTAAATGTTTTAAAAAAATAGGAAATGGAAGTACAAGGCAGCTTTGTCTTGGAAAATTGGAATTTAGTGACTTTGTTAACCCACTTCCTGAATTGTTTTTTCTATGAAAATTGGTAGAGGAATAGCCCTTATATGTTAGTGTAATACTACCAAATTTGGTGTCATTCCGAGTTCATTTCGATGCCCAAGCAAAGTCCTAAAAGTCGTGATTTAAACTTGGAAATTAGCTGAATAGTCTCACTTTTTCAGCAATTTTGAGTCGCTATATCTTGGTGCTCAAAACTCTGAATCTTGTTCCTCTTGTTGTTTGTAACTCTAATTGAGTTCCAAATTTCAGAGGTTAGTTCACATTGTGTAAATTTTGCCGAATTTCCAAACTTTGCCGAAAATCAACCCTAATCTGTCTTGGTATTCCAAAACAACATCTTGGACCCAAAATTTGAATATCTTCCAATTGGAAACATGGAAAAATGTTTTCTTGGAAATTTTAGTACTTTGGAAGTAGTTTCCAAAGGTACCAAAATTTTCAATTTTGGACTTTCAAAGAGTGAGTTATGATTTTCCAAAGAATACCCTAAACTTGATAAATTTTGGCCATTTTGAAAAGAATCCATGCGAGAATAATTTCGTAGAATCCGGCCATATATCCGGCCAGTTCTTGGCCGGATAGTGGGCCGGATTGATGGTGAGATTTGAAAAAAAATTGGGTTTCTTCACTGCCTCAAATCCGGCCAGTTCATATTCACATCCGACTTCGATCGATCGTCTGGAAATTTATTTACATGGTTTCATACCAACTTGTTTCCATCCAATGATTTTAAAGATAAAAATAGGATTTTTACTTGAGTTTTAAACCCTACCTTTGAACCTCAATTTACGAGTAATTGAGACTCATTTTTGTGACATTTTCTTAGATTGTACATTGGTGCAATCTTTCTCGATAAGTAGGGGTTTTAAGCGATAGTGTATAATAGTTGATTGTTATTTGCTCAGGCGCTCAAGGGGACCTTCAAGAGGAACTCGAAGTGGATGCCTAAACATTTATTTGAGCATTTACTCACTTGTTTCGAATTGGTGAGTATTCCATATAGGAGTACGTTACTTGAATAGTTTTACGACATGTTTACTCCATGGTCATTATGTGTTGAACTCTTAAGTGTTACCGATAATTGCTCCTATAAACTTTTTCACAGTTTTAAGGCGAGTGTGTACTTTATCTCACTCGACCTACTAAAATGATAAATCTTACCGTTAACAGAGATTATTTACCATCTACCGTTTACTGTTTACCATTCACTGTTTACCAATTTACTTGATTACTTGACTACTTGATTATGTGATTACCATAAATTACGTGTTCACATGAACTTTTCCACAGTTTTAGGGCAAGTGTGTACTTTATCTCACTCGACCTACTAAAATGATAAATCTTACCGTTAACCGAGATTATTTACCATCTACCGTTTATCGTTTACCGTTCATTGTTTACCAATTTACTTGATTACCTGCTTACTTGATTACTTGACTATTTGATTATGTGATTACCATAAATTACGTGTTCACATGAGCTTTTCCACAGTTTTACGGCGAGTGTGTACTTCATCTCATTCGACCTACAAAATTGATAAATATTTACCGTTTACCGATTTACTTGATTACTTGTGCATATTGTAAGCTCTAAGCTGAACTAGGCCCTGCCTTTGGTTACTAACCTACTCGAGCCAGGACTAGGTTCAGTCAGGTAGGTTGGGAACCTGAGACACCGTTTTGGTATACTTGAGTACTACCACCGGAGGGATAAGGTAATGGCTAGACAAACTGAAGAGATTCTGAAGTTATAAGGTGCAGTTGATCGAAATGGTTCCACTGGAACACCGTATCCTTCAATGTGTGTTTATTTTACATAATGATAACTGTTTCATGCTAAAGTGCCAACGTTCGACCCTGAGCCATACCTGTGATATACTCAAATTACTCATACAATGATAACTGTTTCATGTTAATGTGCCAATGTGCAACCTTAAATCATACGTTGGGTATGCTCAAATTACTTGATTTATTAGAACTGCTAGAGTGTCTTGGAACCTCACTGGGCTGTGTAGCTCATTCCACGGTTTTGTTTTTCTTAACAGGATTCGAGACCAAAAGTGCTCGTAAATAGTGCTAGATTGTTTTCTTTTGGGAAAAACTTTAAGTTGTATTACAGCAGATGGCTGTAGTAAATATTCTTTTGGGTTGTATTAAGCTTGAGAGCTAACTAATTGTAAGTATGAAGTGTTTTGGAGTAATTTAAATATATATATTCAAGTTATTTGAAGTATTCTTTGTTTTGAATTATGGATTGTATCGAGTCCTGGCGAGAGTTGGGCAGGCGTCCCACCGATACCCTTGGGTTCGCCCTTAGGAGAAGTGGGGGCATCACATTTGGTGCTAAATTGCTAGCTTCATTGTCACAGTATCATGGTCTATCTATTCCATTCAATTGTTGTCTTAATGCTTTCATTGTTTCTGTTGTGCTCCTCCTTGGTTACTGTTGTCTTGGTTCCTTGTATTCTAGCCATTCTTTTTTAGCTTTCTTACTTGGAATGGATTGTGTATAGCAACATTGAAGATTTTGTCATTCCTTGTTTTCCAAATTTGCTAAAGCACAAGTACTATTAGAGATATATGATCCTCCCCATCATGCCTATTCCTTACTTGCATCATAGTCTTCCACCATTGCTTGAAGCATCCAGTCTGATCTTCCAAGCCATCCCAATGTAGTGCTGCACATTTTTAGATATCCCTTGTCTTTTTACATTATAGCAATAAATGTTCAATGGTCTCTACTGCATCTCCATAGCCACAGCATATTGGATCACCTCTTTGAGTCCTCTAGAATATCTTGTCTTTCATTGGCATTCCATTGTTGATGCATTTCCAGACAAAGATTTTCAGTTTTTGTTTGATGGGTGGCTTCCATAATGGTTTCCACAACTTATTGTCCATTTGTTGGTAGCTGCATCCCTCTCCTGTTCTTATTTCTTTTTCCTCTTTCCCTATTGCAGAATCCTGTACCCAAATAAGATTGTGTACTGACCATTTTTGCAATGCCTCCATGTCATACAGTTTTCCTTGTCTGCCAGGCTTTTAAAAAGTTTGGCAAATAGGGAATTTTGTCTAAGAGTGGAGGGGACTAGTTTTAGGTGTTCAAGATGGGTTTGTATATCAGGGTTGTACACTAATATATCATCGAAGAAAACCAACACAAATTTACGAATATATGGAGCTAAAACTGAATTCATCAAGACTTGGAAGGATGCTAGGGCATTTGTCAAACCAAATGGCATGACCAAGAATTCATAGTGTCAGAAATGGGTTCTAAAGGCTATTTTTGCTATATCTGCTAGATTCATTCGAATTTGGTGGTATCTAGCTCGAAGGTCAATTTTGGAAAAAATTTTTCGCTCCATAGAGCTCATCTAATAGGCCATCAATTATAGGTATAGGGAATTTGTGACAGCCCCACCTTCCCCTAAGGCGAACCAAAGAGGTTAGCGGACTGCCTGCCCAGCTCTCGCCAGGACTAACGGTGCAGTATAGAGCGAACTTTCACGTTCCGGAACTTATAACGAGCGCAAATAAGGCAAAAGGGCAAAATAACCCAAAATAAAAGAAAATGAAATCCGGAGTCGGCCATGAATAGTAACCGACTCGTCCGAACCCAACCAAACATCGAATTACATATACCACATAACATTTAGCCTTTACAAACCAAAAATGGCATTTAAAAGTGATACAAAAGTCACTACATATATGGTTTGCCAAAACAAAAGTGAAAACGGCCCTAATGATACATTTAGGGTCCCATTTTATATACAATACAAAAGAGTCATTCATCTAGTTCATTCGGCAACCATTTATCAAAATTCATTCCAAAAGAGTCATATTCCTGTAAGGAAAACAAAAGGAACGGGGTGAGCTAATTGCCCAGTGAGAATACAACTCAAGCAACCAAGTTCATGGATACATCAAGTTTAACAGTCCAATTTACCAAAATAAATAAAGCCACACATTAATAATGAGGATAAAAGGATACGGGTGGCTCTCAAGAGCCCTTTTCCTCGTTTGAATTCTTGATCAGGTCTCATTGACTCTCCGTCAATGTCTGAAAGGTAACCAACCGTAGACTCCTCTTAACTTCCATTCCCTTCCTCCTAACATTCCTCAACCGGGCCCGAAATCCAAACACTTGCATTGTGGTATTACTCGAGTAAACCGGAATCAAGAGTCTCTCATACTACAAGATTCCCTATGATGTTGCCCCAAGGCACATTAATTGGCACGACCAAGCCCTCGCCGGCTCGATTCAATCAATAACCAATGGGGTTGAGCTCATGGATAATATTTGAAGTCATGTATTTCATTTCATATAACATTTCATATAACATTTCATATAACTTTCCAATAACATGCGAAACAATAAGTGAAAGTGATAAAGTACACTCTCACTTGGATCAATCAACATTCAACATCTCAAGTACAAAGATCAAAGCCATGTAATAGCACATAAGTGAGTAGTACACTCACCAAGCTAGCACAATGTGGTTTCAAACACTTTAGTCAAAAGAACGTTGTGCACCACCGTCACGCCCTAAAAACATGCAAACAAATACAATGAGACTCGATAACGAGTCATAAACCAAGGCCAAACATGACCCCAATAAGGTTCCATAAACATTTACAAACAATAGAGGAAACCAAAAATTTCGGAAATGTAACTAGCATTGGCCCGGAAAAATACAGTTTTGACGTCATTTTGCGGTAATAGCACAAATTCCACTACGAGTATCGGATGAGGGTGCAAGACCCACCATCTCGAAGCTAAAAGATAGGGCTACAACAATGTAGAAGGTCACTCAGTCTAAATCCTAGCACAACTAGGTCAAATGTGCCAAATACTCAACCGGAAACACTAAAAACAGGTTTACAAATCACATAATGCTGTAATTACTATAACTCAGTATATACAGGTCCAAATGCCGAAATTCCAAAGGCATATGTTAGCTAAGACATCCAGCTACATTTCATGAGAAGACATCAACTTCAAAATCCAAACCAACTCCAGTCAAAACAAACGATTACAAGCGCAGTTTTCACATTCTGAGCAACCCAGATCAGCAATAGTAAAATCGACATATCTCACTCCACACAACTCCGATTGACCTGAAATTTTGTAGGCACCTTTAAAATGTCATTCCCTACAACTTTCATGTTTTGAGCTAAGGCCAATTAGGCCTCTATCTAGTACCTAAAAATTCGGACAGAATGTACCCTTAAGAACCCTAGATTTTCCAATTTTCTTCCAAAACAGAAATTGGTTGCAATTAATCACTTTTCCCACCTCCTTAAGTCATTATAGACCATTTTCATACATCATAGATAGCCACACCATCATGCTTGAATTAAAACAGAAAATTCCCCAAAAATAATAAAAAGTCATCAATTCAACCACAAATCAAGAATTAATCCATAAATTTGCATCTTCTACTTCCACTAAGCATGATTTGAGCATCAATTAAAGAAGGAGGGTGGTTCTTCACAACTTACCTTTAAAACAAGAGAGAGAGAGAGCTATGGACCACCTTAACTTTCCAAATAACTTCACCAATCACCTCAAAATCACTAAGTGGAGGAGTTTTATGGAACAATTGGAAGATTAATCGGTTGATTTGAGAGATTGAGCAAGATTGGAGACCAAAATTGTGAAGAGTTTTCTTTCCTTTGAGCTTCAAGAAAGTCGGCCACCCTTGGAGGAATTTTGATGATTTTTGGGTCATTTTTGGTTATTTAAGTCAATGGTAAGAAAGTCTTAAGGTAGCCCAATCAAATGGTGACACTTGTCACCTTTAATTAAATGCTCACCTACCTTGTCTCCCTTATATCAATCCACTTAGCACTCTCTACTTATCTCTTAACACCCGATAAATTAATTCCAGTATTCAAAACTTAATCTAGTTGGCTGAATTTTTCCGAACTTATCGCACTAGTGGGTCCCACGTCCGGTATCTGCTCTTAATTTCTCAAAATCTATTTGATACTAGAAAAATCATCTAAAAATTATATCTGCTCCTTAAATTTATCTAGAAAAATTTTCGAATCACGAAAATGCAGAAAACAAGTCATGAAAAATAATAAAACTTAGAAAATGAAAATTACGGGTTCTCACAGAATTAGTTTTTGATGGTTAATTCATTCAATTGTCTATAATCGATGCAAAAATGCCAAGGCCCATCTTTTTTCTTAACTAGGAGTACAGGAGAAGCAAATGGACTATGGGTGGGACGAATTATGCCATTTTCTAACATCTTGTTCACTTATTTCTCAATTTTGTTCTTTTGCAAATGAGGGTATCTATAAGGTAAAATTTTAAAAGATTTGGCTTAAGGTTTCAGTGGTATATGGTGATCAAAGGCTTTGGGAGGAGCTAAGTGTTTGGGTTTTGAGAAAACATCATAATACTAAGATAATAAAGCATTTATAGACTCATTGTCAAGACGATTTACCCCAGAAAAGGACACATTGATACAACATGATTGGTGCAGCAGGTGTCTAGTCCTTTTCCAGTAACTTTCTGTCCATTGCTTCCTTTTCTCAACTTGATGTTACTAGATTCACCTTGCAGCTGAATCTTCTCCCTTCCTCGATCAAAACTGAACTACAAATTCCAAAAGTCAATGGTGACTAGAGTATACGACTTCATCCAGTTCACTTGATGAGTTCGGGGTATGCATATAATAATTAAACTCAGTCCACAATCAAATTTTACATTTATAAATTTCTAAATACCCCACACGCATTTTCTGCAAGTATACAGGTCGAAATTGACTATAGGGTATTAAGGGTCGAACCCGTAGAGAAGAGTGGATAATTACCGGTTCTACTAAAACTCCTCTATTATTTAGACGATCAAAAATTAAAAAGAAATACAACTTATGCTAAACTAAGCAAGAAAATAGCAAATGAGAGGTCCTTAGGTCATGATGTCCCTAATTATTCATGCAAGTGCAATTCTTGGACCATTGAATACTACTATCTTAGCTAGTTATGACGTAATTTTTACATGTATGTGAAACCTACTCTTGTAGTGAATCAACTATATTTATAACTAATTCATTCCTACTCTCGTAGTTGTGAAATTAGTTACAAGTTAATTAACTGTATGAAATTACATGAAATGAATCACTAAAACCACAAAGGTGCTCCTCTACTCTCGTAAGTGTACTCTCTGGGTTCAACACTTCTTGAACTAGTGTCAAATCACAATTTTCATTGCAAACTTAACACCTTAAGATTATTACAATTAATAACCTGTTAATCATGATTAGAGGAGCAAAAGTGATAAAATAAGTTGTTCAAAATAAGTTAACACAATACAATTATAGAAAGTTCAACAAAAACTCAGGCATAAACTTTAGAAACACATAATAAATATAAAATCCAAAACGTGCATATTAACCATACTTAAGAATCCAATACAAAAGATAAAGAGTTGGAGAAGAGATAACACTTGTCACATGAGTTTCAATCCCTCCTTCTTCATCTCTATCTTCATCCTAATCTAGCCAGTATACAAGAGTGGAGAACACACATTCCTACCTAAACTGTACTATACTACCTAAAACTAAGAAACTGTAAGAGTTACATTTCTGTGGTGTATTCTTGCACATCTCCAAATTCTTTAAAATGAAAACACAAGCTCTATTTATAGAGAAATCTTCAAATCCTTCACTTGCATCTTCAATGTGAACACAACTCTAAATAAGTCAACAATTTTGGCTCCAAGTTATATAACATCATTAAAGAAGAAATGAAGCCAATAATTGTTGCTAGAATCTCCTTTTTACACCTGTAAATGTGAGGACCCGAAAATTTTCTTAATTTTATAGAATATTACTGGGTTATTTAAATAATTATTCACTCAATTTCTCCGAATTATTTATTTCGACCATTTTAAATCCATTCATATGGAACAACGTCCCTTTTATGGTTTTAAAGCGTTTTGTCGGAAAAATTAATTTTTTGAAAATTCGTTTAGTTCGGAATAACGAGTACATATTTTTCGAGACTATACTTGAATTGGGAGTGTATTAATATTGGAGAATTAAAAATGATCAATAGTAGATTAAGAAAGGTTAATTGAGGAATTAATACTAGACTCCTGTGAGGACTCGCAAAATTTATTATTTTAAATTCCTATTTCGACCTTATTTAAATATTTAATTGCCTGTTTGCTCCGAATATTATTTTCTAACTTTTTATATCTAATTACATGGATCTATAGCTTAATTGTATCTTAAAAATGACTTGATTCGAAAATTTATTTTTGGAAGCTCGTTTAGAGTGAATAGCAAATACGCGTTTGGAGATTATAGCCGATTTGGGAGTGCAATAAGTTTGAAAAATTGGAGACTTGTACAATGGTCTTAAAAATAGGTACTTTTATGTTTAAAACTTAAGTGATAGTTAGTACTACTATCGTTATAAGAATTTCTTGGAGGTATCACTCTATCGTGCTTAAATCGGAAATACGCGTTCCACACGCGCGATTTAATTGAGCGACTTTAGACCCTTATTTTGGGACAATTAAGAGTGAATAATATTAATATGAATACAAGTGCATTAGAGGTTTAGTGCACTAGTGAAACAAACGCAAGAGGAATAGAGCACAAAACGCGCGCGTGCGCGCACGAGGGAGAGTTTACTTTTGAACAAATTGTAGCCACACATTAAAGCTTCCTTTGGAAGCCTCATTTCAGACCAAAATCTCTCTCTCTCTTGCTCTCTCATTTGGCTGGCCATCAAGCAAGAAAAACAACTCAAGAGCTCTTCAAATTTCTTCATTAAATCTTCATCAAACTTCCTCCAATTCACCTCAAATTTCACCTACACTTAGCAAATCACTTGGAGATTACATCAAACTAAGAAAGAGGGCTGCTTTCCACAGTTTTCTTGAGCATATTTGGACTGAAATTCTGTCTTAGTTCATCTAAGAAGGTAAACCACGATCAACCCTTCAAATCTTGCTTTACGGAAATAGTAGTGCACATATAAGCTCATGCATGCATGTGGGTAGCTTGTTTATGTTGGAAAAATTATTGTGTGGGCTCTATGAACTCTCACTTTGGTTGGATGGACTGATTTGATGAATGACGATGCTATTAATGTTGGTTTAGTGCTTAAATTAGTGGAATAATGTTGTATTGTTGGTAGAAACTCAAAGGGGAGTGAAGGTGAAAGTTTTCCAATTCTGCCCCTATGTTGTCCGTGACCCTTAGGGTGATTTTTCGTGGTTCTAATGGCTTATTTATGATGTATATATGTTGTGTGGGCTGTGTAAAATGTTTTATCAAAAAATAACGTGATTTGGTTGTGCAAACGTTGTGATTTCGGAAGCTCGGTAAATCTGGAAATTTTCCCGTCACTGCCCTGGCGGTGTTTTTCAAACGGCCATTTGTGGAACTGGAAACTAGACATTTCCAGCTTTCTAACAGTATAAAATGCACATTCTGATTCCACCTGAATAGTCCGTACCAATCGTTTAAACATGACTATCCTGTTTCTCGTTTACACTGGGAACCCTGTTTTGAACAGCGAGTTGATGCTCAAAAATGAGCTAGCTGTGGATGGATTTTGGAAACAATTTCTTCTATTAAATTGTAGCTTTATGAACCTAGTTTTCAACGCCACTAACCACGCTCAATTCCAAGTTGAATTGAGTGAGTTGTGGCTGTATTTCGAAACTGACTCAATGGGTTGAAAACCTCTTTTGGGCTAGTAAATGCTTATACCATGGTTTGGGACTTGTTATTTGAAAATTCTTGGTGTTAATCACCCATCGAACATATATTGGATGTTTAATAAATATTGTCTACCAAAATATACCATGTTTGCAAGGATTTCGTGTGGCCAAAAGTTTAGAAAAGAACATTTTATATACAAGGCAGATTTGCCTTAAAATTTTAGAAATTGGGATGATTTGGTTAACTAACTTCCCGTACTTATTTATCCATGAAATTTGGGAGAGAAATAGTCGTTATATGGTAGTATTATACTGCTAATTTTGGTGCCATTCCGAGTCCGTTTCGCTGCTCAACTAAACTTCCAAATTTCATGATTTGAGTTTGGAAAACCCTTGTTTAACAAGGAAATTTTAGTAACTTTTGGTGCCATTCCAGTCCGTTTCGTTGCTCAACTAAACTTCCAAAGTTCATGATTTGAGTTTGGAAAACTCTTGTTTAACAAGGAAATGTTAGTAACTTTGAACTACTATATCTTGGTGCTCAAAACTCCGATTCTTGTTCTGCTTGTTTTGTTTTAAACTTTGATTGCAACTCTAATTGACTTTCAAATTTGAGAGGCTATTTCACATTGAGTGAATTTTACTGAAATTCCAAACTTTGCCGAAAAACAACCCAAATCTGCCTTGATAATCTAGAACATCCACTTTGAGCAAAATTTTGAATGTCTTCCATTTGGAAACAAGGAAAGTGTTTTCTAGGAACTTTTAGTACTTTGGAAGTAGTTTCCAACGGTACCGAATTTTCCAATTTTGGACGTATGGAGAGTGAATTATGATTTTTCAAAGAATGTCGCAAATTCGATAAATCTTGACTGTTTTGAAAAGAATTTGCTCGGGAAAACTTTCAAAGAATCTTGCCACGTATCCTGCCAGTTCTTGGCCGGATAGTTGGCTGGATTGATAGTGAGAATTGAAAAAAAAAATTTGATTGCTCTCTGCCTTGAATCCGGCCAGATCTTGGCCGGATTGTGACGTGTCACTTCTTCGTCCGATTTCGGTCGTTCGTTTGGAGAATGATTTTCATGATTTCATACCTACTTACTTCCATCCAATGATTTTAAGGATAAAAATTAGATTTTCTTGTGTTCTTGGACCCTACTTTAAACCCTCGATTTACAAAAAGAGTTATGCCTCGTCTTCACGATATTTCTAGGTTGTACGTGTGTACGATCTTTCATGATAATGGAGACTTATAAATGATAGTTTATTATCAATTACTCACGCATCTAAGAGGGCCTTCAAGAGGATCCTACGGTGAACACCTGAACCTACGAGTGGGAACTTCCTTGTTTCTTGTATCGGTGAGTGTCAAGTATATGAGTACTTGATACATGTTTACCTGCTATAAATGATTAATGATTTTGAAAATGGAGTTGAGTGTGTACTTTATCGTACTCATTCTCATTTGAAACGAATAACTCATGCTTGAAATGCTGGAATGTATCAAATGTGAGACCCCGATTAGTCCTTAAGGTTGATATCATGTGATGCTAATTATTTGAGGTAAAATTTGGGGTTTTAGGGTTAATTGGAAAACACTAATTTGGGTTATGATTAAAACTCTAGTTTTTGTGTTAATCGCAAGTTGTAGTTGTAGTTAGAGTTAGTTATGCTACTGTGTGGTAGTATAGGATTCGATCCATTTTATATAGGTTAGGTAAGTTTAAAAGTTAGAAAATCCTAAACTAGTAAAACCTCTAGTGTTTTAATTTATTAGAACCCTAAGTTGGGTTTAAAAACCCTTAATATTTCCCATGACAAAATGATTGTTGTTTAATTGCATTTGTGTATATTAATACATGGTTAAGTTAGTGGGGTGATTAGTAGAGAAACTAAGCAAGATTAATGAGTTTGGACTAGATTAAGTTTAAGTCCTATGGAGTAAATTGTAAGGAGTTCAAATGTTCAAGGGAAAGAGTGGAATAAAAGGTAAGTTGAAGTGTAAGGGTTAAAGGAGCAAAATGGGAACTTTTATGTGATTGGGTGTTAAGAAAATATCTTCTTATGTCTTGACTAGGCTTATGACTAAGCTTACATCTGGAAGATACAAGAGAAACTAAGTGATTAAATCACAAAACAACATAAGAAAGAAATATAGAGAGAGAGAGAGAGAGCCGAGAGGGAGAGGAAGAAAAAGGGAGAGGAAAGCTTTTGTTTCTTGCATTTTTTTTCATCGACCTTGAGTTTGGATCTTGGAGGAACAACTTGGAGCTTGAGTTTTGGAGGATCAACCTAAGAAACTTGCAACTAGAAGGTAAGAATTTCACTTGAAAACTTGGTAAAGGTAGGAATGATCTTTGATGGACTAAAATTATGTTTTATGGAGTTGTTTTAATGTATTGTTGCTTATGAGATACTTGTGAAGGAATTTCATGGTTTATTTTGTGGATTTATGGTTGCCTAATTTCGGTCAAGCCAAGGGAATTCAGGGCTTTTCGTTTTAAGCTTTGTTTAGTTAATTTGGTTAGTGATTAGACTTGATAATAGAATTTTTGGTGTGATTAATTCATTTGAATGGTGAATTCTTAATAAAATCAGGTGGTTATGTAAGGCCCGAAAACAACCAATGAGACAATTAACAAGAAAGCAAGGCTGCTTGGGAGTAGAAGAGATAATCAATTTAAAGAGCACAAACGTAACAGTAAGTAAATAAAAAGGAAAGAATTGCAAACCAATTAACCACATAGCTCCTCTTGAGCCTGTATATGAATTCAAACAAGATATTTCAAGTTGATGAATTACAATCACTCTTGTGTACAAAGGAAGGTTCACCTCCTCCTTGCCCCGAACTCCACTCGGTCAAGCCAGGACATTTTACTATCTCTCAGGACAACCCCCACAGAGCTACACTCATGAAAGATTCACTCACAAATGAAAAGCTTACAATGAACCTCACACCACTAAGACTACAAATCTTCTTTGAAGAGTATTTTCTCACGAAAATCTCTCTAGATCTTTTGTATCTTCAGTGTGCCAAAGTTGTTTGAAGTGTCTGACCAACCACTATTTATATAGGACCAAGAAAGTGCCTCATTAATGCTTCCAACGGATAGAAAGTAGCTGAACAGTCAACTAGCCGTTGGTAGTGTCGAACGTCCGATAGCCCTGTTTTATGTGTCCGACAGCAGGCAGTGAGTTTGAGAAATTTTTCTTCAATTCTTTCGGAGGTCCGATAGGTTGGTTTTCTGCATCCGAAGGTATGATGGAAAATTGGAAATTTTTCTTCAATTCCTTAGGACGTCCGCTAGGCTGGTTTTCTACGTCCGAAGATACTCAATGGTTGTCGGACATCCAATGCCGTCTTTTTGAGCGTCCGACAGCTTCAACATACTTTGTCTTCTTTCAATTGCACTTGTTCATGGAATCAAATAACTTCATAACTCATAATCTCCAATGGCCATAAAAGCCAATTGAGCAGAATCTTCATCCTCTTCAATTTTACCATCGGAGTTGCACTCATTCCATGTGAATTGAAATTTGTTGAATCTTGGTTTTCTTCCTTCTTTCTTCTTCATCATTGGACACTCACTTGCATAGTGTCCAGGTTGGCCGCATTTAAAGCACTTATCAGTTTGCTTTTTGTTAAACTCTAGCTTCCCTTTGTTTCTCAGGTTGTTGAACTGATTTGGGAGTGAATTGCTAGGTTCATCTTTTCTGAATCTCCTCTTGTTGAGTATTCGTTTGAAGCTTCTTGTGATGAGTGCGATATCATTATCATCACCTTCTGCATCATCTTCATCTAGGGAGGCAGAATCATCTTCATCTTGAGATGTCTTTAGAGCAATGCTCCTTCTTACTTTCTGTAAGGCCCAAAACAACCAATACAAATATCATAAACGAAATAATAAGTAAATAAAAAGGAAAGGATTGCAAACCAATTAACTACCCAACTCCTCTTGAGCTTGTAGATTAATTGAAACAAGCTACTTCAAGTTGATGAATTACAATCACTCTTGTGTACAAAGGAAGGTTCACCTCCTCCTTGCCCCAAGCAGCACTCGGTCAAGCCAGGACGTTTTACTATCCCTCAGGACAACCCTCACAGAGCTACACTCATGAAAGATTCACTCACAAATGAAAAGCTTACAATGAACCTCACACCACTAAGACTACAAACATTCTTTTTGGAGTATTTTCTCACTAAAATCTCTCTAGATCTTTTGTATCTTCAGTGTGCCAAAGTTGTTTGAAGTGTCTGACCAACCACTATTTATATAGGACCAAGAAAGTGCCTCATTAATGCTTCCAACGGATAGAAAGTAGCTAAACAGTCAACTAGCCGTTGGTAGTGTCGGACGTTCGATAGCCCTGTTTTATGCGTCCGACAGCAGGCAGAGAGTTTAAAACTTTTTCTTCAATTCTTTCGGACGTCCGATAGGCTGGTTTTCTGCGTCCGAAGGTATGATGTAAAACTAGAAATTTTTCTTCAATTCCTTAGGACGTCCGATAGGCTGGTTTTCTGCATCCGAAGATACTCAATGGTTGTCGGAAGTCCGATGCATTCTTTTTGAGCGTCCGACAGCTTCAGCATACTTTGTCTTCTTTCAATTGCACTTGTTCATGGAATCAAATAACTTCATAACTGAAAATATATCTTGAAGAAATATTAGTATCATCCATTTGTTTTGTAAACATCAAAAAATAGGGATCAAGATCAACACTTTCGCATCCTCATCCTCTTGCATTTTAGACTTAAGCTTCAGCTCATAAGATGTTATAGAATTAATAAGAGATTCAATAGGCATGGTATTCAAATCTTTGGCCTCTTCAATAGTAGTCACTTTATTTTCCCAATCATTAGACAAGGCATTCAGGATTTTTCTATTTTTCTCACCAAGAGAATATTCTTTTTCCAGCACCTCTAAATCCTTAATGAGGTCATTGAATCTACAAGAATGAGAAGAGACGTTGGTCAAAATGAGGACCTCGTCCGAAGGGATTGATCACTTTTGATCGATACAAGAATTTGCAAAAAACGTACGGGTTTGACCTTGACGAACTTCCTATCGAAGAGATTGGAATTCGTTGACAAATTTTCTCAGTGAAGCACGGGTCAAAACTCCAACTGATCAAATGGCTGGATGCCATGGATGTTTTTCTCAAAATCGACTAGGTTTTCCATTTTGAAATTCGAAATTGAAATCCTAATTGGTCAAATGGGTTGAATGAAATTGACAATTTATTTAAAATCGACCAGATTACCCTAAAAAGGGAAACGGGTCAAATGAATTGAGTGACATTTGATAACTTACTCAAAATTGACCGGATCATCCTAAAAAAAGGAACTTAGTCAAATGAATTGAATGAAATTGAGAATTTATTCAAAATTGACCAGATCGCCCTAAAAGGGTAAATTGGTCAAATGACCCTAAAAAGGGTAAATTGGTCAAATGAATTGACGATTTATTCAAAATCGACCAGATGACCCTAAAAAGGGTAAATTGGTCAAATGACCCTAAAAAGGGTAAATTGGTCAAATGAATTGACGATTTATTGAATGAATCGGCAAAATGGATTGGTTGAATTGTCCGGCCATTGGTTATTTCAAAATTATTGAAGTGCATTAGTCTATGACCTTCTAAAAATCAAATTTTGGCCTCAATTTACTTATTGTCTCAACAGTGAGGAAATATTGGTAAATGTCTTCAAATTAATGTCCTTTACGCAAGGGATTTTTACCAATTTTGTTAGAATGGCCAAAAAGTGATTATTAGACTCTCATATTCCAAAGATCACTCTATGAAAATGATCGGATCCTCCCTTTTGGATGGTACAAAATGTAAACGTGCAAGTCTCGCTGGATTAAGTATCCGAGACACAAGGTGGCTTATCCCTAACACGAGATCCCCTAAATGGCATTCCCTTCTAGGGTTTATGCATGATGCCATTATTAGAATAAAACATGCGACTTAAAGAAAACGTGCCCTAAGGAGCCCTTTATACGCCAGGGTAGGCTTAGAATGCTATGCAATTATTAATCTATGAATGCAGTATACCAAAATCTTTAAACGTGCAATAACCTATCTACGAGGGTAGGTTCTAAAAGAGGGTCATGCCAGACCTCTTATTTGATAGGGTTTGTGAATGCAATGGGGACATAAAACCAAGAAAAGTTAGTTCAGCCAGATAAATACACATAACACATTGTAGCAACAAAATCAATACAAAAAAATAAAGCAATAAAAGGGAAAGAGGGGTTGGATCCCTTCCCTCGTGAATCGTGTCCATAATAGGGTAAGGTCGACTCTATCCTAGGCAATTCTAATATGGATGCATGAGGCTGGGGTTAACTAATGCATCTAGACTCGATAAGCTCAATAGGTCCCCGAGCATTCAGACTTGGAAACCAAGGGTCATCAATCCCAAGGTTCTTTGTCGGTGGCTCGAGCGATTCCCCAAACACCGCTACACACACATCGTGTCACGGCTACGTGTTTGAGTGAATCTATCAAAATCCTCAACCTTCGACTAAAAGCTAAAGGCTATCAACCCATAGCTTAAAGCGGAAGATTGAGTGACCCATTGGATCATGCTACACACACATCGTGTCGTGATCACATGTCCAAGTGTGTCGCCTAATCCTAGTAGAGTGGAGTGGCGTGACAAGCCACTAAAAGAAAAAGAAAAATAAATGAAGGGATAAAAAATAAAGCGTATGCACGTATGCTAGTGCTCGTTTGGAGGGGAGGGATCGAGAACCAACGCGAGGCTCTAGGGTGATGTCCCCCACCCGAATGCAATGCAAGCGCGAGATAAGCAAGTAAACATACATCCAATCAACCAATCATACATTCGCGAGCGAGGGAGTAGTTGGACACGCGTGAAATGCAAAATCCTAAAAAAGGAAAAAATGCAACCCTAAAACACCCAAATGTGATATATGAAAAGGTTAAAAGAAGGAAAAGGTTGATTAAATCAAATTTGCTCGGACTCTCGAAAGTCCCCAGTGGAGTCGCCAACTGTCGCGCCCCATTTTTTGAATAGATAAATAAATGGGTTTAAAAATGTATTTTTTGATTCAATTTGAAAAAAAGAATTTTTGATTTAAAAGAAAAGTGGGTCTAAATGGGGGTTTGAGAATGCGACGATTTGACCCAAAATTATAGTTTAAAAAGGGTTTTTAAAACTAAATACGGAGTCGCCACTTGGTAATGAGTTAATGTGTACCAAGTCACCTAAAAAATGTATTTTTTGAAGAAAAATAGGAAAAAGTAGTGAGAAACCCTTTTTAAACGACTCCTAGTCTACGTAAACCAAAGAAAAAGGTTCGGGAGTCACATTTGACAAAGGGGATGGCAAGGATAAAATCCAAGGCACCCCTTTGACCTAGCCAAGGCTAGTTGCATGATTTAATCAAAGATTTTCTTGTTTTAACCAAAGAATTTATTACATTTGGATGCACTACATGAATGCAAACCCTAGACCTAGGGGTATTGGGGGAAATTTCTCTTCAAAGGTTGAGTGGTACCAACCACATTAATTGTGAAGCCCAATAACGATCCTTTGAAGAAGTCACGAATAATGCGAGTGGGATGCAAATGAATGCAATGCATGTATGCAATGTGAGGACATGAGTTTGAAAAAGGTAATAAAAAACAATAAATATGTAAATGAAAATGTGCACGTGAGTGGGCAAGGTACGGTATGTGCAATGATAATATGAAGTGCATGTGTGCAAGTGATGATAAAAGTGTTCGTGTGCAAGTGAAGAAACATAAAGGTGCACGTGTGCAAAATGGAGGAAAAATGAAAGTGTGATGAGGGTATAAAATGGTAGAGTGGATTTAAAAATACATGAGCCTAGGGAATTCATGTATATTGGGTACGGGGAGACCTAAATCGTGACTCAATTTGCCCTTTTATAGAGGGAATACAAGCGTACTAAGGCTTAGAAAAAGCCACACTCGTCTATATCCCATATTTAAGGGGACTCTCAAGCAAATGAACCCTATAACTAGCATGAAATGCAAAAATCCTAAAATGGAGGGAAAAGGGGTTCGAGGGGCATGCAAAATGATAAAACTAAAAAGAATGCATGACATGTAATGAACATGCAAACATGTACTGATGAGGGGAAATCTCTAAGGGTCTAGCATCGGACTAGCCCATTCTATGAATTCTGACTAGCGTTGGACTAGCGGAAACGTACATTCATCCATCACATTCATTCATGGCCATGGAAAGCGAGTAGACATGCCAAACACTCGTAAACACATAGCACATAACATTTAGCATGCTCGACTAGATGCAAGGCCCTAACAAAGCAAATTAACACGTAGCAACTAAGCATGCAAGACACATAAGACAATTAAACCCTAACTATTACATTTGCTAGCTAGGCACATGACTTCGATAGGTATTCATTGAATGCTCCTCCAAGCCCTATCTATTACATTAGGGAGACCCTATTACAATCTAAAAGGGGGAAAAGGAATAAAATAATTAAATCCCTAACTATTACAACTTTGGCATTCAAGTGCCTTTCGAATGATCAAAATTGAACTAAAAAGAAATATACAAACTAAAGTCAATAAAGAAATAAATGAAATAACAATAATAATAAAAAAACATTTAAGAGGCATGCAATTTAAACACATAAAGTCACATAGGGCACGTAGAGTCAAATGTAGTAAGAAATAAGGGATTAGGGTGTACCTCCCTTGAATTGGGGCTCCAATGGAGTAAAACCACTTATTTACCCTCCAAAATAATAAACGAGTCAAGGCATCACTTTATTTAACAAATAATCATAAAAAATAAAATGGTAAACTTGAAATTGAATCAATTGAATCATGTAAGCAACTCACATTCAAGAAGTCAAAAGAAGAAAGGACTTGATTGCACAAATTAACAAAGTTTGGAGGTCAAAATTAAAGAAAAATAAAGTTTAGAGACCTATTTGCAATTAAACTAGGGACCCAACTGAAAGAAATGAAAAGTTTCTAGGGCTACATTACAATTATGGAGAAATTCAGGGATTGATTTGCAAAGTCATTTTCTGGTTTCTTCATGGACCAAACCATTGGGCCATTTCCTTTATTTGTTTGGACCGAAGCTTCCCAGCCCAACGGAAATTCAGAGCAACAGGAATGGATCCATTTACCATTTATGACCTCAAGATTAGCTAACAAAACCGGTGGGCTCCTTCCCTCTAGCCCAAACTAAAACCCAAAAATAATAAACTCAAACACACTCCCTTAAACCCAAGTAAAATAAACCCTTAATCCAAACACCTTTTCCACAAGAACCCCACGTGATAAAAATCAACAAAAATTGTTAAACTACAATTGTGACCTAAAAACAAGAATTAATCCACATAAAAGACTAGTTAAAACGATTAAAAGATGATTAACATCTAAAAAGGACGAAATAAATTCAACTTTTCCAAATTTGGGGTTCAAAATACAATTCATAGTAGGACTTATCTGAAGGATTGACAAAAGCTTTGAGGTCTAATTATGAAACTCTAAAACTTTGGGGTTAGATTACCAAGAAGGAGAAGATAAAGGGTCTGAAATTGTAGTTTTGGAGAAGTCATCATTTTCTTCGTCGAATCAACATTTCCGTTCTTTTCAATCAGCCACCAGAGACATAGTTTTAGTTGCAATCATTCCAACAGACAACAAAATTTCCCCAAAACACTAACTCGGATTCATATGACGGGAAATAACAGCAAAATGTAAAACGGCAATGCATCAAAAGTTCTCAAAAACATGAGGAAAGGAATTGGCCAGCTTAGCCGTTTTCTTCACATGGAAACGCAGACAAGTTATCTTGCAATTAAAGAAAGGAAGAAAAACTCAGTTGGGCACTTCACCAAACAGTAAATGGGCATTAAAACTTTCATTAATTATCGCTCAAATTCAAGTTAATCAGCCCCCAAAATTGTTCAATCAACAACAGATTTCAGCCCAATTAAACCATAAAGCATGTGCAATTAAAAATTACAGACAATCCTCAGGAAAATTGCAATTTCAAATTCACAAAAGACATGTTTCGGGGTTCCAGCGTTTACATTCGACGAAGGAAGAAAACTGACATTCAAAAGGAAAGAAATGGCTTACTGTGTTTTTGCTTGGAGAAAATCTGCCGGTTATAATGGTGGGTTCGGCGAGGTAGTAGCGGCATGAGCAGCGGCGGCCCTGTGTTTTCCTTTCCAGCCGCAAGCCGCAACTGTTGCCCAGATTTCTCCATCACCCTTTTTGCCTCGTTTCTGAATCCCTCTTTATCTCCATTGCCTCTCCTGCCGCTGCGACTTCCTTGCCTTCTTTCACTCAGTCGCCGTCCAAAACTCTAGTCGTTCCCTGCTCCTCCCTCTGTTCTCTGTTTTTTCATTTCTTTTTCCTTCGCCAAGTCTGTGACGCCCCACATCTCCCTAAGGCGGACCAAAGGGTATCCGCGGACGCCTGCCCAGCTCTCGCCAGGACTCAAGCCATTCCATTCAATTTAAAACCGAATTAAGCACGTCGATGAGAGCAACATGAATACAATAATGCGGAAGCGTTCAAGCTTAATAAGTCACTTAATATATAACCAGTACATCGGGTAATCATGAAACGACTTCAATTCAAAGTACACATCAGGGCCCAAACTTTTCAAGTTTACAATTTCCAAAAGTACAATCCAAACCAGGGCCTAGTCAAGATATATAACAGGAGTCTTAACAAAATTACAACGGATGGTTTCTCCATATTTCTCCAAGAGTCGGTCCTGTTAAGGAAAACAAAACTATAGGGTGAGCTAACGCTCGTGAGGCCAAGAACACACATGCAAGCACTTAGTCAAATACAAACCCAAATTTAATAAATAAAACCATGTCTTTTCAATAATCAATTATTCAAACAGGAAAAGTAATCAGAAACAATTCAAGGATATAGTAGCTCTCAGGAGCTAAGTTCCACCCGATCTGCCGTTGTCATTCGTATACCTTCCCGCATTGACCCTCCTGTCAACCGGGTCGGTATTTCCATTTCCGTAGATCACCACTTACTTCCCTCCGTCCACCGTACACCTCAAGGGCCCACAAGTCTATTATTGGGCGATACTCTACAAGTATGCCAAGCAAGACCTCTTATTAGGTCGAGCTTATAATCTCATGGCTCGTTCGAATCCCCGACCAAGCCCATTGCTGGCTCGAGTCTAAGGACGGCCTATGAGTTTGGGCGTCCCCCATTCATTTGAAAGTCGAGGAGGTTCACTCCAACGACACAAGCATTCATGACATAACATTTCATTTCATTCATTCATTCAAGACATTCCATTCATTCATTTGAAATTAGAACGAGTGCGATAAAGTACACACCCGCCCTTAATTTTTAAACTTTCAACAAATACCACAATTAAACAAGTATCAAAATTCACACACTTGACACTCACCGAGCTATTCAACAAGAATTATTTTCCGGAAGTTCAAGTGTCCACGGTGAGATCCTCTTGAAGGTCTCCTTGTGTGCCTGGCAAATTAGTAGTGGATAATCACACAATTAACCCACTTATCAAGAAAGATTGTACACTAGTACAATCTAAGAATTATTTTGCAAAAAGGAACCTCAATTACACGTAAATCGAGGTTCAACTTGCCTTTTATTAGGTATAATATTATTTGAGTTTTTTATCATGAAAATCGTAAGCAAAACGTTTAAGAATATAAAAGAATAAAGAGTTTTTTGAAAAACTCTATTTTCTTGGAATTGGAAAATTTTCCAGTTTTATGATAAATCTTTGAAAAATCGTAACTCGCTCGGTATAAGTCGAAAATTGGAAAACTTTATACCGTTGGAAACCTATTAGAGAGTACTATAAGTTTCTAGAAGACACCTTTCCATGAATCAAAGTGAAAAGTGGTCGAAAATGAGCTTGAAGATGCAGGGTCGGTTTTCATGGCAGAACGAAGTTGGTTTTTGGCCAACTTTGAAAATTCGGCACGATTCGTACGTTACAAACCGGCCTCTGAAATTTTCAGCTCAATTAGTGTTGCAAGTGAAGTGTATGAAAAAACAAGCGGATCAAGAATCGGAGTTTCGAGCACCGAGATACGGTAGCCCGAAGTTGAGCAAATTCAAGACTGGAGAAGAATTTCCAGATTTGAACCCCCAACTTTGGAATTTTAATTAGGTATCGAAACGAACTTGAATTGGCACCAAAATTGGCAGTGTTTCAATACTATATGGAAGGTATCTCTCTATCGAATTTCGGGGAAAAATACCTTCGGTAAGGTAGTTAATGAGCCAACCGAAGTTCAAGAAAATCCTAAGGCAAACTGCCTTTGACTTGCATTTCCCAATTTGCAATCGTCTAACCAAGAAAGTTATCCAACCATGGTTCATTTGTGAAATAAGGGTCTAAGATACACCCATAATATCTTTGGTAAGTGTTTAATACTAAAACATCAACTAACAAGTTCATTCCAAGATTTGGTTCCAAACCAGTCCCAACATTAGGGTTTTCCAAAACAGAGCAGTTCACTTGATTCAGTCACAACTCAGTCATTATAGCTCGAAATCGAGAATGGCTTACGCCGTTGGAAAATACATTCATAGAGTTAAAATATCACAGAAGAAATCATTCCCAAATTCGGCACCCATCTGGTTCAAATTCGGGCATCAAGTTGCTGCCTGAACACTTCATTCCAGATGAACAGAGCAACAGGACAGCGAACTTAAAACATTTGGTTCGACTTGGTCACAAGGAATCAGAACGTGAATTATATACCAAATTAAAGCTAGGAATGTCTAGTTTCAAACGCCACCGACGGCACATGATTTCGACATCCGAGGACAGAGTTATAGCCAAAACACTACTGCTGGTCAGAGACATACGCGAGTCAGTTTCCAGATTTGCTGGTTTCGAACAAAAATTCATTTGCTCCATCAAACCCCAATATTTTCCAATGAAATTTTTCACACATCAAATACATCCTATAAACATCCAATCCAAGCCATTAAACCATTAAAATTTGGCCTGGAAATGGCCGAACATAGCAGGGGCAAAATCGGAAAGTTTAGCTTCTTACACCCAATGAAGTTTCCACTAATTACCCATCACTAATGCATCATTATAATCACTAAACCAACAATATAATCACCATTAATCATCACATCAGCAACAACAACCCAAGTGTGGGAATTCCAAGAGCCCACAATCACATTTTTACACCATAAACAAGTAACTAAGTGCATGCATGAGCTTAATTTTGCTATATAACCTCCAAAAGACAAGAATTCATGGGTTGATCATTACCTCTTCCTTAGGTGTGCAAGACCAGAAAATTTCGGCCCTCTTGAAGCTCCAAGAAACCGTGAAGATGCAGCCTTTTGTTAGCTAAATGTAGTCTCCAAGTGGTTTGCTAAGAGATCTCCAAGTTTGGTGTGATTTGGGTGGATTTTGGTGCATGGATTGAAGATGAAAAATGAAGACAATGGAGAGCTCTTCTCCTTCTTGTTGTTCGGGCCAAGTGAGGTGAAGAGAGAGAGAGAGTGCTGATGCAATTGGCTTCCAAAGGAAGATTCTTTGTGTGGTGCAAAATGCACATCAAAGTCAACTCGAAATAGTGTAATTTAGGGTGCGTTTGGACTTGATTTCTCGCGCGTTTGGTTCACTAGTGCACTAAACCTCTAATGCACTCATGTTAATATAGATATTATTCACTCTTAATTGTCTCGAAACAAGGGTCTAAAGTTCCTCAAATAAAGTCGCGCGTGTGAAAACGCGTACCGCCCATTTTACCGCTATAACGCGAAACTTTCGAAAAATTCTTATAACGATTGCACTACTAACTATCACTTGAATATTTATGCTTAAAATTACCTATTTTAGGACCATGGTACAAGTCTCCAATATTCCAAGCTTATTGTGCTAATACGCGGATAAAATCTCCAAGTACTATTCACTATTTTTACTAAACGCGCTCTAGGAAATTAATTTTCGAAACGAATCATTTTAAAAATATAACGAAGTTATATTATCATGCGTTTAGGTCTCATAAGACTAGAAAATATTCCTTGGAAATAAAATCCAATTAAATAATTTATTAAGCCATAAATTAGACATAAAATAATAGTTTTTTTGCGAGTCCTCACATCCTCTCCCCCTTAAGAAAATTTCGTCCTCGAAATTTACCTTGGTCGATGAACAAGTCTGGACACTTCTCCCTGATTGTCTCTTCAACTTCCCATGTTGCTTCCTCTACTCCATGGTTCTTCCATAAAACTTTCACTAGGGGTATCTGCTTGTTCCTCAATTCCTTCACCTTTCGATCCAGAAGTTTTACCGGTTTCTCCTCATAGGTCAGGGTTTCATCAATCTCAATATTCTCCGGTTGTAAAACATGAGAGGGGTCTGGATGATACTTCTTAAGCATGGACACATGAAACACGTTATGGATACGAGATAAACTCGGTGGTAATTCCAGCTTATAGGCTACATTCCCAACTCGCTGAATAATCTTATAAGGCCCTACGAATCTTGGTTGTAGTTTCTTTCCTTTTCCGGACATCAAACTTGCTTTTAAAGGCGTAATCTTGAGAAATACCATATCTCCAACAGTGAACTCCAAATCCTTCCTCCGATTATCGGCATAACTCTTTTGTCTACTCTGAGCGGTTTGAATTCTTTGCCGTATCAATTTCACCTTCTCATTAGCCTCCTCAATCCAAGATACAGTAGTCGTGTCTAAGATTTTCCGTTCACCTACTTCGTCCCAACAAATTGGGGATCTACACTTCCGACCATAAAGTGCCTCATACGGAGCCATTTGAATAGAAGAGTGGAAACTATTGTTATAGGCAAATTCCACTAAAGTCAAGAACTTACTCCAATTCTCTCCAAAGTCCAGTACACAAGTCCTCAACATGTCCTCAAGAGTTTGAATTGTTCTTTCAGATTGTCCATCAGTCTGGGGATGATAGGTGGTACTAAAGTTCAACTTAGTCCCCAACACTTCTTGCATCTTTTGCCAAAACCTCGAAACAAATCTTGGATCCCTATCTGACACAATACTCACAGGTATACCATGTAGTCTGATGATCTCATCCACGTACAATCTGGCCAACTTCTCCAATGGATATTTCATATTAATCGGCAGAAAATGAGCCGATTTAGTCAATCTATCCACTATCACCCAAATGGCATCATGGCCTCTCTGTGTCCTTGGTAAACCTGATACAAAGTCCATGGTAACATTTTCCCATTTCCACTCAGGTATTTCTAGAGGTTGCAAAAGCCCAGATGGTTTCTGATGTTCGGCTTTAACCTGTTGACAAACCAAGCATGTCTGAACAAATTGGGCAATTTCCTTCTTCATATTTTTCCACCAATATAGACTCTTCAGGTCTTGGTACATTTTATTCCCTCCTGGATGTACTGTAAACTTTGATCGGTGGGCTTCTTCCAAAATTTCTTTTCTAAGCCCTTCGTCCTTTGACATGACCACCCGATTTCGAAATCTCAATATTCCATACGATCCCAAAGTGAAATCGGTCTGGTCTCCCATCTTGACTTTCTCCACCAACTTTTGCATTTCAGGGTCCTTTTCCTGAGATTCCTTAATACGTTCCAATAAAGTGGAGGTTATCACAATGTTTCCCAAAATCACTTTCCTTGGTTCTAATCGGGGATTCCAATAGCTAACTTCTTCCAACAATCGAAATTCCTTAACCATCAATCCAGCCATTTGTACCTGACGGCTCAAAGCATCGGCCACTACATTGGCCTTCCCAGGATGGTACTTAATCGTGCAGTCATAATCTTCCAAAAATTCCATCCATCTACGTTGCCTTAAATTCAGCTCCTTCTGAGAAAATAAGTACTTAAGGCTTTTGTGATCTGTAAAAACCTCAAATGTCACTCCGTATAAATAGTGTCTCCATTTCTTCAAAGCAAAGACCACAGCCGCTAACTCCAAATCATGGGTCGGATAGTTCCCCTCATGCGGCTTCAATTTTCTAGAGGCATAAGCTATCACTTTATCATTTTGCATCAAAACACATCCCAAACCTTCCTTAGATGCATCTGTGTAAACCACAAAACTATCATGTCCATTTGGTAGAGCTAGAACAGGCGCTCTAGTCAGCCGTCTTTTCAACTCCTGAAAACTTCCTTCACACTTAGAACTCCAAATAAACTTTCCATTTTTCTTGGTCAACTCAGTCATAGGTCCAGCAATTTTCGAAAAATCCTGGATGAATCTCCGGTAATACCCTGCCAATCCTATAAAACTCCGAACTTCCGTTGGATTTTCCGGTCGTTTCCATTTCGAAACAGCTTCCACTTTAGCTGGATCCACTTTAATCCCATCCTTAGAAATTATATGCCCTAGGAAAGTCACTTCCTTCAGCCAGAATTCACACTTGCTAAACTTAGCATATAACTGATGTTCCCTCAAGATTTGTAAAACTATTCTCAAATGTCTCTCATGATCTTTCACATTCTTAGAATACACTAAAATGTCATCAATGAAGATCACCACAAATTGATCCAAGTAAGGCTTAAAAACCCTATGCATTAAATCCATGAAAGCGGCAGGTGCATTGGTTAACCCAAAAGGCATTACTGCAAACTCGAAGTGCCCATACCTCGAGTTAAAAGCAGTCTTAGGTATGTCCTTCTCCAAAATCCTCAATTGATAGTAACCTTGCCTTAGATCCAACTTTGAAAACACTACCGCCCCTTGCAATTGATCAAACAGTTCATCGATGTGGGGTAGTGGGTATTTATTCTTAATCGTAACATCATTTAAACCTCGATAATCTATACATAACCTCAAACTCCCATCTTTTTTCTTTACAAACAAAACTGGGGCTCCCCACGGAGAATCACTCTCTCGTATAAAACCTCGTTCCAACAAATCCTGTAATTGTAACTTCAACTCCTTCAACTCAGCTGGAGCCATCCTGTATGGTGTCCTTGATATAGGTGCTGTTCCCGGAGTTAAATCAATTTTAAAAGCTATTTCCCGTTCCGGAGGTAGAAACTCCAATTCTTCAGGAAAAACATCAGAAAATTCTTTTACTACCGGTGTGTCCTCCAGATTCACCTTATCGCTAGGAGTATTAATAAGAAAAGCCAAATACCCTTGAGCTCCTTTACCTAACAACTTTCTAGCCCGAATTCCCGAAATAAGTGCAGACGAGGCTAACTTACCCCTCACATCCAATTTCAAGGTCGCTTCCCCTGGAATACACAATTCTACAATTTTCGTCCTACAATTCAGTTGGGCATTATAACGGGCTAACCAATCCATCCCTAGGATCACATCATATCCTTTAATCGCTAAGCCTATCAAATCGGCCAGCAACTTTCTTTCCCTCACGCAAATTTCACTATTCTTATATACCATATTAGCAATTAGACTTTTGTCCCCAGTGGGTGTTTTAACCTCCAAGTCATATGGTAACTTAATTGGCTTCAAGTCTATTCCACTCATGAAATCAGGGTTTACAAAAGAGTGCGTTGCACCCGGATCAATTAAAACCCTAGCTAGGCGGTGAAAGATTGGAATTGTACCTTCGACCACTTCGGTCGCATCTGGAGCTTGTGGATAGTCCAATGCGTAGACCCTAGCCGGTACTTTCGGTCGACTCCCTCCGGCACTGGTCTGCTTAGAGGTTGATTTTTCAGGTCTCTGCAGGCTTCCCCCTGTCTTCAACGATTTCGGACAATTCGCGATTTGATGCTCAGTGCTCCCACACAGCAAGCATTTTCCCAGCTTTCTCCAGCAGTCATTCTCAGAGTGGTTGGGTTTACCACAATACCCACAAGTAACTTGAGGGGTCACAGTCGATCCAACAGATGGTGCTCCCCTAGCTTGAGTCGTCCCGCTACGACCTCCCCTAGATAGAGCTCCCCTAGAAGCTCCAGCAGTTCTCGTTCCCCCTTCCCCTCTTCCCTTTTTAGAAGGGTGAACAAACTTACTGGTCTGCCCAGTAGTGCGACTAGGGAAATTCCTCTTTCTATTGTGGAAATCCCTCACTTGAGATCTTGCGTTCTCAACCCTTTGCGCTTTCTCTAAAGCCTCAGTAAAAGTAGAGATTTGGGCTGCAGCCAGGCCCTCCTGAAGTTCCACATTAAGTCCCTGTATGAACCTTCTAATCCTTCTTCGTTCATCGGCTACTAACTCAGGAGCGTATTTGGAAAGTTTAGTGAACTTCCCTTCATACTCTGCTACAGTAAGGGTTCCTTGTTTCAACTTAATAAATTTGTCCTCCCTTTTCTCTTGGATCAAGGGCGGAAGAAACTTTTCATTAAACTCCCTTGTGAAATTCTCCCAAGTCCAAGGGGTTTGAGCTCTTTCCCATTTTCCTTTTATCAAATCCCACCAAGCACGGGCTACTCCCTCAAATTGAAAAGCAGCAAAATTCACTCGCCTATCCTCAGTATAGTCTAGAGCGGCGAATATGTTGGTCATCCTTTCTAACCAATTCTCCGCTACTTCGGGGTCAGGTTCACCCATAAACTTAGGCGGATTAAACTTTAGGAATCTTTCCAGGGCTCTATCCTCTCCTCTATCCTGGCCCCCAGGTTGGTTAAATGGTCCAGGACCCTGTCTCTCCGCTAGACGTTCTAGGATATCAGTCATCCTATTGATGGCAGTAGCCACTTGGTTACCCTCAACGTTTTCCTGTCCCTGGGTCGGTCCAGTTGCCGATCCCTGGTCATCCCCCTGAGGTTGGGCCTGTCTAGACGCTTGCCCACGACCTCGACCACTTCTTAGTCCTTCCATTAGTCTAAAGGTGCCTAGTGCAAGGAAATAAATTAATTTAACCAGCAAACAAGAAATATATCGAAATTAGAACTAACCAAGAAAGCATTAAAATTAACAATAATTTACATTCATAAGCATGTCAAGTTCGTACAATTAGCAAGTTAGGGACAATTCACAAAATATAGCACACAGGTGCTCAAAGTATACTTTTAGTCACAGAAGACTAAAGTAAGAACAAGTGCCCAAAAGTAGGCCACACAAGCATGCAAAATACAATGGCCTCGGCACTCGCGTCACCCTAACTAGTCCTAACTGTACCAATCAAAAGTCAAAAGAGGTCAACGACCAAGATCCTAGTCCATAGCAGGGCTATCAGGAGGAACCTCCTCCTCGGGATCCTCCTCCTCATCATCAGGAATCACTGCAGTAGCGTCCTCAACCAGACTAGTAGCATCAACCAGCATCTCGAAAGCCCGAGTACGGACATCTCGTGCTAACCTAATGAGTCGAGCCCTAGTATCCCGAAGCTCCTGGTTAACCACTGCAGACGTGGCTACCTCACCCTCTAGCACCTCCTCAAGCTCAGCAATCCGCTCACCCTGAGCGCCAACCATCTGCCTAAGCTCATCTACCTCAGCCTGTAAATCACGGTTGGCATCCACCAACTGACGACGCTCGTCGTCCAAAGCAAGCACCAAATAGTCCGGGTAGGCGAAAGTCAACCTACACGAGCATCGAGGGTATCTATCATACGGTGAGTAGCGTACTCGATCTCCTCCTGCTAGAGGTCGGTAGTAAATAGTCCTAAGGGGCTCGTAATGACCATTCGCATGGCCATTCCCATTAGCTGCCGGGGCTCCATTTCCATCAGCCATCCCTGCAAAATAATAACAATAATAATATTTTCAGGTTAGAACTTAAATCACTACTCAGTTCCAATATCCTGCAATGCATGTCTATCTTAATAGCTGGTTCATCCCAATCGTCACTTGAGGTAGGACTAACTTAGTTGCTAGCTCGCCTCAAGTATCACTTAGGGTAGGATTAAGTTATCCCATATCGAGTCTTAAAGGTAGAGTATCTAATATGTCTCCCATATAGACCTCTAACCTAGTGCTCTGATACCAACTGTGACGCCCCACATCTCCCTAAGGCGGACCAAAGGGTATCCGCGGACGCCTGCCCAGCTCTCGCCAGGACTCAAGCCATTCCATTCAATTTAAAACCGAATTAAGCACGTCGATGAGAGCAACATGAATACAATAATGCGGAAGCGTTCAAGCTTAATAAGTCACTTAATATATAACCAGTACATCGGGTAATCATGAAACGACTTCAATTCAAAGTACACATCAGGGCCCAAACTTTTCAAGTTTACAATTTCCAAAAGTACAATCCAAACCAGGGCCTAGTCAAGATATATAACAGGAGTCTTAACAAAATTACAACGGATGGTTTCTCCATATTTCTCCAAGAGTCGGTCCTGTTAAGGAAAACAAAACTATAGGGTGAGCTAACGCTCGTGAGGCCAAGAACACACATGCAAGCACTTAGTCAAATACAAACCCAAATTTAATAAATAAAACCATGTCTTTTCAATAATCAATTATTCAAACAGGAAAAGTAATCAGAAACAATTCAAGGATATAGTAGCTCTCAGGAGCTAAGTTCCACCCGATCTGCCGTTGTCATTCGTATACCTTCCCGCATTGACCCTCCTGTCAACCGGGTCGGTATTTCCATTTCCGTAGATCACCACTTACTTCCCTCCGTCCACCGTACACCTCAAGGGCCCACAAGTCTATTATTGGGCGATACTCTACAAGTATGCCAAGCAAGACCTCTTATTAGGTCGAGCTTATAATCTCATGGCTCGTTCGAATCCCCGACCAAGCCCATTGCTGGCTCGAGTCTAAGGACGGCCTATGAGTTTGGGCGTCCCCCATTCATTTGAAAGTCGAGGAGGTTCACTCCAACGACACAAGCATTCATGACATAACATTTCATTTCATTCATTCATTCAAGACATTCCATTCATTCATTTGAAATTAGAACGAGTGCGATAAAGTACACACCCGCCCTTAATTTTTAAACTTTCAACAAATACCACAATTAAACAAGTATCAAAATTCACACACTTGACACTCACCGAGCTATTCAACAAGAATTATTTTCCGGAAGTTCAAGTGTCCACGGTGAGATCCTCTTGAAGGTCTCCTTGTGTGCCTGGCAAATTAGTAGTGGATAATCACACAATTAACCCACTTATCAAGAAAGATTGTACACTAGTACAATCTAAGAATTATTTTGCAAAAAGGAACCTCAATTACACGTAAATCGAGGTTCAACTTGCCTTTTATTAGGTATAATATTATTTGAGTTTTTTATCATGAAAATCGTAAGCAAAACGTTTAAGAATATAAAAGAATAAAGAGTTTTTTGAAAAACTCTATTTTCTTGGAATTGGAAAATTTTCCAGTTTTATGATAAATCTTTGAAAAATCGTAACTCGCTCGGTATAAGTCGAAAATTGGAAAACTTTATACCGTTGGAAACCTCTTAGAGAGTACTATAAGTTTCTAGAAGACACTTTTCCATGAATCAAAGTGAAAAGTGGTCGAAAATGAGCTTGAAGATGCAGGGTCGGTTTTCATGGCAGAACGAAGTTGGTTTTTGGCCAACTTTGAAAATTCGGCACGATTCGTACGTTGCAAACCGGCCTCTGAAATTTTCAGCTCAATTAGTGTTGCAAGTGAAGTGTATGAAAAAACAAGCGGATCAAGAATCGGAGTTTCGAGCACCGAGATACGGTAGCCCGAAGTTGAGCAAATTCAAGACTGGAGAAGAATTTCCAGATTTGAACCCCCAACTTTGGAATTTTAATTAGGTATCGAAACGAACTTGAATTGGCACCAAAATTGGCAGTGTTTCAATACTATATGGAAGGTATCTCTCTATCGAATTTCGGGGAAAAATACCTTCGGTAAGGTAGTTAATGAGCCAACCGAAGTTCAAGAAAATCCTAAGGCAAACTGCCTTTGACTTGCATTTCCCAATTTGCAATCGTCTAACCAAGAAAGTTATCCAACCATGGTTCATTTGTGAAATAAGGGTCTAAGATACACCCATAATATCTTTGGTAAGTGTTTAATACTAAAACATCAACTAACAAGTTCATTCCAAGATTTGGTTCCAAACCAGTCCCAACATTAGGGTTTTCCAAAACAGAGCAGTTCACTTGATTCAGTCACAACTCAGTCATTATAGCTCGAAATCGAGAATGGCTTACGCCGTTGGAAAATACATTCATAGAGTTAAAATATCACAGAAGAAATCATTCCCAAATTCGGCACCCATCTGGTTCAAATTCGGGCATCAAGTTGCTGCCTGAACACTTCATTCCAGATGAACAGAGCAACAGGACAGCGAACTTAAAACATTTGGTTCGACTTGGTCACAAGGAATCAGAACGTGCATTATATACCAAATTAAAGCTAGGAATGTCTAGTTTCAAACGCCACCGACGGCACATGATTTCGACATCCGAGGACAGAGTTATAGCCAAAACACTACTGCTGGTCAGAGACATACGCGAGTCAGTTTCCAGATTTGCTGGTTTCGAACAAAAATTCATTTGCTCCATCAAACCCCAATATTTTCCAATGAAATTTTTCACACATCAAATACATCCTATAAACATCCAATCCAAGCCATTAAACCATTAAAATTTGGCCTGGAAATGGCCGAACATAGCAGGGGCAAAATCGGAAAGTTTAGCTTCTTACACCCAATGAAGTTTCCACTAATTACCCATCACTAATGCATCATTATAATCACTAAACCAACAATATAATCACCATTAATCATCACATCAGCAACAACAACCCAAGTGTGGGAATTCCAAGAGCCCACAATCACATTTTTACACCATAAACAAGTAACTAAGTGCATGCATGAGCTTAATCTTGCTATATAACCTCCAAAAGACAAGAATTCATGGGTTGATCATTACCTCTTCCTTAGGTGTGCAAGACCAGAAAATTTCGACCCTCTTGAAGCTCCAAGAAACCGTGAAGATGCAGCCTTTTGTTAGCTAAATGTAGTCTCCAAGTGGTTTGCTAAGAGATCTCCAAGTTTGGTGTGATTTGGGTGGATTTTGGTGCATGGATTGAAGATGAAAAATGAAGACAATGGAGAGCTCTTCTCCTTCTTGTTGTTCGGCCAAGTGAGGTGAAGAGAGAGAGAGAGTGCTGATGCAATTGGCTTCCAAAGGAAGATTCTTTGTGTGGTGCAAAATGCACCTCAAAGTCAACTCGAAATAGTGTAATTTAGGGTGCGTTTGGACTTGATTTCTCGCGCGTTTGGTTCACTAGTGCACTAAACCTCTAATGCACTCATGTTAATATAGATATTATTCACTCTTAATTGTCTCGAAACAAGGGTCTAAAGTTCCTCAAATAAAGTCGCGCGTGTGAAAACGCGTACCGCCCATTTTACCGCTATAACGCGAAACTTTCGAAAAATTCTTATAACGATTGCACTACTAACTATCACTTGAATATTTATGCTTAAAATTACCTATTTTAGGACCATGGTACAAGTCTCCAATATTCCAAGCTTATTGTGCTAATACGCGGATAAAATCTCCAAGTACTATTCACTATTTTTACTAAACGCGCTCTAGGAAATTAATTTTCGAAACGAATCATTTTAAAAATATAACGAAGTTATATTATCATGCGTTTAGGTCTCATAAGACTAGAAAATATTCCTTGGAAATAAAATCCAATTAAATAATTTATTAAGCCATAAATTAGGCATAAAATAATAGTTTTTTTGCGAGTCCTCACAAAGTCCCCAGTTCTCCTGCTCAGAAATGATGGCGATGGGGCCGGGCAGGCGGTTGGCCACTTGTCGATCGCGCTGGAGAAGAAGGATTGTGGCTGCCTGGTGGTCGCTATGGAGGTTGCGCGTGGTGGCGGCAATGACAGACAGCAGCCGCGGCGGATGCGGGGCTGGTGGTGGCTTGGGTAGGCGGCGCGAGCCTCTCTTCTCTCTGTTTTTTCTTCCGAAACTCCCCCAGCTTCTGTCTCTCGCGTTTTTTCTTTCTTTTCTTCTTTTTCGCCGCCTGAAGCTTTTTCCTCTCTATCAACCTCTCTTTTTTCCGCCGCTCCTCTGTTTCTTTTTTCTTGCTTGTTCTTTATCCGTTCTGCCCAGACGTTGCAATCATCTTATCTCTCTATTTTCTCTTTCTCAGCCCTCCTCTGTTTTTTCTTGTTTCAGCCGTAGCTCCTCTCCCCAAAAACCCCTGTTGCGGCTCTCTTTCTTCTTCTATTTATATGGGACATTCAACCCTAAAACCTCAACAATACTCTCCAAAATTTGCAGCTAAGGGGCTGCCCAAGGTTTCTTTTTGCAAGCTGCAACAATACGCAGCTTTATGCCGCGTATCCTTTTTTTTTTTTTGAAAAGTAATTTAACAAAATTAATAATAAAATACTAAATAATAAAAAACAACAATTTTACGTCAAAATAAACAAACTAAAACAACAAAATTGCCATTTTCAATCTTTTTTTCTTCTTTTTTTTTCATTTTTCATTTTTCATCATTTTTCACTTTTTTTCCTTTTTTCTTTTTTTTTCACTTTCGAGAAATTCTATGCTAAAAACTTAAAAATAGAAATAAAACTAGAAACTAAAAACTAAAAATCGAATAAAACGAACACGACAAATAAAACAAATAAAAAACTAAAAATAAACAGTAAATGAAATTACACCAAAATTTGGTGTCTACATCCCCCTTAAGAAATTTCATCCTCGAAATTTTTACCTTCAGATGGTTCAGGAGTTTGTTGGTTGTCTAAGGCATATACCCTTGTCGGTACTGTGATACCCCAACTTTTAGGACCATCTTTTGTTAGCCTCAAAGGGAATATTAAGGTTTCTTTATTTTATTGTTTTGTTTTACATACTAGAAACCCTAAATTCTAGAAATAAAGTCTAATCAAAACCTTAGTTTCACTTGTGACTGACCGTTTTCTCAAATTTCTCATATTTCAACCGAAACCCTAAATTCAATTTATGGGATTGTAAAATCCCTCACATTTTCTTAAAAATGCCTTTTTATTTGGAAATTATTCATTTACTATAGCCCTACTACACATTCATTCCAACAATAAGTGCAAATGAACCTAGAAAGTAGGGTTTCACTTTTCGTTTCCAAATTGGAGCAAGTTAGGGTTTTCATGTGTATCCATAGTATAATTATCCGGTACAGAGCGAGGATCAAATTTGGTGCTTAAGAGTGACTTTTGGGTGAGAAATAATGTGTGATTAGGAACAATGATAAAAAGTCAGTGAATAGGAAGTAAAGACCCTAGTACGTGTGATTTAAGGAAAAACGTTGCGAACTGACGGGTACCGTGCACTACCGATTGAATGCATCACTTGACAACCACTTTCTTACCATACAAGCTCATTAATATTTGAGCAAAATATCTCCTTATTTCCAGCTGGCTTTGACCGAAATTTAGAGCTAAAAATGCAAGGAAAGAAAAAAAAAATTTTGTTGGCTTTGGTGGTGACAAGTGTCACACCCTTATGGCTCTTTGACCAAGCCAAGTCCAACCTTCTTATCATCTTGTTGGCTTCATTTTCACTCCATTTTTCTGGTGGTTGGCCGAGACAAGAGAGAGGGAAAGAGAGAGCAAGAGTTTCACCATTTCATCTTGAGTTTGAGCCATCCAAGTGAGGAAACAAAATTCTAAACCGATTAATTTGTGAGTTGTGACTTTGGGAAGCTAAGGGAACCAAAAATTTCAAGAGGAGGTGAATTATTACTCTTGCAAGCTTCTTTTGTTGAGGTATAAGGTCTAACCCATAACTTTGGTTCTTTTATTTTTTATTAAGATGTTATATAATTCATGTTTTGGTTAGATTAGTTGTGATACAAGTTGTTGTGATGATTTTTAAGGTGATATATGTAAGTTAGGGTTTGATGATTTCTGCCTATACTTGTTATATGGAGGATATATATTGTATCTAAGCTTATATAGGAGGTTGTGGTGGTGGATTGAGGCAAGAAATGAAGAAAGTTTCATTGAATCCCAAAATTTCCAGATTTCTGGAAAATTTCAGCCTTGTTCTGTCCGGTTTTATTGCATCATGTTAGAGATAGAATTAGGCTTAGCATAAAAAACAAAATTTGTAGAGAATGATATTTTGTAGGTTCTTACAAAATTTCAGCTCAATTAGAGTAACGTAGCCTGTGAAAAGACCAAAATACTCTCGCGGCCCTAGGATATTTCCAGTGACCCGTTTTAGACAGTTCATCTGGTTGACTGCATCTGTTCACTATGGTCTGTGCAGATTTAGCTATTTTCCAAAACATGAAAGTTTTAGTACTCTGTCTTAGCTTTTAAACACTTCAAAGAACACCTTAAACAGACTTTGGTAGCCTGAGATATGACCATTTAAATGTAGTACGGTTAATTAGTCGATTTGTTGGAACCTGGATCGGTGAACTGGGAATTTGACTGGGTTACACTGGAAATTTGACTAAGTGATCTGCATGAAAGTTGTAGGCCTTCATCTTAGCTTTGAAACGGTATAAGTTGCACACCAATCCGATAAGCGTAGCCTCGGATGTGTCCTTTCCGTAAAACCCTATCAAATCTGTCGTTTACTAAAGCTCATTTCCGCACTTGTTATTAACTTGAATTTTGTACTTGTATTGTCTTGAGCCTATTGAACGGCTATTGAAATGAATTTGTGTCGTGTGTAACTTTGGGGTTGATTGAGGAAAAGAATGAAGCCATAAATGGCTGAAAATAGGAAAATACAAAGGGCATGCTGCCCCAATTTCCGCTCGAGGACTAGAGAAATATACTTGCGACTTGAGTAAGGGTTAAAAGCGATTACTACTTGAACTATCTAGGATATTTGCATCTTCTTTTATCGAGATATATCAGTGAGGATTTGGCCGAACTTGTACCCTTGAGAATTACAATCATGACTACTAGGAATACATTTTTCTTGTACTTTCGACTCAAATGGCATTTCCAAGTATAAATAATACAAAGTTATATAGTTTGAAAAGCGAGCGAGTGTTTCACGAATATTCTCCAAGTGAATTTCTATTTCTTGATTCTTATTGAATGAAACGTCTAAGTTTCGAATCTTAGTCATGTTTCAAAGTTCTCAAACTGAGTTTTATCACAGATTTAGACTCCGAACCCAGAGCACAACCTGAAAGTGACCAATAAAGGCACTATATCTTTTGGTGACTGCTTTCAAATACCAAATTGAACTTGATACTTGTATTTGATACGTGACCAATATGATTACATGTTATATACGTGAATTGTTAGGGCGAGAGTGTACTTTATCGCACTTGCCCTTACGTGATATATACTTGTTTATTGTTGCAATTGATTTGATATACTTGTTTATGAGGTGTGCACTTCCTGGAATTCCAGAAACCCTGGGCGAGTTATTTAGGTCGGGCCGGCCAGGGCTTGGTTGATTAAGTAACGAACCCTGGGTCTCTTGTTTTGTCGAGCGGAGTGATATCTCCTCGACTAATCGGTGTACTCGAGTATTACCACCAGCGTTTATTGAGGATTTTGGGCCCAGTAGGGGGTGTGAATGGTGGACGGAGAGTAGTGTAAGTGGCGCTCTACTGAATTGGTTACTTACTTGAAGGTTGACGGAGTGTCAACGAGGCCCCAGTCAGTTCTTAAGTTTGATACTAGGTTATATTTATTATTTGTGCGGTAACATTAGGTTTTGGGACTAATTTGAAAACCCTAAGTTGGGGTTAGGATTGAAACCCTAGTTTTTATATTAATTATAAATTCGAGTGGTAATTAAAGTTAGTTATGCTGTGAGAACCCGTAATTTTCATTTTCTAGATTTCTCGTATTTTTATGGCTTGTTTTCTGCATTTCCCTGATTAGAAAAATTTCTAGATAATTTTAAGGAGCAGATATAATTTTTAGATGCTTTTTCTAGTATCGAATGGATTTTGAGAAATTAAGAGCGTATACCGGACGTGGGACCCACTAGTGCGAAAAGTTCTGAAAAATTCGACCGACTAGGTTAAGTTTTAGATACTGGAGTTAATTTATCGGGTGTTAAGAGATAAGTAGAGGTTGCAATTTGGATTGATATGAGAGAGACAAGTTAGGTAGGTATTTAATAAAAGGTGACAAGTGTCACTTGGCTATTGGTTAGACCATTTGACTACTATTGCATGTCTTACCAATTGACTTAAATATCTTAAAAATTCACCAAAAATCCCTCATTCTTCTCTTCCTCTTGGCCGAATCTCTTAAGCAAGGAAAGAAAGAAAACTCTTCAAGATTTTGGCTTCCATCTTGCTTCAATCAACTTACTCAACCATCCAACCTTGATTTTGCTCCATAAAACCACTTAAGGAAGTGTTGGTGAGTTGTTGTGTGGAATTATTTGGAAAGCTAAGGTGACCAATAGCTCTCTCTCTCTTGTTTTAAGGTAAGTTGTGAAGAACCACCCTCCTCCTTTAATTGATGCTTAAATCATGCTTAGTGGTAGTAGAAGATGCAAGTTTATGGATTAATTGTTGATTTGTGGTTGAAATGATCAAGTTTTATTATTTTTGGGATTTTTCTGTTTTAATATAAGCATGATTGTGTGGCTATCTATGATGATTGGAAATGGTCTATAATGACTTAAGGAGGTGGGAAAAGTGATTAATTGCAACCAATTTCTGGTTTGGAAGAAATTTCAGAAAACTAGGGTTCTTGAGGGAGCATTCTGTCCGAAATTTTAGGTCCTAGATAGAGGCCGAATTGGCCTTGGCTTAAAACATAAAAGTTGTAGGAAATGACATTTTAGAGGTGCCTACAAAATTTCAGGTCAATCGGAGTAGTGTAGAAGGAGATAAGTCGAAATTACTATTGCTGTTCTGGTTTTACTCGAAATTGAGAAGTGCGTCTGTAATGGGTTGTTTTGGCTGGAATTGCTTCCGAATTGGTTGTTGAGGTCTTCTGATGAAATGTAACCCTGTTCCTTAGCTTTCAGCTGGTTTTGGAATTTCTGGATTTTGACTTGGAGAGTCTGAGTTATGATGTTTCCGCTAGAATGCGTTTTGGTGAATCTGTTTTACGTTTTTGATGTAGTATCTTGCATTTTTGACCTGTTTGTACTCAAAACTAGGTTGAGTGACCTTCTGTGATGTTGTAGCCCTGTCTTTTAGCTTCGTGATGGTGGGTCTTGCACCCTCATCCGATAATCGTAGTGAAATTGGTGCCATTACCGCAAAACGAGGACAAAAACTGTTTTTTCAAGGCCAAAGCTAATTGCATTTCCGAATTTTCTGGTTTCCTTTAATATTTGTGTATGCTTAGGGAGCCCTGTTTTGGTAGTATATAGAATTGGTTTTTGACTTGTAATCGAGTCTTATTGTGTTCATTTGAATAGTTAGGGCTTGACTTTCATATTCGGTTATTTCCTAGCTAAATTTTGTACTTGAATGCCATTAAGCCTAGTGAACGGCTTTTGGGAATGAGATTATTTTTGTACAAGATGTTGGGACTGATTTGAGGAAATAATGAAGCCATGATGGCTGGAAAATAGGTAAACACAAGGGATATGCTGCCGAAATTTTACTTGAAGGCTAGTTGGATTTACTTGTGTTTTGAGCGAAGGGCTTTTGGGTTGTTTGAGCCTAAGTCTTCATGTTACCTTTTCGTTACCAAAAATCATGTTTTGCACCCTTGCTTTAGTAAATTTGGCGAGGCATACGACTGGTAGTCGAGCCTCACATGTGCATTCTGTATACTCAATTTTGAAAGTGGAACCTTCAATTGTTTTCCTTGGATTATTTTAGGGTTTATTGGTGATTAAAGCTCTCTTTTGGGAGGTATCTGCACTGACCCTGGTGAGTGTACTACTCACTTGTGTGTTATGATATGGCTTTGATATTTGAACTTGAGATGTTGAATGTTAATTGATTGGAGTGAGAGTGTACTTTATCACTCTCACTTATTGTTTCGCATGTTATTGAAAAGTTATTGGAATGTTATATGAAATGTTATATGAATGAAATGAAATACATGACTTAGTGTCGTTTGGACGAGTCTCCAACGACTACAAATGTTATCAATGAGCTCAATCCAATTGGTAGTTGATTGAATCGAGCCGGCGAGGGCTTGGTCGTGCCAATTAATGAACCTTGGGTAAAGTTATATGGAATCTTGTAGTATGCGAGACTCTCGATTCTGGTATACTCGAGTAATACCAAAGTGCAAGTGTTTGGAGTTCAGGCCCGGTAGGGGAATGTTAGGTGGAAGTGTTATTCTTGGTTTTGATGATCACAAAAGTTTGTTTATACAGACCAAGAAAGTGAACACTTTGATCAGGTCTGTTGGAACAAAGAAAGCATATGTTCGTTTATCTCCTGACTACGTTGCTTTGGATGTGGCAAACAAGATTGGAATAATATGAATGAATTTAGTCATTGTTTTGTTTCGATCAAAGATATTGTCTTTTAAGTATGTCTAGTTTGTCATTCTTGGTACTTTGAAATATTTGTCTAACCTTCTTCAAATACAAGTGTTTTTGTCTATCCAAGAATCAGGTTCAAATATGTCATGAAATGCAAAACAACCAAAATGAAAAGCAAAAACAGGACAATCAGGTCGGACGGCCGAAAAGAAACTGTCGGACGTCCGAAAAGATAAAGAACATCAGGAAGGAAGCACCGTCGGACGCTCACATGGAAGCATCGGACGTCCGGAAGGATCGGACGCTTGCCATCGGACGCTCATCAACCGCATCGGACGTCCGAAAAATTCCAAGATAACTTGCTAGCTCTCGGCCCAAGGTCGGACGCTGTGCTGTCGGACGACAAAAAACTCATCGGACGTCCGAACCTCAACTTGGCTATCATCGGACGATTGGTTCGGACGATGATTCGATCGTCGGACGTCCGACAGCCCCAATGGCTAGTTGACTCTTCAGCTGCCTTCTATCCGTTGGAAGCATTGATGAAGCCCATTTCTGGATCCCTTTAAAATCAAACTGGTCTGAACCAAGAAGGGACTTTTGCACACTTTGTTTACAAGTTCTCAAGAGATATTTTAGCTAGAAAATAGTCTCCAAAGCAAGATTTGTTTTAAAGTGGTGTGAATTTCTGGAGAGCTTTTCTCTTGTGGTTGAAAGTTTCTTTAGTGTAGCTTTGTTGAGGGTTATCTGAGTGATTGTAAAACTTCTTAGCTTGACTAAGTGAGGCTTAGGGCAAGGAGGAAGTGCTCCCTCCATTGTACATCTAGTTGATCATCTTTCATCAAAGAGAAGTTGCTCAACCTTGTGATTGGTCTTCAAGTTTGAGGAAAGCTTGGTAGACAATTGGTTTGATTTCCTACTTTACTTTTTGTTTAATAAAATTCTCATTGCTTATCTATACTTGTTTTTCTGATCAATATTGCTATTGTCTTCTAATCTACTTGGTTGATCATTACTAGAAAAGAAGATATATTTTTATTAAAGAAAAAGTGCATAAATTTGGTTAAGATTTTAATCAACCCAATTCACCCCCCCTCTTGGTTGTCTTTGGGACTTACAATTGGTATCAGAGCTTGGTCTCCTTGAGATTAAGCTCTAACGGCTTGGAGTAAAGATGACAACCAGTCATGCCATGTTTGTTGAGGGGCAATCTGTTACTAGGCCTCCCATGTTCAGTGGCTCTAACTATGTTAGCTGGAAAGAACGGATGATTATCTTTTTGCAATCTATTGATATTGAACTATGGTTTATTGTGAGTGAAGGACCGCATGAAGCTAACTTTCTTGATGCAGATACAGGGTTGCTTCGGCCAAAAACAAGAGCTGAAATGAATGCTCAAGATAGGACTAACCTCACATTGAATGCCAAGGCCATGAATGTTATTTATAGTGCCCTAGATTCAAATGAATCAATCAGAGTAAAAGGCTGCAAATCGGCTAAAGAAATGTGGGATAAACTAAGAGAAATCCATGAGGGTGGTGACAATGTGAAAGAACAGAAAAAAGCCATCTTGGTCACGAAATATGAATCATTTAAAATTGAACCTCTTGAGGATATTGACAAAATGTATTGCAGGTTCACTGACTTGATCAAAGATCTCGAGGCGTTGGGCAAAGAGTACACCTTGGGAGAGAAGAACAGGAAAATTCTCAATGCGTTGGGCAAAGAATGGGAAAATAAAGTGACTGCAATAGAGGAGGCCAAGGATTTAAGTTCTGTGCCTATTGAATCTATCATTAACTCACTAACTTCTTATGAGTTGAAACTGAAATCTAAAGTGCAGGAGGAAGAGGATGCTAGAGCAAAGAGAAACATTGCTCTAAAGACTACTCAAGGTGAAGATGATACTGCTCACCTGGATGATGAAGACTCGGATGGTGATGATAATGATCTTGCTCTCATCACCAGAGGCTTCAAAAGAATCTTGAATAAAAGAAAGTTTAGAAGGGGAGGACCTAGCAATCAATTCCAGAATCAACCATCTATCGCAAAGTATAAAGGTAAACAAGATTTCAACAAGAAACAGTTGGACAAATGCTTCGAATGTGGACAGATTGGACATTATGCAAACGAATGCCCCATGAAGAAGATGAAAGATGGAAAAGCTGATCGAAAGCCAAGATTCAACAATTTTCAGATTACTTGGAATGAATGCAACTCCGAAGGGGAAGTTGAAGAAGAAGAAGAATCTGCTCAAATGGCCTTCATGGCTATTGGAAATAATGAGGTAACTTCCACACACTCTCAATCTGAAAGTGATAATGATGAAGATGATGATCTTGAATCTTTTGTTGAAAAACTGCATAATGCCTTGAAGGAATCTTATGATAAAAACAAGCAGTTAAAACAGAAAATGTGTGAGAACCCGTAAATCCCTAATAATTTTCTTAGGGTTTATTTCCTTTAATGGCATGATTTCTGCATTTTCTGGCTTAGAAATATTTTCTTAGTGGATTTTACGAGTAAATATAGTTTTTAGATGATTTTTCTTGTAACGAATAGATTTTGAGAAATTAAGAACGTATATCAGGCGTGGGACCCACTAGTGCGAAAAGTTCGGAAAAATTCGGCCAATTAGGTTAAATTCCGGATACTGTGTAAAATTTATCGGGTGTTAAGAGATAAGTAGAGTGTGTGAAATGATTGATGTGAGAGAGAAAAGAAAGGATAGGATTGCATTAATGGTGTGACAAGTGTCACCATCTTATGGGTTGAAGTTTATGGAACACTATTCACTTTTTTTGACTTTTGACCAAAATTGGTTAAATATCTAAAAATTTCACAAAAAATCCCCATTTTCTCACCTTGGATGGCCGGCCCTCTTACCTCAAGAAGGAAGAGAACTTCATCATTTTGCAAGCTTCCATTTGGTTCAATCTTCCATAAACAAAAGCTTAGACTAGATTTCACTCCATAAAATCCTATCTTCTAGTGCTAGTAAGGGTTGTAGTGAAGTTTGTTTGAAGCTCTAAGGTGGCCAACCTCTCTACACCTCTTGTTCTTAGGTAAGTGATGTTTTACTACTTCCTTATACTTAATGATGGTTATTTTGTGCTTAAGGGTGGCATAAGTGTTGGAATATATGATTTATTTCTTGATTTGAAGAGTTTTGGTGAAGTTTTCCATTTTGTGATGAATTTTCTGGTGTAATATGAAATGAATGTTGTGGCCATCTTTGATGATTGGCAATGGACTATAATGGCTCTAGTAGGTATGTTTGATAAGTATTTGCAATCAATTTTGGATTTGGATGGAAAATGGAAAGTTAGGGTTCATAAAATCCCAATTCTGTCCGATTTTAGATCACTGGGTTAGAGGCCGAATTAGACTTTACTCAAAACATGAAAGTTGTAGGTATTGATGTGTTTGAGGTGCCTGTAAAATTTCAGGGCATTTGGATTAGTGTAGAGTGAGTTATGACGAAATTACTGTAGCTGTTCTGCTTTGGACAGAATGCGAAAACAGCGTTTGTATTTGGCCATTTTGACTGGAATTGGTTTGGATTTTGAAGTTAGTGTCTTCTGATGAAATGTAGCTGAATGTCTTAGCTAACATATGCCTTTGGAATTTCGGCATTTGGACTAGTATGGACTGAGATATACCGATTACAGTTTTCTGCGTTTTGCAAACCTGTTTTGGGAATTCTGGTATAGTATTTCGTATTTTTGACCTAGTTGGGCCAGGAACTGGATTGAGTGACCTTCTACATTGTTGTAGCCCTGTTTCATAGCTTCGAAACGGTGGGTCTTGCACCCCCATCCGATAACCGTAGAGAATTTTACACCATTACCGCATAATAAGGGCAAAACAGTTTTCTATTTGGGGCCAAGACTAAGGCCATTTTCTAATTTCTGGTTTGCTATTATGCTCATTTATGCATATGAAACCTTATTGGGGTTGTGGTTGGCATTGGTTTATGACTCGTTATCGAGTCTCTTTTAGGGCTTGCTTTCATTTCGATTGTTTCCTAGTTAACTTTTGTACTTGTACCACGTTGAGCCTAGCGAACGGCTTTTGGGAAATGAGATGAATTTTGTGTGAGATGTTGGGACTGATTTGAGGATAGAATGAAGCCTTAATGGCTGGAAAAGTAAGAGATTTAGGGGAAGTGCTGCCCGATTTTCTAGGCCGTTTGGTTCCTTTAAGTTGGGTTTGCCTTTTGGTAGAATGAAAGGCTTTTGGGTTGTTTGCGCCTAGGTCTTCATGCTACCTTTTCGTTTCCAAGAAAATCATGTTTTGCACCCTTGCATTAGTAATTATTTGGCGAGGTATACGACTAGTAGTCGAGCCTCACATGTGCATTCTGTTTACTCGATTCTGGAAGTAAAACCTTCAATTGGTTTATTTTGATTATTTTAGGGTTTCTTGGCGATTAAGGCCAATCTGAAGTGAAAACTTTTTGAAGTTGAATCGGTGAGTGTACCACTTCCCTTCATAGTTGTTTAACTTGATTTTGCTCTGCAATTTGTTTATTTGTTCGAGACGAGGGTGTACTTTATCACACTCGTTCTCTAGTCTGATCATATGCCAATTTACTATGCAAAATTTGAATCTGTTATCCATGTCTGCATCTGTTCGGATTTCTATGACCTATGAGCTCAATCCTGTGGCTAAGTTATTCGAGTCGGGCCGGCAAGGGCCTGGACGATTAGATAACGAACCACGGTAGTCTGTTCGGGGATTTTGGGTATTGAGACCCTTGATTCCGGGTATACTCGAGTATTACCATTTCTGTTCGGTTACGGTGAGCGGGCCCGGTAAAGGGGTGTTTGGTGGACGGAATTCGGTGTAAAGAGGGGTCTACGGACGTTTGGTTCTATATACGTTGACGGAGAGTCAACCGGTCTGGATCAAGTACTGCGCTGGAAATTTGGCTCCTGAGAGCCACCCGTATCCTTCTGATTTGAATCATTGGTTCCTTTGCTTTACATCTAGCATGTGTATCTGATTTTGTAAAATGTGAAATGCCATGATTTTTCTGATATATGATTGGTACCTCATTGAGCGCAAGCTCACCCCTTTCCGTTCCTTTTGTTTTCCTTACAGGAAAATAAACTCTTTTGGTTTGGATTTGACAAATGGCTGCCAAATTGAGCTAGATGAACATATCTTTTGTATAGCTCATGTATTAAAACCCTAAGTGTACTTTTGGGGCGTTTTCTCTTTTGATTTGGCAAACCGTGTATATGTATTAACTTTTGAAAGCTTTTGTATGTCATTTTGATTTGTAAACGCTAAAGTTCAGATGTGAATGTTTGTTAGCTATTTCGGTTGGGTTCTGACGGGTCGGTTACTATTCATGGCCGGCTCCGGATTTCATTTTTTTTATTTTGGGTTATTTTACCATTTTGATGTGTTTACGCGAGTTTGTAAGTTCCGGAGTGAAGCAGATAGCTCTAATCTGATCCGTAGTCCTGGCGAGAGCTGGGCAGGCAGTCCGCTAACCCCTTTGGTTCGCCTTAGGGGAAAGTGGGGCTGTCACAAGTGGTATCAGAGCCACTTCGCGTGGTCTCTGCGCGGAGTGAGACTGGGCCAAGTGGTGTTATGGTCTTGATTTCGTGAATATGTCTAAGTGCTCGTTTGAGCGTAAGTTATGAACCGGGCATATTATAAGTGTAAACATTGTTTTCATGAAATTTGAGGAAAATAGATATGTATGTCGGGTAGGAATCTTTAATATGGATGATTTACTCTTGGGACCGGCCGGCTCGAGTTGTGAATTATCTTAGATGGGATTCTTGTGCCCGGATACGGGAGAGATGTGAGCCTAGGTTAAAGGACTTGGGCGAACTAGAAATGTAATTCTATGGAACTTCGCGTGGTCTATTCGGGTATTGTTAAGCATGATCACTCTTGATTAAGATATAAACGGTGTTGTTTTCGTAGATTAAGGATGGAGCCCTAGAGAGAAAGGATTTTCGTTAGTGATTGTTGTACTTGTGACCTAGTGTGTCTATAATACTTTTGGATAACCCCGCTGCTTTCATGGATTTGTATCTAATCGACTGTTATTGTGTGGCTTGCTTGATACAGTTATGTTAAATAGGTATACTTTTGATCTGTACGTACCTTTTGCTACTTGCTTTTGCCTACCTATGTTTAATATTATATTCCCGTTTCGACCCTAGATTTATTAGACCAATGGAAGGCACTCGTAGTGGACGGGGCCGTGGGCGTGGAAATAGGCAACCTACGCCTGAAAGGGGTACTGGGGAAACCTCATCTAGACCAAACCCTGAACCTAGGGTTGACCCCAATGTGCAGATAGCTGCTGCTATGCAGCAAATGACAGACCTGCTAGCACAAGTAGTGCAGCAACAAGCCCAGAACCCAAACCTTAACCCTGGAAACCCCGGAAACCCTGGCCATCATATCGAGAGCGAAGACAGAGCACTCGAACGTTTTCAAAAGTTTGCTCCGCCAAAGTTTGTTGGGGGACCCGACCCGGACGTGGCCGAGAGGTGGCTTGAAAAGATGGTTGACATATTTGCAGCCCTACACTACCCTGACGAACGGCAGGTGACTTTTGCCGTGTTTCAGTTGGAGGGGGCAGCCCGTTCCTGGTGGAACGTAATTCGGCAGAAGTGGGAACGAGAACAGACACCTAGGACTTGGGTGAACTTCATCAGAGAGTTCAATGCGAAGTTTTTCCCTCCTCTAGTTCAGGAGAGGAAGGAAGACGAGTTCATTCGACTCCGCCAAGGAGCTCAAACTGTGGCGGAATATGAGAGCCAATTCACCCGCCTATCCAAATTTGCGCCCGAACTCATCATGACCGAGCAGCGGCGAATAAGGCGCTTTATCCAGGGCTTGAACGTGGAAATTCAAAAAGATCTGGCGGTAGCCCAACTTAATGCCTTTAGTGATGCGGTGGAAAAAGCTCAGCGCGTTGAAACTGCAGGGTTACAAGTTAGAAACTTCCAAGCAAGAAAAAGGGGTTTTCCGGGGAGCAGCTCAGAACAAGCGGATAATAGTAGAATCTCTAAAGTTCGCAAGGGAAACGGGGAAATACGGCAACCAGGGGTGTCGCGCGATGTTCCTCAGGGAGGAACGGTCTCTGCTGCTCGTGGTCCCTGTGGATATTGCGGAGGGCCAAGTCATACGGAAACAAATTGCTGGAAGAAAGAAGGAAAATGCTTGCGCTGTGGAAGCGCTGAACATCGGATTGCTAGCTGTCCAGCTCGCCTGCCCGAGCGGAGAGGGACTCTGCCACCAACCAAGCCCAATTCTCAACCACCCGCCAAGAGCAACCCTGGACAGACGAAAGGAGAAGGGACGGGATCGAAGGCACCAGCTCGAGTATATTCTCTAGAGCAGCATCAGGTCCCTGACTCGTCTGAGGACGTAGAAGGTACGATCCGTTGGGTACCTTAGAGATTTGATAGATTCTGCTGATAAGGAAATTTCGAGGACGAAATTTCTTTAAGGGGGAGAGAGTGTGAGAACCCGTAAATCCCTAATAATTTTCTTAGGGTTTATTTCCTTTAATGGCATGATTTCTGCATTTTCTGGCTTAGAAATATTTTCTTAGTGGATTTTACGAGTAAATATAGTTTTTAGATGATTTTTCTTGTAACGAATAGATTTTGAGAAATTAAGAACGTATATCAGGCGTGGGACCCACTAGTGCGAAAAGTTCGGAAAAATTCGGCCAATTAGGTTAAATTCCGGATACTGTGTAAAATTTATCGGGTGTTAAGAGATAAGTAGAGTGTGTGAAATGATTGATGTGAGAGAGAAAAGAAAGGATAGGATTGCATTAATGGTGTGACAAGTGTCACCATCTTATGGGTTGAAGTTTATGGAACACTATTCACTTTTTTTGACTTTTGACCAAAATTGGTTAAATATCTAAAAATTTCACAAAAAATCCCCATTTTCTCACCTTGGATGGCCGGCCCTCTTACCTCAAGAAGGAAGAGAACTTCATCATTTTGCAAGCTTCCATTTGGTTCAATCTTCCATAAACAAAAGCTTAGACTAGATTTCACTCCATAAAATCCTATCTTCTAGTGCTAGTAAGGGTTGTAGTGAAGTTTGTTTGAAGCTCTAAGGTGGCCAACCTCTCTACACCTCTTGTTCTTAGGTAAGTGATGTTTTACTACTTCCTTATACTTAATGATGGTTATTTTGTGCTTAAGGGTGGCATAAGTGTTGGAATATATGATTTATTTCTTGATTTGAAGAGTTTTGGTGAAGTTTTCCATTTTGTGATGAATTTTCTGGTGTAATATGAAATGAATGTTGTGGCCATCTTTGATGATTGGCAATGGACTATAATGGCTCTAGTAGGTATGTTTGATAAGTATTTGCAATCAATTTTGGATTTGGATGGAAAATGGAAAGTTAGGGTTCATAAAATCCCAATTCTGTCCGATTTTAGATCACTGGGTTAGAGGCCGAATTAGACTTTACTCAAAACATGAAAGTTGTAGGTATTGATGTGTTTGAGGTGCCTGTAAAATTTCAGGGCATTTGGATTAGTGTAGAGTGAGTTATGACGAAATTACTGTAGCTGTTCTGCTTTGGACAGAATGCGAAAACAGCGTTTGTATTTGGCCATTTTGACTGGAATTGGTTTGGATTTTGAAGTTAGTGTCTTCTGATGAAATGTAGCTGAATGTCTTAGCTAACATATGCCTTTGGAATTTCGGCATTTGGACTAGTATGGACTGAGATATACCGATTACAGTTTTCTGCGTTTTGCAAACCTGTTTTGGGAATTCTGGTATAGTATTTCGTATTTTTGACCTAGTTGGGCCAGGAACTGGATTGAGTGACCTTCTACATTGTTGTAGCCCTGTTTCATAGCTTCGAAACGGTGGGTCTTGCACCCCCATCCGATAACCGTAGAGAATTTTACACCATTACCGCATAATAAGGGCAAAACAGTTTTCTATTTGGGGCCAAGACTAAGGCCATTTTCTAATTTCTGGTTTGCTATTATGCTCATTTATGCATATGAAACCTTATTGGGGTTGTGGTTGGCATTGGTTTATGACTCGTTATCGAGTCTCTTTTAGGGCTTGCTTTCATTTCGATTGTTTCCTAGTTAACTTTTGTACTTGTACCACGTTGAGCCTAGCGAACGGCTTTTGGGAAATGAGATGAATTTTGTGTGAGATGTTGGGACTGATTTGAGGATAGAATGAAGCCTTAATGGCTGGAAAAGTAAGAGATTTAGGGGAAGTGCTGCCCGATTTTCTAGGCCGTTTGGTTCCTTTAAGTTGGGTTTGCCTTTTGGTAGAATGAAAGGCTTTTGGGTTGTTTGCGCCTAGGTCTTCATGCTACCTTTTCGTTTCCAAGAAAATCATGTTTTGCACCCTTGCATTAGTAATTATTTGGCGAGGTATACGACTAGTAGTCGAGCCTCACATGTGCATTCTGTTTACTCGATTCTGGAAGTAAAACCTTCAATTGGTTTATTTTGATTATTTTAGGGTTTCTTGGCGATTAAGGCCAATCTGAAGTGAAAACTTTTTGAAGTTGAATCGGTGAGTGTACCACTTCCCTTCATAGTTGTTTAACTTGATTTTGCTCTGCAATTTGTTTATTTGTTCGAGACGAGGGTGTACTTTATCACACTCGTTCTCTAGTCTGATCATATGCCAATTTACTATGCAAAATTTGAATCTGTTATCCATGTCTGCATCTGTTCGGATTTCTATGACCTATGAGCTCAATCCTGTGGCTAAGTTATTCGAGTCGGGCCGGCAAGGGCCTGGACGATTAGATAACGAACCACGGTAGTCTGTTCGGGGATTTTGGGTATTGAGACCCTTGATTCCGGGTATACTCGAGTATTACCATTTCTGTTCGGTTACGGTGAGCGGGCCCGGTAAAGGGGTGTTTGGTGGACGGAATTCGGTGTAAAGAGGGGTCTACGGACGTTTGGTTCTATATACGTTGACGGAGAGTCAACCGGTCTGGATCAAGTACTGCGCTGGAAATTTGGCTCCTGAGAGCCACCCGTATCCTTCTGATTTGAATCATTGGTTCCTTTGCTTTACATCTAGCATGTGTATCTGATTTTGTAAAATGTGAAATGCCATGATTTTTCTGATATATGATTGGTACCTCATTGAGCGCAAGCTCACCCCTTTCCGTTCCTTTTGTTTTCCTTACAGGAAAATAAACTCTTTTGGTTTGGATTTGACAAATGGCTGCCAAATTGAGCTAGATGAACATATCTTTTGTATAGCTCATGTATTAAAACCCTAAGTGTACTTTTGGGGCGTTTTCTCTTTTGATTTGGCAAACCGTGTATATGTATTAACTTTTGAAAGCTTTTGTATGTCATTTTGATTTGTAAACGCTAAAGTTCAGATGTGAATGTTTGTTAGCTATTTCGGTTGGGTTCTGACGGGTCGGTTACTATTCATGGCCGGCTCCGGATTTCATTTTTTTTATTTTGGGTTATTTTACCATTTTGATGTGTTTACGCGAGTTTGTAAGTTCCGGAGTGAAGCAGATAGCTCTAATCTGATCCGTAGTCCTGGCGAGAGCTGGGCAGGCAGTCCGCTAACCCCTTTGGTTCGCCTTAGGGGAAAGTGGGGCTGTCACAAAATGACTTTTCTCATTCAAGAAAATGCAAGTCTTTTTCAACAAAATAAACAACTAAAGACCGACAATGAAAGTCTAGTAAGAGCCGGATGTAATGTTCAAGATGAGCTTGATAGAAAGACAAATATTTGTGAAATACTGAAGGAAAGACATGGTAATTTGAAAAAAAGAATGGACAACTTGGATGAGACTTTGAAAGCAAGAAAGCAGGAGTTTAGCAAAAGGAACATGTTATTTACCCATCCTACTACTTTTCAAAGAACATTTGCACACAACAAAATTGCACATGGTTTCACAACATATACAAGAGGTGGATTGAGATATATCAAACCAGTACATGTTAAGGACTCTTCCATTATGTGTGGTTTTTGTTGTCAAAGAGGGCATTTGAAAGGTAATTGCTATGTGAAAAGAAATCTGAACAAAGGGATGAAGTGCATGTGGTTAGTTAGATACAATGCTAACTATTATGGACCCAAAAATTAAAAAGGGTACCAAACACCTTTTCTTTTCAGGAAAAATGCTCAAACAAGTCCAAATGGTTCATTGATAGCGGTTGCTCAAGGCACATGACCGGTGATCCTTCCTTGTTCATAAAGCTGAAATCAAAATCAAGTGGAAAGGTAACATTTGGTGATGATGTGAAAGCTAAGACAATTGGAATAGGTGATGTTGGTAAGGATGGTGAAACTTTTGTTCATAATGTGCTCTTGGTTGATAACTTAGGTTATAACTTGCTTAGTGTTAGTCAATTGTGTGATAAAGACTTGTATGTGTTGTTTAAAAAGCATGAATGCATTGTACTTGATTCCAAATATAATGTTGTGTTCAAAGGGAAGAGGTTTAATGACATATATATTGTGATTCTTGATAAAGTTGATTCTTCTAACTTAAAATGTCTTAAAGCTTCAAATGAAGATCCTTGGTTATGGTATAGAAGACTTTGTCATTTTAACATGGATTTACTAAAGGAAATTTCGAAAAAGGAGTTGGTTAGAGGCTTGCCAAAAATCAGTTTTGATAAGGACAAAATATGTGATGCATGTCAATTTGGGAAGCAAACAAAAATTTCTTTTAAACCAAAAATGTGTGTATCTACTTCAAAACCTTTGGAACTCTTGCATCTTGATTTATTTGGTCCCACTCAAATCACTAGCTTGGGAGGTAAGAAATATTGTTTTGTAATTGTTGATGATTATTCTAGATACACTTGGGTGATATTTCTTGCTCATAAAGATGATGCCTTCAAAAATTTTACTTCAATGTTTGCTAAAGTGCAAAATCTGCTTGGGTTAAAAATTGTTAGGATTAGAAGTGATAATGGGACGGAATTCAAGTATTGTGGTTTTCCAGAATTTTGTGATCATAATGGTATAACACATGAGTTTTCTATTGCAAGGACTCCACAACAAAATGGTGTTGTAGAAAGGAAAAACAGGACTCTCCAAGAGGCTGCTAGAACTATGTTGAATGAATGTAGGTTGCCTAAATATCTGTGGGCTGAAGCGGTAAACACTGCATGTTATGTGATGAATAGAATACTCTTGAGACCTATTTTAAAGAAAACTCCTTATGAGCTGATTTTTGATAAGAAACCTACCGTTGGTTATTTCAAAGTATTTGGTTGTAAATGTTTTATTTTGAATCTAAAGGAACATCTTGGTAAGTTTGACAAAAAATCTGATGAAGGAATATTTTTGGGGTATTGTGAGAATAAAAGAGGATATAGAGTTTTTAATAGAAGGACACTTGTGATTGAAAAAGCTATACATATAACATTTGATGAAGCCAATGATGATAATTCCAAAAGTTTGTGTGAGGATGATGATGTAGGTGTTCGAGAAGGAATGGAAAAGCTATCAATTGGAAATGAAGGAAGTTCTAAACCAGCAGCAACTGAAATGGAAAATGAAGTTCATAATGATCAAGAAGAGGAAGATGAAGACAAAAATGATGATCCACTCAAAGATCTTCCCAAGGCTTGGAAATTCAGCCAAAATCATCCAAAAGAGCTTATAATTGGTGATCCATCCGAGAAGGTAAACACTCGTTCCTCATCTAGAAAATTGATTGATAATTTTGCTTTAGTTTCTCTTTTTGAACCTAAAAATATCAATGATGCTTTAAGGGATGAAAACTGGATTTTGCCTATGCAAGAGGAACTTAATCAATTTGAGAGAAATGAAGTTTGGACACTTGTTGATAGACCTCAAAATCAACCTATCATTGGCACAAAGTGAATTTTTAGAAATAAGTTGGATGATAAAGGTGTTGTTGTAAGAAATAAAGCCAGATTAGTTGCTAAAGGATATGCACAAGAAGAAGGAATTGATTTTGATGAAACATTTGCTCCCGTAGCAAGATTAGAATCTATTAGAATGCTTCTTGCTTTTGCTTGCTTCAAAGGTTTCAAATTGTTTCAAATGGATGTTAAAAGTGCCTTTTTAAATGGTTTTATTGATCAAGAAGTGTATGTGGATCAACCCCCCGGTTTTGAAAATACAAAATTTCCAAGTCATGTGTTTAAACTTTCTAAAGCTTTATATGGTTTAAAACAGGCTCCAAGAGCTTGGTATGAAAGATTAAGTGGGTTCTTGATTGAAAAAGGTTTCAAAAGAGGTGTTGTGGACACCATACTTTTTACTAAGCAAGTGTTGAATGACCTTCTCATTGTGCAAATATATGTAGATGATATTATTTTTGGTGCTACTAATGAGTATCTATGCAAGGATTTTTCCACTACTATGCAAAATGAATTTGAAATGAGTATGATGGGAGAATTAAATTTCTTCCTTGGACTTCAAATACATCAAGCTCTTGAGGGAATTTTTATAAATCAAGCAAAATATACCAAGGAACTGCTGAAAAGGTTTGGCATGGAGGACTCAAAACAAGTTGGAACTCCAATGTGCACTTCTACAAAGCTTGACAAAGATGAAGAAGGTAATCATGTGGATGAAAAGCATTATAGAGGTATGATCGGAAGCCTACTCTATTTAACCGCAAGTAGACCTGATATTATGTTTGCTGTTTGCTTGTGTGCTAGATTTCAATCTTGTCCAAAAGAATCACATTTGAATGCTGTAAAAAGAATTTTTAGGTATTTGAAAGGTACATTAGACTATGGTCTTTGGTATGCTAGATCTAATGAGTTTGCACTATATGGTTATTCAGATGCTGATTTTGGAGGTTGTCGTGTGGATAGAAAGAGTACTAGTGGAACTTGTCATTTTCTTGGAAATTGTTTAGTCTCTTGGTTTAGCAAGAAACAAAATGCAATCTCATTGTCTACAACCGAAGCGGAATATATTGCCGCTAGTGCATGTTGTGCTCAACTTTTATGGATGAAGCATACCCTGAATGACTATGGATTGTTGTATGACTGCATGCCTGTATTCTGTGATAATACTAGTGCTATAAATTTGATCAAAAATCCTATTCATCATTCTAGGACAAAGCACATAGATATAAAGCATCACTTTATTCGTGATCTTGTTCAAAAAGGTGAAATATGTGTAAATTATGTTTGCTCTAAAGATCAATTTGCTGATATTTTTACAAAAGCTTTGCCATTAGATCAATTCATTCATCTAAGATCAAAATTAGGAATGTTCGGAAAATCATCATAAATTTTTCATTGCCTTCGGACGTCCGAAAGAGGATGAACGGACGTCCGATGATGTTCTTCAGCCATTTTCCAGATTGCGCCTGTTCGGACGCAGCTGTCGGATGCACAACTTCGTTCGGGCGTCCGACAGTGCAACGGCTCATATTTTAAAAACAACTTTCTTCCTCATTTGCTTCAGACTTTTCCTATTCTATTTCCTCTCGGACGAAAACCCTCTCATCTCTCACTCTCAAATTCACATCATTCTGAGACCCTCATTTCAAAATTGACTCAACCAAAACAGTTCCTGATCAATTGCGAGTCATTTTTCCTGATCATTTCACAGAATCATCTATCATTTCACAAATTCCCAAATTTTCCTCTAAACCCTACCTTCTTATAACCGCTCTGACAAATCTTGTTCAAGGCCTTTTTGTCCAAAAATTTCTGTGCGATTCACTTCCTTACTACTGTGTGCATCATTTGCATCCTGCATTCCATACATTTCACACAATGGTGAATCTTAGAGGAGGAAAAGTCACTGCCGCCACTCAGGGATGAGGATGAGGATCTTCCTATTGTCAAACGGACATCCAAACGCTTCAAAAGGGGAGCTATCAAGGGTCAAATGTCATGGCCTACACCACAACCCTCATCTCAGCCTGAATCTGGTCAGGGAACATCTTCTCAACCGCCTCCAAAATCAGCCACTCTCCCTACTTTCTTTGATGATGCGGCGAAAGAAAAATACTCTTGGATATCCCAGAAGGGTATCATTTCTCAACGAACTGTAAACCCCTCTGAATTTCGGTCCATAGGTTTAGATTCCATTCTGAGTCTATTTGCTTTTCAAAAATGGTCTCATCTGATCTCTATGCCCAATGTCTACTATCCTGAAATGCTGCATCAATTTTTTGCAAATCTTAGGAAAGGCACGGATGAAACTGAGATCATGTCCAGGGTAAATGGGGTAGACTACTCTTTGATTCTGATACTGTGAATTCAATTTTAAATACTACCATTGAACGTTTATGCAAAGATAAAGTTGCTAATTTCTTTTCATATGAAGAGCTCCCTACTACTGCTAATCATTTTGATGGGACAAAAATGTTAACCTATTTCAAAAGAAGTTTTTCCTCACCCACTGATGCTAAACTAAATGATCTTGCTCCGGTGAATCTTATTGCCTTTTCAATCATTTCAAACCTACTTGTACCCACTGATGGACACAGAACTGATGCAAATAAAATGGAGTTGTATCTGTTTTATTGTTTTCGAGAAAAAATTTGCATTGATTTTGGGTTTGTCATGTGCAAGTTTTTACTTCGTTACACCACTGATTCTCGCAGAAAATTGTCTTATGGCAAGTTTCTTCAAAAGATTTTTGAGTTTTACAAAGTTCCAACTCTAGGTGTTTGTCCAAAAGAAGCATCTTCTTATGTCTTTACCAAGGCATATTTTGAAAGGAAAAATCTTGTTTATAAGGATAATTTGTGGGCATATAAGGGGGCACAATCTAGTGAACAGAGGTCTAAGACTGTACATGATCCTTCTCCCATTTCACTCACTCCTATTCACCCTAGGAGGTCTGCCACTAAAGCATCTTCATCTTCAAGTAATGAAGTAATTGAGCTTCTTCATGAACTCAAACAGCATGTTCTTCTTCTAGAACATGGCCTAATGCTCACCATGTCTTCTGAGCAACAAACTGCCTTTCTTGACAAAAAGAATCTTCTTTTTCCCCCACCTGTGGTTGAAGAAGTCTCACATGACAAAGAACCTCGAACCACTGATCCAGGTTCATCTGTTCCAGATCCGAATCCATCAACTCCTGTGACTCCTCATGGCCCTTCCACATCAGACAAAGGCAAGGCACCAGTTGTAGAAGCTGCTGAAGATGATGAAGAAACTGAAGAGGAGGATCTCGACCAATATCAGCTTTCTCGGAGGACACCTGGATCCACTTAGATCATCATTTAGGACATTTGCATTTTGTTTGTCTCTTTTAGGTGTTTGTGGAATTCAACAATGAATATGTTATGTAATGGATATTCTAAGTTTCTTTTGGTGTGTTTTGATGGATGTTCTAAGTACTGTGGTGTAATATAATAGATATTCTTGTTTATGTTTAAGTCCTGTGATGTTTAAGTACTGGTGGTCTAAGTATCTTGATGGAAGTTATTGGTGATGTTTAAGTACTGGTGATGTTTGTCTATTCTGTTTGTGTGAATGGAATGAATTGTTTTTGGTTTGCATTTGTGGATAAGATGTATTTGTGTATAAGATGGATGTTTTTGGTTTGCCCTTTTGTGATGACAAAAAGGGGGAGAGATCTGATTGATGATTGATATGTTGGATTTGATGATGTTGGATATGTTGAATTTTGGATTTTGATGATGGATTGAATTGGTAATATGTTGGTTGTGAGTTGCTTAATTGTCATGTTTTTGGAACTCGGTTGGGCAGCCTAGTGAGGGGGAGGTTTTCAATTTTTTTATGATTCACTAAGAAAGGGGGAGTTCTAGTCTATTTAGAAAGGGGGAGTTTTCATTGCAATCAATCAAAATTCATTTCAAACTTTTGTTTTGTCATCATCAAAAAGGGGGAGAATGTTATTCTTGGTTTTGATGATCACAAAAGTTTGTTTATACAGACCAAGAAAGTGAACACTTTGATCAGGTCTGTTGGAACAAAGAAAGCATATGTTCGTTTATCTCCTGACTACGTTGCTTTGGATGTGGCAAACAAGATTGGAATAATATGAATGAATTTAGTCATTGTTTTGTTTCGATCAAAGATATTGTCTTTTAAGTATGTCTAGTTTGTCATTCTTGGTACTTTGAAATATTTGTCTAACCTTCTTCAAATACAAGTGTTTTTGTCTATCCAAGAATCAGGTTCAAATATGTCATGAAATGCAAAACAACCAAAATGAAAAGCAAAAACAGGACAATCAGGTCGGACGGCCGAAAGGAAACTGTCGGACGTCCGAAAAGATAAAGAACATCAGGAAGGAAGCACCGTCGGACGCTCACATGGAAGCATCGGACGTCCGGAAGGATCGGACGCTTGCCATCGGACGCTCATCAACCGCATCGGACGTCCAAAAAATTCCAAGATAACTTGCTAGCTCTCGGCCCAAGGTCGGACGCTGTGCTGTCGGACGTCCGACAGCCCCAATGGCTAGTTGACTCTTCAGCTGCCTTCTATCCGTTGGAAGCATTGATGAAGCCCATTTCTGGATCCCTTTAAAATCAAACTGGTCTGAACCAAGAAGGGACTTTTGCACACTTTGTTTACAAGTTCTCAAGGGATATTTTAGCTAGAAAATAGTCTCCAAAGCAAGATTTGTTTTAAAGTGGTGTGAATTTCTGGAGAGCTTTTCTCTTGTGGTTGAAAGTTTCTTTAGTGTAGCTTTGTTGAGGGTTATCTGAGTGATTGTAAAACTTCTTAGCTTGACTAAGTGAGGCTTAGGGCAAGGAGGAAGTGCTCCCTCCATTGTACATCTAGTTGATCATCTTTCATCAAAGAGAAGTTGCTCAACCTTGTGATTGGTCTTCAAGTTTGAGGAAAGCTTGGTAGACAATTGGTTTGATTTCCTATTTTACTTTTTGTTTAATAAAATTCTCATTGCTTATCTATACTTGTTTTTCTGATCAATATTGCTATTGTCTTCTAATCTACTTGGTTGATCATTACTAGAAAAGAAGATAAATTTTTATTAAAGAAAAAGTGCATAAATTTGGTTAAGATTTTAATCAACCCAATTCACCCCCCTCTTGGTTGTCTTTGGGACTTACAGGAAGGTGTGGAGGTAAAGTGGAGTCTACGGTTGGTTACCTTTGAACATTGACGGAGGGTCAATGACGTCCGATCAAGAAATGCAAACGAGGAAAGGGCTCTTGAGAGCCATCTGTATCCTTTTATCACCATATTTGAAGTGTGCCTTTGCTTATTTTTACTAAATTGAATGAAAGTTTGATGCTTATATGCACTTGGGTGCGTAAGTGATAGTATCTCACTGGGCAATTAGCTCACACCGTTCTTTTGTTTTCCTTACAGGAATATGACTCTTTCTGGAATGAATCTTGATCGATGGTTGCCGAATGAACTAGATGTACATTTCTTTTGTATTGTATATGAAGGGAAACCCTAAATGTATCTTTAGGGCCGATTTCACTTTCAATTTGGCAAACCGTGTATATATTCACTTTTGAAAACTTTTGTATGCTACTTTGGGTTGTAATTGCTCAAATTTCATATGTGAATGTTTACTTGATAGTTGGTTGGGTTCTGACGGGTCGGTTACTATTCATGGCCGACTCCGAATTTCATTTTTTTATTTTTTTTATTTTGGGTTATTTTGCCCTTTTGCCTTGTTTACGCGCGTTATAAGTTCCGGAACAAAATAGATCGCTCTAAACTGCACCGTTAGTCCTGGCGAGAGCTGGGCAGGCAGTCTGCTAACCTCTTTGGTTCGCCTTAGGGGAAGGTGGGGCTGTCACAGGTGGTATCAGAGCCACTTCGCGTGGTCTCTGCGCGGAGTGAGCTTGGGCCAAGTGGTGTTATGGTCCTGATTTCATGGATATGTCTAAGTGCTCGTTTGAGTGTAAGTTATGAACGGGGCATGTTATAAGTGTAAAAATCTTTATTATGGAACTTGATGACGACAGATAAGTATGTCGGGTAGGAATCTTTAGTATGGATGATTTACGCTTGGGACCGGCCGGCTCGAGTTGTGAATTATCTTAAATGGGATTCTTGCGCCCGGATACGAAAGAGATGAGAGTCTTGGTTAGAAAGAATTGGGCGAACTAGAAATTGCAATTCTATGGATGAATTTGTATGTACCTGACTGACTATTCTGTATACATGTTGATCCTGTTATGTGTTCTCTGTATATGTGTTATGTGTTTAAATGCTCGACGAGGGAGTTGAGTAGTTAATTGTTCTTGTTTACTTGTTCTTGTTTAATGCTGCGAAAAGGAGGGGTTAGGTGCCCTTTAACAGTATATTTATTTTGTGACCTAGATCGACTTAGATTGTATAGAAGGCACACGTAGTGGACGGGGGCGTGGGCGCTGGAATAGGCAAACTACGCCAGACCGGGGTGCTGGGAAAACCTCCTCTGGACCCCATCTTGAACCGAGAGTTGATCCCAATGTACAGATAGCTGCCGCTATGCAACAAATGACAAACTTGCTGGCACAAGTGGTGTAGCAACAAGGCCAGAATCCAAATCCTAATCCAGGAAACCCTGGCAATCATGTTGAGAGCGAAGACAGAGCTCTTGAACGATTTCAAAAGTTTGCTCCACCCAAGTTCATTGGGGGACCCGATCCGGATGTTGCCGAAAGGTGGCTCGAAAAGATGGTCGATATTTTTGCCGCCCTGCACTATACCGATGAACAGCATGTGACTTTTGCCGTTTTTCAGCTGGAAGAGGCGGCCCGCTCCTGGTGGAATGTCATTCGGCAAAAATGGGAGTGGGAACAAACGCCCAGGACTTGGGTAAATTTTATGAGGGAGTTTAACGCGAAATTCTTCCCTCCTCTGGTTCAGGAGAGGAAGGAAGATGAGTTCATCCGATTCCGCCAAGGAGTTCAATCGGTGGCGGAATACGAGAGCCAGTTCACTCGCCTGTCCAAATTTGCGTCTGAGTTGATTGTGACGGAGCAACGGCGAATTAGGCGTTTTATCCAGGGCCTAAACGTGGAGATTCAGAAGGACCTCGCAGTGGCTCAAATTAATGCTTTTAGCGAGGCTGTTGAGAAGGCCCAACGAGTAGAGAGTGCCAGATTGCAAGTAAGAAATTTCCAGGCGAAAAAGCGAGGATTTTCTGGAATTAGTTCGGGGCAGGGGGATGAGAGTACCCCTTCCAAGTTTGGGCGAGGAATTGGAGAAGAAAGGGTACCGGGAGTGTCACGAGAGAGCCCGTCGCGAGGCGGCCAAGTGGGGAGAGGCTAGAGAGGAGGCTCGGCTTCTGCAACACACGGACCTTGCGGGTATTGCGGAAAGCCAAACCACTCGGAGGACAATTGCTGGAAGAAGGAGGGAAAATGTTTGCGCTGTGGAAGTGCAAACCATCAGCTCACTACTTGTCCAGTCCTATCACGAGATGGAAAGGGGAATCAGCAAGCGACAAAGACTAACTCCGAATCGGCCAAGGAGGAAGGGACTAAATCTAAGGTGGCAGCTCGAGTGTATTCAATGGAGCCACAATAGGTCCCCGATTCTCCTGAGATTGAGGAATGTACGATTGCGGTATTTCTGCGGAAATATTAGTAGATCCCGGTGTTACTCATCCATTTGTCAATCCCAATTTTGATGGACGAAATAGATACCACGCCTGCCTATCTACCTTACGACCTGAAAGTAGTATTCCTATGGGGAATCATCGTTTGAGCATTGGTATGGTTTGTAAGGATCGCAGAGTTTGGGTAGGAGAGAGAATAGTATTCACGCAGAAAAAAAAAGTGGAAAAAAATCATGGGATAGAAGAGGCTACCTGGGAGGTGAAAAAGGAATACCCTGAACTGGTTGTGAACCAAGGTGAGAAATTTCGAGGACGAAATTCTTTTAAGGGGGAGAGAGTGTGAGAACCCGTAATTTTCATTTTCTAGATTTCTCGTATTTTTATGGCTTGTTTTCTGCATTTTCGTGATTAGAAAAATTTCTAGATAATTTTAAGGAGCAGATATAATTTTTAGATGCTTTTTCTAGTATCGAATGGATTTTGAGAAATTAAGAGCGTATACCGGACGTGGGACCCACTAGTGCGAAAAGTTCTGAAAAATTCGACCAACTAGGTTAAGTTTTAGATACTGGAGTTAATTTATCGGGTGTTAAGAGATAAGTAGAGGTTGCAATTTGGATTGATATGAGAGAGACAAGTTAGGTAGGTATTTAATAAAAGGTGACAAGTGTCACTTGGCTATTGGTTGAACCATTTGACTACTATTGCATGTCTTACCAATTGACTTAAATATCTTAAAAATTCACAAAAAATCCCTCATTCTTCTCTTCCTCTTGGCCGAATCTCTTAAGCAAGGAAAGAAAGAAAACTCTTCAAGATTTTGGCTTCCATCTTGCTTCAATCAACTTACGCAACCATCCAACCTTGATTTTGCTCCATAAAACCACTTAAGGAAGTGTTGGTGAGTTGTTGTGTGGAATTATTTGGAAAGCTAAGGTGACCAATAGCTCTCTCTCTCTTGTTTTAAGGTAAGTTGTGAAGAACCACCCTCCTCCTTTAATTGATGCTTAAATCATGCTTACTGGTAGTAGAAGATGCAAGTTTATGGATTAATTCTTGATTTGTGGTTGAAATGATCAAGTTTTATTATTTTTGGGGATTTTTCTGTTTTAATATAAGCATGATTGTGTGGCTATCTATGATGATTGGAAATGGTCTATAATGACTTAAGGAGGTGGGAAAAGTGATTAATTGCAACCAATTTCTGGTTTGGAAGAAATTTCAGAAAACTAGGGTTCTTGAGGGAGCATTCTGTCCGAAATTTTAGGTCCTAGATAGAGGCCGAATTGGCCTTGGCTTAAAACATAAAAGTTGTAGGAAATGACATTTTAGAGGTGCCTACAAAATTTCAGGTCAATCGGAGTAGTGTAGAAGGAGATAAGTCGAAATTACTATTGCTGTTCTGGTTTTACTCGAAATTGAGAAGTGCGTCTGTAATGGGTTGTTTTGGCTGGAATTGCTTCCGAATTGGTTGTTGAGGTCTTCTGATGAAATGTAACCCTGTTCCTTAGCTTTCAGCTGGTTTTGGAATTTCTGGATTTTGACTTGGAGAGTCTGAGTTATGATGTTTCCGCTAGAATGCGTTTTGGTGAATCTGTTTTACGTTTTTGATGTAGTATCTTGCATTTTTGACCTGTTTATACTCAAAACTAGGTTGAGTGACCTTCTGTGATGTTGTAGCCCTGTCTTTTAGCTTCGTGATGGTGGGTCTTGCACCCTCATCCGATAATCGTAGTGAAATTGGTGCCATTACCGCAAAACGAGGACAAAAACTGTTTTTTCAAGGCCAAAGCTAATTGCATTTCCGAATTTTCTGGTTTCCTTTAATATTTGTGTATGCTTAGGGAGCCCTATTTTGGTAGTATATAGAATTGGTTTTTGACTTGTAATCGAGTCTTATTGTGTTCATTTGAATAGTTAGGGCTTGACTTTCATATTCGGTTATTTCCTAGCTAAATTTTGTACTTGAATGCCATTAAGCCTAGTGAACGGCTTTTGGGAATGAGATTATTTTTGTACAAGATGTTGGGACTGATTTGAGGAAATAATGAAGCCATGATGGCTGGAAAATAGGTAAACACAAGGGATATGCTGCCGAAATTTTACTTGAAGGCTAGTTGGATTTACTTGTGTTTTGAGCGAAGGGCTTTTGGGTTGTTTGAGCCTAAGTCTTCATGTTACCTTTTCGTTACCAAAAATCATGTTTTGCACCCTTGCTTTAGTAAATTTGGCGAGGCATACGACTGGTAGTCGAGCCTCACATGTGCATTCTGTATACTCAATTTTGAAAGTGGAACCTTCAATTGTTTTCCTTGGATTATTTTAGGGTTTATTGGTGATTAAAGCTCTCTTTTGGGAGGTATCTGCACTGACCCTGGTGAGTGTACTACTCACTTGTGTGTTATGATATGGCTTTGATATTTGAACTTGAGATGTTGAATGTTAATTGATTGAGTGAGAGTGTACTTTATCACTCTCACTTATTGTTTCGCATGTTATTGAAAAGTTATTGGAATGTTATATGAAATGTTATATGAATGAAATGAAATACTTGACTTAGTGTCATTTGGACGAGTCTCCAACGACTACAAATGTTATCAATGAGCTCAATCCCATTGGTAGTTGATTGAATCGAGCCGGCGAGGGCTTGGTCGTGCCAATTAATGAACCTTGGGTAAAGTTATATGGAATCTTGTAGTATGCGAGACTCTCTATTCCGGTATACTCGAGTAATACCAAAGTGCAAGTGTTTGGAGTTCGGGCCCGGTAGGGGAATGTTAGGTGGAAGGAGTGGAGGTAAAGTGGAGTCTACGGTTGGTTACCTTTGAACATTGACGGAGGGTCAATGACGTCCGATCAAGAAATGTAAACGAGGAAAGGGCTCTTGAGAGCCATCTGTATCCTTTTATCACCATATTTGAAGTGTGCCTTTGCTTATTTTTACTAAATTGAATGAAAGCTTGATGCTTATATGCACTTGGGTGCGTAAGTAATAGTATCTCACTGGGCAATTAGCTCACACCGTTCTTTTGTTTTCCTTACAGGAATATGACTCTTTCTAGAATGAATCTTGATAGATGGTTGCCGAATGAACTAGATGTACATTTCTTTTGTATTGTATATGAAGGGAAACCCTAAATGTATCTTTAGGGCCGATTTCACTTTCAATTTGGCAAACCGTGTATATATTCACTTTTGAAAACTTTTGTATGCTACTTTGGGTTGTAATTGCTCAAATTTCATATGTGAATGTTTACTTGATAGTTGGTTGGGTTCTGACGGGTCGGTTACTATTCATGGCCGACTCCGAATTTCATTTTTTTATTTTTTTTATTTTGGGTTATTTTGCCCTTTTGCCATGTTTACGCGCGTTATAAGTTCCGGAACAAAATAGATCGCTCTAAACTGCACCGTTAGTCCTGGCGAGAGCTGGGCAGGCAGTCTGCTAACCTCTTTGGTTCGCCTTAGGGGAAGGTGGGGCTGTCACATATGCTAGTGTGTGTTTTAGTACAGGTAAGTATAGGATTTGATTTAGTTTATATAAGTTAAGTGAATTTAGAAGTTGGAAAACCCTAAGTTAGTGAAACCTTTAGTGTTATGATATATTAGAAATTTAAGTTGGGTTTGAAACCCTAATTTTGCCCTTGACAAAAAGGTTGTTATTTAGTTGCTTTTATGTGGGATAAAGTTTGTTTAAGTATATGTGATTAAGATAGGAAGGTGATTAGTGAAGTAATTAAGTGTGGTTAAGTGTTTTAGATTAGATTAAGTTATGACCTGTGGAGTTAATTGAAAGAGTTCCAAATGTTAGAGGGCAAGAGTTGATCAAAAGCTAAGTTGAAGGTGGAAGGGCTTGAGAGCAAATTGAGAGCTTTTATGTGATTGGTGGAGAGAGAAATATCTTCTCTTGTCTTTGACTAGTTTATATATTCTCTTAGACTTGTAAGATTATCATAAGAAAACAAAACAAAATAAGAAAGAAAAGAGAGAGAGAGAATGCCGACCAAGAGGAAAGAAAAGAGAAAAACTAAGGGAAAATTTGCAAAGTTCAACCAAATTTCTGCTATAGATCTTCATCTTGAAGCATAAAGAATCCATCTTGGAGTTGGGTTGAGTTACAACCTTCATCTTGAGGTAAGAAAGCTTTTATACAAAGTTAAAAGTGGTTGATGATACTTGAAATGGTGGAAATGATGATGATAGCTGTGAGTTATGATTGATTACGGTTTCACTTGTGTTTATCACTTGTTTTTATGGAGTAATTTGGTTAAATTTGGGCCTTGATGATTCGGCCATAGGAGCCTAATTAGGGTTTCATGCTAAACAAGTTAATTAGCTCTAATTTTGTGCTATGAAGATTGTAGTGGTTGTGTTTGATGATTTGTTTGGTGAGTGAGTGGTAAAAACTGATTTGGGTTAAGAAACCCTAGGCTTCCTTAGGTTGGTTTAGCTTGGCTAAGGTTTAGTTAATAGGGTTTGGTTAGTAAGTTGTTAGATTAAGTTTAGTGATGCAAATAAAGTTAGGTTAGGGACTATGGTTAGTTTTGGGCAAGTTGTAGTGTCTTAGAAGGAAGGTTTCGGACCTTTGGTAGGTCATTTTGAAGCTGGTATATATGTGTTTATTTGGTATGAAAGTAGTTAGAAAACTTGCATGAGAACCATGAAAACGAACCATGCGATTGCGTTGCGCGGAACCGTTCAAAACCCCTAACAGGGCAGCCCAGAACCTGAACTTAAGTTCCATTTTTCTTGATGCTGCGTGCTGATTGAGAAGTTTCTCAAAACATGAAAGATGTAGCCTATTAAGTCCTAAATACTCCTGTAAAATTTGAGGTCAAACGGATGAGTGTAGCCCGAGTTATAGTCAAAAAACTCGTACCTGTTTTGTACCCTGGATTGTGTTACGTTTTGACTTTTGCTTCTGACCATGTTTTTTTCCGTTTTGATAGCGTACGGTCTGGGTGTTGACTTCTTCATAAGAAATGTAGATCTTGGTCTTAGCTTCGAAACGGTATAAAGTTTGTCCAAATCCGAGTCCCGTAGCTTCAGTTATGATCAAAACAAGCTCGGTTGTCAGAACTGCCTTCGAATTTGGACAGTTCTGATAGGAACTTTGAACCCTTTTTTCTCCATGCTCTGTATTGATTCAGGTTTTGGCCAAAACATAAAAGTTTTAGCCTTATGACATAACTTTCTAATGCCTTTGGAATTTCTTGATTTGGATTTGTGAGCTGGGAATTATGGTCCAGTAAACAGACCCTGTCTGTCATTCAAAATGCAAACTTCTGGTACTGTTCTCCATGATTTCGACCTGCTTTGATTCAGATTTGGGTCGCGGTGTCTAAATAAAAGTCGTAGCCCTTCCTCGTAGCTTTGAAATGGTGTCTCACCCACCTTGATCCTGCATTCCTGGTCTAACTTTTGATCAAAACGGTTTGAGATGGCAGATTTGGCCGTTTCCGTTTGTCGTTCCGCGCGCGCGCGTGTGTCCATTTTGTCGTTTCTGCACTTGCATGTGCCGATTTTGCCGTTTTGCTTGTTTTGGGCATGTTAGTGGCCGTTTGTGATATAATGTAATACAATCTTCTATTTCAGACCGTGGTGAGCTAGGCGGAGCTGGTGGGGCCTACTACTAGCTACTCTACGTGACATAAATTGAACACCTTTTGATATATTTGTTTTGAAGTAAGTATTTAGGACAATCATATGCGTTAGTTGCTTATGTGTTTTGATATGTATGAAAAGGGTATGATAGGCGAGGGTGTACTTTATCGCACTCGACCTAAACCCTAATTTGCACACGTATTTGTACATGGCATGTGTATATGAATCATTTTGGAACAAAAACCCTCGAGCTTGTAGTTTGGGGTGACTTTTGGGTAATTTTGTGAAGTTTGTGAGTTTGGGGTCGATCTCAAGACCTTGATGGACTATTCGAGCCGGTTAGGGCTTGGTCGAAGTCAGTCCAGCCTAGTCTGAGGTCACCAAGTTTGTGAATCCGGTTCACCGAGCATGTGAACCAAGTTTATGAACCGAGCTTGTGAACCAAGCTGAATTTCGTTCGCTCGAGCAAGTATGTGAGGTGATTGGCCAGTGAGGGTGATAAGGTGTTAGGTGGGAGTACAAGTGGAGTTCTATGGACCTTGTTTATGGTCGACGGAGTGTCGGCAGGAGGTCACGCATGGCAAACGACTTGGCTTTGAAGCCAACCTGTATCCTTCCTCTGTATTGTTACTTTTGCACTTGACTTGACACTTTTGTGAAATAGTCGTATATCTAAATGTGAAATTTATGATTTTACCCTTGTTTACTTACTAAGCATATAGCTTACCCCGTTTCCTTTGCTTTCCTTAGCAGGGGACGACACGGGGAATGCCTGAGCACATTCACTAGTATAGTTAGGTCTGCTTATAATAGTTGGACAATTAAGATGTATGTTTTTGTTTTGGTGGTTTGTATAAGGACCCTCCTTAGGGTCTACTTCCTACTAGTTGTTATCACACTGTAGTATAGTGGTTTGACCAGATACTTTTGAAGATGTAAATAGAACTTTTGGCGGTTGTATATATTATAAATAGTACTCTTTGGTTTATTATAGTTTTATTGGCTTTGTGTTTCGAGTCCTGGCACGAGCTAGGCAGGCGTCCCGCTGATACCCTAGGGTTCGCCCTTGGGAGAAGCGGGGGGCGTCACAGGTGGTATCAGAGCGCCTAGGTTAGAGGACTTGGGCAAGTGGGACATACGTGATAGGCATTAGGCATATTTGATTCTTTTAAGATGAATGATATATTTTAAGCTGAAATGGCGGTTAACTAACGAATTAATGTTTGTAGGTATGGATCTGGGCAGTTCTAGTGGTGTTGGACCTAGCGGTGTGGGACCGGGGCCAAGACCTCTGAGTGCGAGGGGCCCGAAGGACCGGGTGTTGCGTAAGCGGGTGATCCGCTATCGGAGGAGGCTTGGAGAGCCCTATATTTTATATTCCCCCTTTGGTCAGGTGCCGCGCCGACCCTGTGGGTGTTGGTATACATATGGCTATCCCGACGAGGTCGTCTTAGTGGTGGATGACGAGCGTCATCACCTAGGCCGGACGGTCGACACTTTGAGGGCACAGCTGGATGAGGCTAGAGAGTTTAGCCACGGGCAGGTGTTGCGCATCAGGGACTTGGAGCGGGACCTCCGAGACACACACCAGCACCTCTTCGCTATGAAGAGGCAGTTTAGGAAGAGGGTCCGGAGTATTACGTTTGACTGTGGGGTCTTACTAGATATGGCCACGGAGGTAACACCACGAGCCACTGGCCCAGAGCGGATAGGCGAGGTAGATACCCTAGGCTCCGTTGGGAATTGGGGTCCTAGGAGAGGCGCGTGGGGCCGTTATTTGGATTCTCTTTTGCCCATCTGACATGTTTTTGTTCTAACCAGCATAGCTGGTTCTTTGGTTATCTGCTGGCTAATTGGATTTTTGGAGCTCGGATGCTCATGTATTTAAAGGGTTTTGTACCGACCGGATGTCGGCTAAATTGTATAGCTTTTGGTGTGGGTTGTAAATACCTGTGTATATTTGAGTATTATCGTTTGCACTTATCCTTTGAGTGCTTTTCGTGCATTTGTTTTGTGTTTTTATTTGGTTTCTAGTTTGAATATTAAGCACACGTTATGTTTGGATTTATAGACTCTTACACCTAAATGGACTCCGATACTCAAGGTAGAGGTAGAGGGCGAGGATGAAGCCCTGAAAGGGAACACGAACATGAGCCAGAGAACGTATGGTTGACCTGAAATGGATGGCTGACCTGTTAGAACGTATGGTTGACCAACAGGGTCAGGGCCATGAGAATACCACAAGAAACCCTGAAAATAATCCAGGTAATCACGAAGGTGAGGACCGTGCCTTGGAACGATTCCAAAAATTTGCACCTCCAAAGTTTATAGGTGGGGCCGACCCTGACTTAGCGGAGGGTTGGCTAGACCGTATGTTAGATATATTTGCCGCACTTAGGTACTCGGAGAAGCGGCAGATATCTTTTGCCGTTTTTCAGTTTGATGGGGCCGCCCGAGCCTGGTGGAATGTGATTAGAGCTAAGTGGGAGCGGGAACAGACCCCCTGGACATGGATTAATTTTACGCGAGAATTTAATGAAAAATATTTACCTCCCATCGTACAAGAGAAACGGGAAGATGAATTTCTCCGCCTGCGTCAAGGGACATTTAGTGTAGCGGAATACGAGACCCAGTTTACAAAGCTCTCCCGTTTTGCTCCGGAGTTGGTGCTAACGAAGCGAAAGCGAATCCGCCACTTCGTTCAAGGTTCAAATGTGGAAATCCAGGAGGCACTAGCAGCTGCTCAATTGGACACGTTTAGCCAGGCGCTAGAAAAAGCACAGCGGATTGAGACAGCTAGGGGACCGTTAAAAGCCTTTCATGATCGGAAAAGAAGACAACCCGACTCGAGTAACTTGGTAACCGGACAGAGTTCGCAAAGTGAGCCACCTTTTAAGAGGGGTCGAGGAACAGATGGTCCCCGACCCGCAGGAACCCTAAACCAGGGTAATTTTGAGTGAGGTCGAGTAGAGCCCCAGAGAAGTGCCCAGCGTGGAGGGTCAAGTGCGGGCGTTAAGCCAATCTGTGGTTTCTGCGGAGCCCATCACACCGACGAAAACTGTTGGAAGAACAATTCGATCCGAAGATGCTATAAATGTGGTAGTGCAGAACATCTGATTGCCCAATGCCCTAAGATGCAAAAAGAGAGACCTAAGCCACCGACTGAAGGGACCGCAGCTAAGCCGTCGAGTGTAGGGGAAAATCGATCCAGAGGACCAGTTAGAGTATATGCAATGGGTCAACAAGAGGCATTAGACCCTTCGGTGGGCATTGAAGGTACGCCCTTTCTTATCGGCGCGCCACAAGTGTTTAATAGACCCTGGCGACGCGTAGTCTTGTAACCCTGCATTTATGGTTCAGGAACAAAGGTATCAATTTCGAGGACGAAATTATTCTAAGTGGGGGAGGTTGTGAGGCCCCAGTCAGTTCTTAAGTTTGATACTAGGTTATATTTATTATTTGTGCGGTAACATTAGGTTTTGGGACTAATTTGAAAACTCTAAGTTTTTATATTAATTATAAATTCAAGTGGTGATTAAAGTTAGTTATGCTAGTGTGTGTTTTAGTACAGATAAGTATAGGATTTGATTCAGTTTATATAAGTTAAGTGAGTTTAGAAGTTGGAAAACCCTAAGTTAGTGAAACCTTTAGTGTTATGATATATTAGAAGTTTAAGTTGGGTTTGAAACCCTAATTTTGCCCTTGACAAAAAGGTTTTTATTTAATTGCTTTTATGTGGGATAAAGTATGTTTAAGTATAGGTGATTAAGATAGGAAGGTGATTAGTGAAGTAATTAAGTGTGGTTAAGTGTTTTAGATTAGATTAAGTTATGACCTGTGGAGTTAATTGAAAGAGTTCCAAATGTTAGAGGGCAAGAGTTGATCAAAAGCTAAGTTGAAGGTGGAAGGGCTTGAGAGCAAATTGAGAGCTTTTATGTGATTGGTGGAGAGAGAAATATCTTCTCTTGTCTTTGACTAGTTTATATATTCTCTTAGACTTGTAAGATTATCATAAGAAAACAAAACAAAATAAGAAAGAAAAGAGAGACAGAGTGCCGACCAAGAGGAAAGAAAAGAGAAAAACTAAGGGAAAATTTGCAAAGTTCAACCAAATTTCAGCTATAGATCTTCATCTTGAAGCATAAAGAATCCATCTTGGAGTTGGGTTGAGTTACAACCTTCATCTTGAGGTAAGAAAGCTTTTATACAAAGTTAAAAGTGGTTGATGATACTTGAAATGGTGGAAATTTTGATGATAGTTGTTAGTTGTGATTGATTATGGTTTCACTTGTGTTTATCACTTGTTTTTATGGAGTAATTTGGTTAAATTTGGGCCTTGATGATTCAGCTATAGGAGCCTAATTAGGGTTTCATGCTAAACAAGTTAATTAGCTCTAATTTTGTGCTATGAAGATTGTAGTGGTTGTGTTTGATGATTTGTTTGGTGAGTGAGTGGTAAAAACTGATTTGGGTTAAGAAACCCTAGGCTTCCTTAGGTTGGTTTAGCTTGGCTAAGGTTTAGTTTGTTAGGGTTTGGTTAGTAAGTTGTTAGATTAAGTTTAGTGATGCAAATAAAGTTAGGTGAGGGACTATGGTTAGTTTTGGGCAAGTTGTAGTGTCTTAGAAGGAAGGTTTCGGACCTTTGGTAGGTCATTTGGAAGCTGGTATATAGGTGTTTATTTGGTATGAAAGTAGTTAGAAAACTTGCATGAGAACCATGAAAACGAACCATGCGATTGCGTTGTGCGGAACCGTTCAAAACCCCTATCAGGGCAGCCCAGAACCTGAATTTAAGTTCCATTTTTCTTGATGCTGCGTGCTGATTCAGAAGTTTCTCAAAACATGAAAGTTGTAGCCTATTAAGTCCTAAATACGCCTGTAAAATTTGAGGTCAAACAGATGAGTGTAGCCCGAGTTATAGCCAAAACACTCGTACCTGTTTTGTACCCTGGATTGTGTTACGTTTTGACTTTTGCTTCTGACCATGTTTTTTTCCGTTTTGATAGCGTACGGTCTGGGTGTTGACTTCTTCATAAGAAATGTAGATCTTGGTCTTAGCTTCGAAACGGTATAAAGTTTGTCCAAATCCGAGTCCCGTAGCTTCAGTTATGATCAAAACAAGCTCGGTTGTCAGAACTGCCTTCGAATTTGGACAGTTCTGATAGGAACTTTGAACCCTTTTTTCTCCATGCTCTGTATTGATTCAGGTTTTGGCCAAAACATAAAAGTTTTAGCCTTATGACATAAATTTCTAATGCCTTTGGAATTTCTTGATTTGGATTTGTGAGCTGGGAATTATGGTTCAGTAAACAGACCCTGTCTGTCATTCAAAATGCAAACTTCTGGTACAGTTCTCCATGATTTCGACCTGCTTTGATTCAGATTTGGGTCGCGGTGTCTAAATAAAAGTCATAGCCCTTCCTCGTAGCTTCGAAACTGTGTCTCACCCACCTTGATCCGACATTCCTGGCCTAACTTTTGATCAAAACGGTTTGAGATGGACTATTCGAGCCGGTTAGGGCTTGGTCGAAGTCAGTCCAGCCTAGTCTAAGGTCACCAAGTTTGTGAATCCGGTTCACCGAGCATGTGAACCGGATTTGTGAACCGAGCTTGTGAACCAAGCTCAATTTCGTTCGCTCGAGCAAGTTTGTGAGGTGACTGGCCAGTGAGGGTGATAAGGTGTTAGGTGGGAGTACAAGTAGAGTTCTACGGACCTTGTTTATGGTCGACGGAGTGTCGGCAGGAGGTCACGCATGGCAAATGACTTGGCTTTGGAGCCAACCTGTATCCTTCCTCTGTATTGTTACTTTTGCACTTGACTTGACACTTTTGTGAAATAGTTGTATATCTAAATGTGAAATTTACAATTTTACCCTTGTTTACTTACTAAGCATATAGCTTACCCCGTTTCCTTTGTTTTCCTTAGCAGGGGACGACACGGGGAACGCCTGAGCACATTCACTAGTATAGTTAGGTCTGCTTGCAATAGTTGGACAATTAAGATGTATGTTTTTGTTTTGGTGATTTGTATAAGGACTCTCCTTAGGGTCTACTTCCTGCTGGTTGTTATCACACTGTAGTATAGTGGTTTGACCAGATACTTTTGAAGATGTAAATAGAACTTTTGGTGGTTGTATATATTATAAATAGTACTCTTTGGTTTATTATAGTTTTATTAGATTTGTGTTTCGAGTCCTGGCGCGAGCTAGGCAGTCGTCCCGCCGATACCCTAGGGTTCGCCCTTGGGAGAAGCAGGGGCGTCACATTGCCCGTGGGCAATCTCTCGAGCCTCCTCTAACTGTCGAGCCAAATGATCGCAAGCCTGCCTTAGGTGGCATCGCTTATCGTCCACTGCCAAAACGACCTCATTAGGGTAGCCGTACGTATAATAACACTGGCAGGGTCGGTGCAACACCTGACCAAAGGGGGAATACAAAATGTAGGGCTCTCCAGGCCTCTTCCGATATCGGATCACCCGCTTAAGCAACAACCGGTCCTCCGGGCCCCTCGCACTAGGAGGTCTCGGTCCCTGTCCCACGCCGCTGGGTCCCGCATCACTAGAACTACTCGGATCCATACCTACAAACATTAATTCGTTAGTTCACCGGCATTACAGCTTAAAATAGATCATTCATCTTAAAAGAATCAAATATGCCTAGTGCCTATCACGTATGTCCCATTTGCCCAAGTCCTCTAATCTAGGCGCTCTGATACCACCTGTGACGCCCCTGCTTCTCCCAAGGGCGAACCCTAGGGTATCGGCGGGACGCCTGCCTAACTCGTGCCAGGATTCAAAATTTCAAAACAATAAAACTAGATAAACCCAAAAGCGTACTATTCAAAATATATCCAACGCCAAAAGAGTTCTATTTACATTCCCAAAAGCAGCTATTTAAACCACCATGTTACATTATAATAACAACCAGCAGAAAGTGAACCCTAAGGTGGGTCCTTATACAAACCACCAAAACACAAAAAGAAACATCTTAGTTGACCAACTATTACAAACTAAGTCTCGCTATACTAGTGCTAGTGCCAAAAATTTTCCCCGTGTCAACCCCTGGTAAGGAAAACAAAAGAAAGGAGTAAGCTAGAAGCTTAGTAAGTAAGCAGGGGTAAACACGTAAATTTCACATTAAAATAAACAATTATGCTACAAAATGTCAAATTAACAGAAATAAGTAACAACACAAGTAAGGATACAGGTTGGCTCCAAAGCCAAGTCGTTCGCCAGGCGTGACCTCCTGTCGACACTCTGTCGACCACATATAAGGGTCCGTAGAACTCCACTTGTACTTTCACCTAACACCTTATCACCCTCACTAGCCAGTCACCTCAGAAACTTGCTCGAGCGAACGAAATCACAAACTTGAGCTTGAGTCACAAGCTCGGGTCACAAACTTGGTTCACAACTGGTACCTACGAATTTGGTGACCTCAAGACTAGGTTGGACTAGCTTCAACCAAGCCCCGCCCGGCTCGAATAGTCCATTTAGGTCTTGAGATCAGGCCCACAACTTCATCGTATTTAACAAATTCACGAAAGTCACCCCGAGCTCCAAGCTCAAGGGGTTCAGCACCAAGAGAGTTCATGTATACACATCTCATGAAGAAACATAAGTACAAACTAGGGTTTAGGTCGAGTGTGATAAAGTACACTCTCGCCTAAGTCCCCCTTTTATTCACATCAAAACACATAAGCAGTTTATGCACATAAACGGCCTGAATACTTACTCCAAAGGTACGTATAGCAAAAAGGCAAGGATCACGTCACGTATACAGCTAGTAGGCCCCACCGGCACCGTCTAACCTGTCACCTTCTGAAATAGAAGATTGCATCACAATATATCACAAACGGCCACTAACATGCATGACTCAAGTAAAACAGCAAAATTGGCACATGCAAGTGCGGAAACGGCACACGGACACGGAAACGGAAACGGAAATGGCCAGATTTGCCATCCCAAACCGTTTTGATCAAACGTTAGGCTAGGAATGTCGGATCAAGGTGGGTGAGACACCATTTTGAAGCTACGAGGAAGGGTTACAACTTTTATTTAGACATCTCAACCCAGATCCCAATAGGTATTGATAAAAAATGCATAAAATAGTTCCAGCCATTTCATCTCAGGTTACCAAACAGGCCCTGTTTGAAAGATCGTAACTCACGACTCAGAAATCGAACTCAAGAAATTCTAGAGGCATTAGAAAGCTCATTCCTAAGGCTATAACTTTCATGTTTGGACCAAAAGCTGAATCAATACGGAGCACGGGGAAAAATGGGTGCAAACGTCCCTGTCAGAACTGTCCAAATTCGAAGGCAGTTCTGACAACCGATCTTGTTTTGGTCATAACTGGAGTTACGGAACTCGGATTTGGATGCACTTTATACTGTTTTGAAGCTAAGACCAAGATCTACATTTCTTATGAATGGATCAATACCCAGTTCGCACGTTCTGAAGACGGACAAAACATGGTCAGAGGCAAAACCCAGAAACATAGTAAAATCCTGGGTTTAAAACAGAAGTGATGATTTTAGCCATAACTCAGGATCTACAGATCAGATTGGGTTGATATTTTGCAGGAACAACAAGGACTTAATGGCCTACAAATTTCATGTTTTGGGCAAACCCTGAATCCATATGTAACATCAATAAAAATGGAGCCGAAGTTCAGATGTTGAACTGCCCTGGTTCCCCGTTTTGCCGGTTTCAATTGTCGTAAACGCATGTTTCATTTCTATGGTTCTTGTGCAAGGTTTCCAACCAAATTCATACCAACTAAGCAGACATATACTAACTTCTAAATGACCTACAAATGGTCTGAAACTTCCCCTCTAAGTCACTACAAAATTGCCCAAAAACTAACCATAATCCCTAACCTAACTTTATATGCATCACTAAACTTAATCTATCAACCTACTAACCAAACCCTAACTCACTAAACATTAACCAAGCTAAACTAACCTAAGGAAGCCTAGGGTTTGTTTACCCAAATCAGTTTTTACCATTCACTCACCAAACCAATGAAACCAATCATCAAACACAACCACTACAAGTTCAATAACACAAAATTAGAGCTAACTAGTATGCTTAGCAAGAAACCCTAATCTTCCATAGCCTTAACCGAAATTTTTACAGCACTAAACCACTAAAATAAACCATCAATCACCACATGAACCTTACAAGTTCATAATCACAACAAAAACTTCACTTTCATGACTTCAAGATTAAAACCCCAAAATTTAACTTTCAAAAGAGGTGATTTACCTTCAATCCAACCTTGTTGATGATTAACCCACAACAATCAAGTAGCAAAGATGTTGTCTTAAACTCCAAAACCAAGATGGAAGCTAGAAGTTGAAGAATTTTGAAGGAAATCTCTTCCTCTCTCTTGCTCTCTCTCTCTCGGCCTCTCTCTCTCTTTTTTCTCTTTAATTTTTGTTTTGTTTGTCTTACAAATGACTTAGTTATGGCTCTTGAGACTAATATGTGGTGCAAGACCACTTAGGAAAGATATTTACCATTCAACCAATCAAATAAAAGCTTGTTTATTGCCTCTTAACCCTTACACCTTTACTTTCTCTTTCTTACTCCTTTTCCCCCAAACATTTAATAATCTTTCAATTAACTCCATAGGTTATAACTTAATCTAATCTAAAACACTTAACCACACTTAATTACTTCACTAATCACCCTCATATATTAATCACCTATACTTAAACAAACTTTATCCCACATAAAAGCAATTAAACAATAACCTTTTTGTCAAGGGTAAAATTAGGGTTTAAACCCAACTTAAAACTTCTAAAAAAAATCACAACACTAGTGGTTTTACTCATTTAGGGTTTCTAACCATCTTAAACTTATTTAACCTATATAAAATGGATCAAATCCTATACTAAAACACACACTAGCATAACTAACTGTAATCACCACTCGAACTTATAATTAATACAAAACTAGGGTTTCAATACTAACCCCAACTTAGGGTTTTCAAATTAGTCCCAAAACCTAATGTTACCGCACAAATAATGAATATAACCTAATATCAAACTTAAGAACTGACCGGGGTCTCACACATATTCACATCAAATACGAGAAATGAATGGACATCACAATGTAAAGGATACAGGTGGCTCTCAGGAGCCAAATCCCCGTTGCCATACTTGATCTAGCCTCGTTGACTCTCCGTCAACGTTCAAATACAAGAACTAGTCCCGTAGAACACCACTTTAACGCCAAAACCCCATTCACCAAACATACCCCTTACCGGGCCCGAACGCCAAATAGGAACAGGAATGGTAATACTCGAGTATACCGGAAATTCAGAGTCTCCAATACCCATAGATTCCCCAGGAACAGGCACCCATGGATTGTCAATTTCCTCGACCAAGCCCTTGCTGGCTCGATTCAATTATCTCCCCATGAGGTTGAGTTCAAGTTTAACAGGAAGGTGATTGGATACACTTCCAAACGACATCATAACAAGTGCAAGTAACAAGTACAAGTAATAGATTCCAGTTCGTTCAGTACAGGCAAGAGAATGAGTGTGATAAAGTACACCCTCGTCTCATACAAGATAAACAGTTAGGAAAGACATTCAAATAGTAATTTGCAAGTACAGAAAACCAGTTTAGCAATAATTCAGGGGAATGGTGCACTCACCAGTTCAAGTACAGATACTTCAAAAGTTTTCACGCCAAAGTGGCTTTAATCGCCAAGAAACCCTAAAAGAACCAAAGTAAAACAATTGAAAGTTCCACATCCAAAATCGAGTAAACAGAATGCACAAATGAGCCTCGACTACTAGTCGTATGCCTCACCAAATAATTACTAATGCAATGGTGCAAAACATGATTTTTGGGAATGAAAAGGTAACATGAAGACCCAGGGCTCAAACAACCCAAAAGCCCTTCAGTTCTACCAAAAGGCAACTCAAACTTAAAGGAACCAAACGGCTTAGAAAATTGGACAGCATTCCCCCTAAATTTGCTTACTTTTCCAGCCATCAAGGCTTCCTTTTTTCCTCAATTAATCCCAAAGTGACACACAAAATAATTTCATTTCAATAGCCGTTCAATAGGCACCAAATAGTATAAGTACAAATTCAAGCTAGGGAAAAGTCCGGAAAGGAAAACAGGTTTGACATTGTTTTACGTAACAGACACAACTGAGGCTATGCTTATCGGATTGGAATGAAATTTATACCATTTCGAAGCTAAGACAAAGGCATACAACTTTGATGAAGACCATTCAGTCCAGTTCATAGTGTAGCTAGGTCAAATGTGCAATATACAATACCAGAATCTCACAAACAGGTTGGCTAACTGCACTATGGTTAGATGTCAATAACTCAGGCTACCGAAGTCCGATTGAGGTGTATCTTATGGCGTTTCGAAGCTAATACATATATCTACATTTATTATGAAGACCTCCAAAGCCAAATCATGCATTTTCATGGTCAAAAATGGATATTTCCATGAAAATAGAAATCTGGGCGCGAAACAGGGTGCATGGGCAGCTAAGGTTATTTTGGTCATTTCACATGTTACCGTACTCAGATAGAGTTGCAATTTTGTAGGAAGATATTTAACACCATTTTATACAACTTTCATGTTTTAACCTAAGCCTGATTCAGCCTCTAACATGCCCAAATAAATCCGGTCAGAACAAGGCAAATGTAAACCCTAAACCTGGAATTTGCTCACCAAACCATAAATTTTCTACAACCTAACATATCCAACATATACCAACTCCATTTTACACCATAATAGGCTATCATACCATGATTAAACCATAAAATACTATATAAAACAGAAAAATCCTCAAGTAATAGAAAAATTAGACAACTCAACCATAACTTATGAAATAACCCACAAAATGACATGCTTCACCACTAAAACCCTTAATTGATCATTATTATCATGAAAGGGAAGTTATCTAAACAACTCACCTTTGCAACTCTAAGAAACAAGATGGCTAGAGCTTGTTCTTCACAAATGGCTCCACTAAAGGCCTTAAACTAGCTTATCAACTCACTTTTGTGGAGGAATTTGGAATTTAAACGGTAGGTTTGCAAGATTCAAGCAAGAAAGGTAGGAAAATTGAAGAAGCTTTCTCTCTTCTTTTCTCTCTAGTTGCTCAGCCAAGAAGCTTAGAAATGAAGATGGTTTTTGGTCAAAATTGTTTTAGTAAAGGTGAAGAAAGACTAGTCAAATGTCCACCACCCAATGAAAATGCAACATGTGGCTCTGTCAAGCTTATCTCATTTCTTTTGTCTTCCAAGACTTAATTAACTAGCTAACCTCTAATTGTCTCCTAGCACCTTGTAAAATAATATCACTTAATACAAAATCCCAACAAGTTGTCAAAAATATATCGCATTTACCGCACTAGCGGGTCCCACGTCCATAATACACTTCAAAATTGACCCGAACTAACTTATACTAGAAAAATTTTTTTGAAAAAACTATATTCACTTATAAAATGTCTAGAAAATTAAGGTAGTAAAATAAAATAAGGAAAATGCATGAAAAGGAACAGAATTAAAGGGTATAAATTAAGGAAAATTTTACGGGTCCTCACATGTATCTGCCGGGCTTCCTGTTAAACCTGAGCTCAACCCCATGGGGAGTCAATGAAATCGAACCAGTAAGGACTTGGTCGAGGAAAATTGACAAACCATGCGGACTGTTCCTAGGGAATCTTTGGGTATTGGAGACTCTGGATTTCAGATATATTCGAGTATTACCACCACTGTTCCTGTCGAGGCGTTCAACCCCGGTAAGGGGTATGTTTGGTGGACGGAGTTTGGTATAAAGCGGTGCTCTACTCGATTGGTTACTTTACCTGAAAGTTGACGGAGTGTCAATCACTACCTGATGAAGCGATGGGAATTCGGCTCTTGAGAGCCACCTGTATCATTTCTAGTTGAATTACTATGTTTAACTAATGTGTTTGTTCATTATTATATCTGGTGTTTCTATATGATTGACTTAAATGAAGTTCCATGATTCTTGACTGCTTGTACTTATGGTACCTCATTGAGCGTAAGCTCACCCCCGTTACCTTTGTTTTCCTTACAGGGAACCAGACTTTGGAACATTGATTTTGGAAGAAAGAGGCAAGTTAAAATAGATACATGTTTTGTTAAGCTCCTCTGTAATAGAAACCCTAATTGTAAGTTTATCTAGTATCACACTTTGACTTGCAAAGTTCCAACGTATGTATATAAGTGTTTATTCATGTCTCCTTCGAGTATTTGTTGGAATGTACGTTCTATGGGTTTATATGAATTTTACTTGTATCCATTGGGGATTTGAGCGAATATAGGTTTTGAATGAGAAAGAAAAAAAATTTGGCAGGAAAACTGTTCAGGGAATCCGGCCGTATATCCAACCTATTCTTGGCTGGATACCTGGCCGGATTAGCAGGGGAAATTGGAAAAAAATGAGTTACTCACTGCCTTGAATCCGGCCAGCAATCCGACCAGATTGTGACATGGCAGTAACTCTTTCGCTTTCATTTTCAATTTTTGTTGGAGCATTTACTCGAAGTCCTATTGCACCGTATGGTTTAGTAATCATGTATAGATCGGTTTCTGATCATTCATTTTCTTGCGGTTCTATCGCGCATTATGTAGGGTTTACGAGTGTTTTGATTTCATAGTCCTGTTGAGACCTGGGCAAGCAGTCCGCCGAACCCTCTGGTTCGCCTTAAGGGTAGGTGGGGCTATCACAGTTGGTATTAGAGCCACTTCGCATGGTCTCTATGCGGAGTGAGCTTGGGTCAAGTGGGGTGTTATGGTCCCGCTTATATGAATAAGTGTAAAGAACTAATTGCTTTTCTTGGGCGTAAGCCATGAATCGTGCCTGTTATAAGTGTAAATCCCTTATTATGGTACTTGAGGAAGATAGATATGTGTGTCGGGTAGGAATCTATAATATGAATGATTTACTCTTGGGACTGGTCGGCTCGAGTTGTGAATTATGTTATTGTGGATTCTTGTAGTTGAGTACCAAATAGTGGAGAGCACTAGAATAAGAGTCTATATCTTGATTGCACTTGAGGTGAGTTTTCATGGCTAAGGTCAAAGCGCAGAAGATTCTAACATTTGACCTAGTAAATTGAGCTGATCGGAGAGATTGGATATCGGAGGGTTATCATGGATTAATCTAGTAATAGCCTAATTAGGGGTTCTATAGGCAGTGATCATATTATAGTGTACGTCGAGGAATTGGCAACGAAGACTTGTTTCCTTTCCCTATACTCGTGAGGGCTTGATAAGTGTTTACTTGCCTTTGAGACAGTTTAACTGCAACTATATAGGTATTGTAAATCCTCTTATGATATTTGATACTTGTAGGTTGGTCCTTAATGAAATACCCTTTCCTATACTTAGTTGCTATCTATCCACTAATGTCAAAGTATGGACATGGCTTAATTATTATCGTACCGAGATCGAGAGTCTGGAATTAGGTATGGAGATTTTTAGAAAAAAGATTTGACTTCGATACCTGTATGAACAAACTTGAGATAGGGTGTAAAACTGTTCATATATGAAGCATGTTTTAGGGTTTCATTATGTATATAAGTGATAAGTGGCATAGTATATTAAGATATTGTCCTAACTATGTTCTACTTTCTCGTCTATTTCATTTGGAAGTGTCTAAGTGTAATTTTTCCGTGGTTGGATTGGGAGTGAGGGAACTTAACAGTTATATGGTTTGAGTCCCAAGTGTACTTAGTTACTTATTTTGATCCCTTAATTTGCCTGGAAAGCTATCACTTGAGTTCGAGCGAATTGGTAAGATGGCACATGGCTGATATATATAAGGAAATAGAGATTCTTCGAAAAGAAGCAGAGTTCCAAAAGAGATTATGTGACGACCCCACCTCCCCCTAAGGCATACCAGAGGGTTCGGCGGGCCGCCTGCCCAGCTCTCGCCAGGACTCGGTCAAACACTACAGTCCTCGAACAAATTACAATATAAAACTCAAATATATACCAACTTAACCAATGATTACACGTCGAGAGCGAAGCGTCCACGCATCCGCTGCGCCACTCTGATCCATGGGAAGTCCAACACTAGACTATTACACATCCAATCAATTCCAAACGTTCAATACAATCCCTAATATGAACTATTACACAACAGGAAATCCAAATTCAAACTGTACACAAGATAATCTATTCACTCGCATGAATAAGCACTACAAGCCTTCGCTTTGCCTTGAGCCCTGTGGAGGGGAATAAAACATTTTGGGGTGAGCTAGAAGCTCAGCGAGTAACCAATAAAATCAATTATCAAATCAGTTTCACAAACATTCATTTCGATAATGTCATGATTCAATAATCAATGCACTTTCATTTCTCTCGTGAGCCAGTGAAATCATGGTACTTAGACATCCAACGCTCCAAACAATCATTTAACATTAAACACTTAACATTGAACATTGAACATTGAGAAAGAGCCCATTGGTGCTCTACAGGAACATTAAACGGTGGAGGAGACGTTGGGGTCCAGCACACGAATTCCAAGCACTCATTTGAGCCAAAACATGTCAAGAACTTATATGCCGGCACACAGGATATGCAATCAAAGAAACGATGCAAGAAACACTGCAAAGGTAACGTTGGAAATCGTTTGAGGTCACTCACCTCCACGGCTCACAATCCTCGTCCAATATAGCCAATTTCATCGTTCAAGTCCAAGCCGTTTAACTTAACTCAAAGCAACCAACGCTATCCAAAATCGGACAGCATTTCCCCTTAATTCCTTTATTTTTCCAACCTACAAACAAACCCAATCACATAGCAATTAACCACAATTGCTCATACAATTCACAAACGATAAAACATATCCAATTAGGGCCTTAATACCCCTCAATTGAGCCAATTAGAAGCTCATAAGCCAACCTTGGAAAAATTCCCAAATTGAAACCCTAAAACCAGAAATTATACCATAAGCGTAAATTTTCCGCAAACGATCACAATTAACGCACAATCACTTCATTTAACACCATTTCAATCCATCAATTCAAGCCAACTAACCATAATCATAATAAATCAGAAAAATATCCAATAAATCAGAAATTGGACCAACTTATCTCAAACCCATGAAATACTCCACAAAATAATACACATGGCCACTACAAACCACTAATTAACCAATATTAGAACCAAAGGAAACTTGTTTATTCAACTCACCTCAAATTCAAGAGAGCTATCAACCTAGAGCTTCCCTTCAAAAACCCATCCATCACAAGCTTTAATCCACCATAGCAAACCCTTGTGTGAAGTAGCTTCCAAAACCATCGGTTGAAACCCAAGATATTTGCAAAGATTGAAATTAGGAAATTTGAGAGTTTTCTCTCTATGAAGCTCGGTTGAGCAGGGGCAAAAATGAAGAGCAAAAGCAGCCAAAACAAGATATTTATCAAGGAAACAGCCGGTCAAAGCTGCTGACCGGCTGTGCCACGTCAGAATCCGGCCAGTTTCTGGCCGGATTCCTGGCCGGATATGAGGCCGAGACTGAACCATTTTTTTTCAAAATTGCAAGGCAATCCGGCCAGCTATCCGGCCAGTTTCTGGCCGGATTTCCGGCCGGATTTGGCCCTTTCTTTTTTCCAAAATTTTTTCGTTTCTTATCCGAGTTGAAAAACTGTTTTACTCCACTTGTCCAACAAAGATTTCTACCAAAGGAAAACCTCCTTCTTGCGGGGCGTCACAGATTATCTGAGCACTGGGAAGGGCGATGGAAACAGGAGTACTCGAAGAAAATTACGCTACTGCACAAGAACATAGAACTGAAAAAGAAATACGAAGGGATCCCGGAAGAGGTACGGAGGAAGTTTGAGTTAGTGCTTTCATCTAGTCAAATAGCATCTCAGGACATTCCCAGTAAAAAAGATAAAATGGATGAAGGAAGTTCTCGCGATATGAAAGGGAAAAATAAAGAGATGTATGGAGATGGATTTGCTATGAAGGATAAGGGGAGGAAGAAGAAAAAGAATGGACACTTCAAGAAGAGATGTGTAGCTGCTAAGTGTGAAACATGTAACAAAATTCATACTGGAATATGTTATTCGAAAATTGGTGCATGTTTTAGATGCGGCCAACTGAGACACCAAGTGAGGAACTGTCCAAGACAAATGAATTTTGGGAGGGTGAAACTGCTGTAATAGTTAAAGTCAGCAATCAGTGATGTGTTGGCTAGAATAATTATATTTATGGAACTAGGTGTATGCAAACTTTATGTAGTGAGTGAATTCCCAATTGTAGTGGACCTAGTACCTGATATTTTGATGAGTAATATTAAATATTGGTGATTAGATAGTATTGATTCCTGATTCATGAATCTTTTATTATAGTTTAGTTTCGAAGTTAAGTGAAAATTTTCGTTTGTGGTTCGAAAAGGGGAACTTTTGATATCTTCACTGATTTTTCTTAGCATGGCGTTTTGGTCACTGCATTATTACGATTTCCTCTCTAGATAGATTATGGTAGTGGTATGAGTGAAGGGAAGCTCTTGGAAAGTAGAAGAAATCACTATAGAATTTAGTTTTATAGGCAAAAACGAAGAATTTCGAGGACGAAATTCTTTTAAGGGAGAGAGAGTGTGAGGACCCATAAAATTTTTCTTATTTTATTTCATTTTTCTGAGTGCATTTTCCTTACTTTATTTTATTATATTAATTTTTCATAAATTTTTATAAGTGAGTATCATTTTTAAATCATTTTCTTGGTATAAATTAGTACATGTTAAGTTTGAGGTGCGTTATGGTCGTGGGACCCGCTAGTGTAGTATGAGCGATAAAATTTTGATGACTAGATGAAGTTTGGCAGGTGTTAAGAGATAATTAGAATTTAGCTAGATTGATTAACCTTTGGTAGACAAAGAGATGAGAACAAAACCCTAAAAGCCAAGTGTTGTTAAACTATTGGGAGTTGGACTTTGACTAAAGGTTTCTTACCTTTCCTAAAACTCCAATTTTGACCAAAATTCCCTCATTTCTTTCTCTAGCTTGGCCGAACCATTTGGGAGGAGAAAAGAGAGAAAAAAGTGAGAAAACTTCATCTTGCATCTTCAATTTCTTCCACAAATCTTGAGTTCCAACCATTAAAATCTCAACTTACTCCATAAAAGTTACTTGCTAAGGAGGATTAAAGATGTTGGTGGAGTTATTTTGGAGGAAGAAGCCCTAAGTTTCCATATTTCTTGAGGTTACTAGGTGACTTTGCTAGACAAATCCCTTTTAACTTCTAATACTAGCATATTTGTGGTTGGAGTTGCAAAAAATGTAGTTTTATGAGATATATGATGACTTGAGGCGGTGATGTGGGCAATTTCAGTTTTAAGGTGAATTTTCTGCTCTTATTTGATGCTTTAATATTAGCCTTGGATTGATAGCTTTGTTATGTGTAATATTGAGCTTTTATGTGGTAGTTTTTCTTGCCTACAAAAAATTTCAGTTTGTGTGTCTCAATTTCAGATTAGAGTTTCCATTTAGGAATGATTCTGCCCTATTTTTGGACCCAATCTAACTTGCATATTTGTCCATGATAAAGGCCGAATCAGCTATTGCTCAAAGCATGAAAGTTGTAGGAAGTTGAATTACTATATACCTGTAAAATTTCAGCTCAATTGGAGCACTGTAGCTTGTGAAATGACTAAAATACCCTTGGCTGCCCAAATGCCTTATTTCACGAACAGTTTTCTATTTTCTCTGAGATTTCAATTTTTGACCTTGAAAATCCAAGAACTGGGTGTCGATGTCTTCATAGGAAATGTAGGTCTATGTCTTAGGTTCGAAACGCCATAAAATTTGCCTCCATCTGATAAGTGAAGCTTCAGTTGTGACTAAAATACCAAAAGGTGAGTGGAACTTGACGATTTTAGAATTTCCTTTGCTTGACATGATATACGTGATCTAAGGCTTGGACTTGAGCAAGGAAACTATCTATGATGGATGAGGAGCTTGATTGTGGTTGGTTTTTGGACCTTTATTTGGTAATATATGAAAGGCTTTAGGGTTGTTCGTGTTTTAGAACCAACCGTTACTTTTCCACCCCGAAGCCACACTTTTGTATCCTTGCAATCGTAGTTCATTCAGATAGGCTTACGACTCATAGTCGAGCCTCAATTATGCATTCCGTTTACTGGGTTTGTGGATTTGGGAACCATAATTGTTTTACCTTGGTTATTCTTAGGATGAGTCAGTGATCAAAGACATACTTGCGAAGGAAACTTTTGAAGTTCTTTTGCTTGACTGGTGAGTGTACCACTTGCATGACTTGTTGCTTTGGACCTACGATTCGTGACTTGAATGCCTGTAATATCTATTTATTCTGGACGAGACGAGAGTGTACTTTATTGCACAGTCGCTCTTGCCTGTGTGACTGTTTATTGTACAAATTGGAAACTGTTACTATGCATGACCTGATGTCGTTTAGAGGTGTATCTGCTGACCTTCCTGTTAAACCTGAGCTCAACCCCATGGGGAGTCAATGGAATTGAGCCAACAAGGGCTTGGTCGAAGAAAATTGACAAACCATGCGGACTGTTCCTGGGGAATCTTTGGGTATTGGAGACTTTGGATTCCCGGTATACTCGAGTATTTCCACCACTATTCCTGTTGATGCGTTCGGGTCTGGTAAGGGGTATGTTTGGTGGACGGAGTTGGGTGTAAAGCGGGGCTCTACTGGATTGGTTACTTTACCTGAAAGTTGACGGAATGCCAACCACTACCTGATCAAGCTCTGATGAAGTGACGGGAATTTGGCTCTTAAGAGCCACTTGTATCATTTCTAGTTGAATTACTATGTTTAACTAATGTGTTTGTTCATTATTATATCTGGTGTTTCTCTATGATTGACTTAAACGAAGTTCCATGATTTTTGACTGCTTGTACTTATGGTACCTCATTGAGCGTAAACTCACCCCCGTTACCTTTGTTTTCCTTACAGGGAACCATACTTTGGAACATTGATTTTGGAAGAAAGAGTCGAGTTAAAATAGATACATATTTTGTAAAGCTCCTCTGTAATAGAAACCCTAATTGTAACTTTATATAGTATCACACTTTGACTTGCAAAGTTCCAACGTATGTATATAAGTGTTTATTCATGTCTCCTTCGAGTATTTGTTAGAATGTATGTTCAATGGGTTTATATGAATTTTACTGGTATCTACTGGGGATTCGAGCGAATGTAGGTTTTGTACAAGAAAGAAAAAAAAAATTGGCGAGAAAATTGTTCAAGGAATCCGGCCTTATATCCAGCTTATTCTTGGCCGGAACCTGGCCGAATTAGCAGGGGAAATTGGAAAAAAATGAGTTACTCACTGCCTTGAATCCGGCCGGATTGTGATGTGGCAGTGGTACTTTCGCTTTCGTTTTCGGTTTTCGTTGGAGAGTTTACTCGAAGTCCTATTATGATACCCTAACTTTTAGGATACTATTGTCATTTAGTCTCCAAGAGGATATTACAAATTCTTTATTTAAGACATTGTTTTGTTTTAAAAATGAGAAACCCTAAATTCTAGAAACCCTAGTTTACTTGTGACTAACCGGTTTACTTAAATCTCTCATTTTGAATCGAAACCCAAATTGTAATCACTGGAATTGTAAAATTCCTCATATTTTCTTCAAATTCCTTTTTATTTGCCATTTATTCCCTTATAATAGTTTTACTACTCATTTACATCCCTAATGTTTAGAATAAAGAATAGAATTCAGAGTTTTTCCTTTTGTATTCATCGTTAGGGTAAACTAAGATTTTTACGCCTATCCATAGTGTGACTATCCGGTACGGAGAGTGGATCAAATTTGGTGATTAAGAGTGAGTTTTAGATGATATTAAGTGTGTGATTAGAAGTGATAATAATAAATTAGTAAATCATAAGTTAAAACCCTAGTATACGTGATTTAAGAAAAAATGGGTGAACCGACGGGTACCATTTGTTACTGAGTGAGTGCACCACTTGAACACTACTTTATTGCCTTAATCTCCTTGCTATTAATTGATTAATATCAGCCCCAAAATATCCTCAAGGCAGCCGAAATATTGGACCAAAAATAAGAGAGAAAAGAACAAATTTTGACTACCAATCAAAGTGTGACACTTGTCACCTTTGACCCAAAATCATTTCTATCATTTTAATCTTCTTGAAACTTCATTTGAGCTTTCATTTACAGCCTTCCAGCAGTGAGAGTGAGAGGAAAAAGAAGAGAGGAAATCATTTCAATCCATCTTGGGTTTTGCTTCATTGAGTGAGAAAAACTAGATTCTAAACCGATTAAAGCTTCCTTTAAGTACTTAGGTGGTTGTGTGTTGGTAAAAGTTTGGAAGGGAAAGCTAGGGTTACTCTTGAAAGCAGCTTTAGTAAGGTAATAATGCTGGCTTACCATTTTCTTACTTTTAATCTTGCTTAAGTTGGTATAGCACCTCAAATCTTTGGTTAATGATAGTTATTTCAATTGTTTGGATGGATATGGTGCATGTTCTTGAGTTAAAGCTGAGGTTTTCAACTGTATTTCTTGTTGGGTAGATGGTATATGATGATTATAATCTTGTATAAGAGGTTGTGGCAGTGATTTAAGCAAGAAATGAAGAGATTTCCCTTTGAAACCCCAAATTCCAGATTTCAGATTTTCACCACCCCTGTTCTGACCAGTTCTGTTTAACTAGTTTGGAGGCTGAATTAGGCTTAGCATAAAACATAAAGGTTGTAGGGAATATATTTTATAGCTTCCTGTAAAATTTCAATTCAATCAAAGTACTGTAGCATGTGAAAAGACAAAAATACCCTTGACTGCCATAGGTAGAACTCGAGGGACAGTTTTGACATTTCACCAATCTGACCGCATCTGTTCACCCTGATGCGTACTGAATTAGCATTTGGCCAAAACTGAAGTTGTAGTGCTATGTCTTAGCTTTCCAACGCCCCTGAAAACGCCTCAATCGGACTTCGGTAGCCTGAGTTATTGTCGTTTAACCATAGTGCGGTTAGCTAACCTGTTTGTGAGATTCTGGTTTTGTACATTGAAATTTTGACCTAGCTACACTACGAACTGGACCGAGTGTGTGACAGCCCCACCTTACCCTAAGGCGAACCAAAGGGTTCGGCGGACTGCCTGCCCAGCTCTCGCCAGGACTAACGGAACAGATTAGAGCTATCTGTTTCATTCCGGAACTTACAAACGTGCGTAAACAATTCAAAATAGTAAAATAACCCAAAATAAAATAAAATGAAATCCGGAGTCGGCCATGAATAGTAACCGACCCGTCAGAACCCAACCAAATACCAAGCAAACATTCACATCTTGAAACTTAGCATTTACAAGCCAAAGTGGCATACAAAAGTATTCAAAAGTGGATACATGTCTAGTTTGCCAAATCAAAAGGAAACAGTCCCCAAAAGTACATTTAGGATTTTAATACATGAGCTATACAAAAGATATGTTCAACTAGCTCAATTTGGCAGCCATTTGTCAAATCCAAACCAAAAGTGTTTATTTTCCTGTAAGGAAAACAAAAGGAACAGAAAGGGGTGAGTTTGCGCTCAATGAGGTACCAAACAGATAGCAATAAAATCATGGCATTTCACGTTTAGCAACTCAAGTACACATGCCAGATGTAAAGCAATGGAACCAATGATTCAAATCAGAAGGATACGGGTGGCTCTCAGGAGCCAAATTTCCAGCGCAGTTCTTGATCCAAACCGGTTGACTCTCCATCAACGTATATAGAACCAACGCGTCCGTAGACCCCTCTTTACACCGAATTCCGTCCACCAAACACCCCTTTACCGGGCCCGCTCACCGTAACCGAACAGAAATGGTAATACTCGAGTATACCGGAATCAAGGGTCTCAATACCCAAAGATCCCAAAACAGACTACCGTGGTTCGTTATCTAATCGTCCAGGCCCTTGCCGGCCCGACTCGAATAACTTAGCCACAGGATTTGAGCTCATAGGTCACAGAAAGGTCGTTGGTTACAAGTTTCCAAACGACGTCCGAACAGATACAGATACAGATTCAGATTGACACCAAAATTGGCATATGAACAGACAAGAGAACGAGTGTGATAAAGTACACTCTCGTCTCAAACAAATTAAACAGATTGCAAAGCAGAAATCAAGTTAAACAACAATGGAGGGGAGTGGTACACTCACCGGCTCAACTTCAAAAGTTTTTACTTCAGATTGGCCTTAATCGCCAAGAAACCCTAAAATAACCAAAATAAACCAATTGAAGGTTTCACATCCATAATCGAGTAAACAAAATGCACATGAGGCTCGACTACTAGTCGTATGCCTTGCCAAATAATTACTAATGCAAGGGTACAAAACATGATTTTTTGGAACAAAAAGATAGCATAAAGACCTAGGTTCAACAACCCAAAAGCCCTTTTATTTCTACCAAAAGGCAAATCCAACTTAAAAGAACCAAACGGCCTAGAAAATCGGGCAGCACTTCCCCTAAATTTCTTACTTTTCCAGCCATTAAGGCTTCATTATTTCCTCGAATCAGTCCCAACATCTCACACAAAATTCACCTCATTTCCAAAAGCCATTCACTAGGCTCAAAGTAAAAGTTAACTAGGAAATGACCGGAATAAAAGTAAGCCTTAAAACATACAAACAAGTACAATGAGACTCGATAAATAATCATAAATCAATGCCAAATATGACCCCAATAGGGTTCCATAAGCATATACAATCATTAGAGAAAACCAGAAAATTCGGAAATGCAATTAGCTTTGGCCCTGAAAAAACAGTTTTTGACTTCTTTTTGCGGTAATGCCACCAAATGCCCTATGATTATCGGATGAAGGTGTAAGACCCACCATTTCGAAGATAAAAGACAGGGCTACAACATCACAGAAGGTCATTCAACCCAGTTTTGAGTGCAAATAGGTCAAAAATGCAAGATACTACATCAAAACGTAAAATAGATTCACCAAAATGCATTCTAGCGGAAATATCATAACTCAGGCTCTACAAATCCAAATCCAGAAATTCCAAAACCCGTTGAAAGCTAAGAAACAGGGCTAAATTTCATTAGAAGGCCTCAACAACTCATTCGGAAGCAATCCCGACCAAAACAACCAATTACAGAAGCAAATCCCAATTTCGGGTAAAACCAGAACAACAATAGTAATTTCGACTTATCTCATTCTAAACTACTCCGATTGACCTGAAATTTTGTAGGCACCTATAAAATATCATTCCCTAAAACATTCATGTTTTGAGCTAAGGCCAATTCGGCCTCTATCTATGACCTAAAATTTCAGACAGAATCAAGAACCAAGGAACCCTAATTTTCCAGATTTCTTCCAAAACAGAAATTACTTGCAATCTTCCACTTTTTCCACCTTCTAGAATCATTATATACCATTTCCAATCATCATATATAGCCACACAATCATGTTCATATTAAAACAGAAAAATCCCCAAAAATTACAAAAGTTCATCAATTCAACCAAAAATCACAATATAATCCATAAAGTGGCACCTTATACCACCACTAAGCATCAATTAAGCATCATTAGAGGGGGGAGAGTGGTACTTCATGACTTACCTTTAAAACAAGAGAGAGAGAGCTATGGGTCACCTTAACCTTCCAAATAACTTCACCAATCACCTCAAAATCACTAAGTGGAGAGGTTTTATGGAGTGATTTGAAATTGTATCGGTTTAATTTGAAGATTGGAGCAAGATTATGAGGTAGGAAGTTGGAGGATTTTGTTCTTCTCTTGAGCAAGAGGTTCGGCCACAAGCTTGTAAGAAATGGAAGATATTTGGTCAATTTTTTGGTTTTATTTAGTAATTGGTAAAAAGTTGAATAGTAAGTCAAAACAAGATTTAATCATATGGTGACACATGTCACCTTCATTAATTACTTGCCTAACTTTTTGTCTCTCTCACACCAACCACTTGGTAACCTCTAAATATCTCATAACACCCGATAAAATAATTCCAGTATTCAAAACTTAATCTAGTTGGCCGAATTTTTCCAAACTTTTCGCACTAGTGGGTCCCACGTCCGGTATACGCTCTTAATTTCTCAAAATCCATTCGATACTAGAAAAATCATCTAAAAACTATATCTGCTCCTTAAAATTATATAAAAAAAAATTCTAATCACGAAAATGCAGAAAACAAGCCATGAAAAATTCTAAAACCTAGAAAATGAAAATTACAGGTTCTCACACTCTCTCCCCCTTAAAGAAATTTCGCCCCCGAAATTTTCTCACCAACGGAATTTTTTTTTTTTTTAAATCTAGGGTACCTAACGGATTGTACCTTCTCCGCTCTCAGACGAGTCAGGGACCTGGTGCTGCTCTAAAGAATATACTCGAGCTGGTGCCTTTGATCCCGTCCCTTCTCCTTTCGTCTGTCCAGGGTTGCTCTTGGCTGGTTGCTGAGAATTAGGCTTGGTTGGTGGCAGAGTCCCTCTCCGCTCGCGCAGGCGAGCTGGACAGTTAGCAATCCGATGTTCGGCGCTTCCACAGCCCAAACATTTTCCTTCTTTCTTCCAGCAATTTGCTTCAGTATGATTTGGCCCTCCACAATATCCACAGGGACCACGAGTAGCAGAAACTGATTCCCCCTGTGGAACACCACCTGTCACCCCCGGTAGCCGTACTTCCCCGTTTCCCTTTCGAACTTTAGGGGTTGTATTATTATCCGCTTGTTCCGAGCTGCTCCCAGGAAAGCCCCTTTTCTTGGTGTGGAAATTTCTCACTTGTAGCCTCGCATCTTCTATCCGCTGAGCTTTCTCCACAGCATCACTAAAGGTACTAAGTTGAGCTACCGCTAAATCCTTTTGAATCTCAACATTTAGTCCCTGAATAAAACGCCTTATCCGTCTTTGTTCAGTGACGATCAGTTCAGGCGCAAACTTAGACAACCGAGTGAATTGACTCTCATACTCGGCTACGGTTTGAGTTCCCTGGCGAAGCCGAATGAATTCATCTTCCTTCTTTTCTTGGATGAGAGGAGGGAAAAACTTGGCATTAAATTCCCTCATAAAGTTCGCCCACGTCCTCGGCGTTTGTTCTCTTTCCCATTTCATTCGAATAACATTCCACCAGGAACGGGCGGCTCCCTCTAGTTGAAAGACAGCAAAGGTTACCTGTCTCTCCTCGGTATAGTGTAAGGCAGCGAAAATATCGATCATCTTCTCCAGCCACTTCTCAGCTACGTCAAGATCAGGGCCTCCAAGAAATTTGGGTGGGAAGAAATTTTGAAATCTCTCAAGGGCTCTATCCTCGCCCTCTATGTGATTACCAGGATTCCCAGGATTGTGGTTAGGGTTTTGACCTTGTTGGTGCACCACTTGGGCTAGCAAATCAGTCATTTGCTGCATGGCAGCAGCTATTTGGACATTGGGGTCAACCCTAGGTTCAGGGTTTGGTCCAGATGAGGTTTCCCCAGTACCCCTTTCAGGCGTAGGTTGCCTATTTCCACGCCCACGGCCCCGTCCACTACGAGTGCCTTCCATTGGTCTAATAAATCTAGGGTCGACACGGGAATATAATATTAAACATAGGTAGGCAAAAGCAAGTAGCAAAAGGTACGTACAGATCAAAAGTATACCTATATAACATAACTGTATCAAGCAAGCCACACAATAGCAGTCAATTAGATACAAATCCATGAAAGTAGCGGGGTTATCCAAAAGTATTATAGACACACTAGGTCACAAGTACAACAATCACTAACGAAAATCTTTTCTCTCTAGGGCTCCGTCCTTAATCTACGAAAACAACACCGTTTATATCTTAATCAAGAGCGATCATGCTTAACAATACCCGAATAGACCACGCGATGTTCCATAGAATTACATTTATAGTTCGCCCAAGTCCTTTTTAACCTAGGCTCACATCTCTTCCGTATCCGGGCACAAGAATCCCATCTAAGATAATTCACAACTCGAGCCGGCCGGTCCCAAGAGTAAATCATCCATATTAAAGATTCCTACCCGACATACATATCTATTTTCCTCAAATTTCATGAAAACAATTTTTACACTTATAACATGCCCGGTTCATAACTTACGCTCAAACGAGCACTTAGACATATTCACGAAATCAAGACCATAACACCACTGGCCCAAGCTCACTCCGCGCAGAGACCACGCGAATCTGGCTCTGATACCACCTGTGACAGCCCCACCTTACCCTAAGGCGAACCAAAGGGTTCGGCGGACCGCCTGCCCAGCTCTCGCCAGGACTAACGGAACAGATTAGAGCTATCTGTTTCATTCCGGAACTTACAAACGCGCGTAAACAATTCAAAATAGTGAAATAACCCAAAATAAAATAAAATGAAATCCGGAGTCGGCCATGAATAGTAACCGACCCGTCAGAACCTAACCAAATACCAAGCAAACATTCACATCTTGAAACTTAGCATTTACAAGCCAAAGTAGCATACAAAAGTATTCAAAAGTGGATACATGTCTAGTTTGCCAAATCAAAAGGAAACAGTCCCCAAAAGTACATTTAGGATTTTAATACATGAGCTATACAAAAGATATGTTCACCTAGCTCAATTTGGCAGCCATTTGTCAAATCCAGACCAAAAGTGTTTATTTTCCTGTAAGGAAAACAAAAGGAACAGAAAGGGGTGAGCTTGCGCTCAATGAGGTACCAAACAGATAGCAATAAAATCATGGCATTTCACGTTTAGCAACTCAAGTACACATGCCAGATGTAAAGCAATGGAACCAATGATTCAAATCAGAAGGATACGGGTGGCTCTCAGGAGCCAAATTTCCAGCGCAGTACTTGATCCAAACCGGTTGACTCTCCATCAACGTATATAGAACCAACGCGTCCGTAGACCCCTCTTTACACCGAATTCCGTCCACCAGACACCCCTTTACCGGGCCCGCTCACCGTAACCGAACAGAAATGGTAATACTCGAGTATACCGGAATCAAGGGTCTCAATACCCAAATATCCCAAAACAGACTACCGTGGTTCGTTATCTAATCGTCCAGGCCCTTGCCGGCCCGACTCGAATAACTTAGCCACAGGATTTGAGCTCATAGGTCACAGAAAGGTCGTTGGTTACAAGTTTCCAAACGACGTCCGAACAGATACAGATACAGATATCAGATACAGATACAGATTCAGATTGACACCAAAATTGGCATATGAACAGACAAGAGAACGAGTGTGATAAAGTACACTCTCGTCTCAAACAAATTAAACAGATTGCAAAGCAGAAATCAAGTTAAACAACAATGGAGGGGAGTGGTACACTCACCGACTCAACTTCAAAAGTTTTTACTTCAGATTGGCCTTAATCTCCAAGAAACCCTAAAATAACCAAAATAAACCAATTGAAGGTTTCACATCCATAATCGAGTAAACAAAATGCACATGAGGCTCGACTACTAGTCGTATGCCTCGCCAAATAATTACTAATGCAAGGGTACAAAACATGATTTTTTGGAACAAAAAGATAGCATAAAGACCTAGGTTCAACAACCCAAAAGCCCTTTTATTTCTACCAAAAGGCAAATCCAACTTAAAAGAACCAAACGGCCTAGAAAATCGGGCAGCACTTCCCCTAAATTTCTTACTTTTCCAGCCATTAAAGCTTCATTATTTCCTCGAATCAGTCCCAACATCTCACACAAAATTCACCTCATTTCCAAAAGCCATTCACTAGGCTCAAAGTAAAAGTTAACTAGGAAATGACCGGAATAAAAGTAAGCCTTAAAACATACAAACAAGTACAATGAGACTCGATAACTAATCATAAATCAATGCCAAATATGACCCCAATAGGGTTCCATAAGCATATACAATCATTAGAGAAAACCAGAAAATTCGGAAATGCAATTAGCTTTGGCCCTGAAAAAACAGTTTTTGACTTCTTTTTGCGGTAATGGCACCAAATGCCCTATGATTATCGGATGAAGGTGTAAGACCCACCATTTCGAAGCTAAGAGACAGGGCTGCAACATCACAGAAGGTCATTCAATCCAGTTTTGAGTGCAAACAGGTCAAAAATGCAAGATACTACATCAAAACGTAAAATAGATTCACCAAAATGCATTCTAGCGGAAATATCATAACTCAGGCTCTACAAGTCCAAATCCAGAAATTCCAAAACCAGTTGAAAGCTAAGAAACAGGGATAAATTTCATCAGAAGGTGTCAACAACTCATTCGGAAGCAATCCAGACCAAAACAACCAATTACAGAAGCAAATCCCAATTTCGGGTAAAACCAGAATAGCAATAGTAATTTCGACTTATCTCATTCTACATTACTCCGATTGACCTGAAATTTTGTAGGCACCAATAAAATATCATTCCCTACAACGTTCATGTTTTGAGCTAAGTCCAATTCGGCCTCTATCTATGACCTAAAATTTCGGACAGAATGAAGAACCAAGGAACCCTAATTTTCCAGATTTCTTCCAAAACAGAAATTATTTGCAATCTTCCACCTTTTCCACCTTCTAGAATCATTATATACCATTTCCAATCATCATGTATAGCCACACAATCATGTTCATATTAAAACAGAAAAATCTCCAAAAATTACAAAAGTTCATCAATTCAACCAAAAATCACAATATAATCCATAAAGTGGCACCTTATACCACCATTAAGCATCAATTAAGCATCATTAGAGGGAGGAGAGTGGTACTTCATGACTTACCTTTAAAACAAGAGAGAGAGAGAGAGCTATGGCTCACCTTAACCTTCCAAATAACTTCACCAATCACCTCAAAATCACTAAGTGGAGAGGTTTTATGGAGTGATTTGAAATTGTATCGGTTTAATTTGAAGATTGGATCAAGATTATGAGGTAGGAAGTTGGAGGATTTTGTTCTTCTGTTGAGCAAGAGGTTCGGCCACAAGCTTGTAAGAAATGGAAGATATTTGGTCAATTTTTTGGTTTTATTTAGTAATTGGTAAAAGGTTGAATAGTAAGTCAAAACAAGATTTAATCATATGGTGACACATGTCACCTTCATTAATTACTTGCCTAACTTTTTGTCTCTCTCACACCAACCACTTGGTAACCTCTAAATATCTCATAACACCCGATAAAATAATTCCAGTATTCAAAACTTAATCTAGTTGGCCGAATTTTTCCAAACTTTTCGCACTAGTGGGTCCCACGTCCGGTATACGCTCTTAATTTCTCAAAATCCATTCCATACTAGAAAAATCATCTAAAAACTATATCTGCTCCTTAAAATAATATTAAAAAAATTTCTAATCGCGAAAATGCAGAAAACAAGCCATGAAAAATTCTAAAACCTAGAAAATGAAAATTATAGGTTCTCACACAGTGGTCTTCATCAAAGTTGTAGCCCTTTCTCTTAGCTTAGAAATGGTATAAATTTCACCCCAATCCGATAAGCGTAGCCTCAGTTGTGTCCGTTACGCAACAAAACATCAAAATCTATCTTTTGTTTCTTGACTCAAACTTCATTTCCGCACATAGTCCTAACTTGGTTTGGTACTTGTATGACTTTGAGCCTATTGAACGGCTATTGAAATGAGATTATTTTGTGTGTGACTTTGGGACTGATTGAGGAAAAGAATGAAGCCATAAAGGGCTGGAAAATATGTAAATACAAAGGGCGTGCTGCCTAAATTTATGCTCGAAGACTAGGTAGATATACTTGTGACTTGAGTAAGGCTTGAGAGCGAATACCACGTGAACCATCTAGGATATTTGCGTCTTCTTTTATCGAGATATATAAGTTAGAACTTGGCCGAACTTGTACCCTTGAGAAAATGGAAAAAACGACTACTTGAAATATGTTTTCCTCGTTCTTTCAACTCCAATGGGAGTTCTAAAGTTTTAACCGCTTCCTTACCGAAACTAAACGAGCGAACATGAATTTTTCACGATTTGATAATTATCTTGAATACTACATAACGAGTTGTATTTATTTAATTTTCTTGAAGCGAAACTCCTATATTTCGAACTCTAGAAAGGTTTACATTCATAAATGATATTTTATCGCAGATTTGGACTCCAACCAAGGAGTTGGACCGGAACGTGAATTTTGAGAGGCACTAAACTTTTGGTAAGTGCTTCCAAATACCTGATTAAACTGGACATTGGTTTTCAATACTTGACCAATATGATCGAATGATATGTGATTGGTATGATCGGGCAATGGTGTACTTTATCACACTTGCCCTAATGTAATATGTACTTGTTTATTGTTGCAATTGATTTGAGATACTTGTGCGTGACTTGTAAGTGCTAAGCAGCAGTATGTACCACACTCGATCCGAGTGGGAGGTACCTCTCATTCTCGTCTCCATACTTTTATTTTGATTCAGTCGATTGGAGTGTTATCTCATCTACTTTTTGGGGACCCAAACCCCATTGGCTAGCTAATCGAGTCGAGTCGGCAAGGGCTTGGTCGATAAGATAATGAACCATGAGTATCTAGTGTTGTCGAATAGAGTGTTATCTTCTCGACTAATCGGTATACTCGAGTATTACCACCAGTGTTTATCGTGGAGTTCGGGCCGGTAAGGGGTTTGGTTGGTGGATGGAGTTGGAGTTAAGTGGTGCTCTACTGGATTGGTTACTTTACCTGAAAGTTGATGGAGTGTCAACTAATATTTGATCAAGCACTGGTGAAGCAATGGGAACTTGGCTCCTAAGAGCCATCCGTATCCTTATACTTGGAAATGATTATTGCTTATTGGATTATTGTTTCTTTTGAAAACCAAAAGCACTTTACACTCGTTCATTTGAAAATTTGCTACTTGAAGTGTTAGTGTTCACTTTTATGAACTTGTTAAGTTGACGGAATGCCAACCACTACCTGATCAAGCTCTGATGAAACGATGGAAATTTGGCTCTTAAGAGCTACCTGTATCATTTCTAGTTGAATTACTATGTTTAACTAATGTGTTTGTTCATTATTATATCTGGTGTTTCTATATGATTGACTTAAACGAAGTTTCATGATTCTTGACTGCTTGTACTTATGGTACCTCATTGAGCGTAAACTCACCCCCATTACCTTTGTTTTCCTTACAGGGAACCATACTTTGGAACATTGATTTTGGAAGAAAGAGTCGAGTTAAAATAGATACATGTTTTGTTAAGCTCCTCTGTAATAGAAACCCTAATTGTAACTTTATATAGTATCACACTTTGACTTGCAAAGTTCCAACGTATGTATATAAGTGTTTATTCATGTCTCCTTCGAGTATTTGTTGGAATGTATGTTCTATGGGTTTATATGAATTTTACTTGTATCTATTGGGGATTCGAGCGAATGTACGTTTTGTACGAGAAAGAAAAAAAATTTGGCGTGAAAATTGTTCAAGGAATCCGGCCGTATATCCAGCCTATTCTTGGCTAGAACCTGGCCGAATTAGCAGGGGAAATTGGAAAAAAATGAGTTACTCACTGCCTTGAATCCGGCCGGATTGTGATGTGGCAGTGTTGATCTTGATCCCTATCTTTTGATGTTTACAAAACAAATGGATGATACTAATATTTCTTCAAGATATACTTTCAGTTTTGAAGTTATTTGATTCCATGAACAAGTGCAATTGAAAGGGGACAAAGTATGCTGAAGCTGTCGGACGCTCAAGAAGTCAGGATCGAACGTCCGATAATCGTTGCGTCACTTCGGACGCAGAAAACCAACCTACCGGACGTCCGAAAGAATTGAAGAAAATTTCTCAAACTCACTGCCTGCTGTCGGACGCATAAAACAGGGCTATCGGACGTCCGACACTACCAACGACTAGTTGACTATTCGCTACTTTCTATCCATTGGAAGCATTAATGTGGCACTTTCTTGGTCCTATATAAATAGTGGTTGGTCAGACACTTCAAACAACTTTGGCACACTGAAGATACAAAAGATCTAGAGAGATTTTAGTGAGAAAATACTCTTCAAAGAATATTTGTAGTCTTAGTGGTGTGAGGTTCATTGTAAGCTTTTCATTTGTGAGTGAATACTTCATGAGTGTAGCTCTGTGAGGGTTGTCCTGAGGGATAGTAAAACGTCCTGGTTTGACCAAGTGGAGTTCGGGGCAAGGAGGAGGTGAACCTTCCTTTGTACACAAGAGTGATTGTAATTCATCAACTTGAAGAAGCTTGGTTGAATTAATCTACAAGCTCAAGAGGAGCTGTGTGGTTAATTGGTTTGCAATTCCTTCTTTTTTATTTACTTACTGTTACGTTTATGATCTTTGCATTGTTTGTCTCTTGGTTGTTTTCGATCCTTACAATTGGTATCAGAGCTTGGTCTCCTAGAGATTAAGCTCAATCGGCTTTGGAGTAAAGATGACAACCAACAATGCTACGTTCTTTGAAGGACATTTTGTCATTAGACCACCTATATTTAATGGGTCAAATTATGTGAGTTGGAAAGAAAAAATGATTATTTTTTTGCAATCTATTGATATTAAATTGTGGTTTATTATTAGTGGAGGTCCATATGATGACTCTCTTATAGATGAAAAGTGTGAGAACCCGTAATTTTCATTTTCTAGGTTTTAGAATTTTTCATGGCTTGTTTACTGCATTTTCGTGATTAGAAAATTTTTTTATATAATTTTAAGGAGCAGATATAGTTTTTAGATGATTTTTCTAGTATCGAATAGATTTTGAGAAATTAAGAACGTATACCGGACGTGGGACCCACTAGTGCAAAAAGTTCGGCAAATTTCGACCAACTAGGTTAAGTTTTGGATACTGGAATTATTTTATCGGGTGTTATGAGATATTTAGAGGTTGCAATTTGGATTGATATGAGAGAGACAAGTTAGGTAGATATTTAATTAAAGGTGACAAGTGTCACCATGTGATTGGGCTTACCTTAAGACTTTCTTACCATTGACTTAAATAACCAAAAATGATCCAAAAATCTTCCAAAAATCTCTAAGAAGAGCCAGCCCTCTCTTGCTCTCTTTCTCTCTCTATTAATCCAAGCATAAGGAAGAAAACACTTCAATCTTGTCCCAAATCATCAAAACTAACCATCCAACCTTGAAATTTCTCCATAAAACCTCTTCAATAGCTAAGATAAGGTGGATTTGTGGAGTTGTTTGGAAAGATAAGGTGGTCAATAGCTCTCTCTCTCTTGTTTTAAAGGTAAGTTGTGAAGAACCACCCTCCTTCTTTAATTGATGCTTAAATCATGCTTAGTGGTTGTATAAGATGCAAATTTATGGATTAAATCTTGATTTTGGTTGAATTGGTGAAGTTTTATTATTTTTGAGGAATTTTCTGTTTTAATATGAGCATGATTGTGTGGTCATGTATGATGATTGGAAATGATGTTTAATGACTCTAGGAAGTGGGAAAAGTGATTAATTGCACCCAATTTCTGTTTTGGACCAAAAATTGAAAAGTGAGGGTTTTGTGATGAACATTCTGTCCGAATTTTTAGGTCATATATAGAGGACGAATTGGCCTTTTCTGAAAACATGAAAGTTGTAGGGAATGACATTTTAAAGGTTCCTACAAAATTTCAGGTCAATCGGAGTAGTGTAGAGTGAGATAAGTCGAAATTACTATTGCTGTTCTGGTTTTACCCGAAATTGGGATTTGCGACTGTAATTGGTTGTTTTGGCTGGAATTGCTTCCGAATTGGTTGTTGAGGCCTTCTGATGAAATTTATCCCTGTTTCTTAGCTTTCATCTGGTTTTGGAATTTCTGGATTTGGACTTGTAGAGCCTGAGTTATGATGTTTCCGCTAGAATACGTTTTGGTGAATCTGTTTTACGTTGTTGATGAAGTATCTTGCATTTTTGACCTATTTGCACTCAAAACTGTGTTGAGTGACCTTCTGTGATGTTGTAGCCCTGTCTTTTAGCTTCGATATGGTGGGTCTTGAACCCTCATCCGATAATCGTAGTGCATTTGGTGCTATTACCGCAAAGTAAAGTCAAAACCTGTTTTTTTTCCAGGGCCAAAGTTAATTGCATGTTCGAAATTTCTGGTTTCCTTTAATGTTTGTATATGTTTATTGAACCCTATTGGGGTCATATTTGGCATTGGTTTATGACTCGTTATCGAGTCTCCTTGTATTTGTTTGCATGTTTTAGGGATTGTTTTCATTCCGGTCATTTCCTAGCTAACTTTTGTACTTGTACTACTTTGAGCCTAGTGAACGGCTTTTGGGAAATGAGATGAATTTTGTGTGAGATGTTGAGAATGATTTGAGGAATTAATGAAGCCATGATGGCTGGAAAATAGGTAAACACAAGGGATATGCTGCCGAATTTTACTTAAAGGCTAGTTGGATTTACTTGTGATTTGAGCGAAGGGCTTTTGGGTTGTTTGCGCTTAGGTCTTCACGTTACCTTTTCGTTTCCAAGAAAATCATGTTTTCCAGCCTTGCATTACTATTTATTTGGCAAGGCGTACGACGTGTAGTCGAGCCTCACTTGTACATTCCGTTCACTCGATTTTGGATATGAAACCTTCAATTGGTTTATTTTGATTATTTTAGGCTTTCTTGGCGATTAAAGCCAATCCGAAGTGAAAACTTTTGAGGTATCTGTACTTGAGTCAGTGAGTGTACCACTCCCCTCCATTGCTGTTTAACTTGATTTCTGCTCTGCAATCTGTTTAATTTGTTTGAGACGAGGGTGTACTTTATCACACTCGTTCTCTTGTCTGTTCATATGCCAATTTACTATGTACAATTTGAATATGTTATCTGTGTCTGCATCTGTTCGGATTTCTGTGACCTATGAGCTCAAGTCCTGTGGCTAAGTTATTCGAGTCGGGCCGGCAAGAGCCTGGACGATTAGATAACGAACCACGGTAGTCTGTTTTGGGATCTTTGGGTATTGAGACCCTTGATTCCGGTATACTCGAGTATTACCATTTCTGTTTGTTTGCGGTGAGCGGGCCCGGTAAAGGGGTGTTTGGTGAACGGGATTCGGTGTAAAGTGGGGTCTACGGACATTGGTTCTATATACGTTGACGGAGAGTCAACCGGCTTGGATCAAGTACTGCGCTGGAAAGCTGGCTCTTGAGAGCCACCTGTATCCTTCCTATGTGAATCATTAGTTACTTTACTTTACATCTGGCATGTGTATCTGATTTGTTAAGTGTGAAATGCCATTATTTTTCTGCTATCTGTTTGGTACCTCATTGAGCGCAAGCTCACCCCTTTCTGTTCCTTTTGTTTTCCTTACAGGAAAATAAACCCTTTTGGTCTGGATTTGACAAATGGCTGCCAAATTGAGCTAGTTGAACATATCTTTTGTATAGCTCATGTATTAAAACCCTAAGTGTACTTTTGGGGCGTTTTCTCTTTTGATTTGACAAACCGTGTATATGTATTAACTTTTGAAAGCTTTTGTATGTCATTTTGATTTGTAAACGCTAAAGTGCAGATGTGAATGTTTGTTAGCTATTTCGGTTGGGTTCTGACGGGTCGGTTACTATTCATGGCCGACTCCGGATTTCATTTTTTTATTTTGGGTTATTTTACCATTTTGACTTGTTTACGCTCGTTTGTAAGTTCCGGATCGCTATAGATAGTTCTAGTCTGTATCGTTAGTCCTGGCGAGAGCTGGGCAGGCGACCCGCCAAACCCTCTGGTTCGCCTTAGGGGGAGGTGGGGCCGTCACAGTTGGTATCAGAGCCACTTCGCGTGGTCTCTGCGCGGAGTGAGCTTGGGCCAGTGGTGTTAGGGTCCTGATTTCGTGAATATGTCTAAGTGCTCGTTTGAGCGTAAGATATGAACTGGGCATGTGATAAGTGTAAAAATTATTTTCATGAAATTTGAGGAAGTTAGGTATGTATGTCGGGTAGGAATCCTTAATATGGATGCTTTACTCTTGGGACTGGCCGGCTCGAGTTGTGAATTATCTTAGATGGGATTCTCGCGCCCGGGTACGAAAAAGAGGAGAGCCTAGGTTAGAAAAGATTTGGGCGAACTAGAAATGTGATTCTTTGGAATTTCATGTAGTTTGTTCGGAAGCTAGTAAACATGATTAACTTGGATTAAGATATAAATTGGGGCATTCTCGTGGAATTGAGATTAGGGATGGAGCCCTAGAGGGGAAAAGATTTTCGTTAGTTATTGTTGTACTTATCACCTAGTTTGTCTATAGTACTCTAGATGACCCCGCTACTTTCATTGATTTTTTTTTTCATATTTGTATCTAATTGATTGCTACTGTGTGGCTTGTTTGGTACAGCTATGTTATATATGTATACTTTTGATCTGTGCGTACCTTTTGCTACTTGCTTTTGCTTACCTATGTTTAATATTATATTCCCGCTCCGACCCTAGATTTATTAGACCAATGGAAGGCACTCGTAGTGGACGGGGCCGCGGGCGTGGAATTAGGCAACCTATATCTGAGAGGCGCACTGGAGAAACCTCATATGAACCAAACCCTGAACCTAGCTGCTGCCATGTAGCAAATGACTGATTTACTAGCCCAAGTGGTGCACCAACAAGGTCAAAACCCTAACCCCAACCCTGGGAATCCTGGTAATCACATAGAGGGCGAGGATAGAGCCCTTGAGAGATTTCAGAAGTTCTCCCCGCCCAAATTTCTTGGAGGTCCTAATCCTGACGTGGCTGAGAAGTGGCTGGAGAAGATGATCGATATTTTCGCTGCCTTACACTATACCGAGGAGAGACAGGTAACATTTGCTGTCTTTCAACTAGAGGGAGCCGCCCGTTCCTGGTGGAATGTCATTCGAATGAAATGGGAAAGAGAACAAACCCCGAGGACGTGGGCGAACTTTATGAGGGAATTTAATGCCAAGTTTTTCCCTCCTCTAATCCAAGAAAAGAAGGAAGATGAATTTATTCGGCTTCGCCAAGGAACTCAGACCGTAGCCGAGTATGAGAGTCAATTCACTCGGTTGTCTAAGTTTGCGCCCGAACTGATTATAACTGAACAAAGACGGATAAGGCGATTCATCCAGGGATTAAATGTTGAAATTCAAAAGGATCTGGCGGTAGCCCAACTTAATACTTTTAGCGATGCGGTGGAGAAAGCCCAGCGGGTTGAAAGTGCGAGGCTAGAAGTTAGAAATTTCCAAACCAAGAAAAAGGGCTTTCCTGGGAGCAGCTCAGAACAAGCGGATAATAGTACAATCCCTAAAGTTCGAAAGGGAAACGGGGAAGTACGGCTACCGGTGGTGACAGGTGGTGCTCCACAGGGGGGATCAGTCTCTGCTACTCGTGGTCCCTGTGGATATTGTGGAGGGCCAAATCATACTGAAACCAATTGCTGGAAGAAAGAAGGCAAATGCTTGCGCTGTGGAAGCGCCGAACATCGGATTGCTAACTGTCCAGCTCGCCTGCGCGAGCGGAAAGGGACTCTGCCACCAACCAAGCCTAATTCTCAGCAACCAGCCAAGAGCAACCCTGGACAGACGAAAGGAGAAGGGACGGGATCAAAGACACCAGCACGAGTATATTCTTTAGAGCAGCATCAGGTCCCTGACTCATCTGAGGACGGAGAAGGTACAATCCGTTAGGTACCCTGGATTTTTAAAAAAATTCTGTTGGTGAGAAAATTTCGAGGGCGAAATTTCTTTAAGGGGGAGAGAGTGTGAGAACCCGTAATTTTCATTTTCTAGGTTTTAGAATTTTTCATGGCTTGTTTTCTGCATTTTCGTGATTAGAAAAATTTTTTATATAATTTTAAGGAGCAGATATAGTTTTTAGATGATTTTTCTAGTATCGAATAGATTTTGAGAAATTAAGAACGTATACCGGACGTGGGACCCACTAGTGCGAAAAGTTCGGCAAATTTCGGCCAACTAGGTTAAGTTTTGGATACTGGAATTATTTTATCGGGTGTTATGAGATATTTAGAGGTTGCAATTTGGATTGATATGAGAGAGACAAGTTAGGTAGATATTTAATTAAAGGTGACAAGTGTCACCATGTGATTGGGCTTACCTTAAGACTTTCTTACCATTGACTTAAATAACCAAAAATGACCCAAAAATCTTCCAAAAATCTCCAAGAAGAGCCAGCCCTCTCTTCCTCTCTTTCTCTCTCTCTTACTCCAAGCATAAGGAAGAAAACACTTCAATCTTGTCCCAAATCATCAAAACTAACCATCCAACCTTGAAATTTCTTCATAAAACCTCTTCAATAGCTAAGATAAGGTGGATTTGTGGAGTTGTTTGGAAAGATAAGGTGGTCAATAGCTCTCTCTCTCTTGTTTTAAAGGTAAGTTGTGAAGAACCACCCTCCTTCTTTAATTGATGCTTAAATCATGCTTAGTGGTTGTATAAGATGCAAATTTATGGATTAAATCTTGATTTTGGTTGAATTGGTGAAGTTTTATTATTTTTGAGGAATTTTCTGTTTTAATATGAGCATGATTGTGTGGTCATGTATGATGATTGGAAATGATGTTTAATGACTCTAGGAAGTGGGAAAAGTGATTAATTGCACCCAATTTCTGTTTTGGACCAAAAATTGAAAAGTGAGGGTTTTGTGATGAACATTCTGTCCGAATTTTTAGGTCATATATATAGGCCGAATTGGCCTTTTCTGAAAACATGAAAGTTGTAGGGAATGACATTTTAAAGGTGCCTACAAAATTTCAGGTCAATCGGAGTAGTGTAGAGTGAGATAAGTCGAAATTACTATTGCTGTTCTGGTTTTACCCGAAATTGGGATTTGCGACTGTAATTGGTTGTTTTGGCTGGAATTGCTTCCGAATTGGTTGTTGAGGCCTTCTGATGAAATTTATCCCTGTTTCTTATCTTTCAGCTGGTTTTGGAATTTATGGATTTGGACTTGTAGAGCCTGAGTTATGATGTTTCCGCTAGAATGCGTTTTGGTGAATCTGTTTTACGTTGTTGATGAAGTATCTTGCATTTTTGACCTATTTGCACTCAAAACTGGGTTGAGTGACCTTCTGTGATGTTGTAGCCCTGTCTTTTAGCTTCAATATGGTGGGTCTTGCACCCTCATCCGATAATCGTAGTGCATTTGGTGCTATTACCGCAAAGTAAAGTCAAAGCCTGTTTTTTTTTCAGGGCCAAAGTTAATGGTTGGATATGCTGCCGAATTTTACTTAAAGGCTAGTTGGATTTACTTGTGATTTGAGCGAAGGGCTTTTGGGTTGTTTGCGCTTAGGTCTTCACGTTACCTTTTCGTTTCCAAGAAAATCATGTTTTCCACCCTTGCATTACTATTTATTTGGCAAGGCGTACGACGTGTAGTCGAGCCTCACTTGTACATTCCGTTCACTCGATTTTGGATATGAAACTTTCAATTGGTTTATTTTGATTATTTTAGGCTTTCTTGGCGATTAAAGCCAATCCGAAGTGAAAACTTTTGAGGTATCTGTACTTGAATCGGTGAGTGTACCACTCCCCTCCATTGCTGTTTAACTTGATTTCTGCTCTGCAATCTGTTTAATTTGTTTGAGACGTGGGTGTACTTTATCACACTCGTTCTCTTGTCTGTTCATATGCCAATTTACTATGCAAAATTTGAATATGTTATCTGTGTCTGCATCTGTTCGGATTTCTGTGACCTATGAGCTCAAGTCCTGTGGCTAAGTTATTCGAGTCGGGCCGGCAAGGGCCTGGACGATTAGATAACGAACCACAGTAGTCTGTTTTGGGATCTTTGGGTATTGAGACCCTTGATTCCGGTATACTCGAGTATTACCATTTCTGTTCGTTTGCGGTGAGCGGACCCGGTAAAGGGGTGTTTGGTGAACGGGATTCGGTGTAAAGTGGGGTCTACAGACGTTGGTTCTATATACGTTGACGGAGAGTCAACCGGCTTGGATCAAGTACTGCGCTGGAAAGCTGGATCCTGAGAGCCACCTGTATCCTTCCTATGTGAATCATTAGTTACTTTACTTTACATCTGGCATGTGTATCTGATTTGTTAAGTATGAAATGCCATTATTTTTCTGCTATCTGTTTGGTACCTCATTGAGCGCAAGCTCACCCCTTTCTGTTCCTTTTGTTTTCCTTACAGGAAAATAAACCCTTTTGGTCTGGATTTGACAAATGGCTGCCAAATTGAGCTAGTTGAACATATCTTTTGTATAGCTCATGTATTAAAACCCTAAGTGTACTTTTGGGGCATTTTCTCTTTTGATTTGGCAAACCGTGTATATGTATTAACTTTTGAAAGCTTTTGTATGTCATTTTGATTTGTAAACGCTAAAGTGCAGATGTGAATGTTTGTTAGCTATTTCGGTTGGGTTCTGACGGGTCGGTTACTATTCATGGCCGACTCCGGATTTCATTTTTTTATTTTGGGTTATTTTACCATTTTGACTTGTTTACGCTCGTTTGTAAGTTCCGGATTGCTATAGATAGTTCTAGTCTGCATCGTTAGTCTTGGCGAGAGCTGGGCAGGCGCCCCGCCAAACCCTCTGGTTTGCCTTAGGGGGAGGTGGGGCCGTCACAAAAATACTCAGAGATCTAGACCAAAAACAAGAAGTGAACACTGACTGCTGCGGATAGAGCTCATCTCACATTAAATGCAAAAGCCATTAATGTGTTATATTGTGCTTTAGACTCAAATGAATCTATTAGAGTCAAAGGTTGCAAGTTAGCCAAGGAAATTTGGGATAAACTGAGAGAAATTCATGAAGGTAGTGAGAATGTTAGAGAACAAAAGAAATCCATTCTGGTTACCAAGTATGAATCGTTCAAGATGGAACCTCATGAAAACATTGATGAGATGTACTGTAGATTCAATGACCTCATTAAGGACTTAGAGGTGCTTGAAAAAGAATATTCTGTAGGTGAGAAAAATAGAAAAATCTTGAATGCCTTGTCCAATGATTGGGAAAATAAAGTGACTGCTATTGAGGAGGCTAAAGATTTGAATACTATACCTATTGAATCTCTTATTAATTCTCTAACCTCTTATGAGCTGAAACTTAAATCCAAAGTGCAAGAGGAGGAGGATGCGAAAGTAAGAAAGAATATTGCTCTGAAGGCTTCACAAGATGAAGATGATCCAGCCTCCGTGAGTGAAGATGACATGGAAGGTGATGATAATGATATTGCACTCATCACACGAGACTTCAAAAGAATACTCAACAAGAGGAAATTTAGAAAAAGTGGACCTAGCAACTCCTTCCCGAATCAGTCCAACAATTTGAGAAACAAAGGGAAGATAGAGTTCAATAAAAAGCAAGCTGATAAGTGCTTTGAATGCGGCCAACCTGGACACTATGCAAGTGAATGTCCAGTGATGAAGAAGAAAGAAGGAAGAAAACCAAGATTCAACAAATTTCAATTCACATGGAATGAGTGCAACTCCGATGGTGAAATTGAAGAGGATGAAGAATCTGCTCAATTGGCTTTTATGGCCATTGGAGATGATGAGGTAACATCTTGTAACTCTCAAGTTGAAAGTGATGATGAAACTAATGATGATCTTGAATCTTTCATTATAAAATTGCATGATAGTTTGAAAGAATCCTATGCTAGAAACAAGGAGTTAAAACAGAAAATTAGTTTTTTGCTTCGAGATAATGCAAATCTTTTTCAACAAAATAAAAAGTTGAAAGCTGAAAATGATTACTTCAAAAAGAGTGAGGCTGCTTTACATTTTGAACTTGATAGAAAAACAAAACTTTGTGAATTGTTCAAAAAGGAACAAGGTGATTTGAAAAGAAGAATGAATGGTCTAAATGAATTGCTTAAATACAAGAAACAAGTCTGTTTTCAAAAGAATATGTTGAATTCTAATTCCAACGAATTTGCTATCCATAGGAAAAGGCAAGTCAGATTTATTAAACCCATTCATGTGAATAACTCTTTGGTTATGTGTAATTTTTGTTGTCAAAAAGGTCACATAAAAAGTGATTGCTATGTGAGAAAGAATATTAAAAAAAAGGCATGAAATGCATGTGGATAGTTAGACATGATGCTAACTCTAACAAGTAGGAGATTTTGCTAATCATTGCAGTGATTCTTATTCATAATATTTTTTTTGATATTTCTGATACTTTGATCTGAGTTTTTGAATTTTACTGAATCTGTATGATATCAAAAGGGAAAGAAAAGAACAATTCTGATCTAAAGATGGTTTGCTTTGTCAAAACTCTCTGTCATATGTTGATACTTCTTTTGATATCAAATTCTCTGTGATATGTTGGTAATTGCTGTCATTTTTCTATTTTTATACTCTGTTATTTTTGCTGGATTGTGATAGTTGATTTTTTACTCTCATCTTACGATGATAAAAAGGGGGAGAGATGGATGCTATGTGTAAGGGGGAGTTTTTCTGAAATTATAAGTTTTGGATGCGATGATTGAGGGGGAGCTTATACTTATTTTTGTTTCTCTACATCCATTGTTTTGTCATCATTAAAAAGGGGGAGAATGTTGATCTTGATCCCTATCTTTTGATGTTTACAAAACAAATGGATGATACTAATATTTCTTCAAGATATACTTTCAGTTTTGAAGTTATTTGATTCTATGAACAAGTGCAATTGAAAGGGGACAAAGTATGTTGAAGCTGTCGGACGCTCAAGAAATCAGGATCGGACGTCCGATAATCGTTGCGTCACTTCGGACGCAGAAAACCAACCTACCGGACGTTCGAAAGAATTGAAGAAAATTTTCCAGCTTTACATCATACCTTCGGACACAGAAAACTAACCTACCGGACGTCCAAAAGAATTGAAGAAAATTTCTCAAACTCACCGCCTACTGTCAGACGCATAAAACAGGGCTATCGGATGTCTGACACTATCAATGGCTAGTTAACTGTTCAACTACTTTCTATCCGTTGGAAGCATTAATGAGGCACTTTCTTGGTCCTATATAAATAGTGGTTGGTCAGACACTTCAAACAACTTTGGCACACTGAAGATACAAAAGATCTAGAGAGATTTTAGTGAGAAAATACTCTTCAACGAAGATTTGTAGTCTTAGTGGTGTGAGGTTCATTGTAAGCTTTTCATTTGTAAGTGAATACTTTATGAGTGTAGCTCTGTGAGGGTTGTCCTTAGGGATAGTAAAACGTCCTGGCTTGATCGAGTGGAGTTCGGGGCAAGGAGGAGATGAACCTTACTTTGTACACAAGAGTGATTGTAATTCATCAACTTGAAGAAACTTGGTTGAATTAATCTACAAGCTCAAGAGGAGCTGTGTGGTTAATTGGTTTGCAATTCCTTCCTTTTTATTTACTTACTGTTATGTTTATGATCTTTGCATTGTTTGTCTCTTGGTTGTTTTCGACCCTTACAGGCAGTGGTTCTTTCGCTTTCGTTTTCGGTTTTCGTTGGAGAGTTTACTCGAAGTCCTATTATGATACCCTAACTTTTAGGATACTATTGTCATTTAGTCTCCAAGAGGATATTACAATTTCTTTATTTAAGACATTGTTTTGATTTAAAAATGAGAAACCCTAAATTCTAGAAACCCTAGTTTACTTGTGACTAACCGGTTTACTTAAATCTCTCATTTTGAATCGAAACCCAAATTGTAATCACTGGAATTGTAAAATTCCTCATGTTTTCTTCAAATTCCTTTTTATTTGCCATTTATTCCCTTATAATAGTTTTACTACTCATTTACATCCCTAATGTTTAGAATAAAGAATAGAATTCAGAGTTTTTCCTTTTGTATTCATCGTTAGGGTAAACTAAGATTTTTACGCCTATCCATAGTGTGACTATCCGGTACGGAGAGTGGATCAAATTTGGTGATTAAGAGTGAGTTTAGATGATATTAAGTGTGTGATTAGAAGTGATAATAATAAATTAGTAAATTATAAGTTAAAACCCTAGTATACGTGATTTAAGAAAAAATGGGTGAACCGACGGGTACCGTTTGTTACTGAGTGAGTGCACCACTTGAACACTACTTTATTGCCTTAATCTCCTTGCTATTAATTGATTAATATCAGCCCCAAAATATCCTCAAGGCAGCCGAAATATTGGACCAAAAATAAGAGAGAAAAGAACAAATTTTGACTACCAATCAAAGTGTGACACTTGTCACCTTTGACCCAAATTCATTTCTATCATTTTAACCTTCTTGAAGCTTCATTTGAGCTTTCATTTACAGCCTTCCAGCTGTGAGAGTGAGAGCAAAAAAGAAGAAAGGAAACCATTTCAATCCATCTTGGGTTTTGCTTGATTCAATGAGAAAAACTAGATTCTAAACCGATTAAAGCTTCCTTTGAGTACTTAGGTGATTGTGTGTTGGTAAAAGTTTGGAAGGGAAAGCTAGGGTTACTCTTGAAAGCAGCTTTAGTAAGGTAATAATGCTGGTTTACCATTTTCTTACTTTTAATCTTGTTTAAGTTGGTATAGCACCTCAAATCTTTGGTTAATGATAGTTATTTCAATTGTTTGGATGGATATGGTGCATGTTCTTGAGTTAAGGCTGAGGTTTTCAACTGTATTTCTTGTTGGGTAGATGGTATATGATGATTATAATCTTGTATAAGAGGTTGTGGTAGTGATTTAAGTAAGAAATGAAGAGATTTCCCTTTGAAACCCCAAATTCCAGATTTCAGTTTTTCACCTCCCCAATTCTGACCGGTTCTGTTTGACTAGATTGGAGGCCGAATTAGGCTTAGTATAAAACATGAAAGTTGTAGGGAATGATGTTTTATAGCTTCCTGTAAAATGTCAACTCAATCAAAGCACTGTATCATGTCAAAAGACAAAAATACCCTTGACTGCCATAGGTAGAACTCGAGGGACAGTTTTGACATTTCACCAATCTGACCGCATCTGTTCACCCTGATGCGTACTGAATTAGCATTTGGCCAAAACTGAAGTTGTATTGCTATGTCTTAGCTTTCCAACGCCCCTGAAAATGCCTCAATCGGACTTCGGTAGCCTGAGTTATTGTCGTTTAACCATAGTGCGGTTAGCTAACCTGTTTGTGAGATTCTGGTTTTATACATTGAAATTTTGACCTAGCTACATTACGAACTGGACCGAGTGGTCTTCATCAAAGTTGTAGCCCTTTCTCTTAGCTTAGAAACGGTATAAATTTCACCCCAATCCGATAAGCGTAGCCTCAGTTGTGTCCGTTACGCAAAAAAACATCAAAATCTATCTTTTGTTTCTTGACTCAAACTTCATTTCTGCACATGTTCCTAACTTGGTTTGGTACTTGTATGAATTTGAGCCTATTGAACGGCTATTGAAATGAGATTATTTTGTGTGTGACTTTGGGACTGATTGAGGAAAAGAATGAAGCCATAAAGGACTGGAAAATATGTAAATACAAAGGGCGTGCTGCCTAAATTTACGCTTGAAGACTAGGTAGATATACTTGTGACTTGAGTAAGGCTTGAGAGTGAATACCACGTGAACCATCTAGGATATTTGCATCTTCTTTTATCGAGATATATAAGTTAGAATTTGGCTGAACTTGTACCCTTGAGAAAATGGAAACAACGACTACTTGAAATATGTTTTCCTCGTTCTTTCAACTCCAATGGGAGTTCTAAAGTTTTAACCGCTTCTTTACCAAAACTAAACGAGCGAGCATGAATTTTTCGGGATTTGATAAGTATCTTGAATACTACATAACGAGTTGTATTTATTTAATTTTCTTGGAGCGAAACTCCTATATTTCGAACTCTAGAAAGGTTTACATTCATAAATGATATTTTATCGCAGATTTGGACTCCAACCAAGGAGTTGGACCGGAACGTGAATTTTGAGAGGCACTAGACTTTTGGTGAGTGCTTTCAAATACCTGATTGAACTGGACATTGGTTTTTAATACTTGACCAATATGATTGAATGATATGTGATTGGTATGATCGGGCAATGGTGTATTTTATCGCACTTGCCCTAATGTAATATGTACTTGTTTATTGTTGCAATTGATTTGAGATACTTGTGCGTGACTTGTAAGTACTAAGCGGCAGTATCTACCACACTCGATCCAAGTGGGAGGTACCTCTCATTCTCGTCTTCGTACTTTTATTTTGATTCAGTCGATTGGAATGTTATCTCATCTACTTTTTGGGGACCCAAACCCCATTGGCTAGCTAATCGAGTCGAGTCGGCAAGGGCTTGATCGATTAGATAATGAACCATGGGTATCTAGTGTTGTCGAGTAGAGTGTTATCTCCTCGACTAATCGGTATACTCGAGTATTACCACCAGTGTTTATCGTGGAGTTCGGGCCCGGTAAGGGGTTTGGTTGGTGGATGGAGTTGGAGTTAAGTGGTGCTCTACTGGATTGGTTACTTTACCTGAAAGTTGATGGAGTGTCAACTAATATTTGATCAAGCTCTGGTGAAGCAATGGGAACTTGGCTCCTGAGAGCCATCCGTATCCTTATACTTGGAAATGATTATTGCTTATTGGATTATTGTTTCTTTTGAAAACCAAAAGCACTTTACACTCGTTCATTTGAAAATTTGCTACTTGAAGTGTTAGTGTTCACTTTTATGAACTTGTTAAGTTGACGAAATGCCAACCACTACCTGATCAAGCTCTAATGAAGTGATGGGAATTTGGCTCTTAAGAGCCACCTGTATCATTTCTAGTTGAATTACTATGTTTGTAAGTCCCACAGACAACCAAGAGGGGGGGTGAATTGGTTTGATTAAAATCTTAACCAAGTTTATGCACTTTTTCTTTAATGAAAATTTACCTTCCTTTTTAGTAATGATCAACCAAATAGATTAGAAGACAATAGCAATATTGATCAGAGAAGCAAGTATAGATAAGCAATGAAGATTTTATTAAACAGAAATGTAAAATAGAGAAACAAACCAAGTGTCTACCAAGCTTTACCCAAACTTGAAGACCAAACACTGGGAAGAGCAACTTCTCTTTGATGAACGAAGATAAACTAGATGTACAATGGAGGGAGCACTTCCTCCTTGCCCTAAGCCTCACTTAGTCAAGCTAGGAAGTTTTACAATCACTCAGAAAACCCTCAACAAAGCTACACTAAAGATCCTTTCAACCACAAAAGAAATGCTCAACAGAAATTCACACCACTTTAAAACAAATCAGCTTTGGAGACTATTTTCTAGCTAAAATATCTCACTAGATCTTGTAAACAAAGTGTGCAAAAGTCCCTACTTCGTTCAGACCAGTTTGATTTTAAAGGGATCCAGAAATGGGCTTCATCAATGCTTCCAACGGATAGAAGGCAGCTGAAGAGTCAACTAGCCGTTGGGGCTGTCGGACGTCCGACGATCGAATCATCGTCCGAACCAATCGTCCGATGATAGCCAAGTTGAGGTTCGGACGTCCGATGAGTTCTTTGTCGTCCGTCAGCACAGCGTCCGACCTTGGGCCGAGAGCTAGCAAGTTATCTTGGAATTTTTCGGACGTCCGATGCGGTTGATTAGCGTCCGATGGCAAGCGTCCGATCCTTCCGGACGTCCGATGCTTCCATGTGAGCGTCCGACGGTGCTTCCTTCCTGATGTTCTTTATCTTTTCGGACGTCCGATAGTTTCCTTTCGGCCGTCCGACCTGATTGTCCTGTTTTTGCTTCTCATTTTGGTTGTTTTACATTTCATGACATATTTGAACCTGATTCTTGGATAGACAAAAAACACTTGTATTTGAGGAAGATTAGACAAATATTTCAAAGTACCAAGAATGACAAACTAGACATACTTAAAAGACAATATCTTTGATCGAAAACAAAACAATGACTAAATTCATTCATATTATTCCAATCTTGTTTGCCACATCCAAAGCAACGTAGTCAGGAGATAAACGAACATATGCTTTCTTTGTTCCAACAGACCTGATCAAAGTGTTCACTTTCTTGGTCTGTATAAACAAACTTTTGTGATCATCAAAACCAAGAATAACATTCTCCCCCTTTTTGATGATGACAAAACAAAAGTTTGAAATGAAATTGATGATTGAAATGAAAACTCCCCCTGTCTTAGTGAATCCTAAAATTTAAAAATTTTGAAAACCTCCCCCTCACTTGGCTGCCCATCCGAGTTAAACAATTAAACATTAAACAATTAAGCATATCAGCCAATCCAAATTTAAACAATCAATTCCAACATATCCTAACATCACTAATCATCAATCACCAATCATCACTCAATCCAATCATTATACCATCTCCCCCTTTTTGTCATCACAAAAGGGCAACCAATCACAGCAACATCAACATCCCTTTTTGTCATCCACACAGTCACAAATTTACACAAGTTCACAAATCAACATCCTGGTGACACCATCCAACACATCCATCAAAACAGTACTTAAAATAGACAATCATATTCAATAGACAATCATACAATCCACAAATTCATTACATTCACACAAGCAGAATAGACAATCATTCATCAAAATATTTAGACATTCATCAAAACAGTACTTAAACATCCACCAGATCATACCAAAAGAAACTTAAAATATCCATTACAATACATATTCATTGTTGAATACCACAAACACATAAAAGAGACAAACAGAATGCAAATGTCCTAAATGATGAACTAAGTGGATCCAGGAGTCCTCCGAGAGAGCTGATATTGAGAGAGGTCTTCCTCATCAGTTTCTTCATCATCTTCAGTAGCTTCTTCAATTGGTGCCTTGCCTTTGTCTGATGTGGAAGGGCCATGAGGAGTCACAGGAGTTGATGGATTCGGATCTGGAACTGATGAACCTGGATCAGTGGTTCGAGGTTCTTTGTCATGTGAGACTTCCTCAACCACAGGTGGAGGAAAAAGAAGGTTCTTTTTATCAAGAAAGGCAGCTTGTTGCTCAGAAGACATGGTGAGCATTAGGCCATGTTCTAGAAGAAGAACATGCTGTTTGAGTTCATGAAGAAGCTCAATTACCTCATTACTGGAAGAGGAAGATGCTTTAGTGGTAGACTTCCTAGGGTGAATGGGAGTGAGTGAAATGGGTGAAGAATCATGTACAGTCTTAGATCTTTGTTCACTAGATGATGCCCCCTTATATGCCCACAGATTATCTTTAAAAATAAGATTTTTCCTTTCAAAATATGCTCTGGTAAAAGCATAAGAAGATGCTTCTTTGGGACAAACACCTAGAATTGGAACTTTGTAAAATTCAAAAATCTTTTGAAGAAACTTCCCATAGGATAGTTTTCTTCGAGAGTCAGTAGCATAGCGAAGTAAAAACTTGCACATGACAAAGCCAAAATCAATCCGAATTTTTTCTCGAAAACAGTAAAAAAGATACAGCTCCATTTTGTTTGCATCAGTTCTATGGCCATCAGTGGGCACAAGCAAGTTTGAAATGATAGAAAAGGCAATCAAATTCACAGGAGCCAAATCATTCAACTTAGCATCAGCAGGTGAAGAAAAACTTCTTTTGAAATAAGTTAACATTTTTGTCCCATCAAAATGATTTGCAGCAGTAGGAAGCTCTTCATAAGAAAAGAAATTAGCAACCTTATCTTTGCACAAACGTTCAATGGTAGTCTTTAAAATGGAATTCACAGTATCAGAATCAAAGATTAGGTCTACCCCATTTACCCTAGACATGATCTCAGTTTGGTCAGTTCCTTTCCTAAGGTTAGCAAAAAATTGATGCAGCATATCAGGATAGTAGACATTGGGCATGGAAATGAGATGCGACCATTTCTGGAAATCAAATAGACTTAGAATGGATTCTAAACCTATGGAACGAAATTCAGAGGGGTTTACAGTTCTTTGAGGGATGACACCCTTCTGAGATATCCAGGCGTATTTGTCTTTCGCAGCATCATCAAAGAATGGAGGGAGAGGGACTGATTTAGGAGGCGGTTGAGAAGAGGTCCCCTGTCCAGATTCTGGTTGAGAAGTGGGTTGTGGAGTAGGTCGTGACATTTGACCCTTGATAGCTCCCCTTTTGAAGCGTTTGGATGTCCGTTTGACAGTAGGAAGATTTTCATCCTCATCCCTGAGTGGATGCTTGCGTCCGGCAGTAACTTTTCCTCCCCTTAGATTCACCATTGTTCTAAATGTGTGGAATGGAGGATGCAAATGATGCACACAACAGTAGGGAAGTGAATCGCACAGAAATTTTGGGACAAAAACACCTTGAACGAGATTTGACAGAGCGGTTATGCAAGAGTAGGGTTGTGAGGAAAATTTGGGGATTTGTGAAGTGTTACTCAGTTTGGTGAAATGATCAGGAGAAATGAAACGCAAACGATGGGGAAATGTTTTGGTTGAGTCAATTTGGGAATGGTAGCTACAGAATGGTACGAATTTGAGAGTGAGAGAAGAGAGGGTTTTCGTCCGAGAGGAGATAAAATAGGAAGAGACTGAAGCAAATAAGGAAGAAAGTTATTTTAAAAAATGAGCCGTTGCACTGTCGGACGGCCGAACGAAGTTGTGCGTCCGACAGCTGCGTCCGAACAGGTGCAATCTGGAAAATGGCTGAAGAACATCATCGGACGTCCGTTCATCCTCTTTCGGACGTCCGAAGGCAATGAAAAATTTATGATGATTTTTCGAACATTCCTAATTTTGATCTTAGATGAATGAATTGATCTAATGGCAAAGCTTTTGTAAAAATATCAGCAAATTGATCTTTAGAACTAACATAATTTACACAAATTTCACCTTTTTGAACAAGATCACGAATAAAGTGGTGCTTTATTTCAATATGCTTTGTCCTAGAATGCTGAATAGGATTTTTGGTCAAATTTATAGCACTAGTATTATCACAGAATACAGGCATGCAGTCATACAACAATCCATAGTCATTCAGGGTATGCTTCATCCATAAAAGTTGAGCACAACATGCACTAGCGGCAATATATTCTGCTTCGGTTGTAGACAATGAGATTGCATTTTGTTTCTTGCTAAACCAAGAGACTAAAGAATTTCCAAGAAAGTGACAAGATCCACTAGTACTCTTTCTATCTACACGACACCCTCCAAAATCAGCATCCGAATAACCATATAGTGCAAACTCACTGGATTTAGCATACCAAAGACCATAGTCTAATGTACCTTTCAAATACCTAAAAATTCTTTTTACAGCATTCAAATGTGATTCTTTTGGACACGATTGAAATCTAGCACACAAGCAAACTGCAAACATAATATCAGGTCTACTTGCAGTTAAATAGAGTAAGCTTCCGATCATACCTCTATAATGCTTTTCATCCACATGATTACCTTCTTCATCTTTGTCAAGCTTTGTAGAAGTGCACATTGGAGTTCCAACTTGCTTTGAGTCCTCCATGCCAAACCTTTTCAGTAATTCCTTGGTATACTTTGCTTGATTGATAAAGATTCCCTCAAGAGTTTGATGTATTTGAAGTCCAAGGAAGAAATTTAATTCTCCCATCATACTCATTTCAAATTCATTTTGCATAGTGGTGGAAAACTCCTTACATAGATACTCATTAGTAGCACCAAAGATAATATCATCAACATATATTTGCACAATGAGAAGGTCATTCAACACATGCTTAGTAAAAAGTGTGGTGTCCACAATACCTCTTTTGAAACCTTTTTCAATCAAGAACCCACTTAATCTTTCATACCAAGCTCTTGGAGCCTGTTTTAAACCATATAAAGCTTTAGAAAGTTTAAACACATGACTTGGAAATTTTGTATTTTCAAAACCTGGGGGTTGATCCACATACAATTCTTGATCAATAAAACCATTTAAAAAGGCACTTTTAACATCCATTTGAAACAATTTGAAACCTTTGAAGCAAGCAAAAGCAAGAAGCATTCTAATAGATTCTAATCTTGCTACGGGAGCAAATGTTTCATCAAAATCTATTCCTTCTTCTTGTGCATATCCTTTAGCAACTAATCTGGCTTTATTTCTTACAACATCACCTTTATCATCCAACTTATTTCTAAAAATCCACTTTGTGCCAATGATAGGTTGATTTTGAGGTCTATCAACAAGTGTCCAAACTTCATTTCTCTCAAATTGATTAAGTTCCTCTTGCATAGCCAAAATCCAATTTTCATCCTTTAAAGCATCATTGATATTTTTGGGTTCAAAAAGAGAAACTAAAGCAAAATTATCAATCAATTTTCTGGATGAGGAACGAGTGTTTACCTTCTCGGATGGATCACCAATTATAAGCTCTTTTGGATGATTTTGGTTGAATTTCCAAGCCTTGGGAAGATCTTTGAGTAGATCATCATTTTTGTCTTCATCTTCCTCTTCTTGATCATTATGAACTTCATTTTCCATTTCAGTTGCTGCTGGTTCAGAACTTCCTTCATTTCCAATTGATAGCTTTTCCATTCCTTCTCGGACACCTACATCATCATCCTCACACAAACTTTTGGAATTATCATCATTGGCTTCATCAAATGTTATATGTATAGCTTCTTCAATCACAAGTGTCCTTCTATTAAAAACTCTATATCCTCTTTTATTCTCACAATACCCCAAAAATATTCCTTCATCAGATTTTTTGTCAAACTTACCAAGATGTTCCTTTAGATTCAAAATAAAACATTTACAACCAAATACTTTGAAATAACCAACCGTAGGTTTCTTATCAAAAATCAGCTCATAAGGAGTTTTCTTTAAAATAGGTCTCAAGAGTATTCTATTCATCACATAACATGCAGTGTTTACCGCTTCCGCCCAAAGATATTTAGGCAACCTACATTCATTCAACATAGTTCTAGCAGCCTCTTGGAGAGTCCTGTTTTTCCTTTCTACAACACCATTTTGCTGTGGAGTCCTTGCAATAGAAAACTCATGTGTTATACCATTATGATCACAAAATTCTGGAAAACCACAATACTTGAATTCCGTCCCATTATCACTTCTAATCCTAACAATTTTTAACCCAAGCAGATTTTGCACTTTAGCAAACATTGAAGTAAAATTCTTGAAGGCATCATCTTTATGAGCAAGAAATATCACCCAAGTGTATCTGGAATAATCATCAACAATTACAAAACAATATTTTTTACCTCCCAAGCTAGTGATTTTGAGTGGGACCAAATAAATCAAGATGCAAGAGTTCCAAAGGTTTTGAAGTAGATACACACATTTTTGGTTTAAAAGAAATTTTAGTTTGCTTCCCAAATTGACATGCATCACATATTTTGTCCTTATCAAAACTAATTTTTGGCAAGCCTCTAACCAACTCCTTTTTCGAAATTTCCTTTAGTAAATCCATGTTAAAATGACAAAGTCTTCTATGCCACAACCAAGAATCTTCATTTGAAGCTTTAAGACATTTTAAGCTAGAAGAATCAACTTTATCAAGAATCACAATATATATGTCATTAAACCTCTTACCTTTGAACACAACATTATATTTGGAATCAAGTACAATGCATTCATGCTTTTTAAATAACATATACAAGTCTTTATCACACAGTTGACTAACACTAAGCAAGTTATAACCTAAGTTATCAACCAAGAGCACATTATGAACAAAAGTTTCACCATCCTTACCAACATCACCTATTCCAATTGTCTTAGCTTTCACATCATCACCAAATGTTACCTTTCCACTTGATTTTGATTTCAGCTTTATGAACAAGGAAGGATCACCGGTCATGTGCCTTGAGCAGCCGCTATCAATAAACCATTTTGACTTGTTTGATCCTTTATCCTCATTATTTCCAATAGCCATGAAGGCCATTTGAGCAGATTCTTCTTCTTCTTCAACTTCCCCTTCGGAGTTGCATTCATTCCAAGTAATCTGAAAATTGTTGAATCTTGGCTTTCGATCAGCTTTTCCATCTTTCATCTTCTTCATGGGGCATTCGTTTGCATAATGTCCAATCTGTCCACATTCGAAGCATTTGTCCAACTGTTTCTTGTTGAAATCTTGTTTACCTTTATACTTTGCGATAGATGGCTGATTCTGGAATTGATTGCTAGGTCCTCCCCTTCTAAACTTTCTTTTATTCAGGATTCTTTTGAAGCCTCTGGTGATGAGAGCAAGATCATTATCATCACCATCCGAGTCTTCATCATCCAGATGAGCAGAATCATCTTCACCTTGAGTAGTCTTTAGAGCAATGTTTCTCTTTGCTCTAGCATCCTCTTCCTCCTGCACTTTAGATTTCAGTTTCAACTCATAAGTGGTTAGTGAGTTAATGATAGATTCAATAGGCACAGAACTTAAATCCTTGGCCTCCTCTATTGCTGTCACTTTATTTTCCCATTCTTTGCCCAAGGCATTGAGAATTTTCCTGTTCTTCTCTCCCAAGGTGTACTCTTTGCCCAACGCCTCGAGATCTTTGATCAAGTCAGTGAACCTGCAATACATTTTGTCAATATCCTCAAGAGGTTCAATTTTAAATGATTCATATTTCATGACCAAGATGGCCTTTTTCTGTTCTTTCACATTGTCACCACCCTCATGGATTTCTCTTAGTTTATCCCACATTTCTTTAGCCGATTTGCAGCCTTTTACTCTGATTGATTCATTTGAATCTAGGGCACTATAAATAACATTCATGGCCTTGGCATTCAATGTGAGGTTAGTCCTATCTTGAGCATTCATTTCAACTCTTGTTTTTGGCCGAAGCAACCCTGTATCTGCATCAAGAAAGTTAGCTTCATGCGGTCCTTCACTCACAATAAACCATAGTTCAATATCGATAGATTGCAAAAAGATAATCATTCGTTCTTTCCAGCTAACATAGTTAGAGCCACTGAACATGGGAGGCCTAGTAACAGATTGCCCCTCAACAAACATAGCATGACTGGTTGTCATCCTTACTCCAAGCCGTTAGAGCTTAATCTCAAGGAGACCAAGCTCTGATACCAATTGTAAGTCCCACAGACAACCAAGAGGGAGGGTGAATTGGTTTGATTAAAATCTTAACCAAGTTTATGCACTTTTTCTTTAATGAAAATTTACCTTCCTTTTTAGTAATGATCAACCAAATAGATTAGAAGACAATAGAAATATTGATCAGAGAAGCAAGTATAGATAAGCAATGAAGATTTTATTAAACAGAAATGTAAAATAGAGAAACAAACCAAGTGTCTACCAAGCTTTACCCAAACTTGAAGACCAAACACTGGGAAGAGCAACTTCTCTTTGATGAACGAAGATCAACTAGATGTACAATGGAGGGAGCACTTCCTCCTTGCCCTAAGCCTCACTTAGTCAAGCTAGGAAGTTTTACAATCACTCAGAAAACCCTCAACAAAGCTACACTAAAGATCCTTTCAACCACAAAAGAAATGCTCAACAGAAATTCACACCACTTTAAAACAAATCAGCTTTGGAGACTATTTTCTAGCTAAAATATCTCACTAGATCTTGTAAACAAAGTGTGCAAAAGTCCCTACTTCGTTCAGACCAGTTTGATTTTAAAGGGATCCAGAAATGGGCTTCATCAATGCTTCCAACGGATAGAAGGCAGCTGAAGAGTCAACTAGCCGTTGGGGCTGTCGGACGTCCGACGATCGAATCATCGTCCGAACCAATCGTCCGATGATAGCCAAGTTGAGGTTCGGACGTCCGATGAGTTCTTTGTCGTCCGTCAGCACAGCGTCCGACCTTGGGCCGAGAGCTAGCAAGTTATCTTGGAATTTTTCGGACGTCCGATGCGGTTGATTAGCGTCCGATGGCAAGCGTCCGATCCTTCCGGACGTCCGATGCTTCCATGTGAGCGTCCGACGGTGCTTCCTTCCTGATGTTCTTTATCTTTTCGGACGTCCGATAGTTTCCTTTCGGCCGTCCGACCTGATTGTCCTGTTTTTGCTTCTCATTTTGGTTGTTTTACATTTCATGACATATTTGAACCTGATTCTTGGATAGACAAAAAACACTTGTATTTGAGGAAGGTTAGACAAATATTTCAAAGTACCAAGAATGACAAACTAGACATACTTAAAAGACAATATCTTTGATCGAAAACAAAACAATGTCTAAATTCATTCATATTATTCCAATCTTGTTTGCCACATCCAAAGCAACGTAGTCAGGAGATAAACGAACATATGCTTTCTTTGTTCCAACAGACCTGATCAAAGTGTTCACTTTCTTGGTCTGTATAAACAAACTTTTGTGATCATCAAAACCAAGAATAACAATGTTTAACTAATGTGTTTGTTCATTATTATATCTGGTGTTTCTATATGATTGACTTAAACGAAGTTCCATGATTCTTGACTGCTTGCACTTATGGTACCTCATTGAGCGTAAACTCACCCCCGTTACCTTTGTTTTTCTTACAGGGAACCATACTTTGGAACATTGATTTTGGAAGAAAGAGTCGAGTTAAAATAGATACATGTTTTGTTAAGCTCCTCTATAATAGAAACCCTAATTGTAACTTTATCTAGTATCACACTTTGACTTGCAAAGTTCCAGCGTCTCCTTCGAGTATTTGTTGGAATTTACGTTCTGTGGGTTTATATGAACTTTACTTGTATCCATTGGGGATTCGAGCGAATGTAGGTTTTGAACGAGAAAGAAAAAAAATTTTGGCGGGAAAATTGTTCAGGGAATCTGGCCGTATATCCTGCTTGTTCTTGGCCGGATACCTAGCCAGATTAGCTGGGGAAATTGGAAAAAAATGAGTTGCTCGCTGCCTTGAATCCGGCCGGCAATCCGGCCGAATTGTGACATGGCAGTGGTTCTTTCGCTTTCATTTTCAATTTCGTTGGAGCGTTTACTCGAAGTCCTGTTGCACCGTATGGTTCAGTAATTGTGTTTAGATCAGTTTCTGATCGTTCGTTTTCTTGCGGTGCTATCATGTATTATGTAGGGTTTACAAGTGTTTTGACTCCGTAGTCCTAGCGAGAGTTGGGTAGACGGTCCGCCGAACCCTCTAGTTCACCTTAGGTGGAGGTGGGACTATCACTAAAGCACGATCAAGGATGTATACCATTTTGATCGCCATGAAGGAGAACATGCTCTTCTCCTTCCATTTGCTAAAGTTTGCCCTAATGCCATGAAGCCTATCGAGTTTAGTAACTTGATAATTGATAGTTTGAAGAGCATTTTTGGATGAAGGTGCCATTCTCATCAACGAATCACAATTAAAACCTTAAGATCGTTGATGTGTATGGTACAAAACAAAGAACAAAGCACACTAAAAGTGTAGAAAACTCTAAATAACGAACCACAACAAAAATGGGAAAATTAACAACTCTTGAGACATGATTATACACTATCATTAAAGTTTTAATTGCCCCCACTACACTTTGTATTTGTTAAAGGGTTAAGGCATGCACTGAATAACTTTTTTTTCTATAAGTTGCATTCGCTGATTACATTTTTTTTTAAGTCTCACCGTTTGGAGACTCTTTTCAAAAGCCACCACCCTTTAGGAATTGACTCCGTCCAGCACCATATTTTGAGTCCCAAATATATTTAGTTACTTATTTTGATCCCTTAATTTGCCTAGCAGGCTATCTCTTGAGTTCGAGCGAATTGGTGAGATAGCACATTTGGCTGATATGTATGAGGAAATAGAGATTTTTCGAAAGGAAGTAGAGTTTCAAAAGAGATTAGCTGACCAATGGGAATGGCGATGGAAACAAGAGTACTCGGAGAAAATTGCGCTACTACACAAGAACATAGAACTGAAAAAGAAATACGAAGGGATCCCGGAAGAGGTACAGAGGAAGTTTGAGTTAGTGCTTTCATCTAGTCAAATAGCATCTCAGGACATTCCCAGTAAAAAAGATAAAATGGATGAAGGAAGTTCTCGCGATATCAAAGGGAAAAATAAAGAGATGTATGGAGATGGATTTGCTATGAAGGATAAGGGGAGGAAGAAGAAAAAGAATGGACACTTCAAGAAGAGATGTGTAGCTGCTAAGTGTGACACATGTAACAAAATTCATACTGGAATATGTTATTCGAAAATTGGTGCATGTTTTAGATGCGGCCAACTGGGACACCAAATGCGGAACTGCCCAAGACAAATGAATTTTGGGAGGGTGAAGCTGCTGTAATAGTTAAAGTCAATAATCAGTGATGTGTTGGTTGGAATAATTGTATTTATGGAACTAGGTGTATGCAAACTTTATGTAGTGCGTGTATTCCCGATAGAAATAGTGGACCTGGTACTTGATATTTTGATGAGTAATATTAAATATTGGTAATTAGATAGTATTGATTCATGATTCATGAATCTTTTATTATAGTTTACTTTCGAAGTTAAGTGAAAATTTTCGTTTGTAGTTCAAAAAGGGGAACTTTTGATATCTTCACTGATTTTTCTTAGCATGGCATTTTGGTCATTGCATTATTACAATTTTCTCTCTAGATAGATTATGGTAGTGGTATGAGTGAAGGGAAGCTCTTGGAAAGTAGAAGAAATCACTGTAGATGATATGAATGTGGAAGCAACGATTAGACCGTAGAGGACACGTTGAGTAATGGATGGAATTGAACCCAAACTTGGACCACTCAAGAATGGATTCAAAGGTAGAGGACGCCACAATCAAGTGTGTGTGCTTGATTGATAAGTCGATAAACAACCTAGGAATCACGCTAGGATGTTCAACTTAACTTTCACAAGCTAAAGGAATTTGCCTTAATGGAAGACGAGATTCTGGAATTTTATTAATAATATCGCAAAACTGCATGTAACATAAACTTAAGGCTATTTATAGCCTTCACGAAAACCTGATAAAGCTGAAAAATGTTAAAGGGAAAGTTAGCCAGCCCATGTTCCCTTGCTTGGCCGAGACTTAAAGCCTACTAAATAACTAAACAAACGACTAACTAACGTTTTTAATGGACTAAGGCCTACACGCCAGCCCCTAGGCTCAACATGAGCTCGTTAATCTAGGTCCAATGTGGCGTTTAGGCTTGACTATGCACGTCTTCAATTGCAAGCAACATCTTGCTCAAGCCTTCCAATGACTTTAGGAGTACCATCTTGACTTTGGCACCACGAACTAGCCATTGAAGTGCAAACAGACTTCATGAACTTGAAAACTAGCTAGGTCCACATCATTCCCCTCCTCTTAAAAGTGATTTGCCCACAAATCGAAGCACAAAGGGCCACAACATGAGTTACATGTTGTGGGGCAACCTAATGATGATCATGGTCAAGGGTGGCATCCAAGATACGGACCACCGTGAGCAACGCTGGAAGGGACCAGTTGTAGTACCTAGGAGCTCACCGACCAGCTTCAATGCTTGTGTATGGAAGAGGTATGGATCCTCAAATTGGGGCGGAACATCTTCCCACAATCCAACGGCTTCAATTGCAATTGCGGGTGTATAGTACAAAAGCGGGTATGGGGATAAGGAAGCTTCACCCGGATGATCTAGACGTAGACAATAGTAGTTGTAATACGAATTGAGGAACTCTTGCGTTAGACGAACTTGTGATATGCAATCAGCCCTAATGTCTACAAAAATGAAACAACAAGGATTAGTGGACATCTCCCCAAAACGAGATAAATGTGGGAAGGAAACAGAGACATGAGAAGAAGAGAGAAACAACGGTAAGAAGGGGAAATTTTCTGGAATGGTGCTGTCAACATCTTCACGAAAAGGATTGGCAGCAAGGTTCGGTGAAATAGGTGTGCAATCATGCAATTCCATATCCGTGTGTTTATCCTGCAAAAAGGAAGAAAAACTAGGAGCGATTGTGTTAGTAAAGTTGGAAGAAGGAACTTTGTCACACCCAGCCCTTACTAACAAGCTATGCTTCATAGCTTTATACACCCCTTTGGTTGAACTCACTAGTGCCTTTCTCTCTTCACTACTTTCAATCTCACTCTTTTCTTTTTTTCTCAACTCACACTCCAACTCGGACTCCTGATGTAACCTCGCTTGATCCTCTTGGACTTGTCTAGGGGCAAGAGGGACAAGAGTAACCTTGTTATCACCATGCATGAAGGAATACTTATTAGCTCGAAGTTGACAGCTTTTTCGTATTGCCAAGGTTGTCCTAATATCAATTGACATGCTTGCATGGGTACCACATCACATACCACCATATCTTCATACCTACCAATGTGGAATGGGACCTTCACTGGTCTAAAAACTCATTCACCACCATTGTTATTTAACCATTGAAGTCGATATAGTTGAGGGTGCTTAGTGGTTGGAAGAGATAATTTCTCAACCATGAACAAGCTTGCTACATTTGCACAACTCCCTCCATCAATTATTAGACTACACAACTTGTCTTTGATGTGACAACAAGTGTAGAACAAGTTATCCTTTTGCTCACCTTCATCTTTTAAAGCTCGGGCAGCAAGTACTTTTCTTGCAACCAAGACTCCAATATTTCCTTCACATGGCAATTCTTCCTCCGAGTGGTGGCTTTCTTCTACTAAAGGTGGCATACCATCACAATCATTCTCATTATCCGACACCACTTCTCCATTAGGCAAGATCAGCATGGTCCTTTGGTTGGAACATTGAGATGCTATGTGTCCAAAGCCTTGACACTTGAAGCATTTAGCACGCCGATAACACGGTTTTAGGGTTCTTTGGCTAACATCCACCTCGACCTTAGGTGATGGTTTAGCATCAATGGCCCCCAATTTTGGTGGTTGAGAAGTCCCTACAGTCGTGTCTCACCTCTTGAGGGCGAACTTCGCCAATTTTCAGCTTGATAGTTGGAATTTGAGCGAGTGTTACCCCTCCTCTTGAGGTGCCTTTCCACCGTCACCGCCTTATACAACAACTCATTTAAATCAAGGTAATGATGCAGCTCCACAATCTTAGTAATTTCGACCCTTAATCCACGCAAAAATCTGGCCATAGTGGCCTCCAAATCCTCATGAACATCAGCCCTCATCATGGCCACTTCCATTTCCTTAAAATAATCTTCAACTGTCATACTTCCTTGGGTAAGAGTTTGCAATTTGTTGTGCAAATCTCTATGGTAGTAAGCTAGAATGAAGTGTTTCCGCATCAATCTTTTGAGCTCATCCTATGTCCTTATGGGATGCTCATCATTTCTCCTCCGACTTGCACGAAGTTGACTCCACCAAATGGCTGCGTAATCGCTGAATTCAATAGCTGCGAGCTTAACCTTTTGACTCTCCGAATAGGATTGGCATTCAAAGATAAGTTCCATCTTCCTCTCCCACTCTAGGTAAGCCTCTAGATTGGACTTGCCTTGGAAAGAAGGAATTTTAAGTTTAATCCCTCGGACTTCATCATCGTCTCTGCACTTGGAATTTCGCTTTGCTCCTCTAGTTCGGTCCTTATGGCCCTCATAGTCAGCCTCATTATTTGAATCACTTGATTCATCCAAATGAGGTTTCCTTTTGGTGGTACTTTTTGACGGACCAGACTGTTCCACCTTACTTTCCAATGCGTCAAACCTTTTGTTCAATGGATTCAACGTCTCGATGATATGTCCCAAGTCATAAGGAGTATTAACTGTTCCAATGTGAGAACCCTAAAATTTTCACATTTTCCCAACATTTTGTTTATGCTCACTTCCTTTTCTAAATTGAAAAGAAAAAGAAAACCATTCCCTATCCATTTCTAAGAAGGGTTTCATTTCATATATATGAACGTGTGATTGTTTGCATTAAGTGTTTTGTGTGAGATTATAGATATATATAATTGTTGGAAGTACGGACGAGCGTGGCGTGTGAGCTTGGAAAAGGAAAATTTTTCGAAAAAGGAAAAGGGACCAAATCCGGCCTCAAATCCGGCCAGTCTTGGCCGGATTGTCGTGCAGTTTTGAAAAAAAAATAGTTTCCTTTCTGGCCAGTATCCGGCCAGGAATCCGGCCAGATTCTGACATGGTACAGGCAGCCATCAACTTTGACCACCTGTTACCTCCTCTTTTTATGATATTTTGGCCCCCAAAATATCTTATTTTCTTCCTTGCTCAACCGTGCATCAAGAAAGGAGAAAGAAAAGCTCTTCATTTCCAACTTCAATTTTTACTTGGATCTTGATATTTCACCGATAGATTTTCAAACCACTCCATACAATTTCTAACTAAGGGGGTTTAAAGAGGTTGGTGAAGTTGTCTTGGAAGGGGAAGCTCTAAGTCATCACCTTTCTTGAGTTATAAGGTGAGATGCCAAGCAAGTTTCTTTGTTGCTTTGATAATGGGATATTAGTGCTAATTAGAGGTTAAATATGCTATATTGTGAATGATTTCATGGTTTTAAGTGAAGTTGGTCCAATTTCCGATTAATTGGGGATTTTTCTGATTTATATTAAAAGCATGGATTGGTCTTGGATTGATAGCTCTAAATGGTGTTAATTGAAGCTTGGGTACAGTAATTGCGGTTGTTTGCGAAAAATTTCTGCTTGTGGTGTGAATTTCCAGTTTCTAGGGTTAATTTGGGGGTTTCTTAGGGATTGGCTTTTGAGTCTTTAATTGGCTTTGATTGAAGGGTTTTGTGATCTAATTGGACATGTTTTATTGTTTATAAGCCGAATTTGTGATTGTGGTGTATTCTTGTAAGGTTGGGTTTTGAATTGGAGGGTGAAAGTGAAGAAAATTTAGGGGAAATGCTGTCCATTTCTTCTCTTGTCTTGTAAATGAGTTAAAGTGGTTTTACAAATGTGTTTTGTATCAAGTAGACGTATTTTCTTGAAAATTTCATCAGGTCTTTCAATAGGGGTTCGAGGGCTAAGTTTCTATTTGAACTTGTATATTTCCGCTTGGCAAATAATGTGACCGTTTTACCCTTTTAAGACATGATACCTCTTCCGTTTAAAACTCCAAATGTTTCTTGCACCCTTTCCAAATTATAGAGGTATGAGTTAGGGTTTTATCGGCCACAAGTGAACAACTTCTAGGTGAAATTTTAAGTGTGAAAGTAAGGTAGTTATGTCCTTCTTTTCACATGATTTTCATCGAGACATGTAGTCTATAATACCTACTTGAATATATATTGATTTTGAACCACACAAAGAATTCCGAAAACAATCTTTCTTAGCCTATCTAGTGGAATTCCGACTTGTCTTTGGCTCAAGTGTTTTCCGTTGAAAAATTTATAACCCTTTTTAGTTTGGTTTTCCGTTTGGTCTATGAAACCCTAGTTATTTCCGTCCTCCGAACCAAATGCCCTCTTTTCACTAGAAAGTCATCTTTATACGTTTTACTTGTTAGCAGCCGGATTTTCTTCGATTCACTTACTTGTTTTGCTAGATGAATTGTAATATGCTTTCTTGTTGCATCTTAGGTTTTCTCGGTGACTGAGGGTAATATCCGGTAGGATATTTTGGACGTTGTTTTGCATATAAATAGGTGAGTGTTCCTTGTTTGCTATATTTTTCTTGACTTTATGACTTGTATTATTGTTTGATAACGTGCTAAGTGCTTTCAAGGATTCCAAAACGAGTTTTCTAGGCGAGCGTGTACTTTATCGCGCTCGACCAATGAAACGTGAAATTTTCAAGGACTTAATGATTGATACATTAGTTGCGCATGATGTAAGTCTTTTGGCTGAACTGGGCCCTGCCCTTCGTTATCGATCGACTCGAGCCAGAAGCGGACTCGGTCGGGCAATATAGTGACCCTGGGTGTAAAATTTGGTATACTCGAGTATTACCTTGTATTCTGGTAGAGCCTGGCCAACGTCCAGGAGAGGGTGAATGAAACGAAAGAACGAACGAGAGATTTATTTATAAAAGAAAATTGTATTTTCAAATAACCGGAGGAATAAGGGGAATGACAGGAGAACGAACGAACGAACAAATATATGGCTCCTTGTGAGCCCGTATCCTTTTAATGAATGTGTTTATTGCTTTATATTGTATTTGTGTCTTGAATTATTGGTTATATGTAATGAATGCATTGAACTTCTTGTTGCCTATGTATTCGGAACCTCACTGAGCTTTTTGCTCATCCCTTTAGTTTTGTTTTCCTTAACAGGGGAAGGCGAGCAAGGATGAGAGCTTTGTATAAACTAGCCAGTCTAGTTCTTTTGATTCTTTTATAATGGTTCTCGCCATAGTGTTTGGCACGGGCTGGACATATGAAGGATTGAGAACCTTTGTATTTGATGGTTGTATTTCCTTTTGAGTTAGCAATGTATATAAGTTTTCTGTAAGTTTTGGATCATTGTTTTGTTCTTTCTTGTGGTGTTATTTCGGATTTGTTTGAGTGAACAATTGAGTCCCGGCGAGAGCTGGGTAGGCGGTCCGCCGAACCCTTTGGTTCGTCTTAGGAGGAGGTGAGGCTGTCACATCCAACACTTTGAGACATATTTAATTCAACCTGCAAGGAGAAAGGTTAGTAATAAAGTTCCTCGCTTCGCTCCCTGAGTGTTTACCCTCACACTCGTGTTTCACTCAAGTGTTTCACTCTCTAATAATCTCACCAAGCAATTCCTTGGCTTGCTAATTGCTCGGGTTGGACAAACTAGGCGTCACCGCAAGGTATCTTGACTAGTCAACAAGTGACACAAGATAGTCGCAACAAATGGAGGTGAATGAAGACGTAGGCGCGACCTAAAGCTTAGATTAGGACTAACAATAACTAATGACTCAAAAAGAAAGCAAGACAAATGACTTCAAGGCTGAAATTTTGAGAATCCTAGAAAACTCTACCTGTGAACCCAAAATTCTGGAATTTTGTTGAGTTGTTGTTCCTCGGTCTTTGGGTCAGAAATGAGAGGTGTTTTGGAGTTTTTTAGGGTGCTCAATTGAGGTGGTTATCACCCCTAGCAGTTTAGTTACTTCGGTTTGCACTTGTGGTTGCAACCGAATTGGGGACAAGGATGTAAGAGGTGGCGGCTGGCTTTTAGGAAACTAAGTTTTAGGATGGTGGTTTGGACTGACGTTGTGAGGCCCCAGTTCGTTCTACGTTGATATATTCATTAATTGGGCGGTAACGTTTGGTTTTGGGAGTATTTCGAAAACCCTAAGTAGGGATTAAGATTTAAACCCTAAGTTCCGGTTAAGATTGAAAACCCGTTTTCCTACATTTTCTTTATTAGAAAATGCCTCAGATAATTTTTATTGAGTAAATAGAGTTTTTAGATGATTTTTCTAGTATTAGTTAGTTTTTGAGAAATTAAGAACGTATATCGGACGTGGGACCCACTAGTGCGAAAAGTTCGGAAAAATTCGGCCAATTAGGTTAAATTCCGGATACTGTGTAAAATTTATCGGGTGTTAAGAGATAAGTAGAGTGTGTGAAGTGAGTGATGCGAGAGAGAAAAGGAAGATAAGAATGCATTAATGAGCGTGACAAGTGTCACAATATGATTGGTTGGACTTTAAGAATTACTATTCACAATTTTGACTTTTTTGACCAAAGGTTAAATATCTCAAAAATCATTCAAAATTCACCATTTTTCTCTCCTTGGTGGCCGGCTCTCTAAGCTCAAAGAAGGGAGGAAATTTTCCATCTCTCAAGCTTCCATAAGCTTCAATCTTCCATAAACAAAAGCTTAGACTAGATTTCACTCCATAAAATCTTATCTTCTAGTGCTAGTAAGGGTTGTGGTGAAGTTTGTTTGAAGGTCTAAGGTGCCCAACATCTTCCTCTCTCTTGGTTCTTGGTAAGTGAAGCTTGAAACACCCTACTACACCTAATGATGCTTATGTTGTGCTTATTAGTGATAAGAGTGCTGAAATTTCTGGTTTTAATCTTGGTTTGAAGTGATTTGGTGAAGTTTTCCATTTTATGATGATTTTTCTGGTTTAATTGGATTATGATGGTGTGGTTGAATATGATGAATGGTAATAGCCTATAATGACTCTAGTGAGTGTGAAATGTGGATAAATGCAACCAATTTTGGATTTGGTGTGAAAATTGAAAAGTTAGGGTTCCTAAATCCCCAATTCTGTCCGGTTTTGGATCATAGGGTTAGAGGCAGAATTTGACTTTGCTCAAAACATGAAAGTTGTAGGTATTGATGTGTTTGAGGTGCCTACAAAATTTCAGGTCATTTGGATTAATGTAGAATGAGATATGACGAAATTACTGTAGCTGTTCTGCTTTGGTCAGAATGCGAAAACTGCGTTGGTATTTGGCTATTTTGGCTGGAATTAGTTTGGATTTTGAAGTTGGTGTCTTCTGATGAAATGTAGCTGGATGTCTTATCTAACATATGCCTTTGGAATTTTGGCATTTGGACTTGTATAGACTAAGTTATAGTCATTACAGTTTTATGTGATTTGCAAACCTGTTTTGGTAATTCTGGATTTGTATTTTGCATATTTGACCTAGTTGTGCTAGGATTTGGACTGAGTGGCCTTCTACATTGTTGTACCCCTGTTCCTTAGCTTCGAAACAGTGGGTCTTACACCCCCATCCGATAACCGTAGTGAATTTGGTGCCATTACCGCATATTGAGGTCAAATACGGTTTGTGATTCTAGTACGTTTTTGGAAAGTTTATGGCTGGAACTTTGGCTTCACATTTGACTGAGTTACAAGCTGTTTGGGCTTCTGACCAAAACACCAAACTTATAGCCCTATATCAGAGCTTTCTAACGCCCTTGGAATTTCATGAATCGGATTTATAAAACCTGAGATATAGCCGAGCAAACAAGGCCTGCCCGTGAAAATGACCAGAAATCTGTTTTGGTCCTGATGACCAATTTCCGTTCCGAATTTGGATTGCCGACCTGCATGAAAGTTGTTCCATTTGGAATGAACTATCTAACTGCCAATTTTCAGCTCTTTTGACCATGTGTAGCATAGAAAACTGTTTGCACTCAAAACTGACCATTTGTGCATTGGCCAGATTTCGTAAGTGATTGTGTTTGGTTCATTTGGGACTAAAGCCTCCAGTTTCAGTTCTGGATGTCTTCATAACAGTTGTTGTTCATCCTTTAAGCTTCGATATGGCATCTCATACGCCTTAATCCGATGTTCGTAGCTCAACTTATGAGTAAACTAGAAACGAGTGTCAAATCTGCCGTTTCCGCTAACGGCCGTCTCCGTTTCCGTTCGTCATATTTACGTGCGCGCGTGCCGTTTTTGCCGTTTTGCTTGTTTTAGGCACGATAGTAGTCGTTTGCGATATTATGTGATGCAATCTTCTATTTCAGATCGTGGTGAGCTAGGCGGAGCTGGTGGGCCCTACTAGCGAACACGCACGAAGTGATTTTCACGTTTGTACTACTTTTGTACTTTGTGTAAGTATTCAGGCCAGTTTGGTGTGTTTTCTTTGCTATGTGTTTGAGATATGTGAAAGGGTACTTAAGCGAGGGTGTACTTTATCGCACTCGACCTAAACCCTAATTTGAATGTATAATTGTACTTGGCATATGTATATGAACCTTTTGGAACCAAAACCCTTGAGCTTGTGGCTCGGGGCGACTTTCGAGTAAAGTTTGTGAATTTTGTGAAGTTTGTGAGTTCGTGGGCCCGATCTAAGACCTGTTTGGACTATTCGAGCCGGTTAGGGCTTGGTCGAAGTCAGTCCAACTTAGTCTGAGGTCACCAAGTTTGTAGGTTCATGTTATGAACCAATTTTGTGAATCCGGTTCACCGAGAAGGTGACCAAGTTTGTGACCCGAGCTTGTGACTCAAGCTCAAGTTTGTGATTTCGTTCGCCCGGGCAAGTTTGTGAGGTGACTAGCCAGTGAGGGTGATAAGGTGTCGGTGGGTGTACAAGTGAAGTTCTACGGACTATTATTTGCGGTCGACGGAGTGTCGGCAGGAGATCACGCATGGCACATGAGTTGGCTTTGGAGCCACCTGTATCCTTATTATGTGATGTTACTTTTCTGCTTTTGCTTTACTCTTATTGTGTAACTGTTACGTGAAATTTATGCTTTCGCCCCTGTTTACTTACTAAGTATATAGCTTACCCCATTCCTTTTGTTTTCCTTAGCAGGGGCCGACGCGGGGACTTTTGGCTCGTATACTAGTATAGTTAGTTTGGCTTGTAATAGTTGAACAGTTAGGATGTTTGTTTTTGTTTTGGTGGTTTGACTCGATACTTTTGGAGAATGTAATTATAACTCTTTTGGGATTGTATATATTGTATTTAGTGCTCTTTCGAACTTTAAGTTTTGAGTCCCGGCGAGAGCGGGGCAGGCGACCCGCCGAACCCTTGGGTTCGCCCTAGGGGGAAGTGGGGCCGTCACAGACGTGGAAAGATTTGGAAGTTCCAAAGTGGTCAGAATTCGGATGCTTGGAGTGGAACCAGATTTGGAACTTGGAGTTTGATAAAAATTAGGAAATCGACTTGGAGTTTGATCAAAAGTAGGAAACCTGGAATTTCATGTAGAGCTGATTGCCTTTTTCCTTTCTTTCCTTTGTTTGGCTCAATCAGACTTTTTTTTTTAAAGATGTAATTCCAGTACCAAGAACTCCTTGTATGCGGATCCAAGTTCAAGATTTGCAAACAAGATTGAAGGTCCTTCCAAGTTTCAAGAATTTCGTGATTTGCAACCAAGAATTACCCGAAACAGATTCGGGGTGGACTCTAGAACTTCAAGAAGTTTGATCAAGAAGCCCAAGAACTTCCCAAGTTAGGTTTGGTATCCAAGATTTGCAATGAGCAACACAAATATTCAAGGGACAAACGCAAAACAGGTTCGGTGGCCACCAAGAAATAAATTCCAGCAATGACTAACAGGTTTCTTTTTTTTTTTTTACTTTTGTTGGGTTGTTTTGCAACCCCAAATGACACAAGATTCCACAAGAATTAGACCACAAACTAGGCAAAAACGGACAGCAAGTAACGAATGAAAATCTGGACAGATTACTACACACGGACAAACCAATACAAGATGCGATAAGGAGGGAAAGAAACCCTAGCCACCGCACTTTTTTTTTCCTGCTGGACAAGACACGGACCAACAACACAACAGGCTTGTAGACTCAAAACAGAAACAACACAAAGACAAAACGATACCAGAAAATTACGGACAGCAACTAACACGCAAAACAGAATTTTGTGCGTGACACAAGAATCAAATGACCCAAACAAAACCCTAACACTTAAGCTATGAATTTAGAAGATAAAATAGACTCAGAAACAATAAAAGGGATATACGTGATACCTCTAACTAGCTCTGATTACCAGATGATACGAACGCGGAAGCAACGATTAGACTGTAGAGGACACGTTGAGTAATGGATGGAATTGAACCCAAACTTGGACCACTCAAGAACGGATTCAACGGTAGAGGACGCCACAATCAAGTGTGTGTGCTTGATTGATAAGTCGATAAACAACCAAGGAATCACGCTAGGATGTTCAACTTAGCTTTCACAAGCTAAAGGAATTTGCCTTAATGGAAGACGAGATTCTGGAATTTTATTAATAATATCGTAAAACTGCATGTAACATCAACTTAAGGCTATTTATAGCCTTGACGAAAACCTGATAAAGCTGAAAAATGTTAAAGGGAAAGTTAGCCAGCCCATGTTCCCTTGCTTGGCCGAGACTTAAAGCCTACTAAATAACTAAACAAACGACTAACTAACGTTTTTAATGGACTAAGGCCTACACGCCAGCCCCTAGGCTCAACATGAGCTCGTTAATCTAGGTCCAATGTGGCGTTTAGGCTTGACTATGCACGTCTTCAATTGCAAGCAACATCTTGCTCAAGCCTTCCAATGGCTTTGGGAGTAACATCTTGACTTTGGCACCACGAACTAGCCATTGAAGTGCAAACAGACTTGATGAACTTAAAAACTAGCTAAGTCCGCATCAGTAGAATTTAGTTTTGTGGGCAAAAAAGAAGAATTTCGAGGATGAAATTCTTTTAAGGGGAAGAGAGTGTGAGGACCCGTAAAATTTTTCTTATTTTATTTCATTTTTTCGTGTGCATTTTCCTTACTTTATTTTATTATATTAATTTTTCAGAGATTTTTATAAGTGAGTATTGTTTTTAAATTATTTTCTTGGTATAAGTTAGTACATGTTAAGTTTGAGGTGCATTATGGACGTGGGACCCGCTAGTGCGGTATGTGCGATAAAATTTTGACAACTAAATGAAGTTTGGCATTAAGGGATATTATTTTACAAGGTGTTAAGAGATAATTAGAAGTTAGCTAGATAGATTAACCTTTGGTAGACAAAGAGATGAGAACAAAACCCTAAAAGCCAAGTGTTGTGAAACTATTGGGAGTTGGATTTTGACCAAAGGTTTCTTCCCTTTCTAAAACTCCTATTTTGACCAAAATTCCCTCATTTCTTGCTCTAGCTTGGCCAAACCATTTGAGAGAAGAAAAGAGAGAAAACTTCATCTTGCATCTTCAATTTCTTCCACAAATCTTGAGTTCCAACCATTAAAATCTCAACTTACTCCATAAAAGTTACTTGCTAAGGAGGATTAAAGATGTTGGTGGAGTGATTTTGGAGGAAGAAGCCCTAAGTTTCCACCTTTCTTGAGGTTACTTGGTAACTTTGCTAAACAAATCCCTTTTTACTTTTAATACTAGCATACTTGTGGTTGGAGTTGCAAAATATGTAGTTTTAAGAGATATATGATGACTTCAGGTGGTGATGTGGGCAATTTCAATTTTAAGGTGAATTTTCTACTCTTATTTGATGCTTGAGTATTAGCCTTGGATTGATATTGAGTTTTATATGCTAGGTTTACTTGCCTACGAAAAATTTCAGTTTGTGTGTCTCACTTTCAGATTAGGGTTTCCATTTAGTAATGATTCTGCCTTCTTTTTGGACCCAATCTGACCTGCATATTCGTCCATGATAAAGGCTGAATCTGTGATAGCCCCACCTCTCCTTAAGGCGAACCAAAGGGTTCGGCGGACTGCCTGCCCAGCTCTCGCCGGGACTCAGTCGTTCACTACAGTTCTCAAATAAATTACAATATAAATCTCAAATATAGATTAATACCCCAAGAATTACATATCATAAGTGAAGCGGAAACTAATTCTAGGCGTGGAACATACACATACATCCACTTAAATTCCAAACAGTCATACTAGCCCAACTATTACACAAAATGAATCCAAATCTAAACTGTACACAGGATATATGCCATCCAGTCACACAAATAACGTGTTAGCCCCGAAAACAATCTCTTTTCTAGGCGACCATACAATGGAGCAGTTGATGAGAAAGCGCAAGTGCTTGTGAGTAAAAGAGATAATCAATTTAAAGAACACAAATGTAACAAAAAGTAAATAAAAAGGAAAGAATTGCAAACCAATTAACTACACAGCTCCTCTTGAGCTTGTACATTAATTCAACCAAGCTACTTCAAGTTGATGAATTACAATCACTCTTGTATACAAAGGAAGGTTCACCTCCTCCTTGCCCCGAACTCCACTCGGTCAAGTTAGGACGTTTTACTATCCCTCAGGACAACTCTCACAGAGCTACACTCATGAAGTATTCACTCACAAATAAAAAGTTTACAATGAACCTCACACCACTAAGACTACAAATCTTCTTTGAAGAGTATTTTCTCACTAAAATCACTCTAGATCTTTTGTATCTTCAGTGTGTCAAAATTGTTTGAAGTATCTGACCAACCACTATTTATATAGGATCAAGAAAGTGCCTTATTAACGCTTCCAACGGATAGAAAGTAGTTGAAGAGTCAACTAGCCGTTGGAGTGTCGGAAATCCGATAGCCCTGTTTTATGCGTCAGACAGCAGGCAGTGAGTTTAAGAGATTTTTTTCAATTCTTTCGGACGTTCAGTGCAAGCTTTTTGTGCATCCGATAGCAAACAAAGAGATTTGAGAAATTATCTTGTTTCTATCGGACGTCCGGTAGAGACATATTCAGCGTCCGATAGTTTCGTCGACTTCGAAGGGTCCTATCGGACGTCCGAAGCATGCGTCCGAAGTTGTGCAATGATTATCGGACGTCTGGTACTGTCTTCTTAAGCGTCCGACAGGTTCAGCATACTCTGTCTTTTTCAAATGTGCTTAATCTTTGAACCTGATTTGATTCATTTCTGAAAAAGCCTTTGAGGAGATGTTAGCAACATCCATTTGTTTGGTAATTATCAAAAGTTAGGGACCAAGGTCAACATTCTCCCCCTTTTTTATGATAACAAAACAATGGATGGAAGAAAAAAAAATTGAGCATATAAGTATAAGCTCCCCCTCATACAATGCATCTAAACTTATGAATTCTGAATAACTCCCCCTTACACATAGCATCCATTTCTCCCCTTTTTGTCATCATAAGATGAGAGTAAAAATCAGCAATAATAACTGTAGACACCAAATTTTTAGTGTAATTTCATTTACTATTTTTTTTAGTTTTTGTTTGTCGTGTTAGGTTTATTCACTTTTTAATTTTTAGTTTTTAGTTTTTATTTTATTTTTAAGTTTTTAGCATAGAATTTCTCGGAAAAAAAAAGTAAAAAAAGAAAAGCATTCAAAAATATATGTTTTAGTTGTTTTAGATTTAGTTTCATTATTTAAAAAATAAAGAAAATAAAAAAAAAAGGTTTAGGGCATTTTTGGTTTATTTTGGAAAAAGTGAAAAGCTTGAAAATTGAAGAAAAGTTCTTTAGCGTAATAGAATTTATTGTTTTTTGATACATTTTAACTATTTTCAGGAAAAAGAGAAAATCTAAAAAAAAAAAAGAGAAAAAAAAAAGAAGCCGCATGCAGCGGCAACTTCAGGGGAATGTGACTGGAGTTGGAGGGCTAGATTTTACAGTAGTAACAAGCCCCTCATCCTCATCGTTGAGGTGAGGGTTTAAGGTTGAAGTCCCGTATAAAAAGAAAAAGGCAGGAGAGGGATAGGAGAGGAACGGCAAAAGAAAAATCAGAAGAGAGAAAACAGCGGCTGGGGTTTTGAGAGCTAAGGAGAGAGAATTTTTGACGACTAAGGAACCAGAAACCAGAAAGAGAGAGAGCCGAGAGTGGACGAGAGCTTGAAGGCTGAGAAAAGAGAGGTTCTTGAACAGCAAAAAAGAAAAACCAAAAAAAAAAAAAGACAGAGAAAGGGAGTGCTAAGCAGAGGAAGGCCGTGAGAAGAAAGGGAGAGAGAGCTAAGTTTCTGTGGGGGAGAGGAAAAACAGCAGAAGGCTACAGGGGTTTTTCTTGGAAAGAAAAGGGCGGCTAAGCTTGAGGAGAAACTAGAAGAGCCAAGGTTTTGGGTTTCAGAACAGAAGAGTGGAAGTTGGTGGCTGGAAAAATGAACGGCAAGGGAGATTTTTCAGACGAAGGGAACCAAGTGCAGAAAAGGAACTCCAGAATCTGGATAGCAAGCTAGCATCTTTCTTCACTGAGATTCGAATCTTGCCATCCCCGAATTCTTCATGTTTTACTGGCGTTTCCTGGTGTTAAAGGTAAACCTTTTCTCTTTTTTCCACTCGCATCTCACCGGCTTAAGAAAAACAGTGTAGTCTTACGATGCCCATGGATTCTTCAGCAATATTGTACCTTGAAATCTGTTTGGTAGTGATTCATTTCTGGAGTCCGATGTCAGATACGGTGTTTGTTGTGAAAATGATGGTTTTTTAGCATAGATCTATAGCATGATATTTCATCGCATGAATTCGTTTAAAGGAAAAACAGCTGCGGCAAGTTTGGAACTTTCAGCTAGTTGCAGCAGTTTCGTTCTTCAAATGTTTGTATACTTGCCCAGAATTTTACATTGGATTTTTCTAAATCTTCCTGCTCCTGCATCTTCGCCGTACCCTTTGAATGATTGCACTTATGAATCTGTGGAGGAAAGTGAATGTTTTATGAACATAAGTTGATGTTTCTTTTGTTGCCGCAATACATGCTTCCTTCTTAATCAGTCATTTGATCTTCAATGCGTCGTTGTTTATTATTTGGTTTGGGGTAATCAAAATGTCTAAGTGCTAAGGGGAGAGTTGGTTTCAGCTGTGTTTTTTTTAGTTGTTTGAACTAGGGTGTGAGCTTGCGATAGCTTCATTAGTGGCCGAGAGTTTCCCTTGTTATAGCAGAAATTTGTTTCCTTTGTATTTTTATGAAAACTTTGCATGAATTCCTTCCAAACTATTTGCCTTGTTAAGAGATGTTTAGCTATGTTTTAATCGAAGTAATCTCAAAGCGGTTGTATGAGTCTTCTTTGCTGAAATTGTGGAACATTGTGCACGAAAATTATGCTGCAAAACCTTGCCGATAGCTTCATCGGTTGCTGAAGTTTTGTTGCAGAATCTTGTTCATTTGTAGCTTGCATGACATGCTTCCAGGACTGCATTTGTTAATGTTTAGCCGTGTGTAGCTAACCCCAGTTTAAAAGTGTTTGTGTGAACTCTTGTTTGCTGAAAGATGCCGCAAGTTGCAGAAGCTTGCGGATGAAAACTGCATAAGAATAGCTTGGCTGCTGAAAGTTCTCTTGTTGCTGGAGGGTTTTTCAGTTATCGTATCAAATTTGCATCATCTTTGTTTTGGCTCTTGCATGCATGATAAGTTTGGTAGGAACTTGATGTTGGGTTTTTCGTTTGAGAGTTTTTGTTTTTTCCCTTTCTTAAAAATCTGTCTTGTAAAGTTGTCAAAGCTTCAAAGCATAAGGAAATATTGGCAGAAAGCTTTCTAAGTGGGTTGTATGCTCTTGCATGAAAAATGTCCAAGAAAAATTGCATTCCAACCCCTCAAGTTTCCCCTTATGCCACTATGACCCAACCAATTGAATAATCTCCTCAATTTGATCCTTGGTAGTTTTAATTTTGCAATTTTTATTGCTTGTTTGCTTCAAATAATTACCATGCTTTGTTTAAATTGCACTTCATGCATGAATTTAAGAGCTTTATGACCATGTGAGCCCGTGTTTGCATGTTTTCTTTAATTTTCCCAAATAAATTGGTACCTTGACCATTTCTTTTATTTTGGAGGATAAACAAGCCATTTTTCTTTCATTGGGACACCATTCCAAGGGAGGTATAACTTCTTTTATCTTTTTTGTCTCTCCCCTATGTGATCCAATGTGCTAAGTGAGAATTGCATGTCTACTTTGTTTTCCTTGCTTTTCCTTAATCTCTTTCATTTATTTCATTTACGTTTGCTTTTAATTAAGTTATTCTTTTATGGGGTATGTGTACACCTCTTGGCTTGTAATAGATAGGGCTTGGAGGAGCATTTGATGAAGACCTATTGAAAACGTGTGCCTAGCTAGCAAATGTAATAGGTCCATTAGCTTGATTGCTTGCTTTTGTTGCTATGTGTTAATTTACTTTATTAGGCTCTTGCATCTAGTCGAGCATGCTAAATGTTATGTGCTATGTGTTTATGAGCGTTTGGCATGTCTACTTGCTTTCTATAGTCGTAGATGAATGTGATGGATGAATGTACGTCACCACACTAGTCCAATGCTAGTTGTGGCTCATTATTCCGTTAGGAATTCATAGAAAGGGCTAGTCCAACGCTAGACCCAATAGATCGTCCCTTCTTGATAGTACATTTTTGCATGTTTCACTACATTTCATGCATTTTTCTTAGCCTTTATCATTTGGCATGCTCCTCCAACCTTTTCCCTTCATTTAGGCTTTTGCATCTCATGCTAGTCGTAGTGTACATTTGCTTGAGAGTCCTCTTTCGATAAGGGAAACGAGCGAGTTTGGCTACAAAATAGCCTTAGCACGCTAGTTCTTCCTTCTAATCCAAGGGAAAATCAAAGTCGTAAAATTAGGAGTCCTTCCCGTGCCCGACTTGATGCATTCCCTTAGGGTCATACACTTGCATTCTTTTAATATCACCTCCTCACTCTTTTAGCCACATTTTCTCACTACTTAGATTTTTCTCAATCCATTTTCTCACCACCTTTTTCCTATCACTTATTTATTTTTTTATCTCACAAATGGCACCCAATTGCACTTATATGTATCTACTATCCTATTTTTATTCATTCACACACACCAACACCTTTATATTCTCACACTTGCACACTTACACTTAAGTCCTCACTTGCATTAATCACGACTTCCATGAGAGCTTTCCTCTTTGGCCACCACAATTCATGTGGTTGGGACCTAAAAGCCTCATGAGAAACATTTTAGATTTAGGATTGTATTTTTCTTTCCTTTTCGCATCCATTAGTCATATCCAGCGTGTGATACATACCTTGGGTAGAAAAATTAGGAAAAGTGGGGCTAAGTCACGCAACTAGCTTTGGCTAGGGTAAGGGAGTGCCTTAGGCTTTGCCTTTGCCTTCTCCCTTATCAAATGTGACCCCCGATCCCTTTCTTTGGTTACGTAGACCTAAAAGTTCTTCAAAAGGGTTTGTTTACTTTTTCTTTAAAAAACAAAACAAAAATCATTTTTGGGTGACTTGGTACACCCTAACTCCGTACCAAGTGGCGACTCCATTTTTTTCATCCAAAAACCCTTTTTGAACTTTATTTGGCCAAACCGTCGCATTTTCAAGTCCCACGGCCTTTTATTTTCATTTTTCACACACATTCACATACACACTACTTTCACACCACACCACCATCAAAAAGTGGGGCGCGACAGTTGGCGACTCCACTGGGGACTTCCTAAGTGGGTCCAAGCATTTGACTTAGTCATTCGTTTCCTTTTTCTACCCTTTTTATGCATGGCATGTGGATATTAGGGTTGCATTTTCCCTTTTTAGGACCCTTTGCCTCACTCGCGTCTTAAACTACTCCCTCGCTCACGAATGTATGATTGGTTGATTGGATGTATGTTTACTTGTTTATCTCGCGCTTGCATTGCATTTGGGGGGGGTATGTGTCACCTTTAGAGCCTCACATGGTTCTCAACCCTTTCTCTCAACATAGGGAACACTTCATACGTGCACGTTTACTTATTGTTAACCCATTTTATTTTATTTTTCGTGGGCGCTATCCCACACCGCCTTGTAGGGTTAGGATTGATTGCCTTGGGTAGGCGCATGGTGTGCACTGCACCCATAGCGCTACCTAAGGGATCACTCGAGCCACCGATCGAAGGCCTTGGGAGTGATGACCCTTTGCCTTTAGGTCTGAAGGCTTGGGAGCCGAAACCTTATCGAGTCTAGTTGCATTAGTGAGCCCCAGCCTCATGCATCCATGTTAGAGTTTTCCTAAGTTAGAGTCAGCCTCACCCTTTTTAAGCACATTAGGCACGAGGGAAGGGGTTCCACCCCTTTTACTTGTTTTTATTGTATTTTTTTTCTTAATTGCTCCCAATATGTTATGTGTGTTATCAATTGCACTAACCATTCTTTTGTTTTCTTGGCTTGCATTCATGTGCCTTAGCAATAAGACGACTCTTTGGCACTCTTTTAGTGACTCACCCACTAGATAACTCACATGTTTAAATTTCAGTTATTACACTTAATTTTCAATAAATACATTTCATTTTAGACCTTTTTCCCTCGATGCAATATTTATGTCCTTTAGGCCATGTTTGTCACATATTTACATCGCTTGAATAAATAGCATCATGCATAACCCTAGAAAGGGAATGCCATTTAGGGGATCCTGTGTTAGGGATAAGCCACCCTGTGTCTCGGATACTTAATCCAACGAGACTTGCACATTTACATTTTGTACCATCCAAAAGGGGTAGCGCACAAGATAAGGGAGGATCCGATCATTTTCATAGAGTGATCTTTGGAATATGAGCGTCTAATAATCACTTTTTGGCCATTTTAACAAAATTGGTAAAAATCCCTTGCGTAAAGGACATTAATTTGAAGACATTTACCAATATTTCCTCACTGTTGAGACAATAAGTAAATTGAGGCCAAAATTTGATCTTAGGAAACTCATAGACTAATGCATCTCGATAATTTTTGAAATCACCAATGACCGGACAATTCAATCAATCCATTTGGCCAATTCATTCATTTTAAGACAATATAGTCGATTTTGAATAAATCGTCAGTTCCGTTCAATTTCATTTGACCAGTTTACCCTTTTTCGGGTGATCTAGTTAATTTTGAATAAATCATCCGATACATTTGACCGATTTACCTGTTTTTAGGGCAATCTAGTCGATTTTTGGAATAATCATCAATTTCATTCAATTCATTTGATTAATTAGGGCAATTTTGTCAATTTTCGATAAATCATCAATTTCGTCCGATTCATTTGACCAGTTTACCCTTTTAGGGCGATTTGGTCAATTTTGAATAAATTCTCGATTTCATTCAATTCATTTGACCAATTTCATTTTTTTAGGATGATCCGGTCCATTTTGAATAAAATTCTCAATTTCATTCGATCAAGTTCCTTTTTTAGGATGATTCGGTCAATTTTGAGTAAGTTTTACCGGTCCATTTTGAATAAAATTCTCAATTTCATTCAATCAAGTTCCTTTTTTAGGAGGATCCGGTCAATTTTGAATAAGTTATTAAATTTCACTCAATTCATTTGACCCGTTTCCCTTTTTAGGGTAATCCGGTCGATTTTAAATAAATTGTCAATTTCATTCAAACCCATTCGACCAATTAAGGTTTCAAGGTCGAATTTCAAATTGGGAAACCTAGTCAATTTTTGAGAAAACCATCCATTGCATTCAGACATTTGATCATTTGGAGTTTTGACCCGTGTTTCACTGAGAAAACTTGTCAACGAATTCCAATCTCTTCGATAGGAGTTTCGTCAAGGTCAAACCCGTGCGTTTTTACAAATTCTTGTATCGATCAAAAGTGATCAATCTATTCGGACGTTGACCTCATTTTGACAAGTGTCTCTCGTCAATCCAATTGACCAAATTTTCAAAATTATTTTTCACTCAATGAATTGATCGGATTCATCAGGTATGGTATGGTGCCTACTCTAACGGATTGCATTTTCATGCTAGGCCTACCCTTGGCATAAAAAGGGTTCCCCCATAGGACATGCATACCGATTTTATATTCTTGTTTACTAACTAGGGGTATTTTTCTTTTGTTTCCCCCCTCCCCTGCATTCATAAAAAATGTTTCAATAAGATGAAAATATTTCCCTATATTGGATAACAATTTTTGATCCGATAAAGTTTGGAAAGTATTATTTGATTCTTGGGCAGATCCAACAATGGAAACCTGAAAGATCCATCTGAAAGCTCTAGGCTAAGAGCTTCTAAGAGATTTCATAATTGTTTTCAAGGAAAATTCTGTATATTTGACTTGTTAATATATTTTTGTGTCAAAAGAGAAGGAGACAAAAAGTGTATATGTGGAGCTCTTTACAAGTTTCTCTCTTCTTATTTGTATCGTAATTGAACAGGAATTTTTGTTTCAAACTTTTTCCGCAATAAAATTTTTGGACAATTATTGTCTTGTGTATATGTACATTTCATTCTTTATTCTTACTCATTAGAGATTTCATGATGAATTTTGAGAAATAAGACCAAATTGAGATTTTTTCAACCTATAGCCTGAATTTCGCAAGTGTATACTCTCTAAAATCCTCATGTACACTAGGTTGGTGATCCGAGCTATACAATAAGAGTGCTCAGAAAAGGGTGAATGGTCACTCAAAAGGCCCAATGAGATACCTTTTCTCCTTCACTTAACCCCAGAATAAAATCAGTCACATTGATTGATAAATTGCAAATTGGGGCCATCTTTGCTTGAAAATATCCATGGTGTTTAACCGATTCAATTCACATCTAAGTGAAAGAAAAAATGTGCATTATTCTTGTTTGTTTTGAAAATTTGGAATGATACTTCAAGCATTCTTTTCTCTATCTATACAGAGTTTATCATTTGCTCTCCCGTTTGAGCCTTTAAAAGAATAATTTCGTTTCAAATAAGCGCCTTGATGATCACTACCCTACATGGAAAATTTTCAAAAAATCAAAAGGGAATGGATTCTCAATGAGCAATTCGTTTACTTGGTTGTCATGAGGCGAAAGAATGATGCTTTGGCCGTCATTGGCCGTCATTTCTACAACCTAAACACTGATCATCCCTTGCATCCTCATTTGAGCTAAAATTGGTGGTTCTTTTCGAGTGCACATATGATCGCACCCCACATTGGGGAAGGAGATTGGGAAATTTTGAAAAAGAAAAAAAAAAGAAGAAAAGGGGAAAGGGAACTGCGAATTGGGGAAATTTGATTCTACTTGGGTTTCAATTTTGAAAAGAAAAGAAAAGAGGAAAAAGGACAAGTTCTGTCCGGTGGATCACTTATGTTTCATAGATATGAATGAGCAGGAGTCTTTCTCAGTCAATTAATTCAGCTACATGCAAGAAATTTCGCATTAATGAAAGTTTCCTTTCAGAGTTATTGTAAGGAACGGAATGAAAAGTCAGGCTCTTTTCTTTTCCAATCAAACGTTCTATCCCTAGTTATCCCTTTTGAGCCTTCAGAATAAAATACTTCGTTTGGCAACCCCTGAGAATCGCAAACCCCACACTGGGGTAAGTTTGAGTTGAAAAGGAAAATTTCAAGAAGTGAAAAAGTGAAAAGCCACAAAATCAAAAGACAAAAGAAGAAAAGAGAACCTCAGTTCAAAAATAAACTGGGGCAAATTTTGTGAAAGCTCAAAAAAATGGCAGAAGGCCGAAAAATCGAAAGAAAATGAAAGAGAAAAAGCCTCAATTGAGCACAAGCTCTGGCACATTTTGATTTAACCCTAAAATAGGGTTGGCACAACAATGCGATCTCAGATTACTTAAACCACTCTTGAAATCTGCTTTCAAGCCTTAACTTTTCTAAACACCCCACCAGACCCCATTACAAAAACCAAAAGCCCTGACTTCTGTTCTTTGTAATGGCCCTGTCAAGAAAATTTCTGATGCCGGAAAATTTTAGCTGTATTTCTGAATTGCTTGGGTAAGGAGTTGGCGCTACTCACCATGTGAAAATCCACCAAGCTGAGGGAAAAGAAAAAGAGGCAAAAAGCAAAGCAAGAAAAGTAAATGCAAGGAAATGCAGAAAAATTCGACGCTGAAGTCCCTGGTGAATGATGAGAAAAAATGCAAACAAAGTCTAAGATTTTTTTTGAGTTCAAAATAGGGGCAATTTTGAAAAATACGATCTTCGGTGCAATGTCCTTGAAAGTTTTATTCTTTAACTATCGTTTTCAAGCTACATTACAAGCTAACAAAGTCCATAGTTGACTTATTCCTTCATGACAACCCAAAGTGAGTATTATGCTTGTGACGGCTCCACCTCCCCCTAGGGGGTACCCCAGGGTTCGGCGGGCCGCCTGCCCGGCTCTCGCCGAACCCTGGGGTACGCCCTAGGGGGAGGTGGGGCCGTCACAGGTGGTATCAGAGCCATGGAGGTGAGTGACCCTAAACTGTTTCCAAAGTTACTTTTGAACTGTTTTCTTGCATTATTTACTCGATTGCATATCATGCATGCTTGTATGTGAGTATTCCTTGGTTGTTGTATTTTCTTGACTTCATGACTTCTATGATTGTTTGATAACGTGTTAAGTGCTTTCAATGATTTTCAAAACGAGTTTTCTAGGCGAGTGTGTACTTTAACGCACTCGACCTAAATAACTGTGCAATTTTCAAGGATTTAATTATTGAAATGCTAGTTGCGCATGAATGTAAGCCGTTTGGCTGAATTGGCCACTGCCCTTTGTTACCGATCGACTCGGGCCAGAAGCAGACTCGGTCAGGCGATATGGTGACCCTGGGTGAATTTGGTATACTCGAGTATTACCTTGTAGTCCGGCTACGTCCGGATGGGTGGAGTCCGGCTACGTCCGGATGGGTAGAGACCGGCCAACGTCCGGAAAAAAAAAAAGATGAACGAGGGATTCTACTTACAAAAAAAATGTATTTTCAAACGATTGGAGGAATAAGGGGAAATGTGTGAGGACCCGAAAAATTTCTTATTTTTATCGAATATTAATGGTTTAATTAAGTATTAATCCACCTGTTTTTCCCAAATAATTTATTACGACCATTTTAAATCCATTCGTATGGAATAATGTCTTCATTATGCTTTTAAAACGTCCCGTTAACAACTTCAATTTTCGGAGGATTGTTTGAGTGAGAAATAATGAACACGAGTGTTTCAAGGTGATATTGTATTCGAGAGTATGATTATCCTGGGGAAATTATGAACGGATAATAGCAGATTAAGAAGAGTTAATCGAGAATTAAAGGTGAATAAGTTCTAAGTGAGCATATACTACTCATGCGTGGATAGTTTTCCAAAAGACGCATGGATACAAATTTATTGGAGATTTGAGGAGTTAATACTCGACTCATGTGAGGACTCGTAAAACTCCTATTAAAACCCTAATTTGAGCTTATTTAATTATTTACTTGTTCATTTATTCCGAGTATTATTTTCTAGACCTATTGAACCTAATTACGTGGAAATATAGTTTCGTTATATTTTTAAGGTGACTTGTTTCAAGAATTAATTTCCTGGAGTACGTTTAGTAAAAATAGTGAATAGTGCTTGGAGATTTTATCCGCGTAGTAGCACAATAAGCTTGAAATATTGGAGACTTGTACTATGGTCCTAAAATAGGTAATCTTATGAATAAATACTCAAGTGATAGTTAGTAGTGCAATCGTTATAAGAAATTCTCGGAAGTTTCGCGTTATAGCGTTAAAATTGACGGTACGCGTTTTCACACGCGCAACTTTATTTGAGGGACTTTAGACCCTTATTTCGGGACAATTAAGAGTGAATAATATTTACATGAATATATATGCATTGGAGGTTTAGTGCATTAGTGAACCAAACGCGCGAGAAATCGAGCCAAAAACGTGCCAAACGAGCCCTAATGAGAGTTGACTAATGGGTTATTTGTGGCCACAAGTTAGTATCTTCCCTTGGAAGCTTAAGAAAAGTCTGATCACTCTCTCTCTTCCTCTCAAGACAGCCGGCCAACACCCTCCTCTCTCTAACTCCATTACTTCAAATTTTCAGCTCACAAATCTCACTCAAAACCACCCCAAATCATCTCCAAATTCAACCAAACTTGCACCACACTTAGCTTGATACTTGAGGAGCCTTTTGAGCTGCAAACAAGGGCTGGAAATCACGGTTTTTCTGGAGCAATAGAGGGCCGAAAATTCTGCTTGAACACCCGACCAAAGTAAGTGATGATCCACTCTTGGAAACTTGAAGTTTGGAAGCTATCTTACCTTGTTAAGTTCATGCATGCATTTGGTTAGCTTGTGTATGGTGTAAAATGTGATTGTGGGCTCTTTGAATTCCCACACTTGGGTTGTTGTTGCTGATTTGATGATTGATGGTGGTTATATTGTTGGTTTAGTGTTTAAAATGATGCATTAGTGGTGGGTAATTAGTAGAAACTTCATTGGGTGTAAGAAGCAAAAACTTCCGATTTTGCCCCTGCCATGTTCGGCCATTTTGAGGCCAATTTTTAATGGTCTAATGGCTTGAATTGGATGTCTATAGGATGTATTAGATGTGTGAAAATTTTCATTGGAAAATATTGAGGTTTGATTGAGCTAATGAATTTTTTTAAGAAACTAGCAAATCTGGAAAACTGTTCGCGTATGACTCTGACCAGTAGTAGTAATTCGGCTATAACACTGTCCTCGGATGTCAAAATCATGTGCCGTTGGTGGTGTTTGAAACTAGACATTCCTGGCTTTAATTTGGTATATAATGCACGTTCTGATTCTTTGTGAGCAAGCCAAACCAAATGTTTTAAGTTCGCTGTCCTGTTGCTCCGTTCATCTGGAATGAAGTGTTCAGGCAGCAACTTGATGCCCGATTTTGAACCGGATAGGTGCCGAATTTTGAAACGATTTCTTCTGTGGTATTTTATCCCTATGAATGTATTTTCCAACGGCATAATGCATGCTCAATTCTGAGTTAAATTGATTGAGTTGTGACTAAAACAAGAGGACTGCCCTGTTTTGGAAAAACGTAATATTTGGACTGATTTGGGACAAAAACTTGGGAGTGATCTTATTAATTGAAATTTTGGTGCTAAACCATTACCAAAGGTATCATGGATGTATCTTAGACCTTTATTTCACCAATGAACCATGGTTGGATAGCTTTCTTGGTTAAACGATTGGAAATTGGGAAATGAAAGTCAAAAGGCAGATTGCCTTAGAATTTTTCCTGAACTTTGGTTGACTAATTAGCTATCTTTCCGAAGGTATTTTTCCCTGAAATTTGATAGAAAGGTACCTTTCATATGGGAGTAAAATACTGCCAAGTTTGGTACCAATCCAAGTTCGTTTCGATACCCAATTAAATTACTAAAATTAGAGGTTCAAATCTGGAAATTCTTCTCCAGTCTTGAATTTCCCCAACTTTGAGCTACCGTATCTCGGTACTCGAAACTCCGATTCTTGATCCGCTTGTTTTTTTATAAACCTCGCTTGCAACTCTAATTGAGTGACAAATTTCAGAGGCTGGTTTGCAACGTGTGAATCGTGCCGAATTTTCAAAGTTGGCCGAAATCCAACTTAATTCTGCCTTGTAAACCAATCCTGCATCTTCAAGCTCATTTTTGAACACTTTCCACTTTGATTCATGGAAACGTGTCTTCTAGGAACTTATAGCACTTTCTAAGAGGTTTCCAACGGTATAAAGTTTTCCAATTCTCGACTTATGCCGAGCGAGTTACGATTTTTCAAAGATTTAGGATAAAACTGAAATTTCTCAATTTTCAAGGCAAAGGAGTTTTTCCAAAATTCTTAATTTTCTTAGTATTATTCAAACGTTTTGCCCTCGCTTTTCGTGATAAAAACTCAAATAATATTGTACATAATAAAAGGCTAGTTGAACCTCGATTTGCGTGTAATTGAGGTTCCTTTTGTGAAATAATCTTTAGATTGTACTAGAGTACAATCTTCCTTGATAAGTGGGTTATTTGTGTGATTATCCGCTATTAATTGCCAGGCGCACAAGGAGACCTTCAAGAGGATCTCACTGTGGACACTTGAATCTCCAAAGAATAATCCCTATTGAATTGCTCGGTGAGTGTCAAGTGTGTGAATTCTTGATACTTGCTTAATTGTGGTAATTGTTGGGGATTTTAAAAAAATAAGGGCGGGTGCGTACTTTATCGCACTCGTTCTAATTTCAAATGAATGAATGGAATGTATTGAATGAATGAATGAAATGAAATGTTATGTTATGATTACATATGTCGTTGGAGTAAACCTCCTCCACTTTCAAATGAATGGGGGACGCCCAAACTCATAGGCCGACCTTGGACTCGAGCCGGCAATGGGCTTGGTCGGGAACCTAGGCGAGCCATGAGATATATAAGCTCGACCTAATAAGAGGTCTTGCTTGGCATACTCATAGAGTATCGCCTTATAAATGACTTATGAGCCCTGGAGGTGTACGGTGGACGGAGGGAAGTAAGTGGTGATTTACGGAAATGGAAATACCGACCCGGTTGACAGGAGGGTCAACGCGGGAAGGTATACGAATGACATCGGCAGAGCGAGTGGAACTTAGCTCCTGAGAGCTACTATATCCTTGAATTGTTTCTGATTACTTTTCCTGTTCGAATGGTTGATTATTGAAACATCACGGTTTTATGCAATAAATTTGGGATTGCTATTTGAACAATGTGCTTGCATGTGTGTTCTTGGCCTCACGAGCGTTTTGCTCACCCTGTAGATTTGTTTTCCTTAACAGGATTGGACTTGGAGAAATGTTGGAGAAACCCCTCTTGGCGTACTCTTATTTTTAGGGTTTCCTTGCACTTTGGGGCTAGACTTGTGATTGATATATATATATTTTGAATATTGATGTATTTCGAGATTCCGATGTAATGATTGGGCAGATGTTGAATATTGATAAGCTTGAATGCTTACGCACTGATTGTATTTATGATATTTAATCGTAACGTCTAGTATTGTATTAAGCTTGGACGGAAATTGCTTGAGTCCTGGCGAGAGTTGGGCAGGCGTCCCGCGGATACCCTTTGGTTCGCCTTAGGGAGAAGTGGGGGCGTCACAGTTGGTATCAGAGCCTAGGCTTCAGATCTTTGTAGTGTGTCCTAGGCCTAAAAGTTTAGCTCGTGGGAACGAAAACTAGAACTTAGGTTTGAATTAGTCGATGATAAGGAGTCTTGATCTTGTGTGATACATGTGGGATAGTATGGGATGATCAAATCCAGTTTATTTGGTGTATTTGGTCCCATTTAAGCTTTTAATCTTAATTGTAAGTTGCGGAAAGAAATGGTGGCATTGCACCATCTTGGAGACGCATTATGGTAACCATGGCCGTGAAGGGCCTAGGGGAGGGCTCGTTGGAAGTGTAATCCAACTCGCCGAACTAGTACCATATGTTATTTCCAAAGGACTTACTCGTGCCCAAGTAATAGAGTGTTTGTAGTGGCCGATCATCGGAAGTGGCTATTTGAGGAAAATAGGGTGATTCAAGGGGATAATCGAGAACCGATGGCGATTGCGGATGTCTAGACTACTAGGATTCCTGAAGTGGAGATTGGGATATTTAAGGAGCGAGGAAGACAAAGGCTCCTAGTGAGAAGCTTCAAAAGCTAAAAATCAACTTGTTAGGGTAGTGCAACTTGTTAGGGTAGTGCTCGAACTTAAAGACAGGATGGATGAGTCGGTGGCTGGGTGTGTTACCTTGGTCGAATGAGTGGAGAATGACAAGATATTCGATAAGGGACATGAGATCTAAAACTCCTAGTGCTGAAAATGAAATTGATCCTACGGAGGTATTGAAGACTTTTGGATTCCGCCAATCACAAATTTAGTGATTTAAACTATTTTGATAGTTTTTGCCAAAGATAGACAGGGTGACGCTCGCTTAAAGGCCGTTGTATTTTGTGTCTTGTTTCAATATGTTTCCTACCTTTTGAGGCAATTAAACATTTCTCACAACATATTTGACTTTACTGTTTTATGATTTCAAATCCATGATTGGGGGTTGTACGTATTTGCGATTATCTTAGCGTCTTCCCTTTTATTCTCGTATTTGTTTAGCGTGATCAAAGTCTCACTTTTCAAACTTCGTTTATGTGCATTCATTTTATGCCATGTTTAGATGACTGTTAAAGTTATGAGTGGCCAAAAAAAAAAGGAAAAAAAAAGAGCCGAGTGCGAAGGATTATGCCACCTCAAGCTCCAGGGGATAATTAGGGAATGATTGCTGGATTGAACCGAAACCGTAGAAATGAAGGAAAACACCTACATAGCTCCCACCATTGACCATACGATTGATATCCTAGAACGGTTGGTTAAGTACCAAAGCTCTGGACCAATAAGCGAACCTAAGAACCAGGAGAGGTGTGAAAATGAAATAATTCTTGAAGGTCGTCTATCTTGGTTTCCCGAGGGACCTAACCTTGAAACAGTAAGATTGATTTGAAATGATACTATAAGGCACTAGTGGGACTACGAGATTTTGATCCCTTTTCAAACCACTTCATAGACAAGTATCGAAGATTGAAGTAAGACATGGAAAATTTTATATCAAGGAATAAAGTCCCCGTATCTGGTTGTAATTTGAATTAATGGTAGTGATTTTATGGAGACTTAAGAACTCATCCATGTTCGGCAGAGAATAGCTAAGATTTATATTTCGGGGTGACCTATAAGCAAAAGAATGAAAGAGTACTATGACTTGAGCTTCCATTATGAATAGTTACTTATTTTGATCCTCTGATCTACCTGGCAGGCTAGCATTTGACTTAAACCAACCGGTGAGATGACAACCTTCGAAGAAATGCGTAAGGAAATGGATATTCTTCGAAATGAGGTAGAATTTCAAAGAAAACTAGCTGAGTACTGGGAAGGACGGTGGAAACAAGAATATGCAGAGAAAACTGAGTTGCTACGCCAGAACGTAGAACTGGAGAAGAAACACAAAGGAAATTCTCAAACTAGTCAGGCCGTCACTTCTCATGTAACTTGTGAATACTGTGGCAAGATTAACCACACTGAAGCCGGGTGCTGGAGAAAGCAAGGAAAATGTTTTAAGTGCGGTAGTACCGAGCATAAGTTTTCGAATTGCCCTGGTAACCCTATCAAAAAGAGGAAATACTCAGCAGCCAGCTAGGCTGCTATAAAGCAATCAAGTGCCAGATGGAAGTAATTAGTACTAATGGTTATGAAGGGGGTTCTAGTAGTGGAAGTTTTACGAGTGAGGATGCTTTGACTGCACTCAAGGGATAGGGGTTGTAGTACCCTAGAATAGACTAGCACTTTTGGACATTTCACCTTGTGGAAAAGGGAAAAAGTCTTTTGTTTTGTATCTTGGCAATTTGGCACGTTTTGTTACGACCTTATTGTTTCCCCTTTTCCTTTTGAAATGATTTGATAAATCTATTCCCACTTGATGTACCTATTATGGTCCTTATGACATATGAAACTTTACTCCGCTTTTGATTTGTTTTACGACTTACATGTATATTCAAAATCTTGCCCACACTTTTAGACTTATAATAAGACACGAACGGTATTAGACATAGTCGAGATTGTGCTTGAGAATATATACCACCCTAAGGTCTGGAGGCGACTAGGGATCGTGACCAAATCGAGAGCTTGGTGTTGAAGTTGGAATCCAATGTTTGGTTACCAATTTGATATATTAATACTGTGAGACTTGGGTTAATGAAAGAAAATCTTTGGTAGATTTCCGAGCATAATGATTGAGGAGTCGGATATCACATTTGGAATGGAAGCTTGAGGGTATATATATATATATACAATAACGAGACTTGAACGATGTGTCCACTAAGAGCAAATGCTCCATTGTCTCACATAGTCGGAAATTTCGACCAATGGCAAGGAGCCGTGATATTATTTCAGTTGAATTTGAAGTAGAGTTATTACCAGTTGAGGACTCTAAAAACTGATGTGTTTAAAATCACTTCCAATTCAAGATAGAGACACTTTGAACTTTCAATTATTGTAACATCCCGAATATTAGGAGGTTGTTTGTGAAGAAAATATTAAAGTATATTTCTTCGGGTTTGATTTAAAACCTTATTTCGTTTTAAACGACTAGAAACCCTAATGTTTTAATCAAAAAACCCTAGTTTACTTGTGACTAAACGGTTTCTTAAATCTTTCATATTTTACTAGAGATTCTAATGTTAATTATTGAAATTGTAAATTCCTCACGTTTTCTTAAAAAAATTTCCTTTTATTTGAAAATTATTATTTATTAAGGCCCTACTACCCAATTGTTCAACAATAAGTGCAGATGAACCTGGAAATAGGGTTTTACACTTCGGTTTCAAGATTTGAGCAAAATTAGGGTTTTCGCGATTTTTCGCCGGATGAATTTTCGGTACTGACCAAGGATCAATTTGGTGATTAAAAGTGACTTTTAAGTGAAAAATCATATGTGAGTAGTAGCAATGATATAAGGTTAGAGTATGGGAAGAAAAAAAAAACAGTAGTACGTGAGTTTTTAAGAAAAACGGCGCGAACCGGCGGGTCCCGCGCACTACCGGTTGAACGTACCACTTGACCACCACTTTCTTACCATACAAGCTTATTGACTTTTGAGCAAAATATCTTCTTGTTTGGCAGCTGCTTTGACCGAAAATTTGAGGCTAGAAAATAGCAAGGAAGAAAGAGAAAAATGAAAGGTGGTGGTGGCGACAAGTGTCGCCACCCTAGAGTTTCTTGGCCAAGTGATTAACTAGCCTTCTTAAACCAATTTTCTGCACTTTCCTCTTCATTTTTCCAGCAGCTGGTCGACCAAGAGGGAGAGAGAAAGTGAGAACAAGAAACAATTCCTTCTTCTTGATTCTAACCAACCAAGTGACAAATTAAATTTCTAAACCGATTAAACTTACCTTTGAGTGATTAGTTAGTGATTGTTGGTGAAATTTTGGAAAGAGAAAGCTTGGGCTACACTTGGTGAACTCTAATCAAGGTAAGAGGATGATATCTCTCTAACTTTCTCTTTCAATCATGGTTAAAGTAAGCTTAGTAGCTTGATTGGTGGTGGATTCATGGATGCTAGCATGTGTAGAAGTTTTTCCCCAATTTATTTGATGAACTAGGGCTGTGGAATTTCTGCCCAACTTGATGTATGATGCTTGTATGTTACAATTAATGTTGTATAAGATGTTTTGGTAGTGTGAGAGGTGAGAAATTGGGGAAAGTTGCACTAGAAACTACAAATTTCAGATTTCTGGAAATTCTAGCTTACATTCTGTCCGAATTTGTATCTGTGTGTTAGAGGCCGAATTGGCTTTGGGTCAAAGAAGGAAAGTTGTATAGAATGGTATTTTCTAGGTGCCTGTAAAATTTCAGCCCAATCGGAGCAACGTAGGTCATGAAAAGTCCGAAATACCCTTACTGTTTCAAATATTTCCCAGCAGTCCGTTTCATCAGTTAAGTCCAGTTTATCACGTTTTTTGACTAGGAGCCGTACTGATTTAGCTTTTTACCAAAACATGAACGTTGTGGTACTCTGACTTAGCTTTAAAATTCCTCTAAGAACACCTGATTCGGACTTGTGTACACTGAGTTTTGTCCATTACAGTGTTCTGCGTTTAAACAGCCGGTGAATTGGTTTCTGGTTTAGTTATCTGAGATTTGGACTAAGTTACATTAGGAAATGGACTAAGTGACCTTCATGAACATTGTAGCCCTGGGTCTTAGCTTCGAAACGGCATAGGTTTTGCCTCAATCCGATAAGCGTAGCCTCGGATATGTTATTTCTACATTCGTACATCAAATCTGTCTTGTGCTAAGTTGTATTTCTGCACTTGCTATTATTGTAATTCCTATTCTTATGATATTGTAAGCCTATGGAACGGCTTTTGACTTGAATTGCTGATATTTATGATGTTGGATTTTGGTTGAAGAAAAATAATGAAGCCTAAATGGCTGGAAATTAGGTAAACACAAAGGGCATGCTGCCCGAATTTTTACTCGAGGTCTAGAAAACTATCTTTGCAACTTGAGTATGAGTTAAGAGTGATTACTGCTTGAACCATCTAGGGTACTTAAGTCTTCTTGTCCCAAGATATATAAATAAGGACTTGGCCGAACTTGTACCCTTGAGAAATGAAATAATGATTGTTCAAAGTACGATTTCCTTGTACTTTCGACTCGCATGACCATTTCAAGTATAAATGTTACAAAGTTTTATCATTTAAAAAGTGAGCGAGTGTTTCACGAGTATTCTCCAAGTGAATTTTCATTTCTTGATTCTTATTGAACGAAACGTCTAAGTTTCGAACTCTAATCATGTTTCAAAGTTCTCAAATTGAGTTTTATCGCAGATTTGGACTCCGAACTCGGAGTATAACCTGAAAGTGACCAGTAGCACTATATCTTTTGGGTGAGTGCTTTCAAATACCGAATTGCACTAGATACTTGAACTTGATACGTGACCAATATGAGTACATGTTATATACGTGAATTGATAGGGCAAGAGTGTACTTTATCGCACTTGCCCTTACGTGATATACTTGTTTATTGTTGCAATTGACTTGATATACTTGATTATGATGCGCGCACTTCCTGGAATTCCAGAAACCCTGTGGCGAGTTACTCTAGTCGAGCCGGCAAGGGCTTGGTCGATTGGGTAACGAACCCTGGGTCTCTTGTATTGTCGAGTGGAGTGATATCTCCTCGACTAATCGGTATACTCGAGTATTACCACCCGTGTTCTTGAGGATTTTGGGCCCAGCTGGGGGTTGAACGGTGGACGGAGAGTCATTTAAGTGGTGTTCTACTGGATTGGTTACTTACTTGAAAGTTGACGGAGTGTCAACTACTATGTGATCAAGCCCTGATGATGAATGGAAGTTGGCTCCTGAGAGCCATCCGTATCCTTATGATTTGGAATACTTATTGTTTATTGGATTATTGTTTCTTTTGAAAAACTTCTACATTTGCTCATTTCAAGATTGCTACTTGACGTGTTACTGTTCACATTTATGAACACTTTATGCTCGTTACTTTGCTATATCGAAAACTCGTACTTATAAATAATGGTCAATTTGCTATTTGGAACCTCACTGGGCTTTTAGCGCATTCCACTCCATTTGTTTTCCTTTCAGGGGTACGAGCGAGGTGCGAGATATGTAAAGTCTAGCATAGACTAGTTGTTTGATTTTTGACTTGTACTCGCGCTATTCCTCGGATGGAACATGTTGTACTTGGATTGTATACGTTTTGAACTAGTTTGGTGTATTGAGACTTTGTACCTCGATTTCTATCAATGTAAATTATAAGCTTGAATTGGGAATGTTATTTATGGTTCATGGATGTGTGTACGTGATTCGATTAAGATAGTGAGTGAGTCCTGGCGAGAGCTGGGCAGGCGGTCCGCCGAACCCTTTGGTACGCCTTAGGGGGAGGCGGGGTCGTCACAATTATGCCATTGGGTTGACCAATGCACTAGTAGCAACTATGACCTGAATGCATTGGGGTTTTAGATCGTAATTGGATTAATCTGTGGTGGCATTTATTGATGATATATCGGTATACTCTAAGGTTTGAGAAGATCATGAAAGATACTTGGAGATGTGTTACAAACCCCGAGAATGCACCAACTTTCGTTAAGTTCGACAAATGTGAGTTCGATTGGAAGAAAATAGCCTTTCTAGGTTATACAGTATCTAAGGAAGGAATTATTATTGACTCAACTAAAATGAAAGATTGTATAAGAGGAAATGACCAGAAAAGCATATTGAAGTTTGGAATTCTCGGAATTAGCCGAATACTTCCTTTGGTTATCAAGGACTTTTGTAAGAGTGCAAGACTTGGCAAACCATTTGAGGTTCTATATGTAAGGAAAAATCTTGAGATGCAGAATGTTAATCGGTGTACATGTGTAGGAGGTAATTTTGTGATTTACACAGATGATTCAAAGGATGGTTTAGAATGTATATTAATAAAACATGATAAGGTGATTGTATATGCCTCTAGGAAGTTAAAATATTACGAGAGGAAGTAGCCACCTCCTGATTGGGAGTAAATAACTACAATATTTGCCTTAAAGAAGTGAAGATATTGCCTATATGAGGTAGACATGAGGCCGATTAAGTTGCTCTATGACTTGGAAGTTAAAATATCTATTGAAAAAAAAAATCAAGGTTTGACTGCTAGTCGAATGAATGGAAATTGTCAAGTGTAAGTTCGAAAAACGTACGTTGGTGATCGATCAGATAGACTTAACCACGAAGGGAATGATATTTTCTCAGGTGTGAATTTCGAGGACGAAATTCTGTTAAGGAGGGGAGGATGTGAGGACCCGAAAAATTTCTTATTTTTATCAAATATTAATGGTTTAATTAAGTATTAATCCACCTGTTTTTCCCAAATAATTTATTACGACCATTTTAAATCCATTCGTATGGAATAATGTCTTCATTATGCTTTTAAAACGTCCCGTTAACAACTTCAATTTTCGGAGGATTGTTTGAGTGAGAAATAATGAACACGAGTGTTTCAAGGTGATATTGTATTCGAGAGTATGATTATCCTGGGGAAATTAAGAACGGATAATAGCAGATTAAGAAAAGTTAATCGAGAATTAAAGGTGAATAAGTTCTAAGTGAGCATATACTACTCACGCATGGATAGTTTTCCAAAAGACGCATGGATACAAATTTATTGGAGATTTGAGGAGTTAATACTCGACTCATGTGAGGACTCGTAAAACTCCTATTAAAACCCTAATTTGAGCTTATTTAATTATTTACTTGTTCATTTATTCCGAGTATTATTTTCTAGACCTATTGAACCTAATTACGTGGAAATATAGTTTCGTTATATTTTTAAGGTGACTTGTTTCAAGAATTAATTTCCTGAAGTACGTTTAGTAAAAATAATGAATAGTGCTTGGAGATTTTATCCGCGTAGTAGCACAATAAGCTTGAAATATTGGAGACTTGTACTATGGTCCTAAAATAGGTAATCTTATGAATAAATACTCAAGTGATAGTTAGTAGTGCAATCGTTATAAGAAATTCTCGGAAGTTTCGCGTTATAGCGTTAAAATTGACGGTACGCGTTTTCACACGCGCAACTTTATTTGAGGGACTTTAGACCCTTATTTCGGGACAATTAAGAGTGAATAATATTTACATGAATATATATGCATTGGAGGTTTAGTGCATTAGTGAACCAAACGCGCGAGAAATCGAGCCAAAAACGTGCCAAACGAGCCCTAATGAGAGTTGACTAATGGGTTATTTGTGGCCACAAGTTAGTATCTTCCCTTGGAAGCTTAAGAAAAGTCTGATCACTCTCTCTCTTCCTCTCAAGACAGCCGGCCAACACCCTCCTCTCTCTAACTCCATTACTTCAAATTTTCAGCTCACAAATCTCACTCAAAACCACCCCAAATCATCTCCAAATTCAACCAAACTTGCACCACACTTAGCTTGATACTTGAGGAGCCTTTTGAGCTGCAAACAAGGGCTGGAAATCACGGTTTTTCTGGAGCAATAGAGGGCCGAAAATTCTGCTTGAACACCCGACCAAAGTAAGTGATGATCCACTCTTGGAAACTTGAAGTTTGGAAGCTATCTTACCTTGTTAAGTTCATGCATGCATTTGGTTAGCTTGTGTATGGTGTAAAATGTGATTGTGGGCTCTTTGAATTCCCACACTTGGGTTGTTGTTGCTGATTTGATGATTGATGGTGGTTATATTGTTGGTTTAGTGTTTAAAATGATGCATTAGTGGTGGGTAATTAGTAGAAACTTCATTGGGTGTAAGAAGCAAAAACTTCCGATTTTGCCCCTGCCATGTTCGGCCATTTTGAGGCCAATTTTTAATGGTCTAATGGCTTGAATTGGATGTCTATAGGATGTATTAGATGTGTGAAAATTTTCATTGGAAAATATTGAGGTTTGATTGAGCTAATGAATTTTTTTAAGAAACTAGCAAATCTGGAAAACTGTTCGCGTATGACTCTGACCAGTAGTAGTAATTCGGCTATAACACTGTCCTCGGATGTCAAAATCATGTGCCGTTGGTGGTGTTTGAAACTAGACATTCCTGGCTTTAATTTGGTATATAATGCACGTTCTGATTCTTTGTGAGCAAGCCAAACCAAATGTTTTAAGTTCGCTGTCCTGTTGCTCCGTTCATCTGGAATGAAGTGTTCAGGCAGCAACTTGATGCCCGATTTTGAACCGGATAGGTGCCGAATTTTGAAACGATTTCTTCTGTGGTATTTTATCCCTATGAATGTATTTTCCAACGGCATAATGCATGCTCAATTCTGAGTTAAATTGATTGAGTTGTGACTAAAACAAGAGGACTGCCCTGTTTTGGAAAAACGTAATATTTGGACTGATTTGGGACAAAAACTTGGGAGTGATCTTATTAATTGAAATTTTGGTGCTAAACCATTACCAAAGGTATTATGGATGTATCTTAGACCTTTATTTCACCAATGAACCATGGTTGGATAGCTTTCTTGGTTAAACGATTGGAAATTGGGAAATGAAAGTCAAAAGGCAGATTGCCTTAGAATTTTTCCTGAACTTTGGTTGACTAATTAGCTATCTTTCCGAAGGTATTTTTCCCTGAAATTTGATAGAGCGGTACCTTTCATATGGGAGTAAAATACTGCCAATTTTGGTACCAATCCAAGTTCGTTTTGATACCCAATTAAATTACTAAAGTTAGAGGTTCAAATCTGGAAATTCTTCTCCAGTCTTGAATTTCCCCAACTTTGAGCTACCGTATCTCGGTACTCGAAACTCCGATTCTTGATCCGCTTGTTTTGTTATAAACCTCGCTTGCAACTCTAATTGAGTGGCAAATTTCAGAGGCTGGTTTGCAATGTGTGAATCGTGCCAAATTTTCAAAGTTGGCCGAAATCCAACTTAATTCTGCCTTGTAAACCAATCCTGCATCTTCAAGCCTATTTTTGAACACTTTCCACTTTGATTCATGGAAAAGTGTCTTCTAGGAACTTATAGTACTTTCTAAGAGGTTTCCAACGGTATAAATTTTTCCAATTCTTGACTTATGCCGAGCGAGTTACGATTTTTCAAAGATTTAGGATAAAACTGAAATTTCTCAATTTTCAAGGCAAAGGAGTTTTTCCAAAATTCTTAATTTTCTTAGTATTATTCAAATGTTTTGCCCTCGCTTTTCGTGATAAAAACTCAAATAATATTGTACATAATAAAAGGCTAGTTGAACCTCGATTTGCGTGTAATTGAGGTTCCTTTTGTGAAATAATCTTTAGATTGTACTAGAGTACAATCTTCCTTAATAAGTGGGTTATTTGTGTGATTATCCGCTATTAATTGCCAGGCGCACAAGGAGACCTTCAAGAGGATCTCACTGTGCACACTTGAATCTCCAAAGAATAATCCCTATTGAATTGCTCGGTGAGTGTCAAGTGTGTGAATTCTTGATACTTGCTTAATTGTGGTAATTGTTGGGAATTTTAAAAAAATAAGGGCGGGTGCATACTTTATCGCACTCGTTCTAATTTCAAATGAATGAATGGAATGTATTGAATGAATGAATGAAATGAAATGTTATGTTATGATTACATATGTCGTTGGAGTGAATCTCCTCGACTTTCAAATGAATGGGGGACGCCCAAACTCATAGGCCGACCTTGGACTCGAGCCGGCAATGGGCTTGGTCGGGAACCTAGGCGAGCCATGAGATATATAAGCTCGACCTAATAAGAGGTCTTGCTTGGCATACTCATAGAGTATCGCCTTATAAATGACTTATGAGCCCTGGAGGTGTACGGTGGACGGAGGGAAGTAAGTGGTGATTTACGGAAATGGAAATACCGACCCGGTTGACAGGAGGGTCAACGCGGGAAGGTATACGAATGACATCGGCAGAGCGAGTGGAACTTAGCTCCTGAGAGCTACTATATCATTGAATTGTTTCTGATTACTTTTCCTGTTCGAATGGTTGATTATTGAAACATCACGGATTTATGCAATAAATTTGGGATTGCTATTTGAACAATGTGCTTGCATGTGTGTTCTTGGCCTCACGAGCGTTTTGCTCACCCTGTAGATTTGTTTTCCTTAACAGGATTGGATTTGGAGAAATGTTGGAGAAACCCCTCTTGGCGTACTCTTATTTTTAGGGTTTCCTTGCACTTTGGGGCTAGACTTGTGATTGATATATATATTTTTTTTGAATATTGATGTATTTCGAGATTCCGATGTAATGATTGGGCAGATGTTGAATATTGATAAGCTTGAATGCTTACGCACTGATTGTATTTATGATATTTAGTCGTAACGTCTAGTATTGTATTAAGCTTGGACGGAAATTGCTTGAGTCCTGGCGAGAGCTGGGCAGGCGTCCCGCGGATACCCTTTGGTTCGCCTTAGGGAGAAGTGGGGGCGTCACAAAATGTCAGGGGAACGAACAAATAAACGAATAGCTCCATGTGAGCCTGTATCCTTTTAATGAATGTTACTATCGCTTTCCATTGTACATGTTTCTTGAATTATTGATACTCCATATTTACTGTTTTGCAAATGTTGTAGTTGTTTCTGGACTTATCATTTGATTTATGACATCATTGATTTATGACATCATTGAAAAGAAATATTGTTAAACCGATTTGATTACTGATTTTCTGGTTACTCGCTGAGCTTCCAGCTCACCCCAAAAATATTTTATTCCCCTCCACAGGGCTCAAGGCGAAGGCAGGACTTGTTGTGCTTATTCACGTGAATGGATGGCCTATATCTTGTACAGTTTTGGATTTAGAATTATTTTATGTATATTTGGGATTAGTTTCCGCTGCATTTGTGACATGTAATTATTGGAGACGGATGTGTATTTGTGGACCATTTGATGTATACTTGAAATTAGTATTGTATTTATTTGAGGACTGTAGTGAACGACTGAGTCCCGGCGAGAGCTGGGCGGGCGACCCGCCGAACCCTGGGGTACGCCCTAGGGAGAGGTGGAGCCGTCACAGGTGGTATCAGAGCTTAGGCTTCAGATCTCTGTAGTGTATCCTAGGCTTGAAGTTTAGGATACCGGACTGTGGGTTTGATTTGACTCTTAGTGTTTGCTTGGAATGCTTGAGTGATTTTTGCGGGATGTCTTGACTTGATTGGTACAAGAGGGAATGTCGAGGACGACATTCTTTTAAGGTGGGAGATTGTGATGCCCCGAAAAGTATGAGTGTGAGAAACCGAAAATTTTTATATATTTTCTCGACATTATTTTGTTTTCTTGTTTATAAGTTTGTTTTCTTCAATATATTAATTTTCTAGACATTTTTATAAGGAAATATAATTTTCAAATCATTTTCTTGATCCAAGTTAGTCTACGTTAATTTTGAAGTATATTATGAACGTGGGACCCGCTAGTGCGGTAAATGCGATTGTTTTTTTTCAACTAGTTGGTGAACCATGAAGTTAATTGCAAAGATTAAATGTTATTGGGGCCATAGTGTGAGACTTAGCAAAGTAAGATATTAGTAACCTTGAAGCTTCTAAGGTCTTCCTAAGCTTAAATTTGATTGGTGGAGGAAAAGTGACCTTTGACCCAAGTGAAGACTAAGTCATCTTAAAGCCATCTTGGAGCTTCATTCTTCTCTATTTTTTTAGCTTGTTGGCTGAACACAAGAGAGAGAGTGAGCAAGAGAGAAACTTCATTTGTTCTTCAATTTCTTGCCCAATCTTGAATTCTAACCAGAATTTTTGCAAAACCCTCCATCAAAGTTGTTTACTAAGGTAGATTAAAAGATTGAGTGGAGTGATTTTGAAGGGCAAGCTCCAAGCTACTACCTTTCTTGTGGTTTTAAGGTATTTTGCCTAGAACATCCTCTTTACTTCAATTCATTGCTTATTAGTGGTTTTTAGTTGTTTTAGATGTTGTTTTGTGGAAGATTAGCACTTGAATGCATGAATTCCAGATTAGTGTTCCAAACAGGCATGTTCTGTCCGAATTTGTTTGAGCATGCTAGAGGCCGAATTAGTCTTAGGTTAAAACATGAAAGTTGTAGAGAATGATATTTTATAGTTGGCTGCAAAATTTCAGCTCGATCCTAGCACTGTAGCTTATGAAATGAATAAAATACCCATGACTGTCCATGAAACCTGTTTCGCGCCCAGATTTCTGTTTTCGTGTAGTTTTCCATTTTTTACCATGTAAATGCATGATTTGGCCTTGAGTTAAAACATTAACGTTGTAGGGAATGATATTTTAGAGATGCCTACAAAATTTCAGGTCAATCGGAGCAACGTAGCCTGTGAAAAGACTGAATTACCCCTGCTGCCCTGTTTCTACCCGAATTTGATAATTGCGTCTGTAATTGGTTGTATTGGCTGGAATTGCTTCGGAATTGGTTGTTGAGGTCTTCTGATGAAATGTAACCCTATTTCTAAGCTTTCGGATGGCTTTAGAATTTCTGGATTTGGACTTAAGTAGGCTGAGTTATGCTGTTTGCAGCAGAATACGTTTTGTGAATCTGTTTTTCCGGTTCAGGTATGGTATCTTGCATTTTTGACCTTGTTACACTCAAAACTGGACAAAGTTACCTTCTGGAACATTGTAGCCCTATCTCTTAGCTTCGAAACGGTATATCTTACACCTCCATCCGATAATCGTAGTGCCTTTGGTACGATTACCGCAAAATGACGTCAAAACTATTTTTCTGGTTTTGAGCTTAACTTTCATTTCCGGACTTTTTCCTAGCTTGACTTGTCTTTGTACTACTTGGTGCTTGCTGAATGGCTATTGGATGAACTTGTTGTTGTGTGTGTACCTTTGGGATTGGCTGAGGAAATAATGAAGCCATGATGACTGGAAAAGTAAGCAAATTTAAGGGAAGTGCTGTCCGAACTTTTAAAGGACTTGTTTGCATTGAGTTTGTGATCTAAGAATTGGATTTGAGCAAGGCAATGATATATGATGGATGGTTTCTGAGCCATGGAGGTGAGTGACCCTAAACTGTTTCGAAAGTTACTTTTGAACTGTTTTCTTGCATTATTTACTCGATTGCATATCATGCGTGCTTGTATGTGAGTATTCCTTGGTTGTTGTATTTTCTTGACTTCATGACTTCTATGATTGTTTGATAACGTGTTAAGTGCTTTCAATGATTTTCAAAACGAGCTTTCTAGGCGAGTGTGTACTTTAACGCACTCGACCTAAATAACTGTGCAATTTTCAAGGATTTAATTATTGAAATGCTAGTTGCGCATGAATGTAAGCCGTTTGGCTGAATTGGCCACTGCCCTTTGTTACCGATCGACTCGGGCCAAAAGCGGACTCGGTCGGGCGATATGGTGACCCTGGGTGAATTTGGTATACTCGAGTATTACCTTGTAGTCCGCCTACGTCCGGATAGGTGGAGTCCGGCTACGTCCGGATGGGTGGAGACCGGCCAACGTCCGGAAAAAAAAAATGAACGAACAAAAGGATGAACGAGGGATTCTACTTACAAAAAAAATGTATTTTCAAACGATTGGAGGAATAAGGGGAAATGTCAGGGGAACGAACAAATAAACGAATAGCTCCATGTGAGCCTGTATCCTTTTAATGAATGTTACTATTGCTTTCCATTGTACATGTTTCTTGAATTATTGATACTCCATATTTACTGTTTTGCAAATGTTGTAGTTGTTTCTGGACTTATCATTTGATTTATGACATCATTGAAAAGAAATATTGTTAAACCGATTTGATTACTGATTTTCTGGTTACTCGCTGAGCTTCCAACTCACCCCAAAAATATTTTATTCCCCTCCACAGGGCTCAAGGCGAAGGCAGGACTTGTTGTGCTTATTCACGTGAATGGATGGCCTATATCTTGTACAGTTTTGGATTTAGAATTATTTTATGTATATTTGGGATTAGTTTCCGCTGCATTTGTGACATGTAATTATTGGAGACGGATGTGTATTTGTTGACCATTTGATGTATACTTGAAATTAGTATTGTATTTATTTGAGGACTGTAGTGAACGACTGAGTCCCGGCGAGAGCTAGGCGGGCGACCCGCCGAACCCTGGGGTACGCCCTAGGGAGAGGTGGGGCCGTCACAATGCTCATAAGAAATCCATCAATCATTTGTGATCATAAGGGTATAACCAGTTTTCGCATGTTTAGCTATCGTTCTTACCCATTTGTTGCAAGCTTAAAGCTTATATGTTGACTCAATTTTCTTAAGAAATAAGGGTGACAAACTCTCTGCTTTCACTAAGATGTGATGTTGAATGGATTACCATTTTGAGCACAAGAACCAGACAAATTTTGACTTCTCATTTCCCTTAACCCCCTCAAAAATCAGAAATAAGATCACTGGATTGCTCCTGAAAAATGAGCCAATAAGAGGTGGTGACCCGTTACCCTAAGCACTGATGCTAAAAGTGAGGAAGAAATCTATTTCGGCATTATTTTGAGAAATTTATCGTGAAATTTTCTGTGTAAGTTTAAGCAAGACGTTCAGATTTCTTCACATTATATAGGAAATACAGTTTCTTACTTTGTTCAAATAAACGAAGAGGCATCCGAACCAATTTTTGCAATCAAATGGGCCCACACTGGGGCAAATTTTTATAGTTCATTTGAGGATTTCATCAAAGATTCAAGCAAGACTTTCAAATCAATCACGCTACTCTTTCCATGAGTAGTAGTTGTATTGATTTTTTAAAATAATTCAAGTGCATATCATACTTTGGCAAGCCCCCTGTTCAGGTATTTATAGTTGAAATCGACGAAAGAGCATCTGGTGATGTGGAAGGCCGATGCCGAAGAAAGAGAAGAAAGAAGGGAAAAGGGCCCTATACTGGGGGCAAATTATTTTTGAAAAAGATTTTCTCAAAAAATCAGAAAAATTCAAAAGTCAAAAATCAAAAATCAAGTTCAAATTCTTGTTTCTTGGAAAATCAAATTTAATTGCTTGTTTTTTTTTTTGACAAATCATTTTTTTTTGACAAATCAAATTCAATTTCATAACCGCTTACTTCGGCAGGACCGGATTTTATCCCGCTGACCCGCTTACTTCGGCAGGACCGGATTTTATCCCGCTGACCCGCTTACTTCGGCAGGTCCGGGTTTTATCCCGCTGACCGCTTATGGCTTATTGGGACCGGGTTCTATCCCGCCAATATCGGCAGGATCGGGTTTTATCCCGCTGACCATTCATATCTCATTGGGACCGAATTTCATCCCGCCAACCTCGGCAGGACCGGGTTTTATCCCGCTGACCGTTCATATTTTCGTTGGGACCGGGTTCTATCCCGCCAATATCGGCAGGACCGGGTTTTATCCCGCTGACCGCTTACTTCGTTGGGACCGGGTTTCATCCCGCCAACCTCAGCAGGACCGGGTTTTATCCCGCTGACCGTTCATATCTCGTTGGGACCGGGTTCTATCCCGCCAATATCGGCAGGACCAGGTTTTATCCCGCTGACCGTTCATATTTTCGTTGGGACCGGGTTCTATCCCGCCAATATCGGCAGGACCGGGTTTTATCCCGCTGACCGTTCATATTTTCGTTGGGACCGGATTTCATCCCGCCAACCTTGGCAGGACCGGGTTTTATCCCGCTGACCGTTCATATCTCGTTGGGACCGGGTTCTATCCCGCCAATATCGGCAGGACCAGGTTTTATCCCGCTGACCGTTCATATCTCGTTGGGACCGGGTTTCATCCCGCCAACCTCGGCAGGATCGGGTATTATCCCACTAGCCGATTATCATGGCAGGCTCGGGTTTCATCCCACTGACCAATTCATCATACTGGGGCAAATTATCTTTGGAAAGATTCTCTCAAAAAAAAATCAAAAAATCAAAAAAAAAATCAATCAAAAAATCAAAAAAATCAAAAATCAAATCAAGTTCATCTCGGCAGGCTCGGGTTTGATCCCACTGTCCGACTGTCATGACATTTCATTTCACAGCCACTGGAGCGTGAGGTTAGTCCCGCCAGTGAGCATTTCATTTTCACAGCCACTAGAGCGTGAGGTTAGTCCCGCCAGTGTGCATTTCATTTTCACAGCCACTGGAGCGTGGGTCAGTCCCGCCAGTATGCATTTCATTTTCATCGCCGCTAGCCGTGGGTCAGTCCCACTAGCGTACGTCCCATGATTTTCATTTTATTCGGGCCAGTCCCATGATTTTCATTTTATTCGGGCCAGTCCCATGATTTAAAGCTTATTCGGGTCAGTCCCATGATTAAAAGTTTGTTCAGACCAGTCCCATGATTTTCGTTTTATTCGGGTCAGTCCCATGATTTAAAGCTTATTCGGGTCAGTCCCATGATTAAAAGCTTATTCGGGTCAGTCCCATGATTTAAAGCTTATTCGGGTCAGTCCCATGATTTTAAAATTTTATTCGGGTCAGTCCCATGATTTTAAATTTTGTTCGGGTCTATCCCGTTTTAAATTTCTGCTCGGGTAAGTCCCGTTTAAATTTCTGCTCGGGTCAGTCCCGTTTAAATTCCTGTTCGGGTCAGTCCCGTTTAAATTCCAGTTCGGGTCAGTCCCGTTTAAATTTCTGTTTGGGTCAATCCCATTTCTCAACATTTTAAAGGAGGCCAGTCCTCATTTTCAAAAGCGTCAGTCGCTCGAATAATTTGCAGCCAGTTTGCAGGTAAGTATTTGGTGTCTACTTTTTTGTCTCAAGTTTTTTCAAAACTCAAACAAAGAGGGGCAAACTGTAGACACCAAATTTTTAGTGTAATTTCATTTACTATTTTTTTTAGTTTTTGTTTGTCGTGTTAGGTTTATTCACTTTTTAGTTTTTAGTTTTTAGTTTTTATTTTATTTTTAAGTTTTTAGCATAGAATTTCTCGGAAAAAAAAAGTAAAAAAAAGAAAAAAAAGAAAAGCATTCAAAAATATATGTTTTAGTTGTTTTAGATTTAGTTTCATTATTTAAAAAATAAAGAAAATAAAAAAAAGGTTTAGGGCATTTTGGTTTATTTTGGAAAAAGTGAAAAGCTTGAAAATTGAAGAAAAATTCTTTATCGTAACAGAATTTATTGTTTTTTGATACATTTTAACTATTTTCAGGAAAAAGAGAAAATGTAAAAAAAAAAGAAAAAGAAGAAGCCGCATGCAGCGGCAACTTCAGGGGAATGTGACTGGAGTTGGAGGGCTAGATTTTACAGTAGTAACAAGCCCCTCATCCTCATCGTTGAGGTGAGGGTTTAAGGTTGAAGTCCCGTATAAAAAGAAAAAGGCAGGAGAGGGATAGGAGAGGAACGGCAAAAGAAAAATCAGAAGAGAGAAAATAGCGGCTGGGGTTTTGAGAGCTAAGGAGAGAGAATTTTTGATGACTAAGGAACCAGAAACCAGAAAGAGAGAGAGCCGAGAGTGGACGAGAGCTTGAAGGCTGAGAAAAGAGAGGTTCTTGAACAGCAAAAAGGAAAAACCAAAAAAAAAAAAAAAAGACAGAGAAAGGGAGTGCTAAGCAGAGGAAAGCCGTGAGAAGAAAGGGAGAGAGAGCTAAGTTTCTGTGGGGGAGAGGAAAAACAGCAGAAGGCTACAGGGGTTTTTCTTGGAAAGAAAAGGGCGGCTAAGCTTGAGGAGAAACCAGAAGAGCCAAGGTTTTGGGTTTCAGAAAAGAAGAGTGGAAGTTGGTGGCTGGAAAAATGAACGGCAAGGGAGATTTTTCAGACGAAGGGAACCAAGTGCAGAAAAGGAACTCCAGAATCCGGATAGCAAGCTAGCATCTTTCTTCATTGAGATTCGAATCTTGCCATCCCCGAATTCTTCATGTTTTACTGGCGTCTCCTGGTGTTAAAGGTAAACCTTTTCTCTTTTTTCCACTCGCATCTCATCGGCTTAAGAAAAACAGTATAGTCTTGTGAGAACCCTCACTTTTAAAATACAATTTCCCCAAACTACATGCCTTGCAACAAGATTTAAACCACCTCTTATATGCCTAGCATTATATTTTACAATGTGTTACAACAAATTCCTTGTATTGACTCTCACTTTAAAATATGATTTCCCCAAATTATTTGCCTTATTCTAGCCTTATCCTAGGATTTAAATCATATATTATATGTCCTTACATTATATTTTCTAGGTGTTATAATAATTTTCATGCATTACACTTCATTCCTTTTTACTTGTAATAAAACATTTTTTCTTGAGTTGATTCTAATTATACACCACTTGCATTTTACCAAGTGTCTTTATATTAGTGGTAGAGATCTTACATGTAGGATTATAGGTGTTAAAGAATGATTGGTACACTTGGAAAGGTTAGTTAGAGGTGTTAAAAAATGATTGGTACACTTGGAAAGGTTAGTTAGAGGTGTTAAAGAATGATTGGTGCATTTGGAAAGGCTAAGACACCATTAGTCAAAGATTAAGAAAGAATGGGACAAGCAAGTGGACATGTGGCAAAACCTTAGCCAAGTATCTTGTTGGAACCAAGATTAGAAGATTATTTAAACTAGCCAAAGCCTTTTATTTTTCTTGAGTGTTGGCTAAATTTCAGCTCAAGGAAGAGAGAGAGAGAGAGCTCCCAAATCAGGTTTTCTTACCTAAACAAATCAAAGACCAAAATTCAAGAGAAGAATTTAGGGTTTGCAAGGAAGCTTTCTTTGTTTTTGGTGTTGAATTCCAACCTTGGAGCTTCTACTTGGTGGATTTCTTGGTGATTTGAACACCTTGTAAGTAAGGTAAGTATTCTTTAATTTGGGGTTTTTATGTGTTAGATTATCTACTATAAGCTCTAATCATGAATTGCAAGTTATTGTGGTTGGAATTGGAAGTTAACCCCTTGAATTAAACAAGTAGTGGATGAATTGTTAGTATGCACACCAAGTGTTTGATGAAATGTTCAACCCTTATTCATGTATGTTTATGAGGTATTGATATGCTTTAAAACCCTATATGGTCAGATGTAATACTTGAGATATGCAAAAAGTGAAAATAATGAGAAGAGTGAAAGTTGGGAAAGAATTAAGTGTGCTGACCGAAATTTGTCCAGCTTGCTTTCCGAATTTTTCCCTGATGTTTCATGCATATTTTGGCTACAAATGTGAGTGATATATGTTGGTTTATGTGTGTAGAGGTTGTCTACAAAAAATTAGCCAATTTGGTTGAGTAAATTTTGAGTTGCAAGCAAAGGGACAAAACTGGACTAGGTCCAGAAACTTTCTGTCCAGCAATCTTGTAAAGGCCATAACGTTTTACTCACTAATCGGAATTGAGTGCCGTTTGTGGCATTTGAAAGTAGACTCTTAGTGCTTTAAAACGGTACCAAGCTCATTTTCTGGTTCGTCTTGAGCGATCCGTGGCAAGTCATGGAAGTCGGCTGCCTGGGCGGTACTGTTCATCCGTGGCAGTCCAGAAATTTCATTTGGTCTCTTAATTTGGAGCTACTTATGTTGGGATTTTGGAAATGGTTTCTTCTAGACAAATTTATCCTTATGAACCTAGTTTCCAACGCAACTGACAAAACCTACTTCCGACTCTCTTACAATGAGCCGTGACCGTTTTCCCGAGACTGGCCGGCCGACACTGTTCAAACCGAAAATGAAACCTTTGAATTTAAATGAAACCTTTCTTTACCAAGCAATCATATGAACACTAAACATGTATTTTCATGAACTTTTACTATACTTTGGACCTCATTTACATGAAGGATTAAGTAGATTACCTTAGTTACTTAGCTTCTTCATGAACCTATAATTTAGTGAGAAACGAATCTTATTGTTATCATTTTCATTCGTTGCCCTAGGATCGGGAAACGGAGGTGACTGTAACTGAATCATTTGAAGTTGATAATGACTTTTGTTTGACAGGTGAGTGTTCCACGACCTGCTACTTGTTATGTGGGATACTTGTATAGGTGAAAACCTTGATGTGCTATTGACTGAGCCAATCACTGTTTTAATTAAAGTTGGAAGCGAGTGTGTACTTTATCGCACTCGACCTTCCTTGATTTCCACTGAGGCTCTATATATTGTTACACTGTGATGTGAAATTTTAATTGTGACTATGAATTAGTTGTTAGGGTGATATCCCTTCAACTACTGTTACTGTTTGGGTACCCAACCTCATAGGTGAGTCGGTTGTATCGAGCCAGCAAGGGCTTGGTCGAGAAGGCCGATAAACCTTGAGGACTGTTTATTGTTCACTGGAAATTGAATCTTGCTTGGAGGTTCCTGGTGAAGCATAGCCGTTGTGCTGCTTGTTGTGTTGTCCAGCACCACTAGTGATAAAATCCTCGGCTTGATACTGTTTCATTGGAATCCTTGAGCATTGGAACTCGGATTCCTGGTATACTCGAGTATTACCAAACTACTGTTTATGGAGTGCGGGCCCGGTGGGGGGTAGATTGGTGGACGGAGACTGGTGAAAGTGGTGTTCTACGGACCCTTTTATACTATGCATACAAATGTTGACGGAGTGTCAACAGGAGGCAATTATGATCAAGCTGAAGTGGATCTTTGGCTTTTGAAAGCCACCCGTATCCTTGAATTGAATTGTGATTAAACTGTTATCCTACTGTGTGATATTTATTTGATTATTTCTGTGCTCTTGTTTGGCTATGTGCTTACTTGTTTTACTTGGAACCTCACTGAGCTTTAGCTCACCCCATTCCCTTTGTTTTCCTTAACAGAGCGGGAAGGCTTTTGATCAAGGGCATACTTAGCTTTATTTTGCCGTTTTGCGTTTTGAGGTTGTGACTTCCTTTTAAGCAGACTTGTAAGCTTAATTTCTTAAGTATGGTTTTATTATGTAAATTGGAGTAAAGTGTGGTAAGTTGACATGATGATATATGTGCTAAGCTGAAATGTTGGATTAGGGATTATGCTTGAATCAGGGTTTCAATTTCTGTGAGTGGATGATGTTACATTGCTTCATTAATGATAGTAGTTCTTTGAACGACTGAGTCCTAGCGAGAGCTGGGCAGACAGTCCGCTGATACTTAGGGTTCGCCCTAGGGAGAGGTGGGGCTGTCACAAGTCTTACGATGCCCATGGATTCTTCAGCAATATTGTACCTTGAAATCTGTTTGGTAGTGATTCATTTCTGGAGTCCGATGTCAGATACGGTGTTTGTTGTGAAAATGATGGTTTTTTAGCATAGATCTATAGCATGATATTTCATCGCATGAATTCGTTTAAAGGAAAAACAGCTGCGGCAAGTTTGGAACTTTCAGCTAGTTGCAGCAGTTTCGTTCTTCAAATGTTTGTATACTTGCCCAGAATTTTGCATTGGATTTTTCTAAATCTTCCTGCTCCTGCATCTTCGCCGTACCCTTTGAATGATTGCACTTATGAATCTGTGGAGGAAAGTGAATGTTTTATGAACATAAGTTGATGTTTCTTTTGTTGCCGCAATACATGCTTCCTTCTTAATCAGTCATTTGATCTTCAATGCGTCGTTGTTTATTATTTGGTTTGGGGTAATCAAAATGTCTAAGTGCTAAGGGGAGAGTTGGTTTCAGCTGTGTTTTTTTTAGTTGTTTGAACTAGGGTGTGAGCTTGCGATAGCTTCATTAGTGGCCGAGAGTTTCCCTTGTTATAGCAGAAATTTGTTTCCTTTGTATTTTTATGAAAACTTTGCATGAATTCCTTCCAAACTATTTGCCTTGTTAAGAGATGTTTAGCTATGTTTTAATCGAAGTAATCTCAAAGCGGTTGTATGAGTCTTCTTTGCTGAAATTGTGGAACATTGTGCACGAAAATTATGCTGCAAAACCTTGCCGATAGCTTCATCGGTTGCTGAAGTTTTGTTGCAGAATCTTGTTCATTTGTAGCTTGCATGACATGCTTCCAGGACTGCATTTGTTAATGTTTAGCCGTGTGTAGCTAACCCCAGTTTAAAAGTGTTTGTGTGAACTCTTGTTTGCTGAAAGATGCCGCAAGTTGCAAAAGCTTGCGGATGAAAACTGCATAAGAATAGCTTGGCTGCTGAAAGTTCTCTTGTTGCTGGAGGGTTTTTCAGTTATCGTATCAAATTTGCATCATCTTTGTTTTGGCTCTTGCATGCATGATAAGTTTGGTAGGAGCTTGATGTTGGGTTTTTCGTTTGAGAGTTTTTGTTTTTTCCCTTTCTTAAAAATCTGTCTTGTAAAGTTGTCAAAGCTTCAAAGCATAAGGAAATATTGGCAGAAAGCTTTCTACGTGGGTTGTATGCTCTTGCATGAAAAATGTCCAAGAAAAATTGCATTCCAACCCCTCAAGTTTCCCCTTATGCCACTATGACCCAACCAATTGAATAATCTCCTCAATTTGATCCTTGGTAGTTTTAATTTTGCAATTTTTATTGCTTGTTTGCTTCAAATAATTACCATGCTTTGTTTAAATTGCACTTCATGCATGAATTTAAGAGTTTTATGACCATGTGAGCCCGTGTTTGCATGTTTTCTTTAATTTTCTCAAATAAATTGGTACCTTGACCATTTCTTTTATTTTGGAGGATAAATAAGCCATTTTTCTTTCATTGGGACACCATTCCAAGGGAGGTATAACTTCTTTTATCTTTTTTGTCTCTCCTGTAGACACCAAATTTTTAAGGTATTTTGTTAACTATTATTTTTATTTTTGATTAATTTCATTTGCTTTTAGTCTTTTATTTTTAAGTCATTTTTATCATTTCATTAAACTTTCATCATTTAGTCATTTAATTTTTATTTTTGTTTGTTTCGATTCTAGGGTTTTGAAAGAAAAAAGAAAAAAAAAGAAGAAAAAGAAAAAAAAGAAAAAAAAAATCAATCAAAAGGACAAAAATAAGACACATAAGCCTACTTTGGGGTTTGAAATCTTGGCCTTTCAAGTTAGGTTTAGTCTTGGAGGTGCCTTTAAAATAAAGGGCCGCAAGCCAAAGGAAAGGAGAATGAGTTTAGGGGCAGAAAAAGGAAAAGGAAAAAATAGGAGAAGGGGCCAAGCAAGGGAAAAAAGGAAAAACAGAGACAACGGAAATGGGGGTAGGGCCGGGGGCTAAAAACAGGGCAAACTTAGAAGGAGGAGGAGGGTATCAGCAGAAAATAAAAAATGAAGAGAGCGGAAGAAAAAGGTTGAGAGTGAAAAGGTAAGAGTGGAGAAGGCCGAGTAAGGTTTTCGGCTCAGATCAGGAGTGAAAGAAAGAAAAACAGAGAGCAAAGGAAAAGATAGCTTCGTCGTGGGGGGCGGCGAACGGCAAGAAAAACAGAGAGGCTTACGACTGGAAAAAAATAGAGTAAAAATGGAGGGGCGGCGGACAGGAAGAAAAACATGAGGGGAAACTAAGGGTAACAGGGGGGTTTTTCTGGAGTTAAAAACAAAGACGGAAAAAACAAAGAAGAAAAACGCGAGAGAGAGAGTAGAAGGCAGAGGGGCGGCGACGGAAAAAAGAAAGAAAAATAGGGTTGAGAAAAAAAGAAAGAACAGAGCCGCCCAATTCATTGTATAATCTGATGGCCATCCAAGCCTTATCTTCCTCTTCATCGTCAAACTGCAACGTTGCCGTCAATCAAGACTGCAGCGACGATGACCGCCTATGTTCCAGACCACAAGGAGAGCCAGAGGGAGAGACAACCCATTTGGACGGCCTCCTGGCCCCAAATCCAAACGGGTACTTGAGAACAGAGTTGCGGATCAAGAGAACTTGGGCACACTGGAAGAGGTTTGGGCAACCTAAGTTCACGGTGGCCCCATGGTCGACAACTCCGAGCTCCCCTTCCGCTGTTTTGCCGCAAGAGGATCATCCACAATTTGTGCAGCTTGTGAATGATCCAGATTTTGGAGGTTTTCAATGGGAAAAGCGAAGAAAACAGGGGAGGTTTGCGACTGAGAAAAGTCGAGCAAAAAGGGAAAAACTAAAACCGCAGCTGCAAATGGAAACAGAGGAAAAGCTTCAGCAAACTAAAGGGGGAATTTGGAAAGCTGGAGCCGTCGTCCCAGGAAAACGCCGCCATCGTCTTCCACCACATCCAGTGCCCGTCTGCCAATTTTCACCAAGAAAACATGGTAAGCCACTCCTTCCATCAAATTTCAATGTGCCTTTCAAGCACAAATGCTGAAAAATCCCAACCCCAAGCATGTTTCTTGTGAGTTTATTGTCACAATTTTTCTTGTTGATTATCTACAATTTCGGGCATAAATGCTTTCTGGGTTCATTGGGTTGTATTTCTTGAGTTGCTAATAAAATTTTGGGGCGGATTCTAGAGTCAATTGAGCGAAATTTGCTGAAGTTCTTTCATGCCCATCCATTGCTTGTTAAATTGTCCGAGTGAAAGTTCTAATTGATAGATGATTAGCCGGCATTTTTCCAAGTCCGTGAGCTCATTCCTTGCGTTTGAGAAATCTTGATGAATTGTTGTTTTGTTTTGTTTCTCTGTTTCTTGCTCCAATCCGAATCAGTGATAGGAGATGAATTTGTTTTTGCATATTCTGGGTGGATTTCGTTGGTTTGGAATTGAAACAAGTTTCTGGTATTGCTGATCAATAACAACGGAAATGTTAACTGGTGATTGCTTCAGTTTCTCGGTAAAGAAGATGATAACATTCAAAAATCTTGATCAGGCCCTAAAAACTTTTAATTTCTTTCAATTGGGCCCCTATTTTGTTGTGATTGAACCTCCCAAGTTTCCCCCTTATCTTGATATAGCCCAAAGGATTGAAAAGTTGAACTCATTTCTCCCTCCTAGATTTTAATCATTTTTTTTTCAATATTGTTTAAGTAGCCTTTTGGATTGATTAATTTTTTTATTTTAGTTCATAATTGTGGCTTAATTTTTTAATGTTATTGGGTTTAGTGTTATGATTTGGGTAATAATACTTGATTGGGTTTGTGCAAGTGAATTGGCTTCTTTTTATTTGGATTTTTGGCTTGGGCCTAGGGAATAAAAACTCACTCCTTTTGTTGGGTTTGCTTTGTTAAGAAATGAAGGCCAACCTACCTAAAGCCTCTGGGTTTTGCGATGGGCCTAAAGAGTCTTGGCCCAAACAAATAAAGAAAAGGGCCCAATGGCCTGTTAAGTCAAGTAGCCCGATGACACAATTTCATTCCAGTCCCCTGACTTTTGGATATTTTTACTGTGGCCCTAGACATTTCCATTCCTTTCGATTGAGTCCCTGGTTTAATTGCAAATAGGCCTCTAAACTTTATTTTTCTTTAATTTTGACCCCAAAGCTTTGTTAATTTTTGCAATCAAGTCTTTTCTTCTTTTGACTGCTTAAATGTGGGTTGTTTATATGATTTAATTGATTCAATTTCACATTTCATTTTTATCTTTTGTGATTATTTCTTGATTAAAGTGATGCCTTGACTCATTTATTATTTTTGGAGGGTAAATAAGTGGCTTCACTCCATTAGAGCCCCAATTTAAGGGAGGTACACCCTAATCCCTTATTTCTTGCTTTATTTGGCTCTATGTGCCCTATGTGACTTCACATGTTTAATTGCATGCCTCTTGGATGTTTATTTATTTATTTCATTTATTTATTTATTTGCTTTATTAATTTTAGCTTTGTATATCTATCATTTGAAAGGCACTTGAATGCCAAATTTGTAATAGTTAGGTATTTATTTTTATTATTGTTATTTATTTTTTTTCCCCTTAGATTGTAATAGGGCCTCCCCAAGTGTAATAGTTAGGGGTTCCTTCACTTCATTTGCCTTGCGTGATTTGCATGCCTATGTGTTATGTATTACTTGCTTTAATTAGGTTCTTGCATCTAGTCGAGCATGCTAAGTGTTATGTGCTATGTGTTTATAGGTGATTGACATGTCTACTCGCTTTCCATAGCCATGAATGAATGTGATGGATGAATGTACGTTTCCACTAGTCCAACGCTAGTAGGAATTCATAGAATGGGCTAGTCCAACGCTAGACCCTTAGGGATTTCTCTCGTGAGTCCATACTTGCATGTTTCACTTCATTTCATGCATTTTTCGTAGTTTTTATCATTTGGCATGCTCCTCAAACCCCTTTTCCCCTTATTTTAGGTTTTTGCATCTCATACTAGTTATAGGGTACATTTGCTTGAAGAGTCCCCTTTCGATAAGGGAAACGAGCGAGTGTGGCTACAAAATAGCCTTAGCACGCTAGTTCTCCCTTCTAATCAAAGGGAAAATTAAAATCACAAAGTTAGGACTCCCCGTTCCCGTCTTGATGCATTCCTATAGGATTCATGCATTTTACTCATTCGCTATCACATACACTTCTATTTTATATTCTAACCCTTTTTCCACATTCTCACTTCACACTACTTTTGGACGTTTTCACTTAACTACTCACACTTTATACCATGTCACTCGCACACATGCACTTTATGTTATTTTCACATCATCATTCTTTACTCACTTTACCTTGTAAATACATTTGCACACCTCCACTTACATCCTATTATTTTTATTACTTTTCTCACTTCACACAAACTCACATTTTCACATGGCATGCATTCATTTCACTCATTTTTACGTCATTTAGGATTAATTGTGACCTCTCCAAAGGATCATTATTGGGCTTCACAATTAATGTGATTGGCACCACTCAACCTTGGAAGAGAAATTTCCCCCATGTCCCCCTAGGTCTAGGTTTTTGCATTCATATAGTCATATCCAACACGCGATACATACCTTAGGTAGAAAAATTAGGAATCGTGAGGCTAAGTCACACAACTAGCTTTGGCTAGGGTAAGGGAGTGCCTTAGGCTTTGCCTTTGCCTTCTCCCTTATCAAATGTGACCCCCGATCCCTTTCTTTGGTTACGTAGACCTAAAAGTTTTAAAAGGGTTTGTTTACTTTTTCGTTCAAAAACAAAAATCATTTTTGGGTGACTTGGTACACCCTAACTCCATACCAAGGGCGACTCCAGTTTTCACCCAAAACCCTTTTTGAACTTTATTTGGCCAAACCGTCGCATTTCACAATCCCACGGCCTTCATTTTCACTTTCGCACACATTCACATTTCACACACTACCACTCACACACCACACCATCAAAAGTGGGGCGCGACATCTCCCCTATGTGATCCAATGTGCTAAGTGAGAATTGCATGTCTACTTTATTTTCCTTGCTTTTCCTTAATCTCTTTCATTTATTTCATTTACGTTTGTTTTTAATTAAGTTATTCTTTTATGGGGTATGTGTACACCTCTTGGCTTGTAATAGATAGGGCTTGGAGGAGCATTTGATGAAGACCTATTGAAGACGTGTGCCTAGCTAGCAAATGTAATAGGTCCATTAGCTTGATTGCTTGATTTTGTTGCTATGTGTTAATTTGCTTTATTAGGCTCTTGCATCTAGTCGAGCATGCTAAATGTTATGTGCTATGTGTTTATGAGCGTTTGGCATGTCTACTTGCTTTCTATAGTCGTAGATGAATGTGATGGATGAATGTACGTCACCACACTAGTCCAATGCTAGTTGTGGCTCATTATTCCGTTAGGAATTCATAGAAAGGGCTAGTCCAATGCTAGACCCAATAGATCGTCCCTTCTTGATAGTACATTTTTGCATGTTTCACTACATTTCATGCATTTTTCTTAGCCTTTATCATTTGGCATGCTCCTCCAACCTTTTCCCTTCATTTAGGCTTTTGCATCTCATGCTAGTCGTAGTGTACATTTGCTTGAGAGTCCCCTTTCGATAAGGGAAACGAGCGAGTTTGGCTACAAAATAGCCTTAGCACGCTAGTTCTTCCTTCTAATCCAAGGGAAAATCAAAGTCGTAAAATTAGGAGTCCTTCCCGTGCCCGACTTGATGCATTCCTTTAGGGTCATACACTTGCATTCTTTTAATATCACCTCCTCACTCTTTTAGCCACATTTTCTCACTACTTAGATTTTTCTCAATCCATTTTCTCACCACCTTTTTCCTATCACTTATTTATTTTTTTATCTCACAAATGGCACCCAATTGCACTTATATGTATCTACTATCCTATTTTTATTCATTCACACACACCAACACCTTTATTTTCTCACACTTGCACACTTACACTTAAGTCCTTACTTGCATTAATCACGACTTCCATGAGAGCTTTCCTCTTTGGCCACCACAATTCATGTGGTTGGGACCTAAAAGCCTCATGAGAAACATTTTAGGTTTAGGATTGTATTTTTCTTTCCTTTTCGCATCCATTAGTCATATCCAGCGTGTGATACATACCTTGGGTAGAAAAATTAGGAAAAGTGGGGCTAAGTCACGCAACTAGCTTTGGCCAGGGTAAGGGAGTGCCTTAGGCTTTGCCTTTGCCTTCTCCCTTATCAAATGTGACCCCCGATCCCTTTCTTTGGTTACGTAGACCTAAAAGTTCTTCAAAAGGGTTTGTTTACTTTTTCTTTAAAAAACAAAACAAAAATCATTTTTGGGTGACTTGGTACACCCTAACTCCGTACCAAGTGGCGACTCCATTTTTTTCATCCAAAAACCTTTTTTGAATTTTATTTGGCCAAACCGTCGCATTTTCAAGTCCCACGGCCTTTTATTTTCATTTTTCACACACATTCACATACACACTACTTTCACACCACACCACCATCAAAAAGTGGGGCGCGACAATAACAGAGAATCCAATAATCCAAATAAAAACAGAGAAATGACAGCAATCACAGCAAATCATCATGAAATCAGCATTATCCTTTTTTCACTTTTTTTGACATCATACAAATTCAGTAAAAAATCAATAAAAACTCAGTTCAAAACATCAGAAACATCAAAAGAGAATTACAAAAAAGCATTATGAACAAGAATCTCATCAATCTTAGCAATATCTCCTACTTGTTAGAGTTAGTATCATGTCAACTATCCACATGCATTTCATGCCTTTTTTCATATTCTTTCTCACATAACAATCACTTTTCATGTGATCTTTTTGACAACAGAAATTACACATAATCAAAGAGTTATTTATATGAACAAGTTTAATAAATCTTACTTGTCTTCTCTTATAACTAGCAAATTCATTGAAATTTGAATTCAACCTATTCTTTTGAAAACAGACTTATTTCTTGTGTTTAAGTAACTCATTTAGACCATCCATTCTTCTTTTCAAATCACCTTGTTCCTTTTTAACAATTCACAAAGTTTTGTTTTTCTATCAAGCTCAAAGTGTAAAGCAGTCTCACTCTTTTTGAAGTAATCATTTTCAGCTTTCAACTTTTTATTTTGTTGAAAAAAATTTGCATTATCTCGAAACAAAAAACTAATTTTCTATTTTAACTCCTTATTTTTAGCATAGGATTCTTTCAAACTATCATGCAATTTTATAATGAAAGATTCAAGATCATCATCACTTTCAAATTGAGAGTTACAAGATATTACCTCATCATCTCCAATGGCCATAAAACCCAATTGAGCAGATTCTTCATCCTCTTCAATTTCACCATCGGAGTTGCACTCATTCCATATGAATTGAAATTTGTTGAATCTTGGTTTTCTTTCTTCTTTCTTCTTCATCACTAGACACTCACTTGCATAGTGTCCAGGTTGGCCGCATTCAAAGCACTTATCAGTTTGCTTTTTGTTGAACTCTATCTTTCCTTTGTTTCTCAACTTGTTGAACTGATTCTGGAAGGAGTTGCTAGGTCCACCTTTTCTGAATCTCCTCTTGTTGAGTATTCTTTTGAAAGCTCGTGTGATGAGTGCAATATCACTATCATCACCTTCCATGTCATCTTCACTCACGGAGACTGTATCATCTTCATCTTGTGAAGCCTTTAGACCAATATTCTTTCTCACTTTTGTATCTCCTTCTTCCTGTACCTTGAACTTGAGTTTTATCTCATAAGAAGTCAGTGAATTAATGAGAGATTCAATAGACAAGATATTTAGATCTTTGGCTTCCACAATGGCAGTTACTTTACTCTCCCAATCCGTCGATAAAGCATTCAGAATTTTTTTGTTTTTCTCACCTAGAGAGTATTTCTTTTCTAACACCTCCAAATTCTTAATAAGGTCATTGAATCTACAATACATCTCATCAATATTTTCATGAGGTTGCATCTTGAAGGATTCATACTTTGTAAATAGAATGGATTTCTTTTGTTCTTTAACATTCTCACTACCTTCATAAATTTCTCTCAATTTATCCCAAATTTTCTTGGCTGACTTGCAGCCTTTGACTCTAATAGATTCATTGGAGTCTAAAGCACAATATAACACATTCATTGCTTTTGCATTTAATGTGAGATGAGCTCTATCCGCAGCAGTCAGTTCACTTCTTGTTTTTTGTCTAGATCTCTGAGTATTTTCATCTATAAGAGAGGCATCATATGGACCTTCACTAATAATAAACCACAATTCAATATCAATAGATTGTAAAAAAATAATCATTCTTTCTTTCAACTTACATAATTTGATCCATTAAAAATAGGTGGTCTAATGACAGAATGTCTTTCAAAAAATATAGCATTGTTGGTTGTCATCTTTACTCCAAACCCGATTGAGCTTAATCTCTAGGAGACCAAGCTCTGATACCAATTGTTAGCCCCGAAAACAACCTCTTTTCTAGGCGACCACACAATGGAGCAGTTGATGAGAAAGCGCAAGTGCTTGTGAGTAGAAGAGATAATCAATTTAAAGAACACAAACGTAACAAAAAGTAAATAAAAAGGAAAGAATTGCAAACTAATTAACTACACAGCTCCTCTTGAGCTTGTACATTAATTCAACCAAGCTACTTCAAGTTGATGAATTACAATCACTCTTGTGTACAAAGGAAGGTTCACCTCCTCCTTGCCCCGAACTCCACTCGGTCAAGTTAGGACGTTTTACTATCCCTCCGGACAACCCTCACAGAGCTACACTCATGAAGTATTCACTCACAAATGAAAAGCTTACAATGAACCTCACACCAATAAGACTACAAATCTTCTTTGAAGAGTATTTTCTCACTAAAATCACTCTAGATCTTTTGTATCTTCAGTGTGTCAAAGTTGTTTGAAATATCTGATCAACCACTATTTATATAGGATCAAGAAAGTGCCTTATTAACGCTTCCAACGGATAGAAAGTAGTTAAAGAGTCAACTAGTCGTTGGAGTGTCGAACGTCCGATAGCCCTATTTTATGCGTCCGACAGCAGGCAGTGAGTTTAAGAGATTTTCTTCAATTCTTTCGGACGTCTGGTGCAAGCTTTTTGTGCGTCCGGCAACAAACAAAGAGATTTGAGAAATTATCTTGTTTCTATCGGACATCCGATAAAGACATATTCAGCGTCCGATAGTTTCGTCGACTTCGAAGGATCCTATCGGACGTCCGAATCATGCATCCGAAGTTGTGCAATGATTATCGGACGTCCGGTACTGTCTTCTTGAGTGTCCGACAGGTTCAGCATACTCTGTCTTTTTCAAATGTGATTAATCTTTGAACCTGATTTGATTCATTTCTGAAAAAGCCTTTGAGGAGATGTTAGCAACATCCATTTGTTTTGTAATCATCAAAAGTTAGGAACCAAGGTCAACATAATGTAATACAAGCGCTTCCTTTGCCTCGATCCCTGTGGGGAGAAGAAAACATTTGGGGTGAGCTAGAAGCTCAGCGAGTGAACAGTAAAATCCAGAAATCAAATAAGCTTTACGATAGTGCATGTAAATGATGTCATAAATTAGTGATCAAATATGCGTATATTGCTCTTTGGAGCCAGTGAAATCCTTGTACTTAAATATCCAACGCTCCCTTAGATCAAGTAACGGATAAACAGAAATAATGAGCCATCGTGCTCCAAAGAATGCGTAAACAGTAGTAGAGACGTTGGTTCTAAGCACAAGATTTTCCCAAGAACTCATCGGAGCCAAAATGTCATGGCACACACACATACACAATGATATGCAATCGTGTAATCAATGCAAGAATTATTTCAAAAGTAACTTTTGGGAAGTAGTTGAGGGATCACTCACCAACCACGGCTCACGAACCTTTTCCAATATACACTTGCTCAAGTCGAAACCCTAGATTACAAATATCAGGTCAAGCAAAGGAATTCTAATATTATCAAGCTTCTATCACCTTTGGGCACTTTAATCACAATTGAAGCTACACTTATCGGATTGACACGAATCTTATGGCGTTACGAAGCTAAGACATATACCAACATTTCTTATGAAGACCTCCAAAGCCTAATCATACATTTTCAGGGTCAAATATCGAAATCTCGGAGAGGACAGAAAACTGTCCGCAAAACAAGGTCTATGAACAGTCAAAGGTATTTCGATCAATTCACAAGCTACAGACTCCAATCAATCTGAAATTTTGCAGGTAGACAGTTAACTCAAGTGTCTACAAGTTTCATGTTTTGAGTAAGGGCCGATTCAGTCTCTCTCAAGGTCAAACATACAATGCAAAAACAGGACAAATTACTACCACAATTCGAAACCCTAATCCGGAGTTCATGCACTCTAGTTGAAATTTCTTTAGGTAATCCAAACTAGCATACCAAAGCTTCAATTATCACAATATCAAGCTATCATGCTATGAACAACCACTACTTATCACATGAGGGTAGAAATAATACCATAAAGACTGAAATTACATTTCTAAACTAATCTTTGCATATAACCGTCCCCAGTTACAATTAAGGCTAGTAATTCCACCTTAACACTAGAATAGCTTATTACTCATATACATGCCAAAATCAAAGAGGAAATAACTTAGATAAAGTCTAGAAATATCACTAATATGGTACTTATCCTCCCCACTTCCGAATCACAAGAATTTCCATAAATTTAATTAAGATCAACTTACCCAATACTTAATCACAAGATTAAAGAACAAAAGAAGGTTCTAATGATTATGCTTTCCAACACCTTGAAAACAAGCAAAGCAAGATCCTTCATTTCTACCAAAGGTTAACTCTACTCAAAGCAATCAAATGCTCTCAACGATTGGACAGCATTTCCCCTTAATTTTCCTATTTTCCGTCCTACAAAACATTACCAGCCCCATCTCAATTCAATCACATTTACGCATACAAATCATAGGCAATAAAACACATGTAATTAGGGCCACAATACCCATTCATTTTGAGCCAATAGATAGCTCCACAACCAATTACAATTAAACCCCAATTCGAAACCCTAAAACCAGAATTTTCACACAAACCAGAAATTTTCCGCAAACAATCATGTCCAACGTATCCAAGCTCCATTTTACACCATCACAAGCTATCATTCCATGACCAATGAACCATAATCATATAAAATTAGAAAATTCCCCAATAATTAGAAAGTGGTCCAACTTTACTTAAAATCATGAAATCATCCACAATATATTTAACCATCATAAACCACTAATTAACCATTATTAAAGCAAGAGGGAACTTTCTTATCCAACTTACCTTAAAATCAAGAAAGCTAACAACTTAGAGCTTCACTTTCAAAAATCACTCCATCAAAAGCTTTAAACCTTCTTAGTACTCACTTGTATGGAATATTTTCCAAAATCATCGGTGAAAACTCAAGATTTTGGCAAAGATTGAAGTTAAGAAAATAAGGAACTTTCTCTCTTCTCTCTATGATGCACGGCTGAGCAAGGGAAAGAAATGAAGATATTTTGGGCCAAAAGCAATATAAGAAGGAAGAAAATTAGCTGGTTAAAGTTGATGGCCGACATGCCACATCACAATCCGGCCAGAATCTGGCCGGATTCAAGGCAGAGGCATAAAAACATTTTTTTTCAAAAGGCTCCAACAATCCAGCCAGTAATCCGGCCAAGAACTGGCCGGATTTCCGGCCGGATTCACCAAGAATACTATTCACCAAGATTTTTTTTCCTTTTCTTCTTCTTCCGGACGTCACAGAATCAGCTCTTGTTCAAAATATGAAAGTTGTAGGAAATTGAGTTAACTATCTACCTGTAAAATTTCACCTCAATCAGAGCACTGTAACTTGTGAAATGACTAAAATACCCTTGACTGCCCAAATACCCTATTTCACAGACAGTTTTCTGTTTTCTCTGAGATTTCGATTTTTGACCTTGAAAATGCAAGAACTGGGTGTCGATGTCTTCATAGAAAATGTAGATATATGTTTTAGGTTCGAAACGCCATAAAATTTGCCTCCATCCGATAAGTGTATTTTCAGTTGTAACTAAAATGCCAAAAGGTAAGTGGAACTTGACGATTTTAGAATTTCCTTTGCTTGACATGATATTCGTGATCTAGGGCTTGGACTTGAGCAAGGAAACTATCTATGATGGGATGAGGAGCTTGATTGTGGTTGGTTTTTGGAGCTTTTATTTGGTGATATATGAAGGGCTTTGGGGTTGCTCGTGTTTTAGAACCAACCGTTACTTTTCCATCCCGAAGCCACACTTTTGTATCCTTGCATTCGTAGTTCATTCGGATAGGCTTATGACTCGTAGTCGAGCCTCAATAATGCATTCCCTTTACTAGGTTTTGTGGATTTGGGAACCATAATTATTTTACCTTGATTATTCTTAGGACGAGTCAGTGATCAAAGGCATACTTGGAAAGAAAACTTTTGAAGTCCTTTTGCTTGACTGGTGAGTGTACCACTTGCATGACTTGTTGCTTACTTGATTACTTATACCAGCAATTCATGACTTGAATGACTGTAATATCTGTTTATTCTGGACGAGACGAGAGCGTATTTTATCGCACTCGTCTCTCTTGCCTGTGTGACTGTTTATTGTATAAACTAGAATCTGTTACTGTGTATGACCTGATGTCGTTTGGAGGTGTATCCGATGACCTTCCTGTTAAACCTGAGCTCAACCCCATGGGGACTCAATGGAATCGAGTTAGCAAGGGCTTGGTCGAGAAAAATTGACAAACCATGGGGACTGTTTCTGGGGAATCTTTGGGTATTGGAGACTCTAGATTCCCGATATACTCGAGTATTACCACCACTATTTCATGTTGAGGTGTTCGGGCCCGGTAAGGGGGTATGTTTGGTGGACGAAATTTGGTGTAAAACGGTGCTCTATTGGACTGGTTACTTTACCTAAAAGTTGACGGAATGTCAACTACTACCTGATCAAGCTCTGATGAATCGATGGGAATTCGGCTCTTGAGAGCCACCTTTATTCTTTCTAGTTGAATTACTATGTTTAACTGATATGTTTGTTCATTATTATATCTGGTGTTTCTATATGATTGATTTAAACGAAATTCCATGATTCTTGACTGCTTGTACTTATGGTACCTCATTGAGCGTAAGCTCACCCCCGTTACCTTTGTTTTCCTTACATGGAACCATACTTTAGAACATTGATTTTGGAAGAAAGAGTCGAGTTAAAATAGATACATGTTTTGTTAAGCTCCTCTGTAATGTAAAACCTAATTGTAACTTTATCTAGTATCACACTTTGACTTGCAAAGTTCCAACATATGTATATAAGTGTTTATTCATGTCTCCTTCGAGTATTTGTTGGAATGTAAGTTCTATGGATTTATATGAACTTTACTTGTATCCATTGGGGATTCGAGCGAATGTGGGCTTTGAACGAGAAAGAAAAAAAATTTGGTGGGAAAACTGTTCAGGGAATCCGGCCGTATATCCGGCCAGTTCTTGACAGGATACCTAGCCGCATTAGCAGGGAAAATTGAAAAAAAATGAGTTGCTCACTGCCTTGAATCCGGCCGGCAATCCGGTCGAATTGTGATGTGGCAGTGGCTCTTTCGCTTTCGTTTTCGATTTTCATTGGAGCGTTTACTTAAAGTCCTATTGCACTGTATGGTTTGGTAATCGTGTTTAGATCAGTTTCTGATCGTTCGTTTTCTTGCGGTTCTATCGCGTATTATGTAGGGTTTACGAGTGTTTTGACTCCGTAGTCCTGGCGAGAGTTGAATAGGCGGTCCGCCAAACCCTCTGGTTCGCCTTAGGGGGAAATAGAGCTGTCACAAAAGCATGATCAAGGATGTATACCACTTTGATCGCCATGAAGGAGAACATGCTCTTCTCCTTCCATCTGCTAAAGTTTGTCCTAGTGCCATGAAGCCTATCGAGTTTAGTAACTTGATAGTTGATAGTTTGAAGAGCATTTTTGGATGAAGGTGCCATTCTCATCAACGAATCACAATTAAAACCTTAAGATCGTTGATGTGTATGGTACAAAACAAAGAACAAAGCACACTAAAAGTGCAGAAAACTCTAAATAATGAACCACAACAAAATGGGAGAATTAACAACTCTTGAGACGTGATTATACACTATCATTAAAGTTTTAATTGCCCCCACTACACTTTGTATTTGTTAAAGGGTTAAGGCATGCACTGAATAACTTTTTTTTTTCTATAAGTTAAATTCGCTGAATACATTTTTTTTCAAGTCTCACCGTTTGGAGACTCTTTTCAAAAGCCACCACCCTTTAGGAATTGACTCCGTCCAGCACCAGTACAAGGCGATGCTTTCTAATTGTTGCATTGTAACTTTGAGAGAAAATATTTGCTTACCATCATATACCACTTTTGTCCCTCTTCGTCATGTTCTATGAAGCTCCTTACTCCCGTTGTGGACGGAAGTTGCAGAACAAACAGGTGAACCGTCTTGGAAAGTGTGCTAATCATATTCATGCCACAGGGAACCAGCTAATCCTTTCTCAATGATTGTTTTATTGTCACAATTGAATAATGAAATGATCCAGCTGCGGTCCTTAATTAATGCCTGGAGATTGGAGGCATGTCCCTCAGATTTTATTAAGGGGCTGTAGGGTTTTCATGGTTGACACATGATCTATCAATCTGAATCTCAATATTATTAAGAGGAGATCTTGTCCATTAGTACAGTAATAAGGCAACAATTGAAAGGTCCACCATCATTTTGTCTGCCCCTTTTCTTCACCATTGATCAAAATGTAAGAGCTAATTGATTAAAGGGTTTGGGAATCACAGAATGGAATAAACCCCTTATTTGTTGCTTGGATTAAGCCTATTGGAATGCAATTTTTGGAATCATTTCTAAAAAATCCGACTTATCCCATTCCTGAGCAAATTGGGAGGTTTTGAACCAAACCTTCAACTTATTTCCTCAGACAACATTTATGACGAACCTACTCTCTCTTTCTCTCCATCACACGCCACACTCCCAATTGATATTCCTTTGCTCTCCTCATAGTCCACCACCCGATGACCTTCTATAGCCAGCTCCCACTTCCCTCACCGGCGACCGCCCTCTGCCCCCAGTCCCTCCTGGAGTATTGACTTCTTCAGCCTCGCGGATGCAAAATTTAAGTTCTTATATACAATAGTATTTCTGCTACTTTATAAGCTTTGAATGTTGACTGCTGAAGACTTGGTGACTATTGGGACGTGAGGGACGAGGGAGGCACCGGAGAACGACTTCTGAGGTTGCCATTCCTTTAAACTTTAATTTCGAACATTTTGATCGGATTTTCGTTCTTTGATTTATTCAGACCCTGCAAAGATTTCATTAATCTTTAGGAAATTGATAGAGAGAAAAAAAGGGGGGGGGGAATCCCATATTTCTATCATAGTTATGTAAAAAAGGAGTTTTTTTTTTTAAATTTAGATTAAAGCAAGTGCTTGAGAACTGGTAAAAATGTGAAACGTTCAGATATATTTTTGGGATTTTGTTTTTAGGTTCTGGGAGATTTAAAAACTGGTAAAAATGTGAAAGGTTTAGATATATCAAACAAGAATGATGGTAGCGATTTTTAAATTAAACAAGAGATTCAGATATATCAAACAAGAGGGAGTTTTTAAATTAACTTCCCAAAGGGTGGTGATTTTTGAGTCTCTTCCCAAAGGGTGAAAAACGCATCCAAGGAAATAGCTATTACTTTGTTCGTGTAATAAAGGAATCCCATAAAGAGCCGATATGTTATGGGTAATTTTTTTTTGTTTTATTTTCACGTATTTAATTTATGTTAAATACAAAACGGTGCTAGTTTTCCTTTCGTAAAAATATTAGTATATCACTTTTTAAATTTTACATATAATTTATGTATTTAACATAAATTATATGATTTAGAGTAAAATACCTATAAATAGCTAGTACTTTATTCATGTAATAGAAGAAACCCGTAAAGATCTAGTAAAAAGTGGGTAATTTATTTTTTTACTTTCACGTATTTAATTTATGTTAAATACAAAATCTACTAGTTTCCCTTTCGTAATAATATTTGCAAATATTTATGTATTTAACATAAATTAAATGATTCAGAATAAAATGCTCATAAAAACTTGGTACTTGATTCATGTAATAGAGAAAAGCCATAAAGAGTTGGTACTTTATGGGATATTTCTTTTTAAAAAATATTTAATTTATGTTAAATAGATAACCTACTAGTTTTTTTATATATATATAAGAAATTACTGTAACACTTTTTGAATTTTTAAAAACCCTTTGGGAAGTTAGTTTGAAAACTCCCTTTTTTTGGAAATTTACTCAAGAATTGTTATATCATGGGTAAATTTGGAATTTAATTGCATTTAATTTCGAACCACTCATCCAACCAAGCATCAGAAATTGGAATGATGCTAATTCCAATGTGTGAACCAAAATAGATATTGGAATGAAAAGTTTAATTCCAAAACCAGACTCTATGATTCCATTTCCATTTCTGATTCCAATCTGTGAAACAAGCACTCCCGTAATCTAATGACAATGCCCTTTTTCTTCACCTCTTATCAAAATGTAATCTATCACAATTCACAAACAGCTAATAACAAATTTAGAGTAAGGGTGCATTTAATAAAACAGAAGTTTGAAAACTGAAATTTGAAGTCCGAAGTTTGAAGTCCAAATCCATAAGTTATCAAATTGTTAAATATTAAATTTGACATATTTGAGTGTATATCGTATTAAATAATAAGTGAATAGCTTATTACTTGTTTTTTGGAGCAAATGTTGCCTAAGAAATTCAGTATCATTTAATTAATTTAGATGTTTAATTTTTTATTACAGAACGCATCTGAACATATTAATATCTGAATTTATTAAATTTAAGTGTTGAATTGAATTATCAAATTGGGCCTAAATCTTTCTTATATTGTTGATTAGTTCACTGATCGTTCATAATTTTGCAACACCACATGTATAAAGGTAGAAACCTAATATAGCCTGTTAATTATTTTGTAAGTCATTTAAATTTTTATAGACTATTATGATGAAATAATACACACTTCTGACACTAAAATCCCAGATTGCTGGAAGATTAATTACCCCATGTATGTCTTAAATTATCTCTTTGAATCATCAACCTTGAGTAAGTAGCGTGAGTAGAACTAATATAAGATTAATTACCGTTGTTACTTGTACTAATACACATTAGGTACGTAGTAGTTTTTGAACATAAATAGGAGGAGGAAACATGAATGGGTAACATGACATAGTAGTAGCATGAAGTAAGGAAAATATTATGTTTGCATATGATACATTAGATATTTTTACTTTTTTCCCTTATCATTGTGCAACTTTCTGTATTTAAACATTTATACAGCTACTACACCCTAAAATTTTGTGCAATAAACCAATGTTAAACAAACTGATATGAACCACTATTAAATCTTCACACCAAATTAATCTTTTAAAGGGTTTTAGGTATACTGAGACCCTGTTAGATTAAAAGTTACTTTATTCCAAGATACCTACCAGTTAATTGAGTATCCCTTGGTTGATAAGGAGGAAAAGAAATTAATACCTTTCATGCTGAAAAAGTATGCTGTGTTTGAGAATAAGCAGCAGATCTAGAACAGGAAACCGACTCCATTTCCTGAAGAATTAGTACATACATAAAAAATTCATCAGTTAATTAAACCCATTTTCCAAATCTTTTGAAAAACAAAGTCTAGGATTTTATTTTCCCCTCTGATCAGGAATACCAGGATCTCTGCTACTTTTAGGGGGGGGGGGGGGGGGGGGGAGAGAGAGAGTCCCTTTGCGGTAAGCAAAGTGTCTTTGTGAGAAAATATTCTTGGTATGAGAATAAACCAAACATCATGGCTATAGAAGAGATAGACAACTGAAAAACATAATCTATACAGGCTGAACAACTTACCAACCTACTAAAGAATTAATCCCAAGTCATCACCTTTTCCACATCAAATATTTCCCCAACATTCAGGCATTATAACCAACTAATCATTGTTCACAAGATGTAAATAACTGTGACATATATAGCATCGGTAGCAAATACAATGACCGAAAATCTGAAAAGCTACCAACCTCTGATAGCAGCACTCCTATCAACCATTGTACTTGAAACCAAGGGCTTATGACTTGTCCCAAATAAGAGGAAGAATCAAAACTACAGCATTCGTGTATATCAGTACTTACAAGTTTCAGTTAAGGTTATTTAACTACAGATGTCTACCTCAGCCCCATTTCCACTTCCCACCCTGTCCAACGGTTATTCAAGTATCCACTATTTTCTTTCCAACAAGTCGAGTATAAACATGAAAAAGAGAAACCAAAAAGTAAGCTACACATTTTTTTTCCATTTGTATAATAGTGATGATGCTGCCAATAAATAAAGATTTTTGCTTGCAAATAAATCAAGTCTTTATTCCCACCAACAAATGACAGGAAGACCATGTTATGATGAACGAACAAGTCTATATCACTGCTCCAATAAGTTGGGGCCTGATTCAATCAAACCAAGTAACCGCTTTCATAAACTTCTCATGAAATCATATTTTTATGAAGAGCCATATAAGTTGCGCTGACAACGATCACATACATTAGCTACATTATGGGAGACACTAAGTGGCTTCTTCTTTTGCATTTGTGGCAGATCAAGTTCCAAAACATCACGTAGTGCCTTTGAACCTTCTTGAAGCTCATCCAAGCTGAAAATGACAAATCAGAGCTTTGAGTCTAGAGTCACACAATCAGAAATGGAACTTTTATTGGTAACACAACAACATTTGGAATCAATAGCGCATGCATATGTAAATATAGAGGTACATACTAATGCCCTGATTTCCATTACTCATCAATTATTGAAGTTTCTTAGAGAAAGTGACACCTCAAAATGCTGTTTTGTAACTGAAAAGAAACATTTGTGCAAACATTTTTCGAAAAGACAAAGCTGGTGTGTGAAGAGTACATCCAGGCTGCTTCTCCAAATAAGCTTTCTTCACAAAAGCTAAGATAGAAGTAGAGAAGTCAAAAGCAAACGAGAAAGCAAAACAAATTTCAGCTCAATAAACAGCCTAGAATCTAATAACTTAGAAGCAATCAAGATCAAGCCCTTAGCACATTGATCTAGACACAGATAGGAACTGGTACAGAATGACCTCATGATGTTTAGATAATATACTTCAAGACTATTGACAGTATTTTCCATTTCTAGTACCTATGAGGACTAATTCAAACTCCAATTTCAAAATGGAGAAGCTATTATTCCCAGTAACTTTGTTCCCCCTTTCGGCAAGGCAGTTCCAACAGTAATTATCACAAATTATCATGGAACAATGGGCTTCAGGTGCTCCATAAATATAAGTTAGCATCAAAGCAAGGGAGTTAGCCAAATAAGCCATAAATATTATAGCAAAAGCAAACTTAAGCCATTTTGTAGAACATAGTAATTAATCAGTTAGGCAAATAAAGGAAACAGCAAATTTTTACCAATTAGTTTTTTTTGTCAGTTTCTCAAATAATACTCCCTCCATCCCATTGAAAGTATCATACTTTATATTTTGAGATGTTCCAAAATATTTGTCACTTGCTAAAAATAGTAAAAATTTTTCATTCAATTTCACCCTTTTACCATTTTGTTCCCCACAATAATCAAGTCAGCCCTTTGAGCCCACTTGTTTGGTATTAATGTGTTTGAAAAGTTCATATAAATATGCGCGTGGAGTGAAAAACCATAAGGAACTTGGTTGAGACCCCCAACATGCAAAGCATGCATAAGATATATGCAAACAAAACAGAAGTTCTGGCTCCACCCTCCAGTAGTTGTTCAGGCTTTTAATTTAATTGGCATCAATACCTGAACCTATTCCATTTACATGAAGAGCTTGAGCGAGGGACAAAACGGTAAGCAACTCACTTATGCTGGAACTGTTCATAAAAAGCACAGTTTTCTAAGTGCGACGAAATTTTTGGGACAGAGGGAGTAGTATTATCTTCTTGTATCCGTGAAAGAGTAATAAACATATGCCAGCAAACAACTAGTAAATCTGTGGAATAGATGACTAACCATGATCCTGAGAATCCAGTTGATGACAGGATTTAACAAACAAACATACAAACAAACATAAAACATGGATCAATGAAGTCAAATGTCATAAGTTTTTTTCCCCCTCTTAATATGCATAAGACTTCTGGTGGGCTTTAAACTTTCTAAACATATAAAGAAAAAGGTTCATTTTATCCATATCTGCAGGCCTGAAAAATAATTCAGATCTTAAAAATAGTTTGTCTTTTGACATAAATATAAAAGTGAAGGGCCACTTTAATTTTGTTGATGATCCTTAAAAGAAACATGGCTATCTACCCACAGATAGACCTAGAAAATAATCTTTACCTCATTTTTGTGCATAACTTGATTCTATTCCAATGACCAATAATCAAGAAATATGTACTCTATAAATTCAATATGCTAAAAGCGAAATATTCCCACCAAGGACAAATTTGGAAACTAAAAGGAGCTAATAAACTATTTGGCAACTTACATATCCTCAACAATTAATAAAAGATAATCCACCCTTCCCTGGAATGAATTTTTTGAGGCTAAGTTGTGACACACAGAGAGAGAGAGAGAGGTGATTAGGGCAGAAATGAAAGAAGGCAAGGTTTACTTTTATATCTAAACTTGACTACACCAATCTGCAGGTGAAGAGAGGAAACCCAGAAAGTATAGTTGGATTTGCAACTTTAACAAAAGCACAAGATCACCTGCAGCTTTTCAGCATTTTCAGAAAAAACAAAATATGTTCAAGATTCTAATTCCACAAAACATAGTAAAAAAAATAAAAATTCAACACTGGAAGACAGAACAAACTTCCATTGACACCTAGCTCTAAACCAAAAGCTTTTCTTGATGGTATATTCTGAGTCTTAGGTTTCCAAGAGGCCTACATGATAGCTGTTGCATCAGAGAGACTGATGGACTAAAATAAAAAGAAAAAGAGAAGAAATTCTTGCCTATGACCAGCTGAGCATGAGGAAGTATGATAACAAGTACCAAAAAGAGTTGAACCCAAGATTTTTTTTCCTATCCTACTACCATGTGGAATTATAACCTCATTAAATGCTTATGCTTAAGACAATGAAAAGAGAGAAATGACTAGTGACAGCACCAGGGAATTGTTTTTACAAATTCCATGGCTAAATTACCACCTTAGAGTTGCCAGTACAAGCAGTTTGCCATTGAATTCATCACTCACTTGCCATGAGCACCCACCGATAACAAGTGCAAAATAAGTTAAAAAGTAACTTCCCACTATGACAAATTTTTCTGCTACCCCTTTTGAAACCCAGTTCCCTGTCTCAACTACATCTTTTAGACCAAATGCAGCTGCAGGTTTTGTCCACTTAATTGGGGAACTAAGGAAACAGAATTCAATAATATTGCAGGAGAGAAAGAGATGGAGACCATTCTATACCTGATATTCTTCAAAAAATTAAATTTCAAACTTGGATTGGCACATCACTGCTTTCTTGGTCAAACTACAGACTGAAGGAAAAATACACAAGAACAATTTATACACCGAGACAATACCCAAAACAGGGTGTAATCTGGACAACAGATGGACTTCAGAATCTAAGAGAGGCCTAACTTCTTTTCCCTGTTTCATCTCACACTTCTATTTCAGGAGGCACCAAATCGACATAAAACGCTGAAAGACAATGGTTTTATTTCACAATATTGAAAGCATCTATTAATCAGGGTTGCAACAGTGAAATCAAGTCTATCCCTACCATAACTGCGGCCATGACTCTGCCATGCCAGACATGCAAGTGTTCCTCCATGTAATCATTTGATTCTTCAATTATGAAGTTTTGAAGGCAAGTAACAGCAAAATAACACAGCACAAAAGATTTTAGCTCTATAAACCAGCCTGACTTTTGGAGAATCATAAGAGTTCAAGGCACAGGAGAGGCAAGGATGATTAAATGTGTCCCAATTCTGATTCACCTAGATATCACCGACTTCAAGAGCACTTATGGCATGGTTCAAGAGTCCGTGTAAGGAGTTGTAGGCTAGGAACAAAACTAAAGATGTCTAGATACCATGAGCCATATCTAGGGTAATAGTCCAAGAATCAAGAAGAGAAAAAGATAGATGGAAAAGTGGAAGATGCAATTCTCCCCTGCTTCCAGTGGCTAGGAAATTTAAGCTGATGCAGCACGAAAGAAGCAACAGGCAGTGAAATCTGATGCTGGAAGAGAATATTGAGAGTTTGAAATAGAGAGAGAAACAGAAATTTATGATGATGCCAGAGATCAAGATAAGGAGGAGCAATAACAGATTCTAGGAAGTCCACCCAGATTTTCTCGGCATTGACAAGCCAACATAAGGTTGCTTATTTGTACAAGAAAAACGTTATAGCACAATCAAATGCAATTTCTTTGCATTCTATATAAAGTATTACAAGCTAAGGATCCTTAGTGGCTAAGCAAACTAAATTGCTAGAAGAACCTAACAACTAACAAAATGTTCAAGCCATGCAGAAGAGGTCATTCTCTTAGGTCTTGTCCTATATATAAAAACTGTCAACGAAAAAGACTTAGAAACCGTGGACAACAAGGACAGAGACAGAAGCACAAGGATTCAAGTTAGGTTTGACAATGTTAAGGGGCAGCCCCAAACCTAATATCTTCAGCACCTTAAAAAACCTATAACCTATAAAACAAGACAATCATAGTAGGACTGTAAAGATGCATCAAATCAATAGACTAAGATAACAGCAATAAAGTCCACAAGTTTATAACTCTGGGAATTCCAAATATATCCTTTTGTCTTGTCCTTGAATTCTGTATCAAAAGCATTCAAGTGTAAATTTACTTGATATAGGTTACTGACAGCAAGGATGGTAAAAGGAAAAAGAATAGCAGCACCAGAAAGAAAATGACACATTAATTTCTTTGCTCTTCATTTCCCTTTGTTATAAGGTTCACTTCCACTTACTTATGGTTGAACACCTTCATAACTAATTTGCATGATAAACCGCTCTGAAAAGACTAGAATACAAACAACATACTAATTCCTTGACATCATTATTATTGGAACAAGCACATTGTAGATAGATTATAGGAACTACTAAGAGGAAAGAAACACTTCTGAATACACAGTAATCAAAAGGAAAGTTTTGTACCTCATTGAAAGTGGAGGAGTCAATCTTATAATAGAATCATGAGTTGGCTTAGCTAGAATTCCCCTCTCCTTTAACTTCAGGCATATGTCATAGGCAGTCACTGGAAACAAAGCCTTGCTATTAAGCTCCACAGCATTGAATAGACCTTTTCCTCGCACTTCCTTTATGATTTCAGGGAATTGCTGCTGTACTATCGATAGCTGGCGCCTGAGCTCCTCTCCCATTTTAGCAGATCTGTTGATAATTAAAATAGACTAGCAATCATAACATGACCTAATAAAATCTAAGTCTACATGCTGTATGAAATTGTTATCAGAGGAGATTTACGAAAAATAAGAATATTCTTAACTTAAACTGGTATGTTACAAGGTTGAATTTCAAGACAAAAAACAATACTCCTATCATGGGGCACCAATGTTTCTAATAATGATTTTGGTCTTTGTTTAATACTTAATAAAGTGATAGAATTCTTAATTTGTACATAGACTATTGAGCATACAAACATCTTAGGCAAGCAAGAAAAACTTATACATCTTGCATTTTTTCCATAATATACTATCTGTACAAGCAGTCATTATCTGACAAAGGACAAGAAGAAAGCTTCAGATTGTTTTTAAGTACGAATACACGCGCCTTAAACAACTTGAAATATCTATTTTAGGTAGTTGGGGTACTTAACTAAAATATGCTAATGTGCATAACAACCTAGTTGTGCAAAGGCCAAATGCAGGGCCAAGGTGTAATAGAATGGTACCAAAGCAGCCCGCTTGTTCTTTACTTGAGATTTGACCCTGTGACTGGCAATTGAGAGAAGCTCCTAATTTAACAAGCAAGTTATTTCACACAGGAATAAGGGGCTCAAGTTAAATGTCTAATATGCTTGACTTTTCATGCCTCGTACAACTTGGATTATCCGTTTGGAAGACAAAGACGAATGTCAAATTAAATTCTGCTCATGGGCACAGGTGATGAGGGGATGAGATAATCTACTAAGTATGAGTTGTCAAAATCTCCTCTTTCAGTTATTTGCACATGCAAATCATAAAAAGTTCAAAAAAGCTTGATACCTTTCAGCAAGCCTTTCATCTCTAATCACGTCTAACGATGCAATGGCAACTGCACTTGCCAAAGGATTTCCTCCAAAGGTGCTGCAGATGATGCATGTCAAGCAATGTAAATAAGCTCCAATAGCTTCTTACTACAAGTGGGATGAAGTTTTAGTTAAAGGAAGCAACACCTTCAATCTAAACAAACCAAAACTTACATAATTAGAGTTCACAAAGTAGCAAATTTTGAAAAGCGTTTTGTACTCCCAAAGGAGAAGAAACAATTACTTGTACATCCTCTCTTTAGGGTTACAGTTTTCACAATGTTCCATCTCATCCAAGTGTTTATTTCCTCCTCCTCACATTGCATAAAAATATTCAATATGGCTAAATATTTGTATAACAAGAGGAAAACCAAGATAAGTTATCTGCAGTAACTAAGCATAACAAAGCAAACCTTCCATGCTCCCCTGGTTGGATGCAAAGCATGAAATCCTTGTCTGCTAGCACAGCACTCACAGGTAGCACCCCACCACCAAGTGCTTTCCCCAGTATCTGAATCAAGGATCAAGCAGAACCTTTATACTGTAATTTTATGGGAATATGCAAAAATAATCGTTGAGTGGATAAACAGATTGAAACATGAGGCATATGGAAAACTCAATGGACAATAGTTGACTGAATATCTGATGAATAGTTTTCTCCAATTCAGGAAAGAAAGGAAAAACAACAATCTGATATCAGAACTCTAGAAAAAGAATGAAATGTTCTTTAAAAAGAATTATTTTAGTTCCTTAAGAAAGAAGAGGAGGAGCCATGCATTATTTGTGATTTAAGATGTAAAAATCACAAGTAGTTTAAGGGTAATGCACGTCCAAAGGGCCGGTAAAGGGTTTATATATCTCCATCAGTCCATGTTATTTGTATTGTTAGCTGCTCTCTAGAACTTATTCATACTCCCTGTCATGATTTTGCTGTACCAGCTGGGAGAGCTGATAGAATTGAAAGAACGACGATGCTTTTGTACTTAGGCACAAGAAATAGGGATATTGATTTTTGAGCAAGTTGAACTGTGTTTAATAGACCTAACTTTTGAGGTATTTAGACTATGCAATTCGGGTTGCCAAATCTTTCTTCTAGTTTCAAGATGAGATCCTTGGTCAATGAAGCTGAAAAGGGTACATATCCAACTGGCAAAAGGAGGTAGGATAGAGTGATATATATGTTCAATGTAAGAGTTCAGATGTTCGACAGGGAGGGGTTTGTTGGGGGGGGGGGGGGAGACAAAAACAAAGAGATAGGCCCTTAAAAGTGTATTGCAAATATCTTCTCAATCATTTGCATATGTTGGTTACATGGAAACAGCTCCTATGTTCACTGTTTTTATGATCATTGGTCTTCTTTTTGCGTTCTCCCAAAAGTTCCTCAGCCTATCCCACCTTCTTATTGCCTCAATCTTTTCTCTATGACCTTTACATAGAGGTTATACTTTTAGTCAATTCCTGAAACAGACACCCATCTTTAAACCTAACAGATAATCTCTGTAATACAATATCACTATAAGATATTAGATTAGGATTAACTAAAAACTCTGGCTTCTTTGTTTCACCATCCTTTTTATCTCATTCACAGAAAGATAATATTCCTTATTTTATTTGGGACAAATAGGATGGAGACCAAGGCTTTCTTCGGAAAAGAAGCACTTAGTTAGATGATCATTCCTAATTGAATTAGCATCAATAGAGAAGTACTTGAAAAGGCCTGAATCAATCTATTTGGTCAATGTACCACTCTAGATTTAAAGATTTTATACAAATTAAAGCTTTCACTGTTGCAACTTTGTTGCTTTGAAGTTGCAGAAAATAAGATTGTTAATGATCAATATCTGTTTTTGAACTTTTTCTAATGGAGTCACTTCTTTCTACGCTGTAAGTTTGGACGTTGGGTAAAGGTTCTTGTTTAACGATATCATTAACAGGTTCAGGGAGGCTGCAAATGAGTCTTACGCAACTTCTTTCTTATTTGTGTCTCTTTTGGATATCCACCATATTAATTTTACTTGTTCTCAATGACAAAATTGTTTGTTGCATGAGACATCAAAATAGAGTGTCCAAAGATATCATTACAAGACATGATACAATTTAAATATGACCAGAATTAAGATACTATGCTTTTAGTTTCAACACACTATATAATGCAACAAGCTCCATGTCCACAAATAAAGTTACTTCATGGCAAAGACAATAAAAAACATGATTAAAAAAGTTTGCTCAAATTGCCCAAGGATGCATGGGGAAAAAGCATGACCTCATAATTGTCCTAACAGCCGTCTAGTCATAAGCCAAATTGATAGGAAGAGACTAGGATTCTGACAACTTTATATGAGAAGGAAAGTGGTATTAAATTATATCCCATTGATCATGTGTCAATTCTATTCTCGAAGGTCAGTGTTCAAACTATCATTTCAATTCTATATGAGAAGTAAATGAATGTCCTTACAACAACATCAGGGCGGACTCCCTCCCAGTCACAAGCCAGCATTCTTCCAGAGCGCCCAAGGCCACTTTGTATTTCATCAGCAATCATTAAAACCTTATATTTTGAGCAAAGATCTCTAACAGCCTTTAGATAACCATCCGGAGGAAGTATAACCTACCATCACAAGCCAAAGCTCGCAGAAGTAACGAAAGTGGGAGGGAACAGAAGAATTCAATTTACTTTCAAATTTAAAATTTATACAGTTTTTTGAAGATAACAATCTGAAAAGTAAAGGACATACCCCTGCCTCCCCTTGAATAGGTTCAAACAAAAACCCAGCAATATTTTCTCCTTTTTCTGGATCCCATGACAACAGAATAACAATAAGTCCCAACCATGATTGGCTGAAATGAAGGTAGTGGCCCTTCAAGGATGCCAGAAGTATATAGACAAACTAACATTTGTATCGAGCACATCATATCAAATGTAAACCGCAAATATACCATTATGATGGGGTAAATCAACTCATACAATCACTTATGGAAGCATGATAATTGAGGAGCTCCACCTTACATACCTCTAAATATTTTCTCAAGGCCAACTTCATCACCAAAATCAACTTTGAGAAGACCAGGCAACAAGGGCCAAAAACCATTAGTGGCGTCATTGTCACAGCTCATAGATATAGCAGCCAATGTGCGACCATGGAAGCAGCCACAGCATGAGAGAATGATAGCCTGCAAGGGAACAAAGTTAAATTGACGCATCAAAAGAACATCTCAGCATGTCAAAAAACTAACAAGCAATCAATAACTTAAATGAAGTCCAAAAAATTAACTAGATTATAAAATTTTCAATGCTTCCTCCATTTCAAGTAAATCTGATCCTTTCTGTTCAAGATGGTGCAGAACAAATTACAAACTGTTCATATGCTCAAAGGTGTCCACGACCCACTACTACTACTGTAGATATCATTCCAAATTAGAAAGAAGACAAAATTCATAACACAAATTCTGAGCTACCCAAACAACTGAAACACAAAATTACACCCCTGATAGGAAAACTGATGCGAGAAAAACTTGCACTTATGGAACCTCTAAGTACTGTTGAGCAAATACTCTTGAATGAAAATTCTAAAGAAAATAAAAATAGAACCAAATAAAGAATCATACAGATAAATTATGTGAGGCCCCAGTCCGTTCTTAAGTCGATAGTAGGTATATTCATTATTTGTGCGGTAACATTTGGTTTTGGGAATACTTCGAAAACCCTAAGTTGGGATTAGGATTGAAACCCTAGTTTTGTATTAATTATAAGTTCGAGTGGTGATTAAGTGAGTTTAAAAGTTAGGAAAACCCTAAACTAGAAAAGTTTCTAGTGATATGATTTGTTAGAATTCTAAGTTGGGTTTAAAACCCTTAATACTACTCAATCATTCCACAACAAGTGCAAATGAATCTAGAAAGTGAGGTTTCACTTTTCGTTTTCAAGTTGGAGCAAGTTAGGGTTTTCACGTGTATCTGTAGTGTAATTATCCGGCAAGGAGCAAGGATCAAATTTGGTGTTTAAGAGTGACTTTTAGGTGAGAAATAATATGTGATTAGGAGCAATGATAAAAAGTTAGTGAATAGGAAGTAAAAACCCTAGTACGTGTGATTTAAGGAAAAAACGGCGCGAACCGACGGGTACCGCGCACTACCGATTGAACGCACCACTTGACCACCACTTTCTTACCATATGAGCTCATTAATATTTGAGCAAAATATCCCCTCAATTCCAGCTAGCTTTGACCGAAATTATGGACCAAAATAGCAAGGAAAAGAAACAAAAAAATGAGTGGAGGGTGGTGAGGACACTTGTCGGCCACCTAAGGGCTCTTGACCAAGACAACTTGTCTTACCTTCTTATCACCTTAGGCAACCTTTCTTCTTCATTTTTCTGCTACTTGGTCGAGAGAGAGAGAGAGAGAGAAAAACCAAGGGAGAGTTCACCATTTCCTCTTGAAATCTAGCCACCAAGTGAGATAGAAAGAAAACTAAACCGATTAAAGGCACCCTTGAGTGTTTATTTAGTGAGGTGTTGGTGAAATTTTGAAGGGGAAACCTAGGGTTGTTCTTGGAAGACACTTAAGCAAGGTAAGGATGATGATTTCTTACTCTTGATCTTGTTTAAATTAGCTTAGCATCTCAAATTTGTGGTGAATGATGGTTGTTATCATGTTTTAGGTGTTTTTCCTTTTAGTTACATGAATTAGGATTTAATGGATTGCTGCCTATCCTTGCTATATGGATGATATATGTTGTATTCAAGCTTATATAAGTGGTTGTGGTGATGATTGGAGCAAGAAATCAAGAAAGGTTACATTGAATCCCAAAATTCCAGATTTCTGGAAAATTTTAACTCTATTCTATCCAGTTTTATTGCACCATGTTAGAGGCCGAATTTGGCTTGGTGCAAAACATGAAAGTTGTAGAAAATGGTATTTTATAGGTGCCTACAAAATTTCAGCCCAATCGGAGCAACGTAGCCTGTGAAAAGACCAAAATACCCTCACTGCCCTAGGTTAAATTCCAGTGTTCCGCGTAGACAGTTCAGTCTATTTGGTTGTATTGATTCAATATGATCCGTGCGGATTTAGCCATTTACCAAAACATGAAAGTTTCAGTACTCTGTCCTAACTTTTCAACGCCACCAAGAACACCTCAAACGGATCTATGTAGCCTGAGTTATGGCCAAAATAGTCGCATCTATTCTAAACTCAGCATTCTGCCGTGTTTCTTGTTTTAGCCTCTGACCATGTTCTGTTCGTTTTGATAACGTACGAACTGGGTGTTGACCTCTTCATAAGAAATGTAGATCTTGGTCTTAGCTTCGAAACGGTATAAAGTTCATCCAAATCCGCTGTAGCTCCAGTTATGACCAAAACAAGATTGGTTGTCAGAACTGCCTTCGAATTTGGACAGTTCTGACAGGAATGTTTGGACCCGTTTTCCTCCATGCTCTGTATTGATTCAATTTTTGGTCCAAACATGAAAGTTATAGCCTTATGACATAGCTTTCTAACGCCTTTGGAATTTCTTGATTTGGATTCGTGAGCTGGGAGTTATGGTCCCGTAAACAGACCCTGCCTGTCATTCAAAATGCAAACTTCAGGTACTATTTTCCATGATTTCGACCTACTTTGATTCAGATCTGGGTTGAGATGTCTAAATAAAAGTCGTAGCCCTTCCTTGTAGCTTCGAAACGGTGTCTCACTTATCTTGATCCGACATTCCTAGCCTAACTTTTGATCAAAACGGTTTGAGATGGCAAATTTTGCCGTTTCCGCACTTGCATGTGCCAATTTTGCCGTTTTGCTTGTTTTGGGCATGTTAGTGGTCGCTTGTGATAAAATGAGATGCAATCTTTTCTTTCAGACCGTGGTGAACTAGGCGGAGCTGGTGGGGCCTACTAGCTAACACGCACGAAGTGATTCCTGCTTTTGTACTACTTTTGTGTTTTGAGTAAGTATTCAGGCCATTCTTATGCGTTAGTTACTTATGTGTTATGATTTGTATGAAAAGGGTACCTAAGCGAAGGTGTACTTTATCGCACTCGACATAAACCCTAATTTGCACACGTATTTGTACATGGCATATGTATATGAATTATTTTAGAACTAGAACCCTCGAGCTGGTAGCTCGGGGTGACTTTTGGTGATTTGGTGAATTTTGTGAGTTTGAGGTCGATCTCAAGACCTCAATAGACTATTCAAGCCGGTTAGGGCTTGGTCGAAGTTAGTCCAGCCTAGTCTGAGGTTACCAAGTTTGTGAATTCGGTTCACGGAGCATGTGAACCAAGTTTGTGAACCAAGCTTGTGAACCAAGCTCAATTTCGTTCGCTCGAGCAGGTTTGTGAGGTGACTGGCCAGTGAGGATGATAAGGTGTTAGGTGGGAGTACAAGTGGAGTCCTACGGACCTTGTTTATGATCGACGGAGTGTCGGTAGGAGGTCACGCATGGCAAACGACTTGGCTTTGGAGCCAACCTGTATCCTTCCTTTGTATTGTTACTTTTGCACTTGACTTGACACTTTTGTGAAATAGTTGTTTATCTAACTGTGAAATTTATGATTTTACCCCTGTTTACTTACTAAGCATATACCTTACCCCATTTCCTTTGTTTTCCTTAACAGGGGATGGCACGGGGAACGCCTGGGCATATTCACTAGTATAGTTAGGTCTGCTTGTAATAGTTGGACAATTAAGATGTATGTTTTTGTTTTGGTGGTTTGTATAAGGACCCTCCTTAGGGTCTACTTCCTGCTGGTTGTTATCACACTGTAGTATAGTGGTTTGACCAGATACTTTTGAAGATGTAAATAGAACTTTTGGCGGTTGTATATATTATAAATAGTACTCTTTGGTTTATTCTAGTTTTATTAGTTTTGTATTTCGAGTCCTGGCGCGAGCTAGGCAGGCGTCCCGCCGATACCCTAGGGTTCGCCCTTGGGAGAAGTGGGGGCGTTACAAATTACCACTGATGATAGCAGAATCCATCATAAAGCATCTCAAAAGTACCGGAGTCATAGCTAGAGAAAATCACAATGGATCAGTAGATGTGCTCACTTCAAATCATATATCACAGATTATGGGTAGAGAGTAACAACTGCAGATTTCTTGAACCAAAATTTGTGCATGTCTCCTATTCTTCCTATGTGCTAATACAAATCCTTAACAACCAAAAATTGTAGGAAGATTTCCATACAGACATGTAGAAGAAGATAACCAGGGAGCAAGTCTAGGTGAAAGAATGACTGCTACAATGTTTTTCACGACTATTGGCAAGTATAATAAATTAAGTTAAACAATAAGTAGCCATGCTTTATTAAACTATTGAAGCCCTCCCACTATTAGAGTGAAAAAATTCTGTGAACACATGTATCTCTAAAAATGAGACGTGGAGTAGGAAGAAAAGTTGCTAAAATTTTCAACAAAACCTCTTCTAGTCCACATTGATGAAACTAGGACCCAGCAAAGCCAATGCAACAAAAAGCATATCTTTTGCTAGTAATAAAACCACCTAAGTTTCACATGCAGTAGAGCATTAATCAAATTTTTTCAAGGGGTTTCAACTTAAAGGTATCTTGAAAGTTACACCAGCTCTAGGGCTTTCAGGGAAGTCTATTTATATATATAGCTCAATGTCTGAAGGAAGAATGGAGCATGACAAAAGTTAGGTGGCAAGGCAAAACAAGTACCAGAAAATAAAGCAAGAGGAATCTCCATGAGGATAGAGGCTTTTGATCACAAAGACGCAAAAGGGAGTTGAAATTACCACACAAAACATTGATAAGGAAGAATTGTTGGCTGTAACAGCATAAGGGCATAATTTTGTAAAGAAAGAATAAGAGTCATATCTAGCCAAACTAAGGGAATTCTCTTTTTAGAACCTCAAACCTAATGAAATACGCTTTGCAAGATGATAACTTGGCAACGCAGCAGAAGGTAGTCCAATAAGCTTAAATGAGATCCCATCTTGTAGTACCAGAAACTGTTGGATTACCCATAATGTTGCACATTTTCTATCCTAAACCAGTATGGTCAAGAAGTATTATTATGAGTTCAGTTGAGCATCAATCCAAGAATAATATACTCTCCAATCACCACCATAATGGTATCCACCAACATAAACTCAAAATAGTTTTACTCAGAAACATGGGAAGCATCAGTAAGTATGTTAAACACAGAAATTATAGCTAAAAATGCATTCCACAAGAGTTAAAAAATGCTCTCCTTTCCTAACTGTTACAATGGTATTTCTTGATGAACCTCAGTTCTTGAATTTCTGAGAAAATCTGCCGACTCATGAAACTGATGAAATTGTTCAAGGAAATAACTTGTCATGCTTCAAGGCAACAATAGAACCATAAGTAGTAGGAAATATCAATCTTTTCCCTAATTTAGCATCCAGTATCATAGTTCAGTGGCTTAAAGTTGGCTGCATAGAAGCCATGGACCTATTGGAAGCCTAGAAGGATATGCTTCTGAAACTAAGGGAAGGCTACGCGATAGCCCAAAGAGTCTATACTACAGTTGAAAAGATGCTGGATAGCTGTTCTTAGCTTAGGAGTTGTTTGTTTGACCTTTAGGAGTCAACAATACTTTCTTCTTCCTTCTCACTGCAACGTTATTCTGGTTAATAATGCGAATTTAGTAATTAATTATATTCAAATTACTATTTGTTGCTGGATGACTTAGATGAATCTTAGAGTCTACTAGTCATGCAATTCTAATCTTATCATGTTACATTCAGGTTAGCAGACAATCTAGTCTATACAAAATCACTCAATTAACTAATTCTTTGACAGAGTCGATTAATGAGAATTTAACTTGACTTAGAGGATATTTCATTGTTGTCACCTTCTCATCAACTTCTGCACCAACATCATCTTCTCTTATTCTCACCCATGTGGTCACATGCACTATTCAAGGTGGCAAAACAGACCCAAAATCCTTAATACAAAGCTGCTAAGTAAAAGAGAGTTTCCTCTAGCCTCATCATAGTCCAATCAGTATATGTTAAGTCCACTATATGTTTCAAAACAGAGAAAGGTGTATCAAAATCTAGATAAACACAAACTCTTCCTCATTCTGATTATTTTTCCAATGTAATTTTGGTCATTTGGCCCTACGATTTTTTATCCTCTGTATGTCCATTCTCAATCATCAGGATAATTTGGGTCAATATATTCTTGAACACCTTGCTAATCAGCACACAAATAACGAGACTGACTATCATCTCACCTTTATAGAGCCTACAATCACACCTATTCTTAGATTTCCTAGTTAGAAATCCATAAGCTCTGAATCATCACCGCAATTATCATTGCTCTCCAGCAATTTTTGTTCGTTCTGACGCGTATAAATTATTCTTTCCTATTTCTTTTTTTCCCTTTTTTATCATGTTTTATTCTCTAGCCAATCCAGGAACACTATCCTATGGTGACAAAATGAAATCAAAAGTGAATTAATTGCAGAAAATAAAATAAATGAAGCAGCATATTGGACAAGTTGAAGTTAGATGCAGTTTCTTCAATTTATATGAAGATAGCGGTAGGCCCAAAACAGTCAAATACATAACAATTTAGCCAAATTCTACATGAGGTGTACACGTCAAGGAGAGACTAACCCTGTTATTTTGAAGATTGAAAGATATAGATGCTGCCAGAAACTCAACCTTAGAATCATGAGCGTGATGAGAAGTTGAACCAGGGAATCTCTACATTCTTATTTTACAGTCATTCCTCTTTCCATTGCAGAACCAACGGGACTCTAGCTACAACCACTATGTTTGAAATTTAGACAAGTAAGAGGCTCTACTCATGAAAATCTTAGAGAGTTTATTAGCTTGAAGAAATTGAAGAACAAAAATGTGGATTAATCCCTCAAAGTTCAAAAGAAGAGTTAGTAATTATGTGGGATGAGGGGGAAAAAGAAGCAACATAGTTAGAAAATTTGAGGTTTTCAAATCTATTGCTTCCATAATTGACAGAAGAAAGACTAGCTGTCATCTCATTTTGTTGTCACCGATGAGAATGAAGGACAACATATTTGCCAAATGCTGATAAATGAACCAGAAGTACAAGAACATGAAGTTTACACTAGAGAGGCAGATTTTGTATTTGGTAGCCTCTATAGCATTCTACACAACCTTTAGATGAAATTTCTATCCAAAATAAACTTCACTGGTTTCAATCAATGTTCAGTATGTTAGCTGTATAGTTTGAATTTCTAAGACTTCATGACAAAAGGATAGGAAAACAATGAGAAAATACTGCTCCTTACCATTATAGCATGTTTCATAATGCTAGAAAGTCCTATAAAGCACAAGTTATAGCAAAGAAACAAGTATGTCAGATAAGAGAATGACATCTACAATGGAGAAAACTGCAAAAGCTGTCCATCAAAGACATTAAAGCTAACCTTGAATGGACCACCTTAAGTTTGTCCTCTCACTTACGCATTTTAGATGGAGAATATACATTTCTTACAATGTTTCAACTTCTACTGAGTCCATCTAAGGGACAAATTTGGACAATCTTAATAATTCGGGAGAGCAAGAGTGGAACAGATCTTGAAATTTAAAAGTTTTTAATTCAAAAAATTTGTTTAAAGAGTCCAAGGCACAAAATTACAAAAATCCAAGCTCTAAATTTAAAAAGATAGATAATAACAATTCATGTCCTGAAATGAATCAGAGAATGTTTTTGCAACTACCACCAAATAATGAACTAAGATGGTTAACCCTATTTTTGTGGCAAGACCCACTATAAAACATACTACCGTGCAAACTATATCAAATCCTGTTTAAGCCTAACATTCTACCTTCACTTCAACCATCAGCCAAAGGTCATTAGCAAACACATCAATTGACTCTGTAGAACATGACATCAAATCAACTTTGTCACCCATTCGAGAGAGCAGATTTCAGTTAATGCATACCCATCAGCTACTTAAAGAATCTTCTGTCAGTTGAACTAAATAACAAGGGGGTATTTTGTCCTCCATCTCCCTAGCAAACCAAACTTCTGCCCAATTATATATTTAGAGAATCAAGAGCCACAGAGGTGAAACTGACAGCACATAGAAGCCCAATGGCACTTTTTGGATTCATCTCATACTTTTTTGTCTTCTCACTTCGACCAGTCTGTATAATTGTTGAGCAATTGAAATTTAGAATAGCTGTCTAACAGACTTTGACACAAGTACTACTACCTCACCCACCAGAAGATAAATGAAAGATTGCCACATTTAAGCAGCCTCAACTATTAGTTTTCTCCTAATGTGACAAAAAGGCCTAAAAATACACAACCATGCAGCTTTTATACTATCTTCACTGCTAGTGGTAGCTACTGTAATTAAAATAAATTCCTTCGCAAGGCTGTAGCATTAACCAGGGAAGCAGCCAAAAAAAAAAAAAGATTTTGTACCTCGTCTCTTGGTATTGATTTCTTCATGTATCCCCATTTCCTTGCTAACTTCAAAGCTGTCTCTACACCTTCAGCACCTGTATTCATTGGTAGCACCATCTCATATCCAAACATGCTCGTTAGACGCTCAGCATATACTGGAAATTTATCATTATAGAAGGCTCGAGAACTAAGAGTGAGCTTTTCAGCCTGTTCTACCAATGCTTTCATGATCTTGGGATGACAATGCCCCTGCAGCAAAATATTAAAAGTCCAGCTTAAGTACTATGGGCATAGCTAAGATCAGCCAGACAAAAAAAAGTGCTTTAACGTGTGATTCTGACTCATCCAGTCACTGCCATCCACCCTAGCTAAAAGATCAACATAGTACAGGAAACCCAATACAGAGAAACAACCTTAGGGCTTGCCATTCAACCAAATGAAAGGTTTTCATAAACATAAGTTGGTAAGGAGAGAAATTAGGCAGTTAGACGAAGAAAAGAAATACATGACTAAGTTCTGGTAGGTAAAACTGTTGAAAATCTAGAATATCTTTTTTTATGTATATCCCATGATTTCTGCTATATCCCATGATTTCTGCTCTATTTTAGGATAGAATAATTTACTCCTAATGTATTTTAGGATAGAATAAATTAGCTCCTAATTTTTAGGAAATTACAGATTTCATGGAATTGACAAAAGTCCAATTCCATTTGTATAAATGTTGTACAGAGTCTAGAACAAGAGATATGACAGAACAATTCAGTTTTCTTTTTTTGTTCATGGTATCAGAGCTTTTGCTCTTGGGACCTCTTCTTGTCAGCCTTCATTGCTGAGTGCTTTCCTCTCTTCAAGTCTTTATTGCCAAGTGCAATTTCCAGCCTTCATTGCTGATATTTTTCATTAGGCCTTCATTGCCAATTTTTCTTTGAAACCTCCAACATGTCTGAAACTGAAACATCAGAAATCCACTCCAATACCAAATCAGAAGAGACCTCAAATATTCCACAAACAGGGGATTTGCAGAATATCCAGGCAGCCTACAGGCTCAACAGGAAAAACTATTTGAAGTGGTCACAATTTGTTCAAACATTTCTCAAAGGAAAGGGCAAAATCAGCCACTTGCTTGGAACTGGACCGAAAAAGGGAGATCCTAAATTCGCTGCTTGGGATGAAGAGGATTCTATGGTCATGTCATGGCTGTGGAACTCCATGTTACCTGAAATAAGCGATACTTGCATGTTCCTATCAACAGCTCAAGATATATGGTCTACTATTCGACAGACCTATTCAAAGGCAGGAGATGCTGCCCTAATCTATGAGATCAAAACAAAGATCTCAGCCACTAAACAGGGCAACTTTTCTGTTACTCAATATGCCAACCTTTTGCAAAATCTATGGCAGGAACTGGACCAATATCGGTGTGTTCAGATGTTGTGTAGTGAAGATGCAGCCACCTTGAAAAACTTTATCGAAAAGGATAGAGTTTATGACTTCCTTGCAGGTCTGAATGTGGAATTTGATCAGGTCAGAGTCCAGATATTGGGGAAGGAAAGATTATCATCTCTGAATGAGACAATATCATTGGTTCGAGCTGAAGAGAATAGGCGAGAAGTCATGTTAGAGCCTAAAACATTAGAAGGCTCGGCAATGATTTCTACAAAGTCAAATAAAGACACAATTTGGTGCACGTACTGCAAAAAATCACGCCATACGCGAGATGATTGCTTCAAACTCCATGGGAAGGAACAAGTCCTTAGTCGTAAAGGAGGATTCAAAGGGGGAAAAGCCCACTTAACTGCTGGAGAAGACCAAACACAAGAAAAATCCAACCAGACTGGTATGGGAGAATTCAAGAAAGAAGAAATTGAAAAGCTAAGAAACCTCCTAAATTCCCTTGAAAAGTCCTCTAGTACGTGTTCATTGGCTCAATCAGGTAAGTACCTTAACTCTTATGCTTTAAGTGCCTCAAGCATGTCTTCTCTAGGCTCTTGGGTCATCGACTCAGGAGCTACTGACCATATGACTCACAGCCCAATCAGATTTAGAACATACAACCCATGTCCTGGAAATAGAAAAATTACTGTTGCGGATGGATCTCCTATAACTGTTGCAGGCCAAGGGACAGTAAATCTATCAAATTCTTTGTCCCTAAATAATGTGTTGCATGTCCCAAAATTGTCCTCCAATCTCATATCCATCCATCAAATTACCAAAGATCTGAACTGTAGAGTAATTTTCTATACTACTCACTGTGTTTTTCAGGATTTGGTTACGGGGAGGACGATTGGACTTGCTAAGGTGAATGACGGGCTTTATTACCTTGAGGAGATGAGTGGCAACAAGAAGAACAAAAATCAGTTATCCCTCACCTGCTCCTCAAATAATAAATCTGAAATTTGGCTTCATCATTTCCGTCTTGGTCATCCATCTTTTATGCTACTTAAAAGCATGTTTCCTTCACTTTTCAAGAATGAAGATGTTAGTAGTTTCCATTGTGATACATGTGAAATTGCTAAACATCATAGACTATCATTTCCATTGAGTAATACAAGATCTACTAGACCTTTTTCTTTGATACATACTGATATTTGGGGACCTTGTAGAATTTCTAGTATTTCTGGAGCAAAATGGTTTGTCACATTCATTGATGATTGTACTAGAACTACTTGGTTATTTCTTATGAAAGAAAAATCAGAAGTAAGCAGTATTTTTCCAATGTTTCATAAAATGATTTGTACACAATTTGGAAGTTTGATTAAAAGAGTAAGATCTGATAATGCAAGAGACTATTTTAATCAAATTCTCTCATCTTTTTTCCAAAAAGAGGGTATAATACATGAGTCATCTTGTGTAGATACACCCCAACAAAATGGGATTGCTGAACGAAAAAATAGACATTTACTCAATGTGACTCGAGCAATTTTGTTTCAACATAAAGTTCCAAAAACTTTTTGGGGGGAGGCTGTTTTAACTGCTGCACATTTGATAAATAGAGTACCTTCAAAAGTACTAAATAATCAAAGTCCCATTGCTGCTCTTTCTGGTTTTTTCCCTGATTTTAATGTCTCTTGCACATTGTCACCAAAGGTGTTTGGTTGTGTTGCTTTTGTACATGTTCATGCACACCAAAGAGGGAAACTTGATCCAAGAGCTTTAAAATGTATTTTTGTGGGATACTCAAACACAAAGAAAGGATATAAATGTTATCATCCTCCTTCAAAAAAATTTTTTACCTCTATGGATGTCACATTTGTTGAAAATGAACCTTACTCTCAAAGTAACAATCCTCATCCCCAGGGGGAGAGTTCTTGGGAAGATAAGGAATTTCTCCTTGATCTTCAAAGTTCTACACTAAACTTATAGTCTTTCAAGCCGGACCATACACCAAATTCTAAAGGAGAACATACTAGCAGTGAACCTGAACCTGAATTTGAAGTTGAACATGCCAGTAAAGAAATTGAACCTGATCTTGGAGTTGAGGGAAAATCTGGTTTAAATCCAACTACACCACTCAAGGTCTACTCAAGGAAGAAAGTTCATATTTCTGAACCTGTGCAAATCCAAGAATCTGAACCACAATCAGGTACTGAAAATTCTGTTCCTTTGTGTGTTCAATCTGACTCTGCTCCTTGTGAATTTAATGATTTAGACCTGCCTATTGCTGTTCGAAAAGGAACACGAGAATGCACTAAGCATCCAATCTCAAATTTCGTGTCTTTCCATAGATTCTCTCCACAACATAAAACTTTCCTTACCACCATCAACTCTATTTCAATTCCACAAACACTACAAGAGGCACTTAGAAATAAGAATTGGTTACATGCTATGAAAGAGGAGATGAATGCCCTCTAGAGAAATAAGACTTGGGAAATTGTAAACCTACCCAAAGGAAAGAAAACAGTGGGGTGTAAATGGGTGTTTACTTTGAAATATAGAGCTGATGGTTCATTAGAAAGGCATAAAGCTCGGTTGGTCGCAAAAGGATATACACAGACATATGGGATAGATTACCAAGAGACCTTTGCACCCGTTGCAAAAATGAATACTGTGCGTGTTCTTTTGTCTTTAGCTGCTAACTTTGGTTGGTGTTTACAGCAATTTGATGTGAAGAATGCATTCTTACATGGGGATTTAGAAGAAGAGGTGTACATGGAACCTCCACCGGGTTTCAATGAAATGTTTTTTGAAAAGAAAGTGTGCAGGTTAAAGAAAGCTTTATATGGATTAAAACAATCGCCAAGGGCTTGGTTCGGAAGATTTACTAAAGTGATGTTAGCAATGCAATACAAACAAAGTCAAGGAGATCATACTTTGTTCATAAAACATTCAAAAGGAGGTGTTACAGCTCTACTTGTATATGTAGATGACATCATCATCACCGGGAATGATCCAATTGAAAGAGAAACACTCAAAAAGTGCTTAGCAAAGGAGTTTGAAATTAAAGAACTAGGGAGGCTGAAGTATTTTTTAGGCATTGAGGTGGCATACTCAAGAAAAGGCATCTTTGTTTCCCAACAAAAGTATGTCTTAGACTTGCTTAAAGAAACAGGCAATCTTGGATGCAAGGCAGCAAGCACACCCATTGAGCCTAACTTGAGATTGAATGAAGGGAAGGATGATATCACAGTAGATAAGGGAAGATATCAGCGGTTGGTTGGGAAACTGATATACTTGTCCCATACAAGGCCGGACATAGCATTTGCTGTAAGTGTAGTAAGCCAATTTATGCATGATCCAAGAGAGAAACACTTGCAGGCTGTCAATAAAATTCTATCCTACCTCAAAGGGACACCGGGTAGAGGAATTTTGTTCAAGAAAAATGAAGGATTGCTCATAGAGGCTTATACTGATGCTGATTATGCAGGTTCTGTTGTAGATCGTAGATCAACTTCAGGATATTGTACATTTCTTGGTGGGAACCTAGTGACATGGAGGAGTAAGAAGCAATCGGTTGTTGCAAGATCAAGTGCTGAAGCAGAGTTTAGAGCTATGGCTCATGGAGTTTGTGAATTGCTATGGCTCAAAATAATACTTGATGATCTTAAAATCAAGAGTGAAGGACCTATGAAACTCTATTGCGACAACAAGTCTGCCATCAACATTGCACACAATCCAGTGCAACATGATCGCACAAAGCACATCGAAGTTGATAGACATTTTATTAAAGAAAAGCTGGACAGTGGCATGATTTGCACTCCATATGTAGCATCAAATAATCAATTGGCAGATGTCTTAACTAAGGGAATGCCAACTTCCAACTTTGAAGACATTACATGCAAGATGGGAATGGAAAATATCTATTCACCATCTTGAGGGGGAGTGTTGAAAATCTAGAATATCTTTTTTTATGTATATCCCATGATTTCTGCTATATCCCATGATTTCTGCTCTATTTTAGGATAGAATAATTTACTCCTAATGTATTTTAGGATAGAATAAATTAGCTCCTAATTTTTAGGAAATTACAGATTTCATGGAATTGACAAAAGTCCAATTCCATTTGTATAAATGTTGTACAGAGTCTAGAACAAGAGATATGACAGAACAATTCAGTTTTCTTTTTTTGTTCAAAAACTGACAAAAAGGCATCCAACTTTTGTCACTATGCTTCGATTTTTGAGTTCATTTTCTTTTTTTTTTTGTTGTTACCTGATTTACAGCAGAGTAAGAGGAGAGAAAATCAAGATACTTGTTCCCTTCTGGATCCCATATGGAACACCCCTTTGCTTGAGAAAAAACCATAGGAATTGGATGATAACTGCAATTACAACAAAATAGTGTGATACTAGTGTACTAAAAAATGGAAATTTTTGTTTAGAATGACTAGGATGAGGCATAACTTTGTGAAATTCATTTAATGCATCAGAAAATTCATATTCAATAACTTAATTATGGAGTTTCTCGAAATTTTCTTGTAGTTTAACTTTCAAAGCTCAGATGAAGAAAAGTCTTTTGGATAATAACTACAATTATAACAAAATACTGTGACCAGCATACTGACTAGAGAAAATGTATGTCTTGAATAACTAGGATAAGATCATAACTTTGCCAACATCATTTAATGCATCAGAAAGGAGTTTCTCAAAGTTTTCTTTAACTTTCAAAGCTCGGATGAAGAAAGTCTAGCGATCTTTCTTTATCCTTGATAACATTTTCCTTGAGTAAGCATCACTTTCGCTTTCTTCACTGTGGATTTATGCATTCATTTATCAGAGAGAGGGGTCCAAGCTGGTAAAAAGGTCTAACCAGAGACAGCAACCCATCATACCCAACATCATCCCAACCAAGCACTCAAACTTAACCAAACAAGGAAACATATCAAAGCAGTACTTCAAGCTATCTATTCATCCTGTAAAACCATAGCCACAAAAAAGCTGTCAAAGTGTTCAGAATTTTTCACAAATTTTGGAAAACCTTCTACAACCCTATAGCAGGAGTGGATCCCCACCCAAATTCTCAGGCACAGTTCTTTACAAATAATTGCCTGTCAGTTGTAACATAGGCATCTGTACCCAAACTTTATAAATTTGCTTAATTAAGTTTCGAATCTCATTACACCAGCATTGTACCTGAAAATGATATAGTATTACCTTGTACCTACTTTGAACAGAAAGGAGTTACAGGAAAAATGGAAAGGCATAACATATTCGAAGAAATGGGTTCTCATGCTCTCCATTCGCTTTGAATACACTTAAAGCAATTAGCACACATCTAGAAACTTAACTCTCATTTTAAAGGCACTATGTTTCAGGAACAAGATTCATTTCAATGTCACGAACTTAAGCTAAGGAAAGGTTAAAGGGAGTTCAGTGTTTTAATCTATAGATATAATACGATTTCCTATATTAAGACTTAAGTACGGAAGAAATCTGTGCATCTAAAAGCAAGACACTTAAGGTTGAAAACCATGATTGTTAGCATCAGACCCACAAATCAAATGTGCTTCTTTAGTCTTTTATTTATACCAACTTCCATTTGAGGAAAATTTTATAGTACCATTTGATATACAGGTGAGGCAACTCATGTTTTTGGCCCTATCAAGTTCCAACTAAACCTGCAGAGACCAATGATTGATCCTAATTACCTGAAACAATACGACGGATTGCATGTTTACAATAGATTATTTAGTTGTTCAAGCACAAACAAAAGATCAATTTTTGATGATACAAGAAATGTGCACTCAATACAGGAGTGCCACATGGCCAGTCAAAGACAAGTTGTAGGAGCACGCTAGCCATATATTGAACTTACTGGCAGTATCCAATTTTGTCTATAAATACCCCATGCAACCTCACATCCATAACAGCAAAATATACTCCCAAATTATCACTTTTATTCACTTCTCTCTTCATTATCAATTTATATCAGAGTGTCCTTCCAGAAACAAAAATTAAATTAGGTTGTCTGATCATTTTCTCATGGAGGCGCCCCAGCTAGCACAACCTGACCACCCCAAAACACTTCACCAAACAGCATAAATGCCAAATATTTCACCTTCAAAAGGGGTGCTCCTATTTGATTGTTTAACCTGATTTTAGATTTCAATTTTCAAAAATCAATTTTTTTTTATCTCGTTTGCTCTTGAATCCAGATTTTAGATTTACAAAATAGGTAAAACAAACTCAAATCAAGAATCCACCAAGATTAATTTTTACTGATTCTGATTAATCAGTTACTCGCAAAATCTACAGCAACTGAGAACTTCCCCTATGCTACAGCTTTGACATGCCACATTTCAACCATCCCGCACACAAGAACCTCACAACTTATTCAAGTAACAATCACAAAAAGTATGGAAAGGCACAGAATCACTAATTAAATATGAAAGAAAAACAAATAATCAATACATAGCACATGATCATTTAAATATTCAATCACAGCCCAGAAAGGAACAAGTTTTCTTTACTTGTGAGCACTGTACTTGTACTCCAGGTTAATGATATGTTGAGAAGACAAAGCACTGGCAGTGCCTTGAGGAACAGCACTGAAATTCCTAGCATCCCTTCTCATACTGCTGCAAATTCTCTTCATTAACTGCTGGTAAGGCCGCTTGCTTGCCATCTCTTCTTCAATAATCTGCTTCTGAAGTTCTGTCTTTCACAGTATTTTTTCGCTGCTCTGTTTCTCCTCCTTCTATACCGTTGCATCTTTTCAAGATAGAGTTTGATTCTTTAATTTGTCGAGATACGGCGTCGTTTTGTATTTTGATTCTTTTAATTTGTCGAGATGCGGCGTCGTTTTGTTTTATAAAAAGTAATTGATTCTTACTGGTGCTCTAACGTAGCGAAGAAGTGATTGTTGGGGCACCAAATGTGCTTTTTCAGGATTTCAGCTCCCCGATATAATGCGGCCAAAATCTTTGCAGATATCCATCTTGAGAAGTGGAATGTGTAACGGACAAAAAGGTACCCAATTTGAGGGAATTGTAATTTTAGTCCCAATGTTTGGATCATGTATCAAAATAGTCCCTTTTATTGTACACTAGCACGCTTAGCTACATAGCCCATATGCAAAGCTTGGTATTTATATTCAAATTGAGATTATGTGGCATACATCTAGATCGTATAAGCTGTTACTGGAGGAAAAATTAATCATTTGTTTTAACCTAAAAAATGTGAAATGCATCTAGATCGTATACATTATTAGTGAAGGGAAAATTAATCATTTGTTTTAACCTAAAAATATTAATTGCCTATCAAAATCTAAAAAAAAATTAATCTCCTACCAAAATATTCTTTTTCTTTATAAAAATTTTTCGCAAAAATATTAATTTCCTATCAAAACCTAAAAAAAATAATCTCCTACCAAAATAGTTTTTTCCTTTATAAAAATTTTCTAAACAAGGGAGAGATGAGACTTAAGAAGTGTGGAAGGGACAAAGGGATTTGAACCCAAGACTTCTAATTCTTGAGATCTCAATTTTTACCGCAAGACTAAGATCTCCTTAGCTATTTTACAAAAAGTTAAAATTTATGTGGAACATCAAAGGGAAATTGGATCACGCCCACTATTGACTAATTAAGGACCCTAATAAACACTTAATTAGTAACTTATAAGGACTCCTTTATATAACTTATGGTAGTTTTTCTCTTCTTTCGTTACAAGATAAAATTGTCACATATTAACTGTGATAACTACCTGTAAGGCCCGAAAACAACTTTTTTTTAGGCGACCACACAATGGAGCAGTTGATAAGAAAGCACAAGTGCTTGTGAGTAGAAGAGATAAACAATTTAAAGATCATAAACGTAAGAATAAATAAATAAAAAGGAAAGAATTGCAAACCAATTAACTACCCAACTTCTCTTGAACTTGTAGATTGATTCAAACAAGCTACTTCAAGTTGATGAATTACAATCACTCTTGTGTACAAAGGAAGGATCACTTCCTCCTCGCCCCAAGCCGCACTTAGTCAAGCAAGAAAGTTTTACTATCACTCGGATAACCCTCACAGATTTACACTCATGAAGTATTCCCTCACAAATGAAAAGTTTACAATGAACCTCACACCACTAAGGTTACAAATCTTCTTTGAAGAGTATTTTCTCACTAAAATTTCTCTAGATCTTTTGTATTTTCAGTGTGCCAAAATTGTTTGAAGTGTCTGACCAACCACTATTTATATAGGACCAAGAAAGTTTTACTATCACTCGGATAACCCTCACAGAGCTACACTCATGAAGTATTCACTCACAAATGAAAAGTTTACAATGAATCTCACACCACTAAGACTACAAATCTTCTTTGAAGAGTATTTTCTCACTAAAATCTTTTTAGATCTTTTGTATCTTCAGTGTGCCAAAGTTGTTTGAAGTGTCTGACCAACCACTATTTATATAGGACCAAGAAAGTTCCTCATTAATGCTTCCAACGGATAGAAAGTAGCTGAACAGTCAACTAGCCGTTGGTAGTGTCGGACGTCCGATAGCACTGTTTTATGCGTCCGACAGCAGGCAGTGAGTTTGAGAAATTTTCTTCAATTCTTTCGGACGTCCGGTAGGCTGGTTTTCTGCGTCCGAAGGTATGATGTAAAACTGGAAATTTTTCTTCAATTCCTTAGGACATCCGGTAGACTGATTTTCTGCGTCCGAAGATACTCAATGGTTGTCGGACGCCTGATGCAGTCTTTTTGAGCGTCCGACAGCTTTCAACAACCTTTGTCTTCTTTCAATTGCACTTGTTCATGGAATCAAATAACTTCAAAACTGAAAGTATATCTTGAAGAAATATTAGTATCATCCATTTGCTTTGTAAATATCAAAAGATAGGGATCAAGATCAACATTCTCCCCCTTTTTGATGATGACAAAACAATGGATGGAAAGAAACAAAAATAAGTATAAGCTCCCCCTCAATCATCGCATCCAAAACTTATAATTTCAGAGAAACTCCCCCTTACACATAGCATCCATCTCTCTCCCTTTTTGTCATCATAAGATGAGAATAAAAAAATCAACTATCATAATCCAACAACAATAACAGAGTATAAAAACAGAAAATGACAGCAATCACCAACATATCACAGAGAATTTGATATCAAAAGAAGAATCAACATATGACAGAGAGTTTTGACAAAGCAAACCATCTTTAGATCAGAATTGTTCTTTTCTTTCCCTTTTGATATCATACAGATTCAGTAAAATTCAAAAACTCATATCAAAGTGTCAGAAATATCAAAAAAAAATATTATGAACAAGAATCATTGCAATGATTAACAAAATCTCCTACTTGTTAGAGTTAGCATCATGTCTAACTATCCACATGCATTTCATGCCTTTTTTTATATTCTTTCTCACATAACAATCACTTTTCATGTGACCTTTTTGACAACAGAAATTACACATAACCAAAGAGTGATTCACATGAACGGGTTTAATAAATCTGACTTGCCTTTTCTTGTGGATAGCAAATTCATTGGAATTAGAATTCAACCTATTCATTTGAAAACAGATTTGTTTCTTGTGTTTAAGCAACTCATTTAGACCATCCATTCTTCTTTCCAAATCACCTTGTTCCTTTTTGAACAATTCACAAAGTTTTGTTTTTCTATCAAGTTCAAAGTGTAAAGCAGTCTCACTCTTTTTGAAGTAATCATTTTCAGCTTTCAACTTTTTATTTTGTTGAAAAAGATTTGCATTATCTCGAAACAAAAAACTAATTTTCTGTTTTAACTTCTTGTTTCTAGCATAAGATTTTTTCAAACTATCATGCAATTTTATAATGAAAGATTCAAGATCATCATCAGTTTCATCATCACTTTCAAATTGAGAGTTAGAAGATGTTACCTCATCATCTCCAATGGCCATGAAAGCCAATTGAGCAGATTTTTCATCCTCTTCAATTTCACCATCGGAGTTGCACTCATTTCATGTGAACTGAAATTTGTTGAATCTTGGTTTTTTTCCTTCTTTCTTCTTCATCACTGGACATTCACTTGCATAGTGTCCAGGTTGGCCACATTTAAAACACTTATCAGTTTGCCTTTTGTTGAACTCTAGCTTCCCTTTATTTCTCGAGTTGTTGAACTGATTTGGGAATGAATTGCTAGGTCCACCTTTTCTGAATCTCTTCTTGTTGAGTATTCGTTTGAAACTTCTTGTGATGAGAGCGATATCATTGTCATCACCTTCCACATCTTCTTCATCTAGGGAGGCAGAATCATCTTCATTTTGAGATGCCTTTAGAGCAATGCTCTTTCTTACTTTCGCATCCTCATTCTCTTGCATTTTGGACTTAAGGTTCAACTCATAAGAGGTTAGAGAATTAATAAGAGATTCAATAGGTATAGTATTCAAATCTTTAGCCTCCTCAATAGCAGTCACTTTATTTTCCCAATCATTGAACAAAGCATTCAGGATTTTTCTATTTTTCTCACCAAGAGAATATTCTTTTTCCAGCACCTCCAAATCCTTAATAAGGTCATTAAATCTACAATACATCTCATCAATATTTTCATGAGGTTGCATCTTGAACGATTCATACTTTGTAACTAGAATGGACTTCTTTTGTTTTCTAACATTCTCACTACCTTCATGAATTTCTCTCAGTTTATCCCAAATTTCCTTGGTTGACTTGCAGCCTTTGACTCTAATAAATTCATTTGAATCTAAAGCACAATATAACACATTCATGACTTTTGCATTTAATGTGAGATGAGCTTTATCCGCAGCAGTCAGTTCACTTCTTGTTTTTGGTCTAGATCTCTGAGTATTTTCATCTATAAGAGAGGCATCATATGGACCTTCACTAATAATAAACCACAATTCAATATCAATAGATTGCAAAAAAATAATCGTTCTTTCTTTCCAACTCACATAATTTGACCCATTAAACATAGGTGGTCTAATGACAGAATGCCCTTCAAAGAACATAGCATTGTTGATTGTCATCTTTACTCCAAAACCGATTGAGCTTAATCTCTAGGAGACCAAGCTCTGATACCAATTGTAAGGCCCGAAAACAACCTTTTTCTAGACGACCACACAATGGAGCAGTTGATAAGAAAGCACAAGTGCTTGTGAGTAGAAGAGATAAACAATTTAAAGATCATAAACGTAAGAATAAGTAAATAAAAAGGAAAGAATTGCAAACCAATTAACTACCCAACTCCTCTTGAGCTTGTAGATTGATTCAAACAATCTACTTCAAGTTGATGAATTACAATCACTATTGTGTACAAAGGAAGGATCACTTCCTCCTCGCCCCAAGCCGTACTTGGTCAAGCAAGAAAGTTTTACTATCACTCGGATAACCCTCACAGAGCTACACTCATGAAGTATTCACTCACAAATGAAAAACTTACAATGAACCTCACACCACTAAGACTACAAATCTTTTTTGAAGAGTATTTTCTCACTAAAATCTCTCTAGATCTTTTGTATCTTCAGTGTGCCAAAGTTGTTTGAAGTGTCTGACCAACCACTATTTATATAGGACCAAGAAAGTGCCTCATTAATGCTTCCAACGAATAGAAAGTAGCTGAACAGTCAACTAGTCGTTGGTAGTGTCGGACGTCCGATAGCACTGTTTTATGCGTCCGACAGCAGGCAGTGAGTTTGAGAAATTTTCTTCAATTCTTTTCGGACGTCTGGTAGGCTGGTTTTCTGCGTCCAAAGGTATGATGTAAAACTGAGAAATTTTCTTCAATTCCTTAGGACGTCCGGTAGACTGGTTTTCTGCGTCCGAAGATACTCAATGGTTGTCGGACGTCCGATGCAGTCTTTTTGAGCGTCCGACAGCTTTCAACAACCTTTGTCTTCTTTCAATTGTACTTGTTCATGGAATCAAATAACTTCAAAAATGAAAGTATATCTTGAAGAAATATTAGTATCATCCATTTGTTTTGTAAACATCAAAAGATAGGGATCAAGATCAACACTACCCAAAAAATGTAGATAAGTAAATAAATTCATTATCACTAGATTATGGTAATAAAATTTGACATAGAAAGGGGCCTTAAAATTACTTTTTTCTTGCATTTAACATTAATTTCCATATAATGTAAAATTCCTTAAGTATTGCAGTTAAATTTGTACAATGCACAAAAAGATTCCTTTGGTTCTTTCCTATTCTAAATTTATTTTTGAATAATTTTAGAAACCTCTTCTAAGATTTTTGGCAATTTCACTAAGCACTCTTTATGTTTCAAAAATTACATCTATTGCTCATGATTTGACAGCTTTAGTAACAAAACTTTAAAACAACATTGAATTGGTTAAAATTTTAAATGAGTAACCTAAAATTCTCTCATGTAATGTACAACTCTCCCACACAATTGTAAAATAATTGAGCACAATTATAAAGAATGTAAGTCAAGTTTTTCGTATCAGTTTCTCTTATTTGATTAGCATCTATTATTATCACTCTATCACTACAATAACTTGCTTTTTGACCGTGATTTATTGGGGATATAGATTTGTATAATTGAGAAGACAATATTGGCATAAAAAATTATATCTTTGGGTTTGTAGATCTTTGGAGTGGTGGAGCCATCATTGCTAGCTTGTGATTTTGGCAACTTTCATTGAGTTATTGCTGTTTTTTATGCAAAAAAAAAAGGCACAACAAGTGATCAAATTCAAATGTTAGCTTGTCACAAATATCATCATCTTACATAAGTTATAGCAAATGATTGGGGCAATAGCGTCAATCCCAAGATTTTGACAGCGAAACTTCAAAATGAGGAATAAGAAGGAAAAATGAAAAGAAAAAATAATCATTTATAATATAAGCATTTACATGTTATTATGATCATTTTAAATAGACAACTAGACAAGGGAGGTGGGCATAATTTTTGATAACCGCAAGGGTTCTCAGTGAAATTATCAAAACTCTTAGGAAATTTGTAAAATGATTGCGGTTCTCAGTGAAATTATCAAAACTCTTAGGAAATTTGTAAAATGATCCCTAATATTTATAGCACTACTGATATTCAAGTACTCTTTGGAAAGTTGAGGAGACCTTAGTTTTCTAGCTAAGGTTGAGACTCGAAAAATTAGAGATCTTGGGTTTAAATCCCCTATTTTCACTTCTTATATCTCACCCTTTCTCTCTTGATAACAAAGTACTCTTTAGAAAAGAGATAACAAAAGTACTCTTTAGAAAAAGATTAAAAAAATACTTTTTAGAAAAGAAAAAAAAGGTTCTCTTTGGAATGTACTTGGTGACTTAAATTTTAAATTTTTTTTAGCGAATGTAAAAGAGACCTTTTTGGTTCATGCCTTAAATATTAAGGTTCAAAATTGTAACTCTCCATACCTAAAACGAAACAAAAAGATTTACCATAATTGTCATAAGACCGTTCATACAAGTTGACAAGGACTTTGGCTAGTTGCATTAGGATTCCCATTAGTAACAAAGATTCAGTATATACAAAGTGTTGTATCTAGTCTATCTACTATTATATGTATACAAATAATCAAGTTCTTATTGATGAGACAGCAAAACATCTGATATCAAAGGATTTCAACAAATTGATAGTTAGTATCTTGGCCAATCTTCAATAAACAAGAGACCGTCTCAACTTTTAAGTGATGGGAACACAATTAGAATGTGCAAGAATTTGAAAATAATATCTCATCTATCCATCTCAATGTAAACTAATTTTCAACAATGGAAAGTTCCTTTTTATTTTCAATTTTTGTCAAAGGAAAGTTCTTTGTTTTGGATGGTATTGGTGCTTTGGGAGTTTATGAAACGATAACAATTAGTGAAAAGTTTAGCAAGCGATATTGTCAGAGCAATTATCTTCTTGCCAAAGAGCATTTTACTCAAATGCCAAAATTATTCTCAATCAATCAACTTTATATATGTTCATTGATTTTCCTACGATGCATTATTTATTAATTACTTCTCTTTTCTCTCTCTAATTAAGTATTTTCTATTAGTGTCTCTCACTCTTCTTCCTATTATTCTCATTTCTCTCTTTCTCACTCACACACTAATAGATATATTATTTTATAATTAAATAACGTAGTTTTTGCCTTAATCTTTCTTGTATCTTTTTAGTTCTATCCGCTCTTGCTTTTTTTTATTCAATTCTAAACTTTTATTTATTCATATTTATTTTTTGCAAATAGAACTTCATTTAACTCCTATAAATTTCAGGTTAAAATAATTGTTATTATAATATCATTGCAACTCAACATTTTAGCATAAAATTTTTTTGCCATGAAATATACATTTTTCTGTTTGTTTATCATGCAATAATACTGTTTATCATGCCTTTGAGAAACTAATACTATTAAGATTTTACTATCTTTTTCTCTTTTATACTTGTCTTGAAAATCTTGACTTTTGTCATTTATCAAATATTCATATTTATCATGTAAGACTTGATTTCTGTCAAGTATTGATATTCTCTAATAATTAGATGAAAGTAAGTTTAAATTCATTACATTACATATTCCATGAATATTGAAGGGAAAGTAAGGCTATTTTTTGAGATTATTTTCATGTTAAAATAATATTTATTTTGACTTGAATTGCATTGTGTTTCAAAAAAGAAACCTTTCAAGTAAAATTTTAAAAATAAAAATATAAGAACAAGTAGATTGAATTAGTATACAAGAAATTATAAAAACCAAGAACAATTTAGTAAATCATGAAAATTATTGATGAATTAGAGAGAGAGAGAGAGAGAGAAGAATCTAAATAAGTGAGTAGGAAAAACTTTAATTGGAAAGAGAAGAATAGGAGTAAAACCAAGAACAATTTAGTAAATCGTGAAAATTATTGATGAATTAGAGAGAGAGAGAGAGAGAGAGAGAGAGAGAGAGAGAAGAATCTAAATAAGTGAGTAGGAAAAACTTTAATTGGAAAGAGAAGAATAGCAGTAATTAGTGCTTAATGGACCTAAAAAAAATCAAGAAAAATATATGGAGTTGATTGATTGAGAATAATCTTAGCATTTGAGAAAAATTTGCTCCAGCAGGAACATTATTGTTCTGAAAATATCGCCAACCAAAAAGTTTTGGACTATTTACAGATATCTTTTTCCATGTATAAAGCATGAGTATGGAGTTTGGTGTAATAATTTTACACCGTCTTTTGATATTTTAATTTTACCCTCACAAAAGTAAAAATTCACTAAAAATAACTATTTAAGTTTAGTAACTTCTAATTGTGAGGACCATATTAGAGGCCAAATCAGGCTTAAGTTAAAACATAAAAGTTGTATCAAATGGTGTTAACTAGTAGCCTACAAAATTTCAACTCAATCGGAGCACTGTAGCATGTGAAATGACCGAAATACCCTTGACTGCCCATGAACCCTGTTTCGCGGACAGATTTCTATTTTCGTGGATTTTTCCATTTTTGACCATGAAAATGCATGATTTGGCTTTGGAGGTCTTCATAATAAATGCAGGTATATGTCTTGGCTTCGAAATTCCATAAGATACACCTCAATCGGACTTCGGTAGCCTGAGTTATTGTCATTTAATCATAGTGTGGTTAACTAGTCTGATTGTGAGATTTTGGTTCTGTAATTTGAAAATTTGACCTAGATACACTAGGAACTGGACTAAGTGGTCTTCATCAAAGTTGTAGCTCTGTGTCTTAGGTTCGAAACGGTATAAATTGCATCCCAATCCAATAAGCATAGCTTCGGTTGTGACCAATACGCTAAGAGACATCAAACCTGCTATTTAGCTATTGTCCTTAAAACTTGATTTCCAGTTGCATTCCTAGACTTGCTTTGTATTTGGATGAACTTGAGCCTAGTTGCAGGGCTATTGTATTGAGATTTCTTATGTGTTCGATTGGATTGAGTTGAGTAAAAATAATGAAGCCATAAATGGCTGGAATATAGCAAAATACAGAGGGCATGCTGCCCAAAATTTTAGGGTTATGCGATTTCTTCAAGTTGAGTTGATCTTAGTAAAAATGAAGGGTTTTGGGGGTTGTTTGTAACCCTAAGACCAACTGTTATCTTTTTGCCCAAAAGTCATATTTTATTCTTTTGTACTAGTACTTAACCTGGAAAGGCGTACGACAAGTAGTCGAGCCTCACTTGTGCATTCCATTTACTCGATTTTGGATGTGAAATCTTCAATTGTTTTACTTTGGTGATTTTAGGGTTTCTTGGCGATTAAAGCCAGTTTGAAGTGAAAACTTTCGAAGTATCTATATTTGAACAGGTGAGTGTACCACTCCCCTGAATTATTGCTAAACTGGTTATCTATAATTGCAAATTGCTATTTGAATGTATTTCCCGACTGTTTATTTTGTACGAGACGAGGGTATAATTTATCACACTCGCTCTCTGGCCTGTGTGACTTGTTTCCTGTATATACTTGAATCTGTTACATGCACCTGTTATAATGTCGTTTGGAACTGCATCCAACGACCTTCCTGTTAAATCTGAGTTCAACCTCATGAGGAGTTGATTGAATCGAGCCAGCAAGGGCCTGATCGAGGAAATTGACAATCCATGGGTGCCTGTTCCTGGGGAATCTATGGGTATTGGAGATTCTGGATTTCCGGTATACTCGAGTATTACCATTCCTGTTCCTGTTTGGCGTTCGGGCCCGGTAAGGGGGTATGTTTGGTGAACGGGATTTTGGCGTTAAACTGGTGTTCTACTGGACTGGTTCCTTTATTCGAACGTTGACGAAGGGTCAACGAGGCTGGATCAAGTATAGCAATGGGGATTTGGCTCCTGAGAGCCACCTGTATCCTTTACCTTGTGGTGTTCATTCATTTCTCGTATTTGATGTGAATAAGTGCCTTAAAAGTGATTTCTCATGATTTCTACTGTTTATACTTTTGGTACCTCATTGAGCTTCTAGCTCACCCCGTTCCGTTATCCTTGTTTTCCTTACAGGGAACCATCTTTTGGACTAATGATCATTTTGAAGAATGAGTTGAGCTTGTATAAATACCTTTTTGCATAGATCCTTGGAAGTTGGAAAATCCTAAATGTACCTTGATCCAAATATTTTTCTTTTAATTTGTAAATTTGAAACGTATGTGTATAAAACTGTTTAACCATGTTCATACATCCTATTTGGTTTGGAAATGTTTGCTCCTGAGTTATATAACGTTATCTGTATTCGATTGGATTTTGGCTGGATGGTGACGTGGCAGTCACTATTCATTTGCGGTTCCGATTTTTTTCATTTTTTCGTTTTCGTTTTGCAATTTTGAATCGTGTAAGCGCGCTATTTTCCTTCGAAATGTCTTAGATTGTGTATAACTGTCTTAGTAGTCCTGGCGAGAGTTGGGCAGGCCATCCGCCGAACCCTTTGATTCGCCTTAGGGTAAGGTGGGGCTGTCACAGGTGGTATCAGAGCCGATTCGCGTGGTCTCTACGCGGAGTGAGTTTGGGGCTAAGTGGTGTTGTGGTCTCGCTCATGTGAATGAATGTAAGGGACTAAGTACTCTTTTGTGCATAGGCTATGAATCATGGTATACTATAGGGTTCAAAACATTAGTCTGGAACTTGGAGACTATAGATCTGTATGTCCGGTAGGAATTACAAATATGGATGATTTACTCTTGGGAGTGGCCAGCTCGAGTGGTGAATTATTTTATTTTGGATTCTTGTACCCGAATACGAAAAGGGATGAAAGTTTAGGTTAGAAATGACTTGGGCGAATTAGAAATCTGATTCTACGAAACTTTATATGATGTGTAGAGATCACTAAGGATGATTAACCCTGCCTAAGATATAAATTGTGATATTCTTGTAAATTATGGATGGAACCCTAGGGGTAAGGGGGGAAAAAAGCTTCTCGTTAGTTGCTTTTGTACTCTTGGTCTAGTTCTGTGTACTACCGAATGACCCTCTCATTTCTATAGGATTTCCTTTGCTTGTATCTGACTGACTGTTACTGTGTGATTCGTTGATATAGTCGTGTTATATGTATATTTGTTTTGGAATTGATTCGGATGTATAATATATATATATCTAACTGACTGACCTCGCTAGTTTGTATCTTGTATTCGCGCCTCGAGCCTAGATTAGTTAATCCAATGGAAGGAACACGTAGTAGACGAGGTCGGGGCCATGGACGTAGGCAACCCTCGAATGAAGAGGGGAATCGGGAACCAATACCTGAACCTAATCCCGAACCTGGAGTGGATCCTAACGTTCAAGTAGATGCCGCTATCCAGCGCATGACCGACCTATTAGCTCACTTAGTAGAGCATCAGGGCCAAAACCCTATTCCTCAACCTGAAAACCCTGGTAACCATATAGAGGGGGAGGATAGGGCTCTCGAACGATTTCAGAAGTTCTCGCCACCGAAATTTCTTGGAGGACCCGACCCTGACGTGACCGAGAGGTGGCTAGAGAAGATGATTGATATTTTTGCTGCGTTACACTATACTGAGGAGCAACAGGTGACATTTGCCGTCTTCCAACTGGAGGGAGCGGCCCGTTCTTAGTGGAATATCATAAGACTAAAATGGGAAAGAGAACAAACACCGAGAACACGGTAAATTTCATGAGAGAGTTCAATACGAAGTATTTTTCACCTTTAATTCAGGAAAAGAAAGAAGATGAATTCATTAGGTTTCGCCAAAGAGCTCAGACTATTGCCGAATATGAGAGCCAGTTCACCAAGTTGTCTAAGTTCGCTCCCGAGCTAATTTTAACTGAGCAAATGAAGATAAGGCGTTTTGTCCAGGGCTTAAATGTTGAGATTCAGAAGGATCTGGCCGTAGCCCAACTGAATGCCTTCAGTGACGCGGTGGAAAAGGCTCAACGAGTAAAAAGCGCGAGGTTGCAAGTTAGGACCTTTCAGGCGAAGAAAAGAGCTGTTCCTGAAAGTAGCATGGGACAAAAAGATACGAGTACACCTCCCATGCTCGGAAAAGGAACTGAAGGGGTAAGATTTCCTGGAATGTCAAGTGGTGCTTCACCGAGAGGCTCGGGCTCCACTTCCCATGGTCCCTGCGGGTACTGTGGAAAGCCGAATCACACGGAGGATGTCTGCTAGAAGAAAGGAAAAAAATGCCTACGTTGCGGGAGTGCAGATCATCAAATCGCTAATTGCCCAAGCAGATCTCGAGAAAGGGGTGAGAATCGACAATCAACCAAGACCAACTCTAACCAGTCGAAGGGGGAAAGGACTGGACCAAAGGTGTCGGCTCGGGTGTATTCCCTAGATTCACATCCAACCCCTGACCCGTCTGAGGACGTAGAAGGTACGATCCGCCATTTACGTTAGATTTTATAGATCCGTGTGATAAGAAAATTTCGAGGACGAAATTTCTTTAAGGGGGAGAGAGTGTGAGGACCCGTAAATTTTCTTTATTTTAGAATATTTTATTTTATTTTCTCGCATGCATTTTCTTCATTATACCCTAATATATTGATTTTCCAGAGATTTTATAAGTAAATATAGTTTTAAATCATTTTTTTTAGTATAAGTTAGTTCATGAGAAATTACGAGCGTATATTGAACCTGGGATCCGCTAGTGCGTTAATTGAGAGAAATTCGGCCAATTAAGTTAAGTTGTGCATAGAGGGATTTAATTACTAGGTGTTAGGAAATAATTAGAGATTACCTAGATGGATTAACCTTGAAAAGACAAAAGGATAAGTTTAAACTTAAAAAGGCGACATGTGTCACTTTATGATTCAACATTGGACTTGACCATCTTACCTCAACTTTATCAAATAACCACAATTGACCCAAAATTCATCTTCATATGCATCCCCTTGGCCGAAACTCATAAGAAGAAAAAGAAAGGAAAGTCTTCAACTTACTTCATCCATTTCTTGCCCAAATCTTGTGATTCAACCATAGAACTTCAAATTTACTCCATAAAAATCCTTTGTTAAGTGGTATTGAAGAAGTTGGTGGAGTTATTTTGGAGAAGGAACCACTAAGCCACTACCTTTCTTGAGGGGTTAAGGTATTTTGCTTGGAAACTTACTTTTGTTCCTAATAATGATCAATTAGTGGTTTGTAGTGGCTAAGTATGTTATTTTATGGAAGATTTCATGGATTAAAGTGAAATTAGTTAAATTTCTGATTTTTTTTGAGATTTTTCTGTTTTCATATGATGATTATGATTGGCCTTGGGTTGATGGCTCTAAATTGTGTTAAATGGATCCCTTGTACGTTAATTACGGTTATTTGCGGAAAATTTCAGCTTGTGCGGAAAATTTCAGTGTTAGGGTTCCAATTTGCCCTGTTCTGCCCGATTCTGTTTGACCATATTAGAGGCCAAATCAGGCTTAGATTAAAACATAAAAGTTGTATCAAATGGTGTTAACTAGTAGCCTACAAAATTTCAGCACAATCGGAGCACTGTAGCATGTGAAATGACCGAAATACCCTTGACTGCCTATGAACCCTGTTTCAAGGACAGATTTCTGTTTTCGTGGGTTTTTCCAATTTGACCATGAAAATGCATGATTTGGCTTTGGAGGTCTGCATAATAAATGTAGGTATATGTCTTGGCTTCAAAATGCCATAAGATAAACCTCAATCGGACTTCGGTAGCCAGAGTTATTGTCATTCAATCATAGTGTGGTTAACTAGTCTGATTGTGAGATTTTGGTTCTATAATTTGACAATTTGACCTAGATACACTAGGAACTGGACTGAGTGGTCTTCATCAAAGTTGTAGCTCTATGTCTTAGGTTCAAAACAATATAAATTGCTTCCCAATCCAATAAGCATAGCTTCGGTTGTGACCGATACGCTAAGAGACATCAAACCTGCTATTTAGCTATTGTCCTTAAAACTTGATTTTCAGTTGCATTCCTAGACTTGCTTTGTATTTGGATGAACTTGAGCCTAGTTGCAGGGCTATTGTATTGAGATTTCTTATGTGTTCGATTGGATTGAGTTGAGAAAAAATAATGAAGCCATAAATGGCTGGAATATAGCAAAATACAGAGGGCATGCTGCCCAAAATTTTAGGGCTACGCGATTCCTTCAAGTTGAGTTGATCTTTGTAAAAATGAAGGGTTTTGGGGGTTGTTTGTAACCCTAAAACCAACTGTTATCTTTTTGTCCAAAAGTCATATTTTATTCTTTTGTACTAGTACCTAACCTGGAATGGCGTACGACATGTAGTCGAGCCTCACTTGTGCATTTCATTTACTCGATTTTGGATGTGAAATCTTCAATTGTTTTACTTTGGTGATTTTAGGGTTTCTTGGCGATTAAAGCCAGTTTGAAGTGAAAACTTTCGAAGTATCTATATTTGAACAGGTGAGTGTACCACTCCCCTAAATTATTGCTAAACTGGCTATCTATAATTGCAAATTGCTATTTGAATGTATTTCCCGACTGTTTATTTTGTACGAGACGAGGGTGTACTTTATCACACTCGCTCTCTGGCCTGTGTGACTTGTTTCCTGTATATACTTGAATCTGTTACCTGCGCCTGTTATAATGTCGTTTGGAACTGCATCCAACGACCTTCCTGTTAAATCTGAGTTCAACCTCATGGGGAGTTGATTGATGTTATTTTTGGTTTTGATGATCACAAAGTACTTTGAAATGTTTATCTAACTTTCTTCAAATATAAGTGTTTTTGCCTATCAAAGAATCAGGTACGAATATGTCATGGAATGCAAATCAACCAAAAGAAAAAGCAAAAACAGGACACTCATGTCGGACGTCCAAAAGGAATCTGTTGGACGTCCGAAAGGATAAAGAACATCAAGAAGGAAGCTCTGTCGGACGCTCATAAGGAAGCATCGGACGTCCGGAAGGATCGAATGCACGCCTCGGACGCACATCAACCGCATCGGACGTCCGAAAAATTCCAAGATGACTTGCCAACTCTCTGCCAACGATCGGACGCTGTGCTGTCGGACGATAAAAACGCATCGGACGTCCGAACTTCAACTTGGCTGCTTTCGGACGATTGGTTCGGACGATGATTTGGTCGTCGGACGTCCGACAGCCCCAACGGCTAGCTGACTCTTCATCTGCCTTCTATCCGTTGGAAGCATTGATGAAGCCCATTTTTGGTCCCCTTTAAAAACAAACTGTTCTAAACCAAAAAGGAACTTTTGTACACTTTGTTTACAAGTTCTCAAGAGATATTTTAGCTAAAAAATAGTCTCCAAAGCTAGATTTTGTGAGGACCCGAAAAATTTCTTAGTTTTATCGAATATTAATGGTTTAATTAAGTATTTATCCACCTGTTTTTCCCAAATAATTTATTACGACCATTTTAAATCCATTCGTATGGAATAATGTCTTCATTATGCTTTTAAAATGTCCCGTTAACAACTTCAATTTTCGGAGGATTGTTTAAGTGGGAAATAATGAACACGAGTGTTTCAAGTTGATATTGTATTCGAGAGTATGATTATCCTGGGGAAATTAAGAACGGACAATAGCGGATTAAGAAAAGTTAATCGAGAATTAAAGGTGAATAAGTTCTAAGTGAGCATAAACTACTCACGCGTGGATAGTTTTCCAAAAGACGCATGGATACAAATTTATTGGAGATTTGAGGAGTTAATACTCGACTCATGTGAGAACTCGTAAAACTCCTATTAAAACCCTAATTTGAGCTTATTTAATTATTTACTTGTTCATTTATTCCGAATATTATTTTCTAGACCTATTGAATCTAATTACGTGGAAATATAGCTTCATTATATTTTTAAAGTGACTTGTTTCAAGAATTAATTTCCTGGAGTGCGTTTAGTAAAAATAGTGAATAGTGCTTGGAGATTTTATCCGCATAGTAGCACAATAAGCTTGGAATATTGGAGACTTATACTATGGTCCTAAAATAGGTAATCTTATGAGTAAATACTCAAGTGATAGTTAGTAGTGCAATCGTTATAAGAATTTCTCGGAAGTTTCGCGTTATAATATTAAATTTGACGGTACGCGTTTTCACACGTGCGACTTTATTTGAGGGACTTTAGACCCTTATTTCGGGACAATTAAGAGTGAATAATACTTACATGAATATAAATGCATTGGAGGTTCAATGCACTAGTGAACCAAACGCGCGAGAAAATCGAGCCTAAAACGTGCCAAACGAGCCCTAATGTGAGTTGACTTTGGAGTGATTGTGCACCACTCATTTAATCTTCTCTTGGAAGCTAAAAGAAATCTGATCACTCTCCATCTTCTCTCACCAAGACAGCCGGCCAACATCTCCCTCTCACTCACTCTCTTGCTTCACAAATTTCTTCACTAAATCAACCCAAAACCTCAACCAATCTTCACCAAACTTGGAGATCATCTAGCAAACTACTTGGAGGTTGGATTTAGCTAACAAAAGGGCTGCATTTTCACAGTTTCTTGGAGCCTTGAGGACCGAAAATTTCTGGGTTAAGACACTAAGGAGGTATAACTTCATCCTACACCTTAAGCTTGGATTATGATGGTAGAAATACATCTTTAAGCTATTGCATGTGTATGGATGGCTTGATATGGTTGTAAAATGTGGAAGTGGGCTCTTTGTATTCCCACACTTGGGTTGTTGTTGCTGATTAGAGGATTAATGTTGGATTTAATGGTAGTTTAATGGTTATAATGATGGATTCATGGAGTATTATTGTTGGAAACTCAAAGTAGAGGTCATGACAAGAAATTTCCGAAACTGCCCCTGTTTTGTTCGGCCATGATAAGGCCCATTTTTGGTGATTTATTGGCATGAACCTGATGTTTATATGTTATATTATATGTGTAAAAATTTTCGTTGGAAAACATTAACGTTTGGATGGGCAAATGAATTTATTCGTGAACTAGGCAAGTTGGAAAATTATTTTCGGGTAAACCTGTCCAGCGGTAGCTTTTTGACCATAACTCTGTCCTCGGGTGTCGAAATCAAGTGCCGTTGGTGGCGTTTGAAACTAGACATTCCTGGATTTAATTTGAGATAAAATGCACACTCTGATTCTTTGTGAGTGATCCGAACCAAACGTTTTAAGATAGCTGTCCTGTCTCTCGGATTTGCTGGAATGGCTTGTAGAGGCAGCAACTTGAGGCTCAATTTTGAGCTGGTTGCTTGCTGAATTTCAGAACATTTCCTTCTGTGAACTTTTAGTCCCGTGAATTTATTTTCCAACGCTATAAACCATGCCTCATTCCGAGTTAAATTGATTGAGTTGTGACTAAAACAAGAGGACTGCCCTGTTTTGGAAAAACGTAGTATTTGGACTGATTTGGGGAAAAACTTGGGAATGATTTTATTAATTGAAGTCTTGATGCTCATCACTTACCAAAGGTATCATGGATGTATCTTAGACCTTTATTTCACAAATGAACCATGGTTGGATAGTTTTCATGATTAAACGATTTGAATTGGGAAATGAAAGTCAAAAGGCAGATTGCCTTAGAATTTTTCCTGAACTTTGGATGGCTAATTAACTATCTTTCCGAAGGTATTTTTCCCTGAAATTTGATAGAGCAGTACCTTTCATATGGAAGTAAAATACTGCCAATTTTGGTACCAATCCAAGTTCGTTTCGATACCCAATTAAATTTCTAGTGTTGGAGGTTCAAATCTGGAAATTCTTCTCCAGTCTTAAATTTCCCCAACTTCGGGCTACCGTATCTCGGTACTCGAAACTCCGATTCTTGATCCGCTTGTTTTGTTATAAACCTCATTTGTAACACTAATTGAGCTGCAAATTTCAGAGGCCGGTTTGCAACGTGTGAATCGTGCCGAATTTCCAAAGTTGGCCGAAATCCAACTTAATTCTGCCTTGTACGCCGAACCTGTACCTTCAAGCTCATTTTTTAGTACTTTCCACTTAGATTCGTGGAAAGGTGTCTTCTAAGAACTTTTAAGACTTTTCAAAAGGTTTCCAACGGTATAAAGTTTTCCAGTTTTGGACTTATATCGAGAGAGATACGAATTTTCAAAGATTTAGGATAAAACTGAAATTTCTCAATTTTCAAGGCAAAGGAGTTTTTCCAAAGCTCTTAATTCTCTTGGTATTATTCAAATGTTTTGCCCTCGATTTTCATGATAAAAACTCAAATAGTATTGTACATAATGAAAGGCAAGTTGAACCTCGATTTACGAGTAATTGAGGTTCCTTTTGTGAAATAATCTTTAGATTGTACTAGTGTACAATCTTTCTTGATAAGTGGGTTATTTGAGTGATTATCCACTATTAATTGCCAGGCGCACAAGGAGACCTTCAAGAGGATCTCACAGTGGACACTTGAACTCCCAGAAAACAATTCTTATTGAATTGCTCGGTGAGTGTCAAGTGTGTGAATTTTTTATACTTGCTTGTTTGTGGTAATTGTTGGAAGTTTTAAAAATAAGGGCGGGTGCGTACTTTATCGAACTCGTCCTAATTTCAAATGAATGATTGAAATGTATTGAATGAATGAAATGTATTGAATGAATGAATGAAATGCAATGTTATGTTATGATTACATATGTTGTTGGAGTGAACCTCCTCGACTTTCAAATGAATGGGGGACGCCCAAACTCATAGGCCGACCTTGGACTCGAGCCGGCAATGGGTTTGGTCGGGAACTTGGGCGAGCCATGAGATATATATAAGCTCGACCTAATGAGAGGTCTTGCTTGGCATACTCGTGGAGTATCGCCTTATAAATGACTTGTGGGCCCTTGAGGTGTACGGTGGACGGAGGGAAGTAAGTGGTGATCTACGGAAATGGAAATACCGACCCGGTTGACAGGAGGGTCAACGCGGGAAGGTATACGAATGACATCGGCAGAGCGAGTGGAACTTAGCTCCTGAGAGCTACTATATCCTTGAATTGTTCTGATTACTTTTCCTGTTCGAATGATTGATTATTGAAAAGTCATGGTTTTATTATTAAATTTGGGATTGTTATTTGACAAAGCGCTTGCATGTGTGTTCTTGGCCTCACGAGCGTTTTGCTCACCCTGTAGATTTGTTTTCCTTAACAGGATTGGACTTGGAGAAATGTTGGAGAAACCCCTCTTGGCGTATTCTTGTTTTAGGGTTTCCGTTGCACTTTGGGGCTAGACTTGTGATAGATGTATATTTTGAATATTGATGTATTTCAAGATTCCGATGTAATGATTGGGCAGATGTTGAATATTGATAAGCTTGAATGCTTACGCACTGATTGTATTTATGATATTTAATCGTAACGTCTAGGATTGTATTAAGCTTGGACGGAAATTGCTTGAGTCCTGGCGAGAGCTGGGCAGGCGTCCCGCGGATACCCTTTGGTTCGCCTTAGGGAGAAGTGGGGGCGTCACAGATTTGTTCTCCAAGTGGTGTGAATTTCTTGTGAGCATTTCTCTTGTGGTTGAAAGTTTCATTAGTGTAGCTTTGTTGAGGGTTATCTGAGTGATTGTAAAATTTCTTAGCTTGACTAAGTGAGGCTTAGGCAAGGAGGAAGTGCTCCCTCCATTGTACATCTAGTTGAACATCTTTCATCAAAGAGAAGTTGCTCAACCTAGTGATTGGTCTTCAAGTTTGAGGAAAGCTTGGTAGACAATCGGTTTGATATTCTATCTTACTTTTTGTTTAATAAAAATCTCATTGCTTATCTATACTTGTTTTTCTGATCAATATTGCTATCTTCTTCTAATCTACTTGGTTGATCTTTACTAGAAAAGAAGGTAAATTTTTATTAAAAGAAAAAGTGCATAAATTTAATTAAGATTTTAATCAACCTTATTCCTCTTAGGTTGTCTTTGGGCCTTACAATTGAATTGAGCCAGCAAGGGCCTGATCGAGGAAATTGACAATCCATGGGTGCCTGTTCCTGGGGAATCTATGGGTATTGGAGATTCTGGATTTCCGGTATACTCGAATATTACCATTCCTGTTCCTGTTTGGCGTTCGGGTCCGGTAAGGGGGTATGTTTGGTGAACGGGATTTTGGCGTTAAAGTGGTGTTCTACTGGACTGGTTCCTTTATTCGAACGTTGACGAAGGGTCAACGAGACTGGATCAAGTATAGCAATGGGGATTTGACTCCTGAGAGCCACCTGTATCCTTTATCTTGTGATGTTCATTCATTTCTCGTATTTGATGTGAATAAGTGCCTTAAAAGTGATTTCTCATGATTTCTACTGTTTATACTTTTGGTACCTCATTGAGTTTCTAGCTCACCCCGTTCCGTTATCCTTGTTTTCCTTACAGGGAACCATCTTTTGGACTAATGATCATTTTGAAGAATGAGTTGAGCTTGTATAAATACCTTTTTGCATAGCTCCTTGGAAGTTGGAAAACCTTAAATGTACCTTGATCCAAATATTTTCCTTTTGATTTGTAAATTTGAAACGTATGTGTATAAAACTGTTTAACCATGTTCATGCATCCTACTTGGTTTTGAAATGTTTTCTCTTGAGTTATATAACGTTATCTATATTCGATTGGATTTTGGCTGGATGGTGACGTGGCGGTCACTATTCATTTACGGTTCCGATTTTTTTCATTTTTCGTTTTTGTTTTACGATTTTGAATCATGTAAGCACGTTATTTTCCTTCAGAAGGTCTTAGATTGTGTATAACTGTCTTAGTAGTCCTGGCGAGAGTTGGGCAGACGGTTCGCCGAACCCTTTGGTTCGCCTTAGGATAAGGTGGGGCTGTTACACTAATAGCTTCCACTTCCATGAACTACTATTTTTTTGTTTGTTTCCAAAAAAGAATCATATCATTTTTTTTGCAAATAAAAAATTCTAATTACTTCTATTATTTTTAATAAAAATAATTTAATTTTTTCTTAATTTGCACACCCATAGGGTTTGCGTTTTCCACTAGTATATGAAAACTATTGGGTAGATTGTGATGGTGACTGGATGCTTGTGTTGGTACGTTAGACCCTAATTTTTTTTTAAAAAAAAATGGAGAAAAGAGAACATAAATAATGATAGCTAGTTCCTAGTTATTAGCATAACTTTAGGAAATGGGCAAAAGCACATTGCAAGTTGAAACTCATTTAACTCTGATATAACCAGCAATTGCTTACCACTCAAATTACTAATGAATTGACTAGATAACCTATTAAAATCAATGCCATATGTTAAAATAAGTACTAGTTGGAAACATGATGATCACTAATATCATTCTACTAAAACATGCTATTGTTCATAAAATATACTATAAGGCATTATGTGAATATATATTACTCATATAGAGGGCACATACATTTCTTTTACTCAAGCGATTGCTCGCATGATTATATGTCAAGAACAAAATCCCTATGGCTCCTTCTCCTCTAACATGTATATCGCTTGCATTGACAATTAGAGAATTATTCTTTTCATAATAAAAAGATAAAAACCTTCTAATATTACTTGAGACAGTCCCCTTTTTTTGCAATCGGCAATTCATTCGTGTAATAGCTTGTGGCTCTCTAATTCTATCCTCTTTGTGGCGATGTTTTGCATCTCTTTCCTTCGTTTTGTTACACAACTAGGCCCTATAATGAATAAATCCATTATTATCTCTCCGTTTGTAACTCTTTCAAATGCTGAATCCAGTTGATCTTCCATAAAGCAAGTAGACGGTTTCTGCATACTTCACAGTGTCAAATTCCATTGCATATAAAATGTTGTCCCCTGTATCCTTAAAACAAATGTCATTGTAGTTTTATGGTGCTACTAGGCTCTCCAGTTTCTTCTCCTTGGCATGTGTTCTGGGTTCCCCTTTCAAAAGTAATTGGGTTGAGAAACTCAAATTCATCTTCTTCATTATCTACCACTTATTCAAGTCCACCATTGGGCTAATCCTATTTCCTTCATTTGTTTCGGCCATTTTTGTGAACTTGAAATTCACAACCATCATATTTTTTGATTTTTTTTCACGGTCTATGAAATGTTTCAAACAATCTTCCTATGTAATTCATTGTATATGAATAACATATTGCCTTATTATGTTCTTCTACTCATTAAATTTTTTACTTTTGCTTTTATCCTTATACAGTTGTTTATCCTATTTGTTTAGCATATTATTACACTAGTAACCAGCATTAGTGTAGAGTGAAAACATGTGACAGCCCCACCTTCCCCTAAGGCGAACCAAAGGGGTTAGCGGACTGCCTGCCCAACTCTTGCCAGGACTAACGGTTCAGTTTAGAGCGACCTAATACGTTCCGGAACTTACAACCGCGCGTAAATAAGTCAAAATGTCAAATAAAAAAAAATAAAATCGGAATCGGCCATGAATAGTAACCGACACGTCAAAACCCAACCAAACGTCAAGCAAATATTCACATCTCGAAATTAAGCATATACAACCCAAAGGGGCATACAAAAGTTATTCAAATGTGGATACAGATACGATTTGCCAAATTTAAAGAGAAACGGACCCAAAAGTACATCTAGGGTTTCAATCAAGGAGCTATACAAAAGATCTGTCCATCTAGCTCAATTCAGCAACCATCTGTCAAATCCAGTCCAAAAGTATTTATTTTCCTGTAAGGAAAACAAAAGGAACAGAAAGGGGTGAGCTTGCGCTCAATGAGGTACCAGACACATAGCAGTAAAATCATGGCATTTCACATTTAACAAATCAGGTACACATGCCAGATGTAAAGTAAAGGAACCAATGATTCAAATAGGAAGGATACAGGTGGCTCTCAGGAGCCAAATTCCCATTTGCGTCACCGAAGCTTGATCGAAATAATAGTTGACACTCCGTCAACGCTAAAGGAGTAACCAATACCGTAGACTCCACTTTCTCCGATTCCTTCCACCTCACATACCCCTACCGGGCCCGAAATCCAATCAGATCAGAAATGGTAATACTCGAGTATACTGGAATTAAGGGTCTCAATACCCAAAAATCCCAAAACAGACTACTGTGGTTCGTTATCTAATCGACCAAGCCCTTGCCGGGCCGACTCGAGTAACTGGCCACAGGTGTTGAGCTCAGAGGTCATAGAAAGATCGTTGGATACAAGTTTCCAAACGACGTCAGAACAGATACAGATACAGATAGCAGATTCCGATACGCACTCAAAATTGGCATATGAACAGACAAGAGAACGAGTGTGATAAAGTACACCCTCGCCTCCATTTTATCAAAACAGTATTTGGCTCCAACAGTTATAAATCAAGTATTTCAGATATTCAGATAATTCACATAGCAGGTAGTGGAACACTCACCGGTGTCAGTACAGATACCTCAAAAGTTTGGGCTTTTGTCACCAAGAAATCCTAAAATAACCAAGGTGAAACAATTATGGTTCCCACTTTCACGAATCCAGTACACGAAATGCACAACTAAGACTGAACTATAAGTCGTGTGCCTGATCACATTAGCTACCAGTGCAAAGAAATAACAATGAAATTGGAGAAAAAGGTAGCGGTTGGTATCAAAAACATGAACAACCCTAAAACCCTTCGCTCAAGTCACAAGTAAATCCAACTAGCCTTCAAGTAAAATTTCGGCAGCAAGTCCCTTGTATGTACCTATTTTTCAGCCATTAATGGCTTCATTATTTCCTCAAATCAGTCCCAATATCTCATACAAAAATAATCTCATTTCCAAAAGCCGTTTACAAAGCTTAAAATCATTCGAGTACAAAATTTAGCTAGGAAAATGACCGGAAACGAAAGTCAAGCCCTTAAACTATTCAAATAAACACAATAAGACTCGCTTACAAGTCATAAACCAATTCCAGATACCACCAAAATAGGGCTCCATAAGCATACATAAGCATTAGAGGAAACCAGAAATATCCGGAAATGTAGTTAAGCGTTAACCCGAAAAAAAATAGTTTTTGACGTCATTGTACGGTTTTGGTACCAATGGCACTACGATTATCGGATGAAAGTACAAGATCCACCGTTTCGAAGCTAAGAGATAGGGTTACAATATTGCATAAGGTCACTCAGCCCAGTTTTGAGTGTAACCAGGTCAAAAATGCAAGATACTACACCAGAACCGGAAAAACAGATTCACAGAACGCATTCTGGTTCAAACATCATAAGTCAGCCTACCTAAGTCCAAATCCAGTAATTCCAAAGCCATCCGAAAGCTAAGAAACAGGGATACAATACGTCAGAAGATCTCAACAACCAATTCCAAAGCATTCCCAACCAAAATAACCCATTACAGAAGCAATTCCCAAATTCGGGTAAAACCAGGGCAGCAAGGGTAATTCCATCTTTTCTCAAGCTACGCTACTCCGATTGATCTGAAATTTTGTAGGCACCTCTAAAATATCATTCCCTACAACCTTTATGTTTTAACCCAAGGCCAATTCGGCCTCTAACTATGAGCTACAAAACTGGGCAGAATGTAATTCAAAGAAACCCTACTTTCCAATTTTCTTTCTAAAACAGAAATTGCTTGCAATTAACCACGTTTTCCACCTTCTAGCTTTCTTAAATACCATTTGCAATCATCATACATAATCACATAATCATATCCATATGAAAACAGAAAAATCCCCAATAATTACAAAACTTCACCAATTCAACCAAAAATCAAGATATAAACCGTAAAATTGCATCTTATACTACCACTAATCATGGATTAAACATCATTAGAGGGAGGAGAGGGGTCCTTTTCAACTTACCTTAGCAACACAAGGGAGGGAGCAACTAATCCTCTTAGCTTTCCAAATAACTCCACTAAACTCCTCACAAACACTCCCTTAAGTGTTTCTATGGAGCAAAAACAAGATTCAATGGTTGATTTGGTAGATTGGAGCAAAACTTGGAGAGTTTTCTTTCTTTTGCTTAGAGAGAGAGAGAGAGAAAGAGAGAGAGAGAGCCGGCCACAATAGCTAAGAATGAAGAGGATTTTTGGTAATTTTTGTGATTTATTTGGTCAAATAGAAAAAATGTGAATAGTGGTCTTACTTAAGAATAAATCCTATGGTGACACTTGTCACCCTTTAATGCATCTCTATCTCTTTGTTCCCTCTCACACCAATCCAAATAGTAACCTCTAATTATCTCTTAACACCCGGTCAATTAATTCCAATATCCAAAACTTAACCTAATTGGCCGAATTTTTCCGAACTTTTCGCACTAGCAGGTCCCACATCCGATATACGCTCTTAATTTCTCAAAAACTAACCGATACTAGAAAAATCATTTAAAAACTATATTTACTCATAAAATTTATTTGCACAATTTTTCGAATAAAGAAAATGTGGAAAAACGTGTAATTAAAAGAAGTTGAAACCTAGAAATTAAGAAAATTACGGGTCCTCACACTCTCTCCCCCTTAAAGAAATTCCGTCCTCAAAATTTTCTTATCAACGGAATCTATCAAATCTAAGGTACTCAACAGACCATACTTTCTACGTCCTCAGACGAGTCAGGATCCTGATGGTGTTCTAAAGAGTACACCTGAGCCGGTACCTTGGATCCAGTCCCTTCCTTTTCCGACTGTCCAGGGTTAGTCTTAATGGGTTGCGGGGTCCCTTTTCCTATTCGCAAACGAACTGGGCAATCAACAATCCGATGATCGGCACTACCGCAGCGCAGACATTTTCCCTCTTTCTTCCAAAAATTTGCCTCCGTATGGCTTGGCCCTCCGCAATATCCACAGGGACCACGAGTAGCAGAGACCGGTCCCCCCTGAGAGACATCACGTGACACCCCTGGTTGTCGTACTCCTCCGTTTCCCTTTCCAATCTTAGGGAGCGTATTTGTACCTTCTTGCTCAGAGCTGTCGCGCCCCATTTTTTGATAAAATAAATAAATGGTTTTAAAAAATGTATTTTTGATTCAAGTTGTAATTGGAAAATGAATTGTGGTTTAAAAGAAAAAATGGGTCTAAATGGGGATTTGAGAATGCGACGATTTGACCCAAAAATTATAGTTTAAAAAGGGTTTTTTTGAAATGAAAATTGGAGTCGCCACTTGGTAATGAGTTAAGGTGTACCAAGTCACCAAAAATGAATTTTTAAAGAAAAAATAGGAAAAAGTAGTAAGAAACCCCTTTTAAACGACTCCTAGTCCACGTAAACCAAAGAAAAAGGTTCGGGAGTCACATTTGACAAAGGGGAAGGCAAGGATAAAATCCAAGGCACCCCTTTGACCTAGCCAAGGCTAGTTGCATGATTTAATCAAAGATTTTCTTGTTTCAACCAAATAATTTATTACATTTGGATGCACTACATGAATGCAAACCCTAGACCTAGGGGGATTGGGGGAAATTTCCCTTCAAAGGTTGAGTGGTGCCAATCACATTAATCGTGAAAGCCCAATAACGATCTTTTGAAGAAGTCACAGAAAAAGCCACACTCGTCTATATCCCATATTTAAGGGGACTCTCAAGCAAATGAACCCTATAAATAGCATGAAATGCAAAAATCCTAAAATGGAGGGAAATGGGGTTCGAGGGGCATGCAAAATGATAAAACTAAAAAGAATGCATGACATGTAATGAACACGCAAATATGTACTAACAAGGGGAAATCCCTAAGGGTCTAGCGTTGGACTAGCCCATTCTATGAATTCCGACTAGCGTTGGACTAGCGGAAACGTACATTCATCCATCACATTCATTCATGGCTAAGGAAAGCGAGTAGACATGCCAAATACTCATAAACACATAGCACATAACATTTAGCATGCTCGACTAGATGCAAGGCCCTAACAAAGCAAATTAACACTTAACACGTAGGCATGCAACCGAGCTAATGAACCTATTACATTCACTAACTAAAACAAAAGGGGAAAGGGAAAAAGGACCAAATTGCTCGCCACAGCCCTATCTATTACAAGCCAAGAGATGTACACATACCCCATTAAAAGAATAACTTAATGAAAACAAAAAGTAAATGACAAAAGTAAAAGGAATTAAAGAAAAGCTAGGAAAGCAAAGTGGACATGCAATTCACTTAGCACGTTGAGCCACATAGGAGAGACACAAAAAGGGATAAAAGAAATTATACCGTCCCCTTTGAATTGATGCCCTAAATGGAGTGAAATCACTTATTTATCCTCCAAAATAAAAGAAATGGTCAAGGTACCAATTTATTTGGGAAAATTAAAGAAAACATGCAAACACGGGCTCACATGGTCATAAAGCTCTTAAATTCATGCATGAGGTGCAATTTAAACAAAGCATAGTAGTTAATTGAAGCAAACAAGCAATGAAGTTGTAAAATTAAAAACTACCAAGGACCAAATTGAGAAAACATTCAATTGGTTGGGTCATGGTGGAACAAGGGGGAGACTTGGGGGGCCAAAGTGCAAATCTTAAAAGCCATTTGCATGCATCTACGTATGAAAAGACTTTGTTCTAATTTCTGCAACATGAACTACCCGACTATCCCTTTTCCATTTTATATTTGTGGACTTCCTCAAGCTTTAGGACCAAATCAAATGCAGTTCGCACCCAACAACAAACCACTACCTGATCTACTCACTTTACAATGCAACAAAAGAAACAATCAAGCCAAAGGAGCCTGCTAAACAACGAAGGAAATTTTCTGCTGCAACATTCATCCAGAATTTTTCCAACTTTAAGCTTTCAAATGCATGTTTCATAGAAGATTTCAAACAAAAACCAGCAAAAATCATCACTCAATCACCATTTAACAACTAAACACTTTGATTAGCACAATCCAATCGTGAACATCAAAGCATTAAAGATCCAGTGAGGAAACAGAAAGACAACAGATGCGGCAAAAAACCAGCTTTCTAAATTTCTTAAAGGGAACTTCATCATCAAAAACAATTATCGATCCCTAAAGGAACTCATCACAGCACTTAGCCATAAAATGCAGCAAAGATAGAAAGCAACTTGCGTCAATTTTCCAGCCATGGCTCTAGGCAAAACTACTGCAACAAGCAGTTTCATTTCTTTCTTAACCTTGTTCAGAAAAATTCATGCAAAATAACACAGGTCTAGATATGTTTAGCTTAGACATTACCGCAACATGTAACGAAACAACACAACGAAACACCATGAATGCTTGCTGCAATTTCAAAATCCAGCTTTTCAAGACATCAGACCCAACCATAACAAACAAACAAATGAGCACCGAATGATCCAACTTCCCAAACCTATCACCAAGATATAATACTAATCTCTGAAGAGAGAAAAATCTAGCAGAGGAGAAGTTGGCCAGACCCCATATTCGTTCATTAGCTTCAAGTTACTGGGTTTTCATCAACAAAGATACAACTGACAAGCACTCACAATTCTAATCAAATGGAAACAAATTATGCAGCTTGGAATTTAACCAAGATTCACCATTTGATCATCATATCAAACACATACGGCGACGAACATACACATGAGATACCGTGAAGCAAACAACAAGAGCCCAGGAGATAGTTTAAGCCATTCTGGAAATCTTTTACTCAAACCAAAAGATTGATTTTTCCCAGAAATTTCTATAACTAAAACAGAATTTCGGAAAAAACTGTTGCTGCAGATATTCAAACACAAATATAACCAAAACCTGGCTCAAATAAACCTCATGGGTTTGTCAAGAAAAACTATAGAAAGACTCCCTACCACCTTATCAGGATTCAACACTAAGTATGCAAACAAAAGGCAAATCTAAATGGGAAGAAAAGCTAGCAACAAAAACAGATTTGTTCATGCCACCTTTACAAATTTCTGACCTCCAAATTTGTGGCATATCAGACCCAACCGACAACTTGGAGCAACAATTTTCACTAAAAAACCTTAACCATCAGATTTATTTCCTCAAAGCAAGATTAAACAAACAGATTTGCAACAAAACTCAAACCCTTCGGCTGCCATAAGAAACAAAATAGCAAAACATGTTCATAACCAAACATAACCAGATCTTTGGCATATTTAGAGCTCAACCTAAACTTGTATGAGAAGTAGAGAGCAAAAAGAGATTACCTCTTGACGCCTTGCAGGGTCAGATGGACAGAGAATCGGTTAACAAGATTACGCCTGGATGCAGATTTCAGAGTGGTGGATTTTCTGGTGAAGATTGTCCAAGAGCTCTTCTAGCCGCCGCCCTCCTGTTTTCTTGTTGCCCTCCTTTGATTTTTCTGGTTTTTCCTTTGCCGTTGCTTTTGCTTGCTATCCGTCACTCTCTCCTCGTAAAAAAAATCTCCCCTTTCTCTCCTTCTGAAATTCTCTCTTCCCTAGCCACCGAACTCTCCCCGTTTCCCTTTCTGTTTTTCTTTTTTTCGTCCCAGAACAGCCGCCTCTCTTTTTTCTGGTTCCTTCTCTTTGCTTTTGCCGTATCTCCCTCTTTCTCTCCCGTCTCCCTTTCGTAGTCCTCCCCCCTTGCGGCTGCCCCTTCTTTTTTTTTTATACTAGGAACCCCCCTCACCCTAAAACCTTCAATCCTTCTTCTGCAATTTGCAGCCAAGGAGCCGCCTAGTCCTCTGTTTGCAAGCTGCGGCAATACGCAGCTTCATGCCGCGTTTCTGTTTTCTGTTTTTTTTTTTTTTTTTTAAACAATATTGATAATAATAAAAATAACAAAATAATTTAATTAACCTTGGATAAAACAAATAAACTAGAAACAACAAAGTATAAAATCCAATTCTTTTTCATTTTCCATTTTTATCATTTTTCATTTTTTCCAAGAAAGCAATGAATAAAACAAAATGACTAAAACATATTTTTTTTTGAATGTTTTCCTTTTCCTTTTCCTTTTTTCCCTTTTTATGATTTTTCATTTTTTCATTTTTTCACGATTTTTCCTTTCTCTCTTTTTTTTTTTCAAGAAATTCTATGCTAAAAACTTAAAAAAAATAAAAATAAAACTATAAACTAAAAACTAAAAATCGAATAAAACTAACACGACAAATAAAAAAATAAAAATAAACAGTAAATGAAATTACACCAAAATTTTGGTGTCTACAGTTTGCCCCTCTTTGTCTGAGTTTTGAAAAAACTTGAGACAAAGAAATAGACACCAAATACTTACCTGGGTCATTCGGCTTCAGCTACTTGAACGACTGCTGTTATTGACATGAGGACTGACTCATTTTAATGAGATTGACTCGGACGAGAAATTTAAAACAGGATAGACCCGAACTGGAAGTTTAAAGACGGGATTGGCCCAAACAGGAACTTAAAGCGGGACTGACCCGAGCAGGAATTTAAAACGGGACTGACCCGAACATGGATTGAAAACGGGACTGACCCGGACAGGAATGTAAATGGGATAGACCCACGGAATAGACCTGAACAGAAATTTAAATGGGATAGAAATTTAAATGGGATAGACCCAGACAGAAATTTAAATGGGACAGACCCAGACAGAAATTTAAAACGGGACTGATCCGAGCAGAAAAATTAAAATTGGGACTGACTAGAGAGGGAAATTCAAATCATGGGACTGGCCCGAACAAGCTTTAATCGCGGGACTGACCCGAATAAGCTTTGAATCGCGGGACTGACCTGAAAATGCTTTTGATCGTGGGGACTGACCCGAATAAGATTTTAATCGCGGGACTGACCCGAACAGGCTTTGAATTGTGGGACTGACCCGCATAAGTTTTGAATCGTGGGACTGACCCGAATAAGCTTTGAATCGTGGGACTGACCCGAAAATGCTGGGACTGACCCGAATAAGATTTTAATCGCGGGACTGACCCGAACAGGCTTTGAATCGCGGGACTGACCCGAATAAACTTTGAATCGTGGGACTGACCCGAAAATGTTGATCGTGGGACTGACCCGAAAATGCTTTTGATCATGGGACTGACCCGAATAAGCTCTTGATCGTGGGACTGACCCGAAAATGCTTTTGATCATGGGACTGACCCGAAAATGCTCTTGATCGTGGGACTGACCCGAATAAGCTTTTGATCATGGGACTGACCCGAAAATGCTTTTGATCGTGGGACTGACCCGAAAATGCTTTTGATCGTGGGACTGACCCGAATAAGCTTTTGATCATGGGACTGACCCGAAAATGCTTTGACATTCGGTCAGTGGGATTAAACCCGAGCCTGCCGTGATAAAATTTGTGTTGATTTTTGATTGATGATTTTTTCCCTTTGCTCTTCTTTTTGACTTTTGAAAATCTTTCCAAAAAATTAATTTGCCCCAGTATGATGAATTTTTGCAATGTGAGTCCAGAGTTGATTCTGTATCGCCATGCTGTTGCATTTTTTGATGAAATTTGCTTGCGACATTTTCAATCTGCCTTTGTTCACCGGAGGACTCTTTCCGACACCGATTCCAGTGCGAGGTGTGCTTACTTTCATCTGTGTATGCAATTTTCTGCAAAAGAGAGAAAAAAGAAAGAAATTGCCACCATCATTTGATCCGTTTTCCTTTGAGAATCGTGTAAACATGAGTCTTTCAAGGCCTTTATCAACTTTTGCTGCGGCAGTCGATTGAGTTGGATTTTTCACCCTAAGGCTTTTCCGATTTACAAACTGATCAGGTATGTGCTTTGCCATATTGCGAAGTCTGCGTAACTGACTTTGTTGAACCTTAACCCTTTTCAAGAGATGACTGAACCCAAGTGTGCTTTGAATAAACCACGGGGATTGTTATTCACCAAAATTCAAAGATAAAGAATGAGGTATGCAAGAAAATTCACATGTCATGTAAGAAAGAATATGCACAAGAATGCACACATAACCGTTTGTGCTTAAATTCTACAACAATGCCATGAATGCAAGTAATTTGGAAAAATGAGCTTCCTAAGAATGTATTTGCAAAAGAATGTTTTACAAAATGACACCGTTTTGGCCAACAAATGTCATATTCAATTCTCTGGATATCTTTGTTCTGGAATTCAATGTTGGCTGAGGTATGACAAAAATAAGGAGAAAATCCAAATGAACCAAGTCTTCAGCTGTTCCTTTTCATGCTTGCTTGCTGCCAAAAACCTGCCTTGGCGCCCTTTCGGGTTTTCACCAAGGTTGCCCTCACCCTTTTTTTTTTTTTTTCCCTAAAGAACAAAGAAATATCTCGACCATGATCGACTTAAAAACATGATTTGAAGATTTCTGGCATCAGTAGAATGTACTTCCCTTATGAGATTAGGCGAAAACATTACGGACATCACCTGCCTGTTGATTAGCAAATTTTCTTGATAGAGATACAGCAAAGAACGAAAGCCAGGACTTTTGGGCTTTTGTAATGAGGTCAGGTGGGGTGTTTCAAGAAAAGTTGAGGCTTGAAAGCAGGTTTGATGAAAGGTGTGAAATAACCTGAGATTGCATCATTTGAAAGCATCTTCAATTTCGAACGAAATTGAGGGAAATTTGCCCCAGTGTAGGGTTTTCTGCTTTTTCTTTCTCTTTCAAAATAAATTTGCCCCAGTGTAGGGTTTTCTTTTCTTTTGATCATCTCTTTTCCAAAATAACTTGGCCCCAGTGTGGGGTTTGCAACTCTCAGGGGCTGCCAAACGAAAATTACTGTTCTGATGGCTCAAAGGGGATAACTAGGGATGAAATGTTTTGATTGGAAAGGAAGATGGCCTGACTTTTACCTCGTCCCTTGCATGATTTCCCAAAAGAAATTTGCATAATCAAAAATAAAGACTTCTTACACATGTCTGATTTGATAGGTTGAGAGAACGTTTGCCCATCCATCTCTTCAAGGATAAGTGCTCCACTCGGTGGCACCTTTTTGAATGACAAATGTCCTTACACGTTTAGATCAAATTCATTTTTGACTTCATCTTGCATTGGCAAAACTCGCTTTAACTCTTTGTCCTCCTTCTCTAAAGGCTCGGAGGCAGACCTTTTTGTTATGAACACAGGCCACGCACTTTGATAACATTAGCCATGGCACATGGCGTTCAGCTGCTTTTCATCCATCAAAATCAATTGTCGGTGACGCTGCTTTAATCAATCAGCTTCGAACTTGGCAAAGAAGGGATTTTCTCAATGAAGAGATTTTTCAATGAAGGCTTCCTCAATGAACGAATTCTTAATAAAGGGATTTCTCAATGAAGGCTTTCTTAATGAAGGAATTTTTCAACGAAGGGATTTTTGGCATTTTCAAACGAAGGGATTTGTGGCTTTTTCAAACGAAGGGATTTTTGGCCTTTTCAACAAAGGAATTTTTCACGAAGAAAATTTTGAATGAATGGTATTATCGGAATCCAGAACAGTGATATTCAAATGGTCAAATAATTCCATCTTTGGCCATCTAACAGAATTAAAAAATTCGGGACAATAATCAAATAAACAGAAAAAACAAATTATGCATTTGATGGAAAAACTAATCAAAACGGAAACAAGACAAAAACTTAGTTGCAAAAGATGTTTTCATTAAGCTATTCACATATGCAAGAAATGGTTTTCGTGAACCTTAGTAAATAACAACCCCTAGATTTACCGAAATTTCCTTCGAGAGGGAAGATACTCGGCCATTCAAATTATGCAAAGCTCCTTCAGGATTTTCAAATTTCGTCATTGGAGGTGGATGTTTCGATGGTGTCCTTGTGTTCAGGGAAAGGATTTGTACTTATGCTCGGCCCTTGTTCACCTCTTTTCCTTAGCATTATTTCCCCTGCCTCGATCATGTCTTGGACTTTGTGCTTGAGTGCCCTGCAATCGACGGTTGAGTGACCAGGTACTCCCGAATGATAGGCGCAAATAGCATGTGGATTGTACCCAGCAGGCATGCCATGAAGGTAAATTGGAGGGGGAATCACACCTATTTTGTTGGCAGCCTTCAATTGCTCATACAATTGGTCCAAAGGCCTGTCTAGGTTAGTGAAAGTTCGGGTACGGCTTTGATTGTAGGTCTGAGTGGGTCGGGGATAGTTGTAGGTGGGTCTATTTAGTGGGGAAAATCTTTGGTGGTAAGGGGGTCGAGGACGAGTTTGTTGAAAGCTTGGTTGAAATATTTGGAAAGGAGTTGTAGGCGGGTTGGCATAATTTGGGCGAGGTCGAGGATGGGTGATATTGGTGTGGTAAACAGGACGAGGATTTGAGTAGTAGGGGTAAGGGTTTGAGTAGGTAGGGTATTGTTGAGGTCTGGGTCTTGGGACAGGGTTTTGACTCCAGGTGAAGGTAGTTTCCCCCTCTTGCTTTTTGAATTGTTGCTTCTTCCCATTACCTCCTTGGCTTTGCAAAGCTTCCACTTGAGTTTTTAGGGCAGACACATTAACAATTTTTCCAGCCTTCACGAAATCATCAAATTCCTCAAGCTTATTAACAATTGCGGCAAATGAGCATCCAGTCATGCGAAAAATTTCTTCAAAGTACGGCGGATCATGTGCCTTAATGAAAGTGCGTATGATTTCGTCCTCCGTCATTGGTGGCTCGACTTTTGCAGCTATTTTCCTCCACCTCTTGGCATAAGTCTTGTGATCTTCAGATGGCTTCCTCTTTGTCCCTTCCAACGTGGTTCGTGTTGGAGCCAGCTCGCAATTATACTCGTACTGCTTTACAAACGCATTGGACAGGTCCAGCCAGGTCTTTGCTTCTTCAGGTTTCAGCTTGGAGTACCAGTCGAGTGCATCCCCCTCCAGACTTTCTGGGAATAGCTTCAAAGGCAGATTTTCATCATCTGTTGGCCTACCCAACTTGTTGGCGAACAGTCGGAGATGTGTCTTGGGATTGCCCGTCCCATCATACTTGTTAAACTTCGGAGTTTTGAACCCCTCAGGCAATTGCACATTCGGGAAAAGGCAAAGCTCATCGTAATCCAGGACTCCTTGCTTGTTCAACCCCTGACTCTTCCTTATAAATTCATCAAAACGATCAAGGCGCTTAAGCAACTTCAGATCAACGGGAGCGGAAGATTCCCCCATTTCTGGCTTGGTTTGAAAAGTATGGTCCGGCAGGAATGGCTCAGCAGCAGGGTAATAAAAGGTATGTGGCTCAGGTGGTATATTTGAAGTGATTTGGGGTTGTGGACCTCGCATATGAGTAAGAAAAAATGAAGGATGAGGAGGGTAAGTGTATGGCAAATTTGTGGTGGGATAGGTGAAAGTTTCTTCGGGTGCAATAGGGAATGATGGAGTAACAGTGGCGTGGGCCGAAGGTAGGACAAATGTCTCTTGCTCAGGCTGTCTGGCGGGTACAGGTTCAGGTTGAACTCCGCTGCTAATTAGCTCATCATCCAACTTCCTTTGAGCGGCCATCTCAGACGCCATCTCTCCGAATTTGGTAAGCATCTCAGTCAACTGAATCCCCAAACTTACAGTCTCGGGTTGAGCGGTAGTAGCAGACCTATCTGACTGTTCTGGTTGTGAACTCATGTTTTCACGACTCCTCTAGGCTTGATTACGAGATCGTGGTATGATGGGGTTTTGACGAAAAGCTAAGTTTAAATATTACCTGAAAATTTTTGAAAAATTGCCTTTAGATTTAACCTTCGCTTAGTTATTTCAAGAAAATAAAGAAAAGGAAAAGAAAAAGACAAGAGTTAGTAAATATCTAAAAAAAATCGGATGTATGTCCTACGGGGGAGCCCTTTTTGTGCCAAGGGTAGGCCTAGCATGAAAATGCAATCCACTGAGGTAGGCACTATACCATACCTGATGGATCTGATCAACTCATTGAGTGAATAATAATTTTTTTTTTTGAAAAATTTGGTCAATTGGAGTGACGAGAGACACTTGTCAAAACGAGGACCTCGTCCGAAGGGATTGATCACTTTTGATTGATACAAGAATTTGCAAAAACGCACAGGTTTGACTTTGACGAACTTCCTATCGAAAAGATTGGAATTTGTTGACAAATTTCTCAGTGAAGCACGGGTCAAAACTCCAACTGATCAAATGCAAAGGATGGTTTTCTCAAAATCGACTAAGTTTCCATATTTGAATTTCGACATTGAAACCTTAATTGGTCAAATGAAATTGACCATTTATTTAAAATCGACCGGATTACCCTAAAAAGGGAAACGGGTCAAATGAATTGATTCAAATTTAGAAACTTACTCAAAATTGACCGGATTATCCTAAAAAAGGAACTTGGTCAAATGAATTAAATGAAATCGAGAATTTATTCAAAATTGACCGGATCGCCCTAAAAGGGTAAACTGGTCAAATGAATCGGACGAAATTAATGATTTACTCGAAATCGATAAGATCGCCCTAAGAATGGAAAAATTGGTGATTTATTCAGAAAATCGACTAGATTGCCCTAAAAATGGGTGAATTGGCCAAATGAAATGAAATGAAAATTTATTCAAAAATCGACCAGATGACCCTAAAAAGGGTAAATTGGTCAAATGAATTAATGAATTTGATTTTATTCAGAAAAATCGACCGAATGACCCTAAAAAGGGTAAATTGGTCAAAATAAATGAATGAAATTGATTTATTCCAAAATCGACCAAATGACCCGAGAAGGGTAAATTGGTCAAACGAAATGAATGAAATTGATTTATTCAAAAATTGACCAAACGACCCTAAAAAGGGTAAATTGGTCAAATGAAATTGATTTATTCAAAAGTAGACCGAATGACCCTAAAAAGGGTAAATTGGTAAAATGATGGTTCATTCAAAATTAATCGACAAAACGGATCGACTGAATCGTTCGGCCATTGGTGGTTTCAAAAAAATTAGTCTATGAGCCTTCTAAAATCACGATTTAGCCTCAATTTATTTATCGTCTCAATAGGAGGAATCATTTGTGAATTTCTTCAAATTAATGTCCTTCACGCAAGGGATTTTTACCAATTTTTGATAAAATGGCCAAAAAGTGATTATTAGATGCTCATATTCCAAAGATTACTCTATGAAAATGATCGGATCCTACCTTACCTTGTGCACTACCCCTTTGGATGGTACAAAATGTAAACGTGCAAGTCTCTTTGGATTAAGTATCCGAGACACAAGGCGGTTTATTCCTAATATGGGATCCCCTAAATGGCATTCCCTTTCTAGGGTATAACGCATGATGCCAGTTATTAAAGCGATAAAATGTGCAATTCGAAATGAAACGTGACCTAAGGAACCCTTTATTTGCCAGGGTAGGCCTAAAATGCTATGCAATTACCAAAATCTATGAATGCAATATACCAAAATCTTTAAACGTGCAATAGCCTGTCTACAAAGGTAGGTTCTAAAAGAAAGTCATGCCAGACCTCTTATTCCCTAATGTTTGTGAATGCAAAAGACAAGAGACAAGGAAATGTGAGTTCAACACGTAATCACATAACACATTGGACAATTAAGCAACAAAGACAGTTAATGAAAGAGGGGTGGGACCCCTCCCCTCGTGAACAGTGTTTCCTAATTTAGGGTAAGGTCGACTCTTCCCTAGTCAATTCTAATATGGATGCATGAGGATGGGGTTCGCTAATGCATCTAGACTCGATAAGCTCAGGTCCTCGAGCCTTCAGACTTAGAAACCAAGGGTCATCAATCCCAAGGTTCTTTGTCGGTGGCTCGAGCGATTCCCCAAACACCGCTACGCACACATCGTGTCACGGCTACGTGTTTGAGTGAATCTATCAAAACCTCAATCTTCGACAAAAAGCTAAAGGCTATCAACCAATAGCTTTAAGCGGAAGATTGAGTGACCCATTGGATCATGCTACACACACATCGTGTCGTGATCACATGTCCAAGTGAGCCACCTAATCCTAATAGGGTGGAGTGGCGTGACAAGCCACTAAAGAAAAATAAAAGGGATAAAAGAAGTAAAGCGTATGCTCGTATGCTAGTGCTCGTTTGGAGGGGAAGGGTCAAGAACCAACGCGAGGCTCTAGGGTGACCCATACCTCCCAAAATGCAATGCAAGCGCGAGATAACAAGTAAACATTCATTCAAACATACATTCATGAGTCGAGGGATTAGTTGGATACGCGTGAAATGCAAAATCCTAAAAAAGGAAAAAAATGCAACCCTAAAACACCCAAATGTGATATATGAAAAGGTTAAAAGAAGAAAAGGGTTGATTAAATCAAATTTGCTCGGACTCTCGAAAGTCCCCAGTGGAGTCGCCAACTGTCGCGCCCCATTTTTTGATAAAATAAATAAATGGTTTTAAAAAATGTATTTTTGATTCAAGTTGTAATTGGAAAATGAATTGTGGTTTAAAAGAAAAAATGGGTCTAAATGGGGATTTGAGAATGCGACGATTTGACCCAAAAATTATAGTTTAAAAAGGGTTTTTTTGAAATGAAAATTGGAGTCGCCACTTGGTAATGAGTTAAGGTGTACCAAGTCACCAAAAATGAATTTTTAAAGAAAAAATAGGAAAAAGTAGTAAGAAACCCCTTTTAAACGACTCCTAGTCCACGTAAACCAAAGAAAAAGGTTCGGGAGTCACATTTGACAAAGGGGAAGGCAAGGATAAAATCCAAGGCACCCCTTTGACCTAGCCAAGGCTAGTTGCATGATTTAATCAAAGATTTTCTTGTTTCAACCAAATAATTTATTACATTTGGATGCACTACATGAATGCAAACCCTAGACCTAGGGGGATTGGGGGAAATTTCCCTTCAAAGGTTGAGTGGTGCCAATCACATTAATCGTGAAAGCCCAATAACGATCTTTTGAAGAAGTCACGAATAATGCGAGTGCGATGTAAATGAATGGAATGCATGTATGCAATGTGAGGACATGAGTTTGAAAAAGTAATAAAAAACAATAAATATGTAAATGAAAATGTGCACGTGAGTGGGCAAGGTACGGTATGTGAAATGATAATATGAAGTGCATGTGTGCAAGTGATGATAAAAGTGTTCGGGTGCAAGTGAAGGGATAAAGAGATGCCCGTGTGCAAATGGGAGGGAAAGTGAAAATGTAATGATAGAGTGGATTTAGAATGTATGAGCCTAGGGAATTCATGCATATTGGGTACGGGGAGACCTAAATCGTGACTCAATTTGCCCTTTTATAGAGGGAATACAAGCGTGCTAAGGCTTAGAAAAAGCCACACTCGTCTATATCCCATATTTAAGGGGACTCTCAAGCAAATGAACCCTATAAATAGCATGAAATGCAAAAATCCTAAAATGGAGGGAAATGGGGTTCGAGGGGCATGCAAAATGATAAAACTAAAAAGAATGCATGACATGTAATGAACACGCAAATATGTACTAACGAGGGGAAATCCCTAAGGGTCTAGCGTTGGACTAGACCATTCTATGAATTCCGACTAGCGTTGGACTAGCGAAAACGTACATTCATCCATCACATTCATTCATGGCTAAGGAAAGCGAGTAGACATGCCAAATACTCATAAACACATAGCACATAACATTTAGCATGCTCGACTAGATGCAAGGCCCTAACAAAGCAAATTAACACTTAACACGTAGGCATGCAACCGAGCTAATGAACCTATTACATTCACTAACTAAAACAAAAGGGGAAAGGGAAAAAGGACCAAATTGCTCGCCACAGCCCTATCTATTACAAGCCAAGAGGTGTACACATACCCCATTAAAAGAATAACTTAATGAAAACAAAAAGTAAATGACACAAGTAAAAGGAATTAAAGAAAAGCTAGGAAAGCAAAGTGGACATGCAATTCACTTAGCACGTTGAGCCACATAGGAGAGACACAAAAAGGGATAAAAGAAATTATACCGTCCCCTTTGAATTGATGCCCTAAATGGAGTGAAATCACTTATTTATCCTCCAAAATAAAAGAAATGGTCAAGGTACCAATTTATTTGGGAAAATTAAAGAAAACATGCAAACACGGGCTCACATGGTCATAAAGCTCTTAAATTCATGCATGAGGTGCAATTTAAACAAAGCATAGTAGTTAATTGAAGCAAACAAGCAATGAAGTTGTAAAATTAAAAACTACCAAGGACCAAATTGAGAAAACATTCAATTGGTTGGGTCATGGTGGAACAAGGGGGAGACTTGGGGGGCCAAAGTGCAAATCTTAAAAGCCATTTGCATGCATCTACGTATGAAAAGACTTTGTTCTAATTTCTGCAACATGAACTACCCGACTATCCCTTTTCCATTTTATATTTGTGAACTTCCTCAAGCTTTAGGACCAAATCAAATGCAGTTCGCACCCAACAACAAACCACTACCTGATCTACTCACTTTACAATGCAACAAAAGAAACAATCAAGCCAAAGGAGCCTGCTAAACAACGAAGGAAATTTTCTGCTGCAACATTCATCCAGAATTTTTCCAACTTTAAGCTTTCAAATGCATGTTTCATAGAAGATTTCAAACAAAAACCAGCAAAAATCATCACTCAATCACCATTTAACAACTAAACACTTTGATTAGCACAATCCAATCGTGAACATCAAAGCATTAAAGATCCAGTGAGGAAACAGAAAGACAACAGATGCGGCAAAAAACCAGCTTTCTAAATTTCTTAAAGGGAACTTCATCATCAAAAACAATTATCGATCCCTAAAGGAACTCATCACAGCACTTAGCCATAAAATGCAGCAAAGATAGAAAGCAACTTGCGTCAATTTTCCAGCCATGGCTCTAGGCAAAACTACTGCAACAAGCAGTTTCATTTCTTTCTTAACCTTGTTCAGAAAAATTCATGCAAAATAACACAGGTCTAGATATGTTTAGCTTAGACATTACCGCAACATGTAACGAAACAACACAACGAAACACCATGAATGCTTGCTGCAATTTCAAAATCCAGCTTTTCAAGACATCAGACCCAACCATAACAAACAAACAAATGAGCACCGAATGATCCAACTTCCCAAACCTATCACCAAGATATAATACTAATCTCTGAAGAGAGAAAAATCTAGCAGAGGAGAAGTTGGCCAGACCCCATATTCGTTCATTAGCTTCAAGTTACTGGGTTTTCATCAACAAAGATACAACTGACAAGCACTCACAATTCTAATCAAATGGAAACAAATTATGCAGCTTGGAATTTAACCAAGATTCACCATTTGATCATCATATCAAACACATACGGCGACGAACATACACATGAGATACCGTGAAGCAAACAACAAGAGCCCAGGAGATAGTTTAAGCCATTCTGGAAATCTTTTACTCAAACCAAAAGATTGATTTTTCCCAGAAATTTCTATAACTAAAACAGAATTTCGGAAAAAACTGTTGCTGCAGATATTCAAACACAAATATAACCAAAACCTGGCTCAAATAAACCTCATGGGTTTGTCAAGAAAAACTATAGAAAGACTCCCTACCACCTTATCAGGATTCAACACTAAGTATGCAAACAAAAGGCAAATCTAAATGGGAAGAAAAGCTAGCAACAAAAACAGATTTGTTCATGCCACCTTTACAAATTTCTGACCTCCAAATTTGTGGCATATCAGACCCAACCGACAACTTGGAGCAACAATTTTCACTAAAAAACCTTAACCATCAGATTTATTTCCTCAAAGCAAGATTAAACAAACAGATTTGCAACAAAACTCAAACCCTTCGGCTGCCATAAGAAACAAAATAGCAAAACATGTTCATAACCAAACATAACCAGATCTTTGGCATATTTAGAGCTCAACCTAAACTTGTATGAGAAGTAGAGAGCAAAAAGAGATTACCTCTTGACGCCTTGCAGGGTCAGCTGGACAGAGAATCGGTTAACAAGATTACGCCTGGATGCAGATTTCAGAGTGGTGGATTTTCTGGTGAAGATTGTCCAAGAGCTCTTCTAGCCGCCGCCCTCCTGTTTTCTTGTTGCCCTCCTTTGATTTTTCTGGTTTTTCCTTTGCCGTTGCTTTTGCTTGCTATCCGTCACTCTCTCCTCGTAAAAAAAATCTCCCCTTTCTCTCCTTCTGAAATTCTCTCTTCCCTAGCCACCGAACTCTCCCCGTTTCCCTTTCTGTTTTTCTTTTTTTCGTCCCAGAACAGCCGCCTCTCTTTTTCTGGTTCCTTCTCTTTGCTTTTGCCGTATCTCCCTCTTTCTCTCCCGTCTCCCTTTCGTAGTCCTCCCCCCTTGCGGCTGCCCCTTCTTTTTTATTTATACTAGGAACCCCCCTCACCCTAAAACCTTCAATCCTTCTTCTGCAATTTGCAGCCAAGGAGCCGCCTAGTCCTTTGTTTGCAAGCTGCGGCAATACGCAGCTTCATGCCGCGTTTCTGTTTTCTTTTTCTTTTTTTTTTTTTTTTTGAGATTAATTAAAACAATATTGATAATAATAAAAATAACAAAATAATTTAATTAACCTTGGATAAAACAAATAAACTAGAAACAACAAAGTATAAAATCCAATTCTTTTTTTATTTTCCATTTTTATCATTTTTCATTTTTTCCAAGAAAGCAATGAATAAAACAAAATGACTAAAACATATTTTTTTTTGAATGTTTTCCTTTTCCTTTTCCTTTTTTCCCTTTTTATGATTTTTTATTTTTTCATTTTTTCACGATTTTTCCTTTTTCTCTTTTTTTTTCAAGAAATTCTATGCTAAAAACTTAAAAAAATAAAAATAAAACTATAAACAAAAAACTAAAAATCGAATAAAACTAACACGACAAATAAAAAAATAAAAATAAACAGTAAATGAAATTACACCAAAAATTTGGTGTCTACAAGAACTACTCCCAGGAAAGCCCTATTTTTTGGCTTGAAAGTTTTTCACCTGCAGCCTAGCATTCTCTACTCGTTGCGCCTTCTTTACTGCATCGCTGAAGGCATTAATTTGGGCTACCGCGAGGTCCTTTTGGATTTCTACGTTTTGGCCCTGGACAAATCGCCGTATTCTTCGTTGCTCGGTCATGATGAGTTCGGGCGCAAATTTGGATAGGCGGGTGAATTGGCTCTCATACTCCATTACAGATTGGGCCCCCTGACGAAGCCGAATAAATTCATCTTCCTTCCGCTCCTGAACTAGAGGAGGGAAGAATTTGGCATTGAATTCCCGCATAAAATTCACCCAAGTCTTGGGCGTTTGTTCCCGTTCCCATTTTTGCCGAATAATGTTCCACCAGGAACGGGCCGCCCCTTCTAGTTAGAAGACGGCAAAAGTCACCTGCCTGTTTTCGGTGTAATGCAGGGCCGCAAAGATATCCACCACCTTTCGGCGACATCCGGGTCGGGTTCCCCAATAAATTTCGATGGTGCGAACTTCTGGAACCTCTCAAGTGCCCTATCGTCACTTTCGACATGATTGCCCAGGTTTCCAGGATTAGGGTTTGGGTTTTGGCCTTGTTGCTGCACCACTTGTGCCAGCAGTTTGGTCATTTGCTGCATAGCAGCGGCTATTTGCACGTTGGGATCAACCCTCAGTTCAGGATTAGGTCCAGATGAGATTTCCCTAGCACCCCTGTCCGGCGTGGGTTGCCTACGCCTGCGCCCACGTCCCCGGCCACTACGTGTGCCCTCCATTAATCTAAGTCAATCTAGGGGTGCAAAGATAATATTAAAGATAATTATAAGCATGAGGTACATACAGATCAAAAGCATATATACACACAACTGGACCAAACCAGTCACACAGTAGCAGTCAATTAGATCCATGAAAGTAGCGGGATCATCCGAAAGTACTATAGACAGACTAGGTCACGAGTACAAAAATAACTCACGAAGAGCTTTTCCCCCTCTAGGGCTTCGTCCATAATCTACGACAACAACACCATCTATATCTTAATCAAAGTTGATCACCCTTAACCACACCCGAACAGACCATACGAAGTTCCATAGAATCGTCTTTCTAGTTCGCCTAAGTCCTTTCTAACCTAGGCTCTCATTGATTTAGTAGCCGGGCACGAGAATCCCAAATAAGATAATTCACAATTCGAGCCGGCCGATCCCAAGCGTAAATCATCCATATTAAGGATTCCTACCCGACATACTGATCTATCTTCCTCAAATTTCATGATAAAGATTTTTACACTTATAACATGCCCGGTTCATAACTTATGCTCAAAAGAGCACTTAACCCTTTTAGACACCTTCACCAAAAGCAGGACCATAACACCACTTGGCCCCAAGCTCACTCCGCGAAGAGACCACGCGAAGCGGCTCTGATACCACCTGTGACAGCCCCACCTTCCCCTAAGGCGAACCAAAGGGGTTAGCGGACTGCCTACCCAGTTCTCGCCAGGACTAACGGTTCAGTTTAGAGCGAGCTAATATGTTCCGGAACTTACAACCGCGCGTAAACAAGTCAAAATGTCAAATAAAAAAAAATGAAATCGGAATCGGCCATGAATAGTAACCGACACGTCAAAACCCAACCAAACGTCATATTCACACCTCGAAATTAAGCATATACAACCCAAAGGGGCATACAAAAGTTATTCAAAAGTGGATACAGGTACGATTTGCCAAATTTAAAGAGAAACGGACCCAAAAGTACATCTAGGGTTTCAATCAAGGAGCTATACAAAAGATCTGTCCATCTAGCTCAATTCAGCAACCATCTGTCAAATCCAATCCAAAAGTATTTATTTTCCTGTAAGGAAAACAAAAGGAACAGAAAGGGGTGAGCTTGCGCTCAATGAGGTACCAGACACATAGCAGTAAAATCATGGCATTTCACAATTAACAAATCAGGTACACATGCCAGATGTAAAGTAAAGGAACCAATGATTCAAATAGGAAGGATACATGTGACTCTCAGGAGCCAAATTCCCATTCGCGTCACCGAAGCTTGATCGAAATAATAGTTGACACTCCGTCAACGCTAAAGGAGTAACCAATACCGTAGACTCCACTTTCTCCGATTCCTTCCACCTCACATACCCCTACCGGGCCCGAAATCCAATCAGATTAGAAATGGTAATACTCGAGTATACCGGAATCAAGGGTCTCAATACCCAAAAATCCCAAAACAGACTACTGTGGTTCGTTATCTAATCGACCAGACCCTTGCCGGGCCGACTCGAGTAACTGGCCACAGGTGTTGAGCTCAGAGGTCATAGAAAGATCGTTGGATACAAGTTTCCAAACGACGTCAGAACAGATACAGATACAGATACTAGATACAGATAGCAGATTCCGATACGCACTCAAAATTGGCATACGAACAGACAAGAGAACGAGTGTGATAAAATACACCCTCGTCTCCATTTTATCAAAACAGTATTTGGCTCCAACAGTCATAAATCAAGTATTTCAGATATTCAGATATTTCACATAGCAGGTAGTGGAACACTCACCGGTGTCAGTACAGATACCTCAAAAGTTTGGGCTTTTGTCACCAAGAAACCCTAAAATAACCAAGGTGAAACAATTATGGTTCCCACTTTCACGAATCCAGTACACGAAATGCACAACTAAGACTGAACTATAAGTCGTGTGCCTGATCACATTAGCTACCAGTGCAAAGAAATAACAATGAAATTGGAGAAAAAGGTAGCGGTTGGTATCAAAAACATGAACAACCCTAAAACCCTTCGCTCAAGTCACAAGTAAATCCAACTAGCCTTCAAGTAAAATTTCGACAGCAAGTCCCTTGTGTTTACCTATTTTTCAGCCATTAATGGCTTCATTATTTCCTCAAATCAGTCCCAATATCTCATACAAAAATAATCTCATTTCCAAAAGCCGTTTACAAAGCTTAAAATCATTCGAGTACAAAATTTAGTTAGGAAAATGATCGGAAATGAAAGTCAAGCCCTAAAACTATTCAAATAAACACAATAAGACTCGCTTACAAGTCATAAACCAATTCCAGATACCACCAAAATAGGGCCCCATAAGCATACATAAGCATTAGAGGAAACCAGAAAAATCCGGAAATGTAGTTAAGCGTTAACCCGAAAAAAAATAGTTTTTGACGTCATTGTGCGGTTTTGGTACCAATGGCACTACGATTATCGGATGAAGGTGCAAGATCCACCATTTCGAAGCTAAGAGATAGTGTTACAATATTGCAGAAGGTCACTCAGCTCAGTTTTGAGTGTAACCAGGTCAAAAATACAAGATACTACACCAGAACCGGAAAAATAGATTCACAGAACGCATTCTGGTTCAAACATCATAAGTCAGCCTACCTAAATCCAAATCCAGTAATTCCAAAGCCATCCGAAAGCTAAGAAACAGGGATACAATACGTCAGAAGACCTCAACAACCAATTCCAAAGCATTCCCAACCAAAATAATCCATTAGAGAAGCAGTTCCCAAATTCGGGTAAAACCAGGGCAGCAAGGGTAATTCCATCTTTTCTCAAGCTACGCTACTCCGATTAACCTGAAATTTTGTAGGCACCTCTAAAATATCATTCCCTACAACCTTTATGTTTTAACCCAAGGCCAATTTGGCCTCTAACTATGAGATACAAAACCGGGCAGAATGTAATTCAAAGAAACCCTACTTTCCAATTTTCTTTCTAAAACAGAAATTGCTTGCAATTAACCACGTTTTCCACCTTCTAGCTTCCTTAAATACCATTTGCAATCATCATACATAATCACATAATCATATCCATATGAAAACAGAAAAATCCCTAATAATTACAAAACTTCACCAATTCAACCAAAAATCAAGATATAAACCGTAAAATTGCATCTTATACTACCACTAATTATGGATTAAACATCATTAGAGGGAGGACAGGGGTCCTTTTCAACTTAGCTTAGCAACACAAGGGAGGGAGCAACTAATCCTCTTAGCTTTCCAAATAACTCCACTAAACTCCTCACAAACACTCCCTTAAGTGTTTCTATGGAGCAAAAACAAGATTCAATGGTTGATTTGGTAGATTGGAGCAAAACTTGGAGAGTTTTCTTTCTTTTGCTTAGAGAGAGAGAGAGAAAGAGAGGGAGAGAGCCGGCCACAATAGCTTAGAATGAAGAGGATTTTTGGTAATTTTTGTGATTTATTTGGTCAAATAGAAAAAAGGTGAATAGTGGTCTTACTTAAGAATAAATCCTATGGTGACACTTGTCACCCTTTAATGCATCTCTATTTCTTTGTTCCCTCTCACACCAATCCAAATAGCAACCTCTAATTATCTCTTAACACCCGGTCAATTAATTCCGGTATCCAAAACTTAACCTAGTTGGCCGAATTTTTCCGAACTTTTCGCACTAGCGGGTCCCACATCCGATATACGCTCTTAATTTCTCAAAAACTAACCGATACTAGAAAAATCATTTAAAAACTATATTTACTCATAAAATTTATTTGCACAATTTTTTGAATAAAGAAAAGGTGAAAAAACGTGTAATTAAAAGAAGTTAAAACCTAGAAATTAAGAAAATTACGGGTCCTCACAAAACAACATATTTTATAATGGGAGGCAATGAAGATACAAACATGGTTTAAACTTAAAAATAAATAATGGATGGTAAATTTTAAGTTGAACGCTTAAATAAGTACAACAAATGTGGGTAATTAAGTTATGTTTTCGAAAATAATAATTTAAGAATTATTAGCAATTTTACTAATCATATACAAGTGAATTTACTTTTAGTTTGCTTTCACGTAGTAAATTTTTCAAACACAGCTTAGATGCAAGCATTTTACTGCACTATTTAAGCAATACAGTCTCACGTCATCAACAAATTAACCAATAATGAATAACATTGAAAAAAGTGATTATGTATCCAAATATTTCCATTAAAAGCAATAATAAAAGAATTTATATTAATTACTTTAAGCGCTATTTAGCAATTGTACTAAAGTATATTGTATTTTAGTCGAAAAATGTGATATATATCACTTATTCACGATTATGGATTGACATATATTTATCTTTAGTATGCTAAATATTGTCCAAGGAAGAAACAAGGAATAAATTTGCATTTACATTCTAATTTCAGTACAAATATTTTGGTTATCTGTAGACAAAAGCTCAATCTAAGGCACCACCTTTAAGTTTGGTGTTTGGGGAAATTGAGATAACAAAAGAATTATAAAAATAGTTTATTCAAATTAGGCGAGACATTTGACATCAAATGCCACTTGTCTGTTACTTTTTTTACAACTTTTAAATGTATATAAAAGCTTCTATATCTATTTTAATTTTTTTTTAAATGTACATCCCTTTACTATTTTACACATTTCATTTGCCCAATTCTTTTCAATAAACAACCTAGGTAACTATATACTTTGGAATAGCCATACCTATTCAATTGTAAAAAAAAAAAAATTCAATGATGTTATAGATAAACAGTAACACGAAATTCATTCCCTTAATTATTGTGTGCATTTTGTGACAGCCCCACCTTCCCCTAAGGCGAACCAAAGGGGTTAGCGGACTGCCTGCCCAACTCTCGCCAGGACTAACGGTTCAGTTCACATCGATCTAATACGTTCCGGAACATACTAACGCGCGTAAACCAATCAAAATCACAAAATAAAAAAAAATGAAAATTGGAGCCGATCATGAATAGTACCGGCCACGTCAAAATCCGACCAAACATCACGCAAACATACACATCTTGAAATTCAACATTTAGAAACCAAAATGGCATACAAAATTATCCCATAAGTTTATACATATACGATTTGCCAAATCAAAAGAGAAATCGGATCCAAAAGTACATTTAGGGTTTCAATCAATGAGCTACATAAAAGCTATGTACATCTATCTCAATTTGGCAACCAACTATCAAATCAAGTCCAAAAGTATTTATTTTCCTGTAAGGAAAACAAAAGAAACAGAGTGAGCTTACGCCCAGTGGTATACTATCACATAAGCAACCAAGTCACATAGGCATAAAGCGGTCAAGAAAGAAATAAACCAAGATCACACATTAACAAGATGGTAAAAGGATACGGACGGCTCTCAAGAGCCCCTTTCCTCGCTCGTATACTTGATCGGACTTCATTGACCCTCCGTCAATGTTTACAAAGTAACCAACCGTAGGCTCCACTTTACTTCCATTCCTTCTGTGACGCCCCACATCTCCCTAAGGCGGACCAAAGGGTATCCGCGGACGCCTGCCCAACTCTCGCCAGGACTCAAGCAATTCCATTCAATTTAAAACCGAATTAAACACTTCGAAGAGAGCAACATGAATACAATAATGCGGAAGCGTTCAAACTTAACAAGTCACTTAACGTGTAACCAGTACATCAGGTAATCATGAAACAACTTAAATTCAAAATACACGTCAGGGCCCAAACTTTTCAAGTTTACAATTTCCAAAAGTACAACTCAAACCAGGGCCTAGTCAAAATATATAGCAGGAGTCTTAACAAAAGTACAACAGATGGTTTCTCCATACTTCTCCAAGATTCGGTCCTGTTAAGGAAAACAAAACTATAGGGTGAGCTAAACGCTCGTGAGGCCAAGAACACATATGCAAGCACTTTGTCAAATAACAATCCCAAATTTAATAAATAAAACCATGTCTTTTCAATAATCAATCATTCGAACAGGAAAAGTAATCAGAAACAATTCAAGGATATAGTAGCTCTCAGGAGCTAAGTTCCACTCGATCTGCCGATGTCATTCGTATACCTTCCCGCATTGACCCTCCTGTCAACCGGGTCGGTATTTCCATTTCCGTAGATAACCACTTACTTCCCTCCGTCCACCGTACACCACAAGGGCCCACAAGTCATTTATAAGGCGATACTCCACGAGTATGCCAAGCAAGACCTCTCATTAGGTCGAGCTTATATATATCTCATGGCTCGCCCCAGTCCCCGACCAAGCCCATTGCCGGCTCGAGTCCAAGGTCGGCCTATGAGTTTGGGCGTCCCCCATTCATTTAAAAGTCGAGGAGGTTCACTCCATCGACGTATGTATTCATAACATACCATTGCATTTCAGTCATTCATTCAATACATTTAATTCATTCAATACACTTCAATCATTCATTTGAAATTAGAACGAGTGCGATAAAGTACGCACCCGCCCTTATGTTTAAAATTCCAACAATTACCACAAATAAGCAAGTATCAAAATTCACACACTTGACACTCACCGAGCAATTCAATAAGAATTATTTTCTGGGAGTTCAAGTGTCCACTGTGAGATCCTCTTGAAGGTCTCCTTGTGCACCTGGCAATTAATAGTGGATAATCACACAATTAACCCACTTATCAAGAAGATTGTACACTAGTACAATCTAAGGATTTTTTCGCAAAAGGAACCTCAATTACACGTAAACCGAGGTTCAACTTGCCTTTTATTATGTACAATATTATTTGAGTTTTTGTCATGAAAATCGAGGGCAAAACGTTTGAATAATACTAAGAGAATTAAAAATTTTGGAAAAACTCCTTTGCCTTGAAATTTGAGAAATTTCAGTTTTATCCTAAATCTTTGAAAATTCGTATCTCTCTCGATATGAACCCAAAATTGGTAAACTTTATACCGTTGGAAACCTTTTCGAAGGTGTTAAAAGTTCTTAGAAGACACCTTTCCATGAATCGAAGTGGAAAGTGTTCAAAAATGAGCTTGAAGATGCAGGATTGGTTTACAAGGCAGAATTAAGTTGGATTTCGGTCAACTTTGGAAATTCGGCACGATTCACACGTTGCAAACCGGCCTCTGAAATTTGTAGCTCAATTAGTGTTACAAGTGAGGTTTATAACAAAACAAGCAGATCAAGAATCGGAGTTTCGAGTACCGAGATACGGTAGCCCGAAGTTGGGGAAATTCAAGACTGGAGAAGAATTTCCAGATTTGAACCTCCAACACTAGAAATTTAATTAGGTATCGAAACGAACTTGGATTGATACCAAAATTGGCAGTATTTTACTCCCATATGAAAGGTACCGCTCTATCAAATTTCAGGGAAAAATACCTTCGGAAAGATAGTTAATTAGTCAACCAAAGTTCAGGAAAAATTCTAAGGCAATCTGCCTTTTGACTTCCATTTCCAAATTCAAATCGTTTAACCATGAAAACTATCCAACCATGGTTCATTTGTGAAATAAAGGTCTAAGATACGTCCATGATACCTTTGGTAAGTGATGAGCATTAAGAACTTCAATTAATAAAATCATTCCCAAGTTTTGCCTCAAATCAGTCCAAATACTACGTTTTTCCAAAACAGGGCAGTCCTCTTGTTTTAGTCACAACTCAATCAATTTAACTCGGAATGAGGCATGGTTTATGGCGTTAGAAAATACATTTATAGGACTAAAAGTTCACATAAGAAAATGTTCTGAAATTCGGCAAGCAACCAGCTCAAAATTGAGCCTCAAGTTGCTGCCTCTACAAACCATTCCAGCAAATCCGAGAGACAGGACAGCTATCTTAAAACGTTTGGTTCGGATCACTCACAAAGAATCAGAATGTGCATTTTATCTCAAATTAAAGCCAGGAATGTCTAGTTTCAAACGCCACCAACGGCGCTTGATTTCGACACCCGAGGACAGAGTTATGGCCAAAATGCTACCGCTGGACAGGGTTACCCGAAAATGATTTTCCTGCTTGCCTAGTTCACGAATAAATTCATTTGCCCATCCAAACGTTAATGTTTTCCAACGAAAATTTTTACACATATAGTATAACATATAAACATCAGGTTCATTCCAATAAATCACCAAAAATTGGCCTTATAGTGGCCGAACAAAACAGGGGCAGTTTCGGAAATTTCTTGTCATGACCTCTACTTTGAGTTTCCAACAATAATACTCCATGAATCCATCATTATAACCATTAAACTACCATTAAATCCAACATTAATCCTCTAATCAGCAACAACAACCCAAGTGTGGGAATACAAAGAGCCCACTTTCACATTATACAACCATATCAAGCTAACCAAATGCATGCATGAACTTAACAAGGTAAGATAGCTTCCAAACTTCAAGTTTCCAAGAGTGGATCATCACTTACTTTGGTTTGATGTTCAAGCAGAATTTTCAGCCCTCTTTTACCCCAGAAAAATCGTGATTTTCAGCCCTTGTTTGCAGCTCAAAATGATCCTCAAGTATCAAGCTAAGTGTGGTGCAAGTTTGGTTGAATTTGGAGATGATTTGGGGTTGGTTTGAGTGAGATTTGTGAGGTGAAATTTTGAAGCAATGGAGTTAGAGAGAGGGGAGGGCTGGTCGGCAATGAGGAGAGAGAAGATGGAGAGTGATCTGATTTCTTTTAGCTTCCAAGAGAAGGTGAAATGAGTGGTGTAAATCCACCCAAAAGTCAACTCTCATTAGGGGCCGTTTGGCGCGATTACGGCTCGATTTTCTCGCGCGTTTGGTTCACTAGTGCACTGAACCTCCAATGCATTTATATTCATGTAAGTATTATTCACTCTTAATTGTCCCGAAATAAGGGTCTAAAGTCCCTCAAATAAAGTCGCGCGTGTGAAAACGCGTACCGTCAAATTTAACGTTATAACGCGAAACTTCCGAGAAATTCTTATAACGATTGTACTACTAACTATCACTTGAGTATTTATTCATAAGATTACCTATTTTAGAACCATAGTACAAGTCTCCAATATTCCAAGCTTATTGTGCTCCTACACGGATAAAATCTCCAAACACTATTCACTATTTTTACTAAACGCACTCCAGGAAATTAATTTTTGAAACGAATCATTTTAAAAATATAATGAAGTTATATTACCATGTATTTAGGTCTAATAAGACTAGAAAATATTCCTTGGAAATAAAATTCAATTAAATAATTTATTAAGCCATAAATTAGGCATAAAATAATAGTTTTTACGAGTCCTCACACCTTCCACCCAACATACCCCTACCGGGCCCGAACTCCAAACAGTAGCAATTTGGTAATACTCGAGTACACCGGAATCAAGAGTCTCACTACTACAAGATTCCATATAACAGTCCCCATGGCTCGTCGACCTTCACGACCAAGCCCTCGCTGGCTCGATTCAATCGACTACCAATGGGGTTGAGCTCAGTAGTACAGTAAAGGTCGTTGGATACTCGTCCAAACGACACCAACACCAGTTTTTCCATGAACATTTCTAGTATCACAGTGAAACAGTAGATAGTCATAAATAATATCAAAGGGGGTGAGGGCGATCAAGTACACCCTCACTTCAATCAATTTTAATGGACAATTAAGCCTTCAAGGCATCACGTTCACGTATAGCAAAGCCACATGGTAAACAAACAAGTGAGTAGTACACTCACCAATCAAGCAAATGATATTTCATGCATTTTCGCCTAAGAGTGTCTTGCACCACCTTCACGTCCTAACATGGTCAAATAAGCACAATAAGACATGATTACAAGTCATAACCAATTCTAAATACTCTCAAAATAAGATTCCATAAGAATATATAAGCATTAGAGTAAACCAGGAAATTCCGGAAATGGAATTAAACTTCAATCCAAAAAAATAATTTTAGACATCATTTTACGATTTTGGCACCAATGGCACTATGATTATCGGATGGAGGTGTAAGATACACCGTTTCGAAGCTAAGAGATAGGGCTACAATATTCCAGAAGGTCACTTAGTCCAGTTCATAGTACAACTAGGTCAAAAATGTAAGATACTACACCAGAACCGTAAAAATAGGTGGACAAACCACATTCTAGTTAACGAACTATAATTCAGGCTACCTAAGTCCAAATCAAGTGATTCTAAAGCCATACGAAAGCTAAGACATCAGGCTACATTTCCTCAGAAGACCTCAACAACCAAATCAGAAGTATTCCCAGCCAAAATAACCAATTACAGAAGCAATTCTCAAGTTCAGGTGAAACCAGGGCAGCAGGGGTATTTCGGTCTTTTTATAGGCTACGCTACTCCGATTGGCCTGCAATTTTGCAGGCATCTCTAAAATATCATTCTCTACAACTTTCATGTTTTAACCCAAGGCCAATTCGTTCTCTAACTGTGAGGTACTGTGCTGGGCAGAATGTAAATAATGAAACCCTAACTTTCAATTTTTCTTCCAAAACAGAAATTTTCTGCAATTAACCACTTTTTCCATCTTCTAGTTTCCTTAATTATCATTCCCAATCATCATACATGACCACATAATAAGAATCATATGAAAATAGAAAAATCACCAATAATTATAAAACTTCACCAATTCAACCAAAAATCAAGATATAATCCACAAAATTACATCCTAAACTACCACAAATCATGGATTAAACATCATTAGATGGAGGAGAGAGGTTCCTTCACAACTCACCTTAGCAACACAAGAGAGAGAGCAACTAGTCACCTTAGCTTTCCAAACAACTTCACCAAACACCTCACAAACACTAAGTGAAGAGGTTTTATGGAACAAATGCAAGATCAAATGGTTGATTAGTTGAATTTGAGCAAGATGGAGGCAAGAATTTGAAGAGCTTTTCCCTTTCTCTTTGCTTGAAGTGGCCGGCCAAGATGAGGAGAAAAATGGTGAATTTTTGGTAATTTTTTGATTTATTTGGTCAATTGGTAAGAAAATGAATAGTGGTCATAAAGTACAACCAATCATATGGTGACACTTGTCACCCTATTTAATGCATACATATCTCTTTGTTTCCTCTCACACCAATCCATATAACAACCTTTAATTATCTCATAACACCCGGTAATTTAAACCCAGTATCCAAACTTAACCTAATTGGCCGAATTTTTCCGAACTTTCGGCGCTAGCGGATCCTACGTCCGATATACGCTCTTAATTTCTCAAAACCTAACCGATACTAGGAAAATCATCTAAAAACTATATTTGCTCATAAAATTTATCAGGAAAATTTTTCTAATAAAGAAAATGCAGAAAACATGCCCTTAACGAGAAAAACCCTAGAAAAAAAATGAGAAAATTACGGGTTCTCACACATTTTATTCCACTATAATAACTATTTTTATTTTCGCCTTTTTTGACAGCACATTCTCCCACTTTCCTCTCATTCCATTTATTATGCCTATAATACTCCTTTTTCATTTTCCCTATCCTTCAACTCTAGTAATTCTATTATCATTACGTAATTTTTTCCCTCTCTTTTTCAACAAAAGTCTTTTTTTCTACACCAACCTATTCAAGTGCATTTCTCATTACATCCATTTATTGTGGTAATTTGAAATACTCCTTTATTTTTTCCATCACTCATGACATACATAGCTGGTCCTACGTCCGGTATACGCTTTTAATTTCTCAAAACCTAACCGATACTAGGAAAATCATCTAAAAACTATATTTACTCATAAAATTTATCAGGAAAATTTTCCTAATAAAGAAAATGCAGAAAACATACTCTTAACGAGAAAAACCCTAGAAAAAAATGAGAAAATTACGGGTTCTCACACTCTCTCCCCCTTAAAAGAATTTCGCCCTCGAAATTTCTCACCTTAACTCACGAAAAGGTCAGGGTATTTCCTTTGCATCTCTTCTTCCACCTCCCAGGTAGCTTCCTCTACCCCATGGTTTCTCCACAGTATCCTAACCAACGGAATCTGCTTGTTTTTTAGCTCTTTGACTTTCCGGTCAAGCACTTGGACAGGTTTCTCTTCATAAGCAAGCGATTCGTCTACGTCGATCTCCTCTGGTTGTAGGATATTGGATGGGTCGGGATAGTACTTCTTGAGTATCGAAACGTGGAAGACATCATGAATTCGAGAGAGACTGGATAGCAGCTCTAATCGATACGCGACCGTTCCTACCTTCTAGAGGATCTTGTAGGGTCCAACGAACCTCGGTTGGAGCTTCTTTCCTTTGCCTGCTATGACGCTCCGTAAGGGTGTGATCTTGAGAAACACATGGTCTCCAACTTCGAACTCCAAGTCTTTTCTTTGATTGTCGGCGTAACTCTTCTGTCGGCTTTGAGCTGTTTGGAGTCGTTGACGTATTAACTTGACCTTTTCTCGAGTCTCTTCCATCCATGGAATAGTTGCCGGGTCTAGTGCCTTCCTTTCGCCAACTTCGTCCCAGTAGATCGGTGACCGGTATTTTCGTCCATATAGTGCCTCGTATAGAGCCATTTGAATCGACGAATGGTAACTGTTGTTGTACGCAAACTCTACTAAGGTCATGTGTTGACCCCAGTTGCCTCCAAAATCTAGAATGCAAGTCCGTAGCATGTCCTCGAGAGTTTGGATCGTCCGCTCCGATTGTCCATCTGTCTGTGGGTGATAGGTCGTGCTCAAGTTAAGTTTAGTCCCCAGGGTTTCTTGAAACTTCTGCCAAAACCGAGATACGAACCGTGGATCTCAATCGGAAACGATACTGACTGGAACGCTGTGTAGCCTTACAACCTCATCCATGTACAGTTGGGCCAACTTGTCCATGGAGTACTTCATATTCACCGGCAAGAAATGGGCTGATTTGGTTAATCGGTCGACGATCACCCAAACGGCATTTTGTCCCCTTTGCGTCCGCGGTAAACCTGAAACGAAGTCCATGGTGATGTTTTTCCACTTCCACTCTGGTATCTCAAGGGGTTGTAATAGACCCGATGGTTTTTGATGCTCTGCTTTTACCTGTTGGCAAACGAGACATTTTTGCACGTACAAAGCGATTTCCTTCTTCATATTGTCCCACCAATAGGTTCCTTTCAGGTCTTGATACATTTTAGTACTACCCGGATGGATTGTATACTTGGACCGATGAGCTCCCTCTAGAATCTCCGTTTTCAACACTTCCTCCTTTGGCACCACTATCCGGTTTCGGTATTTCAAAATATCCTCAGGACTAAAATTGAAATTTTTTGTTTCTCCTTTCTCCACTTTCTCTCCCCACTTCCTTACCATCAAATCTTCCTTTTGCGCTTCTTTGATGCGTTCCAGGAGAGTGGAGGTCACCATAACATTACTAAAACTCACCTTATGACTGCCAAGACCGGGCCTCCACTCACATACAGATTCTAATAAATCCCACTCTTTGATCATCAAACCCGCTACTTGAACCTTACGACTCAAGGCATCGGCTACCACGTTTGCCTTTCCCGGATGGTAGTTGATTGTGCAGTCGTAATCTTCTAGAAATTCCATCCACCGTTGCTGCCTCATGTTTAATTCCTTCTATGAGAAGAGGTACCTAGGGCTTTTGTGATCGGAGTAAACCTCGAAAGTTATCCCATATAGGTAATGCCTCCACTTTTTCAGCGCGAAAACAAAGGCGGCTAGCTCCAGATCGTGGGTCGGGTAATTTTGCTCGTGAAGTTTCAACTTCCTAGAGGCAAAAGAGATCACATTACGGTTCTGCATTAAAACGCAACCCAGGCCTTCTCGTGACACGTCAGTATACACAGCAAATCCGTCCACTCCGTTTGGCAAGACTAGCACTGGAGCCATGGTCAACCTTTTCTTTAGTTCTTGAAAACTCGTCTCACATCGGGCATTCCATACGAATCGACCATGTTTCTTCGTCAGGTCAGTTAAAGGTCCTGCTAATTTGGAGAAGTCTTTAATGAAACGTCGGTAATACCCAGCGAGCCCTAGAAAACTACGGATCTCTGTGGGGTTTTCTAGCCTCTTCCAATTGATCACGGCCTCTACTTTTGCCGGGTCAATCGAGATACTTTCTTGGGAGATTACGTGCCCTAGAAAAGCGATTTTCTCCAGCCAAAACTCGCACTTACTGAACTTGGCATACAACTGATGCTCCCTTAGGGTCTGCAACACCACTCTCAAATGCTGCTCATGCTCCTCGCGTGTTTTGGAGTAGACCAAAATGTCATCAATAAAAACAACGACAAATCAGTCTAAATAGGGCTTAAAAACCCTATGCATAAGGTCCATGAAGGCGGCAGGAGTATTGGTTAGTCCGAAGGGCATAACTGCGAATTCGTAATACCCATATCTTGAATTGAAAGCGGTTTTCGGAATGTCCTCCCTCCTAATCAACAATTGGTAGTACCCTTGTCGGAGGTCCAGTTTTGAGAAGACCACTGCTTCTTGCAGCTGGTCGAATAACTCATCAATGTGGGGCAGTGGATATTTATTCTTAACCGTGACGTTGTTCAGGCCCCGGTAGTTGATACACATCCTCAAGGTTCCGTCCTTTTTCTTTACAAACAGGACAGGAGCTCCCCAAGGAAACCCACTCTCTTGAATGAATCCCCGCTCCAGAAGGTCTTGCAATTGCAACTTTAGCTCCTTGAGCTCTGCAGGGGCCATTCGGTATGGTGTTTTGGAGATAGGTGAGGTTTCAGGTAGCAGGTCTATCTTGAATTCTATCTCTCTTTCCGGAGGTAGGGCTACTAACTCATCAGGAAATACATCCGAAAATTCCTTTACTATGGCCACGTCCTCCACCTTTAACTTATCCGTAGGGGTGTTAATCAAAAAGGTTAAAAATCCTTACGCCCCTCTACTTAGCAGTTTTCTAGCCCTAATGCCCGAAATCAAAGCAGATGAGGCTAACTTACCCCTTATGTCCAACCTTAAGGTTGCCTCACCAGGAATGCGGAATTCTACCACTTTCGTTTTACAGTCCAGTTGGGCATTATATTTGGCTAACCAGTCCATACCCAAAATTACATCATACCCTTTGATGGCCAGACTAATTAAATCCCCTAACAACCTTTTCTCTCCTACCCAAACCTCACAATCCCTATAAACCATACTAGTAACCAAACGTTGATTCCCCGTAGGTGTACTAACTTCTAGGTCGTATGGTAAACTAGCAGGTTTTATATCGATGCCACACATGAAACCAGGATTAACAAAGGAATGAGTGGCACCAGGATCTACTAAAACTTTGACAAAGCGGTGGAATACAGGGATCGTACCTTCTACGACCTCGGAAGAGTCTAGGACCTGTTGGGGCTCTAACGAATATACGCGAGCCGCGACTTTAGGTTTTGTCCCCTCTCCTTTGACAGGTCCAGAATTGGTCCTCGGCGGGTGTTGACTCCCCTTTCCATCTTGTTTTAAGACCGGACAAGTGGCCAATTGGTAGTCTGCGCTCCCGCAGCGTAAACACTTCTCTTCTTTCCTCCAGCAATTATCCTCCGTGTGGTTTGGTTTCCCACAATGCCCACAGGGACCGCGAGGTGCTGAAACTGAGCCACCCTAAAAATTACCTCTTTGTCCTCGCCCAGCTTGACTACCCTTCGCCGGAGTCCCTCTGCCTACTCCCACTCGTCCACCGCCAGACCCCCGTCCGTACTTGGGAGGAACACCCTTCTCCCCCTGTCCCGAACAGCTTCCAGGAAAACTTCGTTTCTTGGCCTGGAAGTTCCTCACTTGAAGTCTAGCGCTTTCTACCCGCTGCGCCTTCTCAACGGCCTCGCTAAACATGTTAATCTGAGCCACTGCGAGATCCTTCTGGATCTCGACATTCAAACTTTGGATAAAACGCCTAACCCGCCGTTGCTCCGTCATAATCAACTCAGGGGCAAATTTCGATAAGCCGGTGAACTGGCTTTCGTACTCTGCTACCGACTGCGCCCCTTGACGAAGTCGGATGAACTCATCTTCTTTTCTCTCCTGGACCAGAGGAGGGAAAAATTTGGCATTGAATTCTCTCATAAAGTTCACCCACGTTCTAAGCATTTGTTCCCGTTCCCATTTTTGCCGAACGACGTTCCACCAGGAACGGGCTGCCTCTTCTAGCTGGAAAATGGCAAAGGTCACCTGTCGTTCGTCGGTATAGTGCAAGGCCGCAAAGATATCCACCATCTTCTCGAGCCACCTTTCAGCGACATCCGGGTCGGGCCCCCCAATAAACTTGGGTGGAGCAAACTTTTGAAATCGTTCAAGAGCTCTATCTTCGCTCTCGATGTGGTTACCCGGGTTCCCAGGATTAGGGTTTGGGTTGTGGCCTTGTTGCTGCACCACTTATGCTAGCAAGTTGGTCATTTGCTGCATAGCGGCAGCTATTTGCACGTTGGGGTTCACTTGCGGTTCAGGATTAGGTCCAGAGGAGGTTTCCCCATCACCTCGGTCTGACGTAGGTTGCCTATTACCGCGTCCACGTCCCCGTCCACTACGTGTCCCTTCCATTGGTCTAGATCAAGCTAGGCAAAATTAGCTATACAATAAAGAGCATGATAAGTAAGCACTCAAACACTTTTCACATATATATCACATCAAACAGTCACATATTTACAGTCAGTCAGGTCAAGTACAAGCATGGACAATCCACAAGGGAATGGCATCATCAAAAGAAATATACACGTAGCTAATCCAACGTACAAAACGATTAGCTAAGGCTCTTTCCCTATCCCTATATACAAGAAACAAAACTATCCCAAAACCTAGGAGTCGAGACCTAGTCCGTTGATGGGCTAGTAGACCCACCCGACGGGGTGGATCCAACCCCAGCCTCGGGTCCCGCACCAGAGTCCTCGTCACTCACGCCCTCGACCACGTCCGCGCAGAGGTTCAGGATCGATGCGGCTCGAACCTTAACCTTTCGAGCTCGCTTAGTCTCACGCTCACGGACTTCCCTCAGCTGGGTGCACAGGTCATCCACCCGATCCTCAACCTCAAGCACATCGTACTCCAGCCCCTTAATGCGCTCGGCCTGTTTCTCATTGGCCGCCCTAAGCTGGGTCACCTCGGCCTCCAACCTAGTGTTATCTTGAGCTAATTCCTTACGCTCCTCCGCCACGGCCAATACTAATGCGTTAGGATAGGCATACGTGTGTCGACACTCGCAACGTCGGAGGCGGTTAGCCGGGCTCCAACGCACAACTGCCCCTCTAGGCCGGATCTGGTACGGAATCACCGGAAGCACCCCATGGGGTAGCTCTCCAGCAGGGGGACTACTAGGCTCACCATGACCATCCATCCTACACCAAAATGTAAATAAGCATAAATAACCTTAAAGGATATAATCAAGAGAAGCCTCAAATCAAGCATTTCTAATACACCCAGGCCAATTCAAACCTAGGCTCTGATACCACCTGTGACAGCCCCACCTTCCCCTAAGGCGAACCAAAGGGGTTAGCGAACTGCCTGCCCAACTCTCGCCAGGACTAATGGTTCAGTTCACATCGATCTAATACGTTTCGAAACATACTAACGCGCGTAAACCAGTCAAAATCACAAAATAAAAAAAATGAAAATTGGAGCCGGTCATGAATAGTACCGGCCACGTCAAAATCCGGCCAAACATCACGCAAAATACACATCTTGAAATTCAACATTTACAAACCAAAATGGCATACAAAATTATCCCATAAGTTTATATATATACGATTTGCCAAATCAAAAGAGAAATCGGACCCAAAAGTACATTTAGGGTTTCAATCAATGAGCTATACAAAAGCTATATACATCTAGCTCAATTCGGCAACCAACTACCAAATCCAGTCCAAAAGTATTTATTTTCCTGTAAGGAAAACAAAAGGAACAGGGTGAGCTTACGCCCAGTAGTATACTATCACATAAGCAACCAAGTCACATAGGCATAAAGCGGTCAAGAAAGAAATAAACCAAGATCACACATTAACAAAATGGTAAAAGGATACGGACGGCTCTCAAGAGCCCCTTTCCTCGCTCGTATACTTGATCGGACTTCATTGACCCTCCGTCAATATTTACAAAGTAACCAACCGTAGGCTCCACTTTACTTCCATTCCTTCCACCCAGCATACCCCTACCGGGCCCGAACTCCAAACAGTAGCAATTTGGTAATACTCGAGTATACCGGAATCAAGAGTCTCACTACTACAAGATTCCATATAACAGTCCCCATGGCTCGTCGACCTTCACGACCAAGCCCTCGCTGGCTCGATTCAATCGACTACCAATGGGGTTGAGCTCAGTAGTACAGTAAAGGTCGTTGGATACTCGTCCAAACGACACCAACACCAGTTTTTCCATGAACATTTCTAGTATCACAGTGAAACAGTAGACAGTCATAAATAATATCAAAGGGGGTGAGGGCGATCAAGTACACCCTCACTTCAATCAATTTCAATGGACAATTAAGCCTTCAAGGCATCACGTTCACATAGAGCAAAGCCACATGGTAAACAAACAAGTGAGTAGTACACTTACCAATCAAGCAAATGATATTTCATGCACTTCCGCCTAAGAGTGTCTTGCACACTGTCACGTCCTAACATGGTCAAATAAGCACAATAAGACTCGATTATAAGTCATAAAAAATTCTAAATACTCTCAAAATAAGATTCCATAAGAATATATAAGCATTAGAGTAAACCAGGAAAATCCGGAAATGGAATTAAACTTCAATCCAAAAAAACAGTTTTTGACATCATTTTACGGTTTTGGTATCAATGGCACTACGATTATCGGATGGAGGTGTAAGATACACCGTTTCGAAGTTAAGAGATAGGGCTACAATATTGCAGAAGGTCACTCAGTCCAGTTCATAGTACAACGAGGTCAAAAATGCAAGATACTAAACCAGAACCGCAAAAACAGGTGGACAAACCACATTCTGGTTAACGAACTATAATTCAGGCTACCTAAGTCCAAATCAAGTGATTCCAAAGCCATCCGAAAGCTAAGACATCAGGATACATTTCCTCAGAAGACCTCAACAACCAAATCAGAAGTAATCCCAGCCAAAATAACCAATTACAGAAGCGATTCTCAAGTTCGGGTGAAACCAGGGCAGCAGGGGTATTTCGGTCGTTTTACAGGCTACGCTACTCCGATTGGCCTGAGATTTTGCAGACATCTCTAAAATATCATTCCCTACAACTTTCATGTTTTAACCCAAGGCCAATTCGGCTTCTAACTATGAGGTACTGTGCCGGGTAGAATGTAAATAATGAAACCCCAACTTTCAATTTTTCTTCCAAAACAGAAATTTTCTGCAATTAACCACTTTTTCCACCTTCTAGTTTCTTTAATTATCATTCCCAATCATCATACATGACCACATAATAAGAATCATATGAAAACAGAAAAATCACCAATAATTATAAAACTTCACCAATTCAACCAAAAATCAAGATATAATTCACAAAATTACATCCTAGACTACCACAAATCATGGATTAAACATCATTAGGTGGAGGAGAGAGGTTCATTCACAACTCACCTTAGCAACACAAGAGAGAGAGCAACTAGTCACCTTAGCTTTCCAAACAACTTCACCAAACACCTCACAAACACTAAGTGAAGAGGTTTTATGGAACAAATGCAAGATCAAATGGTTGATTAGTTGAATTTGAGCAAGATGGAGGCAAGAATTTGAAGAGCTTTTCCCTTTCTCTTTGCTTGAAGTGGCCGGCCAAGATGAGGAGAAAAATGGTGAATTTTTGGTAATTTTTTGATTTATTTGGTCAATTGGTAAGAAAATGAATAGTGGTCATAAAGTACAACCAACCATATGGTGACACTTGTCACCCTATTTAATGCATACATATCTCTTTGTTTCCTCTCACACCAATCCATATAACAACCTTTAATTATCTCATAACACCCGGTAATTTAAATCCAGTATCCAAAACTTAACCTAATTGGCCGAATTTTTCCGAACTTTCGGCGCTAGTGGGTCCTACGTCCGGTATACGCTCTTAATTTCTCAAAACCTAACCGATACTAGGAAAATCATCTAAAAACTATATTTACTCATAAAATTTATCAGGAAAATTTTTCTAATAAAGAAAATGCAGAAAACATGCCCTTAACGAGAAAAACCCTAGAAAAAAAATGAGAAAATTACGGGTTCTCACACATTTTATTCCACTATAATAACTATTTTTATTTTCACCTTTTTTGACAGCACATTCTCCCACTTTCCTCTCATTCCATTTATTATGCATATAATACTCCTTTTTCATTTTCCCTATCCTTCAACTCTAGTAATTCTATTATCATTACGTAATTTTTTCCCTCTCTTTTTCAACAAAAGTCTTTTTTTCTACACCAACCTATTCAAGTGCATTTCTCATTACATCCATTTATTGTGGTAATTTGAAATACTCCTTTATTTTTTCCATCACTCATGACATACATAAGAGGTCAAGAAAATTGATTTCATACACTTAATAAGTAGGAATACATGTTTTAGAGTGTGGATTACCTTTTTGGCAAACTCGTTTCGTACTCCGACATTGGCAATTTTTCATCTAGATTGAAGGCATTCCTTGTTCTCGCCTCTGCACTCGCATATGGTTCTATTTCTGCAATTTTATATAAAATGTTTGTTGAGACTTGGCAAACCCATTTCGTACTCCGACATTTGCAATTTTTCATCTAGATTGAAGGTGTTCCTTGTCCTCGCCTCTGCACTCGCATATGGTTCTATTTATGCAGTTTTATATAAAATGTTTGTTGAGACTTGAGACTCTTTGGCAAACCCATTTCGTACTTTGATTGAGAGTTAAACTCTCTACCTGGATGTCTAATTCGCTATAGTTCTCAAAGATTTGCTCTATCCATGTCTATTCCTATTAGGGTCTTTTGTTTGTTGTTTGATAGTTGCAGTGGGATAATGGGATAGTTGGGTAATGGGGTTGCCTACCATAAAAGACATTATTTGTATGTGTAGATTGCACACTACTTCATTGCTACCAATTTTCCCAACAAAAGAAACAAAGGAAAGATGAATTAAAAGATGCACATCGCTGTCCATGTAAATTTCTAAGATAAATTCCTATTAAGCCAAAAAATTTTTACTATCTCAAGTGCACCAAAAGCTGAAGTAATCCACCATCCATCACCATATCAAATTCACATGTCAATCATGACAGAATTTCTCTCACTATTTGAATGCGCAATTTAAATTATTTTTTAATTGCATATAATAAAGGATTGCCACTTTTAATCATTAAAAATAGAGAAAAATGAAGAAGAAATAGAGACTGCAGGTCTAAGAAGGGAATCAGGAGAACAAATGTTGAATTAAAGAAAAAACACAGAGAGGGGTTTTGCTTCTGCTTCAGTAATTTTAGATCAAAAATCAAAATTTCCAAGAAATTGCTGTCATTAGTAAAACCCCAACCCTCAAAAGCCATGAAAAACTCGAAAAAACTAGGTGATAAGAAGCTAAAGAATAAGCACAAGAGAAAACATGAACAAGCTCAACAAGAAGTTGAAACAGAGCTTGCGATTATTGTGCCAGAGTAAAAAAAACAACAACAACAACAACAAAAACAAGAAGAAACTGAAGTAAGATGATGTTTTGAATAATGGGTTGTCCCTAGAAATTGATGAGAAGGTTGAAAACTTTGATGAGCCAACTATGGAACCCAAGAAAAAGAAGAAGAAATAGAGATCGGAAGAGATTTTAAATAATGAGTTGTTACCAAAATTTGATGAAAAAAAAACAAAGAGAAAATATGAAAGTAGTGGAAAGAGGTAAGGTTGTGGATGAAGCTGAAAAGTGAAGAAGTATAGGAGAGGAAGGAGTTTAGGAAAGATGAATCCTTGGGATTAGCTACATACGAGAAAAGAGAATAAATTGACAAAGTTAGTAGGATAAATTATTAACTAATTATGTTCCAAAAAAACGTATTAACTAATTAGAATCTCAATTAGCCGGTAAGCAATTTGATTAAGGAATTTAAGTACAAAATTTTCCATATCCTTTGTTGCTAATGGGTCCTTTCCAAATCAACCACAAGAGAAGGGGTATGCCTACAGACGCCTTTTACAAAGTCAAAGACACTGTTGTTCGAGAAATCATAAATTGTATATGATCTAATGTGTCATTTTCTGCTTCTATTATCCATATGGGTACTTTCATACCTTTCCACTATAGTGCGATCTTTTTTTATGTTAGTTTCTCCTTTGCTACCTTAATGACCAAGTATGCTGTACAAAAACCATCATCATATCACATATTAATCAAATTTGACTTTGGTTCTTATATTGCAGGATATGAGTACTAACCATTTGATATGAAGTAGAGCTTCACCATATAAACGTTTAGATTTTGAAGATGCTTCTGAGGAATAATTGAATTCTGAAAATTTGAACAAAACTGGGAAAGATGACATTTAGATTCTACAAATTTGAATGCAGGCAAAGATTTGAACAAAATACACTCATCTATTCCTAAGGCATTGCTACCAGAAGTTGCTATGGAATTCGAAACTAAAGAAATAGCTTATGAGCTCTATTTGGCATATGCAAAAGGTCGGTTTTGGCATTAAATGAAATAAAGGGCATAAAGATGACAATGATAAGATCATAGATAGGATATTTTGTTGAAGCACTGAAGGCAAAAAAGGCTAAGATAAAAGAAATGCTAATGTCAGGGCCTCTTGTTCTGAACAAGGTGTGGTTGTTTGCCAAGAATGAAGGTCAATAGTTGAAAAACAGGAAAATATCGAGTGGTTGAATTTTTGCTAGAACATAATCATTACCTTTCAACTCCAAGTAAGACGTACTTGCACAAAGCACACCGGAAGATAACACTTGCATATGGAGCTGAAATTGTTATGGTAGATAGCGTGGGGATACCACCACAAGTATCTCATGAGCTTATGGCAAAGCAAGCAGGTGGTAGATAGAATATTGGATTTATTCCTGAAGATCATAGACATTATTTGTGATCAAAGAGAACAAAAGAAATGAAGATTGAGGATACAGGAGGTGTACTTGAATATCTACAAAAAATGAAATTAGAAGATCCTAACTTCTTTCTTGATATACAAGTTGATAAGGATGATTTGATTACAAACATTTTTTGGACCAATGGAAGGATGAGGGCAGATTATGAAGATTTTGGAGATATTTGCTTTGACACTTCTTATCCAAAAAAAAACAAAGGTTATCCCTTTGCGATGTTTGTTGGCATAAACAATCACAAGTAGACCATAGTTTTTGGTGCTGCAGTGTTATATGATGAAATTGCTTTGACTTTTGAGTGGTTGTTTGATACTTTTGCAAGGGCTATAGGTGGTAAAAAACCAAAAACCATTCTTACAGATTAAGATGCAGCAATGGCTAAAGCATTGAGTTCCATATGGTCCAACACATTCCACCACCTTTGTGTTTGGCATATTTATCAAAATGCTGCTAAACATCTTAGTGGAGTGTTTAAGAAATTCAATAAATTTGCAAATGGATTTAGCAATTGCATTTATGAGTATGAACAATAGGAAGACTTTATAGATGCACGGAATGAAGTGCTAAAAAATATGGTGTTGAAGATAATGATTTGTTGAAACACATGCTTAAATTAAAAGAATAATGGGCATTGGTGTATGAACGAGAAACATTTTGTGTAGATATGTCAACAACTCAAAGGAATGAGAGCATGAATAGCATCATCAAAAGGTATGTAGGCTACAAGAATAAGTTGGTACAATTTTTTAACAATTTTCAAAGGTTAATTGATAGAGGCCGATATGAAGAGTTGAAAGCTGACATTAGAGCAAGTGTAATTTATCTAGCATTACAATTTGAAATTGAGATTTTAAAGCATACGGCAACTATTTACACTCCTGAATTTTTCAAGTGCTTCCAAGATGAATGGTGTAAGTCTCATGATTCTAACATTATTACTTGCAATGAGGTTGGAACAATGAGTCTGTATAAGGTCACCCCTTGTGGCAAGACTTACAGTCATACTATTAGATATGATTCATCAAGTGATAAGGTTGTTTGTAGTTGTAAAAAGTATGAATTTGCTGGAATATTGTGTTCTCATGCTTTGAAAGTTTTTACAACAAAAAATATCATAAGAATCCTAAGTGAATATATCTACAAAAGAGGTGGACATGAAAAGCAAAAAGTGGGTGTAGCAAAACTAAAGCTTATACTGAGAATCTGAGCAATTAGAAACCAGAAGTGATTGTGATTACACGATATAGAGAGCTATGTAGATTATATACCAAATTGGTCACAAGAGCAGCAGCAATGGAGAATACTTATAAAATTGTAAAAGATGGTCTCTTGAAAATGTTGGAAACAGTAGATACAAAATTGCAAAGTGTGGTGTTGTGCCCCATTTTTGGAAATAAAAGGAAAGGTGTTTAAAAATGGAATTTTTTGATTTTTAGAAAACAAAAAAAGGGCCTAAAATGGGACTTAGAAAATGCGACGGTTTGGGCCTAAAATAATAATCTAAAAAGGGGTTTTTAGAAAAGGAAAGTCGCTACTTGGCAGTGAGTTTAGGTATATCAAATCATTCAAAAAAATGAAAACAAATAAAATCCTTTTCCAGGACTCTAGGTCTTAAAAAACGAAAAAAGTGTTCGGGAGTCATGGTTGAAAAAAGAGAAGGCAAAGATTCGATTGACTCAATCTAAGACACTCTTTCAACCTAACCATAACTAATTGCGAGATTTAATAAAAAAATTTTCCTAATCTAACCTCTAAACTTATCACATTCAAATGTTTCTATATGGATGCAAACCTAGACTTAAAGGATATCGGGAGGAACAAAATATCTCTTCGAAATTTAATTGATACCAATCACATTAATTATGAAACCCAAGAATGATTCTTGAAGAGGTCACGAAAACACAAAAGATGAAACTCGAAAAAAGAAAATTATGATATATAGATAAATATGCGTGACCTAAAAGAAAGGAATACAATATAACAGGTACGAAAAACTAAAATTCGTGACACAATTTTTTTTCTTATAGAGAGGTAATAGCGTGCTAAGACTAATAAGCCATACTAGCTCATTTTCTATATTTGAAGGGTGATTCTTCTAACCTACATAAGCAAATGGACTAGCCTATTTTTCTAATTAACTAAATACAATACAAGTCTAAATGATATGGTTTGCACATATAGGGATAAGGGAAGAATATAAGAAGACATATCATGCAAATGAAAATAATCTAAAATAAAAAAAATGCATGAGATGCAATAAATATCACACCAAAGTATGGATCTAGGGCGTAGATGGCCTAAGACTCTAATATTGGACTAGCCTATTTCTACAAGTTCTCACTAGCATTGGACTAGTGAGAAATCGGGAAGAAAAGCCACAACCAATATTGGACTAGGGCGGTGATGTCATGCACTCATTATAAATAAATAAAGTATATAGAGTATAATCAAACAAATAAACACATAGAGTATGTAGAGCACATAGCACATAGACCTAATATCTAAATGCAAAATCCTAAAAAAATAAATAAAACATATAAGCACATAAACACACAAGCACACAAGTATATAAGACCTAACTATTACATTAGGAGCCCTAACTACAATCTGAAAGGGGAAATAAAAGATAATAAACATATCTAACCTACCTATTACATTTATCTAACTAATTGCATTTTTTGCAAAAATGAAACCTATTTATTACATTGCCTATCTAATTACATTGCTTGTACAAGTGGATATAACCTATCTATTACAACTTGGGCGTTTAAATACCCTCCAAATAATCAAAAGACTTAAATTAAACAAACATAAGAATGATTAAAAAGCTTACAATAAATGAATTAAAGAAAAACACATAAAACATGGAAGCACATAGAAACACATAAAAGGAATTTGAAGAATAATAGAGATACCTCCCTTTTAAAGTAGCGGCTAAGTAAGGAAAATGGAGGGTTGTCAATTCTTTCAAAATCAGTAAACATGTCAATGCACCAATTTAATTGATAATTAATTATTCAAGATAAATAAAGCTTAATCTAATAAATTGACACTCAAAGCAATGCATGAAGAATCAAAGAGCCAAGGGGAATCTTAATAATAAAAGCAACAATAATTCTTAGGGACTAAAAATGAGAAAATCAAAAGTTTTTGGAACAAAAGTATGAATTTATTAAAAATTAAGGGCTAAAATGCAAATTCTTCAAAATAATTTTTACTACCCTACTATTCATAATATAATTAGATTTGAACCAATTAACCACCAAAAAATAGTTTTGACCCATCAACCGAAAATTATTTGAATTAATTTTTAAAGTTGCCAAATTGAAAATCTAAATTTAAGAAATTTTATTCAAACCCAATCATACTTAAAAACCAAAATTAATTCACCCAAAACATGCATAAAACATGTAAAAGTGATCAAGGCTTTAAAAAGGAAGAAATTCATTCATGTTCACAATTTTTAGGCCTTAGTATAATTATGCAAAAATTGGGGGCCAAATTATAAATATTCCTTGTGGATTGAAATAAGCGAATATAAGAACACAAACAAAATTTTTAGAAAAATTAAAGAATGCATAAAATATCTAGAAGTACCTATTAAAAGAAATAAAGAAAAAAGAAAATTAAAATTTTGGTCCATATTCACTAACCCATCCTTTAACTAGACAAATCTAAACATTTGGGGTAAGTCTCTTGGCCCAAACAAAAAAATAACTAAGTGACTATAATACAATGTATGCAAGCGCAAATAAAATGTATAAATCAGTCCATGCCAAAGCCGAAATAATTCCAAATTTAGAACTCAAACAAAACATGCCATACCCACTGATGAAGCCCAAATTTTAATGACACAAAATAGCAAGTAAGCCCATATTAAAATCAGTAACTTAGCCCATGCATATAGCCCAAAACTAATACATCTACTAATAAATTCATCTACATCACTCATGCAAAAGGAAAAAGAAACAAAACAAAGGAATGAATCTGCAAAGGAAAACATAATAAAGCAAGCAAGAGTCATCCTCGGTCAAGCCATGGTGATATTGCAGGATTTTACAGAATTTTCCGATCAATTGGTCGGAAACTTCACCAGAAAATTTTCTAGTGATTTCCTAGTTCAACTATTTATATCAACCAACACGTTTCATTATTCTAAACACATTTGTAACATCAAAATCACCTTGGAAGCATTGTATTTTTGCACAAAAGAAACAAAGTTCAAGAAAAACTAAAACAAAACCAATCTCAACTATCTATTATTTCACAAAGAAAACTCAACAAGGCTTCATAGAAGTTCATGCCGCCCTATGTGGATCTAAAAGGGAAAGCAACATGACAAATCTCAGGTGAAAACAATCCCAAAAGTAATCACCACTATCAAACTAAGAAATGAAAGAAAAATCTCAAAAAATTAGGCAAATATCACATAAAAGCAAAAGAAAATTATCAAATAAGGTTACCTACAACTCCTCTGAAAGTTTCAAGTCAAAATAAATCATAATGGACCACTGTCGCGCCCCATTTTTTCGCGATGGAAAAGAAAGAAATAAAAGGTGTTTATAAAATATGTGATTCTATTTAAAAAAAACCAAGTGAAAAGGGACCTAAAATGGGACTTAAAAAAATGCGACAATTTGGGTCCAAAATTTAGTCTAAAAGGGTTTTGGAGAAAAGTTAGGAGTCGCCACTTGGTATCGAATTTGGGTGTACCAAGTCACCAAAAAGTGTTTTTATATAAAATAAAATAAAATAAAACCCTTTTCGACAACTCCAGATCTTTGAAAACAGAGAAAATGAGTTCGGGAGTCACGGTTGAAAAAAGGGAAGGCAAATGTTCGATTAACTCAAACCTAAGGCACCCTTTCAACCTAGTCTAAGCTAGTTGCGTGGTTTGGTCAAAATTTTCTTAATCTAACCCTTAAATTTATCACGTTTGGATGTTTCCTACATGGATACAAATCTAAAAATATCGAAAAGGACTAAATGTTCATTCAAGGGTTTAATTGAACCAATCGCATTAATTGCGAATGCCAAAATAATTCCTTGAAGGTGTCACGAGTATGCAAATGATGAAATTAAAAGTAAAGAAAAGAAATTAAATTATATACATAGATATAAGTGATCAAAAAAAATGGGAATTCAACATAAAGGGTACGGGAGGCAAAATCTCGTGACATAATTTTCTTATACAGGGATTAATGGGATATTCAAACTAAAAAGTTATAATCACCCATATCCATGTTCAAAGAATAATTCTCCTAATATGAACAAGCAAATGAACTAATTTAATTGAGATGCAATTCTAAATGACATGATTAACACATATAGAGGATAGGTGATAATATAATAGGGAATATTATACAATATGAGAAAAATCCTAAAAATAAAAAATATGCATGAAAATGTAATGAATATCACACAAAAATGAATCTAGCGCAAGTCGGACCAAAGGGTCTAGCATTGGACTAGCCCATTTTAAAAAAAAACCTTACTAGCGTTGGACTAGCAAGTAAAAGAGGGAGAAGCCACAACTAGCGTTGGACTAGTGTGGTGACGTCATGCATTAATAGTACATAGTAAAACAAATAAAGTATAAATTAAAACAAATAAACACATAAGAGCACGTAGCACATAACACGTAAACATAATATCTAGAGGCAAAAATCCTAAGTAAAGCGGGTAAAACACATAACACATAAGCCACATAAACACGCAACCTATCTATTACATCAGGGAATCTAACTACAATCTAAAATGGGAAAGATATGATAAAATAAAATTAGTTATCATATCTCTTACATTTTTGAGGTAGTTAAATGCCTCTCGAATAATTATAAAAATTAACTAAACAAATATAATATAAGAAAATTTAAATGAACATTTAAATCCAATAAATAAAGCATATAAAAATATATAAACACATAGGAACACATAGGAGCACATAAGAGCACGTAATTGACATTAAAATAATAAAATAGGAGTACCTCCCGTTTGAAGTGGTGACTAAGTGGAGTCAAATTGTCCTATTTATACTCACAATGAACAAAAGAATCATGTCACCAATTTAATTGAAAAAAAATAATAATAAAAGTACTAAATTCACACTAATATTTCAAACGTAAAAAAAATATCTAAAAATTACAAGTTAAACATACTCAAAAGTAACATAATTAGCTATTAAAAAAAAAAGAAGCAATCATAATAAAGAGAGTCAAAATTCATCAGGGACTGAATTGCAAAAATTGAAAAACTTTTGGGGATAGAAATTATATTTTTCCAAAGTTTAGGGGTCAAAATTAAATGAAAGATAAAATTCAAGGACCAAAGTGAAATTAATTTAAGGACCTTAGTGAAACAAATTTAAAATGTTCTGGGCCGAAGTGAAACTACTCCAAAGATCAGGAGCCAAAGTGCAAATCATAATCAGATCTTTTTAAGAAAACAGGCCACTGGGCCATTATTTATTTCTTTGGGCCGAAAACTACTTAAGCCCAGCCGAAAGTCCAAGCCAAACACACAGGCCAGCCTGTCTTCTATCACTCAAACCCAACCAAAATTAAAGCATGGGTCTAACCTTCTAGCCCAACCGAAATCCAAAAAAAAAAACAAAGGTCCATTCCCCATACCCAACCAAAATAACCACAAGCTCACCAAAAAAATAAAACACTAGCCCAAGCCCCCTTTTTTTCTTCTTTTCTTTTCTTTCTTTTTCCTTCTCTTCCCCATCCGGTTGCCGGCGACCTCTTCCATCGCCAAAATTTCTCAAAATGCACATTCCCACTCCATTTTTCGCGTAGGTTCCATTTCCAGAGTTAGTTTTTACAAAAAAATGAGCCGAAAGTGGTCAAAATGCCAAGAAATCAGTTCAGTTTTTATTCTTTTAAAACCCTCAAATCTTCACCAAAAATCATAAAAATTATGCCAAAACCCTCCTTATAACTTCCACAATACAACTATAATCTTAGTTTGACAAGTAAACAACAACAAAAGGATGCATTAAATCAAAACAGCCCCAAAAATGAAGAAAATTATTCTAATGTCTTTAAAGCTCAAAACTCCAAAAAATTTAGATAAGCACACATTTCCAGGCCTGGTGCTAGCTAACGGTCATCCGTTTTGACAACAACATGCACAATATTCAGCTTTTTAATCCGTTTTTCCATTTCGGCATTTTATCAAGCATTTGGCATGCATTCACAGCACCGTTTCTTTTTTCTTAATTTCATCCAGGCTTGTCCCAAAAAAAAAAAACTTCAACAACACCACAATAGCAACAAAAATCAGTGAAAGAAAGAGACAAATAGGTAGCCAAACATGCATTTAATCTAATTAATTAAAAAAAGGAAAAGCTGGAAAGAATACCTCAATGAGGTTGTGGTCCTTTGACTAAAATTTTGAGGAAGCTCCAGGCTCTTTGTCCAACCGGCGGCTGCCTCCTTGTGTCTGAATTGTGTGTTGAGTTTGCTGGAAAAAAAGAGAGGGAGCCGAGAGGGAGAACCCAGGGAGTTTTCTTTTCTTGTTGTGGCTTTTTCTCTCCTCTCTCAAGAGAGAGCCGAGAGAGTGTATTTTTTAGCCCAAAAATGGAGTTTGTGTGTTGAATTTGCCCAAATGATGATTTCTCAACTAATGAAAAGACAAGTCCGTGACCATTGAGTGTGAAATGGATTAATAGTTAATTTGGTGAAACAAAATGATCAAAATGATTTTTTGATTTTTTTTGTTTTTGTTTTTGTTGTTTTGTTGTTTTTTTTTTCTTTTTGTAAAGCAAACCTGCAAAAATGAGAAAATGCACATTAAAATGCAAGAAAATAAATAATTTATTAAATAGAAAAATCTTGAGAAAATATTAAAAATTGACAAAAATTTGGTGTCTACAACCACCATATTCAAGATTCATGAAGTTCTTCCTTTTTGAAGTGAAGAGTTTAGGACACCAGAGATGATTTTCTCTTGACTTTGACGTCAAATTTGGGGACCTTGTAGCTATTTTCTTACAAAATGTTCAACATTAAAGTTCTTCTACTACATCTATAAAGTATTCAAGAAAAAAAAGAATCGATTGAAAAGAAACTGGAATGAAGGAGAAAATAGCATCTAAACAGGGCTGGTCGACCAACCCTATTTCTCGTTTTTGCAGAAAATTTTCTTTTCTTTCTTACTCTTTTTCTCTCTCCCTACCCCAGATCTTGTGTGACTATTTTTTCTAGCTTGTTTCCTCTCTCCAAAACCCTCAAACCCCTGTTATTATGTATTTATATGAAACAAAAAAAATCCTAAAACCTAGAAATAAGGGTTGGGATCAAGTGGGATTATGTTTCCCATTTTTCCTCCCTTTGATCAATTGTAGTTAGGTGCTAAAGGATAAGATTCAATATGGTGAGTTGTATATGTACTAACAAAGCCTTGGGGAGAAAGAAAGAGAAAAGAAAAGAAAATGAAGCCATGAAGGTTCTAGTGCCAAGCTTCAAGGGATCCTTATGATTTTTAGGATCAATCCTATTTGTATAATTTTTGGAGAATCAGAACACATTAACTTGGTAATTCAGATTGCATACAAATGCTTTTAGCATGTAAATACTTTGAATGGATTGTTTGACTAGATGTATTATTGGATTAATGGAAATTTTATTGGCTTCTGCATTGAAGTTTGGAAGAACCTCAATATGCATGTTTTATAAGTAAGCTTTTATCTCGGATTTTCTTGCATGTGGCCAATAGTGTTATGTAATGAAGCTTTAACTTTGCTATTATAATCTTGCTCATGCATCTAAGATTCTATATTGAAGTTGTGTAGAATTCTTCAATTGATGTTGCATGTCTATGAGTTTGTGGATAAGAATGCTAATAGATGGTTATTTGTCGTAGTTTTTTAGTTATTAAGGACTTATATAATTGTAAATGAGTTTTCTATCATCTTCAGATTCTATTGCTACATTGAACTACTACTGGTTAATACACTACTTTCAGTGCAATGGTTCCTTTTTATACTCCAGTTATTGCCTTTTGGTAGCATTATAGAAGTCTGTGTTGTTTTACCTATGTTTCCTAGATAATATTGTTCAAATTAATATAATTCAAATTTTACTGTTTTTTTCTTCTACTTAGCAAAGCTTTCCTATTATACTTTTTGCTATTTTAATGGATGTTTTAAGAAAGCTGGTAATAGTTTCTTCGTTAGCGAATACTTGATTTAGTAAGCTTGGTGATCATACCTCCCTTTACACTTTGTGTCTGAAAGTGGCAACAAAAGTTTTTGTATGTCAGTGTATATAAATTTGGCATGAGTTTGATTTGGTTTTCTCTTTTGTTGCATATTTGCAATAATGGTTATGATATACTTAGATAAATTAAGAGGTTATCTAGCTTATCTTAATTGTTACGGATGTAGAGGTTTCAACTAAATTATAGATTCAGTGATGAATCATGATATACTGAATGCTACAAGTATTGGCTATTCTGAACTTAGTGATTTACTTGATAATTTGATCTCCTACCAAAGTTATAAACAGTCAAGAAAAAACAAAGATGCCACCAAAAGCAATAATGATGCCTAGTATTAGAAGAGATACTACATTTATAACAAAGACCTTCAATCTACCACTAATCCTACCCAAACTCAATCTCATCCTTTATGTAATTATACTACGCATATGAAAACCTATCTACTCCTTTTGTTCAAAAACCCTGTATGTAAATGTCATGCTCCATACCAGCTCAGGACCTTCCAACCTTTTAGCTAGATATATGTATGCAATACTAACTCTCTATGCAATTAGATCTTCTGATACATATCTCTCTATAAGCTCAGTATTGTGGTCTGACTATCTTATGTACTAATTATCCATGCAATTCTTGTGCCATGTTGTGAGCATCTATACATATCTCTACTAATTTTCAACTACTTTGTTTTATACTGCTTTTACACATCTATAATCACAACAACACCTATATACCAAGCAATATCACGCAACTTCTGGGCAACTTTGCACCTTGCGCGAGGCTCAAATCAACTAGTTACTCTTAAATAATTAATATCAGTCACATAATAATGTGAGACCGTTCGCCCTTCTCTTCTCCTCTTTGCTATTAATAGTTCACTTCCTACAATCATCAGTCAACAAAATCTTGAAATCAAAAGGAATTATTCCAAACCCCTTTTGTTGTCAATCAATCTCCCAATCCAATTATTCCCTCTCACTCGATATACATAGAAACTAAATGAGATCAATATTTTTTGTGTTTGCCTCGAAAGTTTGGTGTATATGTTTGAACAAGCCAAAGTTACAGTAGGCTTTTGTTTGTTTTTTGGCACTCTTGGTGTTTTATATATTGCATTTGTTGATCTCTGAGAGTTCTAAGACTCTTAATTTGTGGTTAATTTCTATTTTATTTGTTTGAGCACTATTTTCTATATTAGTTAAATTGTATGCTCCTAGCGTTTGGGTTTCTTATTGATATTAAGACTCTAAATTGCTTCTATGTATTTGTCTAGGTACTTGTTCAAACGATGGTTATGGTGCTTGGTTTTGTTTGCTATCTTGATAGATTGATTGTTGGAGGGAGAGGGAAGTTATTGGAGACTTAGTGGATAGAATAGGGGTCTAATGTTCAGCACATATTGGAGTCTTTTTTTTTTTTTTCTGGTAGAAGAGGAGCTAGAGAGAGTGGTAGCGTGGAGTGACCAGTAGTGATAAAGGGATGGAGATGGTAGAAAAAAAATTCGAACTTAAAAAATAATCCATGAGGATGGTTTAGGATATTCACACCATTTTTTCGCTCATCTCATTTGAGGTTTTGTTATCTAAATAGTAAAAGTAAGGGAGGTAGGTTTAATTTTTTAAACTTAAGGAGAGTTGCCTGTAATTGTCTAAAGCTTTAAGGGAGGTTTGTGAAATTTACCCTAATTCTTTAGGTGAAATAAAAGTGAAAGCATATGACAAATGAGATGTTGGGCTGGGTGAGCTTGCGTGGAAGGTGGAATAATAGTTGGGCTCAAGTAACTCGCCAGTAGACTATTTAATCAGTCCCAGCTCCGGTGGTGGGAAAATAAATAAGGGTATGTTTGGTACCCCATAGAATTGGGATTTAGAATTGGAATTGGAACCCCAATTCTAATTCTTATGTTTGGATGCTGCCTTTTCCATAGAATTAGCATTGAATTTTAATTCCAAGAGGTTCCAATTTCATGAGTTGAATTCTTTATCAGATCAAAAGAATTCTAATTCCAATTCCACGTCTAAACCCTCAAAAACGGGTCTACACGCGGATCCAACGTGGGTAAAAAATAAAAATCGGGTCAAGTTCACTCGCGTCCCTTCTCTATCTAATTAACTGCTTTTCCTCAGCACATTGCTCTGATGTCCACTGCCGCTTCCACCTCAACCCTAACATTTTGCCTCTTCCACCACCGTCTCCCCCATTGCCCTTTGCTCCGAGTGCTCTGCTCTGCTCCGCTCTGCTGTTGCCTTTTGGCCTTTGGGGGAACTTACAGCTTGCTAGTTGCCTCTGGTGGATTTCAATCTTTTTCTTTGCTTCTCCTTTCTGGTGGCTTCAAGGATAAGCGATTTGGATCTTGGGCTTCTGGTTTTCTCACAGTAAGTTCAAATGTTGTGCCTTTTCTTCTGTTTCGATGTGATTCTCGGGTTTTTTTTAGCGTTTTAGTGATTTTGCTGGCATTAATGTTTTATGGGTTGTTTCTAATTTAGCTACTTGTTGTAGGTTTTTGTAATTCTGGACTAAATTTATGACCTTTACTTGTTGTGGATATTTTAAAAACAAAAGGTGAAAATGCTATACAGTAGAAAAATTTCAACGGCAAGATCCCTCTTTTCAGTTTGTTTGAGCTATCCCCAATAACAAGACAGAAACGAAACCATATCCATTTTATCTTTCATATCCATTTCTGTTCAGGTGGACTTGTTCAAGTTTTGTTTGGCTCAATTCTTGTCTTGTTCATCAGATATCTAATGACAAAAGAAGTTCCTTTGCACCTGTTTCTCTGGCTCAGTATATCTGATGCTGTCTTCCATATAAACAAAATTTTGTTTTTGACTTCTTGAAAGTTGGGGTAAGATGCAACTTTTGTAAATAAATTAATGGTTCTCCTGAGTTTAGGCTTCTTTTTTAGTTTCTATATACTTTGTGTGCACATGTATTTTGGAGCAGTAATAAATAGATTGTTTGAAAGTTATGAATGATTTGCAATTCGTAAAGCGCCGCTACAAGATCTGTGATGGAATCCACTAATGGCCGTTTAGCCAAACAGTGGTTTACTATGTGATTGGTGTAAACTACATTTTGCTTTATGCTCAAAAGCTTTCATTGTACCAGACATTAGGCCCACCTCTTTTGGCTTTGCTTCTGAACCTCTGTTAAGATTCACTTTAGCATTTCATTTGATTGGTTACACATCACGAATTTCTCATCGCAGAGAGACACTTTTTTACTGCAAAATGGAAATAAAGTGTTATGAGAAATGGTTATAGTTATACTGTGAGGCAGTAAGATGGCTGATCAAAATGCTTATGAATTTATTCTCATGTATGAGCTGGAAGAGAAACAAATATGTGTTGTTATCCTAACACAGAGTAATTACTTCTGCAGGCCATTAGCTTTAGCAGCGTCTCATATCCCTCTGGCATGGTGAAATTTGGTTTTGTCTTCTTAATTTCGAGTGACAAATATGGGAAGCTACTTTTTGTAACAATTTCACTCTGACTTGGATGCAAATGAGATATGATACTGAATAATGTTGTTTCTGTATCAAGCTATTCCAGGGCTCAGCAGACCACAGGGCCTGTGTGAACTAGGTGTTACCTTTATGTTATGTATGCCAGCAGGCTTTGTAAACTCGTATGGAATTGGGATAATATGTCATTATGATGCTGTCTCGTGTGTAAATGGAAGAGACAATTAATAATAATAATAATAAAATGTTGCTCTGTGCCTTTTTTATTCTAATTTATTGTCATTCATCCAATTAAATTGTTTTTGACAATTCAGAAAGAAAATTAAAATGGATGTCACTGTTTCACCAATACTACATGTGGTTGCAGTTGTTTACTGTGAGCATTTTTAATACACTAATTAGCCAAAATCATTCTTAGCCTTGAAATTTGATAGGAACTTATTCGGACTTAATTTAATATTAGAATGGCCATTTATTGAAGAATAGTAGCAATGTATAATTGTGCTTCTCTCTCTCTCTCTCTCTCTCTCTCTATTTTGCTAAAGTCACTTTGTTTGCATATTCATCTATTGGAATTTCTTGTAAGATACAAAACTCAAATTTTTATAATAGGCACAAGCTATGACTTTCCTTCCCAATTAATATCATAGAGTAGGCTTTTGATTTTCTAAAATTTAAAGTTCTTAGCTTTATAAAAAGTATCAAGGTTTTAACTTGATAAATATTAATTACTTTTTAAGTTAGAATATATAGTTATTTTTTATTTAATATAATTTAATTAAGAAGAAAAGAAACAAGAATAATATTTTTTTTGAAGAAAAGTAACTAATTTTTTTTCTTTAAAGCTTGAGTAACAATTAGCTAAATGCAAGAAAAAATAAATTATTAAAGGTACAAATTGGTTTTTTCCTTAAAGCTTTAGTAACAATTAGCTAAATATTAAAAAAATATTATATAGTAAAGGAAAAAGAAAAATTTTCTGTAAGCAAATGTTTCATGAAAACAATTCTAATTCTTAATGAATTATTCTCTCATGCAAACAAAGAATTTGGAATTCCAAACGAATTTCATATCAATTCTATGCATTTTCCAAACGAAAGAATTGCAATGATTTGGAATTATAATTCATAGAATTCCAATTCTATAGAATTTCAATTTTAATTCAATTCCAATTCTGCAGAACCAAACGCACCCTAAGAGTAATTCTTTTGGCTTTCATTTGCAGAGTTCAATTAGCGATTGGGTGGAGAGCAGAATGGAGGAGTTGGAAGAGGGAGAGGGTGCTGGGGTTATAGGTAGCAGCAGTGAGTTCCATGCAGATGAGCATCCTATGGAATTGGAATCACAATTGGAAGAAGAAGAACGTGAAGTCGATGATGAAGGAAAAGGTACTACTACTGCTAACACTACGGCTAATATCGAAGGAGAAGAAGAAGATGATGATGATGAGGATGAAGAGGAAGAAGGGTATAAATTCAGGTTCAGTGATGACATGGATCCTCTGGCTTTTACCAAAGAGGACGCATCTGGGCTCCAGCCTTACGAGCAATTCCAGCGCCTGGAGCACCACTACGAAGCTTTGGCTGCCAAAAAGCGCAAGGCCCGTCTCCAACCCATACCCCAAGGGTACCCTCCCTCCCTCCTTCTGACTATTTGCTAATCAAAAGCAACTTGCACTATTTCTTCAAGTCCTTTGAATGAGTATTGCTAATAAAACCAGAGGAAAAAGATAGCTTCTCTATTAGCGCTACTAATTCTTTCAAATTTTTACAACGTAGGTTGCCCTTATTTGGTTCCGTCTTCTCGTTATTGTGATTTTGATTGAAAATTCATTGTTTGTTTCCTATCAAGAGCTTCATGCAAATTGTGTTGTGTCTGCTTCAACAAGACACGTTTAATAAATTTTGGAAACAATCAAGTCATCCGGCTGTTGCTTTTGCTGAGGTTATAAAAGATTGCTTCTCTAATTGTTGTTATTATTATTATTATTATTTTTTCACTCACACTGGCATTATATATATTTGCAGTTTGGCTTTGTTGTTTCTGTATCTTGTTTTCTTTTGAATGTGCTACCTGGTTACTCTTAACAGCTTCATTAACTGTCTTTGATCAGATGATCTAGCCTTTTTCTTCATTGCTTTATTTTTTGGAATCTTGTCGAGTTTCCAATTTTGAGTGGGTGGTAATGGCGATTTGGCATTCTTTTGTCTCCAGCCAAAACCTGATATTGCCATGGCATTGCTGGGTCTCTTAGATGGCCTGCCCTAGGGAGGTAGAGAGTAAATGTCGCTTTGTTTGAGTCTCCTATGTCAATTTTTAGTATCAGTAAGGTGGTATCTACTCACTGAAAACAATTGAATCATTGTGAAACTGTCTGTTCTCATTGTAATTTTTTTGCACATCACGGAATTAATGTTTTCTTATGTACCTAAAGAAGAAAAACTGATTTTTTTGGCATGTGATTTAATACTTCCCATTGGAATCCCCTTAAAAGTTTTTTCTATTCCTCAAGTTTCTAACTTTTTTGCTCAATGCTCTGCTGATATAATGTTCTTTTCGTTTCTTTCATTGGTGGTGTGGCAGGGAAGTACCTGTAGCTAAAAAACCACGGCAACAACAAGAAGATGTTTCTGGTGCAACCATGGAAGAAATAATGGAACTCATGAATTATGGCTCTAGAAGAAGATCCAGGAAAGTATGGTATCCATGCTTGTTCGTCACTTTTTTCCACCTTAGCTTTGTGTTTTCAACAATTTTTGCTCTTGAACTTGTGGCTAAGTTGAAAGACTTCAAGTTTACTAGTCTAGACAATTTCAAAATCATGTTTTTTTTCTTGTAACATTGTGCTGTATTCATGATGAGGAGATATGCTTTATTATGAATGCATTGACTAAAAAAAATAATTTCGCATTGAAAATACAACCCATGATTAACTTTTTGCACTAGCCAAGATGCACTGTCAAAACCTAAAGGCTTAGTTTTCAGGCTTCAATCTTGTAGGTAAGAACTTTCAGTTGACGAAAAGGACGTGTCTTTTCATGTTGTTTCACTGTTGTAATGTGTTCAATAAAATACAAAGTCATATCTATGCAACCATATTTTGGATTCACCCAGGTAATTCTCTTTAATATAGTTCCTTTTTTTTTTTCATTTTTTGGGGAGAAAAATTACTCTTATTGGTTCCTTTTCCAGTTTTGAATTTGAGTAAGATTTTTCTTGACCTTGCAACCTCTTTGGTGAAATGACCCCCTCCTTTTTGGCCGTTTCTTTGTTCTTTTTCACTTATATTAAAGAGCTTTTACAAGTATATGATAATTGGAGAATAGCTGTTTTAATAGATTGGGTTCAATCTTACCATATTTGATAATGCTCCCTTTTTTTGGGTTTCTTTGATCACATTGTAGATTAATGGAATCTCAGCCATAGATATTCCTTTAACTGTTGAGTGACTTTTGCCGTGGACCTATGGACTTATTTTCTTTAGTTCTTGCTCATTTTGCTCACCTGTGGCACAAACATAATCTAGTCCAATTTCTGTAACGCTTAAGATTTTGAGAAACCAGCAAGAATGAGGCCAAGCGGCTTCCCTACATATGTAGTCTGATATCTGTCACCAATATATCAAAAGCAGCAGGAACAAGGCCAGCAGCTTGGCTCTCATGTTCTCCATCAAGTATTTTAGTTATAAGCATTGCTGCCATCGTGAAAGGAAACTTCTATTGATAAAGATTTCTTAGAATAATTAGTACCTTAACGTTTATATTCTGGGTGTTTTAGGGGAGCATATTCTTTTTCTGGTGCCACCTCAAACCATCTGGTCTTCATATGCTTCATTTATTTATTTTAATACGTCTTGAGTGGACATATGTAAGTCTCTTCATAATGCATATATAGGAATTAATCCATGAAAACCACGATAAGAGCACACTAGCTCGTACCAAGTCTTTTGGGACTCACTCTAATTCATTATCAACACCCAAAACAAAAATATCACTGGACCTTGTTTCTACCAAATTGAAAGTCACAACTCAGACTAGTGCAAGTAACTTTTGTATCCATCTTTATTTGAGCAATTTGACAGTGTTTCAAGATGGTGATGGTTGCTAAAACCATTTTAATCTTTAGGAGACCTTTCTAAGAAGCTATCTTGCTCTTGTTTTTCCTGCCAAGCAGCCCGACACCTTAGCGAGATACCCAGCTTGAGGCAAAGACTGAGGAAAAGAAATTTGAGAGCAACATTCACATTCTTGATCTTTTTTTTCTTGGTTCATAACATTTTTTTTTGGCTTTGCAGACACATAAAATTGGTTGGACTCATATTTAGGTTTTTAAGGTTTTTTTTTGTTGCATTATCTTCTGAAGTTTTATGCTACCCTATTTTTTTGGTTTTGGGACATGTCGCAAACTGTTTGTTTTTTACCTTGTGCAGCCCAAGAGAAGAGGTCGACGAAAGGGATCAAGGAATAAAGTCAGTCCTGAAGTGACTCGAAAACTTGGTGATGCTACTCTTCATTATGCCCATGGTCGCTATGGAGAGGTAGGGCCTTAGCGTGCCTTATTTGTCAGTCTGTAGGGTGATCTTTACTTGATTTACCATTTGGTTTTAACTATACCCGTGCGCCTTACTGCTATGGAAGGCATGGTGGTGACCATTCCTTAATTGTCTCTCTTTTGGGTAAATTTCAGTTTGTTTACCATTTGCTTTGACTGGATATCTTGCATTTTGTTATTCATGAGCATCCACAATGATGTTGGCTGAAGAACTTATTCTTCATAAGGAATGCAAAATTAGAGATCCATTCACTTTGTTAGCCTGCTTTGCAAAGTGTTGGTCCTCTCCTTTGAGTGAATAAATTTCTTTCAGTTTGAATGCATTGACTTTGTTCTGGATATGAGAAACAATTAAGTCTTGCTGCTAAGTCAGACCTTTTGTATTGAGGATCTAGTTATAATGGTTGTCAAAAATAGCATATCTAGTTTTTCGTTTAGGCACAGTGAAGTAACAGTACAAGTTCAGTAAATGCCGAGTTATTTCTTATGAAGTTTTACTCGAACTTTTTGAGAAATTGAATACGATGGTCACTTTTTGTCTTCACATAGCACTTTCTGTTAATTAGAACTGGTGGGAATCTCATTTTGACTTGGGCATTTTCTGGTTGTGTGCTTGGAATCTTTAGAAGGACAATGTCTATAATGGTTATTGTTTTTGGTTATCAATTTTCTTGTTCATTGTAGATTTTCTGAGCTTGTAGGCCATAGGTGTGTTTTACGAAGTGATTCGTCTTTCTCCCAATCTTCCTGATCCATATCATAGGCTGGGGCTCATCTATAATGAGATGGGTGATAAGAAGAGAGCCTTGGATTTCTACATGATTGCTGCCCATTTAACCCCAAAGGATGCATCTTTTTGGAAGCTGCTTGTGACATGGTCCATAGAACAAGGTGATACAGGACAAGCCAGGTACTGCCTTTCTAAAGCAATAACAGCAGATCCGGAAGATATCAATTTGCGGTTTCACCGTGCATCCCTTTATGTTGAGTTGGGTGATTATTTGAAAGCTGCTGATTCATATGAGCAAATTTCTCAGCTCTGCCCTGACAATGTAAACGTACTACAGACTGCGGCCCAGCTGTATAAAAAATCTGGCCAATCTGAGCTTGCAGTCAGAATACTGGAAAGCTATCTCAGAAATTGTTGCAAGGAACCTGATTTAAATGTGGTTGATATATTGGCTTCACTACACATGGAAGGCAATGCACATAAAAAAGCCCTCGAGCATATTGAGCATGCACAGCAGGTTTACTGCACTGGGAAAGAGATGCCATTATGTCTGCGTACAAAAGCTGGAATATGTCATATTCACCTTGGAAACTTTGTAAAAGCAGAAGCTCTTTTGAATGTTTTGAGACATGAGAATTTACATGATCATCCCCAGTTGATTATTGAGATTGGAGATTCACTAATGAATCACGGGCATTACGAATCTGCACTAGAATACTATATGATGTTGGTAGGAGATGATGTCAAGAACAATAGTTGCCTGTATCTGAAAATTGCTGAGTGTTGCAGTTGTCTGGGGAAACGATTGCAATCAATTGATTACTTCTACAGAGCTTTAGACAAACTTGAGAATACTGTTGATGCTCGGCTGGCTTTGTCATCACTTCTTCTTGAAGAAAATAAAGATGATGAAGCCATTTCTGTTCTCTGTCCTCCTAAAGAATCAGAATCACTATTTAACTTGAACCTAAATGCAGCAAAACCATGGTGGCTTAATGGGAAGATAAAGTTGAGGCTTTCTCAAATCTATAAAGCTAAAGGATTGTTGGAGGCATTTGTAGATGTAATTTTTCCTGTAGTTCGAGAGACATTGTTTCTTGAGACTATACAACAAAAGGTCAGGCCAAGGAAGAGGCTATCAAAAAGTGTTCTTTCTGAACGGATAAAAATACTTGATCATGTTAGGACTGATACTGTGTTCCATGGATTTAGACCTGTAGCTTCAGCATCAGATCTGTCTAGAGCGTCCAGAGCAAAAAAGTTACTAAAAAAGAAGGAAGCAAAAAGAGCTGCTGCTTTGGCCGCTGGAATAGAGTGGATAAGTGATGATTCAGAGGATGAATCTCCTCAACAAGCACCAAGAGAGCTTCCTCTTCCAAACCTTCTAAGAGATGCGGAACATCATTATCTCATTATAGAATTATGCAAATCACTGTTATCCTTGAAAAAGTATTGGGAAGCATTGGAAATCATCAATTTAACTCTGAAATTGGCCTCCAATGTTTTGTCTGTTGAAAGGAATGAAGAGCTTAGAACTCTGGGAGCCCAAATAGCATACAATATTGCTGATCCTGCTCACGGCTTTGACTACGCACGCTATATTGTTAATCAACGTCCTTATAGCTTTTCTGCATGGAACTGCTATTACAAAGTAATCTCAAAACTGGACAGTCGATATTCAAAGCATAACAAGTTTTTGCACACCATGCGAACCAAGCACAAAAGTTGTGTACCACTCACTCTCATTTTTGGGCACCAGTTTACCATGATCAGCCAGCATCAAGCAGCTGTTCGGGAATATTTGGAAGCTCACAAGCTGATGCCAGATATTCCCTTGATCAATCTCTGTGCTGGAACTGCATTGATAAACTTGGCCCTGGGTCACAGACTTCAAAACAAACATCAGTCTGTGGTACAAGGATTGGCATTTCTTTTCAATAATTTACAGCTTTGCAGATATGGTCAGGAAGCACTGTATAATATAGCTCGTGCATATCATCATGTCGGTCTTGTTTCTCTTGCTGCTGTAAACTATGAAAAGGTTCTTACAATGCATGAAAGTGATTGCCCCATGCCGAACCTTCCAAATGAGAAACCAGATGGTCTGGCTTCTCCAAAGCCAGGTTACTGTGATCTTCGTCGGGAAGCAGCTTACAATTTGCACCTGATCTACAAGAAAAGTGGAGCAATTGATCTTGCCAGGCAAATCTTGAAAGATCATTGTGTCATATGACTGAATAAAGTATTCCCTGTAATGTAATTTCTTTGTTTATGGAAAAGCCACGTTTGATATGTCTTTCTTTGACTAGCAACACGGACATTTAACATTAGAAATGGTAATTGTCTGTGTTTGCAAAGTATGTCTTTTGTTGTTCAAGCGCAGAGATTGAATCTTGGCAGGAAAGTAAAACGGTTATAGGTAATTTCAGTTAGTTCTTGGCTACTTGCAACACAAATAAGCGGCTGAAAATCTAAACCTTACAATTGCAAACTCCCTCTAGCGTCTACTTCTAAAATTTTGAGTCTTTTCGATTCAAAAAATTTGTACGGCGAAGATTGCTTTTGATTGAGATGTGCAGGCTGATCAGACAGTGATAAGCTTAAGACCTGGAGGTGGAAGCTGTGGCAGCAGCAGAGTGCATGGTCCTCATTTTGAACCCTCTTCAATCAATAACAACGACGCCAATTCTTCTGACCCCCTTTTTCCAGCCTCATGGCAGCGCCCGCTCCACTTTCCTCGTTCAAGTCTAATTGTCATCTGTTTAAAAATTACATGTCAGGTCTTGGGTTTTCTGGTTTCTGTCCATGTTTACCTCAATTACCTAGCTGTTCATTGCTTCAAGATTGGACTTTTGGTATATAAAGATACTGGTTTTTTCGTTTGTTTTTTCTGGGCTTATCTAGTTTTAGTTATTATGTTAAATTTTTGATGAATTTATGCCTAGTTCTTAGTTAATTGGTGTGGTTTGGTGTGTAAGTGAAGCTGTTTGGTGCTGATTCTGTATTTAGTTTTGTAGATTTTAGTTTAGTTTTGGCTTTAGTGCTAATTTTTTGGTTATGCATTTTTAAGTAGAAGTTTTGCAGCTGATTATGGAAAGTACGAGTCATGTTCTTGCTGGTTTTGATTGTTAAATTTTTGAATGTGAGGTTTGGCGGACTTGCTAGTGCAGGAAACAAGGTAGCAGTTGTGTTATTGGAAATTAGCATGGCCATTTGTATGTGTGAAAAAATGTATAATCACATAGATACGTGCACATCTGTATTTGCGGAAAGTTGTTTTCTGCTTAATGTTTGGCAAGATATTTGTTTTTAAGAATGTCATTTGTCATTTTCTGCATTATGTTCGCAAGGAATTTGTTTTCCAAGAAGCATGTGTTTTCTCCTCTGTCTCAAGTACAACAGATAATGTGGTTGGATCATGGAAATTTTGTTCATTTGTGTATTTGTGTAGATACCAAATTTTTGTCAAATTTTAATATTTTCTTGATTTTTTTATTTAATAATTTATTTATTTATTTACATTTTAATGTGCATTTTTTCTCAATTTTGTAGGTTTGTTTTAGGAAAAAAGAAAACAAAACACAAAAAAAAAAAAACAAAAAACAAAAGAAAATCAAGAAATCAAAAACTTTCTCCTAATTATTTCTTTTTCACCAAATGCACTATTGATCCATTTTTGCACTCAATGTCTCCATGCACTTTTCTTTTCATTTTTTGGTAAAAAACCATCATGTTTACTAACCAGACACACAAACTCCATTTTTTCTCCCAATGCAAGCTCTCGGCTCTCCCTCAAGAAAGACAGGACAGACATAACAAAAAGAAAAAACCACCCGAGGGTCTCTCTGGTCTTCTTCTTTTTTCTCCCAAGCCACACACAAAAGAAAAAGACTCCAACTCCAGCCCTGAATCTCACTCACTCTCGACTCTCTGTTTTCTCTCAACTAGACAAAAGCACACAAAGACCAAAAAAAAAAAAACTCCACTCATTTTTTTTGCGACCTCTCGGCTCCCTCTACACAATTTTTTTCCACAAAATCAAACACAAAAGAAGGGAGGCAGCAACCGGTTCGACAATTGGAGCTTGGGAATTTGGTCAAAAAACTTTAGCCAAGGGACCGTAATTCTAGTTAAGGTATTTTTCCTTTTTTTTTCAGTTTTTTTTGGTTTTTTTCTTTCCTTTTTTATTATTTATATTAAAAGCATGTTTTGTTGCTGCTTTGTCCCTTTCTCTTGCTGGTTTTATTGTTGTGGTGTTGTTGGGCAAGTCCAAGACTAGATTGAGGAAAAGAAAGATGATTTTTGTATATGCATGCTTCATGTTTTGATAAAATGCCAAAATGGAAAAATGGATTAAAAAGCTGAATACTGTGCATGTTTTGTTGTCAAAATAGATGATTGTAGCTGGCACAAGGTCCGAAAATGTTGAATTATCTAAAAATTTTGGAATTTTTGAGCCTTAAAAGCATTGAAGGATTTTTTTTTTATATTTTGGATTTTTTTGATTTAATTTATCATATTGTTGTTGTTTTTCTACTGATTGGAGATCATAGTTGCATTGTAGAAGTTATAAGGAGTGTTGTAATATAAATTTTATGATTTTTAGTGGTGATTATGGTGTTTTAAAAAATAAAAAATTGGGCTGTTTTTTTTTTTTAGCATTTTGGTCACTTTTAGGTCATTTTTTGTAAAAATTTACTTCAAAAATGAAATATACGCGAAAAATTGAGTTAGGGCGTGTATTTTGATAAATTTTTGTGACTGAAAAAAATTGGCCACCAGCTGAAGCTTCAAGCTGGCTGGAGAAGGAGAAAGAAGAAAGGGAAGGGAAGGAGAAGAAAAAGAAGAAGAAAAGAAAAGAAAGAAAAAAAGAGAAGAAGAGAAAGAAAAATGATGGGCTAATGTTTTTTTTTGTGGGCTTGTACTTTTTTTTTTGTTGGGTTTTGGGAATGGGTTTTGGTGTGTTTCTTTTGAATTTCGGCTGGGCTTAGGAATTTTCGGCCCAAGTAAAAATAAAAGAGGCCGATGGCCTTTTTCTTCCCCAAATCAGAAACCAAATTTTGCACTTTAGTCCCTAATCTTTGGAATAATTTTATTGTAGCCTAAAATATTTTAAATTTTTTTCACTTGGATCCTTAAATTAATTGTACTTTGGTCACTAAACTTTATCTTTCATTTAATTTTGGCCCCTAAACTTTGGAAAATTTGTATTTTTGACCCTAAAAATTTTTCTATTTTTTCAATTCAATCCCTAGTGGGTTTTGACTCTCACTATTGTAATTGTTTTTTTCTTTAATAGCTAATTATGTTACTTTTGAGTATATTTAACTTGTAATTTTTAGATGTTCTAAAATTTTTTTATGTTTGATATATTAAGGTGAATTTAGTATTTTTATCATCATTATTATTTTTCAATTAAATTGATACCATGATTCTTTTGTTTATTTTGAGTATAAATTGGGCAATTTGACTCTATTTAGTCACCATTTCAAAAGGGATGTACCCCTATTATTATTATTATTATTTTAATGTCAATTACGTGCTCTTATGTACTCCTACATGTTCTTATGTATTTATATATTTTTATACGCTTTATTTATTTGATTTAAATGTTCATTCAAATTTTCTTATATTTGTTTAATTAATTTTTATAATTATTTGAGAGGCATTTAAATACCTCAAAAATATAATAGATAGGATAACTAGATTTGTTTTGTTATATTTTCCTATTTTAGATTGTAATTAGGTCCCCTATTATAATAGATAGGGTAGATAGGATTTTTTTATTTTCCCATTTTAGATTGTAGTTAGAATCCCCACTGTAATAGATAGGTTTTTGTGTGTTTGTGTGGCTTATGTGTTATGTGCTTTATCTGTTTTTCTTAGAATTTTTGTATCTAGATATTATGTTTATGTGTTATGTGTTACGTGCTCTTACATGTTTATTTGTTTTAATTTATGCCTTATTTGTCTTACTATGTATTAAGAATGTATGATGCCACTACACTATTCTAACGCTAGTTGTGGCTTCTCCCTCCGTCTACTTGCTAGTCCAACGCTAGTAAAGATTTTTAGAAATAGGATAGTCCAATGCTAGACCCTTAGATCGTTAATGCGTTAGATTCATCTCTTGCGTGACATTCATTACATTTTCGTGCACATTTTTAGGATTTTTCTCATTTGCATGATATTTTCTATTATATTATCCTCTATCCCCAACTCCCTTCAAGGAATTATTTTGGCTTTTGCAATTAATGCGATTGGTATCAATTAAACCCTTGAATGGATATTTTGTCCCTTTCGATATTTTTATAAATTTAGATTTGTATCCATGTAGGAAACATTCAAACGTGATAAATTTAAGAGTTAGATTAGAAAAATTTTGACTAAACCTTGCAACTAGTTTAGACTAGTTTGAAAGGGTGCCTTAGTTTTGAATTAATCGAACCTTTGCATTCTCTTTCTTCAACTGTGACTCCTGAACTCATTTTCTCTTGTTTTTCATAGATTTGGAGTTGTCGAAAAGGGTTTTATTTTATTTTATTTTTGTCAAAAAACACTTTTGGGTGACTTGGTATACCAAAACTCAATATCAAGTGGCGACTCCTGTTTTTTTCTTCAAAACCCTTTTAGACTAAATTTTATACCCAAATTGTCGCATTTTTTAAAATCCTATTCTAGGTCCTTTTCACTTATTTTTAAATAAAATCATCTTCTTTCGTAATACCTTATTTTTATCGCGAAAAATGGGGCGCGACAATTTGGCGACTCTACTGGGGACGCTAGAGAGTCCAAACACTTGGTTTAGTTGTCTTTTATCTTTCTAACCCTTTCACTTATCATTTGAATGTTTTAGGTTGTATTTTTCTTTTTTAGGATGATTTGCATTTCACACTCGTACTCGTTCATCGTTTTTCGTATATGTGATGAATGGTTTATCTATTTACTTTTGTTTATTTACTTATTCGTAAAGCATTTTGCATTGGGGATGGGAAGCGACATTACCCTAGAGCCTTCATGCATATTTAAATGGTATTACTCCCTCCCTTTAAAGGATCACTTCATACATGCATACGTTATTACTTTTTAACCATTTATCTTATTTTCTTTTAGTGGTTGTCATACCACTCCTCCCTGTTAGGATTAGGATCGATCCACTTGGACATGTGCCCGTGGCACGACGTGTACGTAGTAATGTTTGGGGGATCACTCGAACCACCAACTAAGGGCTTTGGAATTGATGGCCCTTCGCCCTTTTGTCTGAAAGCTTGGGAAGCTGAAACTTTATCGAGTTTAGATGCATTAATGAGCCCAACCTCATGTATTCATTTAGAAATCACCTAAGATAGAGTTTTCATCTACCCTATTAAGAACACTAGACACGAGGGGAGGGATTCTACCCCTCTTTCTTTTTTTTTCTTATATTTCTATATTATTTTGTTGTTCCAATCTATTATGTGTTGTTTATTAAACTAACCATTGTTTTATTATCTTATATTGTATTCATAAGCCCTAGAAACAAGAGTCCTGGCGTGGTACTCACTTAGGGTAGGTCACCTTTTGTAAATAGCACGTTTAAATTTCAGTTTATCTCATTAATACTATGTATATATGCATGCCATTTTAACCTTACCCTGACATCTAAATGGGGCACACTTAGATCATATTTCAATTATCGTATTTCATATTTATCCGCTTTAATAAATTGTCATAAAAGGGAATGCCATTTAGGGAATCCGACATTAGTAATAAACTATCATTTTGTCTCGGATATATAATCCATGAGATTTGCACGTTTATATTTTTGTACTATCCAAAGGGGTAGTGTATAAGGTAAGGTAGGATCTAGTTTCTTCCATGATAATGGCATTGAAGTTGGTGGGGTAACTTTTGCACATTAGAATATGAACATCTAATAATCATCTTTTGGCCATTTTATCAGAGTTGGTAAAAATCCATTGCGTAAGGACACTAAGTTGAAGAAATTCACAAATGATTTCCTTGTTGTTGGAAAACTAAATATATCGTGGTCAAATCTTGATTTAGAAAGCTCATAGACTAATACATTGTAACAAAATTTGTGGAATTTGAAACTATTAATGGGCGGACAATTCAGTCGATTTTCAAATAAACCGTCAATTCCATCCAATCCATTTGGCCCTTTTTATTCATTTTTAGGATAATCCAGTCAGTTTTTGAATAAATCGTCAATTTCATCCAATCCATTTTATCAATTTATTCATTTTTAGGGCAATCCAGTCAATTTTTGAATAAATTGTCAATTTCATCCAATCTATTTGGCTATTTTGATTTATTTTAAGATAATCCAGTCAATTTTTGAATAAACCGTCAATTCCATCCAATCCATTTATTCACTTTTAGGACAATCTAGTCAATTTCTGAATAAACTATCAATTCCATCTGATTTATTTGATCAATTTATTCACTTTTAGACTAATTCGGTCAATTTTTTTTATAAACCATCAATCCCATCCGATCTATTTTGACTATTTTATTTTTATTAGGGTTTCGATCCGTGCATCACTAAAGAAACTGTTTATTTCAGTCCGTAACTTTTGATGATTACAAAACAAATGGATATTACTAATGTTCTCTGAATAGACCCTTTCAGAAATGGAGCAAAACAGGTTCAAAGATTAAGCACAAAGGATGCTGAAACTACCGTCGGATGCAAAAGAAGACTGGATCGGACGTCCGACAACCTTTGTGCAACTTCGGATGCATGAAGAACTTTACCCTCGGACATCTGAAGATATTGAGTCATTCCCTCTAAACTCACTGACATCGATCGGATGCACATTATCAGAGCACCAGATGTCCGACAAGTGTTGCGACACTTCGAACGCAAAGCCTTGGAGACACCGGACGTCCGAAAAGAATTGAAAAAGAATTCTCAGTTTCACTTTCTACCTTCGGACGCATATATTGAAGGTACCGGAGTCCGAAATAATTCAAGAAAATTTCCTGCGCTCACTACCTGTGTTCGGATGCAAGAAGTTGGTCTACCAGACGTCCGACACTACCAACGGCTAGTTGACTCTTCACCTACCTTCTATTCGTTGGAAGCATTAATTGAGAAACTTTTTGGTCCCATATAAATAGAACAAAATCAACCACTTCAAAGTAAGTTTGCACATTGAGACTACATGAGATCTAGAATGATTTTGGTGTGAAAATACTCTTCAAAGAAGATTTGTATTCTTAGTTGTGTAATTTTCGATAAGCTTTTTAGTTTGATTCAATTACTTCAATAACGTAGCTTTGTGAGGGTTATTCGAGTGATAGTAAAATTTCCTTACTTGACCAAGTGTGGCTTGGAGCAAGGAGAAAGTGATTCTTTCTTTGTACACAAAAGATTAGTTGTAAGTTGATCAACTTGAAGAAGCTTGCTCTATAAAGTGATATTCAAACTCAAGAGGAGTTTGGTATTTAGTTTGATACTCTATCTCTTTTACTTACTGTCTTGATATATAAATTGCTTATCTCTTCTACTCACAAGAACTTGTGCTTTCTCATCAATTGCTCCATTGTGTGGTCTTTTAAAAAAGAAAGTAAGTATTCAAAAAGTGACTCACAACTTGGCCAGTTTTTAAACTACCTAATTCACCCCTTCTTAGGTTGTCTTCGATCCTAACAATTGGTGTCAGAACTTGGTCTCCTAGAGATTAAACTCAATCGGCTTTGGAATAAAAATGACAACCAATAATGTCATGTTTTTTGAAGGACAATCTGTCACTTGAGCCACAATGTTCAGTGGATCAAATTATGTGAGTTGGAAGGAAAGGATGATTATTTTCTTACAATCTATTGATATCGAGTTGTGATTTATTGTCAATGAAGGTCCATATGATGCCTCTATTGTTGATGAAGTCACTCATAGACCAAGACTAAAAACTAGAAATGAGTTGACTGGTGATGATAGAACCCACCTCACTTTGAATGCCAAGACTATGAATGTGTTATATAGTGCTCTAAATTCAAATGAGTCTATTAAAGTCAAAAGCTGTAGATCTGCAAGAGAGATTTGGGATAAATTTAGAGAAATTTATGAAGGAAGTGAGAATATGAGGGAACAAAAGAAATCTATGCTGGTCACTAAGTATAAATCTTTTAAGATGGAATCTCATGAAAACATTGATAAGATGTATTGTAGGTTCAATGATCTCATTAAGGACTTAGAAGTGCTGGAAAAGGAATATTCTCTAGGCGAGAAAAATAGAAAAATTCTAAATGCTTTATCCAAGAATTGGGAGAGTAAAATGACTGCTATTGAAGAAACTAGAGATCTAAATTCCATACTTATTGAATCACTTGTTAATTCTCTAACTTCTTATGAGTTGAAACTCAAGTCCAAGGTGTAGGAGGAAGAAGATACAAAGGTAAGAAAGAGTATTGCTCTAAAAGTCTCGCAAGATGAAGATGACTCAACTTCCTTAGATGGAGATGGTGTGGAAGTTGATGACAGTGATATTGCACTCATCACAAGAAGTTTCAAGAGAATTCTCAACAAGAGGAGATTCAGAAAAGGAGGACCTAGCAATTTATTCTCAAATCAGTTCAACAACTTGTAGACACCAAACTTTTGAACCGTTTTATTTATTATTATTTTATTTTATTTTATTTTATTTTATTTTATTTTTTAGTGATAATTATTATCTATTAATTTCATAATTTTTGTTTTGGGTATTTTCTAGTATTTTTATAGCATTTTTATTATTACTATTATCTTCTTTCTCTGATATTCATTAGTTACTCATTTAGTTGGCCTTAAATGTAAAAAATTTAAAAAAATTATTATTAAAAAATTAAAAAAAAAATTATTACATGCAAGCTGCGTTCGTCCGTAACTTGCAAAGAAGAGTTGCAGCAAGGCCCTTGAGGGCAATTTAAGTGATGAATGGCCAGGTGTCTAGGATACCTCAGGCCCTAGAGAATTCTAGAAGAGGATAGGTGGAGGGTGGAAATGAAAAGGGAAGGACGTGAGATGTAGAGGAGCGTCGGATGAAGGGTTATGAAAAAACAAGGCTGGCCGCAAGGAGCAAAGTGGCGGATAAAAGAAGAGGAAAGAAAAAGCTGCGGAAAAAGGAGAGGAGAGGAAGGAGTGGCGTAAGAAAAAACTAGGGTTTAGCTAGGAAGAGAGATTTTTTTCTGGGTGGCGGCTGACTAAGTGCAAGAGAAAAACCACTGAAAGGAAAAAAGAAGGAAGACCGAGAGCGGGTTTTGGGCTGATTAAGAAGGCTAGAAGAGAGGAAACAGCGAAAGAAGGAAGGAACCTGGTTCGGGGTTGCAAGAGGACGGCTAAGCCATCATCATCGTTGTCCATTTGCGTTCCTTTAAAGCCCTAGTAGAACCATTTGAACTGTTTTGGTCATTTCCCCTGACTGATTTTTGCGATTAAGGTAATATCCGCACCTGTTATAGTTAAAAGCTGTTTTCTTTAATTGTTGTTTTGCACTTTTTTGCTGCCTGAGGGCTTAACTATCCCTTGTAGCCCTTTCATCTTTGTTTTTCGTAGATTGGTTTAAGTTGGGATTAAGTTCATGATTCACAGTGGGTTTGTTATGCTTGCTTGATTCGTTTGATGTTTGCCGAGGTTGAAAACATGGCAAAGCTGCGTATTTTTGCCTCCTGTTGCTACTGGCTTTGCTTTGTTTATTGTTTGGTTGTATGGTTGCATGATCCTTTTTAGCTTGGAGATGGTTTGTACAATATGTGAATCTGATGAAGTAAACATGGAAGAGTCGCAGAGTTTTCCAGATGTCGCAAGCCATTTTTTTAGTTTGTCATTTTGTTTCCTTCACCTGGATTCTTTCTGTTGAATTTGACGAAGTTAGACAAACTTTGTTTGATCCATGATTAAGACTGATGATTAGTGATATCCGTGAGTTGAGTTGTTAAAAAATCAGTTTTTGTGCATTTTTTTTTGTGAGTCGGAGCTGCTAAAAAAAATTTTTGCAGCAGAAACTTGCAGCAAATGTAGGAATGAAGGTTTACACGTCTAAGCTAATGTCTTAGGATAATTTTCTAAAACCTAATGTGGGCTCCCTGAATCGTTAATAAGTTGTAAGATCATGTGGAAATGAGAAATGTTTACTGCACTTTCGTTTGGCTGTTGCTACGGTTTGTTTCTTCTTTTGCTTTTACTTCTTGCATCCCTAGCATTCACCAATTCAGTTTTCTCTCCCTTATTCTTGCAATAAGAATGGGGAATTCGAGTTGATTGATGATTAGGAGTGGTATCTTGTGTTTGTTAAAGTTTTGTTGGTAATATGCACGGTGAGTGATGAAGCACAACAGGAATGTCGCAGAAACAAAGATGGCTTTGGCTTTCCTGAAGCTCTATTTTGCATGAAAACTTTGCATGAATTTCTTCCAAACTATCTGCATCATGTAGTAGAGGTTAGACGTTTAGTTAGTGCGAAGTCTTGTTTGATAAAGGTTTGTGGATGAAGCTTGCTAATGATATTATCTGGGCTGCCAAGATTCTTTTGTTGTTGCAGAATTCCTTCGTGATTTGCATGACTTGCATGAGAAATATTCCAAAAAATTATACTTTGCTCCCTTTAGTCTCTAGTAATGCTACAAAGGCCCAATTACATTCCAATCTCTTGCAATTAAGTCCTAAATTGATTGCAATTTGAACCGTTATTTGGCCTCTTATTATTTTTGGGACCTTTGAAGTTCTTAAATGTTTCAATTGGACTTGAATGATTGATTAATATTTGCAATTGGGTCCTTAGAAGTTCTTCTATCTTAGAAGTTTGGTCAATAATCTACCTCCTTTGAGATTAAACATCTTTTGACTACATTTAAGTCGCAATTAGGGAAGAATTTGGTTGTTTGTTAGTACCCCTTTTGAAGTTTCTAAGGTGTTCTGAGTTTCCTTTTTGCCTTTATTCTACTTATCTTTAAAGTGGTGCATTAATCCCTTACTTTGATGGTTTTAGCCCAAGTTATCTCTTTCTTTGGTGACTCTAGCCCAAGTTAAGTCTTGTTCACTTTACTAACATCACAAACGGGGAGGTATAACTTCTTTTATCCTTTTTTGTCTCTCCTCTTTGTGATCCAACGGGCTAAGTGAGAATTGCATGTCTACTTTGCTTTCCTTGCCTTTCCTTAATTCCTTTCATTTATTTCATTTACTTTTGCTTTTATTAAGTTATTCTTTTATGGGGTATGTGTACACCTCTTGGCTTGTAATAGATAGGGCTTGGAGAGCATTTCTATTCATTTTTCCTCTTCCCTATTTGTTTTAGTTAGCAAATGTAATAGGTTCATTAGCTTGATTGCTTGCTTTTGTTGCTACGTGTTAATTTGTTTTATTAGGTTCTTGCATTTAGTCGAGCATGCTAAGTGTTATGTGCTACGTGTTTATAGGTGATTGGCATGTCTACTTGCTTTCTATAGTCATAGATGAATGTGATGGATGAATGCGTCACCGTGGCTAGTCCAACGCTGGTCATGGTTTTTCCCCACGAGCTCTCGCAAGTCCAATGCTTGTGAGAGAATTTTTAGAAAAGGGCTAGTCCAATGCTAGACCCAATAGGCCGTCCCCTCTCGTTGGTACATACTTGCATGTCTCACTACATTTCATACATTTTTCTTAGTTTTTTAGCATTTGGCATGCTTCTCCAATCCTTTCCCCTTCATCTTAGGTTTTTGCATTCTCATGCTAGTTATTGGGTACATTTGCTTGAGAGTCCCTTTTCGGTAAGGGAAATGAGCGAGTGTGGCTACAAAATAGCCTTAGCACGCTAGTTCTTCCTTCTAATCAAAGGGAAAATTAAAATCGTGAAGTTATGAGTCATTCCCGTACCCGACTTGATGCATTCCTCTAGGTTCATACACTCTCATTTTATCATATCACTTTCTCACTTTCTTTATCCACATTCTCTCACTACTTATATTTTTCTCAATCCACATGCCATGTTCGCACATTTTTCTTCTTTTCCTATCACTTATTTATTTTTCTACCTCACAAATTGCACCCAATTGCACTTATATATTTACTACTATTATACCATATTTTCATCCACTTGCATACAAATACCTTTATTTTCTCAATTGGCACACATGCACTTTTCTTACATTTGCACACATGCACTTTTCTTACATTTGCACACTGGCATTTACATTTGTATTTTTATTCTTCTTACATTTTCACACTTGCACTCATATTTGAGTCTTCATTTGCATTACCCGTGACCTCTATGAGAGTTTTCCTTATTGGCCATCACAACTCATGTGATTGGGATCAAAAAGCCTCATAAGAGACATTTTAGATTTAGGATTGCATTTTTTTTTCATATCCATTAGTCACATCCAACATGCAACACATATTTTGGGTAGAAGAATTAGGAAAAGAAGGACTAAATCACGCAACTAGCTTTGGCTAGGGTAAGGGAGTGCCTTAGGCTTTGTCTTTGCCTTCTCCCTTATCAAATGTGACCCCCGATCCATTTCTTTGGTTACGTAGATCTAAAAAATTCTTTAAAAAGGGTTTGTTTACTTTTCTTTCCAAAAAAAAATCACTTTTTGGGTGACTTGGTACACCCTAACTCTATACCAAGTGACGACTTCTTTTCTATCTAAAACCCTTTGTTTGGCCAAACCGTCGCATTTCACAATCTCACGGCCTTTTATTTTCACTTTCACACACATTCACATACATATCCCACACACTACTTTCACACCTCAAAAAGTGGGGCGCGACACAACTCAAGAAACAAAAGGAAGCAAGAGTTCAATAAAAAGCAAACTGACAAATGCTTCGAGTGCGGCCAACCTGGACACTATGCGAGCTGAGTGTCCAATGAAGAAAAAGAAAGAAGAAAAAATTGAACGAAAATCAAAGCTTAACAATTTCCAGATCACTTGGAATGACTGCAACTCAGAAGGTGAAATCAAAGAAGAAGAGAAATCTACCCAAATGACTTTTATGGCCATTGGTGATGAAGAGGTAACTGTTTGTAACTCTCAAACTGATAGTGATGATGAATCTGATGATGATGTTAATTCTTTTATGGAAAGAATACATAATAGTTTGAAAGAATCCCATGTTAGAAACAAGGAACTAAAATAAAAGATCAATTTTCTGATTCAAGACAACGCAAATCTTTTTCAACAAAACAAGCATCTGAAAAATGAAAATGAAAACCTGAAAAGAATTGAAAATGATTTACATGCTGAATTCGATAGAAAAACAAACTTTTGTGACATGCTAAAAAATGAATAAGGGAGTTTGAAAAAAAGAATGGATGATCTTAATCAGTTGCTTCAACATAAGAAATAAAATTGCTTTCAAAGAAATGATACAAAACCTCATTTGGACATTCATGAGAAAATGTTGAATTCTAGTACAAACGAATTTACCTTTTATAAGAGAAGGCAAATCAGATTTGTTAAACCTGTCCATGTGAGCAACTCACTGACCATGTGCAATTTTTGTTGTCAAATTGGTCACATGAAGAGTAATTGTTATGTGAGGAAAAATATGAAAAATGGTATGAAATGCATGTGGATAGTTAGGCATAATGCTAACTTTCAAGGACCTAAAAAGTAAAGGGTACCAAATATTACCTTGTGACCTTTTGTATAGGTGAACTTGGTGAATACTATCAAGAAATCAAAATGGCTCATAGATAGTGGATGCTTAAGGCATATGACTGGTGATCCATCACAATTCATCAAGTTCAAGCCAAAAGCAAACGAAAAATTAACTTTTGGAGACGATAACAAAGCCAAAACCATTGGAATTGATGATGTTGGTAAGAATGATCAAACCTTTGTTCACAATGTTCTTTTAGTTGATAATCTGAACTAACTTGTTAAGTGTTAGTCAATTATGTGATAGAAATCTGTTTGTGTTATTTAAAAAGCATGAATGTCTTGTTCTTGACTCAAAATTCAACACTATCTTAAAAAAAAAGAGTTAATGACATTTATGTAGTTATTCTGAAAAATGTTGATTCTTCTAGTCTTAAATGTTTTAAAGTTGCAAATGAAGACTCTTGGTTGTGGCATAGAAAGTTTTGTCATTTCAATATGGATTTGCTAAAACAGATTTTCAAAAAGGAACTTGTTAGAGGGTTGCCAAATATCAAATTTGAAAAGGATAAAATCTGTGATGCTTGTCAATTTGAAAAACAAGTCAAAGTTTCTTTTAAACCCAAGAAATGTGTCTCTACCACAAAATCTTTGGAACTTTTACATCTTGATTTATTTGGTCCTATACAAACTACTATTTAGGTGGCAAAAGATATTGCCTTGTTATTGTTGATGATTATTCTAGATACACTTGGGTGATGTTTCTTGCACACAAAGATGATGCTTTCAAAAACTTTGTTTCATTATTTGCAAAGGTTCAAAATTTGATTGGGTTGAAAATCATCAAGATTAGAAGTGACAATGGTTCAAAATTTCATTTTTATGGCTTTCCAGAATTTTGTGATAACAATGGAATTACATATGAATTTTCAATTGCAAGAGTTCCCCAACAAAATGGGGTTGTTGAAAAAAAGAATAGAACACTTCAAGAGGCTGCTAGAACCATGTTAAGTGAGTGCAATTTATCAAAATATTTTTGGGCTGAAGTCATAAATACAGCTTGCTATACTATGAATAGAATTCTTTTAACACCAATCTTGAACAAAATCTCTTATGAGTTGATGTTTGATAAAAAACCTGTTGTTGGATACTTCAAAGTTTTTGGTTGCAAATGTTTCATCTTAAACATCAAGGAACATCTTGGTAAGTTTGATAAAAAATCTGATGAAGGAATTTTCTTGAGGTATTGTGAGAATAAAAGAGGTTTTAGAGTTTACAATCGAAGGACTCTGGTTATAGAGAAAGCTATACATATTACTTTTGATGAATCTAATGGTAATATTTCCAAAAGTTGTGATAAAGATGATGATGCAGGTGTTCAAGAAGGACTAAAGAAACTCACAATCAATGACCAAGACACTGCGTCACTAGAAAATGACTCAAAGGAAGATGATTCTCAAGATAGTCCAGCACTGGAAGACAATGACAGAGATATTAGTACACCTAAGAATCTTCCAAGAGTCTGAAAATTTATTCAAAACCATTCTAAGGAGTTCATCATTGGTGATCCATCCAAGGAGGTCAGAACTCGTTCCTCTTTTAAACAATTGATGGATAATTTTGCATTAGTCTCACATTTTGAACCCAAAAATATTGTTGATGCTTTGAAAGATAAGAACTGAATTTTAGTTAAGGAAGAGGAGCTAAATCAATTTGAAAGGAACAAGATTTGGACATTAGTCAAAAGACCTCAAGATCATCCTATCATTGACACAAAATGGATTTTTAGAAACAAAATGAATGAAAAAGGTGAGATAGTAAGGAATAAGGCCAAACTTGTAGTTAAAGAATATGCTCAAGAAGAAGAAATAGATTTTGATGAAACATTTGCACCCGTAACTAGGCTAGAATCAATTAGGATGTTTTTGGCCTTTGCATGTTTCAAGAATTTTAAATTATTTCAAATGTATGTTAAAAGTGCTTTCTTAAATGGCTTTATTGATCAAGAAGTATATGTTGATCAATTTCCTGATTTTGAAAATGAGGTTTATCCTAATCTTGTTTTTAAACTCTCAAAAGCTTTGTATGGATTAAAACAAGCTCCAAGGGCATGGTATGAATGCTTAAGTGGTTTTTTGATTGAAAATGGTATTAAAAGAGGCATTGTAGATACTACTTTTTTTACTAAACAAAGTTCACGTGATTTTTTAATTGCGCAAATATATGTGGATGATATTATATTTGGTGCTACTAATGAAAGCCTGTGCAAGGATTTTTTCACAATTATGCAAAAAGAGTTTGGGATGAGCATGATGGGAGAATTAAATTTCTTCCTTGGATTCCAAGTGGTTCAAATTCGAGAAGGAACGTTCATTAATCAAGCAAAATATACCAATGAGCTGCTCAAAAGGTTTGGAATAGAAGATTCAAAACAAGTTGAAACACCTATGTGCACATCTACCAAACTTAACAAGGATGAAGAAGGTACAAAAGTTAATGAAAAGAAGTATAGAGGTATGATTGGTAGTTTGCTTTACTTAATTGCTAGTAGACCTGATATTATGTTTGCTGTGTGCTTGTGTGCTCGTTTTTAGTCTGGTCCAAAGGAATCTCAGTTGAATGCGGTAAAAAGAATTCTTAGATACTTAAAAGGAACTTTGAATTTTGGCCTATGGTATCCTAAGTATCATGAATTTCCTCTATGTGGATTCTCGAATGCTGATTTTGGTGATTGTAGGATAGATAGAAAAAGTACAACAGGTATATGTAACTTTCTTGAAAATTGCTTAGTATCTTTGTGAGGATTCGCAAATTTATTTATTTTAAATTCCTATTACTAGCCTATTTAAATATTTAGTTACCCGTTTACTCCGAATATTTTATTTTAACATTTTTTTGATCCAATTACATGGAACTATGACTCATTTATGTTTTTAAAATGACTCGTTCCAAAATTTAATTTTTGAAATCTCGTTAAGTGAGAATAGTGAATACGCATTTGGAGTCAATAATCGATTCAAGAAAACAATAAACTTGGAAAATTGGAGACTTGTACATTAGTCTTGAAATAGGTATTTTTATGTTTAAATATTCAATTATTAGTTAAAGATACTATCGTTATAACAATTTCTTGAAAATGCCACTTTATCGAGTACAAATCGGAAGTACGCGTTTTTGCGTATGATTGGAAGTGCATTAGAGGTTTAGTGCACAAGTGAAACAAACCCGAGAGGAATCGGGCACGAAACATGTGCGAACGCGCACTATTCCTGTTGACTTTTGGGACACTTTTGACCATACATTTAAGCTTCTCAAGGAAGTTTTATTTTCAGCACAACTCTCTCTCTCTCTCTTCACTCAAATAGCCGGCCATCCAAGGAAGGAAAAGAGCCAACATTTCTTCTTTATTTCACTTCTCAAAACTCATTCAAATTATCTCAAAATTTACACACAACTTGCAAATCACTTGGTGATCAAACTAAGCTAGGAAAGGAGCTTTATCTCACGGTTTTTCCTGAGCTTAAAGTGACCAAAATTTTCTGTCTTAATCATCTAAGAAGGTATACAACGATCAATCTTTTAATTCTTGATTTATGCAAGTCATATTGCACTTATCAGCTCATAGATTCATATGGGTAGCTTTATATTGTTGGAAGTCTTGTGAGTGGGCTCTATGAAATCCCACATTGGCTTGATAAACTGATTTGATGGGATTTGATATTGTTTATGTTGGATTAGTGCTTAATTTAGTGAAAATAGGTGGTGTTGTGAAAGATAGCTCAAAGGAAGTGAAAAAGAAATTTTTACCGTTTCTGCCCCTGGCATTGCCTTGTATTTTGGTGTACTTTCTTGTGGTCCGATTGACTTATTTTTGGTGTAAATGTGTAATATAGGTTGTGTATAAAGTTTCCTCAAAAAGTTACGTGATTTGGATGGATAAATGTTGAGATTCCGAAATTCTACCAAAACTGGAATTGTGTCCCGTATTACTCCGGTAGTGATTTTGTTTTAGCCATAACTCTTTACTCCGACATTAAAATCGAGTGCCGTTTATGGCACTAGAAACTAGACATTTCCAATTTTCCAATGGATAAAATGCATGCCTTGATTCCACTTGAGTGAGCTGTACCAACCTTGTAAAGTTGCCTGTTCTATTTCTCATCTGTACTAGAAGCTCTGTTCTGAGCTGTGACTTAATGCTCAAATATGAGCTAGATATGGACAGAATTTTAAAATAATTCCTTCTAAGAAATTGTAGCCTTATGAATTTAGTTTTCAATGCCACTAACCACATTCAATTCTGAGTTGAATTGAGTGAGATGTAACCAAATTTCAGAACCATCTTCGTGAAAGAAAACCCTAATTCTGGATTGATCTATAGCTAATCTTGATTTGGAACTTGTTATTCGAAATCCTTGGTGTTAATCACCTATCAAACATATTTTAGATGTTTCCTAGACTTTTTCCTCAAAATGAATCATGTTCGAGAAATTTTCACTGGCCAAATGTTTGAGAAAAGGAAAACTAAAGTACAAGGCAGATTTGCCTTGGAAATTCTTGGAACTTCCATGATTTGTTAACTGACTTCCCATGCGAATTTTTACATGAAAATTTACAAAAGAATAGCTCTTAGATGGTAGTGTAATACTGCTAACTTTGGTGCCATTCCAAGTTCATTTAGATGCTCAACTAAAGTAACAAAGCTCAAGTTTTAAAGCTGAAAAACCCCTGTTTGAGGAGGAAATTTCAGTGATTTTGAGCCACTTTATCTTGGTGCTCAAAACTCCAATTCTTGTTCTGCTTATTGTGTTAAAAACTTTGATTGTAACTCTAATTGAATCCCAAATTTCAGAAACTAGTTCGTATTGTGTGAATTTTGCCGAATTTCCAAACTTTGCCGAAAATCAACCCAAATCTGTCATGGCATTCCAAAACAGCCACTTTGAGCCAAATTTTGAATATCTTTCATTTGGAATCATGAGAATGTATCTTCTAGGAACTTTTAGTACTTTAGAAGTAGTTTCCAACGATACCAAATTTTTCAATTTTGGACTTTCAGAGAGTGAGTTATGATTTTTCCAAGAATGCCCCTAAATTCGATAATTCCTAGCCTTTTGAAAAATTTTCATGCGGGAACCATTTTCAAAGAATCCGGCTGTATATCTGGCCAATTCTTGGCTGGATAGTTGGCCGGATTGGTGGTGAAAATTAAAAAAAAAAAAATTTCAGTTGCTCTTTGCCTCGAATACGACCAGAAATCCGGTCGGATATCCGGCCAGATCTTGGCTAGATTGTGACGTGTCCCTTCTCAGTCCGGCTTCGTTCGTTCGTTTGGAAAATAATTTACATGATTTCTGTAGATACCAAAATTTTGAGCCATTTTTATTTTATTGATAGTTATATCTATTTATTCTATAATTTTTATTTGGATATTTTTCTAGTTTTTTTTATATAGCATTTTTATTTCATTTTTAGCTTTATTTCGTTTTTTTTAGAATTTTAACATAAAATTTGGAAAAATGGAAAAGGCACTAAAAAAATATGCTTTAATTGTTTGTTTTGATTTTAAGTTCAATGTTTTCTTGAAAAAAAGGAAAAAAAGTGAAAAAAGAGAAAATGAGAAAAATAAAGAAAAAGGAAAATGAAAATTGCATTTCTTTGTCGTTTATTGTTTTAGTTTATTTATTGCTAGCCAATGTTAATTAATTTGTTGTTTTTATCTTTTTCATTTTTCATTATTAATTTATTTAAAAAAATAAAAATAAAAATAAATAAATATAGCATACGCGACTTGCAAGCTGCGTTTTGGTCGCAGCTTGCAAGGAAGGACTCAGGGCAGCTCCTTAGCTGCAATTTAGGAGAGATGGCCGAGAGGGTTTAGGGTTGAAGTTCCGGATAAAAAGAAAAGAAGGGGTAGCCGAAATGGGGGATTTTTTGACGGAACATCAAGAGAAAAACCGCAACCAAGGGAACGGCAAAAAAAAGAAAAAAACTGGGTAAAGTAGCAAAGGCCGAGGAAAAAGGACGGTTGGAAAGGTTTTCTTGAGAGAGCAAAAAGAGAGAACGAGAGAGAGGGCTATGAGGAGGGCTTCGGCTGCAAATCAGAGAAGGCAAAGGAAGATATCGCCGGCATCAGCGCTGGAGCCTCTCGCAACCCAGAACGTGGATTTCAATTGCCGGAGCCGTGCGGTTTCCAGGAGCCTCTACTGTTTCGTTTAGCAGCTTAGGTGTTTTCAGGTAATCATGGATCTTTCTCCATCTTGTTTTGACACAGTTTTTAGAAGAAATCTGAACCCTTTTCGTGCATGATGACTGCAAAGCATCCTTGTCTTTCTTTAGTTACCAAAGTTGTGACCTGTTGGTTGTTCTTGTTTTGTTTGTCGCCTGATTGTGGATACCATGAACTTGTGTGATACCAAAGCTGTGGTTAGGATCTTGTTGCTGCAAGCTTAGGAACCAAAAAGCTGTTATCTTTCGTGCTTTCTTTCTCTTGTGAAACTGAATCATGTGGTTGTGGGTTGCAGGTGTTTCTTAGTATCTTGTTCGTTCTTATGATCTGGATTTTAGGCTGTTTTTCTTGAAGCTTTAGGTTTGAAGTTAGTAGATGTCCATGTGCCTTTGTATTGCTGAACCTTTGTTAGTATTTGAGGAACTTGTTTTATTGTCCCTCTGCGCATAGGGAAGCCGAAAAATTGCAGAAAATTCTCAGCATATTGCAGCAATTTCATTCATAATTTTGCATAATTTCCTTCAATGTTTTGCTTTGTCGGATGAGGAGTTTTTTGTTTGCTGCTTAAAGTCCAAAGTTTGGATAGATGAAATGGCTCTACGCAAGGCTGCTTAGAGTTTGTTTCGGCAGCACGTGGGGAGTTGCATAGATCCTTTTAGCTGCTGCATTTTTTTTCCTTTGACAGAAGGCTTTGCCCGCATTCTTATTTGCATGAAGCTCTTCAGTATTTCTGTTTTTTTTTGCCATTTCCTTGCATGTATGATAGAGTATTGGGAATGATAAGTTTAACAAGAATATGAGGTTGGGTTTTGGTTTGAGATTTTCTTTTGGCATGAAGTTGATGTGAGTTTGGGCTGCAAAATTGCAGCAGAAATTTGCTGGAGTTGCCTTCTCATGCTAAGTCTTTTAGTTTATTTTGATGTTGAGTTTTGGTGATGTTGTTGTTAAGGTCAAGGTGGTGATGTTTGTTTAAGAGTCAAGCTAAGTTGGGATTGGAAAAGTTGCATTAGAATGAACACAAGTTGCAGGAACTTGCGGATGAAAAATGTCGAATCTTTTGCATAAAACTCTCCAACATTTGCATGATTTTGTTTTTCTATGTTTTGGTTTGTTTGAATGTTAGATTTGTTTGTCATGTTTTGGATGTTTGGTTGAAAGGATTTTGATCCAATTTATGTTGAGATTGATAGTTGCTTGCAAAAAAAAAATGGAAGTTGCGGTATGTCTTGGCTGCAGAAATGTTTCTGGGTTGCAGAAGTCATTCACGTAGCTGCATGTTGTTGCATGAAAATAACTGCTAAAAATTGCACTTTGGCCCCCAAGTCCCTTTTTGTTCTACTAAGGCCCAAGTAATTGGAACATTTAATCAATTTGATCCTTCTAAGTTTCTCTTTGTGCCACAAAAGCCCAAGCATGTTTTAGTATTTTGTAATTAAGTCCTAAAATCATTGCAACTTCAACTATTGTTGGGCTTTTTCTTTATTTTTGGGAATCTTTGAAGTGCTTAAACGATTTATTTGGACTTGAATGTTTGAGTAATGCTTGTTTTGGGTCTTTAGTAGATGTTATGCTTGGGGATTGGATGATCATGCCTTTGCCTTGGTCTTTAAGTAGTTTTGACTTCATTGAGTTGCAATTGAGGGAAAGTTTGATGTTTTGATGGGTTCAAATTGTTTAGTTTATATCTTATCACTAAATTGGTGCATTAATCTTTTGTTTTCTGGTGATTTTAGCCTAAATTAGTCTTTTCTTGGGTGACTCTAGCCAAGTTGAGTTTGTTTACTTCCTTAGTATCGCCAACGGGGAGGTATAATCTCTTTTACCCCTTTTGTTTCTCTCATATGTGACTAATGTGCTAATTGAAATTTGCATGTCTACTTGCTTTCCTAGCCTCTCCTTATTTCCTTTCAGTTATTTCATTTACTTTTGATTTTTATTAATGGGGTATGTGTACACCTCTTGGCTTGTAATAGATAGGGCGTAGCAAGTAATTTGGTCCATTTTCCCTTTCCCTTTTGTTTTAGTTAGCAAATGTAATGGTTGCATGCCTATGTGTTATATGTTAAATGCTTTATTAGGATTTTGCATCTAGTCAAGCATGCTAAGTGTTATGTGCTACGTGTTTATAAGTGATTCGCATGTCTACTCGCTTTTTATAGTGTAGATGAATGGAATGGATGAATGTACGTCACCACACTAGTCCAATGCTAGTTGTGGCTTCTTTTATCGTTTCCACTAGTCCAACGCTAGTCGGAATTCATAGGATGGGCTAGTCCAATGCTAGACCCAATAGGTTCTTTTTTCCCTTTTCATTGAGTGCATGATCATCACATATCACGCATTTTTCCTTAGTTTATCATTTGGTATGTTCCTCAAACCCCTTCCCCTTCACTTTAGGACTTGCATCTCATGCTAGTTAGGGTTCATTTGCGTGAAAATCCCCTTCCGATAAGGGAAACGAGCGAGTGTGGCTACTCGATAGCCTTAGCACGCTAGTTTCGCCTTCTAATCCGAGGGAAAATCAAAGTCGAAGAATTAGGCGTCATCCACGTACCCGACTTGTTGCATTCCCCTAGGGTCATACTTTCATTTTTATCATTTCCATACTCTTTTAATCACATTTCTCTTACATTTCTCAATCCATATTTTTTCATTACATCTTTATCATTTATTTACTTTACTTCACAAATGAAATTCAAGTTTCACTTATTTATGTACTATTCTATCTTCATTCATTTGCACACACTAATACTTTGATTTTTCATCCAAATTCACACGTGCACTTTCTTTACACACTCACACACTAATACTTTGATTTTTCATCCAAATTCACACGTGAACTTTCTCGTCACATGCGCACACAAACACTTTGTTTTTTTACACCATTTCATACATGAATCTTTTCATACACTTGCACTTGAGTCACCATTTGCATCAATCGACCTCTATGAGGTTTCCCTTTATTGGCCGCCACAATTCATGTGGTCTGGGACCAAAAACCTCACGAGAGACATCGTAGAATTTAGGATTGCATCCTTTCCGTTTTGCATTCATATAGGCATAATCCAACGTGCGATACATACATTGGGTAGAAGATTAGGAAAGGTAAGGTTAAGTCACGCAACTAGCCTTGGCTAGGTCAAAGGAGTGCCTTGGAGTCTATCCTTGCCTTCCCCTTTGTCAAACGTGACTCCCGAACCTTTTTCTTTGTTTTACGTAGACTAGGAGTCGTTTTAAAAAGGGTTTATTACTACTTGACTTTAAAACTCATTTTTAGGTGACTTGGTACACCTTAAATCATTACCAAGTGGCGACTCCAAACTTTTCATTTCAAAACCCTTTTTAAAACTATTTTTTGGGTCAAATCGTCGCTTTCCAAGTCCCATTGAGACCCATATCTTTTTCAACTCACAAAAACCATTTTTTAATCAAAATTGAATAAAAAACATCTTTCTCAAACCATTTATCTTTCTTATCAAACATCTTTATTTATTTTTCTTATCAAAAATGGGGCGCGACAATTTCATACCTTTTTACTTCCATCCAATGATTTTAAGGATAAAAATTGAATTTTCTTGTGTTCTTGGACCCCACTTTAAAACCTTGATTTACAAGAAGATTTTAGGCTCGTCTTCACGATATTTTCTAGATTATACATGTGTATGATCTTTCATGATAATTGGGGGTTTATAAGTGATAGTTCATTATCAATTACTCAGGCACCCAAAAGGACCTTCAAGATGATCCCACGGTGGACGCCTGAACCTTCAAGTGGATACTTCCTTGTTTTTTGTATTGGTGAGTGTCAAGTGTATGAATATTTGATACATGCTTAATTGTTATAATTGATTGGAGATTTTGAAAATAGAGGCGCGAGTGTGTACTTTACCGCACTCGTTCTTATTTGAAATGAATGACTCATGAATGAAATGAAACGAATGAATTATGAATGACTTGATTGAATGAAATGAAATGATTGAATGCTTGAATGAAATGAAATGGTATGCTATAGTTGCATACGTCATTGGAGTGAATCTCCTCGACTCTCAAATGTACATGGGGGACGCCCAAACTTATAGGCCGACCTTAGGACTCGAGCCGGCATGGGTTTGGTCGGGAACGTCGGTGAGCCATGAGAATTACATGATAAGCTTGATCTATTGAAGATATCTCGCTTGGCATACTCGTGGAGTATCGCCTTATAAATGTCGTGCGGGTCGGTGCGGTGTATGGTGGACGAACATGGGAAGTAAGCCGAGTTCTACGGATTGGAAATATCAACCCGGTTGATGGAGAGTCATCACGGGAAGATATACGAATGAGATTTGCAAAGCAAGTGAAAATTAGCTCCTGAGAGCTACCATATCCTTGAATTGTTTCTGTTTACATTTCTCTGAATTGTTAATTACTTGAATGTTATTGTTTCACTTATTGATTTGGAATTGTTATTTAGATAACGTGCTTGCATGTGTGTTTCTTGGTCTCACGAGGGATTGCTCACCCCGTAAATTTGTTTTCCTTAATAGATTTGGACTTGGAGTAAGACTCGAAAAAACCCATGGGATGTACTTTTGTTTTAGGGTTTCAATGTATTTGACCAGACCTTTTGGTTGTGCATATTTTGGAACTGATGTAGCTTTTGAGAACCCGATGTAAGGACTGGATGGTTGTTATATATTGTTAAGTTCGATCGTTTCTGCACTTTCTTACTTTACTTCGTGGTAATGACTAGTATTGTATTAAACTTGAATGAAAATTGTACCGAGTCCTGGCGAGAGTTGGGCAGGCGTCCCACGGATACCCTTTGGTTCGCCTTAAGGAGAAGTGGGGGCATCACAGTTGGTATCAGAGCACTAGGCTAGAGATCTATTTGGGAGTTATACTAGAAACCTTACCCTTAAGATTTGAGATTGGATGACTAAGTCATACTTTAAGTGATACTTGGGCAAGTTAGTGACTAAATTAGTCATGCCTTAAGTGACATTCATGCGAGCTAGTGATTAAGTTTCTAACCCGAAAAGTGTGATTGTTTTGCAGGGATGGATAATGGAAACAAGACTCCGGCAGCTAATGGGAATGGCCATGCTAATGGTCACGTAGAGTCTCCTAGACCTATTTACTACCGAGCCCTTAGTGGAGGGGTTCGAGTGCGCTACTCGCCTTCTGATAGATATCCTCATTGTTCGTGTAGGTTGACTGTTACCTACCCGAACCACCTTGTATTAGTCTTGGACGACGAGTATCGTCAGTTGGTGAACACCAATCTAGATTTACAGGCGGAGGTAGACGAGTTGAGACAGATGGTTGGTGCTCAGGAAGAAAGGATTGCGGAGCTTGAGGAGGTACTGCAGGGTGAGGTGGCTACTGCTGCGGTTACTCGTGAGGAGCTCCATAGGACTAGGGCTCGACTCACTAGGTTAGGTGAGGAGATCTGTGATCAGGCTTCCGGAATCCTAACCGATGCCATTGAGATGATAGATGGGGTGATGGATATTGTCCAGAGCCCAGATCAGGAGGAGGATTCTGAGGAGGAGATTTCCCCTAGTAGTCCTACTGTGGACTAGGCCTAGAGCGATTGAGCTTTTGACCCTTTTAACTGGTACAGTTAGGATTAGCTGGGATGATGCGAGTGCTGAGGCCACTGTATTTTGCATGACTGTGTGGCCTACTTTTGAGGCACTTGATTTTGCTTTAATCTTATATGACTGAAAGTACTCTTATGGCATCTGTGTGCTATATTTTTGAGATTTTTTTCATGACTTGCTAATTGTATGGATCTTGACATGCTAATGAATGTAAATTATTGTTATTTTCAATGCTTTCGTGATTGGTTCTTGTTTTAAGTATTTTTTCGTGTAATTGATTCATTTCTTGCACTAGGCATACCTAGGATAATGGAAGGGCGAAAGAGTGGTCGAGGCCATGGGTGAGGGACTAGACAGGCCCAACCTTATGGGGATGACCAAGGATTAGCAGTTGGACCGACCTAGGGGCAAGAAAATATTGAGGGTAATCAAGTGGCAACTGCCATCAATAGGATGACTGATATCCAAGAGCGTTTGGTTGATAGACAAGGTCCTAGACCACTTAACCAACCTGGGGAACAGGATAGAGGAGAGGATAGAACCTTAGAAAGGTTCTTGAAATTTAATCTACCTAAATTTATTGGGGAACCCGATCCTGAGGTAACGGAGAATTGGTTGGAGAGAATGACCAATATATTCGCCACTTTAGACTATACTGAGGATAGGAGAGTGAATTTTGCTGCATTCCAATTTGAGAGAGTGGCACGTACTCGGTGGGATATGATAAAGGAAAAGTGGGAGAGAGCTCAAACCCCTTGGACTTGGGAGAATTTTACTAGGAAATTCAATGAAAAATTTCTTCCTCCTTTAATTCAAGAAAAGAGGGAGAATGAATTTATCAAGTTGAAACAAGGGACCCTTAGTGTAGCAGAGTATGAAGGAAAATTTCCTAATCTTTCTAAATATGCCCCTGAATTGGTAACCAATGAGCAGAAAAGGATAAGGCGGTTTGTACAAGGGTTTAATGTGAAAATTCAGGAGGGTTTGGTCGCAGACCAAATCTCTACATTTACTGAAACTTTAGAGAAAGTACAAAGGGTTGAGAGTGCGAGAATGCAAGTAAGGGACTTTCACAATAGAAAGAGGAACTTTTCTAGTCGTACTTCTGGACAGACTAGTAAGGGTGCACAGCCTTCCAAAATGGGAAGATGAATGAGAGGAATAAGGACTACTGGAGTTTCAAGGGGAGCTTTATCTAGAGGAGGTCATAGTGGGCCGATTCAAGATAAGGGAATGCCTTTTAGTGGTTCAGCCGTGACACCTTAAGTTACTTGTGGGTATTGTGGTAAATCTAACCACTCTGAGAATGATTGTTGGAGAAAGTCTGGGAAGTGTTTGGTTTGTGGAAGTACCAAGCACCAACTCGCGAACTGTCTAAGTAAAATGAAAATAGGAGGTAACACTCAAAGGCCAGAAAAATCAACCTCTAAGCAGACCAGTGCTAGAGGAAGCCAACCAAAGGTACCGGCTAGGGTTTATGCATTGGACCATCAGCAAATACTCGATGCAACTGAGGTGGTTGAAGGTACGATTCCTATCTTTCACCGCTTAACTAGGGTTTTAATTGATCCGGGTGCGACACATTCTTTTGTAAATCCTAATTTCATGGACGGAATAGATTTGAAGTCAATTAAATTACTTTATGATTTGGAGGTTAGAACGCCTACTGGGAATCAAAGTCTAATCGCTATTTTGATGTATAGGAATTGTGAGATCTGAATTGGAAAACGAAAATTAATGGCTGATCTAATAGGTTTAGCGATTAACGGATATGATGTGATCCTAGAAATGGACTGGCTACCCTGTTACAATGCCCAATTGAACTGTAAGATGAAAATAGTAGAATTGTGCATTCCGGAAGAGGCAACCGTGAAACTGGATGTAAGGGGTAGATTAGCCTCATTTGCATTCATCTCAGGGATTCGAACTAGGAAAATATTAAGTAAAAGAGCTTAGGGATATTTGGTTTTTCTAATCAACACTCCTAGTGATAAGGTGAGATTGGAGGATATGCTTGTAGTGAAAGAATTCTCAGATGTCTTTCCTGAAAAGTTAGAATCTTTACCCCCGGAAAGAGACATAGTTTTTGAAATTGATGTGATTCCGGAAGTAGCACCTATCTCTAAGACGCCATATCAGATGGCTCCAACCGAATTGAAGGAATTGAAATTGGAACAACAGGACTTGTTGGAACGGAATTTTATAAAAGAGAGTGACTTACCGTGGGGAGCTCCGGTCCTGTTTGTTAAAAAGAAAGATGGGAGTTTAAGGTTGTGTATAGACTGCTGAGGCTTGAATGATGTCACTATTAAGAATAAATATCCGTTGCCCCGCATTGATGAATTGTTTGACCAATTGCAAGGGGCAGTGGTATTCTCCAAGTTGGATTTGAGACAAGGTTATTATTAATTGAGGATTTTGAAGAAAGATATACCCAAGACTGCTTTTAACTCAAGATCTGGGCACTTTGAGTTTGCCGTGATGCCATTTGGATTGACCAATGCACCTGCTGCTCTTATAGATTTGATGCATAGGATTTTTAAACCTTATTTGGACCAATTTATGGTGGTGTTTATCGATGATATTTTGGGGTACTGTCAAGGATTATGAGAAGTACTTGAGAATTGTTTTGCAAACCCTGGGGGAACATCAATTGTATGCTAAGTTTAGTAAGTTTGAGTTCTGTTGAAAGAAGTGACATTCTTGGGACACATAATTTCTAAGGATGGGATAAAAGTGGATCCAGTTAAAGTTGAAGTTGTTTCAAAGTGAAAACGACCAAAAAACCCTATTGAGGTTCGAAACTTTATAGGATTAGCAGGGTATTACCGGGGATTCATTAAGGATTTTTCTAGAATTGCTGGACCCATGACTGAGTTGACCAAGAAAAGTGGGAAGTTTATATGGAGTCCTAAGTGTGAGGACAGTTTCCAAGAGTTAAAGAGACGTTTAACAAGAGCGCCTGTGTCAGCTCTACCGAATGGGAAAGATAGTTTTGTGGTCTATACAGATGCTTCTAAGGAAGGTTTGGGATATATTTTTTCAAAAGGAACTGAATTTAAGGCAACGTAGGTGTATGAAATTTTTAAAAAATTATGATTTAAATACCATCCAAGAAAGGCCAATGTAATGGCTGATACTTTAAGTCGTCAAGTGCAAGTGGCTGGATTGATGATTAAAAAATTTCACTTATTAAAAGAAGTCAGTTATTGGAATCCCAGACTTGAACCGAGGAAAGTAATTTTTGGAAATATTGCCGTAAATTTCACTTTGTTGGAACGTATTAAAGAGACTCAAGAAAAAGACTCTGAAGTGCAAAAGTGGGTGGAGAAAGTCAAAAAGGGAGAAAAGTAGGATTTTAACTTTGGATTGAGTGATATATTGAGATTTCGGAATCGGATAGTAGTGCTAAAAGATGAAAATCTTAAGAAGGAAATTTTGGAGGAGACACACCGATCGAAGTTTACGGTACATTTTGGAGGAAATAAAATGTAACAAGACTTAAAAAATTTGTGTTTGGTGGGAGAGCATGTAGAAGGAAATTGTCCAATTTATCCAAACCTGTTTAATTTGTCAACAGGTTAAGGCTGAATATCAGAAACCATCCGGACTTTTGCAACCTTTAGAGATACCTGAGTAGAAATGGGAGAACTTCACTATGAATTTTGTATCAGGACTACCCAGGATACAAAGAGGCCATGATGCTATTTGAGTGATAGTGGATAGACTGATCAAATCGGCTCATTTTCTACCGATTAGTATGAGGTACCCATTGGAGAAGTTAGCTAAGTTGTATTTGGATGAAATTATCAGGTTACATGAAATACCTATAAGTATTGTGTCTGATAGAGACTCGAGATTTGTTTCGAGGTTCTGACAAAAGATGCAGGAAGAGTTGAGGACTAAATTGAATTTTAGTACTACTTACCATCCCCAAACCGATGGACAGTCTGAGAGGACAATTCAAACCCTTGAGAATATGTTGAGGACTTGTATTTTGGATTTTGGGGAGAGTTGGAGCAAATATTTAATACTTGTGGAATTTGCCTATAACAATAGATTTCACCCTTCTATTCAAATGGCTCCGTATGAAGCACTTTATGATCGGAAATGTAGATCTCCGATTTATTGGGATGAAATAGGTGAATAAAAAATCTTAGATTCGACTATAGTGCCTTGGATTGAGGAAACTAATGAGAAAGTGAAGTTAGTACAATAAAGGATTCAGACCGCATAGAGTCGTCAAAAGAGTTATGCAGATAATCGGAGGAAGGACTTAGAATTTGCGATTGGAGATCTAGTGTTTCTTAAGATTACATCTCTGAAAACAAGTTTAATGTCTGAAAAAGGAAAGAACTTACAACCGAGATTCGTAGGGTCGTACAAGATTATCCAACGTGTAGGGGATGTAGCCTATAAGTTGGAACTGCCACCGAGTTTGTCTCGGATTCACTATATTTAAAAAATATCATCTAGACCCTTCTCACATTTTGCAACCAGAAAGTATTGAAATTGATGAGACTTTGATCTATGAGCAGAAATCGGTAAAGCTTCTGGATCGTAAGGTGAAGGAACTGAGAAATAAACGGATACCATTGGTAAAAGTTCTTTGGAGAAATCATGGAATAGAGGAAACAACTTGGGAAGTCGAAGAAGCAATTCGAGAAAAGTATCCGGACCTGTTCGCCAATCAAGGTAAATTTCGAGAACGAAATTTTCTTAAGGGGGAGAGGATGTGAGGATTTGCAAATTTATTTATTTTAAATTCCTATTACTATCTTATTTAAATATTTAATTGCCCGTTTACTCTGAATATTTTATTTCAACATTTTTTTGACCCAATTACATGGAACTACGACTCACATATATTTTTAAAATGACTCGTTTCAAAATTTAATTTTTGAAAGCTCGTTAAGTGAGAATAGTAAATACGCATTTAGAGTCAATAATTGATTCGAGAATACAATAAATATTTGAAAAATTGGAGACTTGTACATTAGTCTTGAAATAGGTATTTTTATATTTAACTGTTCAATTATTAGTTAGTGATACTATCGTTATAAGAATTTCTTGAAAATTCCACTTTATCGCGCACAAATCGGAAGTGCGCGTTTTCGCGTGCGTGATTAATTGAGGGACTTTTGACCTTTATTTTTAGATTATTAAGAGTGAATAATAATAGTATGATTGGAAGTGCATTAGACGTTTAGTGCACAAGTGAAACAAACTTGAGAGGAATTAGGCACGAAACGCGAGCGAACGCGTATTATTCCTAGTTGACTTTTGGGACACTTTTGGCCATACATTTAAGCTTCTCAAGGAAGCTTTATTTTCAGCACAACTCTCCCTCTCTTCACTCAAACAGCTGGCCATCCAAGGAAGGAAAAGAATCAACATTTCTTCTTCATTTCACTTTTCAAAACTCATCCAAATCATCTCAAAATTTACACACAACTTGCAAGTCACTTGGTGATCAAGCTAAGCTAGGAAAGGAGCTTCATCTCACAGTTTTCTTGAGCTTAAAGTGACCAAAATTTTCTGCCTTAATCATCTAAGAAGGTATACAACGATCAACCTCTTAATTCTTGATTTATGGATGTCATATTGCACTTATGAGCTCATAGATTCACAAGGGTAGCTCTATATTGTTGGAAATCTTGTAAGCGGACTCTATGAAATCCCACATTGGCTTGATGAACTGATTTGATGGGATTTGATGTTATTTGTGTTGGATTAGTGTTTAATCTAGTGAAAATATGTGGTGTTGTGAAAGATAGCTCAAAGGAAGTGAAAAGGAATTTTTACCATTTTTGCCCCTACCATTGCCATGTACTTTGGTGTACCTTCTTGTGGTCCAATTGACTTATTTTTGGTGTAAATGTATAATATAAGTTGTGTATAAAGTTTTCTCAAAAATTTATGTGATTGGATGGGTAAATGTTAAGATTCCGAAATTCTACCAAAACTGGAATTGTGTCCCGTATTACTCTGGCAGTGATTTTGTTTTGGCCATAACTCTTTACTCTGACGTCAAAATTGAGTGCCATTTGCAGCACTAGAAACTAGACATTTCCAATTTTCCAATGGTATAAAATGCATGCGCTGATTCCACCTGAGTGAGCCATACCAACCTTGTAAAGTTGCCAGTTCTATTTCTCATATGTACTGGAAGCTCTGTTCTGAGCTGCAAATTAATGCTCAAATATGAGCTAGATATGGATAGAATTTTAAAATGATTTCTTCTAATCAATTGTAGCCTTATGAATTTAGTTTTGAACGCCACTGACCATGCTCAATTCCGAGTTCAATTGAGTGAGATGTGGCCGAATTTCAGAACTATCTTCGTGAAAGAAAACCCTAATTCTGGACTGATCTATAGCCAACGTTGTAGCAGATGCTCTAAGTCGAAAGACTCGACTAGCAAGTTTAATGGTGGGAGAATGGAGCTTGTTAGAAAATGTATGTGAATGGAACCTTCGTCTGGAGTCGCGAAAAGTTATTTTTGGAAATATTGAGATGAAATCGACACTGTTGAATCGGATTAAAGAGTGCCAAATGAAAAACTATCGGTACAACAGTGGGTGAAAAGAGTGAAGAAAGAAAAATTGCCTGATTTTAACCTAGGTCCTGATGGAATTTTAAGGTTTCAAAATCGCGTCGTTGTACCTAAGGATGAAGAACCGAAGAAGGAGATTTTGGAGGAATCTCATCGTTCTAGGTATACGGTGCATCCAGGTAGTGGTAAGATGTATCAGGATCTTAAAAGTCTGTATTGGTGGGATAATATGAAGGCGGAGATTGCCCAGTTTGTTCAAAGGTGCCTTACGTGTCAACAAGTAAAAATTGAGCATAAAAAATCGTCGGGTCTATTACATACCTGAATGAAAATGGGAGCACATAACGATATTTTTTATATTAGGGTTGCCACGAACTCAAAAAGGTCATGATGCGATTTAGGTGATAGCAGACCGATTAACTAAGACTACACATTTCTTGCCAGTTAATATGAAATACTCCTTGGAAAAACTTGCCAAACTCTATATGGATGAGTTGTGAGACTACATGGGGTACCAGTGAGTATCGTATCTGATAGGGACCCTAGATTTGTATCTCGATTCTGGCAAAAACTGCAAGATGCTCTAGGAACTAAGTTGAGTTATAGTACAGCGTATCATCCTCAAACCAATGGACAGTCTGAGAGAACTATTCAAACTCTTGAGAATATGTTGAGAGCCTGTATTGTAGATTTTGGAGGAAGTTGGAGCCAATACCTAACCTTTGTTGAGTTCGCATATAATAATAGTTATCACTCTTCTATTCAAATGGCCTCTTATGAAGCATTGTATGGGCAACGGTGCTGATCACCTATTCATTGGGATGAAATAGGAGAGAGGAAGATCATAAATCCAGCCACAATACCATGGGTTGAGGAAGCCTACGAAAGGGTAAAGGTAATTCGTCAGAGGCTTCAAACGGCCCAAAGCCGACAAAAGAGCTATGCCGATTGTTGGAGGAAGGATTTGGAGTTTGAGATAGGAGATAAGGTGTTTCTTATGGTTACTCCATTGAAAGGAAAGATTAAAGCAGGAAAGGGGAAAAAGTTACAACCGAGATACATAGGACCTTTCAGTATACTCCAGCAGATAGGAAAGGTGGCTTATCGATTAGATTTACCAACTAGTTTGTCTCGGATCGATGATGTTTTTCATGTTTCTTTGCTTAAGAAATATCATCCGGATCCGACTCACATTTTGCCTCCAGAAGATATTGAACTGGACGAGTCTTTGACCTATGAGGAATGACCCATTCGAGTACTAGATAGGAAGGTGAGGGACTTGAGAAATAAGTAAGTTCCATTGGTTAAGTTCTATGGAGACACCATAAGGTGGAGGAAGCAACCTGGAAGCTGGAGAAAGACATGCAAGAGAAGTATCCCGAGTTGTTTACGACTAAATGTATGAATTTCGACGTCAAAATTCTCTTAAGGGGGAGAGAGTGTGAGAACTTGTAAAATTCCTCATATATTTTCTTAAAATTCCCTTTTATTTGGAATTTATTCCTTTATAATAGCCTTACTACTCATTCACTTCCTCAATAATTGCAATCAAACATAGAATCAAGGGTTTTTCCTTTCATTTTCTTGTTATCATAAATGAGGGTTTTGCGTCTTTTGGTAAAGTGAATAATCGGTGTGGAGTGTGTACTCAATTTGGTGATTGAGAGTGAGTTTTAGATAAGAAAAAGTGTATGTCTAGAAGTAATAATCATAAGTGAGTGAATCATAAGTTAACACTCTAGTACACGCGATTCAAGAAAAATCGGTATGAACTGACGTGTACCGTTCGCTACCGATTGAATACACCATTTGACCTCCACTTTATTACCTTAATATCCTTGTTATTATTTCATAAATATCGGCCCCTTAATTAGCCTTGAGAGGGCCGAAATTGTTGATTAAAAATAAAGGAAAAAGAAAAAAACTTTATGACTTAATCTTGGAGTGACAAGTGGCAACCATCCAAGGGTTGTTTGACCAACCAATTTCCTTCATTTTTATCACCAAATTCACTTCATTTCCTTTTCATTTCTGCACATTTTGGCCGAACTTGAGGGGAGAAGAAACCAAGTGAGCAAACTCCAACTTCCACCTTGAATCATCTTAGTTTGAGAGAAATCACCCAATCCAAACCGATTAAACTTTCATTTTAGTACTTAGGAAGCTTTGTGTTGTAAAAGTTGTGGAAGAAAGGCGTGTGGTTCTCTCCTACAATGATGTGCGACGGATCTAGACGAACACCAAGTTGGGTTGATTTGCGGAACTTTGACCCTTCTAGAATCACAAGCCACGAACTAAGGAGATTCCTTAACCCAAGACTAGCAAGTTTAGTGAACCAAAAGTATAGATAGAAGAACGCCACAATCAAGGAGACTACTTGATTGATAAGTTCGATGAACAACTTGAGATTAATTCTCAAGTATTCAAAGGAAATTCTCTTGAGGCCAGAGAGAAGGAATAAACTCACGAATATTTTATAAAATCTGAATCCCCTTTAATGAATGAAAACCTAGGCTATATATAGCCTTACAAGACTCAAACCCTAGAATGTCCAATGGACGACCTTGCCCTTCATTAAGGGTGAAAATATCTAACAACTAATTGACTAAAATTAAGACTTTGAATTCGGCTAAAGTGAAGTGAAAATTGACCGAAATTATTAATGCTAACAACAACTAATAATGGTAACTAAAACCCTAATTAGCAAGCTAGTGCTCCGTGAACTAGTCTTCACTTGGTTCTTCCATTTGAAGGAAAGTGTATAGAGTAGTTTCTCCATTATGTAATCCTTCAATGGTCCTCAAGTCATCACCAACTCGTTCTTGAATCGTGCAAACAAGAGCTTGAAGTGAATCTTGAATTCTCCTAGCACGCGCTCTTGTAATTGGACCACTGGGTATTTGCATGACCTGAGCACTAGAAGTTTGAGCAGCCTTGAGTCCCTCCTCATTAGTCCCCTCCTCTTGAAGGTAATTTGTCCTCAAATCAAACTCATCGCCTGCATGAAAAGGACTCAGGTCAGATACATTAAAAGTAGCATGTACCCCATACTCACCTGGAAGTTCAAGTTTGTAGGCATTGTCATTTATACGCTCCAGGACTTGGAATGGACCATCTCCCCGTGGAAGTAGCTTACTACGCCTTTTGACTGGGAACCTTTCTTTGCGCATGTGTATCCATACCCAATCGCCAGGCTCAAAGACCATCTTGCGGCGCTCCTTGTTGGCACTTTGGATGTATTGAAGTGTACGCTTCTCGATGTTGGCTCGCACCTTAGTGTGTAACTCACGTACATATGCAGCTTTGTTCTTACCATCCAAGTTAACTCTCTCATGAACAGGTAAAGGAGTTAAATCCAAAGGTGTGAGAGGGTTAAAACCATACACAATTTCAAACGGCGAATAATGTGTAGTAGAATGAACAGTGCGATTGTATGCAAATTCCACATGTGGTAAGCAATCTTCCCAAGATTTAATGATCTTTTTTATAATTGCGCGCAACAGGGTAGATAAAGTCCTATTAACCACTTCGGTTTGACCATCAGTTTATGGGTGGCTAGAAGTAGAAAATAGCAATTTAGTACCTAGTTTACACCACAAAGTTTTCCAAAAATAGCTAAGGAATTTGGCGTCCCTATCAGAAACAATAGTGCGTGGCATGTCATGTAATCTAACTATCTCACGAAAGAATAAATCTGCAACATGCTTAGCATCATCTATTTTAAGACAAGGAATAAAATGGGCCATTTTGGAGAAGCGATCAACTACCACATAGATTGAATCATGTCCTTTTCTAGTCCTAGGTAGTCCAAGCACAAAATCCATTGACAGATCAACCCATGGTTCATGTGGAATTGGCAAAGGTGTATAGAGACCATAAGGGTGTACCTTTGATTTGGCTTGGTGACAAGTCACACACCTTTCAATGTGCCGTTCTACGTCACTCCTCATGCGTGGCCAGAAGAAATGCTCTTGGAGAATCATTAAGGTCTTGGCAATGCCAAAGTGTCCCATTAGTCCTCCTCCATGAGCTTCTCTCACTAGGAGGGTGCACATGGAGCTCTTGGGAATGCAAAGCTTGTCCTTGTAGTATAAGAACCCCTGAGAGATGAAATAGTGCTCACGAGAGTGTCGTGGCAAGGAGACAAAAATCTCACCAAAATCTGAGTCAGCTGCATAAAGATCTTTAAGGAATTCAAAACCAAGCAACTTAGCGTCTAATGTAGTGATAAGGGTATGCCTTCGCGAGAGGGCATCAGCCACTACATTCGTCTTACCTGTCTTGTATTTGATCACAAAGGTAAAACTGTCAATGGAGGTAATCCATCTTGCATGTCGCTTGCTCAACTTGTCTTGGGACTTGATATGCTTGAGCGACTCATGATCTGTGTGCAAGACAAACTCACGAGGGCGAAGGTAATGTTGCCATGTTTGTAGAGCTCGCACTAAGGCCAGTAGTTCCTTATCATAGGTTGAGTAGTTTAGAGCAGCTCCATTCAACTTCTAGCTAAAGTAGGCAACTAGGCGGCCCTCTTGAAGTAAAATAGCTCCAATACCTATACCAGAAGCATCACACTCTACTTCAAAAGCTTTGTCAAAATTAGGTAAACTAAGAACAGGTGCATGTGTGAGCTTGTGTTTAAGTAATTGGAAAGACTTAGCTTGCTCCTCTCCCCAATGAAATTGCACATCTTTCTTGATAATTGATGTAAGTGGTGCAGCTATTGTGTTAAAATCCTTGACAAAATGCCTATAGAAGCTTGCCAAGCCATGGAAACTTCTCACCTCACTTACATTGGTAGGGGTTGGCCATTCACTAATAGCCTTCACCTTTTCTTGATCAACATGAATTCCCTGCTCACTAACAACATAGCTTAGGAAAACCAATTGATTTGTGCAAAAGGTACACTTCTTAAGGTTAGCGTAGAGGCTTGCCTTGCGAAGTGCATCGAGAACCATTTGTAGATGCACAACATGCTCATCTAGAGTCTTACTATAGATCAAAATGTCATCAAAGTAAACGACCACAAATTTACCAATGAAAGAACGTAAAACATGATTCATGAGTCTCATAAAGGTACTTGGTGCATTGGTTAGCCCAAAAGGCATGACCAACCACTCAAAAAATCCATGTTTTGTTTTAAATGCAGTTTTCCATTCGTCTCCTTCTTTCATGCGAATTTGATGGTAACCACTTTTCAAATCAATCTTAGTAAAAATGATAGCACCATGTAATTCATCAAGCATGTCATCCAAACGAGGTATGGGATGGCGGTACTTTACCGTTATGGCATTAATCGCCCTACAATCAGTGCACATTCTCCATCCTCCATCTTTCTTCGGAACAAGTAGAACTGGTACAGCACAAGGGCTTAGACTCTCTTGAATCCAACCCTTACTAAGCAACTCCTCCACTTGTTGTTGTTGCTCCTTGGTTTCCTCAGGATTGGTCCTATATGGTGCCTTGTTTGGAAGGGAAGAGCCAGGAATGAAATCAATTTGATGTTCAATTCCCCTTAATGGAGGCAAACCATTAGGTATATCCTCAGGAAAGACGTCTTGATACTCCTGTAAGAGGTTAGTAATAACACTAGGCAAAGAAGCATCAAGAGCATTAGTGAGTAAGGATTCCTTGCCAAATAAAATAAATAAAACCTGATTAGAATGCAAGGCCTTTCTCACATCTTTCACCTTGGCAAGCATGCTGGGTTTTCTCTCCTGTGTGGGCTCGAAGACTGAATGAAAGTGATCCAACTTGCTTGAAGAAGGGTCGGCCAACACTAATTTCTTAGCTTTGGCGTTGTCCTTCTTGGTGGTAGCATGCAAGTCATACTCCTTTTGTAGACTAACTTGATCCTCATGTACTTGTTGAGGTGTAAGAGGTGCAAGTGTAATCTTTTTACAATTATGCATAAAAGAGTATTTGTTCAAGAAACCATCAAAAGCGAGTCTTTTGTCAAATTGCCAAGGACGCCCTAAGAGTATATGTGCAGCTTGCATTGGTACTACATCACACATAACATCATCTTCATACCTACCAATGCGAAAAGTAACCAAAACTTGTTTATGAACACGTACCTCTCCACTGTTGTTTAACCACTGAAACTTGTAGGGACGGGGGTGCTCACTAGTTGGCAAGTTTAGTTTCTCCACCATCAATGCACTAGCAACATTAGTGCAACTTCCGGGGTCAATTACCAAACTGCATACCTTGTTGGTCACATGGCACCTCGTGTAAAAGATGTTGTCACGTTGAAGTTCATCTTTACTAGCTTGAGTAGCTAGTGCTCTCCTTGCTACCAATCCAACTTTGTCTTGAGTTGGAACTTCCTCTATCTCATCTTCCTCTTCAACCAAGGGAGGCATGTCTTTGTAATCCTCCTCTTCATCATCAGTGACAATGTCTCCATTTGGTAGGACAAGTATGGCCCTTGGGTTTGGACATTGCCTTGCAATATGCCCAACTCCTTGACACCTCCAACATTTGGTGTCACGATTCCTAGGTTTTGAAGTTTCAATTGTTGGCTTTGAAACAACCTTGGAGTCGGTTTTGGTAAAAGGTGGCCGTGAGCTTGACCCTTGATCTTGCTTCGGCTTTGGGGGGTTCCAAGCGTTCGGACCTCTCTCCTCCCTCCTGGGCTGGAATGGTCGAGTAAATGGTTGTGAATTAGTGTTATAATTTCTGGTGGTACCCCTCCGCTTTAGCCTTTGCTCAATCTTGATAGTCTTGTCCACCATATCGTCTATCTCCACATAGTATTGAAGCTCAAGTTGATCGGCTATTTCAACCCTTAGACCACTGAGAAATCTTGCCATTGTAGCCTCTCGATCTTCTTGAATATCAGCTCTCAACATGGAGATTTCCATGTCCTTGTAGTAGTCCTCAACTAGTCGTTGACCTTGCGTCAAGGTTTGAAGTTTTTGGTACAAGTCTCTATGGTAGTGACTTGGTACAAATCGCTTCTTCATAAGTCTCTTGAGCTCAGTCCAAGTGGTTATAGGTGGTTCACCACACCTTCTCCTGCTGGTAGCCACTTGTTCCCACCAAACTATGGCATAGTCGGTGAATTCTACTATGGCAAGTCTCAATTTTTGTGCATCGGTGTAGTCATTACAATCGAATACTAACTCTACCCGACTCTCCCATTCAAGGTATGTATCCGGGTCGGATTTGCCTTGGAATGGAGGAATCTTCATCTTAATCCCTTTGATTGCATCACCAATTGCTCTTGTGTTTCTCTTCGGTCTCCCTTGCCCGTATGCCTCACGGTCCGAATCGGCATTGGAGTCACTAGATTCCTCCAGGGTAGATTTTCCCCTAGATTTCCTAGAAAAAACCCTAGATGAACTTAGTTGATCAATCTGCTCATGGATCGTTTCCAGTCTTTGGTCAAATCTCCTCTGCATTTCCTTCCACATAGCATCCATTTTAAGTGATAACTGAGCAATGGTAAGTTCATTTTCCTGAGACATGGTGAAACCTGCAAAAACTTGACAAATTGTTAGTAGAAAAGGCCTCACTCGCTCCCTTAAGTGTTTCACTCCTCTCGTGTTTTCACTCAAGTGCCTATGTCCCTCTAATGCACTCACTAATTCACTCCTCAAGTCTCTCGATCGTTTCCTTTGAAGAAATCAGAAATTATCTCAAAAAAATTCAATCAAACTTTAACCAATTAGCTCCCAAATCAAAGGACAATAGTAGAATGGAAAGCTCAAGGATGGATTTGGTAAGAAATGGAACAAGTACAATGATGGAGTTTCCCAAGTGTTTTACTTAATTTCCTAATTGATTTTTTTTTTTGGAAACAAGTTAGGTGTTGTACTTATTTGGAAATTTCCTTAAAGTCGTCTAACCAAATCAGAATTGTTACCAAAAAAATACCAGATTTCCTTTCTCTTTAACCTTCCTAAAGTCGGCTGCTAACCAAGTGCCAAACAGTTTTTTTTTTGGCAGTTTCCTATTCTAACCGAAACTATCCTCTGAAAATTCCAGAATTTCCTCTTCTTAAATCCCTCTCAAAGTCGGCTAGAACTTCCTAAAAATTTTCCAGATTTGGTAGCTTCCTCACCTCTAAAATTTTCCAGAATTTCCTCTTCTTAAAACCAACCCTTGCCTCCCAAAAAATTTCGTCCCTTACTCTCCCTCAAGAACAAACAATTCGGCCCCCTCCTCTTTGTTCCACACAAGGATAGTTTCGACGCTTGGTTCTAAACAATGGCTTCACAAGTTGACACAAGCGACGTCACTCAAGAATTCCCCAAGCGGCCTGCTCAAGAAATTCCCAAGAGGTTTACTCCTAAGCCAAGGAAGCCCCGTATGGATGCAAGGATGTACAAGAAACTTTTTATACGAAGAGAGGTGCAAATCTTCAAGAATCAAGATGGTCAAGATCCTCACAAGTCTCAACGGGTGATACAAGTGATCAAGGCTCAAGGTGCTCAAGATTTTCAAGAAGAAGTTGGTCAGAATTAACCCTTCCTTTGCCTTAAATTTCTGTTTTTTTTTGCGGATCAAATTCAAGGAACAAAGTGTAGCAAATCAGGTCTTGGCAATAAAGAATCAAGTTCCTTCCTTTTTTTTTGTTTCTTGTTCGGCCTTGTCCTAGCCGATTGTGTGTTTCCTTTTTTTTTTTTTTTTTGAATCTACGAACACAATTACTCGGCTGTTTTTGGGTAAAATTCCAGAATTTAATGTCAATCCAATGTTCTCCTTCAATCCTCCAATAACTATCAAGACATGTATCAAGGTTTCGAGACTTCAAGATTAGTTTCAAGAAACTCAAGAAACCCTAGATTATTGTAGTCCCTCTTCAAGATTCCAACCCCAAACAAGTTTAACCACAAAAATCAGTTTAAGAAATTAATGAAAACAACTTGGTGGAATAAACTAAAGTTTGGATAGATTTGGCAAGAAACCTGCGCCCAAGGAAACCCTAGTTGCAAGTGAAAACCCTAGCCGTCGCAAAAAATTTTTTTTTTTGTACTAACCAGATTATCCAAAGACAACCACAGCTAAGCTTGGAGGCAGATTCCAAGAAAATTCACGCAACAAAATAACGCACGAAGTGTACAAGAATCAAAAGAGAAAAATTCAATAAACGATGCAACAAGGAAACAAATAAGATGCGGCTGCTTTCTTGTTTTTTTTTTTTTTTGTAATTGTCACACGGATTAACACAAGGAAAGACACGACCAGATTTGAAGAAAATACTAGAAAACTTACGAAGAAAAGAAAAGAAGAAAAACAAAGAACCCCAACGGGATATACTTGATGTCGTCGACTAGCTCTGATACCAACTGATGTGCGACGGATCTAGACGAACACCAAGTTGGGTTGATTTGCGGAACTTTGACCCTTCTAGAATCACAAGCCACGAACTAAGGAGATTCCTTAACCCAAGACTAGCAAGTTTAGTGAACCAAAAGTATAGATAGAAGAACGCCACAATCAAGGAGACTACTTGATTGATAAGTTCGATGAACAACTTGAGATTAATTCTCAAGTATTCAAAGAAAATTCTCTTGAGGCCAGAGAGAGTGAATAAACTCACGAATATTTTATAAAATCTGAATCCCCTTTAATGAATGAAAACCTAGGCTATATATAGCCTTACAAGACTCAAACCCTAGAATGTCCAATGGACGACCTTGCCCTTCATTAAGGGTGAAAATATCTAACAACTAATTGACTAAAATTAAGACTCTGAATTCGGCTAAAGTGAAGTGAAAATTGACCGAAATTATTAATGCTAACAACAACTAATAATGGTAACTAAAACCCTAATTAGCAAGCTAGTGCTCCGTGAACTAGTCTTCACTTGGTTCTTCCATTTGAAGGAAAGTGTATAGAGTAGTTTCTCCATTATGTAATCCTTCAATGGTCCTCAAGTCATCACCAACTCGTTCTTGAATCGTGCAAACAAGAGCTTGAAGTGAATCTTGAATTCTCCTAGCACGCGCTCTTGTAATTGGACCACTGGGTATTTGCATGACCTGAGCACAGAAGTTTGAGCAGCCTTGAGTCCCTCCTCATTATACAAGCACTTTTTTGGATGGTATCTTGGCTGCCTTTCCTTTTTCCCTTCTTAATCTTGCTAAAGTTTGGATAGAAACTCTTAATCTTGGTTTATGACGGTTAATTATTGAGTTTTGAATGATATGGTGTTTAGCTAGGGTTTGATATTTTCAGTTGTGATTATTGTTTTTATATAGTATATGATGGTGGTGAGCTTGGATAGGGACTTGGGGTAGTGATTCAAGACATAAATGTGATTTTCAAGCATTGAATCATCAAATTCCAAAAATTGTAGGCCAATCTGTCCTGTATATTTGAGTATGATAGAGGCTGAGTCAGGTCTAGGTCAAAACAAAAAGTTGTAGGGAATGGAGTTATATAGATGCCTGTGAAATTTTAGTTCAATCGGAGCACTGTAACATATGAAATGAAAGAATTATCCCTGACTGCCAAATGCCCTTTTTGCATGGGCAGTGTTCTATTTTCTTTGACATTGCACATTTTGGCCGGCTGTCAATGTCCTTATAAGACTTATAGGTCTATGTCTTAGTTTTGAAATGGTATAAAGTGTACTCCAATCTGATAAGCGTAGCTTCAGTTGTGACCAAAATTCTATAAGACGTCAAATCTACTGTTTAGCTATTTGCCTTTAAAATTGATTTTCGGTTGCATTGCTAGACTTGTCTTGTAATTGTATGACATTGAGCCTATTTGAAGGGCTATTGTATTAAGATTGTTTATGTGTGAAGTTGGGACTGAATTGATGAAAATAATGAAGCCATAAATGGCTGAAAAATTGCGAAATACAAAGGGCATGCCGCCCAAATTTTCACTCAAAGGTTAGGCGTGTGTACCTGCGCGAAGATTTGAGGACGAATTGAACTTGATTTGTCTAGAGTATTCGAGTCTACTTTTGTAGAGATATATAAGTTGGAATTTGGCTGAAACTCATACCCTCGGGAAAAATGAAAGTAACGACTAACAAAAATACGTTATTTTTGTCTTTTCGACTCAAATGGGAATTTCAAAGTTTTACTCAGTTTATTACCAAAAATAAAAGAGCGAGCATGAGTTTTCTAGGACATGAAATCAAATGAGTTTCAATTACTTGTTTTTTGTTAAACAAAACGCTTAAGTTTCGAACTTTAGTCGATTTCAAAGCTCTTAAACGATGTTTTATCGCAGATTTGGACTCCAAATCAGGCGTAATACCTGAACGTGATCCGAAGAAGCACTAAATCTTTGATGAGTGCCATATTCTTGTTCATTGATTGAAATTGACTTGATGTATATGCATATAATTCGTATCTTGTTTGGAATTCCAGAAACCCTGTGGCTAGTTAATCGAGTCGAGCTGGCAAGGGCTTGGTCGATTCGATAATGAACCCTGAGTCTTTAGTTTTGTCGAGTGGAGTGTTATCTCCTCGACTAATCAGTATACTCGAGTATTACCACCAGTGTTTATCTTGGAGTTTGGGCCCGATAAGGGGTTTGGTTGGTGGACGGAGATTGGAGTTAAGTGGTATACTATTGGACTAGTTACCTTACTTGAAAGTTGACGGAGTGTCAACTGCTATATGATCAAGCTATGAACAAGAGCAACTGTATCCTTTTACATGAAATGCTGAATATTTAATGTCTAGTCATCCGAAGTGTTTTTGCTTATTTTCTTGATTTGTTAATGTTCGCTACTTTATTATTATGATTTTGGCACTTGTACTTATTGGTCAACTTGCTATTTGGGACCTCACTGAGTTTTAACTCACTCTATTAGTTTTGTTTTCCCTACAGGGGGTACGAGTTAGGCGTGAGACTTGTACAGGCTAGCGTAGTCTAGTTTTTGGAAAGTTTGTATTTTTACTCACACTAATCGCTCAATTAGGATTGAATGTATTTAGAACTTCAATCTTTTGATGTATTTGGGATTGTATGGAAGTTTGAGATAGAAATGAATGTATTTGTATGTTTTAAATTTGGCAACTGTTGTTTTATTTACGTTAAGAAGTTGTGAATTATATTATCTGAAATAATCAGTGAGTCCTAACGAGAGTTGGGCAGGCGGTCCGCTTAACTCTGGGGTATGCCCTAGGGGAAGGTAGGGTCACCACAGGTGGTATTAGAGCTTAGGTTTGAAGTGATCTAGGTAGATTGAGTGATTTATACCAAATATTGTTTGGTTACAGTTTGATTATGATAGTCTAGAGTTTCACACTCACGAATAGGTGTTTAACCTAGAGTTATTTGTCTAACTTGCTCATTCTCGCGATGTTACTTGTAATGTAGGCTATGGGGAGTAAAGATGCCAGTGGAAGTGCCGGGCCATCTTGGCTAGCACCTACCGGTCAGACGCACCTTGAGGGGCCTATCTGTTGCGTACTTACCTACCAGGAGAGTTCTGGTGGGCCTATGTGTCGGTGGTCTCCAACACGTAAGATCCGACACTGTGACTGCTGAAAGACTTACTCCTACCCTGATAGGGTAGTACTTACAGTTGATGATGAGAGGAGACGATTGGGTAGCGCCAATCGTAGGTGCCAGACGGAGATAGAGCATCTACAGGCAGTTCTCCGAGTACGGGTGCTAGGATCCGAGAACTTGAGTCTTTGGTTCTTGAGGAGCAGGAATGGACTAATGTCTTCAGGGAGCAGGCTCAGGCGGCTAATGCCCGCCTTGTTCAGGTAGTTAGAGATGTGAGAGACCGGACAGACCGTATTTTGATAGAGTGCGGGGCCCTAGTGGAGGATGTGGCACAGGACTTGGCCAAGAAGGGTCAAGGGCATGCGGTCCCTAGTGATCCTGAGGAGGACCCAGAGGAGAAGCCAGTTGCACCTGTGGAGTCGGTTAGGTCGGCGTCTAGTTAGACCCCTAGTTTAAGGTTTTAAGGAATTTTTGTGAGGTAGTTAGAGACATAATGGGGTGGACACGTCCCCTTTTGTTTTTGAATTAGACGTATTAATGTGGATGTATCTAGGGTTTGTTTTTGTTCTATGTCTCTTGGCTTGTGCAGTACTTTCTACCTCATTGGCTATGTGTAACATGTTTATTTGAAATGTGTTTTGTTGCCTCTGCTTTATGATTTGGACATGTTTTATTTGAGTTGTACTTTATTTTGTTTATATTTGTATAGTTAATTAGTATTTATATTTATATAGTTGATAAATCAAGAAGCATGGAAGGTAGAAGAAGTCAGGATCAGGGAGCTACTCGAGGGCGCAGTTCTAGCCATGGCCGTGGAGGTAGATAGGAACGGGAACCTATGCAAGAACCGAGAGAGAAAAGAGGTGAAACAGTTGAGTCACAACCTGTACCCCAAGTGGAAGGGGGGATCAGGTTGCAATGGTGATTCAACAGATGACCAATATCCTTGCTCGTTTGGTAGAACAATAGGGTCAAACCCCTGTGAATCAACCTAGGGATCTCGAAATAGGGCAAGATAAGGCCCTAGAGAGATTTCAAAAGTTTTCCCCTCTAAAGTTTCTGGGAGGCCGGACCCTGAAGTGGCTGAGAGATGGTTAGAAACAATGATCAATCTATTCGCCGCTTTAAATTATGTGGAGGATAGACAGGTGTAATTTTCTATTTTTCAGTTTGAGGGACCAGCCAGTGCATGGTGGAATGTAGTGAGGGCTAAGTGGGAGAGAGAGGGCACTGCATGGATCTGGTTGAATTTTGTGCGGGAGTTTAACGAGAAATACCTCCCACCGATAGTTCAGGAAAAAAGGAAAGATGATTTCATTAAGCTCCATCAAGGAACTCTAAGTATATCTGAGTATGAGACTCAGTTCACTAAACTATCGAAGTTTGCTCTCGAGTTGATAGCTACGGAGCAAAGGAGGGTAAGGAGGTTTGTGCAGGGACTCAATGTAGAGATACGGGAGGCCTTGGTGGCAGCCTAAATTAACACTTTTACGGAGGTTTTGGAGAAGACTCAGAGAATAGAAATTGCGAGGGCACAAGTAAGGACTTTTCATGCAAAACGGAGAGGGACGTCTGGTGGAAATCAAGGGCCGGCACATAGTGATCGATACATGCCACACCCTAAAGCCGATCGTGGAGCTGGAGGTGGATGGTTTACAGGAACATGTAGAGAAAGTGCTTCGAGGGGAGCCCAAAGTCAAAGGGGACAGGAGAGAGGTGTCCCACAGGGAGGCCAGACATCCGCCCCCCGAGTATCGTGTGGGTATTATGGGAAATCGAACCATACCGAGGATAATTGATGGAGAAAAGCTCGAAAATGTTTAAGGTGTGGAAGTACGGAGCACCAGATTGCTATTTGCCCATTAATCAGTGATGCTCAGTCGGCTGGCAAATCGAACCCTAAACCAACCAATGTAGGAGGGACCAAGTCAAGGGTGCCAGCCAGAGTGTATTCTTTGGACCAGCGATCGGTACCTGAACCATCGGAGGTAGTGGAAGGTACGATTCATGATTTTCATCGTTTAGCCAAATTTTTGATAGACCTTGGTGCAACCCATTCTTTTGTTTGCTCCACATTTATGTGTGGAATTGACGTGAAAGTCGAAAGGCTACCATATGATTTAGAAATAAGAACACCTACGGGTAATCAATGCTTATTTGCCAACGAGGTATATAGAAATTACGATATTTGGGTTGGTGAGCGGAAATTAGTCGTTGACCTTATAAGTCTAGCCATTAAGGGGTTATTTTAGGAATGGATTGGCTACCTCATTATCATGCACGATTAGATTGTCGTATGAAGGTGGTTGAGTTTTGCATACCGGGTGAGGCAACTTTAAAACTAGACGTGAGGGGTATGTTACCTTCATCAGCCTCATTTCGGGAATAAGGGCTAAGAAATTGCTTAGTCATGGGGCATGGGGTTATCTAGCTTTTCTAGTTAACACTCCAGGAGAAAAGATTCAGTTAGAAGATATGCTGGTGATTAATGAGTATCTAGACGTGTTTTCGGAGGATTGGTGTTATTGCCACCCGAAAGAGAGATTGAATTTAAGGTTGACCTAGCACTTGGAACTATTTCCATTTCAAAAATCCTTTATCGAATGGTGCCCGCTGAATTTAAGGAGTTAAAATTTCAATTACAAGACTTGCTAGAACGGGGATTCATACACGAGAACAAGTCACCTTGGGGCGCTCCAGTGCTATTTTGTCAAAATGGAGAATGGGAGTTTAAGATTATGCATTGATTATCAAGGGTTGAATGCAGAAAACATTAACAACAAATATCCTTTGCCTCACATCGATGAGTTGTTTGATCAATTACAAGGGGCTATAGTGTTTTTTAAGCTGGATCTTTGACAGGGATATTACCAATTGAGAATTAGAAAGGAGGATGTGCCAAAAATGGCCTTCAACACTCGATATGGGCATTTCGAGTTTGCAGTAATGTCTTTTGGTTTAACCAATGCCCCAGCGGCCTTCATGGATTTAATGCATCGGGTGTTTAAACCTTTTTTGGATAGGTTTGTGGTGGTGTTTATTGATGATATCCAGATGTATTCGAAGACCAGGGAGGAGCATGAACAACACTTGAGAATAGTGTTGCAAACCCTAAGAGAGCACCAGTTGTTTACTAAATGTAGCAAGTGTGAGAACCCGTAAAACCCTAATATTTTTCCTAGGGTTTATTACCCCTTAATTGCATAATTTTTGCATTTTCGGGCTTAGAAATATTTTCTGGTAGATTTTATGCATAATTATAGTTTTAAGATGATTTTTCTAGTATTGGAGAGTTTTTAGAAAATTAAGAGTAAATAGTAGACGTGGGACCCACTAGTGCGAAAAGTTCGGAAAAATTCGGCCAATAAGGTTAAGTTTCGGATACTGTGTAAAATTTATCGGGTGTTAAGAGATAAGTAGAATGTGTGAAGTGATTGATGTGAGAGGGAAAAAGAAAGATAAGAATGCATTAATGAGTGTGACAAGTGTCACAATATGATTGGTTGGACTTTATGGTTTACTATTCACATTTTTGACTTTTGACCAAAATTAGTTAATATCTCCAAAAATTCACAAAATTCACCATTTTCTTACCTTGTGTTGGCCGGCCCTCTCTCTTGCAAGAAGGAAGAAAGTTCATCAAATTTCAAGCTTCCATCTCACTCAATCTTCCATAAACAAGAGCTTAGACTAGATTTCACTCCATAAAAACCTTTCTTCTAGTGCTAATAAGTGTATTAGTGAAGTTGATTTGAAGAGCTAAGGTGTCCACAATCCCTATCTCTCTTGATTTCTTGGTAAGTGATGCTTGAACACCCTACTACATCTAATGATGCTTATGTTTGGCTTAGAAGTGGCTAAAGTGGTGGATTATATGATTTATTTCTTGGTTTGGCTTGATTTGGTGAAGTTTTTAATTTTATGATGAATTTTCTGGTTTAATATGAAATGGATGTTGTAGCCATCTTTGATGATTGGCAATGGACTATAATGATTCTAGTAGGTGTGAATTGTGGATAAATGCAACCAATTTTGGATTTGAAGTGAATTGTGAAAAGTTAGGGTTCATAATCCCCTAATTCTGTCCGGTTTTAGATCATAGGGTTAGAGGCCGAATTGGACTTTTCTCAAAACATGAAAGTTTTAGGTATTGATGTGTTTGAGATGCCTGCAAAAGTTCAGGTCATTTGGATTAGTGTAGAGTGAGTTATGTCGGAATTACTGTAGCTGTTCTGCTTTGGTCAGAATGCGAAAACTGCATTGGTATTTGGCTATTTTGACTGGAATTGGTTTGGATTTTGAAGTTGGTGTCTTCTGATGAAATGTAACTGGATGTCTTAGCTAACATATGCCTTTGGAATTTAGGCATTTGGACTTGTATAGACTGAGTTATAGTAATTATAGTTTTGTGTGATTTGCAAACCTGTTTTGGGAATTCTGGTATAGTATTTTGCATATTTGACCTAGTTGTGTTAGGAACTGGATTGAGTGACCTTCTACATTGTTGTAGCTCTATTTCTTGGCTTCGAAATGGTGGGTCTTACACCCCCATCCGATAATTGTAGTGAGAGTTGTGCCATTACCGCATTATGAGGTCAAATCCGGTTTTCTTATCAAGGCCTAAGTTAAAGCCCTTTCTTAATTTCTGGTTTGCTATCATGCTTGTATATGTTTATAAAACCCTATTGGGGTTGTGAATTGGTGTTGTTTATGGCTCGGTATGGAGTCTTATTATATGTGTTACATGTTCTAGGGCGTGACGGTAGCTCACGACGTCTTGGTGATCGTGGTGCATGAAACACCATTTACTTGGTTGGTGAGTATACTACTCACTTATTTATTACAATGTGACTTCGTGCTATGTGAATTGTTGCCTTGAAGGCTTATTTGGTTATTGGAAATGATTGAGGTGGGGGTGTACCTGACCGCCCTCACCCCTTGTAATTTCCTTTATAGCTATTTACCGTTTTACTGAAATACTGCATTTGTTATATGAGATACTGAATTCCATGTATGGAAACTGAATTGGTGTCGTTTGGGACGATTGTCCAACGGCTTTACTGTATTACTGAGCTCAACCCCGTTTGGTAGTCAATTGGATCGAGCCGGCGAGGGCTTGGTCGTGAAAATTGTCATGCCACGGGGACTGTACTGAGGAACCTTGTAGTAATGAGACTCTCGGTTCCGGTAAACTCGAGTATTACCAAAATGACTGAATGGAGTGCGGGCCCGGTTGGGGTATGATGGGTGGAAGGATGGAAGTTAAGCGAGGTCTACGGTTGTTTGGTACTTTTAAAATTGACGGAGGGTCAATGGGGTTGGATCAAGATTGCAAGCGTGGAAATGGGCTCTTGAGAGCCGACTGTATCCTTTCACTGATTTGCTTTACTTCGAAATTGCATACTTGAATTGAATGGTTATGCTTATGTGATCTTGACTGCTATTGTGATAGTTGCTCACTGGGCTTTAGCTCATTCCGTGTCATTTGTTTTCCTTACAGGAGAATGAACATTTTGGAAAGATTGTGATAGTTGGATGACAAGTTGAGCTTTGTACATGTATTTTGAATAGCTCCTTGAGGGTGAAAACCCTAAGTGTTTTGATTCCACCAATGTTTGGTGTGTAATTGGCTAGTGATATATGTATGAACTAGATGGATATGTTTGGTAGGCCGTTTGGCTTGTAAATGTTGATTTCCAATGTATGTATATGCTTGTTTGTGGTTTGGATAAATTTCGGCTTCGATTTTCATTTTTTTTTATTTTACAATTTTGACTTGTTTGCGCGCAATGGTAAGTTCCGGAACGTAATAGATCGACGTAAACTGAACCGTTAGTCCTGGCGAGAACTGGGCAGGCAGTCCGCTAACCCCTTTGGTTCGCCTTAGGGGAAGGTGGGGCTGTCACAGGTGGTATCAGAGCCTAGGTTTGAATTAGCCTGGGTGTTATAGGAATGCTTGACTTGAGGATTCTATTGTTTATGCCTATTAAGTGTAATCATATTATTTCTTCCTTTGCTATAGGATGGATGCGAGTGGTGACCCGAGTGACCGTCCGGCAGGAGATCGTCCTCGTAGTACGCTGCCGCCAATTAAGTATCAATTTAGGCAGAAGGGGGCCGTGGTGCGTTGGAGCCCGGCCAGCCGCATTCGACAGTGCGAGTGCCGTAGCAACTACGCCTATCCAAACGCTCTAGTGTTGACGGTGGCAAAGGAACGTGCGGAGTTTGCTAAGGATAATACTAAGCTGGAAGCTGCGGTTGCTACATTGGAAGCTGAGGTGACTCAGGCTAGGGCAACCAATGAGAAGCAAGCCGCACGTATCATGGAGCTAGAGTATGACGTGCATGAGGCCGAGGATCGAGTCGATGACCTATGTGATCAACTGAGAGATGCACGTGAGCGCGAGACTAAGAGAGCTCGCAAGGTCAGGGGTCGTGCTGAGGCGATCCTTAACTTATGCGACGACGGACTCGAGGAGTCTAGTGATGAGGCCTCGTATGCTGGGGCCGAGGCGGGGGAGGAGTCTACCCCGTCGCCTGGATCCCAGACCCCGGCGACTGACTAGGCCAAGACTATTAGGCATCTTTTGGATAGTGGTGGCTTTTGTATGTACATAGGGATAGGGATAGAGCCTTAGCTAACCGTTTTGGATGTAGAGTTAGCTACGTGTAAATCTCTTTTGATAGGCCTATCCTCAGGGGGGAATCGTTTGTGTTAGTACGTGCCTTGGCCGTACTTGACTGACTGATTGTATATATGTGTTTGACTTGTATATATGGGTGTTTGTGCTTATGTTTGCAATGTATGAATGTGTGTTAATGTGAAAGTTTTGCGTATTATTTACATGCTTTAATACCGCTTTGGTTTAGTACTTCTGCCTAGACCGAGTGAACTTATGGAAGGTACACGGAGTGGCCGGGGACGTGGGTGCGGAACTAGACAACCCACACCGGTTAGAGAAACTGAGGAAACCTCAACTGGACCCAATCCTGGACCGCAATTAGATCCGAATGTACAAATAGCTGCCGCTATGCAGCAAATGACCAACTTACTCGCACAAGTAGTGCAACAACAGGGCCAAAACCCAAACCCTAACCTCGGGAACCCTGGTAACCACGTCGAGAGCGAGGATAGAGCTCTCGAACGTTTTCAAAAGTTTTTCCCGCCGAAGTTTGTTGGGGGACCTGACCCTAATGTGGCTGAGAAATGGCTTGAGAAAATGGTTGATATATTCGCGGCCCTACACTACCCGGACAAACGGCAGGTCACATTTGCCGTGTTCCAGCTTGAGGGAGCGGCCCATTCCTGGTGGAACGTAATTAGATAGAAATGGGAGCGGGAGCTGACACCGAGGACTTGGGTGAACTTCATCCGAGAATTTAATGCCAAGTTTTTCCCTCCTCTAGTTCAGGAGAGGAAGGAGGACGAGTTTATCCAGCTCCGGCAAGGGGCTCAGACTGTGGCGGAGTACGAGAGTCAATTTACCCGCCTGTCCAAATTCGCGCCTGAGCTAATCATGACTGAGCAAAGACGAATTAGGCGCTTTATTCAGGGTTTGAACGTTGAGATCCAGAAAGACCTCGCGGCGGCTCAAATCATTACGTTTAGCGATGCAATGGAAAAAGCCCAACGGGTGGAAAGTGCACGGCTACAGGTCCGAAGCTTCCAAGCTAAGAAGCGTGGTTTTCCTGGGAGTACGTCTGGACAAGGTGAGAAGAGCACTCCCTCGAAATTTGGACGAGGAACGGGTGGTGGTCGACATTCTGGGTCAGGCAGAGGGACTCCATTTAGGGGTGGTCAAGCTGGGCGAGGACAAAGAGGAAACGCTCAGAGTGGTTCGGCTTCGGCACCTCGAGGTCCCTGTGGGCACTGTGGGAAGCTGAACCACACCGAAGACAACTGCTGGAGGAAACAGGGGAAATGTCTGCGGTGTGGAAGTGCGGACCATCAACTGGCTACGTGCCCGGTCCTGAAACAAGACGGAAAGGGGAGTCAACTACCGTCGAGGACCAATACTGGATCAGCCAAGGGAGACGGATCCAAACCGAAGGTGCCAGCTAGGGTATACTCCTTAGAGCCCTATCAGGTCCCAGAGTCTTCCGAGGTGGTGGAAGGTACGATCCCTATTTTCCACCGCTTTGCCAAAGTTTTAATTGATCCTAGTGCCACTCATTCGTTTGTTAACCCTGATTTCATGTGTGGCATTGATATAAAACCTGCTAGTTTACCCTTTGACCTAGAAGTTAGTACACATACGGGGAATCAACGCTTGGTGACTAGTATGGTTTATAAGGATTGCGATGTATGGGTTGGTGAAAGGAGGTTTTTAGGGGACCTGATTAGCTTGTCCATTCAGGGGTACGATATGATTCTGGGTATGGACTGGTTAGCCAAGTATAACGCCCAATTGGATTGTAAAACGAAAATAGTAGAATTTCGCATTCCTGGCGAGGCAACCTTAAGGCTGGATATAAGGGGTAGGTTAGCCTCATCTGCTCTCATTTCGGGCATTCGAGCTAGGAAACTGATAAGTAGAGGGGCGCAAGGATTTTTGGCTTTCTTAATTAATACCCCTACGGATAAGTTAAAAGTAGAAGACGTGGCTATAGTGAGGGAATTTTCGGATGTATTTCCTGATGAGTTAGTAGCCTTACCTCCGGAAAGGGAGATAGAATTCCGAATAGATCTTTTACCTGGAACAGCACCTATCTCAAAAACCCCTTACCGAATGGCACCTGCGGAACTTAAGGAACTTAAGTTGCAATTGCAAGATCTGTTGGAGCGAGGTTTCATTCACGAGAGTGAGTCTCCTTGGGGAGCTCCTATTCTATTTGTGAAGAAAAAGGATGGAACGTTGAGGATGTGTATTGACTATAGGGGGCTGAACAACGTTACGATCAAGAATAAGTATCCACTGCCCCACATCGACGAGTTGTTTGACCAGCTGCAAGGAGCAGTGGTCTTCTCCAAGTTGGACCTCCGACAGGGATACTACCAGTTGTTAATAAGGAAGGAGGACATTCCAAAAACTGCCTTCAACTCGAGATACGGGCACTACGAGTTCGCCGTTATGCCCTTTGGACTGACTAATGCTCCCGCCGCCTTTATGGACCTAATGCATAGGGTTTTCAAACCCTATCTAGACCGATTTGTCGTGGTGTTCATTGATGACATTTTGGTTTACTCTAAGACACGTGAGGAGCATGAGGAGCATTTGAGAGTGGTGTTGCAGACATTGAGGGAACATCAACTGTATGCCAAGTTTAGCAAATGCGAGTTCTGGTTGGAGAAGGTAGCATTTTTGGGTCATGTGATCTCCCACGAAGGTATTTCGGTGGACCCGGCGAAGGTTGAGGCCGTGACAAATTGGAAGAGGCCAGAAAACCCCACAGAAATTCGTAGCTTTCTAGGGCTAGCTGGGTACTACCGAAGGTTTATTAAGAATTTTTCCAAACTGACAGGACCTCTAACTGACTTGACAAAGAAGCATGGCCAGTTTATCTGGAACGGCCGATGCGAAACATGTTTTCAGGAATTAAAGAAAAGATTGACCATGGCTCCGGTACTGGTCTTGCCAAAGGGAGTGGACGGGTTTGCAGTATATGCGGACGCGTCGCGAGAGGGATTGGGATGCGTTTTGATGCAGAACCGGAATGTGATTGCTTTCGCCTCTAGGAAATTGAAACTTCATGAGCAGAACTACCCGACTCACGATCTAGAATTAGCCGCAGTTGTCTTTGCACTGAAAAATTGGAGGCATTACCTATATGGGGTGACTTTCGAAGTGTATTCGGATCACAAAAGTCTTAGATACCTTTTCTCCCAGAAGGAACTGAACATGAGGCAACGAAGGTGGATGGAATTCCTGGAAGATTACGACTGTACGATCAATTACCATCCGGGAAAGGCAAATGTGGTAGCAGATGCCTTGAGTCGTAAGGTGCAAGTAGCAGGACTAATGATTAAGGAGTGGGATTTGCTAGAATCCGTGTGTGAGTGGAAACCCTGTTTTGGGAGTCATAAGGTGATATTTAGCAATGTAAGGGTGACCTCCACTCTACTGGAACGTATAAAAGAGGCGCAAGGCAAGGATTCGATGGTACGGAAGTGGAGAGAGAAAGTGGAAAAAGGAGAAACAACGGACTTCAATTTGAGTCCTGAGGGTATTTTGAAGTATCGAAACCGAATAGTGGTACCAAAGGAAGAGTCGTTGAAAGCAGAAATTTTGGAGGAAACTCATCGGTCCAAGTATACAATCCATCCGGGCAGCAGCAAGATGTATCAAGACCTAAAAGGAACCTATTGGTGGGACAACATGAAGAGGGAAATCGCTCAATACGTGCAGAAATGTCTCATTTGCCAGCAAGTGAAGGCAGAGCATCAAAAACCATCGGGTCTGTTACAACCCTTGGAGATACCCGAGTGGAAGTGGGAAAACATCACCATGGACTTCGTTTCAGGTTTACCGAGGACGCAAAGAGGACACGATGCCGTTTGGGTGATCGTTGATCGATTAACCAAGTCGACCCATTTCTTGCCGGTGAACATGAAGTATTCAATGGACAAGTTGGCTCGACTGTACATGGATGAGGTTGTAAGACTACACGGTGTTCCTGTGAGCATCGTTTCCGATCGGGATCCACGGTTTGTATCACGATTTTGGCAGAAATTCCAAGAAACCCTGGGGACGAAACTCAACTTGAGCACGACCTATCATCCTCAGACGGATGGCCAGTCAGAACGGACGATTCAAACTCTCGAGGACATGCTACGAACTTGCATTCTGGATTTTTGAGGCAATTGGGGTCAGCACATGACCTTGGTAGATTTTGCGTACAACAATAGCTTCCATTCGTCGATTCAAATGGCTCCGTACGAGACTCTTTACGGACGCAAGTGCCGCTCACCGATTTACTGGGATGAAGTAGGTGAAAAGAAAGCACTGGACCCGGCAACCATTCCATGGATGGAAGAGGCTCAGGAAAAGGTCAAGTTGATTCGGCAACGACTTCAAACAACTTAGAGTCGACAAAAGAGCTACGCGGATAATCGAAGAAAAGATTTGGAATTTGAAGTTGGGGACCATGTATTTTTCAAAATCACACCTTTACGAAGTCTTACAGCGGGGAAAGGAAAGAAGCTTCAACCACGGTACGTCGGACCCTACAAGATCCTTCAGAGGGTTGGAGCGGTCGCGTATCGATTGGAACTGCCATCCAGTCTATCTCGAATCCAAGATGTATTTCACGTCTCGATGCTGAAGAAGTACCATCCTGACCCATCCCATGTATTGCAACCGGAGGATATCGAAGTAGATGAATCGCTTGCCTATGAAGAGAAATCAGTCCAAGTACTCGATCGAAAAGTCAAAGAGCTCCGAAACAAGAAGATTCCGCTAGTGAAAGTGCTATGGAGAAACCACGGAGTTGAGGAAGCTACCTGGGAAGTGGAAGATGAAATGCGAAAGAAATACCCAAACCTTTTCGGGAATTAAGGTGAGAAATTTCGAGGACGAAATTCTTTTAAGGGGGGGAGAGTGTGAGAACCCGTAAAACCCTAATATTTTTCCTAGGGTTTATTACCCCTTAATTGCATAATTTTTGCATTTTCGGGCTTAGAAATATTTTTTGGTAGATTTTATGCGTAATTATAGTTTTAAGATGATTTTTCTAGTATTGGAGAGTTTTTAGAAAATTAAGAGTAAATAGTGGACTGGGACCCACTAGTGCGAAAAGTTCGGAAAAATTCGGCCAATAAGGTTAAGTTTCGGATACTGTGTAAAATTTATCGGGTGTTAAGAGATAAGTAGAATGTGTGAAGTGATTGATGTGAGAGGGAAAAAGAAAGATAAGAATGCATTAATGAGTGTGACAAGTGTCACAATATGATTGGTTGGACTTTATGGTTTACTATTCACATTTTTGACTTTTGACCAAAATTAGTTAATATCTCCAAAAATTCACAAAATTCACCATTTTCTTACCTTGTGTTGGCCGGCCCTCTCTCTTGCAAGAAGGAAGAAAGTTCATCAAATTTCAAGCTTCCATCTCACTCAATCTTCCATAAACAAGAGCTTAGGCTAGATTTCACTCCATAAAAACCTTTCTTCTAGTGCTAATAAGTGTATTAGTGAAGTTGATTTGAAGAGCTAAGGTGTCCACAATCCCTATCTCTCTTGATTTCTTGGTAAGTGATGCTTGAACACCCTACTACATCTAATGATGCTTATGTTTGGCTTAGAAGTGGCTAAAGTGGTGGATTATATGATTTATTTCTTGGTTTGGCTTGATTTGGTGAAGTTTTTAATTTTTGTGAGGCCCCAGTCCGTTCTACGTTGATATATTCATTAGCTGGGCGGTAACGTTTGGTTTTAGGAGTATTTCGAAAACCCTATGCAGGGATTAAGATTTAAAGCCCTACTATCCAATTATTCCATAATAAGTGCAAGTGAGCCTAGAAAGTAGGGTTTCACTCTTCGGTTTCAGCATTGGAGCAAAATTAGGGTTTTTGTGATTTTCGCCGGATGAAATTTTGGTACGGAAAAAGGATCAAATTTGGTGATTAAAAGTGACTTTTAAGTGAGAAATAATATGTAATTAGGAGCAATAAGATAAGATTAGTGAATAGGAAGTAAAAACCCTAGTAGGTGTGTTTTAAGAAAAAACGGCGCGAACCGGCGGGTCCCGCGCATTACCGATTGAACGCACCAATTGACCACCACTTACTTGCCATGCAAGTTTACCACTAATAGAGCAAAATATCTTCCCCCCTCTTAGCTTCTTATTGGCCGAAAATTAGTGGTTCAAAATGCAACAAGAGAGAGAAAATTGTGTGGTTGTGATTCAACCAAGTGTTAACCAAACTTGTGGCTAGAATTAATTCTTATTTTTTCCAACCTTCTTATAAGACAAATGAAGCTTAATCTTCCTCATTCTTTTCTCTCTCTTGGCCGAAATTCTCTCCAAAGGAAGAAAGAAAAATCTCTCTCAATTCCTTGTCCTAATCTTGCTCAATCTCATAAACTAACCGGTTAATCTTGAATTCCTTCCATAAAACCTCTTCATTTGGTATTAGTAAGTTGATTGGTGAAGTGTTTGTGGAAGCTAAGGTGACAAGCAACTCCCTCTCTCTTGTTTTACTAGGTGAGTAATGAATGAACTCTCTCCTTCACCTAATGAAGCTTAATTCATGCTTAGTGGTGTTAAGAGATGAAAAATTATGGTTTATATCTTGATTTGTGGATGATTTAGTGAAGTTTTATATTTATTGGGATTTTTCCTGTTTTAATATAAGCATGATTGTGTGGCTATATATGATGGTTGGAAATGGTATGTAATGATGCTAGATGGTGGAAAAAGTGGAAGATTGCAAGTGATTTCTGTTTTGAATGAAATCTGGAAAATTGGGGTTTCTTGGTTCTTCATTCTGTCCGAATATTTTGGTCCTAGATAGAGGCCGAATTGGCCTTGGCTTAAAACATGAAAGTTGTAGGAAATGACATTTTATAGGTGCCTGTAAAATTTCAGGTCAATCGGAGTAGCGTAGAGTGAGAAAAGTCGAAAATACCCTTGCTGTTCTGGTTTTGTCCGAATGTAAGAACTGCACTTGTAATTGGTGATTTTGGATAGGATTACTTCAGAATTGGTTGTTCTAGTCTTCTGATGAAATGTAGCCCTGTTTCTAAGCTTTCGTATGCCTTTGAAATTTCTGAATTTGGACTTAAGTAGGCTGAGTTATGCTGTTTGCACCAGGTTGCGGTTTGTTCACCTGTTTTACGATTCTGGTTTAGTATCTTACAGTTTTGACCTAGTTACACTCGAAACTGGGTTAAGTGGCCTTCTTCAACGTTGTAGCCTTTTAAGTGCTGAATCTACCTGTAAAATTACAGGTCAAACGGATTAATGTATTCCGAGTTATAGACAAAACCCTCAGACCTGTTTTAGACGTCCGTTTGTGTACGTTTTGCATTTCAGTTTCTGCCGTGCATTTTTCCGTTCTGATTCCATACGATCTGGGTGTCGACTCCTTCATAAGAAATTTAGATCTTGGTCTCAGCTTCGAAACGGTATAAAGTACGTCGAAAACCGAGTTCCGTAGCTCCTGTTATGATCAAAACAATAACGCTCGTCAGAACTGCCTTGTATTTGGACAGTTCTGACGGGTACGTTGACACTCGATTTTCGTTCTGTTCTGAGTGGATTCAGGTCTTGGCCAAAACATCAAAGTTTTAGCCTTATGTCTCAGCTTTCTAACGCCTTTGGAATTTCTTGATTTCGATTTCTGAGCCGTGAGTTACGGCCTTGCAAACAGGGCATGTTTGGTAACTTGCCATGAAACAGCTGGCACTATTTCGTGCCTTTTTGACCTATACCTATTGAGATCTGGGTTGAGATGTCTTCATGAGAATTGTAGCCCTTCCTCTTAGCTTCGAAACGGTATCTCGCTCACCTTGATCCGACACTCCTAGCCTAACTTTCGACCAAAACGGTTTAAGATGGCCGATTTGGCCGTCCCGTTTGCCGTTCCGCGCGCGCGCGTGTGCCCCTTTTTGCCGTTTTCGCACTTGCGCGTGCCAATTTTGCCGTTTTGCTTGTTTTACGTGTGTGAGTAGCTGTTTGTGATATATTGTGACACAATCTTCGATTTCAGACGGTGGTGAACTAGGCGGAGCCGGTGGGGCCCACTACTAGCCAACCAACGAAGTGATTTCCGCTTTTGTACTACTTTTGTATTTGGAGTAAGTATTCAGGCCGCTTTTGTATGTTAGTTGCTTATGTGTTTCGATATGTATGAAGAGGGTACTTAGACGAGGGTGTACTTTATCGCACTCGCTCTAAACCCTAATTTGCACACATATTTGTACATGGCTTATGTATATGAGCAATTTTGGAACTAAAACCCTTGAGCTGGTGGCTCAGGGTGACTTTTGAATAATTTTGTGAATTTTGTGAGTTTGAGGTTGAACTCAATACCTAGATGGACTATTCGAGCCGGTTAGGGCTTGGTCGAAGTCAGTCCAACTTGGTTTGAGGTCACCAAGTTTGTGAACCCGGTTCGCTGAGTATGTGAACCAATTTTGTGACCCGAGCTTGTGACTCAAGCTCAAGTTTGTGATTTCGTTCGCCTGGGCAAGTTTGTGAGGTGACTGGCCAGTGAGGGTGATAAGGTGTTCGGTGGGTGTACAAGTGGAGTTCTACGGACCTTATGTATGGTCGACGGAGTGTCGACAGGAGGTCACGCATGGCAACGACTTGGCTTTGGAGCCACCTGTATCCTTATTATGTGATGTTACTTTTCTGCTTTTGCTTTACTCTTATTGAGTAACTGTGGTTACGTGACATTTACGCTTTTGCCCCTGTTTACTTACTAAGCATATAGCTTACCCCGTTCCTTTTGTTTTCCTTAGCAGGGGCCGACGCGGGGACTTATGGGCACTTACACTAGTATTGGTTTGTCATAGTTGGACAATTAGGATGTTTGTTTTTATTGTGGTGGTTTGTATAAGGACCCTCCTTAGGGTCTACCTTTTAGTTTTGGTTGTAATTATAAGGGTGTAATAGTTTGAGCAGGTACTTTTGGAGAATGTAATTATAACCTTTTTGGGATTTGTATATAGTATGTAAGGTACTCTTTTGGATTTTCTGGTTTTTATCGCTTTAAGGTTTGAGTCCTGGCGCGAGCTAGGCAGGCGGCCCGCCGATACCCTTGGGTTCGCCCTTGGGAGAAGTGGGGTCGTCACAGTTGGTATCAGAGCTTAGGCTTCAGATCTCTGTAGTGTATCCTAGGCTTGAAGTTTAGGATGCCGGACTGTGGGATTTGATTTGATATGAAAGTTAAGTAATTGAGGGATAAAATATATAGCTGCTTCGCGTGGTCTCTGCGCGGAGTGAGCCTGGACTAAGTGGTGAATAAATATGAAGGACTAAGTGCTCGTTCGAGCATAAGCTGTGAATTGCAAATGTTATGGGCCTTTAATCTTTTCCGTGGTATTTGAGGATCATAAATAGGTACGTCGGGTAGGAATTTCGATTGTAGATAGTTTACTCTTGGGACTGGCCAGCTCGAGATGTGAATTATCTTATTTCGGATTCTCGTGCCCGAGTACTCTAAAGTTGAGGCAGCGTTAAGTACTTGAAATTTCATTTTGGAAACATGAACAGGCTTTGTCTGACTAGAATGAGCACAAGAGGTCAATGGACGTCTAGTTTGGATAGAAAGTAACGTGATAGATCGGACGGGGTTATTTATTTGAGACTGGGACGATTTCACCTTTTCTTTTGACTCGCCCGTATATAGTTACTACATGATGTTAGTATGTGTGTGTGTGTACATGGTTATCTGTCCAATTTGATATGTATTTGTGTAATTGATTATCTGTCTCCTTAATATGGCGTGTTATGTGCGTATAAGTTTATTTGCGTATTTCATTTATTAAAGTACCCTTTGGAAGAAAAAAAAACATAGAGGGAAGACGTAGTCGCGGACATGGTCGTGGCCGTGGAGCCAAGCGGGGCCAAGAGTCAAGAAAAAGGGGAAACAACCACTGAACAAAACCAGGGACCGAGAGTGTCATTGGTATTTAGGAATTTATTATGACCCATTGTTTTGGCCAGCAGGCTACTATCGAAGGTCCAGCAACTCCGTGAGATGGCACATTGGGTCGAGATGTATAAGGAAATCGCAGTTCTTCGAGACGAAATAGAGGTCCAAAGGAGACTAGCCGCATACTGGGAAGGGCGATGGAAGCACGAGTATTCAGAAAAGATTGAGCTCTTGCACCAGAACTTGGAGCTAAAAAGGAAATACGAAGGGATTTCTGAGGAGGCCTTAACAATGGCACAAAACACTACTGCTATGGGGTTTCCAGAGGAAGCTCAAAGGACAGGAATTGCAAGGCCACAAGTAAATATCTTCCATGCAAAGAAAAGAGGTAAAAGGCCAGAACAGTGTAAGCGAGGTAGGCCAGTCGCTAAGAAGGGTCGTGGAGTAAGGGGTGTGAAAATTTTGGAGACACTTAAGGAGGATACTCCGGGAGGAAACCCAAGTGGAGAAGGACCACTGCATGATGTCTCACAAGAGGATCAGACCCCAATCGCTCTCTCATTTTGTGGCTACTGTAGAAAATCCAACCATATGGAGGTGGATTGCTGGAAAAAGGATGGAAGGTGTCTGCGTTGCGGGAGCACCGAGCATCGGATTGCTAATTGCCCTAGTTTATTGCGTGAAAAGAAAGGAACCCAGCAGCCAACCCAGACCGACCCTGGACCGTCAAATAGAGAAGGGACTGGAATGAAAAGCCTCGTTTCTTCTGAGGACGAAGAAGGTACAGGCCACTGGTTACTTTAGATTCGATAGGTTCCGTTCATAGAAAAATTTCGAGGACGAAATTGTTCTAAGTGGGGGAGATTGTGAGGCCCCAGTCCGTTCTACGTTGATATATTCATTAGCTGGGCGGTAACGTTTGGTTTTAGGAGTATTTCGAAAACCCTATGCAGGGATTAAGATTTAAAGCCCTACTATCCAATTATTCCATAATAAGTGCAAGTGAGCCTAGAAAGTAGGGTTTCACTCTTCGGTTTCAGCATTGGAGCAAAATTAGGGTTTTTGTGATTTTCGCCGGATGAAATTTTGGTACGGAAAAAGGATCAAATTTGGTGATTAAAAGTGACTTTTAAGTGAGAAATAATATGTAATTAGGAGCAATAAGATAAGATTAGTGAATAGGAAGTAAAAACCCTAGTACGTGTGTTTTAAGAAAAAACGGCGCGAACCGGCGGGTCCCGCGCATTACCGATTGAACGCACCAATTGACCACCACTTACTTGCCATGCAAGTTTACCACTAATAGAGCAAAATATCTTCCCCCCTCTTAGCTTCTTATTGGCCGAAAATTAGTGGTTCAAAATGCAACAAGAGAGAGAAAATTGTGTGGTTGTGATTCAACCAAGTGTTAACCAAACTTGTGGCTAGAATTAATTCTTATTTTTTCCAACCTTCTTATAAGACAAATGAAGCTTAATCTTCCTCATTCTTTTCTCTCTCTTGGCCGAAATTCTCTCCAAAGGAAGAAAGAAAAATCTCTCTCAATTCCTTGTCCTAATCTTGCTCAATCTCATAAACTAACCGGTTAATCTTGAATTCCTTCCATAAAACCTCTTCATTTGGTATTAGTAAGTTGATTGGTGAAGTGTTTGTGGAAGCTAAGGTGACAAGCAACTCCCTCTCTCTTGTTTTACTAGGTGAGTAATGAATGAACTCTCTCCTTCACCTAATGAAGCTTAATTCATGCTTAGTGGTGTTAAGAGATGAAAAATTATGGTTTATATCTTGATTTGTGGATGATTTAGTGAAGTTTTATATTTATTGGGATTTTTCCTGTTTTAATATAAGCATGATTGTGTGGCTATATATGATGGTTGGAAATGGTATGTAATGATGCTAGATGGTGGAAAAAGTGGAAGATTGCAAGTGATTTCTGTTTTGAATGAAATCTGGAAAATTGGGGTTTCTTGGTTCTTCATTCTGTCCGAATATTTTGGTCCTAGATAGAGGCCGAATTGGCCTTGGCTTAAAACATGAAAGTTGTAGGAAATGACATTTTATAGGTTCCTGTAAAATTTCAGGTCAATCGGAGTAGCGTAGAGTGAGAAAAGTCGAAAATACCCTTGCTGTTCTGGTTTTGTCCGAATGTAAGAACTGCACTTGTAATTGGTGATTTTGGATAGGATTACTTCAGAATTGGTTGTTCTAGTCTTCTGATGAAATGTATCCCTGTTTCTAAGCTTTCGTATGCCTTTGAAATTTCTGAATTTGGACTTAAGTAGGCTGAGTTATGCTGTTTGCACCAGGTTGCGGTTTGTTCACCTGTTTTACGATTCTGGTTTAGTATCTTACAGTTTTGACCTAGTTACACTCGAAACTGGGTTAAGTGGCCTTCTTCAACGTTGTAGCCTTTTAAGTGGTGAATCTACCTGTAAAATTACAGGTCAAACGGATTAATGTATTCCGAGTTATAGACAAAACCCTCAGACCTGTTTTAGACGTCCGTTTGTGTACGTTTTGCATTTCAGTTTCTGCCGTGCATTTTTCCGTTCTGATTCCATACGATCTGGGTGTCGACTCCTTCATAAGAAATTTAGATCTTGGTCTCAGCTTCGAAACGGTATAAAGTACGTCGAAAACCGAGTTCCGTAGCTCCTGTTATGATCAAAACAATAACGCTCGTCAGAACTGCCTTGTATTTGGACAGTTCTGACGGGTACGTTGACACTCGATTTTCGTTCTGTTCTGAGTGGATTCAGGTCTTGCCAAAAACATCAAAGTTTTAGCCTTATGTCTCATCTTTCTAACGCCTTTGGAATTTCTTGATTTCGATTTCTGAGCCGTGAGTTACGGCCTTGCAAACAGGGCATGTTTGGTAACTTGCCATGAAACAGCTGGCACTATTTCGTGCCTTTTTGACCTATACCTATTGAGATCTGGGTTGAGATGTCTTCATGAGAATTGTAGCCCTTCCTCTTAGCTTCGAAACGGTATCTCGCTCACTTTGATCCGACACTCCTAGCCTAACTTTCGACCAAAACGGTTTAAGATGGCCGATTTGGCCGTCCCATTTGCCGTTCCGCGCGCGCGCGTGTGCCCCTTTTTGCCGTTTTCGCACTTGCGCGTGCCAATTTTGCCGTTTTGCTTGTTTTACGTGTGTGAGTAGCTGTTTGTGATATATTGTGACACAATCTTCGATTTCAGACGGTGGTGAACTAGGCGGAGCCGGTGGGGCCCACTACTAGCCAACCAACGAAGTGATTTCCGCTTTTGTACTACTTTTGTATTTGGAGTAAGTATTCAGGCCGCTTTTGTATGTTAGTTGCTTATGTGTTTCGATATGTATGAAGAGGGTACTTAGACGAGGGTGTACTTTATCGCACTCGCTCTAAACCCTAATTTGCACACATATTTGTACATGGCTTATGTATATGAGCAATTTTGGAACTAAAACCCTTGAACTGGTGGCTCAGGGTGACTTTTGAATAATTTTGTGAATTTTGTGAGTTTGAGGTTGAACTCAATACCTAGATGGACTATTCGAGCCGGTTAGGGCTTGGTCGAAGTCAGTCCAACTTGGTTTGAGGTCACCAAGTTTGTGAACCCGGTTCGCTGAGTATGTGAACCAATTTTGTGACCCGAGCTTGTGACTCAAGCTCAAGTTTGTGATTTCGTTCGCCTGGGCAAGTTTGTGAGGTGACTGGCCAGTGAGGGTGATAAGGTGTTCGGTGGGTGTATAAGTGGAGTTCTACGGACCTTATGTATGGTCGACGGAGTGTCGACAGGAGGTCACGCATGGCAACGACTTGGCTTTGGAGCCACCTGTATCCTTATTATGTGATGTTACTTTTCTGCTTTTGCTTTACTCTTATTGAGTAACTGTGGTTACGTGACATTTACGCTTTTGCCCCTGTTTACTTACTAAGCATATAGCTTACCCCGTTCCTTTTGTTTTCCTTAGCAGGGGCCGACGCGGGGACTTATAGGCACTTACACTAGTATTGGTTTGTCATAGTTGGATAATTAGGATGTTTGTTTTTATTGTGGTGGTTTGTATAAGGACCCTCCTTAGGGTCTACCTTTTAGTTTTGGTTGTAATTATAAGGGTGTAATAGTTTGAGCAGGTACTTTTGGAGAATGTAATTATAACCTTTTTGGGATTTGTATATAGTATGTAAGGTACTCTTTTGGATTTTCTGGTTTTTATCGCTTTAAGGTTTGAGTCCTGGCGCGAGTTAGGCAGGCGGCCCGCCGATACCCTTGGGTTCGCCCTTGGGAGAAGTGGGGTCGTCACAAACTGGATTGAGTGACCTTCTACATTGTTGTAGCTCTGTTTCTTGGCTTCGAAATGGTGGGTCTTACACCCCCATACGATAATTGTAGTGAGAGTTGTGCCATTACCGCATTATGAGGTCAAATCCGGTTTTCTTATCAAGGCCTAAGTTAAAGCCCTTTCTTAATTTCTGGTTTGCTATCATGCTTGTATATGTTTATAAAACCCTATTGGGGTTGTGAATTGGTGTTGTTTATGGCTCGGTATGGAGTCTTATTATATGTGTTACATGTTCTAGGGCGTGACGGTAGCTCACGACGTCTTGGTGATCGTGGTGCATGAAACACCATTTACTTGGTTGGTGAGTATACTACTCACTTATTTGTTACAATGTGACTTCGTGCTATGTGAATTGTTGCCTTGAAGGCTTATTTGGTTATTGGAAATGATTGAGGTGGGGGTGTACCTGACCGCCCTCACCCCTTGTAATTTCCTTTATAGCTATTTACCGTTTTACTGAAATACTGCATTTGTTATATGAGATACTGAATTCCATGTATGGAAACTGAATTGGTGTCGTTTGGGACGATTGTCCAACGGCTTTACTGTATTACTGAGCTCAACCCCGTTTGGTAGTCAATTGGATCGAGCCGGCGAGGGATTGGTCGTGAAAATTGTCATGCCACGGGGACTGTACTGAGGAACCTTGTAGTAATGAGACTCTCGGTTCCGGTAAACTCGAGTATTACCAAAATGACTGAATGGAGTGCGGGCCCGGTTGGGGTATGATGGGTGGAAGGATGGAAGTTAAGCGAGGTCTACGGTTGTTTGGTACTTTTAAAATTGACGGAGGGTCAATGGGGTTGGATCAAGATTGCAAGCGTGGAAATGGGCTCTTAAGAGCCGACTGTATCCTTTCACTGATTTGCTTTACTTCGAAATTGCATACTTGAATTGAATGGTTATACTTATGTGATCTTGACTGCTATTATGATAGTTGCTCACTGGGCTTTAGCTCATTCCGTGTCATTTGTTTTCCTTACAGGAGAATGAACATTTTGGAAAGATTGTGATAGTCGGATGACAAGTTGAGCTTTGTACATGTATTTTGAATAGCTCCTTGAGGGTGAAAACCCTAAGTGTTTTGATTCCACCAATGTTTGGTGTGTAATTGGCTAGTGATATATGTATGAACTAGATGGATATGTTTGGTAGGCCGTTTGGCTTGTAAATGTTGATTTCCAATGTATGTATATGCTTGTTTGTGGTTTGGATAAATTTCGGCTTCGATTTTCATTTTTTTTTATTTTACAATTTTGACTTGTTTGCGTGCAATGGTAAGTTCCGGAACGTAATAGATCGACGTAAACTGAACCGTTAGTCCTGGCGAGAGCTGGGCAGGCAGTCCGCTAACCCCTTTGGTTCGCCTTAGGGGAAGGTGGGGCTGTCACAGCAAGTGTGAATTTTGGTTAGAGAAAGTGGCGTTCCTAGGTCATATAATTTCAAAAGATGGATTTATTGTAGACCCGGTTAAAGTGGAAGCTGGTGCCAAATAGAAATGGCCGGAAAATCCTATCGAAATTCGAAGTTTTCTAGGTCTAGCGGGGTACTACTGCCGGTTTATAAAGAATTTCTCAAAAATTGCGAGACCCCTAACTAACTTGACCAAGAAACAGGGAAAATACATTTGGGATGCTAAGTGTGAAAATAGTTTTCAAGAGCTTAAGGAGTAATTGACCATGGATCCAGTGTTAGCTTTGCCCAATGGGAAGGATAGCTATACGATTTATACCGATGTTTTGAGAGAAGGGTTAGGCTGTGTTCTGATGCAAAATAGGAATGTAATTGCCTACTTTCTCGGAAGTTAAAGTCTCACGAACAAAACTATCCAACCCATGACTTAGAGCTTGCGGCAATTGTATTTGCTTTGAAGAAGTGGCGGCATTATTTGTATAGGGTGACATTTGAGGTATACACGGATCATATGAGGCTTAAATACTTATTCTCTCAGAAAGAGCTAAATTTGAGACAACGTCGGTGGGTAGAGTTTTTAGAAGACTATATTGTACGATTAATTACCATCTAGGAAAGGCTAATATTGTAGCAGATGCTCTAAGTCGAAAGGCTCAACTAGCAAGTTTAATGGTGAGAGAGTGGAGCTTGTTAGAAAATGTATGTGAATGGAATTTCTCGTCTGGAGCCGCGAAAAGTTATTTCTAGAAATATTGAGGTGAAGTCAACACTGTTGGATCGGATTAAAGAGGGCCAAATGAAAGAATTATCGGTACAACAATGGGTGGAAAGAGTGAAGAAAGGAAAATTGCCTGATTTTAACCTAGGTTCTGATGGGATTTTAAGGTTTCGAAATCATGTTGTTGTACTTAAGGATGAAGAACTGAAGAAGGAGATTTTGGAGGAATCTCACCGTTCTAGGTATACGGTGCATCTAGGTAATGGTAAGATGTATCAGGATTTCAAAAGTCTGTATTGGTGGGATAATATGAAGGCGGAGATTGCTCAATTTGTTCAAAGGTGCCTTATGTGTCAACAAGTAAAAATTGAGCACAAAAAATCATCGGGTCTGTTACAGCCTTTAGAGATACCTGAATGGAAATGGGAGCACATAACGATGGATTTCGTATCAGGGTTGCCACGAACTGAAAAAGGTCATGATGCGATTTGGGTGATAGTAGACCGATTAACTAAGACTACACATTTCTTTCTAGTTAATATGAAATACTCTTTGGAGAAACTTGTCAAATTCCATATGGACAAGTGGTGAGACTACATGGGGTACCAGTGAGTATCGTATTTGATAGGGACCCTAGAATTGTATCTCGATGTACGCGATTAAAATTTCAAGTCTGCAAAATGATAAGAAAAAGAAATACACGACAAATATGTAATATATAAATTTAGGAAAATATGTGGGTACAATCTCTGGAATTTTCTCGAACTTATAGAGAGCTTCCTTCGATTCTTCTCCTCGAACGCTAATCCAAGGGTTTCGCAGCTTGTTCTTGGATTAGTCACTGATTTGTTCAAATCTTGATATGGAAGATTTGAAGAACCTGAAATTATTTGAAGGCTCAAGCCTTTATATGCGGAAGACTTGAGGAGCTTTGAGACCCAGACCTTTGTAGCTTGAGGCTTTAATACTTGAGTGTATGGGATGCCTCTTGATGTCTCTGTGTCTCTGTGTGTGTGTCCCATTGATTTGGTTGACAGACCCCTATTTATAGCTGAAGCAAGAGGTAGAGGTTGAAGGCCTGGGTACCACTTTACTTGTCTTGCAAGACGTGCAGTCATATTAGGACTGTGCTAGTCAAATATTATCTCTTCATTTTATATTTATTAATAAAGAGATAAGTAATTCATCAATTAGCCAAACTCGTGGGGACACGGGGCGTGGCGCCGTTTGACTGGCCAAGCTATTGCAGTATATAAGAGATATACTTGGACTAAACAACTCTAAATATTATCCCTTTAATAAGAAATAAATACTTAGATATTTATCCATGTGACATGATATGATTTGGTTGGTGGAGATATCCCTACAATTTGAATTGATTTGGAACACCCCACCTTGACACGTGGCAAAATATAATTGGCCATTTAATGACCAATTTTTTCAAGTGTACATGACATATGGCAATACCCGATTGGATAGAAATAAGCCACAAAAAATAATTTATAGACCAATGGTAATTTTAAGAATTAATTAAAATTGCATTGTCTACAAATGCCCCCTCGAAACTTGTTCATGAATGCTAAAAGAAATTGAAGCAGAATTTGAGTGAACAAGTTTCGATATATATTTTTTCCTTGTTTCCTAGCTTAATTCGATTGTCCTAGGATCAAGACAACATCTATCTCCCATTCAAGGTCGTTAATGTATGAAGATTCTTGAAACTAGTCATGTCCCTTAATTGATAACGTGGAATGATAATTGCATGCACTAGCCTTTTCAATTTCCCGAGGCCGGATCACTTCATTTGGAAGCTTTAAGTCCACCGTTGCAATATCATGGCTTTACTCAAAGTTTTGCAATTCAAATATCAATTCATGACCTTTGTCCAAAGCTTTGCAATGCTGTGGCTTTTGAATTGGTCATAAGATGGCCATGTGGGTGCCACCAATCCATGCAAATCATAGTGCTATGAATTCTCATGGTCAAGACATATCATGCCAAACCTTCAAGTCTACCGCTACGTGTGCACTATTAGGCAATTTTCGGTGGCTTCAATTCCCAAGGTTAGCTATCCCATGCAATATCCTCAAGTCGGGGCTCGTATAAATCTCTTTTTACTTGTAGGAATTTGAGATTTACGCACACAAAAATTCCTTCCCTTGCAAGGCTCGGACAACCTCCCAAAGCTACCATTTGCATCCTTGGTGAGCTACACAACCTTGTTGCCGAATTAAATCAGTAAACTTGAAGGGAAGTCCAATACAAATTGTGTTAAACATTTGTTGAGATCTGCTCAAATTTCTTTTTAGCATTCTCGAACTGGTTTCAGTTTTTTTTTTCACTTGGCTTGAACATCATAGGAGCAAGACCTTCAATTTCTAAAAAAAATTAATTCACTTTCTTTAGCCTATCTACCGCTTTACAAGATTCAAGGTCTGAACTAGTCAGCTTCTTGTCGAAATTCTAGGATTTGTATCCTTGATGAACTTAAACATTTGAGTTCCCCTTTTTTTGGGATAAGGCCGAAGCTTGAAGAGTAACCCAGTGCAATTCTTCAAGGAATTACTCAGCCTATAGAAGTTGGCTGCAAAAATAATTCCTTCCAAGGCCAACATGAATTGAAGCTTTGTCCTTTATAATCATATGGAAAAACAAAACCAGCAAGCTCCCGAGGCCAGATTCCAAGTAGCATGCGATTTCCAAGTAGCATTTGATGTTGATGATTACTAGGAAAGTCCTGCGGCCAGATTCCATGTAGTATTCCTTTTGTTAGTCAATCATACGCACAAGACTCCTTGTCCTTTACGAATTCAATCAAATTCAGCCTCTGAGGACTTGGGGAAATACTTCGGTGATGACTCATACAGGTAAGAGATCAACTTCCAATTGTAAAAGAAGATCAACCCCCCAAGCGTACTAACTAAATTTTTGTGGGAAAGGAGGTCTACTTGGACTCAAATTAGACCATTATTCAAACCTAAACTCTCCTTGAATGTGTGGCGTGCATCTATTATAAATACTTAGGACCAAGAGCTTACTTTCAATCAAAAACAAGAGCCAACCCTCTCTTCTTTTTTTCCTTCATACTGGTACAATCAAGCGACTGCTGCTTGAACTTTGTAGACCTCTCCCCTTGCGTAGTCTTCGAATTGCTATGCCATCGGATGGGAGCCGTTGCAGAGTTTAGCTGTGGCTACCACTGCAGTTTGGCCAGCAAGAGTTGCTGCTACTTTGTTTGTTCACTGTTGCTGCTTTTTTTGTTTTCGCTGCTCATAACTTGAAAACTGCTGTCCGGAATCGCTACGGTCACTAGAGCTAGCATTTATCGCTACTAGTGTAGAATTCCTGTTGCTGATATCGCGTCGATTTAGGTGATTATCCCCAACCTTCATTCACCTTTCATACATATTGATACCATTAATATAGTAGTCACTTTGCATGTAAGATATGGAAGCTTTTGTACCTTTGATTTGCATTCATGTTTTAATTTATTTTGGCACTTGCATGTGACTACTACTTGCGGTGTTACATACCAATCTGCCACGGCTTAGACCTAGAAATTTGGGTCATCAATCTTTTATAAAATGACATGATTGTCGGGTCCCATAGCTTGAGGTGAATTAATATATGAATCCCTGCATGTTTTGATTACAAGTATCTCCACCAAGTTATGTCGGACTCTCGACACTTCATGATCATCTAACAAAGCAAAGTGGCCTTTTAAAGTTGCACCATGAAACGGATTAACACATTAGCCTCCTTACAAGTGAGACCCCACCAATCCTTTTTGACGTCCAAACTTGATACTCGATTAACCTGTCGAAATTGTAACCTCCTTATTACTTATTCGTGGACATCCCATCTCACTTTTACTTGCCTTTTATTGTTAGCTTTGCTGCCCTTTGATCAATAGAGACAATTTGCAGCTGGTTATCACCGTTGCCGAGCCGCAAGTGTCAATCGTCATCCATTGGTTGCACTTCAACACTTTCTTTTCGCTTACCAGGTACTTGAGGCCCCCATTTCTTTTTTTTTTTTTACTAGCAGTATTTAATTGTTACGAGAAGCTTCAGTCAATTAAGAAGCTTAGAGCCTCACGACCTTACCAAATAAATTCTCAAAATATTACTTGAGAATGAAGCTTGGGTCTCGGCTGGAAGATTGAAATTAACCGAATGATGATTGGCTCAAAATATTATTTGAGATGCTCTTTAAATATTATTCGACAGTGAAGATCGGCTCAAAATATTATTTTTTTTGAGCTATTCCTTATGGCTGGAAATTTAATCTCAATTTTCGTATCAGCTTTTTGCGTCTCAAATATTCCCATCATATATGATTTCAATCTAAACTCTGTCAACTTGCTCTTTCATAGATAACCAAAGCTGTGCTTGAAGAGGGGTCCAAAACAATTCCGGGGACTTGAGAAAAGGCAACCAAAAATTTATAAGGATTTCCCTTCGTCATCTAATATTTTCTTTTACACAATTTCAGTAAGCATGCAAATCAAGGACTATGCCATGCCATTGCCCCATATCTCATTGACGGATGAAAGGGGTGGACCGCAATCAAAGAGCTTATCACTATATGTTCATAAACCAGCAATTGGCCCGCTTGCTGAGTCTTTCATACCCCTTGAAGGATGCTTTCATCTTGAAGATTGGACTAGTAAGTGGACCAAAGAAGTTGTGGCCCCGTCGACTTTCTCTACTACGTCGAGGGAAGAAGAAGTGGTCATATTAAACTCGTCACTTCACAATGGAGATCCAAAAATAGCCAAATTCACGCTTCCGTTCGTGGGATTTAATATCGATAAAACTGCGTGGAAGATTCCTTCTTCCTTCTTTGGCGAGGCCTACTTCACCTTTCATTATTGGGAATGGGTTGAGGACATCCTCGGAAGATACAAAGAAGTGCTCACCCGTGCTGGCATATTCGAAGCTGTCTACGCGTCGAGATACTCCTACGACCGCTGTGAGAATATCTTGCGAGCCTTCTTCAAATATTGGTGCCCTTCGACAAACACACTCCATACGCCCGTTGGGGAGTTGTCCATCACGCTTTGGGACCTTTATCGACTTGGTGGCCTTTCAATCGATGGCTCGTTCTTTGATGAGGTTGTTCCTTCAGTGCAGAAGATTCTTACTCGTGACAAGAAAGGGAAGCCACTTCTCCCTGAGAGCTGCAGGCATTTTTTTCAGCTTACTACCACCTCTGGACGAATGACAAAGGGGTATAGATGAAGGACTGGATTCGCTTCTAGTTCAAAGGAGAGGCTAGGTATAGGGCTCCTCCGAGTAGGGTGAATAGAAGAAAGACCACGTCTAAACCGAAAATGACCTATAATCCCTCTGGAAACGTGGAGCCATATGACCTTACTGATATGAAGGACTTCAACGTCCCTTTCGACACACTGGACATTCCAGGGTATTTAAGAAAGGAAACCTATATTGCGGCATTCATAGCGTGTTGGATTTGCAAGTTCCTTTTGCCAAGCAAAAAGGTCGATCGTATTCGCCCAAGTATTTTCAAGGTTGCATGCTTAATGGCCATAGGGAAAAAATTTTGCCTTGCAATCCCCGTTCTTGCGAGCATATATCATGGGTTGAGAGAGATCGTCCACGCCCCTAACCTTGGAGAATGTGGGGTAACTTTTCCAATCAATTACGTCTATGCTTGGATTGGCCAATATTTCGATGTATATTACAAAAATCATCAAGTGGGTAGCCACCACGCGCGCATGACAAGATTTAGTGGTGAGAAAATGACAATATTTTATGGGCAATTGGAAGCTGAGGAAATCTTCAAAGAAGTGAATCCTTTGATGCTTCCTAAATTGTGCTGGACTGAGAATGAAGAAAAGGTATTGATCGATGATGGATCCTTATCATCAAGACTCACGAGCTACTTCATTAGTCAACGCTCTTGCCATTTAACTCTACGTAAGGACAATACTTTCATTATTGAAAAATATAATCCTTGCAGGTTCAGCAGACAATTCGACTTCTGTCAGGACACTCCCAACAACTTGAAAGAGATCACTCACACTTATACCTTGGATGAGGCTATTCAAGTATGGGATTCCTCAGTTCGTACGCAGACACGATCTCGGATGACTATACCCACGCACAGGAAGCATCCATTGATCACAAAAGACTATGACGCCTGGTGGTCGATTCGGTCAAATAGTGTCTCTTCAACTTCCTTTAAATTCACCGTTAAAATCCCTCAGCAATCATCGAAGAAGGGTAAGGTTACCTCTGCCAACGAGTCAGTGCATCATAATGGAGCTATAGAGATTGTAACGGGTCTTATCTCATCTACCTTGCGAAAGAACAAAATTACTAGTAGTCCCTCGAAAAATATTGCCACAAAAAAAAAGTCTTCCAAAGACTCTTGACAGGCCATCAAAGAGGCGCAACCAGTGATTCCAACAAAGAAGGCGCCGCCCAAAATTTCAAAATCCTTATCCGTGAATCGTACAGAAGAAGATATCGAAATTGAAACGGTGGTCGATCGTGGTTCTGTCGAGGCTATAGAAAAGGAAGGGACTCAAGTTCGGAACATCGGATCTACCCAAAGAGAAGCCCATTCGTTGGCGAGCGGTAGTAGTAGTCAAGACTGTCACTGGAACAGATCAAAGAAGAGGACATCTTCTGATTTGGAGGAGGTTTCCTTTACACCACCATCGGTTGGAGTGTCATCACTTAAGGTAATCATCTCTCTATTTTTTTCATTTTTATTTTTATTTATTTTTTTTTGTAAAAATTTTTCCCTTTTCAGCCCCCGTTCCTTGAATTCCATCAAGAAGGTGCTGGTAACAACTCACCACCCGAACTTGAAATAGCTATCGGTACCCCAAAACAATTTGTCCCTAGTGGAGATACCTCGTCAATGCATAAGAAGGAGCTGACTAGTTCACACGAAATCCGAAAAAGACTTAAGGTAGTACTGGTTTCAGAATTTCATGGCCAAAAGTTGATCAAGCACATCGAAGAAAGTGCTTGTAGAGTTTGTGGATGAATTTTCGCGGACAGATTCTTGACACTCCAATTGAGCAGATCTCTTCTTTAAAAGAGTGTGCAGAGGAAATCATTGCGGAAATCACAAGAATGGATCCCACCACTGGTCTCCCTTTAAAAGATCACTTGATAGAATTGTTTGCCAAGGCGGAGGCATATGATGTTTTGGCATTTTCATCGTGGGAAAGGATGAGTAAAGAAACACATGCAGGGCTCTTTTCCAAAGCGACCGTCCAACTCAAGAGAGTTAAGGCAAAGGAAGAAGAACTAATTTGTCATTTACAAAATCTCGAAGAAAAGTTGCAGTGCATTGAAGACAGGAAGAAAGTTCTGCAACAGGAACTCATCAGTTTGGAGAAACAAAGCTTGGAAATCAGCTCAATTATCGATCAAAAGCATGAGACTTTCAAAGAGATCCAGGCCGAAATAACCCAAGCGCATGATGAGCTGTCTTCCATTGAAAGTACTAGCATCTTGACTGATGACGCTGTGAAGGAACTTGAAGACATGAAATCTGCACTTGAATCATATAAAGTAGCTGTAGTGGAATACAAATTTGATATTTAGACTTTCTACCATGTCCTTCTTTTTCCTCAATTCTTTTATCATTTTTTTTCCATGTAATGAGTTTTTTTTTTGAATAATAAAATGCTTTTCATTTCTTATCTCTTGTTTTTTTAAAGAGAACAAAAACTTTTAAATTTAGCATTTTATCTCAAAGAAAAAGAGAAGTTCTTCCTCTCTCTTTTTTTTTTTTTTTGCAAGGAAAGAAGGTTTGGTTTAGGAGGTGTAACTGAACTTAGAAGTTACCCTCTAAACTGCCTACGTATCCCCGGAGGGAATCAAGTCACACGTAATTCCTTCCGTTCGCATTTTAATCTCATGCGGGCCAGGAGTATCTATTTATTTACCACCTTAGACTTGGTGGAGTGTTTCAGCAATTTAACCACGTACTACACTATTGGTGGTTGCCATCCACAGTTTTAACTCATGCGGGCCAGGAGCATTGCTCGGTTCCGATTACGCATAGTACCTTTTTAGGTACTTGCCATTGATGGGGCCAACCCTTAATCCATTCTCAGCAACCAACTTGTACGAGCCATTTGTATACACTTCTTGAACAACATATGGACCATCCCACTTAGGAGTGAACTTTCTTTGTCCGTCATGAGTGAGAATGATCGGTCTCCGAACAGCAAGTACTAACTCTCCCATCTGGAAAGAGCGTGGCCGGACATACTTATTGAATGCTTTTGAAAGGCGGGCTTGATAGCACTCAACTCGTTGTTGAGTTTCTAACTCTTCAAGGCAAAGACGAACATTATCTTCTTCACTGAGCCCTTCTTGAATCGCAACTCTTAGCGAAGGTATTTGACACTCAAGTGGAAGAATAGTTTCAACACCGTAAACAAGCGCGTATGGGGTCGCTTGCGTGGGAGTTCAAAAAGTAGTTCGGTATGCCCAAAGTGCTTCTCCAATTCAAAGATGCCAATCCCTTTTCGATTTATCTACGATTTTCTTCAACAGATTACATAAGGTCTTATTGAATGCTTCACCGAGTCCATTTGCGGCAGCGTAGTACATGGACGAATTGTATTGTTTGAAATGAAACTTTTCGCAAAACTTGTTCATCGCTACATTGCAAAAAGGTTTACCATTATCGGTGATGATATAACGCGAGACTCCATACCGATAAATGATGTGCAAACGAATGAAATCTATCACATTCTCCTTTTTGGCCTCTCTTAGAGGAACAGCTTCAGCCCACTTTGAAAAGTAATCTGTCACCGCCAAAATGAAAATGTGTCCGTCAGAAGACTTTGGAAGTGGTCCAACTATATCCAAACCCCAAGCATCGAACGGCCAAGAAGCCACAGTTGGGTGGAATGGTTCAGGAGGTTGATGGATGAAATTGCCATGGAATTGACAAGCTTGACATCTTCTAGCAAAGTCAATGCAGTCCTTCACTGTTGTTGGCCAGTAGTATCCCATTCTTTTAATGCGAAAGTGTAATTTCGGGCCAGACTGGTGAGCACCACATATCCCAGAGTGAGCCTCCTCCATTGCTTGCATGGTTTCATCTTCTCCAAGACATCGTAGAAACACCCCATCGAATGATCTTCGGTAAAGCATCCCTTTGTAGTAAATGAAACGTGGCGCTTGACGACGTATATCAACCCTTTTCTTAGGATCTTCTGATAACTTTCCATGATTAAAGTAATTAATGATGAGGTGACGCCAATCCTCCTTTTCGATCTCATGGACGAAAATGTGATAAGCATTTTCTTCCTTACCATCATCTTTTTCATCAAACATCGGAGGTATGACCCAATTTTGATATATTGAAATTTGATTTCGAAGAGAAGGTTGAGTGATCATAGATGCCACCCTTGCCAAAGCGTCAGCTTGTTAGTTGAAATTTCTAGGGATATATTCTATGGTGACATTATCTAAATATTCCATGAGTTGTCTTGCATACTTATAATATGGGATCAATTCAGGTTTCTTGACATCATAAATACCAAGAAGTTGATTTAACACCAATTTTGAATCACCATAGACTCTAAGATGCAACTATTTCATGTCTACAGCCGTTTCAAGATCGAGAATCAACACCTGATATTCAGCCACATTGTTTGAACACCGGCGTGTTAAAGTGAAAGAGTATGACAATATATCTGCTTCAGGAGTATAAAAGACAACTCCCGCACCAGCTCCATTACGGTGAGCAGCTCCATCGAAATACATCTACCACGGGGATTCGACCATAAACACTTCTTCATCGGGGAGCTCATTAGTCAACTCCCACTCGGTAGGTATGGGATGATCGGCTAAGAAGTCTGCCAATATTTGTCATTTGACAGCCTTCGCAGATACATAAATAATTTCAAATTGTTGGAACTGGAGGTACCATCTCGCTAGTCGATCAAACAGTATAAGTTTTACCATGACATATTTAATGGGATTAGATTTAGATATGAGTCGAATAGTGTGTGCTTGAAAATAATGTTTTAGCTTCTGAATGACAAATATAAGTGCCAAACACAACTTCTCGATGGGTGAATAATTCAACTCATTAGGTGTCATCATCCGACTCAAGTAATACAGTGCATTCTCCTTACTTTCATCATTTTCTTGAGCAAGTAAGACCCCAACCGACCGTTCCTGAGTGAAAATATAGATAATCAATGGTTTTCCTGGGATGGGTGCAGCCAACACTGGGGGATTCATGAGGTACATTTTAATACTTGTAAAAGCATTCCTACACGATTCATCCCACTCGAAGGGCACCCCTTTCTTCATCAGTCCACTGAAGGGTTGGTATCGTCCGGCTAAATTAGAGATAAACCTCCGCATATATGCCAACGTCCCTTGAAAGTTCTTCAATTCATGAATATTTCGCGGTTCAAGCATGTTCACAATGGCATCAATTTTAAATCGATCGACCTCTATTCCCCGTTGATGAACGATGAAACCGAGAAACTTGCCAGAAGCGACTCCGAATGCGCACTTCAAAGGATTCATTTTCAATTGGTATCTCTGAAGGCGTTGGAAAACTCTTCGAAGGTCTTGAATATGATTCTCTCGCTTCGTTGATTTCACCACAAGGTCATCAACGTAGCACTCCACATTTCTATGGAGCATATCATCAAAAATTCTTTGCATTGCTCTTTGATATGTTGCTCTAGCATTCTTTAAGCCAAACGACATCACTTTAAAGCAATAAATTCCCTTGGGGGTGCGGAAGGCAGTGAACTCCTCATCGTCGGGTGCCATACGTATTTGATTGTAACCAGACGATCCGTCGAGAAAATATAGTGCTTTATGCCCGATCGTAGCATCTACCGTCAATTCTGTGATGGGGAGCGGAAAATCATCTTTGGGACAAGCCTCATTTAAGTCTCGAAAATCAACACAAATTCGGATTTGCCCATTCTTCTACCTAACAGGGACAATGCTTGAAATCCATGTTGGATATTTTACATTTCGTATGAATCCAGATTCAATCAGTCTATTTATCTCATTTTCTATCAGAGGAATCAATTCAGGCCGAAAGTGCCTTTGAGTTTGCTTGATAGGTTTTGTTCCTCGCTGGACAGATAAATTATGAACAGCGACTCTAGGATCCAAACCGGGCATTTCTGAGTAATTCCAGGCAAAGACATCTTTGAACTCGAGTAGCAAATCAACATACTCTTTCTCTTCTTCAGGAGTCATACAAGAACTTATGTAAATTGGGCGAGGGTCGTCACTTGTGCCAAGATTAATCTCTTTTAGGGCATCGACTGTATTTTTTACTTCTTATTCAAATTCAGCGGGAGCGTCATCTGCATCTTCTTCTTCTTCTTCAGGATCACTGATTGTAATATGATGGCAAGAAGCAATACTTTCTTGACCTTGTTCTTCAAAGATGGTTTCGATCCTTACGTTAAGCAAGTCTCCATAATGCATAAAGAAATTGGAAACTCGTTTCCTCGTACCATTCTTCTTTATTGGAGTAAAATTTTCTTTCTTGACAACTTGGTACTGTTGCTTTTTTCTGCCTAATCTTTCATAGACGGTCGGTTTCAAATATTTTGGCTGCGGGCCAAGTCTGTCAAACACAGAAGTATGCCTTGAATTATTTCCCAACCTATCGAACACAGATCTCTTGCGCCTTGTGATCTCCATTTCTTCATTCACATAGTTACAACTTGCCCTTTTGATCATTATACGCACTGGAGAAGGCGGTTGATAATGAAGACCCATCGATGAACATTCAATATTATAGCCTTTTTCCTTCAACATTTTCTGCGCAGGTGTTAATCCATGAGTCTTCTCGCCAGTTACCTCAGGAGGGAGTTTTTCCAATGCATGCTTCTCATTTGGGTTATAACCGACCTTAGCAAGAAGTCTATATGCGTTTGGATCAAAACCTTCTTGAGTCCAATTAGTTGGTAGTGAGTAATGTTCTACTGCCAGTTCTTCTTTGGGACGAACATATCCTTGCAAGCTCGCTTTCTCACTTTTAACAGGCTCTATTTTGGTGAACGGAACATTTAATGTATCATTCCTGATAAAAGAAGACTGGCCCTCTTCTTTCTTTGATCATGGAATATACCGCAAAATGAGTACCTTGAAATCTTGACTTTCTTCCTTTACTGATTCTTTTCTTTTTGCTTCTTTCTGAAGGTAAAATTTGGCGCCGGCAAAGTGAGCCTCGGCCTCAGTGAAAGGTTTATTATCGGCAACAACCTTCTTAACTATGCCGTCTCGACAATATTTGAAACATTGATGCAGAGTAGACGATATAATTTCATTCTCGTGAATCCAGGGTCGTCCCAAGAGCATATTATAAGAGGTTTTGGCTTCAATGATATGAAATAATGCACTTGAAGACAACTCACCAATGAGCAATTCAAGCCTTATGAGACCAATTGCTTTTTGCCCCCCTTGGTTAAATCCATGGATCATGTGGCAGCTCTGCGAGAGTTCATCGCTTGAGATTTCTAGTTCTTTCATAGCACGTACGGACATAATATTGATAGCAGATCCCCCATCAATGAGTATCCGATTCATCTTTTGTTCTCGGACATACGCACTAACAAACAAAGGTCGATTGTGAGTTTTGAACTCAACAGTTAAATTGTTATCATAAAAAATGATAGTTGTTGCACAATCTACTGGTGGTTTATCGTCGATTTTGAGTTTTTCCTCAAATTTAGTGCCAATTTGTGTGATTTGAGGATTTTCAGCCTTAACGACATTACAAGAAGTGGAATTATTAGCATCATCACTTAAATACCCCTTGGGTATAAATTTCCTCAGTATCACGGGCTGTCGAATCTCTTGAAGAAGGTGAAAATCTGAAAGAATTGGCTTCGTGGCCACTCCCTTTTGCTGTTTTGTTGCATTTCGTTGTTTCATTGTCACTTTAGGCTTTGTCGAACGAATGCTTTTTGAAAAGATGCACTTCTTTATTTTTGGCTTGCAAGTCCTCTTTCGAGTAACTAAAGTCCATCCTTTGTTGTCATCTTCAATAACATCTTCAATTGAGGATTTTTCAAGCTCCTTAGACAAAGCATTACTTGGTGTGGATAAAACTTCTATCGGACAACACACAGACCCAAACATTATTGTTGTTTGGTTTGCCGATGCTTTATCTTCCTCGAGAAGGATTTTCCCTTGACGGGCCAATTCCATAATTTTGTCTTTAAAGACAAAGCATTTAGTGAGAGGGTGGCAATCAAACGATGATAACAACAATAATTTGGATCATTGACTTGACCGGCTTCCTCTGGGCGTTTCATGTCAGGAAGTTCAAGGAGCTTCTCCTTAAAAAGATCATCGAACATTCCTTGTAAATCAGATTCAAGAAAAGGGTATTCTTTTTCTTGCATTTCTTTTAGAGTAGGTCTTCTTATCGACCTATTTTGAGGGGAGTCTACCTTTTCGGTGACCTTTCGACTCACCTTGGTAGCAATTTTCATGGGAGCTATGTTTATTGCTATGGACTCCTTATTACTGAATCTTGAAGGAGGCTTGCCGCCCCCCTTTTTATTTTCTTGCCTTTCATTGCTTTGACGAGGCGGCTGTACTCGCGGAACTTGAATAGGAAGCCCATCAGTTGCATTGGTCGTGATGCTTAACTCCATATCATGAGCACAAGTAGCTAATTCTTCAAATGTATTTGGACGTATACCCTGTAGAATGTAGCTCAGGCTCCAATGCATTCCTCGGATGCACATTTCTATGGCAGAGGGTTTAGACAGTCTATCCTTGCAGTTGAGACTCAGACTTCTCCACCTATCAATGTAGTTGACCACAGGTTCATTCTTCCATTGACGAGTGTTAGTCAACTCCAGCATACTAATAGTTCTTCTAGTGCTGTAGAAGCGATTCAAGAACTCTTGTTCCAGTTGTTCCCAACTGTCGATGGACTTCGGAATGAGATCAGTGTACCAGTCAAATGCGTTGCCCTTCAAGGATCGGATGAACTGTTTGACTAGCAGGTTACCATAGGTTCCAGCGTTATTGCAGGTTTCGACAAAATAGGCCACATGTTGTTTTGGACTACCTTTCCCGTCGAACTGTTGAAATTTAGGCGGTTGATATCCCGCAGGCATTGCTAGGTTGTCAATTCTAGCAGTGTAAGGCTTGTAGTAGGTAAAGCTTAACTTTGAATCACCCTCCTTTTTATCTTTGATCACGCCTTCAACAAGTTCCTTCAGTTGTTCCACGGGGATAGTTCCATTGGCTGTCACATATACTTCCTTCACCTTGTCCTTACCTTTAGATGAGGAAATTTCACGCTCATGGTGCTTCTTAGGATTTGCATGGCTTCCTTCAGGAGCGTGATCTTTCTGGATGAGCAGTTGAGCAATGAGAGTGTGACAGCCCCACCTCACCCTAAGGCGAACCAAAGGGTTCGGCGGACCGCCTGCCCAACTCTCGCCGGACTCAGTCGTTCACTACAGTTCTCAAATAAATTACAATATGTCTCAAATATATATTAGATGTTCCACAAATTTACATATCATAAGCGAAGCATCCACGCTTAGAATTAGTTTCCGCTTCATACATCCATGCGATCCTTAATACCAACTATTATACAGGAGGAAGTTCAAAATTCAAACTACACAAACATCCTCTTCAATTCCAAATCTAAACTGTACAAGATATAAGCCATCCAGCCACGTGAATAAGTACTACAAGCCTTTCCTTCGCCACGAGCCCTGTGGAGGGGAATAAAATAGTTTTGGGGTGAGCTAAAAGCTCAGTGAGTAACCAATAAAATCAATAATCAAATATATGTCACAATCATTCATTTCAATGATGTCATGAATCAGTAATCAAATGTACGTTTATTGCTCTCATGAGCCAGTGAAATCATTGCACTTAAACACCCAACGCTCAAATAGATTACTTAACGTTAAACAATAAGGGAGAGCAATGTTGGTGCTCCAGATCATGTCATGAACAATAAACAGGAGTGGAGACGTTGGTGTTCAGCACAAGACTCCCCAAGAACTCAATTAAGCCAAATCATGTCATGAACTCACTTGCGCGCACACATGATATGCAGTCGAGTAAATAATGTAAGAAACATTTCAAAAGTACTTTGGAAACAGTTTAGGGTCACTCACCTCCACGGGTCAGAAACCATCCATCATATATCATTACCTTGCCCGAGTCCAAGCCCTAAATCACAAACTCCAAGCAATCATACATTCTTAAAGTTTGGACAGCATTTCCCCATAAATGCTTCATTTCCAACCTACAATATATTACCAATTACACATACGATTAATAAGCAATAAAATATATCCAATTAGGCCACAATATCCCTCAGTCAAAGCTAATTAGAAGCTTAAGAGCCACCATTAGAAAACCCCCAATTAAACCCTAGAAACCGGAATTCATTCCCTCAAGCATAAATTTTCCACAACGATCACAGTTAACGTATAAAGTTCCGTTTAACACCTTTCGGCACAATATCCATAACTGAATCTACCCTTATCGGATTGAAACGAATCTTATGGCGTTTCAAAATCAAGACATAAAGCTACATTTCTTATGCAGACCTCCAAAGCCAAATCTTGCATTTTTATGGTCAAAAATGAAAATTTCCACGAAAATAGAAATCTGGGCGCGGAACAGGGTTCATGGATAGTCAAGGGTATTTCGGTTATTTCACATGCTATAGTACTCAGATCAAGCTGAAATTTTCAACCAGCTATTTAACACCATTTGCTACAACTTTCATGTTTTAACCTAAGCCTGATTCGGCCTCTAACATGCTCGAATAAATCCGGTCAGAACAGGGCAAATATAAACCCTAAACCTGGAATTCCGTATCAAACCAGAAATTTTCTGCAACCAACTTCAACTAACATATACAAACTTCATTTTACACCATAATAGGCTATCATACCATGAGTAAACAATAAAATACTATATAAAACAGAAAAATTCTCAATTAATAGAAAAATTAGACAACTCAACCATAACTTATGAAATAACCCACAAAATGACATGCTTCACCACTAAAACCCTTAATTGATCATTATTGTCATGAAAGGGAAGTTATCTAGACAACTCACCTTTGCAACTCCAAGAAACAAGATGGCTAGAGCTTGTTCTTCACAAATGGCTCCACTAAAGGCCTTAAACTAGCTTATCGACTCACTTTTGTGGAGGAATTTGGAATTTAATCGGTAGGTTTGCAAGATTCAAGCAAGAAAGGTAGGAAAATTGAAGAAGCTTTCTCTCTTCTTTTCTCTCTAGTTGCCCAGCCAAGAAGCTTAAAAATGAAGATGGTTTTTGGTCAAAATTGTTTTAGTAAAGGTGAAGACTAGTCAAATGTTTACCACCCAATGAAAATGCAACATGTGGCTCTCAAGCTTATCTCATTTCTTTTGTCTTCCAAGACTTAATTAACTAGCTAACCTCTAATTGTCTCCTAGCACCTTTTAAAATAATATCACTTAATACAAAACCCCAACAAGTTGTCAAAAATATATCGCATTTACCGCACTAGCGGGTCCCACGTCAATAATACACTTCAAAATTGACCCGAACTAACTTATGCAAGAAAAATGTTTTAAAAAAACTATATTCACTTATAAAATGTCTAGAAAATTAAGGTAGTAAAATAAAATAAGAAAAATGCATGAAAAGGAACAGAATTAAAGGGTATAAATTAAGGAAAATTTTACGGGTCCTCACAGAGAGCATCTTCGTCCTTGATGTGTTTCATCATAGTTTCCATCATCTTGGACATGTTCGAAACTTGTTCTTCGAGACTCAAAGTATTTGTCATGATGGCAAGCATTGCAGCAGAAGAAGAAGCAGAATCTTCAATACAAAATCTTGAATGAAGAGTTTCATGTGAAGAGGCTGATCCAGTGCTTGATGAATCATCGTCATGCTTAGAAAAGTTGGATTCGAATCCAAATTCGAGCATGGCAAGAGCCTTCTCAATCGAGGCAGGAACGTCTTGGATCCCCATCGTGGAGGAATAGCTCATTGGTGATGTCGAACCGAAGACGGGAGTTGGCGCCGATGGAGCTTCCATGCTACTTTGGGCGGAGGCTCTCGTCATACTCCTTGTCACAGGCCCAACAACGCGGGTATTGGTGGCACCATGTGCAGCTTCCCGAACAGGCTTAGCATCAGTAGCCTTGGAACGTGCAATCATGATTTTGTTGCTCTTTAGTGCCATTGGTGATATACGTGGTTGAATATTCGAGGAGAAGAGATGGAAGGTAGAGATGGTCCCACCGGACGTGCCAAAAATTTGTACGCGATTAAAATTTCAAGTCTGCAAAATGACAAGAAAAAGAAATACACGACAAGTATGTAATATATAAATTCAGGAAAATTGTGACGATCCCACTTCTCCTAAGGGCGAACCCAAGGGTATCGGCGGGCCGCCTGCCTAGCTCGCGCCAGGACTCGAAACACAAAGCTAATAAAACTATATTAAACCACAAGAGAACTATTCATAATTTATACAACCGCCAAAAGTTCTATTTACATCCTCAAAAATATCGAGCCAAACCACTCTAATACACTATAACTACAATCAGCAGAAGATAGACCCTAAGGAGGGTCCTTATACAAACCACCAAAACAAAAACAAACATACTAACTGTCCGACTATTACAATCAAACCTAACTATACTAGTGTATGTGCCAAAAGTCCCTGCGTCGGCCCCTGCTAAGGAAAACAAAAGGAAAGGGGTAAGCTATATGCCTAGTAAGTAAACAGGGGCGAAAGCGTAAATTTCAGGTAACAACAGTTACACAGTTAGAGTAAAGCAAAAGCAGAAATGTAACATCACATAATAAGGATACAGGTGGCTCCAAAGCCAGATCGTTTGCCATGCGTGACCTCCTGCCGACACTCCGTCAATTTTTCCAGCAATTTTCATCGGTGTGATTGCTCCCACAGAAACCACAGGTTGGCTTAGTGGCCGTACCTGACCCTCCACGCTGGGCACTCCTCTGGGGCTCTTGCACTATCTGACCTCGCCCAAAGTTGTTTAGAGTTCTTACAGGTCGTGGACCGTCTGCGCCTTTACTCGCCTTAGCGGGTGGCTCGTTTCGCGAGCTCTGTCCAACCGGGGAATCGTTCGAGCTGGGTTGCCTCCTTTTCCGGTCATGAAAGGCTTTAATCTGTCCCCTGGCAGTCTCAATCCGCTGTGCTTTTTTTAGTGCCTGGCTAAAGGTGTCCAGCTGTGCAGCCGCCAGTGCTTCCTGGATTTCCACGTTTAAGCCTTGGGTAAAGCGGCGAATTCGCTTTTGCTCCGTCAGCACCAGCTCTGGGGCAAAGCGAGAGAGTTTAGTGAACTGAGTCTCATACTCCGCCACACTAGATGCCCCTTGACGCAGGCGGATAAAATCATCTTCCCGTTTTTCTTGCACAATGGGTGGTAAATATTTTTCATAAACTCCCGTTTAAAGTTGATCCAGGTCCAGGGGGTTTGTTCACGCTCCCACTTGGTTTTAATCACGTTCCACCAGGCTCGAGCAGCCCCTTCAAACTGAAAGACCGCAAAGGATATCTGCCCCTCCTCCGAATACCTAAGCGCGGCAAATATATCTAACATACGGTCCATCCAGGCCTCTGCTAGGTCAGGATTGGGTCCACCTATAAACTTAGGAGGTGCAAACTTTTGGAACCGTTCTAAAGCACGGTCCTCTCCTTCGTGATTACCCGAATTATGTCCAGGATTCCCAATACTGCTTCCCTGGCCCTGTTGATTTGTCATTCGCTCTAGTAGATCGGCCATCCGCTGGATGGCTGTAGCGACTTGATCTGGCTCTTGTCCTTGTTCCCTTTCAGGGCTTCGTGCTCGCCCCTACCTCCACCTCGAGTACCGGAGGCCATTTAAGTGCAAAAGTCTATAGATAGGAACATTACATATACTTATTATCCAGACTATGAGCAAAAGTACGGACGTAAAGCGTATGCACAGAAGACACACAAAAGATAAGTTCAAAATGCTATTCAAATATATACATATATTTACAAAGTCACACCAAAAGATTTTACAGATTACTGACCTCCAGTCGGTACTGTGAGGCCCCAGTTCGTTCTACGTTGATATATTCATTAATTGGGCGGTAACGTTTGGTTTTGGGAGTATTTCGAAAACCCTAAGTAGGGATTAAGATTTAAACCCTAAGTTCCGGTTAAGATTGAAAACCCGTTTTTTCTACATTTTCTTTATTAGAAAATTCCCCAGATAATTTTTATGAGTAAATATAGTTTTTAGATGATTTTTCTAGTATTGGTTAGATTTTGAGAAATTAAGAGTAAATAGTGGACGTGGGACCCACTAGTGCGAAAAGTTCGGAAAAATTCGGCCGATAAGGTTAAGTTTCGGATACTGTTTAAAATTTATCGGGTGTTAAGAGATAAGTAGTGTTTGTGAAGTGATTGATGTGAGAGAGAAAAGAAAGATAAGAATGCATTTATGAAGGTGACAAGTGTCACCTTCTTATTGGATGCCTTTTAAGAATTACTATTCACAATTTTGACTTTTTTGACCAAAGGTTAAATATCCAAAAATTTCACAAAATTCACCATTTTTCTCCTCCTTATGGCCGGCCCTCTCTAAGCAAGAAGAAAGACAAAACTCTTCAACATTCTAGCAAACTTCTAGCTCAAATCAACTAAACCACTTGCTTAACTTGGTTTTCACTCCATAAAATTCTTCCTTCTAGTGCTAGTAAGTTGTTTGGTGAACTTTGTTTGAAGGACTAAGGTGCACAACATCTTCCTCTCTCTTGGTTTTTGGTAAGTGAAGCTTGAAACATCCTACTACACCTAATGATGCTTATGTTGTGCTTATTAGTGATAAGAGTGCTGAAATTTCTGGTTTTTATCTTGGTTTGAATTGATTTGGTGAAGTTTTCCATTTTATGATGATTTTTCTGGTTTAATTGGATTATGATGGTGTGGTTTTTTGTGATAATTGGCAATGGACTATAATGGATCTAGTGGATGTGAAATGTGGATAAATGCAACCAATTTTGGATTTGGTGTGAAAATTGCAAAGCTAGGGTTCTTAAATCCCCAATTCTGTCCGGTTTTGGATCATAGGGTTAGAGGCCGAATTTGACTTTCCTCAAAACATGAAAGTTGTAGGTATTCATGTGATTGAGATGCCTACAAAATTTCAGGTCATTTGGATTAATTTAGAATGCGTTATGACGAAATTACTGTAGCTGTTCTGCTTTGGACAGAATGCGAAAACTGCGATAGTAATTGGCCATTTTGACTGGTTTTGGTTTGGATTTTGAAGTTGGTGTCTTCTGATGAAATGTATCAGGATGTCTTAGCTAACATATGCCTTTGGAATTTCGGCATTTGGACTTGTATAGACTAAGTTATAGTAATTACAGTTTTGTGTGATTTGCAAACCTATTTTGGTAATTCTGGTATAGTATTTGGCATTTTCGACCTAGTTAAGCTAGGAACTGGATTGAGTGACCTTCTACATTGTTGTAGCCCTGTTTCATAGCTTCGAAACGGTGGGTCTTACACCCCCATCCGATAACCGTAGTGAATTTGGTGCCATTACCGCATATTGAGGTCAAATACGGTTTGTGATTCTGGTACGTTTTTGGAAAGTTTATGGCTGGAACTTTGGCTTCACATTTGACTGAGTTACAAGCTGTTTGGGCTTCCAACCAAAACACTAAACTTATAGCCCTATATCAGAGCTTTCTAACGCCCTTGGAATTTCATGAATCGGATTTATAAAACCTGAGATATAGCCGAGCAAACAAGGCCTGCCCGTGAAAATGACCAGAAATCTGTTTTGGTCCTGATGACCAATTTCTGTTCCGAATTTGGATTGCCGACCTTCATGAAAGTTGTTCCATTTGGAATGAACTATCTAACTGCCAATTTTCAGCTCTTTTGACGATGTGTAGCATAGAAAACAGTTCGCACTGAAAACTGACCATTTGTGCATTGGCCAGATTTCGTAAGTGATTGTGTTTGGTTCATTTGGGACTGAAGCCTCCAGTTTCAGTTCTGGATGTCTTCATAACAGTTGTTGTTCATCCTTTAAGCTTCGATTTGGCATCTCATCCGCCTTAATCTGATATTCGTAGCTCAACTTATGGGTGAACTAAAAATGAGTATCAAATCTGCCGTTTCCGTTTCCGTCTGTCATATTTACGTGCGCGCGTGTTGTTTTGCCGTTTTGCTTGTTTTGGGCATGTTAGTGGCCGTTTGTGATAAAATCTTCTATTTCAGACAGCGGTGAGCTAGGCGGAGCCGGTGGGGCCCACTACTAGCGAACGGGCGAAGCGATTTTGCTTTCGTACTACTTTCGGTATTTTGAGTAAGTATTCAGGCCAGTTTGGTGTGTTTTCTTTGCTATGTGTTTGCGATATGTGAAAAGGGCACTTAGGCGAGGGTGTACTTTATCGCACTCGACCTAAACCCTAATTTGAATGTATAATTGTACTTGGCATATGTATATGAACCTTTTGGAACCAAAACCCTTGAGCTTGTGGCTCGGGGCGACTTTCGAATAAAGTTTGTGAAGTTTGCAAAGTTTGTGATTTTGAATAATTTTGTGAAGTTTGTGAGTTTGGGGCGAACTCTTGACCTGGTTGGACTATTCGAGCCGGTTAGGGCTTGGTCGAAGGCAGTCCAACTTAGTCTGAGGTCACCAAGTTTGTAGGTTCATGTTATGAACCAATTTTGTGAATCCGGTTCACCGAGAAAGTGACCAAGTTTGTGACCCGAGCTTGTGACTCAAGCTCAAGTTTGTGATTTCGTTCGCCCGGGCAAGTTTGTGAGGTGACTGGCCAGTGAGGGTGATAAGGTGTCGGTGGGTGTACAAGTGAAGTTCTACGGACTATTATTTGCGGTCGACGGAGTGTCGGCAGGAGATCATGCATGGCACATGAACTGGCTTTGGAGCCACCCGTATCCTTATTATATGATGTTGTTCTTTTCTGCTTTTGCTTTACTCTTATTGTGTAATTGTTGCTACATGAATTTACGCTTTCGCCCCTGTTTACTTACTAAGCATATAGCTTACCCCATTCCTTTTGTTTTCCTTAGCAGGGGCCGACGCGGGGACTTTTGGCTCGTATACTAGTATAGTAAGATTGGCTTGTAATAGTTGAACAGTTAGGATGTTTGTTTTTGTTTTGGTGGTTTGACTCGATACTTTTGGAGAATGTAATTATAACTCTTTTGGGGTTGTATATAGTACTCTTTTGAATTTTCTGGCTTTGATTGTTTTAAGTTTTGAGTCCTGGCGCGAGCTAGGCAGGCGGCCCGTCGATACCCTTGGGTTCGCCCTTGGGAGAAGTGGGGTCGTCACAGGTACAAAACCCAGTATACACACGAGCACTCTGGCTCCAAAAATCTAGTCATGCCAGTTCTAACAAAAGTAATCAGCCAGCTAAGCAAAAATACCAAAGCGACCCTAAACGCCTCCCCTAGGCCCCAGGTTCCCAACGGAACCTAACGTGTCCACCTCGTCCATCCCCTCTGGACCGGTGGCTGGAGGCGGTGCCTCCGCGGCCATATCTAGGATGACCTCGCAGTCCATCGAGATGCTCCGAACCCTCTCCTTCAGCTGCCTCTTCATAGTGAAGAGGTGCTGATGAGTGTCCTGAAGCTGACGGCATAAAGCGTCTGCCCTCTCCATCTCATCTCGGAGGCCCCGCTCCAAGGCCCTAATACGCAACTCCTGCCCATGGCCAACCTCTCTGGCCTCCTCTAGCTGACTAATCAGGTTGCGTCGCTCATCGTCCACTGCCAGGACGACCTCGTCCGGATAACTGTACGTATACCAACACCTACAAGGTCGGTGTGACACCTGACCAAAAGGGGAGTACAAAGTGTAAGGCTCTCCAGGTCTCTGTCGATAACGGATCGCCCGCTTACGCAGCGCTCGATCCTCTGGGCCCCTCCTACTCGGAGGTCTCGGTCCCACGCCACTGGGTCCCGCACCACTCGAATTGCCCTGATACATACCTACAAAACATTAATTCGTCAGTTCACCGGCATTTCAGCTTAAAGTATATCATTCAACTTAAAAGAATCAAATATGCCTAGTGCCTATCGCGTATGTCCCACTTGCCCAAGTCCTCTAACTTAGGCGCTCTGATACCAACTGTGACGACCCCACTTCTCCCAAGGGCGAACCCAAGGGTATCGGCGGGCCGCCTGCCTAGCTCGCGCCAGGGCTCGAAACACAAAGCTAATAAAACTATATTAAACCACAAGAGAACTATTCATAATATATACAACTGCCAAAAGTTCTATTTACATCTTCAAAAGTATCGAGCCAAACCACTCTAATACACTATAACTACAATCAGCAGAAGATAGACCCTAAGGAGGGTCCTTATACAAACCACCAAAACAAAAACAAACATACTAACTGTTCGACTATTACAATCAAACCTAACTATACTAGTGTATGTGCCAAAAGTCCCCGCGTCGGCCCCTGCTAAGGAAAACAAAAGGAAAGGGGTAAGCTATATGCCTAGTAAGTAAACAGGGGCGAAAGCATAAATTTCAGGTAACAACAGTTACACAGTAAGAGTAAAGCAAAAGCAGAAAAGTAACATCACATAATAAGGATACAGGTGGCTCCAAAGCCAGATCGTTTGCCATGCGTGACCTCCTGCCGACACTCCGTCGACCGCAAATAATGGTCCGTAGAACTTCACTTGCACTCCCACCGTACACCTTATCACCCTCTCCGGCCAGACATCTCACAAACTTACTCGAGCGAACGAAATTGAGCTTGGTTAACAAGCTCAGGTCACAAACTTGGCCCACATAATCGGTGAACCGGATTCACAAACTTGGTGACCTCAAACCAGGTTGGACTGACTTCGACCAAGCCCTAACCGGCTCGAATAGTCCATCTAGGTCATGAGATCGGGCCCTAAACTCACAAACTTCACAAACTTTACTCAAAAGTCACCCCGAGCCACTAGCTCAAGGGGTTTAGTTCCAAAATGATTCGTATACATATGTCATGTACAAATATGTGCGCAAATTAGGGTTTAGGTCGAGTGCGATAAAGTACACCCTCGCCTAGGTACCCTTTTCATACATATCGAAACACATAAGCAACTAACACGTAAGGGCGGCCTGAATACTTACACAACGAACAAAAGAGCAAAAATTTGAAATTTCTGCCGCGAAGAGTAGCTAGTAGGCCCCACCTGCTCCACCTAACTCACCACCATCTGAAATAGAAAATTACATCACATAATATCATAAACGGCTACTAACATACCTAAAACAAGCAAAACGGCAAAATCGGCACATACGAGTGCGGCAACGGCATACGGAAATGGAAATGGCGGCCTAGCCATTTTGCCGTCAAAACTGTTTTGCGTCTAATTGAGGCTACGAGTGTCGGATCAAGGTACATGAGGTACCGTTACGAAGCTAAGAGGAAGGGTTACAATTTTCATGAAGGCATCTCAATCCGGATCTAAACGGAAATAGGTCGAAGTATAGAAAACCGTTCCAGGAGTTCGCACTCCAGAGTAACAGACAGGGTATGTTTGCTGGACCATAACTCCCAACTCACAAATCCAAATCAGGAAATTCCAAAGGAATTAGAAAGCTGAGACATAAGGCTAAAACTTTGATGTTTTGGCCAAGACCTGAATCCACTCAGAACAGAACGAAATTTGAGTGTTAAAGTACCCGTCAAAACTGTCCAGATACAAGGCAGTTCTGACGATCGACCTTGTTTTGGTCATAACAGGAGCTACGGAACTCAGATTTCAACGTACTTTATACCGTTTGGAAGCCAAAACCAAGATCTACATTTCTTATGAAGGAGTCAAAACCCAGATCGTACGGGATTCAAACAGAGAAATGCATGGTCAGAGGCTGATTTCAAAACGTAGCACAAACTAATGTCTAAAATAGGCCTGAGTGTTTTGTCTATAACTCAGGATACACTAATCTGTTTGACCTGAAATTTTACAGGTATATTCAGGACTTAAGGGGTTACAATGTTGAAGAAGGCCACTCAGTCTAGTTTCGAGTGTAACAGGGTCAAAAATGCAAGATACTATACCAGAACCGGAAAAACAGATTCACATAACGCATTCCGCTGCAAACAGCATGACTCAGCTTACTTAAGTCCAAATCCAGAAATTCGAAAGCCATCCGAAAGATTAGAAACAGGGATACATTTCATCAGAAGACCTAAACAACCAATTCTGAAGCATTCCAAACCAAAATAACCAATTACAATCGCAGTTCTCAGGTTCGGGTGGAAACAGGACAGCAAGGGTAATTCCATCTTTTCACAAGCTACGCTACTCCAATCGACCTGAAATTTTGTAGGCACCTCTAAAATAACATTCTATACAACTTTCATGTTTTAACCTAAGGCCAAATCGGCCTCTAACTATGTGCTACAGAACCGGATAGAATGAAGAACAATGAAACCCTAACTTGCTAATTTATCTTCCAAACCAGAAATTTGCTGCAATTAACTACCATTCACACCAACTAGCTTCATTCTCAATCATTTCCAATCATCATACATAGCCACATAATATTAATCATATGCAAACAGCAAAAATCCCAAATAAATAGAAAACTTCATCAATCTTAACTAAAATCAAGAAATAGTCCACCAAATCACACTTGTAACAACCACAAGTCATTAATTAAGCATCTTTAGATAGAAGAGAGAGGTTCCATAGTCACTCACCTTAGAACCAAAGAAGAGAGACCACTTAGCACCTTAAGCTTCCAAACAACTTCACTAGTCACCTCACAACTACTAAGAGAAGGATTTTTATGGAGAGTTTTCGAATTTAATCGGTTGAAATCGAAGATTGAGCAAGATTGAAGCTAAGAAAGTGAAGAGGTTTTTCTTCTTTCTCCTTGGAGAGTGGCCAGCTATAAGGAGCTAAAAATGAAGATGATTTGGTAATTTTTTTGGTTTATTTGGTCAATTAGTAAAAAGGTGAATAGTAGTCAAAATTGTAAGGTTTAATCATATGGTGACACTTGTCACCCTATTTAATACATACATATCCTTTTGTCTCTCTCCACTCTCATCCATATAACAACCTTTAATTATCTCATAACACCCGGTAAATTAAACCCAATATCCAAAACTTAACCTAATTGGCCGAATTTTTCCGAACTTACCGCACTAGTGGGTCCCACGTCCGATATACGTTCTTAATTTCTCAAAAACTAACCGATACTAGAAAAATCATTTAAAAACTATATTTACTCAATAAAAATTATCTGGGAAATTTTCTAATAAAGAAAATGTAGAAAAATGCGGGCGATAAATAACACTCCACTTAAGCTTTCTAATAAAGTGTAACACTAGAGGTTTGCTAATCTAGAGTTTGCTAACCATTTCAAACTAATACATAAACTAGGGTTTTTAATCTTAACCGAGATTAGGGTTTCCTCCTTAGCCCTAACCCTAATTTCACCACTCCGAATAATGAATAACCCTAATATTAACTTACGAACTGATTGGGGCCTCACAAAAATATGTGGGTACAATCTCTGGTATCTTCTCGAACTTATAGAGACCTTTCTTCGATTCTTCTCCTCGAACGCCAATCCAAGGGCTTCGCAGCTTGTTTTTGGATTAATCACCGATTTGTTCAAATCTTGATATGGAAGATTTGAAGAACTTGAAATTATTTGAAGGCTCAAGCCTTTATATGCGGAAGACTTGAGGAGCTTTGAGACCCAGACATTCGTAGCTCGAGATTTTAATACTTGAGTGTATGGGATGCCTCTTGATGTCTCTGTGTCTCTGTGTGTCTGTTGTCGCGCCCCACTTTTTATAAATAAAATAAATGGTTTGAGAAAGATGTTTTTGATTCAATTTTGATTGAAAAATGATTTTTGTGAGTTGAAAAAGATATGGGTCTAATATGGGACTTGAAAAAGCGACGATTTGACCCCAAAAATAGTTTTAAAAAGGGTTTTGAAATGAAAAGTTTGGAGTCGCCACTTGGTAATGATTTAAGGTGTACCAAGTCACCTAAAAAATGAGTTTTAAAGTCAAGTAATAATAAACCCTTTTTAAAACGACTCCTAGTCTACGTAAATCAAAGAAAAAGGTTCGGGAGTCACGTTTGACAAAGGGGAAGGCAAGGATAGACTCCAAGGCACCCCTTTGACCTAGCTAAGGCTAGTTGCGTGACTTAACCCTAACTTTCCTAACTTTCTACCCAGGGTATGTATTGCATGTTGGATTATGCCTATATGAATGCAAAAACGAAAAGGAAAATGCAATCCTAAATTCTACGATGTCTCTTGTGAGGTTTTTGGTCCCAAACCACATGAATTGTGGCGGCCAATAAAAGGAAACCTCATAGAGGTCGATTGATGCAAATGGTGACTCAAGTGCAAGTGTGCAAGTGTATAAAGGGTTCATGCATGAAATGGTGTAAAAACAAAGTGTTTGTGTGCGCATGTGTAAAGAAAGTTCACGTGTGAATTTGGATGGAAAATCAAGGTATTAGTGTGTGCAAATGAATGAAGATAGGATTATAAATATATGTGAAATTTGAGTTCTACTTGTGGAGTAAGATGAGTAAAACATAGTGAAAAATATGGATTGAGAAATGTGGGAAAAAGGGTGATTAAAAGAGCATGGAAGTGAGAAAAAATGAAAGTATGTCCCTAAGGGAATGCAACAAATTGGGTGCGGGGATGACGCCTAATTCTTCGACTTTGATTTTCCCTCGGATTAGAAGGTAAAACTAGCGTGCTAAGGCTATCGAGTAGCCACACTCGCTCGTTTCCCTTATCAAGAGGGGATTTTCACGCAAATGAACCCTAACTAGCATGAGATGCAAGTCCTAAAGTGAAGGGGAAGGGGTTTGAGGAACATACCAAATGATAAACTAAGGAAAAATGCGTGATATGTGGTGATCATGCACTTAAATGAAAAAGGAAAAACCTATTGGGTCTAGTATTGGGCTAGCCCATCCTATGAATTCCGACTAGCGTTGGACTAGTGGAAACGATAAAAGAAGCCACAACTAGCGTTGGACTAGTGTGGTGACGTACATTCATCCATTCCATTCATCTATACTACAAAAAGTGAGTAGACATGCACATCACTTAAATCATGTAGCACTCATCATGCTCGACTAGATGCAAGATCCTAATAAAGCATTTAACATATAACACATAGGCATGCAACCATTACATTTGCTAACTAAAACAAAGGGGAAAGGGAAAATGGACCAAATTACTTGCTACGCCCTATCTATTACAAGCCAAGAGGTGTACACATACCCCATTAATAAAAATCAAAAGTAAATGAAATAAATGAAAGGAAATAAGGAGAGGCTAAGAAAGCAAGTAGACATGCAAATTTCAATTAGCACATTAGATCACATAGGAGAGACACAAAAAGGGATAAAAGAAATTATACCGCCCCCTTAGAACGATGTCCAAATGAAAGAAAAATGGCTTCAAAACAATAAAAAGGTCAAGGTATCTCAAATAGTAAAGTATAACAAAGTCACCAAATCTCTCCTAATTGCAATTTAAATAAAATCAAGTAATACATAGTTTTCAACAAAGGGATCCACCAAGGACCCAATTGCAAGCATTAATCAATCATTCAAGGCCAATGAAAACATTTTAGAAACTTTGAAAGTCTAAGAGCAAGAAAAAGGTCAAAGCCAATTTATTTGGAAAAATTAAAAGAAATGCGCAAAACAAAGCTCACTTAATCGTAAAGCCCCTAAAGTTATGACTTAAGTGTAATTGACAAAGCATGGTGATTAATTGAAGCAAAGCAAACATTGCAATTTCAAGGATTAAAGCTGCCAAGGACCAAATTGATGACATTATTCAATTGGTTGGGTCATAGTGAAATGAAGGGAAACTTGGGGGGCCAAAGTCCAATTTTAGAAAGCCATTGCATGCATGCTGCGAAGCAAATTACTGCTATTTTCCAACTACACTTGTCTGCAATTATTGTGATCAATCAAATACAGTTTTCCCTCCAAGCATAGCCAACATCCCAACCAAACATCAAGACCCTTAATCAAAGTGACAAAATGCAGCATTTTATTATCCAAACAAGCAATGAAAGGTAGCCACGGGAATGCAATTCTCTTGACAACTCATGGTACCAGCATAAGAAACAGGAGAATGAGCAAAAATGAAAACAAAACAGCAACTTTCCTTCACACACTTGAAGAAATGGAAGCTAATATGATGACACAATCACAAACCAGATGGTAAACTTCAATGATAACAAAGGCAGATGAATGGGAGGCCGATGAATTGCGGTATAGCAGCTTTGGGCAAGGCAGACTTCCTAAGCTGCGAATCGTAGTGCAGCACCTTGACAAAAATGGTTCCAGCTAATCATGGAACTCACAGTTTCATGCAGTAAGAGAGGAAACCTTGAGGCACGGAAGACAAACTTATAACATCACAAACGGAGTTCGAACAGAGAGAGCAATATGGACAGAAACAGGGACGTGTAAATAACCGACAAAGAAATGGGAAGATACATCAACTAAGGCAAGTGCCGACCGACAAACCTTCCTTTTTCCCTTGTTGTACGCATTCTGGGCATGACCCTCATCCATCAAAAGAATCCCAGCACCCAACAGGTAAATCAAAGAAAGGCATGGAACAAGGGAAACCATGAAGTGAAAGAAGTGAACCAGAAGATACGGCGCATGAAAACCAACAAGTGGTTCGCTGTCCACTTTCACAAGAAATCCACAACCGCAAAGAGCAGATTCAAGCAAGACTCCATATTTCTAAAAGGGCTTTGACTGGACATTTCTAGACTAAAAAAACTAACTAAGATAGTTCACTTGACAAAAAAAAAAAAAAAAAAAAATCAGCAAAACAAAAGAGGAAGAATGCGATCCAGTCAAATGAATAAAACTGCGGCAGAGTTTCTATTATGAATTTTGCAAACCGAATCATCATCTTTGTCTCACATACCCCCCAAATTCCAGCATACAACCATTAAAATCTGAGGTTTCCAACTCACAAATTAAGGACAAGATTCAGCAATTTAAAGTAGAGAAAACGCAACTTACAGTGATGATGCTTTCTTTCGGTGAAGACAGTGACGGTTGGCAACAAGCAGCAGCGGTGGTTGATTCCAGCAGGCGGCGGCGGTTTCTGGAACGACAGTCTCAGGAATGGCAGCAGGGGATGAAGACGGTGGCGGCGTTGCTGCTGCCATTTTCCTTAGTCTTTTCCTATCTGCGTCTTCAGCCCCTCCATCCGAGAGATTTCTCGGTTTCCTTCTCAGCCTTTTCTAGCTCTCTTCCTGGATATCGCTGTCGTGGTTATTGTCTTCGTCAGGTTCGGTGAGGGCAGGAGCTATGGTCTTGAGGGCATCATCTTCAAATGCAGCTGTTGCGGCGGAGGAGGAAGTTGACAACGATGGCGAGGGGGCGAGATTTGAGTTCGGAAGACTTCTGCTTCTGATTTCTCTACTGCCGAAACCTCCCTTTCTTTATTTTGTTCATCAGCCCTCATCTCTAGCTCTCTCTCTCTTGCTGTTTGTTTTTCATTTTCCCCTCTCAGCCCCCAACTCTCTCCCCTCTCTCCTAGCCTTGTAGTTTGTTCCTCCGTTCTTACGGCTGCCCTTTTCTGGTTTCTTTCTTTTTCCGTTTCTAACGTCTCTCTTCCTGGCTTCTTCTCGTCACTCCCCGATCTCTTGCCTTGCGGCTGCCTGTTTTCTCTTCCCTTTTATATCCAGAAACCACAACCTAAACCCTCAAACATTCCATCATATTTGCAGCTAAGGGCTGTACAGGTCCTCCTTTGCAAGCTGCAAAAATTGCAGCTTGCCGTGACTAGCACCGTTTTTTTTTTTTTTTTTTTTTTTTTTAACTTTCAACTTAATAAATACAGAAATGATAAAATATAAATAATAATAATAACAAATTGACAGAAACCAGGTAATAATAATAATAACGAAACAAAAATAATTTTAAACAAAAAACTAAACAAAAATGGCCATTTTTTTAATTTTTCATTTTTTATCATTTTCTTTTTCTCAAAATAACTTAATAAAAATAACTAGAGTGCCCAAAGATTGAATTTGAACGTATTTTGTGAACAATTTTCTTTTTTTTCCTTTTTTTATGATTTTCCTTTTTTTTCCTTTTTTTTTATGATTTTCCCTTTTTTTTCCCAAGAAAGCATTGAACTTAAATCAAAACAATTAAAACATATATTTTTTATATTTTTTCGAGAATTTCTATGCTAAAAACTTAAAAACAATAACAATATTAAAAACTAAAAAAACTAAAACTAAAAAGTGAATAAAACAAGCACAAACTAAAAAAAAAATAAATAGTAAATGAAATTACACCAAAATTTGGTGTCTACAGTTTGCCCCTCTTTGTTTGAGTTTTGAAAAAACTTGAGACAAAGAAGTAGACACCAAATACTTACCTGTTTTGTTCGGTGGCAAACGTCACGAACGGTGGACGTTTTAGAAATAAGGACTGACCCCTTTTGGCAAAACTTTTAAAATGGAATTGACTTATACAGGAAATTTAAAGCGGGATTGACCCGAACGAAATTTAAAGATGGGATTGGCCCAAACAGGAACTTAAAGCGGGACTGACCCGAACAGGAATTTAAAACGGGACTGACCCAAATCATGGATTGAAAACGGGACTGACCCGGACAAGAATGTAAATGGGATAGACCCACGGAATAGACCTGAACAGAAATTTAAATGGGATAGACCCAGACAGAAATTTAAATGGGATAGACCCAGACAGAAATTTAAAACGGGACTGATCCGAACAGAAAAATTAAAATTGGGACTGACTAGAGAAGGAAATTCAAATCATGGGACTGGCCCGAACAAGCTTTAATCGCGGGACTGACCCGAATAAGCTTTGAATCGCGGGACTGACCCGAATAAACTTTGAATTGCGGGACTGACCCGAAAATGCTTTTGATCATGGAACTGACCCGAAAAATGCTTTTGATCATGGGACTGACCCGAAAAATGCTTTTGATCGTGGGACTGACCCGAATAAGCTTTTAATCATGGGACTGACCCGAATAAGCTCTTGATCATGGGACTGACCCGAAAATACTTTTGATCATGGGACTGACCCGAAAATGCTTTTGATCGTGGGACTGACCCGAAAATGCTTTTGATCATGGGACTGACCCGAAAAATGCTTTTGATCGTGGGACTGACCCGAATAAGCTTTTAATCATGGGACTGACCCGAATAAGCTCTTGATCATGGGACTGACCCGAAAATACTTTTGATCATGGGACTGACCCGAAAATGCTTTTGATCGTGGGACTGACCCGAAAATGCTTTTGATCATGGGACTGACCCGAAAAATGCTTTTGATCATGGGACTGACCCGAAAAATGCTTTTGACCGTGGGACTGACCCGAATAAACTTTTAATCGCGGGACTGACCCGAACAGGCTTTTGATCATGGGACTGACCCGAATAAGCTCTTGATCATGGGACTGACCCGAAAATGCTTTTGATCATGGGACTGACCCGAAAAATGCTTTTGATCATGGGACTGACCCGAAAAATGCTTTTGATCGTGGGACTGACCCGAATAAGCTTTTAATCGCGGGACTGACCCGAACAGGCTTTTGATCATGGGACTGACCCGAATAAGCTCTTGATCATGGGACTGACCCGAAAATACTTTTGATCATGGGACTGACCCGAAAATGCTTTTGATCGTGGGACTGACCCGAAAAATGCTTTTGATCATGGGACTGACCCGAAAAATGCTTTTGATCGTGGGACTGACCCGAATAAGCTTTTGATCATGGGACTGACCCGAATAAGCTCCGACAATCGGTCAGTGGGATTAAGCCCAAACCTGCCGTGATGAAACTTGATTTGATTTTTGATTTTGATTCTTTTCCTTTCTTTTTTCCTGATTTTTTATTTTTTTATGATTTTTTATTTTTGGTTTATGATTTTTTTTTGATTGATTGATTTTTTGATTTTTTTTTTTTTGATTTTTTTTTTTTGAAAAACTTCCCAAAATAATTTGCCCCAGTATGATGAATTGATTAGTGGGATTACACCCAAGCCTGCCTTGGTTGCACTGGCGGCACAAATTTCAGACTCAATAGGATGTCGGCGGCACAAAGTCCAGGCCCGACGTGATTTGTGATGTTGGCGGCATGAAATCCCGGCCCAACGTGATTTTTGGAGGGTTGGCGGCACGAAATCCAGGCCCAACTTGATTTTTGGAAGGTTGGCACGAAGTCCAGGCCCAATGTGATATTTGTGAATGGCCAGTGGGATAAGACCCAGTCCTGCCACCCAATTGGTCAAGAAATTGAATTTGATTTGTCAAGAAGCAAGAAATTTGATTTTCCAAGAAACAAGAATTTGAACTTGATTTTTGATTTTTGAATTTTGAATTTTTCTGATTTTTCGAGAGAATCTTTTTCAAAATAATTTGCCCTCAGTATAGGGCCCTTTTTCCCTTCTTTCTTTTCTTTCTTCGGCGTCTGCTTTCCACATCACCAGATGCTCCTTCGTCGATTTCAACTATGAATGCCTGCACAGGGGCTTACCAAAATATGACATGCACTTGAACTTCATGAAACGAAACAGCGTGATTGATTTGAAAAATGCATTATTTGATTCTTGGACAAAATCCTCAAATGAACTATAAAAATTTTGCCCCAGTGTGGGCTTATTCTGTGAAATCCCATGAATAAAAATTTGCCCCAGTGTGGGCACAATTTGCGAAATCTTGTAAATGAAAATTTGCCCCATTATGGGCCTATTTTGCAAAATCCCTCAAATGAAAATTTGCCCCAGCGTGGGCTTATTTAATTGCAAAAAATTTGTTTGGATGACACTCCATTTATTTGAACAATGTAAGAAACTGTGTTTCCTAACAGAAAATTTGATGATGAATCTTTCGAAATAAATCCAAATTACAAAAGATTTCTTTCCCACTTTAGCATAAATGCTTACGGTAATGGATTACCACTTCTCATCTTTCAGGACCAATCAAGTGACTTTATTATTTTTGATTTTGAGGTGGCTAAGGAAAATGAGAAATCAAGATTTGTCTTGTTTTTGTGCCCCCAATCGTATGTAATCCATTCAATATCACATCTTAGTGAAAGCAAATAGTTTGTCACCCCTATTTCTTAAGAAAATTTAGTCAACATATAAACTTTAAACTTGTACCAAAATGGGTAGAAGCGATAGCTAAACCTATGAAAACTGGTTATACCCCCCATGATCACAAATGATTGATGGATTTCTTACGAGCATAATCCTCACTTTGGATTGTCATGAAGGAATAAGTCAACGATGGACTTTATTGGCTTGTAATGTGGCTTGAAAACGATAGTTAAAGAATAAGACTTTCAAGGATATTACACCATAGATCGCCTTTTTCCAAAAGTTGTCCTTATTTTGGACTCAAAAGATTTCAAACTTTGTTTGGATTTTCTCATCATTCCCCAGGGACTTCCACGTTGAATTTTTCTATATTTTCTTGCATTTACTTTTCTTGCTTCTTTTCTTCTTTTTTTCTTTTTCTTTTTTCGAACTGATGGGCTTTCACATGGTGAGTAGCGTCAATCCCATATCCAGGCAATTCAGAAATACAGCTAAATTTTCCAGCATCAGAAATTTTCTTGACAAGGCCATTGCAAAGAACAGAAGTCAGGACTTTCGGTTTTTGTAATGGGGTCTGGTGGGGTGTTTAAAAAAGTTAAGGCTTGAAGGCAGATTTTAAAAATGGTTTGAAGAATCTGAGATCGCATTGTTGCGCCAACCCTATTTTAGGGTTAAATCAAGACTTGCCCCAGAGTTTATGCTCAATTGAGGCTTTTCCTCTTTCATTTTCTTTTTTTCTTTTGATTTTTCGGCTTTCTGCCATTCTTTTGAACCTTCACAAAATTTGCCACAGTTTACTTTTGAACTGAGGTTCTCTTTTCTTTTTCTTTTGACTTTGCGGCATTATCACTTTTCACTTCTTGAAACTTTTCTTTTTCAACTCAAACTTGCCCCAGTGTGGGGTTTGCGATTCTCAGGGGTTGCCAAATGAAGTATTTTATTCTGAAGGCTCAAAAGGGATAACTAGGGATAGAATGCTTGATCGGAAAAAGAAGATGGCCTGACTTGTATTCCGTTCCTTACAATAACTCTGAAAGGAAACTTTCGTTAATGGAAAATTTTTTTTGCATGTATCTGAATTACTGACTAAGGAAGACCCTTGTTCATCCATATTTGTGAAACATAGAGGGTCCGCCAGACAACTTTTCTTTCTTTTCTTTTCACTCTTCTTTTTCTCACAATTGAAGCTCAGGTAGAATCAAATTTCCCCAATTTGCGGTTCCCCTTTTTGAGTTTTAGCATTTTTTTGCTTTTCTTCTTTTTTTTTGAAAAAAAAAAAAAAAAAAAATCTCCAATCTCCCTCCCCAATGTGGGGTGCGATCATAGGTGCTTTGAAAAGAACCACCGATTTTAGCTCAAATGAGGATGCAATGGGTAAATTGTGTTTAGATTGTAGAAACGATGGCCAAAGTATCATTCTTACATTCCATGACAACCAAAGTAACGAATTGCTCATTGAAAATTCATTCCCTTTTTTGATATTTGAAAAATTTTCCCGTGTAGGGTAGTGATCATTAAGGCTCTTATTTGAAACGAAATTATTCCTTCAAAGGCTCAAATGGGAGATCAAATGATAAAAGCTATATGGATAGAGAAACAAACGCTTGAAATATCATCCCAAATTCCCAAAATAGATAAGGATAGTGCACCATTTTGCTTTCACTGAGATGTAGATTGAATCTAATTAGACACAATGGACATTTTCAAGCAAAGATTGCCCCAATTTGCAATTTATCAATCAATGTGACTGATTTTATTTTGGGGTTAAATGAAGGAGAAAAGGTATCTCATTGGGCCTTTCGGGTGACCTCTTACTTTTTCCTGAGCACTCTTATTGTATAACTCGGATCACCAATCGAGTGTAAGGATCTTAGGAAGCATTCACTTGTGAATTTTCAGGCTGGAGATTAAAAATATCTCAATTTGGTTTTATTTCTCAAAATTCATCATGAAATCTCCAATGAGTAAGAATAAAGAATGAAATGTACATATACACAAAACAATAATTGTCCAAAAACTTTATTGCTGAAAAACAATTTGAAACAAAATTTCTTGTTCAATTATGATACAAATGAGAAGAGAATTTATTGTTTCCTTTTCTTTTGGAACAAAATTTAACAAATCAAATAAACAGAATTTCCCTTTGGAAAACAATTACGACATCTCTCAGAGGCTTTAGCGTAGAGCTTCCAGATGGATCATTTATGTTTAAATCGTAGGATCTGCCCAAGAATCAAATAACACTTGTAATCTTCAAACTTTATGGGATTAAAATTAGCATCAGATATAGAAGAATATTTTCGTTTTATTGAAACATTTTTATGAATGCAGGGGAGGGGGAAAACAAAAGAAAAATACCCAGAGTTAGTAGGCAAAACTGCAAAATCGGTATGCATGTCCTATGGGGGAACCCTTTTTGTGCCAAGGGTAGGCCTAGAATGAGGATGCAATCCTCTAGGGTAGGCACTATACCATACCTGATGGATCTGATCAACTCATTGAGTGAAAATAATTTTTGAAAAATTTGGTCAATCGGAGTGACGAGAGTCACTTGTCAAAACGAGGACCTCGTCCGGAGGGATTGATCACTTTTGATTGATACAAGAATTTGCAAAAACGCACAGGTTTGACCTTGACGAACTTCCTATCGACGAGATTCGTTTTGACAACTTTTCTTAGTGGAGCACGGGTCAAAACTCCAACTGATCAAATGGCTGGATACAATGGATGGTTTTCTCAAAAATCGGCTAAATTTCCCAATTTGAAATTGACATTGAAATCCTAATTGGTCAAATGAAATTAACAATTTATTAAAAATCGACCGGATTACCCTAAAAAGGGAAACATGTCAAATGAATTGAATGAAATTTAATTTATCCAAAATTAATCAGATCACCCTAAAAAAGGGTAAATTGATCAAATAGATTGAACGAAACTTGATTTATTCAAAATCGGCTCGGTTGCCCTAAAAATGGGTAAATTGGCCAAATGAATGAAATTGAATTAGTGATTTATTCAAAAATCAGCCGAATGACCCTAAAAAGGGTAAATTGGTCAAATGACCATAAAAAAAAGGGAAAATTGGTCAAATGAATTGACGATTTATTCAAAATCGACCAGATGACCCTAAAAAGGGTAAATTGGTCAAATGAATTGAATGGAATTGATGTATTCAAATATGGGTTGAATTGTCCACCCATTGATGGTTTCAAAAAAATAGTCTATGAGCCTTCTAAAATCACGATTTGGCCTCAGTTTATTAACTGTCTCAATGATAAGGAATTATTTGTGAATTTCTTCAAATTAATGTCCTTTACGCAAGGGATTTTTACCAACTTTGATAAAATGGCCAAAAAGTGATTATTAGACGTTCATATTTCAAAAATCACTCTATGAAAATGATTGGATCCTACCTTACCTTGTGCACTACCCCTTTGGATGGTACAAAATGTAAACGTGCAAGTCTCATTGGATTAAGTATCCGAGACACAAGGTGGCTTATCCCCTAGCATGGGATCGCCTAAATGGCATTCCCTTTCTAGGGTTTATGCATGATGCCAGTTTATTAAAGCGATAAAACATGCAATTTGAAATGAAATCATGACCTAAAAGGACCTTTTATACGCCAAGGTAGGCTTAGAATGCTATATAATTATTAATCTATGAATGCAATATACCAAAATCTTTAAACGTGAAATAACCTATCTACGAGGGTAGGTTCCTAAAAGAAGGTCATGCCAGACCTCTTATTTGCTAGGGTTTGTGAATGCATAAAACCAAGAAAGGTTAGTTCAGGCAGAGAAATACACATAACACATTGTAGCAACAAGATAAAACAATCAATACAAAGCAATAAAAGGGAAAAAAGGGGGTTGGACCCCTCCCCTCGTGAATAGTGTCCCTAGCTCAGGATAAGGCCGACTCTACCCTAAGGCAATTCTAATATGGATGCATGAGGCTGGGGTTCGCTAATGCATCTAGACTCGATAAGCTCAGGTCCCCGAGCCTTCAGACTTAGAAACCAAGGGTCATCAATCCCAAGGTTCTTTGTCGGTGGCTCGAGCGATTCCCCAAACACCGCTACGCACACATCGTGTCGCGGCTACGTGTTTGAGTGAATCTATCAAAATCCTCAACCTTCGACTAAAAGCTAAAGGCTATCAACCCATAGCTTAAAGCGGAAGATTGAGTGACCCATTGGATCATGCTACACACACATCGTGTCGTGATCACATGTCCAAGTGGGTCGCCTAATCCTAGTAGGGTAGAGTGGCGTGACAAGCCACTAAAGAAAAAATAAAAGGGATAGAAGAAGTAAAGCGTATGCTCGTATGCTAGTGCTCGTTTGGAGGGGAAGGGTCAAGAACCAACGCGAGGCTCTAGGGTGACCCATACCTCCCAAAATGCAATGCAAGCGCGAGATAACAAATAAACATTCATTCAAACATACATTCGTGAGTCGAGGGATTGGTTTGATTACGTATATAAGACAAAAGGTCCCAAAAAATGAAAAATGCAATCCTAATATCCACATGCCATGCATAGAAAGGGTAGAAAAAGGAAACGAATGGTTAAGTCAAAAATGCTTGGACCCACTTAGGAAGTCCCCAGTGGAGTCGCCAACTGTCGCGCCCCACTTTTTATAAATAAAATAAATGGTTTGAGAAAGATGTTTTTGATTCAATTTTGATTGAAAAATGATTTTTGTGAGTTGAAAAAGATATGGGTCTAATATGGGACTTGAAAAAGCGACGATTTGACCCCAAAAATAGTTTTAAAAAGGGTTTTGAAATGAAAAGTTTGGAGTCGCCACTTGGTAATGATTTAAGGTGTACCAAGTCACCTAAAAAATGAGTTTTAAAGTCAAGTAATAATAAACCCTTTTTAAAACGACTCCTAGTCTACGTAAATCAAAGAAAAAGGTTCGGGAGTCACGTTTGACAAAGGGGAAGGCAAGGATAGACTCCAAGGCACCCCTTTGACCTAGCTAAGGCTAGTTGCGTGACTTAACCCTAACTTTCCTAACTTTCTACCCAGGGTATGTATTGCATGTTGGATTATGCCTATATGAATGCAAAAACGAAAAGGAAAATGCAATCCTAAATTCTACGATGTCTCTTGTGAGGTTTTTGGTCCCAAACCACATGAATTGTGGCGGCCAATAAAAGGAAACCTCATAGAGGTCGATTGATGCAAATGGTGACTCAAGTGCAAGTGTGCAAGTGTATAAAGGGTTCATGCATGAAATGGTGTAAAAACAAAGTGTTTGTGTGCGCATGTGTAAAGAAAGTTCACGTGTGAATTTGGATGGAAAATCAAGGTATTAGTGTGTGCAAATGAATGAAGATAGGATTATAAATATATGTGAAATTTGAGTTCTACTTGTGGAGTAAGATGAGTAAAACATAGTGAAAAATATGGATTGAGAAATGTGGGAAAAAGGGTGATTAAAAGAGCATGGAAGTGAGAAAAAATGAAAGTATGTCCCTAAGGGAATGCAACAAATTGGGTGCGGGGATGACGCCTAATTCTTCGACTTTGATTTTCCCTCGGATTAGAAGGTAAAACTAGCGTGCTAAGGCTATCGAGTAGCCACACTCGCTCGTTTCCCTTATCAAGAGGGGATTTTCACGCAAATGAACCCTAACTAGCATGAGATGCAAGTCCTAAAGTGAAGGGGAAGGGGTTTGAGGAACATACCAAATGATAAACTAAGGAAAAATGCGTGATATGTGGTGATCATGCACTTAAATGAAAAAGGAAAAACCTATTGGGTCTAGTATTGGGCTAGCCCATCCTATGAATTCCGACTAGCGTTGGACTAGTGGAAACGATAAAAGAAGCCACAACTAGCGTTGGACTAGTGTGGTGACGTACATTCATCCATTCCATTCATCTATACTACAAAAAGTGAGTAGACATGCAAATCACTTAAATCATGTAGCACTCATCATGCTCGACTAGATGCAAGATCCTAATAAAGCATTTAACATATAACACATAGGCATGCAACCATTACATTTGCTAACTAAAACAAAGGGGAAAGGGAAAATGGACCAAATTACTTGCTACGCCCTATCTATTACAAGCCAAGAGGTGTACACATACCCCATTAATAAAAATCAAAAGTAAATGAAATAAATGAAAGGAAATAAGGAGAGGCTAAGAAAGCAAGTAGACATGCAAATTTCAATTAGCACATTAGATCACATAGGAGAGACACAAAAAGGGATAAAAGAAATTATACCGCCCCCTTAGAACGATGTCCAAATGAAAGAAAAATGGCTTCAAAACAATAAAAAGGTCAAGGTATCTCAAATAGTAAAGTATAACAAAGTCACCAAATCTCTCCTAATTGCAATTTAAATAAAATCAAGTAATACATAGTTTTCAACAAAGGGATCCACCAAGGACCCAATTGCAAGCATTAATCAATCATTCAAGGCCAATGAAAACATTTTAGAAACTTTGAAAGTCTAAGAGCAAGAAAAAGGTCAAAGCCAATTTATTTGGAAAAATTAAAAGAAATGCGCAAAACAAAGCTCACTTAATCGTAAAGCCCCTAAAGTTATGACTTAAGTGTAATTGACAAAGCATGGTGATTAATTGAAGCAAAGCAAACATTGCAATTTCAAGGATTAAAGCTGCCAAGGACCAAATTGATGACATTATTCAATTGGTTGGGTCATAGTGAAATGAAGGGAAACTTGGGGGGCCAAAGTCCAATTTTAGAAAGCCATTGCATGCATGCTGCGAAGCAAATTACTGCTATTTTCCAACTACACTTGTCTGCAATTATTGTGATCAATCAAATACAGTTTTCCCTCCAAGCATAGCCAACATCCCAACCAAACATCAAGACCCTTAATCAAAGTGACAAAATGCAGCATTTTATTATCCAAACAAGCAATGAAAGGTAGCCACGGGAATGCAATTCTCTTGACAACTCATGGTACCAGCATAAGAAACAGGAGAATGAGCAAAAATGAAAACAAAACAGCAACTTTCCTTCACACACTTGAAGAAATGGAAGCTAATATGATGACACAATCACAAACCAGATGGTAAACTTCAATGATAACAAAGGCAGATGAATGGGAGGCCGATGAATTGCGGTATAGCAGCTTTGGGCAAGGCAGACTTCCTAAGCTGCGAATCGTAGTGCAGCACCTTGACAAAAATGGTTCCAGCTAATCATGGAACTCACAGTTTCATGCAGTAAGAGAGGAAACCTTGAGGCACGGAAGACAAACTTATAACATCACAAACGGAGTTCGAACAGAGAGAGCAATATGGACAGAAACAGGGACGTGTAAATAACCGACAAAGAAATGGGAAGATACATCAACTAAGGCAAGTGCCGACCGACAAACCTTCCTTTTTCCCTTGTTGTACGCATTCTGGGCATGACCCTCATCCATCAAAAGAATCCCAGCACCCAACAGGTAAATCAAAGAAAGGCATGGAACAAGGGAAACCATGAAGTGAAAGAAGTGAACCAGAAGATACGGCGCATGAAAACCAACAAGTGGTTCGCTGTCCACTTTCACAAGAAATCCACAACCGCAAAGAGCAGATTCAAGCAAGACTCCATATTTCTAAAAGGGCTTTGACTGGACATTTCTAGACTAAAAAAACTAACTAAGATAGTTCACTTGACAAAAAAAAAAAAAAAAAAAATCAGCAAAACAAAAGAGGAAGAATGCGATCCAGTCAAATGAATAAAACTGCGGCAGAGTTTCTATTATGAATTTTGCAAACCGAATCATCATCTTTGTCTCACATACCCCCCAAATTCCAGCATACAACCATTAAAATCTGAGGTTTCCAACTCACAAATTAAGGACAAGATTCAGCAATTTAAAGTAGAGAAAACGCAACTTACAGTGATGATGCTTTCTTTCGGTGAAGACAGTGACGGTTGGCAACAAGCAGCAGCGGTGGTTGATTCCAGCAGGCGGCGGCGGTTTCTGGAACGACAGTCTCAGGAATGGCAGCAGGGGATGAAGACGGTGGCGGCGTTGCTGCTGCCATTTTCCTTAGTCTTTTCCTATCTGCGTCTTCAGCCCCTCCATCCGAGAGATTTCTCGGTTTCCTTCTCAGCCTTTTCTAGCTCTCTTCCTGGATATCGCTGTCGTGGTTATTGTCTTCGTCAGGTTCGGTGAGGGCAGGAGCTATGGTCTTGAGGGCATCATCTTCAAATGAAGCTGTTGCGGCGGAGGAGGAAGTTGACAACGATGGCGAGGGGGCGAGATTTGAGTTCGGAAGACTTCTGCTTCTGATTTCTCTACTGCCGAAACCTCCCTTTCTTTATTTTGTTCATCAGCCCTCATCTCTAGCTCTCTCTCTCTTGCTGTTTGTTTTTCATTTTCCCCTCTCAGCCCCCAACTCTCTCCCCTCTCTCCTAGCCTTGTAGTTTGTTCCTCCGTTCTTACGGCTGCCCTTTTCTGGTTTCTTTCTTTTTCCGTTTCTAACGTCTCTCTTCCTGGCTTCTTCTCGTCACCCCCCGATCTCTTGCCTTGCGGCTGCCTGTTTTCTCTTCCCTTTTATATCCAGAAACCACAACCTAAACCCTCAAACATTCCATCATATTTGCAGCTAAGGGCTGTACAGGTCCTCCTTTGCAAGCTGCAAAAATTGCAGCTTGCCGTGACTAACACCGTTTTTTTTTTTTTTTTTTTTAACTTTCAACTTAATAAATACAGAAATGATAAAATATAAATAATAATAATAACAAATTGACAGAAACCAGGTAATAATAATAATAACGAAACAAAAATAATTTTAAACAAAAAACTAAACAAAAATGGTCATTTTTTTAATTTTTCATTTTTTATCATTTTCTTTTTCTCAAAATAACTTAATAAAAATAACTAGAGTGCCCAAAGATTGAATTTGAACGTATTTTGTGAACAATTTTCTTTTTTTTCCTTTTTTTATGATTTTCCTTTTTTTTCCTTTTTTTTATGATTTTCCCTTTTTTTTCCCAAGAAAGCATTGAACTTAAATCAAAACAATTAAAACATATATTTTTTATATTTTTTCGAGAATTTCTATGCTAAAAACTTAAAAACAATAACAATATTAAAAACTAAAAAAACTAAAACTAAAAAGTGAATAAAACAAGCACAAACTAAAAAAAAAATAAATAGTAAATGAAATTACACCAAAATTTGGTGTCTACATCTGTGTGTGTGTCCCCTTGATTTGGTTGAGAGACCCCTATTTATAGCTGAAGCAAGAGGTAGAGGTTGAAGGCCTGGGTACCACTTTACTTGTCTTGCAAGACGTGCAGTCATATTAGGACTGTGCTAGTCAAATATTATCTCTTCATTTTATATTTATTAATAAAGAGATAAGTAATTCATCGATCGGCCAAACTCGTGGGGACACGTGACGTGGCACCGTTTGACTGGCCAAGCTATTGCAGTATATAAGAGATATACTTGGACTAAACAACTCTAAATATTATCCCTTTAATAAGAAATAAATACTTAGATATTTATCCATGTGACATGATATGATTTGGTTGGTGGAGATATCCCTACAATTTGAATTGATTTGGAACACCCCACCTTGACACGTGGCAAAATATAATTGGCCATTTAATGAACAATTTTTTCAAGTGTAGATGACATATGGCAATACCCGATTGGATAGAAATAAGCCACAAAAAATAATTTATAGACCAATGGTAATTTTAAGAATTAATTAAAATTTAATTGTCTACACTCGATTCTGGCAAAAGCTGCAAGAGGCACTAGGAACTAAGTTGAGCTATAGTATAGTGTATAATTCTCAAACCAATAGACAGTCTGGGAGAACCATTCAAACTCTTGAGGATATGCTGAGAGCCTGTATTGTAGATTTTGGAGGAAGTTGGAGCCAATACCTAACCTTGGTTGAGTTCGCATATAATAATAGTTATCACTCTTCTATTTTAATGGCCTCCTATGAAGCATTGTATGGGCGACGGTGCCGATTACCTATTCATTAGGATGAAGTAGGAGAGAGAAAGATCATAGATCCGGCCACGATACCATGGGTTGAGGAAGCCTACAAAAGGGTAAAGGTAATTCGTCAGAGGCTTCAAACGGCCCAAAACCGACAAAAGAGCTATGCTGATCGTCGGAGGAAGGATTTGGAGTTTGAGATAGGAGATAAGGTGTTTCTTAGGGTTACTCCATTGAAAGGAAAGATTAAAGCAGGAAAGGGGAAAAAGTTACAACCAAGATACATAGGACCTTTCAGTATACTCCAACAGACAGGAAAATGTGGCTTATCGATTAGATTTACCAACTAGTTTGTCTCGGATCCGTGATGTTTCTCACATTTCTTTGTTTAAGAAATATCATCCGGCTCCGACTCACATTTTACCTCCAAAAGATATTGAACTGGACGAGTTTTTGACCTATGAGGAACGACCCATCCGAGTACTGGATAGGAAGGTGAGGGACTTGGGAAATAAGTAAATTCCATTGGTTAAGTTCTATGGAGACACCATGAGGTGGAGGAAGCAACCTGGGAGCTGGAGGAAGACGTGCAAGAGAAGTATCCCGGGTTGTTTACGACTAAATGTATGAATTTCGACGTCGAAATTCTCTTAAGGGGGAGAGAGTGTGAGGACTTGTAAAATTCCACATATTTTTTCTTAAAATTCCCTTTTATTTGGAATTTATTCCTTTATAATAGCCTTACTACTTATTCATTTCCTCAATAATTGCAATCAAACATAGAATCAAGGGTTTTTCCTTTTATTTTCTTGTTATCGTAAATGAGGGTTTTGCGTCCTTTGGTAGAGTGAATAATCGGTGTGGAGTGTGTACTCAATTTGGTGATTGAGAGTGAGTTTTAGATAAGAAAAAGTGTATGTCTAGAAGTAATAATCATAAGTGAGTGAATCATAAGTTAAAACTCTAGTACATGCGATTCAAGAAAAATCGGTATGAACTGACGTGTACCGTTCGCTACCGATTGAATACACCATTTGACCTCCACTTTATTACCTTAATATCCTTGTTATTATTTCATAAATATCAGCCCCTTAATTAGCCTTGAGAGGGCCGAAATTGTTGATTAAAAATAAAGGAAAAAGAAGAAAACTTTATGACTTAATCTTGGAGTGACAAGTGGCAACCATCCAAGGGTTGTTTGACCAACCAATTTCCTTCATTTTTATCACCAAATTCACTTCATTTCCTTTTCATTTCTGCACATTTTGGCCGAGCTTGAGGAGAGAAGAAACCAAGTGAGCAAACTCCAACTTCCACCTTGAATCATCTTAGTTTGAGAGAAATCACCCAATCCTAACCGATTAAACTTTCATTTTAGTACTTAGGAAGCTTTGTGTGGTAAAAGTTGTGGAAGAAAGGGGCGTGGTTCTCACCTACAAGCACTTTTTTGGATGGTGTCTTGGCTGCCTTTCCTTTTTCCCTTCTTAATCTTGCTAAAGTTTGGATAGAAGCTCTTAATCTTGGTTTATGACCATTAATTATTGAGTTTTGTATGATATGGTGTTTAGCTAGGGTTTGATGTTTTCAGTTGTGATTATTTTTTTTATATAGTATATGATGGTGGTGAGCTTGGATAGGGACTTGGGGTAGTGATTCAAGACATAAATGTGATTTTCAAGCATTGAATCATCAAATTCCAGAAATTGTAGGCCAATCTATCCTGTATATCTGAGTATGATAGAGGCTGAATCTGGTCTAGGTCAAAACATAAAAGTTGTAGGGAATGGAGTTATATAGATGCCTACAAAATTTTAACTCAATCAGACCACTGTAACATACGAAATGATAGAATTCTCCCTGACTGCCAAATGCCCTTTTTGCATGGGTAGTGTTCTATTTTCTTTGACATTGCACATTTTGGCCTTAAAAATGAATGGATTGGCTGCCAATGTCCTTATAAGACTTATAGGTCTATGTCTTAGTTTTGAAATGGTATAAAGTGTACTCCAATCTGATAAGCATAGCTTCAGTTGTGACCAAAATTCTATAAGACGTCAAATCTACTGTTTAGCTATTTGCCTTTAAAATTGATTTTCGGTTGCATTGCTAGACTTGTCTTGTAATTGTATGACATTGAGCCTATTTGAAGGACTATTGTATTAAGATTGTTTATGTGTGAAGTTGGGATTGAATTGATGAAAATAATGAAGCCATAAATGGCTGAAAAATTGCGAAATACAAAGGGCGTGCCGCCCAGAGATTCACTCGAAGGTTAGGCGTGTGTACCTGTGCGAAGATTTGAGGACGAATTGAACTTGATTTGTCTAGGGTATTTGAGTCTACTTTTGTAAAGATATATAAGTTGGAATTTGGCTGAAACTCGTACCCTTGGGAAAAATGAAAGTAACGACCAACAAAAATACATTATTTTTGTCTTTTCGACTCAAATGGGAATTTCAAAGTTTTACTCAGTTTATTACCAAAAATAAAAGAGCGAGCATGAGTTTTCTAGGACATGAAATCAAATGAGTTTCAATTACTTGTTTTTTGTTAAACGAAACGCTTAAGTTTCGAACTTTAGTCGATTTCAAAGCTCTTAAACGATGTTTTATCGTAGATTTGGACTCCAAACCAGGAGTAATACCTGAACGTGATTCGAAGAAGCACTAACTCTTTGATGAGTGCTTCCAACTACCTGATTGAACTTAATACTTGTTTTCAATACTTGACCAATGTGATCGAATGATATGTGATTGGTTTGATCGAGCAAGGGTGTACTTTATCGCACTTGCCCTAATTTGCCATATTCTTGTTCATTGATTGAAATTGACTTGATGTATATGCATATGAATCGTATCTTGTCTAGAATTCCAGAAACCTTGTGGCTAGCGAATCGAGTCGAGCTAACAAGGGTTTGGTCGATTCGATAATGAACCCTGGGTCTTTAGTTTTGTCGAGTGGAGTGTTATCTCCTCGACTCGGTATACTTGAGTATTACCACCAGTGTTTATCTTGGAGTTTGGGCCCGATAAGCGGTTTGATTGGTGGACGGAGATTGGAGTTAAGTGGTGTACTACTGGACTAGTTATCTTACTTGAAAGTTGACGGAGTGTCAACTGCTATACGATCAAGCTATGGTGGAGCTAGTTTACAAAAGCAACTGTATCCTTTTACATGAAATGCTGAATATTTAATGTTTTGTCATCCGAAGTGTTTTTGCTTATTTTCTTGATTTGTTAATGCTCGCTACTTTATTGTTATGATTTTGGCACTTGTACTTGTTGGTCAATTTGCTATTTGGGACCTCACTGAGTTTTAACTCAATCTATTAGTTTTGTTTTCCTTACAGGGGGTATGAGTTAGGCGTGAGACTTACACAGGTTAGCGTAGTCTAGTTTTTGGAAATTTTGTATTTTTACTCACACTAATCGCTCAATTAGGATTGAATGTATTTAGAACTTCAATCTTTTGATGTATTTGGGATTGTATGGAAGTTTGAGATAGAAATGAATGCATTTGTATGTTTTAAATTTGACAACTGTTGTTTTATTTACGTTAAGAAGTTGTGAATTATGTTATCTGAAATAGTGAGTGAGTCCTGGCGAGAGTTGGGCAGGTGGTCCGCTAAACTTTTGGGTATGCCCTAGGGGAAGGTAGGGTCGCCACAGGTGGTATTAGAGCCTAGGTTTGAAGTGATCTGGGTAGATTGAGTGATTTATACCAAATATTGTTTGGTTACTGTTTGATTATGATAGTCTAGAGTTTCATACTCACGAATAGGTGTTTAACCTAGAGTTATTTGTCTAACTTGCTCATTCTCGCGATGTTACTTGTAATGTAGGCTATGGGGAGTAAAGATGCCATTGGGAGTGCCGGGCCATCTTGACTAGCACCTACCGGTCAGACGCACCTTGAGGGGCCTATCTGTTGCGTACTTACCCACCAGGAGAGTTCTGGTGGGCCCATGAGTCGGTGGTTTCCAGCACGTATGATTCGACATTGCGACTGCTGAAAGATTTACTCCTACCACGATAGGGCAGTACTTGCGGTTGATGATGAGAGGAGACGATTGGGTAGCACCAATCGTAGGTGCCAGACGGAGATAGAGCATCTACAGGCAGTCCTCCGAGTGCAGGGTGCAGGATCCGAGAACTTGAGACTTCGGTTCTTGAGGAGCAAGAACGGACTAATGTCTTCAGGGAGCAGGCTCAGGCGGCTAATGGCTTCCTTGTTCAGGTAGTTAGAGATGTGAGAGACCGGACCGATCGTATATTTGATAGAGTGTGGGGCCCTAGTGGAGGATGTGGCACAGGACTTGGCCGAGAAGGGTCAAGGGCGTGCGGTCCCTAGTGATCCTGAGGAGGACCCAGAGGAGAAGTCAGTTGCACCTGCGGAGTCGGTTGGGTCGGCGTCTAGTTAGACCCCTAGTTTAAGGTTTTAAGGAATTTTTGTGTGGTAGTTAGAGACATAATGGGGTGGATACGTCTCCTTTTGTTTTTGAATTAGACGTGTTAAGGTGGATGTATCTAGGGTTTGTTTTTGTTCTTTGTCCCTTGACTTGTTCAGTACTTTCTACCTCTTTGGCTATGTGTAACATGTTTATTTGAAATGTGTTTTATTGCCTCTGCTTTATGATTTGGACATGTTTTATTTGAGTTGTACTTTATTCTGTTTATATTTGTATAGTTAATTAGTATTTATATTTATATAGTTAATAAATCAAGAAGCATGGAAGGCAGAAGAAGTCAGGATCAGGGGGCTACACGAGGGCGCGGTTCTAGCCGTGGCCGTGGGGGTAAACAGGAATGGGAACCTATTCAAGAACCGAGAAAGAAAAGAGGTGAAACAGTTGAGCCGTGGTCGTGGACCCTGAGGTGGATGGTTTACAGGTACATCTAGAGGAAGTGCTTCGAGGGGAGCCCAAAGTCAAAGGGGACAGGAGAGAGATGTCCCACAGGGAGGCCAGACATCCGCCCCCCGAGTATCATGTGGGTATTGTGGAAAATCGAATCATACCGAGGATAATTGATGGAGAAAAGCTCGAAAATGTTTAAGGTGTGGAAGTACGGAGCACCAGATTGCTAATTGCCTATTAATCATTGATGCTCAGTCGGCTGGCAAATCGAACCCTAAACCAACCAACGTAGGAGGGACCAAGTCAAGGGTGCCAGCCAGAGTGTATTCTTTGGACCAGCGATCGGTACCTGAACCATCGAAGGTAGTGGAAGGTACGATTCATGTTTTCCATCGTTTAGTCAAAATTTTGATAGATCTTGGTGCAACCCATTCTTTTGTTAGCCCCACATTTATGCGTGGAATTGACGTGAAAGTCAAAAGGCTACCATATGATTTAGAAGTAAGAACACCTACAGGTAATCAATGCTTATTTGCCAACGAGATATATAGAAATTGCGATATTTGGGTTGGTGAGCAAAAATTAGTCGTTGACCTTATAAGTCTAGCCATTAAGGGGTATGAAGTTATTTTAGGAATGGATTGGCTACCTCATTATCATGCTCGATTAGATTGTCGTATGAAATTGGTTGAGTTTTGCATACCAGGTGAGGCAACTTTAAAACTAGATGTGAGGGGTATGTTACCTTCATCTGCCTCATTTCGGGAATAAGGGCAAGGAAATTGCTTAGTCATGGGGCACGGGGTTATCTAGCTTTCTAGTTAATACTCCAGGAGAAAAGATTTAGTTAGAAGATATGCTCGTGATTAATGAGTATCTAGACGTGTTTCCGGAGGAGTTGGTGTTATTGCCACCCGAAAGAGAGATTGAATTTAAGGTTGACCTAGCACTTGGAACTACTTCTATTTCAAAAATCCTTTATCGAATGGTGCCCGCTGAATTTAAGAAGTTAAAATTTCAATTGCAAGACTTGCTAGAACAGGGATTCATACACGAGAGCGAGTCATCTTGGGACGCTCCAGTGCTATTTGTCAAAAAGGAGGATGGGAGTTTAAGGTTATGCATTGATTATCAAGGGTTGAATGCAGTAACCATTAAGAACAAATATCCTTTGCCCCACATCGATGAGTTGTTTGATGAATTTCAAGGGGCTATGGTGTTTTCTAAGTTGGATCTTTGACAGGGATATTACCAATTGAGAATTAGAAAGGAGGATGTGCCAAAAACAGCCTTCAACACTCGATATGGGCATTTCGAGTTTGCGGTAATGTCTTTTGGTTTAACCAGTGCCCCAGTGGCCTTCATGGATTTAATGCATCGGGTGTTTAAACCTTTTTTGGATAGGTTCGTGGTGGTGTTTATTGATGATATCCTGATGTATTCGAAGACCAGGAAGGAGCATCATGAACAACACTTGAGAATAGTGTTGCAAACCCTAAGAGAGCACCAGTTATTTGCTAAATGTAGCAAGTGTAAATTTTGGTTAGAGAAAGTGGCGTTCCTAGGCCATATAATTTCAAAAGATGGACTTACTGTAGACCCGGCTAAAGTGGAAGCTGGTGCCAAATGGAAACGGCCAGAGAATCCTATCGAAATTTGAAGTTTTCTAGGTCTAGCGGGGTACTACCGCCGATTTATATAGAATTTATTAAAAATTGCCAGACCCTAACTAACTTGACCAAGAAACAAGGAAAATACATTTGGGATGCTAAGTGTGAAAATAATTTCCAAGAGCTTAAGGAGTAATTGACCATGGATCCAGTGTTAGTTTTGCCCAATGGGAATGATAGCTATACGGTTTATACCGATGTTTCGAGAGATGGGTTAGGCTGTGTTCTGATGCAAAATAGGAATGTAATTGCCTACTTTCTCAGAAATTAAAGTCTCACGAACAAAACTATCCAACCCATTATTTAGAGATTGCGGCAATTGTATTTGCTTTGAAGAAGTGGCAGCATTATTTGTATAGGGTGACATTTGAGGTATACACGGATCATAAGAGGCTTAAATACTTATTCTCTTAGAAAGAGCTAAATCTGTGACAACGTCGGTGGGTGGAGTTTTTAGAAGACTATATTGTACGATTAATTACCATCTAGGAAATGCTAATATTGTAGCAGATGCTCAAAGTGTGAGAACCCGTACTTTCTTCATAATTTTTCTAGGGTTTTCCGCGTAAATGGCATGTTTTCTGCATTTTCTTTATTAGAAAAAATTTTTCTGATAATTTTATTAAGTAAATATAGTTTTTAGATGATTTTTCTAGTATCGGTTAGTTTTTGAGAAATTAAGAGTAGATATCGGATGTGGGACCCACTAGTGCGAAAAGTTCGGAAAAATTCGCCCAGTTAGGTTAAGTTTTGGATACTGGAATTAATTTACCGGGTGTTATGAGATATTTAGAGGTACCAAGTGGGTAGGTGTATGAGAGACAAAAAATTTAGGCAAGCATTAAATATGGTGACAAGTGTCACCATTTGAGTGGTTGAACCTTAAGACCACTATTCATGGTCTTACCATTTGACTTAAATAAACCAAAAATGACCCAAAAATCATCAAAAAAATCCTCCATGGTAGCCGGCTCTTTCTTTCTCTCTTTCTCTCTCTCTTACTCTAAGCACAAGGAAGAAAACTCTTCAAGTTGCTCCAAATCATCAAAACCAACCATTGAAACTTGCAATTTCTCCATAAAACTTCTTCAATTAGTGTTTGTGAGTTGTTGTGTGAAGTTATTTGGAAAGTTAAGGTGACCAATTGCTCTCTCTCTCTCTTGTTTTTAAGGTTAATTGGGAAGAACCACCCTCCTCCCTTAATTGATGCTTAAATCATGCTTAGTGGTAGTATGAGATGCAAGTTTATGGATTAATTCTTGATTTGTGGTTGTAGTGATGAAGTTTTATTATTTTTGGGGATTTTTTTGTTTTAATATAAGCATGATTGTGTGGCAATCTATGATGATTGGAATTGGTATATAATGACTCTAGGAGGTGGAAAAAGTGATTAATTGCAACCAATTTCTGGTTTGGAAGAAATTTCAGAAAATTAGGGTTCTTGTGGGAGCATTCTGCCCGAATTTTTAGCTCCTAGATAGAGGCTGAATTGGCCTTGGCTTAAAACATCAAAGTTGTAGGTAATGAAATTTTAGAGGTTCCTACAAAATTTCAGGTCAATCGGAGTAATGTAGAATAAGAAAAGTCGAAATTACTATTGCTGTTCTGGTTTTACCCGAATGTAAGAATTGCGCCTGTAATTGGTTGTTTTGGCTGGAATTGCTTCCAAATTGGTTGTTGAGGCCTTCTGATGAAATTTAGCCCTGTTTCTTATCTTTCAGTTGGTTTTGGAATTTCTGGATTTGGACTTGGAGAGCCTGAGTTATGATGTTTCCGCTAGAATTCGTTTTGGTGAATCTGTTTTACGTTTTTGAAATAGTATCTTGCATTTATGACCTTGTTACACTCAAAACTGGACCAAGTAGTCTCCTGAAGCATTGTAGCCCTGTCTCTTAACTTCGAAATGGTGGGTCTTACACCTTCATCCGATAATCGTAGTGCCTTTGATGCCATTACCGCAAAATGAGGTCAAAAACTGTTTTTTTTTTCAGGGCTAAAGCTAACTCCATTTCCGGATTTTCTGGTTTCCTCTAATGCTTACGTATGCTTATGGAACCCTATTTCGGTAGTATTTGGCATTGATTTATGACTTGTAACTGAGTCTTATTGTGCTTATTTGAATATTTTAGGGCTTGACTTTCATTTCCGGACTTTTCCCTAGCTTGAGTTGTACTTGTACTACTTGGAGCCTACTAAACGGCTATTGAATGAACTTATGTTATGTGTGACTTTGGGACTGGCTGAGGACAATAATGAAGCCATGACGGCTGGAAAAGTAAGCAAATTTAGTGAAAATGCTGTCCAATTTTCTAGGCCGTTTGGTTCCTTTAAGTTTGAATTGGCTTTTAATAGAAATGAAGGGCTTTTGGGTTGTTTGAGCCTAGGTCTTCATGTTACCTTTTTGTTTCCAAAAATCATGATTTGCATCCTTGCATTAATAATTTTGGTGAGGCATACGACCGGTAGTCGAGCCTCACATGTGCGTTCTGTATACTCGATTTTGGAAGTGGAACCTTCAATTGTTTTACTTTGGTTCTTTTAGGGTTTCTTGACGATTAAAGCCAATCTGAAGTGAAAACTTTTGAGGTATCTGTACTTGACCCGGTGAGTGTACCACTCCCTTCATTTGCTGTGTAACCTGGTTTCTGCCTCTGTAATCTGTGATTTAAATGACTGCACTATCTGTTTATTTTGTTTGAGACGAGGGTGTACTTTATCGCACTCGTTCTCTTGTCTGTTCATATGCCAAATTTTTTATAGGAATCTGAATCTGTTATCTGTATCTGTTATTTGTATCTGTATCTATATCTGTTCGGACGTCGTTTGGAAGCTTGTATCCAACGACCTTTCTGTGACCCCTGAGCTCAACCCCTGTGGCTAGTTACTCGAGTCGGGCCGGCAAGGGCCTGGTCGATTAGATAACGAACCACGGTAGTCTGTTTTGGGATCTTTGGGTATGGAGACCCTTGATTCCGGTATACTCGAGTATTACCATTTCTGTTTCTGTTGAAGTGAGCGGGCTCGGTAAAGGGGTGTTTGGTGGACGGAATTTGGTGTAAAGTGGGGTCTACGGACGCGTTGGTTCTATATACGTTGACGGAGAGTCAACCGGCTTGGATCAAGTACTGCGCTGGAAAGCTGGCTCCTGAGAGCCACCTGTATCCTCCCTATTTGAGTTCTTGTGTTTACCTGTCTTACTTTATAGCCAGCATGTGTATCTGATTTGTATAACGTTAAAGGCCATGATTTTCTGCTACATGTTTGGTACCTCATTGGGCATAAGCTCACCCCCTCCTCGTTATCTTTGTTTTCCTTACAGGAACCTCTTTTGGAAATCATGATTTTGAGAAGCGAGTTAAGCTAGTTAGATAATCTTTTGTTCTTTTGTATAACTCCTCGAGAGTGAGCAAACTCCAAATGTATTTCATTTCACTGGTTCCACTTGTATTGTAAACCTAGCGACATGTATATATGAAAGTGTTTTCCCCATGTGACTTTGGTAAGTTACTTGTAAGCTTGGCGGTCTTCAATCGTTCAATTCTTTTGGGTCCTATCTCGCGTAATATCGGATTTGTGTAATTCGACTCCGTAGTCCTGGCGAGAGCTGGGCAGGCGGTCCGCTGAACCCTTTGGTTCGCCTTAGGGTGTGGTGGGTCTGTCACAGGTGGTATCAGAGCTGCTTCGCGTGGTCTCTGCGCGGAGTGAGATTGGGCCAGTGGTGTTACGATCTTGATTTCGTGAATGTGTCTAAGTGCTCGTCTGAGCATAAGTTATGAACTATGCATGTTATAAGTGTAAAAATCTTTATCATGAAACTTGAGGAAGATAGATCTGTATGTCGGGTAGGAATCTTTAATATGGATGATTTACGCTTGGGACCGGCCGGCTCGAGTTGTGAATTATCTTATTTGGGATTCTCGTGCCCGGCTACTAAATCAATGAGAGCCTAGGTTAGAAAGGACTTAGGCGAACTAGAAGGCGATTCTATGGAACTTCGTATGGTCTGTTCGGGTGTGGTTAAGCGTGATTAACTTTGATTAAGATATAGACGGTGTTGTTGTCGTAGATTATGGACGGAACCCTAGAGGGGAAAAAGCTCTTCATGAGTTATTTTTGTACTCGTGACCCAGTCTGTCTGTAGTACTTTCGGATGATCCCGTTATTTTCATGGATCTCTCATATTTGTATTTAATTGACTGCTACTGTGTGCCCGGTTCGGTCCAGTAGTGTGTATATCTGCTTTTGATCTGTGTACTTCGTGTTTTGCTTATGCTTATAATTGTCTTTAATATTATCTTTGCACCTCGACCCTAGATTGACTTAGATTAATGGAAGGCACACGTAGTGGCCGGGGACGTGGGCGCGGGCGTAGGCAACCCACACCGGACAGGGGTGCTGGGGAAATCTCATCTGAATCTAATCCTGAACCGAGGGTTGACCCCAATGTGCAAATAGCTGCCGCTATGCTGAAAATGACCAACTTACTGGCACAAGTGATGCAGCAACAGGGCCAAAACCCAAACCCTAATTCTGGAAACCTAGGCAATCATGGCGAAAGCGATGATAGAGCACTTGAGAGGTTCCAGAAGTTCGCACCACCGAAATTTATTGGGGAACCCAACCCGGATATCACCGAAAGGTGGCTCGAGAAGATGGTGGATATCTTTGCGGTCCTACATTACACCGAAGAAAGGCAGGTGACTTTTGCCGTCTTCCAACTAGAAGGGGCGGCCCGTTCCTGGTGGAACGTTATCGGCAAAAATGGGATCGGGAACAAACGCCCAGGACTTGGGTGAATTTTATGCGGGAATTCAACGCGAAATTCTTCCCACCTCTAGTCCAGGAGCGGAAGGAAGATGAATTTATCCAACTTCGCCAAGGGGCCCAGTCTGTAGCGGAATACGAGAATCAGTTCACCCGCCTGTCCAAATTTGCTCCTGAGTTGATCATGACCGAGCAGAGGCGAATAAGGCGTTTTATCCAGGGTTTGAACGTAGAAATTCAGAAGGACCTCGCGGTGGCCCAGATTAATGCTTTTAGCGAGGCCGTAGAGAAGGCGCAACGAGTAGAGAATGCTAGGCTACAGGTGAAAAACTTTCAAGCCAAGAAAAGGGGCTTTCCTGGAAGTAGCTCTGTGCAAGAATGTACAAGTACGCACCCTAAGATTGGAAAGGGAAACGGGGGAATACAACAACCAGGAGTGTCGCGTGATAGCTCTCAGGGGGGACCGGTCTCTGCTACTCGTGGTCCCTGTGGATATTGCGGAGGGCCAAGTCATACAGAAACAAATTGCTGGAAGAAAGAAGGAAAATGCTTGCGCTGTGGAAGTGCCGAACATCGGATTGCTAACTGTCCAGCTCGCCTGCACAAGCGGAGAGGGACTCTGCCACCAACCAAGACCAATTCTCAGCAACCAGCCAAGATCAACCCTGGACAGACGAAAGGAGAAGGGACGGGATCGAAGGCACCAGCTCGCGTATATTCTCTAGAGCAGCATCAGGTCCCTAACTCGTCTGAGGACGTAGAAGGTACGATCCATTGGGTACCTTAGGTTTTGATAGATTCCGTTGATAAGAAAATTTCGAGGACAAAATTTCTTTTAAGGGGGAGAGAGTGTGAGAACCCGTACTTTCTTCATAATTTTTCTAGGGTTTTCCGCGTAAATGACATGTTTTCTGCATTTTCTTTATTAGAAAAAATTTTCCTGATAATTTTATTGAGTAAATATAGTTTTTAGATGATTTTTCTAGTATCGGTTAGTTTTTGAGAAATTAAGAGTAGATATCGGATGTGGGACCCACTAGTGCGAAAAGTTCGGGAAAATTCGTCCAGTTAGGTTAAGTTTTGGATACTGGAATTAATTTACCGGGTGTTATGAGATATTTGAAGGTACCAAGTGGGTAGGTGTAAGAGAGACAAAAAAGTTAGACAAGCATTAAATATGGTGACAAGTGTCACCATTTGAGTGGTTGAACCTTAAGACCACTATTCATGGTCTTACCATTTGACTTAAATAAACCAAAAATGACCCAAAAATCATCAAAAAAATCCTCCATGGTAGCCGGCTCTTTCTTTCTCTCTTTCTCTCTCTCTTACTCTAATCACAAGGAAGAAAACTCTTCAAGTTGCTCCAAATCATCAAAACCAACCATTGAAACTTGCAATTTCTCCATAAAACTTCTTCAATTAGTGTTTGTGAGTTGTTGTGTGAAGTTATTTGGAAAGTTAAGGTGACCAATTGCTCTCTCTCTCTTGTTTTTAAGGTGAGTTGTGAAGAACCACCCTCCTCCCTTAATTGATGCTTAAATCATGCTTAGTGGTAGTATGAGATGCAAGTTTATGGATTAATTCTTAATTTGTGGTTGTAGTGATGAAGTTTTATTATTTTTGGGGATTTTTCTGTTTTACTATAAGCATGATTGTGTGGCTATCTATGATGATTGGAATTGGTATATAATGACTCTAGGAGGTGGAAAAAGTGATTAATTGCAACCAATTTCTGGTTTGGAAGAAATTTTAGAAAATTAGGGTTCTTGTGGGAGCATTCTGCCCGAATTTTTAGCTCCTAGATAGAGGCAGAATTGGCCTTGGCTTAAAACATAAAGGTTGTAGGGAATGACATTTTAGAGGTGCCTACAAAATTTCAGGTCAATCGGAGTAGTGTAGAATGAGCAAAGTCAAAATTACTATTGCTGTTCTGGTTTTACCCGAATGTAAGAATTGCGCCTGTAATTGGTTGTTTTGGCTGGAATTGCTTCCGAATTGGTTGTTGAGGCCTTCTGATGGAATTTATCCCTATTTCTTAGCTTTCAGCTGGTTTTGGAATTTCTGGATTTGGACTTGGAGAGCCTGAGTTATGATGTTTCCGCTAGAATGCGTTTTGGTGAATCTGTTTTACGTTTTTGATATAGTATCTTGCATTTATGACCTTGTTACACTCAAAACATGACCAAGTAATCTCCTGAAACATTGTAGCCCTATCTCTTAGCTTTGAAACGGTGGGTCTTGCACCTTCATCCGATAATCGTAGTGCCTTTGGTGCCATTACCGCAAAATGAGGTCAAAAACTGTTTTTTTTTCAGGGCTAAAGCTAACCCCATTTCCGGATTTTCTAGTTTCCTCTAATGCTTACGTATGCTTATGGAACCCTATTTCGGTAGTATATGGCATTGATTTATGACTTGTAACTGAGTCTTATTGTGCTTATTTGAATATTTTAGGGCTTGACTTTCATTTCCGGACTTTTCCCTAGCTTGAGTTGTACTTGTACTACTTGGAGTCTACTAAACGGCTATTGAATGAACTTACGTTATGTGTGACTTTGGGACTGGCTGAGGACAATAATGAAGCCATGACGGCTGGAAAAGTAAGCAAATTTAGGGGAAATGCTGTCCAATTTTCTAGGCCGTTTGGTTCCTTTTAGTTTGAATTGGCTTTTAATAGAAATGAAGGGCTTTTGGGTTGTTTGAGCCTAGGTCTTCATGTTACCTTTTTGTTTCCAAAAATCATGATTTGCATCCTTGCATTAATAATTTTGGTGAGGCATACGACCGGTAGTCGAGCCTCACATGTGCGTTCTGTATACTCGATTTTGGAAGTGGAACCTTCAATTGTTTTACTTTGGTTCTTTTAGGGTTTCTTGGCGATTAAAGCCAATCTGAAGTGAAAACTTTTGAGGTATCTGTACTTGACCCGGTGAGTGTACCACTCCCTTCATTTGCTATGTAACCTGGTTTCTGCCTCTGCAATCTGTGATTTAAATGACTGCACTATCTGTTTATTTTGTTTGAGACGAGGGTGTAATTTATCGCACTCGTTCTCTTGTCTGTTCATATGCCAAATTTTTTATAGGAATCTGAATCTGTTATCTGTATCTGTTATTTGTATCTATATCTATATCTGTTCGGACGTCGTTTGGAAGCTTGTATCCAACGACCTTTTTGTGACCCCTGAGCTCAACCCCTGTGGCTAGTTACTCGAGTCGGGCCGGCATGGGCCTGGTCGATTAGATAACGAACCACGGTAGTCTGTCTTGGGATCTTTGGATAATGAGACCCTTGATTCCGGTATACTCGAGTATTACCATTTCTGTTTCTGTTGAGGTGAGCGGGCCCGGTAAAGGGGTGTTTGGTGGACAGAATTTGGTTTAAAGTGGGGTTTACGGACGCGTTGGTTCTATATACGTTGACGGAGAGTCAACCGGCTTGGATCAAGTACTGCGCTGGAAAACTGGCTCCTGAGAGCCACCTGTATCCTCCTTATTTGAGTTCTTGTGTTTACCTGTCTTACTTTATAGCCAGCATGTGTATCTGATTTGTATAACGTGAAAGGCCATGATTTTTCTGCTACATGTTTGGTACCTCATTGGGCGTAAACTCACCCCCTCCTCGTTATCTTTGTTTTCCTTACAGGAACCTCTTTTGGAAATCATGATTTTGAGAAGCGAGTTGAGCTAGTTAGATAATCTTTTGTTCTTTTGCATAGCTCCTCGAGAGTGAGCAAACTCCAAATGTATTTCATTTCACTGGTTCCCTTGTATTGTAAACCTAGCGACATGTATATATGAAAGTGTTTTCCCCATTAGATTTTGGTAAGTTACTTGTAAGCTTGGCGGTCTTCAATCGTTCAATTCTTTTGGGTCCTATCTCGCGTAATATCGGATTTGTGTAATTCGACTCCGTAGTCCTGGCGAGAGCTGGGCAGGCGGTCCACTGAACTCTTTGGTTCGCCTTAGGGTGAGGTGGGGCTGTCACACAAAGTCGAAAGGCTCAACTAGCAAGTTTAATGGTGGGAGAGTGGAGCTTGTTAGAAAATGTATGTGAATGGAACCCTCGTCTGGAGCCGCGGAAAGTTATTTTTGGAAATATTGAGGTGAAGTCAACACTATTGGATCGGATTAAAGAGGCCCAAATGAAAGAACTATTGGTACAACAATGGGTGGAAAGAGTAAATAAAGGAAAATTGCCTGATTTTAACCTAGGTCCTGATGGGATTTTAAGGTTTCGAAATCGTATTGTTGTACCTAAGGATAAAGAACTGAAGAAGGAGATTTTGGAGGAATCTCACCGTTCTAGGTATACGGTGCATCCAGGTAGTGGTAAGATATATCAGGATCTTAAAAGTCTGTATTGGTGGGATAATATGAAAGCGGAGATTGCCCAATTTGTTCAAAGGTGCCTTACGTGTCAACAAGTAAAAGTTGAGCATAAAAATCGTCGGGTCTGTTACAGCCTTTAGAGATACCTGAATGGAAATGGGAGCACATAACGATGGATTTCGTATCAGGGTTGCCACGAACTCAAAAAGGTCCTGATGTGATTTGCGTGATAGTAGACCGATTAACTAAGACTACACATTTCTTGCTAGTTAATATGAAATACTCTTTAGAGAAACTTGTCAAATTCTATATGGATGAGTGGTGAGACTACATGGGGTACCAGTGAGTATCATATTCGATAGGGACCCTAGATTTGTATCTCGATTCTGGCAAAAGTTGCAAGAGGCTCTAGGAACTAAGTTGAGATATAGTATAGCGTATCATTCTCAAACTAATGGACAGTCTGAGAGAACCATTCAAACTCTTGAGGATATGCTGAGAGCCTGTATTGTAGATTTTGGAGGAAGTTGGAGCCAATACCTAACCTTGGTTGAGTTCGCATATAATAATAGTTATTACTCTTCTATTCAAATGGCCTCCTATGAAGCATTGTATGGGTGATGGTGCCGATCACCTATTCATTGGGATGAAGTAGGAGAGAGGAAGATCATAGATCCGGCCACGATACCATAGGTTGAGGAAGCCTACGAAAGGGTAAAGGTAATTCGTCAGAGGATTCAAACGGCCCAAAGCCGACAAAAGAGCTATGCCGATCGTCGGAGGAAGGATTTGGAGTTTGAGATAGGTGATAAGGTGTTTCTTAGGGTTACTCCATTGAAAGGAAAGATTAAAGCAGGAAAGGGGAAAAAGTTACAACCGAGATACATAGGACCTTTCAGTATACTCCAGCAGATAGGAAAGGTGGCTTATCGATTAGATTTACCAACTAGTTTGTCTCAGATCCATGATGTTTTTCATGTTTCTTTGTTTAAGAAATATCATCCGGATCCGACTCATATTTTGCCTCCAAAAGATATTGAACTGGACGAGTCTTTGACCTATGACGAACGACCCATTCGAGTACTGGATAGGAAGGTGAGGGACTTGGGAAATAAGTAAATTCCATTGGTTAAGTTCTATGAAGACACCATGAGGTGGAGGAAGCAACCTGGGAGCTGGAGGAAGACATGCAAGAGAAGTATCCCGGGTTGTTTATGACTAAATGTATGAATTTCGACATCGAAATTCTCTTAAGGGGGAGAGAGTGTGAGGACTTGTAAAATTCCTCATATTTTTTCTTAAAATTCCCTTTTATTTGGAATTTATTCCTTTATAATAGCCTTACTACTCATTCACTTCCTCAATAATTGCAATCAAACATAGAATCAAGGGTTTTTCCTTTCATTTTCTTGTTATCGTAAATGAGGGTTTTGCGTCTTTTAGTAGAGTGAATAATCGGTATGGAGTGTGTACTCAATTTGGTGATTGAGAGTGAGTTTTAGATAAGAAAAAGTGTATGTCTAGAAGTAATAATCATAAGTGAGTGAATCATAAGTTAAAACTCTAGTACACGCGATTCAAGAAAAATCGGTATGAATCGTCATGTACCGTTCGCTACCGATTGAATACACCATTTGACCTCCACTTTATTACCTTAATATCCTTGTTATTATTTCATAAATATCAGCCCCTTAATTTGTGACGGCCCCACTTCTCCCTAGGGCATACCCCATGGTTCGACAGACCGCCTGACCAACTCTAGCCGAGACTCACTCATTCATAAAACTTGAAAATAGATTCACGCCAAAAGAAAATTCTGTTTAAACGATTACATCTTCAACAGTTGCACAACCTAGTACATCAAGTCACACATACCACGAGTACCAGAAAGTAAACCCTAGAAAAGCTGATAACTACAACCATCATGACAACTATGTACATTTTACTCGTCAACTTATAACAAGTACAAGTTCAACTCGTCTATAATCAAAACACTAAACCCCTTCCCGAGCGATCCCCGCGTCGGCCCCCTGCTAAGAAAAACAAATAGAATGGGGTAAGCTATATGCTTAGTGAGTAACCAGGGGGAAAAATGTAAACTCACATAATTAAACAAGTAAATCAGGATATTTCACATCAATAACAAAAAAGTAACATCACAATGGTAGGATACGGGTGGCTCCAAAGCCAATTCAATTCCCCGAGCTTGAACGCCTGTTGACACTCCGTCAACCAAAGTACTCATGGTCCGTAAACTCCACTTAACTTTCCCCGTTTACCTTATCAACCCCCGCTGGCCAGTCAACGGCACACAGCAGCTCGAGCGAAATAAAATAACTTAGCTTTCGTCAAAGCTTTAACAAGGAACTAAATCCCAAGTTTAGCATTGAACTATCTTTGACCAAGCCCTAACTGGCTCGAATAGTTCGCTAACCCTTGGAACCGGGCTGGAACCAAGCTCTGAGATATCCAATCTCTCAATAGATGGTACCTCTCAACAAAGTACACAACAAAGTATTTACCCCAAACAGCACAAAGCAAATGGGGCTTAATACAAGTTAGGTAATCACCCCTATCAGCACACATCAAAAGGGTGATACTCAAGTCATGCAATCACCCTCATCAGCACACAACAAAAGGGTGATACTCAAGTCATACAATCACCCTCATCAGCACACAGCAAAAAGGTGATACTCAACATAAGACATGTATTCTCACATAGGAAATCAAAACAAAGGATGGGCTTAGGTCGAGTGAGATAAAGTACACCCTCGCCTAAGTACCCATTTAACATATACAAGGTACTTCAACAATTCCACATCAATAAACAACCCAATTACTCACTTGGTAAAACTTGGCACGAAAAATGATACAATTCACTGAGCTTTACCGTCACTGTCAAAAGCCTCACAATCTGTATTGACAGATTATATACACACATAAGTGAAACGGCCATACAATAACAGTTTATAACTTAAACGATTGAATACGGTCGAAAACGGTCAAAAATAATCAAAACGGTAAAAAATGACGTTAAGGCCAAAAGAATGTCGAAATTGGCCGAAACGGCCAGAATGGTAACAAAATAACAAAACTAGACCTAAACGGTCCAAAACGGCAAAAACGGTTGAGAAATGCACTTACGCGTGCGTGGAAATGAAAATGGTACAAAACGGGTTACACGATTTTGCCCATAACTGAAGCTGTGGTTATCGGATCAAAATGTACTAGGTAGTGTCTCAAACTTAAACAAAAGGTTAAAACTTCCATGAAGATACCTCAACCCATTTTTCAATGTATCCAAGTTAAATTTGCAAGATACACAACTAGAACTCCAAAGGCTAGTTTTTATTTCTCGTGAAAATTTGGCGGCATGCCCCTTGTGTTTACCCATTTTCCAGCCATTTATGGCTTCAATATTTTCCTCAAACAGTCCCAAAGTCACACATAGAATAACCTCATTTCAATAGGCGTTCAATAGGCTCAAAGTCATACAAACACAAAATTAAACTAGGTACATGTCCGTAAATGAAATGTAAGGCATAAATCAAAAGACATATTTGCCGTCACTTAGCGTAACAAGCACAACCGAAGCTACGCTTCTCGGATTGGGATACAATTAATACTGTTTCGAAGCTAAGACAAAGGTCTATGACTTTGATAAAGACCACTCAGTCTAGTTTGTAGTGTAGCTAGGTCAAAATATCAAATTACAGAACCAAAATCTCACACTCAGGCTAGTTAACCGCACTATACGTAAACGACAATAACTGAGGCTACCGAAGTCCAATAATGGTAATTTCAGGGGCCTTGGAAAGCTGAAACATAGGGATAAAACTTTCATGTTTTGACTAGAAGCTATTTCAGTACGTATCAAGGTGAACAAATGCAACCAACTTAGTGTACTGTCAAAACGGTCCACTGACTTTACTCCTATGGCAGTCAGGGTATTTTCATCTTTTCACAGGTTATGTTGCTCCAATTGAGCTGAACTTTTACAGCAAACTATAAAATATCATTATCTACAAATTTCATGTTTTGTGATAAGTCTAATTCAGCCTCTAACATGGCGAACTAGAACCCGGCAGAACAGGGGAGGTGCAAAACCGAAAATCTGGAATTTATGCCTACAAGTGCCAATCTTCATAATTCTAGCTTAAAACACTACCTCACCTCCTTATCTACACTTATTCCCATCATAAACAAGAAGAAATATGACTGATCAATACAAACCCTAACTCACCAGTTCTCCCAAAATCACCACAACTACTTCCATAGCTACCAATTTGACCAGATCATGAGTTATATAACGACTTAAACAAAAGCAAAAGAACCAAAGATAAGGGACAGCCAATATACCTCAAGAACAAGCTTTCAAAGGATATCCTCCACCTCTCTTAGAAATTTTTGGTTCCTTAAGCTTCCCAAGCTCTCAAACTTTTAATTAATCGATTTAGATTTCTTGTTTTCTCACTTAAGTAGATCAAACTCAAGATGGATTGTGGTTTCTTTCTCTTGTTTTTTCTCTCCAAAGCCACGACCAAGACCAACAATAAATGAAGAAAAATCATCTAAGAAGGTAGGAATTAAGTTGGTCAAACAACCATGGAATGGTTGCCACTTGTCGCAATGAGATTAGCTTTTAAAATTTTCTTTTCTCTCTCTTATTTTGGTCCACAATTTTGGTTGGATTAAGGAGATATTTAGGTATAATTTTGTTCAATTAATAATAAGGAGATTAAGGTAATAAAGTATGGGTCAAGTGGTGCACTCAGTCGGTAACGAACGGTATACTTCGATTCAACCGTATTTTCCTTATTTAACACGTACTAGGGTTTTTAACTTCTAATCACTAACTTATTATTATCACTTCTAATCATATAATATTTCCTCACCCAAAAGTCACTCTAACCTACCAAATTTGATCCTTACTCTGTACCGAATAGTCACACTACGGAAAAACGTGAAAACCCTAATTCGCTTCAACTTGAAAACGGACAACGAAAACCCTTACTTCTATATTCATTTACACTTATTGTAGGGTGATTGGGTAGTAGGGCCATAATAAATGAATAATTTCTAAATAAAAGGGCATTTTTAAGAAAACGTGAGGGGTTTTACAATTTCATAAATTGAATTTAGGGTTTCGATTGAAATATGAGAAATTTGAGAAAACGGTCAGTCACAAGTGAAACTAGGGTTTTGATTAGACTTTTAGGGTTTTTAGTCTTTTAAAACAAAACAAGGTTTAAAATCAACCCCAAAGAAATAACTTTAGTATCTTCTTTGAAACAAAATAATGTTTTAAAATAAAAATAAACTAAAGAAACCGTAATATCCTCTTTGAGACTAAACAAAAGATGATTCTAAAAATTGGGGTATCACATAATTAGCCTTGAGAGGGCCGAAATTGTTGATTAAAAATAAAGGAAAAAGAAGAAAAGTTTAAGACTTAATCTTGGAGTGACAAGTGGCAACCATCCAAGGGTTGTTTGACCAACCAATTTCCTTCATTTTTATCACCAAATTCACTTCATTTCCTTTTCATTTCTGCACATTTTGGCCGAGCTTGAGGAGAGAAGAAACCAAGTGAGCAAACTCCAACTTCCACCTTGAATCATCTTAGTTTGAGAGAAATCACCCAATCCTAACTGATTAAACTTTCATTTTAGTACTTAGGAAGCTTTGTGTGGTAAAAGTTGTGGAAGAAAAGTGTGTGGTTCTCACCTACAAGCACTTTTTTGGATGGTATCTTGGCTGCCTTTCCTTTTTCCCTTCTTAATCTTGCTAAAGTTTGGATAGAAGCTCTTCATCTTGGTTTATGACGATTAATTATTGAGTTTTGTATGATATGGTGTTTATCTAGGGTTTGATATTTTCAGTTGTGATTATTGTTTTATTGTTTTTATATAGTATATGATGGTGGTGAGCTTGGATAGGGACTTGGGGTAGTGATTCAAGACATATATGTGATTTTCAAGCATTGAATCATCAAATTCCAGAAATTGTAGGCCAATCTATCCTGTATATTTGAGTATGATAGAGGCTAAATCAGGTCTAGGTCAAAACATATAAGTTGTAGGGAATGGAGTAATATAGATGCCTGTTAAATTTTAGCTCAATCGGACTACTGTAACATATGAAATGATAGAATTATCCCTGACTGCCAAATGCCCTTTTTTGCATGGGCAGTGTTCTGTTTTCTTTGACATTGCACATTTTGGCCTTAAAAATGAATGATTTGGCTGTCAATGTCCTTATAAGACTTATAGGTCTATGTCTTAGTTTCGAAACGGTATAAAGTGTGCCCTAATCTGATAAGCGTAGTTTCAGTTGTGACCAAAATTCTATAAGACGTCAAATCTACTGTTTAGCTATTTGCCTTTAAAATTGATTTTCGGTTGCATTGCTAGACTTGTCTTGTAATTGTATGACATTGAGCCTATTTGAAGGGCTATTGTATTAAGATTGTTTATGTGTGAAGTTGGGACTGAATTGATGAAAATAATGAAGCCATAAATGGCTGAAAAATTGCGAAATACAAAGGGCGTGTCGCCCAAATTTTCACTCAAAGGTTAGGCGTGTGTACCTGCGCGAAGATTTGAGGATGAATTGAACTTGATTTGTATAGGGTATTCGAGTCTACTTTAGTAGAGATATATAAGTTGAAATTTGGTTGAAACTCGTACCCTTGGGAAAAATGAAAGTAACGACCAACAAAAATACATTATTTTTGTCTTTTCGACTCAAATGGGAATTTCAAAGTTTTACTCAGTTTATTACCAAAAATAAAAGAGCGAGCATGAGTTTTCTAGGACATGAAATCAAATGAGTTCCAATTATTTGTTTTATGTTAAACGAAATGCTTAAGTTTCGAACTTTAGTCGATTTCAAAGCTCTTAAACGATGTTTTTATCGCAGATTTGGACTCCAAACCAGGAGTAATACCTGAACGTGATCCGAAGAAGCACTAAATCTTTGATGAGTGCTTCCAACTATCTGATTGAACTTAATACTTGTTTTCAATACTTGACCAATGTGATCGAATGATATGTGATTGGTTTGATCGGGCAGGGGTGTACTTTATCGCACTTGCCCTAATGTGCCATATTCTTGTTCATTGATTGAAATTGACTTGATGTATATGCATATGATTCGTATCTTGTCTGGAATTCCAGAAACCCTGTGGCTAGTTAATCGAGTCGAGTTGGCAAGGGCTTGGTCGATTCGATAATGAACCCTGGGTCTTTAGTTTTGTCGAGTGGAGTGTTATCTCCTCGACTTAGTATACTCAAGTATTATCACTAGTGTTTATCTTGGAGTTTGGGCCCAATAAGGGGTTTGGTTGGTGGATGGAAATTGGAGTTAAGTGGTGTACTACTGGACTCGTTACCTTACTTGAAAGTTGATGGAGTGTCAACTGCTATATGATCAAGCTATGGTGGAGCTACTTTACCAGAGCAACTGTATCTTTTTACATGAAATGCTGAATATTTAATGTTTGGTCATCCGAAGTGTTTTTGCTTATTTTCTTTATTTGTTAATGCTCGCTACTTTATTATTATGATTTTGGCACTTGTACTTACTGGTCAACTTGCTATTTGGGACCTCACTGAGTTTTAACTCACATTATTAGTTTTGTTTTCCTTACAGGGGGTACGAGTAGGCGTGAGACTTATACAGCCTAGCGTAGTCTAGTTTTTAGAAATTTTGTATTTTTACTCACACTAATCGCTCAATTAGGATTGAATGTATTTAGAGCTTCAATCTTTTGATGTATTTGGGATTGTATGGAAATTTGAGTTAGAAATAAATGTATTTGTATGTTTTAAATTTGTCAACTGTTGTTTTATTTATGTTAAGAAGTTGTGAATTATATTATCTAAAATAGTGAGTGAGTCCTGGCGAGAGTTGGGCAGGCGGTCTGCTAAACTCTGGGGTATACCCTAGGGGAATGTAGGGTCGCCACAGGTGGTATTAGAGCCTAGGTTTGAAGTGATCTGGGTAAATTGAGTGATTTATACCAAATATTGTTTGGTTATAGTTTGATTATGATAGTCTAGAGTTTCACACTCACGAATAGGTGTTTAACCTAGAGTTATTTGTCTAACTTGCTCATTCTCGCGATGTTACTTGTAATGTAGGCTATGGGGAGTAAAGATGCCATTGGGAGTGCCAGGCCATCTTGGCTAGCACCTACCGGTTAGACGAACCTTGAGGGGCCTAGCTGTTGCGTACTTACCTACCAGGAGAGTTCTGTTGGGCCTATGTGTCGGTGGTCTCCAGCATGTATGATTCGACACTGCGACTTCTGAAAGACTTACTCCTACCCCGATAGGGTAGAACTTGCAGTTGATGATGAGAGGAGACGATTGGTTAGCGCCAATCGTAGGTGCCAAACGGAGATAGAGCATCTACAGGCAGTCCTTCGAGTACAGGGTGCCATGATCCGAGAACTTGAGGCTTCGATTCTTGAGGAGTAGGAACGGACTGATGTCTTCAGGGAGCAGGCTTAGGCGGCTAATGGCTGCCTTGTTCAGGTAGTTAGAGATGTGGGAGACCGGACTGACCGTATTTTGATAGGGTGCGGGGTCCTAGTGGAGGATGTGGCACAGGACTTGACCGAAAAGGGTGAAGGGCATGCTGTCCTTAGTGATCCTGAGGGGGACCCAGAGGAGAAGCCAGTTGCACCTGCGGAGTCGGTTGGGTCGGCGTCTAGTTTGACCCCTAGTTTAAGGTTTTAAGGAATTTTTGTGAGGTAGTTAGAGACATAATGGGGTGGACACGTCCCCTTTTGTTTTTGAATTAGACGTGTTAAGGTGGATGTATCTAGGGTTTGTTTTTGTTCTATGTCCCTTGGCTTGTGCAGTACTTTCTACCTCATTGGCTATGTGTAACATGTTTATTTGAAATGTATTTTATTGCCTCTGCTTTATGATTTGGACATGTTTTATTTGAGTTGTACTTTATTTTGTTTATATTTATATAGTTAATTAGTATTCATATTTATATAGTTGATAAATCAAGAAGCATGGAAGGTAGAAGAAGTCAGGATCAGGGATCTACTCGAGGGCGCGGTTCTAGCCGTGGCCGTGGGGGTAGACAGGAACGGGAACCTATGCAAGAACCGAGAGAGAAAAGAGGTGAAACAGTTGAGCCGCAACATGGACCCCAAGTGGAAGGGGGGATCAGGTTGCAATGGTGATTCAACAGATGACCAATATCCTTGCTTGTTTGGTAGAACAACAGGGTCAAACCCCTGTGAATCAACCTAGGGATCTCGAAATAGGGCAAGATAAGGCCTTAGAGAGATTTCAAAAGTTTTACCCTCTGAAGTTTCTGGGAGGCCGGACCCTGAAGTGGCTAAGAGATGGTTAGAAACAATGATCAATCTATTCGCCGCTTTAAATTATGTGGAGGATAGACAGGTGCAATTTTCTATTTTTCAGTTTGAGGGACCGGCCAGTGCATGGTGGAATGTAGTGAGGGTTGAGTGGGAGAGAGAGGGCACTGCATGTACCTGGTTGAATTTTGTGCGGAAGTTTAACAAAGAATACCTCCCATCGATAGTTCAGGAAAAAAGGAAAGATGATTTCATTAAGCTCCATCAAGGAACCCTAAGTATATCTGAGTATGAGACTCAGTTCACTAAGCTATCGAAGTTTGCTCTCGAGTTGATAGCTACGGAGCAAAGGAGGGTAAGGAGGTTTGTGCAGGGACTCAATGTAGAGATACAAGAGGCCTTGATGGCAGCCTAAATTAACACTTTTACGGAAGTTTTAGAGAAGGCTCAGAGAATAGAAATTGCGAGGACACAAGTAAGGACTTCTCACGCAAAACAGAGAGGGGCGTCTAGTGAAAATCAAGAACCGGCACATAGTGATCGAAACATGCCACACCCTAAAGCTGGTCGTAGAGCTGGAGGTGGACGGTTTACAGGTACATCTAGAGGAAGTACTTCGAGGGGAGCCCAAAGTCAAAGGGGACAGGAGAGGGGTGTCCCATAGGGAGGCCAGACATCCGCCCCCCGTGTATCGTGTGGGTATTATGAGAAATCGAACCATACCGAAGATAATTGATGGAGAAAAGCTCAAAAATGTTTAAGGTGTGGAAGTACGGAGCACCAGATTGCTAATTGCCCATTAATCAGTGATGCTCAGTCGGCTGGCAAATCGAACCCTAAACCAACCAATGTAGGAGGGACCAAGTCAAGGGTGCTAGCCAGAGTGTATTCTTTGGACCAGCCATCGGTACCTGAACCATCGGAGGTAGTGGAAGGTACGATTCATGTTTTCCATCATTTAGCCAAAATTTTGATAGACCCTGGTGCAACCCATTCTTTTGTTAGCCCCACATTTATGCTTGGAATTGACGTGAAAGTCGAAAGGCTACCATATGATTTGGAAATAAGAACACCTACAGGTAATCAATGCTTATTTGCCAACGAGGTATATAGAAATTGCGATATTTAGGTTGGTGAGCGAAAATTAGTCATTGACCTTATAAGTCTAGCCATTAAGGGGTACGATGTTGTTTTAGGAATGGATTGGCTGCATCATTATCATGCTCGATTAGATTGTCGTATGAAGGTGGTTGAGTTTCGCATACCAGGTGAGTCAACTTTAAAACTAGATGTGAGGGGTATGTTACCTTCATCTGCCTCATTTCGGGAATAAGGGATAGGAAATTGCTTAGTCATGGGGCACGGGGTTATCTAGCTTTTCTAGTTAGCACTCTAGGAGAAAATGTAACGACCCCATTTTCCCCTAAGGCGAACCAGAGGGGTCAACGGGCCGCCTGCCCAGCTCTCGCCAGGACTCAGTCATTCCCTACAGTCCTCGAATGAATTACAAGATAAAACTCAACTTTTACATCATATTCTCCAAAATTTACATATCACAATCGAAGCGGAAACTAGTTCTAAGCGAAAAATGTAGATTTACATCCGATTCAATTCCAAATATTTATACAAGCCCAAAAGTACATAAACCAAAACCAAAACTAAACTATACAAGATGTACGCCATCCAGCCACACAAAGATCCAAATACAAGGTCTTCCTTTACCTCGATCCACAAAATATAGTGCTTCAAGTATTCACGTTCAACTATACTCCAGGTTTGAAGTCCAGCTCTTGGTTAGAGATCACTAAGGGCAGCCCCAAGCTTTCCCTTGCCCAACTTTCACCACCAAACACTATCTAACCCCTCAAAGACAAGATTAATCGGTTTAGTTCTTTGGATTCCTCACTTTGTAGCTTGAATCAAGAAGAAATGAAGAAAGCTCACTCTTGTTCTTCCCTCTCCCTCTCTCGGCTCCCTTGGCAGAAAATGAAGAGAAATGAAGCTGATTTTTGTCTTATAAGAAGTAAGAAGGTTAGAGTTAATTAAGACCACAATTTGGCTAACACTTGGACAATTCTTAGCCACTAATTTTTTTCTCTTTCTTCCCCTTGCTTATAAGCCACAAATTTCGGTCCCCTTAGCTGTAATATAAGAAGATATTTTGGCTCAAATATCAATAAGCTTGTGGTGCAAGAAAGTGGTGGTCCAGTGGTGCGTTCAAACGGTAGTGCGCGGGACCCGTCGGTTCGCGCCGTTTTCCTTAAAAACACCCGCACTAGGGTTTTTACTTCCCATTCACTAACTTTATTTCATTTCTCCTAATCACATATTATTTCGCACTTAAAAGTCACTTTTATTCACCAAATTTAATCCTTGCTCCATACCGAAAATTCATCCGGCGAGAAAATCGAGAAAACCTAATTTTGCTCAATTTGAAACCGAAGTGAAAAATCCTATTTTCTAGGTTCATTGGCACTTATTGTGGGGTGATTGAGTAGTATGGCCATTATAAAGTAGTATTTGTCAAAGAAAAGGGAATTTTAAGAAAAATATAAGGAATTTGCACGGCTTCTGGCCGGATTTTCCCACAAAACTCTATTCACCAGAAATTTTTCCCTTTTCTTCTGCCTCGGGGCGTCACAAACTCCCCTCCTTAAAAGAATGTCGTCCTCGACATTCCAACTTGTACTAATCAGATTAAAATAGTTCTCGAAAGTCGATCACGTATTAAGAATCATTTCAATCTCGCTTATCATAATCAAATACTAATCAGATCAAGTATCTAAAAGATCAATCACATACTAAGAATCACTCTAATCTCACTTATCGTAATTCATGATCCAGTAAAGCATGGCTTATCAAATAATCGCTTATCAAATTCAAGTACTAAATATCATGCCGATCCAACTTATCCAATAGTCATGGTCCACTAGGGAGTTAATCAAGTGATTAGATAAAACAGGCAAAAAGCTTGAGGTTGGACGTAAAGTCCCAGATATTTGGAAGAAATGCAGGATATAGCGAAACTTTAGATCAAATATTCATCCTTGGTGGTGCTGGACAACACAACAAGCTAGCACAACGGCTATGCTTCACCAAAGAATTTCAGTTCAGTAAGTTGGCCCTGGCGGTGATGGACAACACAACAAGCTAGCACAACGGCTATGCTTCACCAAAAGCCTCAGTTCAAGTATTTGTCCCTGGCGGTGCTGGACAACACAACAAGTTAGCACATCGGCTAAACTTCGCCAGAGAACCTCAGTTCATGTATTCGTCCCTGGCGGTGCTGGACAACACAACAAATTAGCACATCGGCTAAACTTCGCCAGAGAACCTCAGTTCATAATTCCATCTCTGGTGGTGATGGACAACACAACAGGCATGCCTCGCCAGAAGAATGGCGGTGCTGGACAACACAACAGGCAATGCCCCACCAGAGAGGTTCAGTTCAACCGCTACAGAAGAGTAGTAACCGGTCTACAACCATATGAGTACGAGTAAGTTCACGAGTAGGGTAACAGTAGAGTTCAAACAAATAGGTTCAAAACAGGACGGAATATTTCAGGTTCATGCAGCACGAATAGAAAGAGGTTCAAAAGCAGGGTCAAATGCTTTAGGTTCATGGAGCACCAGTACAATTAAGAACTCACTCGTCCAACTTATGCCCAGCAAATCACATTCTTAAGCAGTCACAAGATTCAAGTTCACATTCCATATATTCAGCCAAATTAGGTCCATCAAGGTACGTAAGGCACACTAGCCTAAACAGGTTGAAGTCTCAAGTAAGCTCAGTCTAATCGGTTTCAGGCAGTTCGAGTTCTCTTATCAACCCAGTACAATACTTTCGGGGTTCAAACTTCCTAAGGTTGTAATATTGGCACAGAACCAACCCTAACATATGTTGCGCACAAGAAAATTTTACCAAGTTTCCGACTAGATTAATCCATTATACACTAGTAGATCTGATCTTCGGGTTTATTTTCGATTCATATTCAGTACTAGGGACCTATTAAATTGTATGAATCTGTCCATCAATTTCTCCCATGAATACGGAGTTGGCTAAACCCTCGGTCACAGCCCTTTACTCCTAGCCCTGCTACCATACTTAATAAAAATCTGTAAGTGCAGGAAAAGGATTAACTAAGCATGAAAGAACTTAACACGTATACTAGTTGCAAAACATTTAAAATCAGGTCATGATTTATTACATATATCAAAAGTTATAACCTGAGTTAAAAGTCATAAAATAAGGCCAATATGTCGGAATTTGTATATAAACACTTAGGTACCATAAAAGATAAAAGCATAGGTAAGCTAGATACAAAAGTCTCACGATGTGGACCACCCTTCCTAGGTCTTCCACATGGTCCAACTATTGCTCATTTCAATCAGATTACATGCCTTCACGACATTAGATCCAAGAAATCCATAACACAAGCCGAAGTCAAAGGTTATCCATGTCGAAGTTCAAAATGCCATCATCTCCAAGAATAACCAATCTTAGGTTCTATAGTACAGTCGCAAGTTCCAAGTTCAAACCCTAGAAATGAATACACTTGCTAACTAACGTGCCAAATGGAACCCAAGTCAATTCACACTAACTTCGTACTTTTGAATACAGCCACTCTATATCTCAAAGTTGTCTCAATCCGTACATTTAAAATTGGCTCACTCTTCTTGAAAGTCAAGAATTTTAAAACATAAGATGAGTGTTTAAAGCAATCAAAATCTTATCAAGTTCAGGATTCACATTAGTAAACATAAGCTTGCCATTCTCTCGAAAACTCAGGATATATATATATATTTTTCTTCGTATAAAGCATGGACCAATTCAAGTGTGAGAATATGCCGGTATACAATCAAGGGGAAAACTTAGTTTAGAAATTGTTATCCTGGTATTAACCCATCATATACAAAATTCAACAAGCTCATCAGGTATTTACAACTTTTCAAATTTGAACTTCAAGTAAAACTCACATTTTTACTAAAATCGGCAAATTACACATACTTAAAGCATATATATCTTATTTCCAATCATTGCATACAAATAAAACTAGTACATCCTAGCTTTTCTTCAAAATCCCAAAACAAAATTTCTTTAGAAAGTAGGGGGCGAAAATGCATTTTATTCCTTTGGTACTTTTATCTTGGTTAAAAATCATTACTCATAAAATTTTACTATCACATCTCACCTTTTATCCATGGCCATGGCCAGTACTAGGAATCACCTCAATTCCTTCCACACTTACAAACATACTAGAATTCAAATTCGCCCAATCTTTCACTAGTCATCTAATTCCTCAATTTTTTTTTTCTACAAGTCCCAAATAAGGAATTCTCAAACAATCAATTTCTTTGTACCACTAGGATACAATAGCTCCTCGTTCACATAATATTCAAATTACTCTCACAGCCAAACATCCTAAACTTTAACTCTAGGATACGCTACAGAGATCTGGAACCTAAGCTCTGATACCAATTGTAACGACCCCATTTTCCCCTAAGGCGAACCAGAGGGGTCAACGGGCCGCCTGCCCAGCTCTCGCCAGGACTCAGTCATTCCCTACAGTCCTCGAATGAATTACAAGATAAAACTCAACTTTTACATCATATTCTCCAAAATTTACATATCACAATCGAAGCGGAAACTAGTTCTAAGCGAAAAATGTAGATTTACATCCGATTCAATTCCAAATATTTATACAAGCCCAAAAGTACATAAACCAAAACCAAAACTAAACTATACAAGATGTACGCCATCCAGCCACACAAAGATCCAAATACAAGGTCTTCCTTTACCTCGATCCACAAAATATAGTGCTTCAAGTATTCACGTTCAACTATACTCCAGGTTTGAAGTCCAGCTCTTGGTTAGAGATCACTAAGGGCAGCCCCAAGCTTTCCCTTGCCCAACTTTCACCACCAAACACTATCTAACCCCTCAAAGACAAGATTAATCGGTTTAGTTCTTTGGATTCCTCACTTTGTAGCTTGAATCAAGAAGAAATGAAGAAAGCTCACTCTTGTTCTTCCCTCTCCCTCTCTCGGCTCCCTTGGCAGAAAATGAAGAGAAATGAAGCTGATTTTTGTCTTATAAGAAGTAAGAAGGTTAGAGTTAATTAAGACCACAATTTGGCTAACACTTGGACAATTCTTAGCCACTAATTTTTTTCTCTTTCTTCCCCTTGCTTATAAGCCACAAATTTCGGTCCCCTTAGCTGTAATATAAGAAGATATTTTGGCTCAAATATCAATAAGCTTGTGGTGCAAGAAAGTGGTGGTCCAGTGGTGCGTTCAAACGGTAGTGCGCGGGACCCGTCGGTTCGCGCCGTTTTCCTTAAAAACACCCGCACTAGGGTTTTTACTTCCCATTCACTAACTTTATTTCATTTCTCCTAATCACATATTATTTCGCACTTAAAAGTCAGTTTTATTCACCAAATTTAATCCTTGCTCCATACCGAAAATTCATCCGGCGAGAAAATCGAGAAAACCTAATTTTGCTCAATTTGAAACCGAAGTGAAAAATCCTATTTTCTAGGTTCATTGGCACTTATTGTGGGGTGATTGAGTAGTATGGCCATTATAAAGTAGTATTTGTCAAAGAAAAGGGAATTTTAAGAAAAATATAAGGAATTTGCACGGCTTCTGGCCGGATTTTCCCACAAAACTCTATTCACCAGAAATTTTTCCCTTTTCTTCTGCCTCGGGGCGTCACAGAAAAGATTCGGTTAGAAGATATGCTGGTGATTAATAAGTATCCAGACGTGTTTCCGAAGGAGCTGGTGTTATTGCCACCCGAAAGAGAGATTGAATTTAAGGTTGACCTAGAACTTGGAACTATTTCCATTTCAAAAATCCTTTATCGAATGGTGCCCGCTGAATTTAAGGAGTTAAACTTTCAATTGCAAAACTTGCTAGAACGGGGATTCATATACGAGAGCGAGTCACCTTGGGGCGCTCCAGTGCTATTTGTCAAAAAGGAGGATGGGAGTTTAAGGTTATGCATTGATTATCAAGGGTTGAATGCAGTAACCATTAAGAACAAATATCCTTTGCCCCACATCGATGAGTTGTTTGATCAATTACAAGGGGCTATGGTGTTTTCTAAGTTGGATCTTTGACAGGGATATTAAAATTGAGAATTAGAAAGGAGGATGTGCCAAAAACGGCCTTCAACACTCGATATGGGCATTTCGAATTTGCGGTAATGTCTTTTGGTTTAACCAATGCCCCAGCGGCCTTCATGGATTTAATGCATCGGGTGTTTAAATCTTTTTTGTATAGGTTCGTGATTGTGTTTATTGATGATATCCTGATGTATTCGAAGACCAGGGAGGAGCATGAACAACACTTGAGAATAGTGTTGCAAACCCTAAGAGAGCACCAGTTGTTTGCTAAATGTAGCAAGTGTGAATTTTGGTTAGAGAAAGTGGCATTCCTAGGCCATATAATTTTAAAAGATGGACTTACTGTAGACCCTGCTAAAGTGGAAGCTGGTGCCAAATGGAAACGGCCGGAGAATCCTATCGAAATTTGAAGTTTTCTAGGTCTAGCGGGGGTACTACCACCGGTTTATAAAGAATTTCTTTGCGAGACCCCTAACTAACTTGACCAAGAAACAGGGAAATACATTTGGATGCTAAGTGTGAAAATAGTTTCCAAGAGCTTAAGGAGTAATTGACCATGGATCTAGTGTTAGCGTTGTCCAATAGGAAGGATAGCTATACGGTTTATACCGATGTTTCGAGAGAAGGGTTAGGCTGTGTTCTGATGCAAAATAGGATTGTAATTGCCTACTTCCTTGGAAGTTAAAGTCTCATGAACAAAACTATCCAACCCATGACTTAGAGCTTGTGGCAATTGTATTTGCTTTGAAGAAGTGGCGGCATTATTTGTATAGGGTGACATTTGAGGTATACATGGATCATAAGAGTCTTAAATACTTATTCTCTTAGAAAGAGTTAAATCTGAGACAACGTCGGTAGGTGGAGTTTTTAGAAGACTATATTGTACGATTAATTACCATATAGGAAAGGCTAATATTGTAGCAGATGCTCTAAGTCGAAAGGTTCAACTAACAAGTTTAATGGTAGGAGAATGGAGCTTGTTAGAAAATGTATGTGAACGGAACCCTCGTCTGGAGCTGCGGAAAGTTATTTTTGGAAATATTGAGGTGAAATCAACACTGTTGGATCGGATTAAAGAGGGCCAAATGAAAGAACTATCAGTACAACAATGGGTGGAAAGAGTGAAGAAAGGAAAATTGCCTAATTTTAACCTAGGTCCTGATGGGATTTTAAGGTTTCGAAATCGTATTGTTGTACCTAAGGAAGAATAACTGAAGAAGGAGATTTTGGTGGAATCTCACTGTTCTAGGTATACGGTGCATCCAGATAGTGGTAAGATGTATCAGGATCTCAAAAGTTTGTATTGGTGGGATAATATGAAGGCGGAGATTGCCCAATTTGTTCAAAGGTGCCTTACGTGTCAACAAGTAAAAGTTGAGCATAAAAAATCGTCGGCTCTGCCTTTAGAGATACCTGAATGGAAATGGGAGCACATAACGATGGATTTCGCATCAGGGTTGCCACGAACTCAAAAAGGTCATGATGCGATTTGGGTGATAGTAGACCGATTAACTAAGACTACACATTTCTTGCTAGTTAATATGAAATACTTTTTGGAGAAACTTGTCAAATTCTATATGGATGAGTGGTGAGACTATATAGGGTACCAGTGAGTATCGTATCCGATAGGGACCCTAGATTTGTATCTCAATTTTGGCAAAAGCTGCAAGAGGCTCTAGGAACTAAGTTGAGCTATAGTATAGCGTATCATCCTCAAACCGATGGATAGTTTGAGAGAACCATTCAAACTCTTGAAAATATGCTGAGAGCTTGTATTGTAATTTTGGAGGAAGTTGGAACCAATACCTAACCTTGGTTGAGTTCGCATATAACAATAGTTATTACTCTTTTATTCAAATGGCCTCCTATGAAGCATTGTATGGGCGACGGTGCTGATCACCTATTCATTGGGATGAAGTAGGAGAGAGGAAGATCATAGATCTGGCCACGATACCATGGGTTGAGGAAGCCTACGAAAGGGTAAAGGTAATTCGTCAGAGGCTTCAAACGACCCAAAGCCGACAAAAGAGCTATGCCGATCGTCGAAGGAAGGATTTGGAGTGTGAGATAGGAGATAAGGTGTTTCTTAGGGTTACTCCATTGAAAGGAAAGATTAAAGCAGGAAAGGGCAAAAAGTTACAACCGAGGTACATAGGACCTTTCAATATACTCCAGCAGATAGGAAAGGTGGCTTATCTATTAGAGTTACCAACTAGTTTGTCTTGGATCAATGATGTTTTTCATGTTTCTTTGCTTAAGAAATGTCATCCGGATCCGACTCACATTTTGCCTCCAGAAGATATTGAACTGAACGAGTCTTTGACCTATGAGGAACGACCCATTTGAGTACCGGATAGGAAGGTGAGGGACTTGAGAAATAAGCAGATTCCACTGGTTAAGTTCTATGAAGACACCATGAGGTGGAGGAAGCAACATAGGAGCTGGAGGAGGACATGCAAGAGAAGTATCCCGAGTTGTTTACAACTAAATGTATGAATTTCAGCGTCGAAATTCTCTTAAGGGGGAGATAGTGTGAGGACTTGTAAAATCCCTCATATTTTTTTCTTAAATTTCTCTTTTATTTGGAATTTATTTCTTTATAATAGCCTTACTACTCATTCACTCCCTCAATAATTGCAATCAAACATAGAATCATGGGTTTTTCCTTTCATTTTCTTGTTATCATAAATTAGGGTTTTGCGTCTTTTAGTAGAGTGAATAATCGGTGTGGACTATGTACTCAATTTGGTGATTAAGAGTGAGTTTTACATAAGAAAAAGTGTATGTTTAGAATTAATAATTATAAGTGAGTGAATCATAAGTTAAAACCCTAGTACACGCGATTTAAAGAAAATCGGTTTGAACCGATGTGTACCGTTCGCTACTGATTGAATACACCTCCTGACCACCACTTTATTACTTTATTATCCTTATTATTATTTCATAAATATCAGCCCCTTAATCAGCCTTGAGAGGGCCGAAATTTTTGACTTAAAATAAATGAAAAAGAAGAAAACTTTAAGACTTAATCTTGGAGTGACAAGTGGCAACCATCCAAGGGTTGTTTAACCAACCAATTTCCTTCATTTTTATCACCAAATTCACTTCATTTCCTCTTCATTTCTGCACATTTTGGCCGAGCTTGAGGAGAGAAGAAACCAAGTGAGAAAACTCCAACTTCCACCTTGAATCATCTTAGTTTGAGAGAAATCACCCAATCCAAACCGATTAAACTTTCATTTTAGTACTTAGGAAGTTTTGTGTGGTAAAAGTTGTGAAAGAAAGGGGTGTGGTTCTCATCTACAAGCACTTTTTGGAAGGTATCTTGGCTGCCTTTCCTTTTTCTCTTCTTAATCTTGCTAAAGTTTGGATAGAAACTCTTAATCTTGGTTTATGACGGTTAATTATTGAGTTTTGTATGATATGGTGGAATGTTTAGCTAGGGTTTGATATTTTCAGTTGTGATTATTATTTTTATCTAGTATATGATGTTGATCTTGGAGTAGTGATTCTGTGAGGACTCGTATTTTATTTTATTTTATTTATTTATTTTATCGATTTATTCACTTATTTATTGGTTTACTCCAAAATAGTTATTTTCATGATTAATTACCCAAGTGTTAGTTAGTTATACTATCGTTACAAGAATTTCTTAGAAATTTCACTTTATCGCGCACAAGTCAGAAGTTCGCATTTTCGCGCGCGCGATTAATTGAGGGACTGTAGAAAATTATTGTTGGACTACTAAGAGTGGATAATAATAGTGTTAAGGAAGTGCATTAGAGGTTTAATGCACAAGTGAAACAAACCCAAGAGGAAACAGGCACGAAATGCGCGCGTACACGCACTATTGAGAGTTGACTTTTGTGCACTTAAAGCTACCAACCACCAAGCTTCTCCAAGAAGCTTCCCATATCAGCACCATCTCTCTCTTTTCTTTCTCAAAGCTGCCGAAACCCTCAAGGAAGAAGAAGGAACAAAACTTCACCTCATCTCACTCAAATCTTTCACTATTTCACTCCAAATTCACTACACAAACTCACAACAACTTGGAGACTCACTTGGACTAGGAAGAGAGCATCATTTCCACGGTTTTCTTGGAGCTCTTAGTGGCCAAAATTTCTGAGTTTGATCAACCAAGAGGTAGTAAATCATCCAACCTTTGAAACTTGATTCTAGTGAGTTAGATTTCACTTGGAAGCTTGTAGCTTCATGTGGGTATCTTTATTTGGTTAAAAATCATTTGAGTGGACTCTATGAAATCCCACAATGGACATGTTGGACTGATATGATGATTTTGGGTGTTATTTATGTTGATTAAGTGTTAAACTAGTGGATATAAGTTGAAAAAGTGGAAAGAAGATCAAAGGAAAGCTTGCATGAGAAAGGGCCAAATTCTGCCCTATTTTTACAGAGCACTTGGTGCAATTTTTTTGTGATCAAACGACCTTTATTTTTATGTAGATATGTTGTATAGGTTGTGTGGAAAGTTTTCACCAAAAATCACTTGATTTGGTTGGGTAAAATTGGATTTTCGAAATAACTTCAAAGCTGGAAAACGGATAATAGGGGTTACCTGGCAGCGAACTTTGAATGATCATAACTCCTTGCTCCGACGTCGAAATCAAGTTTCGTTTGCTACATTAAACTAGACACTTCCAGTTTTCTAACGGTGTAAAATGCATCCCCTGATTCGAATTGAGTGAGCTGTACCAGTTCTTCAAAGTTACCTGTTCTGTTTTATTGCTATGTTGGAGAGTCAGTAATGTGTTGGAATTTGTTGCTTGAATTTGAGGTAGCTATGAACTGGATTTCAAAATGATTTCTTCTAATTAAGTGTATCCTTATGAATTTAGTTTCCAATTCCACCAACCATGCCCAATTCCAAGTTGAATTGACTGAGTTATGGCCAAATTACAGAATTGCACCAGTGATAGAAAACCCTAGTTTGGGCTAGCCGAATGGCTTAGCTCGAATTGGGACTTGTTATTTTGAAACTTTTGGTGTCAATCACCTACAAAATGTATGTTGGATGTTTCTTAGATCTTTCCTTCATAAAAGAACCATGTTTGAGATGATTTCATTGGCCAAAGGTTTGAAAAAAAAAAAAGAAAACGGAAGCATAAGGTAGAATTACCTTGGAAATTCCTGGAACTTTAGTGGGGTTGTTAACTGACTTCCTGTATGCATTTTTGCATGAAATTTGACAGAGGAGTAGCTCTTATATGGTAGTGTAATAATACAAAATTTGGTGCCATTCCAAGTCCATTGAAATGCCAACTGAAGCCCCAAAGTTTGTGTTTCAAATCTGGAAAATTGCCCAATGGTTGTCATTTTGAACCAACTTTGAGCTGCTATATCTTGGCGCTCAAAACTCCGATTCTTGTTCCGTTTATTGTGTTTTAAACCTTGATTGTAAATCTAATTTTATTTCAAATTTTAGAGGCTAGTTCACATTCTGTGATTTTTTCCGAATTTTCAAAGTTTACCAAAAATCGACCTCGAATCTGTCTTTGAAGTGCAAGTCAGTAGATTTAAGCCAAAATTTGAGTGTCTTCCATTTAGAATCATGGAAAAGTGTCTTCTAGGAACTTTTAGTACTTTGGAAATAGTTTCCAATGGTATCAAGTTTTCGAATTTTGGACCTACAGAGAGTGAGATAATTTTTCAAAGATTGCACTTCAAATCTAGAATTTCTGAACTTGAAGGGAATTGAGTTTTAGAAACTCTCCATTATCCTTCGATATTGCTTGGCCGTTTTACACTTGATTTCAAAGGTGAAAATCAGTTTTTCTTTGTATTATTAAACCCCACTTTTGAGTCTCGATTTACAAATAATTAAGGCTCATTTTCATAATATTTTCTTAGATTGTACAAATGTACAATCTTCCTTGATAATTGGGAGTTTTAAGCGATAGTGTGTGATAGATAATTATTGTGTGCTCAGGCATTCAAGGGGACCTTCAAGAGGACCTTACAACGGATGCTTAAACACTTGAATTGTGTACCACACTCTCTTATTTTGACTAGATGAGTGTCAAGTGCATGTTTTGTTGCAATTATGTGAAACTGAAAATTGATAACTGCTGAGTCGAGTGTGTACTTCATCGCACTCATTCTCATTTAAATGAATTGAAATTGAATTGCCTGAACTGAATTGAATTGCCTGAATTACCTGACCTGGATTGAATTGAATCATATGCTATGACTGCATATGTCACTAGAGTGAATCTCATTGACTCACACTTGACCTGGGGGACGCCCAAATCTCATCGGCCGACCTTGGTCTCGAGCCGGCATGAGTTTGGTCGGGAACCTTGGTGAGCCATGAGAAAACCTGTATAAGCTTGATCTATTGGAGAGATCTTGCTTGGCCTACTCGTGCAGTAGCGCCTTTATTGCAGTTTGGGCTCGATGGGGGATTGTAAGGTGGAAGGACCTGTGCAGTTAGTGGAGTTCTACGGACTTAAACATACCGACCCGATTGACAGAGTGTCATCACAGGAAGGTATTTGATCGAGGTTGGCAAAGCAAGTGGAAATTAGTTCCTAAGAGCTACTATGTCTTTGAATTGTTTCTGTTTACTTTTACTTGCCTGAAATGTTAATTACTTGAACGTTATGGCTTTACTTACTGATTATTGTTGTTACTTGGACTACGTGCCTGCATGTGTGTTTCTTGACCTCACTGATTATTGGCTCACCCCCATTAGTTTGTTTTTCTTAACAGGAACTGGAATGGAGGTAGTAAGGAACCGCCGATTTGAGGCACTTTTGTATTAGGGTTTTGATTGTAATTGACTAGACAATCTTAGAAGTTGTATATTTTTGGGAAACATGATTGTATCCTGAATTGTGATGTAAGACTGGATGTTATATATATATATATATATATATATATGGAAGCGACTTGACTTTTTTACTTTGTCTTGTCGTATTAGTCATTATTGTATTAAGGTTGAACGAGAATTGTACTGAGTCCTTGTAGACACCAAATTTTTAAAAGATATTTTTTATCCTAATTTTGTTAATTCCATGATTTTTGGTTCTTAGACTTTTAGCATTTATATAGCACTTTAGTATTTTTTAGATTATTATTATCTATTATTTTATTTTATTTTTAGTTATATTTTGTATTCATTTTAGGCTCTCCTAGCTATTTATTTATTTATTTATTTTTATTATTATAAGACTTTTAGCATAAATTTTTGTCAAAAGAGAGAAAATTGGAAAAAAAAATATGTTTTATTTCTTTTATTGAAAAAAGTAAGTAAAAGAAAAGAAAAGAAGAAAAGGAAAATTGTAGCTTGTTATTTTATCCTTTGGGTACTAATTTTGTACATTTTATTTAAGTTTATTTAAATTGTTATTTTTGTATTATTATTATTTATTTAAAAAAAAGGGGGGGGGGGGGAACCCGAGAGCGGGTTTTAGGCAGTTTAAGAGATTCTGATTTCAAAAAAAAAAAAAAAGACGCAGAAACAGCGGCACGCAAAAAACAAAAATGCAGCTCCATTTTTTCCAGTTGGTTTTCTAGGCATTTTTGGCCCATTTTTCTACTCCATCGGATTGGCAATGCAAGGGCATCTGGCCTTCATCCGGAAACTCAAGGACGAGAAAACAAAAAGCCATCCAATGGCTTGGAATTCAGCAAAAGTGAAATGCAGCAGGTGAACCATAGATGCTAGGTTTTATGAGACGTTTCGGGGGCCTATAAAGAGGAAAAGAAAAGGCTAATGACGGCGGAGAGGGATAGTTGGAGAAAACCGAGAGAGAGTTGAGAGGGTTCTGAGTGTGGACTAGGAGAGACCGAGAGGTTCTTGGACGGCAAAAAGAAAAACCAGAAGGAGAGGGTGACTAGCAAAGAAAGAAATGCGAGGCAGAGGTGGAGAGTCTTGAGAGGTTTTTTTTGACGGCTAAGGTAAAAGAGATCTGGGGGAAGAATTAGAAAGGGCCGAGGGTAGAGAGAGAATCTGAGAGTTGGGACGAGTGGAAACCAAGGAAAGGAGAAGCGACTTCATCAGCGTAAAGGGCATTTCATGGGTCTTCGTTTCCAGAAACAAGGTGTTTGTCCTGAGGTAAACCCAGTTTTGTTTCGTAAAGGTTTGATTTCATCATACCTGTTTCTTGTTCCTTCCTTGCACATGCATCTGTTAATTCATCTTTCTGTGGGTTTTGATGCTCTTGAGGAATTCGTGTGTATTTAAAAGCTTTAGGATAAGTGGGCATTTAATGATTAGAAGGTTCGGCTAAAAAGGCGGCAACTTTCGCTGAATCTACCTCTAGTTTGCTGCAAGTTTCTTTCTTTTCTGCATTTCTGTGGTTAGCAACAGGATTAGATCTTCTGGAAATGGGCAATGTTATTTGGGTAATGTGATTACGGATGGGCTGAAACCATTACAGTGGGATTTGTTTATTGTGGGGTTTGTCTGAGTTTTTTTTTTTTTTTCGCATGAGTAGACTTAGGTTGAATGAAATTTCTGCAGAAGGTTTTATGTGTCGAATTGTTGTAATTTTGTGGTTTGAAATTAGAGCATGATGTTGGTAATCTCGTTCGAAGGCTGTATAACCTTATATGCTTGAACCAAAAATTAAAAATAAAGTCTGGTACGTGAATAAATTTTTCGTAAGGTGATGATACAGTTGCAGAAAGCTTATTTTCCATTTTTGAATGCTTTGTTCTGAATTTTTTTGTGTTTAGCTCAAAGAGTCTTATGTTTGTGAAGTAGGAAAATGTTTGAGGATTTGAATGTTTAAGTTCAGATGATGTCTAACTGACATTGTGCGCACAAGTCTGTTGCAGTGAGCTGGAAGCTTTCGGCTCATTGCAGCAACGGCCATTTCCTTGTTGTTAAGTTATTGTTTTGCATTTATGCTGCTCTTTCACTTCTAGTAGCATTATTGGACCCGTTGAGAGCAAGTATGTGCATTTGTGTTTTTATAACAATGCTATTGAGGGAGTTTTCTGGTTGAACGAAATTGCAGCAGATCCTCGCATTGTTTCGTTGCATTTCATGCCTGGTTGCTTTGCTTAGTTTCTTTTGGAGATAGAGGATTGTGTTTGGGGGAGGGGTAATGACAATGGGTTGGAGCCTTCGTAGTTGGGTTTAGTTGTTGAACTAGTATAAGTCTGTTTGAACTCTTGCGTACAAACATTGTTCGGCTAAAGTAAACGAAACGCAGCAGCAACATTGCCGAAAAGCATGGCTGGAAATTGTCGCAGGTTTCATTCTTTCTTTGGCTGCATTTGTATCCCGTTGCTTGGACTGAGTCTTCTGGGATTGTTTGAAGTCTTGCACTAGTTTTTGGTTGTTGAAGTGGTAGAAACCGTTTGAGTTGCTTCATATAGGCCTTTTGTTGAATGATGAAGTTTCATTCAAGAAAATCACAAGGCTGGTTTTGCTTTTCTGTTGGTGCACACGTCTTCCATTTGATTCTTCACTTGTCTTCATTTGATTTTAATGGTTTAGTGTTCATGATTGAGTTGCGTTAATCATAGTGGCCAGCTGTTAGGTGGTGTCGAGTGATGCTCCTTTGCTGAATTTTTGTTTGAAGTCTTGAATGAAAATCTGCATTTTGAGAGCTTGAAGTTGCAGAAAGCTCCGAATGTATGTTGCAGAACAAAGCCTTCTACGTAGCATGCATGTAAATGCTTTTAAAAATTGCACTTTAACCCCCCAAGTCTCCCCTCGTTCAACTATGACCCAACCAATTGAATGATTTCCTCAATTTGGTCCTTGGTAGTTTTAATTTTACAACTTCATTGCTTGTTTGCTTCAATCAATTACTATGCTTTGTTTCAATTACACTTAAGTCATGACTTTAGGGGCTTTATGATTAAGTGAGCTTTGTTTTGCACATTTCTTCTAATTTTTCTTAATTAAAGTGGTACCTTGACCCTTTTATTGTTTTGAAGCCGTTTTTTTTCATTCATTTGCTTACCATTGCGAGGGAGGTACACTCTATCCTTTATTTTTTGACTTTATTTGACCCTACGTGCGTATGTGTGTCTTACGTGAGCAATTGCATGACTTTAAGTGTTTTATTTCATTTTCACTTTATTTATTTCTTTAATTGCTTAGTTTTTGCTTTAATTTTAGTTCAAATTTTATCATTTGGGAGGCACCTGAATGCCAAGTTGTAATAGCTAGGTTATTATTTTTATTCCGTTCCCCCTCCTAGATTGTAGTAGGCCTTCTTCCCCTAAAAATGTAATAGTTAGGGCCTTAATTGCCTTGTGTGTTTTGCATGTCTATGTGCTATGTGTTTAATCGCTTTCTTAGGTTTTTGCATCTAGATATGCATGCTTATGTGTTACGTGAATTACGTGCTCACATGTCTACTTGCTTTAGTTTTGCACATTACTTATATATGTGTATGATGGATGCAAATGCACGTAACCGTGGCTAGTCCAATGCTGGTCATGGTCTTTCCCCTCGAGCTCTCGCAAGTCCAATGCTTGTGAGAGAATTTTAGAAAAGGGCTAGTCCAATGCTAGACCCAATAGCCCGTCCCTCTCGCTAGTGCATTTTTTGTATGTCTCACTACATTCCATGCATTTTTCTTAGTTTTCTAGCATTTTGCATGCTCCTCCAATCCCTTCCCCTTCATTTTAGGTTTTTACATCCTCATGCTAGTTATAGGGTACATTTGCTTGAGAGTCCCCTTTCGGTAAGGGAAACGAGCGAGTGTGGCTGCAAAAATAGCCTTAGCACGCTAGTTCTTCCTTCTAATCAAAGGGAAAATTAAAATCGTGAAGTTAGGAGTCATTCCCGTACCCGACTTGATGCATTCCTCTAAGTTCATGCACTCTCATTTTTATCATATCACTTCCTCACCTTCTTTATCCACATTCTTTTACTACTTATACTTTTTCTCAATCCACATGCCATGTTTGCACATTTTTCTTTCCCTATCACCTATTTATTTTTCTACCTCACAAATTGCACCCAATTGTACTTATATATTTACTACTATTATACCATATTTTCATCTACTTGCACACAAACACCTTTATTTTCTCAATTAGCACACATGCACTTTTCTTACATTTGCATACATGCACTTTTCTTACATTTGCACACTTGCACTTACATTTGTATTTTATTTTTATTTTATTTTTGCATTCTTCTTACATTTTCACATTTGCACTCATATTTGGGGTCTTCATTTGCATTACCCGTGACCTCTATGAGAGTTTTCCTTATTGGCCATCACAACTCATGTGATTGGGACAAAAAAGCCTCATAAGAGACATTTTAGATTTAGGATTGCATTTTTCTCTTTTTCGCATTCATTAGTCATATCCAACATGCAACACATACTTTGGGTAGAAGAATTAGGAAAAGAAAGGTTAAGTCACGCAACTAGCTTTGGCTAGGGTAAGGGAGTGCCTTAGGCTTTGCCTTTGCCTTCTCCCTAATCAAATGTGACCCCCGATCCTTTTCTTTGGTTACGTAGACCTAAAAATTCTTTAAAAAGGGTTTGTTTACTTTTCTTTCCAAAAATAAAATCACTTTTTGGGTGACTTGGTACACCCTAACTCTATACCAAGTGGCGACTCCTTTTCTATCTAAAACCCTTTGTTTGGCCAAACCGTCGCATTCCACAATTCCACGGCCTTTTATTTTCACTTTCACACACATTCACATACATATTGTACACACTACATTCACACCCATCAAAAAGTGGGGTGCGACAGTCCTGGCGAGAGTTGGGCAGGAGTCCCGCTGATACCCTTTGGTTCGCCTTAGGGAGAAGTGGGGGCGTCACAGATTCAAGACATAAATGTGATTTTCAAGCATTGAATCATAAAATTCCAGAAATTGTAGGCCAATCTTTCCTATTTCTGACCTGCATATTCAAGTATGATAGAGGCCGAATCAGGTCTAGGTCAAAACATAAAAGTTGTAGGGAATGGAGTGATATATATGCATGTGAAATATCAGTTCAATCAGAGCACTGTAACGTGTGAAATGATAGAATTACCCCTGACTACCAAATGCCCTTTTTGCACGGGCAGTGTTTTGTTTTCTCTGAGATTGCACATTTTGACCATGAAAATGAATGAATTGGCTGTCGATGTCTTCATAAGACTTGTAGGTCTATGTCTTAGGTTCGAAACGGCATAAAGTGTACCCTAATCGGATAAGCATAGCTTCAATTGTGACAAAATGTTATAAGGCATCAAATCTGCTGTTTAGCTATTTGCCTTTAAAATTGGTTTTCGGTCGCATTGCTAGACTTGTCTTGTAATTTTATGACATTGAACCTATTTGAAGGGCTATTGTGTTAAGATTGTTTATGTGTGAAGTTGGGGCTAAATTGAGGAAAATAATGAAGTCTTAAATGGCTGGAAAATAGAGAAATACAAAGGGCATACCGCCCAAATTTTCGCTCGAGAATTAGACGTGTGTACCCGTGACTTGGGCGAAGATTTGAGGACGAATTGAACTTGATTTGTCTAGGGTATTCGAGTCTACTTTCGTAGAGATATATAAGCTTGAATTTGGCCGAAACTCGTACCCTTGGGAAAAATGAATGTAACGACCAATAAAAATACGTTATTCTCGTCTTTTCGACTCAAATGAGAATTTCAAAGTTTTACTCAGTTTATTACCAAAACTAAAAGAGCGAGTATGAGTTTTCTAGGACATTAAACCAAATGAGTTTCAATTACTTGTTTTTTGTTAAACGAAATGCTTAAGTTTCGAACTTTAGTTGATTTCAAAGCTCTTAAACGATGTTTTATCACAAATTTGGACTCCAAAAAAGGAGTAATACCTGAATGTGATCTGAAGAAGCACTAAATCTTTGGTGAGTGCTTTCAACTACCTAATTGAATTTAATACTTGTTTTCAATACTTGACCAATGTGTTCGAATGATATGTGATTGGTTTGATCGGGCAAGAGTGTACTTTATCGCACTTGCCCTAATGTGCCATATTCTTATTCATTGATTGAAAGTGACTTGATGTATATGCATATGATTCGTATCTTTTCTGGAATTCCAGAAACCCTGTGGTTAGTTAATCCAGTCGAGCCGGCAAGGGCTTGGTCGATTCGATAATAAACCCTGGGTCTTTAGTTTTGTTGAGTGGAGTGTTATCTCCTCGACTAATCGGTATACTCGAGTATTACCACCAGTGTTTATCTTGGAGTTCGGGCCTGATAAGGGGTTTGGTTGGTGGATGGAGATTGGAGTTAAGTGGTGTACTATTGGACTAGTTACCTTATTTGAATGTTGACGGAGTGTCAACTACTATATGATCAAGCTATGATGGAGCTAGTTTACAAAAGCTACTGCATCCTTTTACATGAAATACTGTTAATGTTTAGTCATCCGAAGTATTATTGCTCATTTTCTTGATTGTTAATACTCACTACTTTACTATTATGATTTTGGCACTTGTACTTATTGGTCAACTTGCTATTTGGGACCTCACTGAGCTTTAGTTCACTCTATTAGTTTTGTTTTCCTTACAGGGGTACCAGCGAGGCGTGAGACTTGTACAGGCTAGCGTAGTCTAGCTTTTGGAAATTTTATAATTGTACTTACACTAGTTGCCTGATTAGGATTGAATGTATTTAGAACTCCAATCTTTTAATGTATTTGGGATTGTATGGAAGTTTGACATAGAAATGAATGTATTTGTATGTTTTAAATTTGACAACTGTTGTTTTATTTGCGTTAAGAAGTTGTGAATTATATTATCCAAAATAGTGAGTGAGCCATGGCGAGAATTGGGCAGGCGGTCCACTAAACTCTGGGGTATGCTCTAGGGGAAGGTGGGGTCATCACAGTGTTGTTGGGCAAGTCCAGGACTAGATTGAGGAAAAGAAAGATGATTTTTGTATATGCATGCTACGTGTTTGATAAAATGCTAAAATGGAAAAATGGATTAAAAAGCTGAATATTGTGCATGTTTTGTTGTCAAAATAGATGATTGTAGCTGGCACATGGTCCGAAAATGTTGAATTATCTAAAAATTTTGGAATTTTTGAGCTTTAAAAGCATTGAAGGATTTTTTTTAAAATTTCTTGGACTGTTTTGATTTAATTTATCATCTTGTTATTGTTTTTCTATTGATTGGAGATCATAGTTGCATTGTAGAAGTTATAAGGAGTGTTGTAATATAAATTTTATGATTTTTAGTGGTGATTATGGTGTTTTAAAAAATAAAAAATTAAGCTTTTTTTTTTTAGCATTTTGGCCACTTTCGGGTCATTTTTCGTAAAAACTAACTTCAAAAATAGAATCTACATGAAAAATCAAGTTGAGGTGTGTATTTTGATAATTTTTTGTGGCCGAAAAAATTCGCTCGCGACCGACGGCGGTTCGTGGTGGCGCCGGCAGTTGGCGCAGCTACCATGGCCACCAGCTAAAGCTTCTTCAGCTGGCCGGAGAAGGAGAAAGAAGAAATGGAAGGGAAGGAGAAGAAAAAAAAGAAGAAAAGTAAAGAAAGAAAAAAAGAGAAGAAGAGAAAGAAAAATGATGGGCTAATTTTTTTTTTTTTTGGGCTTGTGGTTATTTTTTGTTGGGTTTTGGGAATGAGTTTTGGTTTATTTGTTTTGGATTTCGGCTGGGTTTAGGAATTTTTGGCCCAAGTAAAAAATAAAAGAGGCTCGATGGTCTTTTTCTTGCCCAAATCAGAAACCAAAATTTGTACTTTAGCCCCTGATTTTTGGAGTAGTTTTACTGCGGTCCAAAACATTTTAAATTTCTTTCACTTGGGTCCTTAAATTAATTGTTTAATTAATTTTGGCCCCTAAACTTTAGAAAAATTATATTTTGACCACACAAATTTTTCAATTTTTTGCAATTCAATCCCTAGTGGATTTTGACTCTCACTATTGTAATTGTTTATTTTCTTTAATAGCTAATTATGTTACTTTTGAGTATATTTAACTTGTAATTTTTAGATGTTCTTAAATTTCTTTATGTTTGACATATTAAGGTGAATTTAGTATTTTTATCATTATTATTATTTTTCAATTAAATTGGTGTCATGATTCTTTTATTCATTTTGAGTATAAATAGGGCAATTTGACTCCATTTAGTCACCACTTCTAAAGGGAGGTACTCATATTATTATTATTTCAATGTCAATTACGTGCTCTTATATACTCCTACATGTTCTTATGTGTTTATATATTTTTATATGCTTTATTTATTTGATTTAAATATTCATTCAAATTTTCTTATATTTGTTTAATTAATTTTTATAATTATTTGAGAGACATTTAAATATCTCAAAAATGTAATAAATAGGATAATTGGATTTTTTTTATTATATTTTCTCATTTTAGATTGTAATTAGGTCCCCTATTGTAATAGATAGGGTAGATAGAATTTTTTTATTTCCCCATTTTAGATTGTAGTTAGATTTTCCACTGTAATAGACAGATTTTTGCGTGTTTGTGTGGCTTATGTGTTATGTGCTTTATCCGCTTTTCTTAGGATTTTTGCATCTAGATATTATATTTATGTATTATGTGCTACATGCTCTTACATGTTTATTTTTTTTTAATTTATGCCTTATTTGTCTTACTATGTATTAAGAATGCATGACGTCACCACACTAATCCAACGCTAGTTGTGGCTTCTCCCTCCGTCTACTTGCTAGTACAACGCTAGTAAGGATTTTTGGAAATGGGTTAGTCCAATGCTAGACCCTTAGATCGTTCATTCATTAGATTCATCTCTTGTGTGACGTGACATTCATTACATTTTGTGCATATTTTTAGGATTTTTTCTCATTTGTATGATGTTTTCTATTATATTATCCTCTATCTCCTACCCTTTTTATGGGTTAATCATATCATTTAAGATTGCACCTCATTTAAGAAATTGTGAAATAAGTTAGTTCATGTTGCTTGTCTATGTTAGGAGAATTATTTTTCAAATATGGGAAATGAGTGATTATAACTTTTTAGTTTAAATACCTATTAATCCCTGTATAAGAAAATTATGTCATAAGTTTTTGCCTCCCATACCCATTATGTTGCATTCCCTATTCTTTGCCACTTATACCTATATATATAATTTAATTTTCTTTTTACTTTCATCATTCGCATACTCGTGACCCCTTCAAGGAATTATTTTGTTTTCGCAATTAATGCGATTGGTGTCAATTAAACCCTTGAATGGACATTTTGTCCCTTTCGATATTTTTATAAATTTAGATTTGCATTCATGTAAGAAACATTCAAACGTGATAAATTTAAGGATTAGATTAGGAAAATTTTGACTAAACCTCGCAACTAGTTTAGACTAGGTTGAAAGGGTGCCTTAGTTTTGAGTTAATCGAACCTTTGCCTTCTCTTTCTTCAACCGTGACTCCCGAACTCATTTTCTCTTCTTTTTCATAGACCTGGAGTTGTTGAAAAGGGTTTTATTTTATTTTATTTTTGTCAAAAAAACTTTTGGGTGACTTGGTACACCAAAACTCAATATCAAGTAGCGACTCCTATTTTTTCTTAAAACCCTTTTAGACTACATTTTGGACCCAAATTGTCGCATTTTTTAAAGTCCCATTCTAGGTCCTTTTCACTTATTTTAAAATGAAATCATCTTTTTTCATAATACCTTATTTTCATCGCAAAAAATGGGGCGCGACATTGTGTATGGAAGCTTTCTTTTAACACAGTTAAAGATGCGTTTTTCCGTAAATGACAATGCTAAGGTGAGCAAAAATTCTTGATTTTTGCAGCAGAGCTGGATGCAAGCCATTTATGTAGCTTATTGGTTTCTCTTCTTCCTTGAGAATAGTCTTGATTTGAGAAAGATGATATTGATTCCTTGATGAAGCTGATATTAACGTGCTTAGTTGGAGTTTTATAAGCCAAAATTTAATTGTTGAGTTCTCAACTTATTCATTCCTCAAAATTAGTGTTTTCTCTTCAAATAATTTGGTTTCGGTACTCGATTCTTTTCTGAAAACATTCTAGGGGTGCTAATTATTGTATCCCCTCTGTACTTTCTCTGCTTTCTTTGCTGGATAAAAGCACACAGCTTTTGTTTCTCAACAACATGTATTGCTATTGATATCTCATTATATGTAGTTACCCTTGCTGAGCTTGTGAGGGAACTGATTAAAATGTTCCTAATTCTTGGCAGTGCATTTAAGATGTGTAGCTACTCTAAATATGGAGATAACATAATGAGCAGGCTTTAGGTAGACGTTTAATGAGTATCTTTGTAGCGATAAAGAACCCTACATACGTGAAAGCTCCAGTAGATTGTTTTAAGGATTAAAAACTAATGCTTCTTTTGAGGCCAGGCCTCCTCAAAAATTGTGGTTTTCGTTTTTCTTATAATGATGAATATTGAGATCACCATTCTGTGTCCATCTAGTTGCCACTTGCAACTCTATATGCACTTGATTTCGTTACGACTTGGTGGTGAACATCTGCGATCTCACTTTTATACTTTTGCATCCAATGATAGTTTGCAAATGGCTCTGCATACATTTGAATTATTTCCTATTTTAAAATAGGGCAGTTGCATGGGTGCTTCTGCACCATTAGTTGAATATATCATGATAAGTGATGTTTAGTTTTTTTACTGTCGAAATACTAAACCAACATAATGCCCTAGTTTTTAGGTTGCAATGGACTTAGCAAATTTGTTGATTACATAATCATGTAATACTCAATCACCACCCTAGTTTGTCAGATCCATATTCTTACTTGTTTCATTGGGCTATTTTTTCTCTAGCTGATTTTTTCAATCTATTCTTAATTTTCTATTGTATACTGGAGACACTCTATTTAGGAGAGGGAACGTATTCAATATACTAGGAACCAGCTGCTGCAGTTGAGAGCAGTATTCTTTCCACATTGTTCCTTTGTTTTATTCTCAGTAATAAATATTCGGTTAAAGTTTGAAATATTTCAAAGTGTTGTCAATGGTGAAATAGGTTTTACATTAAATACATCTTGTGTATTTAAGATGAGTATTGATCATTTGTCCCAGTATCAATCTTGATACTTGTGAAAAGTGTATGATACAACTCAGTCACTTTCAGGTGAAATGGTACATAATTTATGTTGTCTGTTGTACACTTGAATAGGATTGGATGATTTTTTTTTTGGTAGCTAGATTAGATAGTAACCATTCTGTTCACTACTCTGGGGAAGCAAAGAATTTTCTATTTCACTAAATCCAACCCCTTGATATGGGTAGGAAGAAGCATAGTTCAGAAAATTTGTTCTTTTATTTATCTGGCAAATTATCTACCAGACTAGCATATCTGTTGTTTACTTGATTGTGATTCATGGTTAAGAATCAAGACTTTTTTCTTTTGATATTGAACATCTTCATGTGGACTGTCTTGGACTGTGAAAATGTGTGTAGCTAGCTGCCCGAAAAGGATGATTTCTGAAACTTCTGTTAAAGCTTTGTATGTATCTAATTGGGCTGTTTATCTTGTGGTGGTCAGCATTGTAGAAAACATTCTGAAAGTCAAAAAAAAAGTTGAAGCTGAATTTTTTGGTGAAGATCCAAGCTGGTGTCACGTCGGAATCCTCTTGTCCTATTAGTGCCTTGGTTCTTTTCGTAAACTCTTGTAGCTGTATTTTTGTTAGATGTTCTTGTCATCTCTTAAGCTCTGTGTCTTTAGAGTAGAAAGCATTAGCAGAAGCCAATTGTGACGCCCCGAACGAATGAGTGTGAGAAATCAAAAATTTTTATATATTTTCTAGACATTATTTTGTTTCCTTGTCTATAATTTTATGCCTTTCTTCAATATATTAATTTCCTATGCATTTTTATACGGGAATATAGTTTTCAAATCATTTCCTTGATACAAGTTAGTTCACGTTAAGTTTGAAGTATATTATCAACGTGGGACCCGCTAGTGCGGTAAATGCGATATATTTTTGACAACTTGTTGGAGTTTCGTATTAAGTGATGTTATTTTACAAGGTGCTAAGAGATAATTAGTGGTTACTTAGATGGTTAATCTCGGAGAGACAAAAGGATAAGAATAAACTTAAGAAGGGCCAAGTGTCGCGATCTAATTGGAAGTTGACTTGCCTAACTTTTATTTAACTTTCCTAAACTCCAATTTTGACCAACATTTTTTCATTTCTTTACCCTTCTTGGCTGAGACATGTAGAGAGAAAAGAAAGGAAAAACCTTCATCTTGTTACTTCAATTCTTGTCCAATTTTTGAGTTCCAACCGATTAAATTGCAAACCACTCCATGAAACTTGCTAGCTAGGGAAGGTTAAAGGTGTTGGTGGAGTTGTTTTGTAGGAGAAAAGATTAAGCTCCTACCTTTCTTGTGATTTTAAGGTATTTTGCCAAGAACATCCTCTTTACTTCAATTCATTGCTTAGTAGTGATTTTTAGTTGTTTTAGATGTTGTTTTGTGGAAGATTTGGTGATTTCTATGGTGGTTTGAGAAAATTCCAGATTTTAGGAAATCTTGTTTTCAGTTCTGCCCGTTTCTGTTTGCCTATGTTAGAGGCCGAATTAGGCTTAGCACAAAATATGAAAGTTGTAGAGAATGATGTTTTATAGTTGCCTGCAAATTTCAGCTCAATCAGAGCAACGTAGCCTGTGAAAAGACCGAAATACCCCTACTGCCCTGTTTCTATCCGAAACTTATAATCAGCTTATGTAATTGGTTAGTTTGACCAGGAATATTACTGAATTGGTTGTTGATGTCTTCTTAAGAATTATAGCCTTGTATCTTAGCTTTCAAATGGATTTGAAATTATTGAATTGGAGTTGTGTGCGCTGAGATATGAGTGAATGAATCAGGACTGCTAGTTGAATTTCACAATGAGCTTCGAACTGGAAAATCTGGAGTTGTTTTGGTAAATTTGACCTAGTTAGGATGAGAACTGGACTGAGTGGTTTTCATGAAAGTTGTAGGTCTTTGTCTTAGCTTCAAAATGGTTTAAATTGCATTCTAATCTGATAAGGGTACCTTCACTTATGGATATTGTGCCGAAAGGTGTTAAACGGAACTTTTATACGTTAACTGCGATCGTTGCAGAAAAGTTACACTTGAGGGAATAAATTCCGGTTTCTAGGGTTTAATTGGGGGTTTTTTCTAATGGTGGCTCTTAAGCTTCTAATTAGCTTTGATTGAGGGATATTGTGGCCTAATTGGATATATTTTATTGCTTATTAACCGCATGTGTGATTGGTAATATATTGTAGGTTGGAAATGAAGTATTATGGGGAAATGCTGTTCGAAGTTTGAGAATGTATGATTGCTTTGAGTTTATGATTTAGGGCTTGGATTCGGGCAAGGTAATGATATATGATGGATAGTTTCTGAGCCGTGGAGGTGAGTGACCCTAAACTGTTTCCAAAGTTACTTACGAAGTGTTTCTTGCATTATTTACTCGTTTGCATATCATGTGTGCCGGCATGTGAGTCCATGAAATGATTTGGCTTAAATGAGTTCTTGGAGAGTCTTGTACTGAACACCAACGTCTCCTCTACTATTTACCTGAAGCCAACGTCTCCACCACTTTCGTGAGTTCGTGACATGATCTGGAGCACCAACGTTGCTCCCTCTTACTGTTCAACGTTAATGTTAAAAGATTTTTTTGAGCGTTGTGTGTTTAAGTACAATGATTTCACTGGCTCATGAGAGCAATAAACGTACATTTGATTACTGATTCATGACATCATTGAAATGAATGATTGTGAAATATATTTGATTACTGATTTTATTGGTTACTCACTGAGCTTCTAGCTCACCCCAAAAATATTTTATTCCCCTCCACAGGCTCGTGACGAAAGAAGGCTTGTAGTACTTATTCACGTGACTGGAGGGTATATATCTTGTACAGTTTGGATTTGGAATCATTTTATGTATAGTTGGGAATTGTTTCCGCTTCGCTTATGACATGTAATTATTGGAGAATTTGATGTATATTTGAAATTTATATTGTAATCTATTTGAGAACTATAGTGATCGACTGAGTCCTGGCGAGAGTTGGGCAGACGGCCCGCCAAGCCCTTTGGTTCGCCTTAGGGGGGTGGGGCTGTCACACCAATGATGCAAAACTTGAACATAATACATTGTTTAAAGATGGTCAGTATGAAGAGGCATTGTCTAAGTATATACTGCTTTACCAGCTGTGTCTAGGATACCCAAATTTGTTGAACTACGGTAAGTATGCCATGCAAATCATGCTGCATGTTAAATAAACTGGTAAGCTTTCATCTTGCTGATTGATACATGGTAAAATTGTACTTTTTTCATGTATTTCTTGAAAAGTTGCTCTTTAACTTTCTCTATCTCTATGATCTGGAATGCATTCTTGAATGTTGTAATTGGTTACTATGGGTTGATCTTGGGTATCATTTGGCAGAGTAGTAAAACATAAAGATTGTGTTATGAAAAAAGCTCTCTCTCTCTCTCTCTCTCTCTCTCTGAGAGCATTTGACAGACTTCGAGGCAAATTCTAAAAATAATATTGTAATAAAACATGTACATATTTCATGTCAGAAACAAAGACTTTTTTATTTTTGTTAAGGAGACAAGTGGATATTATTGCGACTGCGTTGTCATGAAAATTATGAATGTTGAATTTATTCTTTTTTACATGATTAGAGGTTTCCTTGAAGTTTCTTGACTAGTGCACATTGTTATTGTTATCTAGACATCATCACATGAAGGCTGAATTTGAGTTATTATATAGAAGATATATTGGCTCTGATAGTGATAAGCAGCTAATTCTCATTTTGTCTACACCTCTTCTTGCTAGAACTAAATAGACCTCACTTTTATTATTGTTCCAATTACATTGGACAAATGATAGATTTGAATCTTGACAAGTAGGAAACTTGGCCATGGCAACCTGCTATGCCTTAATCTGTATGTAATCTCCTTAATGTGTCAATGGCGAACATGGAAGAATGTCTGTTAGCTATGTCCAAATAAGGTTCCTCGAAGATCTATTTTCATCAATCTGAGCTGTATTCCTTTCAATTTGTTTTGAACCGTCAAATTTGGATATCTATTCTTTAGCTCATAGGGGTAGACAAGATGTACTTATCCTTTATCTTTGGAGAAGCGAAGGTCCTTGTCATAGTATTTAGAATTTTTACTAATACTATAATTTGTTGTCCGTTAAAGTATTCTTTTCCCATTCTTTTCCCTGAGTTAGAGAGACCCCATACGCTTAGCCTCCTCACTAAGCATCTTGGTGGTGGTTGATGTTATAGCAGCCTCCTATATCTGTCGCTAATACCTGTTGGCAGCTTGGCGAATAGCTCCTAATGTGATATCATTATTCATATGCATTGTTATACATATGTCATGCATTGGTAAGTTTCTGACTAGATTTTGATGAGGTTCTAATTGGTGGTTTTTTTTTTACAGAAAAAATATGATGATGCTATTAAAGAATGCACAAAAACATTAGAGCTAAATCTTAACTACATAAGTGTTTTGCTAAGAAGAGCAGAGGCGTGTGAAAAGTTGGAACAATTTGAAGAGACTATAGCAGGTATGTTGGTGTAAGAATTTGAATATTTTACTGTCATTGGGCAGCTTCTGGCAACTTCTAGCACAAACTTGTGCATATAAGAAGACTAATCTATGATTGGTGGTGGCTTTATATATGTAATGGCTGCAATCTTGCTTGTTCTCTCTCTATCTCTCTCTACACACACACACACACACACACAAAGCCAATGGCATTCATTAATCTTCTCGTATAGTACATATGGCTTTTCACAATTTATTGCTTCCTATGCTGATGTTCAATACAATATGCAGATATGACAAAGGTTTTAGAAGTTGACCCATCATATGATCAAGCAAGAAGATAGATTGTTCTCTTGAAGCCATTATCAGATGAAAAACGTCAAAAGATGAAGGAAGAAATGATTATTGACCTTTGGTGGTATGAACTTCTTTAGGTAGTTGCTGTTAAATGACTCTTTTTTGCTCTTCACGCGTAAATATAGAAATGCTTCATTTTTACAGAAGAAAATGTGTTCTAGGGGAAGAGTGGAGAAGGAGAAGAGGATCTAGAATTTTTACAGAAGTAAGAGGAACTATTGTGAGCTGAGGTGGCTAGTGCATTAGGAAGATTCTGAAGGAAAGCGAAGGTTAATGTGAGCAGATAAAGCTTTGCTTCAGGTGCTGCTAAAGAATAGATGCTTGTGGAAGTGATGGACAAACGATTATTGAGATCAGCAAGAGGATGGTTTAAGGGAAATGTATGCACTGCCATATATGTGAACATAGTGAAGGTATTTCTTATGGTATCTGTTACTGTGCTCGTGCAATTGAGCGTGCTTTTGTTTGCTTTTCCTTCATAACATTTAGTGCCTAAACTTGCGTTTAATTAAGCTGATATAGTTCAAGAATGAACTACATTTGTTTCTATCATCATATCCTATGTTGCGTGTTGAAGTGATGGACTTATTTTATAGTGAAGTATTTGCAAATTATTAATAAGCCTGGCAGTGCTTGAAGTTGTAGAGGGTGAATTTGTTCAAGCTCTTCATGGTTTATCTTTGCTGCATTTGGAGATGATGATTAAATGAGATTCGGAATCTCGAAATACATCAATATTCAAAATATATATATATCAATCACAAGTCTAGCCCCAAAGTGCAACGGAAACCCTAAAAACAAGAGTACGCCAAGAGGGGTTTCTCCAACATTTCTCCAAGTCCAATCCTGTTAAGGAAAACAAATCTACAGGGTGAGCAAAACGCTCGTGAGGCCAAGAACACACATGCAAGCACTTTGTCAAATAACAATCCCAAAATTTAATAAATAAACCATGTTGTTTCAATAATCGACCATTCAAGCAGGAAAAGTAATCAGAAACAATTCAGGGATATAGTAGCTCTCAGGAGCTAAGTTCCACTTGCTCTGCCGATGTCATGCGTATACCTTCCCGCATTGACCCTCCTGTCAACCGGGTCGGTATTTCCATTTCCGTAGATCACCACTTACTTCCCTCCGTCCACCGTACACCCCAAGGGCCCACAAGTCTATTATAAGGCGATACTCTACGAGTATGCCAAGCAGGACCTCTCATTAGGTCGAGCTTATATATCTCATGGCTCGCCTAGGTTCCCGACCAAGCCCATTGCCGGCTCGAGTCCAAGGTCGGCCTATGAGTTTGGGCGTCCCCCATTCATTTGAAAGTCGAGGAGGTTCACTCCAACGACATATGTAATCATAACATAACATTTCATTTCATTCATTCATTCAATACATTTCATTCATTTAATACACTTTAATCATTCATTTGAAATTAGAACGAGTGCGATAAAGTACGCACCCGCCCTTATTTTTTTAAAATTCCCAACAATTACCACAATTAAGCAAGTATCAAGAATTCACACACTTGACACTCACCGAGCAATTCAATAGGGATTATTCTTTGGAGATTCAAGTGTCCACAGTGAGATCCTCTTGAAGGTCTCCTTGTGCGCCTGGCAATTAATAGCGGATAATCACACAAATAACCCACTTATCAAGGAAGATTGTACTCTAGTACAATCTAAAGATTATTTCACAAAAGGAACCTCAATTACACGCAAATCGATGTTCAACTAGCCTTTTATTATGTACAACATTATTTGAGTTTTTATCACGAAAAGCGAGGGCAAAACGTTTGAATAATACTAAGAGAATTAAGAATTTTGGAAAAACTCCTTTGCCTTGAAAATTGAGAAATTTCAGTTTTATCCTAAATCTTTGAAAAATCGTAAATCGCTCGGCATAAGTCAAGAATTGGAAAACTTTATACCGTTGGAAACCTCTTAGAAAGTACTATAAGTTCCTAGAAGACACTTTTCCATGAATCAAAGTGTAAAGTGTTCAAAAAGGAGCTTGAAGATGCAGGATTGGTTTACAAGGCAGAATTAAGTTGGATTTCGGCCAATTTTGAAAATTCGGCACGATTCACACGTTGCAAATCAGCCTCTAAAATTTGTCACTCAATTAGAGTTGCAAGCAAGGTTTATAAAAAATAAGCGGATCAAGAATCGGAGTTTCGAGTACCGAGATACGGTAGCTCAAAGTTGGGGAAATTCAAGACTGGAGAAGAATTTCCAGATTTGAACCTCTAACTTTAGTAATTTAATTGGTTATCGAAACGAACTTGGATTGGTACCAAAATTGGCAGTATTTTACTCCCATATGAAAGGTACCGATCTACCAAATTTCAGGGAAAAATACCTTCGGAAAGATAGTTAATTAGTCAACCAAATTTCAGGAAAAATTCTAAGGCAATCTGCTTTTTGACTTTCATTTCCCAATTTCCAATCGTTTAACCAAGAAAGCTATCCAACCATGGTTCATTGGTGAAATAGAGGTCTAAGATACATCCATGATACCTTTGGTAATGGTTTAGCACCAAAATTTCAATTAATAAGATCACTCCCAAGTTTTTGTCCCAAATCAGTCCAAATATTACGTTTTTCCAAAACAGGGCAGTCCCCTTGTTTTAGTCACAACTCAATCAATTTAACTCGGAATCGAGCATGCCTTACACCGTTGGAAAATACATTCATAGGGCTAAAATACCACAGAAGAAATCGTTTCAAAATTCGGCACACATCTGGTTCAAAATCGGGCATCAAGTTGCTGCCTGAACACTTCATTCCAGATGAACGGAGCAACAGGACAGCGAACTTAAAACATTTGGTTTGGCTTTCTCACAAAGAATCAGAACGTGCATTATATACCAAATTAAACCCAGGAATGTCTAGTTTCAAACGCCACCGACGGAACTTGATTTCAACATCCGAGGACAGAGTTATGGCCGAAATACTACCGCTGGTCAGAGTCATACGCGAACAGTTTTCCAGATTTGCTAGTTTCTCAAAAAATTTCATTTGCCCATCCAAACGTTAATGTTTTCCAATGAGAATTTTTACACATATAGTATAACATATAAACATCAGGTTCATGCCAATAAATCACCAAAAATTAGCCTTGTAGTGGCCAAACAAAATAGGGGTAGTTTCGGAAATTTCTTGTCATGACCTCACTTTGAGTTTCCAACAATAATACTCCATGAATCCATCATTATAACCATTAAACTACCATTAAATCCAACATTAATCCTCTAATCAGCAACAACAACCCAAGTGTGGGAATACAAAGAGCCCACTTTCACATTTTACAACCATATCAAGCCATCCATACACATGCACTAGCTTAAAGATGCATTTCTACCATCATAATCCAAGTTTAAGGTGTAGGATGAAGTTATACCTCCTTAGTGCCTTAACCCAGAAATTTTCGGCCCTCAAGAGCTCCAAGAAACCGTGAAATTGCAGCCTTCTAGTTAGCTAAATCCAACCTCCAAGTAGTTTGCTAGATGATATTCAAGTTTGGTGAAGATTGGTTGAAGTTTTGGGTTGATTTGATGAAGGAAATTGTGAAGCAAGAGAGTGAGAGAGAGAGGGAAGGCTGGTCGGCACTCTTGGTGAGAGAAGAGAGAGTGAATTTTGATCCAAGTTAGCTTCCAAGAGAAGATTAAATGAGTGGTGTAAATTCACTCCAAAGTCAACTCTCATTAGGGCTCGTTTGGCACGTTTTAGGCTCGATTTTCTCGCGCGTTTGGTTCACTAGTGCACTAAACCTCCAATGCATATATATTCATGTAAATATTATTCACTCTTAATTGTCCCGAAATAAGGGTCTAAAGTCCCTCAAATAAAGTTACGCGTGTGAAAACGCGTACCATCAATTTTAACGCTATAACGCGAAACTTCCGAGAATTTCTTATAACGATTGCACTACTAACTATCACTTGAGTATTTATTCATAAGATTACCTATTTTATGACCATAGTACAAGTCTCCAATATTCCAAGCTTATTGTGCTACTACGCGGATAAAATCTCCAAGCACTATTCACTATTTTTACTAAACGTACTCCAGGAAATTAATTCTTGAAACAAGTCACTTTAAAAATATAACGAAACTATATTTCCACGTAATTAGGTTCAATAGGTCTAGAAAATAATACTCGAAATAAATGAACAAGTAAATAATTAAATAAGCTCAAATTAGGGTTTTAATAGGAGTTTTACGAGTCCTCACATGAGTCGAGTATTAACTCCTCAAATCTCCAATAAATTTGTATCCATGCGTCTTTTGGAAAACTATCCACGCGTGAGTAGTATATGCTCACTTAGAACTTATTCACCTTTAATTCTCGATTAACTTTTCTTAATCTGCTGTTGTCCGTTCTTAATTTCCCCAGGATAATCATACTCTCAAATACAATATCACCTTGAAACACTCGTGTTCATTATTTCTCACTCAAACAATCCTCCGAAAATTGAAGTTGTTAACGGGACGTTTTAAAAGCATAATGAAGACATTATTCCATACGAATGGATTTAAAATGGTCGTAATAAATTATTTGGGAAAAACAGGTGGATTAATACTTAATTAAACCATTAATATTCGATAAAAATAAGAAAGTTTTCGGGTCCTCACATCCTCCTCTCCTTAACAGAATTTCGTCCTCGAAATTCACACCTGAGAAAATATCATTCCCTTCATGGTTAAGTCTATCTGATCGATCACCAACGTACGTTTTTCGAACTTACACTTGACAATTTCCATTCATTCGACTAGCAGTCAAACCTTGATTTTTTTTTTCTTCAATAGGTATTTTAACTTCCAAGTCATAGAGCAACTTAATCGGCCTCATGTCTACCTCATATAGGCAATATCTTCACTTCTTTAAGGCAAATATTGTAGTTACTTACTGCCAATCAGGAGGTGGCTTCTTCCTCTCGTAATATTTTAACTTCCTAGAGGCATATACAATCACCTTATCATGTTTTATTAATATACATTCTAAACCATCCTTTGAATCATCTGTGTAAATCACAAAATTACCTCCTACACATGTACACCGATTAACATTCTGCATCTCAAGATTTTCCCTTACATATAGAACCTCAAATGGTTTGCCAAGTCTTGCACTCTTACAAAAGTCCTTGATAACCAAAGGAAGTATTCGGCTAATTCCGAGAATTCCAAACTTCAATATGCTTTTCTGGTCGTTTCCTCTTATACAATCTTTCATTTTAGTTGAGTCAATAATAATTCATTCCTTAGATACTGTATAACCTAGAAAGGCTATTTCCTTCCAATCGAACTTACATTTGTCGAACTTAACGAAAGTTGGTGCATTCTCGGGGTTTGTAACACATCTCCAAGTATCTTTCATGATCTTCTCAAACCTTAGAGTATACCGATATATCATCAATAAATGCCACCACAGATTAATCCAATTACGATCTAAAACCCCAATGCATTCAGGTCATAGTTGCTACTGGTGCATTGGTCAACCCAATGGCGTAATTGAAAGTTCAAAGTGTCTCTATCTTGAATTGGAAGTGATTTTAAACACATCAGTTTTTAGAGTCCTCAACTGGTAATAACTCTACTTTAAATTCAACTGAAATAATATCATGGCTCCTTGCCATTGGTCGAAATTTCCGACTATGTGAGACAATGGAGCATTTGCTCTTAGTGGACACATCGTTCAAGTCTCGTTATTGTATATATATATATACCCTCAAGCTTCCATTCCAAATATGATATCCAACTCCTCAATCATTATGCTCGGAAATCTACCAAAGATTTTCTTTCATTAACCCAAGTCTCACAGTATTAATATATCAAATTGGTAACCAAACATTGGATTCCAACTTCAACACCAAGCTCTCGATTTGGTCACGATCCCTAGTCGCCTCCAGACCTTAGGGTGGTCTATATTCTCAAGCACAAACTCGACTATGTCTAATACCGTTCGTGTCTTATTATAAGTCTAAAAGTGTGGGCAAGATTTTAAATATACATGTAAGTCGTAAAACAAATCAAAAGCGGAGTAAAGTTTCATATGTCATAAGGACCATAATAGGTACATCAAGTGGGAATAGATTTATCAAATCATTTCAAAAGGAAAAGGGGAAACAATAAGGTCGTAACAAAACATGCCAAATTGCCAAGATACAAAACAAAAGACTTTTTCCCTTTTCCACAAGGTGAAATGTCCAAAAGTGCTAGTCTATTCTAGGGTACTACAACCCCAAAATATAAATCTTAGCTATTCTCTGCCAAACATGGATGAGTTCTTAAGTCTCCATAAAATCACTACCATTAATTCAAATTACAACCAGATACGGGGACTTTATTCCTTGATATAAAATTTTTCATGTCTTACTTCAATCTTCGATACTTGTCTATGAAGTGGTTTGAAAAGGGATCAAAATCTCGTAGTCCCATTAGTGCCTTATAGTATCCTTTCAAATCAATCTTACTGTTTCAAGGTTAGGTCCCCCGGGAAACCAAGATAGACGACCTTCAAGAATTATTTCATTTTCACACCTCTCCTGGTTCTTAGGTTGGCTTATTGGTCCAGAGCTTTGGTACTTAACCAACCGTTCTAGGATATCAATCGTATGGTCAATGGTGGGAGCTATGTAGGTGTTTTCCTTCATTTCTAGGGTTTCGGTTCAATCCAGCAATCATTCCCTAATTATCCCCTGGAGCTTGGGGTGGCATAATCCTTCGCACTCGGCTCTTTTTTTTTTTTTTTTTGCCACTCATAACTTTAACAGTTATCTAAACGTGGCATAAAATGAATGCACATAAACGAAGTTTGAAAAGTGAGACTTTGATCACGCTAAACAAATACGAGAATAAAAGGGAAGACGCTAAGATAATCGCAAATACGTACAACCCCCAATCATGGATTTGAAATCATAAAACAGTAAAGTCAAACATGTCGTGAGAAATGTTTAATTGCCTCAAAAGGAAACATATTGAAACAAGACACAAAATACAACGGCCTTTAAGCGAGCGTCACCCTGTCTATCTTTGGCAAAAACTATCAAAATAGTTTAAATCACTAATTTTGTGATTGGCGGAATCCAAAAGTCCTCACTACCTCCGTAGGATCAATTTCATTTTCCGCACTAGGAGTTTTAGATCTCATGTCCCTTATCGAATATCTTGTCATTCTCCATTCATTCGACCAAGGTAACACACCCAGCCACCGACTCATCCATCCTGTCTTTAATTTCGAGCACTACCCTAACAAGTTGATTTTTAGCTTTTGAAGCTTCTCACTAGGAGCCTTTGTCTTCCTCGCTCCTTAAATATCTCAATCTCCACTTCAGGAATCCTAGTAGTCTAGACATCCGCAATCGCCATCGGTTCTCGATTATCCCCTTGAATCACCCTATTTTCCTCAAATAGCCACTTCCGATGATCGGCCACTATAAACACTCCATTACTTGGGCACGAGTAAGTCCTTTGGAAATAACATATCGTACTAGTTCGGCGAGTTGGATTACACTTCCAACGAGCCCTCCCCTAGGCCCTTCACGGCCATGGTTACCATAATGCGTCTCCAAGACGGTGCAATGCCAGCATTACTTTCCGCAACTTACAATTAAGATTAAAAGCTTAAATGGGACCAAATACACCAAATAAACTGGATTTGATCATCCCATACTATCCCACATGTATCACACAAGATCAAGACTCCTTATCATCGACTAATTCAAACCTAAGTTCTAGATTTCGTTCCCACGAGCAGTCACTTAACTTTCCAACCAGTTCCACAGTCCGGCATCCTAAACTTTTAGGCCTAGGACACACTACAAAGATCTGAAACCTAGGCTCTGATACCAACTGTGACGCCCCCACTTCTCCCTAAGGCGAACCAAAGGGTATCCGCGGGACGCCTGCCCAGCTCTCGCCAGGACTCAAGCAATTTCCGTCCAAGCTTAATACAATACTAGACGTTACGATTAAATATCATAAATACAATCAGTGCGTAAGCATTCAAGCTTATCAATATTCAACATCTGCCCAATCATTACATCGGAATCTCGAAATACATCAATATTCAAAATATATATATATCAATCACAAGTCTAGCCCCAAAGTGCAACGGAAACCCTAAAAACAAGAGTACGCCAAGAGGGGTTTCTCCAACATTTCTCCAAGTCCAATCCTGTTAAGGAAAACAAATCTACAGGGTGAGCAAAACGCTCGTGAGGCCAAGAACACACATGCAAGCACTTTGTCAAATAACAATCCCAAAATTTAATAAATAAACCATGTTGTTTCAATAATCGACCATTCAAGCAGGAAAAGTAATCAGAAACAATTCAGGGATATAGTAGCTCTCAGGAGCTAAGTTCCACTTGCTCTGCCGATGTCATGCGTATACCTTCCCGCGTTGACCCTCCTGTCAACCGGGTCGGTATTTCCATTTCCGTAGATCACCACTTACTTCCCTCCGTCCACCGTACACCCCAAGGGCCCACAAGTCTATTATAAGGCGATACTCTACGAGTATGCCAAGCAGGACCTCTCATTAGGTCGAGCTTATATATCTCATGGCTCGCCTAGGTTCCCGACCAAGCCCATTGCCGGCTCGAGTCCAAGGTCGGCCTATGAGTTTGGGCGTCCCCCATTCATTTGAAAGTCGAGGAGGTTCACTCCAACGACATATGTAATCATAACATAACATTTCATTTCATTCATTCATTCAATACATTTCATTCATTTAATACACTTTAATCATTCATTTGAAATTAGAACGAGTGCGATAAAGTACGCACCCGCCCTTATTTTTTTAAAATTCCCAACAATTACCACAATTAAGCAAGTATCAAGAATTCACACACTTGACACTCACCGAGCAATTCAATAGGGATTATTCTTTGGAGATTCAAGTGTCCACAGTGAGATCCTCTTGAAGGTCTCCTTGTGCGCCTGGCAATTAATAGCGGATAATCACACAAATAACCCACTTATCAAGGAAGATTGTACTCTAGTACAATCTAAAGATTATTTCACAAAAGGAACCTCAATTACACGCAAATCGATGTTCAACTAGCCTTTTATTATGTACAATATTATTTGAGTTTTTATCACGAAAAGCGAGGGCAAAACGTTTGAATAATACTAAGAGAATTAAGAATTTTGGAAAAACTCCTTTGCCTTGAAAATTGAGAAATTTCAGTTTTATCCTAAATTTTTGAAAAATCGTAAATCGCTCGACATAAGTCGAGAATTAGAAAACTTTATACCGTTGGAAACCTCTTAGAAAGTACTATAAGTTCCTAGAAGACACTTTTCCATGAATCAAAGTGAAAAGTGTTAAAAAATGAGCTTGAAGATGCAGGATGGGTTTACAAGGCAGAATTAAGTTGGATTTCGGCCAACTTTGAAAATTCGGCACGATTCACACGTTGCAAATCAGCCTCTGAAATTTGTCACTCAATTAGAGTTGCAAGCGAGGTTTATAACAAAACAAGCGGATCAAGAATCGGAGTTTCGAGTACCGAGATACGGTAGCTCAAAGTTGGGGAAATTCAAGACTGGAGAAGAATTTCCAGATTTGAACCTCTAACTTTAGTAATTTAATTGGGTATCGAAACGAACTTGGATTGGTACCAAAATTGGCAGTATTTTACTCCCATATGAAAGGTACCTCTCTATCAAATTTCAGGGAAAAATACCTTCGGAAAGATAGTTAATTAGTCAACCAAAGTTCAGGAAAAATTCTAAGGCAATCTGCTTTTTGACTTTCATTTCCCAATTTCCAATCGTTTAACCAAGAAAGCTATCCAACCATGGTTCATTGGTGAAATAAAGGTCTAAGATACATCCATGATACCTTTGGTAATGGTTTAGCACCAAAATTTCAATTAATAAGATCACTCCCAAGTTTTTGTCCCAAATCAGTCCAAATATTACGTTTTTCCAAAACAGGGCAGTCCCCTTGTTTTAGTCACAACTCAATCAATTTAACTCGGAATCGAGCATGCCTTACACCGTTGGAAAATACATTCATAGGGCTAAAATACCACAGAAGAAATCGTTTCAAAATTCGGCACACATCTGGTTCAAAATCGGGCATCAAGTTGCTGCCTGAACACTTCATTCCAGATGAACGGAGCAACAGGACAGCGAACTTAAAACATTTGGTTTGGCTTTCTCACAAAGAATCAGAACGTGCATTATATACCAAATTAAACCCAGGAATGTCTAGTTTCAAACGCCACCGACGGAACTTGATTTCAACATCCGAGGACAGAGTTATGGCCGAAATACTACCGCTGGTCAGAGTCATACGCGAACAGTTTTCCAGATTTGCTAGTTTCTCAAAAAATTTCATTTGCCCATCCAAACGTTAATGTTTTCCAATGAGAATTTTTACACATATAGTATAACATATAAACATCAGGTTCATGCCAATAAATCACCAAAAATTAGCCTTGTAGTGGCCAAACAAAACAGGGGTAGTTTCGGAAATTTCTTGTCATGACCTCACTTTGAGTTTCCAACAATAATACTCCATGAATCCATCATTATAACCATTAAACTACCATTAAATCCAACATTAATCCTCTAATCAGCAACAACAACCCAAGTGTGGGAATACAAAGAGCCCACTTTCACATTTTACAACCATATCAAGCCATCCATACACATGCACTAGCTTAAAGATGCATTTCTACCATCATAATCCAAGTTTAAGGTGTAGGATGAAGTTATACCTCCTTAGTGCCTTAACCCAGAAATTTTCGGCCCTCAAGAGCTCCAAGAAACCGTGAAATTGCAGCCTTCTAGTTAGCTAAATCCAACCTCCAAGTAGTTTGCTAGATGATATTCAAGTTTGGTGAAGATTGGTTGAAGTTTTGGGTTGATTTGATGAAGGAAATTGTGAAGCAAGAGAGTGAGAGAGAGAGGGAAGGCTGGTCGGCACTCTTGGTGAGAGAAGAGAGAGTGAATTTTGATCCAAGTTAGCTTCCAAGAGAAGATTAAATGAGTGGTGTAAATTCACTCCAAAGTCAACTCTCATTAGGGCTCGTTTGGCACGTTTTAGGCTCGATTTTCTCGCGCGTTTGGTTCACTAGTGCACTAAACCTCCAATGCATATATATTCATGTAAATATTATTCACTCTTAATTGTCCCGAAATAAGGGTCTAAAGTCCCTCAAATAAAGTTACGCGTGTGAAAACGCGTACCATCAATTTTAACGCTATAACGCGAAACTTCCGAGAATTTCTTATAACGATTGCACTACTAACTATCACTTGAGTATTTATTCATAAGATTACCTATTTTATGACCATAGTACAAGTCTCCAATATTCCAAGCTTATTGTGCTACTACGCGGATAAAATCTCCAAGCACTATTCACTATTTTTACTAAACGTACTCCAGGAAATTAATTCTTGAAACAAGTCACTTTAAAAATATAACGAAACTATATTTCCACGTAATTAGGTTCAATAGGTCTAGAAAATAATACTCGAAATAAATGAACAAGTAAATAATTAAATAAGCTCAAATTAGGGTTTTAATAGGAGTTTTACGAGTCCTCACATGAGTCGAGTATTAACTCCTCAAATCTCCAATAAATTTGTATCCATGCGTCTTTTGGAAAACTATCCACGCGTGAGTAGTATATGCTCACTTAGAACTTATTCACCTTTAATTCTCGATTAACTTTTCTTAATCTGCTGTTGTCCGTTCTTAATTTCCCCAGGATAATCATACTCTCAAATACAATATCACCTTGAAACACTCGTGTTCATTATTTCTCACTCAAACAATCCTCCGAAAATTGAAGTTGTTAACGGGACGTTTTAAAAGCATAATGAAGACATTATTCCATACGAATGGATTTAAAATGGTCGTAATAAATTATTTGGGAAAAACAGGTGGATTAATACTTAATTAAACCATTAATATTCGATAAAAATAAGAAAGTTTTCGGGTCCTCACATCCTCCTCTCCTTAACAGAATTTCGTCCTCGAAATTCACACCTGAGAAAATATCATTCCCTTCATGGTTAAGTCTATCTGATCGATCACCAACGTACGTTTTTCGAACTTACACTTGACAATTTCCATTCATTCGACTAGCAGTCAAACCTTGATTTTTTTTTTCTTCAATAGGTATTTTAACTTCCAAGTCATAGAGCAACTTAATCGGCCTCATGTCTACCTCATATAGGCAATATCTTCACTTCTTTAAGGCAAATATTGTAGTTACTTACTGCCAATCAGGAGGTGGCTTCTTCCTCTCGTAATATTTTAACTTCCTAGAGGCATATACAATCACCTTATCATGTTTTATTAATATACATTCTAAACCATCCTTTGAATCATCTGTGTAAATCACAAAATTACCTCCTACACATGTACACCGATTAACATTCTGCATCTCAAGATTTTCCCTTACATATAGAACCTCAAATGGTTTGCCAAGTCTTGCACTCTTACAAAAGTCCTTGATAACCAAAGGAAGTATTCGGCTAATTCCGAGAATTCCAAACTTCAATATGCTTTTCTGGTCGTTTCCTCTTATACAATCTTTCATTTTAGTTGAGTCAATAATAATTCATTCCTTAGATACTGTATAACCTAGAAAGGCTATTTCCTTCCAATCGAACTTACATTTGTCGAACTTAACGAAAGTTGGTGCATTCTCGGGGTTTGTAACACATCTCCAAGTATCTTTCATGATCTTCTCAAACCTTAGAGTATACCGATATATCATCAATAAATGCCACCACAGATTAATCCAATTACGATCTAAAACCCCAATGCATTCAGGTCATAGTTGCTACTGGTGCATTGGTCAACCCAATGGCGTAATTGAAAGTTCAAAGTGTCTCTATCTTGAATTGGAAGTGATTTTAAACACATCAGTTTTTAGAGTCCTCAACTGGTAATAACTCTACTTTAAATTCAACTGAAATAATATCATGGCTCCTTGCCATTGGTCGAAATTTCCGACTATGTGAGACAATGGAGCATTTGCTCTTAGTGGACACATCGTTCAAGTCTCGTTATTGTATATATATATATACCCTCAAGCTTCCATTCCAAATATGATATCCAACTCCTCAATCATTATGCTCGGAAATCTACCAAAGATTTTCTTTCATTAACCCAAGTCTCACAGTATTAATATATCAAATTGGTAACCAAACATTGGATTCCAACTTCAACACCAAGCTCTCGATTTGGTCACGATCCCTAGTCGCCTCCAGACCTTAGGGTGGTCTATATTCTCAAGCACAAACTCGACTATGTCTAATACCGTTCGTGTCTTATTATAAGTCTAAAAGTGTGGGCAAGATTTTAAATATACATGTAAGTCGTAAAACAAATCAAAAGCGGAGTAAAGTTTCATATGTCATAAGGACCATAATAGGTACATCAAGTGGGAATAGATTTATCAAATCATTTCAAAAGGAAAAGGGGAAACAATAAGGTCGTAACAAAACATGCCAAATTGCCAAGATACAAAACAAAAGACTTTTTCCCTTTTCCACAAGGTGAAATGTCCAAAAGTGCTAGTCTATTCTAGGGTACTACAACCCCAAAATATAAATCTTAGCTATTCTCTGCCAAACATGGATGAGTTCTTAAGTCTCCATAAAATCACTACCATTAATTCAAATTACAACCAGATACGGGGACTTTATTCCTTGATATAAAATTTTTCATGTCTTACTTCAATCTTCGATACTTGTCTATGAAGTGGTTTGAAAAGGGATCAAAATCTCGTAGTCCCATTAGTGCCTTATAGTATCCTTTCAAATCAATCTTACTGTTTCAAGGTTAGGTCCCCCGGGAAACCAAGATAGACGACCTTCAAGAATTATTTCATTTTCACACCTCTCCTGGTTCTTAGGTTGGCTTATTGGTCCAGAGCTTTGGTACTTAACCAACCGTTCTAGGATATCAATCGTATGGTCAATGGTGGGAGCTATGTAGGTGTTTTCCTTCATTTCTAGGGTTTCGGTTCAATCCAGCAATCATTCCCTAATTATCCCCTGGAGCTTGGGGTGGCATAATCCTTCGCACTCGGCTCTTTTTTTTTTTTTTTTTGCCACTCATAACTTTAACAGTTATCTAAACGTGGCATAAAATGAATGCACATAAACGAAGTTTGAAAAGTGAGACTTTGATCACGCTAAACAAATACGAGAATAAAAGGGAAGACGCTAAGATAATCGCAAATACGTACAACCCCCAATCATGGATTTGAAATCATAAAACAGTAAAGTCAAACATGTCGTGAGAAATGTTTAATTGCCTCAAAAGGAAACATATTGAAACAAGACACAAAATACAACGGCCTTTAAGCGAGCGTCACCCTGTCTATCTTTGGCAAAAACTATCAAAATAGTTTAAATCACTAATTTTGTGATTGGCGGAATCCAAAAGTCCTCACTACCTCCGTAGGATCAATTTCATTTTCCGCACTAGGAGTTTTAGATCTCATGTCCCTTATCGAATATCTTGTCATTCTCCATTCATTCGACCAAGGTAACACACCCAGCCACCGACTCATCCATCCTGTCTTTAATTTCGAGCACTACCCTAACAAGTTGATTTTTAGCTTTTGAAGCTTCTCACTAGGAGCCTTTGTCTTCCTCGCTCCTTAAATATCTCAATCTCCACTTCAGGAATCCTAGTAGTCTAGACATCCGCAATCGCCATCGGTTCTCGATTATCCCCTTGAATCACCCTATTTTCCTCAAATAGCCACTTCCGATGATCGGCCACTATAAACACTCCATTACTTGGGCACGAGTAAGTCCTTTGGAAATAACATATCGTACTAGTTCGGCGAGTTGGATTACACTTCCAACGAGCCCTCCCCTAGGCCCTTCACGGCCATGGTTACCATAATGCGTCTCCAAGACGGTGCAATGCCAGCATTACTTTCCGCAACTTACAATTAAGATTAAAAGCTTAAATGGGACCAAATACACCAAATAAACTGGATTTGATCATCCCATACTATCCCACATGTATCACACAAGATCAAGACTCCTTATCATCGACTAATTCAAACCTAAGTTCTAGATTTCGTTCCCACGAGCAGTCACTTAACTTTCCAACCAGTTCCACAGTCCGGCATCCTAAACTTTTAGGCCTAGGACACACTACAAAGATCTGAAACCTAGGCTCTGATACCAACTGTGACGCCCCCACTTCTCCCTAAGGCGAACCAAAGGGTATCCGCGGGACGCCTGCCCAGCTCTCGCCAGGACTCAAGCAATTTCCGTCCAAGCTTAATACAATACTAGACGTTACGATTAAATATCATAAATACAATCAGTGCGTAAGCATTCAAGCTTATCAATATTCAACATCTGCCCAATCATTACATCGGAATCTCGAAATACATCAATATTCAAAATATATATATATCAATCACAAGTCTAGCCCCAAAGTGCAACGGAAACCCTAAAAACAAGAGTACGCCAAGAGGGGTTTCTCCAACATTTCTCCAAGTCCAATCCTGTTAAGGAAAACAAATCTACAGGGTGAGCAAAACGCTCGTGAGGCCAAGAACACACATGCAAGCACTTTGTCAAATAACAATCCCAAAATTTAATAAATAAACCATGTTGTTTCAATAATCGACCATTCAAGCAGGAAAAGTAATCAGAAACAATTCAGGGATATAGTAGCTCTCAGGAGCTAAGTTCCACTTGCTCTGCCGATGTCATGCGTATACCTTCCCGCGTTGACCCTCCTGTCAACCGGGTCGGTATTTCCATTTCCGTAGATCACCACTTACTTCCCTCCGTCCACCGTACACCCCAAGGGCCCACAAGTCTATTATAAGGCGATACTCTACGAGTATGCCAAGCAGGACCTCTCATTAGGTCGAGCTTATATATCTCATGGCTCGCCTAGGTTCCCGACCAAGCCCATTGCCGGCTCGAGTCCAAGGTCGGCCTATGAGTTTGGGCGTCCCCCATTCATTTGAAAGTCGAGGAGGTTCACTCCAACGACATATGTAATCATAACATAACATTTCATTTCATTCATTCATTCAATACATTTCATTCATTTAATACACTTTAATCATTCATTTGAAATTAGAACGAGTGCGATAAAGTACGCACCCGCCCTTATTTTTTTAAAATTCCCAACAATTACCACAATTATGCAAGTATCAAGAATTCACACACTTGACACTCACCGAGCAATTCAATAGGGATTATTCTTTGGAGATTCAAGTGTCCACAGTGAGATCCTCTTGAAGGTCTCCTTGTGCGCCTGGCAATTAATAGCGGATAATCACACAAATAACCCACTTATCAAGGAAGATTGTACTCTAGTACAATCTAAAGATTATTTCACAAAAGGAACCTCAATTACACGCAAATCGATGTTCAACTAGCCTTTTATTATGTACAATATTATTTGAGTTTTTATCACGAAAAGCGAGGGCAAAACGTTTGAATAATACTAAGAGAATTAAGAATTTTGGAAAAACTCCTTTGCCTTGAAAATTGAGAAATTTCAGTTTTATCCTAAATTTTTGAAAAATCGTAAATCGCTCGACATAAGTCGAGAATTAGAAAACTTTATACCGTTGGAAACCTCTTAGAAAGTACTATAAGTTCCTAGAAGACACTTTTCCATGAATCAAAGTGAAAAGTGTTAAAAAATGAGCTTGAAGATGCAGGATGGGTTTACAAGGCAGAATTAAGTTGGATTTCGGCCAACTTTGAAAATTCGGCACGATTCACACGTTGCAAATCAGCCTCTGAAATTTGTCACTCAATTAGAGTTGCAAGCGAGGTTTATAACAAAACAAGCGGATCAAGAATCGGAGTTTCGAGTACCGAGATACGGTAGCTCAAAGTTGGGGAAATTCAAGACTGGAGAAGAATTTCCAGATTTGAACCTCTAACTTTAGTAATTTAATTGGGTATCGAAACGAACTTGGATTGGTACCAAAATTGGCAGTATTTTACTCCCATATGAAAGGTACCTCTCTATCAAATTTCAGGGAAAAATACCTTCGGAAAGATAGTTAATTAGTCAACCAAAGTTCAGGAAAAATTCTAAGGCAATCTGCTTTTTGACTTTCATTTCCCAATTTCCAATCGTTTAACCAAGAAAGCTATCCAACCATGGTTCATTGGTGAAATAAAGGTCTAAGATACATCCATGATACCTTTGGTAATGGTTTAGCACCAAAATTTCAATTAATAAGATCACTCCCAAGTTTTTGTCCCAAATCAGTCCAAATATTACGTTTTTCCAAAACAGGGCAGTCCCCTTGTTTTAGTCACAACTCAATCAATTTAACTCGGAATCGAGCATGCCTTACACCGTTGGAAAATACATTCATAGGGCTAAAATACCACAGAAGAAATCGTTTCAAAATTCGGCACACATCTGGTTCAAAATCGGGCATCAAGTTGCTGCCTGAACACTTCATTCCAGATGAACGGAGCAACAGGACAGCGAACTTAAAACATTTGGTTTGGCTTTCTCACAAAGAATCAGAACGTGCATTATATACCAAATTAAACCCAGGAATGTCTAGTTTCAAACGCCACCGACGGAACTTGATTTCAACATCCGAGGACAGAGTTATGGCCGAAATACTACCGCTGGTCAGAGTCATACGCGAACAGTTTTCCAGATTTGCTAGTTTCTCAAAAAATTTCATTTGCCCATCCAAACGTTAATGTTTTCCAATGAGAATTTTTACACATATAGTATAACATATAAACATCAGGTTCATGCCAATAAATCACCAAAAATTAGCCTTGTAGTGGCCAAACAAAACAGGGGTAGTTTCGGAAATTTCTTGTCATGACCTCACTTTGAGTTTCCAACAATAATACTCCATGAATCCATCATTATAACCATTAAACTACCATTAAATCCAACATTAATCCTCTAATCAGCAACAACAACCCAAGTGTGGGAATACAAAGAGCCCACTTTCACATTTTACAACCATATCAAGCCATCCATACACATGCACTAGCTTAAAGATGCATTTCTACCATCATAATCCAAGTTTAAGGTGTAGGATGAAGTTATACCTCCTTAGTGCCTTAACCCAGAAATTTTCGGCCCTCAAGAGCTCCAAGAAACCGTGAAATTGCAGCCTTCTAGTTAGCTAAATCCAACCTCCAAGTAGTTTGCTAGATGATATTCAAGTTTGGTGAAGATTGGTTGAAGTTTTGGGTTGATTTGATGAAGGAAATTGTGAAGCAAGAGAGTGAGAGAGAGAGGGAAGGCTGGTCGGCACTCTTGGTGAGAGAAGAGAGAGTGAATTTTGATCCAAGTTAGCTTCCAAGAGAAGATTAAATGAGTGGTGTAAATTCACTCCAAAGTCAACTCTCATTAGGGCTCGTTTGGCACGTTTTAGGCTCGATTTTCTCGCGCGTTTGGTTCACTAGTGCACTAAACCTCCAATGCATATATATTCATGTAAATATTATTCACTCTTAATTGTCCCGAAATAAGGGTCTAAAGTCCCTCAAATAAAGTTACGCGTGTGAAAACGCGTACCATCAATTTTAACGCTATAACGCGAAACTTCCGAGAATTTCTTATAACGATTGCACTACTAACTATCACTTGAGTATTTATTCATAAGATTACCTATTTTAGGACCATAGTACAAGTCTCCAATATTCCAAGCTTATTGTGCTACTACGCGGATAAAATCTCCAAGCACTATTCACTATTTTTACTAAACGTACTCCAGGAAATTAATTCTTGAAACAAGTCACTTTAAAAATATAACGAAACTATATTTCCACGTAATTAGGTTCAATAGGTCTAGAAAATAATACTCGAAATAAATGAACAAGTAAATAATTAAATAAGCTCAAATTAGGGTTTTAATAGGAGTTTTACGAGTCCTCACATGAGTCGAGTATTAACTCCTCAAATCTCCAATAAATTTGTATCCATGCGTCTTTTGGAAAACTATCCACGCGTGAGTAGTATATGCTCACTTAGAACTTATTCACCTTTAATTCTCGATTAACTTTTCTTAATCTGCTGTTGTCCGTTCTTAATTTCCCCAGGATAATCATACTCTCAAATACAATATCACCTTGAAACACTCGTGTTCATTATTTCTCACTCAAACAATCCTCCGAAAATTGAAGTTGTTAACGGGACGTTTTAAAAGCATAATGAAGACATTATTCCATACGAATGGATTTAAAATGGTCGTAATAAATTATTTGGGAAAAACAGGTGGATTAATACTTAATTAAACCATTAATATTCGATAAAAATAAGAAATTTTTCGGGTCCTCACATCCTCCTCTCCTTAACAGAATTTCGTCCTCGAAATTCACACCTGAGAAAATATCATTCCCTTCATGGTTAAGTCTATCTGATCGATCACCAACGTACGTTTTTCGAACTTACACTTGACAATTTCCATTCATTCGACTAGCAGTCAAACCTTGATTTTTTTTTTCTTCAATAGGTATTTTAACTTCCAAGTCATAGAGCAACTTAATCGGCCTCATGTCTACCTCATATAGGCAATATCTTCACTTCTTTAAGGCAAATATTGTAGTTACTTACTGCCAATCAGGAGGTGGCTTCTTCCTCTCGTAATATTTTAACTTCCTAGAGGCATATACAATCACCTTATCATGTTTTATTAATATACATTCTAAACCATCCTTTGAATCATCTGTGTAAATCACAAAATTACCTCCTACACATGTACACCGATTAACATTCTGCATCTCAAGATTTTCCCTTACATATAGAACCTCAAATGGTTTGCCAAGTCTTGCACTCTTACAAAAGTCCTTGATAACCAAAGGAAGTATTCGGCTAATTCCGAGAATTCCAAACTTCAATATGCTTTTCTGGTCGTTTCCTCTTATACAATCTTTCATTTTAGTTGAGTCAATAATAATTCATTCCTTAGATACTGTATAACCTAGAAAGGCTATTTCCTTCCAATCGAACTTACATTTGTCGAACTTAACGAAAGTTGGTGCATTCTCGGGGTTTGTAACACATCTCCAAGTATCTTTCATGATCTTCTCAAACCTTAGAGTATACCGATATATCATCAATAAATGCCACCACAGATTAATCCAATTACGATCTAAAACCCCAATGCATTCAGGTCATAGTTGCTACTGGTGCATTGGTCAACCCAATGGCGTAATTGAAAGTTCAAAGTGTCTCTATCTTGAATTGGAAGTGATTTTAAACACATCAGTTTTTAGAGTCCTCAACTGGTAATAACTCTACTTTAAATTCAACTGAAATAATATCATGGCTCCTTGCCATTGGTCGAAATTTCCGACTATGTGAGACAATGGAGCATTTGCTCTTAGTGGACACATCGTTCAAGTCTCGTTATTGTATATATATATATACCCTCAAGCTTCCATTCCAAATATGATATCCAACTCCTCAATCATTATGCTCGGAAATCTACCAAAGATTTTCTTTCATTAACCCAAGTCTCACAGTATTAATATATCAAATTGGTAACCAAACATTGGATTCCAACTTCAACACCAAGCTCTCGATTTGGTCACGATCCCTAGTCGCCTCCAGACCTTAGGGTGGTCTATATTCTCAAGCACAAACTCGACTATGTCTAATACCGTTCGTGTCTTATTATAAGTCTAAAAGTGTGGGCAAGATTTTAAATATACATGTAAGTCGTAAAACAAATCAAAAGCGGAGTAAAGTTTCATATGTCATAAGGACCATAATAGGTACATCAAGTGGGAATAGATTTATCAAATCATTTCAAAAGGAAAAGGGGAAACAATAAGGTCGTAACAAAACATGCCAAATTGCCAAGATACAAAACAAAAGACTTTTTCCCTTTTCCACAAGGTGAAATGTCCAAAAGTGCTAGTCTATTCTAGGGTACTACAACCCCAAAATATAAATCTTAGCTATTCTCTGCCAAACATGGATGAGTTCTTAAGTCTCCATAAAATCACTACCATTAATTCAAATTACAACCAGATACGGGGACTTTATTCCTTGATATAAAATTTTTCATGTCTTACTTCAATCTTCGATACTTGTCTATGAAGTGGTTTGAAAAGGGATCAAAATCTCGTAGTCCCATTAGTGCCTTATAGTATCCTTTCAAATCAATCTTACTGTTTCAAGGTTAGGTCCCCCGGGAAACCAAGATAGACGACCTTCAAGAATTATTTCATTTTCACACCTCTCCTGGTTCTTAGGTTGGCTTATTGGTCCAGAGCTTTGGTACTTAACCAACCGTTCTAGGATATCAATCGTATGGTCAATGGTGGGAGCTATGTAGGTGTTTTCCTTCATTTCTAGGGTTTCGGTTCAATCCAGCAATCATTCCCTAATTATCCCCTGGAGCTTGGGGTGGCATAATCCTTCGCACTCGGCTCTTTTTTTTTTTTTTTTTGCCACTCATAACTTTAACAGTCATCTAAACGTGGCATAAAATGAATGCACATAAACGAAGTTTGAAAAGTGAGACTTTGATCACGCTAAACAAATACGAGAATAAAAGGGAAGACGCTAAGATAATCGCAAATACGTACAACCCCCAATCATGGATTTGAAATCATAAAACAGTAAAGTCAAACATGTCGTGAGAAATGTTTAATTGCCTCAAAAGGAAACATATTGAAACAAGACACAAAATACAACGGCCTTTAAGCGAGCGTCACCCTGTCTATCTTTGGCAAAAACTATCAAAATAGTTTAAATCACTAATTTTGTGATTGGCGGAATCCAAAAGTCCTCACTACCTCCGTAGGATCAATTTCATTTTCCGCACTAGGAGTTTTAGATCTCATGTCCCTTATCGAATATCTTGTCATTCTCCACTCATTCGACCAAGGTAACACACCCAGCCACCGACTCATCCATCCTGTCTTTAATTTCGAGCACTACCCTAACAAGTTGATTTTTAGCTTTTGAAGCTTCTCACTAGGAGCCTTTGTCTTCCTCGCTCCTTAAATATCTCAATCTCCACTTCAGGAATCCTAGTAGTCTAGACATCCGCAATCGCCATCGGTTCTCGATTATCCCCTTGAATCACCCTATTTTCCTCAAATAGCCACTTCCGATGATCGGCCACTATAAACACTCCATTACTTGGGCACGAGTAAGTCCTTTGGAAATAACATATCGTACTAGTTCGGCGAGTTGGATTACACTTCCAACGAGCCCTCCCCTAGGCCCTTCACGGCCATGGTTACCATAATGCGTCTCCAAGACAGTGCAATGCCAGCATTACTTTCCGCAACTTACAATTAAGATTAAAAGCTTAAATGGGACCAAATACACCAAATAAACTGGATTTGATCATCCCATACTATCCCACATGTATCACACAAGATCAAGACTCCTTATCATCGACTAATTCAAACCTAAGTTCTAGATTTCGTTCCCACGAGCAGTCACTTAACTTTCCAACCAGTTCCACAGTCCGGCATCCTAAACTTTTAGGCCTAGGACACACTACAAAGATCTGAAACCTAGGCTCTGATACCAACTGTGACGCCCCCACTTCTCCCTAAGGCGAACCAAAGGGTATCCGCGGGACGCCTGCCCAGCTCTCGCCAGGACTCAAGCAATTTCCGTCCAAGCTTAATACAATACTAGACGTTACGATTAAATATCATAAATACAATCAGTGCGTAAGCATTCAAGCTTATCAATATTCAACATCTGCCCAATCATTACATCGGAATCTCGAAATACATCAATATTCAAAATATATATATATCAATCACAAGTCTAGCCCCAAAGTGCAACGGAAACCCTAAAAACAAGAGTACGCCAAGAGGGGTTTCTCCAACATTTCTCCAAGTCCAATCCTGTTAAGGAAAACAAATCTACAGGGTGAGCAAAACGCTCGTGAGGCCAAGAACACACATGCAAGCACTTTGTCAAATAACAATCCCAAAATTTAATAAATAAACCATGTTGTTTCAATAATCGACCATTCAAGCAGGAAAAGTAATCAGAAACAATTCAGGGATATAGTAGCTCTCAGGAGCTAAGTTCCACTTGCTCTGCCGATGTCATGCGTATACCTTCCCGCGTTGACCCTCCTGTCAACCGGGTCGGTATTTCCATTTCCGTAGATCACCACTTACTTCCCTCCGTCCACCGTACACCCCAAGGGCCCACAAGTCTATTATAAGGCGATACTCTACGAGTATGCCAAGCAGGACCTCTCATTAGGTCGAGCTTATATATCTCATGGCTCGCCTAGGTTCCCGACCAAGCCCATTGCCGGCTCGAGTCCAAGGTCGGCCTATGAGTTTGGGCGTCCCCCATTCATTTGAAAGTCGAGGAGGTTCACTCCAACGACATATGTAATCATAACATAACATTTCATTTCATTCATTCATTCAATACATTTCATTCATTTAATACACTTTAATCATTCATTTGAAATTAGAACGAGTGCGATAAAGTACGCACCCGCCCTTATTTTTTTAAAATTCCCAACAATTACCACAATTATGCAAGTATCAAGAATTCACACACTTGACACTCACCGAGCAATTCAATAGGGATTATTCTTTGGAGATTCAAGTGTCCACAGTGAGATCCTCTTGAAGGTCTCCTTGTGCGCCTGGCAATTAATAGCGGATAATCACACAAATAACCCACTTATCAAGGAAGATTGTACTCTAGTACAATCTAAAGATTATTTCACAAAAGGAACCTCAATTACACGCAAATCGATGTTCAACTAGCCTTTTATTATGTACAATATTATTTGAGTTTTTATCACGAAAAGCGAGGGCAAAACGTTTGAATAATACTAAGAGAATTAAGAATTTTGGAAAAACTCCTTTGCCTTGAAAATTGAGAAATTTCAGTTTTATCCTAAATTTTTGAAAAATCGTAAATCGCTCGACATAAGTCGAGAATTAGAAAACTTTATACCGTTGGAAACCTCTTAGAAAGTACTATAAGTTCCTAGAAGACACTTTTCCATGAATCAAAGTGAAAAGTGTTAAAAAATGAGCTTGAAGATGCAGGATGGGTTTACAAGGCAGAATTAAGTTGGATTTCGGCCAACTTTGAAAATTCGGCACGATTCACACGTTGCAAATCAGCCTCTGAAATTTGTCACTCAATTAGAGTTGCAAGCGAGGTTTATAACAAAACAAGCGGATCAAGAATCGGAGTTTCGAGTACCGAGATACGGTAGCTCAAAGTTGGGGAAATTCAAGACTGGAGAAGAATTTCCAGATTTGAACCTCTAACTTTAGTAATTTAATTGGGTATCGAAACGAACTTGGATTGGTACCAAAATTGGCAGTATTTTACTCCCATATGAAAGGTACCTCTCTATCAAATTTCAGGGAAAAATACCTTCGGAAAGATAGTTAATTAGTCAACCAAAGTTCAGGAAAAATTCTAAGGCAATCTGCTTTTTGACTTTCATTTCCCAATTTCCAATCGTTTAACCAAGAAAGCTATCCAACCATGGTTCATTGGTGAAATAAAGGTCTAAGATACATCCATGATACCTTTGGTAATGGTTTAGCACCAAAATTTCAATTAATAAGATCACTCCCAAGTTTTTGTCCCAAATCAGTCCAAATATTACGTTTTTCCAAAACAGGGCAGTCCCCTTGTTTTAGTCACAACTCAATCAATTTAACTCGGAATCGAGCATGGCTTACACCGTTGGAAAATACATTCATAGGGATAAAATACCACAGAAGAAATCGTTTCAAAATTCGGCACCCATCTGGTTCAAAATCGGGCATCAAGTTGCTGCCTGAACACTTCATTCCAGATGAACGGAGCAACAGGACAGCGGACTTAAAACATTTGGTTTGGCTTTCTCACAAAGAATCAGAACGTGCATTATATACCAAATTAAACCCAGGAATGTCTAGTTTCAAACGCCACCGACGGAACTTGATTTCAACATCCGAGGACAGAGTTATGGCCGAAATACTACCGCTGGTCAGAGTCATACGCGAACAGTTTTCCAGATTTGCTAGTTTCTCAAAAAATTTCATTTGCCCATCCAAACGTTAATGTTTTCCAATGAGAATTTTTACACATATAGTATAACATATAAACATCAGGTTCATGCCAATAAATCACCAAAAATTAGCCTTGTAGTGGCCAAACAAAACAGGGGTAGTTTCGGAAATTTCTTGTCATGACCTCACTTTGAGTTTCCAACAATAATACTCCATGAATCCATCATTATAACCATTAAACTACCATTAAATCCAACATTAATCCTCTAATCAGCAACAACAACCCAAGTGTGGGAATACAAAGAGCCCACTTTCACATTTTACAACCATATCAAGCCATCCATACACATGCACTAGCTTAAAGATGCATTTCTACCATCATAATCCAAGTTTAAGGTGTAGGATGAAGTTATACCTCCTTAGTGCCTTAACCCAGAAATTTTCGGCCCTCAAGAGCTCCAAGAAACCGTGAAATTGCAGCCTTCTAGTTAGCTAAATCCAACCTCCAAGTAGTTTGCTAGATGATCTTCAAGTTTGGTGAAGATTGGTTGAAGTTTTGGGTTGATTTGATGAAGGAAATTGTGAAGCAAGAGAGTGAGAGAGAGAGGGAAGGCTGGTCGGCACTCTTGGTGAGATAAGAGAGAGTGAATTTTGATCCAAGTTAGCTTCCAAGAGAAGATTAAAGGAGTGGTGTAAATTCACTCCAAAGTCAACTCTCATTAGGGCTCGTTTGGCACGTTTTAGGCTCGATTTTCTCGCGCGTTTGGTTCACTAGTGCACTAAACCTCCAATGCATATATATTCATGTAAATATTATTCACTCTTAATTGTCCCGAAATAAGGGTCTAAAGTCCCTCAAATAAAGTTACGCATGTGAAAACGCGTACCGTCAATTTTAACGCTATAACGCGAAACTTCCGAGAATTTCTTATAACGATTGCACTACTAACTATCACTTGAGTATTTATTCATAAGATTACCTATTTTAGAACCATAGTACAAGTCTCCAATATTCCAAGCTTATTGTGCTACTACGCGGATAAAATCTCCAAGCACTATTCACTATTTTTACTAAACGTACTCCAGGAAATTAATTCTTGAAACAAGTCACTTTAAAAATATAACGAAACTATATTTCCACGTAATTAGGTTCAATAGGTCTAGAAAATAATACTCGAAATAAATGAACAAGTAAATAATTAAATAAGCTCAAATTAGGGTTTTAATAGGAGTTTTACGAGTCCTCACATGAGTCGAGTATTAACTCCTCAAATCTCCAATAAATTTGTATCCATGCGTCTTTTGGAAAACTATCCACGCGTGAGTAGTATATGCTCACTTAGAACTTATTCACCTTTAATTCTCGATTAACTTTTCTTAATCTGCTATTGTCCGTTCTTAATTTCCCCAGGATAATCATACTCTCAAATACAATATCACCTTGAAACACTCGTGTTCATTATTTCTCACTCAAACAATCCTCCGAAAATTGAAGTTGTTAACGGGACGTTTTAAAAGCATAATGAAGACATTATTCCATACGAATGGATTTAAAATGGTCGTAATAAATTATTTGGGAAAAACAGGTGGATTAATACTTAATTAAACCATTAATATTCGATAAAAATAAGAAATTTTTCGGGTCCTCACAGATAGAACAACTCCAATCCTTTTGTTTATGTTTTATTGAACTTTTGATCTTGGTTTGCCTACATATTTGCAACATGCCTTATGCAGTTGAGTCAAATTTTCTGAGCTCATTGGCAGCCAACATTATTGTTTGTGGCTTTATTCTTAATTCTATGGCTTTTATCTGCCTCTCCTATTCCTTTTTCCCTATTTTGCACTTCAAGCAAGGATAGTTCATTTTGTTGAGCCTTGGATAATTGCAGCAAAAACTACTTAACTTTGTCTACTTTACTTTGATATGGTTGATGGTGAAAGTATTTTAGGGTATCAATTATTTCCAGTTTATGTGTATCTTCAATTACATATGATGATATCTCTCACTAAGTTGAATTGTTTACCTTTGGATTAGGTCAGCTGAAGGAAATCGGAAATTGCATTTTGGGTCAATTTGGAATGAGCACTGACAATTTCAAAGTCCAAACACTGGTTCATGTTCTATTTCATTTCAGTGCTAATATTTTTAACAAACTTCACATATGTTCTTTAGTTTCTGGAACTATGGATCAAATGGACTGAACTCTTAAAGAGGATGAAACACGTTTGCTCGCAGTGTTGATCTTAGTTGTATGATTATGTTTGTTCAAATAACTTGAGAAAAAGAAATCAACGTGGTTTTTTGCCATAATATGTTATAGATAGACTCAAGTTTCACTTTACGAGAAGTTTCTTATAGTTGCTTGTCTTTAGTACTTTCCATTTCTTCTGGCAAATAGGTGGAGTTATCCATGGTTTCAATACTATTTTGGAGGGCATGTGAAGGTGCAGTATAATTTATGCTATCAATGTCTTTGTCATGATCTGTTCAGAGAGTAGCATAGAAATGAAGAACCTTGCATGCAGACGGAGACAGTCCACCTCCTTCCCCCACCTATCCCAGAAAAAGGGTAAATTCTAACTAAAAGTGTAAGCTTGGATGAACAATGAAATGGTCCTGTTAATCCGTAATTTTCACGAATCTAGGGGTGTTTGTTGGTTGCAGGATTTTTGGGCGGCTTGAGGAGGTGTGGGTGTAGACAGCATCATTGAATCGGTGGACACTCTTTGCTTTGCCTTCTTTCTCTCTTTTCCTTGCTCTCAATTTCAATTCTTGCTCTCTTCTAATTACCACTCTCTCCTGCTCTTCCAATTAACGGACCAATTTCTCCCCTTCCCTTGCTTACACCTTGCGGCACAAATCTGGTGTAAGGCCCGAAGACAACCAATGAGACAATTAACAAGAAAGCAAGACTGCTTGGGAGTAGAAGAGATAATCAATTTAAAGAACACAAACGTAACAAAAAGTAAATAAAAAGGAAAGAATTGCAAACCAATTAACTACACAGCTCCTCTTGAGCTTATAGATTAATTCAACCAAGCTACTTCAAGTTGATGAATTACAATCACTCTTGTGTACAAAGAAAGGTTCACCTCCTCCTTGCCTCGAACTCCACTCGGTCAAGTTAGGACGTTTTACTATCCCTCAGGACAAGTCTCACAGAGTTACACTCATGAAGTATTCACTCACAAATGAAAAGCTTACAATGAATCTCACACCACTAAGACTACAAATCTTCTTTTAAGAGTATTTTCTCACTAAAATCACTCTAGATCTTTTGTATCTTCAGTGTGTCAAAATTGTTTGAAATATCTGACCAACTACTATTTATATAGGATCAAAAAAGTGCCTCATTAATGCTTCCAACGGATAGAAAGTAGCTGAAGAGTCAACTAGCCGTTGGAGTGTCGGACGTCCGATAGCCCTGTTTTATGTGTCCGACAGCAGGCAGTGAGTTTAAGAGATTTTCTACAAATTCTTTCGGATGTCCAGTGCAAGCTTTTTGTGCATCCGACAGCAAACAAAGAGATTTGAGAAATTATCTTATTTCTATCGGACGTCCGGTAGAGACATATTCAGCGTCCGATAGTTTTGTCGACTTCAAAGGATCCTATCGGACGTTCGAAGCATGTGTCCAAAGTTGTGCAATGATTATCGGACGTCCGGTACTGTCTTCTTGAGCGTCCGACAGGTTCAACATACTCTGTCTTTTTCAAATGTGCTTAATCTTTGAACTTGATTTGTTTCATTTCTGAAAAAACCTTTGAGGAGATGTTAGCAACATCCATTTGTTTTGTAATCATCAAAAGCTAGGGACCAAGGTCAACATTCTCCCTCTTTTTGATGATGACAAAACAATGAATGGAAGAAAGAAAAAAATTGAGCATATAAGCATAAGCTCCCCCTCACACAATGCATCTAAACTTATAATTTCAGAATAACTCCCCCTTACACATAGCATCCATTTCTCCCCCTTTTAGTCATCATAAGATGAGAGTAAAAACCAGCAACAATAACAGAGAATCCAATAATCCAAATAAAAACAGAGAAATGACAGCAATTACAGCAAATCATCATGAGATCAGCATTATTCTTTTTTCTCTCTTTTTGACATCATACAAATTCAGTAAAAAATCAATAAAAACTTAGTTCAAAACATCAGAAACATCAAAAGAGAATTACAAAAAAGCATTATGAACAAGAATCTCATCAATCTTACCAATATCTCCTACTTGTTAGAGTTAGTATCATGTCTAACTATCCACATGCATTTCATGCCTTTTTTCATATTTTGTCTCACATAGCAATCACTTTTCATGTGACCTTTTTGACAACAAAAATTACACATAACCAAAGAGTTATTTATATGAACAGGTTTAATAAATCTTACTTGTCTTCTCTTATAAATAGGAAATTCGTTGGAATTAGAATTCAACCTATTCTTTTGAAAACAGACTTGTTTCTTGTGTTTAAGCAACTCATTTAGACCATCCATTTTTCTTTTTAAATCACCTTGTTCCTTTTTGAACAATTCACAAAGCTTTGTTTTTCTATCAAACTCAAAGTGTAAAACAGTCTCACTCTTTTTGAAATAATCATTTTCAGCTTTCAACTTTTTATTTTGTTGAAAAAGATTTGCATTATCTCGAAACAAAGAACTAATTTTTTGTTTTAACTCCTTGTTTCTAGCATAGGGTTCTTTCAAACTATCATGCAATTTTATAATGAAAGATTCAAGATCATCATCACTTTCATCATCACTTTCAAATTGAGAGTTACAAGATGTTACCTCATCATCTCCAATGGCCATTAAAGCCAATTGAGCAGATTCTTCTTCCTCTTCAATTTCACCATTGGAGTTGCACTCATTCCATGTGAACTGAAAATTGTTGAATCTTGATTTTCTTCCTTCTTTCTTCTTCATCACTGGACACTCAGTTACATAGTGTCCAAGTTGGCTGCATTCAAAGCACTTATCAGTTTGCCTTTTGTTGAACTCTAGCTTCATTTTGTTTCTCAAGTTGTTGGACTGATTCGGGAAGGAGTTGCTAGGTCCACCTTTTCTGAATCTCCTTTTGTTGAGTATTCTTTTGAAATCTCGTGTGATGAGTGTAATACCACTATCATCACCTTCCATGTCATCTTCACTCACGGAGGTTGTATCATCTTCATCTTGTAAAGCCTTCAGAGCAATATTCTTTCTCACTTTGTATCTTCTTCTTCCTGCACATTGGACTTGAGTTTTAGCTTATAAGAAGTCAGTGAATTAATGAGAGATTCAATAGGCAAGGTATTTAGATATTTGGCTTCCTCAATGGCAGACACTTTACTCTCCCAATCCTTCGATAAAACATTCAGAATTTTTATGTTTTTCTCACCTAGAGAGTATTCTTTTTCTAGCACCTCCAAATCCTTAATGAGGTCATTGAATCTACAATACATCTCATCAATGTTTTCATGAGGTTGCATCTTGAAGGATTCATACTTTGTAAATAGAATTGACTTTTTTTGTTTTCTAACATTCTCACTATCTTCATGAATTTCTCTCAGTTTATCCTAAATTTCCTTGGCTGACTTGCAGCCTTTGACTCTAATAGATTTATTTGAGTCTAAAGCACAATATAACACATTCATGGCTTTTGCATTTAATGTGAGATGAGCTCTATTCGTAGCAGTCAGTTCACTTCTTGTTTTTGGTCTAGATCTCTGAGTATTTTCATCTGTAAGAGAGGCATCATATGGACCTTCACTAATAATAAACCGCAATTCAATATCAATAGATTGCAAAAAAATAATCATTCTTTCTTTCCAACTCACATAATTTGACCCATTAAACATAGGTGGTTTAATGACAGAATGTCCTTCAAAAAACATAGCATTGTTGGTTGTCATCTTTACTCCAAAGCCGATTGAGGTTAATCTCTAGGAGACCAAGCTCTGATACCAATTGTAAGGCCTGAAGACAACCAATGAGACAATTAACAAGAAAGCAAGACTGCTTGGGAGTAGAAGAGATAATCAATTTAAAGAACACAAACGTAACAAAAAGTAAATTAAAAGGAAAGAATTGCAAACCAATTAACTACACAACTCCTCTTGAGCTGGTAGATTAATTCAACCAAGCTACTTCAAGTTGATGAATTACAATCACTCTTGTGTACAAAGGAAGGTTCACCTCCTCCTTGCCCCGAACTCCACTCGATTAAGTTAGGACATTTTACTATCCCTCAGGACAACCCTCACAGAGTTACACTCATGAAGTATTCACTTACAAATGAAAAGCTTACAATGAACCTCACACCACTAAGACTACAAATTTTCTTTTAAAAGTATTTTCTCACTAAAATCACTCTAGATCTTTTGTATCTTTAGTGTGTCAAAGTTGTTTGAAGTATCTGACCAACCACTATTTATATAGGATCAAGAAAGTGTCTCATTAATGCTTCTAACGAATAGAAAGTAACTGAAGAGTCAACTAGCCGTTGGAGTGTCGGACGTCCGATAGCCCTGTTTTATGCGTCCGATAGCAGGCAGTGAGTTTAAGAGATTTTCTTCAATTCTTCCGGACGTTCGGTGCAAGCTTTTTGTGCGTCCGATAGCAAACAATGAGATTTGAGAAATTATCTTGTTTCTATCGGACGTCCGGTAAAGACATATTCAGCGTCCGATAGTTTTGTCGACTTTGAAGGATCCTATCGGACGTCCGAAGCATGCGTCAGAAGTTGTGCAATGATTATCGGACATCCGGTACTGTCTTCTTGAACGTCCGACAGGTTCAGCATACTCTGTCGTTTTCAAATGTGCTTAATCTTTGAACCCGATTTGTTTCATTTCTGAAAAAGCCTTTGAGGAGATGTTAGCAACATCCATTTGTTTTGTAATCATCAAAAGTTAGGGACCAAGGTCAACATCTGGAATCAAGATTGATCTCTCTCTTCTCCTAGCCACCATCCTTCCTTCCTCTAGGCTTCAGCCCACCACCTTTGCCGTCCCTTACAATGTGTATTACCAGCTTTTGTTTCGTGAGATTGGGTTGGACTTGGTTTTTGGAGCTTAATCCCCTCCCATTCCTTTTCCTCTTCTTTGGTTACATTACTTGATTTTTCCCTATATTCAGCTAATTCTCTATATAGTTGAAATGTCATGAGATAAATGTATTCATATGACAAAAGCTATTATTTTTCAAAGGATAGTAGACCTCATTTAAAGGCCTGGTAAATATTCGAAGAGATTATTGGAAGAATAACATCAGTTCATATAATAAGACAAATATTATTTTCCATATAATCATTATTTAATAGGAATAATATTGATATATTATTGCCATGACAATATAAGTTTCTCTACATGTGATATTAGCTAATCCTTACATAACTTCATAATTGGTCATATGTTTAATTATTCTTTGTTAAATTATTCCCTTATAATTATCCATCTAGATTAGAATCCCATTATTAACAATATTATTTCTCTTGGAAGCTTAAGTAGGGAATTATGTTTTGATATAAGCCAAAAAGTTTATCCAAATTTGACCAAAGGACGAATCACCAATTATTCCCAATAGATGTTATGTTTGATAATGAACCTAATATCTTACCGCTAAAATAATGTTAATAATCTAGGCATTGCTGATATAAAACGTTCAAGTAAACACTACTCTTTTCCAATATTGTATGCTTTCTTAATAACTTTATATTATGATATACTTTAGATTGGGTAATCCTTGTGACCATCTCATATCCATCTTTCTATGTCAAGATCTGTTCCACTCTTGCTCTCCCAAACTATTAAGATTGTCCAAATTTGTCCCTTAGATGGACTCAGTAGAAGGTGAAACATTGTGAGAAATGTATATTCTCCATCTAAAATGTGTGCCTGAGAGGACAGACTTAAGGTGGTCCATTTAAGGTTAGCTTTAATGTCTTTGATGGAGAGCTTTTGCTGTTTTCTCCAATGTAGAAGCCATTCTCTTATCTGACATACTTGCTATAACTTGTGCTTTATAGGACTTTCTAGCATTATGAAACATGCTATAATGATAAGAAGCAGTATCTTCTTATTGTTTTCCTATCCTTTTGTCATGAAGTCTTAGAAATTCAAACTATACAACTAAAATACTGAACATTGATTGAAACCAGTGAAGTTTATTTTGGCTAGAAATTTCATCTAAATGTTGTGTAGAATGCTATAGAGGCTACCAAATACATAGTTTGCCTGTCTAGTGTAAACTTCATGTTCTCGTACTTCTGGTTCATTTATTAGCATTTGGCAAATATGTTATCCTTCATTCTCATCGGTGACAACAAAATGAGATGACTACTAGTCTTTCTGTGACAGCCCCACCTCCTCCTAAGGCGAACCAGAGGGTTCGGCGGGTCGCCTGCCCAACTCTTGCCGGGACTCAGTCGTTCACTACATTTCTCAAACAGATTACAATATAAATCTCAAATATTACATCAAACGTTCCAACATTTACATATCAAAAGCGAAGCGTCCACGCTTCCACTACGCCACTCTGATCCATGATCCCAATTCTTATACAAGAGGAATTCCACAACAATAAAATCACAACAAGCCTTCCTTCGCCACGAGCCCTGTGGAGGGGAATAAAATAGTTTTGGGGTGAGCTAGAAGCTCAGCGAGTAACCAGTAAAATCAGAAATTAAATATATTTCACAATAATGCATTTCGATCATTTCGATGATGTCATGATTCAGAGATCAAATATACGTTTATTGCTCTCATGAGCCGGTGAAATCATTGCACTTGAACACACAACGCTCAAATAGATCATTTAACATTAACATTGAGAGGGAGCCCCTTTTTGAGCTCCAGATAAACATGAACATGAACCATAAACAAGGTGGAGACGTTGGTGTCCAGCACTAGACTTTCCCAGAACTCATTGAAGCCAAATCATGTCATGAATCCACATGCAAGCATGCATGATATGCAATCGAATAAATAATGCAAGAAGCATTTCACAAGTACTTTGGAAATAGTTTAGGGTCACTCACCTCCATGGCTCAGAATCATCCATCATATAACATTGCCTTGCTCAAATCCAAGTCTTAGATCACAAACTCAATGCAAACAAGTCCCTTCAAAGTTCGGACAGCACTTCCCCTGAATTTGCTAACTTTTCCAGCCATCATGACTTCATTATTTCCTCAGCCAGTCCCAAAGGTACACACACAACAACAAGTTCATCCAATAGTCATTTAGCAAGCTCCAAGTAGTTGTGACGGCCCCACCTCTCCCTAGGGCGTACCCCAGGGTTCGGCGGGCCGCCTGCCCGGCTCTCGCCGGGACTCAGTCGTTCACTACAGTCCTCAAATAAATACAATACAAATCTCAAGTATACATCAAATGGTCCACAAATACACATTCGTCTCCAATAATTACATGTCACAAATGCAGCGGAAACTAATCCCAAATATACATAAAATAATTCCGAATCCAAAATTGTACAAAGTTTAGTCCATCCATACACGTGCACAAGTACTACAAGTCCTTCCTTCGCCACGAGCCCTGTGGAGGGGAATAAAATAGTTTTTGGGGTGAGCTAAAAGCTCAGCGAGTAACCAGAAAATCATTAATCAAATCGGTTTCACAATAGTTCATTTCAATGATGTCATATAGCAATGATGTCATAAATTAAATGATAAATCCGGAAACAACTACATCATTTGCAAAACAGTAAATATGGATTATCAATAATTCAAGAAACATTTACAATGGAAAGTGATAGTAACATTCATGAAAGGATACATTCATTCTCCTGACATTTCCTCGCTCATTTGGTCATTCATTTCATTTCATTCACCCCGTCCCTGGCTTTTGGCCAGGCTCCACCAACCTACATAGGTAATACTCGAGTATACCAAACGTTCACCCAAGTTCCTAATCGCCTGACCGAGTCCGCTTCTGGCTCAAGACGACCGGTAACAAGGGGCAATGGCCAGTTCAGCCCAAAAGGCTTACATTCATGCGCAAGTAACATTTCAATCGAAAATTTCACATTTATCGAGGTCGAGTGCGCTAAAGTACACACTCGCCTCGAAAACTCGTTTTGGAAATCATTATAAGCGCTTAACACGTTATCAACCAAAATACAAGTCATGAAGTCAAGAAATATAGCAAACAAGGCACACTCAAATGCCAGCACACATGATATGCAAGAAAACATTTCAAAAGTAACTTTGGAAACAGTTCAAAAGTAAATAATGTAAGAAACGGTTCATAAATAACTTTAGAAGTAGTTTGAGGTCACTCACCTCCATGGCTCAGAAATCATCCATCATATAACATTGCCTTGCTCAAATCCAAGTCTTAGATCACAAACTCAAAGCAATCAAACCCTTTAAAACTTCGGACAGCACTTCCCCTAAATTTGCTTACTTTCCCAGCCATCATGGCTTCATTATATCTTCAGCCAGTCCCAAAGGTACACATACAACAACAAGTTCATCCAATAGCCATTCAGCAAGCTCCAAGTAAAACGAGTACAATTCAAGCTAGGGAGAAGTTCGGAAATGAAAGTTAAGCTCAAAACCAGAAAAACAGTTTTTGACGTCATTTTGCGGTAATGGTACCAAAGGCGCTACGATCGTCGGATGAAGGTGCAAGACACACCGTTTCGAAGCTAAGAGATAGGGATACAATATTTCAGAAGGTCACTCAACCCAGTTTCGAGTGTAACCAGGTCAAAAACACAAAAAACTACACCCGAATCACAAAAACAGCTTCACAGAACGCATTCTAGCGGAAACGTCATAACTCAGGCTCTCCAAGTCCAAATCCAGAAATTCCAAAACCAGCTGACAGCTAAGAAACAGGGCTAAACTTCATCAGAAGGCCTCAACAACTAATTCGGAAGCAATCCTGACCAAAACAACCAATTACAGAAGCAATTCCCAAATTCGGGTAAAACCAGGGCAGCAAGGGTAATGCCATCTTTTCTCAAGCTACGCTACTCCGATTGACCTGAAATTTTGTAGGCACCTCTAAAATATCATTCCCTACAAATTTCATGAAGACCACTCAGTCCAGGTCTCACCCTAACTAGGTCAAATTTGCCAAAACAACTCCAGATTTTCCAGTTCGAAATTCACTGCAGAAATCAACTAGCAGTCCTGCTTTATTCACTCATATCTCAGCACACACAACTCCAAATCAGGTAATTCCAAAGCCATTTAAAAGCTAAGATACAAGGCTAGAATTCATAAGAAGACATCAACAACTAAATCAGTAGTATTCTGAATCAAACTAACCAATTACCAAATCTGATTATCAGTTTCGGACAGAAACAGGGTAGCAGGGGTATTTCGGTCTTTTCAGAGGCTACCGAGCTCAGATTGAGCTGAAAATTTACAGGTAACTAGAAAACATCATTATCTACAACTTTCATGTTTTGTTCTAAGGCCAATTCGGCCTCTAACCTGGTCAAACAGAAACAGGCAGAACTGAACCATAAGAAATCTCAATTCTGGAATTTTCTCAACAACCATAGAAATCACCAAATCTTCCACACAAACCCACAAAAGTGATATATAAACCATCATTAACCCTTATTAGCATCTTACAACATCAAAAACAACATTTCTACCCAATTGCTATAAGCTTTTACAAGAGTTCAAGGCTGCTTTACCTTCCAAAGGTGGGTTTACAAGGCTGCACTTCAAGAACCAAGTTCATTAGCTTTCTTTTGCTCTAACTCCCAAGCTTGTTGGATGGGTTGCACAAAACCAGAATTTTTTTCTTGTTCTTTCTCTTATTTTCTCTTGGTTTTTCTCCCCTCTTTTCTCCCTAGAGCTGGCTGAAATTCTCCTTGTTGTTTTGGCCTTTGGTCTTGCTAAGAAGATATTAACTAAGTCACTTGGTCAAAGTCCAACACCTTTTTGTTTAGCCAATCACAATTAAGCTTAGGAACTTCATGGAACCTTTAGGAAGTCTAGCAATTTGTAATCAACCAAAGTCACACTATGGCCCAAACTTCTTTTAATCATTACAATTAAATCCAATGAGTTGTCAAAAATATACCACATTTACCGCACTAGCGGGTCCCACGTCCATAATACACTTCAAACTTAACGTGGACTAACTTGTATCAAGGAAATGATTTGAAAACTATATTTCCTTATAAAAATGTATAAGAAATGAATATTGAAGAAAGGTACAAAATTATAGACAAGGAAACAAAATAACGTCTAGAAAATATATTTAAAAAAAATTTTCGGATTCTCATACTCATACTTTTCGGGGCGTCACAGTAGTACTAGTACAAGTCAAGCTAGGGAAAAGTTCGGAAATGAAGGTTAAGCTCAAAACCAGAAAAATAGCTTTTGACATCCTTTTGCAGTAATGGCACCAAAGGCACTACGATTGTCAGATGAAGGTACAAGGCCCACCGTTTCGAAGCTAAGAGACAAAGCTACAATATTACAGAAGGTCACTCAACCCAGTTTAGAGTGTAACCAGGTCAAAAATGCAAGAAACTATACCAGAATGACAAAAATAGATTCACAGAACGCATTCTAGCTGAAACATCATAAATCAGGCTATCCAAGTCCAAATCCAGAAATTCCAAAACCAGCTGAAAGCTAAGAAACAGGGATACATTTCATCAGAAGACCTCAACAACCAATTTGGAAGCATTCCTGACCAAAACAACCAATTACAGAAGCAATTCTTACATTCGGGTAAAACCAGAACAGCAATAGTAATTTCGACTTTTCTCATTCTACACTACTCCGATTGACCTGAAATTTTGTAGACACCTCTAAAATGTCATTCCCTACAACTTTCATGTTTTAAGCCAAGGCCAATTAGGCCTCTAACTAGGAGCTAAAAATTCGGACAAAATGTTCCTTCACAAAACCTAATTTTCTGAAATTTCTTCCAAAACAGAAATTGATTGCAATTGATCACTTTTTCCACCTCATAGAGTCCTTAAACATCATTTTCAATCATCATATATAACCACACAACCATGTTCATATTAAAACAGAAAAATCCCCAAAAATTATAAAACTTCATCAAGTCCACCACAACTCAAGATATAATCCATCAAACCATCTCTTTAGCCATCACAAGTCACTAATTTAGTATAATCAAGAACAAAGAAAGGATTGCTAGACATGAACCTTGAAATATCAAGAAAGTTGATGGCTTAGTCCTTTGCCTTCTCTAATCACTCCACCACTACCTTCAATCTTCCTAAACAAGTGACTTTTGTGGAGGAATTTGAAAGTTTAACGGTTGATTCACAAGATTGAGCAAGAAATGGAGTTGAAGTTGAAGGCTTTCTTCTTGTATTTTTGCTCCAAGAGGTTCGGGCAAGACAAGTGTGAGAACCCGTAAAACCCTAATTATTTTCCTAGGGTTTTAGTTCCCTTAATTGCATAAATTTTGCATTTTCTGGTTTAGAAATATTTTTTTCTGGTAGATTTTATGCGTAATTATAGTTTTTAGATGATTTTTCTAGCATTGGTGAGTTTTAGAAAATTAAGAATGTATATTGGACGTGGGACCCACTAGTGCGAAAAGTTCGGAAAAATTCGGCCAATTAGGTTAAATTTCAGATACTGTGTAAAATTTATCGGGTGCTAATAGATAAGTAGAGTGTGTGAAATGATTGATGTGAGAGAAGAAAGAAAGGATAGGAATGCATTTAATGAGGTGACAAGTGTCACATTCTCATTGGTTGGACTTTAAGAATTACTATTCACTTTCTTGACTTTTTTTGACCAAAGGATTAAATATCTCAAAATTGCCCATGTGAGACCCCAGTCCGTTCGCAAGTCGATATTAGGGTTATTTGATATTCGGTATAGAAAAAAATCAGGGTTTTATGACTAGGAAGGAAACCCTAATTCGGTTGAGCTTGAAAATCCTAGTTTACGTATTATGATTATAAGGTTCAAGCTATAGTTTATATTCGGTACTCTAGTGTGGGCCTTGACATAGGTAAATATAGGATTTGTTTTAATTACAAAGGTTTAGTAAGTTTGAATGATTAGCAAACCTCTAGTGTTACTATATTAGAAAGCTTAAGTGGAGTTTTATTTATCGCCCGCCTTTTTCCACATTTTCTTTATTAGAAAATTCCCCAGATAATTTTTATTGAGTAAATAGAGTTTTTAGATGATTTTCTAGTATTAGTTAGTTTTTGAGAAATTAAGAACGTATATCGGATGTGGGACCCACGAGTGCGAAAAGTTCGGAAAAATTCGGCCAATAAGGTTAAGTTTCGGATACTGTGTAAAATTTATCGGGTGTTAAGAGATAAGTAGAGTGTGTGAACTGATTGATGTGAGAGAGAAAAGAAAGGATAGGATTGCATTTATGAGAGTGACAAGTGTCACTCCCTTATTGGATTGAACTTAAGAAACACTATTCACATTTTTGACTTTTTTGACCAAAGGATTAAATATCTCAAAAATCATTCAAAATTCACCATTTTTCTTTCTCCATAGCCGGCTCTCTCTCTCTCCCTTGCAAGAAGGAGAAAAAAACCTCTTCAATCTTCAAGCTTTCCACTAGCAAATCATCTCAATCAAGCACATAAATTAGTTTCCTTTCCATACAACTTTTCTAGTTGGTGATAGTGGTTGGTTTAGTGAAGCTTTTTGGAAGAGCTAAGGTGTCCATCATCTCCATCTCTCTTGTTATTAGGTGAGTGATGCTTAAACTTCCCTCCTATACTTAATGATGGTTATTTTGTGCCTAATGGTGGCTTGAGTAATGGAATATGTGATTTATTTTTTTGATTTGAAGAGTTTTGGTGAAGTTTTCCATTTTATGATGATTTTTCTGGTTTAATTGGATTATGATGGTGTGGTTGTTTATGATGATTGGTAATGGTCTATATAGACTCTAGTAGGTGCAAATTAGTGATAAATGCAATCAATTTTGGATTTGGATGGGAAAATGGAAAGTTAGGGTTCATAATCCCCTAATTCTGTCCGGTTTTAGATCATAGGGTTAGAGGCCGAATTGGACTTTGCTCAAAACATGAAAGTTGTAGGTATTGATGAGTTTGAAGTTCCTGCAAAATTTCAGGTCATTTGGATTAGTGTAGAGTGAGTTATGTCGGAATTACTGTAGCTGTTCTGCTTTGGTCAGAATGCGAAAACTGCGTTGGTATTTGGCTATTTTGGCTGGAATCACTTTGGATTTGGATGTTAGTGTCTTCTGATGAAATGTATCTGGATGTCTTAGCTATCATATGCCTTTGGAATTTCGGCATTTGGACTTGTATAGACTGAGTTGTGTTCATTACAGTGTTGTGTGTTTTGCAAACCTGTTTTGGTAATTCTGGTTTCGTGTTTTGCATATTTGACCTAGTTGTGCTAGGATTTGGACTGAGTGACCTTTTACATTGTTGTAGCCCTGTGTCTTAGCTTCGAAACGGTGGGTCTTACACCCCCATCCGATAACCGTAATGAATTTGGTGCCATTACCGCATATTGAGGTCAAATACGGTTTGTGATCCTGTTTTGCGATTCTGGTATAGTGCCTTGCATTTTTGACCTTGTTACATTCACAATTGGACAAAGTTTCCTTCTTCAACATTGTAGCCCCTTAAGTCCTGGATATCCCTGTAAATTTTTAGGTTAAACGGATTAGTATATCCTGAGCTATAAATGAAATACTCAGACCTGTTTTGACCGTCAAATTCTGTTACGTTTTTGGACAGTTTATGACTGGAACTTTGGCTTCACATTTGACTGGGTTACAAGCTGTTTGGGCTTGCGACCAAAACACCAAACTTATAGCCCTATATCATAGCTTTCTAACGCCCTTGGAATTTCATGAATCGGATTTATAAAACCTGAGATATAGCCGAGCAAATAAGGCCTGGCCGTGAAGATGACCATTTTCTGGTCAGATCTGTTTTGGTCCTGATGACCAATTTCCGTTCCGAATTTGGATTGCCGACCTTCATGAAAGTTGTTCCATTTGGAATGAATTATCTAACTGCCAATTTTCAGCTCTTTTGACCATGCGTAGCATAGAAAACAGTTCGCACTCAAAACTGACCATTTGTGCATTGGCCAGATTTCGTAAGTGTTTGTGTTTGGCTCATTTGGGACTGAAGCCTCCAGTTTCAGTTCTGGATGTCTTCATAGCATTTGTTGTTCATCCTTTAAGCTTCGATATGGCATCTCATACGCCTTAATCCGATATTCGTAGCTCAACTTATGAGTAAACTAGAAATGAGTGTCAAATCTGCCGTTTCCGCTAACGGCCGTTTCCGTTTCCGTCCGTCATATTTACGTGCGCGCGTGTCATTTTTGCCGTTTTGCTTGTTTTAGGCACGATAGTAGCCGTTTGCGATATTATGTGACACAATCTTCTATTTCAGACGGTGGTGAGCTGGGCGGAACTGGTGGGGCCCACTACTAGCTGTTCATTTCGATCCGACTTCGTACTTTTGCTATTTCAGTTTCTGAGTAAGTATTCAGGCCAGTTTGATGTGTTTTCTTTGCTAAGTGTTTGAGATATGTGAAAAGGGTACTTAGGCGAGGGTGTACTTTATCGCACTCGACCTAAACCCTAATTTGAATGTATAATTGTACTTGGCACATGTATATGAACCTTTTGGGACCAAAACCCTTGAGCTTGTGGCTCGGAGCGACTTTCGAGTAAAGTTTGTGAAGTTTGCAAAGTTTGTGAGTTCGTGGGCCCGATCTAAGACCTGTTTGGACTATTCGAGCTGGTTAGGGCTTGGTCGAAGTCAGTCCAACTTAGTCTGAGGTCACCAAGTTTGTAGGTTCATGTTATGAACCAATTTTGTGAATCCGGTTCACCGAGAAGGTGACCAAATTTGTGACCCGAGCTTGTGACTCAAGTTCAAGTTTGTGATTTCGTTCGCCCGGGCAAGTTTGTGAGGTGACTGGCCAGTGAGGGTGATAAGGTGTCGGTGGGTGTACAAGTGAAGTTCTACGGACCATTAAGTGTGGTCGACGGAGTGTCGGCAGGAGTTCACGCATGGCATATGAATTGGCTTTGGAGCCACCTGTATCCTTATTATGTGATGTTACTTTTCTGCTTTTGCTTTACTCTTACTGTGTAACTGTTATTACGTGAAATTTACGCTTTCGCCCCTGTTTACTTACTAAGCATATAGCTTACCCCATTCCTTTTGTTTTCCTTAGCAGGGGCCGACGCGGGGACTATTGGCACACACAGTAGTATAGTTAGGTTTGATTGTAATAGTTGGATTTATAGTATGTTTGTTTTAGTTTTAGTTTTGGTGGTTGGTATAAGGACCCTCCTTAGGGTCTACATTTTGGTTTTGGTGGTAATTATAAGGATGTAATAGTGTGAGCAGGTACTTTTGAGAATGTAATTATAACTCTTTTGGGTTTGTATATAGAACTCTTTTGAAGTTTCTGGCTTTTATTGTTTTAAGTTTTGAGTCCTGGCGCAAGCTAGGCAAGCGGCCCACCGATACCCTTGGGTTCGCCCTTGGGAGAAGTGGGGTCGTCACAGTTGATATCAGAGCCTGCTTCGCGTGGTCTCTGCGCGGAGTGAGCTTGGGCTGTGTGGTGAATGGGTATGAATGATTAAGTGCTTGTTTGAGCATAAGCTATGAACCCTGAAGTGTTATAGGTCTTCAATCTTTCTCATGGTATCTAAGGACCATAGATAGGTATGTCGGGTAGGAAGTTCGATTTGTAGATGGTTTACTCTTGGGACTGGCCAGCTCGAGATGTGAACTATTTTATTTCGGATTCTTGTGCCCGAATACTCTAGAGTTGAGGCGATGCAAGCTACTAGGTACTCGAGACTTGTATCTTGGAAACATGAACAGGCTTTGTCTGACTAGAATGAGCACAAGAGGTCAATGGACATCCAGTTTGGATAGTAAGTGATGTTAGAGATCAGACGGGCTGATACTGGGACGACTTCACCTTTTCCTTTTGGTTCGCCTGCATATTACTACCACCTGACGTTAGTATATGTGTTTGTGTACATGGTTATCTCTCCAACTTGATATGTATGTGTGTACTTGCTTGTCCGTCTTTTGATATGGCGTGTTATGTGCGATATGTTATTTGTGTAATTGGTATGTTGGATATTGTTATTGTAGTCAATTTACTGCATTCATTCATTAAAGTACCCATTTGGATAGAAAAGAGAGAAAGAAGGGAAAACTATATATATATATATGTATATATGTGGAAGGAAGACATAGTTACGGACATGGTCATAGCTGTGGAACAAAACGAGACCGAGAGTCAAGAGAGGAAAGGGAAGAAACAATAGCTGAACGAAACATGGACCGAGAGTGCCACTTGTGTTCAAGAATTGATTATGACCCATTGTTTTGCCCGACAGGCTACCATCTGTGTTCCAGCAATTTTGTGAGATGGCACATTGGGTTGAGATGTTTAAGGAAATCGCGGTTCTTCAAGACGAAATAGAAGTCCAAAAGAAACTAGTCGCATACTGGGAAGGGCAATGGAAGCACGAGTATTCAGAGAAAATTGAGCTCTTGCACAAGAACTAAGAGCTAAAAAGGAAATACGAAGGGATTTCCGGGGAGGCCTTAGCAATGGCACAGAGCACTACTTCTATGGGGGTTCCAGAGAAAACTCAAAGGACAGAAATTTCAAGGCCGCAAGTGAAGACCTTCCATGCAAAGAAAAGGAGCGCATCTCTTGAGAGTCAAAGGCCAGAACCGAGTAAGCGAGGTAGGTCATCTGCTAAGAAGGGTCGTGGAGCGGGTGGTGTGACAATTTGTGGTTGTTGTAGAAAATCCAATCACATTGAAGTGAATTGTTTGAGAAAGGGGAGGAGATGTCTGCGCTGTGGGAGCGCCAAGCATCAAATTGCTAATTGCCCGGGTTTATTGCACGAAAAGAAAGGAACCCAGCAGCTAACCCAGACCGACCCTGGACCGTCAACTAGAGAAGGGACTGGAATGAAGAGCCTCGTTTCTTTTAAGAACGTGGAAGGTACAGGCTTCTGGTTACTTTAGATTTGATAGATTCCGTTCATAGAAATTTCGAGGACGAAATTGTCCTAAGTGGGGGAGATTGTGAGGCCCCAGTCCGTTCGCAAGTCGATATTAGGGTTATTTGATATTCGGTATAGAAAAAAATCAGGGTTTTATGACTAGGAAGGAAACCCTAATTCGGTTGAGCTTGAAAATCCTAGTTTACGTATTATGATTATAAGGTTCAAGCTATAGTTTATATTCGGTACTCTAGTGTGTGCCTTGACATAGGTAAATATAGGATTTGTTTTAATTACAAAGGTTTAGTAAGTTTGAATGATTAGCAAACCTCTAGTGTTACTATATTAGAAAGCTTAAGTGGAGTTTTATTTATCGCCCGCCTTTTTCCACATTTTCTTTATTAGAAAATTCCCCAGATAATTTTTATTGAGTAAATAGAGTTTTTAGATGATTTTCTAGTATTAGTTAGTTTTTGAGAAATTAAGAACGTATATCGGATGTGGGACCCACTAGTGCGAAAAGTTCGGAAAAATTCGGCCAATAAGGTTAAGTTTCGGATACTGTGTAAAATTTATCGGGTGTTAAGAGATAAGTAGTGTGTGTGAACTGATTGATGTGAGAGAGAAAAGAAAGGATAGGATTGCATTTATGAGAGTGACAAGTGTCACTCCCTTATTGGATTGAACTTAAGAAACACTATTCACATTTTTGACTTTTTTGACCAAAGGATTAAATATCTCAAAAATCATTCAAAATTCACCATTTTTCTTTCTCCATAGCCGGCTCTCTCTCTCTCCCTTGCAAGAAGGAGAAAAAAACCTCTTCAATCTTCAAGCTTTCCACTAGCAAATCATCTCAATCAAGCACATAAATTAGTTTCCTTTCCATACAACTTTTCTAGTTGGTGATAGTGGTTGGTTTAGTGAAGCTTTTTGGAAGAGCTAAGGTGTCCATCATCTCCATCTCTCTTGTTATTAGGTGAGTGATGCTTAAACTTCCCTCCTATACTTAATGATGGTTATTTTGTGCCTAATGGTGGCTTGAGTAATGGAATATGTGATTTATTTTTTTGATTTGAAGAGTTTTGGTGAAGTTTTCCATTTTATGATGATTTTTCTGGTTTAATTGGATTATGATGGTGTGGTTGTTTATGATGATTGGTAATGGTCTATATAGACTCTAGTAGGTGCAAATTAGTGATAAATGCAATCAATTTTGGATTTGGATGGAAAAATGGAAAGTTAGGGTTCATAATCCCCTAATTCTGTCCGGTTTTAGATCATAGGGTTAGAGGCCGAATTTGTGAGAACCCTCATTTTTAAAATACAATTTTTCCAAACTACATGCCTTGCACCAAGATTTAAACCACCTCTTATATGCCCTAACATTATATTTCACAATGTGTTATAACAAATCCCTTGTATTGACCCTCACTTTAAAACACAACTTTCTTATTTACATGCCTTATTATAAGATCTAGACCATTTATTATATGCCCTTATAAAATATTTTCTACATGTTACAATGATTTCCATGTATAATGTTCCATTTTATTTTACTTGAAGTAAGAATATTTTCTTGAGCTATATTAAATTAATGCACCACTTGTGTTTGTCCAAGTGTTCTTTTGTTAGTGGTAGCAAGTTATGTGAGTGATGAGAGATGTTAATCATGTATTGGTACATTTGGAAAGTTAAGTAGACCATTAGTCAAAGATTAAGAAAGGTTTGGTTAAGAAAAGGGCCATGTGGCAAAACCTTGACCATAGACTTGTTGACTAAGGATTAAGAGACAAAATAAAAACTTAGCAAACCCTTTCTTTTCTTCTCATGTTGGCCGAATTTCAGCTCAAGGAAGAGAGAGAGAGAGAGCTCCCAAATCAGGTTTTCTTACCTAAACAAATCAAAGACCAAAATTCAAGAGAGGAATTTAGGGTTTGCAAGGAAGCTTTCTTTGTTTTTAGTGTTGAATCCCAACCTTGGAGCCTCTACTTGGTGGATTTCTTGGTGATTTGAACACCTTGTAAGTAAGGTAAGTACTCTTTAATTTGGGGGTTTTATGTGTTAGATCACCTACTATAAGCTCTAATCATGAATTGCAAGTTGTTGTGGTTGGAATTAGAAGTTAACCCCTTGAATTAAACAAGTAGTGGATGAATTGTTAGTATGCACACCAAGTGTTTGATGAAATGTTCAACCCTTATTCATGTATGTTTATGAGATATTGATATGCTTTAAAACCCTATATGGTCAGATGTAATACTTGGGATATGCAAAAAGTGAAAATAATGAGAAGAGTGAAAGTTGGGAAAGAATTAAGTGTGCTGACAGAAATTTGTCCAGCTTGCTGTCCGAATTTTGCCCTGATGTTTCATGCATATTTTGGCTACAAATGTGAGTGATATATGTTGGGTTATGTGTCTAGAGGTTGTCTACAAAAAATTAGCCAATTTGGTTGAGTAAATTTTGAGTTGCAAGCAAAGGGACAAAACTGGACTAGGTCCAGAAACTTTCTGTCCAGCCGTGTTGTAAAGGCTATAACGTTTTACTCACTGATCTGAATTGAGTACCGTTTGTGGCATTTGAAAATAGACTCTTAGAGCTTTAAAATGGTACCTGGCTCATGTTCTGGTTCGTCCCGACCAATTCGTGGCAAGTCGTGGAAGTCGGCTACCCATGCGGTACTGTTCATCCGAGGCAGTCCAGAAATTTCTTTTGGTTTCTTAATTTTGAGCCACTTATGTTGGGATTTTAGAAATGGTTTCTTCTAGACAAATTTAGCCTTATGAGCCTAGTTTCCAATGCAACTGACGGAACCTAATTCCAACTTTCCCACAATGAGAAATGACCATTTTCCCGAGGCTGACCGGGCGAGATAGTTTAACCCGTAATGAAGTCTTTGAGCTTTAGTGAAACTTTTCTCTTGCCAAACTTTTATGTACATACTAGACTTGTTTTCCATGAACTTTCACCGTGGTTTAGACCCTATTTGCATGCCGGATTAAGTAACTTAAGCTACTCACTTGGCCTCTTACTGAACCTATACTTTAGTAGGGAACGAATCCAATCATTAATGTTTTCACTCGTTGACCTAGGTTTGGGCAACGACGGTGATCGTAACTGAGACGTTTGACGTCGATTATTACTTTTGCTTGACAGGTGAGTGTTCCACTACCTGCTACTTGTTATGTGAAATATTGGTGTACTTGAAAGTATTGAATTGTTATTGATTGAGCCAAACACTGTTTTAATTAAAATTGAGGCGAGTGTGTACTTTATCGCACTCGACCTTCCTGGTTATTTTTCTTTTCACTGAGGCTCTACTTATTGAATGAATTAACATGAAATGAGATATTGCTATACATGACTGTGCTTAAGTTTCGTGGATGACATTCCACCAATTACTATTACTGTTTGGGTACCCAACCTCATAGGTGAGTCGGTTGTATCGAGCCAGCAAGGGCTCGGTCGAGAAGGCCGATAAACCTTGAGGACTGTTTACTGTTCACTGGAAATCGAATCTTGCTTGGAGGTCCCTGGTGAAGCATAGCCGTTGTGCTTGCTTGTTGTGTTGTCCAGCACCACTAGTGATAAAATCCTCGGCTTGATACTGTTTCATTGGAATCCTTGAGCATTGGAAACTCGGATTCCTGGTATACTCGAGTATTACCAAACTACTGTTTATGGAGTGCGGGCCCGGTGGGGGGTTGTTTGGTGGACGGAGACTGGTGAAAGTGGTGTGCTACGGACCTATATACTGTTACAAGTGTTGACGGAGTGTCAATAGGAGGCAATTATGATCAAGCTCAAGTGGACCTTTGGCTTTTGAAAGCCACCCGTATCCTTGAATTGAACTGTGATTAAACTGTTATTTTACTGTACGGTGTTTAGTTGGCTATTTTGTGATTTTATGTGGCTATGTGTTTACTTGTTTACCTGGAACCTCACTGGGCTTTAGCTCACCCCATTCCCTTTGTTTTCCTTAACAGATCGGGAAGGGATTTGATCGAGAGATTTCTTAGCTTTATTTTGCCGTTCTTACGTTGTGAGGTTGTAACTTTCGTTTAAGCAAACTTGTAAGCTTAAATTCTTAAGGGTGATTTGTATTATGTAATTTTGAGTGAAGCGTGGTAAGTTGGCATGCGATGATATGTGTACTAAGCTGAATTGTTGGATTAGTGATTATGTTTGAGTTAGTGTTTCAATCCCTTGCATTGTCAAATGTTACATTCATTTCATTGATGATATTAGTACTTTGAACGACTGAGTCCTGGCGAGAGCTGGGCAGGCAGTCCGCTGATATCCTAGGGTTTGCCCTAGGGAGAGGTGGGGCTGTCACAGAATTGGACTTTGCTCAAAACATGAAAGTTGTAGGTATTGATGAGTTTGAAGTGCCTGCAAAATTTCAGGTCATTTGGATTAGTGTAGAGTGAGTTATGTCGGAATTACTGTAGCTGTTCTGCTTTGGTCAGAATGCGAAAACTGCGTTGGTATTTGGCTATTTTGGCTGGAATCACTTTGGATTTGGATGTTAGTGTATTCTGATGAAATGTAGCTGGATGTCTTAGCTATCATATGCCTTTGGAATTTCAGCATTTGGACTTGTATAGACTGAGTTGTGTTCATTACAGCGTTGTGTGTTTTGCAAACCTATTTTGGTAATTCTGGTTTCGTGTTTTGCATATTTGACCTAGTTGTGCTAGGATTTGGACTGAGTGACCTTTTACATTGTTGTAGCCAGGTGTCTTAGCTTCGAAACGGTGGGTCTTACACCCCCATCCGATAACCGTAATGAATTTGGTGCCATTACCGCATATTGAGGTCAAATACGGTTTGTGATCCTGTTTTGCGATTCTGGTATAGTGCCTTGCATTTTTGACCTTGTTACATTCAAAATTGGACAAAGTTTCCTTCTTCAACATTGTAACCCCTTAAGTCCTGGATATCCCTGTAAATTTTCAGGTTAAACGGATTAGTATATCCTGAGCTATAAACGAAATACTCAGACCTGTTTTGACCGTCAAATTCTGTTACGTTTTTGGACAGTTTATGACTGGAACTTTGGCTTCACATTTGACTGGGTTACAAGCTGTTTGGGCTTGCGACCAAAACACCAAACTTATAGCCCTATATCAGAGCTTGCTAACGCCCTTGGAATTTCATGAATCGGATTTATAAAACCTGAGATATAGCCGAGCAAATAAGGCCTGGCCGTGAAGATGACCATTTTCTGGTCAGATCTGTTTTGGTCCTGATGACCAATTTCCGTTCCGAATTTGGATTGCCGACCTTCATGAAAGTTGTTCCATTTGGAATGAACTATCTAACTGCCAATTTTCAGCTCTTTTGACCATGCGTAGCATAGAAAACAGTTCGCACTCAAAACTGACCATTTGTGCATTGGCCAGATTTCGTAAGTGTTTGTGTTTGGCTCATTTGGGACTGAAGCCTCCAGTTTCAGTTCTGGATGTCTTCATAGCATTTGTTGTTCATCCTTTAAGCTTCGATATGGCATCTCATACGCCTTAATCCGATATTCGTAGCTCAACTTATGAGTAAACTAGAAATGAGTGTCAAATCTGCCGTTTCCGCTAACGGCCGTTTCCGTTTCCGTCCGTCATATTTACGTGCGCGCGTGTCGTTTTTGCCGTTTTGCTTGTTTTAGGCACGATAGTAGCCGTTTGCGATATTATGTGACACAATCTTCTATTTCAGACGGTGGTGAGCTGGGCGGAACTGGTGGGGCCCACTACTAGCTGTTCATTTCGATCCGACTTCGTACTTTTGCTATTTCAGTTTCTGAGTAAGTATTCAGGCCAGTTTGATGTGTTTTCTTTGCTAAGTGTTTGAGATATGTGAAAAGGGTACTTAGGCGAGGGTGTACTTTATCGCACTCGACCTAAACCCTAATTTGAATGTATAATTGTACTTGGCACATGTATATGAACCTTTTGGGACCAAAACCCTTGAGCTTGTGGCTCGGAGCGACTTTCGAGTAAAGTTTGTGAAGTTTGCAAAGTTTGTGAGTTCGTGGGCCCGATCTAAGACCTGTTTGGACTATTCGAGCTGGTTAGGGCTTGGTCGAAGTCAGTCCAACTTAGTCTGAGGTCACCAAGTTTGTAGGTTCATGTTATGAACCAATTTTGTGAATCCGGTTCACCGAGAAGGTGACCAAATTTGTGACCCGAGCTTGTGACTCAAGTTCAAGTTTGTGATTTCGTTCGCCCGGGCAAGTTTGTGAGGTGACTGGCCAGTGAGGGTGATAAGGTGTCGGTGGGTGTACAAGTGAAGTTCTACGGACCATTAAGTGTGGTCGACGGAGTGTCGGCAGGAGTTCACGCATGGCATATGAATTGGCTTTGGAGCCACCTGTATCCTTATTATGTGATGTTACTTTTCTGCTTTTGCTTTACTCTTACTGTGTAACTGTTATTACGTGAAATTTACGCTTTCGCCCCTGTTTACTTACTAAGCATATAGCTTACCCCATTCCTTTTGTTTTCCTTAGCAGGGGCCGACGCGGGGACTATTGGCACACACAGTAGTATAGTTAGGTTTGATTGTAATAGTTGGATTTATAGTATGTTTGTTTTAGTTTTAGTTTTGGTGGTTGGTATAAGGACCCTCCTTAGGGTCTACATTTTGGTTTTGGTGGTAATTATAAGGATGTAATAGTGTGAGCAGGTACTTTTGAGAATGTAATTATAACTCTTTTGGGTTTGTATATAGAACTCTTTTGAAGTTTCTGGCTTTTATTGTTTTAAGTTTTGAGTCCTGGCGCAAGCTAGGCAAGCGGCCCACCGATACCCTTGGGTTCGCCCTTGGGAGAAGTGGGGTCGTCACAGTTGATATCAGAGCCTGCTTCGCGTGGTCTCTGCGCGGAGTGAGCTTGGGCTGTGTGGTGAATGGGTATGAATGATTAAGTGCTCGTTTGAGCATAAGCTATGAACCCTGAAGTGTTATAGGTCTTCAATCTTTCTCATGGTATCTAAGGACCATAGATAGGTATGTCGGGTAGGAAGTTCGATTTGTAGATGGTTTACTCTTGGGACTGGCCAGCTCGAGATGTGAACTATTTTATTTCGGATTCTTGTGCCCGAATACTCTAGAGTTGAGGCGATGCAAGCTACTAGGTACTCGAGACTTGTATCTTGGAAACATGAACAGGCTTTGTCTGACTAGAATGAGCACAAGAGGTCAATGGACATCCAGTTTGGATAGTAAGTGATGTTAGAGATCAGACGGGCTGATACTGGGACGACTTCACCTTTTCCTTTTGGTTCGCCTGCATATTACTACCACCTGACGTTAGTATATGTGTTTGTGTACATGGTTATCTCTCCAACTTGATATGTATGTGTGTACTTGCTTGTCCGTCTTTTGATATGGCGTGTTATGTGCGATATGTTATTTGTGTAATTGGTATGTTGGATATTGTTATTGTAGTCAATTTACTGCATTCATTCATTAAAGTACCCATTTGGATAGAAAAGAGAGAAAGAAGGGAAAACTATATATATATATATGTATATATGTGGAAGGAAGACATAGTTACGGACATGGTCATAGCTGTGGAACAAAACGAGACCGAGAGTCAAGAGAGGAAAGGGAAGAAACAATAGCTGAACGAAACATGGACCGAGAGTGCCACTTGTGTTCAAGAATTGATTATGACCCATTGTTTTGCCCGACAGGCTACCATCTGTGTTCCAGCAATTTTGTGAGATGGCACATTGGGTTGAGATGTTTAAGGAAATCGCGGTTCTTCAAGACGAAATAGAAGTCCAAAAGAAACTAGTCGCATACTAGGAAGGGCGATGGAAGCACGAGTATTCAGAGAAAATTGAGCTCTTGCACAAGAACTAAGAGCTAAAAAGGAAATACGAAGGGATTTCCGGGGAGGCCTTAGCAATGGCACAGAGCACTACTTCTATGGGGGTTCCAGAGAAAACTCAAAGGACAGAAATTTCAAGGCCGCAAGTGAAGACCTTCCATGCAAAGAAAAGGAGCGCATCTCTTGAGAGTCAAAGGCCAGAACCGAGTAAGCGAGGTAGGTCATCTGCTAAGAAGGGTCGTGGAGCGGGTGGTGTGACAATTTGTGGTTGTTGTAGAAAATCCAATCACATTGAAGTGAATTGTTTGAGAAAGGGGAGGAGATGTCTGCGCTGTGGGAGCGCCAAGCATCAAATTGCTAATTGCCCGGGTTTATTGCACGAAAAGAAAGGAACCCAGCAGCTAACCCAGACCGACCCTGGACCGTCAACTAGAGAAGGGACTGGAATGAAGAGCCTCGTTTCTTTTAAGAACGTGGAAGGTACAGGCTTCTGGTTACTTTAGATTTGATAGATTCCGTTCATAGAAATTTCGAGGACGAAATTGTCCTAAGTGGGGGAGATTGTGAGGCCCCAGTCCGTTCGCAAGTCGATATTAGGGTTATTTGATATTCGGTATAGAAAAAAATCAGGGTTTTATGACTAGGAAGGAAACCCTAATTCGGTTGAGCTTGAAAATCCTAGTTTACGTATTATGATTATAAGGTTCAAGCTATAGTTTATATTCGGTACTCTAGTGTGTGCCTTGACATAGGTAAATATAGGATTTGTTTTAATTACAAAGGTTTAGTAAGTTTGAATGATTAGCAAACCTCTAGTGTTACTATATTAGAAAGCTTAAGTGGAGTTTTATTTATCGCCCGCCTTTTTCCACATTTTCTTTATTAGAAAATTCCCCAGATAATTTTTATTGAGTAAATAGAGTTTTTAGATGATTTTCTAGTATTAGTTAGTTTTTGAGAAATTAAGAACGTATATCGGATGTGGGACCCACTAGTGCGAAAAGTTCGGAAAAATTCGGCCAATAAGGTTAAGTTTCGGATACTGTGTAAAATTTATCGGGTGTTAAGAGATAAGTAGTGTGTGTGAACTGATTGATGTGAGAGAGAAAAGAAAGGATAGGATTGCATTTATGAGAGTGACAAGTGTCACTCCCTTATTGGATTGAACTTAAGAAACACTATTCACATTTTTGACTTTTTTGACCAAAGGATTAAATATCTCAAAAATCATTCAAAATTCACCATTTTTCTTTCTCCATAGCCGGCTCTCTCTCTCTCCCTTGCAAGAAGGAGAAAAAAACCTCTTCAATCTTCAAGCTTTCCACTAGCAAATCATCTCAATCAAGCACATAAATTAGTTTCCTTTCCATACAACTTTTCTAGTTGGTGATAGTGGTTGGTTTAGTGAAGCTTTTTGGAAGAGCTAAGGTGTCCATCATCTCCATCTCTCTTGTTATTAGGTGAGTGATGCTTAAACTTCCCTCCTATACTTAATGATGGTTATTTTGTGCCTAATGGTGGCTTGAGTAATGGAATATGTGATTTATTTTTTTGATTTGAAGAGTTTTGGTGAAGTTTTCCATTTTATGATGATTTTTCTGGTTTAATTGGATTATGATGGTGTGGTTGTTTATGATGATTGGTAATGGTCTATATAGACTCTAGTAGGTGCAAATTAGTGATAAATGCAATCAATTTTGGATTTGGATGGAAAAATGGAAAGTTAGGGTTCATAATCCCCTAATTCTGTCCGGTTTTAGATCATAGGGTTAGAGGCCGAATTTGTGAGAACCCTCATTTTTAAAATACAATTTTTCCAAACTACATGCCTTGCACCAAGATTTAAACCACCTCTTATATGCCCTAACATTATATTTCACAATGTGTTATAACAAATCCCTTGTATTGACCCTCACTTTAAAACACAACTTTCTTATTTACATGCCTTATTATAAGATCTAGACCATTTATTATATGCCCTTATAAAATATTTTCTACATGTTACAATGATTTCCATGTATAATGTTCCATTTTATTTTACTTGAAGTAAGAATATTTTCTTGAGCTATATTAAATTAATGCACCACTTGTGTTTGTCCAAGTGTTCTTTTGTTAGTGGTAGCAAGTTATGTGAGTGATGAGAGATGTTAATCATGTATTGGTACATTTGGAAAGTTAAGTAGACCATTAGTCAAAGATTAAGAAAGGTTTGGTTAAGAAAAGGGCCATGTGGCAAAACCTTGACCATAGACTTGTTGACTAAGGATTAAGAGACAAAATAAAAACTTAGCAAACCCTTTCTTTTCTTCTCATGTTGGCCGAATTTCAGCTCAAGGAAGAGAGAGAGAGAGAGCTCCCAAATCAGGTTTTCTTACCTAAACAAATCAAAGACCAAAATTCAAGAGAGGAATTTAGGGTTTGCAAGGAAGCTTTCTTTGTTTTTAGTGTTGAATCCCAACCTTGGAGCCTCTACTTGGTGGATTTCTTGGTGATTTGAACACCTTGTAAGTAAGGTAAGTACTCTTTAATTTGGGGGTTTTATGTGTTAGATCACCTACTATAAGCTCTAATCATGAATTGCAAGTTGTTGTGGTTGGAATTAGAAGTTAACCCCTTGAATTAAACAAGTAGTGGATGAATTGTTAGTATGCACACCAAGTGTTTGATGAAATGTTCAACCCTTATTCATGTATGTTTATGAGATATTGATATGCTTTAAAACCCTATATGGTCAGATGTAATACTTGGGATATGCAAAAAGTGAAAATAATGAGAAGAGTGAAAGTTGGGAAAGAATTAAGTGTGCTGACAGAAATTTGTCCAGCTTGCTGTCCGAATTTTGCCCTGATGTTTCATGCATATTTTGGCTACAAATGTGAGTGATATATGTTGGGTTATGTGTCTAGAGGTTGTCTACAAAAAATTAGCCAATTTGGTTGAGTAAATTTTGAGTTGCAAGCAAAGGGACAAAACTGGACTAGGTCCAGAAACTTTCTGTCCAGCCGTGTTGTAAAGGCTATAACGTTTTACTCACTGATCTGAATTGAGTACCGTTTGTGGCATTTGAAAATAGACTCTTAGAGCTTTAAAATGGTACCTGGCTCATGTTCTGGTTCGTCCCGACCAATTCGTGGCAAGTCGTGGAAGTCGGCTACCCATGCGGTACTGTTCATCCGAGGCAGTCCAGAAATTTCTTTTGGTTTCTTAATTTTGAGCCACTTATGTTGGGATTTTAGAAATGGTTTCTTCTAGACAAATTTAGCCTTATGAGCCTAGTTTCCAATGCAACTGACGGAACCTAATTCCAACTTTCCCACAATGAGAAATGACCATTTTCCCGAGGCTGACCGGGCGAGATAGTTTAACCCGTAATGAAGTCTTTGAGCTTTAGTGAAACTTTTCTCTTGCCAAACTTTTATGTACATACTAGACTTGTTTTCCATGAACTTTCACCGTGGTTTAGACCCTATTTGCATGCCGGATTAAGTAACTTAAGCTACTCACTTGGCCTCTTACTGAACCTATACTTTAGTAGGGAACGAATCCAATCATTAATGTTTTCACTCGTTGACCTAGGTTTGGGCAACGACGGTGATCGTAACTGAGACGTTTGACGTCGATTATTACTTTTGCTTGACAGGTGAGTGTTCCACTACCTGCTACTTGTTATGTGAAATATTGGTGTACTTGAAAGTATTGAATTGTTATTGATTGAGCCAAACACTGTTTTAATTAAAATTGAGGCGAGTGTGTACTTTATCGCACTCGACCTTCCTGGTTATTTTTCTTTTCACTGAGGCTCTACTTATTGAATGAATTAACATGAAATGAGATATTGCTATACATGACTGTGCTTAAGTTTCGTGGATGACATTCCACCAATTACTATTACTGTTTGGGTACCCAACCTCATAGGTGAGTCGGTTGTATCGAGCCAGCAAGGGCTCGGTCGAGAAGGCCGATAAACCTTGAGGACTGTTTACTGTTCACTGGAAATCGAATCTTGCTTGGAGGTCCCTGGTGAAGCATAGCCGTTGTGCTTGCTTGTTGTGTTGTCCAGCACCACTAGTGATAAAATCCTCGGCTTGATACTGTTTCATTGGAATCCTTGAGCATTGGAAACTCGGATTCCTGGTATACTCGAGTATTACCAAACTACTGTTTATGGAGTGCGGGCCCGGTGGGGGGTTGTTTGGTGGACGGAGACTGGTGAAAGTGGTGTGCTACGGACCTATATACTGTTACAAGTGTTGACGGAGTGTCAATAGGAGGCAATTATGATCAAGCTCAAGTGGACCTTTGGCTTTTGAAAGCCACCCGTATCCTTGAATTGAACTGTGATTAAACTGTTATTTTACTGTACGGTGTTTAGTTGGCTATTTTGTGATTTTATGTGGCTATGTGTTTACTTGTTTACCTGGAACCTCACTGGGCTTTAGCTCACCCCATTCCCTTTGTTTTCCTTAACAGATCGGGAAGGGATTTGATCGAGAGATTTCTTAGCTTTATTTTGCCGTTCTTACGTTGTGAGGTTGTAACTTTCGTTTAAGCAAACTTGTAAGCTTAAATTCTTAAGGGTGATTTGTATTATGTAATTTTGAGTGAAGCGTGGTAAGTTGGCATGCGATGATATGTGTACTAAGCTGAATTGTTGGATTAGTGATTATGTTTGAGTTAGTGTTTCAATCCCTTGCATTGTCAAATGTTACATTCATTTCATTGATGATATTAGTACTTTGAACGACTGAGTCCTGGCGAGAGCTGGGCAGGCAGTCCGCTGATATCCTAGGGTTTGCCCTAGGGAGAGGTGGGGCTGTCACAGAATTGGACTTTGCTCAAAACATGAAAGTTGTAGGTATTGATGAGTTTGAAGTGCCTGCAAAATTTCAGGTCATTTGGATTAGTGTAGAGTGAGTTATGTCGGAATTACTGTAGCTGTTCTGCTTTGGTCAGAATGCGAAAACTGCGTTGGTATTTGGCTATTTTGGCTGGAATCACTTTGGATTTGGATGTTAGTGTATTCTGATGAAATGTAGCTGGATGTCTTAGCTATCATATGCCTTTGGAATTTCAGCATTTGGACTTGTATAGACTGAGTTGTGTTCATTACAGCGTTGTGTGTTTTGCAAACCTATTTTGGTAATTCTGGTTTCGTGTTTTGCATATTTGACCTAGTTGTGCTAGGATTTGGACTGAGTGACCTTTTACATTGTTGTAGCCAGGTGTCTTAGCTTCGAAACGGTGGGTCTTACACCCCCATCCGATAACCGTAATGAATTTGGTGCCATTACCGCATATTGAGGTCAAATACGGTTTGTGATCCTGTTTTGCGATTCTGGTATAGTGCCTTGCATTTTTGACCTTGTTACATTCAAAATTGGACAAAGTTTCCTTCTTCAACATTGTAACCCCTTAAGTCCTGGATATCCCTGTAAATTTTCAGGTTAAACGGATTAGTATATCCTGAGCTATAAACGAAATACTCAGACCTGTTTTGACCGTCAAATTCTGTTACGTTTTTGGACAGTTTATGACTGGAACTTTGGCTTCACATTTGACTGGGTTACAAGCTGTTTGGGCTTGCGACCAAAACACCAAACTTATAGCCCTATATCAGAGCTTGCTAACGCCCTTGGAATTTCATGAATCGGATTTATAAAACCTGAGATATAGCCGAGCAAATAAGGCCTGGCCGTGAAGATGACCATTTTCTGGTCAGATCTGTTTTGGTCCTGATGACCAATTTCCGTTCCGAATTTGGATTGCCGACCTTCATGAAAGTTGTTCCATTTGGAATGAACTATCTAACTGCCAATTTTCAGCTCTTTTGACCATGCGTAGCATAGAAAACAGTTCGCACTCAAAACTGACCATTTGTGTATTGGCCAGATTTCGTAAGTGTTTGTGTTTGGCTCATTTGGGACTGAAGCCTCCAGTTTCAGTTCTGGATGTCTTCATAACATTTGTTGTTCATCCTTTAAGCTTCGATATGGCATCTCATACGCCTTAATCCGATATTCGTAGCTCAACTTATGAGTAAACTAGAAATGAGTGTCAAATCTGCCGTTTCCGCTAACGGCCGTTTCCGTTTCCGTCCGTCATATTTACGTGCGCGCGTGTCGTTTTTGCCGTTTTGCTTGTTTTAGGCACGATAGTAGCCGTTTGCGATATTATGTGACACAATCTTCTATTTCAGACGGTGGTGAGCTGGGCGGAACTGGTGGGGCCCACTACTAGCTGTTCATTTCGATCCGACTTCGTACTTTTGCTATTTCAGTTTCTGAGTAAGTATTCAGGCCAGTTTGATGTGTTTTCTTTGCTAAGTGTTTGAGATATGTGAAAAGGGTACTTAGGCGAGGGTGTACTTTATCGCACTCGACCTAAACCCTAATTTGAATGTATAATTGTACTTGGCACATGTATATGAACCTTTTGGGACCAAAACCCTTGAGCTTGTGGCTCGGGGCGACTTTCGAGTAAAGTTTGTGAAGTTTGCAAAGTTTGTGAGTTCGTGGGCCCGATCTAAGACCTGTTTGGACTATTCGAGCCGGTTAGGGCTTGGTCGAAGTCAGTCCAACTTAGTCTGAGGTCACCAAATTTGTAGGTTCATGTTATGAACCAATTTTGTGAATCCGGTTCACCGAGAAGGTGACCAAATTTGTGACCCGAGCTTGTGACTCAAGCTCAAGTTTGTGATTTCGTTCGCCCGGGCAAGTTTGTGAGGTGACTGGCCAGTGAGGGTGATAAGGTGTCGGTGGGTGTACAAGTGAAGTTCTACGGACCATTAAGTGTGGTCGACGGAGTGTCGGCAGGAGTTCACGCATGGCATATGAATTGGCTTTGGAGCCACCTGTATCCTTATTATGTGATGTTACTTTTCTGCTTTTGCTTTACTCTTACTGTGTAACTGTTATTACGTGAAATTTACGCTTTCGCCCCTGTTTACTTACTAAGCATATAACTTACCCCATTCCTTTTGTTTTCCTTAGCAGGGGCCGACGCGGGGACTGTTGGCACACACAGTAGTATAGTTAGGTTTGATTGTAATTGTTGGATTTATAGTATGTTTGTTTTTGTTTTAGTTTTGGTGGTTGGTATAAGGACCCTCCTTAGGGTCTACATTTTGGTTTTGGTGGTAATTATAAGGATGTAATAGTGTGAGCAGGTACTTTTGAGAATGTAATTATAACTCTTTTGGGTTTGTATATAGAACTCTTTTGAAGTTTCTGGCTTTTATTGTTTTAAGTTTTGAGTCCTGGCGCGAGCTAGGCAGGCGGCCCACCGATACCCTTGGGTTCGCCCTTGGGAGATGTGGGGTCGTCACAGTTGGTATCAGAGCCTGCTTCGCGTGGTCTCTGCGCGGAGTGAGCTTGGGCTGTGTGGTGAATGGGTATGAAGGATTAAGTGCTCGTTTGAGCATAAGCTATGAACCCTGAAGTGTTATAGGTCTTCAATCTTTCTCATGGTATCTAAGGACCATAGATAGGTATGTCAGGTAGGAAGTTCGATTTGTAGATGGTTTACTCTTGGGACTGGCCAGCTCGAGATGTGAACTATTTTATTTCGGATACTTGTGCCCGAATACTCCAGAATTGAGGCGATGCAAGCTACTAGGTACTCGAGACTTGTATCTTGGAAACATGAACAGGCTTTGTCTGACTAGAATGAGCACAAGAGGTCAATGGACATCTAGTTTGGATAGTAAGTGATGTGAGAGATCAGACGGGCTGATACTGGGACGACTTCACCTTTTCCTTTTGGTTCGCCTGCATATTACTACCACCTGACGTTAGTATATGTGTTTGTGTACATGGTTATCTCTCCAACTTGATATGTATGTGTGTACTTGCTTGTCCGTCTTTTGATATGGCGTGTTATGTGCGATATGTTATTTGTGTAATTAGTATGTTGGATTTTGTTATTGTAGTCAATTTACTGCATTCATTCATTAAAGTACCCATTTGGAAAGAAAAGAGAGAAAGAAGGGAAAACTATATATATATATGTATATATGTGGAAGGAAGACATAGTTACGGACATGGTCATAGCTGTGGAACAAAACGAGGCCGAGAGTCAAGAGAGGAAAGGGAAGAAACAATAGCTGAACGAAACATGGACCGAGAGTGCCACTTGTGTTCAAGAATTGATTATGACCCATTGTTTTGCCCGACATGCTACCATCTGTGTTCCAGCAATTTTGTGAGATGGCACATTGGGTTGAGATGTATAAGGAAATCGCGGTTCTTCAAGACGAAATAGAAGTCCAAAAGAAACTAGTCGCATACTGGGAAGGGCGATGGAAGCACGAGTATTCAGAGAAAATTGAGCTCTTGCACAAGAACTTAGAGCTAAAAAGGAAATACGAAGGGATTTCCGAGGAGGCCTTAGCAATGGCACAGAGCACTACTTCTATGGGGGTTCCAGAGAAAACTCAAAGGACAGAAATTTCAAGGCCGCAAGTGAAGACCTTCCATGCAAAGAAAAGGAGCGCATCTCTTGAGAGTCAAAGGCCAGAACCGAGTAAGCGAGGTAGGTCATCTGCTAAGAAGGGTCGTGGAGCGGGTGGTGTGACAATTTGTGGTTATTGTAGAAAATCCAATCACATTGACGTGAATTGTTGGAGAAAGGGGAGGAGATGTCTGCGCTGTGGGAGCGCCAAGCATCAAATTGCTAATTGCCCGGGTTTATTGCACGAAAAGAAAGGAACCCAGCAGCTGACCCAGACCGACCCTGGACCGTCAACTAGAGAAGGGACTGGAATGAAGAGCCTCGTTTCTTTTAAGAACGTGGAAGGTACAGGCTTCTGGTTACTTTAGATTTGATAGATTCCGTTCATAGAAATTTCGAGGACGAAATTGTCCTAAGTGGGGGAGATTGTGAGGCCCCAGTCCGTTCGCAAGTCGATATTAGGGTTATTTGATATTCGGTATAGAAAAAAATCAGGGTTTTATGACTAGGAAGGAAACCCTAATTCGGTTGAGCTTGAAAATCCTAGTCTATGTATTATGATTATAAGGTTCAAGCTATAGTTTATATTCGGTACTCTAGTGTGTGCCTTGACATAGGTAAATATAGGATTTGTTTTAATTACAAAGGTTTAGTAAGTTTGAATGATTAGCAAACCTCTAGTGTTACTATATTAGAAAGCTTAAGTGGAGTTTTATTTATCGCCCGCCTTTTTCCACATTTTCTTTATTAGAAAATTCCCCAGATAATTTTTATTGAGTAAATAGAGTTTTTAGATGATTTTCTAGTATTAGTTAGTTTTTGAGAAATTAAGAACGTATATCGGATGTGGGACCCACTAGTGCGAAAAGTTCGGAAAAATTCGGCCAATAAGGTTAAGTTTCGGATACTGTGTAAAATTTATCGGGTGTTAAGAGATAAGTAGAGTGTGTGAACTGATTGATGTGAGAGAGAAAAGAAAGGATAGGATTGCATTTATGAGAGTGACAAGTGTCACTCCCTTATTGGATTGAACTTAAGAAACACTATTCACATTTTTGACTTTTTTGACCAAAGGATTAAATATCTCAAAAATCATTCAAAATTCACCATTTTTCTTTCTCCATAGCCGGCTCTCTCTCTCTCCCTTGCAAGAAGGAGAAAAAAACCTCTTCAATCTTCAAGCTTTCCACTAGCAAATCATCTCAATCAAGCACATAAATTAGTTTCCTTTCCATACAACTTTTCTAGTTGGTGATAGTGGTTGGTTTAGTGAAGCTTTTTGGAAGAGCTAAGGTGTCCATCATCTCCATCTCTCTTGTTATTAGGTGAGTGATGCTTAAACTTCCCTCCTATACTTAATGATGGTTATTTTGTGCCTAATGGTGGCTTGAGTAATGGAATATGTGATTTATTTTTTTGATTTGAAGAGTTTTGGTGAAGTTTTCCATTTTATGATGATTTTTCTGGTTTAATTGGATTATGATGGTGTGGTTGTTTATGATGATTGGTAATGGTCTATATAGACTCTAGTAGGTGCAAATTAGTGATAAATGCAATCAATTTTGGATTTGGATGGGAAAATGGAAAGTTAGGGTTCATAATCCCCTAATTCTGTCCGGTTTTAGATCATAGGGTTAGAGGCCGAATTGGACTTTGCTCAAAACATGAAAGTTGTAGGTATTGATGAGTTTGAAGTTCCTGCAAAATTTCAGGTCATTTGGATTAGTGTAGAGTGAGTTATGTCGGAATTACTGTAGCTGTTCTGCTTTGGTCAGAATGCGAAAACTGCGTTGGTATTTGGCTATTTTGGCTGGAATCACTTTGGATTTGGATGTTAGTGTCTTCTGATGAAATGTATCTGGATGTCTTAGCTATCATATGCCTTTGGAATTTCGGCATTTGGACTTGTATAGACTGAGTTGTGTTCATTACAGTGTTGTGTGTTTTGCAAACCTGTTTTGGTAATTCTGGTTTCGTGTTTTGCATATTTGACCTAGTTGTGCTAGGATTTGGACTGAGTGACCTTTTACATTGTTGTAGCCCTGTGTCTTAGCTTCGAAACGGTGGGTCTTACACCCCCATCCGATAACCGTAATGAATTTGGTGCCATTACCGCATATTGAGGTCAAATACGGTTTGTGATCCTGTTTTGCGATTCTGGTATAGTGCCTTGCATTTTTGACCTTGTTACATTCACAATTGGACAAAGTTTCCTTCTTCAACATTGTAGCCCCTTAAGTCCTGGATATCCCTGTAAATTTTTAGGTTAAACGGATTAGTATATCCTGAGCTATAAATGAAATACTCAGACCTGTTTTGACCGTCAAATTCTGTTACGTTTTTGGACAGTTTATGACTGGAACTTTGGCTTCACATTTGACTGGGTTACAAGCTGTTTGGGCTTGCGACCAAAACACCAAACTTATAGCCCTATATCATAGCTTTCTAACGCCCTTGGAATTTCATGAATCGGATTTATAAAACCTGAGATATAGCCGAGCAAATAAGGCCTGGCCGTGAAGATGACCATTTTCTGGTCAGATCTGTTTTGGTCCTGATGACCAATTTCCGTTCCGAATTTGGATTGCCGACCTTCATGAAAGTTGTTCCATTTGGAATGAATTATCTAACTGCCAATTTTCAGCTCTTTTGACCATGCGTAGCATAGAAAACAGTTCGCACTCAAAACTGACCATTTGTGCATTGGCCAGATTTCGTAAGTGTTTGTGTTTGGCTCATTTGGGACTGAAGCCTCCAGTTTCAGTTCTGGATGTCTTCATAGCATTTGTTGTTCATCCTTTAAGCTTCGATATGGCATCTCATACGCCTTAATCCGATATTCGTAGCTCAACTTATGAGTAAACTAGAAATGAGTGTCAAATCTGCCGTTTCCGCTAACGGCCGTTTCCGTTTCCGTCCGTCATATTTACGTGCGCGCGTGTCATTTTTGCCGTTTTGCTTGTTTTAGGCACGATAGTAGCCGTTTGCGATATTATGTGACACAATCTTCTATTTCAGACGGTGGTGAGCTGGGCGGAACTGGTGGGGCCCACTACTAGCTGTTCATTTCGATCCGACTTCGTACTTTTGCTATTTCAGTTTCTGAGTAAGTATTCAGGCCAGTTTGATGTGTTTTCTTTGCTAAGTGTTTGAGATATGTGAAAAGGGTACTTAGGCGAGGGTGTACTTTATCGCACTCGACCTAAACCCTAATTTGAATGTATAATTGTACTTGGCACATGTATATGAACCTTTTGGGACCAAAACCCTTGAGCTTGTGGCTCGGAGCGACTTTCGAGTAAAGTTTGTGAAGTTTGCAAAGTTTGTGAGTTCGTGGGCCCGATCTAAGACCTGTTTGGACTATTCGAGCCGGTTAGGGCTTGGTCGAAGTCAGTCCAACTTAGTCTGAGGTCACCAAGTTTGTAGGTTCATGTTATGAACCAATTTTGTGAATCCGGTTCACCGAGAAGGTGACCAAATTTGTGACCCGAGCTTGTGACTCAAGCTCAAGTTTGTGATTTCGTTCGCCCGGGCAAGTTTGTGAGGTGACTGGCCAGTGAGGGTGATAAGGTGTCGGTGGGTGTACAAGTGAAGTTCTACGGACCATTAAGTGTGGTCGACGGAGTGTCGGCAGGAGTTCACGCATGGCATATGAATTGGCTTTGGAGCCACCTGTATCCTTATTATGTGATGTTACTTTTCTGCTTTTGCTTTACTCTTACTGTGTAACTGTTATTACGTGAAATTTACGCTTTCGCCCCTGTTTACTTACTAAGCATATAGCTTACCCCATTCCTTTTGTTTTCCTTAGCAGGGGCCGACGCGGGGACTATTGGCACACACAGTAGTATAGTTAGGTTTGATTGTAATAGTTGGACTTATAGTATGTTTGTTTTTGTTTTAGTTTTGGTGGTTGGTATAAGGACCCTCCTTAGGGTCTACATTTTGGTTTTGGTGGTAATTATAAGGATGTAATAGTGTGAGCAGGTACTTTTGTGAATGTAATTATAACTCTTTTGGGTTTGTATAGAGAACTCTTTTGAAGTTTCTGGCTTTTATTGTTTTAAGTTTTGAGTCCTGGCACGAGATAGGCAGGCGGCCCACCGATACCCTTGGGTTCGCCCTTGGGAGAAGTGGGGTCGTCACAGCCCAAAAATCACCATTTTCTCCTCCATGTTGGCCGGCCCTCCTAGCTTAAGAAGGAAGGAAATTTCTTCAACTTTCAAGCTTCCATTTCACTCAATCTTCCAAGAACAAAAGCCTACACTAGGTTCCACTCCATAAAATCTTTCCTTCTAGTGCTAGTAAGTGTCTTAGTGAAGTTTGTTTGAAGGTCTAAGGTGGCCAACATCTCTCTCTCTCTTGATTTCTTGGTAAGTGATGGTTGAACACCCTACTACCTCTAATGATGCTTATTTTGTGCTTAATGGTGGCATGAGTGATGGAATATGTGATTTATTTCTTTATTTGGAGTGATTTGGTGGAATTTTCCAATTTATGATGAATTTTCTGGTTTAATATGATCTTGATGTTGTGGCCTTGTATGATGAATGGTAATGGTTTAAAATGACTCTAGTAGGTGTGAATTGTTGATAAATGCAATCAATTTTGGATTTGGATGGAAAAATGGAAAGTTAGGGTTCATAAATCCCTAATTCTGTACGGTTTTGGATCATAGGGTTACAGGCAGAATTGGACTTTGATCAAAACATGAAAGTTGTAGGTATTGATGAGTTTGAGGTGCCTGTAAACTTTCAGGCCATTTGGCTTAGTGTAGAGTGAGTTATGTCGGAATTACTGTAGCTATTCTGCTTTGGACAGAATGCGAAAACTGCGTTGGTATTTGGCTATTTTGGCTGGAATTGGTTTGGATTTTGAAGTTGGTGTCTTCTGATGAAATGTAGCTGGATGTCTTAGCTACCATATGCCTTTGGAATTTTGGCATTTGGACCTATATAGACTGAGTTATAGTAATTACAGTTTTGTGTGATTTGCAAACCTGTTTTGGTCATTCTGGTTTAGTATTTGGCATTTTTGACCTAGTTAAGCTAGGAACTGGATTGAATAACCTTTTACATTGTTGTAGCCCTATTTCATAGCTTCGAAACGGTGGGTCTTACACCCCCATCCGATAATCATAGTGAAATTGATGCCATTACCGCAAAGTAAGGACAAAACAGTTTTATTTTCAGGGCCAAGGCTAAAGCCATTGTTTGAATTTCTGGTTTGCTATAATGCTTGTATATGCTTATGAAACCCTATTGGGGTTGTGATTGGCATTGCTTTATGACTCGTTATTGAGTCTCATTGTACTTGCTTATGTGTTCTAGGGCGTGACGGTGGTTCACGACATTCCCCTGACGGAAGTGCATGACATAGCACTTAATTGCTTAGTGAGTATACTACTCACTTACTTGTTATAATGTGGCTTTGTTCCATGTGTATTTGATGCCTTGAAGGCTTAATTGGTTATTGGAAGTGATTGAGGTGAGGGTGTACTTGACCGCCCTCACCCCTTGTAATTTCCTTCATGGCTATTTACTGTTTTACTGAAATACTGCAATTGTTATATGAGATACTGAATTCCATGCATGGAAACTGATTTGGTGTCATTTGGACGAGTATCCAACAGCTTTATTGTATTACTGAGCTCAACCCCGTCCGGTAGTCAATTGGATCGAGCCGGCGAGGGCTTGGTCGTGAAAATTGTCATGCCACGGGGACTGTACTGGGGAACCTTGTAGTAATGAGACTCTTGGTTCCGGTATACTCGAGTATTACCAAAAACTACTGAAATGGAGTGCGGGCCCGGTTGGGGTATGTTGGGTGGAAGGAATGGAAGTAAAGTGAGGTCTACGGTTTGGTACTCTTAACATTGACGGAGGGTCAATGAGGTTGGATCAAGATTGCAAGCATGGAAATGGGCTCTTGAGAGCCGACCGTATCCTTTCACTGATTTACTTTACTTTGAAATTACATACTCGAATTGAATGGTTATGCTTATGTGATCTTAACTGTTATTGTAGTAGTATACCACTGGGCTTTAGCTCATTCCGTGTTATTTGTTTTCCTTACAGGGATATGATTACTTTTGAGAATGGATTGGATATTCAATTGCCAAGTTGAGCATGTAAATGTCTTTTGTATAGCTCTTGAAATGAAACCCTAATGTGTAACGGGTTCATTTCCTTTTGATAGGCAAACCGAATATGTACTTCCTTAATGAATGGTTTTGGCCTGCCACTATGGTTGTAAATGTTGAAATTCAATGTATATTTATGTTTGGATGATGTTTGGTTGGATTTCGGAGTGACACGACTTTCAAACGGAAAAAAAAAATTTTGGCGAAGATGAACAGTGCCGAATCTGATTGAAGGCCGGATTGCTTGGAAAAAAAAAAGAAATCCGGCCAGTTGCTCTCTGGCCGGTATCCGGCCAGACAATCCGGCCAGAATCTTGGCCGGATTGCGGGGCGGATTGAGTAGGTTTTTGAAAAAAAATTGAGTTGCTCTCGGCCTTGTATCCGGCCGAGAATCCGGCCGAAAATCCGGCCAGATTCCGGCCGGATTCTGACGTGTCCTGCACTATTCACTCCGGCTTCGATTTTCGTTTTTTTTATTTAGTGATTTTGACTTGTTTGCGTGCTTTGGTATGTTTCGGAACGTAATAGAATGACGTAAACTGTACCGTTAGTCCTGGCGAGAGCTGGGCAGGCAGTCCGCTAACCCCTTTGGTTCGCCTTAGGGGAAGGTGGGGCTGTTACAAGTGGTATCAGAGCCACGTCGCGTGGTCTCTGCGCGGAGTGAGACTGGGCCAAGTGGTGTTGTGGTCTTAATTTCATGGATATGTCTAAGTGCTCGTTTCAGCGTAAGTTATGAACCGGACATGTGATAAGTGTACGAATCGTTATTATGGGACTCGAGGAAGCTAGGTATGTATGTCGGGTAGGAATCTTTAACAAGGATGGTTTACTCTTGGGACCGGCCGGCTCGAGATGTGAATTATCTTAAACAAGATTCTTGCGCCCGGATACGAAAGATATGAAGGCTTAGGTTAGAATGGATTTGGTGAACTAGAAAGGTGATTCTATGGAACTTCGTGTGGTTTGTTTGGGTGTGGTTAAGCGTGATCGACCTTGATTAAGATATAAATATTTGGACGAAGCCCTAGAGGGGGAAAAGCTTTTCGTGAGTTCTTTTGCACTTGTGACCTAGTTGTTCAAAGTACTTTTGAGGACCCTATTGTTTCATGCAATGACTTCGTATGTAATTGACTGACTGTTCCGTATGATTGCTTAACCTGGTTATGTGATCTATGTATACGTGTTATGTGTTTAAATGCTCTTTGCAGTAAATGTTTGAGTTGCTTATTCTTGTTTCATTGTTCCTGTCTGGTGCTACGGAAGGAAGGGTTAGGTGCCCTTTAACAGTGTATTTATTTGATGACCTAGATTGACTTAGATTGATGGAAGGCACCCGAAGTGGTCGAGGCCGTGGACACAGGGGTAGACAACCCACACCGATTAGGGGTACGGGGGAAACCTCTACTGGGCCCAATCCTGAACCACAAGCCGACCCCACTGTTCAAATAGCTGCTGCTATGCAGCAAATGACAAACCTACTCGCACAAGTAGTGCAACAACAGGGCCAGAACCCAAACCCTAATCCCGGAAGCCCCGGTAATCATATCGAGAGCGAAGATAGAGCGCTAGAACGTTTACAAAAGTTTTCTCCGCCAAAGTTCGTTGGGGGACCCGACCCTGATGTTGCTGAGAAATGGCTTGAGAAGATGGTAGACATTTTTGCAGCTCTACATTACCCAGACGAACGGCAGGTCACTTTCGCCGTGTTTCAACTCGAGGGGGCTGCCCGTTCCTGGTGGAACGTAATTAGACAGAAATGGGAGCGGGAGCAGACGCCTAGGACTTGGGTGAACTTCATCCGAGAATTTAATGCCAAGTTTTTCCCTCCCCTAGTCCAGGAGAGGAAGGAGGACAAGTTCATTAGGCTCCGCCAAGGGGCTCAAACTGTGGCGGAATATGAGAGTCAATTTACCCGCCTGTCCAAGTTTGCGCCTGAACTAATCATGACTGAGCAACGACGGGTTAGGCACTTCATTTAGGGTTTGAATGTTGAGATCCAGAAAGACCTCGCGGCGGCTCAAATCACTACGTTTAGCGAGGCAATGGAAAAAACCCAACGAGTTGAAAGTGCACAAATGCAGGTTCGAAACTTCCAGGCTAAGAAGCGTGGATTTCCTGGAAGTAGTTCGGGGCAGGGGGATGAAAGTACCCTTCCCAAGTTTGGACGAGGAACGGGAGGAGTAAGGATGCCGGGAGTGTCACCGGAGAGGCCGTCAAGAGGAGGCTCGGCTTCTACAGTACGCGGACCCTGCGGGTATTGCGGAAAATTAAACCACTCAGAGGATAACTGCTGGAGGAAAGGAGGAAAATGCTTGCTCTGTGGGAGTGCCGAACATCAAACTGCTAACTGTCCAGCTCGCCTGCGCGAGCGGCAAGGGACTCTGCCACCAATCACGACCCACCCTGACGGGTCGAAGGGGGACAAGGATGGATCAAAAGTGTCCTCTCGGGTGTACTCTTTAGAACAACATCAAGGCTTTGACCCATTAGAGGACGTGGAAGGTAAGAATTTACTGAACCTGGCCAGTGAAGGGGCACAGATTTGTTAGCAAAGTATAAAGCTCAATTTAATCCCGGAGTAGTCAATGATAAGGAATTTCGAGGACGAAATTCTTTTAAGGGGGAGAGAGTGTGAGAACCCGTAAAACCCTAATTATTTTCCTAGGGTTTTAGTTCCCTTAATTGCATAAATTTTGCATTTTCTGGTTTAGAAATATTTTTTCTGGTAGATTTTATGCGTAATTATAGTTTTTAGATGATTTTTCTAGCATTGGTGAGTTTTAGAAAATTAAGAATGTATATTGGACGTGGGACCCACTAGTGCGAAAAGTTTGGAAAAATTCGGCCAATTAGGTTAAATTTCGGATACTGTGTAAAATTTATCGGGTGTTAATAGATAAGTAGAGTGTGTGAAATGATTGATGTGAGAGAAGAAAGAAAGGATAGGAATGCATTTAATGAGGTGACAAGTGTCACATTCTCATTGGTTGGACTTTAAGAATTACTATTCACTTTCTTGACTTTTTTTGACCAAACGATTAAATATCTCAAAATTGCCCAAAAATCACCATTTTCTCCTCCATGTTGGCCGGCCCTCCTAGCTCAAGAAGGAAGGAAATTTCTTCAACTTTCAAGCTTCCATTTCACTCAATCTTCCAAGAACAAAAGCCTACACTAGGTTCCACTCCATAAAATCTTTCCTTCTAGTGCTAGTAAGTGTCTTAGTGAAGTTTGTTTGAAGGTCTAAGGTGGCCAACATCTCTGTCTCTCTTGATTTCTTGGTAAGTGATGCTTGAACACCCTACTACCTCTAATGATGCTTATTTTGTGTTTAATGGTGGCATGAGTGATGGAATATGTGATTTATTTCTTTATTTGGAGTGATTTGGTGGAATTTTCCAATTTATGATGAATTTTCTGGTTTAATATGATCTTGATGTTGTGGCCTTGTATGATGAATGGTAATGGTTTAAAATGACTCTAGTAGGTGTGAATTGTTGATAAATGCAATCAATTTTGGATTTGGACGGAAAAATGGAAAGTTAGGGTTCATAAATCCCTAATTCTGTCTGGTTTTGGATCATAAGGTTACAGGCCGAATTGGACTTTTCTCAAAACATGAAAGTTGTAGGTATTGATGAGTTTGAGGTGCCTGTAAAATTTCAGGCCATTTGGCTTAGTGTAGAGTGAGTTATGTCGGAATTACTGTAGCTGTTCTGCTTTGGACAGAATGCGAAAACTGCGTTGGTATTTGGCTATTTTGGCTGGAATTGGTTTGGATTTTGAAGTTGGTGTCTTCTGATGAAATATAGCTGGATGTCTTAGCTACCATATGCCTTTGGAATTTCGGCATTTGGACCTATATAGACTGAGTTATAGTAATTACAGTTTTGTGTGATTTGCAAACCTGTTTTGGTCATTCTGGTTTAGTATTTGGCATTTTTGACCTAGTTAAGCTAGGAACTGGATTGAGTGACCTTCTACATTGTTGTAGCCCTATTTCATAGCTTCGAAACGGTGGGTCTTACACCCCCATCCGATAATCGTAGTGAAATTGATGCCATTACCGCAAAGTAAGGACAAAACAGTTTTATTTTCAGGGCCAAGGCTAAAGCCATTGTTTGAATTTCTGGTTTGCTATAATGCTTGTATATGCTTATGAAACCCTATTTGGGGTTGTGATTGGCATTGATTTATGACTCGTTATTGAGTCTCATTGTACTTGCTTATGTGTTCTAGGGCGTGACGGTGGTTCACGACATTCCCCTGACGGAAGTGCATGACATAGCACTTAATTGCTTAGTGAGTATACTACTCACTTACTTGTTATAATGTGGCTTTGTTCCATGTGTATTTGATGCCTTGAAGGCTTAATTGGTTATTGAAAGTGATTGAGGTGAGGGTGTACTTGACCGCCCTCACCCCTTGTAATTTCCTTCATGGCTATTTACTGTTTTACTGAAATACTGCAATTGTTATATGAGATACTGAATTCCATGCATGGAAACTGATTTGGTGTCGTTTGGACGAGTATCCAACGGCTTTACTGTATTACTGAGCTCAACCCCGTTCGGTAGTCAGTTGGATCGAGCCGGCGAGGGCTTGGTCGTGAAAATTGTCATGCCACGGGGACTATACTGGGGAACCTTGTAGTAATGAGACTCTTGGTTCCGGTATACTCGAGTATTACCAAAAACTACTGAAATGGAGTGCGGGCCCGGTTGGGGTATGTTGGGTGGAAGGAATGGAAGTAAAGTGAGGTCTACGGTTTGGTACTCTTAACATTGACGGAGGGTCAATGAGGTTGGATCAAGATTGCAAGCGTGGAAATGGACTCTTGAGAGCCGACCGTATCCTTTCACTGATTTGCTTTACTTCGAAATTGCATACTCGAATTGAATGGTTATGCTTATGTGATCTTAACTGTTATTGTAGTAGTATACCACTGGGTTTTAGCTCATTCCGTGTTATTTGTTTTCCTTACAGGGATATGATTACTTTTGAGAATGGATTGGATAGTCAATTGCCAAGTTGAGCATGTAAATGTCTTTTGTATAGCTCTTGAAATGAAACCCTAATGTGTAACGGGTTCATTTCCTTTTGATAGGCAAACCGAATATGTACTTCCTTAATGAATGGTTTTGGCCTGCCACTATGGTTGTAAATGTTGAAATTCAATGTATATTTATGTTTGGATGATGTTTGGTTGGATTTCGGAGTGACACGACTTTCAAACGGAAAAAAAAAAATTTTTGGCGAAGATGAACAGTGCCGAATCCGGCCAGAAACTGGCCAGATTGAAGGCCGGATTGCTTGGAAAAAAAAAAAGAAATCCGGCCAGTTGCTCTCTGGCCGGATACCGGCCAGACAATCCGGCCAGAATCTTGGCCGGATTGCGGGGCGAATTGAGTGGGTTTTTGAAAAAAAATTGAGTTGCTCTCGGCCTTGTATCCGGCCAGATTCCGGCCGGATTCTGACGTGTCCTACACTATTCACTCCGGCTTCGATTTTCATTTTTTTTTATTTAGTGATTTTGACTTGTTTGCGCGCTTTGGTATGTTTCGGAACGTAATAGAACGACGTAAACTGTACCGTTAGTCCTGGCGAGAGCTGGGCAGGCAGTCCGCTAACCCCTTTGGTTCGCCTTAGGGGAAGGTGGGGCTGTTACAACAAGCTTAAAATGGAGAGAAATTGGTCAATTTTTGAGGTTTAGTAAAGGTGATGCAAATTAGTCAAAGTCCAACTTTGAATAAGAAGGTGACACATGTCACCTTTTTGGTTTAAAACTTATCTTTTTGTCTCTCCAATACAAATATCTTAACACTTTGTAAAATAATATAACTTAATACAAAATTCCAACAAGTTGTCAAAAATATAATGCATTTACCGCACTTGCGGGTCCCACGTTCAAAATACGCTCTTAATTTCTCAAAAACTAACCGATACTAGAAAAATCATTTTAAAACTATCTTTGCTCATAAGCTTTATCTGGGGAATTTTTTTCCAATAAAGAAAATGTAGAAAAGGCGGGCGATTAAATAAAATAAACCCCAGAAAATTAGAAAATTTCCGGGTTCTCAAACTCATTCTTTTCGGGGCGTCACACTTTCTTCTATCAATTATGGAAGTGATAGATTTGAAAACCTCAAATTTTCTAACAAAGAGATAGATTTGCTTCCTTTTCCCCCTCATCCCGCATAATTACTAAGACTATTCATTTGAACTTTGAGGGATTAATCCACATTTTTGTTCTTCAATTTCTTCTAGCTAATAAACCCTCAAGATTTTCATGAGTAGAACCTCTTACTTGTCTAAATTTCAAACATAGTGGTTGTAGATAGAGTCCAATTGATTCTGCAATGGTAAGAGGAATGACTGTTAAATAAGAATGTAGAGATTCCCTGGTTCAACTCCTCATCACACTCATGATTCTAAGGTTGAATTTCTTTCTACATCTATATTTTTCAGTCTTCAAAATAATAGGGGTTAGTCTCTCCTTGACATGTACACGTCATGCAGAATTTGGCTAATTTGTTATGTATTTGACTGTTTTTGGCCTACCGCCATCTTCATATAAATTGAAGAAACTACTTGTAACTTCAACTTGTCCAATTTGCTGTTTCATTTTTTGTTTTCTGCAATTAATTCACTTTTGATTTCATTTTGCCACTATAGGATAGTGTTCCTGGATTCGTTAGAGAAGAAAGAATAAAACAAAGAAATAGGAAAGAATAATTTATACGCATCAGAAGGAATAAAAATTGTTGGAGAACAATGATAATTGCGGTGATGATTCAAAGCTTATGTATATCTAACTAGGAAATCAAAGAGTAGGTGCCATCGTAGGCTCTATAAAGGTGAGATGATAGTCAGTCTCGTTATTTGTGTGGTGATTAGCAAGGTGTTAAAGGATATATTGACCCAAATTATCTTGACGATTGAGAATGGACATATAGAGGATAAAAAATCATAGGGCCAAATGACCAAAATTACATTGGAAAAAATAATCAGAATGAAGAAGAGCATGTCTTTAACTAGATTTTGGTACACCTTTCTCTATTTTGAAATGTATAACGGACTTAACATATACTGATTGGACTATGATGAGGCTATATGAAGCTCTCTTTTACTTAGAAGCTTTGTATTAAGGGTTTTGGGCCTTGAATAGCCACCTTGAATAGCGCACGTAACTAGATGGGTGAGAATAAGAGAAGATGATGTTGGTGCAGAAGTTGATGAGAAGGTGACAACAATGAAATATCCTCAAACTCAAGTTAAATTCTTATTAATCGACTTTGTCAAAGAATTAGTTAATTGAGTGAATATGTATAGACTAGATGGTCCACTAACCTGAATGTAACATGATAAGATTAGAATTGTATACTCTAAGATTCATCTAAGTCATCTAGCAACAAATAGTAATTTGAATATAATTAATTACTAAATTCGCATTATTAACCAGAATAACAGTGCAGTCAAAAAAGAAGAAAGTATTGTTGACTCCTAAAGCTCAAACAAACAACTCCTAAACCAAGAATAGCTATCTAGCATCTTTTCAACTATAGTATAGACTCTTTGAGCTACTACTTAGCCCTCCCTTTGTTTCGGAAGCATATCCTTCCTAGCCTCCCAATAGGTCCATGGTTTCTATCCACCCAACTTTAAGCCACTGAACTATGATACTGGATGCTAAATTAGGGAAAAGAATGATACTTCCTAGTACTTATGGTTCAATTGTTGTCTTGAAGCATAACAAGTTATTTTTAATGTTACAATTGTAACAGTTAGGAAACGAGAGCACTTTTTGACTCTTGTGGAATGCAATAGCTTTAATTTCTGTGCTTAGCATACTTACTGAAGCTTCCCATGTTTCTAAGTAAAACTATTTTGAGTTTATGTTGATGGATACCATTATGATGGTGATTGGCGAGTGTATTATTCTTGGATTGATGCTCAACTGAATTGATAATAATACTTCATGACCATATTGGTTTAAGATAAAAAATGTGCAACATTATGGGTAATCCTGTGACGACCCCATCTCCCCTTAGGGCGTACCCCAGAGGTTAGCGGACCGCCTGCCCAACTGTCATCAGGACTTACTCACTTTAAGAAAATAAGTTACAACTTCAAAAGTAACTGAAACAACAGTTCCCAAGTTTAGAATGTACATTTATATCCAGTTCCAACTCAAACGTTCATACATTTCCACTTATAACAAAAATTTCAAATTCCAGAGGATTTTCAACCATAATCGAGCCTTAACGCGAGTACAATCACAAAAAATTCAAAAAACTAGATGACGCTAGCCTATACCAGCCACACACCCACGCTTGTACCCCTTGTAAGGAAAACAAAACTAATAGGATGAGCCAAAACTTAGTGAGGTTCCAAAACATCATGCAGACCCAAATTATAAGTTGACCACTATGTAAAACTTGAACTATCAAAGTAGCGAGCAGAAGAGTTCATGAAAGTGGGCAAAAACAATTCAAATAGCAAATCATTAGATATTCAACATTTCCAGGTAAAAGGATACAGTAGTTCTTGCGAGTCAACTCCGCCATAACTTCACCAAGTAGTAGTTGACACTCCGTCAACTTTCAAATAGAGTAACTAGTCCAGTAAATCACCACTTAACTCCAATCTCTATCCACTAATCAACCCCCTACCGGGCCCGAACTCCAAAATAACAGTGTTGGTAATACTTGAGTATACCAAATCCAGTGGACCATATCCAAAGGATTACACAATAAATAATAAACAGTACCTATGGTTTGCCAGTCTCCTCGACCAAGCTCTTACATGCTCGATTCGACTGACTAACCAATAGAGCTAGGATACCAGGTAGTACTCAAGTCATGCACAGATATATATATCAAACCATTTGTAACCAATGCACAGTAACAAGTCACTGCGATAAAGTACACCCTTGTCCTATCAAACAAAGTGATTCGTTCAAGTAATAAGTTCCAACATGTATTTGAAAACACTCACCAAGGATTTACTTCTTTCCAAAACTAAGCTCAGGTTCAACTCCCAGACTGGGTACAAATCTGCAATAAAATACCGTTTAACAATTTGCAATCAACTAGGATTTCAAAATATGGGAGTTTCACTTAAAGAATATCAAGTAAATAGAATGCATTTAAGTGGTACTCATTCTACTTATCAAATCCTAGAAAATTCATGCTTGCTCTTTTGGTTTCGATAAAGAAGCGATTAAAACGTTTAAATTCACAACTTGGTGGATGAAACTAGGAAATCGTGTTTAAAGTGGTCGCTACTTTGTCTTTGAAAAATATACACTTTTGAGCAAAATTTTCACTTATAAGTCACCCACAAGGTCAACTTAAGCATCTGTACATAACAAAGCCCCAAATCGCTCACAAATCACACACTTATTTTCGCTTTCACTCACTTATCACATGAAAGAAAAATCGGGTAGCGTTTCCTTTGTGTTTACCAATTTTGTCAACCATTCAAGGCTTCATTTTCTTTCCAAATCAACACTACAAGTAAGAATATAAAGATAGCTTTTAATCTAGGCCATAAACCATCCAATTGTAACTCATTTCTAGCAATAATCACCACAATACCAAAGCTAAAATTTTGAAATCCTAAGCTGGAAATTTGCAATTAAAACTGGAAAATTCTACTTTAAAGCTAAAAATTCACACTAAATCTATAAATCTTCATATTAACACTCTCAAGTCTATATCAAAACTAGATACTATCATTTCATGGCTGAAAAATACAAACCAAAGCTGGAAAATTTCACCAACTTCACAAATCCATGATATCATCCATAAAACTTCCATATCCAAGTCATCTATCCAATAAAATGCAAGATAAGAGAGATAGGAAGAGTTTTTTAGCTTAATACCTTCAAACCTCAAGGAAAAACACAAAACCAAGGTTGCCTATGCAAGATCACTCCACCCCAAGCTTCCATGCCACCTTGTTGCAAGTTTAATCGGTTTAGTTTTTGTGATTTCAACTCAAACAAGGCAAAATCAAGATGAAGATTGAAGCTCTCTCTCTCTCTTCTTTCTCCTCTCAAGGTTCGGCCACCATGAAGCAAAAATGAAGGAAATTTTGGTTCGAATAAAGATATAGATGGAAGAAAGCTTCTTGGTCAACCAAGCCTTGGATTGCCGACACTTGGCGAGCCAAGATTTTCCCTCTCTTTTTTCTTTTCTTTCCTTTTCCTTGGTTGAATATTTTGGCTGGAATAAGGGGTAATTTAGGGATGATTAGATGAAATAAAAATAAGAAGATTAAGGTAAGAAAGTATTGGTCAAGTGGTGTACTCAACCGGTAACAAACGGCGCATGTCGGTTCAAGCCTATTTTACTTAACTCTCTTGCACTTTTGTTTTAACTTATGATTCACTAACTTATCATTAGCACCTCTAATCACACACTTCCTCTTACCTAATACTTGCCCTTATCCACCAAATTTAGTACACACACCTCACTAGCTGATCACAGTACCAAAATCCGCAAAAACCCTAGTTTACCCTAACTATAAATGTAAAAGTAAAACTTTCGATTCTATGATGTATTACAACTATCGAGGAAGTAAATTAAAACAAAAGAAATTATAAATTAACTTATTCAGAACAAAAGAGAATCATAAGGAAAATATAAGTGAATTTTCAAGTCCTTACAAATCCGACAGTTTCTGGTATTACAAGATGGGATCTCATTTAGGCTTGTTGGACTACCACAAAGATCTGCACTGACTGCCGCTCCACCAGGGCTCTCGCCTTAGGTTTTGTAGCAACCTCCGTGCCCTCCTACTCATCCGGGCCTGGCACTTGTCTTTACAGTCAGGTATAGGTCGCGCTTGAGCGCCATCCATTTTTGGGGCTAGTTGACTCGGCAGATGAGTTCTTATACACTCCTTAGTGGATTTATGCTGCATTTGCCAAGTTATCATCTTGCAAAGTGTATTTCATTAGGCTTGATTTTCTAAAAAGAGAACTCCCATAGTTTGGCTAGATATGACTCCCATAATTTCAACTCCTTTTGATCCGAGAGGGTGATATGGTGGATGGAGGAAATAAGTGGAGCTCTATGGACATGTTACTACTTGAGTTGACGGAGGGTCAACCAAAAAAACTAGATAATGCTAGCCTGCACCAGGCTCACGCCCACGCTCGTACCCCTTGTAAGGAAAACAAAACTAATAGGGCGAGTCAAAACTCAGTGAGGTTCCAAAACTTCATACAAACCCATGTAACAAGTTGACCACTATGTAAAACTTGAACTATCAAAGTAGCAAGCAGAAGAATTCATGAAAGTGGGCAAAAACAATTCAAATAGCAAATAATTTGATATCCAACATTTCTAGGTAAAAGGATACAGTAGTTCTTGCGAGTAAACTCCGCCATAGCTTCACCAAGTAGTAGTTGATACTCCGTCAACTTTCAAATAGAGTAACTAGTCCAGTAGATCATCACTTAACTCCAATCTCCATCTACTAATCAACCCCCTACCAGGCCCGAACTCCAAAATAACAGTATTGGTAATACTCGAGTATACTGAATCCAGTGGATCATATCCAAAGGATTACATAATAAACAATAAATGATAAACAATTAATTGTGACGACCCCGCCTCCCTCTAGGACATACCCTAGGGTTTAGTGGTTCGCCTGCCCAACTCTCGCCAGGACTCACTCACTCACTTCAAATAAAATAGGTTATAACCTCAAGAGTAAAGGAAATAATAGTTCCCAAACTTGGAACATACATGTACATTCATTTCTATTCCAAACATTCGTACAATCCCAATTATAACAAAAGATATGAATCCCAGATACATTCAATCCTAATCGAGCACTAGCGCGAGTACAATCGTAAAATTTCCAAAAACTAGACTATACTAGTCTGTACCAGTCTCATGCCCTCGCTTGTATCCCCTGTAAGGAAAACAAAGATAATGGAACGGGGTGAGCTAAAGCTCAGTGAGGTTCCAAATAGCAAGTTGACAATTATTTAAAAGTGCACGTATCAAAGTAGCAAAGTAGCGAGTATAACAAGTTCATAAAAGTGAGCAATAACACTTCAAATAGCACATCTCAAAATGAGTGAGTGAAAAATTCTTTTCTAAAAGAAACAATAACACTACGAATAATAATCAAAGTGTAAGGATATAGATGGCTCTCAGGAGTCAAATTCCCATTGCTTCACCAGAGTTTGATCCAGTATTAGTTGACACTCCGTTAACTTTCAAGTAAAATAACCAATCCAGTAGTGCTTCGCTTCACACGAATCCATCCACTGTTCAACCCTTTATCGGGTCCGAACACCAGCTAAACACTGGTAGTAATATTTGAGTATACCGATTAGTCGAGGAGATAGCACTCCATTCGACAACACTAGATACCCATGGTTCGTTATCTAATCGATCAAGCCCTTGTCGGTTCGACACGATTAACTAACCAGTGGGGTTTGGGTTCCCAAGTAGTCACTATAGCCGATGACTAATCAATTTAATCAAAAGAAAAGTACGGAGATGGGAATGAGAGGTACCTCCCACTCGTATCGAGTGTGGTACATACTGCTGCTCAGCACTTACAAGTCAAGCACAAGTACAAATACAAGTACAGGTCAATGCAAATCAAGTCACTTGTACAAGCATGAATGAGATATCAAGTATTTAGTTGAGTTAGGTCAGGTGTGATAAAGTACACACTTGCCCGACTAAACCAAGCAAATGTCATCCGATCACATTGGTAAATCAAATATCAAGTTCAATCATGTATTTGGAAGCACTCACCAAAGATTCAGTGCTTGTCAAAATCACGCTCAAGTGTAACTCCTTCATTGGAGCCCAAATCTGCGATAAAACATCGTTTAAGAGCTTTGAAAATTAACTAAGGTTCGAAACTAAAACGTTTCATTTAACGAGAATCAAGTAATTGAAACTCATTTAGAGAATATTCGTAAAACTCTTGCTCGCTCTTCAAACTGTGAAACTTTGAAGCAATTATACTTTGAAATACTATTTGAGTCGAAGAAACGAGGAAAACGTATTTCTATTAGTCGTAAATTTCATTTTTCCAAGGGTACAAGTTTTGGTCAAATTCTAACTTATATACCTCCACAAAAGGGGACTCGAATAACCTAGACAATTCGAGTTAGATTCGTCCTCAAATCCTTACTCAAGTCGTGAGTATATCTACCTAGCCCTCAGTGAAAATTTGGGCAGCACACCCTTTGAGTTTACCTATTTTTCAGCCATTTATGGCTTCATTGTTTTTCTGAATTCAGCCCCACAATCACACACAAGTAATGTTACTGACATAGCCCTTCAATTAGGCCTCAAAATCATCCAATGACAACACAAGTGTAATAACACAATCGGAAATCAATTTTGAAGACAAAAAACTAAACAGCAGATTTGATATCTTATAGCATTTTGGTCACAACTAGAGCTACTTTTATCGGATTGGGGTGCACCTTATACCGTTTCGAAGCTAAGACAAAGGGTTACAACTTTTAGGAAGACAACACAACCCACTTCATTGTTGATCTAGGTCAAATTTGCAAATTACAGAACCAGAAGTTCATGGTCAGTCTGGTTGTCAGTACTGCATTCAAATGGAAATAACTCAAGTTACACAATTCCTATTGAGGCATTTTTAGATGCGTTGGAAAACTGAAACATAGGGTTAAAACTTTCATGTTTTGGCCAAAGGCTGATTTGATACGGATCAAAGTGAAAAATGAAGCCAAACATGTGAAATTTCAAAACTGTCCGCTGAAACGTATATTTGGCAGTGAGGGGTTTTCGGTCATTTCACATACTACAGGGCTCATATTGAGCTGAAATTTTACAGGAAACTATAAAACACCATTTTCTACAACTTTCATGTTTTGAGCTAAGCCTGATTTAGCCTCTAACATGGACAAATGAAGCTAGTCAGAACAGAACAACTTGGTTTCCAATTTCTGGAATTTTGCACCTTTACTCTAGAAATTCATATCTAACAAGTGCTCTATCATCATACCCACCAATTACTAGCTTAATAACATCAATTAAGAGGTAGATAACCATAATTAAGGCTGAAAATATAAACCCTACCTACACATTCCAATATATCATTCAACCCATGAAATTTTCCCCATAAAACTATCAAAACTACAACTTTAAGCTTCTAGTTTACACATACATGAAGTAGAGGGAAGTTTCTTACCAAAATCACCTTAATCCCTATGCAAAGAAGCTGCCAAGACCTTCCCCTTCCCAAATCACTCCACTAAAACCCTTAAGCTTCCTTAGAGATCAATTTTTGTGGAGGAATTTGCAAGATTATCGGTTGAAACTCAAGATTGAAGCTTGAAATTAAGGTACAAGATGAAGTTTTCTCTCCCATTCCCTCTCTCAAGTTTTGGCTAGCAATATGCAAAAATGAAGAAGAAACAAAGCTCTAGAAAAGATAAGAAGGTTGGAGTTAAGTTGGTCAAAGGTTTGACAAGTGTCACAATTTGATTGGAAGTCAAAATTTTCTTTTCTCTCTTGTTTTTTTTTGTCCACATTTTCAGATAAGCACCCAATTTATTGTCCACACTTTTTATCAATTTTTTGTCCACATTTTTTGTCCACATAAGCACCCAATTTATTACAAATATATTTCACCATAGAGTCCCCTAAACTCTTGGTAAACAAATCAACCGATTGATCTACAAATGGTACATGAGATGTCTTGATGATTTCATCAAGTAATTTCTCTGGGTTAGATGCAATATGAATAGCCGCCTGATTATTACACACTAAATTCACAGGCTATTTATACTCAAACCCAATTTCAAATAATATGCTCTTCAACCAAATCAACTCATAAACAGTGTGAGCCATAGCGCGATATTCATATTCTACACTTGATCTGGAGACAACTGTTTGCTTCTTACTCTTCTATGACACTAAATTACCACTAACAAACATACAATATCCTGTGGTCGATCTTCAATCTGAGGCAGAGCCAGCCCAATTTGCATCACTGTATCCTTCAATATCAGTGTGTCCATGATTTTGATACAGCAACTTTTTTCCAGAAACACTCTTAAGATACCTGAGAATCTGTATAACAACATCCTAATGACTGGTATGAGAAGTCTCAAGAAATTGACTCAAGTGAGATAATTTAATTTACCCACAAGTCTTCGATATTACTCAGGATCATCTAGTAATGCACCTTGATCTCCTACTAATTTCACTTTAGGATCCATAGGATTATTCATAGGTCAACAACCTAACATCCCAACTTCACTCAGCATATCGAGTACATATTTTCTTTGACATAAATAAATCCCATATTTAGACTGAGCTATCTTAATAGTCAGAAAACACTGTAAATTACCTAAATCCTTTGTCTAAAAGTTTTCCTGCATATTGGATTTAAATTTCTGGATCCCCACAACATCATCACCTATAATCACAATATCATCCACATAAACAACTAATAAAATCTTACTAGTATTAGAATGCTGATAAAATACAGAATGATCTACTCCACATTTTGTCAGACCGAACTCCATGACAACACTACTAAATCAGCCAAATCAAACTCTAGGAGACTGTTTCAATCCATATAAGGATTTTTTCAGATGACAAACCAATCACGAATTCTTTCCCTAAATAGCAAACCCAGGAGGTTGATCCATATATACCTCTTCTTCCAAATCTCCATGTAAAAATGCATTTTTCATATCCAACTGAAGCATGGCCAATTATAAGTTGCTCTCAAAGAAATAAGAACATAGATAATCTTGGCTACAGGAGAAAATATCTCTAAGTAGTCTATTCCATACACATGAGTAAATTCTTTAACTACCAGACGATCCTTCAATCTATCAATAGTTAGGCTGCACTTTTATAGTTTATACCCATTTACAACTAACAACAGGCTTACCAGAAGGAAGAGGGACAAGATTCCAAGTACCATTTTGCTCCAAAGCAAATATTTCTTCTTGTATAACTAATCTCCGACCAGGATGACTGAAAGCATGGGTAATAGATTTAAGAATGGATACAGAATCAAGTGAAGCAACAAAAGAATAATATGATAGAGAGAGACGAGAATAAGAAACAAATTAGAAATAGAATAAGAAATACAATACCTCTTACTTTTGCGTAAAGTAATAGGAAGATCTAACTCACAGGAGGGTGTCATTATTGGATTTGAAGATTGAGAGTTATTTAGTGAAGTGCGTGGCATATTATAAGCTTTCTTAAACTATGGAACGACGAGAATACACTTGAAAATTAGGACGAGATAACCGAGTGGTGAAATCTAGTGGACTGTATAACTCAGGTAATAAAGATGATGGGACTAGTAAAACAGGAGAAGAAAAGAGGAATATTGTTTTAACTCACAAGGCATACCTTGTTTCATAAAATAAGGAGTGGATTTTGTGACGACCCCACCTTCCCCTAGGGCATACCTAAGGGTTTGACGGGCTGCTTGCCCAACTCTCGCAGAACTCACTCACTAATGTTCTTGAAATAGCTGTTCAAGCCTTGAAATTAACATAAAAGTTCCATTTCCAGCCAACAATTCAAATTTAATTTACAATCCAAAAGTAAAACATAGGATTATATTTCTAAAGATTCCAAATACATCTCATCTATAAAAGTATAAGTACAAGAGATTATATACACTAGTTCAAGGCTACTTGCTCCAGCCTCCACCCCAGTAAGGAAAACAAACTAATGGGATAAACTAAAAACTCAGTGAGGTTCTCAAACAAGCAAACAAGCAGGTAAACACGGGAACATTTACACTTAGCACTTTACACACTTGGCACAGTAATAAGCAATCATTCAAGAATCAATCATTCATTCATTGAAAGGATACGTGCTCACTTGGAGCCATTCATTCAAATCATTCATTCATTCATTCGCCAGCCATTTTCCTTATCCCTCCGATATTAGAAAACATTTGCAAGTAAAAACTCCTTCCGTATTCATGTCATTCATTCATTGATTTCATTGCATTGAATTCACTGGCCAGTTCTCCACCAGACTTCGTGGTAATACTCGAGTATACCAAACATTGTCCCAGGGTCACCAGCCGCCCGACCGATTCCGCTTCTGGCTCGAGTCGACTGGCAACGAAGGGCAAGGGGCTAGTTCAGCCAAAAGTCTTATATTCATGCACAAGTAGCATTCAATCATTGAAAATTCACTTTTGCTTGGGTCAATTATTTCTTATGAAGACCTCCAAAGCCAAATCATGCATTTTCAGGGTCAAAAATGGAAAACTCCACGAAGACAGAAATTTAGGCGCGAAATAGGGCTCATGGGCATTTAAGGGTATTTCGGTCATTTCATATGCTATAGTACTCCGATTGAATTGAAATTTTACAGGCAGCTAGTTAACACCATTTGCTACAACTTTCATGTTAATCTAAGCCTGATTCGGCCTCTAACATGCTCAAATTAATCCGGTCAGAACAGGGCAGATTTGAAACCCTAACCTGAAATTTCCGCACAAAACTGAAATTTGTTATAAACAATCGTAACTAACATATACAAGCTTCAGTTTACACCATTACAAGCCATCATACCATGATTAAACCATGTTCATCATATAAAATCAGAAAAATCTCCATTAAATCAGAAATTTAACAAACACTATTTAAACCCATGAAATCTTCCACAAATTAACATGTTAAGCCACTAGAAATCACTAATCTATCTTTATTAAGAACAAAAGGGAAATTTCTTAGCAACTTACCTTTACAACTCAAGAAAGATAGTAGCTTAGGTTTCTTTCTCCCAAAACAACTCCACCAACTACTTCAATACTACTAAGAGAAGGGTTTTTATGGAGAAAATCAAGGTTTTAACGGTTGGATTGTGAGATTGAGAAAGATTGGATGAAGAAAGTTGGAGGTTTTTTTCTTCTTTTCTCTCCCTAGAAGCTCGGCCAAAGGGGCTAAGAATGAAGAAATATTTTGGTCAAAATTAGCTTTAAGAAGGTAAAAATATCTTGGTCAAAAGTCCACCCTCGAATAGAAACGCGACATGTGGCACCTTATATGTTTAAGCTTATCCTCTTGTCTCTCCATACTAATTAATCTAACTAACCTCTAATTATCTCTTAACACCTTATAAAATAATATCACTTAATACAAAACTCCAACAAGTTGTCAAAAATATATCGCATTTATCGCACTGCGGGTCCCATGTCCATAATACACTTCAAACTTAATGTGTACTAACTTGTATCAAGGAAATGATTTGAAAACTACATTCCCTTATAAAAATGTATAGGAAATTAATATATTGAAGAAAGGCATAAAATTATAGACAAGGAAACAAAATAATGTCTCGAAAATATATAATAATTTTTGGGTTCTCACACTCATTCTTTCGGGGCGTCACAAACTCCCCTCCTTAAAAGAATGTCATTCTCGACATTCCAACTTGCACTAATCAGATCAAAACATTCCTCGAAAGTAGTTAAATACTATGAATCACTTTAAGCCCACATAACAAAATCAAGTGCTAAGAAGCACCCCAATCCAACTGATCAAATCGTCATGATCCAATAGATAGTTGATTGAGTAACTAGATAAACATGCAAAAGGCTTGAAGTTGGACTTAAAGTCCCAGATATTCGGAAATTCAAGACATGGTTAAATCTCAACTCGAAATTTCTCAAGTCGAAAATTTTTCCCTTGGCGGTGCTGGACAACACAACAAGCTAGCACGACGGCTATACTTCGCCAAAGAGTCTCAGTTCAAAAATTTCATCCTTGGTGGTGCTTGAGAACACAACAAGTTAGCACAACGGCTAAACTTCACCAGAGGATCTTAGCTTAAGAAATTGGCCTTGGTGGTGCTTGAAAACACAACAAGTTAGCACAACGACTATACTTCACCAGAGAGCCTCAAGTCAAAGTTTCATCCCTGATGGTGCTTGATAACACAACAGGTATGCCTCGCCAAAGGAATGGCGGTGCTTGATAACACAATAGGCAATACCTCATCAGAAAGGTTCAATTCAAGAATTTCAATCCTTGGTGGTGCTTGAAAACATAACAGGCATGCTTCGCCAGAAGAATGGCGGTGCTTGGAAACACACCAGGCAATGCCTCACCAGAGAGGTTCAGTTCAACCACTACAGAGGAGTAGTAGCCGGTCTACAACCATACAAGTACGAATAAGTTCAGAAGCAGAGTCAAAAGCAGGGTTCAAGTATATATAGGTTCAAAAGTAGGGCCAAATATTTCAAGTTCATGGAACATGAGTACGAATAGAAACTCACTTGCCTAATTTATGCCCAGTACTTCATATTCCCAAGCAGTCATAGAATTCAAATCCACTTACAGGTCATATACGAACCAAGCTACTTGCTCAAGCGTGAAAGAGATACCCTATTTTCAGTCAAGTCAGGTCTATCAAGTGTACGTAAGAGTACACTGGCCGAAACAGATTCAAGTCTTAAATGAGCTCAGTCTAGTCGGTCTCAGACAGTTCAAGCATTTCAAATCCCAATGCTTAAAAATTGGGTAGTGTACCTTAATCAAACAAGAAGACTAGAAGGAGGATGCAAAAACCAAAAGTTTCCCAACAAATCCGGTCACCACCATAATGTATCAAAACCCTAGCCAAAATCTTATCGGATAGATCCAAGATAGCAGTCATCATTTCAATGTCCTCAACTAGGTTAATCCATTATACACTGGTAGATCTAATCTTCTGGTTTATTCTCGATTCATATTCAGTACTAGGGTCTCCTTAAATTATATAAGACTATCCACCAATTTTCTCACGAGTACGGGGTTGTCTAAGCCCTCGGCCACGACCCTTTTCCCATTCCTGCTGCCATACTTAATAGAAGTCTATAAGTGCAAGAAAAGGAATAATTAAGCATAAAAGAACTTAATGCATATACAAGTTGCAAAAATATTTGGAATCAAGACATGATTCTTTACATGTATCAAAAGTTATAGCACGAGTTAAGAAGTCACAAAACAAGCCCAATATGTCAACTACTCTATATAGGCAATTAAGTGCCACAAAATGTAGAAGTATATGCAAGCAGGATACAAAAAGCCTCGCGGCATTCACCACCCTTCCTAAGTCCTTAGTTAAACCAAAGGATCCAAATATCACTAATTTCAATCAGATCACATGCCTTTACGAAATTAGATCCAATCAAACCATAATACAAGCTGAAACTAAAGGTTATCCATTCGAAGTTCAAAATCTTTAATATGCAAGCCACCAGCCAGAGCACCATCATCTTCAAAAATAACTAGTCTTAGGGTTTTATAGTTAAAGTCTCAAGCTCCAAGTTCAAATCCAAGAAATAAGTACAACTTGCTAACTTACGTGTCAAATGGAAACCAAGTCAATTCACACTAACTTCGTGCTCTTAAATGCGGTTACTCTATATCTCAAAGTTCACTCAGTCCATACACCAAAAGATAGGCTCACTCTTCTTGGAAACCAAGAATTTTAAAACATAAAGTAACAAAAATCGTATCAAGTTCAAGATTTACATTATAACAACAATAGTTGCCATTCTTCTGAAAACTCAAGATTTTTTTTTCATGTAAAGCATAGATAAATTCAAGTGTGAGAATACACCAGTATACAATCAAAGGGAAAAACCTAGTTTAGAAAATTTTAACCTTGTATCAGCCCATCATATACAAAATTCAACAAACTCATCAGTTCACATAATTCACATATTACCAAAATCGAAAAATTAGACCGGCCTAAAGCATATATATATTATTTCCAATCATCGTTTGAAAATAAACTAGTACATCCTAGTTTTCTTTAGAATTTCAAAGTAGAAATTCTCTAGGAGGTAAATGGGCGGAAAATGCATTTTATTCCTTTGATACTCTTTTATCTTAGTTCAAAATCATCAAACATAGAGTTGGACCATCAAATCTGGGTCTCTTATCCTCCATAGTCAGTACTAATAATTACCTCAATCGCTTAGCTTTCAAATCAAATCCCACAGTCCGACATCCTAAACTTTAGTCTAGGATACACTACAGAGATCGGAAGCCTAAGCTCTGATACCAACTATGACAGCCCCACCTCCCTCTAAGGCAAACCAAAGGGTTCGGCGGACCGCCTGCCCGGCTCTCGCTGGGACTCAGTCACTCACTACAGTCCTCAAACAAATTACAATATAAATCTCAAATATTACATCAAATTCCTCAAGAATTACATATCATAAGTGAAGGGAAACTAATTCTAAGCGTGGAACATACACATACATCCATTTCAAATCCAAATATTTGTACAGGCCCAACTAGTACATAGAATACATCCAAATCTAAACTATACAAGATATATGCCTTCCAGTCACACAAAGAACCAAATACAAGTTCTTCCTTTGCCTCAATCCCTGTGGGGAGAAGAAAATAATTGGGAGTGAGCTAAAATCTCAGTGAGTAACCAGTAAAATCAGAAATCAAATAAGCTTCACAATAGTGCATTTCGATGATGGCATGAATCAGTAATCAAATATACATTTAATGCTCATGTGAACCAGTGAAATCATCGTACTTAGAATTCCAACGCTCCAACGGATCCAGAAAAGTCAAACAGTACAAGGGAGCCAATTGCTCCAACTAAACAATAGTGGAGACGTTGGTTCTAATCACAAGATTTCCCAAGAACTCATTGGAGTCAAGTTATGTCATGGCATACACACATACACAAATGATATGCAAATTGAGAGACCAATGCAAGAATTAGTTATGCAATCAGGTAAGCGATGCAAGAAATAATTCAAAAGTAACTTTGGAAATAGTTAAGGGGTCACTCACCAACCACGGCTCATAATCCTCATCCATCATAGACAGTTTCCTCGATCAAGTCCAAGGCCTTCAACTCAAACTCAAAGCAATCAAATGCTTTCAAAGATCGGACAGCATTTCCCCTACATTTCCTTTGTAACAGCCCCACTTTCCCCTAAGGCGAACCAAAGGGGTTAGCGGACTGCCTGCCCAGCTCTCGCCAGGACTAACGATGCAGACTAGAACTATCTATAGCGATCCGGAACTTACAAACGAGCGTAAACAGGTCAAAATGGTAAAATAACCCAAAAAAAAAATGAAATCCGGAGACGGTCATGAATAGTAACCGACCCGTCAAAACCCAACCGAAAGAGCACGCAAACATTCACATCTGAATTTTAGCGATTACAATCCAAAAGGACATACAAAAGTTTTCAAAAGTTAATACATATACACGGTTTGCCAAATCAAAAGAGAAAACGCCCCAAAAGTACACTTAAAACACTTAGGGTTTTAATACATGAGCTATACAAAAGATATGTTCAACTAGCTCAATTTGGCAGCCATTTGTCAAATCCAGACCAAAAGGGTTTATTTTCCTGTAAGGAAAGCAAAAGGAACAGAAAGGGGTGAGCTTGCGCTCAATGAGGTACCAAACAAATAGCATTAAAATCATGGCATTTCACATTTAACAAATCAGATACACACGTCAGATGTAAAGCACAGAAACCAATGTTTTAAATCAGAAGGATACGGGTGGCTCTCAGGAGCCAAATTTCCAGCGCAGTACTTGATCCAAACCGGTTGACTCTCCGTCAACGTATAGAGAACCAATGCGTCCGTAGACCCCTCTTTACTCCGAATTCCGTCCACCAAACACCCCTTTACCGGGCCCGCTCACCGTAACCGAACAGAAATGGTAATACTCGAGTATACCGGAATCAAGGGTCTCAATACCCAAAAATCCCCGAACAGACTACTGTGGTTCGTTATCTAATCGTCCAGGCCCTTGCCAGCCCGACTCGAATAACTTAGCCACAGGATTGAGCTCATAGGTCATAGAAATCCGAACAGATGCAGACACAGATAACAGATTCAGATACAGATACAGAATAGTAGATTCAGATAGCAGATTCAGACGGCAGATTCAGATAGGCACTCAAAATTGACATATGAACAGATAGAAAAACGAGTGTGATAAAGTACACCCTCGCCTCCATTTTATCAAAATAGTATTTGGCTTCAATAGTCATAAATCAAGTATTCAGATATTCAGATATTTCACATAATGGGTAGCAGGTAGTGGAACACTCACCGGCTCAACTTCAAAAGTTTTCACTTCAGATTGGCTTTAATCGCCAAGAAACCCTAAAATAATCAAAATAAACCAATTGAAGGTTTTACTTCCAAAATCGAGTAAACAGAATGCACATGTGAGGCTCGACTACACGTCGTACGCCTTGCCAAAAAAATACTAATGCAAGAATGTAAAAACATGATTCCCTTGGAAACGAAAAGGTAGCATGAAGACCTAGGCGCAAACAACCCAAAAGCCTTTCATTCTACCAAAAGGCAAATCCAACTTAAAGGAACCAAACGGCCTAGAGAATCGGGCAGCACTTCCCCTAAATTTCTTACTTTTCCAGCCATTAAGGTTTCATTATATCCTCAAATCAGTCCCAACATCTCACACAAAATTCATCTCATTTCCCAAAAGCCGTTCGCTAGGCTCAAAGTGGTACAAGTACAAAAGTTAGCTAGGAAACAACCGAAATGAAAGCAAGCCCTAAAAGAGACTCGATAACGAGTCATATAGCCATACCAATTATAACCCTAATAGGGTTTCATATGCATAAATAAGCATTATAGGTAACCAGAAATTAAGAAATGGCTTTAACTTAGGCCTTAACAAAAAAACGTATTTGACCTCATAATGCGGTAATGACACCACTTTCACTACGGTTATCGGATGGGGGTGCAAGACCCACCTTTTCGAAGCTATGAAACAGGGCTACAACAATGTACAAGGACGCTCAGTCCAAATCCTAGCACAACTAGGTCGAAAATGCAGAATACCACAAACTGAACCGTAATTGCAGGTTTACAAATCACACAAAACTGTAATCAGTACAACTCGGTCTATACAGGTCCAAATGCATCGATTCCAAAGGCATATGGTAGGTAAGACATTCAGCTACATTTCATCAGAAGACACCAACAACAAAATCCAAACCAATTCCAGTCAAAATGGCCAATTACTAGTGCAGTTTTCGCATTCTGATCAACCCAGAACAGCAACAGTAAAATCGACATATCTCACTCTACACTACTCCAAATGACCTGAAATTTTACAGGCACCTCAAACACATCAATTCCTACAACTTTCATGTTTTGAGCCAAGGCCAATTCGGCCTCTAACTAGGTGCTACAAATTCGGACAGATTGTGCAACCCAAAACCCTAACTTGCTGAAATTTTTTTTCTGGTTGCAATTGTTCACTTTTCCCACCTCCTTAAGTCATTATATACCATCTCTAATCATCCTAGATAGCCACACAATCATGCTTATATTAAAACAGAAAAATCCCCAAAAATAACAAAACTTCATCATTTCAACCACAAATTAAGAATTAATCCATAAAATTGCCTCTTATGCCACTACTAAACATAAATTAAACATCATTAGAGGGAGGAAAGGGGTTCATCATGACTTACCTTAGAAACAAGAGAGAGAGAGCTATTGATCACCTTAACTTTCCAAAAAAACTCCACCAAACAACTCACAAATACTAAGTGAAGAGGTTTTATGGAGTAATTGCAAGATCAAATGGTTGGATGGTTCACCTTGAGCAAGATTGGAGCTAAAACTTGAAGAGTTTCTTGCTTCCTTTTGGAGAGAGAGGGCCGGCCATATGAGGAGAGAAAATGGAGATATTTTGGTGGTTTTTGGATCATTTTTGGTTTATTTAAGTCAATGGTAAGAAAGTCTTAAAGTAAGCCCAATCAAATGGTGACACTTGTCACCCAATTTAATGCAAGTCTATCACTTTGTTTCCTCTCACATCAATCCAAATTTGCAACCTCTACATATCTCATAACACCCGATAAATTTCACACAGTATCCGAAACTTAACCTTATTGGCCGAATTTTTCCGAACTTTTCGCACTAGTGGGTCCCACATCTATAATCTCTCCGTAATTTTTCAAAAACTACCCAATGCTAGGAAAATCATCTAAAAACTATAATTACTCATAAAATTCACCAGGAAAATTTTTCTAAGCCAGAAAATGCAGAAGACATGCAATTAAGGGAACTAAAACCCTCGGAAAAGATTAGGGTTTTTACGGGTTCTCACACTCTCTCCCCCTTAAAAGAATTTCGTCCTCGAAATTCCTTATCATTGACTACTCCGGGATTAAATTGAGCATTATACTTAGCTAACAGATCTGTACCCCTTCACTGGCCAGGTTAAGTAAATTATTACCTTACACGTCCTCTAATGGGTCAAAAACTTGATGTTGTTCTAAGGAGTACACCCGAGAGGACACTTTCGATCCATAAACATAAACATAAACGATCCACCAAGGAATGGCCTTTCTAGTTCACCAAATCCTTTCTAACCTAGGCCCTCATATCTTTCGTATCCGGGCGCAAGAATCTCGTCTAAGATAATTCACATCTCGAGCCGGCCGGTCCCAAGAGTAAACCATCCTTATTAAAGATTCCTACCCGACATACATACCTAGCTTCCTCGAGTCCCATGATAATGATCCGTACACTTATCATATGCCCGGTTCATAACTTACGCTCAAACGAGCACTTAGACATATTCATGAAATTAGGACCACAACACCACTTGGCCCAGTCTCACTCCGCGCAGAGACCACGCGAAGTGGCTCTGATACCATCCTACAAGCAACACCATTTCATCTCAAATCAATCACATACACATCATAGACTATCCAATACACCTTTCGGCACAATATCCATAACTGAAGCTACACTTATCGGATTGAAACGAATCTTATGGCGTTTCGAAGCCAAGACATAACCCTACATTTCTTATGCAGACCTTCAAAGCCAAATCATGCATTTTCAGGGTCAAAAATGAAAAACTCCATGAAGACAGAAATCTGGGCGCGAAACAGGGCTCATAGGCAGTCAAGGGTATTTCGGTCATTTCACATGCTACAGTACTCCGATTGAGCTGAAATTTTATAGGCAGCTAGCTAACACCATTTGCTACAACTTTCATGTTTAACCTAAGCCTGATTTGGCCTCTAACATGCTCAAATTAATCCGGTCAGAACAGGGCAGATTTGAAACCCAAACCTGAAATTTCCGCACAAAACTGAAATTTTCTGCAAACAATCATAACTAACGTATACAAGTTTCAGTTTACACCATTACAAGCCATCATACCATGATCATCATATAAAATCCAAAAAATCTCCATTAAATCAGAAATTTAACAAACACTACTTAAACCCATGAAGTCTTCCACAAATTAACATGTTAAGCCACTAGAAATCACTAATCTATCTTTATTAAGAACAAAAGGGAAATTTCTTAGCAACTTACCTTTACAACTCAAGAAAGATAGTAGCTTAGGTTTCTTTCTCCCAAAACAACTCCACCAACTACTTCAATACTACTAATAGAAGGGTTTTTATGGAGCAAATTAAGGTTTTAACAGGATTGTGAGATTGAGCAAGATTGGATGAAGAAAGTTGGAGGTTTTTTTCTTCTTTTCTCTCCCTAGAAGCTCGGCCAAAGGGGCTAAGAATGAAGAAATATTTTGGTCAAAATTAGCTTTAAGAAGGTAAAAATATCTTGGTCAAAAGTCCACCCTCGAATAGAAACGTGACATGTGGCACCTTATATGTTTAAGCTCATCCTCTTGTCTCTCCATACTAATTAATCTAGTTAACCTCTAATTATCTCTTAACATCTTATAAAATAATATCACTTAATACAAAACTCCAACAAGTTGTCAAAAATATATCGCATTTACCGCACTAGCGGGTCTCACGTCCATAATACACTTCAAACTTAATGTGGACTAACTTGTATCAAGGAAATGATTTGAAAACTATATTCCCTTATAAAAATGTTTAGGAAATTAATATATTGAAGAAAGGCATAAAATTATAGACAAGGAAACAAAATAATATCTCGAAAATATATAAAAATTTTCGGATTCTCACACTCATTCTTTCGGGGCGTCACAGAGTACACTCAGGGGTGCCTCGACCTCTACGGCCACCATGACCTCCTCTACTTCATCCTCCACGAGAGTCACATCCAAAACTAAGTTGCTCATGTCCAGGACTAAATTACTCTATCCGATTGTTGCTAGCAACTAAAGCAGACTTGTCATTAATTAGAGTACAATCACCCTGTGTATTGTCCTTTTATTGTCTCACAATGAGAACACATGTAAGCAATTCGTGGCTCCATAGAATTCCATAGTGCTCCAAGAATTTGGGCATCCTCTTGAATCTACATTAGTCTCTTATTATCCTCTGTAAAAGAGTCATTTGTGAGATATCGTTTCTTTCCTAAAGCTGTCAGATAAATCTTAACAACATTTGACCACTATTAATAATTAGTGTCGTTCAACTTTCAATTTTGTGATTTGAGGCATCACCATTAGCATAATATTAGTGGGAGTTACAATACCTTTTGATAAACTTTCACCCATAGCGAATAGCACTTCAAATCAAAAACAAAATCAAAATTCGTGATGAACAATACCTTGGAACAGTAATGTGTGACAGCCCCACCTCCCCCTAGGGCGTACCCAAGGGTTTGGCGGGTTGCCTACCTAATTCTCGTCAGGACTCAGTCACGATTCATGAAATTTACAAATGATAACCTCAAAATAAAAGCGATATTAAATACAACCTTCCATATATACACTTATGCACCTCTAATGTCCACACAATATATAATACAACCAAGGAGTCAAACTTGCAAAACAATCAAACCAAACAAACTGGCTAGACATCGACGAAGTTCTCGCGTGAGCGACTGACGAACTTAGATGAAATCTAGGCCTTTCTCAATTCAATCTCTTATGTTCTCATCCCTGTAAGGAAAATAAATTTGAATGGAATGAGCTAAAAGCCCAGTGAGATTCCAAGAAAACAGGCAAGTAATATAATAGGCAAGACCATACACCGGATATCAAGAAACAAGTCAAACTCAAATAGATCATGATCCAGTATATAGTTAAGCAAATAGCCAGATAGATCATGCAAAAGTGTACAGTAAAGAACACATTCATGGCAAAGGATATAGATTGCTCTCAAGAGCAAGTTCTACTGCAGCTTGATCAAGGTTTGTTGACTCTCCGTCAACCACGAATTTTAATGTCCATAGATCACCACTTTATACCAATTTCCGTTCACCAAACATATCCCTTACCGGGTCCGAGCCCCAAGGTTTGTCGATCTCCTCGACCAAGCCCTTGCCGGCTTGATTCGACCAACTAGCCCTGGGTTGGACTTATAGTCCTAGATATTCAATAATTCAGAATCTGGCTTATAGCCCCAAGTATTCAGCATTCAGGAGTGGAGTCGTTGGCTGTTGTCCAACGCTCACGCAGTGATAATTGGAGACGTTAGTTGACTTAATGCTCTATATTCAGTAATATCAGTATTCAAGTGATGAATTCCAATCAAGAGTAAACAAGTTAGGAACTTGTCCTTTATCCAAGATTGCCAGCTTACCCGACCGCTCTGAGACTGGTTCAAAGAAAGAGGTCCAACTAGAGCTCAGTTCAACCGTTACCGACTTACATTCATACATACGCATGAGTAACACTAAATTCCACTTACCCAACGTCTCGGATAAGGTCCAAGGCCCAGTTCAACCACTACAAGAGAAATGTAGTTGGTCTACAATTCAACCGCTACAAGAAGGATGTAGCACGTCTACTATTCAACCACCACATGAGAAATGCAGCCAGTCTACAGTTCAACTGCTGCAAGAGGAATGCAGCTGGTCCACAACCATGCACATAAACATGCGAGTCCACATGCAAGATCAATTAACTCAAGTTCATGGAGGTCAAGCGCGAATAAGGACATACTCGTCTAGCCATAATCAAGTCACAAGTAATACCCAACAAGTCACATTCGTAAGCATTCCAAGTATTTCAAGTCAATATAAAGGTCACATACAAATCAAGTCACATGTTCATGCATAAATGAGATATCAAGTATTTAGTCAAGTCAGGTCAATTGCGTGTACATAAGAACACACTCGCCTAAACAGGCTCAAGTTACAAATAAGCTCAATATATCATGTTTCAAGCATTTCAAATCCAAATAGTTGAAAATCGGGTGGGTGCGAAAACCTGATCAAACAAGAAAGCTGGAGGAGAACAGCAGAAATTAGAAATTTCTTCAGCAAATTCGGCCACAAATCCGGCTAAATATTGACTGGATTCAAGGCCGGATTGACAGGGAAGGCAGAAAACAATTTGATTGCTTACTGCCTCGAATCCAGTCGAAAATCTGACCAGAAAGTGGCCAGATTCCGGCCACATTTCAGTTATACAAAACTGCCAACACATTTTTTAACAAAATATCAAAAGTTTAGCCGAATTAGGTCAAGTGCGCTAAAGTACACACTTACCCATGAGACAATAAATCAAGTACCTAGCAATTTCTAGTAATAGTAAGCATGTAACACGCCCCCCAAGCACACAAGAAAGTCGGTGGAATAACCACTTGAGTGACCAACAAGTCATGTGCAAGCAAAATTCTCGTCCCAAAGGTCATCAATTTAAGAGCAATTATTTTAACCAAGCAAGCAAGTCATTCAAGCAAGGAGACATTCCACATAAATATTTTCATGCACTTAGAACACTCACCAATCAATTGCAACCCTTCACTTTAACCCTGGTTGGTCCTCTTGAACTCTCTCGAGTCCAATGGTCACATACTGTATTAAAAAAGTAGCAATACAAAACTAAAATACATGAAGAAATTAAGGTTCCAAAGCTGCACTTCCTTTCATTTAAACCTCAATTCCACCCATAAACAAAACTCAAAATAGTTTACCAGCTCCAATCTTATAGTTGAAATGAAAGTAAGAATAGTTCTAGGAAAACAGAATTTTTCCAATTTTGCGCGACACTATTTGAAAAATCATAACTCAAGTTTCCTAAATCCAAAATTTATAAACTCTATACCGTTGCAAAATAGACTCAAAGGGTTACAATTTCACAGAAGACATCTTTGTAAGATTCGGTCCATAAGTCAATCAAATTCCAACCTCAATCGGCTGCTTTATCCAGTAGAAAGACAAAACAGGAATGGAAATTCAGTCAACTTTGGAAAATCACAGATATTCATATGAATTCAGAAAAATTCTAAAATTTTCATGGTACAAATTACTCTAAATCTAGTTTCAAACGCAACAAATAAAACTCAATTCTGACTTTTTTACACCAAGATACAATAGTTTCATGAATGCTGATTTTTGAAACCTGGTTCACGGAATTCCAGCTTTGGAGCACTTGACACAGTTTCGGAATCAGGTCATAACTAAGGCTCCACAAGTTCAAAATTAGTGTGGTTTATGGCGTTGAAAACTAGATTCAAAATACTAAAATCACTAGAAGAAACTGTCATGAAATTCTTGTCGCGCCCCATTTTTTGATAAGAAAAATAAATGGTTTGAGAAAGATGTTTTTGATTCAATTTTGATTGGAAAATGATTTTTGTGAGTTGAAAAAGATATGGGTCCAATATGGGACTTGAAAAAGCGACGATTTGACCCCAAAAAAATAGTTTTTAAAAAGGGTTTTTGAATAAGAAATTGGAGTCGCCACTTGGTAATGATTAAGGTGTACCAAGTCACCTAAAAATAAATTTTTAAAGACAAAGTAGTAAAACCCTTTTTAAAAACGACTCCTAGTCCACGTAAGCCAAAGAAAAAGGTTCGGGAGTCACGTTTGACAAAGGGGAAGGCAAGGATAGAATCCAAGGCACCCCTTTGACCTAGCCAAGGCTAGTTGCGCGACTTAACCTTACCTTTCCTAGTTTTCTACCCAATGTATGTTCGCACGTTGGATATGACTATATGAATACAAAACGGAAAGGAAAATGCAATCCTAAATTCTACGATGTCTCTTGTGAGGTTTTTGGTCCCAAACCACATGAATTGTGGCGGCCAACAAAGGAAAACCTCATAGAGGTCGATTAATGCAAATGAGAGTTCGAATTCAAGTGTGCAAGTGTGAAAGTGTATGAAAGATGCAAGAAATGTAAGTGCAAGTGTGCGAATGTATAAAAAGGTGCATGTGTGAAATTGTATAAAATTCAAGTGTTTTTTGTGTGCAAGTGTGTGAAAACAGAATAATAGATATATAAGGTAAAGTGGAATTTTATTTGTGAAGTGAAAATAAGCGAGTGATAGGTGAAATGTAGTAAAAAAAGTATGGTTTGAGAAATGTGAAAAAATGTGGTTAAAAGAGTATGTAGGTGATAAAAATGAAAGTATGACCCTAGAGGAATGCAACAAGTCGGGTACGGGGGTTGACTCCTAACTTTTCGACTTCTATTTTCCCTTTGATCAGAAGGTGAAACTAGCGTGCTAAGGCTATCGAGTAGCCACACTCGCTCGTTTCCCTTATCAAGAGGGGATTTTCACGCAAATGAACCCTAACTAGCATGAGATGCAAGTCCTAAAGTGAAGGGGAAGGGGTTTGAGGAACATACCAAATGATAAACTAAGGAAAAATGCGTGATATGTGGTGATCATGCACTTAATGAAAAAGGGAAAAAAGAACCTATTGGGTCTAGCATTGGACTAGCCCATTCTATGAATTCGACTAGCGTTGGACTAGTGGAAACAATAAAAGAAGCCACAACTAGCGTTGGACTAGTGTGGTGACGTACATTCATTCATTCCATTCATCCACACTATAAAAAGCGAGTAGACATGCGAATCACTTATAAACACGTAGCACATAACACTTAGCATGCTTGACTAGATGCAAGGGCCTAATAAAGCGATTAAACACTTAACACGTAGGCATGCAACCATTACATTTGCTAACTAAAACAAAGGGGAAAGGGGAAATGGACCAAATTACTTGCTACGCCCTATCTATTACAAGCCAAGAGGTGTACACATACCCCATTAATAAAAATCAAAAGTAAATGAAATAAATGAAAGGGAATAAGGAGAAGCTAGGAAAGCAAGTAGACATGCAAATTTCAATTAGCACATTAGTCCACATAGGAGAGAAACAAAAGGGGTAAAAGAGATTATACCTCCCCGTTGGTGATACTAAGGAAGTAAACAAACTCAACTTGGCTAGAGTCGCCCAAGAAAAGACTAACTTAGGCTAAAATCACCAAAAACAAAAGATTAATGCACCAATTTAGTGATAAGATATAAACTAAACAATTTGAATCCACCAAATCATCAAATTTTCCCCCAATTGCAACTTAATGAAGTAAAAAGCTAATTAAAGACCAAGCAAAGACATGATCATCCAACCTCCAAGCATAACGTCTACTAAAGACCCAAAAGCAAGCACTACTCAATCATTTGAACCTAATTGAAACATTTAAAAACACACAAAGTTCCCCAAGTAAATAACAAGATCCAAACAAACATTATGGAATTTTGAAGGTCCAAGAATGAACAAGGGTCCATGAATGATTTAAACATGCATTTTGAAAACTCAATAGCCACCATTAATCAACCAAATAAAACCAATTGAAAAATTTAAGAGCTTCAAAAATCCCAAAAAACAATGAAAGGCCAAATGATGACTCAAAGTACACCCACCTTAGGATCTAATTGTGAAGAAATGAGAACATGCTTGGGCTTTTGTGGAACATGGAGAAGCTTGAGGGATTAAATTGATTAAGTATTCAAATTATTTGGGCCATAGTAAGCTAAGGGGGGACTTGGGGGGTTAAAGAGCAATTTTTTGAGAACATTTCCATGCACGTTCATGCAAGCTACGTGGGAAAACATGCTGCAGCAATATTTTCAGTAGGTTATGAAGCTTTCGGCAGCCAAGAAAGAATCAGATATTATTCAATCAAACATCAAAACTTTGAATTAAGATAAAGCCACAACATTGCCAGAACTCAATCAAACAACAAGCATAAAAAGAAACCATGCAAACTCTTAAAATTTCTGTGCAAGCCTACGGATGACTGCTGCAACAACTTGCTGCATTTTTAATCAACCTTGACACAATCATGCAATGAGGAAGGGATGATGAGGTTAGCGACTCAACTCAAAAAACTGAGAAGATTTGGGATAATGAGAAGGAAAAGAAAACGCAGCTTCATGATGCAAAATCAACATCTCAACAAACCAAAGCAATAGAAGGAAAATCACACCAATGCTGGAGAAAATTCCAGCCAGCATTCGGTAACCAGATTTGTCCATTCTTCCAAACAAAGTGTTTGACCATAGCTCAAATGTTTTAAGGACTCAAATCATATAAACTCAAACCAATCTTCACCCATCCAATTCCTCTCTCCATATAAGATCATGCATCAAGTTGTATGGGCGAAATTTGGTGAGACAAATGCAGGAAAGAAAACAGCAAAGGACAAAACCGAATGAAACAGCCTTTTCTACTTGGGCCTGGACATGTTTGTGCATGAGAACTCAAACAAACTTCACTAATTTAACAACCCAATGTCATTATCCTCACCAAAACGCCATATCTGGTTTCATTTCATAACTGGTTTCATTTCTGCAATTTCATACTGCTTTGAAAAACTTTTTCTGGTTCCCTTAAACATTCCATTCAAGCAGCCCAACCATTTGCAAATTTGTCACCGTGAGAAAAACCAAAGCAAACAAGTCAAGATTCAATTAAGGCTCATAGCAAAATCATCCAAAATATCAACAACAACCCATGACCTCAATTTGAAGACAACAGCCTCTCGGACAAACCAATGAACATGCCAAAACAGAAATGAAAACAACGAAGACGACAAGCAAGCGTGACTAAGGAAGCTGGATCTAATCGTACTTCATATATGGCATTCCCATTTGCAACAAAGTGCAGATTGAACTTAGCAAATCATGGCCATAATCATGCACAAAACTAGTCATGCAAAATGAAATGAAACAAAGCAGAAAGCAGCCATAGGATCAGATTTCTTGCTGCAAGTTTCTGCAACTAACTAGCTGCAATTTTCTCATAACTTGCAACTCTAACAAGCAAAGCCATCCAAATCCTCTAACATGATTTGCCAAAAACATCAACCAAATATCATTGTTTACCCCAAGAATCAAACAGAGGTTGGGTATGAAATCAGCACAAGAAAATGAACTTGGAGCATTGAACATAGCTGCAACAAAAAACTGCAGCAATAGATTTGAACAATCCAAAAGTTTCGATCATAGCTGCAATTGTTGTATTCAGTCTAATGCAATCCTTTTTGCTCAAATGAGGTCACAGTTGGCCCCAAAATTGGATAAAAACAGAAATATCAACTCAATCAACAAACAGAGCAGTAATCTTTCTCCAAACAATTGTAATGAAGAAACATATGCAGCCTACCAAGAAATTGTGATACAAAAACCAGAGATTTCAGGCGTCCACACTTAAAAGAAAAGACTGAAATTTGAAGGTACAGGACAACTTACGAAACTCTTGCTCGATAAAAATTCGCAGTTGATGGCGGGTTTGGTGCGGTGGAGGCTCCTTTCGTTTGGCCTCCTTCATCCAGCGAGCACGAGACTTTGAGTGAATCTTGGAAGGCTTCCTGATGATGAACCCGTCCTTGACCAGCTTTTCTTGTGTTTTGACGAAAATCAGTCATGGAGATTTTGTTGACTCCATTGGCTAGCCAGACCTTGCCTCTGCCGCACTGGAGGATGCTGGCGGCGAGTCTCTTCTGAAATTTCAGCGACACCTTCCCTTCGTCCATCGGTCCATTTCCTCTTCCTCTGGTTTTTCCTCAAACCCAGATTTCATGCTCCTCCAGTGAAGGCTTGCTGCAATTTCTGGGTTGGCACATCAGTCGCGTGGCTGGCAAAGCTTTCGACAATAATGGTGTTGATGAGTGCTTGTCCGTGGTTTTCCTTCCTAGCCTGTAGACTCTATCTCTCTCTCTCCATTGTTCCGCAGCTTCCTTGAAGTTCTTCCCAAAACCTAGCCGCCCTCTCTTTTCAGTTTTCCCAGCCGTGAGTCCTTCCCGTATGCTCTCCCGGTCTCACTTGGCTGTAACTCTCTATCCCTCTCTCAAATCTTTCTCAACCATCAACTTCAATCACCTTCGTTGTCCTTGCTGTTCCCCAGAATCTCCCAAACACTCCCTGCTTTCTCTTTTTGTTTTTGCCGTCCAACTCTTTTCGTCCTTTTTTTCTTCCGCGGCTGCTACTTCTTGTTGCCTTTTATACCATCTCCCAATCTCCTAAACCTGCTCTCAATGGTGAGGATGAAGGCTTGTCCTTCCCTTTCCATCCAGCCATCCGATGGCTATTGAAGTTGTACCTTGCACGCTGCAAAAAATTGCAGCGTGCATGCTCCGCTATTTTTTTTTTTTTTAACACAACTTGATAATTACAGAAATGATAAAATAAAATATAAATAATAATAATAACAAAATACACAAAGCAGGTAATAATAATAATAACAAAACAAAAAAATAATTTTAAACAAAAACTAAACAACAATGGCCATTTTTTAATTTTTCAAAATTTCATTTTTCATCATTTTCTTTTTCTCAAAATAACTTAATAAAAATAACTAAAGTGCCCAAAGATTGAATTTAAAGAAATAAACATATTTTGTGAACAAATTTTCCTCTTTTTTTTTTCTTTTTCTCTTTTTTTCATTTTTCCAATCCAACTAAAGCCTATTTTTTTTGAATTTTTTCTTCATTTTCCTCTTTTTCTTTAATTTTCTCTTTTTTCCTTTTTTATGATTTTTCATTTTCATTTTTCTTTCAAGAAAGCATTGAATAAAAACAAAATGACTAAAACATATTTTTGATGTTTTCCTTTTCTTTTTTCTAAAAACTCTATGCTAATTTTAAACTTAAAAGCTAAAACTAAAAACTAAAACTAAAAGTAAATAAGAATAAATAGCAAATGAAATAGGTCAACTAAAAGGGCGAAAATGAATAAAACTAAAATATCATAACAACTAATAGTACAAAACACACAATAACGAACTAAAATGCAAGCAATCTAAAATGAAAATCATGAAATAGATGCTACATAAAATTGTTCAAAATTTGGTGTCTACAGTTTGCCCCTCTTTGTCTGAGTTTTGAAAAAACTTGAGACAAAAAAGTAGACACCAAATACTTACCTGTGTTATTGGGCTGCAAAAGATTCTATCGAACAAGAATTCTAACACGGGACTGACCCGAATATGAAAAATGAAACGGGACTGACCCGAACAGAAATTTAAAACGGGGCTGACCCGAACAGAAATTTAAACGGGACTGACCCGAACAGAATTTAAACGGGACTGACCCGAACAGGAATTAAACGGGACTGACCCGAACAAGAATTTAAACGGGACTGACCCGAACAGGAGTTTAAACGGGACTGGCCCGAACGGAAATTTAAACGGGACTGGCCCGAACGGAAATTTAAAAAGGGACTTCACTGGGAAGGTTTAAACAATAAATTGAGTTTTTACCTCGGGGTAGTTCAAATTTTGTACCAAGAGGGAGATTTGATCTCTGTGGCTGAACAAAAGGAAGTGCGCACTAGTGGGACTGACCCACGGCCAATGGCTGAACAAAATGAAATGTGCACTAGTGGGACTGACCCACGGCTAGCGGCGAATGCAGATGAAAGGCACACTAGTGGGACAAACCCAACGGCTAGCGACGATGAAAATGAAAGGCTCACCAGTGGGACAAACCCAACGGCTGGTGGCAAATGTAATCAAAAGGCACACTAGTGGGACAAACCCAACGGCTAGCGGCGATGAAGATGAAAGGCTCACCAGTGGGACAAACCCAACGGCTGGTGGCAAATGCAATTAAAAGGCACACTAGTGGGACAAACCCAACGGCTAGCGGCGATGAAGATGAAAGGCTCACCAGTGGGACAAACCCAACGGCTAGCGGCGATGAAGATGAAAGGCTCACCAGTGGGACAAACCCAACGGCTGGTGGCAAATGTAATCAAAAGGCACACTAGTGGGACAAACCCAACGGCTAGCGGCGATGAAAATGAAAGGCTCACCAGTGGGACAAACCCAACGGCTGGTGGCAAATGCAATTAAAAGGCACACTAGTGGGACAAACCCAACGGCTAGCGGCGATGAAGATGAAAGGCTCACCAGTGGGACAAACCCAACGGCTGGTGGCAATGAAAATGAAAGGCTCACCAGTGGGACAAACCCAACGGCTGGTGGCAAATGCAATCAAAAGGCACACTAGTGGGACAAACCCAACGGCTAGCGGCGATGAAGATGAAAGGCTCACCAGTGGGACAAACCCAACGGCTGGTGGCAAATGCAAAATGAAATGCTTACTGGCGGGACAAACCCAGCTCCAATAGCAATGTAAATGAAATGCTTTGACAATCAGACAGTGGGATTAAACTTGAGCCTGTCGTGATGAAATTTGATTTGATTTTTTGATTGATGATTTTCTTTTCTTTTTGCTTTTCTTTTTGACTTTTGAGAATCTTTCCAAAAAATTAATTTGCCCCAGTATGTTGAATTTTTGCAATTTGAATCCAAAGTTGACTTTGTATCGCCATGTTGTTGCACCTTTTGATCAAATTTGCTTGCAACATTTTCGATCTGCCTTTGTTCACCGGAGGACTTTTTCCGACATCGATTTCGGTGTGAAGTGTGATTACTTTCATCTGTGCCTGCAATTTTCTGCAAATGAAAAAGAAATTGCCACCATCATTTGATCCGTTTTCCTTTGAGAATCGTGTAAACATGAGTCTTCCGATGCCATTTTCAACTTTTGCTACGACAGCCGATTGAGTTGGATTCCTCGCCCTAAGGCTTTTCCGATTTTCAAACTGACCAGGTATATGCTTTGCGATATTATGAAGTTTGTGTAGCTGGCTTGGCTGGATTTCAACTGTTCCCAAAGGATGACTGAATCCAAGTATACTTTTTGAAATAAACCACAGGGATTGTCATTTACCACAATTCAATGATAAAGAATGAGGTATGCAAGAAAATTCACATGTCATGTAAAAATGAATATGCACAAGAATGCACACCTAACCATTTGTGCTTAAATTCTACAAAAAATGCCATGAATGCAAGTAATTTGGAAAAAACGAGTTTCCTAAGAATGTATTTACAAAAGAATATTTTTTACAAAATGACACGGCTTTTGGCCAACAGATGTCATATTCAAATCTTTGGATATCTTAGCTCCGGATTTCAATGTTGTCAGAGGTATGACAAAAATGAGAAGAAAATCTAAATGGACCAAACCACCAGTTGTTCCTCTTTGTGCTTTCTCATTGCAGAAACCTACCTTGGCGCCCATTCGGGTTTTCACCAAGGTTGCCCCCCACCCTTTTTGTTGGTTTTTCTTTTTTTTCTTTTTCTTTTTTCTTCTTCTTTTTTTTTTCTCTCTTGAGGTGCCCTTGTGGGTTTTCACCTAATGAAATAATGGAAGAGCTCAACCATAGTCGACTCAGGAATGTAAGTTGAAGATTGCTGGCATCAGTAAAATGCGCTTCCCTTATAAACTTAAACGAAGGCATTATGGACATCACCTGCCAGTTGATTAGCAAAATCCCTAATAGAAATGCAGCAAGTGACGAAAGCCAGGACTTTGGGCTTTTGTAATGAGGTCAGGTGGGGTGTTTTTCAAGAAAAGTTGAGGCTTGAAAGCAGGTTTGATGAAAGGTGTGAAATAACCTGAGATTGCATCATTTTGAAATTATCTCTAATTTTGAACGAAACCGAGGAAAATTTGCCCCAGCTTGCTTGAATTTTTCTTCATTGCATTTTTCTTCAAAAAAAACTAAATTTGCCCCAGTATAGGGTTCTTTCTTCCTTTTCACTTTTCTTTCAAAATAAGTTTGCCCCAGTGTAGGGTTCTTTCTTTTCCCATATCTCTTTCAAAGATAAATTTGCCCCAGTGTGGGGTTTTCCTTTTCTTTCTGATCACTTTTCAAAATGAGTTTGCCCCAGTGTGGGGTTTGTAATTCTCAGGGGTTGCCAAACGAAAATTATTGTTCTGATAGTTCAAAGGGGATGACTAGGGATGAAATGTTTTGATTGGAAAGGAAGATGGCCTGACTTTAGCCTCGTCTCTTGCATGATTTCCTAAAAGAAACTTTGCATAATCAAATAAAGAACATCTTACACATGTCCGAGTTGATAGGTTGAGGGAATGTCTGTCCTTCCATCTCTCCTTTGAATACCCAATAAGCTTTGTCAATTTGAAGCAAATTTGCCTTCGACTTCGTCTTTCATCACTTTAGCACTTTGTTTCCTTCTTCAGAAGATCGGTGGCGGATCCTTTTGTTATGAATATAGGCCATGCGTTTTGACAACGTTGGTCATGGCACATAGCATTCAACTACTTTCCATCAATCAGAATCAATCGTTAATGATACTGCTTTAACCAATCAACTTTCAACCTGGCTGGAAAGGGATTTTCTCAAATGAAGGGATTTATCAATAAAGGAATTTCCAAATGAAAGGATTTTTCCAGCGAAGTGATTTTCAATGAAGGGATTTTTCAATGGTTTTTCTCAATGAAAGCTTTCTCAATGAAGGATTTCTCAATGAAGGAATTTCTCAATGAGGGTTTTTCCAGCGAAGTGATTTTCAATGAAGGGATTTTTCAATGGTTTTTCTCAATGAAAGCTCTCTCAATGAAGGATTTCTCAATGAAGGAATTTCTCAATGAGGGTTTTTTAATGGAGGAATTTTCAAAAGGGTTTCATCAAATTCCAGAACAGTGATATTCAAAGAGTCAAATAACCTCACCTTTGGCCAGCTCAAAAATCAGAATCATAATCAGACAAACAAATAATCAAAATGAGCATTTCATGAAACTCCAAATCAAAGCAGAAACGAAACAAAATTCGATTGCAAAAAAAACGCTTTCATGAAACTATTTACATATGCAAGAAAAAGTTTTCGTGAACTTTAGTAAATGACAACCCTTAGATTTATCGAAATTCCCTTCGTAAGGGAAGATAGTCAGCCATCCAAATTGCGCAGAGCTCCTTCGGGATTTTCAAATTTCGTCATTTGTAGTGGATGCTTCAAAGGTGTCCTTGTGTTTGGGAAAGGGGTTTGTATTTACACTTGGTCCTTGTTCACCTTTTCCCCTTAACACTATTTCCCCTGCCTCAATCATGTCTTGAACTCTGTGCTTAAGGGCTCTGCAATCGGCGGTTGAGTGTCCAGGTGCTCCCGAATGATAGGCACAAGTGGACTGCGAATTGTAGTCGGCAGGAACACCATGAGGGTGAGCTGGAGGAGGAAGTACACTGATTCTACCAGCGGCTTTTAATTGTTCATACAATTGGTCCAGAGGCCTGCCTAGGTTAGTGAAGGTGCGAGAACGATTTCGACTTTGGGGTTCAATGGATTGAGGGTAATTATAGGTGGGTCTATTTGGTGGAGGAAATTGTTGATTGTAAGGGGGTCGGGGTCGAACTTGTTGGAAGTGAGATTGAGATATTTGAAAAGGGGCCATAGGCGAGTTATTGTAATTAGGGCAAGGTCGAGGATGAGTGGTATTGGTGTGGTAAACAAATTGAGGGCTTGAATAGTAAGGGTAAGGGTTTGAGTAGGTAAAGTGTGGTCGAGGTCTGGGTCTTGGAACAGGGTTTCGATTCCAGACAAAAGCAGTTTCCCCCTCTTGCTTTTTGGATTGTTGTTTCTTCCCATTACTACCTTGGCTTTGCAAGGCATCCAACTGGGATTTGAGGGCAGAGACATTAACAATCTTCCCAGCCTTCACAAAATCATCAAATTCCTCAAGCTTATTAACAATTGCGGCAAATGAGCATCCAGTCATGCGGAAAATTTCTTCAAAGTACGGCGGATCATGTGCCTTAATGAAAGTGCGTATGATTTCGTCCTCCGTCATTGGTGGCTCGACTTTTGCAGCTATTTTCCTCCACCTCTTGGCATAAGTCTTGTGATCTTCAGATGGCTTCCTCTTTGTCCCTTCCAACGTGGTTCGTGTTGGAGCCAGCTCGCAATTATACTCGTACTGCTTTACAAAAGCGTTGGACAAGTCAAGCCAGGTCTTCGTTTCTTCGGGTTTCAGCTTGGAATACCAATCGAGTGCATCCCCCTCCAGACTTTCTGGGAATAGCCTCAAAGGCAGATTTTCATCATCTGTTGGCCTACCCAACTTGTTGGCGAACAATCGGAGGTGTGTCTTGGGATTGCCCGTACCATCGTATTTATTAAACTTCGGAGTTTTGAACCCCTCAGGCAATTGCACATTTGGAAAGAGACAAAGCTCATCATAGTCCAGCACTCCTTGTTTGTTCAAACCCTGACTCCTCCTCATAAACTCATCAAAACGGTCCAGGCGTTTGAGCAGCTTTATATCAATGGGAGCGGAAGATTCCCCCATTTCTGGCTTGGTTTGAGCAGCGTGGTCTGGTAGGAATGGCTCAGCAGCAGTGTGACAAAAAGTATGTAGCTCTGGTGGTATGTTTGAAGTAAGTTGGGGTTGTGGGCCTTGCATATGAGCAGGGAAAAATGAAGGACCAGGAGGGTAAGTGTATGGCAAATGTATGGTGGGATATGTGAAAGTTCCTTCGGGTGGTATAAGGAAAGGTGGAGTAACGGTGGTTTGAGTAGGAGGGATGATGAATGGTTCGGATTCCGGTTGTTTGATGGGCGCAAGTTCGGGCTGCACTCCGCTACTAACGAGCTCGTCGATTAACTTCTTTTGCGATGCCATTTCAGATGCCATTTCACCAAACTTAGTAAGCATCTCAGTCAACTGAACCCCCAAACTCGCAGTCTCGGGTTGAGCGGTAGTAGTAGACCTATCTGCTTGTTCCGGTTGTGAACTCATGTTTACACGACTCCTCTGAGCTTGACTACGGGATCGTGTTATGATGGGGCTTCGACGAGAAGCTATGTTTAAATATTACCTGAGAATTTTTGAAAGATTACCTTTAGATTTAACCCTCGCTTAGTTATTACAATAAAAATAAAGAAAAGAAAGAGAAAAAGGCAAGAGTTAGTAGATATCCAAGAAATTCGGATGCATGTCCTATGGGGGAACCCTTTTTGTGCCAAGGGTAGGCCTAGCATGAAAATGCAATCCACTAGAGTAGGCACTATACAATACCTGATGGATCTGATCAACTCCTTGAGTGAAAAACAATTTTGAAAAATTCGATCAATTGGAATGGCAAGAGTCATTTGTTAAAAATGAGGTCAACGTTCGAACGGATTGATCACTTTTGATCGATACAAGATTTTGCAAAAACGCACGTGTTTGACCTTGACGAACTTCCTATCGAAGAGATTGGAATTCGCTGACAAATTTTCTCAATGAAGCGCGGATCAAAATTCCAACTGATCAAATAGCTGGATGCAATGGATGATTTTCTCAAAATTGATTAGGTTTCTCAATTCGAAATCCGACATTGAAACCCTAATTGGAAATTGACAATTTATTAAAAATCGACCGGATTACCCTAAAAAGGGAAACGGGTCAAATGAATTGAGTGAAATTTAAAACTTACTCAAAATTGACCGAATCATCCTAAAAAAGGAACTTGATCGGATGAACTAAATGAAATTGAGAATTTTATTCAAAATTGACCGGATCGCCCTAAAAAAAAAGAACTTGGTCAAATGAATTGAATGAAATTGAGAATTTATTCAAAATTGACCAGATCGCCCTAAAAGGGTAAATTGATCAAATGAATGAAATTGAATTAGTGATTTATTCAAAAATTGGCCGAATGACCCTAAAAAGGGTAAATTGGTCAAATGAATTGACGATTTATTCAAAATCGACCAGGTGACCCTAAAAAGGGTAAATTGGTCAAATGACCCTAAAAAGGGTAAATTGGTCAAATGAATTGACGATTTATTCCAAATTGACCGGATGACCCTAAAAAGGGTAAATTGGTCAAATGACCCTAAAAAGGGTAAATTGGTCAAATGAATTGACGATTTATTCCAAATTGACCGGATGACCCTAAAAAGGGTAAATTGGTCAAATGAATTGACGACTTATTCCAAATTGACCGGATGACCCTAAAAAGGGTAAATTGGTCAAATGAATGGTTTATTCAAAATTGATTATGAATTGACAAAATGGATCGATTGAATCGGCCGGCCATTGGTGGTTTCAGAAAATTAGTCTATGAGCTTTCTAAAATCACTATTTGGCCTCAATTTATTTATCGTCTCAATAGGAGGAATCATTTGTGAATTTCTTCAAATTAATGTCCTTCACGCAAGGGATTTTTACCAATTTTTGATAAAATGGCCAAAAAGTGATTATTAGATGCTCATATTCCAAAGATCACTCTACGAAAATGATTGGATCCTACCTTACCTTGTGCACTACCCCTTTGGATGGTACAAAATGTAAACGTGCAAGTCTCGTTGGATTAAGTATCCGAGACACAAGGTGGCTTATTCCTAACACGGGATCCCCTAAGTGGCATTCCCTTTCTAGGGTTTATGCATGATGCCAGTTATTAAAGCAGGAAAAAATGCAATTCGAAATGAAACGTGACCTAAGGAATCCTTTATCTGCCAGGGTAGGCCTAGAATGATATGCAATCATTAATCTATGAATGCAATATACAAAAATCTTTAGACGTGCAATAGCCTATCTACAAGGGTAGGTTCTAAAAGAAAGTCATGCCGGACCTCTTATTTCCTAATGTTTGTGAATGCAAAAGACAAGAGACAAGGAAACGTGAGTTCAACACATAACACATAACACATTTGGACAATTAGATAATATAAAAGGCAATAAAGATAAATAAGGAAAGAGGGTTGGGACCCCTCCCCTCGTGAATAGTGTCCCTAGTTCAGGATAAGGCTGACTCTACCCTAGGCAATTCTAATATGGATGCATGAGGCTTGGCTTACTAATGCATCTAGACTCGATAGGTCATAAGCCCCCGAGCCTTCAGACTTAGAAACCAAGGATCATCAATCCCAAGGTTCTTTGTCGGTGGCTCGAGCGATTCCCCAAACACCGCTACGCACACATCGTGTCACGGCTACGTGTTTGAGTGAATCTATCAAAACCTCAATCTTCGACCAAAAGCTAAAGGCTATCAACCAATAGCTTTAAGCGGAAGATTGAGTGACCCATTGGAACATGCTACACACACATCGTGTCATGATCACATGTCCAAGTGAGTCACCTAATCCTAATAGGGTGGAGTGGCGTGACAAGCCACTAAAGAAAAATAAAAGGGATAAAAAGAAGTAAAGCGTATGCTCGTATGCTAGTGCTCGTTTGGAGGGGAAGGGTCAAGAACCAACGCGAGACTCTAGGGTGACCCATACCTCCCAAAATGCAATGCAAGCGCGAGATAACAAATAAACATTCATTCAAACATACATTCGTGAGTCGAGGGATTAGTTTGATTACGTATATAAGACAAAAGGTCCTAAAAAAATGAAAAATGCAATCCTAATATCCACATGCCATGCATAGAAAGGGTAGAAAAAGGAAACGAATGGTTAAGTCAAAAATGCTTGGACCCACTTAGGAAGTCCCCAGTGGAGTCGCCAACTGTCGCGCCCCACTTTTTGATAAGAAAAATAAATGGTTTGAGAAAGATGTTTTTGATTCAATTTTGATTGGAAAATGATTTTTGTGAGTTGAAAAAGATATGGGTCCAATATGGGACTTGAAAAAGCGACGATTTGACCCCAAAAAAATAGTTTTTAAAAAGGGTTTTTGAATAAGAAATTGGAGTCGCCACTTGGTAATGATTAAGGTGTACCAAGTCACCTAAAAATAAATTTTTAAAGACAAAGTAGTAAAACCCTTTTTAAAAACGACTCCTAGTCCACGTAAGCCAAAGAAAAAGGTTCGGGAGTCACGTTTGACAAAGGGGAAGGCAAGGATAGAATCCAAGGCACCCCTTTGACCTAGCCAAGGCTAGTTGCGCGACTTAACCTTACCTTTCCTAGTTTTCTACCCAATGTATGTTCGCACGTTGGATATGACTATATGAATACAAAACGGAAAGGAAAATGCAATCCTAAATTCTACGATGTCTCTTGTGAGGTTTTTGGTCCCAAACCACATGAATTGTGGCGGCCAACAAAGGAAAACCTCATAGAGGTCGATTAATGCAAATAAGAGTTCGAATTCAAGTGTGCAAGTGTGAAAGTGTATGAAAGATGCAAGAAATGTAAGTGCAAGTGTGCGAATGTATAAAAAGGTGCATGTGTGAAATTGTATAAAATTCAAGTGTTTTTTGTGTGCAAGTGTGTGAAAACAGAATAATAGATATATAAGGTAAAGTGGAATTTTATTTGTGAAGTGAAAATAAGCGAGTGATAGGTGAAATGTAGTAAAAAAAGTATGGTTTGAGAAATGTGAAAAAATGTGGTTAAAAGAGTATGTAGGTGATAAAAATGAAAGTATGACCCTAGAGGAATGCAACAAGTCGGGTACGGGGGTTGACTCCTAACTTTTCGACTTCTATTTTCCCTTTGATCAGAAGGTGAAACTAGCGTGCTAAGGCTATCGAGTAGCCACACTCGCTCGTTTCCCTTATCAAGAGGGGATTTTCACGCAAATGAACCCTAACTAGCATGAGATGCAAGTCCTAAAGTGAAGGGGAAGGGGTTTGAGGAACATACCAAATGATAAACTAAGGAAAAATGCGTGATATGTGGTGATCATGCACTTAATGAAAAAGGGAAAAAAGAACCTATTGGGTCTAGCATTGGACTAGCCCATTCTATGAATTCGACTAGCGTTGGACTAGTGGAAACGATAAAAGAAGCCACAACTAGCGTTGGACTAGTGTGGTGACGTACATTCATTCATTCCATTCATCCACACTATAAAAAGCGAGTAGACATGCGAATCACTTATAAACACGTAGCACATAACACTTAGCATGCTTGACTAGATGCAAGGGCCTAATAAAGCGATTAAACACTTAACACGTAGGCATGCAACCATTACATTTGCTAACTAAAACAAAGGGGAAAGGGGAAATGGACCAAATTACTTGCTACGCCCTATCTATTACAAGCCAAGAGGTGTACACATACCCCATTAATAAAAATCAAAAGTAAATGAAATAAATGAAAGGGAATAAGGAGAAGCTAGGAAAGCAAGTAGACATGCAAATTTCAATTAGCACATTAGTCCACATAGGAGAGAAACAAAAGGGGTAAAAGAGATTATACCTCCCCGTTGGTGATACTAAGGAAGTAAACAAACTCAACTTGGCTAGAGTCGCCCAAGAAAAGACTAACTTAGGCTAAAATCACCAAAAACAAAAGATTAATGCACCAATTTAGTGATAAGATATAAACTAAACAATTTGAATCCACCAAATCATCAAATTTTCCCCCAATTGCAACTTAATGAAGTAAAAAGCTAATTAAAGACCAAGCAAAGACATGATCATCCAACCTCCAAGCATAACGTCTACTAAAGACCCAAAAGCAAGCACTACTCAATCATTTGAACCTAATTGAAACATTTAAAAACACACAAAGTTCCCCAAGTAAATAACAAGATCCAAACAAACATTATGGAATTTTGAAGGTCCAAGAATGAACAAGGGTCCATGAATGATTTAAACATGCATTTTGAAAACTCAATAGCCACCATTAATCAACCAAATAAAACCAATTGAAAAATTTAAGAGCTTCAAAAATCCCAAAAAACAATGAAAGGCCAAATGATGACTCAAAGTACACCCACCTTAGGATCTAATTGTGAAGAAATGAGAACATGCTTGGGCTTTTGTGGAACATGGAGAAGCTTGAGGGATTAAATTGATTAAGTATTCAAATTATTTGGGCCATAGTAAGCTAAGGGGGGACTTGGGGGGTTAAAGAGCAATTTTTTGAGAACATTTCCATGCATGTTCATGCAAGCTACGTGGGAAAACATGCTGCAGCAATATTTTCAGTAGGTTATGAAGCTTTCGGCAGCCAAGAAAGAATCAGATATTATTCAATCAAACATCAAAACTTTGAATTAAGATAAAGCCACAACATTGCTAGAACTCAATCAAACAACAAGCATAAAAAGAAACCATGCAAACTCTTAAAATTTCTGTGCAAGCCTACGGATGACTGCTGCAACAACTTGCTGCATTTTTAATCAACCTTGACACAATCATGCAATGAGGAAGGGATGATGAGGTTAGCGACTCAACTCAAAAAACTGAGAAGATTTGGGATAATGAGAAGGAAAAGAAAACGCAGCTTCATGATGCAAAATCAACATCTCAACAAACCAAAGCAATAGAAGGAAAATCACACCAATGCTGGAGAAAATTCCAGCCAGCATTCGGTAACCAGATTTGTCCATTCTTCCAAACAAAGTGTTTGACCATAGCTCAAATGTTTTAAGGACTCAAATCATATAAACTCAAACCAATCTTCACCCATCCAATTCCTCTCTCCATATAAGATCATGCATCAAGTTGTATGGCCGAAATTTGGTGAGACAAATGCAGGAAAGAAAACAGCAAAGGACAAAACCGAATGAAACAGCCTTTTCTACTTGGGCCTGGACATGTTTGTGCATGAGAACTCAAACAAACTTCACTAATTTAACAACCCAATGTCATTATCCTCACCAAAACGCCATTTCTGGTTTCATTTCATAACTGGTTTCATTTCTGCAATTTCATACTGCTTTGAAAAACTTTTTCTGGTTCCCTTAAACATTCCATTCAAGCAGCCCAACCATTTGCAAATTTGTCACCGTGAGAAAAACCAAAGCAAACAAGTCAAGATTCAATTAAGGCTCATAGCAAAATCATCCAAAATATCAACAACAACCCATGACCTCAATTTGAAGACAACAGCCTCTCGGACAAACCAATGAACATGCCAAAACAGAAATGAAAACAACGAAGACGACAAGCAAGCGTGACTAAGGAAGCTGGATCTAATCGTACTTCATATATGGCATTCCCATTTGCAACAAAGTGCAGATTGAACTTAGCAAATCATGGCCATAATCATGCACAAAACTAGTCATGCAAAATGAAATGAAACAAAGCAGAAAGCAGCCATAGGATCAGATTTCTTGCTGCAAGTTTCTGCAACTAACTAGCTGCAATTTTCTCATAACTTGCAACTCTAACAAGCAAAGCCATCCAAATCCTCTAACATGATTTGCCAAAAACATCAACCAAATATCATTGTTTACCCCAAGAATCAAACAGAGGTTGGGTATGAAATCAGCACAAGAAAATGAACTTGGAGCATTGAACATAGCTGCAACAAAAAACTGCAGCAATAGATTTGAACAATCCAAAAGTTTCGATCATAGCTGCAATTGTTGTATTCAGTCTAATGCAATCCTTTTTGCTCAAATGAGGTCACAGTTGGCCCCAAAATTGGATAAAAACAGAAATATCAACTCAATCAACAAACAGAGCAGTAATCTTTCTCCAAACAATTGTAATGAAGAAACATATGCAGCCTACCAAGAAATTGTGATACAAAAACCAGAGATTTCAGGCGTCCACACTTAAAAGAAAAGACTGAAATTTGAAGGTACAGGACAACTTACGAAACTCTTGCTCGATAAAAATTCGCAGTTGATGGCGGGTTTGGTGCGGTGGAGGCTCCTTTCGTTTGGCCTCCTTCATCCAGCGAGCACGAGACTTTGAGTGAATCTTGGAAGGCTTCCTGATGATGAACCCGTCCTTGACCAGCTTTTCTTGTGTTTTGACGAAAATCAGTCATGGAGATTTTGTTGACTCCATTGGCTAGCCAGACCTTGCCTCTGCCGCACTGGAGGATGCTGGCGGCGAGTCTCTTCTGAAATTTCAGCGACACCTTCCCTTCGTCCATCGGTCCATTTCCTCTTCCTCTGGTTTTTCCTCAAACCCAGATTTCATGCTCCTCCAGTGAAGGCTTGCTGCAATTTCTGGGTTGGCACATCAGTCGCGTGGCTGGCAAAGCTTTCGACAATAATGGTGTTGATGAGTGCTTGTCCGTGGTTTTCCTTCCTAGCCTGTAGACTCTATCTCTCTCTCTCCATTGTTCCGCAGCTTCCTTGAAGTTCTTCCCAAAACCTAGCCGCCCTCTCTTTTCAGTTTTCCCAGCCGTGAGTCCTTCCCGTATGCTCTCCCGGTCTCACTTGGCTGTAACTCTCTATCCCTCTCTCAAATCTTTCTCAACCATCAACTTCAATCACCTTCGTTGTCCTTGCTGTTCCCCAGAATCTCCCAAACACTCCCTGCTTTCTCTTTTTTGTTTTTGCCGTCCAACTCTTTTCGTCCTTTTTTTCTTCCGCGGCTGCTACTTCTTGTTGCCTTTTATACCATCTCCCAATCTCCTAAACCTGCTCTCAATGGTGAGGATGAAGGCTTGTCCTTCCCTTTCCATCCAGCCATCCGATGGCTATTGAAGTTGTACCTTGCACGCTGCAAAAAATTGCAGCGTGCATGCTCCGCTATTTTTTTTTTTTTTTTAACACAACTTGATAATTACAGAAATGATAAAATAAAATATAAATAATAATAATAACAAAATACACAAAGCAGGTAATAATAATAATAACAAAACAAAAAAATAATTTTAAACAAAAACTAAACAACAATGGCCATTTTTTAATTTTTCAAAATTTCATTTTTCATCATTTTCTTTTTCTCAAAATAACTTAATAAAAATAACTAAAGTGCCCAAAGATTGAATTTAAAGAAATAAACATATTTTGTGAACAAATTTTCCTTTTTTTTTTTCTTTTTCTCTTTTTTTCATTTTTCCAATCCAACTAAAGCCTATTTTTTTTGAATTTTTTCTTCCTTTTCCTCTTTTTCTTTAATTTTCTATTTTTTCCTTTTTTATGATTTTTCATTTTCATTTTTCTTTCAAGAAAGCATTGAATAAAAACAAAATGACTAAAACATATTTTTGATGTTTTCCTTTTCTTTTTTCTAAAAACTCTATGCTAATTTTAAACTTAAAAGCTAAAACTAAAACTAAAAGTAAATAAGAATAAATAGCAAATGAAATAGGTCAACTAAAAGGGCGAAAATGAATAAAACTAAAATATCATAACAACTAATAGTACAAAACACACAATAACGAACTAAAATGCAAGCAATCTAAAATGAAAATCATGAAATAGATGCTACATAAAATTGTTCAAAATTTGGTGTCTACAATTCTTTTGTAAGATGAGTGAAAATGAGCTACAAACTGCAACTATGCATGCTTCTCGGTTAAAACAGTGAGGAAAAATCAGTCAACTTTGCCAGCTCACTGCGGTTCATAGGAAATGAACTAGTGGGTGAACTTTATACTATTGAAAAGCTCTTGGAGTCTAGTTTCATATGCCTCAAACAGCACTTGATTTGGACTCCTGTAAGAAAAATTATGGCCTATTGAGTGTACACTAGATGGCTACACTGATCAGAAGTTTTCCCGATTTGCTTCCTCACTTTAACCTAACTTTAACTCAAACAAATGAAATACTTTTTGGGAGATAATTTACACACATATACACCAACATATAACAAGCATTTTGGCATCAAAACAACCACAAAATTCAAAATTAAAATGAGGAAACTGAACCAGCCGAAATCGGACAGCTTGCTCTTCTTTCTCTTCAAGTTTTCTTTTGAACTTTTACACTCAAAACCAAGTTACAAATCACTAAACAACAATCAAACAAACTATAATTTCTCAAGGCCACTACCTAAGAATCCACCTCAAGACATCTACCTAAAGTCAAGGTTCAAGGAACCCATCGACAACCCAAGCTTAACTTAGTTAAAACTAACCAAAATCTAACTAAGAGATGAAAGAAAATGAGGGCTTTGAGGGCTTTTACCATTTTCCAGGAGTAGTGAGCAACTACAAGGAAACAAACTCTAAACCACCAAGTATCTTTCTCCTCCAAGGCTTCTTCTAAGCTTGAGTGATGATCCAAGAAGATGAGCAAGTTTGGAGCAAGTGTTTGGAGCAAAAATGGAGAAGATGCTAGCTGAAATTTTTGGCTAAAATGGAGAGGGAATGGCCAGCCAAGAGGAGATTTCTTGACTAATTGGGAGATGAAGTGCACGGCTAAGGGGAAGAAGAAAGAAAGGAAATGAAATTTTTGGTCAATTTTTCTTTTACTTAAAGGCTAAGAGTAGTCCATGTCAAGGTCAAAGTTCCATGGATGTTGTGACAATTGTCCTTCCAAGATTAATCCTCATCCTATTGTCTTCTAATCACTAAAATATTTAGCCAATCTCTAATTATCTCTTAACACCTTATAAAATAATACTCCTTTATACAAAACTCTTTTTTAATCTTCAAAAATTTATTGCACGCACCGCATTAGCGGGTCCCACATCCAATATGCAATTCAAATTTAACATGAACTAACTTATACAAGGAAAATAATTTAAAACTTGACTCACTTATAAAAATATCTAGGAAATTAAGGTAATAAGGTAAGGTAAAGAAAATGTGCTCAAAGAAATAAGATAAAATAAAGATAATTTTCGGGTCCTCATACTATCTTCCCCTTAATAGAATTTTGTCTACGAAATTCTCTCCTTTGCTCACAAAACTCGATTCTACAAGGTTTTCTTTCACTTTTCAAGAGCATCCCCTTAGTCATGTTGCTGCCACAATCTTACCTAGAGGGAAAAGCTTAATAATACAATGGCTAAATTAACATGCTAAGATCAATGAAGGTATCAAAAGGTGAAAAGTGACATAAACTTCAAACTCGGTGAAAAGAAGGGTTGAAACTTGGTTACTAGTCATGCTAATTCTTAAATTTATACACTGTACGTTGACAAATCATTCACAATATAAGGCACCTCTCATTTTTACAATTGTACCACTAGATCCGAATAACCCTTTCTTCCTTTCGAACCACAAATGAAGAATTCTCACTTAAATTCAAGACTAGATTATAGTAATAGGTTCATGAATGAGGATCTAATGCTGCCTAACCACCAGTATTTAATATCACCCATTAAAATATCAGGTAACAAGTCCACTGTATCTAACAGGGATACAACTTACTACATATATTTCCCTACACATAGTCTAATAAATACAACTATTTCAGGTAAAACCTCACTAATTATTAACTTTGACTATTACAACTGCTTCACCATTCCGAAATTCATTTGTCTTGGGCAGTTCCTCACTTGATGTCCAAGTTGGCCACATCTAAAACATGCACCAGTTTTGAAATAAAATAATCCCGTATGAATTTTATTACATGTTTCACATTGAGTAGCTACACATCTCTTCGTGAAGTGTCCATTCTTTCTTTTTCTCCTCTCTCTATCCTTCATAGCAAATTCATCTTCATGCATCTTTTTACGTTTCCCTTTAATATCACGAGTACTTCCTTCACCCCTTTTATCTTTATTATTAGAAATATCTTGAGATACTATTCAACTAGACAAATGCACTAATTCAAACTTATTCCGCACCTCTTCCAGAATCCCTTCGTATTTCTTTTTCAGTTCTATGTTCTTGTGCAATAGCTCACTTTTCTTCAAATATTTTTGTTTCCATCACCCTTCCCAGTGCTCAGCTAATTTCTTTTGGAACTCTACATCCTTTCAAAGAATTTCTATTTCCTTATACATATCAGCCAAATGTGTCATCTCACCGATTTGCTTAAACTCAAGTGATAGCCCGCCAGGCAAATCAATGGATCAAAAGAAGTAACTAATTACAATTGGAAACTCTAACCATATACTTTTAAGTTCATTCACTTCCAATCCAACCACGAGATTAAACTTAGCTATTCTCAAATGGGATAAACAAGAAAGTAGAACACAGGTAGGCAATATCTTAAGATACTATGCCACTTATTTCTTATTCTGTGATCTTAACACAAGAGGTATCCTTATCCCTTATGTTTATAACGAAACCCTAAAGCATACTTCGTATATCAAAAGTTTCACACCCTATCTCAAGATTTTTGCATATAGGTATAGAATCCAAACCCCTTTTGTGACGCCCCCACTTCTCCCTAAGGCGAACCAAAGGGTATCCGCGGGACGTCTGCCTAACTCTCGTCAGGACTCAAGACAAATCTCGTTCAAACTTAATGAAATACCCCATCACAAAGATATAAGTAAGAAAGGGAGGTTACTCCCATAAATAATATTCAAACTTACATCACGAGTTCCAAAATACGTCAAGTATCCAATCCTTACATCAAGTCCCAAAATATACAATAATCCAAAATCCAACCAAGTACATTGGAAAACCCTAATACAAAAGTACATTAGAAAGGGGTTTCTCCACGGTCCATTCCAGATCCTTTCCTATTAAGGAAAATAAATCTACAGGGTGAGCGAAACGCTCGTGAGGCCAAAAACACACATGCAGCCATGTTGTTCAAGTAACAATCCTAATTTAACAAGTAGAGCAATAATATTGCAATAAATAATAATTCGAGCGAAAAAAGTAAACAGAAACAATTCAAGGATATGGTAGCTCTAAGGAGCTAATTTCCACTTGCTTTGCAAATTTCATTCTTATATCTTCTCGTGATGACTCTTCGTCAATTGGGTCGATATTTCTAATCCGTAGAACCCCACTTACTTCTCATGTCCGTCCACCTTACAACCCCCCACCGGGCCCAAACAACGATAAATGCGCTATTGCACGAGTAGGCCAAGCAAGATCGCTCCAATAGATCAAGTTTATCATGTTATTCTCATGGCTCACCGAGATTCCCGACCAAACCCATGCCGGCTCAAGTCCCAAGGTCGACCTATGAGTTTGGGCGCCCCCCATGTACATTTGAGAGTCGAGGAGATTCATTCCAACGATGTATGCAGCAATAGCATATTATTTCATGTTGTTCAAGCATTTGATATATCCAAGCATTTCAAGCATGAGTTATTCATTTCAAATGAGAACGAATACGATAAAGTACACACTCGGCTCCATTTTCAAAATCTCAAGTCATGGATAATAAGTAAACATGTATCAAGTTCATAGAAGTTCAAGTAATCATGCACTTGACACTCACCAAGTAAACAAGAAGGAATGTCACTCGAAGTTCAGGCGTTCACCGTGGGATCCTCTTGAAGGTTCTCGTGCGAGCCTGAGCAATTAATAGTGAACTATCATGTATAAACCTCCAATTATCAATAATGATTGTACACTTGTACAATCTAAGAAAATCTCATAAAAATGAGCCCTATTTACTCGTAAATCGAGGCTCAAAGACGGGGTTTTAAAGCACAAGAGAAATCTGATTTTCATCTCTAAATTCAAGTGCAAAACGATCAAGTGATATTGAAGGGAAAAGGGGAATTCAAAAAACTCCATTCCCTTAAGTTTCGAAAATTCCAGCTTGGATACAAGATTTTTGAAAAATCGTATCTTACTCGTTACAAGTCCAAAATTGAAAAATTTAGTACCGTTGGAAACTTCTTCCAACGTACTAAAAGTTCCTAAAATGCACTTTTCCATGATTCTAAATGGAAAACATTCAAAATTTGGTTCAAAATTACTGTTTTAGGCTATCAAGGCAGTTTCAAGGTTGGTTTTTGGCCAATTTTGAAAATTCGGTAAAATTCACAGAATTTGAACTAGCTTCTCAGATTTGAAAATCAATTAGAGTTGCAATCAAATTTTAAAACAAAATAAGCAGAACAAGAATTGGAGTTCTAAGCACCAAGATATGGCGGCTCAAAATTGCTGAAAAATGAGACCATTGGGCCAATTTTCCAGATTTAAATTGCTGACTTTGGGACATTGGTTGAACATCGAAACGGACTGGGAATGTCACCAAACTTGGCAGTATTATCCTACCATATAAGGGATATTCCTCTACCAAATTTCATAGGAAAATTCATTCGGAAAGTTGGTTAACAAAACCATTAAGTTTCCAAATCTCCAAGGCAAAGCTGCCTTGCACCTCTAGTTTTCTTTTCTCAAACCTTTGATCAAATAAAATGCCTAAAACATGTCTCATTTATGATAACTAGGTCTAATAAGGATCCAGGATACCTTTGGTAGGTGATTACACCAAGAATTTCAAATAACAAGTCCCAAGTGAAGATTGGTTACAAATCTGTCTAAAATGAGGGTTTTCTCCCACAAACTTAGTTTCGAAGTCTGGTCATAAATCACTCAATTCAACTTCGAATTGAGCGTGGTTGGTGGCGTTGAAAACTAGATTCATAAAGCTATAATTTCTTAGAAGAAATCATTTTCAAAATCTATCCACTGCTAGCTCATATTTGGGCACCAATTCGCTGCTCAAAGCAGAGTTCCTAGTGTAGACGCGAAACAGGACAGTCATGTTCAAACATTTGGTATGGACTACTCAGGCAGAACCAGGACTTGAATTTTATACCCTTGAAAATCTAGGAATATCTAGTTTTTAATGTCGCAAACAAAACTCAATGTCGCGCCCCATTTTTTAATAAAGAAAAATAAAAGACGAGTTTAGAAAAATGGCTTTATTCAATTTTTGATTGGAAAATAAATTTTTGATTTAAAAAGAAAATGAAAAACATGGGTCTAAATGGGACTTGAAAATGCGACGATTTGACCCAAAATATAGTTTAAAAAGGGTTTTGAATGAAAAATGGAGTCGCCACTTGGTATAGAGTTAAGGTGTACCAAGTCACAAAAAAAATGGATTTTTAAAGAAAAAAGTAGAAAACCCTTTTTAAACGACCCCAAGTCTACGAAAATCAGAGAAAAAGATTCGGGAGTCACATTTGAAGAAAGGGAAGGCAAGGATAAAAATCCAAGGCACCCTTTCAACCTAACCAAGGCTAGTTGCGCGATTTAGTCAAAAATTTTCTTATTTTACCCTTAAGATTTATCACATTTGGATGTACTATATGATTGCATACCCTAGATATAGGAGGGTGTCGGGGGGTCGAAATGTATCTTCAAAACTTACTTGGTACCAATCACATTAATTGTGTTGTCCAATAAAGACTCTTCGAAGAAGTCACAAATAATGCAAGTCATAAGACTCGAAAGAAAGGAAAAGTAAAGAAAATAATAATATACAAATGTGTATGACCTAAAGGAATGCATCACAATGGGTGCGGGAGACTTATACTCGTGACTCCAATGTTCCCTTTAATAGAGGGAATACGAGCGTGCTAAGGTTAGAAAGCCAAACTCGTCCATATCCCATACTCAAGGGGTTATCTCTAGTCTAATCAGGCAAAAATGGACTAATCTACCCCCTAATTTCCTAAATGAGATGCAAATCTAAATGTTATATATACATAGGGGGAAATATTATGTGAAAATGGTAAAGATCCTAAAAAATGGAAAAATATGCATGAAGTGTAATGTAATCATACAAACATGATCTAGCGAGAGAGGTCCCGAAGGGTCTAGCATTGGGTTAGCCCATGTCTATGGATCCTCACTAGCATTGGACTAGTAGGATATCGGAACAAAGAGCCATAACTAGCGTTGGACTAGTATGCTGACGGGAAAAGAATCACAGCTAGCATTTGACTAGTGTGATAACATGCATTTATTACAGTCTAAGAAATCAGATAAAGCATAATAAAGCAAATAAACACATAAATCACATATAGCACATAACACATAAGTATGATGTCTAGATGCAAGACCCTAGGAAAGCGAGTAACACATAACACATAGGCATGCAAAAACACACAAGGCAAATAAAGCAAATAAATCCCTAACTATTACATTTGGGAAACCCTACTACAATCTAAAGGTGGGGAAGGAATAAAATGATATAATAACCTAACTATTACAATTGTGGCATTTAATTGCCCTCCCAAATAATTACAAATTAGACTAAATAAATATTGAAAAATTGGAATAAATAAAGCGTATAAAGAAATGAAATAGAACATTCAAAAAGCATGCAATTGAACACATAGAGTCACATAAGGGCACATTGGGTCAAATAAAGTAAGAAATAAGGGATAAGGTGTACCTCCCTTGAATTGGGGCCCTAATGAAGTGAACTTATTTATTCATCCTCCAAAAAATAAAGAAAGGGTCAAGGCATCACTTTAATTAACAAAAAATCACAAAAGATAAAAATAGACATGAAATTGATTCAATTAAATCATGTAAACAACCCACATTTAAAAAGTTAAAAGAAGAAGGGATTTAATTGCAAAAATTAACAAAGTTTTAGGGCTAAAATTAAAGAAAAATAAAGTTTAGAAGCCTATTTACAATTAAATTAGGGACTCAACTGAAAGAAGTTAAAAGTTTTGTAGGGCCATAGTGAAAATATCTAAAAGTTAGGGGACTGGAATGTATTTTCGTCATCAGGCTTCTTGACTTAACAAGCCATTGGGCCCTTTTCTTTATTTGTTGGGCCAGAGCATCCTAAACTCACTCGAAAAACCAAGGCAAATGGAATGGGCCAGCCTATTATTTATGACCTCAAAATTATCCAACAAACCAGGTGGGTTTCTACCCTCTAAGACGAATGCAGCTTATCAGCAACCCAAAAAATTTTGCAGCCCAACATTCATTATATTCACCATGAACGCACGCTTAGACAAGCAACAAAGGAAATTCGGGAATAGGGAGGGGCCAAAACATGCATTTTCAAAACATTTCACGGAGCCCAGTTGAAGCTTTGTAACTTCGTGCATTTTCCTTAGGCACAGGAAGTCATCAAAACAGAATTTTCGTATGAATGGTAGTTGCCATATCATGAAATCGAAAGGCACCAAAGCTTTGCTTGAAACAAAATCCCATGTAAACATCACTAATTCTCACGATAAGAAACCAAACATCCGACAAGTTCCTCACTCTTAAAGGCGGGGGGAGGGAGACAGATTATAGGAATGAAAAAGGAAAAACCATCAGACAATACCTTAGCTAAAATACAAGTAATCAACAAGAAATGAAATGACTTTGGACTGTAAGAATGCAAGTGAAACGCAAGGAAATAACAATTCTTAATTCATACACTTGGAGAACTGGAAATTAGTCATGGTGAAACAATCATAACCTAACTAACAAACGCACGCTGGCTAGAATCCCTCTCGGACGTATACAGAAAAAATGCAGAAAATCTATTCTTTTGTTTCATGACATTGGTTTAGGCATTTTATCAAACAACTAACGGGCATGGAAACATTCAGCGATTCTCCACTCAAATGATGTAAATATCAGCCCCACAATTATCAGATTTCCCAAGAAATTCAACCCCATCAACACTTAAAGCATGTATGTTCTTAAAATAACAAACAATCGACGCAAAACTTGCTATATCAACCCGCGGAGTCACGCTATGAGAGCATCCAAAATCCATTCTTGAAGGAAAACTGAAATGTAAAAGGAAAAGAATAACTTACATTGTCTCTCACGGTGAAGATTCACGAGCGGCATCGGTAGATTCTGATGATGTGGTGGCAAGCAGTGGCGGTTCCAGTGAGCGGCGGCGGCGGCTACAAGCTTCAATTCCTCCGCTGGTTTCTTCTTCAATTTCTTGCCCACAATTCCTCTTCAAATGCTCCCTTTTTGCTTGCTCTGTTTTTTTTCCTACTTCTTCTTCACTTTGCCGAAGCTATCCTCTCCCTGGTTCTTTTGCTTTCTATTTTTTCTTTAGCCACCTTTAGCTTTCGAAACCCATAGCCCCTCAACCTCTACCCAGCCGTCACCTGTCTAGCTTTTTTTTTTCTAAACCCACACTTGGTTTTCTCCTTTTCCCTCCAAAGCTCCACCACCAGCTCTCGTAGCCTCTTTTTTTCAAATGCAGAATCTTTTCTTTTGCTTGGGTTTTTCCCTTGCTCAATTTTCTCTCCCTCTCTCATTCTTGCCTCACCCGAAGACCCCCATCAATTTTCCAGATCTCCCCCTTTTTCTATCCCCCTCTTCCTCTGTTCTGCCGTAGAACCTTTTTTTCCCTCTGTTTTCTTGCTCTATTTTTTCCCTTTTTGCTCAGACGAAGCGCTCCTCTGTCCGCCGCCCAGTTTCCTTTTTTTTTTTTTACACTTTCCCGAAGCTTTCATTGCCAAGAACCCTAGCCGCCCTCAGCTTGTTTCGTTCCCCCTCTCTTTTGCCGAAACCCCTTTTTCCAGCCTTGTGCTATTTTTTCCTTTTTCCGTTGCTTCGTCCAACTCACTCTCTCACTCTGGTTTCTTTCTCTTTGCCGTCCCAAACCTCTTGTTTCTCATTCTCTCCTTTTTTCTTGCCGTCATTTGATGCTCCCCCCATTTTTGTTGGGCTAGCGGCTGTTTTCATTTTAAAGGCACCCACAAAAACTAAACCTAAGATGAAAGGTCAAGATTTCAAACCCCAAAATAGGCTTATGTGTCTTGTTCTTGTCCCTTTGATTTTTTAATTATTTTTTCAATGAATTAAATAATAATAAAGCAATTCTCTTAACAAACAATAAAAATAAGATAAAAATAAATAAAACAAAAATAAACAAAAATCACCTAAATAAATAAGTAAATAAAAGCTAAAATTTTGGTGTCTACAGTTTGCCCCCTCTTTGTCTGAATTTCGAAGAAACTCGAGACAATGACGTAGACACCAAATACTTACCTGTGGTTATTCTGTTGCAAACCATTCGAATGACTAATGCTCTTGAAATGAGGACTGACCCCTTTTACAAAATTTTAAAATGGGACTGATCCAAATAAGAAATTAAAATGAAATGCTCACTAGTTGGATTGACCCACGGCTAGTGGCAGTGAAAAATGAAATGCTCACTGGTGGAATTAACCCATGTTCAGTGGCAGTGAAAATGAAATGCTGGTATGTACGAAGAAATTGTATAAGACTTGCTTGGAAAATTATCCAAAAATTTGCTCCAGTGTGATGAATCGGTCAGTGGAATTAAACCCAAGCCTGCCACGATAATTGGTCAGTGGGATAACACCCGAGCCTGCCATTCAATTGGTCAATTGGTCAGTGGGATCAACACCCGAGCCTGCCTTGATAATCGGTCAGTGGAATTAAACCCGATCCTGCCGAAACTCGTGGGATTAAACCCGATCCTGCCAAAACTTGGTCAATTGGTCAGTGGAATCAATACCCGAGCCTGCCATTTAATTGGTCAATTGGTCAGTGGGATCAACACCCGAGCCTGCCTTGACTTGGTCAATGAGATAATATCTGAACCAACCGTACTATTGATCAGTGGGATAACTACCCGAGCTTGCCATAGCATCGGCCAGTGGATAATATCCAAACTGCCATTCCATTGGTCAGTGGGATCCATACCCGAGCCTACCATTCATTGGTCAGTGGGATCAACACCCGAGCCTGCCTTCAGTTGGTTAAGAAATTAAGTGTGACTGTTAAGAAAGGGAGGGATAGAAGGGTGCGCGACATACGCTGAGACATTGCCAACAAGAATTAAATAAGAAACAAGAAATTGATATTGATAGATTTTGATTTTGATTTTCCTGATTTTCTGACTTTTGATTTTTGATTTTTTATGGATTTTTGGATTTTTGATATTTTCGAGAGAATCTTTTTCAAAAATAATTTGCCCCAGTGTCGAACCCTGTTGACCTTGGTCGATCAATCCTTGGTTTTGATGATTAACAAACCAAAATGTAGATTTGGGTTAATGTTTTTATGTGAGTAATTTGTTAGAATAGATTCTTGTGGCATAAAAGAAGAAGCAAAAACAGGGCACTCATGTCGGACGCTATCGGACGTCCGAAAGGATGAAGAACGTCAAGAAGGAAACTCTGTCGGACGCACATCGATCGCATTGGACGTCCGAGAAATTTCGCAAAGATTTGATGACTCTCTGCCTACGTTCGGACGCAGGGTTCGGACGTCCGGCAGGTGGTTTGGACGCAGGGTTCGGACGTCCGACAGGCCAACGGCTAGTTTTGACAGCATTTAATATTTGACCGTTGGAGAGCCTTTTGGAGCCATTTCTCACATTCTATAAAAACTCCAAAGCACAAGAAGACAAGGGACTTTTGCCAACACAAAATACAAGCTTACAAGTGAGATTTTTGAGTAGAAAGATTCTTTGTTGGTTGTATAAGGGGTTGGAAAAGTTGGGTTGTGAGGTTGCTCAAGTGAAGGTTACTCTCTAGGAGGAGTAAAACCTTGGTGAAGGAGAACCTATCACTTGGAGTGGTAAAACCTTGGTGAAGGTTTCCTCATTTGTATAAAATAGTTCTTAATTGGGTGAGTGATCTTTCAAGTGTAGGTTGTTGAGGGTTAACTAGAATTGTTGTAAAACTCCTTGCTCAACCAAAGTGTGTTTGGGGTGAGGAAGGAGTGAGCCTTCACTTGTACATCTTGGTTAGCATCGCCATCTATTGAAGAGGCTATTGGATTGATATTTGGTTTGCATTTCTTATCTTTTCTCTTTAATTAAGTTTTCTTTATTGTGCTTAAATTTGATATATCTTTGTGCATCATTGTGAAATTGTTTGTACTCATTGGGTTGCACCAGGCCTTACAATTGGTATCAGAGCTTGGTCTCTTTTGATCAAGCTTAACCGCTTAGAGTAAAGATCATGGCAACCATAAAAGTTTCTTTTTTAGAAGGGCAATCTATTGATAGACCACCTATGTTTAATGGTTCTCATTTTAGCATGTGGAAACAAAGAATGATGATTTTCTTACAATCCGTTTATATTGAATTATGGTATGTGGTAGAAGATGGTCCTTATGAAGCTAGAATAGTTGACTCTACCACTAATTTGAGTAGATTAAAGACTAGACAAGAATTGAATGAAAAAGGCAAGAGATACCTTTCTTTGAATGCCAAGGCCATGTGTATATTGTACAATGCATTAGATGTAAATGAATCTAGTAGGATTAAAGGTTGTAAATCAGCTAAAGATATTTGGGATAAATTGTGTGTATTTCATGAAGGTAACCAAGATATTAAAGAACAAAAGAAATCTTTGCTTGTTTTTCAATATGAATTTTTCAAAATGCATCCTCTTGAAAACGTTAATAAGATGTGTAGTAGATTTTGTGACATTATTCAAGATCTTAAATTGCTTGGAAAAGAATATTCTTTGAGTGAGAAAAATAGAAAGATTTTGAATGCCTTGCCAAAAGAATGGGAAAACAAAATAAATGCTATAGAAGAGGCAAAGGATTTAAATTCTATGTCCATTGAATCTCTTGTGAATACCCTAACCTCTTATGAATTAAAGCTGAAATTCAAAGAGCAAGAGGAAGAAAATGCAAGAATGTATAAGAGAGGCATAGCTTTTAAAGCATCTCAAGTGGGGGATAACCCATCCTTCATGGGTAATGAAATCATGGAAGTGGACAATGATATAACTCATCACATCAAAACTTTCAAGAAGATCTTCAACAAGAGATGTTCAAGAGGAGATTGCAAAATTATATGGGATGAATGCAATTCAAAAAGAGAAAAAGAAGAGTTGGCCCAAATGGCACTAATGGCCGTTGGAGAAGATGAGGTAAGTTCTTATCACTCTTCTTGTGATGAAGATAATGAAGATGATGATGTGAAAATTCTGATGATTAAAATGCATAAAAGTTTGAGAAAATCTTATGCTAAAAATAAAGATTTGAAAACAAAAATAAATGATTTGTTGGAAGAAAACTCCAAACTTTTTCAAGAAAACAAATGTTTGAGAATGGAAAATGATGATTTAAAAAATCAAAAAAGTGTTTTTGATTGCAAAAATAATTTGAAAAGGAAGTTGGAAGAGAAAACAAAGTTTTATGAAAAAATGTTGGAGGAACAAAATGTGTTAAAGAAAAGAATTAATGACTTGAACGAGTTTCTCCAAAATGAAAAACAAAAGTTTTCTCAAACAAAAGAAAGCAAATCTTTTCAAGGCACAAATAAGTTTGCTAAGAAAATTAGTTGCATTAAATCCACTTATGTGCAAAATACTTCTATCATGTGTCACTTTTGTTGCCAATTTGGACATATGCAAAATGATTGCTATGTAAAGAAAAATATGAGAAAAGGTATGAAATCCATGTGGATTGCTAGATCATGTTGTAATAACTCCCAAGGACCCTATTATGGTCTTGACTTGAAAAATAAAAGGGGAGTTTGTTTTTGATTGATGCCAAAAGGGGGAGTAGGATTTATTGAAATTTCTTTGTATGTTGGCACTTTCTAAGGGGGAGCTTTATTTGAACTTATTTGATAAAAGAAATCTTCATTTTGTTTGTCATCATCAAAAAGGGGGAGATTGTTGACCTTGGTCGATCAATCCTTGGTTTTGATGATTAACAAACCAAAATGTAGATTTGAGCTAATGTTTTTATGTGAGTAATTTGTTAGAATAGATTCTTGTGGCATAAAAGAAGAAGCAAAAACAGGGCACTCATGTCAGACGCTATCGGACGTCCGAAAGGATGAAGAACGTCAAAAAGGAAACTCTGTCGGACGCACATCGATCGCATCGGACGTCCGAGAAATTTCGCAAAGATTTGATGACTCTCTGCCTACGTTCGGACGCAGGGTTCGGACGTCCGACAGGTGGTTCGGACGTCCGACAGGAGGTTTGGACGCAGGGTTCGGACGTCCGACAGGCCAACGGCTAGTTTTGACAGCATTTAATATTTGACCGTTGGAGAGCCTTTTGGAGCCATTTCTAACCTTCTATAAAAACCCCAAACCACAAGAAGACAAGGGACTTTTGCCAACACAAAATACAAGCTTACAAGTGAGATTTTTGAGTAGAAAGATTCTTTGTTGGTTGTATAAGGGGTTGGAAAAGTTGGGTTGTGAGGTTGCTCAAGTGAAGGTTACTCTCTAGGAGGAGTAAAACCTTGGTGAAGGAGAACCTATCACATGGAGTGGTAAAACCTTGGTGAAGGTTGCCTCATTTGTATAAAATAGTTCTTAATTGGGTGAGTGATCTTTCAAGTGTAGGTTGTTGAGGGTTAACTAGAATTGTTGTAAAACTCCTTGGCTCAACCAAAGTGTGTTTGGGGTGAGGAAGGAGTGAGCCTTCACTTGTACATCTTGGTTAGCATCGCCATCTATTGAAGAGGCTATTGGATTGATATTTGGTTTGCATTTCTTATCTTTTCTCTTTAATTAAGTTTTCTTTATTGTGCTTAAATTTGATATATCTTTGTGCATCATTGTGAAATTGTTTGTACTCATTGGGTTGCACCAGGCCTTACAATTGGTATCAGAGCTTGGTCTCTTTTGATCAAGCTTAACCGCTTAGAGTAAAGATCATGGCAACCATAAAAGTTTCTTTTTTAGAAGGGCAATCTATTGATAGACCACCTATGTTTAATGGTTCTCATTTTAGCATGTGGAAACAAAGAATGATGATTTTCTTACAATCCGTTTATATTGAATTATGGTATGTGGTAGAAGATGGTCCTTATGAAGCTAGAATAGTTGACTCTACCACTAATTTGAGTAGATTAAAGACTAGACAAGAATTGAATGAAAAAGGCAAGAGATACCTTTCTTTGAATGCCAAGGCCATGTGTATATTGTACAATGCATTAGATGTAAATGAATCTAGTAGGATTAAACGTTGTAAATCAGCTAAAGATATTTGGGATAAATTGTGTGTATTTCATGAAGGTAACCAAGATATTAAAGAACAAAAGAAATCATTGCTTGTTTCTCAATATGAATTTTTCAAAATGCATCCTCTTGAAAACGTTGATAAGATATGTAGTAGATTTTGTGACATTTTTCAAGATCTTAAATTGCTTGGAAAAGAATATTCTTTGGGTGAGAAAAATAGAAAAATTTTGAATGCCTTGCCAAAAGAATGGGAAAACAAAATAAATGCTATAGAAGAGGCAAATGATTTAAATTCTATGTCTATTGAATCTCTTGTGGATACCCTAACCTCTTATGAATTAAAGCTGAAATTCAGAGAGCAAGAGGAAGAAAATGCAAGAATGTATAAGAGAGGCATAGCTTTTAAAGCATCTCAAGTGGGGGATAACCCATCCTTCATGGGTAATGAAATCATGGAAGTGGACAATGATATAACTCCTCACATCAAAACTTTCAAGAAGATCTTCAACAAGAGATGTTCAAGAGGAGATTGCAAAATTATATGGGATGAATGCAATTCAAAAAGAGAAAAAGAAGAGTTGGCCCAAATGGCACTAATGGCCGTTGGAGAAGATGAGGTAAGTTCTTATCACTTTTCTTTTGATGAAGATAATGAAGATGATGATGTGAAAATTCTGATGATTAAAATGCATAAAAGTTTGAGAAAATCTTATGCTAAAAATAAAGATTTGAAAACAAAAATAAATGATTTGTTGGAAGAAAACTCCAAACTTTTTCAAGAAAACAAATGTTTGAGAATGGAAAATGATGATTTAAAAAATCAAAAAAGTGTTTTTGATTGCAAAAATAATTTGAAAAGGAAGTTGGAAGAGAAAACAAAGTTTTATGAAAAAATGTTGGAGGAACAAAATGTGTTAAAGAAAAGAATTAATGACTTGAACGAGTTTCTCCAAAATGAAAAACAAAAGTTTTCTCAAACAAAAGAAAGCAAATCTTTTCAAGGCACAAATAAGTTTGCTAAGAAAATTAGTTGCATTAAATCCACTTATGTGCAAAATACTTCTATCATGTGTCACTTTTGTTGCCAATTTGGACATATGCAAAATGATTGCTATGTAAAGAAAAATATGAGAAAAGGTATGAAATCCATGTGGATTGCTAGATCATGTTGTAATAACTCCCAAGGACCCTATTATGGTCTTGACTTGAAAAATAAAAGGGGAGTTTGTTTTTGATTGATGCCAAAAGGGGGAGTAGGATTTATTGAAATTTCTTTGTATGTTGGCACTTTCTAAGGGGGAGCTTTATTTGAACTTATTTGATAAAAGAAATCTTCATTTTGTTTGTCATCATCAAAAAGGGGGAGATTGTTGACCTTGGTCGATCAATCCTTGGTTTTGATGATTAACAAACCAAAATGTAGATTTGAGCTAATGTTTTTATGTGAGTAATTTGTTAGAATAGATTCTTGTGGCATAAAAGAAGAAGCAAAAACAGGGCACTCATGTCAGACGCTATCGGACGTCCGAAAGGATGAAGAACGTCAAAAAGGAAACTCTGTCGGACGCACATCGATCGCATCGGACGTCCGAGAAATTTCGCAAAGATTTGATGACTCTCTGCCTACGTTCGGACGCAGGGTTCGGACGTCCGACAGGTGGTTCGGACGTCCGACAGGAGGTTTGGACGCAGGGTTCGGACGTCCGACAGGCCAACGGCTAGTTTTGACAGCATTTAATATTTGACCGTTGGAGAGCCTTTTGGAGCCATTTCTCACCTTCTATAAAAACCCCAAAGCACAAGAAGACAAGGGACTTTTGCCAACACAAAATACAAGCTTACAAGTGAGATTTTTGAGTAGAAAGATTCTTTGTTGGTTGTATAAGGGGTTGGAAAAGTTGGGTTGTGAGGTTGCTCAAGTGAAGGTTACTCTCTAGGAGGAGTAAAACCTTGGTGAAGGAGAACCTATCACATGGAGTGGTAAAACCTTGGTGAAGGTTGCCTCATTTGTATAAAATAGTTCTTAATTGGGTGAGTGATCTTTCAAGTGTAGGTTGTTGAGGGTTAACTAGAATTGTTGTAAAACTCCTTGGCTCAACCAAAGTGTGTTTGGGGTGAGGAAGGAGTGAGCCTTCACTTGTACATCTTGGTTAGCATCGCCATCTATTGAAGAGGCTATTGGATTGATATTTGGTTTGCATTTCTTATCTTTTCTCTTTAATTAAGTTTTCTTTATTGTGCTTAAATTTGATATATCTTTGTGCATCATTGTGAAATTGTTTGTACTCATTGGGTTGCACCAGGCCTTACAATTGGTATCAGAGCTTGGTCTCTTTTGATCAAGCTTAACCGCTTAGAGTAAAGATCATGGCAACCATAAAAGTTTCTTTTTTAGAAGGGCAATCTATTGATAGACCACCTATGTTTAATGGTTCTCATTTTAGCATGTGGAAACAAAGAATGATGATTTTCTTACAATCCGTTTATATTGAATTATGGTATGTGGTAGAAGATGGTCCTTATGAAGCTAGAATAGTTGACTCTACCACTAATTTGAGTAGATTAAAGACTAGACAAGAATTGAATGAAAAAGGCAAGAGATACCTTTCTTTGAATGCCAAGGCCATGTGTATATTGTACAATGCATTAGATGTAAATGAATCTAGTAGGATTAAAGGTTGTAAATCAGCTAAAGATATTTGGGATAAATTGTGTGTATTTCATGAAGGTAACCAAGATATTAAAGAACAAAAGAAATCATTGCTTGTTTCTCAATATGAATTTTTCAAAATGCATCCTCTTGAAAACGTTGATAAGATATGTAGTAGATTTTGTGACATTTTTCAAGATCTTAAATTGCTTGGAAAAGAATATTCTTTGGGTGAGAAAAATAGAAAAATTTTGAATGCCTTGCCAAAAGAATGGGAAAACAAAATAAATGCTATAGAAGAGGCAAATGATTTAAATTCTATGTCTATTGAATCTCTTGTGGATACCCTAACCTCTTATGAATTAAAGCTGAAATTCAAAGAGCAAGAGGAAGAAAATGCAAGAATGTATAAGAGAGGCATAGCTTTTAAAGCATCTCAAGTGGGGGATAACCCATCCTTCATGGGTAATGAAATCATGGAAGTGGATAATGATATAACTCCTCACATCAAAACTTTCAAGAAGATCTTCAACAAGAGATGTTCAAGAGGAGATTGCAAAATTATATGGGATGAATGCAATTCAAAAAGAGAAAAAGAAGAGTTGGCCCAAATGGCACTAATGGCCGTTGGAGAAGATGAGGTAAGTTCTTATCACTCTTCTTGTGATGAAGATAATGAAGATGATGATGTGAAAATTCTTATGATTAAAATGCATAAAAGTTTGAGAAAATCTTATGCTAAAAATAAAGATTTGAAAACAAAAATAAATGATTTGTTGGAAGAAAACTCCAAACTTTTTCAAGAAAACAAATGTTTGAGAATGGAAAATGATGATTTAAAAAATCAAAAAAGTGTTTTTGATTGCAAAAATAATTTGAAAAGGAAGTTGGAAGAGAAAACAAAGTTTTATGAAAAAATGTTGGAGGAACAAAATGTGTTAAAGAAAAGAATTAATGACTTGAACGAGTTTCTCCAAAATGAAAAACAAAAGTTTTCTCAAACAAAAGAAAGCAAATCTTTTCAAGGCACAAATAAGTTTGCTAAGAAAATTAGTTGCATTAAATCCACTTATGTGCAAAATACTTCTATCATGTGTCACTTTTGTTGTCAATTTGGACATATGCAAAATGATTGCTATGTAAAGAAAAATATGAGAAAAGGTATGAAATCCATGTGGATTGCTAGATCATGTTGTAATAACTCCCAAGGACCCTATTATGGTCTTGATTTGAAAAATAAATGGGGAGTTTGTTTTTGATTGATGCCAAAAGGGGGAGTAGGATTTATTGAAATTTCTTTGTATATTGGCACTTTCTAAGGGGGAGCTTTATTTGAACTTATTTGATAAAAGAAATCTTCATTTTGTTTGTCATCATAAAAAAGGGGGAGATTGTTGACCTTGGTCGATCAATCCTTTGTTTTGATGATTAACAAACCAAAATGTAGATTTGAGCTAATGTTTTTATGTGAGTAATTTGTTAGAATAGATTCTTGTGGCATAAAAGAAGAAGCAAAAACAGGGCACTCATGTCGGACGCTATCGGACGTCCGAAAGGATGAAGAACGTCAAAAAGGAAACTCTGTCGGACGCACATCGATCGCATCGGACGTCCGAGAAATTTCGCAAAGATTTGATGACTCTCTGCCTACGTTCGGACGCAGGGTTCGGACGTCCGACAGGTGGTTTGTACGCAGGGTTCGGACGTCCGACAGGAGGTCTCGGACGTCCGACAGGCCAACGGCTAGTTTTGACAGCATTTAATATTTGACTGTTGGAGAGACTTTTCGAGCCATTTCTCACCTTCTATAAAAACCCCAAAGCACAAGAAGACAAGGGACTTTTGCCAACACAAAATACAAGCTTACAAGTGAGATTTTTGAGTAGAAAGATTCTTTGTTGGTTGTATAAGGGGTTGGAAAAGTTGGGTTGTGAGGTTGCTCAAGTGAAGGTTACTCTCTAGGAGGAGTAAAACCTTGGTGAATGAGAACCTATCACTTGGAGTGGTAAAACCTTGGTGAAGGTTGCCTCATTTGTATAAAATAGTTCTTAATTGGGTGAGTGATCTTTCAAGTGTAGGTTGTTGAGGGTTAACTAGAATTGTTGTAAAACTCCTTGGCTCAACCAAAGTGTGTTTGGGGTGAGGAAGGAGTGAGCCTTCACTTGTACATCTTGGTTAGCATCGCCATCTATTGAAGAGGCTATTGGATTGATATTTGGTTTGCATTTCTTATCTTTTCTCTTTAATTAAGTTTTCTTTATTGTGCTTAAATTTGATATATCTTTGTGCATCATTGTGAAATTGTTTGTACTCATTGGGTTGCACCAGGCCTTACAATTGGTATCAGAGCTTGGTCTCTTTTGATCAAGCTTAACCGCTTAGAGTAAAGATCATGGCAACCATAAAAGTTTCTTTTTTAGAAGGGCAATCTATTGATAGACCACCTATGTTTAATGGTTCTCATTTTAGCATGTGGAAACAAAGAATGATGATTTTCTTACAATCCGTTTTTATTGAATTATGGTATGTGGTAGAAGATGGTCCTTATGAAGCTAGAATAGTTGACTCTACCACTAATTTGAGTAGATTAAAGACTAGACAAGAATTGAATGAAAAAGGCAAGAGATACCTTTCTTTGAATGCCAAGGCCATGTGTATATTGTACAATGCATTAGATGTAAATGAATCTAGTAGGATTAAAGGTTGTAAATCAGCTAAAGATATTTGGGATAAATTGTGTGTATTTCATGAACGTAACCAAGATATTAAAGAACAAAAGAAATCATTGCTTGTTTCTCAATATGAATTTTTCAATATGCATCCTCTTGAAAACGTTGATAAGATGTGTAGTAGATTTTGTGACATTATTCAAGATATTAAATTGCTTGGAAAAGAATATTCTTTGGGTGAGAAAAATAGAAAGATTTTGAATGCCTTGCCAAAAGAATGGGAAAACAAAATAAATGCTATAGAAGAGGCAAAGGATTTAAATTCTATGTCCATTGAATCTCTTGTGGATACCCTAACCTCTTATGAATTAAAGCTGAAATTCAAAGAGCAAGAGGAAGAAAATGCAAGAATGTATGAGAGAGGCATAGCTTTTAAAGCATCTCAAGTGGGGGATAACCCATCCTTCATGGGTAATGAAATCATGGAAGTGGACAATGATATAACTCCTCACATCAAAACTTTCAAGAAGATCTTCAACAAGAGATGTTCAAGAGGAGATTGCAAAATTATATGGGATGAATGCAATTCAAAAAGAGAAAAAGAAGAGTTGGCCCAAATGGCACTAATGGCCGTTGGAGAAGATGAGGTAAGTTCTTATCACTCTTCTTGTGATGAAGATAATGAAGATGATGATGTGAAAATTCTTATGATTAAAATACATAAAAGTTTGAGAAAATCTTATGCTAAAAATAAAGATTTGAAAACAAAAATAAATGATTTGTTGGAAGAAAACTCCAAACTTTTTCAAGAAAACAAATGTTTGAGAATGGAAAATGATGATTTAAAAAATCAAAAAAGTGTTTTTGATTGCAAAAATAATTTGAAAAGGAAGTTGGAAGAGAAAACAAAATTTTATGAAAAAATGTTGGAGGAACAAAATGTGTTAAAGAAAAGAATTAATGACTTGAACGAGTTTCTCCAAAATGAAAAATAAAAGTTTTCTCAAACAAAAGAAATCAAATCTTTTCAAGGCACAAATAAGTTTGCTAAGAAAATTAGTTGCATTAAATCCACTTATGTGCAAAATACTTCTATCATGTGTCACTTTTGTTGTCAATTTGGACATATGCAAAATGATTGCTATGTAAAGAAAAATATGAGAAAAGGTATGAAATCCATGTGGATTGCTAGATCATGTTGTAATAACTCCCAAGAACCCTATTATGGTCTTGACTTGAAAAATAAAGGGGGAGTTTGTTTTTGATTGATGCCAAAAGGGGGAGTAGGATTTATTGAAATTTCTTTGTATGTTGGCACTTTCTAAGGGGGAGCTTTATTTGAACTTATTTGATAAAAGAAATCTTCATTTTGTTTGTCATCATCAAAAAGGGGGAGATTGTTGACCTTGGTCGATCAATCCTTGGTTTTGATGATTAACAAACCAAAATGTAGATTTGAGCTAATGTTTTTATGTGAGTAATTTGTTAGAATAGATTCTTGTGGCATAAAAGAAGAAGTAAAAACAGGGCACTCATGTCGGACGCTATCGGACGTCCGAAAGGATGAAGAACGTCAAAAAGGAAACTCTGTCGGACGCACATCGATCGCATCGGACGTCCGAGAAATTTCGCAAAGATTTGATGACTCTCTGCCTACGTTCGGACGCAGGGTTCGGACGTCCGACAGGAGGTCTCGGACGTCCGACAGGCCAACGGCTAGTTTTGACAGCATTTAATATTTGACCGTTGGAGAGCCTTTTGGAGCCATTTCTCACCTTCTATAAAAACCCCAAAGCACAAGAAGACAAGGGACTTTTGCCAACACAAAATACAAGCTTACAAGTGAGATTTTTGAGTAGAAAGATTCTTTGTTGGTTGTATAAGGGGTTGGAAAAATTGGGTTGTGAGGTTGCTCAAGTGAAGGTTACTCTCTAGGAGGAGTAAAACTTTGGTGAAGGAGAACCTATCACTTGGAGTGGTAAAACCTTGGTGAAAGTTGCCTCATTTGTATAAAATAGTTCTTAATTGGGTGAGTGATCTTTCAAGTGTAGGTTGTTGAGGGTTAACTAGAATTGTTGTAAAACTCCTTGGCTCAACCAAAGTGTCTTTGGGGTGAGGAAGGAGTGAGCCTTCACTTGTACATCTTAGTTAGCATCGCCATCTATTGAAGAGGCTATTGGATTGATATTTGGTTTGCATTTCTTATCTTTTCTCTTTAATTAAGTTTTCTTTATTGTGCTTAAATTTGATATATCTTTGTGCATCATTGTGAAATTATTTGTACTCATTGGGTTGCACCAGGCCTTACAATTGGTATCAGAGCTTGGTCTCTTTTGATCAAGCTTAACCGCTTAGAGTAAAGATCATGGCAACCATAAAAGTTTCTTTTTTAGAAGGGCAATCTATTGATAGACCACCTATGTTTAATGGTTCTCATTTTAGCATGTGGAAACAAAGAATGATGATTTTCTTACAATCCGTTTATATTGAATTATGGTATGTGGTAGAAGATGGTCCTTATGAAGCTAGAATAGTTGACTCTACCACTAATTTGAGTAGATTAAAGACTAGACAAGAATTGAATGAAAAAGGCAAGAGATACCTTTCTTTGAATGCCAAGGCCATGTGTATATTGTACAATGCATTAGATGTAAATGAATCTAGTAGGATTAAAGGTTGTAAATCAGCTAAAGATATTTGGGATAAATTGTGTGTATTTCATGAAGGTAACCAAGATATTAAAGAACAAAAGAAATCTTTGCTTGTTTCTCAATATGAATTTTTCAAAATGCATCCTTTTGAAAACGTTGATAAGATGTGTAGTAGATTTTGTGACATTATTCAAGATTTTAAATTGCTTGGAAAAGAATATTCTTTGGGTGAGAAAAATAGGAAGATTTTGAATGCCTTGCCAAAAGAATGGGAAAACAAAATAAATGCTATAGAAGAGGCAAAGGATTTAAATTCTATGTCCATTGAATCTCTTGTGGATACCCTAACCTCTTATGAATTAAAGCTGAAATTCAAAGAGCAAGAGGAAGAAAATGCAAGAATGTATAAGAGAGGCATAGCTTTTAAAGCATCTCAAGTGGGGGATAACCCATCCTTCATGGGTAATGAAATCATGGAAGTGGACAATGATATAACTCCTCACATCAAAACTTTCAAGAAGATCTTCAACAAGAGATGTTCAAGAGGAGATTGCAAAATTATATGGGATGAATGCAATTCAAAAAGAGAAAAAGAAGAGTTGGCCCAAATGGCACTAATGGCCGTTGGAGAAGATGAGGTAAGTTCTTATCACTCTTCTTGTGATGAAGATAATGAAGATGATAATGTGAAAATTCTTATGATTAAAATGCATAAAAGTTTGAGAAAATCTTATGCTAAAAATAAAGATTTGAAAACAAAAATAAATGATTTGTTGGAAGAAAACTCCAAACTTTTTCAAGAAAACAAATGTTTGAGAATGGTAAATGATGATTTAAAAAATCAAAAAAGTGTTTTTGATTGCAAAAATAATTTGAAAAGGAAGTTGGAAGAGAAAACAAAGTTTTATGAAAAAATGTTGGAGGAACAAAATGTGTTAAAAAAAAGAATTAATGACTTGAACGAGTTTCTCCAAAATGAAAAACAAAAGTTTTCTCAAACAAAAGAAAGCAAATCTTTTCAAGGCACAAATAAGTTTGCTAAGAAAATTAGTTGCATTAAATCCACTTATGTGCAAAATACTTCTATCATGTGTCACTTTTGTTGTCAATTTGGACATATGCAAAATGATTGCTATGTAAAGAAAAATATGAGAAAAGGTATGAAATCCATGTGGATTGCTAGATCATGTTGTAATAACTCCCAAGGACGCTATTATGGTCTTGACTTGAAAAATAAAGGGGGAGTTTGTTTTTGATTGATGCCAAAAGGGGGAGTAGGATTTATTGAAATTTCTTTGTATGTTGGCACTTTCTAAGGGGGAGCTTTATTTGAACTTATTTGATAAAAGAAATCTTCATTTTGTTTGTCATCATCAAAAAGGGGGAGATTGTTGACCTTGGTCGATCAATCCTTGGTTTTGATGATTAACAAACCAAAATGTAGATTTGAGCTAATGTTTTTATGTGAGTAATTTGTTAGAATAAATTCTTGTGGCATAAAAGAAGAAGCAAAAACAGGGCACTCATGTCGGACGCTATCGGACGTCCGAAAGGATGAAGAATGTCAAAAAGGAAACTCTGTCGGACGCACATCGATCGCATCGGACGTCCGAGAAATTTCGCAAAGATTTGATGACTCTCTGCCTACGTTCGGACGCAGGGTTCGGACGTCCGACAGGAGGTCTCGGACGTCCGACAGGCCAACGGCTAGTTTTGACAGCATTTAATATTTGACCGTTGGAGAGCCTTTTGGAGCCATTTCTCACCTTCTATAAAAACCCCAAAGCACAAGAAGACAAGGGACTTTTGCCAACACAAAATACAAGCTTACAAGTGAGATTTTTAAGTAGAAAGATTCTTTGTTGGTTGTATAAGGGGTTGGAAAAGTTGGGTTGTGAGGTTGCTCAAGTGAAGGTTACTCTCTAGGAGGAGTAAAACCTTGGTGAAGGAGAACCTATCACTTGGAGTGGTAAAATCTTGGTGAAAGTTGCCTCATTTGTATAAAATAGTTCTTAATTGGGTGAGTGATCTTTCAAGTGTAGGTTGTTGAGGGTTAACTAGAATTGTTGTGAAACTCCTTGGCTCAACCAAAGTGTGTTTGGGGTGAGGAAAGAGTGAGCCTTCACTTGTACATCTTGGTTAGCATCGCCATCTATTGAAGAGGCTATTGGATTGATATTTGGTTTGCATTTCTTATCTTTTCTCTTTAATTAAGTTTTCTTTATTGTGCTTAAATTTGATATATCTTTGTGCATCATTGTGAAATTGTTTGTACTCATTGGGTTGCACCAGGCCTTACAATTGGTATCAGAGCTTGGTCTCTTTTGATCAAGCTTAACCGCTTAGAGTAAAGATCATGGCAACCATAAAAGTTTCTTTTTTAGAAGGGCAATCTATTGATAGACCACCTATGTTTAATGGTTCTCATTTTAGCATGTGGAAACAAAGAATGATGATTTTCTTACAATCCGTTTATATTGAATTATGGTATGTGGTAGAAGATGGTCCTTATGAAGCTAGAATAGTTGACTCTACCACTAATTTGAGTAGATTAAAGACTAGACAAGAATTGAATGAAAAAGGCAAGAGATACCTTTCTTTGAATGCCAAGGCCATGTGTATATTGTACAATGCATTAGATGTAAATGAATCTAATAGGATTAAAGGTTGTAAATCAGCTAAAGATATTTGGGATAAATTGTGTGTATTTCATGAAGGTAACCAAGATATTAAAGAACAAAAGAAATCTTTGCTTGTTTCTCAATATGAATTTTTCAAAATGCATCCTCTTGAAAACGTTGATAAGATGTGTAGTAGATTTTGTGACATTATTCAAGATCTTAAATTGCTTGGAAAAGAATATTCTTTGGGTGAGAAAAATAGAAAGATTTTGAATGCCTTGCCAAAAGAATGGGAAAACAAAATAAATGCTATAGAAGAGACAAAGGATTTAAATTCTATGTCCATTGAATCTCTTGTGGATACCCTAACCTCTTATGAATTAAAGCTGAAATTCAAAGAGCAAGAGGAAGAAAATGCAAGAATGTATAAGAGAGGCATAGCTTTTAAAGCATCTCAAGTGGGGGATAACCCATCCTTCATGGGTAATGAAATCATGGAAGTGGACAATGATATAACTCCTCACATCAAAACTTTCAAGAAAATCTTCAACAAGAGATGTTCAAGAGGAGATTGCAAAATTATATGGGATGAATGCAATTCAAAAAGAGAAAAAGAAGAGTTGGCCCAAATGGCACTAATGGCCGTTGGAGAAGATGTGGTAAGTTCTTATCACTCTTCTTGTGATGAAGATAATGAAGATGATGATGTGAAAATTCTTATGATTAAAATGCATAAAAGTTTGAGAAAATCTTATGCTAAAAATAAAGATTTGAAAACAAAAATAAATGATTTGTTGGAAGAAAACTCCAAACTTTTTCAAGAAAACAAATGTTTGAGAATGGAAAATGATGATTTAAAAAATCAAAAAAGTGTTTTTGATTGCAAAAATAATTTGAAAAGGAAGTTGGAAGAGAAAACAAAGTTTTATGAAAAAATGTTGGAGGAACAAAATGTGTTAAAGAAAAGAATTAATGACTTGAACGAGTTTCTCCAAAATGAAAAACAAAAGTTTTCTCAAACAAAAGAAAGCAAATCTTTTCAAGGCACAAATAAGTTTGCTAAGAAAATTAGTTGCATTAAATCCACTTATGTGCAAAATACTTCTATCATGTGTCACTTTTGTTGTCAATTTGGAAATATGCAAAATGATTGCTATGTAAAGAAAAATATGAGAAAAGGTATGAAATCCATGTGGATTGCTAGATCATGTTGTAATAACTCTCAAGGACCCTATTATGGTCTTGACTTGAAAAATAAAGGGGGAGTTTGTTTTTGATTGATGCCAAAAGGGGGAGTAGGATTTATTGAAATTTCTTTGTATGTTGGCACTTTCTAAGGGGGAGCTTTATTTGAACTTATTTGATAAAAGAAATCTTCATTTTGTTTGTCATCATCAAAAAGGGGGAGATTGTTGACCTTGGTCGATCAATCCTTGGTTTTGATGATTAACAAACCAAAATGTAGATTTGAGCTAATGTTTTTATGTGAGTAATTTGTTAGAATAGATTCTTGTGGCATAAAAGAAGAAGCAAAAACAGGGCACTCATGTCGGACGCTATCGGACGTCCGAAAGGATGAAGAATGTCAAAAAGGAAACTCTGTCGGACGCACATCGATCGCATCGGACGTCCGAGAAATTTCGCAAAGATTTGATGACTCTCTGCCTACGTTCGGACGCAGGGTTCGGACGTCCGACAGGAGGTCTCGGACGTCCGACAGGCCAACGGCTAGTTTTGACAGCATTTAATATTTGACCGTTGGAGAGCCTTTTGGAGCCATTTCTCACCTTCTATAAAAACCCCAAAGCACAAGAAGACAAGGGACTTTTGCCAACACAAAATACAAGCTTACAAGTGAGATTTTTAAGTAGAAAGATTCTTTGTTGGTTGTATAAGGGGTTGGAAAAGTTGGGTTGTGAGGTTGCTCAAGTGAAGGTTACTCTCTAGGAGGAGTAAAACCTTGGTGAAGGAGAACCTATCACTTGGAGTGGTAAAATCTTGGTGAAGGTTGCCTCATTTGTATAAAATAGTTCTTAATTGGGTGAGTGATCTTTCAAGTGTAGGTTGTTGAGGGTTAACTAGAATTGTTGTGAAACTCCTTGGCTCAACCAAAGTGTGTTTGGGGTGAGAAAAGAGTGAGCCTTCACTTGTACATCTTGGTTAGCATCGCCATCTATTGAAGAGGCTATTGGATTGATATTTGGTTTGCATTTCTTATCTTTTCTCTTTAATTAAGTTTTCTTTATTGTGCTTAAATTTGATATATCTTTGTGCATCATTGTGAAATTGTTTGTACTCATTGGGTTGCACCAGGCCTTACAATTGGTATCAGAGCTTGGTCTCTTTTGATCAAGCTTAACCGCTTAGAGTAAAGATCATGGCAACCATAAAAGTTTCTTTTTTAGAATGGCAATCTATTGATAGACCACCTATGTTTAATGGTTCTCATTTTAGCATGTGGAAACAAAGAATGATGATTTTCTTACAATCCGTTTATATTGAATTATGGTATGTGGTAGAAGATGGTCCTTATGAAGCTAGAATAGTTGACTCTACCACTAATTTGAGTAGATTAAAGACTAGACAAGAATTGAATGAAAAAGGCAAGAGATACCTTTCTTTGAATGCCAAGGCCATGTGTATATTGTACAATGCATTAGATGTAAATGAATCTAGTAGGATTAAAGGTTGTAAATCAGCTAAAGATATTTGGGATAAATTGTGTGTATTTCATGAAGGTAACCAAGATATTAAAGAACAAAAGAAATCTTTGCTTGTTTCTCAATATGAATTTTTCAAAATGCATCCTCTTGAAAACGTTGATAAGATGTGTAGTAGATTTTGTGACATTATTCAAGATCTTAAATTGCTTGGAAAAGAATATTCTTTGGGTGAGAAAAATAGAAAGATTTTGAATGCCTTGCCAAAAGAATGGGAAAACAAAATAAATGCTATAGAAGAGACAAAGGATTTAAATTCTATGTCCATTGAATCTCTTGTGGATACCCTAACCTCTTATGAATTAAAGCTGAAATTCAAAGAGCAAGAGGAAGAAAATGCAAGAATGTATAAGAGAGGCATAGCTTTTAAAGCATCTCAAGTGGGGGATAACCCATCCTTCATGGGTAATGAAATCATGGAAGTGGACAATGATATAACTCCTCACATCAAAACTTTCAAGAAAATCTTCAACAAGAGATGTTCAAGAGGAGATTGCAAAATTATATGGGATGAATGCAATTCAAAAAGAGAAAAAGAAGAGTTGGCCCAAATGGCACTAATGGCCGTTGGAGAAGATGTGGTAAGTTCTTATCACTCTTCTTGTGATGAAGATAATGAAGATGATGATGTGAAAATTCTTATGATTAAAATGCATAAAAGTTTGAGAAAATCTTATGCTAAAAATAAAGATTTGAAAACAAAAATAAATGATTTGTTGGAAGAAAACTCCAAACTTTTTCAAGAAAACAAATGTTTGAGAATGGAAAATGATGATTTAAAAAATCAAAAAAGTGTTTTTGATTGCAAAAATAATTTGAAAAGGAAGTTGGAAGAGAAAACAAAGTTTTATGAAAAAATGTTGGAGGAACAAAATGTGTTAAAGAAAAGAATTAATGACTTGAACGAGTTTCTCCAAAATGAAAAACAAAAGTTTTCTCAAACAAAAGAAAGCAAATCTTTTCAAGGCACAAATAAGTTTGCTAAGAAAATTAGTTGCATTAAATCCACTTATGTGCAAAATACTTCTATCATGTGTCACTTTTGTTGTCAATTTGGAAATATGCAAAATGATTGCTATGTAAAGAAAAATATGAGAAAAGGTATGAAATCCATGTGGATTGCTAGATCATGTTGTAATAACTCTCAAGGACCCTATTATGGTCTTGACTTGAAAAATAAAGGGGGAGTTTGTTTTTGATTGATGCCAAAAGGGGGAGTAGGATTTATTGAAATTTCTTTGTATGTTGGCACTTTCTAAGGGGGAGCTTTATTTGAACTTATTTGATAAAAGAAATCTTCATTTTGTTTGTCATCATCAAAAAGGGGGAGATTGTTGACCTTGGTCGATCAATCCTTGGTTTTGATGATTAATAAACCAAAATGTAGATTTGAGCTAATGTTTTTATGTGAGTAATTTGTTAGAATAGATTCTTGTGGCATAAAAGAAGAAGCAAAAATAGGGCACTCATGTTGGACGCTATCGGACGTCCGAAAGGATGAAGAACGTCAAAAAGGAAACTCTGTCGGACGCACATCGATCGCATCGGACGTCCGAGAAATTTCGCAAAGATTTGATGACTCTCTGCCTACGTTCGGACGCAGGGTTCGGACGTCCGACAGGCCAACGGCTAGTTTTGACAGCATTTAATATTTGACCGTTGGAGAGTCTTTTGGAGTCATTTCTCACCTTCAATAAACCCCAAAGCACAAGAAGACAAGGGACTTTTGCCAACACAAAATACAAGCTTACAAGTGAGATTTTTGAATAGAAAGATTCTTTGTTGGTTGTATAAGGGGTTGGAAAAGTTGGGTTGTGAGGTTGCTCAACTGAAGGTTACTCTCTAGGAGGAGTAAAACCTTGGTGAAGGAGAACCTATCACTTGGAGTGGTAAAACCTTGGTGAAAGTTGCCTCATTTGTATAAAATAGTTCTTAATTGGGTGAGTGATCTTTCAAGTGTAGGTTGTTGAGGGTTAACTAGAATTGTTGTAAAACTCCTTGGCTCAACCAAAGTGTCTTTGGGGTGAGGAAGGAGTGAGCCTTCACTTGTACATCTTGGTTAGCATCGCCATCTATTGAAGAGGCTATTGGATTGATATTTGGTTTGCATTTTCTTATCTTTTCTCTTTAATTAAGTTTTCTTTATTGTGCTTAAATTTGATATATCTTTGTGCATCATTGTGAAATTGTTTGTACTCATTGGGTTGCACCAGGCCTTACAATTGGTATCAGAGCTTGGTCTCTTTTGATCAAGCTTAACCGCTTAGAGTAAAGATCATGGCAACCATAAAAGTTTCTTTTTTAGAAGGGCAATCTATTGATAGACCACCTATGTTTAATGGTTCTCATTTTAGCATGTGGAAACAAAGAATGATGATTTTCTTACAATCCGTTTATATTGAATTATGGTATGTGGTAGAAGATGGTCCTTATGAAGTAAGAATAGTTGACTCTACCACTAATTTGAGTAGATTAAAGACTAGACAAGAATTGAATGAAAAAGGAAAGAGATACCTTTCTTTGAATGCCAAGGCCATGTGTATATTGTACAATGCATTAGATGTAAATGAATCTTGTAGGATTAAAGGTTGTAAATCAGCTAAAGATATTTGGGATAAATTGTGTGTATTTCATGAAGGTAACCAAGATATTAAAGAACAAAAGAAATCTTTGCTTGTTTCTCAATATGAATTTTTCAAAATGCATCCTCTTGAAAACGTTGATAAGATGTGTAGTAGATTTTGTGACATTATTCAAGATCTTAAATTGCTTGGAAAAGAATATTCTTTGGGTGAGAAAAATAGAAAGATTTTGAATGCCTTGCCAAAAGAATGGGAAAACAAAATAAATGCTATAGAAGAGGCAAAGGATTTAAATTCTATGTCTATTGAATCTCTTGTGGATACCCTAACCTCTTATGAATTAAAGCTGAAATTCAAAGAGCAAGAGGAAGAAAATGCAAGAATGTATAAGAGAGGCATAGCTTTTAAAGAATCTCAAGTGGGGGATAACCCATCTTTCATGGGTAATGAAATCATGGAAGTGGACAATGATATAACTCCTCACATCAAAACTTTCAAGAAGATCTTCAACAAGAGATGTTCAAGAGGAGATTGCAAAATTATATGGGATGAATGCAATTCAAAAAGAGAAAAAGAAGAGTTGGCCCAAATGGCACTAATGGCCGTTGGAGAAGATGAGGTAAGTTCTTATCACTCTTCTTGTGAAGAAGATAATGAAGATGATGATATGAAAATTCTTATGATTAAAATGCATAAAAGTTTGAGAAAATCTTATGCTAAAAATAAAGATTTGAAAACAAAAATAAATGATTTGTTGGAAGAAAACTCCAAACTTTTTCAAGAAAACAAATGTTTGAGAATGGAAAATGATGATTTAAAAAATCAAAAAAGTGTTTTTGATTGTAAAAATAATTTGAAAAGGAAGTTGGAAGAGAAAACAAAGTTTTATGAAAAAATGTTGGAGGAACAAAATGTGTTAAAGAAAAGAATTAATGACTTGAACGAGTTTCTCCAAAATGAAAAACAAAAGTTTTCTCAAACAAAAGAAAGCAAATCTTTTCAAGGCACAAATAAGTTTGCTAAGAAAATTAGTTGCATTAAATCCACTTATGTGCAAAATACTTCTATCATGTGTCACTTTTGTTGTCAATTTGGACATATGCAAAATGATTGCTATGTAAAGAAAAATATGAGAAAAGGTATGAAATTCATGTGGATTGCTAGATCATGTTGTAATAACTCCCAAGGACCCTATTATGGTCTTGACTTGAAAAATAAAGGGGGAGTTTGTTTTTGATTGATGCCAAAAGGGGGAGTAGGATTTATTGAAATTTCTTTGTATGTTGGCACTTTCTAAGGGGGAGCTTTATTTGAACTTATTTGATAAAAGAAATCTTCATTTTGTTTGTCATCATCAAAAAGGGGGAGATTGTTGACTTTGGTCGATCAATCCTTGGTTTTGATGATTAACAAACCAAAATGTAGATTTGAGCTAATGTTTTTATGTGAGTAATTTGTTAGAATAGATTCTTGTGGCATAAAAGAAGAAGCAAAAACAGGGCACTCATGTCGGACGCTATCGGACGTCCGAAAGGATGAAGAACGTCAAAAAGGAAACTCTGTCGGACGCACATCGATCGCATCGGACGTCCGAGAAATTTCGCAAAGATTTGATGACTCTCTGCCTACGTTCGGACGCAGGGTTCGGACGTCCGACAGGAGGTCTCGGACGTCCGACAGGCCAACGGCTAGTTTTGACAGCATTTAATATTTGACCGTTGGAGAGCCTTTTGGAGCCATTTCTCACCTTCTATAAAAACCCCAAAGCACAAGAAGACAAGGGACTTTTGCCAACACAAAATACAAGCTTACAAGTGAGATTTTTGAGTAGAAAGATTCTTTGTTAGTTGTATAAGGGGTTGGAAAAGTTGGGTTGTGAGGTTGCTCAAGTGAAGGTTACTCTCTAGGAGGAGTAAAACCTTGGTGAAGGAGAACCTATCACTTGGAGTGGTAAAACCTTGGTGAAGGTTGCCTCATTTGTATAAAATAGTTCTTAATTGGGTGAGTGATCTTTCAAGTGTAGGTTGTTGAGGGTTAACTAGAATTGTTGTGAAACTCCTTGGCTCAACCAAAGTGTGTTTGGGGTGAGGAAGGAGTGAGCCTTCACTTGTACATCTTGGTTAGTATCGCCATCTATTGAAGAGGCTATTGGATTGATATTTGGTTTGCATTTCTTATCTTTTCTCTTTAATTAAGTTTTCTTTATTGTGCTTAAATTTGATATATCTTTGTGCATCATTGTGAAATTGTTTGTACTCATTGGGTTGCACCAGGCCTTACAATTGGTATCAGAGCTTGGTCTCTTTTGATCAAGCTTAACCGCTTAGAGTAAAGATCATGGCAACCATAAAAGTTTCTTTTTTAGAAGGGCAATCTATTGATAGACCACCTATGTTTAATGGTTCTCATTTTAGCATGTGGAAACAAAGAATGATGATTTTCTTACAATCCGTTTATATTGAATTATGGTATGTGGTAGAAGATGGTCCTTATGAAGCTAGAATAGTTGACTCTACCACTAATTTGAGTAGATTAAAGACTAGACAAAAATTGAATGAAAAAGGCAAGAGATACCTTTCTTTGAATGCCAAGGCCATGTGTATATTGTACAATGCATTAGATGTAAATGAATCTAGTAGGATTATAGGTTGTAAATCAGCTAAAGATATTTGGGATAAATTGTGTGTATTTCATGAAGGTAACCAAGATATTAAAGAACAAAAGAAATCTTTGCTTGTTTCTCAATATGAATTTTTCAAAATGCATACTCTTGAAAACGTTGATAAGATGTGTAGTAGATTTTGTGACATTATTCAAGATCTTAAATTGCTTGGAAAAGAATATTCTTTGGGTGAGAAAAATAGAAAGATTTTGAATGTCTTGCCAAAAGAATGGGAAAACAAAATAAATGCTATAGAAGAGGCAAAGGATTTAAATTCTATGTCCATTGAATCTCTTGTGGATACCCTAACCTTTTATGAATTAAAGCTGAAATTCAAAGAGCAAGAGGAAGAAAATGCAAGAATGTATAAGAGAGGCATAACTTTTAAAGCATCTCAAGTGGGGGATAACCCATCCTTCATGGGTAATGAAATCATGGAAGTGGACAATGATATAACTCCTCACATCAAAACTTTCAAGAAGATCTTCAACAAGAGATGTTCAAGAGGAGATTGCAAAATTATATGGGATGAATGCAATTCAAAAAGAGAAAAAGAAGAGTTGGCCCAAATGACACTAATGGCTGTTGGAGAAGATGAGGTAAGTTCTTATCACTCTTCTTGTGATGAAGATAATGAAGATGATGATGTGAAAATTCTTATGATTAAAATGCATAAAAGTTTGAGAAAATCTTATGCTAAAAATAAAGATTTGAAAACAAAAATAAATGATTTGTTGGAAGAAAACACCAAACTTTTTCAAGAAAACAAATGTTTGAGAATGGAAAATGATGATTTAAAAAATCAAAAAAGTGTTTTTGATTGCAAAAATAATTTGAAAAGGAAGTTGGAAGAGAAAACAAAGTTTTATGAAAAAATGTTGGAGGAACAAAATGTGTTAAAGAAAAAAATTAATGACTTGAACGAGTTTCTCCAAAATGAAAAACAAAAGTTTTCTCAAACAAAAGAAAGCAAATCTTTTCAAGGCACAAATAAGTTTGCTAAGAAAATTAGTTGCATTAAATCCACTTATGTGCAAAATACTTCTATCATGTGTCACTTTTGTTGTCAATTTGGACATATGCAAAATGATTGCTATGTAAAGAAAAATATGAGAAAAGGTATGAAATCCATGTGGATTGCTAGATCATGTTGTAATAACTCCCAAGAACCCTATTATGGTCTTGACTTGAAAAATAAAGGGGGAGTTTGTTTTTGATTGATGCCAAAAGGGGGAGTAGGATTTATTGAAATTTCTTTGTATGTTGGCACTTTCTAAGGGGGAGCTTTATTTGAACTTATTTGATAAAAGAAATCTTCATTTTGTTTGTCATCATCAAAAAGGGGGAGATTGTTGACCTTGGTCGATCAATCCTTGGTTTTGATGATTAACAAACCAAAATGTAGATTTGAGCTAATGTTTTTATGTGAGTAATTTGTTAGAATAGATTCTTGTGGCATAAAAGAAGAAGCAAAAACAGGGCACTCATGTCGGACGCTATCGGACGTCCGAAAGGATGAAGAACGTCAAAAAGGAAACTCTGTCGGACGCACATCGATCGCATCGGACGTCCGAGAAATTTCGCAAAGATTTGATGACTCTCTGCCTACGTTCAGACGCAGGGTTCGGACGTCCGACAGGAGGTCTCGGACGTCCGACAGGCCAACGGCTAGTTTTGACAGCATTTAATATTTGACCGTTGGAGAGCCTTTTGGAGCCATTTCTCACCTTCTATAAAAACCCCAAAGCACAAGAAGACAAGGGACTTTTGCCAACACAAAATACAAGCTTACAAGTGAGATTTTTGAGTAGAAAGATTCTTTATTGGTTGTATAAGGGGTTGGAAAAGTTGGGTTGTGAGGTTGCTCAAGTGAAGGTTACTCTCTAGGAGGAGTAAAACCTTGGTGAAGGAGAACCTATCACTTGGAGTGGTAAAACCTTGGTGAAGGTTGCCTCATTTGTATAAAATAGTTCTTAATTGGGTGAGTGATCTTTCAAGTGTAGGTTGTTGAGGGTTAACTAGAATTGTTGTAAAACTCCTTGGCTCAACCAAAGTGTGTTTGGGGTGAGGAAGGAGTGAGCCTTCACTTGTACATTTTGGTTAGCATCGCCATCTCTTGAAGAGGCTATTGGATTGATATTTGGTTTGCATTTCTTATCTTTTCTCTTTAATTAAGTTTTCTTTATTGTGCTTAAATTTGATATATCTTTGTGCATCATTGTGAAATTGTTTGTACTCATTGGGTTGCACCAGGCCTTACAAACCCTTTCTCCTTCTTTCTTCTTGCTTCACTTTTCCGATATCGGCCTTCCACCACAATAGATGCTTCTTCATCATTTCAGTCATAAATACCTGCACAGTGGGCTTATCAAAGTACAACTTGTACTTAAATTTCATGAAAAGAGCAGTGTGATTGATTCGAAAATATCTTATTTGACTCTTGGACGAAATCCTCAAACGTGTTATAAAATTTGCCCCAGTGTGGGCTTATTTGATTGAAAAATTTTATTTTGATGACTCTACATTTATCAAAGTAAGAAACTATGTTTCCTAGAATCTTAGGAAATAATCACATACCCACCTATAATGTGAAAAAATAAAAGTCTTGCCTAAACTCATATAGCAAATTTCATGATGAAATTTTCAAAATAATACCAATTACAAAAGATTTTTTCTCACTTTAGCATCAATGCTTTGGGTAATGGGTCACCACTCCTTGTTAACTCATCTTTCAGGACCAATCAAGTCGGTATTATTTCTGATTTTGCGGTGACTAAGAAAAATAGGAGGTTAGGATCTGTCTTATTCTTGTGCCCAATGGTATGTAATCCATTCCATATCACATCTTAGTGAAAGCAAATAGTTTGTCACCCCTATTTCTTAAGAAAATTTAGTCACATATAAGCTTTTTAGGCTTGTAACATGTGGGCAGAAACGATAGCTAAACATGTGGAAACAGGTTATAGCCTTAAGATCACAAATGATTGATGGATTCCTCAGAAGTATAATCCTCACTTCGAATTGTCAAGAAGGATAAGTCAACGATGGACTTTATGAGCTTGTAATGTGGTTTGAAAACGATAGTTAAAAAATAAGACTTTCAAGGACGTTGCACCGAAGATCGCATTTTTTCAAAATTGCTCCTATTTTAAACTCGAAAAATCCTGGACTTCGTTTGACTTTTATCATTACTTAACGGGGACTTTCAGCATCGAAATTTTTTGCATTTCTTTTGCATTCATTTTGCTTGCCTTTTCTTTTCTTTTCAAATGTGCCCTTGCGGATTTTCACATGATGAGCAGTGTCAACCTCATCTAATCAATTCAGAAATACATCTAAAAAATTTCTCGGCATCAATATATGAGCATCACTTGCCAATTAATTTAGAAAATTTCTCGACAGAAATGTTGCAAAGAACAGAAATCAGGGCTTCCGGCTTTTGTAATGGGGTCAGGTGGGGTGCTTAGAAAGGTTAAGGCTTGAAAGCGGATTTCAAAAGCGATTTGAATGACCTGAGATCGCATTATTGCGCCAACCCTATTTTAGGGTTAAATCAGAACTTGCCCCAGTTTATTCTCAATTGAGACTCTTTTCTCTTTCATTTTGTTCTCTTTTTCGGCCTTCTGCCATTCTTTTGAACTTTTGCAAAAATTTCGCCCCAGTTTATGCTCAACCGAGGTTCTTTTTTCTTTTTTGCTTTTGATTTTGTTGCTTTATCACTTTTCACCTCTTGGGACTTTTCTTTCTTTTTCAACTCAAACTTGCCCCAGTGTGGGGTTTGCGATCCTCAGAAGTTGCCAAATGAAGTATTTTATTCTGAAGGCTCAAAAGGGATAACTAGGGATAGAATATTTGATTGGAAAAGAAGAGGGTCTAACTTTTATTCCGTTCCTTACATTAACTCTGAAAGGAAACTTTCATTAATGCGAAATTTTTTTGCATGCATCTGAATTAATTGATTGAGGAAGACTCCTGTTCATCCATATCTGTGAAGCACAGGTGATTTGCCGGACACTCTTCATTTTTCTCTTTTCTTTCCAAAATGGAAGCCCAAATAGAATCCCATTTCTCCAATTTGCAATTCTCTCTTTTCTTTTTAATTTTAGCATCTATGCTTTTCTCTTTTTTCTCTTTCCCTGCAAAATTCTCCAATCTCCTTCCCCAATGTGGGGTGCGATTATAAGTGCTTTTGAAAAGAACCACCCATTTTAGCTCAAGTGAGGACGCAAGGGATAAATGGTGTTTAGATTGTAGAAACGATGGCCAAAGTATCATTCTTACACCTCATGACAACCAAAGTAACGAAATGGTCATTGAAAATCCACTCCCTTTTTGATATCTAAGAATTTTTCAATGTAGGGTAGTGATCATTAAGGCTCTTATTTGAAACGAAATTATTCTTTTAAAGGCTCAAATGGGAGAGCAAATGATAAAAGTTGTATGGATAGAGAAACGACCGCTTGGAGTATCATCCCAAATTTTCAAAACAAACAAGAATAATGCACATATTTTTTCTTTCACTGAGATGTGAGTTGAATCTATTTAGACACAGTGGACATTTTTCAAGCAAAGATTGCTCCAATTTACAATTTATTTTTGGGGTTAAGTGAAAGGAGAAAAGATATCTCATTGGGTTTTTTGAATGACCGCTCACCTTTTTTTTTTCTGAGCACTCTTTTATTTTTTCGGCTAACCTCGTACACGAGGGGGGACGCCACTCCCAAATTTATTCACAAATAGACACAAGAGATGTTCTGTTCTGAGATGTTTGCCAGAAGGGCTAAGACAACCGTACATAAGGCATTCGCATCTTATCTAGGCGGGCTAGCCCCTGTATGTAGTCCGGGAGGGTGGAGGCCCCAAAGCTGTGACCGACAACCGTGGAACTTGCTAGATTTGCCAGGGCGTCAGCCACCCCGTTTGCCTCCCGATAGACATGAGAGAAGATAACCTGGCGGCCCAGCGCAAAGGCTTGGATGCGTGAGATAGTCTTCCATAGCTTCCAAGGTACTCGTCCCTTGCCATTCACCATAGCCATCAGAACCTGAGAGTCCATTTCAACTTGCAGAGAATGGTAACCTGTGGAGAGCAACATACCCTCCAGTAATGCCGAGGCCTCCGCTTCCATGTTTGTCCTTGATCCCAAAAAGTAGGAGAAACCACGGAGGACATTACCCCCCGAGTCACGAAACACACCTCCTGCACCAGAGGGGCCTGGATTCCCTAGAGATGAGCCATCAACATTCAGTTTTACAAACCCCTCCGGTGGTGATTCCCAAAGGACCCAGCGTGGGGCCATCCGCTTAAGTGATGCCAGTCGGAAAAACAAGCCCGAGTGGACCAGCTCCCCGTTATCCTGCGTCACTCGAGCGAAAGGCCGGACCTGGGACAATTGATGCAGCAGCGTTTGAATATTCCAGCAAACCTGAGTTGGGGCTAAAACAACACCCTCAAACACCGCCATGTTCCTAGCTTTCCAAAGCCCCCAACAGATTAGCGACGGCAATACCTTGCACAGCTTACCCCGTGCAGAGCCTGGAGGATGACATAGCCACCATTGCTGTAAACGGTAGATAGTGTCGGTCGTAGGCGACTGAGGAACCCACAAAGCCCTGGCGAAAAAACTCCAAACCTGAGATGCTAGAACGCATTCCGATAAGACGTGATCTTGAGACTCTCCATTCAAGCAAAACGGGCACTTTGAAGGGAGGTGGAGTCCAAACCCCTGAAGGGCATCAGGGAAAGGGAGATACCGATTGAGCAGCTTCCACATAAAGACAGCAATCTTGCAAGGAGCACTGGCACTCCATACACACTTCCTTGATCCAAGGCAAGCTCTTTTGGGCCGCAAAGCGTCCCAAGCTGAAGAAATGGTGAAATCGCCAGAAGATGTGAGGGTCCAAGCTGGTCTAGCTCTGTCATCTAACTCAATTAAGCGGGTGAATTGCGTCACCATATCAGAAACGGACAGCATTCGTCGCCAGACTCTGGATGCTCCACAGACTACCCTATTGTCCTCACTATAACGGGATCGCATGAATAGTGCCCACAAGGAGGAAGAATGGCGGAACTGCCACCACAGTTTGCAGCTGAAAGCCCCTTGTATGCTTTTAAAAGAACGTATGCCAAGGCCATCTTCCTCCACTGGATAACATAGGTTTTTCCAGGAACGCCAATGATGTTTAGGGCCCAGATCCGTCTGCCCCCAGAAAAAATTGGCTATAAGGTGTTCCAGCTCCTTTAGCACCCCGGATGGCGGGTCCATGACGGCTAACACGTGCGTAGGTATGGCAGAGAGCACATGTTTAATAAGTATGAGTCGCCCCCCCTGGGAGAGGATCTTTTTCTGCCAGCCCGCAAGTTTAGCAATGAATTTATCGATTAGGAATTGGAAGTATTCTTTTTTCCTACGTCCTGCATATAGGTTGCATCCCAAATAAGGAAGCGGCAGAGTGCCATGCCTGAATCCAGTCATCTGTTGAATTCTACGAATCTGGCCAGTTCCACACCGCCTCGATGCTATGAATAAACTCTTGTGATTGTTAATCCGCTGGCCTGTTGCAGTTTGGTATAAATTTAAGAACCAAACCAAATTCCCGACCGACCTTCTATCTCCGCGCGAAAAAATGATGATGTCGTCAGCAAAGGACAAGTGAGTGACCCGAACGCAACCACGTGACGTTGCATAGGGAACCACTCTGCCCCCCTCGACCTGTGCATTCAGTCCCCTACTTAGAGCCTCAGACGCCAGAATGAAGAGGAGAGGGGACAGAGGATCGCCTTGCTTAATCCCACGGGAGGCCTGGAAAAAACCTTTGGACCTGCCATTGACCAACACAGAGAACCAGCTGTGGGAGAGATTATTTAAAATAGGCAAAATGAACCGGTAGTCAAAACCAAACTTGCAAAGGAGCTGCCGTAGGAACCACCATGACACCCTATCAAAAGCCTTCATCATGTCCAGCTTGAAGATGCAGTTATTTCCCCGTGCCCTCTTGTTAATGGAGGCAATCATTTCTTGTGCCAAGAGCACGTTTTCAGCAATATCACGACCAGGGCAGAAAGCGGATTGCTCCGCAGAAACAATGCCCGAGAGGATTGGCTGCAAACGATTAGCAAGGACCTTTGTAAAAATCTTGTTTACAAAGGTGCACAGGCTAATGGGCCTAAAATCGGCAAACGTAGATGGGTTTGGCTTCTTCGGGATTAGGACAATCAAAGTGCTAGCAATACCCTTTGGGATCGGAGTCCCAGCTAGAAAATCCTTAGTCGCTTCTGAGCACTCTTATTGTATAGTTCGGATCACCAAAGTGTACATAAGGATTTTAGAGAGCATACACTTGTGAATTCTCAGGCTGGAGGTTGAGGAAATCTCAATTTAGTTTTATCTCTTAAAATTCATCATAAAATCTCTAATGAGCAAAATACAAAATCAAATGTACATGAATATACACAAAACAATAATTGTCCAAAACTTTATTGCTGAAAAAGTTTAAAACAAAATTTCTTGTTCAATTATAATACAAATGAGAAGAGAAAACTTCTAAAAAACCCCACATATACACTTTTTGTCTCCCTTTCTTTTGGAACAAAAATGCATTAACAAATCAAATAAACAGAATTTCCCTTTGAAAAACAATTATGAAGTCTCTCAAAGGCTTTAGCCTAACGCTTCCAAATAGATTCTTCATGTTTTCATTGCAAGACCTGCTCCCAAGAATCAAGTAATACTTGTAATTTTCAAATTTTAGCAGACATAGAAAAATATTTTCACCTTATTAAAGCATTTTTATGAATGCAGGGGGGAAACAAAAGAAAAAATACTCCGAGTTAGTAAGCAAGACTACAAAATCGGTATGCATGTCTTATGGGGGAGCCCTTTTATGCCAAGGGTAGGCCTAGCATGAAAATGCAATCTTCTAGGGTAGGCACCATACAATACCTGATGAATCCGATCAACTGATTGAGTGAAAAAATGATTTGAAAAATTTGGCCCATTGGAGTGAGAAGAGACATTTGTCTAAAAAAATGAGGACAAAATCCGAATGGATTGCTTGTTTTGATCAACATATGATATGTGAAAGAGAGCTTACTCTTGAAAGGATGGCAATGTGTTGACTAATTTATTCAGTGAACCTTAAATTTAAACCCTAAAAGGAATAAACAAGTCAAATGGATAGGATGAAATTGATGATTTATTCAAAATTGACTAGATTATCTTAAAAAGGCTAAAATGGTCAAATGCATTGAATGAAACTTGATTATTTATTCAAAATTGAATGGATAATCCTAAAAATGAATTAAACTAATCAAATGAATTGAATGAAATCAATTGATCAAACAGATCGAGTGAAATGATGATTTATTCAAAATCGACCGAATTGCCCTAAAACTAGGCAGACTGGTCAGCTGAATTGAATGAACTGATGATCTCTTCAAAATCAACTCGATTGCCGTAAAAATGGGTAAATTGGCCAAATGAATGAAATGGAGTTAATGATTTATTCAAAAATGATTAGATTGTCTTAAAATTGAATGAATTGACAAAATGGATGAAATTGATGGTTTATTCAAAAATCTATTGAATTATCTACCCATTGGTAGCTTCAAAAAATCATTGCAATGCATTAGTCTATGAGCCTCCTAAAATCAAATTTTGGCCTCTATATTTATCGTTTCAACAGTGAGGAATCATTTGTGAATTTCTGCAAGTTAATGTCCTTTACGCAAGGGAATTTCTTACCAATTTTATTCAAAATGGCCAAAAAATGATTGTTAGATGCCCATATGCAAAAATTACTTTGCCGTCTTCGAAAAGATCGGATCCTACCTTACCTTATGCACTACCCCTTCGGACAGTACAAAAAATACAAACGTGCAAGCCTCATTGGATTGTATATCCGAGACACAGGGCGGTTTAATCCTAGCACGGGATCCCCTAAATGGTATTCCCTTCTAGGGCTTATGCATGATGCCAGTTCATTAAAGCAATAAAATATGCAATGAAACGTGACCTAAGAAACCTTTTATATATCAGGGTAGGCCTAAAATGATATGCCATTATTAATTTACGAATGAAATATATCAGAATTTCTAAACCTATCTATAAGGGTAGGTCCTAAAAGAAGATCATGCCAGGCCTCTTATTTCCAAACGTTTGTGAATGCAAAAGACAAGAGACAAGAAAAGTTAGTTCAATAAATAACACATAACACGTTGTGACAATCAAATAATAAAATATAGAAAGCAAAATAAGGAAAGAGGGTTGGAATCCCTCCCCTCGTGCCTAGTGTCCCTAATTCGGGATAAGGTCGACTCTACCCTAGGCAATTCTAATATGGATGCATGAGGTTTGGCTCACTAATGCATCTAGACTCGATAAGTCTCAAGGTTCCCAAGCCTTCAGACCTAAAAGCGAAGGGTCATTACTCCCAGGGCTTTTGGTCGGTGGCTCGAGTGATCCCTCAGACATCGCTATGGGCGCAGTGCACACCATCCGCATACCTAAGGCAATCGATCCTAATCCTACAGGGAGATGTGGGATGGCGCCCACGAAAAAGAAAAAAATAGGGTAAATAAGACTATACATGCACGTATGAAGTGCTTCTTATTTTTGAGGGGAGGGATCAAGAACCAATGCGAGACTCTAGGGTAATGTCCCCCCACCCAAATGCAATGCAAGGCGCGAGATTACATAAATAAACCATCCATCCATCAAAACAATCGTACGCAAATAAGTGAGGGAGTGAGTTGATACGGGCGAGATGCAAAAATCCTAAAAAAATGCAACCCTAAACATCCAAATGCAATATATGAAAAGGTTAAAAGAAGAAAAAGATTGACTAAATCAAATTTGCTCGAACTCTCTAAGTCCCCAATGGATTCGCCAGCTGTCGCGCCCCATTTTTTAATAAAGAAAAATAAAAGACGAGTTTAGAAAAATGGCTTTTGATTCAATTTTTGATTGGAAAATAAATTTTTGATTTAAAAAGAAAATGAAAAACATGGGTCTAAATGGGACTTGAAAATGCGACGATTTGACCCAAAATATAGTTTAAAAAGGGTTTTGAATGAAAAATGGAGTCGCCACTTGGTATAAAGTTAAGCTGTACGAAGTCACAAAAAAAATGGATTTTTAAAGAAAAAAGTAGAAAACCCTTTTTAAACGACTCCAAATCTACGAAAATCAGAGAAAAAGATTCGGGAGTCACATTTGAAGAAAGGGAAGGCAAGGATAAGAATCCAAGGCCCTCTTTCAACCTAGCCAAGGCTAGTTGCGCGATTTAGTCAAAAATTTTCTGATTTTACCCTTAAGATTTATCACATTTGGATGTACTATATGAATGCATACCCTAGACCTAGGAGGGTGTCAGGAGGTTGAAATGTATCTACAAATCTTACTTGGTACCAATCACATTAATTGTGATGCCCAATAAACACTCTTCGAAGAAGTCACGAATAATGCAAGTCATGAGACTCGAAAGAAAGGAAAAGTAAAGAAAATAATAATATACAAATGTGTATGACCTAAAGGAATGCATCACAATGGGTGCGGGAGACTTATACTCGTGACTCTGATGTTCCCTTTAATAGAGGGAATGCGAGCGTGCTAAGGTTAGAAAGCCAAACTCGTCCATATCCCATACTCAAGGGGTTATCTGTAGTCTAATCAGGCAAAAATGGACTAATCTACCCCCTAATTTCCTAAATGAGATGCAAATCTAAATGTTATATATACATAGGGGTAAGGGATATTTTATTAGGGGGAAATATTATGTGAAAATGGTAAAGATCCTAAAAAATGGGAAAATATGCATGAAGTGTAATGTAATCATACAAACATGATCTAGCGAGAGAGGTCCCGAAGGGTCTAGCATTGGGCTAACCCATGTCTATGGATTCTCACTAGCATTGGACTAGTAGGAAATCGGAACAAAGAGCCACAACTAGCGTTGGACTAGTATGGTGACGGGAAAAGAATCACAGCTAGCATTGGACTAGTGTGATAACATGCATTTATTACAGTCTAAGAAATCAGATAAAACATAATAAAGCAAATAAACACATAAATCACATATAGCACATAACACATAAGCATGATGTCTAGATGCAAGACCCTAGGAAATCGAGTAACACATAACACATATGCATGCAAAAACACACAAGGCAAATAAAGCAAATAAATCCCTAACTATTACATTTGGGAAACCCTACTACAATCTAAAGGTGGGGAAGGAATAAAATGATATAATAACCTAACTATTACAATTGTGGCATTTAATTGCCCTCCCAAATAATTACAAATTAGACTAAATAAATATTGAAAAATTGCAATAAATAAAGCGTATAAAGAAATGAAATAGAACATTCAAAAAGCATGCAATTGAACACATAGAGTCACATAAGGGCACATTGGGTCAAATAAAGTAAGAAATAAGGGATAAGGTGTACCTCCCTTGAATTGGGGCCCTAATGAAGTGAACTTATTTATTCATCCTCCAAAAAACAAAGAAAGGGTCAAGGCATCACTTTAATTAACAAAAAATCACAAAAGATAAAAATAGACATGAAATTGAATCAATTAAATCATGTAAACAACCCACATTTAAAAAGTTAAAAGAAGAAGGGATTTAATTGCAAAAATTAACAAAGTTTTAGGGCTAAAATTAAAGAAAAATAAAGTTTAGAAGCCTATTTACAATTAAATTAGGGACTCAATTGAAAGAAGTTAAAGTTTTGTAGGGCCATAGTGAAAATATCTGAAAGTTAGGGGACTAGAATGAATTTTCGTCATCAGGCTTCTTGACTTAACAAGCCATTGGGCCCTTTCCTTTATTTTTTGGGCCAAAGCATCCTAAACTCACTCGAAAAACCAAGGCAAATGGAATGGGCCAGCCTATTATTTATGACCCCAAAATTATCCAACAAACCAGGTGGGCTTCTACCCTCTAATCCAAACCAAAACTCAAAATAATAAACTCAAACCCACTCCCTTAAACCCAAGTAAAATAACCTCTCAACCCAAATCACCTTTTTCACAAGAACGCAACATGATAAAATCAACTAAAATTATTAAGCCACAATTATGACTTAAAAACAAGAATTAATCTGGCTAAAAGACTACTTATGCATATTAAAAGATGATTAAAATCTAAAAGGGAGAAGTAAGTTCACTTTTCCAATTTTTTGGGTCATATCAGAATAAAGGGGGAACTTGGGGGGTTAAATTGGAAATTTTCAGAAATTTTGCATGCAAAGTTTACGAAGCATTTTCTTCCTCGTAACTTGTTTCATGTTTCTGCAATTTTCGGCCATTACAGGAACTTGATTTCCAGCAAACAATGGAGCCTAATCTTGGACCAACAACACATAAAATTAACACCAACAATTCAACTTCCTCTTTGCATCACAAGACCACATAGCAAGTTAGGTGACAAACCCATTTGGTGGGTTGTTGCATGAAGAAACAGCAAAACACAAAAGACGAATGCAGCTTATCAGGAACCCAGAAAATTTTGCAGCCCAACATTCATTATATTCACCATGAACGCACGCTTAGACAAGCAACAAAGGAAATTCGGGAATAGAGAGGGGCCAAAACATGAATTTTCAAAACATTTCACGGAGCCCAGTTGAAGCTTTGTAACTTCGTACATTTTCCTTAGGCACAGGAAGTCATCAAAACAAAATTTTCGTATGAATGGTAGTTGCCATATCATGAAACCGAAAGGCACCAAAGCTTTGCTTGAAACAAAATCCAATGTAAACATCACTCATTCTCACGATAAGAAACCAAACATCCGACAAGTTCCTCACTCTTAAAGGAGGGGGGACAGATTATAGGAATGAAAAAGGAAAAACCATCAGACAATACCTTAGATAAAATACAAGTAATCAACAAGAAATGAAATGACTTTGGACTGTAAGAATGCAAGTGAAACGCAAGGAAATAACAATTCTTAATTCATACACTTGGAGAACTGGAAATTAGTCATGGTGAAACAATCATAACCTAACTAACAAACGCACGCTGGCTAGAATCCCTCTCGGACGTATACAGAAAAAATGCAGAAAATCTATTCTTTTGTTTCATGACATTGGTTTAGGCATTTTATCAAACAACTAACGGACATGGAAACATTCAGCGATTCTCCACTCAAATGATGTAAATATCAGCCCCACAATTATCAGAATTCCCAAGAAATTCAACCCCATCAACACTTAAAGCATGTATGTTCTTAAAATAACAAACAATCGACACAAAACTTGCCATATCAACCCACGGAGTCACGCTCTTAGAGCTTTCAAAATCCATTCTTGAAGGAAAACTGAAATGTAAAAGAAAAAGAATAACTTACATTGTCTCTCATGGTGAAGATTCGCGAGCGGCAGCGGTGGATTCTGACGATGTGGTGGCGAGCAGTGGCGGTTCCAGTGAGCGGCGGCGGCTACAAGCTTCCATTCCTCCGCTGCTTTCTTCTTCAATTTCTTGCCCAAAATTCCTCTTCAAATGCTCCCTTTTTGCTTGCTCTGTTTTTTTTCCTACTACTTCTTCACTTTGCCGAAGCTATCCTCTCCCTGGTTCTTTTGCTTTCTATTTTTTCTTTAGCCGCCCTTAGCTTTCGAAACCCATAGCCCCTCAACCTCTGCCCAGCCGTCACCTCTCTAGCTTTTTTTTTCTAAACCCACACTTGGTTTTCTCTTTTTCCCTCCAAAGCTCCACCACCAGCTCTCGTGGCCTCTTTTTTTCAGACGCAGAACCTTTTCTTTTTCTTGGGTTTTTCCCTTGCTCAATTTTCTCTCCCTCTCTCATTCTTGCCTCACCCGAAGACCCCCATCAATTTTCCAGATCTCCCCCTTTTTTCTATCCCCCTCTTCCTCTGTTCTGCCGTAGAACCTTTTTTTTCCTCTGTTTTCTTGCTCTGTTTTTTCCCTTTTTGCTCAAACGAAGCGCTTCTCTGTCCACCGCTCAGTTTCTTTTTTTTTTTTTTTTTTTTTTACACTTTCCCGAAGCTTTCATTACCAAGAACCCTAGCCGTCTTCAGCTTGATTCGTTCCCCCTCTCTTTTGCCGAAACCCCTTTTTCCAGCCTTGTGCTGTTTTTTCCTTTTCCCGTTGTTTCGTGAAGCTCACTCTCTCACTCTGGTTTCTTTCTCTTTGCCGTCCCAAACCTCTTGTTTCTCATTCTTTCCTTTTTTCCTGCCGTCATTTGATGCTTCCCCCATTTTTGTTGGGCTTGCGGCTGTTTTCATTTTAAAGGCACCCCCAAAAACTATACCTAAGATGAAAGACCAAGATTTCAAACCCCAAAATAGGCTTATGTGTCTTGTTCTTGTCCCTTTGATTTTTTTAATTATTTTTTCAATGAATTAAATAATAATAAAGCAATTCTCTTAACAAACAATAAAAATAAGATAAAAATAAATAAAACAAAAATAAAAAAAATCACCTAAATAAATAAGTAAATAAAAGCTAAAATTTTGGTGTCTACACTCAATTTCGACGTTGTAGCAACAAGTTATAGCCAAAACAAAAACACTGCCAGAGTAGTTACGGGAAATTTCTAGTTTTTGCTGGTTTCCGAAAACACATCATTTGGCCAACCAAATCATGAAATTTTTTGATGAAACTTTGTACACAACCTATATTACACATATACATCAGAAACATGTCATTAGAACATAAAAAATTTGCACTAAAGTGCATGAAATTCACAGGGGCAGAATCGGAAAAATTCTCCCTTTGACCTCCTTCGGGTTTTCATTCTTAACATCACTCATTTCTAATATAAACAAGCACTAAACCAACATTAATAATACCATAGTTCATCAAATCAGTCCATCCAACCATAGTGGGAATTCATAGAGTCCACACACCAAAATCCAACACAAATAAAGCTACCCACATGCATGCATGAGCTCATAAGTGCACTACTACTTCCATAAATCAAGATTTTCAAGATTGATTATCACTTACTTTATTTGATGAACCAAGCAGAAATTTTGGTCCTCCTTAGCTCAAGAAAAATTGTGAAAGCAACCCTCTTTCCTAGTTTGATGTGGTCTCCAAGTGATTAGCTAAGTGTGGTTAAATTTTGGTGTGATTTGGTGGAAGATTAATGAAGAAATGAAGAAGAAATTGGAAGAGCTTTGGGTTTGTTTTTCTTCCCCTTTGGCTAGCTGGACTGGAGCATGAGAGAGAGAGGTTTGATAAAAAATGAAGTTTCCAAGAGAAGCTAAAATGTGTGGCCCAAAATTAAGCAAAAGTTAACTCTCTCTCCTCGCGTGTACACGCGTGCGTTTTGTGCTCAATTCCTCTCGAGTTTGTTTCACTAGTGTACTAAACCTCTAATGCACTTGTATTCATAATATTATTATTCACTCTTAATGATCTAAAAATAATGGTTTTAAGTTCCTCAATTATATCACGGGTGTGAAAACGCGTATTTCCGATTTGTGTGCGATAACGTGAAATCTCCATGAAATTCTTATAACGATAGCTTCACTAACTAATACTTGAATACTTAAGTATAAAATACCTATTTTAGAACTAATGTACAAGTCTCCAATTTTCCAAACTCACTGTAAGCCCAAATCGGTTATTGTTTCCAAACGCACAATTGCTATTCTCATTTAACGATCTTCCAAAAATTAAATTTTGAAACAAGTCACTTTAAAATTATGGTTAAGTTATAGACCCATATAATTGGGTTTAAAGAGATTAGAAAATAATATTTGGAGTAAATGACCAAGTAAATAATTAAATAAGTTAGAAATGGGAAATTAAATAAGTAAATTTTTGTGAGTCCTTACATCCTCTCCTTCTTAAGAAAATTTCGTTCTCGAAATTTACCTCGATTGGTGAACAGGTCTGGATACTTTCCTCGAATTGCTTCTTTGACCTCCCAAGTGGCTTCCTCTATTCCATGATTCCTCTAGAGAACTTTTACCAACGGTATCTGCTTATTTTTCAATTCCTTTACCTTCCTATCCAGAAGCTTTATTGGTTTCTCCTCATAAGTCAAGATCTCATCAATATCAATACTTTCCGGTCGCAAAATATGTGAAGGGTCTGGATGATAGTTCTTAAGCATGGACATATGGAACACGTTATGAATCCGAAACAGGCTCGGTGGCAATTCCAACTTATATGCTACCTTCTCCACACGTTGAACAACCTATAAGGCCCTACAAATTTCGGTTATAATTTCTTTCTTTTCCCAGACATTAAACTTGCTTTCCGAAGTGTAATCTTAAGAAATACGAGATCTCCAACCACAAACTCTAAATCTTTTCTTCGGTTATCCGCATAACTCTTTTGACGACTTTGTGCGGTTTGAATCCTCTGGCGTACCAACTTCACCTTTTCATTAGTTTCCTCAATCCAAGGCACTATAATCAGGTCTAAGATCTTTCGTTCTCCTACTTCATCCCAACAAATCAGAGGCCTACACTTTCGACCATAAAGTGCTTCAGACGGAGCCATTTGAATAGAAGAGTGGAAGCTATAATTATAGGCAAATTCCACCAACGTCAAATACTTACTCCAACCTTCCCCAAAATCCAAAACACAAGTCCTCAACATATCCTCAAGGGTTTGAATTGTCCTTTCAGATTGCCCATCGGTTTGAGGATAATAAGTGGTACTAAAGTTCAATTTAGTCCCCAACACCTCTTGCATCTTTTGCCAAAACTTTGAAACAAATCTTGGATCTCTATCGAACACAATGCTTACAGGTATTCCATGTAACCTGATAATCTTATCCAAGTACAACTTAGCTAATTTCTCCAATGGGTATTTCATATTGATTGGCAGAAAATGAGCCGATTTGATCAGTCTATCCACTATCACCCAAATAGCATCGTGGCCTCTCTGTGTCCTTGGTAATCCCGATGCAAAATCCATAGTGATATTCTCCCACTTCCACTCAGGTATCTCCAAAAGTTACAAAAGTTCTGATGGCCTTTGATGTTCAGCTTTAACCTGTTGACAAATCAAATAGGTTTGGACAAATTGGGCAATTTCCTTCTTCATGTTCTCCCACCAATAAAGATTTTTCAACTCTTGATACATTTTATTCCCTCCAGGATGTACCGTAAACTTCGATCGGTGTGCCTCTTCTAGAATTTCCTTCTTAAGCCCTTCATCTTTTGGCACTACTATCCGACTCCGAAACCTCAATACACCGTTTGATCCCAAGTTAAAATCCGATTTGTCTCCCCTTTTGGCATTTTCCGACCACTTTTGCACTTCGACGTCCTTTTCCTGAGATCCCTTGATACGTTCTAACAGAGTGGAATTCACTACAACATTCCCCAAAATTACTTTCCGTGATTCAGGTCTAGGATTCTAATAACTAATTTCCTCTAACAAGTGTAATTTCTTAATCATCAATCCGGCCACTTGCACTTGACGACTCAAAGCATCGGCCACTACATTGGCCTTCCTTGGATGGTACTTAATCGTACAATCATAGTTTTCCAGAAATTTCATCCATCTATATTGCCTCAGATTTAGCTCTTTTTGTGAAAACAATTACTTAATACTTTTGTGATCAGTAAAAACCTCAAATGTCACTCCATACAAATAGTGTCTCTATTTCTTTAAAGCAAATACTACCGCCTCCAATTCCAAGTCATGAGTCCGGTAATTTCGCTCATATGATTTCAACTTCCTAGAGGCATATGCTATCACTTTGTCATTTTGCATTAAAACACATCCCAAACCTTTGTTAGAAGCATCTATGTAAACCACAAAACTATCCTTTCCATTTGGTAGAGCTAATACAGGCGCTCTCGTCAGACGTCTCTTTAATTTCTAGAAACTCTCTTCACACTTAGAATTCCAAATAAACTTCCCACTTTTCTTGGTCAACTTAGTCATGGGTCCAGCAATTCTAAAAAAATCCTGAATAAATCTCCGGTAATACCCTACAAGTCCTATGAAATTTCGAATCTCAGTAGGATTTTTCGGTCGCTTTCACTTTGAAATAGCTTCAACTTTACTTGGATCTACTTTAATCCCATTCTTAGAAATTATGTGTCCCAAGAAAGTCACTTCTTTTAACCAAAGCTCACACTTGCTAAACTTAGCATACAATTGATGTTCCTTCAAAGTCTGCAAAACAATTCTTAAGTGTTTTTCGTGATCTTTCACATTCTTAGAGTACACCAAAATATCATCAATAAACACCACCACAAATTGGTCCAGATAAGCCTTAAAGACCTTATGCATCAAATTCATAAAAGCAGCAGGTGTATTTGTTAATCCAAACGGCATTACTGCAAACTCAAAGTGCCAATACCTCGAGTTAAAAGCAGTCTTGGGTATATCTTTCTCTAAAATCCTCAATTGATAATAACCCTATCTCAAATCCAACTTCAAGAATACTACCGCCCCTTGCAATTGATCAAACAATTCATCGATGTGGGGCAATGGGTACCTATTCTTGATAGTAACATCATTCAAGTTTCGATAGTCTATACACAACCTTAAACTCCCATCTTTTTTCTTAACAAACAAAATCGGGGCTCCCCACAGAGAATCACTCTCTTTTATAAAGGCCCGTTCCAACAAGTCTTGCAGTTGCAATTTCAATTCCTTCAGTTCGGCTGAAGCCATCCGATATGACGTTCTAGAGATAGGTGCTACTCCCGGAGTTACATCAATCTTAAAAGTTATGTCCCTTTCCGGAGGTAAAGACTCTAACTTTTTAGGAAAAACATCCGAAAACTCTTTTATTACAGGCATATCCCCCAATCCCACTTTATCACTAGGAGTGTTGATTAGAAAAGCCAAATATTCCTGAACTCCCTTACTTAATATTTTCCTAATTCGGACTCCTGAAATAAGTGCAGATGAGGCTAATCTACCCCTTACATCCAATTTCAAGGTTGCCTCTCCCAAAATGCACAATTCTACTATTTTTGTCTTACAGTTCAACTAGGTATTGTAACGGGCTAACCAGTCCATTCCTAGAATCACATCATACCCCTTAATTGTTAATCCTATCAAATCGGCCAGTAATTTACATTCTCCAACCCAGATATCACAATTTCTATATACCAAATTGGCAATTGGACTTTGGTCCCCAGTAGGCGTTCCAACCTCCAAATCATAAGGCAACTTAATTGGTTTCAAGTCTATTCTGTCCATGAAATTAAGGTTTACAAAAGAATGTATCGCACCCGGATCAATTAAAATCTTAGCCAAACGGTGGAAGACAGGAATCGTACCTTCAACTACCTCAGTCGCATCAGGTATCTGTTGATGATCCAGTGTATAAACCCTAGCAGGTACCTTTGGTTGGCTTCCCCCAACACTGGTCTGTTTAGAGGTTGACTTTTTGGGTCTTTGGGTGCTACCTCCTACCTTCAGCTTATTTGGACAAGTCGCGAGTTGGTGCTCGGTACTACCACAAGCCAAACACTTTCCAAACTTCCTCCAACAATCGTTTTCAGAGTGGTTGGGTTTTCCGCAGTACCTACAAGTGACTTGAGGAGTCACGGCTGAACCACTAGAAGGCACTCCGCTAACTTGAATAGGTCCACTACGATCTCCTCTGGATAAAGCTCCTCTAGAAGCTCCAATAGTCCTTATTCCTCCCATTCCTCTCCCAAGTTTGGAAGGCTGTGGACCCTTACTAGTCTGTCCAAAACTACGACTAGAAAAGTTCCTCTTCCTATTTTGAAAGTCCTTAACTTGCATTCTCGCACTTTCAACCCTTTTCGCTTTCTCTAAAGCCTCAGTAAATGTAGAGATTTGAGCTGTAGCCAAGCCCTCCTAGATTTTCACATTAAACCCTTGTACAAACCGCCTTATCCTTTTCCGCTCATTGGTCACCAATTCAGGGGCATACTTAGACAGCTTAGTAAATTTCCCTTCATACTCTACTACACTAAAGGTCTCTTGTTTCAACTTGATAAATTCATCCTCCCTCTTTTCTTGGATCAAAGGTGGAAGAAATTTTTCATTAAACTCCTTCGTGAAATTCTCCCAAGTCCAAGGGGTTTGAACTCTCTCCCATTTCCCTTTTATCATGTCCCACCAAGCACGAGCCACTCCCTCAAATTGGAAAGCAGCAAAATTCACTCGCCTATCCTCAGTATTGTCTAAAGTAGCGAATATGTTAGTCATCCTCTCCAACCAATTCTCTACTACTTCAGGGTTAGGTTCGCCAATGAACTTAGGCAGGTTAAACTTCAAAAACCTCTCTATGGCTCTATTCTCACCCCTATCCTGTCCCCCAGTTTGATTAAGTGGTCCAGGACCCTGTCTATCAGTCAAACGCTCTAAGATATAAGTCATCCTATTAATGGCAGTCGCCACTTAATTACCCTCAATATTTTCTTGTCCCTGAGTCGGTCCAGTTGCCGATCCCTGGTCATCACCATAAGGTTGGGCCTGTTTAGTCCCTCGCCCATGGTCTTGACCACTCCTTCATCTGTCCATTATCCTAGGTGTGCCTAGTGCAAGAAATAAATCAATTATGCGAGAAAAAGTTGAAAACAAGAACCAATCAAGTAAGCGTTGGAAATAACAACAATTTACATTCATTAACACGTCAAGATCCATACAATTAGTAAGTCACAAGAAGATCACAAAAATATAGCACGGAAGTGCCACAAGAATACTTTTAGTCACAGAAGACTAAAGTAAAAGCAAGTGCCGCAAAAGTAGGCCATACAGTCATACAAAATACAATGGCCCTGACACTTAGCATCACCCCTGCTAATTCTAGCTAAACCAGTCAAAAAGGTCAACTAGTCTAGACCTAGTCCACAGTAGGACTACCAGGTGGAATCTCTCCTCAGGATCCTACTCCTGATCAGGGCTCTGGACAATATCCGACACCCCCTCTATCATCTCAGTGGCATCAATCAGCATCCCCGAAACCCGATCACGGATCTCCTCTCCTAATCTAGTAAGTTGAATCCTAGTACTCTGGAGTTCCTCACGAACAACTGCAGCAGTAGCTACCTCACCCTCTATAACCTCCTCGAGTTCAGCGATCCTCTCACTCTGAGTACCTACCATCTGTCTAAACTCATCCACCTCCGCCTGTAAGTCAAAGTTGGCATTCACCAACTAACGACGCTCATCGTCCATAGCTACACTAGGTAGTTCGGGTAGGCAAATGTCACCCTACACAAACACCGAGGATACCTATCATAGGGTGAGTAGCGCACTCGAGCTCCTCCACTAAGAGCTCAGTAGTAAATAAGCCTAAGAGGCTCTACATGACCATTAGCATGGCCATTCCCATTAGCTGTCGAAGTCCCATTTCCATTTTCCATCCCTGCAAAATAATCACACTTTTCGAGTTAGAAACTTAATTACTAGCTCGCTCGGATGTTATTTAATACATGACCAACTGGGTCACCAACTTGCCCCAAGTATCACTTAAGGTATGACTAAATCGTCCGGTCTCAGGTCTTAAGGGTGGAGTATCTAGTATGTCTCTCATATAGATCTCTAACCTAGTGCTGTGATACCAACTGTGACGCCCCCACTTCTCCTTAAGGCGAACCAAAGGGTATCCGCGGGACGCCTGCCCAGCTCTCGCCAGGACTCAAGACAAATCCCGTTCAAACTTAATGAAATACCCCTCATGAAGATATAAGTAAGAAAGGGAGGTCACTCCCATAAATAACATTCAAACTTACATCACGAGTTCCAAAATATGTCAAGTATCCAATCCTTACATCAAGTCCCAAAATATACAATAATCCAGAATCCAGCCAAGTACATTGGAAAACCCTAATACAAAAGTACATTAGAAAGGGGTTTCTCCGAGGTCCATTCCAAATCTTTTTCTGTTAAGAAAAACAAATCTACATGGTGAGTGAAACGCTCGTGAGGTCAAGAACAAACATGCAGGCACGTTGTTCAAGTAACAATCCCAATTTAACAAGTAGAGCAATAATATTGCAATAAATAATAATTCGAGCGAGAAAAGTAAACAGAAACAATTCAAGGATATGGTAGCTCTCAGGAGCTAATTTTCACTTGCTTTGTAAATTTAATTCGTATATCTTCCTGTGATGACTCTCCGTCAACTAGGTCGATATTTTCAATCCGTAGAACTCCACTTACTTTTCATGTTCGTCCACCTTACAACCCCCACCGGTCCCAAACGACGATAAAGGCGCTACTGCACGAGTAGGCCAAACAAGATATCTCTAATAGATCAAGTTTATTGTGTTATTCTCATGGCTCACCGAGGTTCTCGACCAAACCCATGCCGACTCGAGTCCCAAGGTTGACCTATGCATTTGGGCTTCCCCCATGTACATTTGAGAGTCGAGAAGCTTCACTCCAATGACGTATGCAGCAATAGCATACTATTTCATGTTATTCAAGCATTTGATATATCGAAACATTTCAAGCATGAGTTATTCATTTCAAATGAGAATGAGTACAATAAAGTGTACACTCGACTCCATTTTAAATACCTCAAGTCATGGATAACAAGTAAGCGTGTATCAAGTTCACAGAAGTTCAAGTAATCATGCACTTGACACTCACCAAGTAAACAAGAAAGAATGTCACTCGAAGTTCAGGCGTTCACCGTGGGATCCTCTTGAAGGTTCTCATGCGAGCCTGAGCAATTAATAGCAAACTATCATGTATAAACCCCCAATTATCACGAATGATTGTACACTTGTACAATCTAAGAAAATCTCATAAAAATGAACCCTATTTACTCGTAAATCGAGGCTCAAAGGTGGGGTTTTAAAGCACAAGAGAAATCTGATTTTCATCTATAAATTCAAGTGTAAAACGATCAAGTGATACTGAAGGGAAAAGGAGAATTTGAAAAACTCCATTTCCTTAAGTTTCGAAAATTCCAGTTTGGATACAAGATTTTTGAAAAATCGTATCTCACTCATTACAAGTCCAAAATTGGAAAACTTGGTACTGTTGGAAACTTCTTCCAACATACTAAAAGTTCCTACAATACACTTTTCCATGATTTCAAATGGAAGACATTCAAAATTTGGCTCAAATTTACTGTTTTAGGCTATCAAGGCAGTTTCAAGGTTGGTTTTTGGCCAACTTTGGAAATTCGGTAAAATTCACAGAATTTGAACTAGCTTCTCAGATTTGAAACTCAATTAGAGTTGCAATCAAAGTTTAAAAGAAAATAATTGGAACAAGAATTGGAGTTCTGAGCATCAAGATATGGCGGCTCAAAGTTGCTGAAAAATGAGACTTTTGGGCCAATTTTCCAGATTTAAATCGCTGATTTTAGGACGTTTGTTGAACATCGAAACGGACTCAAAATGGCACCAAATTTGGCAGTATTATTCTACCATATAAGGTATATTCCTATACCAAATTTCATAGGAAAATTCATTCGGCAAGTTGGTTTACAAAACCATTAAGTTTCCAAATCTCCAAGGCAAAGCTGCCTTGCACCTCTAGTTTTCTTTTCTCAAACCTTTGGTCAAATAAAATCCTAAAACATGTCTCATTTATGATAACCAGGTCTAATAAGGATCCAAGATATATTTGGTAGGTGATTACACCAAGAATTTAAAATAACAAGTCCCAAGTCAAGATTGGTTACAAATCTGTCCAAAATGAGGGTTTTCTCCCAAAAAGTCAGTTTCGAAGTCTGGTCATAAATCACTCAATTAAACTTCGAATTGAACGTGATTGGTGGCATTGAAAAATAGATTCATAAAGCTATAATTTCCTAGAAGAAATCATTTCCAAAATCTGTCCACTGCTATTTGGGTACCAATTCGCTGCTCAAAACAGAGCTCCCAGTATAGACGCGAAACAGGACAGTCATGTTCAAACATTTGGTATGGACTACTCAGGTGAAACCAGGATGTGCATTTTATGCTGTTGGAAGGCTGGGAATGTCTAGTTTCCAATGCCATAAACGGCACTCAATTTCAACATCGGAGCAAAAGGTTATAGCCAAAACAAAAACACTGCCAGAACAGTTACAGGAAATTTCCAGTTTTACTGGTTTCCAAAAACACATCATTTGGCCAACCAAATCATGAAATTTTTTTGATGAAACTTTGTACACAACCTATATTACACATATACATCAGAAAAAAAATCATTAGAACCTCAAAAATGTGCACTAAAGTGCACGAAATTCATAGGGGCAGAATCGAAAAAATTCTCCCTTTGACCTCCTTTGGGTTTTCATCCTTAACATCACTCATTTCTAGTATAACAAGCACTAAACCAACATTAATAACACCATAGTTCATCAAATCAGTCCATCCAACCATAGTGGGAATTCATAGAGCCCACACACCAAAATCCAACAGAAATAAAGCTACCCACATGCATGCATGAGCTCATAAGTGCACTACTACTTCCATAAATCAAGATTTTCAAGGTTGATCATCACTTACTTTAGTTGATGAACCAAGCAGAAATTTTGGTCCTCCTTAACCCAAGAAAAACCGTGAAAGCAACCCTCTTTCCTAGCTTGATGTGGTCTCCAAGTGATTAGCTAAGTGTGGTTAAATTTTGGTGTGATTTGGTGGAAGATTGATGAAGAAATGAAGAAGAAATTGGAAGAGCTTTGGGTTTGTTTTTCTTCCCCTTTGGCCGGCTGGACTAGAGCATGAATATATGGCCTAAAATTAAGCAAAAGTCAACTCTCTCTCTCCTCGCGCGTATACGCGCGCGTTTTGTGCTCAATTCCTCTCGAGTTTGTTTCACTAGTGTACTAAATCTCTAATGCACTTGTATTCATACTATTATTATTCACTCTTAATGGTCTAAAAATAATGGTATTAAGTTCCTCAATTATATCACGCGTGTGAAAACGCGTATTTCCGATTTGTGCGCAATAACGTGAAATCTCCAAGAAATTTTTATAACGATAGCTTCACTAACTAATACTTGAATACTTAAGTATAAAATACCTATTTTAGGACTAATGTACAAGTCTCCAATTTTCCAAACTCACTGCACACCCAAATTGGTTATTGTTTCCAAACGCGCAATCGCTATTCTCACTTAACGAGATTCCAAAAATTAAATTTTGAAACAAATCATTTTAAAATTATGGTTAAGTTATAGACCCATGTAATTGGGTCTAAAGAGATTACAAAATAATATTCGGAGTAAATGGCCAAGTAAATAATTAAATAAGCTAGAAATGGGAAATTAAATAAGTAAATTTTTGCAAGTCCTCACACCTTTTCTCAAATCCCTATACATAATTCCAAAACTCTCGATCTCAGCACGATAATAATCAAACCAAGTCCATACTTTGATATTAATGGATAGGTATCAAAGAAGTATATGTGACGGCCCCACCTCCCTCCTAGGGCGTACCCCAAGGTTCGGCGGGCCGCCTGCCCAACTCTCGCCGGGACTCAGTCGTTCACTACATTCCTCAAACAAATTACAATATAAATCTCAAATATTACATCAAATGTTCCAACATTTACATATCAAAAGCGAAGCGTCCACGCGCTTCCACTACGCCACTCTGATCCATGACCAAAACAACCAATTCGGAAGCATTCCTGACCAAAACAACCAATTACAGAAGCAATTCCCAAATTCGGGTAAAACCAGGACAGCAAGGGTAATTTCGACTTTTCTCAAGCTACGCTACTCCGATTGACCTGAAATTTTTAGACACCTATAAAATGTCATTCCCTACAACTTTCATGTTTTAAGCCAAGGCCAATTCGGCCTCTAACTAGGAGCTAAAAATTCGGGCAGAATGTTCCTTCACAAAACCTAGTTTTCTGAAAATTCTTCCAAAACAGAAATTGACTGCAATTGTCCATTTTTTCCACCTTCTAGAATCATTATATACCATTTCCAATCATCATAGATAGCCACATAATCATATCCATATGAAAACAGAAAAATCCCCAATAAATATAAAACTTCACCAATTCAACCAAAATCAAGATATAATCCATAAAAGTGCATCTTATACCACCACCAATCATCAATTAAGCATCATTAGAGGGAGGAGAGGGGTCCTTCACAACTCACCTTAGCAATACAAGAGATAGAGCAACTAGCCACCTTAGCTTTCCAAACAACTCCACAAAACACCTCAAGACCACTTAGTAAAGAGATTTTATGGAATGATTTGGAGTTTTATTGGTTGGATTTGAAGATTGAGCAAGAAATAGAAGGAAGAAATTGAGAGCGTTTCTTTCTTTTCCTTTGAGAGAGAGCCGGCTATGAAGCTTTAGAAATAAGGATGATTTTTGGCAATTTTTTGGTATTTATTTGGTAAAGGTAAAGGTAAAGTTAAATGGTCAAAGTCCAAGATTAAATCACAAGGTGACACTTGTCACCTTTTGGTTCAAAACTTATCTTTTTGTCTCTCCAATACAAATATCTTAACACCTTGTAAAATAACATCACTTAATACAAAATTCCAACAAGTTGTCACAAATATAATGCATTTACCGCACTTGCGGGTCCCACGTTCAAAATACGTTCTTAATTTCTCAAAAACTAACCGATACTAGAAAAATCATTTTAAAACTATCTTTGCTCATAAACTTTATCTGGAAAATTTTTCTAATCAAGAAAATGTAGAAAAGGCGGGCGATTAAAAAAAATAAACCCTAGAAAATTAGAAAATTTCCGGGTTCTCAAACTCTTTTTTTTTTCGGGGCGGCACAAACTCCCCTCCTTAAAAGAATGTCGTCCTCGACATTCCATCTTGTACCAATCAAGTCGAGATATCCCGCAAGAATCACTAATATTGCAAACCAAACCCACAGTCCGGCATCCTAAACTTCAAGCCTAGGATACACCACAGAGATCTGAAGCCTAAACTCTGATACCAACTGTGACAGCCCTACCTCCCCCTAAGGCGAACTAGAGGTTCGGCGGGCCGCCTGTCCAGCTCTCGCTGGGACTCAGTCGTTCACTACATTCCTCAAACAGATTACAATATAAATCTCAAATATTACATCAAATGTTCCAACATTTACATATCAAAAGCGAAGTGTCCACGCTTCCACTACGCCACTCTGATCCATGATCCCAATTCTTATACAAGAGGAATTCCACAACAATAAAATCACAACAAGCCTTCCTTCGCCACGAGCCTTGTGGAGGGGAATAAAATATTTTTGGGGTGAGCTAGAAGTTTAGCGAGTAACCAGAAAAATCAGTAATCAAATATATTTCACAGTAATGCATTTCGATCATTTCGATGATGTCATGATTCAAAGAACAAATATCCGTTTATTGCTCTCGTGAGCCAGTGAAATCATAGTACTTGAACACCCAACGCTCAAATCGATCATTTAACATTAACATTAACATTAAGAGGGAGCCCCTTTTTGAGCTCCGGAGCCATTTGCTCCAAGTAAACAGAGGTGGAGACGTTGGTGTCCAGCACAAGACTCCCCAAGAACTCATTGAAGCCAAAATCATATCATGAATTCACATGCAAGCACGCATGATATGCAATCGAATAAATAATGCAAGAAGCATTTCACAAGTACTTTGGAAATAGTTTAGGGTCACTCACCTCCATGGCTCAAAATCATCCATCATATAACATTGCCTTGCTCAAATCCAAGTCTTAGATCACAAACTCAATGCAAACAAGTCCCTTCAAAGTTCGGACAGCACTTCCCCTGAATTTGCTAACTTTTCCAGCCATCATGGCTTCATTATTTCCTCAGCCAGTCCCAAAGGTACACACACAACAACAAGTTCATCCAATAGTCATTCAGCAAGCTCCAAGTAGTACTAGTACAAGTCAAGCTAGGGAAAAGTTCGGAAATGAAAGTTAAGCTCAAAACCAGAAAAATAGCTTTTGACATCCTTTTGCGGTAATGGCACCAAAGGCACTACGATTGTCGGATGAAGGTGTAAGATACACCGTTTGGAAGCTAAGAGATAGGGATTCAATATTGCAGAAGGTCACTCAACCCAGTTTCGAGTGCAAACAGGTCAAAAATGCAAGATACCACACCAGAATCACAAAAACAGATTCACAGAACGCATTCTAGCGGAAACATCATAAATCAGGCTACCTAAGTCCAAATCCAGAAATTCCAAAACCAACTGAAATCTAAGAAACACGGTTACAATTCATTAGAAGACCTCAACAACCAATTCGGAAGCATTCTTGACCAAAACAACCAATTACAGAAGCAATTCCCAAATTCGGGTAAAACCAGGACAGCAAGGGTAATTTCGACTTTTCTCAAGCTACACTACTCCAATTCACCTGGAATTTTTTAGGAACCTATAAAATGTCATTACCTACAACTTTCATGTTTTAATCCAAGGCCAATTCAGCCTCTAACTAGGAGCTAAAAATTCGGGCAGAATGTTCCTTCACAAAACCTAGTTTTCTGAAATTTCTTCCAAAACAGAAATTGATTGCAATTGTCCATTTTTTCCACCTTCTAGAATCATTATATACCATTTCCAATCATCATAGATAGCCACATAATCATATCCATATGAAAACAGAAAAATCCCCAATAATTATAAAACTTCACCAATTCAACCAAAATCAAGATATAATCCATAAAAGTGCATCTTATACCACCACCAATCATCAATTAAGCATCATTAGAGGGAGGAGAGGGGTCCTTCAAAACTCACCTTAGCAATACAAGAGATAGAGCAACTAGCCACCTTAGCTTTCCAAACAACTCCACAAAACACCTCAAGACCACTTAGCAAAGAGATTTTATGGAATGATTTGGAGTTTTATTGGTTGGATTTGAAGATTGAGCAAGAAATAGAAGGAAGAAATTGAGAGCTTTTCTTTCTTTTCCTTTGAGAGAGAGCCGGCTATGAAGCTTTAGAAATAAGGATGATTTTTGGCAATCTTTTGGTATTTATTTGGTAAAGGTAAAGGTAAAGTTAAATGGTCAAAGTCCAAGATTAAATCACAAGGTGACACTTGTCACCTTTTGGTTCAAAACTTATCTTTTTGTCTCTCCAATACAAATATCTTAACACCTTGTAAAATAACATCACTTAATACAAAATTCCAACAAGTTGTCACAAATATAATGCATTTACCGCACTTGCGGGTCCCACGTTCAAAATACGTTCTTAATTTCTCAAAAACTAACCGATACTAGAAAAATCATTTTAAAACTATCTTTGCTCATAAACTTTATCTGGAAAATTTTTCTAATCAAGAAAATGTAGAAAAGGCGGGCGATTAAAAAATATAAACCCGAGAAAATTAGAAAATTTCCGGGTTCTCAAACTCATTTTTTTTTCGGGGCGTCACAGTATAGGCATGGGTAGTTCATCAAGAACCAAACTACAGATATCAAATATCACAAGAGGGGTAAAAATACCTCTATAGTTGCAGTTAAACTGCAATAAATGCTTATCAAGTTCTCACGTTCATAGGAGAAGGGAAACATGTGACAGCCCCACCTCACCCTAAGGCGAACCAAAGGGTTCAGCAGACCGCCTGCCCAACTCTCGCCGGGACTACGGAGTCGATTCACACAAATCCAATATAGTACACGCGAAAGGATCTAAGGAAAACGAACAATTTTAGACCACCAACAGTTACAACAGAGCTTACCAAACCATACGGAAGTACGGAACGTCGGTTAAACACATATACATATTTTTACATCGGAGTCTTGAACAAGTGAACTAAAATACAAGGCAAAGTATTCATGCTACATAAAATACAATTAGGGTTTCGGTCACAAAGGAGCTTAACAAAATAACATATACATTAACTCAACCCCTTTTCGTCCAAAATCGTGGTTTCAAAGTTTGTCCCTGTAACATCCCGAATATTAGGAGGTTGTTTGTGAAGAAAATATTAAAGTGTATTTCTTTGGGTTTGATTTAAAACCTAATTTTGTTTAAAAAGACTAGAAACCCTAATATTGTAGCCAAAAACCCTAGTTTACTTGTGACTAACCGGTTTTCCTAAATCTCTCATATTTTAATTGAAACCCTAATTTTAATTCCTGGAATTGGAAAATTCCTCACGTTTTCTTAAAAATTTCTTTTATTTGAAAATTATCATTTATTAAAGCCCTACTATCCAATTATTCCATGATAAGTGCAAATGAACCTAGAAAATAGGGTTTTACGCTTCGGTTCCAATATTTGAGCAGAATTAGGGTTTCACGAATTTTCCGCCGGATGAATTTTCGGTACTGGCCAAGGATCAATTTGATGATTAAAAGTGACTTTTAAGTGAGGAAAAAATATGTGAGTAGTAGCAATGATATAAGGTTAGTAAATGGGAAGTAAAAACCCTAGTACGTGAGTTTTTAAGAAAAACGGCGCGAACCGGCGGGTCCCGCGCACTACCGATTGAACGCACCACTTGACCACCATTTTTGTTTACCAAACAAATTTATTGAACTTGAGCAAAATATCTTCCCCCTCTTAGCTCTCCTATTGGCCGAAATTTAAGGCAAAGAAAAAGCAAGGAAAGAGAAAATTTGTGTGGTTGAAATTAAACCAAGTGTTAGGCCAACTTGTGGCTACAATTAGTCCTAATCCTCTTGTCTTATTAACACCATATTAGCAGCCTTTCTTCCTCATTTCTGCACCTTCACAGCCGAGCAAGAGAGAGAGAAAAGGGAGAGCAAGAAACAACCATTTTCTTCTTGATTTACACCATCCAAGTGAGAAACAAAAATTCTAAACCGATTAAAGTGAGAGTTGTGAGTTGGGAAGCTTGAGGAACTAAGAAATTTCAAAGGGGGTGAAGTATATCTCTTCCAAGCCTTGTCTTTGAGGTAAAAGTCTGATCATGACCCTTGTTCCTTTAAATTTTGGGTTTAAGATGTTATTTAGATCATGTTGTAGCTTGATTACAAGATAAACAAGATGTTGTGATGATTCTTGGAGGTTTCCCCTTTTTATATGATGAACTAGGGCTTGTGGAAATTCTGTCCAAATTGTTGTATAATACTTATATGTTGCAATTGAGGTTGTATAAGGTGTTTTGGTAGTGATTGGACCAAGAAATTAAGGAAAGTTGCATTAGAAACTCAAAATTTCAGAATCTGGAATTTTTGCTCAACATTCTGTCCGAATTTGTATCTATATGATAGAGACCGAATTGGCCTTAGGTCAAAGAAGAAAGGTTGTAGAGAATGGTATTTTATAGCTGCCTACAAAATTTCAGCTCAATCGGAGTAACGTAGGATGTGAACAGTCCAAAATACCCTTACTGTTTTAAGTATTTCCTAAGCAGTCCGTGTGATCAGTTAAGTCCAGTTTATCACGTTTTTTGACTAGGATCCCTTCTGATTTAGCTTTTTGCCAAAACATGAAAGTTGTATTATTCTTAATTGGATTTAAAATGCATCTAAGAACACCTAATTCGGACTTGTGTACACTGAGTTATGTTCATTACAGTGTTCTGCGTTTAAACAGCCGATGAATTGGTTTCTGGTTTAGTAATTCGAGAATTTGACTAAGTTACATTAGGAACTGGACTAAGTGACCTTCATGAATATGGTAGCTCTGTGTCTTAGCTCCGAAACGGCGTAGGTTTCGTTTTAATCCGATAAGCATAGCCTCGGATATGTTATTTCCGCATTTGTACATCAAATCTGTTTTGAACTAAATTGAATTTCTGCACTTGTACTTAATACGATTCTTGTTATTATGATATTGTGAGCCTATGGAACGGCTCTTGACATGAATTGCTGATATGTATAATGTTGGGTTGTGTTTCAGAAAAACAATGAAGCCTAAAAGGCTGGAAAATTAGGTAAACACAAAGGGCATGCTGTCCGAATTTTTACTCGAGGACTAGAAAACTATATTAGCGACTTGAGTGAAGGTTAAGTACTTATTACTTGAACTAGCGAGAACCTTGGCCACTATGTTTCTTGAGTGTTATACGTTAGGACTTGGACGAACTTGTACCCTTGAGAAATTAAATAATGATTGCTCGAAGTATGTTTTCCTTGTACTTTCAACTCGCAAGACAATTTCAAGTATAAATATTACAAAGTTTTACTGTTTAAAAAGGCAAGCAAGTGTTTCACGACTGCTGTCTGAGTGAATTTCAATTTCTTGATTCTTATTGAACGAAACGTCTAAGTTTTGAACTCTAGTCATGTTTCAAAGTTCTCAAATTGAGTTTTATCGCAGATTTGGACTCCGAACTCGGAGTATAACCTGAAAGTGACCAGTAAAAGCACTATATCTTTTGGTGAGTGCTTTCAAATACTGAATTGAACTTGATACTTGTACTTGATACGTGCCAAGAGTGTACTTTATCGCACTTGCCCTTACATGATATATACTTGTTTATTGTTGCAATTGACCTGACATACTTGTTATGATGCGCGCACTTCCTGGAATTCCAGAAACCCTGTGGCAAGTTACTCTAGTCGAGCCGGCAGGGGCTTGGTCGGTTGGGTAACGAGCCCTGGGTCTCTTGTATTGTCGAGTGGAGTGATATCTCCTCGACTAATCGGTATACTCGAGTATTACCACCCCTGTTTATTGAGGATTTTGGGCCCAGTAGGGGGTGTGAATGGTGGACGGAGAGTCGTGTAAGTGGTGTTCTACTGGATTGGTTACTTACTTGAAAGTTGACGGAGTGTCAACTACTACGTGATCAAGCCTCTGGTAATGCAATGGGAATTTGGCTCCTGAGAGTCATCCGTATCCTTATACTTTGGAGTGATTATTGCTTATTGGATTATTGTTGCTTGTGAAAAACTTCTACACTCGCTCATTTTAAGATTGCTACTTGACATGTTATTGCTCACATTTATGAACTTTTCATGCTCGTTACTTTGCTATATCGAAAACTTGTACTTATAAATAATGGTCAATTTGCTATTTGGAACCTCACTGGGCTTTTAGCTCACTCCACTCCATTTGTTTTCCTTTCAGGGGTACGAACGAGGTGTGAGATATGTAAAGTCTAGCATAGACTAGTTGTTTGATTTTTGACTTGTACTCGCGCTATTCCTCGAATGGAACATGTTGTACTTGGTTTGTATACGTATTGAACTAGTTTGGTGTATTGAGACTTTGTACCTCGATTTCTATCAATGTAAATTATAAGCTTGAATTGTGAATGTTATTTATGGTTCATGGATATGTGTACATGACTCGATTGGGTTAGTGAGTGAGTCCTGGCGAGAGCTAGGCAGGCGGTCCGCCGAACCCTTTGGTACGCCTTAGGGGGAGGTGGGGTCGTCACAAATGGTATCAGAGCTCCTATTGAGCTCGTGCCGGGAGAGGGTTCTCGGACTGTGGGGATTGACTTGTTAAGTATGGAACAATTGTCTATTGTTGGGAACCTTAGATATGTATGTTGGGTAGGAATCTCTAATACGGGTGATTTGCTCTTGAGCCTGGCCAGCTTGAGTGGTGAATTATCATATTTTCGGATTCTTGTCCCCGAATACCAAAGAGTGACATCTTTACGATCAGTTGAGATCTCGTGTAATATTCGGATAAGTTGGATGGTGAAAACAAAGGCACAGGGAATGCGAGTAGTTTGGACTTGAAAAATATTGAAAATATTCATGGGATTTGGGATCCTTCTTATTCACGTGTTTCGAGCCTTGATTAAGTGTAGTGCCTGAGCGATATCTAGGGTTAATGCTCTATAAGCTATGTGACTTGTTTTGATCGAATGTGTTGTATTGCCTTGTTTTATGATTTAGAGGGGTTTATGATTTGCATTATTCTGTTTTGTGCTGTTGATATTTATATAGTTACTTAGTGGCTATATTCTATTATTGATTAGTTGGTTATATTGTTATAGTTGATTCGCTACGAACCATGGAGGGTAGAAGAAGTCAAGCTAGGGGAACTAATCGAGGACGCGGTCCTAGTCGTAGCCGTGGGGGTAGACAAGCCCAGGAACCGGTACGAGAATCGAGAGAGGAAAGAGAGGCAATGATTGAGCCACAACCTGAACCCCAAGCTACAGGGGGAGATCAAGTGGCAACTGCCATCCAACAAATGACTAATATTCTGGCCCGTTTAGTGGAACAACAGGGTCAAGCCCCTGTAAACCAACCTCGGGACCCCGATATGAGGCAGGATAGAGCTTTGGAGAGATTCCAAAAGTTCTCTCCACCCAAGTTTTTAGGAGAGCCAGACCCGTATGAGGCTGAGAAATGGCTGGAGGCCATGATAAATATTTTTGCTGCCCTAAACTATACGGAAGAAAGACAAGTCCAATTCGCTGTATTTCAGTTCGAGGGGCCAGCTAGGGCCTGGTGGAATGTAGTGAGGGCCAAGTGGGAGAGAGAAGGAACTGCATGGACTTGGCTAAACTTTGTACGGGACTTCAACGAAAAATACCTTCCACCCATCGTCCAGGAGAGGAGAGAGGACGAATTCATTAAACTCCGTCAAGGAATATTGAGTGTAACTGAGTATGAGACTCAGTTTACAAAGTTATCCAAATTTGCTCCTGAACTGATAGCTACGGAGCCGAGAAAAGTACGGAGGTTTATACAAGGGCTGAATGTGGAGTTACAAGAAGCTTTAGCGGCAGTCCAAATTAATACATTCACGGAGGTTCTAGAGAAGGCCCTAAGGATAGAGACTGCTAGGGCACAAGTGAGAGCTTTTCATGCAAAAAGGAGAGGTGCGCCTGGTGGAAGTCAAAGGCAAGGACAAAGTGATTTAGATATGCCACCTTCTAAGATAGGTCGAGAAGATGGTTGTGAGAAAATTTCAAGGACGGCTAAGGAAAGTACTCCAAGAGGAGTTTCGCGTGGCTGGGACCAAGCAAGAGGTGCCTCACAAGGAGGTCAGACCTCAACCCCTCAAGTACCTTGCGGGTACTGTGGGAAGGCCAATCACGTGGAGAGTGATTGTTGGCGAAAGGCGGGAAAATGTTTATGGTGTGGTAGCACCGAACACCAGCTTGCAACCTGTCCCCGTAGATCACGCCTAAACCCTGAACAAGCAAGTGTAGGAGGGACTAAGCTAAGAGTGCCAGCTAGAGCATATGCCTTGAACTAGCAGGCAGTACCTGAACCAACAGAGATAGTAGAAGGTACGATTCGTGATTTCTATTGTTTCCCTAAGTTTTGGCTATAGTGAGACCTGGGAGCCGGAAATGAATATATATGAGAAATACCCTACGTTATTCGAAGTGCATGTATGAATTTCGAGGACGAAATTCTTTTAAGGAGGGGAGATTGTAACATCCTGAATATTAGGAGATTGTTTGTGAAGAAAATATTAAAGTGTATTTCTTTGGGTTTGATTTAAAACCTAATTTTGTTTAAAAAGACTAGAAACCCTAATATTGTAGCCAAAAACCCTAGTTTACTTGTGACTAACCGGTTTTCCTAAATCTCTCATATTTTAATTGAAACCCTAATTTTAATTCCTGGAATTGGAAAATTCCTCACGTTTTCTTAAAAATTTCTTTTATTTGAAAATTATCATTTATTAAAGCCCTACTATCCAATTATTCCATGATAAGTGCAAATGAACCTAGAAAATAGGGTTTTACGCTTCGGTTCCAATATTTGAGCAGAATTAGGGTTTCGCGAATTTTCCGCCGGATGAATTTTCGGTACTGGCCAAGGATCAATTTGATGATTAAAAGTGACTTTTAAGTGAGGAAAAAATATGTGAGTAGTAGCAATGATATAAGGTTAGTAAATGGGAAGTAAAAACCCTAGTACGTGAGTTTTTAAGAAAAACGGCGCGAACCGGCGGGTCCCGCGCACTACCGATTGAACGCACCACTTGACCACCATTTTTGTTTACCAAACAAATTTATTGAACTTGAGCAAAATATCTTCCCCCTCTTAGCTCTCCTATTGGCCGAAATTTAAGGCAAAGAAAAAGCAAGGAAAGAGAAAATTTGTGTGGTTGAAATTAAACCAAGTGTTAGGCCAACTTGTGGCTACAATTAGTCCTAATCCTCTTGTCTTATTAACACCATATTAGCAGCCTTTCTTCCTCATTTCTGCACCTTCACAGCCGAGCAAGAGAGAGAGAAAAGGGAGAGCAAGAAACAACCATTTTCTTCTTGATTTACACCATCCAAGTGAGAAACAAAAATTCTAAACCGATTAAAGTGAGAGTTGTGAGTTGGGAAGCTTGAGGAACTAAGAAATTTCAAAGGGGGTGAAGTATATCTCTTCCAAGCCTTGTCTTTGAGGTAAAAGTCTGATCATGACCCTTGTTCCTTTAAATTTTGGGTTTAAGATGTTATTTAGATCATGTTGTAGCTTGATTACAAGATAAACAAGATGTTGTGATGATTCTTGGAGGTTTCCCCTTTTTATATGATGAACTAGGGCTTGTGGAAATTCTTCCCAAATTGTTGTATAATGCTTATATGTTGCAATTGAGGTTGTATAAGGTGTTTTGGTAGTGATTGGACCAAGAAATTAAGGAAAGTTGCATTAGAAACTCAAAATTTCAGAATCTGGAATTTTTGCTCAACATTCTGTCCGAATTTGTATCTATATGATAGAGACCGAATTGGCCTTAGGTCAAAGAAGAAAGGTTGTAGAGAATGGTATTTTATAGCTGCCTACAAAATTTCAGCTCAATCGGAGTAACGTAGGATGTGAACAGTCCAAAATACCCTTACTGTTTTAAGTATTTCCTAAGCAGTCCGTGTGATCAGTTAAGTCCAGTTTATCACGTTTTTTGACTAGGATCCCTTCTGATTTAGCTTTTTGCACAAAACATGAAAGTTGTATTATTCTTAATTGGATTTAAAATGCATCTAAGAACACCTAATTCGGACTTGTGTACACTGAGTTATGTTCATTACAGTGTTCTGCGTTTAAACAGCCGACGAATTGGTTTCTGGTTTAGTAATTCGAGAATTTGACTAAGTTACATTAGGAACTGGACTAAGTGACCTTCATGAATATGGTAGCTCTGTGTCTTAGCTCCGAAACGGCGTAGGTTTTGTTTTAATCCGATAAGCATAGCCTCGGATATGTTATTTCCGCATTTGTACAACAAATCTGTTTTGAACTAAATTGAATTTCTGCACTTGTACTTAATACGATTCTTGTTATTATGATATTGTGAGCCTATGGAACGGCTCTTGACATGAATTGCTGATATGTATAATGTTGGGTTGTGTTTCAGAAAAACAATGAAGCCTAAAAGGATGGAAAATTAGGTAAACACAAAGGGCATGCTGTCCGAATTTTTACTCGAGGACTAGAAAACTATATTAGCGACTTGAGTGAAGGTTAAGTACTTATTACTTGAACTAGCGAGAACCTTGGCCACTATGTTTCTTGAGTGTTATACGTTAGGACTTGGACGAACTTGTACCCTTGAGAAATGAAATAATGATTGCTCGAAGTATGTTTTCCTTGTACTTTCAACTCGCAAGACAATTTCAAGTATAAATATTACAAAGTTTTACTGTTTAAAAAGGCAAGCAAGTGTTTCACGACTACTGTCCGAGTGAATTTCAATTTCTTGATTCTTATTGAACGAAACGTCTAAGTTTCGAACTCTAGTCATGTTTCAAAGTTCTCAAATTGAGTTTTATCGCAGATTTGGACTCCGAACTCGGAGTATAACCTGAAAGTGACCAGTAAAAGCACTATATCTTTTGGTGAGTGCTTTCAAATACTGAATTGAACTTGATACTTGTACTTGATACGTGCCAATATGATTACATGCCACATGCGTGAATTGTTAGGGCAAGAGTGTACTTTATCGCACTTGCCCTTACATGATATATACTTGTTTATTGTTGCAATTGACCTGACATACTTGTTATGATGCGCGCACTTCCTGGAATTCCAGAAACCCTGTGGCAAGTTACTCTAGTCGAGCCGGCAGGGGCTTGGTCGGTTGGGTAACGAGCCCTGGGTCTCTTGTATTGTCGAGTGGAGTGATATCTCCTCGACTAATCGGTATACTCGAGTATTACCACCCCTGTTTATTGAGGATTTTGGGCCCAGTAGGGGGTGTGAATGGTGGACGGAGAGTCGTGTAAGTGGTGTTCTACTGGATTGGTTACTTACTTGAAAGTTGACGGAGTGTCAACTACTACGTGATCAAGCCTCTGGTAATGCAATGGGAATTTGGCTCCTGAGAGTCATCCGTATCCTTATACTTTGGAGTGATTATTGCTTATTGGATTATTGTTGCTTGTGAAAAACTTCTACACTCGCTCATTTTAAGATTGCTACTTGACATGTTATTGCTCACATTTATGAACTTTTCATGCTCGTTACTTTGCTATATCGAAAACTTGTACTTATAAATAATGGTCAATTTGCTATTTGGAACCTCACTGGGCTTTTAGCTCACTCCACTCCATTTGTTTTCCTTTCAGGGGTACGAACGAGGTGTGAGATATGTAAAGTCTAGCATAGACTAGTTGTTTGATTTTTGACTTGTACTCGCGCTATTCCTCGAATGGAACATGTTGTACTTGGTTTGTATACGTATTGAACTAGTTTGGTGTATTGAGACTTTGTACCTCGATTTCTATCAATGTAAATTATAAGCTTGAATTGTGAATGTTATTTATGGTTCATGGATATGTGTACATGACTCGATTGGGTTAGTGAGTGAGTCCTGGCGAGAGCTAGGCAGGCGGTCCGCCGAACCCTTTGGTACGCCTTAGGGGGAGGTGGGGTCGTCACAGATGGTATCAGAGCTCCTATTGAGCTCGTGCCGGGAGAGGGTTCTCGGACTGTGGGGATTGACTTGTTAAGTATGGAACAATTGTCTATTGTTGGGAACCTTAGATATGTATGTTGGGTAGGAATCTCTAATACGGGTGATTTGCTCTTGAGCCTGGCCAGCTTGAGTGGTGAATTATCATATTTTCGGATTCTTGTCCCCGAATACCAAAGAGTGACATCTTTACGATCAGTTGAGATCTCGTGTAATATTCGGATAAGTTGGATGGTGAAAACAAAGGCACAGGGAATGCGAGTAGTTTGGACTTGAAAAATATTGAAAATATTCATGGGATTTGGGATCCTTCTTATTCACGTGTTTCGAGCCTTGATTAAGTGTAGTGCCTGAGCGATATCTAGGGTTAATGCTCTATAAGCTATGTGACTTGTTTTGATCGAATGTGTTGTATTGCCTTGTTTTATGATTTAGAGGGGTTTATGATTTGCATTATTCTGTTTTGTGCTGTTGATATTTATATAGTTACTTAGTGGCTATATTCTATTATTGATTAGTTGGTTATATTGTTATAGTTGATTCGCTACGAACCATGGAGGGTAGAAGAAGTCAAGCTAGGGGAACTAATCGAGGACGCGGTCCTAGTCGTAGCCGTGGGGGTAGACAAGCCCAGGAACCGGTACGAGAATCGAGAGAGGAAAGAGAGGCAATGATTGAGCCACAACCTGAACCCCAAGCTACAGGGGGAGATCAAGTGGCAACTGCCATCCAACAAATGACTAATATTCTGGCCCGTTTAGTGGAACAACAGGGTCAAGCCCCTGTAAACCAACCTCGGGACCCCGATATGAGGCAGGATAGAGCTTTGGAGAGATTCCAAAAGTTCTCTCCACCCAAGTTTTTAGGAGAGCCAGACCCGTATGAGGCTGAGAAATGGCTGGAGGCCATGATAAATATTTTTGCTGCCCTAAACTATACGGAAGAAAGACAAGTCCAATTCGCTGTATTTCAGTTCGAGGGGCCAGCTAGGGCCTGGTGGAATGTAGTGAGGGCCAAGTGGGAGAGAGAAGGAACTGCATGGACTTGGCTAAACTTTGTACGGGACTTCAACGAAAAATACCTTCCACCCATCGTCCAGGAGAGGAGAGAGGACGAATTCATTAAACTCCGTCAAGGAATATTGAGTGTAACTGAGTATGAGACTCAGTTTACAAAGTTATCCAAATTTGCTCCTGAACTGATAGCTACGGAGCCGAGAAAAGTACGGAGGTTTATACAAGGGCTGAATGTGGAGTTACAAGAAGCTTTAGCGGCAGTCCAAATTAATACATTCACGGAGGTTCTAGAGAAGGCCCTAAGGATAGAGACTGCTAGGGCACAAGTGAGAGCTTTTCATGCAAAAAGGAGAGGTGCGCCTGGTGGAAGTCAAAGGCAAGGACAAAGTGATTTAGATATGCCACCTTCTAAGATAGGTCGAGAAGATGGTTGTGAGAAAATTTCAAGGACGGCTAAGGAAAGTACTCCAAGAGGAGTTTCGCGTGGCTGGGACCAAGCAAGAGGTGCCTCACAAGGAGGTCAGACCTCAACCCCTCAAGTACCTTGCGGGTACTGTGGGAAGGCCAATCACGTGGAGAGTGATTGTTGGCGAAAGGCGGGAAAATGTTTATGGTGTGGTAGCACCGAACACCAGCTTGCAACCTGTCCCCGTAGATCACGCCTAAACCCTGAACAAGCAAGTGTAGGAGGGACTAAGCTAAGAGTGCCAGCTAGAGCATATGCCTTGAACTAGCAGGCAGTACCTGAACCAACAGAGATAGTAGAAGGTACGATTCGTGATTTCTATTGTTTCCCTAAGTTTTGGCTATAGTGAGACCTGGGAGCCGGAAATGAATATATATGAGAAATACCCTACGTTATTCGAAGTGCATGTATGAATTTCGAGGACGAAATTCTTTTAAGGAGGGGAGATTGTAACATCCTGAATATTAGGAGATTGTTTGTGAAGAAAATATTAAAGTGTATTTCTTTGGGTTTGATTTAAAACCTAATTTTGTTTAAAAAGACTAGAAACCCTAATATTGTAGCCAAAAACCCTAGTTTACTTGTGACTAACCGGTTTTCCTAAATCTCTCATATTTTAATTGAAACCCTAATTTTAATTCCTGGAATTGGAAAATTCCTCACGTTTTCTTAAAAATTTCTTTTATTTGAAAATTATCATTTATTAAAGCCCTACTATCCAATTATTCCATGATAAGTGCAAATGAACCTAGAAAATAGGGTTTTACGCTTCGGTTCCAATATTTGAGCAGAATTAGGGTTTCGCGAATTTTCCGCCGGATGAATTTTCGGTACTGGCCAAGGATCAATTTGATGATTAAAAGTGACTTTTAAGTGAGGAAAAAATATGTGAGTAGTAGCAATGATATAAGGTTAGTAAATGGGAAGTAAAAACCCTAGTACGTGAGTTTTTAAGAAAAACGGCGCGAACCGGCGGGTCCCGCGCACTACCGATTGAACGCACCACTTGACCACCATTTTTGTTTACCAAACAAATTTATTGAACTTGAGCAAAATATCTTCCCCCTCTTAGCTCTCCTATTGGCCGAAATTTAAGGCAAAGAAAAAGCAAGGAAAGAGAAAATTTGTGTGGTTGAAATTAAACCAAGTGTTAGGCCAACTTGTGGCTACAATTAGTCCTAATCCTCTTGTCTTATTAACACCATATTAGCAGCCTTTCTTCCTCATTTCTGCACCTTCACAGCCGAGCAAGAGAGAGAGAAAAGGGAGAGCAAGAAACAACCATTTTCTTCTTGATTTACACTGATCAAGCCTCTGGTAATGCAATGGGAATTTGGCTCCTGAGAGTCATCCGTATCCTTATACTTTGGAGTGATTATTGCTTATTGGATTATTGTTGCTTGTGAAAAACTTCTACACTCGCTCATTTTAAGATTGCTACTTGACATGTTATTGCTCACATTTATGAACTTTTCATGCTCGTTACTTTGCTATATCGAAAACTTGTACTTATAAATAATGGTCAATTTGCTATTTGGAACCTCACTGGGCTTTTAGCTCACTCCACTCCATTTGTTTTCCTTTCAGGGGTACGAACGAGGTGTGAGATATGTAAAGTCTAGCATAGACTAGTTGTTTGATTTTTGACTTGTACTCGCGCTATTCCTCGAATGGAACATGTTGTACTTGGTTTGTATACGTATTGAACTAGTTTGGTGTATTGAGACTTTGTACCTCGATTTCTATCAATGTAAATTATAAGCTTGAATTGTGAATGTTATTTATGGTTCATGGATATGTGTACATGACTCGATTGGGTTAGTGAGTGAGTCCTGGCGAGAGCTAGGCAGGCGGTCCGCCGAACCCTTTGGTACGCCTTAGGGGAAGGTGGGGTCGTCACAGTCCCCTGTAAGGAAAATAAAGACAACGGGAAGGGGGTGAGCTTACGCTTAATGAGGTACCAAAATAACAGCAAGTAAGAAAAGTGGAATTTCATATTCAATTAGTCACATATGCGAATCAAATAAAGAAATGAACAAACACCATAGATAGAAAGGATATGGATGGCTCTCAGGAGACAAATTCCCCATTTGCTTCACCGAACCTTGATCGAAATAATAGTTGACACTCCGTCAACGCTAAAGGAGTAACCAATACCGTAGACTCCACTTTCTCCGATTCCTTTCACCTCACATACCCCTACCGGGCCCGAACTCCAATTAGTTCAGAAATGGTAATACTCAAGTATACTGGAATCAAGGGTCTCAATACCCAAAGATCACAAAACAGACTACTTTGGTTCGTTATCTAATCAACCAGGTCCTTGCCGGCCCGACTCGAGTAACTAGCCACAGGTGTTGAGCTCAGAGGTCACAGAAAGGTCGTTAGATACAAGCCTCTAAACGACGTCAGAACAGATACAGATATAGATACAGATAACAGATACAGATAACAGATAACAGATAACAGATTCAGATTCGCACCAAAAATTGGCATATGAACAGACAAGAGAACGAGTGTGATAAAGTACACCCTCGTCTCAAACAAAATAAACAGATAGTTCGGTCATTCATATCACAGATTGCATGTACAGAAACCGAGTTAAACAACAAGTGAGGGGAGTGGTACACTCACCAGTTCAAGTACGGATACTTCAAAAGTTTTCACTTCAAACTGGCTTTAATCGCCAAGAAACCCTAAAATCAGCAAAGTAAAACAATTGAAGGTTTCACATGTGAGGCTCGACTACATGTCGTACGTCTTTCCAGGTTAAGTACTAGTACAGAAGAATAAAATATGACTTTTGAAATAAAGATAACAGTTGGTCCTAGAGTTACAAACAACCCTCAAACCCCTTCCTTTTTACTAAGATTAACTCAAACTTAAAGGAACCAAACGGCCTAGAAAATTGGACAGCATTCCCCCTAAATTTGCTTACTTTTCCAGCCATCATGGCTTCATTGTCTTTCCTCAAGTTGGTCCAATTCAACACATAAGAAATCTTAATACAATATTCCTTCAACTAGGCTCAAGTTCATCCAAACACGAAGCAAGCCCAGGAATGCAACTAGAAATCAAGTTTTTAAAGGCAAAAGCTAAATAGCAGGTTTGGTGTCTCTTAGCGGAACAGACACAACTGAAGCTACGCTTATCGGATTGGGGTGCAATTTATACCGTTTCGAAGCTAAGACAAGGGGCTAAAACTTTGATGGAGAACACAAAGTCCATTTTGTAGTGTATCTAAGTCAAAATTGCCATTCACAGAACCAGAATCTCACATTCGGGCTGGTTAACCGCCTTATGCATAAACGACAATAACTCAGGCTACCGAAGTCAGAACGAGGTGATTCCAGGGGCGTTGGAAAGCTAAGACAATACCTACATTCCTTATGAAGACCTCCAAGGCCAAATCATGCATTTACATGGTCAAAAATGGAAAACTCAACGAAAACAGAAATCTGGGTGCGAAACAGGGTTCATGGACAGTCAAGGGTATTTCGGTCAGTTCACAAGCTACAGTGATAGGATTGAGCTGAAATTTTGCAAGAAACTAGTTTATACCATTGGCTACAACTTTCATGTTTTGGCTAAAATCTAATTCGGTAAGGATCAGGGTGAAAAGTCACGGTCAGATTTGGTGAAATGACAACCCTGTTCGCTGAACTCCTACCTAGGCCAGTCTGGGTATTTCCGACTTTTCACAAGCTACCAAGCTCAGATTAGGTTGAATATTTACAGGCAATTATAAAACATCATTCTCTACAACTTTCATGTTTTAATGTAAGGCTAATTCGATCTCTAGCATGCTCAAAAAAATTCGGACAGAACAGGCCTGTTTGGGACCCTAATCTGGAATTTTAGCTTCAAACCCACAATTTTTCACAACCAATCATTTCCAACACATACCAACTCCATCTTACACCATAACAAACCATTGATCCATGACTAAACAATAATTTATATATTAAAACAGAAAATCCTCAATAAATGGGAAAATTTGCACATCTCAACCATAAGTCATGAAATAATCCACAAACTAACATATTCAACCTTTATAAACCTCCAATTCCACATTATTAAGGACAAAAGAGAATTTCCTTGACAACTTACCTTTGTAACTCCAAGAAGCAAGACAACTAGAGCTTGTTCTTCACAAATGGCTCCACACAACACCTTAAACTAGCTTAGCAACTCACTTTTGTGGAGAATTTTGAAATTTAAACGGTTGGTTTGTGAGATTCAAGCAAGAAATTGAGGAAACTAGTTGAGAGCTTTCTTTTCTTTTCTTCTAGTGAGGGAGTCGGCCAAGAGGAGTAGAAACAATATGATTTTTGGGTCAAAATTGAGTATTAGTAAAGATAAGAAATAATGGTCAAAGTCCAAGCTCGAATGAAAAAGCGACACGTGGCACCTTTTAAGTTTAACACTTATCCTTTTGTCTCTCCAATACTAATCCATACAGGTAACTTCTAATTACCTCTTATCAACTAGTAAATTAATCATGATATACAAAACTTAACCTAATTGGCCGAATTTTACCGAACTTTCCGCACTAGCGGGTCCCACGTCCAATATTCACTCCTAATTTTTCATGAACTAACTTACACTAGGAAAATGATTTTAAATCTCTTTTCACTTATAAAAGCTCTGGAAAAATCGAAATAGTAGGGTATAATGAAGAGAAATGCAGGCGAGGAAATAAAATACATAATATAAAATTAGGGCAATTTACGGTCCTCACAAAACAGGTCATCAGTGCTAATTTCCAATGTACACTACAATCTAGCCACCATCTATAGAAACGCTAACCGGACTATTACTAGATTACTCCATGGTAGCACTCTTAGATCCAATCCCCTCGATCAGTTCAATTACTAGGTCAAATGTTAGAATCTTCCGCGCCTTGTCCTTTGCCATCTAAACTTACCTCAATTGCAATCAAGATACAAACCCTTGTTCTAGTGCTATCCACTTTTTGGTACTCAAGTACAAGAATTTCCAATAAGATAATTCACAACTCGAGGCAGCCAATCCCAAGAGTAAATCACCCATATTAGAGATTCCCACCTGACGTACATATCTATCTTAACCAAGTATCATAATAAAGGATTTATGCTTATAATAGTCATGATTCATAACTTACGCCCAAGAAGAGCACTTAGTCCTTTACATTTATTCACATAATCGGGACCATAATAGCACTTAACCCCAAGCTCACCCCGCGCAAAGACCACGCGAAACAGCTCTGATATCACCTATGATAGCCCCACCTCCCCCTAGGGCGTATTCAAGGGTTTGGCGGACCATCTACCCAACTCTCTCCAGGACTCAGTCACAATTAATGAAATTTACAAATGATAACCTCCAAATAAAAGCGATATTAAGTACAACCTTCCTTATATACACTTATGGACCTCTAATGTCCACACAATCTATAATACAACCAAGGAGTCAAATTTGAAAATAATCAAACCAAACAAACTGGCTAGACATCTATGAAGTGCTCGTGTGAGCGACTGACGAATTTAGATGAAATCTAGGCCTTCCTCAATTCAATCTCTCATGTTCTCATCCCTGTAAGAAAAACAAATTTGCATGGAATGAGTTAAAAACCTAGTGAGATTCCAAGAAAACAGGCAGGTAATATAACAGGCAAGGCCATACACCGGATATCAAGAAACAAGTCAAACTCAAATAGATCATGATCCAGTATATAGTTAAGCAAATAGTCAGATAGTTCATGCAAAAGTGTACAGTAAAGAACATATTCATGGCAAAGGATATAGATTGCTCTCAGGAGCAAGTTCCACTGCAGCTTGATCAAGGTTTGTTGACTCTCCATCAACCACGAATTTTAATGTCCGTAGATCACCACTTTACACCAATTTTCACTCACCAAACACATCCCTTACTGGGTCCGAACACCAAAGAAGTACCCAAGGTTCGTCGATCTCCTCGACCAAGACCTTGCCGGCTCGATTCAACCAACTAGCCCTGGGTTGGACTTATAGTCCCAGATATTCAGTAATTCTGTGAGGACTTGTGCTTTTATTCTTAATTTTACCTATTTTAAAATTATTTGCATCGGCATGTTATTTAATTTTATCAATTTAGCATGAATTTTACTCAAGTCATATTTTTATCGCTTACGCATCAAATTATTCAAAAGTCGCACCGGCGCGATTAATTGGGGATTTGAATATTTAACCTCAGACTAGTAAGAATGAGTATTAGTGGTGTAAAGCAAACTACCTTGAAAGATTAGTATTAGAGAGTAAGAAACAAGAAGGAAATTAGTAGTGCATGACACTATTGAACTACTATTCCTAGTTGACCTTCTCAACCACCAAAAGCAAGTTTTCCTCTCAACTTCACATCACAATTCAAACTACATTTCCTCTCCTTTTCTCTCTCATTTGGCCGAACACTTGAAGCTCAAAAGAGGAAAAGAAAACTCAAAACTCCAACCACAAATCTTGCTCCAAGAATTCATCCAACACCTTCAAACTTTTGGAAGTTGATCTACCTAGAAGAAAGCTCCTACCTTGTGGTGATTTCTTGGTGGATTGATGGTGAAAAACTTGACTCTAATTAGGGTTGAAGAAGCTTTGGAGAGGTACCAAGCTTCACTTTCCTTGATCTTTAGTTTGTACAAGAGTTAGTAGTGGTTTTGGGTTGATATGCAAGGGTAATTGAAACCCTAACCAAAGCTAGGCTAGATGACTTGAGGTAACCCTTTTTTTCTTGATTTGCTCTTAGGTAGATGCCTTGAGGTGGATGATTAGGTAGTGGACTTGAGGATTCTTGCTTGTTTGGTTGTTATTTTTGTGATTTCTAGCTTGATTTGGGCTTCAATGTTGGAGAGAAAATTTGAAGAGAATGAGAGGAGATGCTATCCAAATTTTGCTGATTTATTTCCCTTGGTTTAATTTCAAAATTTTTTGTTCAAATGGCTGTAAAAATGCTTGTTATATGTTGGATTGTGTGTGTAAAAATTATCTCAAAAATCATTTCATTTGATTGGGTAAAAGTTGAGTTTAGAGAAGAGAAGCAAATCTAGAAAATGTTGCCCAGGATAGCCGACCAGAGTATCTTTAACTTCACATAAATTTTTGTACACGAGTCAAAATCAAGTGCTGTTGGTGACATTTGAAACTAGACTCCAAAAGCTTTCCAATGATATAAAATGCTCCTGCTAATTCGTTTTCTATGAGCTGTACTGAATCGGCAAATTTGACTGATTTGCTCCTACTATTTTACCCGAGAGACCTACACAGCTGCATCTTGTGGCTCATTTTCACTCCTCTTGTGAAATGAATTTGAAGATAGTTTCTCCTAATGTTTTTTAGTAATTTGAATCTAGTTTTCAACGCCATAAAACACACTAATTTTTTATTTGTGTAGCCTTAGTTATGACTTGATTTACAAACTATGTCAAGTACTCCAAGGTTGAAATTTCGTGAACCAGGTTTTGAAAATCAGCTTTCATAAAACTGTTGTATCTTGGTGTAGAAAGATTCGAATTGAGTTCCACTTGTTTTTTTTTGAAACTAAACTTGGAGTTCTTTCAGTAGTATGAATTTCAAGGGCTGATTCTATTTCTATGAATTTTACCAAATTTTCAAAAATCACTGAAAATGCAAGACTGTTTTGCCCTGTTCTTACTGAAGCGGTGATTTGGAGCTAAGATTTGATTCATTTCTGGTTTGAATCTAGAAAAAGTATCTTCTAGAGAGTTTTAATTCATTGAGTCTATTTTCCAACAGTATAAGATTTGAAAATTTTGGACTTATGAAACTCAAGTTATGATTTTCCAAAGAATACTGTCCAAAACTGACTTTTTCCTTATATAGAAGCAAAAACCTCAAAAGTGGTTTGGAAACATTTCCTAGGTATTAAACCTAGCTTACTTGATTATATGCATCTCATTTCATACTTGAGAAATGGATTTAACCCCTATTCTTATGCCTTTGGTTTCCATGACATTGAACCATAAAATGAAGTGTTTTAGCTAGAGTAACTCTTGAGGAATTTCACTAGTTTTATGTTCAAAACTTGAAACTTTTAACTTCATCATTTACTATGAAAATCAGTAGCGTTTTGATGGATTTTGACTCCATAATATTTGAAAACATGAATGCTCCTTTATATTGTAAAACTTGGGCATAGGATTAGAAGTTTTGAGATATGAAAACCATCTTTCCTTTTCTTGATTTTCGTGCCAAAATTTAAGTAAGGTACTTTCTTTTGGAGTTGAGATTTTTTAACACGACTTGACTCGAAAATGACTTTTGAGTTCTCCTTGAGTGCTATTTCAATGCTTAAGCAAAAAATTCTCTTTTAATTCGACTTTAGCTCATGGTTTTGAATGTAGGTAGCAAGAGGATATTTTTTCTCATTACCCTTGGTTGAATACCTAGGTAATCATGATTGTACATGTCTCAGGTGATCACGTGGACACTGAGGAGCTCGTTTGACCTCTTGTTTTTGCTCTCGCATTTGCTCTTGACTTTTGGTGAGTGTCAAGTACTATGATTGAAATGATATTTGTACAAGTGTTATTTGAAATTGTTATGATTCGTGAACTTGCCGAGGCGAGGGTGTACTTTATCGCCCTTGTCCTCTCCCTCTTGAATACTTGTTACTTGACATATGAATTTGTGTGATTTGAACTTGTACTTGAACATTCTTGTAATCGTGAGTACTGAGCAGCAGTATGTATCACACCTTATTCGGGTGGAAGGTGCCTCTCATCCCGACTCAGTATTATGACCGATTTTAAGTCAATTGGAGCATTGTCCCATCGACTACTTATACTCGTGGAGACGACCAAAACCCATTGGCTAGCCGGCAAGGCTTGGTCGAGAAGCTTGGTGAACCATGAGAAATTATAAAACTTGGTCTTTTAAGATCTTGCTTGGCATACTAGAATAGTATTACCATCTCGTGCGTGTTTGATTCCGGATCCGAGAGGATGATATGGTGGATGGAGGAAGTAAGTGGAGCTCTATGGACATGTTACTACTTGAGATGACGGTCGTGACATGGAAATAACTCTTGAGAGCTCCTGTATCCTTTTCATTTGCGTTTTACTTCCTACTTGCTCGTTTATATGAAATTTGTGTTAAGTCTCTCTTAAGTGTGTTATTTGAGTTAGTTTGTGCTACTTGTTTGCTTGCTTACTTGATTTCTTGGCCTCGCTGAGCGTTAGCTCACCCCAAGTTGTTTTCCTTAACAGGTTTGGAAGTGGAAGTTGGTGATTCTAGACTAACGGCTTTTGGTGGAAGCTAGTATATCTTTTGTATGTTATGGGAGACATTTGAAGTGCAAATTTTGTTATACTTGGGTATTTTGGATTGTAATTATAAATGGTAGCCTTTAGAGTTTTGGACTTGTATATTCGAAGTATTTCTTTATTATAAGTCAATGGTTGACTTGTGGTTCTTTATTAAGCTTGAATGAGTGCATGAGTCTTGACGAGAGTTGGGCAGGCGCCTTGCTGATATCCTAGGGTTTGTCCTAGGAAGAGATGGGGGCATCACAGTTTCAGGATCTGGCTTATAGCTCCAATTATTCAGTATTCAAGAGTACAGTCGTTGGTTGTTATCCAACGCTCACGCAGTAATAATTGGAGACGTTAGTTGATTTAACGCTCCGTATTCAGTAATATCAGTATTCAAGTGATGAATTCCAATCAAGAGTAAATAAGTTAGGAACTTGTCCTTTACCCAAGATTGCTAGCTTACCCGACCGCTCTGAGGCTGGTCTAAAGCAAGATGTCCAACGAGGGCTCAGTTCAGCTGTTACCAACTTACATTCACACATATGCATGAGTAACTCTAGATTCCACTTACCCGATGTCTCGGATAAGGTCCAAGGCCCAATTCAACCACTGCAAGAGAAATATAGCTGGTCTAAAATTCAACCGCTACAAGAAGGATGTAGCTGATCTACTATTCAACTACCACAAGAGAAATGCAATTGGTCTACAGTGCAACAGCTGCAAGAGGAATGTAACCGGTCTATAACCATGCACATAAACATGTGGGTCCACATGCAGGATCAATTAACTCAAGTTCATGGAGGTCGAGCGCGAATAAGGACACACTTGGCTAGCCATAATCAAGTCACAAGTAATACCCAGCAAGTCACATTCTTAAGCATTCCAAGTATTTCAAATCAATATACAAGTCACATACAAATGAAGTCACTTGTTCATGCATAAATGAGATATCAAGTGTTTAATCAAGTCAGGTCAATTGAGTGTACATAAGAACACACTCACCTAAACAGGCTCAAGTCACAAATAAGCTCAGTATATCCTGTTTCAAGTATTTCAAATCCAAACAGTTGAAAATCGAGTGAGTGCGAAAACCTGATCAAACAAGAAAACTAGAGGAGAACTGCAGAAATAAAAAATTTCTTCAGTAAATCCGGCCAAATATTGATCGGATTCAAGGTCAGATTGATAGGGAAGGCAGAAAACAATTGATTGTTTACTACCTCGAATCCGGTCGAAAATCTAACCAAAAAGTGGCCGGATTCTGGCCACATTTTAGTTATACAAAACGGCCAACACATTTTCTAATAGAATATCAAAATTTTAGTCGAGTTAGGTCAAGTGCGATAAAGTACACACTTGCCCATGAGACAATAAATCAAGTACCTAGCAATAGTAAGCGTGTAACACGCGCCCCAAGCACACAAGAAAGTCGGTAGAATAATCACTCGAGTGACCAACAAGTCAAGTGCAAGCAAAGCAATTCATTTCATATCAATATCAAGAAGTTAATTACAAAGGATCGAGTATAATAAAGTACATTCTCGTCCCAAAAGTTATCAATTCAAGAGCAATTACTTTAACCAAGCAAGCAAGTCATTCAAACAAGGAGACATTCCACGTAAATATTTTCATGCACTTAGAACAGTCACCAATCAATTGCAACCCTTCACTTTAACCCTGGTTGGTCCTCTTGAATTCTCTCGAGTCCTGTGACCACATACTGTGCGACAGCCCCACCTTCCCCTAAGGCGAACCAAAGCATTCGGCGGACCGCCTGCCCAGCTCTCGCCGGGACTCAGTCGTTCACTACAGTCCTCAATTAAATTACAAGATATATCTCAAATTTACATCAAATTCTCCAAGAATTACATATCACCAACACAGCGGAAACTAATTCCCAAGCGTGGAACGTACACGTACATCCAATCAAGTCCAAACATTCATACAATCCCAACTATTACATAAGAGAAATCTAAAACTCAAACTATACAGAAGATAACCCATCTAGCCACATGAATAAGTACTACAAGCACTTCCTTCGCCTCGAGCCCTGTGGAGGGGAATAAAATAGTTTTGGGGTGAGTTAGAAGCTCAGTGAGTAACCAGTAAAATCAGTAATCAGATATATTTCACAATAATGCATTTCGATGATGTCATGATTCAGTAGTCAAATATACGTTTATTGCTCTCGTGAGCCAGTGAAATCATTATACCCAAACACCTAACGCTCAAATTGATCACTTAACGTTTAACAATAAGAGGGAGCCCTTTGGTGCTCCAGATGAACATGAACAGTGGTGGAGACGTTGGTGTTCTGCACAAGACTCCCCAAAAACTCATTGAAGCCAAATCATGTCATGAACTCACATGCAAGCACACATGATATGCAATCGAGTAATTAATGCAAGAAAACATTCAAAAGTAACTTTGGGACAGTTTTGGGATTACTCACCAACCACGGCTCAGAAACCATCCATCATGTATCATTGTCTTGCCCAAGTCCAAGCTCTTTAACTCAAATTCAAAGCAACCAAACACTCTCAACAATCGGACAGCATTTTCCCTTAATGTCTTCATTTCCATCCTACAATAACAACATCAAATTACATCTTACCAACCTCAATTGCACATACGGTTCGTAAACAATAAAACACATCCATTTAGGGCTACAATACCCCTTCAATCCAAGCTAAGTAGAAGCTTAAAAGCCAACCATTAGAAAACCCCCAAATTAAATCCTAGAAACCGGAATTTCCGCACAAACCAGAAATTTTCCGCAATCGATCGCAATTAACACGCAAAAGCTCCATTTAACACCATTCAGAGCTATCATTCATGGCCAACTAACAATTACCATCTAAAATCAGAAAATTCACCAATAATTCCAAAATTGGCTAAGCTTAACCATAAAATCCTCAACAAAATAACATATATAACCACCACAACCATTAATTAACCAATATTAGAACAAAAGGGAACTTGTTTATCCAACTTACCTCAAATTCAAGAAAGCTATCAACTTAAAGCTTCCCTTCCAAAATCAATCCATTAACAGCTTTAAACCACCATAGTGAGCCCTTGTATGAAATATTTTCCAAAACCATCGGTTAAAACTTAAGATTTGAGTAGAAATTGAAGATGGAAAAATGAAGAGCTTTTCTTGTTTTTCTCTCAAGAGGCACGGATGAACCAGGGAAGAAATGAAGATATTTTGGCCAAAATAGGATAAGTAATGAAAGAAACAGCCGGGGAAAGCCTCTGACCAACTGTGACACGTCACAATCCGGGCGGATTCCTGGTCGGATTCTGGCCAGAGACGAAACCCATTTTTTCAAAATCCTCAGGCAATCCGGCCAAGATCTGGCTTGATTTGCGGCCGGATTTGGCCCTTCAGTTTTTCATAGAATTTTTGGTTTCTTTTCCAATTAAAAAACTGTGCTCCTCCGCTCGTCCAACAAAAATATACATAAAATGAAAACCCTTCTTTTCGGGGCGTCACAATCTTCCCCCCCTTAAAAGAATGTCGTCCTCGACATTCCATCTTATACTAAACAAGTCAAGACATCCCGCAAGAATCACTCAAGTATTCCAAGCAAGCACTAAGAGTCAAACAACACATACTTGTCCGTTTTTCAGTCCTACAAGAAATCACCGATTTTTCAAACTAGACCCACAGTCTGGTATCCTAAACTTGAAGCCTAGGATACACTATAGGGATCTGAAACCTAAGCTCTGATACCAACTGTGGCAGCCCCACTTCCCCCTAAGGCGAACCAAAGGGTTCGGCGGACTGTGAGAACCTCGAAAAATATATATATATATAATATTAATAATACTAAATATACAGTTACATATTACTTTTGCATGTTAGACTTTTAATAAATCCCACTTCTATCTTTATCTGTTCTTAAATAAGTATGGCAAAAAATAGTTTTATGTTACAAATAATTTAATTGTGCAAAATATTGAGTTATTTGATTATCGCCAAGTTAGATTAATATTTCTTGATGTAAACTATTTTATTGTCTTAAGATTAATTCCTTGAATTCCGATAGCTAGTTTTAAGCGTTAATAATGTTGAGTGTTAACGGGAACCTTAGCATTAAGATGAAGTCGATAAATTTTAGGCAAAAATTGTTATAAGTACACTGGGTACACTTAGAACATTAAAATCTCGATAATTGAATCTTTGCGAGATTAGTATATCATTAGGCATTCAATTATTTTTGGGGTAAATTTTGGAATTAGACTAGAATTGAGGACTTAAGTGAAAATTTGGAGGAAATGAGAAAAGACTAAAATAGCCCTCCACTATCTCGGAAATCACCATGCAAACACCAAAGATCCATTGGCCAATCCTTTTAAACCACTAACATTTCCCTTCTGCCGGACACATTTCATTTCCCTACCCACATACTCCATCAACCTCACCACAGTTTTTCTCCATTTCCTCTCCACACTACCACATCTCAAACCCACAACAACATTCTCCTTTGCCTTGTTATCATCGACGAGAAAAGAAAAGAAGGAAACCGCGAGCTGAATCTTTTTCTATTCTGTCCGTGAGCTAGAGGGAAGGAAGGAGAGAAACACTACGTGAGCTTCATTCCTTGCTGCACCCTTAACCAGCTGCAAACCATAGCTGCAACCATCCGCAACCAGGACCAACACCTGCAGTCCTTGCGCGAGCCGAGAGGAGGAGAATTTGACTGCTTTCTTGTCGCGTGTATAAGCTTCAATTTGAGGTAATTTCCGAGCTAAGATGAGTTGATCAGAGGTAGATTAAATTGTTTATGGCCATGCATGTGAAGTTAGGCGTTCGGATGATGAAAACAAAGCATTAGAAAAAACTGATTTGGAAGGGATGGGTTTGCCGAGAAGCTGAAATGGAAATGCAGCTTTAATTTTGTTTCCCTAAGGCAATCTGAGCTTATAAATGTGATTAACTAACTTAAGACAAGATGATTAAGCTTTGCATGCAGCTCATTAGCTCGGGTAAGCAAGAAATAAAAATGAACAAGAAAATCTGCTGCATGCAAGATCATCCGAGAATAGCCGAATGAATTTCTGGATTTGTGGATGTTTATAGTTGCTGTCCGAACTTGATTTGAACTAGAAATGATAGTAATTTCATTAAGTAGCCTTGCATGTTAGTTTTGGGTACTTAACACAATGATTCAACTGAGGTAAATTCGGATTTAAGACCAACTAAGTGCTGGAAAATTTATGTGATTTGCCGAGGGAGTGAAACTGGAATTTGCAGTTGTTTTTGGGAATTTTTCTCTGGAAAATAATGCTTGGAAATGCATGAAAAATGTTGTTTTAAGTCTTGTATGACATTTAGGAGTAAACCATTTGAACTGTGGGCAAATTTGGCCAAAATTGTTGACACATAGCTGCTGGAAATGTTTCAATTTATCCGAGGAAGGGAGAAAGAATTTTTCCAGTTTTCTTTGGGAATTTTGGGATTCCAAATTGTTGCATTTAAAGTTTGACAAGCTGTAAAATATTCCACACTTGTTGATTTCACTCTAGAATATTTTAAGAGGGTCATGCATGTGAATTTTGGGGTGACAATTTGATATTATGGCTGGAATTTTTGAGATGAAGGTTACTTGGTTGATAAATCACTTGCGACTTAGTCGATGCAATTTCTTGGCATTGGGATGGATATTTTGGAATATAAATTGCTGGAAAACATTTAATATGTATTTGTTCATGTGTAATGAGATTATTGGTTGAAATCTTGGGTAAGATGTTGTATCAAATCTTGTCCCTGTGTTCATATACATGTTAGTGACTTTTAACATTTGCATTTTTGGTTGATTCGTGATGATAAGCAATTGTTGGATACCAAGAACTAATGATTGATGAAACCTTGGTCATTTGTTTTATTTTTATCAAAAATGAATCTGTTGAAACCTAGGGCTAATGATTGATGAAGCCCTAGTGATATTGCTATTTGAAATGTGATTTTGCTATATTGGCAAATCTGAGATATAATGTGCTTGTGAATCGGAATCTGAAAGGTTCGTTTTGACCCTGTGAACTTGAGTATTTTCAAATCGGGCTATGTGAATATATTTTACTCTATGTATTAAACTACAAAAATTCGTCTTGAACAATCACGTGAGAAATTCGGGATTTGAAATACATTGTCAACTAGTTATTTCTTTTCCTAGCTTAAATTAGCTTTATTATTTTTAGAAAATGATTTCACTTGGTTTTAAAACCCTAGGTATTATTTTATTTTCTTTTCTTTCCTTAAAAATTTGTCCCTAGCTAGTTGTTTTTGGGAAACTCATTACAAACGTGAGATTTTAATAGTTTTAAACAAAAGGCGTAGAAAACTTGTTCGGCAAGAAAACTCATTTGACATAAATAAGTTCTATTTGCTCCTCTAGAAAGAAAAGTATTTCTCTTAAAAGAAACCATACGGAATGTTTTATCACTTTTACTAGTTTTAATTTCAAAAGAATGGTTGAGTTACTTCGAGAAAATAATCTAGCTATAAAACGCGATAATTTTATATATAAATCAAGCACTTGTATAGTAAAACTTATAGTTTTAAAACCTGGTTTTCTAGGGTATAGCGAGGACGTGGAATTTTGAATCCCAGCTTGATTTTTGAGCTTCACTCCTAGGTGAGTGTCCCTGCTTGTTCTATGCCTACTTGATTAAAGTGCTTTCTTGACTTGATATATGAAAACTGGAAAATGGTTTCTGATCCATCGAAGTGAGCAGTGTGTACTTTATCACACTAGCCTTTTGAGTGGTGACTTGTGTGAAATGTTTTCGTGAACATCCTGCTTGCACTTGCTAAGTACTGAGTAGGGGAATGTACCACACCTAAGGGTGGGAGGGCCTCTTATCCTATCTCAAGTACTAAAAAAAACCTTGGAATACTTGCTAAGTACTGAGTAGGGGAATGTACCACACCTGAGGGTGGGAGGGCCTCTTATCCTATCTCAAGTACTAAAACCTTGGAATACTTGCTAAGCACTGAGTAGGGGAATGTACCACACCTGAGGGTGGGAGGGCCTCTTATCCTATCTCATGTGCTAAGTACTGAGTAGGGGAATGTACCACACCTGAGGGTGGGAGGGCCTCTTATCCTATCTCAAGTACTAAATCACTAGGCAGGGGAATGTACCACACCTTAAAGGTGGGAGGGCCTTTTGTCCTGACCTAGTAACCACGTGTTGGACGTAACGTCGTTGGGTGAATCCCTCGACCAGTCTATATTAAGGTATACTCGAGTATTACCACTCTCGTGTTTGGCGTTCGGGCCCGGTAAAGGGGTATGATTGGTGGCCGGAGTTAAGAAAAATAAAAGGATCTACATGGACCTTAGGTAGTGAGAGTTGACGGAGGGTCAACTACGGTAAATTTTGATCAAGCGTGGAGAATGGCTCCTGAGAGCCTTGTATCCTACCTTGTGCTGTTATACGCTTTCCTAATTGTTTTATCTTACTCGTTGTTTGATTTACGTGATTGCATGTTTTGGGCACCACTGAGCTTTAGCTCACCCCACGTTATTGTTTTCCTTGATAGGTCCTGGTAGTTGAGAAGGACTTGAAATCTCCTTTACTTGTTATGAATGTATTTCGGATTAAACAATGTAGTTTTGTTTCGGGTTGCCACTTGAAGCTAGAAAAGTGTAAACCCTAGATTGGTTATGTGGCTTGTGTAAATTTGTTAATTAGCTTGTAAGAATGTATTTGGTGAGTATGAATTTGTTAATTGGGATTGTTTGATTTTATTCCATGGTTTGTAACGCGTAAGGTGTTTAGGAATCGACGAGTAGCTATCTTAAAGTGCTGTTATCTCTGAAGTTAATGTGGTCTTAGTTATTGGTCTATTTTGGAGGATCAATATTGTAATAGTTTAGGCTATACTTCGGAAAGATTTTACTAGCTTGCTTGCGTGAGTCCTGGCGAGAGCTAGGCAGATGGCCTGCCAACCCTCTGGTTCGCCTTAGGGGGAAGTAGACCGCCTGCCCAGCTCTCGCCGGGACTCAGTCGTTCACTACAGTCCTCAATTAAATTACAAGATATATCTCAAATTTACATAAAATTCTCCAAGAATTATATATCACCAACGCAGCGGAAACTAATTCCCAAGTGTGGAACGTACACGTACATCCATTCAAGTCCAAACATTCAAACAATCCCAACTATTACACAAGAGAAATCTAAAACTCAAACTATACAGAAGATAACCCATCCAGCCACATGAATAAGTACTACAAGCACTTCCTTCGCCTCGAGCCCTGTGGAGGGGAATAAAATAGTTTTGAGATGAGCTAGAAGCTCAGTGATTAACTAGTAAAATCAGTAATCAAATATATTTCACAATAATGCATTTCGATGATGTCATGATTTAGTAGTCAAATATACGTTTATTGCTCTCGTGAGCCAGTGAAATCATTGTACCCAAACACCCAACGCTCAAATTGATCACTTAACGTTTAACAGTAAGAGAGAGCCCTTTGGTGCTCCAGATGAACATGAACAGTGGTGGAGACGTTGGTGTTCCGCACAAGACTCCCCAAAAACTCATTAAAGCCAAATCATGTCATGAACTCACATGCAAGCACACATGATATGCAATCGAGTAATTAATGCAAGAAAACATTCAAAAGTAACTTTGGGACAGTTTTGAGATTACTCACCAACCACGGCTCAGAAACCATCCATCATGTATCACTGTCTTGCCCAAGTCCAAGCCCTTTAACTCAAATTCAAAGCAACCAAACACTCTCAACAATCGGACAGCATTTTCCCTTAATGTCTTCATTTCCATCCTACAATAACAACATCAAATTACATCTTACCAACCTCAATTGCACATACGGTTCGTAAACAATAAAACACATCCATTTAGGGCTACAATACCCCTTCAATCCAAGCTAAGTAGAAGCTTAAAAGCCAACCATTAGAAAACCCCCAAATTAAATCCTAGAAACCGGAATTTCCGCACAAACCAGAAATTTTCCGCAATCGATCGCAATTAACACACAAAAGCTCCATTTAACACCATTTAGAGCTATCATTCATGGCCAACTAACAATTACCATCTAAAATCAGAAAATTCACCAATAATTCCAAAATTGGCTAAGCTTAACCATAAAATCCTCAACAAAATAACATATATAACCACCACAACCATTAATTAACCAATATTAGAACAAAAGGGAACTTGTTTATCCAACTTACCTCAAATTCAAGAAAGCTATCAACTTAAAGCTTCCCTTCCAAAATCAATCCATTAACAGCTTTAAACCACCATAGTGAGCCCTTGTATGAAATATTTTCCAAAACCATCGGTTAAAACTTAAGATTTGAGTAGAAATTGAAGATGGAAAAATGAAGAGCTTTTCTTGTTTTTCTCTCAAGAGGCACGGATGAACCAGGGAAGAAATGAAGATATTTTGGCCAAAATAGGATAAGTAATGAAAGAAACAGCCGGTCAAAGCCACTGACAGACTGCGACACGTCACAATCCGGCCGGATTTCCGGCAGGATTCTAGCCAGAGACGAAACCCATTTTTTCAAAATTCTCAGGCAATCCGGCCAAGATCTGGCCAGATTTGCGGCCGGATTTGGCCTTTCAGCTTTTCATAGAATTTTTTGTTTCTTTTCCAATTGAAAAACTGTGCTCCTCCGCTCGTCCAACAACAATATACATAAAATGAAAACCCTTCTTTTCGGGGCGTCACATACTGTATTAAAAGAGTCGCAATACAAAACCAAAATACATAAAGAAATTAAGGTTCCAAAGCTTCACTTCCTTTCATTTAAACCTCAATTCCACCCATAAACCAAACTCAAAATAGTTTACCAGCTCCAATCTTAAAGTTGAAATGAAAGTAAGAACAGTTCTAGGAAAATAGAATTTTTTTAGTTTTGCGTGGCGCTATTTGAAAAATCATAACTCAAGCTTCCTAAGTCCAAAATTTAAAAAACTTTATACATTGATAAATAGACTCAAAAGATTACAATTTTCCAGAAGACACCTTTGTAGGATTCGATCCACAAGTCAGTCAAATTCCAACCTCAAGCAACTACTTTATCCAGTAGAATGACAGAACAGGAATGGAAATTCAGTCAACTTTTGAAAATCATAGATATTCATAGGAATTGAGAAATTTTCTAAAATTTTCATAGTACAAATTAATCTGAATCTATTTGCAAACGCAACAAACAAAACTCAATTCCGACTTTTCTATACAAAGATACAACAGTTTCATCAAAGCTAATTTTTGAAACCTGGTTCATGGAATTCCAGCTTTGGACCACTTGACACAGTTTTAAAATCAGGTGATAACTAAGGCTACACATGTTCAAAATTAGTGTGATTTATAGCGTTGAAAACTAGATTCAAAATTCTAAAAATCACTAGAAGAAATCATTTTAAAATTTGTTTTGTAAGATAAGTGAAAATGAGCTACAAACTGCAACAGTGCATGCTTTTGGGTTAAAACAGTGAGGAAAAATCAGTCAATTTTGCCGGCTCACTGTGGCTCATAGGAAATGAACTAACGGGTGAACTTTATACCGTTGGAAAGTTCTCAGAGTCTAGTTTCATATGCCTCAAATGGCACTTGATTTGGACTCATGTAAGAAAAATTATGGCATGTTGAGTGTACACTTGATGGCCACACTAATCAGAAGTTTTCCAAGTTTACTTCCTCACTTTAACTTAACTTTAACTCAAACAAATGAAATACTTTTTGGGAGATAATTTACACACATATACACCAACATATAACAAGCATTTTGGCATCAAAACAACCACAAATTTCGAAATTAAAATGAGAAAACTGAACCAGCCGAAATCGGACAACTTGCTCTTCTTTCTCTTCAAGTTTTATTTTCAACTTTTACACTCAAAACCAAATTACAAATCACTAAACAACAACCAAACAAACAATAATTCCTCAAGGCCACTGCCTAAAAATCCACCTCAAGACATCTACCTAAAGTCAAGGTTCAAGGAACCCATCAACAACCCAAGCTTAACTTAGTTAAAACTAACCAAAATCTAACTAAGAGATGAAAGAAAATGAGGGCTTTGAGGGGTTTTACCTTCTTCCAGGAGTAGTGAGCAACTGCAAGGAAATAAGATCTAAACCACTAAGTATCTTCCTCCTCCAAGTCTCCTTCTAAGCTTGAGTGATGATCATCACTTGGATCCAAGTGATGATCCAAGTTTGGAGCAAGTGTTTGGAGCAAAAAAGGAGAAAATGCTAGCTGAAATTTTTGCTAAAATGGAGAGGGAATGGCCGGCCAAGAGGAGAAGAAAAATTGGAACTTTCTTGGCTAATTGGGAGATGAAGTACATGTGAGGATTCATGTTTTTATTTTTAAAATAGTTATTTTTATTATTATTTGCCCTAGTATTAGTTAATTATATTATCGTTACATGAATTGCTTTTAAATTTCGCTTTATCACGCGCGAATCGGAAGTGCGCGTATTTCACGTCGAAACGACTAAGTGGAGATTTAAGAAACTTATACAGGACTACTAAGAGTGAATAAATACAGTGTTAAAGGAATTACATTTGAGAATTAGTGCACAAGTGAAACAAACAAGAGAGAAAAATGGTAGTACGAGAAACTATTCGCACACTATTCATAATTGACTTTTGCATAGCTTTTGGCCACAAATTCTTCAAGCTTCCAAGGGAAGCTTCACACAACACAAACCTTTCTCTCTCTCACCTCTCTCTCTCAGCCGAACAGCAAAGGAAATGAAGAGATGAAAGCTCCACTTCATCTTGTTTTATCCTGCTCCATTTCACTTCCAAATTTGCACCCAACTTCAAAATCTCTTGGAGATCAACTTTAGCTTGAAGAAGACATCATCTAGTGGAGTTTCTTGGAGGTTTTGCGGTGAGAAATTTCTGGTTTCATCAAGGGTTAAGAGGTAACCCTTCACCTCCCTCAAATCTTTCTTAATTCTTCAAGTATGAAGCTTAGATGGCATGGGTTTGAAACCCTAAGCATGAAATAGGCTAGCGGACTTGAGGTGTTTCATTTCTTGCTTTAATCTTAGGGGTGGCAATTTTCGACACGACCTGAAAACACGACACGAACCTAACACGAAATTAATGAGTTTAGGTTGAGGTTTCGGGAATTCGGGTCAGAATCGGTTTGAACCCGAAAAGAAAACAGGTCGATTTCGGGTCAACCTGTGGTGACCTGATATGACCCGATATGACCCGTTTACGAATTAAAAATAATTTAATAAACATAAAAATAATTTTATCTAACTAAACTAAGTTATTCTTTTTTTCAAGGCATTAATTACTTAATCCTAAATGAATTTATTTAATTTGTGTGAAGTTGAAATTATTATATTTGGATAAATAATATATTATATTATTTTTTACTTTTATACTGTTTTAATTTATTTTATATTTTGTTTGGGATAAAACACTTTTACGGTATTTAATTTATTTTAGATTTGGTTTGGAATTATTTATTTAAATTTTTATTACTTGATTATGTAATTAGTTTTGTGAGAAATTAATTTTATTAGAAATTACAATGATAAATTAATAAATTAAAATTAAGTTTCGGGTCATTTCGGGTCGACCCGCCAACCTATCAACTTGAAATTTTCAGGTTCGGGTCAGTATACCTGACCCGTCACGAGTTGGCGGGTCGGGTTCGGGTCAATAGATTTTCTGATAGGTCTGGTCAGACCCGACCCGCCAACCTGATTTGGACCCGAATTGCCACCCCTATTTAATCTTTAGGCTAGCAGTCTTGAGATGGATTATAAGTAGCTGGCTTGAGGTGTAATTAGTTGATTGTGGTTGTTTATGTGTTATTTGAGATGAATACGGTTAGAAAGTGAAGGAAAAATCGAGGACAAGCTATGCATGAGAGCTGGCCAAAATTCTGTCCATTGTTGCTCTATTTTAATTCTAATTTTTTGTGCTTGTATGGCTGTGAAATTGAGTGATATATGTTGTATATTATGTGTCAAAGTGACTTGCAAAAATCATTTCAATTGGTTGCTCAAAAATAGGGTTTTTGAAAAAGAAAGAAATCTGAAAATGGTAATCTGGGCAGCCGAACAGTACCTCTTCATTTGAACATAACTTGCTGTAAAAAAGTCAAAATTGAGTGCCATTAGTGGTATTCAAAACTAGACATCTGTAGCATTCTAACAATATAGAAATCATTTGCTAGTTCGAACTGAGTGAACCATGTGATTCAACAAACTTGACTATCCTGTTCTAATTGTTTGTCCGAGAGGAATGGAGAAGCTGCGTCTTGTGGCTCTCTTTTCTCTCACTTGTGAATTGATTTTTGTGACAGCCCCACCTCCCCTAAGGCGAACCAAAGGGTTCGGCGGACCGCCTGCCCAGCTCTCGCCAAGACTCACTCACTCACTATAGTCCTCAAATAAATTACAATACACATCTCAAATATTACATCAAACACTTCACAAATTTACATATCATAAGCGCGGAACGCACACATACACTCGTTCAATTCCAAACATTTAAACAATCCCAACTATTACACAAGATGAATCTACATTCAAACTGTACAAGAGATATTCCATCCAGTCATACTAATAACTCCTTACACGCTTCCTTTGCCTCGAGTCCTGTGGAGGGAAAAATTTTGGGGTGAGCTAGAAGCTCAGCGAGTGTCCAGTAAAATCGGTAATCAACCAGGTTCGCAATAATGCATATAAATGATATCATAAATCAGTGATCAAATATACGTATTTCGCTCTTGTGAGCCAGTGAAGTCATTGTACTTAGAACTCCAACGCTCAAACAGGTCCAGTAAGTCAAATAGTGCAAGGGAGCCATTGGTGTTCCAAATAAACAGTGGAGAGACGTTGGTTCTAAGCATAAGATTTCTTAAGAACTCAATGGAGCCAAACCATGTCATGGCACACACACAAACACAAATGATATGCAATTGAGCAACCAATACAAGAATTAGTTCGAAAAGTAACTTTGGAAATAGTTGTAGAATCACTCACCAACCACAGTTCAGGAACCTCATCCACCATAGACAGTGCCTTGTTCAAGTCCAAGCCTTTCATTTATACCAAGAGTTAACTCAAACTCAAAGCAATCGAATGCTCTCAAAGATTGGACAGCACTTCCCCTTAATTTTCTTATTTCCATCCTATAATATATCACCAATTACATCTTAAATCAATCATAATTACACGAACAAATCATAGGCCATACAACAGACCTAATTAGGTCACAATACGCCTTAAATCTTAACCAATTAAGAGTTCAATAACCAACCATAAGAAAGCCCCAAATATGAAACCCTAAAATTGAAATTTTTCGCACAAATCTGAAATTTTGCGCAAACAACCAAAACTAACACACAAAAGCTCCACTTGACACCATATTAAGCTATCATTCCATGACCAACCAACAATTATCATATAAAATCAAAAAATTCACTAATAAATAAGAAATTTGTCAAACTCTACTTAAAATCATGAAATCATCCACAAAATAGCATATCTAACCTCTACAAACCACTAATTAACAATCAATTAAAGCAGATAAGAAGTTCTTAGCAAGTTACCTTCAAACCTCAAGAAAATTGATAACTTAGTGCTTCCTCTTCCAAAACAGCTTCATCAATAGCTTTTAACCTCCTCAGTAAGCACTTGTATGGAATATATTATAAAACTAGCAGTGAAATCTCAAGTTTTGAGCAAGAAATTGAAGAACTTTCTCTCTTATTTTGCTCCTCAAAGTGCCAGCCAAGAAGTTGAAGAAATGACAGAAATATCAGCTAAGAACAAGATAAGAAGGAAGGAAAAACAGCCGGTCAAACTTACCTGCCGAGGGTGTCACATCACAATTGTCAGTCCAAGTCAAGGTCAAAGTTTCATGGATGTTGTGACAATTGTCTTTCCAAGATTAATCCTTATTCTATTGTCTTCTAATCATTAAAATATCTAGCCAATCTCTAATTATCTCTTAACACCTTATAAAATAATATTCTTTTGTACAAAACTCCTTTTTAATCTTCAAAAATTTATCGCACGCACCGCATTAGCGAGTCCCACATCCAATATGCAATTCAAACTTAACATGAACTAACTTATACAAGGAAAATGATTTAAAACTTGACTCACTTATAAAAATATCTGGAAAATTAAGGTAATAAGGTAAGGTAAAGAAAATGTGCTCAAAGAAATAAGATAAAATAAAGATAATTTTCGGGTCCTCACATAACGCGTGAACAGTATCGATTGAACCGGACTTTTGCTAGATGTTTAATCCTAACCCTACGACTTTAGCCTTGGTACCATGAGAATATGTATTTTGGGAGAAAAACATCTAGCACACGTATTATGAGTGACCAATTAATATTTATAATAGTACAAACCTAACAAACTATTTACAAGAGTATCCTTACTAATTTATTATCTACAAGAGTACTTATATTTTCTTAACAGATACGTACCCTTTTCAGCTTCATTGACCAAGGATTTCATCTTGAAACTAGAGGCAAGATTTTGCAACCCGAATTGCATAGGTCTAAATCCCTTAAATGTTAGGTCTATTAAACACAATTCAACTTGCTCAATGATCAATATCCCTATTTCTTGCCTAAGTGCAAAAGCAGCATCGTTTTTTCAAGTCTTTCAGCTTTTCTAGCTGGTACAATAAAATCATAACATGGAGTATAAATAAGTTCTAGAGAGCAGCTGACAATAAAAATAACATGGGACTGATGGAGATATATAAGCCCTTTGCCAACCATTTGGACATACATTATCCTTAAACTACATGTGGCTTTTGCATCTTAAACCACAAATAGTGCATAGCTGCTCCTCTTCTTTCTTAAGGAACTAAAATAATTCTTTTCAAAGAACATTTCGCTCTTTTTCTGGAGTTCTGATATTGGATTGTTGCTTTTCCATTCTTTCCTGAATTGCAAAAAACTATTATTCAGATATTCAGTCAACTATAGTCCATTGAGTTCTCTATATGCTTCATGTTTCAGTCTATTTATCCACTCAACAATTATTTTTGCATTCCCATAAAATTACAGTATAAATGTTCTACTTGATCCTTGATTCAGATACTGGGGAAAGCACTTGGTGGTGGGGGGCTACCTGTAAGTGCCGTACTGGCAGACAAGGATGTCATGCATTGCATCTAACCAGGGGAGCATGGAAGGTTTGCTTTGCTGTGCTTAGTTACTACAGATAACTTTTCTTGGATGAGATGGAACAATGTGAAAACTATAACCATAAAGAGAGGATGTACAATTAGTTGTTTCTTCTCCATTGGGACTACAAAACGCTTTTCAGAATTTGCTACTTTGTGAACTCTAATTATGTAAGTTTTGGTTTGTTTAGATTGAAGGTGTTTCTTCCTTTGACTAAACTTCATCCCACTTGTAGTAAGAAGCTATTGGAGTTTATTTACATTGCTTGACATGCCTTAAAATATCATCTGCAGCACCTTTGGAGGAAATCCTTTGGCAAGTGCAGTTACCATTGCATCGTTAGACGTGCTTAGAGATGAAAGACTTGCTGAAATGTATCAAGCTTTTTTGAACTTTTTATGATTTGCATGTGCAAAAAAACTGAAAGAGGAGATTTCAACAACTCATACTTAGTAGATGATCTCATCCGCCCATGAACAGAATTTAGTTTGACATTTGTCTTTGTCTTCCAAATGAATAATCCAAGTTGTACAAGTCATGAAAAGTCAAGTATGTTAGACATTTAACTTAACCCCTTATTCCTATGTGAAATAACTTGCTTGTCAAATTAGGAGCTTCTCTCAATTGCTAGCCACAGGGTCAAATCTCAAGTAAAGAACAAGTGGGCTGCTTTGGAACCATTCTATTACACCTTGGCCCCACATTTGGGCTTTGCATGACTAGGTTGTTATGCATATTAGCATATTTTAGTTAAGTACCCCGACTACCTAAAATAGATATCTCAAGTCATTTAAGGCACATGTATTCATACTTAAAAACAATCTGAAGCTTTCTTCTCGCTCTTTGTCAAATAATGACTGCTTGTACAGAGAGTATATTATGGAAAAATGAAAGATGTATAATTTTTTTGCTTGCCTAAGATATTTTTATGCTCAATAGTCTATGTACAAACTAAGAATTCTATCACTTTATTAAGCATTAAACAAAGAGCAAAATCATTATTAGAAATATTGGTGCCATATGATAGCAGTATTGTTTTTTGTCTTGAAATTCAACGTCGTAATGTCATACCAGTTTAAGTTAAGAATATTCTTATTGTTCGTAAATCTCCTCTGATAACAATTTCATATAGCATGTAGATTTAGATTTTATGAGGTGATGTTATGATTGCTAGTCCCTTTTAAGTTTCAATAGATCTGCTAAAATGGGAGAGTAGCTCAGGCGTCAGCTATTGATAGTACAGCAGTAATTCCCTGAAATCATAAAGGAAGTGTGACAAAAAGGTCTATTCAATGCTGTGAAGCTTATGACATATGCCTGAAGTTAAAGGAGCGGGGAATTCTAGCTGAGCCCACTCATGATTCTGTTCTAATAAGATTGCTCCTCCACTCTCAATGACGAGCAAAACCTTCCTTTTGATTATTGTTCATTCAGAAGTGTTTCTTTCCTCTTAGTAGTTTCTATAATCTACAACGTGATTGTTTTAATAATAATGATTTTCAAGGAATTAGTCTGTTGTTTGTATTCTAGTCTTTTCAAAACGGTTTATCATGCAAATTAGTTATGAAGTTGTACAACCATAAGTAAGTGGAAGTGAACCTTATAGCAAAGGGAAAGGAGGAGCAAAGAAATTAACATGTCATTTTGTTTCTAGTGTTGCTATTCTTTTTCCTTTTACCATCTTTGCTATGAGTAACCTATATTAAGTAAATTTACACTTGAATGCTTTTGATACAGAATTCAAGGACAAGACAAAAGGATATATTTGAAATTCCAAAGTTATAAACTTGTGGAGTTTATTGCTGTTATCTTAGTCTATTGATTTGATGCATCTTTACAGTCCTACTATCATTATGTTGTTTTATAGGTTATAGGTTTTTTTGGTGCTGAAGATATTAGGTTTGGAGCTGCCTCTTAACATTGTCAAACCTAACTTGAATTCTTGTGCTTCTATCTTTGTCCTTGTTGCCCACAGTTTCTAAGTCTTTTTATTGACAGTTTTTACATACAGGCCAAGACCTAAGAGAATGACTCTTCTAGTTAGCTTGGACATTTTGTTAGTTGTTAGGTTCTTTTAGCTATTTAGTTTGAGATAACACGTATTTTAGGAGAAAATTGTCTAATTTCGTATTATGAGTGACCAACTAATATTTATAGGATTGTTTTTCTCTGCTCCACTAGCGGCGGCCCAAACAGAAGGTAGGGTTTCTGTTTTGGCTGGCCGACCATGGCGGCCTCCACGCCGCCTGATCATCAGACTGTGGATCCTCCCGCTGCTACTTCCACTCCTCCCTTGAACTTTACGGCGGCTGTGGCCTCGTATTGTTCTACCCTGCCAGCGGCAGACTTGGAGGTTGGAGTGGTCTCTTCCTTTCGTGGAGAACCAGCACTGCGGATGACACGAGGAGACATGCTGCGCCTGGCAGAACCCTTTCGCTATGCGCTAGTCGGGAGATTCGGAGTACGCCGTCCCTCCATGGAACTCATACGTAAGTTTTTCGTATCCCTGGGCTTGAAAGGCTCCTGCTCTGTGGGTCTGTTGGACCCAACTCATGTTCTTATCTGCCCCTCTCTCCAAGAAGATTACACGAGATTTTTCCTGCGTCGGCTCTGGTACATCAATGGTTCACCCATGACAGTCTCTAAGTGGTCGCTGGACTTCAGAGCAAACCAGGAGATTGCGGAGGCCCCTGTCTGGGTCACTTTCCCGGAGCTTCCCATCCCATTCTTCCACAAGACGCAACTCTCCAAACTCGCATCGACGCTGGGGAGGCTACTGCGGATTGATGCAGCAACGGCTGATCTACGGCACCCTTCCGTGGCCAAGATTCTGGTTGAACTTGACGTCTCCAGGCCGCCTCCTAAGCCTATTTGGATTGGAGATGAGGATTTTGGCTTTTGGCAACCGGTGGAGTTTGAGGGTTGGCCGGCCTTCTGCAATTTCTGCAACAGATTTGGCCATGAGGAGGCGGAGTGCTACATAAAAAACCCATCCATGCGGCCCTCGAAGCCTCCATCCGCTGCAGCCCAGCCGGTGGTCGCCCAGTCCAATCGTCAAGTTGTTGTCCCCAAACTGGCCAATGATACTGACGGTCGCCATGGCAATGGTAAATTGTCACATGACAGTGGCACCTCCCAGAAGGCAACGGGGAAGGCCAGTGCAGCGCCTCCTATCACCTTGCCTCAGCGAGACACGGTGATTCTGTGACAGCCCCACCTTCCCCTAAGGCGAACCAAAGAGGTTAGCGGACTGCCTGCCCAGCTCTCGCCAGGACTAACGGTGCAGTATAAAGCGATCTATCACGTTTGAAACTTATAACGCGCGCAACAAGGCAAAAGGGCAAAATACCCCAAAATAAAAGAAACGAACTCCAGAGTCGGCCATGAATAGTAACCGACCCGTCCGAAACCCAACCAAGCATCGAAATACATATACAACGTAACATTAGCCATTTACAAGCCACAACGGCAAGCCAAAAGTATTCACTAAGGAAGTACACATTCGATTTGCCTATCAAAAGGAAATGAACCCGTTATACATTAGGGTTTCACTTCAAGAGCAATACAAAAGACATTTACATGCTCAATTCGGCAATTGACTATCCAATCCATTCTCAAAAGTAATTATCACCCTGTAAGGAAAACAAATAACACGGAATGAGCTAAAGCCCAGTGGTATACCACCCAATAAGCAATCAAAGTCATATAAGAATGAACTTTCATTTAAAGTGCACAATTAAGCAATGAAGCAAAACGGTAAAAGGATACGGTCGGCTCTCAAGAGCCCATTTCCACGCTTGCAATCTTGATCCAACCTCATTGACTCTCCGTCAATGTTAAAAGTACCAAACCGTAGACCACCCTTTACTTCCAATCCTTCCACCTAACATACCCCAACCGGGCCCGCACTTCATTTCAGTAGTTTTTGGTAATACTCGAGTTTACCGGAACCAAGGGTCTCATTACCACAAGGTTCCCCAGTACAGTCCCCGTGGCAATTCAATCTTCACGACCAAGCCCTCGCCGGCTCGATCCAATTGACTACCAAACGGGGTTGAGCTCAGTAATGCAGTAAGGCCGTTGGACATCGTCCAAACGACATCAATTCAGTTTCCATGAAATGGAATTCACCAACCAATATATCAAGTTCAGTAATGCAATAAAACGGTAGCCATTCAGTGACAATATCAAAAGAGGTGAGGGCGGTCAAGTACACCCTCACCTTAATCAATTCCAATATGCAAGTAAGCCTTCAAGGCATCACATAAACATTTAGCAAAGCCACATAGTAACCATTTAGTGAGTAGTATACTCACCAAGTGAGAAAGTGGTGTTTCATACACCGTGGTCACCAAGACGTCGTGAGCTACCGTCACGCCCTAGAATCACGCAACAAATGCAATGAGACTCGATAACGAGTCATATAGCAATGCTAAACACAACCCCAATAGGGTTTCATATGCATAAATGAGCATAATAGCAAACCAGAAATTAGAAAATGGCCTTAGCCTTGGCCCCAAATAGAAAACTGTTTTGCCCTTATTATGCGGTAATGGTGTAAAATTCTCTACGGTTATCGGATGGGGGTGTAAGACCCACCGTTTCGAAGCTATGAAACAGGGCTACAACAATGTAGAAGGTCACTCAATCCAGTTCCTAGCTTAACTAGTTCGAAAATGCCAAATACTATACCAGAATTACCAAAACAGGTTTGGAAAACACAGAAAACTGTAATCGGTATATCTCAGTCCATACAAGTCCAAATGCCGAAATTCCAAAGGCATAAGTTAGCTAAGTCATCCAGCTACATTTCATCAGAAGACACCAACTCCAAAATCCAAACCAATTCCAGTCAAAATAGCCAATTACTATCGCAGTTTTCGCATTCTGTCCAAAGCAGAACAGCTACAGTAATTTCGTCATAACTCATTCTACATTAATCCCAATGACCTGAAATTTTACAGGCACCTCAAACACATCAATACCTACAACTTTCATGTTTTGAGAAAAGTCAAATTCGGCCTCTAACCCTATGATCCAAAACCGGACAGAATTGGAGATTTAAGAACCCTAACTTTCCAAATTTCACTCTCAATCCAAAATTGATTGCATTTATCATCAATTCACACTCACTAGAGTCATTTTCAACCTTTACAATTCATCATACAAGGCCACAACATCCCATTCATATTAAACCAGAAAAATTCCCAATAAAATAAAAACTTCTCCAAAACTCTTCAAATCAAGAAACAAATCATATATTTCAACACTCATGCCACCATTAAGCACAAAATAACCATCATTAACTATAGGGGAGAGGTTGAAGCATCACTCACCTAATAACAAGAGAGAGGAAGATGATGGGCACCTTAGCTCTTCCAAAAAGTTTCAATAAACCAACCAATATCACCAAAAGAAAAGATTGTATGGAGTAAAACTAACTTAAACACTTGATTTGGTGGATTTTGGACCAATTGGAAGCTTGAAAAATGATGAAGTTCTCCTCCTTCTTGAGCTTGGGATGGCCGGCCAACACAAGGTAAGAAATGGTGAATTTTTATGATTTTTGAAGTATTTAACACTTAGTCAAAAAAATAGTCAAAAGTATGAATAGTGTTTCTTAAGTCCTAACCAATAAGAAGGTGACATGTGGCACCTTATTAAATGCATTCCTATCCTTTCTTTCCTCTCTCACATCAATCATTTCACACACTCTACTTATCATTTAACACCCGATAAATTTTACACAGTATCCGAAACTTAACCTTATTGGCCGAATTTTTCCGAACTTTTCGCACTAGTGGGTCCCACGTCCACTATTTACTCTTAATTTTCTAAAATTTCTCCAATGCTAGAAAAATCATCTTAAAACTATAATTGCTCATAAAATCCACTAAGAAGATATTTCTAAGCCAGAAAATGCAGAAAACATGCAATTAAGGGGAAATAAACCCTAGGAAAATAATTAGGGTTTTACGGGTTCTCACAGATTCCCCATGGGCAGGGCCAGACTCAAGGGTGTAGACACCAAATTTTGAATAATTTGTATGTATCATCTATTTCATGATTTTCATTTTAGATTGCTTGCATTTTAGTTCGTTAGTGTGTGTTTTGCACTATTAGTTGTTATGATATTTTAGTTTTATTCATTTTCGCCCTTTTAGTTGACCTATTTCATTTGCTATTTATTCTTATTTACTTTTAGTTTTAGTTTTTAGTTTTAGTTTTTAAGTTTAAGGTTAGCATAGAGTTTTTAGAAAAGAAAAGGAAAACATCAAAAATATGTTTTAGTCATTTTTGTTTTTATTCAATGCTTTCTTGAAGGAAAAATGAAAATGAAAAATCATAAAAAAAAAGAGAAAAGAGAAAATTAAAGAAAAAGAGGAAAAAGAAGAAAAATTCAAAAAAATAGGCTTTAGTTGGCTTGGAAAAATGGAAAGAAAGGAAAAGGAAAATTTGTTCACAAAAATATGTTTATTTCTTTAAATTCAATCTTTGGGCACTTTAGTTATTTTTATTAAGTTATTTTGAGAAAAAGAAAATGATGAAAAAATGAAAATTAAAAAATTAAAAAATGGCCATTTTTATTTAGTCTTTTGTTTTTGTTACCTGGTTTGTGTAATTTTGTTATTATTATTATTTATATTCTATTTTATCATTTCTGTAATTATCAAGTTGTTAAAAAATAAATAAATAAATAAAAATTAAAAATTACCGCAGCATGCACGCTGCAAAAAATTGCAGCGTGCAAGGTACAACTTCAATAGCCATCGGATGGCTGGATGGAAGGGGAAGGACAAGCCTTCATCCTCACCATTGGGGTGAGGGTTTAGGAACCTTGGAGTTCCATATAAAAGGAACAAGAAGCAACAGCCGCAGAAAAAAAATAGAGAGCAACGGCGCATGAAAATCAAACAGCTAAGTGAAACTGGAAAAGGAGAGGATACGGTGCAGAGGAAGGACGGCTAAGGAAAGAAACCAGAGAGGAAAAACTGACTGGCGGCGGGGGAAAGAAAAGAAAAAGGGACGAGAGCAAGAGAGGATTTCAACGAGGGAAAACAAAAGGCAACGGCGGGGGGAAAAAGCAAAAAAAAAAAAAAAAGAGAAAAAGGGGGCGTCGTCTGAGGCCAAGGAGAAGAAAACAAAGAAACAGGCAGCGGACGGAAAAAAGGAAAGACCGAGAGAGCTTGGTCTGAAAAACAAAGGAAAAGAAAAACAGGGGAAAGAAGGAAGGGGGCCAGCTTTGGCAAAGGAAACAGAGCAAAGAAAACAAAGCCAAAGAAACAGGGTCGCTCCGGCAGTGCAAAGGAGCGATGGATAGAGAACGGGATTCGAAGCCAGGCAGCGGAAGTGCTGCCTCTGCCCAGAATGAGGCCATTGATCGGCAAGAATGGTTGCGACGACTTGCCCTCGAGACTATCGACCTTGCAAAGGATCCCTATTTTATGCGCAGTCATCTGGGCAACTACGAGTGCAAGCTGTGTTTGACGCTACACAACGACGAGGGGAACTATTTGGCTCACACGCAAGGGAAATGCCACCAGACTAATTTGGCTAAAAGAGCCGCTCGCGAAGCCAAGGAGGCTCCTGCTCAACCCCCAGCCTCACAAGCGTAAAATTGCACTTAAAAATCCGTTAAAATTGGCAGGCCTGGATATCGAGTGACAAAGCAAATTGATCCAGAGACAAAACAAAGGTTCCTAGCACGGCGATTGATAAATCAACTCCCAAGTTCCTCTCACACTGGGATCAAGACTCTAAAATGTTTGCGCTCCAGCTATACTTCAAGTCAAAGCCACTTGAAGCAAATAAACCTCCATTTGCTTCTGCAGCCAATGGGACAGCAGCTCCTACTGCTCCACCTAGGCCTGGGCCACCTCCACCTCAAGCTCCACCATCACCCCCTACAAAATTTCACCAAGCAGGAACACGGTAAGCTATTGGGTTTTCCCTCTTTAAATTTCAGTTCTTGTCCAGTTTTGAAATGGTTTTTCCGTCGGTTTATTTAGTACAGTTTTCCTGTTAATTAGCTTAAAATTTCTGAATTCGCAAATATGTTGATTGGGCTGATTTCTCTTGGATTTCTGGCAAATTTGGGGTTGATTATAACCCCAATTGAGCTAAGAATCGATGATGTCTTTGATGCTCATTTGGTGTTTGAAGAAATACCTGATAGAAAACGTTGAATCAAAGCTGCAAAAATTGATGAATTTTGTGTGGGTCTGTGTGTGAGATGCAGCTCTGGTCAATCCAAAGCTGGCCGAAAATTGTTGTTTTTGCGGCATGAAAGGAGAGTTTTGAGAGATGTTTATGTTCGGATGTCTCTCTGTTGCTTTCATTTCTGTTCTACTTGTTGTCCTTTCCCTCGTAGGAGTTTGAGTTCCATTTGGAATTGGGAATGGTCGAGTTTCTTTGTATGGATTTATGCTAGTTGCATTTTTCCTTTTTGAAATGATCAGAGTTGAGTTTTGGTTGCTTTTGTCCGTGAAAGGAAGCTGAAATTGAGGCTGACATTTAGATTGTTCGGAGAAGATGATTATTCATCTGATCTTGTAGTTCCAGCCCCCTGACTTTTTAAGTATTTCATCACGGCCCGAATGATTTGTTATTTCTTGCAAGTAGGTCCTGAATTAATTTCAAATTGACCCCTGACCTTTGGTAAAATCACATTAAAGCCTGCGTAACTTCTAGATTTTGTTCAAGTAAGTCATGTTTTAAACATAATTTGCCCCCCTAAACTTTACTTTTGTTTAATTTCGACCCCAAAGTCTCCGTGATTCCTCCAATTGGGTCCCTAAATTAATTGCAAATAGGTCCCTGAACTTTATTTTTCTTTAATTTTGACCTCTAAACTTTGTTAATTTGTGTAATCAAGTCCTTTCTTCTTTTGACTTCTTGAATGTGAGTTGCTTTCATGATTCAATTGATTCAATTTCAAGTTTACCATTTTATATGATTATTTGTTAAATAAAGTGATGCCTTGACTCGTTTATTATTTTGGAGGGTAAATAAGTGACTTCATCCCATTAGAGCTCCATTTCAAGGGAGGTATAACTTCTTTTATCTCTTTTGTCTCTCCCCTATGTGATCTAATGTGCTAAGTGAAAATTGCATGTTTACTTGCTGCCCTTGCCTTTCCTTAATTCCTTTTATTTATTTCATTTTTACTTTTGCTTTTTATTTAAGTTATTCTTAATGGGGTATGTGTACACCTCTTGGCTTGTAATAGATAGGGCTTGGCGAGCAATTTGGTCCATTTTCCCTTTCCCATTTTGTTTTAGTTAGTGAATGTAATAGGTTCATTAGCTTGGTTACATGCCTACGTGTTAAGTGTTAATTCGCTTTATTAGGTCCTTGCATCTAGTCAAGCATGCTAAGTGTTATGTGCTACGTGTTTATAAGTGATTCGCATGTCTACTCGCTTCTTATAGTCATGAATGAATGTGATGGATGAATGGACGTCACCACACTAGTCCAACGCTAGTTGTGGTTCATTGTTCCGTTTCCACTAGTCCAATGCTAGTAAAAATTCATAGAAAGGGCTAGTCCAATGCTAGACCCAATAAGCTATTTCCCCTTTCGATAGTGCATATTTGCATGTTCACTACATGTCATGCATTTTTCTTAGTTTTATCATTTGGCATGCTCCTCGAACCCCTTTTCCCCTCATTTTAGGATTTTTGCATCTCATACTAGTTATAGGGTACATTTGCGTGAGAAACCCCTTGAATATGGGATATAGACGAGTGTGGCTTTTTCTAAGCCTTAGCACGCTTGTATTCCCTCTATCAAAGGAAAAATTGAGTCACGATTTAGGTCTCCCCGTGCCCAATATGCATGCATCCCCTAGGCTCATGCATTCTAAATCCACTCTATCATTACACTTTCACTTTCACTCCCATTTGCACACGTACACTTTTTTTATCCCTTCACTTGCACACGAACACTTGTAAATACATTTGCACACCTCCACTTACATCCTATCATTTTTATTATTTTTTCTCTTACTTCACACAAACTCACGTTTTCACATTGCATACATGCATTCCATTCATTTGCATCCCACTCGCATTATTCGTGACTTCTTCAAAGGATCGTTATTGAGCTTCACAATTAATGTGATTGGCACCACTCAACCTTTGAAGAGAAATTTCCCCCAATACCCCTAGGTCTAGGGTTTGCATTCATGTAGTGCATCCAAATGTAATAAATTCTTTGGTTAAAACAAAAAAATCTTTGATTAAATCAACGCAACTAGCCTTGGCTAGGTCGAAGGGGTGCCTTGGATTTTTATCCTTGCCTTCCCCTTCGTCAAATGTGACTCCCGAACCTTTTTCGTTGGTTTACGTGGATTAGGAGTCGTTTAAAAGGGGTTTCTTACTACTTTTTCCTATTTTTTCTAAAAATTCATTTTTTTTAGGTGACTTGGTACACCTTAACTCATTACCAAGTGGCGACTCCAATTGTTTCAAAAACCCTTTTTAAACTACATTTCGGGTCAAATCGTCGCATTCTCAAACCCCCATTTAGACCCATTTTTCTTTTAAATCAAAATTCATTTTCCAATAAAAAATTGAATCAAAATACATTTTTAAACCATTTATTTATTTATCAAAAAATGGGGCGCGACAGTTGGCGACTCCACTGGGGATATTCGAGAGTCCGAGCAAATTTGATTTAATCAATCTTTTTCTTCTTTTAATCTTTTCATTTATCACATTTGGGTGTTTAGGATTGCATTTTTCCTTTTATTAGGATTTTTGCATTTCACGCGTATCCAACTACTCCCTCACTCACGCATGTATGATGGGTTGACTGGATGTATGTTTACTTGCTTACCTCGCGCTCGCATTGCATTTGGGGGGGTGTGTCATGTGACGACCCCACTTCTCCCAAGGGCGAACCCAAGGGTATCGACGGGCCGCCTGCCTAACTCGCGCCAGGACTCAAAACTTAAAACAATCAAAGCCAGAAAATTCAAAAGAGTACTATATACAACCCCAAAAGAGTTATAATTACATTCTCCAAAAGTATCGAGTCAAACCACCAAAACAAAAACAAACATCCTAACTGTTCAACTATTACAAGCCAATCTTACTATACTAGTATACGAGCCAAAAGTCCCCGCGTCGGCCCCTGCTAAGGAAAACAAAAGGAATGGGGTAAGCTATATGCTTAGTAAGTAAACAGGGGCGAAAGCGTAAATTCATGTAGCAACAATTACACAATAAGAGTAAAGCAAAAGCAGAAAAGAACAACATCATATAATAAGGATACGGGTGGCTCCAAAGCCAGTTCATGTGCCATGCATGATCTCCTGCCGACACTCCGTCGACCGCAAATAATAGTCCGTAGAACTTCACTTGTACACCCACCGACACCTTATCACCCTCACTGGCCAGTCACCTCACAAACTTGCCCGGGCGAACGAAATCACAAACTTGAGCTTGAGTCACAAGCTCGGGTCACAAACTTGGTCACTTTCTCGGTGAACCGGATTCACAAAATTGGTTCATAACATGAACCTACAAACTTGGTAACCTCAGACTAAGTTGGACTGCCTTCGACCAAGCCCTAACCGGCTCGAATAGTCCAACCAGGTCAAGAGTTCGCCCCAAACTCACAAACTTCACAAAATTATTCAAAATCACAAACTTTGCAAACTTCACAAACTTTATTCGAAAGTCGCCCCGAGCCACAAGCTCAAGGGTTTTGGTTCCAAAAGGTTCATATACATATGCCAAGTACAATTATACATTCAAATTAGGGTTTAGGTCGAGTGCGATAAAGTACACCCTCGCCTAAGTGCCCTTTTCACATATCGCAAACACATAGCAAAGAAAACACACCAAACTGGCCTGAATACTTACTCAAAATACCGAAAGTAGTACGAAAGCAAAATCGCTTCGCCCGTTCGCTAGTAGTGGGCCCCACCGGCTCCGCCTAGCTCACCGCTGTCTGAAATAGAAGATTTTATCACAAACGGCCACTAACATGCCCAAAACAAGCAAAACGGCAAAACAACACGCGCGCACGTAAATATGACAGACGGAAACGGAAACGGCAGATTTGATACTCATTTTTAGTTCACCCATAAGTTGAGCTACGAATATCGGATTAAGGCGGATGAGATGCCAAATCGAAGCTTAAAGGATGAACAACAACTGTTATGAAGACATCCAGAACTGAAACTGGAGGCTTCAGTCCCAAATGAACCAAACACAATCACTTACGAAATCTGGCCAATGCACAAATGGTCAGTTTTCAGTGTGAACTGTTTTCTATGCTACACATCGTCAAAAGAGCTGAAAATTGGCAGTTAGATAGTTCATTCCAAATGGAACAACTTTCATGAAGGTCGGCAATCCAAATTCGGAACGGAAATTGGTCATCAGGACCAAAACAGATTTCTGGTCATTTTCACGGGCAGGCCTTGTTTGCTCGGCTATATCTCAGGTTTTATAAATCCGATTCATGAAATTCCAAGGGCGTTAGAAAGCTCTGATATAGGGCTATAAGTTTAGTGTTTTGGTCGGAAGCCCAAACAGCTTGTAACTCAGTCAAATGTGAAGCCAAAGTTCCAGCCATAAACTTTCCAAAAACGTACCAGAATCACAAACCGTATTTGACCTCAATATGCGGTAATGGCACCAAATTCACTACGGTTATCGGATGGGGGTGTAAGACCCACCGTTTCGAAGCTATGAAACAGGGCTACAACAATGTAGAAGGTCACTCAATCCAGTTCCTAGCTTAACTAGGTCGAAAATGCCAAATACTATACCAGAATTACCAAAATAGGTTTGCAAATCACACAAAACTGTAATTACTATAACTTAGTCTATACAAGTCCGAATGCCGAAATTTCAAAGGCATATGTTAGCTAAGACATCCTGATACATTTCATCAGAAGACACCAACTTCAAAATCCAAACCAAAACCAGTCAAAATGGCCAATTACTATCGCAGTTTTCGCATTCTGTCCAAAGCAGAACAGCTACAGTAATTTCGTCATAACGCATTCTAAATTAATCCAAATGACCTGAAATTTTGTAGGCATATCAATCACATCAATACCTACAACTTTCATGTTTTGAGCAAAGTCAAATTCGGCCTGTACCCCTATGATCCAAAACCGGACAGAATTGGGGATTTAAGAACCCTAGCTTTGCAATTTTCACACCAAATCCAAAATTGGTTGCATTTATCCACATTTCACATCCACTAGACCCATTATAGTCCATTGCCAATCATCACAAACAACCACACCATCATAATCCAATTAAACCAGAAAAATCATCATAAAATGGAAAACTTCACCAAATCAATTCAAACCAAGATAAAAACCAGAAATTTCAGCACTCTTATCACTAATAAGCACAACATAAGCATCATTAGGTGTAGTAGGATGTTTCAAGCTTCACTTACCAAAAACCAAGAGAGAGGAAGATGTTGTGCACCTTAGTCCTTCAAACAAAGTTCACCAAACAACTTACTAGCACTAGAAGGAAGAATTTTATGGAGTGAAAACCAAGTTAAGCAAGTGGTTTAGTTGATTTGAGCTAGAAGTTTGCTAGAATGTTGAAGAGTTTTGTCTTTCTTCTTGCTTAGAGAGGGCCGGCCATAAGGAGGAGAAAAATGGTGAATTTTGTGAAATTTTTGGATATTTAACCTTTGGTCAAAAAAGTCAAAATTGTGAATAGTAATTCTTAAAAGCCATCCAATAAGAAGGTGACACTTGTCACCTTCATAAATGCATTCTTATCTTTCTTTTCTCTCTCACATCAATCACTTCACACACACTACTTATCTCTTAACACCCGATAAATTTTAAACAGTATCCGAAACTTAACCTTATCGGCCGAATTTTTCCGAACTTTTCGCACTAGTGGGTCCCACGTCCACTATTTACTCTTAATTTCTCAAAATCTAACCAATACTAGAAAAATCATCTAAAAATTATATTTACTCATAAAAATTATCTGGGGAATTTTCTAATAAAGAAAATGTAGAAAAAACGGGTTTTCAATCTTAACCGGAACTTAGGGTTTAAATCTTAATCCCTACTTAGGGTTTTCGAAATACTCCCAAAACCAAACGTTACCGCCCAATTAATGAATATATCAACGTAGAACGAACTGGGGCCTCACATGTCACCTTAGAGCCTCGCGTTGGTTCTTGATCCCTCCCCTCCAAACGAGCACTAGCATACGCGCATACGCTTTAATTATTTTTACCCCTAATTTATTTTTCTTTTAGTGGCTTGTCACGCCACTCCACCCTATTAGGATTTTAGGTGACCCACTTGGACATGTGATCGTATCACGACGTGGGCGTAGCATGATCCGAGGGGTCACTCGATCTTCCGCTTTAAACTTTAGGTTGATGACCTATTAGTTTTTAGTCGAAGGTTGAGGATTTTTTTTAGATTCGCCCAGACGGGTAGCCGTAACATGACGTGTGCGTAGCAACGTCTGGGGAATCGCTTGAGCCACCGACAAGGAACCTTGGGAGTGATGACCCTTGGTTTTCAAGTCTGAAGGCTTGGGGACCTGAGCTTGTCGAGTCTAGATGCATTAGTGAACCCCAACCTCATGCATCCATTTTAGAATTGCCTAGGGTAGAGTCGACCTTACCCTATTAGGGACACCATGCACGAGGGGAGGGATCCCACCCTCTTTCCTTATTTCTTTGTTGCTTTTGTATCATCTAATTGTCCAACGTGTTATGTGATTATGTGTTGAACTAACGTTTCCTTGTTTCTTATCCTTTGCATTCACAAACGTTAGGAAATAAGAGGTCTGGCATGACCTCCCTTTAGGACCTACCCTTGTAGATAGGCTATTGCACGTTTGAAAATTGTGGTACATTTTGTTCATAAATTAATAATGCCATACCATTTTAGGCCTACCCTGGCAAATAAAGGGTTCCTTAGGTCACGTTTCATTTCGAATTGCATATTTACATCGCTTTAATAAATGGAATCATGCATTAAACCTTAGAAAGGGAATGCCATTTAGGGGATCCCGTATCAGGAATAAGCCACCTTGTGTCTCGGATACTTAATCCAGTGAGACTTGCACGTTTACATTTTGTACCATCCAAAGGGGTAGTGCACAAGGTAAGGTAGGATCCAATCATTTTCATAGAGTGATTTTTGGAATATGAACGTCTAATAATCACTTTTTTTGGCCATTTTATCAAACTTGGTAAAAATTCCTTGCGTAAAGGACATTAATTTGAAGAAATTCACAAATAATGCCTCCTATTGAGACAATAAATAAATTGAGGCCAAATCGTGATTTTAGAAGGTTCATAGACTATTTTTTTTGAAGCCACCAATGGCCGGACGATTCAATCGATCCATTTTTGTCAATTCATAATCAATTTTGAATAAACCATTCATTTGACCAATTTATCCTTTTTAGGGTCATTCGGTCAATTTTTGAATGAATCATCAATTCATTTGACCAATTTACCCTTTTTAGGGTCATTCGGTCAATTTTTGAATGAATCATCAATTCATTGGACCAATTTACCCTTTTTAGGGTCTTTTGACCAATTTACCCTTTTTAGGGTCATTCGGTCGAGTTTGAATAAATCATCAATTCATTTGATCAAATTACCCTTAGGGTCATTTGACCAATTTACCCTTTTCAGGGTCACCCGGTCAATTTTTTATTTCATTCAAATTCATTTGACCAATTTACCCTTTTAGGGCGATCTGGTCAATTTTGAATAAAATTCTCAATTTCATTCGATCAAGTTTCTTTTTAGGATGATTCGGTCAATTTTCAATTTCATTCAACTCATTTGACCCGTTTCCCTTTTTAGGGTAATTCGGTCGAATTTAAATAAATTGTCAATTTCATTCAACCCATTTGACCAATTAGGATTTCAATGTCAAATTTCAAAATGGAAAACCTAGTCGATTTTGAGAAAAACATCCATGGCATCCAGCCATTTGATCAGTTGGGGTTTTGACCCGTGCTTCACTGAGAAAAGTTGTCAAAACGAATTCCAATCTCTTCGATAGGAAGTTCGACAAGGTCAAACCCGTGCGTTTTTGCAAGTTCTTATATCGATCAAAAGTGATCAATCCCTTCGGACGAGGTCCTCATTTTGACCAACGTCTCTTCTCATTCCAATGGGCCAAATTTTTCAAATTATTTTTCACTCCATGAGTTGATCGGATCCATCAGGTATTGTATAGTGCCTGCTCTAGCGGATTGCATTTTCATGCTAGGCCTACCCTTGGCATAAAAGGGTCCCCCCATAGGACATGCATACCGATTTTATATTCTTTCTTACTAACTCTGGGTATTGTTCTTTTGTTTTCCCCCTCCCCTGCATTCATAAAAACGCTTCAATAAAAGGGAAAATATTTTTCTATATCTGATGGCACTTCCGATCTAATAAAGTGTCAAAACTGCAAGTGTTATTTGATTCTTGGGCAGATCCTACAATGAAAATATAAATGCTTTATCTGGAAGCTCTACGCTAAAGCCTCTGAGAGATGTTGTAATTGTTTTCCAAAGGAAACTTTTGTATATTTGATTTGTTAATACATTTTGTTCCAAAAGAAAAGGAGACAAAAAGTGTATATGTGGAGCTCTTTACAAGTTTCTCTCTTCTCATTTGTATCATAATTGAATGAGAAATTTTTGTTTCAAACTTTTTCAGCAATAAAATTTTTGGATAATTATTGTTTTGTGTATATTCATGTACATTTCATTCTTTTGCTCATTGGAGATTTCACGATGAATTTTAAGAAATAAGACCAAATTGAGATTTTTTTTTTTCTTTTCAACATCCAACCTGAAAATTCACAATTGTATGCTTTCTAACTCTTGTATACACTAGATTGGTGATCTGAGCTACACAATAAGAGTGCTCAAGATTGAAAGAGGTCGCTCAAAAGGCCTCATGAAATACCTTTTCTCTTTCACTGTACAATTCATATTTTTGCCCACTTCTATTGACCCCAAAATAAAATCAGTCACATTGATTGATAATTTGCAAACTGGGGCAGCCTCTGCTTCGAAATGTCCGTTGTGTCTAATTATATCTAACTCACATCTAAGTGAAAGCAAAAATGTGCATTATTCTTGTTTGTTTTGAAAATTTGGAATGATACTTTGAGCATTCGTTTCTCTACCTATACAAATTTTATCATTTGCTCCCCCATTTGAGCCTTTGAAAGAATAATTTCGTTTCAAATAAGATCCCTAATGATCACTACCCTATATTGGAAAATTTTCAAATATCAAAAAGGGAATGAATTTTCAATGACCATTTCATTACTTTGGTTGTCATAAGGCGTAAGAATAATACTTTGGCCATCGTTTCTACAACTTAAACACTAATTTATCCCTTGCATCCTCATTTGAGCCAAAAAATTGGTGGTTCTTTTCGAGTGCACATATGATCGCACCCCACATTGGGGAATTTTGAAAAAGAAAAAAGAAAAAGGGGAAAGGGAACCGCAGATTGGGAAAATTTGATTCCACTTGGGTTCCAATTTTGAAAAAAAGAAGAAGAAAAGGAAGAGATTTGTCCGCACGGACCGCCTATGTTTCACAGATATGGATGAACAAGGGTCTTCCTCAGTCAGTAATTCAGATACATGCAAAAAATTTTCGCATTAACGAAAGTTTCCTTTCAGAGTTATTGTAAGGAACGGAATACAAGTCAGGCCATCTTCTTTTTCCAATCAAACATTCTATCCCTAGTTATCCCTTTTGAACCTTCAGAATAAAGTACTTCATTTGGCAACCCCTGAGAATCGCAAACCCCACACTGGGGCAAGTTTGAGTTAGAAAAGAAAAGTTTCAAGAAGTGGAAAAGTGAAAAGTCACAAAATCAAAAGAAAAGAAAAAAGAGAACCTTAGTTCAAAAATAAACTGGGGCAAATTTTGTGAAAGTTCAAGAATGGCAGAAGGCCGAAGAATCAAAAGAAGAAAGAAAATGAAAGGGAAAAAGCCTCAATTGAGCACAAGTTCTGGCAAATTTTGATTTAACCCTAAAATAGGGTTGGCGCAACAATGCGATCTCAGATTCTTCAAACCACTTTTGGAAATCTGCCTTCAAACCTTAACTTTTCTAAGCACCCCACCAGACCCCATTACAAAAGCCGAAAGTCCTGACTTTTGTTCTTTGCAATGGCCCTGTTAAGAAAATTTTTGATGCCGGAAAATTTTAGCTGTATTTCTGAATTGCTTGGATATGAGGTTGACGCTACTCACCATGGAAAACCCACCAGATCAAAGAAAAGAAAACGGAAAAGCAAAAAGGAAAAATGAAATACAAAGGATTCGATGGTGAAGTCCCTATTGAGTGATCAAACAAAGTTCAGAATCTTCGAGTTCAAAATAGGGGCAATTTTGGGAAAATGCGATCTTCGGTGCTATGTCCTTGAAAGTTTTATTCTTTAGCTATCATTTTCAAGCCACATTACAAGCTAACAAAGTCCATCGTTGACATATTCCTTTATGACAATCCAAAGTGAGTATTATGCTCATAAGAAATTCATCAAATCATTTGTGATCATAAGGGTATAACCCGTTTCCACATGTTTAGCTATCACTTCTGTCCATACGTTGCATGCCTAGAAAGCTTGTATGTTGACTAAGTTTTCTTGAAAAATAAGGATGACAAACTCTTTGCTTTCACTAAGATGTGACATTGAATGGATTACATACAACTGGGCACAAAAAAATGAGACAGATTCTGACCTCCCATTTCCTTAGCCATTTCAAAAATAAAATCACTTGATTGGTCCTGAAAGATGAGCCAACCGGAAGTGGTGACCCGTTACCCTAAACACCAATGCTAAAAGTGAGGAAGAAATCTTCTTGAATTTGGTGTTACTTCAAGGAATTCATCATGAGTTCAAACTTGACGTTTAAAGTTTCTTCACATGGTTGTATATGTGCATTCTTTTCTAAATTTTAGAAAGTGCGGCTTTTCTTTGTTCAAATAAATGGGAAATCATCTGAACGAATTTTTGCAATTAAGGGAGCCCACACTGGGGCAAAATTTTATTTGTAAGATTTCATGAAATAAGTCCATACTGGGGCAAAATTTTTTAATACATTTGAGGATGTCAAACCAATCACGCTGTTCTTTCCAAATAAGAAATTTGAATGCATGTCATACTTTGATGAACCCCTTGTACAGGAATTCATGGTTCAAAATGACAGAAAAGCATCTGGTGATGTGGGAGGCCGATGCCGAAGAAAGAGAAGAAAGAAGGGAAAAGGGCCCTACACTGGGGGCAAATTATTTTGAAAAAGATTCTCTCGAAAAATCAGAAAATTCAAAAAAATTCAAAAGTCAAAAATCAAGTTCAAATTCTTGTTTCTTGGAAAATCAAATTCAATTTCTTCGGCAGGACCGAGTTCTATCCCGCTGACCGCTTTTATCTTTGTTGGGACCGGGTTTTATCCCGCCAACCTCGGCAGGACCGGGTTTTATCCCGCTGACCGCTTACTTCGTTGGGACCGGGTTTTATCCCGCCAACCTCGACAGGACCGGATTTTATCCCGCTGACCGTTCATATTTCGTTGGGACCGGGTTTCATCCCGCCAACCTCGGCAGGACCGGGTTTTATCCCGCTGACCGTTCATATTTCGTTGGGATCTCGTCAGGCTTAGATGTTATCCCACCGACCAATTCATCACACTGGGGCAAATTTTTAGATAATTTTTCAAACAAGTCTTATACAGTTCTTCATTTTACATTTTCTGTTCGGGTCTATCCCGTGGGTCTATCCCATTTAAATTTCTGTCTGGGTCTATCCCATTTACATTTCTGTCTGGGTCTATCCCATTTAAATTTCTGTTCGGGTCTATCCCGTGGGTCTATCCCATTTTACATTTTCTGTTTGGGTCTATCCCATTTTTCATTTTCTGTTCGGGTCTATCCCATTTTTCATTTTCTGTTCGGGTCTATCCCATGGGTCTATCCCATTTTACATTTTCTGTTTGGGTCTATCCCATTTTTCATTTTCTGTTCGAGTCTATCCCATTTACGTTTCTGTTCGGGTCTATCCCATTTTACATTTTCTGTTCGGGTCAGTTCCGTTTTTAATTTTATGTTTGGGTCAGCCCCATTTTAGAATTCTTGTTCGTTGGAATCATTTTTGCAGCCAAATAATGCAGGTAAGTATTTGGTGTCTACTTCTTTGTCTCAAGTTTTTTCAAAACTCAGACAAAGAGGGGCAAACTGTAGACAACAAATTTTGAATAATTTGTATGTATCATCTATTTCATGATTTTCATTTTAGATTGCTTGCATTTTAGTTCGTTAGTGTGTGTTTTGCACTATTAGTTGTTATGATATTTTAGTTTTATTCATTTTCGCCCTTTTAGTTGACCTATTTCATTTGCTATTTATTCTTATTTACTTTTAGTTTTAGTTTTTAGTTTTAGTTTTTATGTTTAAGGTTAGCATAGAGTTTTTAGAAAAGAAAAGGAAAACATCAAAAATATGTTTTAGTCATTTTTGTTTTTATTCAATGCTTTCTTGAAGGAAAAATGAAAATGAAAAATCATAAAAAAAAAGAGAAAAGAGAAAATTAAAGAAAAAGAGGAAAAAGAAGAAAAATTCAAAAAAATAGGCTTTAGTTGGCTTGGAAAAATGGAAAGAAAGGAAAAGGAAAATTTGTTCACAAAAATATGTTTATTTCTTTAAATTCAATCTTTGGGCACTTTAGTTATTTTTATTAAGTTATTTTGAGAAAAAGAAAATGATGAAAAAATGAAAATTAAAAAATTAAAAAATGGCCATTTTTATTTAGTCTTTTGTTTTTGTTACCTGGTTTGTGTAATTTTGTTATTATTATTATTTATATTCTATTTTATCATTTCTGTAATTATCAAGTTGTTAAAAAATAAATAAATAAATAAAAATTAAAAATTACCGCAGCATGCACGCTGCAATTTTTTGCAGCGTGCAAGGTACAACTTCAATAGCCATCGGATGGCTGGATGGAAGGGGAAGGACAAGCCTTCATCCTCACCATTGGGGTGAGGGTTTAGGAACCTTGGAGTTCCATATAAAAGGAACAAGAAGCAACAGCCGCAGAAAAAAATAGAGAGCAACGGCGCATGAAAATCAAACAGCTAAGTGAAACTGGAAAAGGAGAGGATACGGTGCAGAGGAAGGACGGCTAAGGAAACAAACCAGAGAGGAAAAACTGACTGGCGGCGGGGGAAAGAAAAGAAAAAGGGACGAGAGCAAGAGAGGATTTCAACGAGGGAAAACAAAAGGCAACGGCGGGGGGAAAAAGCAAAAAAAAAAAAAGAGAAAAAGGGGGGCGTCGTCTGAGGCCAAGGAGAAGAAAACAAAGAAACAGGCAACGGACGGAAAAAAGGAAAGACCGAGAGAGCTTGGTCTGAAAAACAAAGGAAAAGAAAAACAGGGGAAAGAAGGAAGGGGGCCAGCTTTGGCAAAGGAAACAGAGCAAAGAAAACAAAGCCAAAGAAACAGGGTCGCTCCGGCAGTGCAAAGGAGCGATGGATAGAGAACGGGATTCGAAGCCAGGCAGCGGAAGTGCTGCCTCTGCCCAGAATAAGGCCATTGATCGGCAAGAATGGTTGCGACGACTTGCCCTCGAGACTATCGACCTTGCAAAGGATCCCTATTTTATGCGCAGTCATCTGGGCAACTACGAGTGCAAGCTGTGTTTGACGCTACACAACGACGAGGGGAACTATTTGGCTCACACGCAAGGGAAACGCCACCAGACTAATTTGGCTAAAAGAGCCGCTCGCGAAGCCAAGGAGGCTCCTGCTCAACCCCCAGCCTCACAAGCGTAAAATTGCACTTAAAAATCCGTTAAAATTGGCAGGCCTGGATATCGAGTGACAAAGCAAATTGATCCAGAGACAAAACAAAGGTTCCTAGCACGGCGATTGATAAATCAACTCCCAAGTTCCTCTCACACTGGGATCAAGACTCTAAAATGTTTGCGCTCCAGCTATACTTCAAGTCAAAGCCACTTGAAGCAAATAAACCTCCATTTGCTTCTGCAGCCAATGGGACAGCAGCTCCTACTGCTCCACCTAGGCCTGGGCCACCTCCACCTCAAGCTCCACCATCACCCCCTACAAAATTTCACCAAGCAGGAACACGGTAAGCTATTGGGTTTTCCCTCTTTAAATTTCAGTTCTTGTCCAGTTTTGAAATGGTTTTTCCGTCGGTTTATTTAGTACAGTTTTCCTGTTAATTAGCTTAAAATTTCTGAATTCGCAAATATGTTGATTGGGCTGATTTCTCTTGGATTTCTGGCAAATTTGGGGTTGATTATAACCCCAATTGAGCTAAGAATCGATGATGTCTTTGATGCTCATTTGGTGTTTGAAGAAATACCTGATAGAAAACGTTGAATCAAAGCTGCAAAAATTGATGAATTTTGTGTGGGTCTGTGTGTGAGATGCAGCTCTGGTCAATCCAAAGCTGGCCGAAAATTGTTGCTTTTGCAGCATGAAAGGAGAGTTTTGAGAGATGTTTATGTTCGGATGTCTCTCTGTTGCTTTCATTTCTGTTCTACCTGTTGTCCTTTCCCTCGTAGGAGTTTGAGTTCCATTTGGAATTGGGAATGGTCGAGTTTCTTTGTATGGATTTATGCTAGTTGCATTTTTCCTTTTTGAAATGATCAGAGTTGAGTTTTGGTTGCTTTTGTCCGTGAAAGGAAGCTGAAATTGAGGCTGACATTTAGATTGTTCGGAGAAGATGATTATTCATCTGATCTTGTAGTTCCAGCCCCCTGACTTTTTAAGTATTTCATCACGGCCCGAATGATTTGTTATTTCTTGCAAGTAGGTCCTGAATTAATTTCAAATTGACCCCTGACCTTTGGTAAAATCACATTAAAGCCTGCGTAACTTCTAGATTTTGTTCAAGAAAGTCATGTTTTAAACATAATTTGCCCCCTAAACTTTACTTTTGTTTAATTTCGACCCCAAAGTCTCCGTGATTCCTCCAATTGGGTCCCTAAATTAATTGCAAATAGGTCCCTGAACTTTATTTTTCTTTAATTTTGACCTCCAAACTTTGTTAATTTGTGTAATCAAGTCCTTTCTTCTTTTGACTTCTTGAATGTGAGTTGCTTTCATGATTCAATTGATTCAATTTCAAGTTTACCATTTTATATGATTATTTGTTAAATAAAGTGATGCCTTGACTCGTTTATTATTTTGGAGGGTAAATAAGTGACTTCATCCCATTAGAGCTCCATTTCAAGGGAGGTATAACTTCTTTTATCTCTTTTGTCTCTCCCCTATGTGATCTAATGTGCTAAGTGAAAATTGCATGTTTACTTGCTGCCCTTGCCTTTCCTTAATTCCTTTTATTTATTTCATTTTTACTTTTGCTTTTTATTTAAGTTATTCTTAATGGGGTATGTGTACACCTCTTGGCTTGTAATAGATAGGGCTTGGCGAGCAATTTGGTCCATTTTCCCTTTCCCCTTTTGTTTTAGTTAGTGAATGTAATAGGTTCATTAGTTTGGTTACATGCCTACGTGTTAAGTGTTAATTCGCTTTATTAGGTCCTTGCATCTAGTCAAGCATGCTAAGTGTTATGTGCTACGTGTTTATAAGTGATTCGCATGTCTACTCGCTTCTTATAGTCATGAATGAATGTGATGGATGAATGGACGTCACCACACTAGTCCAACGCTAGTTGTGGTTCATTGTTCCGTTTCCACTAGTCCAATGCTAGTAAAAATTCATAGAAAGGGCTAGTCCAATGCTAGACCCAATAAGCTATTTCCCCTTTCGATAGTGCATATTTGCATGTTCACTACATGTCATGCATTTTTCTTAGTTTTATCATTTGGCATGCTCCTCGAACCCCTTTTCCCCTCATTTTAGGATTTTTGCATCTCATACTAGTTATAGGGTACATTTGCGTGAGAGACCCCTTGAATATGGGATATAGACGAGTGTGGCTTTTTCTAAGCCTTAGCACGCTTGTATTCCCTCTATCAAAGGAAAAATTGAGTCACGATTTAGTTCTCCCCGTGCCCAATATGCATGCATCCCCTAGGCTCATGCATTCTAAATCCACTCTATCATTACACTTTCACTTTCACTCCCATTTGCACACGTACACTTTTTTTATCCCTTCACTTGCACACGAACACTTGTAAATACATTTGCACACCTCCACTTACATCCTATCATTTTTATTATTTTTTCTCTTACTTCACATAAACTCACGTTTTCACATTGCATACATGCATTCCATTCATTTGCATCCCACTCGCATTATTCGTGACTTCTTCAAAGGATCGTTATTGGGCTTCACAATTAATGTGATTGGCACCACTCAACCTTTGAAGAGAAATTTCCCCCAATACCCCTAGGTCTAGGGTTTGCATTCATGTAGTGCATCCAAATGTAATAAATTCTTTGGTTAAAACAAGAAAATCTTTGATTAAATCAACGCAACTAGCCTTGGCTAGGTCGAAGGGGTGCCTTGGATTTTTATCCTTGCCTTCCCCTTCGTCAAATGTGACTCCCGAACCTTTTTCGTTGGTTTACGTGGACTAGGAGTCGTTTAAAAGGGGTTTCTTACTACTTTTTCCTATTTTTTCTAAAAATTCATTTTTTTTAGGTGACTTGGTACACCTTAACTCATTACCAAGTGGCGACTCCAATTGTTTCAAAAACCCTTTTTAAACTACATTTCGGGTCAAATCGTCGCATTCTCAAACCCCCATTTAGACCCATTTTTCTTTTAAATCAAAATTCATTTTCCAATAAAAAATTGAATCAAAATACATTTTTAAACCATTTATTTATTTATCAAAAAATGGGGCGCGACAAAGGGATTTCGCAGACCGGAACCCAAGCGAATGCGGGGATGAATGAAGACAGGGAAGCTGTGGCGCTTGAACTTCCTGCCCCGGAACGACAGCAGGGGCCGCCTCATGAGGTGGAGGAGCCCACAGGCAGACCCAGCTCCTACGCCAATTCAGGAGTTGGTAATAGAGCTGGAGGGAGAAGGGAGCGGCTTGGGCAATCGTTTTGAAGTCCTTAGTACGTTAGGGGAAAGCTGTGGGGTGGCTAGGACATTAGAGGCTGTCCGTGCCTCCTCATCTCCAACGTCCTCCCAAGGAGAGGCACACGCGTCATTAGAGGAGCTTCAACTTTTTAACCAGGAGAACGCCACCCAAGCGGAGCTTCCTGCTAGTTTTGGAGAAGAGGCCAAACAGGACCCGAAGGATACCCAAGGTGCGGACATCAAGAGGAAGGTGGGCAGACCTAAGGGCAAACGCACGCAAGTGTCAAATCCGTCTCAAGCTAAGTACCCCCTCCGTTCCCATGATAAATCCAATTAATTTCATTGTTTGGAATATACGGGGCGCCTCGCGCTCTGACTCTATTAAGTATCTACATAAACTTTGCATAAGACATAAGATTTCCTTGGTTTTTCTTCTGGAGCCCATGTCTGAGGTTAAGCATTTGGACGAGGTCCGTAGAAGGCTAAAGCTAGACCACGGGAACTCGTTCTTAAACGGTAAGGTGTGGTGTTTATGGAGTGGGACTCTCAGGCTCTCTTTTCAGGAGGGTGAAGATCAAGTTGTGCATGGTGGACTCACGTTCCAGTCTGGCGAGACTATTTCTGTTTCGGCGGTCTATGCAAAGTGCACTAGAGTGGGGAGACGGCCCCTCTGGAGCTGCTTGGAGGGCTTCAGTAGGGGAAGGAATGAGCCGTGGATCATAGCGGGGGACTTTAATGTGATCGCGTCCTCGGAAGAGCGGAGAGGGGGCCGTCCAGCTAATGGCACTAACATGGACGAGTTCAATTCATCCATGTTCACATGTGGACTCTCCCTAGTTGACTTTGATGGGTGTCCCTTCACCTGGACGAATGGCAAGATTTGGCAGCATTTGGACAGGGCTCTCATTAATGCCCGGTGGGCGGCGGCATATCCAGTCACAAGAGTCTCTCACCTTCCCCGGGGTCGGTCCGATCATGCGCCTCTCTTGATCAAAGCGGGGGCGGGATCGCCAATTTCCCCCTCTTTCAGGTAGATAAACGTGTGGCATCGGCACCACACCTTCTGGGAAACGGTGTCAACAGTCTGGCAAGGGTCGGGCTCAGGTGTCGGGATGCAACTGTTCTACTCCAAGCTGTCGTCCCTTCGAACTCAGCTGAGGAAGTGGAACAAGGAGGAATTCGGGAATAACTTTGCTCGAGTTCAGTCAGCAGAGGTTACATACAAACAACGAGAAGCAGAGTTCGACTCAACAGGCGACGTTTCCTCGATGACCCATTTACATGAGGCAAGGGCCATGTACCTAAGAGAATTTGTCAATGGAATGTGAGTTTTGGAGGCAAAAGGCAGCGATTCGGTGGATCAAGGAGGGGGATGCGAACACATCCTTCTTCCACTCAGTGGTCCAACAGAGAAGAAACTCCAACTATGTCGCACGGGTTAAAGATGAAGCTTTGGACTGGATCCAGGACACGGGCGATATTCAGGCTTCAGCAGTGTGGTTTTTCTCGGCTTTATTCTAATCCAGTGGGTACGTCCCTCCTCCCACTCTGCCCCAAGAGTTGCCTAGAGTTTCGGAGGAAGAGGACGCGGGGTTACGGCATTTACCGGATCTGGAAGAGATCCGAGCAGTGGTGTTCGCTATGGATGCAAATAGCGCTCCGGGGCCAGACGGGTTCGGGGTGGGCTTCTATCAACAGTGCTGGGAGATCATCAAAGCAGATCTACTTGGGGCAGTGCAGGATTTTTTTAAGGGAGTGCAGCAACCCAGGGGCTTCTCAAGTGCGTTACTGGTATTGATCCCAAAGACGGAGGGGGCCTGCCAGTGGAAGGACTTCAGACCAATTAGCCTTTGTAACACAAGTTCCAAGATCATATCGAAGATTCTGGCAAATCGATTGGGGAGTCTGCAACCCAAGCTCATTTCGCCGTGGCAGACAGGGTTTGTTCCAGGAAGGGGCATTATGGATAATATCTTGCTGGCTCAGGAGCTAGTGTTGGAGTTAGATAGGAAACTGACCCACCCAAATTTGGTGCTCAAACTTGATATGGAGAAAGCGTATGATAGAGTGGAATGGCCTTTCCTTCTGTTTATGCTTAGGAGCTTTGGATTTTCAGAGGTCACAGTAGATCTCCTCTTCAGAACCCTCTCCAACTCGTAGTTTTCAATTCTGGTCAATGGCCAACCCACTGGCTTTTTCAAGTCTAGCAGGGGAGTGCGACAGGGGGATCCGTTGTCACCTGCGCTCTTTTTGTTTGCAGCGGAGTTCCTTGGGCGGGGCCTCCAGCAGCTTGGACTTAATCATAAGGATAGACGTTTTGTGTCTGCTGGTGCCACGGTGCCCTACCTGGCTTTTGCCGATGACACAATCATCTTCACTCGGTGCTCGGAACCGTCCCTGACAGCTCTCCATGAGTTTCTCCTGCTATATCAAAAACAGTCCGGGCAGAAGGTAAATACGGGGAAGAGTACTCTCCTTACGCCCGCTCGCATGTCGGAGGAACATATTAGGTTGGTGGAGACAACCTTGGGCTTTTATAGACAGTCTTTTCCAATAAAATATCTAGGGGTTCCCCTGGTCCGTGGAAGAATGGGCACCATAGTCTTCGATCCCCTACTAGCGAAGTTACGGGCACGCCTATTCCATTGGAGCTCTAAACTTCTGAGTACGGGGGGCAAGATTGTCCTCATTCGGCACGTGCTCGGCTCGATTCCTTTGTATCGCTTCAGGCAATCTACCCTCCCAAAATCGTGGTGGCGGCCCTAGGCAGGATCTGCAACTCCTTTCTCTGGGATTCTAGTGTTGATTCAAAGAGACTGCACTGGGCGGCGTGGGAGAAGCTATCTTCGCCTGTAAGTCATGGTGGCAGTTACGGAAAAATGATTCGATATGGGCTGGCTATATGCACAGTAAGTACATTAAGAACTCTCACCCGTCAATCGCTGTAGTGGATCACCTCCCGGCATCATGGCGACGTTTGTTAGCAGTTCGAGATTTTGCGGAGAGGCGGATTCGCTGGTGCCTAGGGAAGGGAATAGTTGACTTCTGGCACGATACCTGGTGTGGTGATCTACCTCTAGCGCTAGTGGTGGGGGTCGCCAATCCTCCTCATGCCCTGGTGGCAGAGTTCTTCACAGCTCATGGCTGGAATGTTCCTCGGCTTAAGGAGTGGGTGCCCGACTTTGTGGTGCAGCGGATCACTAACATCCGTTTCTTTCCTGAACAGGACGATGCCATGGTTTGGGTACCATCACACAATGGGGATTTCTCTGTGGCCTCCGCGTGGGAGGACATCCGCCAAAGACGTCATACATCGTGGATTGATCGCTATGTCTGGGGACCGATTGTGCCCCTACGAGTGTCTTTTTTTGCATAGCGTCTAGTGCGCCACTGGTTACCCCTTGACAGTGTGCTGCAGAGCAAGGGGGTCGCTTTATGTTCTAGGTGTAGCTGTTGCCACCAGGCTCAAGAGACTGTCAGTCACTTGTTCCTAAATGGCACTGTGGCTAGGACGGTGTGGGACCATTTTCTCAAAATGTTCGGTCTTCTTCCGGTTAACGCGGCCAGCGTGTCGGCTATGCTATCCCACTGGTTCTTCTCTCACTCCAAAGTGTCACCAACACATGTGCGGGTCCTGGTCCCTTTATTGGTTCTCTGGTTCATTTGGAAGAGCAGAAACTCAATAAGATTTGAAGCTGCTTCGTTCTCTCCGACCCAGGTGATCTCCCGGGTTGAGGAGTTTTTGGATCAGATGGGTAAGTCTCAGGCATTCTCCACGACCTCTTTTGCAGGTGATCGGGACTGTCCATGGGCAAGGTTTGGAGGCCCCTGTAGGTGGGATAAAAGTGTTGTCCCTGTTACTTGGGAAAAGCCACCGCCGGGTTGGCTCAAGCTTAACACTGATGCCGGTGTCCTGCACGGCAAGGCAGCTGGGGGAGGGGTCCTGCGGGACCACTGTGGTAAGGTGTGCTTCGCCTATTATAAGGAGTTCGGAGAGTTAGACGTGTTGGAGGCAGAGGCGTGGTCACTCCTGCATGGCCTCCAGCTGTGTGCAGATCGCAAGGTCCGAGCGCTAACTGTAGAATCAGATTCAAAGGTGCTTGTTCAGCTAGTTTGCTCAGATATGAGGTCGAAGTGGCCGGTGTGTATCGTACTGCGGGAAATCAGACATTTGATCTAGCGGATGGGTGCATCTCTTCACCATATATTCCGTGAGGCCAATTCGGTGGCGGACGCATTGGCTTCTCTGCAATTGGGAAGGCAGCAGTACTACATCTCAGGTGCGGCTCTGCCTATCAGGCCCAGAGGAGAGGCTCTTCTGGATCGTCACGGAGTACCTCGGATCCGGGAGGTGCTCACTAAGGCTTGATTGTTTATGTCCTCCTTTCATAGATCATACTTCATACACTCCTTGTAATCATTCTTTTTCTTATCAATAAAATAAGACAAGTTAATTGAAAAAAAAAACTAATATTTATAGTAGTACAAATCTAAAAAGTATTTACAAGAATACCCTTACTAATTTATTCATGTACAAGAATACTTATATTCTCTTAACGCTCCCCCTCGTTACAATGAGATAATTTAATTTACCTATAAGTTTTTGTTATTGCCTAGGATCATCTAGTAATGCACCTTGATCTTCTACTAATTTCACATTAGGATCCATAGGAGTATCCATAAGTCGGCAACCTAACATTCCAACTTCACTCAGTATATCGAGTATATATTTTCTTTGACATAAATAAATTTCATATTTAGACCGAGCTACCTTAGTACCCAGAAAATACTATAAGTGACCTAAATCTTTTGTCTGAAAGTTTTCCTACAAATTAGACTTAAGCTGCTGGATCCCCACAACATCATCACCTGTAATCACAATATCATCCACATAAACAACTAATAAAATTTTACCAGCATTAGAATGCCGATAAAATACAAAGTAATCTACTCCACATTTTGTCAAATCGAATTCCATGACAACACTGTAAACCGGCCAAACCAAGCCCTAGGAAACTGTTTCAATCCATATAAGGATTTTTTTAGACAACAAACCAATTGCGAATTCTCCTCCTGAACAACAAATTCAGGAGGTTGTTCCATATATAACTCTTCTTCTAAATCTCCATGTAAAAATGCATTTTCATATCCAACTGATGCAACGGCCATTATAAGTTGCTCCCAAAGAGATAAGAAAACAAACAGAGATAATATTTGTAATAGGAGAAAATGTGTGAGGACCCGAATTTTACTTACTTTTAATTCTATTTTACTGGCTTATTTAATTATTTATTCACCGTTTTCTCCGAATAATTTATTTCAATCATTTTAAAACTAATTACACGTAGCAAGGTCTCATTTATATTTTTAAAACATCCCGTTAGCAAATTTAATTTTTCTGTGTCTCGTCTAGTAAGAAATAGCGAATACACGTTTTTCAAAACAATATTCGATTCGAGATACAATAATCTTGGAGAATTAAGAATGATCAATAGTAGACTAAGAAAAGTTAATTGAGGGATTAGAGGTGAGTGAGTTCAAATTTTCGCTTTATCGCTCGTACGTCGAGAGTTTCTCGAAAGTCGCACCACGCGACTAATTGGAGATTTGAGAAATTAAAACTAGACTATTAAGAGTAAATAATTACAATGTTAAAGGAATTACATTTGAGAATTAGTGCACAAGCGAAACAAACAAGAGAGAAAAGTGGTAGTGCGGGACACTATTCGAGCACTATTCAAAGTTGACTTTGGTTAGCTTTTATTTCCTTTTTCCCTCCAATCTTCCAAGGGAAGATTCACACAACCAAACACTCTCTCTTCTCTCTCTTGGTCGGCCAACTCTCTCAAGGAAAAGGGGCAGAAGAAAGCTTCAAACTTCTCACTTCAAACTTGCTCCAAAACTTCATCTAATCTTCTAGTTCTTGGAGATTCATCTTAGCTTTGAAAGGCAACCTCTTGTGGTGTTTCTTGGAGAGTTTTTGGGTGAAAAATTCTGGTTTCTACAAGGGTTCAAGAGGTAACCTTTAACTCTTCTAATCTTTCCATTTAATCCAACTTTAGTGGTTAACTGTGCATGGGTTTGAAACCCTAAGCAAGAAATAGGCTAGAGGACTTCTGGCGTTTCATTTCTTGCTTTAATCTTTAGGCCAGTAGCCTTGAGGTGGATTATAGGTACCTGACTTGAGGTACAATTGGTTGATTGATGTTGTTTATATGTTGTATGGGATGATATTGGTTAGAAAGTGAAGGAAAAATCGAAGGAAAATGGTGCAAGAGAGTTGGCCGAAATTCTGTCCTTGTTGCTCAGTGGTTGTTCCGAAATTTTGATGGTTATTTAACTGTGAAATTGAGTGATATATGTTACATATTGTGTGTACAAAGTGCCTTACAAAAATCATTTCATTTTGTAGCCCAAAACTAGAGTTTTCGAAAAAGGAAGAAATCTGGAAATGGTGTTCAGGACAGCTGAACAGTACTTCTGTGCTTGAACATATCTCTTTGTAAAAAAATCAAAATCAAGTGCCATTTATGACATTTGAAACTAGACATTCATAACTTTCCAACGGTATAAAAATCACTTACTAGTACGAACGGAGTGAACCCTAGTGATTCGGCAAAGTTGACTGCCCTGTTGTGACTTTCTGTCAGAGAGGAATGGAGAAGCTGCATCTTGTGGCTCTGTTTTCTCGCACTTGTGAACTGATTTTGGGAATAACTCTTTCTGATGAAATGTATAATTTTGAACCTAGTTTCCAATGCCACCAACCATTCCTAATTTGAGTTCATATTGAGTGAGATGTGGTCTGATTTTGAAAGTGCAACAAAGCTGGAAAACTAGAAGTTTTTTCTTTCTTGCTGGTCGAGTGGTTAGAGTTGTTTTGGGATGTTTTGTCTCGAAAATTTTGATGTCAATTGCTTATTAAATGTTACAGGACCTTGGTTTCAAAAATGGATCGAATTGGGGCTGATTTCATTGTGCAAAACGTTTGGAAAAGAAGAAAAAAAAAAAAAGCAAGAGGGCAGATTAGCCTCGAAACATTTTTCAAACTTTGGTAGTTTTGTTAACTGCCTTCCCACGTGCGTTTTTGGGTACAATTTGGTAGAGAGGTAGTCCACATATGGAAGTTTAATAGTACCAAATTTGGTATTATTTCAATAACCTTTCTATATCCAAATGATGCTACAAAGATGGCTTTTCAAATCTGTAAATTCACTGTTCAAGTAGTGAAATTAACCGACTTTGAACTGTTATATCTTGATACTCAAGACTCCAAATTTAGTTCCGTTTGTCATGTTTCAAACCTTGTTTGAAACTCTTATTGTGCTATGAGATTCAAGGGCGGATTCACTTTTTGTGAATTATGCTGAATTTTCAAAGATTGCTGGAAAACCAAGACTAGTTCAAACCTGTCTTCTTGGAACTGAAACTTTGAGCTGAAAAATGAATGCATTCCGTCTAGAATCTTGGAAAAGTGTCTTCTAGGAACTTTTGGCACTTCGAACCTAGTTTCCAACGGTATAGAGGTTTCCATTTTTGGACATGCTAATGTAAGGATTGGAAACAACCAAGTGAAAGAGATAAACAATGCAAAGATCATAAATGTAACAATAAGTAAAAGGAAAGAATTGCAAACCAATTAACTACCCAGCTCCGCTTGAGCTTCAAACAAGCTACTTCAAATTGATGAATTACAATCACTCTTGTGTACAAAGGAAGGTTCACCTCCTCCTTGCCCCGAACTTCCTCGGTCAAGCCAGGATGTTTTACTATCCCTCAGGACAACCCTCACAGAGCTACACTCATTAAGTATTCACTCACAAATGAAAAGCTTACAATGAACCTCACACCACTAAGACTACAAATCTTCTTTGAAGAGTATTTTCTCACTAAAATCTCTCCAGATCTTTTGTATCTTCAGTGTACCAAAGTTGTTTGAAGTGTCTGACCAACCACTATTTATATAGGACCAAAAAAGTGCCTCATTAATGCTTCCAACGGATAGAAAGTAGCTGAACAGTCAACTAGCCGTTGGTAGTGTCGGACGTCCGATAGCACTGTTTTATGCGTCCGACAGCAGGCAGTGAGTTTCAGAGATTTTCTTCAATTCTTTCGGACGTCCGGTGCAAGCTCTTTGTGCGTCCGACAGCAAACAAACAGATTTGAGAAATTATCTTTTTTCTATCGGACGTCCGGTAGAGACATATTCAGCGTCCGATAGTTTCGTCGACTTCGAAGGATCCTATCCAACGTCCGAAGCATGCGTCCGAAGTTGTGCAATGATTATCGGACGTCCGATCCTGACTTCTTGAGCGTCCGACAGCTTCAGCATACTTTGTCATCTTTCAATTGTACTTGATCATGGAATCAAATAACTTCATAACTGAAAATATATCTTGAAGAAATATTAGTATCATCCATTCGTTTTGTAAACATCAAAAGATAGGGATCAAGATCAACAATCTCCCCCTTTTTGATGATGACAAAAAAATGGATGGAAAGAAACAAAAATAAGTATAAGCTCCCCCTCAATCATTGCAACCAAAACTTTTAAGAGCCAAACTCATAATCTTAGAATAACTCCCCCTTACACATTGCATCCATTTCTCCCCCTTTTTGTCATCATAAGAGTAAAAAACAACTACTATAATCCAGCAACAATAACAGAGAATTCAATATTCCAAGAAAAAATAGAGAAATGACAGCAATCATAGCAAATCATCATGAGATCAGCATTATTCTTCTATCTCTCTTTTTGACATCATATAGATTCAGTAGTATTCAAAGATATCAGCGAAAACTCAGATCAAAGTATCAAAAGAAAAAATATTATGAACAAGAATCATTGCAATGATTAGACAAAATCTCCTACTTGTTAAAATTAGCATCATGTCTAACTATCCACATGCATTTCATGCCTCTTCTCATATTCTTTCTCACATAACAATCACTATTCATGTGACCTTTTTGACAATAAAAATTACACATAACCAAAGAGTTATTTACATGAACAGGTTTAATAAATCTTACTTGTCTTCTCCTATGGATAGCAAACTCATTTGAATTAGAATTCAACCTATTCTTTTGAAAATAGACTTGTTTCTTGTGTTTAATCAACTCATTTAGACCATTCATTCTTCTTTTCAAATCACCTTGTTCCTTTTTGAATAATTCACAAAGCTTTGTTTTTCTATCAAGCTCAAAATGTAAAGCAGTCTCACTCTTTTTGAAGTAATCATTTTCAGCTTTCAACTTTTTATTTTGTTGAAAAACATTTGCATTATCTCGAAGCAAAAAACTAATTTTCTGTTTTAACTCCTTGTTTCTAGCATAAGATTCTTTCAAATTATCATGCAATTTTATAATGAAAGATTCAAAATCATCATCAGTTTCATCATCACTTTCAGATTGAGAGTTAGAAGATGTTACCTCATCATCTCCAATGACCATGAAAGCTAATTGAGCAGATTGATCTTCCTCTTCAATTTCACCATCGGAATTGCATTCATTCCATGTGAATTGAAATTTGTTTATTCTTGGTTTTCTTCCTTCTTTCTTCTTCATCACTGGACAGTCACTTGCATAGTGTCCAGGTTGGCCGCATTCAAAACACTGATCAGTTTGCTTTTTGTTGAACTCTAGCTTCCCTATGTTTCTCGAGTTGTTGAATTGATTTGGAAATGAATTGCTAGGTCCACCTTTTCTGAATCTCCTCTTGTTGAGTATTCGTTTGAAACTTCTTGTGATGAGAGCGATATCATTGTCATCACCTTCCACATCTTCTTCATCTAGGGAGGCAGAATCATCTTCATCTTGTGAGGCTTTTAGAGCAATATTCTTTCGCACTTTTGCATCCTCTTCCTCTTGCACCTTAGTCTTAAGTTTCAGCTCATAAGAGGTAAGAGAATTAATAAGAGATTCAATAGGCATAGTATTCAAATCTCTAGCCTCCTCAATAGCAGTCACTTTATTTTCCCAATCATTGGACAAGGCATTCAGGATTTTTCTATTTTTCTCACCAAGAGAATGTTCTTTTTCCAGCACCTCTAAATCTTTAATGAGATCATTGAATCTACAATACATTTGATCAACATTTTCATGAGGTTCCATCTTGAAAGATTCATACTTTGTAACTAGAATGGACTTCTTTTGTTCTCTAACATTCTCACTACCTTCATGAATTTCTTTCAGTTTGTCCCAAATTTCTTTAGCTGACTTGCAACCCTTGACTCTAATAGATTCATTTGAATCTAATGCACAATATAATACATTCATGACTTTTGCATTTAAGGTGAGATGAGCTCTATCCACAGCAGTCAGTTCACTTCTTGTTTTCGGTTTAGATGCATGAGTATTTTCATCTATAAGAGAGGCATCATATGGACCTTCACTAATAATAAACCACAATTCGATATCAATAGATTGCAAAAAGATAATCATTCTTTCTTTCCAACTCATATAATTTGACCCATTAAACATAGGTGGTCTAATAACAGAATGTCCTTCAAAAAACATAGCATTATTGGTTGTCATTTTTACTCCCAAGCCGATTGAGCTTAATCTCAAGGAGACCAAGCTCTGATACCAATTGTAAGGATCGGAAACAACCAAGTGAAAGAGATAAACAATGCAAAGATCATAAATGTAACAATAAGTAAAAGGAAAGAATTGCAAACCAATTAACTACCCAGCTCCTCTTGAGCTTCAAACAAGCTACTTCAAATTGATGAATTACAATCACTCTTGTGTACAAAGGAAGGTTCACCTCCTCCTTGCCCCGAACTCCCTCGGTCAAGCCAGGATGTTTTACTATCCCTCAGGACAACCCTCACAGAGCTACACTCATGAAGTATTCACTCACAAATGAAAAGCTTATAATGAACCTCACATCACTAAGACTACAAATCTTCTTTGAAGAGTATTTTCTCACTAAAATCTCTCTAGATCTTTTGTATCTTCAGTGTGCCAAAGTTATTTGAAGTGTCTGACCAATCACTATTTATATAGGACCAAAAAAGTGCCTCATTAATGCTTCCAACGGATAGAAAGTAGCTGAACAGTCAACTAGCCGTTGGTAGTGTCGGACGTCCGATAGCACTGTTTTATGCGTCCGACAGCAGGCAGTGAGTTTCATAGATTTTCTTCAATTCTTTCGGACGTCCGGTGCAAGCTCTTTGTGCGTCCGACAGCAAACAAACAGATTTGAGAAATTATCTTTTTTCTATCGGACGTCCGGTAGAGACATATTCAGCGTCCGATAATTTCGTCGACTTCGAAGGATCCTATAGGACGTCCGAAGCATGCGTCCGAAGTTGTGCAATGATTATCGGACGTCCGATCCTGACTTCTTGAGCGTCCGACAGCTTCAGCATACTTTGTCATCTTTCAAATATACTTGATCATGGAATCAAATAACTTCATAACTCAAAATATATTTTGAAGAAATATTAGTATCATCCATTTGTTTTGTAAACATCAAAAGATAGGGATCAAGATCAACATCTAAACTCAAGATTTGATTTTTCCAAGTTGTCACCTAAAGCTGAAATTCCCGATTTCTTAAAGAATAAGTTTTTAAGAACTTGTTACATCCTGTTGATGTCGATTGACCATTTTGAACCCAATTTCATGGAAGAGGCAAGTTTTTCTTGGGATTTTAACTCCTCACTTGTAAACCTCGAATTTCGAGAGATTTAAGTTCTCTTTTAAGACTTTGACTTAGTCTAAACAACTGTACATCCCTTCTTGGTTAATGCATGTTATGAGTGATAGTTAATCATTATTTCTTCAGGCACTCAAGAGAATCTCGGAGTGGATGCCTGAAGACTTATTTGCTCACTTACCACTTTTAACTTGGTGAGTGTCAAGTGTATGAAGAGTTGCTACGTGCTTAATTGCTCTGATTAATTGAGTATTTTGCAAGTGTTGAGTCGAGTGTGTACTTTATCGCACTCGTTCTCTTTTAAATGAATTGTATTTGAATTGCATGAAGTGAATTGTTAAGTGAATAAAGTGAAGTGTTGCAATAGTGAATCGCTTTGACTTACAGATGTAATAGTGGGGGACGCCTAAACTCATCGGGCGACCACGCGACTTGAGCCAGCATGGGCTTGGTCCTGAAGCTTGGTGAGCCATGAGAAAAAAAAAGTGTATAAGCTTGATCTATTTGAAAGATTTCGCTTGGCATACTCGAGTAGTATCGGCTTATATAAAAGAAGTGCGGGCCCGGAGCAAGAGGTGTAATGGTGAACGGGAGTGTGAAGTAAGTGGGGTTCTGCGGACTTATAACCTACCCGGTTGATGGAGTGTCAGCTCGTGGAGGTATTGGATCGAGCATTGGCAGAGCAAGTGGAATATAGCTCCTGAGAGCTCCCGTATCCATCTCAAGTGTGTTTTACTGTTAATTGTGAACTACTTGAATGTTATAGCTTTAATTCTCGTATACGTGATATTGTTATTTAAACTATGTGTTTTGCATGCTTTTCTTGGCCTCATTGAGCATTAGCTCATCCCATTAGATTGTTTTCCTTAACAGGAGCTGAAATGGAAAAAGTTATGGAGAAGCCGACTTGATGCTTGATTAGGGTTTTGAATGTAATTGATTAGATGACTTTTGAAAGTTGTATATTTTGGGGAAAGTGATATACTTGGTATCTTGTAATGTAAGAATTGAATACTTATTAAGGAAGCGACCTTTTCTTTGTAGTTTCGACTCCTATTGTTGATTGTTTTCCATAAGTTTGAATTCGTCTTGTAGTGAGTCCTGGCAAGAGCTAGGCAGCCGTCCCGCCGATAACCTTGGGTTCGCCCTAGGGAGAAATGGTGGTGTCACAAAATGTCCTAAGTAATCTATTTCATACACCTAAGTAAATCCTTTAACTAGTATATGAGTTTTCAATCTATCAATAGAATCATTAGGCTGCACTTTTATAGTGTACACCTATTTACAACCAACAACAAGTTTACCAGAATGAAGAGGGACAAGATACCAAGTACCATTCTGCTCCAAAGCAAACATCTCTTCTTGCATTGCTAATCTCCAACCAGGATGATTGTGAGCATAGGTAATAGACTTAGGAATGGATACAGAATCAAGTGAAGCAACAAAACAAGAATATGACGGAGAGATACGAGAATAAGAAACAAAATTAGAAATAGGATGAGAAGTACATTGCCTCTTTGATACGAACCCAACTGCGATTGGACGAACTCGTATACCAACAAACATTGCCTCTTTGATCGACTTCCAAAGTTATTTGCGGAATCCTAAACCTCTTTAAAATCCCTTTGATGAGAACTAAGAGTAAATTCTCAACCCTCAAAAAGTGATTAAAGGAACTTTCGGTGTTTGGTGGACGGTGCTATAAACAAGTTTGATTCTTGCTTGATAAATCAAGATGAACACTTAGAACCAATCTAAGATATTCAAAGGTTGTTTCAAAGCCAAGAGAACTCTCTCTACGATTTTCTGAATAATGACCTTGTCTTATTGAAATTCGGCCAAGCCTCCTTATAGGTATTACAAATCCGAATCCTAACTTGACTAGGACAACCTTACTTACTCGAGCTAAACCCTAGATAACTTACTCAACCCTAATGAACGAAACTAGTCGGTTAAGTGCTCAACATGAGCTAATTTGACCTTATTGACCTAACTACTAATCAACTGACTAACTCCTAGGACCCAATTCGAACAACTAACTAGCAGCAAGCTATTCACGCTTCACCTATGGGTCCGTGGACCCCATGTTGGCTTGGATCAGGTTCATCATCGTATTTCGCAACTTTCTTGCCCCTTCTTGGGTCAGTGGTCTACGCTTCACCAATGGTGCATTTAAAACCTCACTCGATCCACTTGAACCAACAACTTGAGTCCTTGGTGGATTCTCATCAGTCCCCTCCTCTTGAGAAGGATTTGTCCTCAAATCAAAGTCATCATGTATATCAAAAGGGGACAAATAAGCAACATTAAATGTAGAGCTGACGCCATACTCACCTGAAAGATTGAGTTGATATGCATTGTCATTGACTTTGGTAAGGACTTGAAATGGTCCATCTCCTCGAGGCATCAACTTGTTTCACCTTTTCTTAGGAAAGTGTACTTTGCGTATGTGTAGCCATACGCAATATCCAGGTTCAAATATCATTTGCCTACGACCCTTATTTGCATGCTTGGCAAATTGCTCGATGCAGTTCTCAATGTTCATCTGAACCTTCTCATGAAGGTTTCTTACAAACTCATCCTTTTTCTTACCATCAAGACTAGCATGCTCACTCAAAGATAAAGATATAAGATCCAAGGGTGTTAATGAGTTGAAACTGTAAACAATCTCAAAAGGAGAAAATTGAGTAGTAGAAAGGGTGGAATGGTTATAAGCAAATTCAATGTGAGGCAAACATTCCTCCCAAGTTCTCAAATTGCGTTTAATTAAAGCACGTAATATCGTAGACATTATCCTATTAACCACCTCAATTTGGCCATCGGTTTAAGGGTGACTAGTAGTTGAAAACAGCAACTTAGTACCTAATTTAGACCAAAGTTTTTTCCAAAAATAACTCAAGAATTTAACATCACGATCAGAGACAATAGTACGGGAAATACCATGTAAACGTATTATTTCTCTAAAGAACAGGTCAGCAATATATGGTGCATTATCAATTTTATGATAGGCAATAAAGTGCGCCATTTTAAAGAACCTATTTATTACAACAAAGATAGAATCATGGCCTCTTTTTGTCCTAGATAAGCCAAGAATGAAATCCATAGAGATATCAACCCACGACTCACTAGGTATAGGCAAAGGCATATAGAGGCCATGTGGATTTACCTTGGATTTTGCACGATGGCATTGTACACACTTTGCAACCTCACGTTCGACATCCCTTTTCATGTTCGATCAAAAGAAGTGCTCTTGCAAGATTGAAAGGGTTTTAGCCACTCCGAAGTATCCCATTAGACCTCCACTATGAGACTCTTTAACTAGCAACTATCGAATAGAACATTTAGGAATGCATAGCCGATCTAAATAGTAAAGGAAACCATCAGCTATATAGAATTTTTCTTGACCAGACCACTTACAAGCTTCAAACACAAGCTTAAAGTCATCATTAGTAGCATACAAGTCCTTGATAAGCTCAAAACTAAGAAACTTAGCATCTAGAGTAGCAAGAACGATGTACCTTCACGATAATGCATTGGCTACTACATTGGACTTACTAGACTTGTACTTTATAACATATGGAAAAGTCTCAATGAATGATATCCACCTCACATATCTCTTACTCAATTTATTTTGAGACTTGAGAAATTTCAAAGATTCATGATCGGTATGGAAAACAAACTCCTTGGGATGAGGGTAATGTTGCCACACTTGTAATGCTCAAATCAAGGCATACAGCTCTCTATCATAGGTGCTGTAATTCAATATTGCTCCATTCAATTTCTCACTAAAATAAGCAACTGGGCATCCTTCTTTGATCAACACGGCTTCTATGCCAATTTCTGATGCATCACATTCAATTTCAAACATTTTAGAGAAATCAGGTAAGGACAATATAGGTTCATGTGTGAGCACATGTTTAAGAGAGTTAAAAGATTTTTCCTGCTCTTCACCCCAGTGGAACGATACATCCTTCTTAATGATTGAAGTCAAGGGTGCAGCAATGGAACTAAAATCGTAGACAAATCTTCGATAGAAGCTCACAAGGCCTTGAAAACTTCTTACCTCTCCAATGGTTGTTGGCCTTGGCTAGTCTTGGATGGCTTTAATTTTACTTTAATCCACCTTGATACCTTGTGAACTCACAACAAACCTTATAAATACTAGTTGGTCAATGCAAAAGGTGCACTTCTTCAGGTTAGCATAAAGGCATTCCTTCCGAAGTACATCCGATACAAACTTAACCTGCTGCAAGTGCTCACCTAGGTTTTTGCTATAAATGAGAATATCATCAAAGTACACTACTACAAACTTGCCTAAGTACTCACGTAAGACATGATGTATTAATCGCACAAAGGTACTTGGTGCATTAGTAAGACCAAAAGGCATGACCAACCACTCATATAAACCATACGTAGTCTTAAATGCAGTTTTCCACTCGTCACCTTCCTTGATCCTCATTTGATGATATCCAGACTTAAGGTCAATTTTTGTAAATATAACCACCCCATTTAATTTGTCCAACATGTCATCAAGTCCAGGGATGGGATGGTGATACTTTACCGTTATGGTATTTATGACCCTACAATCAGTGCACATCCTCCAAGACCCATCCTTCTTTGGTACAAAAATTACTGGAACAGTACAGGGACTTAAGCCTTCTCGTGCCCAACCTTTGCCAAGAAGCTCCTCCACTTGTCTTTGAATTTCTTTCATCTCTGATAGATTGCTCCCATAAGCTGGCCGGTTAGGTAGTGGCGCTCCAGGTATGAGGTCAATTTGATGCTCAATACCTCTTATGGGTGGCAATCTGCTAGGCACTTCTTCTGGAAAGACATCGTTATACTCTTGTAAAACTCCAACAAAAGAACTAGGCAAAGAAGAATCAAGATCATTAGTAACAACGAAAGCTTCCTTGCTGTAAAGCAACAGTAACTTTCGGCCTTCAAGTAAGCTTTTCCTCACATCTTTGGCTTTTGCAATCAACAATATTTTCCCCTCTTTTGTTACCTCATGATCCGTCTCATTAATTGCCTTTTTTCTCTCATTTTGCACCGATCTTTTCCTCTCTTTTCTCTCGATCTTTTCAATTTTTTGTCGCTCATCAACTTTCTCACACTCTTGCTGAATTTTCACTTGATCCTCATACACTTGTTTAGGCATAAGTGGTGCAAGTGTGACTTTGCTACCTCTATGTAAGAAAGTGTACATGTTGGTATGACCATCATGACTAGTATTTCTATCAAATTGGCATGGTCTTCCAAATAAAATATGACTAGCTTGCATAGGTACTACGTCACAAAGTACTTCATCGTCATAAGTACCAATTTTAAAAGAGACTAGTAACTATTGAGATGCTCGTGTATCTCCACAATTGTTCAACAACTATAGACGATATGGCTTGAGGTGCTCATGGGTTGGCACTCCCAATGCTTCCACCATTAATTAACTAGTAATGTTGGTGCAACTGTTGGGATCTATGACCAAGCTACACACTCTACCATTTACGAGGCATCGGATGTAGAAGATGTTTTCCTTTTGGATCTCCTCTTCTTTGACATGAGCTGCGAGTACTCACCTTGCAACTAGTCCTAATCCAACCAACTCCTCCAATGGTTGTTGCACTATAGTTTTGGGTTCCTCCTCCTCAACAAGAGGTGGCATGTCCTTGTACTCCTCATCTTCAGACACTATTTCCCCACTTGGGAGCACAATCATCGTTCTTAGGTTTGGACATTGACTAGCAATGTGACCAAGTCCTTGACACCTCCAACATTTGGTGTCTCGGGTCCTTGCTCTAGGGTGTTCATTTGCTAGCCTTGAAATGGATTCCCCTTCTTCCCTGGATGGGGTTGACTTCATTTTTGATGGGGTGTTATAGCTACCCGAGGGTTTAAACTCCTTCCTTGGTGCACTATTACAGGTATAGGATGGTGAGAGTGCAGAGGAAGTCCTTAGTTGACTCCTCCTCTTGAGCTTTCGGTCAATTTTTAATGCTTTCCCAAGCATGTCCTTCAACTTCATGTAATGATGGAGCTCAACTACATCCACAATTTCTGGTCTTAAACAACTGAAAAACCTCGCCATGGTCGCCTCACGATCCTTGCTCTAGGAGGTTCATTTGTTGGCCTTGAAGTGGATTTCCCTTCTTTCCTGGATGGGGTTGACTTTAGTTTTGATGGAGTGGTATAGCTGCCTGAGGGTTTGAACTCCTTCCTTGGTGCACTATTACGGGTATAGGATGGTGAAGGTGTAGAAGAAGTCCTTAGTTGACCCCTCCTCCTAAGCCTTCACTCAATTTTAATGCTTTCTCAAGCATGTCCTTCAACTCCATGTAATGATGCAGCTCAACTTCATCCGCAATTTCTTGTCTTAAACCACTGAAAAACCTCACCATTATGGCCTCATGATCCTCTACTATATCCGCATGGAGTTTGGCTATCTCCATCTCCTTGTAGTAATCTTCAACACTTTGGTTTGTTGCCTTAGGTTTTGTAACTTGTAGTACAAGTCACGATGGTAATGGCTAGGAATAAAGTGTTTTCGCATGAGAACCTTCAACTCGGACCAAGTAGTGTTCTCAATGTCTCCACTATGCCTCCTACTAGTGGTAATTTGATCCCACCAGATGATGGCATATTCGAAGAATGCCATAACTGCTAGCTTCATTTGTTGCTCCTCCGTATAGTCATTACAGTTGAACATCAGTTTGACCTCTTTCTCCCATTCAAGGTACGCATCTGGATCTGTTTTCCCTGTGAAAGGTGGAACTTGCATTTTGACACCTTTAATTGGTCCCCCCCTTTTGATTTGGAATTCTTCTTGGTTCTCCTTGTTCTCGGTTCAAACTCATCCTCTGAATATTTAGAACTGTGACGCCTCCACTTCTCTCTAAGGCAAACCAAAGGGTATCCACGGGACGCCTGCCTAACTCTCGCCAGGACTCACTACAATCCACAATTTCAAAGCTCGGAATATTTCAATACTACTTTAAATAACTTCAATACATAATGAAAGAGTTCCAAAATATCTCACACTTACAATTAGTTAACTTTCAAGCTTAAATACAATCCAATGGAATACGTACTATAGCCATCCGCTATAATACAACTTAAAATCTTCAAAAAAAAAAGCAATTTAGTACTATTCACGAGCACTCTTGGTCTCGAACCCTGTTAAGGAAAACCAAAACGTGGGATGAGCTACACATCCCAGTGAGGTTCCAAAACACTCTAGCAGTTCTAATAAATCAAGTAACTGAGCATACCACATGTATGGTTCAGGATTACACGTTGGCACATGAACATGAGATAGTTATCATGGTACGAGTAATTTATGCATATCACAGGTATGGTTCAGGATTGCACATTGGCACATTTGCATGAAATAGTTATTATTATGCAAAATAAACACACATTTGAAGGATACGGTGTTCCATTGGAACCATTTCGGTCATCTGAACCTTATGACTTCCGATCCTCACGGTACTGTCTGGTCATCGCCTTATCCTTCCAATGGTAATACTCGAGTATACTGAAACGGTGGCCCAGGGTTCCAACCTACCTGACTGAGCCCAGTCCTGGCTCGAGTAGGTCAGTAACCAAGGGCAGGGCCCAAGTTCAGCTTAGAACTTACAACATGCACAAGTAATCAAATAACTTGGCGAACGGTAAAATTTATTCTTTTGGTAGGTCGAGTGAGATAAAGTACACACTCGCCTTAAAATGGTGGACAATTTCATATAAGCAATTACTAACAACAATTAACACATAAACACGTAAGCAATATTTGGTAATTTCATGTGAACATGTAATGTACGGTAATCAAGTACCAAGTAATCAAGTATATAGGAAAACAGTAAGTAATTACGGTAAATGGTTAACGATTGACGGTTAACGGTAGTAATCATGGTTAATTGGCATACATTAGTCATTTTAATAGGCCGCCTTTGGCCGTTTCTCACTTTTACCACTTAAGGGTTGAGGAGGCTCACTCCAACCGACTTATGCAGCCATAGCATAATTAATCATTTAAACACTTCATGTAAATATACAATTCAAGTATTTCATGTCGCATAATTGAAGTATATGCACTTCATATCGAGTAATTCAAGTAGTCACGTAAACATGCTCTTCAAGTATTTCATGTCGAGTAATTCAAGTAGTCACGTAAACATACTCTTCAAGCATTTCATGTCGAGTAATTCAATTATACCCTACTTAAATATGCATGAGTGTGGTAAATACTTAATATGTAGCACTTAACACTTGACGATCATGGAATAAGCATGTCATAAACTTATTCAAATTACGTACTCCTATATGGAACACTCACCTAGTCAATACAAGAGAGTAAAGCACAATCGGGTGTCTAGGCGTCTCCTGTGAGATCCTCTTGAAGGTCTCCTTGAGTGCCTGAACAAATAATAACTAACTATCACACACTATCACTTAAAAACTCCTAATTAACAAGGCAGATTATACACTAGTACAACCTAAGAAAATATCACGAGAATGAGCCTTAATTTTCTTGTAAATCGAGGCTCAAGATTAGGGGTTTTCAAACACAAGAGAAATCTGATTTTTGCCTTTGAAGTTAAGTGTAAAATGGTCTAGCAATATCGGAGGAAAATGGAGAGTTCGAAACCCTCAATTTCCTTTAAGTTTGGAAATTTCAGATTCAGCAAGCAAACTTTGAAAAATTAGATCTCACTCTTTATGAGTCCAAAATTGGAAAACTTGGTACCATTAGAAACCTCTTCCAAAGTACTAAAAGTTCCTAGAATACACTTTTCCATTATTCCAAACGGAAGGTATTCAAAAATTGGCTCAAAATTGCTGTTTTGGTTTGCGAGACAGTTTCGGGGTTGATTTTCGGCAAAGTTTGGAAATTTAGCAAAATTCACACAATGTAAACCAGCCTCTAAAGTTCGGAACTCAATTAGAGTCGCAAATAACGTTTAAAACATAACAAGCAGAACAAGAATTGGAGTTTTGAGCACCATGATATAGTAGCTCAAAGTTGCTGAAAAATCAAAACTTTTAGGCAATTTCCAGGTTCAAATCACAAACTTTGGGACTTTGGGACTTTGGTTAAGCATTGAAACAGACTTGGAATGGCACCAGTATTATAGTACCATATAAGGGCTATTTTTCTCTGTCAAATTTCAGGGAAAAATACGTGCGGGAAGTCTGTTAACAAAGTCACAAAAGTTTCTAAATTTTCAAGGCAAAGTTGCCTTGTGCTACCATTTCCCTTTTCTAAATCATTCGGCTAACGAAATATTTCAAACATGGTTCATTTGTATAGAAAATGTCTAAGTAACATTCAAGATACATTTTCTTAGGTGATTAACCCCAAGACTTTCTAAATAACAAGTCCCAAGTCAAGATTGGCCATTCGGCTAAGAGAAAAGGAAAAGCTTTCCAGATTCGAAGAGCAATTTCGGGACATCATTTGCATCTCAAAATGGTCTTATAACATCACCAAATTTTGTACAATTAAACCTCCATATGACGAATACTCCTCTACCAAATTTCATTTGAAAATTCACACGGAAAGGTAGTTAACTGAACCATCAAAGTTCAAGAAATTTCCCAAGGCAAAACTGTCTTCTAGCTCTTCTTTCCTTTTTAAACATTTGGTCCAATGCAACCAATCCAAATCTGGTTTATTTGTGAAACAAAGTCCAAGGAACATTTAATATAAAGTTTGGTAGATGTTGTACATCAAAGTTTCCAAAACAACAAGTTCCAAATCAAGTTAGGCCATTTAACTAGCCAAAAGAGGATTTTCAAGCAAAAATCCAGGTCTGTAATTTGGCCATATCTCACTCAATTCATCTTGGAATTGAGCGTAGTTAGTGGCATTGAAAACTTCATTCATAAGGTTACAATTTCTCAGAAGAAATCATTTTTAAAATCTGTCCACAACTAGCTCATATTTGAGCATCAATTTGCTGCTCAAAACAGAGCTTCCAGTGAACTAGCGAAACAGGACAGTCAAGTTCAAATGAGTGGTACAGTTCACTTGGGTGGAATCAGGATATGAATTTTATACCATTAGAAATCTGGGAATATCTAGTTTCCAGTGCCACAAACGGCACTCGATTTAGATATCGGAGTAAAAAGTTATGGCCGTTTGAAAAACACTGCCAGGGCAATTATGGGAAAATTTCCAGATTTACCAAACTTCCGGATCACAACGTTTGGCCAACCGAATCATGTTATTTTTTTATATAGCTTTTTACACAACCCACACAACGTATATACATCATAAATAAGCCATTAGAACCATGAAAAATCACCCTAAGGGTCACAGACAACATAGGGGTAGAATTGAAAATTTTTCACCTTCACTCCCCTTTGAATTTCTACCAACAATACAGCATTATTTCACTAATTTAAACATTAAACCAACATTAATAGTATCATCATTCATCAAATCAGTCCATCCAACCAAAGTGGGAGTTCATAGAGCCCACACAACAATTTTCAACATAAATAAAACTACCCACATGAATATATGAGTTCACAAGTGCAATATAACTTCCATAAACTAAGATTCAAGGGGTTGATTGTCATTACCTCCTTAGATGATCAAGATCAGAAATTTTTGGTCACTTTGAGCCCCAAGAAAACCATGGAAATGAAGTTTTCTTCCTAACTTAAGTGAATCTCCAAGTTATTTACAAGTTGTAGTTAAATTTTGGAGTGATTTGGGTGAGAAATGAGGGAGTTGTTGAAGAAGAATTTTGGTTGTTTTCTTCCTTGGGGTGATGCATGGCTGGTAGAGTAGAAAAGAAAGTTTGTTGCAGCTGCAAAAGCTTCTTGAGGAAGCTTAAGAATGTGTGGCTAAGAATACTCCAAAAGTCAACCAAAACTAGAGCGCGTACGCGCGTGTTTCGTACTCGTTTTCTCTCGGATTTGTTTCACTTGTGCACTAAACCTCTAATGCACTTTCTTAATCATTATAATTATTCACTCTTAATAGTTTAGAATAAATTTCTAAAATCTCCAAATAATCGTTCCGTCTCGGTACACGTGAACTCTCGATTCATACGCGCTACGGTGAAACCTCTAAGAAATTCTTATAACGATAGTACTACTAACTAATACTTGAGTACTTAATCATAAAAATACCTATTTTTAAGACTGATGTATAAGTTTCCAATTTTTCAAACTCACTTATCTCCAAATCGATCACTGTCTCGAAAACGCGTATTCACTATTTTCACTAAACGAGCTTCCAAAAATTAATTTTCGTAACAAGTCATTTTAAAAATACATGTAAATCATAGTTCCATGTAATTGGGTCTAAAAAGGTTAGAAAATAATATTCGGGGCAAACAGGCAATTAAATATTTAAATAAACTCGTAACAGGAGTTTAAAATAAATAAATTTTTACGAGTCCTTACGACTTTTCTTAATATACTATTGATCATTCTTACTTTTCCAAAATTAATACACCCATAATTCAAATATAGTCTCGAAAAACATGTACTTGTTGTTTCGAATTAAACGAGTTGTCGAAAATTAACTTTTCTAACAAAACGCTTTAAAAACATAAGAGAGGCATTTTTCCATATAAATGAATTTTAAATAGTTGAATTAGGCAAACCACAGGGGGGTTTTTGGTATTTAACCCAATTAAATAATTAATTAATCCAGTAAAATAAAATAAAATAAGAAAATTTTCGGATCCTCACAACCTCCCCTCCTTAAATGAATTTGGTTCTTGAAATTCACACTTAGGATAATATCGTACCCCTTATTTGCCAAGTCCACTAGATATACCAAATGTGAGAACCCGTCATTTGCATTTTCTAGGTTTTCGCATTTTTCATGGCTTGTTTTCTGCACTTTCTGTATCTGGAAAATTTTCTAGATAAATTTTATGAGTAAATATAATTTTCAGATGATTTTTCTAGTATCAAATAGATTTTGAGAAATTAAGAGTGAATACCGGACGTGGGACCCACTAGTGCGAAAAGTTCGGAAAAATTCGACCAACTAAATTAAGTTTTGGATACTGGAATTAATTTATCGGGTGTTATGAGATATTTAGAGGTTGCAAATTTGGATTGATGTGGGAGGAAACAAAGTGATAGACTTGCATTAAATTAGGTGACAAGTGTCACCATTTGATTGGGCTTACTTTAAGACTTTCTTACCATTGACTTAAATAAACCAAAAATGATCCAAAAACCACCAAAATATCTCCATTTTCTCTCCTAATGTGGCCGGCCCTCTCTCTCCAAAAGGAAGCAAGAAACTCTTCAAGTTTTAGCTCCAATCTTGCTCAAGGTGAACCATCCAACCATTTGATCTTGCAATTACTCCATAAAATCCCTCCATTTGGTGCTAGTGAGTGATTTGGTGAAGTTTTTTGGAGAAGCTAAGGTGTCCTACAACTCTCCCTCTCTTGTTTACTAGGTAAGTGGTGCTTGAACTATCTCCTACACCTAATGATGCTTAATTTGTGCCTAGTGGTGGCTAAAGTGCTGAAATTTGTGGTTTATTTCTTGGTTTGAGATGAATTGGTGAAGTTTTTATTTTATTGAGGAATTTTCTGGTTTAATGTGATCATGATGTTGTGGTTATTTATGATGGTTGGTAATGAGGGGTAATGACTCTAGTAGGTGTAAATGATTGGTAATTGCAACCAATTTTGGGTTTGGAAGGAATTTCAGCAAGTTAGGGTTTTGGGTTGCACAATCTGTCCGAATTTTTATCACCTAGTTAGAGGCCGAATTGGCCTTGGCTCAAAACATGAAAGTTGTAGGGAATGACATTTTAAAGGCGTCTACAAAATTTCAGTTCATTTGGAGTAGTGTAGAGTGAGATATGTCGATTTTACTGTTGCTGTTCTGGGTTGATCAGAATGTGCGAACTGCGCTTGTAATCGTCTGTTTTGACTGGAATTGCTTGGGATTTGGATGTTTCTGTCTTCTAATGAAATGTAGCTGGATGTCTTAGCTACCATATGCCTTTGGAATCAATGCATTTGGACTTGTATGGACCGAGTTGGACTCATTACAGCATTGTGTGAATTGTGAACCTGCAATTACGGTTCTGGTTTGGTATACTGCATTTTTGACCTAGTTGTGCTAGGATTTGGACTGAGTGGCCTTCTACATTGTTGTAGCCCTGTCTTTTAGCTTCGAGATGGTGGGTCTTACACCTTCATCCGATAATCATAGGGCATTTGGTGCCATTACCGTAAAAAGAGGTCAAAAACTGTTTTTCAAGGCCAAAGCTAATTGCATTTCCAAATTTTCTGGTTTGCTCTAATGTTTGTATATGTTCATGGAAACCTATTGGGGTCATAATTGACATTGGTTTATGACTCGTTATCGAGTCTCCATGTACTTGTTTGCATGTTTTAGGGCTCGCTCTCATTCCGGTCATTTCCTAGCTAACTTTTGTACTTGTACTACTTTGAGCCTAGGGAACGGCTTTTGGTAAATGAGATGACTTTTGTGTGAAATGTTGGGACTGATTTGAGGAAATGATGAAGCCTTAATGGCTGGAAAAGTAAAAATTTTAGGGGAGGTGCTGCCCGATTTTCTAGGCCGTTTGGTTCCTTTAAGTTGGATTTGCCTTTTGGTGGAAATGAAAGGCTTTTGGGTTGTTTACGCCTAAGTCTTCATGTTACCTTTTCGTTTCCAAGAAAATCATGTTTTCCACCCTTGCATTAGTATTTCTTTGGCAAGGCGTATGACGTGTAGCCAAGCCTCATTTGTGCATTCCGTTTATTCGATTATGGATGTGAAACCTTCAATTGGTTTATTTTGATTATTTTAGGGTTTCTTGCCGATTAAGGCCAATCTGAAGTGAAAACTTTTGAAGTTGAGCCGGTGAGTGTTCCACTACCTGCTACCCATTATGTGAAATATCTGAATACTTGATTTATGACTATTGAAGCCAAATACTATTTTGATAAAATGGAGGCGAGGGTGTACTTTATCACACTCGTTTTCTATCTGTTCATATGTCAATTTTGAGTGCCTATCTAAATCTGCCGTCTGAATCTGCTATCTGAATCGGATATCCTGTATCTGTATCTGAATCTGTTATCTGTGTCTGCATCTGTTCGGATTTCTATGACCTATGAGCTCAATCCTGTGGCTAAGTTATTCGACTCGGGCCGGCAAGGGCTTGGACGATTAGATAACGAACCACAGTAGTCTGTTCGGGGATTTTGGGTATTGAGACCCTTGATTCCGGGTATACTCGAGTATTACCATTTCTGTTCGGTTACGGTGAGCGGGCCCGGTAAAGGGGTGTTTGGTGGACGGAATTCGGAGTAAAGAGGGGTCTACGGACGCATTGGTTCTATATACGTTGACGGAGAGTCAACCGGTTTGGATCAAGTACTGCGCTGGAAATTTGGCTCCTGAGAGCCACCCGTATCCTTCTGATTTGAATCATTGGTTTCTGTGCTTTACATCTGACATGTGTATCTGATTTGTTAAATGTGAAATGCCATGATTTTAAATGCTATTTGTTTGGTACCTCATTGAGCGCAAGCTCACCCCTTTCCGTTCCTTTTGTTTTCCTTACAGGAAAATAAACCCTTTTGGTCTGGATTTGACAAATGGCTGCCAAATTGAGCTAGATGAACATATCTTTTGTATAGCTCATGTATTAAAACCCTAAGTGTACTTTTGGGGCGTTTTCTCTTTTGATTTGGCAAACCGTGTATGTGTATTAACTTTTGAAAGCTTTTGTATGTCATTTTGATTTGTAAACGCTAAAGTTCAGATGTGAATGTTTGTTAGCTATTTCGGTTGGGTTCTGACGGGTCGGTTACTATTCATGGCCGGCTCCGGATTTCATTTTTTTTATTTTGGGTTATTTTACCATTTTGACTTGTTTACGCGCGTTTGTAAGTTCCAGAGTGAAGCAGATAGCTCTAATCTGATCCGTAGTCCTGGCGAGAGTTGGGCAGGCAGTCCGCTAACCCCTTTGGTTCGCCTTAGGGGAAAGTGGGGCTGTTACACCAAAATTCACAGCTACTATAATTTGCACTAACAATTAAACACTAATTTCTTCATAGGACTCCTACCCTCCAAACTATAGGGCAGCAATCACACTTTACTTGTACCACTCACGAAAATAGGATTTTCACAAAAATAGTCAACTCCAGGGTCAATTAAAGGTTTAGTTAAATAATTTCATCTGGTGGTTCGACACTCGAATAGGAAGATACATTTTCAATAGAAAACTAACTCTACCAAAATCTTCGGCTCAATTTGTCATTCGATCTCCAAAATTAACAATTTTAGAAATAACCGGATTTCTTTGGTCCCAAATGACCACTCAAATTTTTGTTCAAATCAAGTCAATTATAATATGCAAGACAAAAACGAGGGTTTTTTTTTTATGTATTTCAGATATGTATGTGGCAAAATACGATTCACAATTTCAAAATTAGAGCTAAAAGATACAAACCTTTCTTCATGGTCCGAAACTAAGTTTTCTTAGTAAGAAACTTCAGGTAATGTTTTTGCCACCGTCATTAATACATATTTCAAATTCCTCAAATACATTTAAGAAGATTAATCATGCGACTCAATGCATGGGTATTAAAGAGCGTATACAATGAAATAACATATAACTGAAGGATGTTTCAAAAATTTCATCAAAGTTTCAAGTTAAGAATTGCGTTTGAATAAACATATATTCTAGAAAACGCTTTTAAGAGAGAAAGTTTTTTTTTTTTAAGTATAGCAGATAAGTAATGAGTTCAAGTCATTTCACAAATAACCAACGAAATACTTTGAAAGTTCAAAATTCATAAAAGGTTGAAATGTCCACAGGACCAACCACAAGATACGGTAGAACAATTATTAAAATTGCACAGGGGAGAACCTCTTTATGTACCCAATTAGATCAATCTTTTATATCACTGGTAGGTCTAATCTTCTCGTTCATTTCCGATTCATATCTATCACTAAGATCCCATTGGATTACATAAGACCAGCCATCATTCTTTTTCAAGAGTGTGGATTGCCTAAACCCACACCACAATCCATTCATTATCCTTGTCGAGCTATACTTAATATAAGTCTATAGGCGTAAGAAAAGGAATAATTAGGCATAGAAGAACTTAAAGCATATACAAGTTACAAATACATTTAGAATTAGAAGCATGATTCTTTACATATATCAAAAGTCATAATACGAATCAAGAGGTCACAAACAAGCCAAGTAAAGTACATACCAAGTCAAAGTCAATAAACAAAAATGAACAAGTGATTATCAAAAGTGCATCCATCTCTAAGGCACAAACTCTTAAATTCTACTCCCATCATCCCACTATGAAAGATCACAAGTAGTGTTTCACTAGATTAATTACAACTAGATGATTCCCGTTTCCTAACACATTCAACTTCAATCCCAACATAAGGATCTTTTGGGCTACGATCTTCTTTGCGTTCCACTCTTAATTATTGTACTGTCATAGCCAAACAATTATTGGTTTCTTGTAACCATTCACGTGAAACATTGATTCATTCTTATTCCCCACAAATAGAGATTTCAAGTCCTTAAGATTGCCCTCAACTCCCAAGTACTCGGGTACAAGAATCCGAAATAAGGTAATTCACAATTCGAGCCGGTCGGTCTCAAGAGTAAATCATCACATTTGAGATTCCTACCCAACTTACATATCAAATTTCCTCCAAGGATCAAGATAAAGATTTTACAACCTAACACATTCATGATTTACAACTCACATTTCCGAAAGAGCACTTAAGCCTTTATTAATTCACATAATAAGGACCATAACATCACTTGGTCTAAGCTCACCCCGCGCACAGACTATGTGAAGCAGCTCTGATTTTCATCCCCACAAGCGGTCACTAAACTTCAAACCAATCCCACAATCCGGTATCCTAAACTTTTAAGCCTAGAACGCACTACAAAGATCTGAAACCTAAACTCTGATACCAACTGTGATGCCCCCACTTCTCCCTAAGGTGAACCAAAGGGTATCCGTGGGACGCCTGCCTAACTCTCGCCAGGAGTCACTACAATCCACAATTTAAAAGCTCGGAATATTTTAATAATATTTTAAATAACTTCAATACATAATGAAAGGGCTCCAAAATATCTCACACTTACAATTAGTTAACTTTCAAGCTTAAATACAATCCAATGGAATACGTACTACAGCCATCCGCTATAATACAACTTAAAATCTTCAAAAAAAAAAAAAAGTAATTTAATACTATTCACGAGCACTCTTGGTCTCGAACCCTGTTAAGGAAAACCAAAACGTGGGATGAGCTACACATCCCAGTAAGGTTCCAAAATACTCTAGCAGTTCTAATAAATCAAGTAACTGAGCATACCACATGTATGGTTCAGGATTGCACGTTGGCACATGAACATGAGATAGTTATCATGGTACGAGTAATTTATGCATATCACAGGTATGGCTCAGGATTGCACATTAGCACATTTGCATGAAATAGTTATTATTATGCAAAATAAACACACATTTGAAGGATACGGTGTTCCATTGGAACCATTTTGATCATCTGCACCTTATGACTTCCGGTCCCCACGGTACTGTCTGGCCATCGCCTTATCCTTCCAGTGGTAATACTCGAGAATACCGAAATGGTGGCTTAGGGTTCCAACCTACCCGACCGAGCCCAGACCTGGCTCGAGTAGGTCAGTAACCAAGGGCAGGGCCCAAGTTCAGTTTAGAGCTTACAACATGCACAAGTAATCAAATAACTTGGCGAACAGTAAAATTTATTCTTTTGGTAGATCGAGTGAGATAAAGTACACACTCACCTTAAAATGGTGGACAATTTCATATGAGCAATTACTAACAACAATTAACATATAAACACGTAAGCAATATTTCATAATTTCATGTGAACATGTAATTTACGGTAATCAAGTAGATAGGAAAACAGTAAGTAATTAAGGGAAACGGTTAACGGTTGACGGTTAACGGTTGACGGTTGACGGTTGACGATTAACGGTTAACGATTGACAGTTAACGGTAGTAATCATGGTTAATTAGCAGACATTAGTCATTTTAATAGGCCGCCTTTGGCCGTTTCTCACTTTTACCACTTAAGAGTCGAGGAGGTTCACTCCAACCGACTTATGCAGCCATAGCATAATTAATCATTTAAACACTTCACGTAAATATACAATTCAAGTATTTCATGTCGCGTAATTGAAGTATATGCACTTCATATCGAGTAATTCAAGTAGTCACGTAAACATGCTTTTCAAGCATTTCATGTCGAGTAATTCAAGTAGTCACGTAAACATACTCTTCAAGCATTTCATGTCGAGTAATTCAAGTATACCCTACTTAAATATGCATGAGTGTGGTAAATACTTAATATGTAGCACTTAACACTTGACGATCATGGAATAAGCATGTCATAGACTTATTCAAATTACGTACTCCTATATGGAACACTCACCTAGTCAATACAAGAGAGTAAAGCACAATCGGGTGTTTAGGCGTCTCCTGTGAGATCCTCTTGAAGGTCTCCTTGAGTGCCTGAACAAACAATAACTAACTATCACACACTATCACTTAAAAACTCCTAATTAACAAGTCAGATTATACACTAGTACAACCTAAGAAAATATCACGAGAATGAGCCTTAATTTTCTTGTAAATCGAGGCTCAAGATTAGGGGTTTTCAAATACAAGAGAAATCTGATTTTTGCCTTTGAAGTTAAGTGTAAAATGGTCTAGCAATATCGGAGGAAAATGGAGAGTTCGAAACCCTCAATTTCCTTTAAGTTTGGAAATTTCAGATTCGGCAAGCAAACTTTGAAAAATTAGATCTCACTCTTTATGAGTCCAAAATTGGAAAACTTGGTACCATTAGAAACCTCTTCCAAAGTACTAAAAGTTCCTAGAATACACTTTTCCATTATTCCAAACGGAAGGTATTCAAAAATTGGCTCAAAATTGCTGTTTTGGTTTGCGAGACAGTTTCGGGGTTGATTTTCGGCAAAGTTTGGAAATTTAGCAAAATTCACACAATGTAAACCAGCCTCTGAAGTTAGGAACTCAATTAGAGTCGCAAATAACGTTTAAAACATAACAAGCAGAACAAGAATTGGAGTTTTGAGCACCAAGATATAGTAGCTCAAAGTTGCTGAAAAATCAAAACTTTTAGGCAATTTCCAGGTTCAAATCACAAACTTTGGGACTTTGGTTAAGCATTGAAACAGACTCGGAATGGCACCAGTATTATAGTACCATATAAGGGCTATTTCTCTGTCAAATTTCAGGGAAAAATACGTGCGGGAAGTCTGTTAACAAAGTCACAAAAGTTTCTAAATTTTCAAGGCAAAGTTGCCTTGTGCTACCATTTCCCTTTTCTAAATCATTCGGCTAACGAAATATTTCAAACATGGTTCATTTGTATAGACAATGTCTAAGTAACATTCAAGATACATTTTCTTAGGTGATTAACCCCAAGACTTTCTAAATAACAAGTCCCAAGTCAAGATTGGCCATTCGGCAAAGAGAAAAGGAAAAGCTTTCCAGATTCGAAGAGCAATTTCGGGACATCATTTACATCTCAAAATGGTCTTATAACATCACCAAATTTTGTACAATTAAACCTCCATATGACGACTACTCCTCTACCAAATTTCATTTGAAAATTCACACGGAAAGGTAGTTAACTGAACCATCAAAGTTCAAGAAATTTCCCAAGGCAAAACTGTCTTCTAGCTCTTCTTTCCTTTTTAAAAATTTGGTCCAATGCAACCAATCCAAATCTGGTTTATTTGTGAAACAAAGTCCAAGGAACATTTAATATAAAGTTTGGTAGATGTTGTACATCAAAGTTTCCAAAACAACAAGTTCCAAATCAAGTTAGGCCATTTAACTAGCCAAAAGAGGATTTTCAAGCAAAAATCCAGGTCTGTAATTTGGCCATATCTCACTCAATTCATCTTGGAATTGAGCATAGTTAGTGGCGTTGAAAACTTCATTCATAAGGTTACAATTTCTCAGAAGAAATCGTTCGTAAAATCTGTCCACAACTAACTCATATTTGAGCATCAATTTGTTGCTCAAAATAGAGCTTCCAGTGAACTAGCAAAATAGGACAGTCATGTTCAAATGAGTGGTACGGTTCACTCTGGTGGAATTAGAATATGAATTTTATACCATTTTAAAGCTGGGAATATCTAATTTCTAGTGCCACAAACGGCACCCGATTTAGACACCGGAATAAAAAGTTATGGCCATTTGAAAAACACTGCCAGGGCAGTGACGGTAAAATTTCCACATTTGCCGAACTTCCGAAATCACAACGTTTGGCCAACCAAATCATGTTATTTTTTTATGAAACTTTTTATACAACCCACACAACATATATACATCACAAATAAGCCATTAGAACCACGAAAAATCACCCTAAGGGTCACAGACAACATAGGGGTAGAATTGAAAATTTTTCACCTTCACTCCCCTTTGAATTTCTACCAACAATACAGCATTATTCCACTAATTTAAACATTAAACCAACAGTAATAGTATCATCATTCATCAAATCAGTCCATCCAACCAATGTGGGAGTTCATAGAGCCTACACAACAATTTTCAACATAAATAAAACTACCCACATGAATATATGAGTTCACAAGTGCAATATAACTTCCATAAACTAAGATTCAAGGGGTTGATTGTCATTACCTCCTTAGATGATCAAGATCAGAAATTTTTGGTCACTTTGAGCCCCAAGAAAACCGTGGAAATGAAGCTTTCTTCCTAACTTAAGTGAATCTCCAAGTTATTTACAAGTTGTAGTTAAATTTTGGAGTGATTTGGGTGAGAAATGAGGGAGTTGTTGAAGAAGAATTTTGGTTGTCTTCTTCCTTGGGGTGATGCATGGCTGGTAGAGGAGAAAAGAAAGGTTGTTGCAGCTGCAAAAGCTTCTTGAGGAAGCTTAAGAATGTGTGGCTAAGAATACTCCAAAAGTGAACCAAAACTAGTGCGCGTACGCGCGTGTTTCGTACTCGTTTTCTCTCGGATTTGTTTCACTTGTGCACTAAACCTCCAATGCACTTTCTTAATCATTATAATTATTCACTCTTAATAGTTTAGAATAAATTTCTAAAATCTCCAAATAATCGCTCCGTCTCGGTATACGCGAACTCTCGATTCATATGCGCTACGGTGAAACCTCTAAGAAATTCTTATAACGATAGTACTACTAACTCTTCCAAAGTACTAAAAGTTTGGAACGATAGTGCTATTTTGGTTTGCGAGACAGTTTCGGGGTTGATTTTCGGCAAAGTTTGAAAATTCAACAAAATTCACACAATGTTAAACTGTGACAGCCCCACCTTCCCCTAAGGCGAACCAAAGGGGTTAGCGGACTGCCTGCCCAGCTCTCGCCAGGACTAACGGTACAGTTTACGTCGGTCTATTACGTCCCGGAACATAACAATGCGCGCAAACAAGTCAAAAACACAAAATAAAAAAAAAACGAAAATTCGCGCCGAAGATGAATAGTGCAGGCCACGTCAGAATCCGGCCGGAATCTGGCCGGATTTCCGGCCGGATTCTCGGCCGGATACAAGGCCGAGAGCAATCCAAAATTTTTTCCAAAACCCCATGCAATCCGGCCAAGATTCCGCCGGATTCTTTTTTTTCCAAGGCCAATCCGGCCTTCAATCCGGCCAGTTTCTGGCCGGATTCCTGGCCGGATTTGGTACTGTTCATCCACGTCAAATTTTTTCCCGTTTTCGTTTGTAGTCGTCTTGATCCGAAACTCATCCAAACCACAGCCAAGCATATATATACATTAAAACAACATTTACAAGCCAAATGGCGTACAAGCGATCCCATTAGTTCCTACCAATACAATTAGGCCAACACAAGCCCTTCATTAAAGAAAGCTATACACTTAGGGTTATCACACTCAAGGAGCTAAACAAAATTACGTGTACAAGAGCTCAACTTCTCATCCAACTATAAAAATCTTTCCAAAAGTGTTCATTTTCCTGTAAGGAAAACAAATGACACGGAATGAGCTAAAGCCCAGTGGTATACCACCCAGTACAATCAAAGTCATATAAGAATGAACTTTCATTTAAAGTGCACAAATAAGTAATGAAGCAAAACGGTAAAAGGATACGGCCGGCTCTCAAGAGCCCAATTCCACGCTTGTAATCTTGATCCAACCCCATTGACCCTCCGTCAATGTTAAAAGTACCAAACCGTAAACCACACTTTACTTCCATTCCTTCCACCTATCATACCCCAACCAGGCCCGCACTCCAATTCAGTAGCTTTTGGTAATACTCGAGTATACCGGAACCAAGAGTCTCATTACTACAAGGTCCCTCAGTACAGTCCCCGTGGCAATTCAATCTTCACGACCAAGCCCTCGCCGGCTCGATCCAATTGACTACCAAATGGGGTTGAGCTCAGTAATGCAGTAAGGCCGTTGGACATCGTCCAAACGACATCAATTCAGTATCTATGAAATGGGGTTTACCAACCAATAAATCAAGTTCAGTAATGCAATAAAACGGTAGCCATTCAGTGACAATATCAAAAGAGGTGAGGGCGGTCAAGTACACCCTCACCTTAATCAATTTCAATATTCAGGTAAGCCATCAAGGCATCACATAACGTTTAACAAAGCCACATAGTAACAATTTAGTGAGTGGTATACTCACCAAGTGAGAAAGTGGTATTTCATGTACCACGATCACCAAGTCGTCGTGCACTACCTTCAAGCCCTAGAACATGTAACACATACAATGAGACTCTATACCGAGCCATATAGCAATGCTAAACACAACCCCAAAAGGGTTTCATATGCATAAATGAGCATAATAGCAAACCAGAAATTAGAAAATGGCCTTAGTCTTGGCCCCAAATAGAAAACTGTTTTACACTCATTATGCGGTAATGGCGTCAAATTCTCTACGGTTATCGGATGGGGGTGTAAGACCCAACGTTTCGAAGCTATGGAACAGGGCTACAACAATGTAGAAGACCACTCAATCCAGTTCTTAACACAACTAGGTCAAATATGCCAAATACTAACCCAGAATTCCTAAAACAGGTTTGCAAAACACAGAAACCTGTAATCGGTATATCTCAGTCCATACAAGTCCAAATGCCGAAATTCCAAAGGCATATGTTAGATAAGACACTCAGCTACATTTCATCAGAAGACACCAACTTCAAAATCCATACCAATTCCAGTCAAAATAGCCAAGTACTATCGCAGTTTTCGCATTCTGTCCAAAGCAGAACAGCTACAGTAATTTCGTCATAACTCATTCTACATTAATCCAAATGACCTGAAATTTTACAGGCATCTCAATCACATCAATACCTACAACTTTCATGTTTTGAGCAAAGTCTAATTCGGCCTCTAACCCAGTGATCTAGAACCGGACAGAATTGGGGATTTAAGTACCCTAACTTTTCAAATTTCCAACCAAATCCAAAATTGGTTGCACTTATCCACATTTCACACCCACTAGAGTCATTTTAGCCCATTGCCAATCATCACCAACAACCACACCATCATAATCCAATTAAACCAGAAAAATCATCATAAAATGGAAAATTTCACCATATCACCTCAAATCAAGAAACAAATCATATATTTCAACACTCATGCCACCATTAAGGACAAAATAAACATCATTAGGTGTAGTAGGGTGTTTCAAGCTTCACTTACCAAGAACCAAGAGAGAGGAAGATGTGGAGCACCTTAGTCCTTCAAACAAAGTTCACCAAACAACTTGCTATCACTAGAAGGAAGAATTTTATGGAGTGAAATGGGTAGAAGCAAATGTTTTTGGTTGATTTGCACCAAGTAGAAGCTTGAAAATTGAAGAAAGCTCCTTCCTTTCTTGCTCAAGGTGGCCGGCCAACAAGGAGAGAAGAATGGTGATTTTTTGGTGAATTTTGGATATTAAATCCCTTGGTCAAAAGTCAAGACAATGAATAGTGTTTCTTAAAAGTTCAACCAATAGGAAGGTGACATGTGTCACTCTATTAAATGCATCCTTATCATCCTTTTCTCTCTCACATCAATCACCTCACACACCCTACTTATCTCTTAATACCCGATAAACTTTTAACAGTATCCGAAACTTAACCTTATTGGCCGAATTTTTCCGAACTTATCGCACTAGTGGGTCCCACGCCCAATATTTATTCTTAATTTTCTAAAAACTCACCAATGCTAGAAAAATCATCTTAAAACTATAATTGCTCATAAAATCCTCTCAGAAAATATTTCTAAGCCAGAAAATGCAGAAAACATGCAATTAAGGGGAAATAAACCCTAGGAAAAATAATTAGGGTTTTACGGGTTCTCACATAAACAGCCTCTAAAATTTGGAACTCAAGTAGAGTTGCAAACAAAGTTCAAAACATAACAAGCAGAACAAGAATCGAAGTTTTGAGCACCAAGTTATAGTAGCTCAAAGTTGCTGAAAAATCGAAACTTTTAGGCAATTTCCAGGTTCAAATCACAAATTTTGGGACTTTGGTTAAGCATTGAAACGGACTCAGAATGGCACCAAATTTGGAAGTATTATACTACCATATAATGGCTATTCCTCTATCAAATTGCATAGAAAAATACGTACGGGGAGCCGGTTAACAAAGTCACGAAAGTTTCTAAATTTTCAAGGCACAGCTGCCTTGTGCTACCATTTCCCTTTTCTAAATCATTCGGCTAATGAAATATTTCAAAAATGGTTCATTTGTATAGACAATGTCTAAGTAACATTCAAGATACATTTTCTTAGGTGATTAACCCCAAGAATTTCGAAATAACAAGTCCCAAGTCAAGATTGGCCATTCGGCTGAGAGAAAAGGAAAGGTTTTCCAGATTCGAAGAGCAATTTTAGGACATCATTTGCATCTCAAAATGGTCTTAGAATATCACCAAATTTTGTACAATTAAACCTCTATATGAGGACAACTGCTCTATCAATTTTGATTTGAAAATTCACACGGAAAGGTAGTTAACTGAACCATCAAAGTTCAAGAAATTTCCCAAGGCAAAACTGTCTTCTAGCTCTTCATTCCTTTTTAAACATTTGGTCCAATGCAACCAACCCCAAATCTGGTTTATTTGTGAAACAAAGTCCAAGGAACATTTAATATAAATTTTGGTAGATGTTGGACGTCAATGTTTCCAAAAGAACAAGTTCCAAATCAAGTTAGGCCATTTAACTAGCCAAAAGAGGATTTTCAAGCAAAATTTCAGGTCTGTAATTTGGCCATATGTCACTCAATTCATCTTGGAATTGAGCATAGTTAGTGGCGTTGAAAACTTCATTCATAAGGTTACAATTTCTCAGAAGAAATCGTTCGTAAAATCTGTCCACAACTAACTCATATTTGAGCATCAATTTGTTGCTCAAAATAGAGCTTCCAGTGAACTAGCAAAATAGGACAGTCATGTTCAAATGAGTGGTACGGTTCACTCTGGTGGAATTAGAATATGAATTTTATACCATTTTAAAGCTGGGAATATCTAATTTCTAGTGCCACAAACGGCACCCGATTTAGACACCGGAATAAAAAGTTATGGCCATTTGAAAAACACTGCCAGGGCAGTGACGGTAAAATTTCCACATTTGCCGAACTTCCGAAATCACAACGTTTGGCCAACCAAATCATGTTATTTTTTTATGAAACTTTTTATACAACCCACACAACATATATACATCACAAATAAGCCATTAGAACCACGAAAAATCACCCTAAGGGTCACAGACAACATAGGGGTAGAATTGAAAATTTTTCACCTTCACTCCCCTTTGAATTTCTACCAACAATACAGCATTATTCCACTAATTTAAGCACTAACCAACATTAATAGCATCATCATTCATCAAATCAGTCCATCTAACCAAAGTGAGAGTTCATAGAGCCCACACAACAATTTCCAACATAAATAAAGCTACCTACATGGATATATGAGTTCACAAGTGCAATATAACTTCCATAAACTAAGATTCAAGGGGTTGATCGTCATTACCTCCTTAGATGATCAAGATCAGAAATTTTTGGTCACTTTGAGCCCCAAGAAAACCGTGGAAATGACGCTTTCTTCCTAGTTTAAGTCAATCTCCAAGTTATTTACAAGTTGTAGTTAAATTTTGGAGTGATTTGGGTGAGAAATGAGGGAGTTGTTGAAGAAGAATTTTGGTTGTCTTCTTCCTTGGGGTGATGCATGGCTGGTAGAGGAGAAAATAAAGGTTGTTGCAGCTGCAAACGCTTCTTGAGAAAGCTTAAGAATGTGTGGCTAAGAATACTCCAAAAGTCAACCAAGACTAGTGTGCGTACGCGCGTGTTTCGTGCTCGTTTCCTCTCGGATTTGTTTCACTTGTGCACTAAACCTCCAATGCACTTTCTTAATCATTATAATTATTCACTCTTAATGTGAGGACTCGCAAAAACTATTATTTTATGCCTAATTTATGGCTTAATAAATTATTTAATTGGATTTTATTTCCAAGGAATATTTTCTAGTCTTATTAGACCTAAATACATGGTAATATAACTTCGTTATATTTTTAAAATGATTCGTTTCGAAAATTAATTTCCTGGAGTGCGTTTAGTAAAAATAGTGAATAGTACATGGAGATTTTATCCGCGTAGTAGCACAATAAGCTTGGAATATTGGAGACTTGTACTATGGTCCTAAAATAGGTAATCTTATGAATAAATACTCAAGTGATAGTTAGTAGTGCAATCATTATAAGAATTTCTCGAAAGTTTCGCGTTATAACGTTAAATTTGACGGTACGCATTTTCACATGCGCGAGTTTATTTGAGGGACTTTAGACCCTTATTTCGGGACAATTAAGAGTGAAGAATATTTACATGAATATAAATGCATTGGAGGTGTAGTGCACTAGTGAACCAAACGCGCGAGAAAATCGAGCCGTAATCGCACCAAACGGCCCCTAATGAGAGTTGACTTTTGGGTGAATTTACACCACTCATTTAATCTTCTCTTGGAAGCTAAAAGAAATCTGATCACTCTCCACCTTCTCTCACCAAGACAGCCGGCCAACATCTCCCTCTCACTCACTCTCTTGCTTCACAAATTTCTTCACTAAATCAACCCAAAACCTCAACCAATCTTCACCAAACTTGGAGATCATCTAGCAAACTACTTGGAGGTTGGATTTAGCTAACAAAAAGGCTGCAAAATCACGGTTTTTCTGGGGTAAAAGAGGGCTGAAAATTCTGCTTGAACATCAAACCAAAGTAAGTCATGATCCACTCTTGGAAACTTGAAGTTTGGAAGCTATCTTACCTTGTTAAGTTCATGCATGCATTTGGTTAGCTTGATATGGTTGTAAAATGTGAAAGTGGGCTCTTTGTATTCCCACACTTGGGTTGTTGTTGCTGATTAGAGGATTAATGTTGGATTTAATGGTAGTTCAATGGTTATAATGATGGATTCATGGAGTATTATTGTTGGAAACTCAAAGTAGAGGTCATGACAAGAAATTTCCGAAACTGCCCCTGTTTTGTTCGGCCATGATAAGGCCCATTTTTGGTGATTTATTGGCATGAACCTGATGTTTATATGTTATACTATATGTGTAAAAATTTTCGTTGGAAAACATTAACGTTTGGATGGGCAAATGAATTTATTCGTGACCTATGCAAGCTGGAAAATTATTTTCGGGTAACTCTGTCTAGCAGTAGAATTTTGGCCATAACTCTGTCCTCGAGTGTCAAAATCAAGTGCCGTCAGTGGCGTTTGAAACTAGACATCCCTGGCTTTAATTTGAGATAAAATACACATTCTGATTCTTTGTGAGTGATCCGAACCAAACGTTTTAAGTTAGCTGTCCTGTCTCTCGGATTTGCTGGAATGGCTTGTAGAGGCAGCAACTTGAGGCTCAATTTTGAGCTGGTTGCTTGCCGAATTTCAGAACATTTCCTTCTGTGAACTTTTAGTCCTGTGAATTTATTTTCTAACGCCATAAACTATGCCTCATTCCGAGTTAAATTGATTGAGTTGTGACTCAAACAAGAAGACTGCCCTGTTTTGGAAAAAAACGTAGTATTTGGACTGATTTGGGGAAAACTTGGGAATGATTTTATTAATTGAAGTTCTTGATGCTCATCACTTACCAAAGGTATCATGGATGTATCTTAGACCTTTATTTCACAAATGAACCATGGTTGGATAGTTTTCATGGTTAAACGATTTGAATTTGGAAATGGAAGTCAAAAGGCAGATTGCCTTAGAATTTTTCCTGAACTTTGGTTGACTAATTAACTATCTTCCCGAAGGTATTTTTCCCTAAAATTTGATAGAGCGGTACCTTTCATATGGGAGTAAAATACTGCCAATTTTGGTACCAATTCAAGTTCGTTTCGATACCTAATTAAATTTCTAGTGTTGGAGGTTCAAATCTGGAAATTCTTCTCCAGTCTTGAATTTCCCCAACTTCGGGCTACCGTATCTTGGTACTCGAAACTCCGATTCTTGATCCGCTTGTTTTGTTATAAACCTCACTTGTAACACTAATTGAGCTGCAAATTTCAGCGGCCGGTTTGCAACGTGTGAATCGTGCCGAATTTCCAAATTTGGCCGAAATCCAACTTAATTCTGCCTTGTAAACCAACCCTGCATCTTCAAGCTCATTTTTCAATACATTTTACTTCGATTCATGGAAAAGTGTCTTCTAGGAACTTATAGTACTTTCTAAGAGGTTTCCAACGGTATAAATTTTTCCAATTCTCGACTTATGCCGAGCGAGTTACGATTTTTCAAAGATTCATAATAAAACTGAAAATTTTCTAATTTCAAAGAAATAGAGTTTTTCAAGAACTCTTTATTCTTTTGATATTCTTAAACGTTTTGCTCACGATTTTCATGATAAAAACTCAAATAATATTGTACATAATAAAAGGCAAGTTGAACCTCGATTTACGTGTAATTGAGGTTCCTTTTGCGAAATAATCCTTAGATTGTACTAGTGTACAATCTTCTTGATAAGTGGATTAATTGTGTGATTATCCACTATTAATTGCCAGGCGCACAAGGAGACCTTCAAGAGAATCTCACAGTGGACACTTAAACTCCCAGAAAACAATTCTTATTGAATTGCTCGGTGAGTGTCAAGTGTGTGAATTTTGATACATGTTTATTTGTGGTAATTGTTGGAATTTTAAGAAAATAAGGGCGGGTGTGTACTTTATCACACTCGTTCTAATTTCGAATGGATGATTGAAATGTATTGAATGATTGAAATGTATTGAATGAATGACTGAAATGCAATGGTATGTTATGAATACATACGTCGATGGAGTGAACCTCCTCGACTTTTCAATGAATGGGGGATGCCCAAACTCATAGGCCGTCCTTGGACTCGAGCCGGCAATGGGCTTGGTCGGGAACTTGGGCGAGCCATGAGATATATATAAGCTCGACCTAATGAGAGGTCCTGCTTGGCATACTCGTGGAGTATCGCCTTATAAATGACTTGTGGGCCCTTGAGGTGTACGGTGGACGGAGGGAAGTAAGTGGTGATCTACGGAAATGGAAATACCGACCCGGTTGACAGGAGGGTCAACGCGGGAAGGTATACGAATGACATCGGCAGAGCGAGTGGAACTTAGCTCCTGAGAGCTACTATATCTTTGAATTGTTTCTGATTACTTTTCCTGTTCGAATGATTGATTATTGAAAAGACATGGTTTTATTTATTAAATTTGGGATTGTTATTTGACAAAGTGCTTGCATGTGTGTTCTTGGCCTCACGAGCGTTTTGCTCACCCTATAGTTTTGTTTTCCTTAACAGGACCGAATCTCGGAGAAGTTTGGAGAAAACCCTTCGCTGTACTTTTGTTTTAAGGTTTTCTATTGTTAATGGCTATGTCCTTTGTGGGGATTGTACTTTTGGAATTGAAGTGTAACTTTTGGGCCTGACGTATATTTTGGATTTAAGTTGTATCTTGAACGCCCTATCTATGGGTGGAGTAATGGATGATTTTATGCTTGAACGCTTCCGCATTATTTGTATTCATGTTGCTCTCTTCGATGTGTTTAGTTCGGATTTAAATTGAATGAAATTGCTTGAGTCCTGGCGAGAGCTGGGCAGGCGTCCGTGGATACCCTTTGGTCCGCCTTAGGGAGATGTGGGGCGTCACAGTTGGTATCAGAGCACTAGGTTAGAGGTCTATATGGGAGACATATTAGATACTCTACCTTTAAGACTCGATATGGGATGACTTAATCCTACCCTAAGTGATACTTGAGGCGAGCTAGCAACTAAGTTAGTCCTACCTCAAGTGACGATTGGGATGAACCAACGATTATGTTAGGCATGCATTGCAGGATATTGGAACTGAGTAGTGATTTAAGTTTCTAACCTGAAAAATATTATTATTATTATTTTGCAGGGATGGACGACGGAAATGGAGCTCCGGCAGCTAATGGGAATGGCCATGCGAATGGTCATTACGAGCCTCTTAGGACTATCTTCTACCGAGCTCTAGCGGGAGGAGCTCGAGTACGCTACTCACTGTATGATAGATACCCTCGATGTTCGTGTAGGTTGACTTTCGCCTACCCGAACCATATAGTGCTTGCTCTAGACGACGAGCGTCGTCAGTTGGTGGATGCCAACCGCGATTTACAGGCTGAGGTAGACGAGTTTAGGCAGATGGTTGGCGCTCAGGGTGAGCGGATTGCCGAGCTCGAGGAGGTGCTGGAGGGTGAGGTAGCCACATCTGCAGTGGTTAATAAGGAGTTTCGGGATACTAGGGCTCGACTTACTAGGCTAGGACGGGATGTCCGTACTCGGGCTTTCGAGATCCTGGCTGATGCGACTAGATTGGTTGAGGACGCTACTGAGGTGATTCCTGATGATGAGGAGGAGGATCCCGAGGAGGATTGTGACGGCCCCACCTCCCCCTAGGGCGTACCCCAGGGTTCGGCGGGCCGCCTGCCCAGCTCTCGCCGGGACTCAGTCGTTCACCACAATCCTCAAATAAATTACAATACAAATCTCAAATATACATCTAATGGTCCACAAATACACATCCGTCTCCAATAATTACATGTCACAAATGCAGCGGAAACTAATCCCAATCATGGAACGTATACTTACATCAATATCAATTTCAAATATTTATACAAGACCAACTCGTACATAAAATAGATCCAAACTTAAACTGTACACGATATATGCCATCCAGTCACGTGAATAAGCACTCCAAGCTTTTCTTCGCCTTGAGCCCTGAGGGGGGGAAAATAAAACATTTTTGGGGTGAGCTAAAAGCTCAGCGAGTAACCAGAAAATCATTAATCAAATCGGTTTCACAATAGTTCATTTCAATGATGTCAAATAGCAATGATGTCATAAAACAAATAATAAATCCGGAAACCACTGCAACATTTGCAAAACAGTAAATATGGATTATCAATAATTCAAGAAACATTTACAATGGAAAGCGATAGTAACATTCATGAAAGGATACATTCATTCTCCTGACATTTCCTTGCTCATTTGGTCATTCATTTCATTTCATTCACCCCGTCCCTGGCTTTTGGCCAGGCTCCACCAACCTACATAGGTAATACTCGAGTATACCAAACGTTCACCCAAGTTCCTAATCGCCTGACCGAGTCCGCTTCTGGCTCAAGACGACCAGTAACAAGGGGCAATGGCCAGTTCAGCCCAAAAGGCTTACATTCATGCGCAAGTAACATTTCAATCGAAAATTTCACATTTATCGAGGTCGAGTGCGATAAAGTACACACTCGCCTCGAAAACTCGTTTTGGAAATCATTATAAGCGCTTAACACGTTATCAACCAAAATACAAGTCTTGAAGTCAAGAAATATAGCAAACAAGGCACACTCACATGCCAGCATGCATGATATGCAAGAAAACATTTCAAAAATAACTTTGGAAACAGTTCAAAAGTAAATAATGTAAGAAACGGTTCATAAATAACTTTAGAAGTAGTTTGAGGTCACTCACCTCCATGGCTCAGAATCATCCATCATATAACATTGCCTTGCTCAAATCCAAGTCTTAGATCACAAATTCAATGCAAACAAGTCCCTTCAAAGTTCGGACAGCACTTCCCCTGAATTTGCTAACTTTTCCAACCATCATGGCTTCATTATTCTTCTCATTCAAACCCAAAGGTACACACACAACAACAAGTTCATCCAATAGCCATTCAGCAAGCTCCAAGAAGTACAAAGACAAGTCAAGCTAGGGAAAAGTCCGGAAATAAAAGTTAAGCTCAAAACCAGAAAAACAGGTTTTGACGTCATTTTGCGGTAATGGCACCAAAGGCGTTACGATTGTCGGATGAAGGTGCAAGACCCACCGTTTCGAAGCTAAGAATCAGGGCTACAACAATGTAGAAGGCCACTCAGTCCAAATCCTAGCATAACTAGGTCAAATATGCCAAAATACCAAACCAGAACCACTAAAACAGGTTCACAAATCACACAATGCTGTAATGAGTCCAACTCGGTCCATACAAGTTCAAATGCATTGATTCCAAAGGCATATGGTAGCTAAGACACCCAGCTACATTTAATTAGAAGAAACCAACATCCAAATCCAAAGCAATTCCAGTCAAAATGGCCAATTACAAGTGCAGTTTTTGCATTCTGATCAACCCAGAACAGCAACAGTAAAATCGATATATCTCACTCTACACTAGTCCAAATGACCTGAAATGTTACAGGCACTTCGAACTCATCAATACCTACAACTTTCATGTTTTGAGCAAAGTCCAATTCGGCCTCTAACCCTATGATCCAGAACCGGACAGAATTAGGGGTTATCAAACCCTAACTTTTCTCAATTCATTCCAAACCCAAAATTGGTTGCAAATATCAATCATTTCCATCCACTAGAGTCATAACCCCTCATTATCAATCATCATAAACATCCACAACACCATGATCACATTAAACCAGAAAATTCATCAATAAAATGAAAACTTCACCAAATCACTTCAAACCAAGAAATAAACCATATATATCATCACTTTAGCCACTACTAAGCATAACCTAAGCTTTATTAAGTGAAGGAGGAAGATACACACACCACTCACCTAGTAACAAGAGAGGTAGAGATGTTGGACACCTTAACTCTTCCAAAAAGCTTCACCAAATCAACCACTAACACCAATTAGAAAGATTTTATGGAGTAGAAACTAATTTATGCACTTGATTTGGAAGATTGAGCTAGTTGGGAGCTTGACAATTGAAGAAGTTTTCTTTCCTTTTCTTAGTGAGAGGGCCGGCCAAGAGGTTGAAGACAATGGTGATTTTTTTGTGAATTTTCAAGATATTTAATCAAATGGGTCAAAAGTCAAAAACATGAATAGTGTTCCATAAGTTAAATCCAATAAAAGGTTGACACTTGTCACTCCTTAAATGCAATCTTATCTTTTCTTTTACCTCTCACATCAATCAATTCACATCCTCTACTTATCCCTTAACACCCGATAAATTTTACACAGTATCCGGAATTTAACCTAATTGGCCGAATTTTTCCGAACTTTTCGCACTAGTGGGTCCCACGTCCATATACGCTCTTAATTTCTCAAAAACTAACCGATACTAGAAAAATCATTTTAAAACTATCTTTGCTCATAAACTTTATTTGGAGAATTTTTCTAATCAAGAAAATGTAGAAAAGGCGGGCGATTAAAAAAAATAAACCCTAGAAAAATAGAAAATTTCCGGGTTCTCACTCTCATTTTTTTCGGGGCGTCACAAGGATCCCGAGGAGGAGGTTCCTCCTGATAGCCCCGCTGTGGACTAGGACCTTAGTCGTTGACCCCTTTTGACTTTTGACCGGTACAGTTAGGACTAGTTAGGGTGACGCGAGTGTTGAGGCCATTGTATTTTGCATGCTTGTGTGGCCTACTTTTGGGCACTTGTTCTTACTTTAGTCTTCTGTGACTAAAAGTATACTTTTGAGCACCTGTGTGCTAGATTTTTGTGAATTGTCCCTAACTTGCTAATTGTACGAACTTGACATGCTTATGAATGTAAATTATTGTTAATTTCAATGCTTTCTTGGTTGGTTCTAATTTCGATATATTTCTTCTTTTCTGTTTAAGTTAATCTATTTCTTGCACTAGGCACATTTAGGCTAATGGAAGGACTAAGAAGTGGTCGAGGCCGTAGGCGAGCGTCTAGACAGGCCCAACCTCAGGGGGATGACCAGGGATCGGCAACTGGACCGACCCAGGGACAGGAAAACGTTGAGGGTAACCAAGTGGCTACTGCCATCAATAGGATGACTGATATCCTAGAACGTCTAGCGGATAGACAGGGTCCGGGACCATTTAACCAACCTGGGCCCCAGGATAGAGGGGAGGATAGAGCCCTGGAAAGATTCTTAAAGTTTAACCCGCCTAAGTTTATGGGTGAACCTGACCCCGAAATAGCAGAGAATTGGTTAGAAAGGATGACCAATATATTTGCCGCTCTAGACTACACTGAGGATAGGCGAGTGAACTTTGCTGCTTTCCAATTTGAGGGAGTGGCCCGTGCTTGGTGGGATTTGATAAAAGGAAAATGGGAAAGGGCTCGAACCCCTTGGACTTGGGAGAATTTCACAAGGGAGTTTAATGAAAAGTTTCTTCCGCCCTTAATCCAAGAGAAAAGGGAGGACGAATTTATTAAGTTGAAACAAGGAACCCTTACTGTAACAGAGTATGAAGGGAAGTTCACTAAACTTTCCAAATACGCTCCTGAGTTAGTAGCCAATGAACGAAGGAGGATTAGAAGGTCTGTACAGGGGCTTAATGTGGAACTTCAGGAGGGCCTGGCTGCAGCCCAAATCTCTACTTTTACTGAGGCTTTAGAGAAAGCGCAAAGGGTTGAGAATGCAAGATCTCAAGTGAGGGATTTTCACAACAGAAAAAGGAATTTTCCTAGTCGCACTTCTGGGCAGACCAGTAAGTTTGTACACCCTTCTAAAAAGGGAAGAGGGGAAGGAGGAACGAGAACTACTGGAGCTTCTAGGGGAGCTCTATCTAGGGGAGGTCGTAGCGGGACGACTCAGGTTAGGGGGCACCATCTGTTGGATCGACTGTGACCCCTCAAGTTACATGTGGGTATTGTGGTAAATCCAATCACTTTGAGAACGATTGCTGGAGAAAGTTGGGAAAATGCTTACTGTGTGGGAGCACTGAGCATCAAATCGCAAATTGTCCGAAATCGTCGAAGACAGGGGGAAGCCTGCAGAGGCCTGAAAAATCGACCTCTAAGCAGACCAGTGCCGGAAGGAGTCGACCGAAAGTACCGGCTAGGGTCTACGCATTGGACTATCCACAAGTTCCAGAGGCAACCGAGGTGGTTGAAGGTACAATTCCAATCTTTCACCGCCTAGCTAGGGTTTTAATTGATCCGGGTGCAACACACTCTTTTGTAAACCCTGATTTCATGAGTGGAATAGACTTGAACCCAATTAAGTTACCATATGACTTGAAGGTTAAAACACCCACTGGGGACAAAAGCCTAATTGCTAATCTGGTGTATAAGAATAGTGAAATCTGCGTGAAGGAAAGAAAATTGTTGGCCGATTTGATAGGCCTAGCGATTAAAGGATATGATGTGATCCTAGGGATGGATTGGTTAGCCCGTTATAATGCCCAACTGAATTGTAGAACGAAAATTGTAGAATTGTGTATTCCAGGGGAGGCAACCCTGAAATTGGATGTAAGGGGCAAGTTAGCCTCGTCTGCACTTATTTCGCGAATTCGGGCTAGAAAATTGTTAAATAAGGGAGCTCAAGGATATTTGGCTTTTCTTATTAATACCCCTAGCGATAAGGTGAATCTGGAGGACACACCGGTAGTGAAAGAATTTTCTGATGTTTTTCCTGAAGAATTGGAGTCTCTACCCCCGGAACGGGAAATAGCTTTTAAAATTGATGTGACTCCGGGAACAGCACCTATCTCAAGGACACCATATAGGATGGCTCCAGCTGAGTTGAAGGAGTTGAAGTTACAATTACAAGATTTGTTGGAACGGGGTTTTATACGAGAGAGTGATTCCCCGTGGGGAGCCCCAGTTTTGTTTGTAAAGAAGAAAGATGGGAGTTTGAGGTTATGTATAGATTATCGAGGCTTAAATGATGTTACGATTAAGAATAAATACCCACTACCCCACATTGATGAACTGTTTGACCAATTGCAAGGGGCGGTAGTGTTTTCAAAGTTGGATCTAAGGCAAGGTTACTATCAATTGAGGATTTTGGAGAAGGACATACCTAAGACTACTTTTAACTCGAGGTATGGGCACTTCGAGTTTGCAGTAATGCCTTTTGAGTTAACCAATGCACCTGCCGCTTTCATGGATTTAATGCATAGGATTTTTAAGCCTTACTTGGACCAATTTGTGGTGATCTTCATTGATCATATTTTGGTGTATTCTAAGAATGTGAAAGATCATGAGAACCATTTGAGAATTGTTTTACAAATCTTGAGGGAACATCAGTTATATGTTAAGTTTAGCAAGTGTGAATTCTGGCTAAAAGAAGTGACTTTCCTAGGGCATATAATTTCTAAGGATGGGATTAAAGTGGATCCAGCTAAAGTTGAAGCTGTTTCAAAATGGAAACGACCGGAAAATCCAACGGATGTTCGGAGTTTTATAGGATTGGCAGGGTATTACCGGAGATTCATCCAGGATTTTTCGAAAATTGCTGGACCTATGACTGAGTTGACCAAGAAAAATGGAAAATTTATTTGGAGTCCTAAGTGTGAAGGAAGTTTTCAGGAGTTGAAAAGACGGTTGACTAGAGCGTCTGTTCTAGCTCTACCAAATGGACAGGATAGTTTTGTGGTTTACACAGATGCTTCTAAGGAAGGTTTGGGATGTGTTTTGATGCAAAGTGATAAAGTGATAGCTTATGCCTCTAGAAAATTGAAGCCGCATGAGGGAAATTATCCGACCCATGATTTGGAGTTAGCGGCTGTGGTCTTTGCTTTGAAAAAATGGAGACACTATTTGTACGGAGTAACATTTGAGGTTTTTACAGATCACAAAAGCCTTAAGTACTTGTTTTCTCAGAAGGAGCTGAATTTGAGGCAACGTAGATGGATGGAATTTCTGGAAGATTATGATTGTACGATTAAGTACCACCCTGGAAAGGCCAATGTAGTGGCCGATGCTTTGAGCCGTCAGGTACAAATGGCTGGATTGATGGTTAAGGAATTTCAGTTGTTGGAGGAAGTTAGCTATTGGAATCCTCGATTAGAACCAAGGAAGGTAATTTTGGGGAATATTGTAATAACCTCCACTTTATTGGAACGTATTAAGGAATCTCAGGAAAAGGACCCTGAAGTGCAAAAGTTGGTGGAGAAAGTTAAGATGGGAGACCAGACGGATTTCAAGTTGGGATCGGATGGAATATTGAGATTTCGAAATCGGGTGGTTGTGCCAAAGGGTGAAGGGCTTAGAAAAGAAATTTTAGAAGAGGCACACCGATCAAAGTTTACAGTACATCCAGGAGGGAATAAAATGTACCAAGACTTGAAAAGTCTATATTGGTGGAAAAATATGAAGAAGGAAATTGCCCAATTTGTTCAGACATGCTTGGTTTGTCAACAGGTTAAAACCGAACATCAGAAACCATCAGGGCTTTTGCAACCTCTAGAAATACCTGAGTGGAAATGGGAAAATATTACCATGGATTTTGTATCAGGCTTACCAAGGACACAGAGAGGCCATGATGCCATTTGGGTGATAGTAGATAGATTGACTAAATCGGCTCATTTTCTACCGATTAACATGAAATAACCGTTAGAAAAGCTGGCCAGGTTGTACTTAGATGAAATCATCAGACTACATGGCATACCTGTGAGTATCGTATCGGATCGAGATCCAAGATTTGTTTCGAGGTTTTGGCAAAAGATGCAAGAAATGTTGGGGACTAAGTTGAACTTTAGTACCACCTATCATCCTCAGACCGATGGACAATCGGAAAGAACAATTCAGACCCTTGAGGACATGTTAAGGACTTGTGTGCTGGATTTTGGGGAGAGTTGGAGTAAGTTTTTGACTTTAGTGGAATTTGCCTACAATAATAGTTTTCACTCTTCTATTCAAATGGCTCCATACGAAGCACTTTATGGTCGGAGGTGTAGATCCCCAATTTGTTGGGATGAAGTAGGTGAACGGAAAATTTTAGACCCGACTACTGTATCTTGGATTGAGGAGGCTAATGAAAAGGTAAAATTGGTACGGCAAAGGATTCAAATCACTCAGAGTAGACAAAAAAGTTATGCTGACAATCGGAGAAAGGATTTGGAGTTCACTGTTGGAGATGTGGTATTTCTCAAAATTACGCCTTTAAAAGCAAGTTTGATGTCCGGAAAAGGGAAGAAACTACAACCAAGGTTTGTAGGGCCTTATAAGATTATTCAACAAGTTGGGAATGTAGCCTATAAGCTGGAATTACCACCGAGTTTGTCTCGAATTCATAACGTGTTTCATGTGTCTATGCTTAAGAAATATCATCCAGACCCCTCTCATGTTTTACAACCGGAGAATATTGAGATTGATGAAACCCTGACCTATGAGGAGAGACCGGTAAAACTTCTGGATCGAAAGGTGAAGGAATTGAGGAACAAGCAGATACCACTAGTGAAAGTTCTATGGAAGAACCATGGAGTAGAGGAGGCAACATGGGAAGTTGAAGAGACAATCAGAGAGAAGTATCCAGACTTGTTCATCAACCAAGGTAAATTTCGAGGACGAAATTTTCTTAAGGGGGAGAGGATGTGAGGACTCGCAAAAACTATTATTTTATGCCTAATTTATGGCTTAATAAATTATTTAATTGGATTTTATTTCCAAGGAATATTTTCTAGTCTTATTAGACCTAAATACATGGTAATATAACTTCGTTATATTTTTAAAATGATTCGTTTCGAAAATTAATTTCCTGGAGTGCGTTTAGTAAAAATAGTGAATAGTACATGGAGATTTTATCCGCGTAGTAGCACAATAAGCTTGGAATATTGGAGACTTGTACTATGGTCCTAAAATAGGTAATCTTATGAATAAATACTCAAGTGATAGTTAGTAGTGCAATCGTTATAAGAATTTCTCGGAAGTTTCGCGTTATAACGTTAAATTTGACGGTACGCGTTTTCACACGCGCGACTTTATTTGAGGGACTTTAGACCCTTATTTCGGGACAATTAAGAGTGAACAATATTTACATGAATATAAATGCATTGGAGGTTTAGTGCACTAGTGAACCGAACGCGCGAGAAAATCGAGCCGTAATCGCACCAAACGGCCCCTAATGAGAGTTGACTTTTGGGTGAATTTACACCACTCATTTAATCTTCTCTTGGAAGCTAAAAGAAATCTGATCACTCTCCACCTTCTCTCACCAAGACAGCCGGCCAACATCTCCCTCTCACTCACTCTCTTGCTTCACAAATTTCTTCACTAAATCAACCCAAAACCTCAACCAATCTTCACCAAACTTGGAGATCATCTAGCAAACTACTTGGAGGTTGGATTTAGCTAACAAAAAGGCTGCAAAATCACGGTTTTTATGGGGTAAAAGAGGGCTGAAAATTCTGCTTGAACATCAAACCAAAGTAAGTCATGATCCACTCTTGGAAACTTGAAGTTTGGAAGCTATCTTACCTTGTTAAGTTCATGCATGCATTTGGTTAGCTTGATATGGTTGTAAAATGTGAAAGTGGGCTCTTTGTATTCCCACACTTGGGTTGTTGTTGCTGATTAGAGGATTAATGTTGGATTTAATGGTAGTTTAATGGTTATAATGATGGATTCATGGAGTATTATTGTTGGAAACTCAAAGTAGAGGTCATGACAAGAAATTTCCGAAACTGCCCCTGTTTTGTTCGGCCATGATAAGGCCCATTTTTGGTGATTTATTGGCATGAACCTGATGTTTATATGTTATACTATATGTGTAAAAATTTTCGTTGGAAAACATTAACGTTTGGATGGGCAAATGAATTTATTCGTGACCTATGCAAGTTGGAAAATTATTTTCGGGTAACTCTGTCTAGCAGTAGCATTTTGGCCATAACTCTGTCCTCAAGTGTCGAAATCAAGTGCCGTCGGTGGCGTTTGAAACTAGACATTCCTGGATTTAATTTGAAATAAAATACAAGTTCTGATTCTTTTTGAGTGACCCGAACCAAACGTTTTAAGTTAGCTGTCCTGTCTCTCGGATTTGCTGGAATGGCTTGTAGAGGTAGCAACTTAAGGCTCAATTTTGAGCTGGTTGCTTGCCGAATTTCAGAACATTTCCTTCTGTGAACTTTTAGTCCTGTGAATGTATTTTCTAACGCCATAAACCATGTCTCATTCCGAGCTAAATTGATTGAGTTGTGACTCAAACAAGAAGACTGCCCTGTTTTGGAAAAAAACGTAGTATTTAGACTGATTTGGGGAAAACTTGGGAATGATTTTATTAATTGAAGTTCTTGATGCTCATCACTTACCCAAGGTATCATGGATGTATCTTAGACCTTTATTTCACAAATGAACCATGGTTGGATAGTTTTCATGGTTAAACGATTTGAATTTGGAAATGGAAGTCAAAAGGCAGATTGCCTTAGAATTTTTCCTGAACTTTGGTTGACTAATTAACTATCTTTCCGAAGGTATTTTTCCCTGAAATTTGATAGAGCGGTACCTTTCATATGGGAGTAAAATACTGCCAATTTTAGTACCAATCCAAGTTCGTTTCGATACCCAATTAAATTTCTAGTGTTGGAGGTTTAAATCTGGAAATTCTTCTCCAGTCTTGAATTTCCCCAACTTCGGGCTACCGTATCTTGGTACTCGAAACTCCAATTCTTGATCCACTTGTTTTGTTATAAACCTCACTTGTAACACTAATTGAGCTGTAAATTTCAGAGGCCGGTTTGCAACGTGTGAATCGTGCCGAATTTCCAAAGTTGGCCGAAATCCAACTTAATTCTGCCTTGTAAACCAACCCTGCATCTTCAAGCTCATTTTTCAACACTTTTTACTTCGATTCATGGAAAAGTGTCTTCTAGGAACTTATAGTACTTTCTAAGAGGTTTGCAACGGTATAAAGTTTTCCAATTCTCGACTTATGCCGAGCGAGTTACGATTTTTCAAAGATTCATAATAAAACTGAAAATTTTTTAATTTCAAAGAAATAGAGTTTTTCAAGAACTCTTTATTCTTTTGATATTCTTAAACGTTTTGCTCACGATTTTCATGATAAAAACTCAAATAATATTGTACATAATAAAAGGCAAGTTGAACCTCGATTTACGTGTAATTGAGGTTCCTTTTACGAAATAATCCTTAGATTGTACTAGTGTACAATCTTCTTGATAAGTGGATTAATTGTGTGATTATCCACTATTAATTGCCAGGCGCACAAGGAGACCTTCAAGAGGATCTCACAGTGGACACTTGAACTCCCAGAAAACAATTCTTATTGAATTGCTCGGTGAGTGTCAAGTGTGTGAATTTTGATACATGTTTATTTGTGGTAATTGTTGGAATTTTAAGAAAATAAGGGCGGGTGTGTACTTTATCACACTCGTTCTAATTTCGAATGGATGATTGAAATGTATTGAATGATTGAAATGTATTGAATGAATGACTGAAATGCAATGGTATGTTATGAATACATACGTTGATGGAGTGAACCTCCTCGACTTTTCAATGAATGGGGGACGCCCAAACTCATAGGCCGTCCTTGGACTCGAGCCGGCAATGGGCTTGGTCGGGAACTTGGGCGAGCCATGAGATATATATAAGCTCGACCTAATGAGAGGTCCTGCTTGGCATACTCGTGGAGTATCGCCTTATAAATGACTTGTGGGCCCTTGAGGTGTACGGTGGACGGAGGGAAGTAAGCGGTGATCTACGGAAATGGAAATACCGACCCGGTTGACAGGAGGGTCAACGCGGGAAGGTATACGAATGACATCGGCAGAGCGAGTGGAACTTAGCTCCTGAGAGCTACTATATCCTTGAATTGTTTCTGATTACTTTTCCTGTTCGAATGATTGATTATTGAAAAGACATGGTTTTATTTATTAAATTTGGGATTGTTATTTGACAAAGTGCTTGCATGTGTGTTCTTGGCCTCACGAGCGTTTTGCTCACCCTATAGTTTTGTTTTCCTTAACAGGACCGAATCTCGGAGAAGTTTGGAGAAAACCCTTCGCTGTACTTTTGTTTTAAGGTTTTCTATTGTTAATGGCTATGTCCTTTGTGGGGATTGTACTTTTGGAATTGAAGTGTAACTTTTGGGCCTGACATGTATTTTGGATTTAAGTTGTATCTTGAACGCCCTATCTATGGGTGGAGTAATGGATGATTTTATGCTTGAACGCTTCCGCATTATTTGTATTCATGTTGCTCTCTTCGATGTGTTTAGTTCGGATTTAAATTGAATTAAATTGCTTGAGTCCTGGCGAGAGTTGGGCAGGCGTCCGCGGATACCCTTTGGTCCACCTTAGGGAGATGTGGGGCGTCACACTTAATAGTCTAGCATAAATTTCTAAAATCTCCAAATAACTGCTCCGTCTCGGTATACGCGAACTCTCGATTCATACACGCTACGGTGAAACCTCTAAGAAATTCTCATAACGATAGTACTACTAACTAATACTTGAGTACTTAATCATAAAAATACCTATTTTTAAGACTGATGTATAAGTTTCCAATTTTTCAAACTCGCTGTATCCCCAAATCGATCATTGTCTCGAAAACGCGTATTCGCTATTTTCACTAAACGAGTTTCCAAAAATTAATTTTCGTAACAAGTCATTTTAAAAATACATGTAAGTCATAGTTCCATGTAATTGGGTCTATAAAGGTTAGAAAATAATATTCGGGGCAAACAAGCAATTAAATATTTAAATAAACTCGTAACAGGAGTTTAAAATAAATAAATTTTTACGAGTCCTCACGACTTTTCTTAATCTACTATTGATCATGCTTACTTTTCCAAAATTAATACACCCTTAATTCAAATATAGTCTCGAAAAACGTATACTTGTTGTTCCGAATTAAACGAGTTTTCAAAAAGTAATTTTTCTAACAAAACGCTTTAAAAACATAAGAGAGGCATTTTTCCATATAAATGAATTTTAAATAGTCGAATTAAATAATTAATTAATCCAGTAAAATAAAATAAAATAAGAAAATTTTCGGGTCCTCACAAGAACTATCTGATTCATAAGGAATAGATTTCCTTCGACTCCTAATCCCTTTAGATGCACTTTGAGTAGCCTCTATATTGTCAATTCTTTCATGCACAATCTCTAATTTTTGGTCCAAGATTAGGTGAATGTTTCCCCTTAGGAATTCGACAAAAAGTTTAAAGTCAAATGCCGAAGAGCTTCCTTACTCACTCTCTTGGTGTTTACTCTCGCGCTCATGTATCACACAACTCTCAATTATAAGCTCACCATGTATTCTCAGAGCTTTGATTTCATCTTTGAAGAGGTTAGGTCAGCTCAAAAGTTGCTCAATGGTTCACCAAAAAGAGAAAGGATCACTCAGGTTCAGACAAGAGAATGTAAAGGACACTTACTTTGATTTGCAAGGAGCTAAATTTTTAGTTGCTAAAATTTCAGATTTTGATGGGCTCAGTGAACCAGATTTTGGTAGACTCAATGAGGACACAACACTCATGAATTGCAGAAATTTAGAAGCTCAGAAATGGCTCTAAATAACTCCCCAAGCTGCTGGAAATCTGACTGGAATTTAGATTCAACAAGGTATAATTTTTGGAAACCAAGATTCCAAATGGAATTAGGAAACCCTTAACAGGACCCGAATTGACTTGGACCCTTTTGTGACTCAATGAACACATTATAATGCTAGAAAGATGGTCCTAGTACAGCTGGAATTTCAAGCTAAACACACGGTTTTGGTCAGTTTAAAATCCAAGCAGAAAATTCAATGGAAACAATGATCAACCGAAGCCTTAGTTGGACAAGGATTTGACCAACCTTTTGGGAAATTTCCTTGGCTTACTTGGGGGGTATTTGACCACTTTTTGGACTGTTACTTTGCTGGAAATCAGGTGTTCAACAGCTTTTGTGATTTTTTTTGGAAGCTTTTTGGCAATTTAGCAGACCACTTCCAATTCGGTTCAAGACTGCTTTGGGTTTTAGGAGTTGCAATCGAATTTGGAAACTCAAATCCTAGCCATTCTTGAAGTTATTTTCTTGCAGTTCAAGAGCGATTTTTTTTTTTTCAGATTTTGCTGATCACGTAAGTGCAAATCTTCAAGAATGCATGAATTTAAGATTGGTGATAAAAAATTCAAGCTTCTTCAATATTGTTCAAGAACTTGTTCAAGAGTTTCAAGAACCTTAATCTTTTCTCTTTTTTTTTTTGCCAAGAACTTCAAGATTGTGGTTTGCAGCCCAAGATTCTGCAAGATTTATCCCAAGAATTCAAGGTTCAAGGATTTCAAGGTCAGTTACGGATAAAAAAATACAACCAAAAAATTTTTGACTCTAGACACAAACAAAACAACAATAAGAGAAAGATTGGCAACTAAACTAAAAATTTTATGAGTGAACAGTGATTTCAGAATGAATAGTAACGATGAACAGTAACGAAATTTTTTTTAAAATCATAAACGACACAAAGAACAAGAAGGATATAACCTGAAAATTGTCAACTAGTTCTGATACCAGATGATACGAACCCAACCGTGATTGGAGGAACTCGTATACCAACAAACAGGATCTAGACAATCGACTTCCAAGTCTTGGATTTGCGGAACCCTAAACCCCTTTAAAACCCCTTTGATGAGAACTAGGAGTAAATTCTTAACCCTCAAGAAGTGATTAAAGAAACTTTTGGTGTTTGGTAGACAACGCTGTAGACACCAAATTTTTAACTTTATTTTTCATTATTAGTTTTATTGATATTTATTTTAGTTTGGTTTTACTAATCTCATTTTTAGACATTTTAGTTAAAAAAAAAGAAAAGGGGAAAAGTCAAAAATCAATCAAAGGACAAAAACAAGACACATGAACCTATTTTGAGGATAAGATCTTGACCTTTCATTTTAGGGTTAGTTTTGGGGAAGGCATTAAAAAGGGCTCGGCTAAAAAAAAAGAAAAGGGGGGACACGGATGAAAAATGGGGGGTGGCCGGTTATAGGAAGAGAAGGGAACAAGAAAAATCTAGAAAAGGGAAGGATTAGAGTGACGGTTGAAAAGGGCCGCGAGAGAGGAAAACAAAGGGAGTTTCAGCAGGTAGGAAAAAAGAAAAACAATAGCAGAAAGCAAAAGGGGAGCTGGGTCGGATGGAAGAAAAGGAAAAAGCCGAGAAAGGGAGCTTCGGTCAAGGAGGGAACGAGAGAGAGAGAGTCTGGGGAGGAGGAACAAGAAAATTCAAAGGGGGAGGTTTCGGCTGAAAACAGAGAAGAACAGAGCGCAAGAAAAATAGAAAATTGTGGAGTTTTTGGATGAATAAAAATGGGGAAAAGGAAAGGGTCTGAACGACAGAAACAACGGAATCCCTTGCTCCGTTCATGGCCAACCAATTATCCCTCCATCGACACCGTATTACCACCTCCAACCATCATCTATCCAACGGCGCAGCCGCCAGATTTTTTTTCCCCTCACGTCGCCTGCCCAAGCTATCACCAGGCCGCGTCCGTTGCTGCTGCTGTCTGCCATCGTCACCGCCGTGCACAACCTCCTTGGCCGCTGCCGTTCTCTGCAACTCTAGATGAAAGCCCTCAGACGAAGTTAGACTTCGTCATCTTCCAGTTCCAATTCACCGAAGTCAGATTTTGTCATAGCCGCCGTCGCCGCTGCGCAAGTAAAAGCACTGTGAGTTCACCCTTTTCTCTTGAACTTCAGTTCTTCCCCAGGCCCTCTAAGCATGGTTGTCGTGGCTATACTTGTCGCAATTTCCCTTTTGATTGCTCATAATTTTCTGATCGTACATGCTTTATGGTTTGATTGGAATGAAATTTTTGTTTTTGATAAATTTTTTAGGCCAGCCGCAACCTCACTTGAGTAGGAAATTGATGGGATTTTGATACCCGGTTGATGTTTGGTGAAATGCCTAACCAAAAGTCATGCTTGAAAATGATTTTGCCGCACTTTGTAGAATAGCCCATTGCTTGGAGTTTTGTACGATTTCATTATCTAATGTTTGTTTTTTTTTTTTGGAAAAGATTGATGCTTGATGTTCGGGTTGAGATGGGTATAGGAATTTGCTGCTTTGGGTTGCTGAAGCTCTATGTTTGCTTGAAGTTAATGTTTAGTTGCTGTCCATAATTTTAGATTGCCCGTGCATTATGTGTTGAATTGAAATCTCATGATGGTTGAGCAATTTTGGAGTTTGATTAACTTCGATTTAAGCAAAAATATGATGAAATTCTAATGCCTTCAATCTGTTCGTTAAAATGCCTGAACGAGAAGTCCGAACCAAAAGAATAAGTCTTGGCTGTTGTTTTGTGTTGGATGATGGAGGTGTGATTTTTGCCTTGTAAATTTGCTAGATTTCTGAAGCATCAGAAGCTGCAGAAACTTCGCCCTCCCATTTGCATCGGAGAAAGTTTGCACGATTCATGAATAAGTGAAATTCTAAAAAATTGCAATTGAACCCTTCGTTTTCTGCCCAAATTCACTGTGGCCCAAAATCTGGAAAAAATTGAACTAATTCTGTGCTTTTAAGTTTAATCCTCTGTTTGCATATTTTATGTGACTTTGTGAGTGGATTAATTCTTGTTTTAGTTCATAATTGTGGCTCAATATTTTTTTGCTGATTTGTCTATGTTGTTGGGTTTAGTATTATGATTTAGGTTTTTGGGTAATTATATTTCGATTGGGTTTGTAAATATGGATTTTAGTTTTTTTTTTTTTGGGTTTCTGGTTTGGGTTAATAGGTCAAGACCCATTAGTTTCACTGTCTAATTTTGGGCCAAAATAATAGGCTGGCCCATTCCATTTGCCTTAAGATTTTCGGTTGGGTTGGGGAAGTTTTCGGCCCAAATAAATGGGAAAAATGGCCCACGTGGCCCAAATGGCCTGTCAGGTTAGGAGGTCCAGAAATGATTCTACAGTTTAGTCCTTGTATTTTATTTATTTTCACTATGGCCCTACAAACTTTCAATTTCACTCAATTGGGTCCTTACTTTAATTGCAAATGAGTCCTTGAACTTTATTTTTTTTATTTTTGGCCCCAAAATTTTGTCAATCTTTACAATCAAGTCCTTTCTTCTCTTGACTTCTTAAATGTGGGTTGTTGACATGATTTAATTGATTCAAATTCATGTTTATTTTTATCCTTTGTGATTATTTGCCAAATAAATTGGTACCTTGACCTTTTCTTTTATTTTGGAAGATAAATAAGCGATTTCACTCAATTAGGGCTTCAAATCAAGGGAGGTACATCCTATCCCTTATTTCTCACTTTATTTGACCCTGTGTATGTATATGTGCCTTATGTGTGCAATTGCATGACTTTAAGTGTTTATTTCATTTTCACTTTATTCATTTCTTTAATTATTTAATTTCACTTTAATTTTGGTTCAATTTTTATCATTTGAAAGGCACCTGAATGCCAAAGTTGTAATAGCTAGGTTATTTTATTTATTTTATTCCATTTCCCCTTTTAGATTGTAGTAGGCATTCTTCCCCAATAATGTAATAGTTAGGGCCTTAATTGCCTTATGTGCTGTGCATGCTTACGTGCTACGTGTTACTTGCTTTATTAGGCTCTTGCATTTAGTCGTGTGACGGCCCCACCTCCCCCTAAGGCGAACCAGAGGGTTCGGCGGGCCGCCTGCCCAGTTCTCGCCGGGACTCAGTCGATCACTACAATCCTCAAATGAATTACAATATAAATCTCAAATATACATCACATGGTCCACAAACATACATCCAAGTCTCCAATAATTACATGTCACAAATGCAGCGGAAACTGATTCCAATCGTGGAATGTATACTTACATCCATATCAATTTCAAATATTTATACAAGACCAACTCGTACATAAAATAGATCCAAACTTAAACTGTACACGATATAAGCCATCCAGTCACGTGAATAAGCACAACAAGCCCTTCCTTCGCCTTGAGCCCTGTGGGGGGGGAAATAAAACATTTTTGGGGTGAGCTAAAAGCCCAGTGAGTAACCAGTAAAATCAGTAATCAAATAGTTTTCACAAAAATTCATTTCATTGATGTCATGGTTCAGAAATCAGATGTACGTATTTTTGCTCTCGTGAGCCAGTGAAATCATTGTAATGTTTTAGAAGTTCAATAAGTAACCGGGGGTAAAAATGTAATTTTGTTACAGGTCAACATTTGCACAGTGAGAGTAAAACAAAAGCAGAAAATGACACCACATGGTAATTCCACAAAGCTGAATGAGCTAAAATCTCAATAAGGTTCCGAACATGAAATTTCATAACAAAGCCAACACATTAACCATCAATAATCAATAATTCAAGAAACAATTACAATGGAAAGCGATAGTAACATATTCATTAAAAGGATACCGCTCACATGGAGCTATTCATTTGTTCGTTCCCCTGACATTTCCCCTTATTCCTCCAATTATTTGAAAATTTCATTTTTTATAAATAAACCCTCGTTCATCTTTTTATTCGTTCATCCTCTTTTCCGGACGTTGACCGGACTCCACCCATCCGACGTTGGCCGGACTCCACCCATCCGGACGTAGCCGGACTACAAGGTAATACTCGAGTATACCAAATTCACCCAGGGTCACCATATCGCCCGACCGAGTCCGCTTCTGGCTCGAGTCGATCGGTAACGAAGGGCAGTGGCCAGTTCAGCCAAAAGGCTTACATCATGCGCAACTAGCATTTAATCATTAATCATTGAAAATTCATATTTATTTAGGTCGAGTGCGATAAAGTACACACTCGCCTAGAAAACTCGTTTTAACAATCATCGAAAGTACTTAACACATTTTCAACTAATAATGACAAGCCAATAAGTCAAGAATTACAGCAACCAAGGGACACTCATATGCAAGTACGCATGATATGCAAGAAAACAGTTCAAAAGTAACTTTTGGAAACAGTTTAAAAGTAAATAATGCAGGAAACGGTTCATAAAGAACTTCAGAAATAGTTTGAGGTCACTCACCTCAATGGCTCAGAAATCATCCATCATGTATCATTGCCTTGCTCAAACCCAAGTCTTAGATCACAAACTCAATGCAAACAAATCCTTTAAAAGTTCGGACAGCACTTCCCCTACATTTGCTAACTTTTCCAGCCATCATGGCTTCATTATTTCCTCAGCCAGTCCCAAAGGTACACACACAACAACAAGTTCATCCATAGTCATTCAGCAAGCTCCAAGTAATACTAGTGCAAGTCAAGCTAGGGGGAAAAATCCGGAAATGAAACTTAAGCTCAAAACCAGAAAAACAGTTTTGACGTCATTTTGCGGTAATGGTACCAAAGGCGTTATGATTGTCGGAAGAAGGTGCAAGACCCACCGTTTCGAAGATAAGAGATAGGTCTACAACAATGTAGAAGGCCACTCAGTCCAAATCCTAGCACAACTAGGTCAAATATGCCAAAAATACCAAACCAGAACCACTAAAACAGGTTCACAAATCCCACTATGCTGTAATTGGTATAACTCGGTCTGTATAGGTCCAAATGCATTGATTCCAAAGGCATATGGAAGCTAAGACATCCAGCTACATTTATCAGAAGATACCAACATCCAAATCCAAAGAAATTCCAGTCAAAATGGCCAATTACAAGTGCAGTTTTCGCATTCTGATCAACCCAGAACAGCAATAGTAAAATTGACATATCTCACTCTACACTAATCCAAATGACCTGAAATTTTGCAGGAACTTCAAACTCATCAATACCTACAACTTTCATGTTTTGAGTAAAGTCCAATTCGGCCTATAACATGGTGAAATAAATTCGGGCAGAATGAAGAACTACAAAACCTAATTTTCTGAAATTTCTTCCAAAACAGAAATTGATTGCACTTAATCACTTTTTCCACCTCCTAGAGTCATTAAACATCATTTCCAATCATCATACATGACCACCCAATCATATCCCTATGAAAACAGAAAAATCCCCAAAAATAATAAAACTTCACCAATTCAACCAAACTCAAGAAATAATCCATGAAATTGCATCTTATAACACCACTAATCATGAATTGAACATCATTAGAGGAAGGAGAGGTGTTCATCCACCACTTACCTTAGCAAAACAAGAGGGAGAGCTACTTGTCACCTTAAGCTTCCAAACAACTTCACCAAACAACTCACTATCACTAAAAGAAGAGGTTTTATGGAGTAGAAACTAGATCAAGCAAGTGTTTTGGAGGATTTGAGCTAGATAATTGCCAAACTTTGAAGAGGTTTTTTTCTTCCTTCTTTGCTAGAGGGAGAATCAGCCAAGAGGTTGAAGACAAGAATGAATTTTGTGTGATTTTTAAGATATTTAAGCAATTGGTCAAAAAGTCAAGAAAATGAATAGTAAGTCATAAGCTATTTCCAATACAATGGTGACACTTGTCACCTCCATAAATGCAATCTTATCTTTTCTTTTTCCTCTCACATCAATCAATTCACATCCTCTACTTATCCCTTAACACCCGATAAATTTTACACAGTATCCGGAATTTAACCTAATTGGCCGAATTTTTCCGAACTTTTCGCACTTGTGGGTCCCACGTCCGTTATATATTCTTAATTTTCTAAAAACTCTCCAATACTAGGAAAATCATTTTAAAACTATTTTTGCTCATAAACTTTATCTGGGGAATTTTTCTAATCAAGAAAATGTAGAAAAACGGGCGATTAAAAAAATAAACCCTAGAAAATTACAAAATTTCCGGGTTCTCAAACTCATTTTTTTTTTCGGGGCGTCACAAGTCGAGCATGCTAAGTGTTATGTGCTACGTGTTTATAGGTGATTGGCATGTCTACTTGCTTTCTATAGTCGTAGATGAATATGATGGATGAATGCACGTCACCACACTAGTCCAACGCTAGTTGTGGCTCATTGTCCCGTTTTCCACTAGTCCAACGCTAGTAGGAATTCATAGATATGGGCTAGTCCAACGCTAGACCCTTAGGGATCTCCCTTGCTAGTTCATAATAGCATGTCTCACTACATTTCATGCATTCTTCTTAGTTTTTTAGCATTTGGCATGCCCCTCCTACCCTTTCCCTTTCATTTTAGGTTTTTGCATCTTCATGCTAGTTATAGGGTACATTTGCTTGAGAGTCCCCTTTCGATAAGGGAAACGAGCGAGTGTGGCTACAAATAGCCTTAGCACGCTAGTTCTTCCTTCTAATCAAAGGGAAAAATTAAAGTCATGAAGTTAGGAGTCATTCCCGTACCCGACTTGATGCATTCCTTTAGGGTCATACACTTTCATTTTTATCATATCACATCCTCACTCTTTTAATCACATTTTCTCAAATCATACATTTTCTTACTATTTATATCCTTTTCAATGCAAATGCCATGTTCACACATATTTCCTCTTGTCACTTGTTTTTCTACCTCACAAATTGCACCCAATTGCACTTATATGTATCTACTATCATATTTTCATCCATTTGCACACAACCACCTTTATTTTCTCAATTTGCACACATGCACTTGTCTTACATTCGCATACATGCACGTTTTCTTACATTTTCACACTTGCACTCATATTTGAGTCTTCACTTGCATTAATCACGACTTCCATGAGAGCTTTCCTTATTGGCCACCACAATTCATGTGGTTGGGACCTAAAAGCCTCATGAGAAACATTTTAGGTTTAGGATTGCATTTTTCTTTCCTTTTCACATCCATTAGTCATATCCAACATGCGATACATACCTTGGGTAGAATAATTAGGAAAAGTGGGGCTAAGTCACGCAACTAGCTTTGGCTAGGATAAGGGAGTGCCTTAGGCTCCGCCTTTGCCTTCTCCCTTACCAAATGTGACCCCCGATCCTTTTCTTTGGTTGCGTAGACCTAAAAGTTCTTTAAAAGGGTTTGCTTACTTTTTCTTTCAAAAAACAAAACAAAAATCATTTTTGGGTGACTTGGTACACCCTAACTCTATATCAAGTGGCGACTCCATTTATTCATCCAAAATCCTTTTTGAACTTTATTTGGCCAAACCGTCGCATTTCACAATCCCACGGCCTTTATTTTCACTTTCACACGTTCACATACACATCTCACACACCACACACACCAATTTCAAAAAGTGAGGCGCGACAAACGCCACAAACAAGTGTGATTCTTACTTGATAAGCCAAGATGAACACTTAGAACTAATCTAAGATATTCAAAGGTTGTTTCAAAGCCAAGAGAACTCTTTCTATCATTTTCCGAATAATGAACTTGCCTTATTGAAATTCGGCCAAGCCTCTTTATAGGCATACAAATCCAAATCCTAACTTGACTAGGACAACCTTACTTACCCGAGCTAAACCCTAGGTGACTTACTCAACCCCAATGAACGAAATTGGTCGGTTAAGTGCTCAACATGAGCTAATTCAACCATATTGACCTAACTACTAATCAACTAACTAACTCCTAAGACCCAATTCGAACAACTAACTAGCAGCAAGCTGTCCGCGCTTCACCTATGGATTTGTGGACTCCACGTTGGCTTGGATTAGATTCAACATCATGTTTCAAGCTTCTTGAATCAACCCTACGCGAGATTAAACTATTTATAGGAACGCTTGAAGCGACTCTCGCAACTTCGTTGCCCTTTGCTCGGGTCATTTGTGACGCCCCGAAAGAATGAGTGCGAGAACCCGAAAATTTTCTAAGTTTCTAGGGTTTATTTTATTGATCGCCCGCCTTTTCGACATTTTCTTTATTAGAAAATTTCCCAAATAATTTTATTGAGTAAATATAGTTTTTAGATGATTTTTCTAGTATCAGTTAGTTTTTGAGAAATTAAGAACATATATCGGACGTGGGACCCACTAGTGCGGAAAATTCGGTAAAATTCGGCCAGGTAAGTTAAGTTTTGGATACCGGGTTTATTTTACCAGGTGCTAAGAGATAATTAGAAGTTGTTATATGGATGAGAGTGGAGAGAGACAAAAGGATAACCATGTATTAATTATAGTGACAAGTGTCACTTAGAGATTAAGTCTTAATTCTTGACCACTATTCATCCTTTTACCATTTGACCAAATAAACCAAAAAAATTGGATTAAAATCACTTCATTTCCCAAGCTTTGTGGCCGACTCTCTCTCCAAGCAAAAGAAGAAAAACCTCTCCAAATTCCTTGCTCCAATCTTGCACAATTCAACAAACTAACCGATTAAACTTGAAAACTCTCCATAAAAACCTCTCTCTTAGTGATTGTGAGGTGATTAGTGAAGTGGTTTAGGAGATTAAAGTGTAAAGTTGCTCCTTTTCTTGTGTTGATAAGGTGAGTGACTATGGAACCCCCCTTTTCTATCTAATGATGTTTAATTAATGACTTCTGGTGGTTATAAGTGTGATTTGGTGGATTATTTCTTGATTCTAGTTAAGATTGGTGAATTTTTCTATTTATGTGGGATTTTTCTGTTTTCATATGATTAATATTATGTGGCCATGTATGATAGTTGGAAATGGTTTAGAATAAAGCCTTAATATTAAGATAGCAGTTATTTGCGGGAAATTTCCGCATTGAACGGAAAATTTCGGAATTAGGGTTTTGATTACCCCCCTTTCTGCCCGGCACTGTTCATCATAGTTAGAGGCTGAATTAGCCTTGAGTTAAAATATGAAAGTTGTAGGAAATGATATTTTAGAGATTCTTGCAAAATGTCAGCTTAATTGGAGCAATGTAGCATGTGAAAAGACTGAAATACCCCTGCTGCCCTGTTTCTATCAGAACTTGATAATTGCTTCTATAAGTGGTTAAATTGGTTGGGATTACTTCTGATTTGGTTGTTGACGTCTTCTTAAGAAATGTAGCCTGGTGTCTTAGCTTTCGTATGGCTTTGGAATCACTTGATTTGGACTTAGGTAGCCTGAATTACGGTTCGTTAACCAGAATACGGTTTGTTAACCTGTTTTTACAGTTCTGGTTTGGTACATTGATATTTTGACCTAATTTCACTACAAACCGGACTGAGTGGCCTTCTTCAACATTTTAACCCTTTCTGTTAGCTTCGAAACGGTATAAAGTTCATCTAATTTCGAGTCCTGTAGCTCCAGTTATGACCAAAACAAAATCGATTGTCAGAACTGCCTTCGAATTTGGACAGTTCTGACAGGAATGTTTGGACCCATTTTCCTCTATGCTCTATACTGATTCAGCTTTTGATCCAAACATGAAAGTTATAGCCTTATGTCCTAGCTTTCCAACGCCTTTGGAATTTCTTGATTTGGATTTGTGAGCTGTGAGTTATGGTCCAGCAAACAAACCCTGTTTGTCACCCTAAGACGTAAATTTCTGGTACTGTTTTCCATAATTTCGACCTACTTCCATTCAGATTTAGATTAAGGTGTCTTCAGGAGAATTGTAGCCCTTCCTCATAGCTTCGAAACGGTGCTTCGTTCACCTTGATCAATATTCCTGTTGTTCTTGGTTTTGATGATCACAAAGTACTTTGAAATGTTTATCTAACTCTCTTCAAATATAAGTGTTTTTGCCTATCAAAGAATTAGGTACTAATATGTCAAGAAATGAAAATCAACCAAAACAAGAAGCAAAAACAGGACACTCATGTCGGACGTCCAAAAGGATAAAGAACATCAAGAAGGAAGCTCTGTCGGACGCTCATAAGGAATCGTCGGACGTCCGGAAGGATCGGACGCACATCAACCGCGTCGGGCGTCCGAAAAATTCCAAGAAGACTTGCCAACTCTCTGACGACGATCGGACGCTGATGCTGTCGGACGATAAAAACGCATCGGACGTCCGAACTACAACTTGGCTGTTTTCGGACGATAGGTTCGGACGATGATTTGGTCGTCGGACGTCCGACAGCCCTAACGGCTAGCTGACTCTTCATCTGCCTTCTATCCGTTGGAAGCATTAATGAAACCCATTTTTGATCCCCTAAACTGTTCTGAACCAAGAAGAGACTTTTGCACACTTTGTTTACAAGATCTCAAGAGATATTTTAGATAGAAAATAGTCTCCAAAGCTAGATTTGTTCTCCAAGTAGTGTGAATTTCTTGTGAGCATTTCTCTTGTGGTTGAAAGTTTCATTAGTGTAGCTTTGTTGAGGGTTATCTGAGTGATTGTAAAACTTCTTAGCTTGACTAAGTGAGGCTTAGGGCAAGGAGGAAGTGCTCCCTCCATTGTAAATCTAGTTGATCATCTTTCATCAAAGAGAAGTTGCTCAACCTAGTGATTGGTCTTCAAGTTTGAGGAAAGCTTGGTAGACAATCGGTTTGATATTCTATCTCATTCTTTTTGTTTAATAAAATTCTCATTGCTTACCTATACTTGTTTTTCTAATCAACATTGCTCTCTCTTCTAATCTACTTGGTTGATCATTACTAGAAAAGAAGGTAAATTTTTATTAAAGAAAAAGTGCATAAATTTGATTAAAATTTTAATCAACCTAATTCACCCCCTCTTAGGTTGTCTTTGGGCCTTACAATTCCTGGCCTAATCTTTGATCAAAACGGTTTGAGATGGCAGATTTGGCCATTTCCGTTTGCCGTTCCGCGATCGCGCGTGCGCCCCTTTTTGCCGTTTCCGCACTTGCATGTGCCGATTTTGTCGTTTTGCTTGTTTTGGGCAAATTAGTGGCCGTTTGTGATAAAATGTTATACAATCTTCTATTTCAGACAGTGGTGAGCTAGGCGGAGCCGGTGGGGCCCACTACTAGCGAACACGCGCGAAGTGATTTTGCCCTTGTATTACTTTTGTATTTTGGGTAAGTATTCGGGCCATTTTGTATATAACTTACTTATGTGTTTCCGGTGAATGAAAGGGTACCTAGGCGAGGGTGTACTTCATCGCACTCGACCTAAACCCTAATTTGCATGCATATTTATACATGACAAGTCTAAATGAATTATTTTGGGTTTGAACCCCTTGAGCTTGGAGCTCGGGGAACTTTCGTGAGTTCGTGAAATATGTTGAAGTTGTGGGCCCGATCTCAAGACTTGGATGGACTATTCGAGCTGGCCGGGGCTTGGTCAGAGCCAGTCCAACCTAGTCTGAGGTCACCAAGTTCGTAAGTTCCAGTTGTGAACCAAGTTTGTGACCCGAGCTTGTGACTCAAGCTCAAGTTTGTGATTTCGTTCGCCCGGGCAAGTTTATGAGGTGACTGGCCAGTGAGGGTGATAAGGTGTTCGGTGGGTGTACAAGTGGAGTTCTACGGACCTTATTTATGGTCGACAGGAGATCACGCATGGCAAATGACTTGGTTTTGGAGCCAACCTGTAATCTTCCTTTGTATTGTTACTTTTGTACTTGACTTGACATTTTGTGCAATAGTTGTTTATTTAAATGTGAAATTTACGCTTTTACCCCTGTTTACTTACTAAGCTTCTAACTTACCCCGTTTCCTTTGTTTTTCTTAGCAGGGGACGACGCGGGGAACTTTGGGACACTGCCGCTAGTATAGTTAGGTTTAGTTTGTATTAGTTGGACAGTTAAGATGTTCCTTTTTGTTTTGGTGATTTGTATAAGGACCCACCTTAGGGTCCGTCTTCTGTTGGTTGTTATTATAATGTAAATAGTGATTTAAATAGCTACTTTTGGGAATGTAAATAGAACTCTTTTGGCGTTAGATATATTGTGAATAGTACACTTGTGGATTTATCTAGTTCTATTGTTTTGAAATTTTGAGTCCTGGCGCGAGTTAGGCAGGCGTCCCGCCGATACCCTAGGGTTCGCCCTTGGGAGAAGCGAGGGTGTCACATCATTGGTCCAAGCTTCACCAATGGTGCATTTAAAACCTCACTTGAGCCACTTCAACCAACAACTTGAGCCCTTGGTAGATTCTCATCACTCTTACCTTTGCGTAAAACAATAGGAAGATCTAACTCATAAAAGGGCATCATACTTGGATTTGAACATTGAGAGTTAATTGGTGAAGTACGTGATGTATCAGGAGCTTTCTCAACTATGGAACGATGAGAATAAATTTGAAAATTAAAATGAGATAATTGAGTTGTGGAATCTGGTGGACTGTATAAGTCAGGTGATAAAGATGAAGGGACTGGTAAAACAGGAGAAGAAAAAGAGAAACATTGTTCTAACTCACTAGGTATACCTTGTTTCATAAAATAAGGATTGGATTCAAAAAAAAAATAACATCAACACAAGTAAAAAATCAATTTAAAACTTAACAGTAACATCTATAGCCTTTTTGCGCGCTCGTGTGTATCCTAAAAAAATACACTTAATAGTACGAAGATCTAATTTATCCACCTTGGGAACAAGCTAATGAACAAAACACACACATCCAAAAATACAAGAAGGTAATTTAAATACAGGTTCATGAGGAAAAAGGATGGAGAGAGATAATTGGCCTCCAAGAATATTAGATGGCATGCAATTAATTAAATAGCATGCAGTTAACACTGCATCATTCCAAAATTTTTTAGACACATTCATGTGCAACAAAAGTGTTCGAGCAACTTCGACTAAATGTCCTATTTTTCTTTCAACAACTCCATTCTATTGTGGAGTGTGGGGACAAGAGCACTGATGAATAATATCGAATTTAGTCATAAAAGTATCAAAAGGAGTAAAAATATTCTTTCATATTATCACTACGAAATATATGTATAGGAACACCAAATTGATTCTTTATTTCTGTAACAAATGCACAAAAAATAGAATATAGCTCTGAACAATCTTTCATTAAATAAAACCATGTAATTCTAGAAAAGTTATCAACAAAAATTATAAAATATTTAAAACCAAACTTTGAAGTGTCACATCTAGGACCCAAAATATCAGAATGAACTAACAAAAAGGGTTCAAAAATCCATTTATTGACTCTAGGGGCAATAAAAACACGATGATGTTTTCCTAACTGACAAGACTTACATTCTAATGAAGACAATTGACGCAAAGTAGGAGTCAACTTTTTTATTTTGTAGAGATGGATGACCCAAATAATAGTGAAGTTCAAGAGGAGAAATAGTAGCAGGGCACGCAATCGGACTACTGAATTTAAGAAAATAAATACTATTATGCTCATGCCCTCCACCAATCATTCTCTTTGTCTTCAAATCCTGAATGACAATAAAATCAGGAGAAAAAGTACCTGAATACTGTAGAAATTTAGTAAGTTTACTAATAGACAGTAGATTAAAAAGTAAATTGGGTACGTAAAGAACAAAAGACAGCAGAAGAGATGAGTTAATTTCTACAGTTGTAGATCCATCAGCTAAAGTAGCATGAGGAAAGAAAGTAGACTCTTAAATATTAGAAAAATGTCTAGAGGTACCTGACATATGATCAATAGCCCTAGAGTCAATAACCCATGAATCAGAATTAGAGAATGCGGAGAGACACGCCATAGCATTATCTTTTTGTGCTGAAGAAGTCGAGGGAAGAGATGCGTGATTTACAGTTTGGTACTGTAGAAATTTAACATAATCTTTCTCAGATATGGTAAAAGTCTTCTAGAACCCTTGTGCTGAAGAACCTGATTCAACTTGGTCAATGATAACCGTATTAGTAAACTGAGGAGGTTTTCCAACTAAATTCCAACAAATATCGCAAATGTGATTTTTCAAACCACAACGAGTACACTCACGGGTGCCTTGATCTTCACGACCCCCACGACCTCCTCTACTTCCTCCATGAGAGCCACGTCTAAAACTAAATTACTCACATCCAGGACTAAGTTGCGCTATCTGATTGTTGTTAACAACTAAAGTATACTTGTCATTAATGAGAGCACCATTACCCTGTGCATTATCCTTAGATGCAGAACGTAAGACACGAACATACGCCTCTGCAATGGATGGTAATTGTTCACTTGTTAAAATTTAAGATTTGATCGGTTCAAATTCTGGCTTAAGGCCAGCCAAGAATTTAAGCACAAGCATTTGTTCTCTTTGTCTCTGCATAACTGTAATATCACTTGAGAGAGACATTACAACATTTAATTTTTCTGAAATTTGCTTGAGATCAGCAAAGTATTCAGTTACTGTCTTGTTGTGAGAACCCGTACTTTCTTCATAATTTTTCTAGGGTTTTCCGCGTAAATGGCATGTTTTCTGCATTTTCTTTATTAAAAAAAAAATTTTCTGATAATTTTATTGAGTAAATATAGTTTTTAGATGATTTTTTTTCTAGTATCGGTTAGTTTTTGAGAAATTAAGAGTAGATATCGGATGTGGGACCCACTAGTGCGAAAAGTTCGGGAAAATTCGCCTAGTTAGGTTAAGTTTTGGATACTGAAATTAATTATCGGGTGTTATGAGATATTTAGAGGTACCAAGTGGGTAGGTGTAAGAGAGACAAAAAAGTTAGGCAAGCATTAAATATGGTGACAAGTGTCACCATTTGAGTGGTTGAACCTTAATACCACTATTCATGGTCTTACCATTTGACTTAAATAAACCAACAATGACCCAAAAATCATCAAAAAATCCTCCATGGTAGCCGGCTCTTTCTTTCTCTCTTTCTCTCTTTCTCTCTCTCTTACTCTAAGCACAAGGAAGAAAACTCTTCAAGTTGTTCCAAATCATCAAAACCAACCATTGAAACTTGCAATTTCTCCATAAAACTTCTTCAATTAGTGTTTGTGAGTTGTTGTGTGAAGTTATTTGGAAAGTTAAGGTGACCAATTGCTCTCTCTCTCTTGTTTTTAAGGTGACTTGTGAAGAACCACCCTCCTCCCTTAATTGATGCTTAAATCATGCTTAGTGGTAATATGAGATGCAAGTTTATGGATTAATTCTTGATTTGTGGTTGTAGTGATGAAGTTTTATTATTTTTGGGGATTTTTCTGTTTTAATATAAGCATGATTGTGTGGCTATCTATGATGATTGGAATTGGTATATAATGACTAGGAGGTGGAAAAAGTGATTAATTGCAACCAATTTCTGGTTTGGAAGAAATTTCAGAAAATTAGGGTTCTTGTGGGAGCATTCTGCCCGAATTTTTAGCTCCTAGTTAGAGGCCGAATTTGTGACAGCCCCACTTTCCCCTAAGGCGAACCAAAGGGGTTAGCGGACTGCCTGCCCAACTCTCGCCAGGACTACGGATCAGAGTAGAGCTATTAATAGCGATCCGGAACTTACAAACGAGCGTAAACAAGTCAAGATGGTAAAATAACCCAAAACAAAACAAAAAAAAAATGAAATCCGGAGTCGGCCATGAATAGTAACCGACCCGTCAGAACGCAACCGAAAGAGCACGCAAACATTCACATCTGAACTTTAGCGATTACAATCCAAAAGGACATACAAAAGTTTTCAAAAGTTGATACATATACACGGTTTGCCAAATCAGAAGAGAAAATGCCCCAAAAGTACACTTAGGGTTTTAATACATGAGCTATACAAAAGATATGTTCGACTAGCTCAATTTGGCAGCCATTTGTCAAATCCAGACCAAAAGGGGTTTATTTTCCTGTAAGGAAAACAAAAGGAACAGAAAGGGGTGAGCTTGCGCTCAATGAGGTACCAAACATATAGCAGAAAAATCATGGCATTTCACATTTTACAAAATCAGATACACATGCTAGATGTAAAGCAAAGGAACCAAGGATTCAAATCAGAAGGATACGGGTGGCTCTCAGGAGCCAAATTTCCAGCGCCATACTTGATCCAAATCGGTTGACTCTCCATCAACGTATATAGAACCAATGCGTCCGTAGACCCCTCTTTACACCGAATTCCGTCCACCAAACACCCCTTTACCGGGCCCGCTCACCGTAACCGAACAGAAATGGTAATACTCGAGTATACCCGGAATCAAGGGTCTGAATACCCAAAATCCCCGAACAGACTACCGTGGTTCGTTATCTAATCGTCCAGGCCCTTGCCGGCCCGACTCGAATAACTTAGCCACAGGATTGAGCTCATAGGTCATAGAAATCCGAACAGATGCAGACATAGATAACAGATTCAAATTTTGCATAGTAAATTGGCATATGATCAGACTAGAGAACGAGTGTGATAAAGTACACCCTCGTCTCGAACAAATAAACAGATTGCAGAGCAAAATCAAGTTAAACAACAATGAAGGGGAGTGGTACACTCACCGATTCAACTTCAAAAGTTTCACTTCAGATTGGCCTTAATCGCCAAGAAACCCTAAAATAATCAAAATAAACCAATTGAAGGTTTTACTTCCAGAATCGAGTAAACAGAATGCACATGTGAGGCTCGACTACACGTCGTACGCCTTGCCAAATAAATACTAATGCAAGGGTGCAAAACATGATTTTCTTGGAAACGAAAAGGTAGCATGAAGACCTAGGCGCAACCAACCCAAAAGCCTTTCATTCTACCAAAAGGCAAACCCAACTTAAAGGAACCAAATGGCCTAGAAAATCGGGCAGCACTTCCCCTAAATTTCTTACTTTTCCAGCCATTAAGGCTTCATTCTATCCTCAAATCAGTCCCAACATCTCACACAAAATTCATCTCATTTCCCAAAAGCCGTTCACTAGGCTCAAAGTGGTACAAGTACAAAAGTTAACTAGGAAACAACCGAAATGAAAGCAAGCCCTAAAAGAGACTCGATAACGAGTCATAAACCAATGCCAACCACAACCCCAATAAGGTTTCATATGCATATATAAACATCATAGGTAACCAGAAATTAAGAAATGGCTTTAACTTAGGCCTTAACAAAAAAAACGTATTTGACCTCATAATGCGGTAATGACACCACTTTCACTACGGTTATCGGATGGGGGTGCAAGACCCACCGTTTCGAAGCTATGAAACAGAGCTACAACAATGTAGAAGGCCACTCAATCCAGTTCCTAACACAACTAGGTCAAATATGCCAAATACTAACCCAGAATTCCCAAAACAGGTTTGCAAAACACAGAAAACTGTAATCGGTATATCTCAGTCCATACAGGTCCAAATGCCGAAATTCCAAAGGCATATATTAGCTAAGACATTCAGCTACATTTCATAAGAAGACACCAACTTCAAATTCCAAACCAATTCCAGTCAAAAGGGCCAATTACTATCGCAGTTTTCGCATTCTGATCAAAGCAGAACAGCTACAGTAAAAACGGCATAACTCACTCTACACTCATCCAAATGACCTGAAATTTTACAGACACCTCAAACACATCAATACCTACAACTTTCATGTTTTGAGTAAAGTCTAATTCGGCCTCTAACCACATGATATAAAACCGGACAGAAATTGGGGATGATAGAACCCTAACTTTCACTTTTCCTTCCAAATCCAAAATTGGTTGCAATTATCTATCATTCACACCTACCATAGTCATTACCCCTCATTATCAACCATCATAAACAACCACAACACCATGATCATATTAAACCAGAAAATTCCTCAAAAAAATAAAAACTTCACCAATTCATCACAAACCAAGAAATAAATCACATAATCCATCACTTTAGTTCCCATTAGGCACAAATTAAACATCATTAAGTGTAGGAGGAAGTTCAAGTACCACTTACCTAGTAAACAAGAGAGAGATAGTGGTGGAACACCTTAGCTTCTCCAAAAACTTCACCAAGTCACTTACTAGCTCCTAATGGAGTGATTTTATGGAGCAAATCTAAGTTTAATTGGTTGGAATGGAAGATTGAGATAGTTTGAAGCTTGTAAATTGAAGAAGTTTTTCTTCCTTGTCCAAGAGAGAGAATCGGCCAACAAGAGGTAAGAAAGAATGAATTTTTAGTCAATTTTTGAGATATTTAATCCATGATAAGAAAAGTCAAAAATGTCCAACAAGTGGACCAATCACATAGTGCCACTTGGCACTTCATTTAATGCCTTCCTATCACTTGGTTCCTCTCACATCAATGCCATGTCACCCTCTACTTATCTCTTAACACCCGATAAATTTCCACCAGTATCCGAAACTTAACCTTATTGGCCGAATTTTCCGTACTTTTCGCACTAGTGGGTCCCACGTCCAAAATATATTCTTAATTTTCTAAAAACTCACCAATACTAGAAAAATCATTTAAAAACTATAATTACTCATAAAATCTACCAGAAAAATATTCCTAGGCCCGAAAATGCAGAAAACATGCAATTAAGGGGGAAATAAACCCTAGGAAAAATATTAGGGCAAAACGGGTTCTCACAGAATTGGCCTTGGCTTAAAACGTGAAAGTTGTAGGGAATGATATTATAGAGGTGCCTACAAAATTTCAGATCAATCGGAGTAGTGTAGAATGAAAAAAGTCAAAATTACTATTGCTGTTCTGGTTTTACCCGAATGTAAGAATTGCGCCTGTAATTGGTTGTTTTGGTTGGAATTGCTTCCAATTGGTTGTTGAGGCCTTCTGATGAAATTTATCCTTGTTTCTTAGCTTTCATCTGGTTTTGGAATTTCTGGATTTGGACTTGGAGAGCCTGAGTTATGATGTTTCCGCTAGAATGCGTTTTGGTGAATCTGTTTTACATTTTTGATGTAGTATCTTGCATTTATGACCTTGTTACACTCAAAACTGGACAAAGTTGTCTTCTGAAACATTGTAGCCCTATCTCTTAGCTTCGAAACGGTGGGTCTTGTACCTTCATCCGATAATCGTAGTGCCTTTGGTGCCATTACCGCAAAATGAGGTTAAAAACTGTTTTTTTTTCAGGGCTAAAGCTAACTCCATTTCCGGATTTTCTGGTTTCCTCTAATGCTTACGTATGCTTATGGAACCCTATTTCGGTAGTATTTGGCATTGGTTTATGACTTGTAATTGATTCTTATTGTGCTTATTTGAATATTTTAGGGCTTGACTTTCATTTCGAACTTTTCCCTAGCTTGAGTTGTACTTGTACTACTTGGAACCTACTAAACGGCTATTGAATGAACTTATGTTATGTGTGACTTTGGGACTGGCTGAGGACAATAATGAAGCCATGACGGCTGGAAAAGTATGCAAATTTAGGGGAAATGCTATCCAATTTTCTAGGCCGTTTGGTTCCTTTAAGTTTGAATTGGCTTTTAATAGAAATGAAGGGCTTTTGGGTTGTTTGAGCCTAGGTCTTCATGTTACCTTTTTGTTTCCAAAAATCATGATTTGCATCCTTGTATTAATAATTTTGGTGAGGCATACGACCGGTAGTCGAGCCTCACATGTGCGTTCTGTATACTCGATTTTGGAAGTGGAACCTTCAATTGTTTTACTTTGGTTCTTTTAGGGTTTCTTGGCGATTAAAGCCAATCTGAAGTGAAAACTTTTGAGGTATCTGTACTTGACCCGGTGAGTGTACCACTCCCTTCATTTGCGGTGTAACCTGGTTTCTGCCTCTGCAATCTGTGATTTAAATGACTGTACTATCTGTTTATTTTGTTTGAGACGAGAGTGTACTTTATCGCACTCGTTCTCTTGTCTGTTCATATGCCAAATTTTTGGTACGAATCTGAATCTGTTATCTGTATATGTTATCTGTATCTGTTCGGACGTCGTTTGGAAGCTTGTATCCAACGACCTTTCTGTGACCCCTGAGCTCAACCCCTGTGGCTAGTTACTCGAGTCGGGCCGGCAAGGGCCTGATCAATTAGATAACGAACCACGGTAGTCTGTTTTGGGATCTTTGGGTATTGAGACCCTTGATTCCGGTATACTCGAGTATTACTATTTCTGTTTCTGTTGAGGTGAGCGGGCCTAGTAAAGGGGTGTTTGGTGGATGGAATTTGGTGTAAAGTGGGGTCTACGGACGCGTTGGTTCTATATACGTTGACGGAGAGTCAACCGGCTTGGATCAAGTACTGCGCTGGAAAGCTGGCTCCTGAGAGCCACCTGTATTCTCCCTATTTGAGTTCTCGTGTTTACCTGTCTTACTTTATAGCGAGCATGTGTATCTGATTTGTATAACGTGAAATGCCATAATTTTTCTGCTACATGTTTGGTACCTCATTGGGTGTAAGCTCACCCCCTCCTCGTTATCTTTGTTTTCCTTGCAGGAACCTCTTTTGGAAATCATGATTTTGAGAGGCGAGTTGAGCTAGTTAGATAATCTTTTGTTCTTTTGTATAGCTCCTCGAGAGTGAGCAAACTCCAAATGTATTTCATTTCACTGGTTCCCCTTGTATTGTAAACCTAGCGACATGTATATATGAAAGTGTTTTCCCCATGTGATTTTGGTAAGTTACTTGTAAGCTTGGCGGTCTTCAATCGTTCAATTCTTTTGGGTCCTATCTCGCGTAATATCGGATTTGTGTAATTCGACTCCGTAGTCCTGGCGAGAGCTGGGCAGGCGGTCCGCTGAACCCTTTGGTTCGACTTTGGGTGAGGTGGGGCTGTCACACTTGTTACATTGTTGCAACTTAAAATATTCCACAGAAATATCATACATCTATGAAAGATTGCTGCAGTATAATAACTGAACATAAACCCAAATTTCTTTTATTGTTTCACAATGAGAACACATGTAAGCAATTCGTGGCTTCATAGAATTTCATAGTGCTCCAAGAATTTGAGCATCCTCTTGAATCCATATTAGTCTCTTGTTATCCTCCATAGACGAATCATCTGTGAGATGTCGTTGCTTTCCTAAGCCTGTCAAATAAATCTTAACAACTTTTGACCACTGTTGATAATTAGTGTCGTTCAACTTTCAATTTGTAATTTGAGACGTCACCATTGTCATAGCATTAGTGGACACCACGGTACTTTTTGATAAACTTTCAACCATAACAAATAGCACTTCAAACAAAAAATAATCAAAATTTGTGATGAACAGCACGCGTGAACAGTGATGTGATGAACAGTATCGCGTGGACAAGACTTTTATTAGATGTTTAACCCTAACCCTAGAACTTTTGCTCTAATACCATAATAACATGTATTTTGGGAGAAAAATGTCTAACTCCCGTATTATAAGTGACCAACTAGTATTTATAATTGCACAAACCTAACAAACTATTTACAAGAATATCCTTACTAATTTATTTATCTACATGAGTAGTTATATTCTCTTAGCAATTTGCTTAGCCACTAAGTATCCTTTAGATTGTAATACTATATCTAGAATGCAAAGAAATTGTGTTTGGTTGTGCTATAAAATTTTTCTTTTACAAATAAGCAACCTTATCTTGGGTTGTTAATGCTAAGGAAATCTAGGTGGACTTCCTAGAATCTGTTATTGCTCCTCCTTATCTTGCTCTCTTGCATCATCATAACTCCTGCTTCTCTCTCTATTTCAAATTCCCAATATTCTCTTCCAGTATCAGATTTCACTATCTGTTGCTTCTTTTGTGTTGCATCAGCTTAAATGTCCTTGCCACTGGAAGCAGGGGAGAAGTGCATCTTCCACTTTTCTATCTATCTCTTGCTCTTCTTGATTCTTGGACTATTACCCTAGATATGGCTCATGGTATCTAGAATTCTTTAGTTTTGTTCCTTGCCACCACTCCTTACATGGAGTCCTGAACCATGCCATAAGTGCTCTTGAAGTCGGTGATATCTAGGTGAATCAGAATTGGGACACATTTAATCATCCTTGCCTCTTCTGTGCCTTGAACTCTTATGATTCTCCAAAAGTCGGGCTGGTTTATAGCGCTAAAATCTATTGTGCTATGTTATTTTTCCATTACTTACCTTCATAACTGAAGAATCAGATGATTACATAGAGGAACACTTGCATGTCTAACATTGCAGAGTCATGGCCGCAGGTATGGTAGGGATAGACTTGATTTCATTGTTGCAACCCTGATTACTAGAAGCTTTCAATGTTGTGAAATGAAACCATAGTCTTTTAGTGTTTTATGTCGATTTTGTGCCACCTGAAATGGAAGTGTGAGATGAAATAAGGAAAAGAAGTTAGGCCTCTTTTAGATTTTGAAGTCCATCTAATGTTCAGATTATACCCTCTTTTGGATATTGTCTTGGCGTATAAATTGTTCTTGTGAATTTTTCCTTTATTCTGTAGTTTGACCAAGAAAGCATCAAGTTTGAAATTTAATTTATTTTTGAAGAATATCAGGTATAGTGTGGTCTCCATGTCTCTCTCTCTTGCAATATTATTGAATTCTGTTTCCTTAGTGCCCCAGTTAAGTGGACAAAACCTGCAACAGCATTTGGTAAAAAAGATGTAGTTGAGACAAGGAACAAGGTTTCAAAAGGGGTAGCAGAAAAATTTGTCATAGTGGGAAGTTACTTTATAACTTAATTTGCACTTGCTATCGGTGGGTGCTCATGGCAAGTGATTGATAAATTCAATAGCAAACTGCTTGTACTGGCAACTCTGAGGTGGTAATTTAGCCATGGAATTTGTGAAAACAATTCCCTGGTGCTATCACTAGTCATTTCTCTCTTTTCATTATCTTAAGCATAAACATTTAATGAGGTTATAATTCCACATGGTAGTAGGATAGGGAAAAAAAATCTTAGGTTCAACTCTCGTTGGTACTTGTTATCATATTCCACATGCTCAGCTGGTCATGGGCAACAATTTCTTCTCTTTTTCTTTTTATTTTAGCCTATCAGTCTCTCCGATGGAACAGCTATCATATAGGCCTTTGGTGTGAGAACTCAAAAATTTTCTTAGTTTTATCTTATTTTACTAGTTTATTTAATTATTTATTCACCCGTTTTCTCCGAATAATTTATTTCAACCATTTTAAATTCATTTATATGGAATAATGTCTCGCTTATATTTTTAAAACGTTCCGTTAGCAAATTTAATTTTTCGGAGACTCGTTTAGTAAGAAATAGTGAATACACATTTTTCAAGGCAATAATCAATTCGAGAGTGCAAAAATCTTGAAGGATTAAGAATGATTACTAGTAGATTAAGAAAAGTTAATTGAGGGATTAGATGTGATTAACTTAAATAAAGCTTTTACTGTACGCGCATCGATAGTTTCTTGAAAGTCATACCGCGCGACAAATTGGAGATTTAAGAAATTAATATTTGTGAGGACTCATGTTTTATTTCTAAAATGGTTATTTCATAATTAATTACATTAGTAGTAGTCAATTATATAGCCGTTATATGAATTTCTCGTAAATTTCGCCTTATTGCGAGCGAATTGGAATTTCACGTATATCAACGGTTAAGTGGAGTTTTAAGAAACTTAATCTAGACTACTAAGAGTGGATAATTACAATGTTAAAGGAAGTGCATTAGAGGTTTAGGGTACAAGTGAAACAAACCCGAGAGAAAACAGACACAAAACACGCGCGCGCGATTACTATTGATAGTTGACTTTCACCAAACTTTGGCCCCGAGTTTTATCAAGCTTCCAAGAGAAGCTTTAGCCATCAGATTTTCTCTCTCTCTCTCTCTCTCTCTCTCTCTCTCTCTCTCTCTCTTCACTCAAATCTGGCCGAAACACTTAGCAAGGAAGAAGAAGGAAGCTTCACTCCATTTCACTTCCAACCTTCTCACCATTTCACTCCAAATTTCTCACACAAACTCACAAACACTTGGAGATTCATCTTGGCTTGGAGGAGGAGGTCTTCTAGCCGAGTTTCTTGGAGCTTTCGGTGACCCAAAATTTTTGGTTTTCAATCATCTAAGAGGTAGTAATCATCCAACCTTTGAAACTTGGTTTTAGTGAGTTTAAATTTGGCCTTGGAGCTTGTAGCTTCATGTGGGTGTTGTTATTTAGTTGAAAATGATTGGAGTGGGCTCTATGAAATCCTACAATGGATATATTGGACTGATATGGTGATTATGTGTGTTGTTGGTGTTAATTATGTGTTAAACAAGTGGATATAAGTTGGAAAAGTGGAAGGAAAATCAAAGGGAAGTTGCATGGAGAGGGGCTGAATTCTGCCTTGTTTCTCTTGAAGCCATAACTCGAATTTTTTGTGATCAAATGATCTTGAATCTGATGTATATATGTTATATAGGATGTGTGAAAGGTTTTCACCAAAAATCACTTTATTTGGTTGGGTAAAAGTTAGAATTTCGAAAATCTTCAAATCTGGAAAACGGGTAACAGGGGCTCTCTGGCAGTAAATTTTAAATGACCATAACTCTTTGCTCAGATGTTGAAATCAAGTGCCGTTAGTGGAATTTGAAACTAGACATCCGTAGTTTTCTAATGGTATAAAATGTATCTAATGATTCGAAGTGAGTGAGCCGTTGTAGTTCACCAAAATTACCTGTTCTGTCTTACTGCTTTGCTCGAGGGTCAGTGATGAGCTGAGGCTTGTTGCTTGAATTTGAGCTAGTTATGAACTGAATTTCAAAATGATTTCTTCTAATTACTTGTAGCCTGTTGTATATAGTTTCCAATGCCACCAACCATGCCCAATTTCAAATTGAATTGAGTGAGATGTAGTCAAATTACCGAACTGCACCAGTGATGGAAAACCCTAGTTTTGGCTAGCCGAATAGCCTAGCTTGACTTGGGACTTGTTGTTTTGAAAATTTTGACATCAATCACCTTCCAAATGAATAGTAGATGTTTTTTAGACCTTTTTTTGAAAAAGAGCCAGATTTGAGTCATTTTCATTGAGCAAAATGTTTGAAAATGAAGAAGAAAACAAAAGACAAATTGGTCTTGGGATTTTCTTGAATTTTGGTAGTTTAGTTAACTACCTTTCCATGTGAATTTTCAAATAAAGTTTTATAGAGGAATAGCTCTTATATGGAATTTGAAGTGTACCAATTTTGGTGTCATTCCAAGACCATTTTGATATACAAACAAGATACCAAAATTGTTCTTCCAAATCTGGAAAATGTTCAATCAAACCTCATTTTTAGCTAACTTTGGACTGCTATATCTTGATGCTCAAAAATCTGATTTTAGTTTTGCTTGTTGTGTTTTAAACCTTGATTGGAATTCTAATTGAGGTACAAATTTCAGAGTCTAGTTCACTTTCTGTGAATTTTTTCAAATTTCCAAAGTTTACCGAAAACTAAGGCTGAAACTGTCTTGGGAGTCCAAGTCTGTCCCTTTAAGCTGAAATTTGAGTATCTTCCATTTGGAATCTTAGGAAAGTGTCTTCTAGGAACTTTTAGTACTTTGGAACTAGTTTCCAATGGTACAAGTTTTCCAATTTTGGACCTATGGAGTGTAAGATATGATTTTCCAAAGATTGCTCCTCGAAACTGAAATTTTTGAACTTGAAGGGGCTTGAGTTTTTAGAAACTCTCTATTTCCCATCGATATTAAATGACCGTTTTAGATTTGATTTCTTGAGGGAAAACATTTTTACCTTACATGATTAAACCCCACTTTTGAGCCTTGATTTACGAGTAATTTAGGCTCTTTTCACGATATTTTCTTAAGTATTGTACAAGGGTACAATCTTCTCCGATAGTTAGGGGTTTTTAAGTGGTAGCGTGTAATCACCGATTATTTTTGCTCAGACACTCAAGGGGACCTTCAAGAGGACCTCACAACGGACGCTTAAATACTTGATTGTGCACCACTCTCTTATTTTGACTAGGTGAGTGTCAAGTGCATGTTTTGTTAAAATTATGTGAATTGCTGCTTCTGGACTGAAAATTTATGTGATTGAAATATTAATTGTATAAGTGTTATACATGATACGTAAACTTGCCGAGGCGAGGGTGTACTTTATCGCCCCGTTCTCTCTCTCTTTTAACTATGTGGTACTTATTATATGAATACATATGATTGGCAATTGTGCATGAATATGTTTAACTTGTGAGCTCGGAGCGGATGCGTGTACCACACCGATTCGGGTGAGAGGTGCCTCTCATACCGTCTCGATGCTACAATTGGTTCACTGAGCGATAGTAAGTACCAAACCAATTTGGGTGGAAGGTACCTCTCATGTCGTCTCAGAACCATAAACCATTCTAAGTCGATTGGAGCGATGTCTCATCGACCACTGAGCGATAGTAAGTACCACACTAATTTGAATGGGAGGTACCTCTCATGTCGAGTCAGAACCATAAACAAAGTATAAGTTGATTGGAGCGATGTCTCATCGACCACTGAGCGATAGTAAGTACCACACCGATTCGAGTGGGAGGTACTTCTCATGTCGACTAATAACCATAAACATATAATCGATTCCATGGACGATAGTATGTACCACACCGATTCAGGTGGGAGGTACCTCTCATGTCGACTCGGAGTCATAAATGGAATAAGTAAAGTTCTATGGACTTAATTACCCACTCGGGTGACAGAGTGTCATCACGAGGAGATACTAGATTGAACTTTGGCAAAGCAAGTGGAAATGAGCTGTTTTGTGAATATTCATGAATTACTTAAATGTTATAGCTTTATTTCTCGTACAAGTTTTATTGCTACTTGAATTGCGTGCTTGCATAATTTTATTGGCCTCACTGAGCGTCAACTTATCCCATTAGTTTTGTTTTCTTTAACAGGAGTCGAAATGGAAGGAATTATGGAGAGGTCGACTTGATGGATCTTTTGATTAGAATTTTAATGTAATTGATTAGACGACTTTTGGGAGGCTGTATTTTGGGGAAAGTGATGTACTTTTGAGAATTTGAGTTGTAACACTTGAAAGTTTGTTTAAGGAAGTGACTTTCCTTACTTCGACTGTCATTCCTTAGTTGTTTATCTTAAGTTTGAATTGAAATTGTATCGAGTCCTGGCGAGAGTTTGGCAGGCATTCCGCGGATACCCTTGGGTTCGTCCTTGGGAGAAGTGGGAGCATCACATTTGGAACCAAAGACTCAGAATATATCATCAAAGAAAAGCTTTTGGTTTAGAGCCAGGTGTCAATGGAAGCTTGTTCTGTCTTCCAGTGTTGATTTTATGGTTTTTACTATGTTTTGTGGAATTAGAATCTTGAAAATATTTTGTTCTCTCTAAAAAAGCTAAAAAGCTGCAGGTGATCTTGTGCTTTCATTTCAGCCTGGGTGATCTGGGTGTTTTCATTACCATCCATTTCAGCTGCAAGTGATTTGGGTTTCCTCTATTCACTTGCGGATTGGTTTGTCAAGTTTCGATATAAAAGTAAACCTTGCCTTCTTTCATTTCAGCCCGATCACCTTTCTCTCTCTCTCTCTCTCTCTCTCTCTCTGTGTCACAACTTAGCCTTAAAAAATTCGCTCCAGGAAAGCGTGGATTATTTTTTATTAATTGTTGATGATATGTAAAAAAAATTAAAATAAAAAGAAAAAAGAAAAAAAAGGATGATATGTAAGTTGACAAATAGTTATTAGTTCCTTTTAGGTTCCAAATTTGTCCTTGGTAGGGATATTTTGCTATTAGCGTATTGAATTTATAGAGTACATAGTTATTTGATTATCGGTCATTCGAATAGAATCAAGTTATACAAAAAATGAGGTAAAGATTATTTTCTAGACCTATCTGTTGGTAGATCGCCAAGTTTCTTTTAAGGATCATCAACAAAATTAAAGTAGCCCTTCACTTTTATATTTATGTCAAAAGACAAACTATTTTTAACATCTGAATTAATTTTCGGGTCTGCGGATTTGGATAAAATGAACCTTTTTCTTTATATGTTTAGAAAGATTAACGCCGATCAAAAGTCTTATGCGTATTAAGAGGGGAAAAAAAGTTTATGACATTTGACTTCATTGATCCATGTTTTATGTTTGTATGTTCATTTGTTAAATCCTCTTATTAATTGGATTCATAGGATCATAGCTAGTCATCTATTCCACAGATTTACTAGTATTTTGCTGGCACATGTTTAATACTCTTTAATGGATACAACAAAATAATACTACTCCCTCCTTCCTAAAAATTTTTTTGCACTTAGAAAACTGTGCTTTTTATGAACAGTTCCAACATAAGTGAGTTACTTACCATTTTGTCCCTTGCTCAAGCTCTTCATGTAAATGCACTAGGTTTAGGTATTGGTGCCAATTCAAATCAAAAGCCTAAACAACTACTGGAGGGTAGGGCCAGAACTTCTATTTTGTTTGCATATATCTTATGCGTGCTTTGTGTGAGGAATCATGTTTTTATTCTTAATTTAGTTTATTTTATAATTATTTTGCCCTAGTGTTATCTAATTTTTTTCTGAGACTCGTTTAGTAAGGAATAACGACTACATGTTTTTTGAGGCAATATCCGATCCGAGAGTGCAATAATCTTGGAGAATTAAGAATGATCAATAGTAAACTAAGAAAAGTCAATTGAGGGATTAAATGTGAGTTAGTTAAAATTAAGCTTTTATCGTGCGTGTGTCGATAGTTTCCCAAAAGTCGCACCGGTACGACTAATTAGAGACTTGAAGAATTAATACTAGACTCATAAGTGTGAGTAATTACAGTGTTATAGGAAATACCTTGGAGGATTCGTGCATGAGTATATCAAACCCGAGAGAAAATGGTGGCATGAAAACCTCGCGTGACAACTATTCAAAGTTGACTTTTGCCAAACTTAACCACTACTTTTCCCTCCAAGCTTCCAAGACAAGCCACAACACACAACTCTCATTTCTCTCGCTCCATTTTCGGCCAAAGCAAGACAAGAAAAGGGAAGGAAGAAACTCCATTATTTTGGTTTCATTTCACTCATAAATCTTCCACCAAATCGCATATAACTTGGAGTACCACTCTATCTTGGAGCAAGGACCAATCTTGTGGATTTTCTTGGAGAATTTTTGGTGGAAAAATCTGATATTCATCTAGGGTTTCAAGGGTAACAACTTCATCCCTTTAATCCTTTCATTTCTTCAAAGTTTAGCGGTTAATCTTCATGGGTTTGAAACTCTAACCGCATTATAGGCTATCGAACTTGAGGAACCATTTATTTCACTTTAAATCCTAGGCTAGCTATCTTGATGAGGCCTTTAGATAGTTGACTTGATGCTTTAATGTTTGATTGTAGTTGTTTATGTGATGACTGAGATGATTTCGGTTAGAAAGTGGAGAGAAATTGAAGGAAAGTTGTGAAGGCAAGCTGGCTGAAAATTCTTTCCATGTTGTTCTGTTTTTATTTCAAAATTTTGATGCTTGGTTGGCTGTAAAATTGATGGATATATGTTGTATATTGTGTGTACAAAGTGCCTTTCAAAAATTGTATTGAATGGTTACTCAAAACTTGAGTTTTGGTAAAGATTCAAATCTGAAAAATGTATAGCAGGGTACTTGAACAGTGGTTCTTTGTCTGAACATAACTTTTTGTACAAAAGTTGAAATTGAGTGATGTTAATGGCATTCAAAACTAGACATTCATATCTTTCCAACGATATAAAAATCCCCTGCAAGTTCATTTTGGGTGATCCGTACCGACTCGGCAAAATGGACTGCCCTGCTTTGCCAGTCTATCTGAGAGAAACTGGGAAGCTGCATTTTGTGGCTCGATTTTGTCCCAGTTGTGAAAATATTTTCAAAATTATTTCTTCTGATAAATTGTAGCATTTTGAACCTAGTTTTCAAAGCCATCAACCATTCTCAATTTGGAGTTGTGAAGAGTTAGATATGGCTTGATTTCGAAAACGCAACAAAGCTGGAAACTGGAAGCTTTTCTCTTTACTGCTGACTGAATGGTCAAATCTGCTTTGGGATGTTATATTTCGAAAATATTGGTGTCATTTAACCATCAATTTCTTATTAAATGTTTTTGAAAATTGGTTTCAAAAATAGAGCGAATTGGGGCTGATTTCGTTGAACAAAACTTTTGAAAAGAAAGAGAAATAGGATGGCAAATTTGCTTTGAAAGATTTCACAAACTTTGGTTGTTTTGTTAACTACATTCCCATGAAATTTTTTGTCTAAAATTTGATAGAGAGGTAGTCCATATATGGAGGTTAAAGTGTACCAAATTTGGCATAATTTCAATACCATTTCGATACCCAAATAATGCCCCAAACATTGCTCCACAAATCTGGAAATTCACTAGTCAGGTTGTGAAAATTAACCGAATTCAAACTGCTATATTTTGTTGCTCAAAACTCCGAATTTACTTCTGCTAGTTGTTTTTGAAACTTTGTATGGAACTCTTACTGTGTCACAAATTTCAAAGGCTGATTCACTTTCTGTGAATTTTTCCGAATTTCCACATATCGCCGAAAACTAAGACTGGTTCTATCTTGCCTTCTTGAATCAGCGACTTTGAGCTGAAATATGAAGGCTTTCTGTTTAGAATCTTGGAAAAATTCTTCTAGGAACTTTTAGTACTTTTAATCTAGTTTCTAACGGTATAAAGTTTTCCATTTTTGGATATACCAAACTCAAGATCTAATTTTCCAAGTTTTGTCGTGTAAAGCGAAAAATTTCCGATTTTGTAGGAAATGAGTTTTTAAGAACTTTTCATTTCCTTTTTATATTGATAGTTCATTTTAAAACCAATTTCATGGAGGATACGAGTTTTCCATTGTGACTTTAAATCCTTACTTTTGAATCTTGAATTTCAATAGAGTGAAACTCTCTTGAGACATTGTTCTAAATTTAAGCAAATACATTTCCTTCCTTGTATGATAAGTGAGTGTGAGTATATGTGAGTGATAATCGATCACTATTTCTTTAGGTGCTCAAGAGGATATTGAAGGAAACCTTTGAGTGGAATATTAAAGGACTTATTTACTCACTTACTTTTGATTTGGTGAGTGTTCCCTGCATATGTGTGACTTAAATAGTTTTGCTACATGTTTACTTCATATTTCTTGTGTGTTTAAGAGTTAAGTGTTCCCTATAATTGCTTCTATGTAATTTTTCACCGTTTTAAGGCAAGTGCGTACTTTATCACACTCGACCTACTAAAATAACAAATTTCTACCGTTTAACCGTGAATTTCTACCGTTTACCGGTTTATTTGATTATTTGCGCATGTTATAAGCTCTTAGCTGAACTGGGCCCTGCCCTTGGTTGCTAACCTGCTCGATGTAGGACTAGGCTTGGTCGAGTAGGTTGGAACCCTGGGCTACCATTTCGGTACACTCGAGTATTACAATTGGAGGAATAAGGCGATGGCCAGACAAATCGGGGGAATTATTGGAGTCATAAGGTGAAGCTGACTGAAATAGTTTCATGGGAACACCGTATCCTTTTAATGTGTGTTTATTTCTGTAAAATGATAAATGTCTCATTTTAATGTGCCAATGTGAAATCTTGAACCATATGTGTGTTATGCTTAACTTACTTGATTTATTTGAACTGCATGTGTGTTTTGGAAGCTCACTGGCTGTTTAGCTCATTCCACTCCTTTGTTTTCCTTAACAGGGCTCAAGGTCGAGAGTGCTCACGAATAGTACTACGTTCTTTTCTTTTGGAGACTTCAAGTTGTACTATAGCAATGACTCTAGTACATATTCTTTTGACTTGTATTTAAGGTTGAAGGTTAGTTAATATTAAGTATTATTGTTTTGGAGTACTTTAAATGTATATTAAAATATTTGAAGTATTTTTAGTTTTGAATTATGGATCGTAGTGAGCCCCGGCGAGAGTTGGGCAAGCAGTTCACTAACCCCTCTGGTTCGCCTTTGGGGAAAGTGGGGCTATCACAGGTGATATCAAAGTCACTTCGTGTGGTCTCTGCGCGGGGTAAGTTTGGGCCAAGTGGTGTTATGGTCCCTATTATGTAAATGAGTAAAAACTTAAGTACTCTTCTAGAGCGTACGCTGTGAATCATGAATGTGATAGGTATAAACCCTTTATCTTGATACTTGGGGAAAATTAGATCTGTATGTTAGGTAGAAATCTCAAATGTGGTGATTTACTAATGGGACCGACCGGCTCAAGTTGTGAATTATCTTATTTCGGATTCTTGTATCCGAGTGCTTAAGAGTTGAGGGCAATGCTAAGGACTTGAGATCTCCATTTACGGGGAATAAGAACGGGCTAATGTTTTGTGAGAGCAAGCACAAGAGGTCAACAAACATCTAGTTCAGGTAGTAAAAGAAGTGAGAGATCGGACGGAGAATATTTTAACCGAGTGTGGGACAATATCGGCCAAAGAGAAGTGAAATGTAGTTAAGCTTAAGAGAGAAGTGAAATCAGCTCATTCAGTGATGATCTAAGTTAGAAACGTAAGACCTTGTGATTGTAGGAATGGAAAGAAATGGTATACAAGATGTGAGAACCCGTAGAACCCTAATTATTTTCCTAGGGTTTATTTCCCCTTAATTGCATGTTTTCTGTATTTTCTGGCTTAGAAATATTTTCTGAGAGGATTTTATGAGCAATTATAGTTTTAAGATGATTTTTCTAGCATTGGTGAGTTTTTAGAAAATTAAGAATAAATATTGGACGTGGGACCCACTAGTGCGAAAAGTTCGGAAAAATTCGGCCAATAAGGTTAAGTTTCGGATACTGTTAAAAGTTTATCGGGTATTAAGAGATAAGTAGGGTGTGTGAAGTGGTTGATGTGAGAGAGAAAAGAATGATAAGGATGCATTTAATAGAGTGACACATGTCACTTTCTTATTGGTTGAACTTTTAAGAATTACTATTCATTGTCTTGACTTATTTGACCAAGGGATTAAATATCCAAAATTCACCAAAAAATCACCATTTTTCTCTCCTTGTTGGCCGGCCACCTTGAGCAAGAAAGGAAGGAGATTTCTTCAATTTTCAAGCTTCTACTTGGTGCAAATCAACCAAAAACATTTGCTTCCATCCATTTCACTCCATAAAATCCTATCTTCTAGTGTTAGTGAGTGTAGAGGTGAACTTTGTTTGAAGGATTAAGGTGCCCAACATCCTCCTCTCTCTTGGTTCTTGGTAAGTGAAGCTTGAAACACCTTATTACCTCTAATGATACTTATTTTGTGCTTAATGGGGGCATGAGAGAAGGAATATATGATTTGTTTCTTGATTTGGTTTGTTTTGGTGAAGTTTTCCATTTTATGATGATTTTTCTGGTTTAATTGGATTATGATGGTGTGGTTGTTGGTGATGATTGGCAATGGACTAAAATGACTCTAGTGGGTGTGAAAGGTGGATAAATGCAACCAATTTTGGATTTGGTGTGAAAATTGAAAAGTTAGGGTTCTTAAATCCCAATTCTGTCCGGTTTTAGATCACTGGGTTAGAGGCCGAACTAGACTTTGCTCAAAACATAAAAGTTGTAGGTATTGATGTGATTGAGATGCCTGTAAAATTTCAGGTCATTTGGATTAATGTAGAATGAGTTATGACGAAATTACTGTAGCTATTCTGCTTTGGACAGAATGCGAAAACTGTGATAGTAATTGGCCATTTTGACTGGAATTGGTTTGGATTTTGGAGTTGGTGTCTTCTGATGAAATGTAGCTGAGTGTCTTAGCTAACATATGCCTTCGGAATTTCGGCATTTGGACTTGTATGGACTGAGATATACCGATTACAATTTTTTGTGTTTTGCGAACCTGTTTTAGGAATTCTGGGTTAGTATTTGGCATATTTGACCTAGTTGTGTTACGAACTGGATTGAGTGGTCTTCTACATTACTGTAGCCCTGTTACATAGCTTCGAAACGGTGAGTCTTACACCCCCATCCGATAACCGTAGAGAATTTTACGCCATTACCGCATAATGAGTGTAAAACAGTTTTCTATTTGGGGGCCAAGACTAAGGCCATTTTCTAATTTCTAGTTTGCTATTATGCTCATTTATGTATATGAAACCCTATTGGGGTTGTGTTTAGCGTTGCTATATGACTCTTTATCGAGTCTCATTGTATGTTGTAAGTTCCACAGACAACCAAGAGGGGGGGTGAATTGGGTTGATTAAAATCTTAACCAAGTTTATGCACTTTTTCTTTAATAAAAATTTACCTTCCTTTTTAGTAATGATCAACCAAGTAGATTAGAAGACAATAGAAATATTGATCAGAGAAGCAAGTATAGATAAGCAATGAAGATTTTATTAAACAGAAAAGTAAGATAGGGAATCAAACCAAGTGTCTACCAAGCTGTCCTCAAACTTGAAGACCAAACACTAGGAAGAGCAACTTCTCCTTGATGAAAGAAGATCAACTAGATGTACAATGGAGGGAGCACTTCCTCCTTGCCCTAAGCCGCACTTAGTCAAGCTAAGAAGTTTTACAATCACTCAGAAAACCCTCAACAAAGCTACACTAAAGATCCTTTCAACCACAAAAGAAATGCTCACCAGAAATTCACACCACTTTAAAACAAATCTAGCTTTGGAGACTATTTTTTAGCTAAAATATCTCTTGAGATCTTGTAAACAAAGTGTGCAAAAGTCCCTACTTCGTTCAAACCAGTTTGATTTTAAAGGGAACCAGAAATGGGCTTCATCAATGCTTCCAACGGATAGAAGGCAGCTGAAGAGTCAACTAGCCGTTGGGGCTGTCGGACGTCCGACGATCGAATCATCGTCCGAACCAATCGTCCGATGATAGCCAAGTTGAGGTTCGGATGTCCGATGAGTTTTTTTGTCGTCCGACAGCACAGCGTCCGACCTTGGGCCGAGAGCTAGCAAGTTATCTTGGAATTTTTCGGACGTCCGATCTGGTTGATATGCGTCCGAGGTGTGCGTCCGATCCTTCCGGACGTCCGATGCTCCCATATGAGCGTCCGACAGAGCTTCCTTCCTGATGTTCTTCATCCTTTCGGACGTCCGACCTGATTGTCCTGTTTTTGCTTCACATTTTGGTTGTTTTGCTTTTGATGACATATTCGAACCTGACTCTTGGATAGACAAAAACACTTGTTTTCGAAGAAGGTTAGATAAACATTTCAAAGTGCCAAGAATGACACACAAGACACACTTAAAAGACAGTATCTTTGATCGGAACAAAACAATTACTAAATTCATTTATATTATTTCAATCTTGTTTGCCACATCCAAAGCGTCGTAGACTGGAGTCAATCAAACATATGCTTTCCTTGTTCCATCAGGCCTGATCAAAGTGTTCACTTTCTTGGTCTGTATAAACGAACTTTTGTGATCATCAAAACCAAGAATAATATTCTCCCCCTTTTTGATGATGACAAAACAAAAGTTTGAAATGAAATTTGATGATTGCAATGAAAACTCCCCCTTTCAAAATAGACAAGAACTCCCCCTGCCTTAGTGAATCATAAAAATTTTGAAAACCTCCCCCTCACTAGACTGCCCAACCGAGTTTAGACAATTATCCAAAAACATGACAATTAAGCAACTCACAACCAACATATCACCAATTCAATCCATCAGCAAAATCCAAATTTAATTAAACCATCAATCAATTCAACATATCCAACATCATCAAATCCTCATCAAATCCAACATATCAATCAATTAGTATATCATTTCCATTCTCCCCCTTTTTGTCATCACAAAGGGCAACCAATTACATCAACACATCAACACATCCACAAATACATTCATCAATGAAAACCAACAAAAATTCATTATATTCACACAATTAGAATAGACAAACAAACATCCATCAAGACAGTACTTAAACATCCATCAAAACAGAACTTAAACATTCATCAAAAACATACCAAAAGAAACTTAAAATATCCATTACATTACATATTCATTGTTGAATACCACAAACACATAAACGAGACAAACAACATGCAAATGTCCTAAATGATGAACTAAGTGGATCCAGGTGTCCTCCGAGAGAGCTGATATTGGTCAAGATCCTCCTCTTCAGTCTCTTCATCATCTTCAGCAGCCTCTTCAACTGGTGCCTTGCCTTTATCTAATGTAGAGGTGCCATGAGGGGTCACAGGGGTTGAAGAACCAGGATCCGGAATTGATGAACTTGGATCAGTGGGGTGTGACTCTTTGTCATGGAAAACTTCCTCAACCACAGGTGGAGGAAAAAGAAGATTCTTTTTGTCAAGAAAGGCAGTTTGTTGCTCAGAAGACATGGTGAGCATGAGACCATGTTCTAGAAGAAGAACATGCTGTTTGAGTTCTTGAAGAAGCTCAATTACTTCATTACTGGAAGAGGAAGATGCTTTAGTGGCAGACTTTCTAGGGTGAATGGGAGTGAGTGAAATGGGTGAAGGATCATGTACAGTCTTAGACTTCTGTTCACTAGATGATGCCCCCTTATATGCCCACAGATTATCTTTAAAAACAAGATTTTTTCTTTCAAAATATGCTTTGGTAAAGGCATAAGAAGATGCTTCTTTGGGACAAACACCTAGAATTGGAACTTTGTAAAACTCAAAAATCTTTTGAAGAAACTTTCCATAGGATAGTTTTCTTCGAGAGTCAGTAGCATAGCGAAGTAAAAACTTGCACATAACAAAACCAAAATCAATACGAATTTTTTCTCGAAAACAATAAAATAGATACAACTCCATTTTGTTTGCATCAGTTCTATGCCCATCAGTGGGCACAAGCAGGTTTGAAATGATAGAAAAAGTAATTAAATTCACAGGGGCCAGATCATTCAACTTAGCATCAGCAGGTAAGGAAAAACTTCTTTTGAAATAGGTTAACATTTTTGTCCCATCAAAATGATTTGCAGCAGTAGGAAGCTCTTCATAGGAAAAGAAATTAGCAACCTTATCTTTGCATAAACGTTCAATGGTAGTATTTAAAATGGAATTCACAACATCAGAATCAAAGATTATGTCTACCCCATTTACCCTAGACATGATCTCAGTTTGGTCAGTTCCTTTCCTAAGATTGACAAAAAATTGATGCAGCATATCAGGATAGTAGACATTGGGCATGGAAATCAGATGTGACCATTTCTGGAAATCAAATAGACTCAGAATGGACTCTAACCCTATGGAGCGAAATTCAGAGGGGTTTACAGTTCTTTGAGGGATGACACCCTTCTGGGATATCCAGGCGTATTTGTCTTTCGCAGCATCATCAAAGAATGGAGGGAGAGGGACTGATTTAGGAGGCGGTTGAGAAGAGGTCCCCTGTCCAGATTCTGGTTGAGAAGTGGGTTGTGGAGTAGGCCGAGACATTTGACCCTTGATAGCTCCCCTTTTGAAGCGTTTGGATGTCCGTTTGACAGTGGGAAGATCCTCATCCACATCCCTGAGTGGATGCTTGCGTCCGGCAGTAACTTTTCCTCCCCTTAGATTCACCATTGCGCGAAATGTGTGGAGTGAAGAATGCAAATAATGCACACAGCAGTAGGGAAGTGAATCGAACAAAAATTTTGGAACAAACGACCTTGTACAAGATTTGACAGAGCGGTTATGAGAAGGTAGGGTTTTGAGAAAAATTTGGGAATGTGCGAAGTGATAGATGATTCTGTGAAATGATCAGGAAAAATGACTTGCAATTGACCAGAAACTGTTTTGGTTGAGTCAATTTGGGAATGGGAGCTTCAAAATGGTATGAATTTGGGAGTGAGGGAAGGGAGAGTTTTCGTCCGATAGAAATAGAATAGGAAGAGTCTGAGGCAATTGAGGAAGAAAGTTGTTTTTAAAAAATGAGCCGTTGCTCTGTCGGACGGCCGAACGAAGTTGTGCGTCCGACAGATGCGTCCGAACAAGCGCAATCTGGAAAATGGCTGAAGAACATCATCGGACGTCCGTTCATCTTCTTTCGGACGTCCGAAGACCCAAAGAAAATTAAGATGATTTTTCGATTATTCCTAATTTTGATCTTAGATGAATGAACTGTTCTAATGGCAAAGCTTTCGTAAAAATATCAGCAAATTGATCTTTAGAACAAACATAATTTACACATATTTCACCTTTTTGAACAAGATCACGAATAAAGTGATGCTTTATATCTATGTGCTTTGTCCTAGAATGATGAATAGGATTTTTGGTCAAATTGATAGCACTAGTATTATCACAGAATACAGGCATGCAGTCATACAACAATCCAAAATCATTCAAAGTGTGCTTCATCCATAGAAGTTGAGCACAACATGCACTAGCGGCAATATATTCCGCTTCGGTGGTAGACAAAGAGATTGCACATTGTTTCTTGCTAAACCAAGAGACTAAACAATTTCCAAGAAAATGACAAGTTCCACTCGTACTCTTTCTATCCACATGACAACCTCCAAAATCAGCATCCGAATAACCATATAGAGCAAACTCATTAGATCTAGCATACCAAAGACCATAGTCTAATGTACCTTTCAAATACCTAAAAATTCTTTTTACAGCATTCAAATGTGATTCTTTTGGACAAGATTGAAATCTAGCACACAAGCAAACAGCAAACATAATATCAGGTCTACTTGCGGTTAAATAAAGTAGGCTTCCGATCATACCTCTATAATGCTTTTCATCCACATGATTACCTTCTTCATCTTTGTCAAGCTTTGTAGAAGTGCACATTGGAGTTCCAACTTGTTTTGAGTCCTCCATGCCAAACCTTTTCAGCAATTCCTTGGTATATTTTGCTTGATTTATAAAAATTCCCTCAAGAGTTTGATGTATTTGAAGTCCAAGGAAGAAATTTAATTCTCCCATCATACTCATTTCAAATTCACTTTGCATAGTGGTGGAAAACTCCTTACATAGATACTCATTAGTAGCACCAAAAATAATATCATCAACATATATTTGCACAATAAGAAGGTCATTCAACACTTGCTTAGTAAAAAGTGTGGTGTCCACAACACCCCTTTTGAAACCATTTTCAATCAGAAAACCACTTAGTCTTTCATACCAAGCTCTAGGAGCCTGTTTTAGACCATATAAAGCTTTAGATAGTTTAAACACATGACTTGGAAATTTTGTATTTTCAAAACCGGGGGGTTGATCCACATATACTTCTTGATCAATAAAACCATTTAAAAAGGCACTTTTAACATCCATTTGAAACAATTTGAAACCTTTGAAGCAAGCAAAAGCAAGTAGCATTCTAATAGATTCTAATCTAGCTACGGGAGCAAATGTTTCATCAAAATCGATTCCTTTTTCTTGTGCATATCCTTTAGCAACTAATCTGGCTTTATTTCTTACAACAACACCTTTATCATCCAACTTATTTCTAAATATCCACTTTGTGCCAATGATAGGTTGATTTTGAGGTCTATCAACAAGTGTCCAAACTTCATTTCTCTCAAATTGATTGAGTTCCTCTTGCATAGCCAAAATCCAGTTTTCATCCTTTAAGGCATCATTGATATTTTTGGGTTCAAAAAGAGAAACTAAAGCAAAATTGTCAATCAATTTTCTAGATGAGGAACGAGTGTTTACCTTCTCGGATGGATCACCAATTATCAGCTCTTTTGGATGATTTTGGCTGAATTTCCAAGCCTTGGGAAGATCTTTGAGTGGATCATCATTTTTGTCTTCATCTTCCTCTTCTTGATCATTATGAACTTCATTTTCCATTTCAGTTGCTGCTGGTTTAGAACTTCCTTCATTTCCAATTGATAACTTTTCCATTCCTTCTCGAACACCTACATCATCATCCTCACACGAACTTTTGGAATTATCATCATTGGTTTCATCAAAAGTTATATGTATAGCTTCTTCAATCACAAGAGTCCTTCTATTAAAAACTCTATATCCTCTTTTATTCTCACAATACCCCAAAAATATTCCTTCATCAGATTTTTTATCAAACTTACCAAGATGTTCCTTTAGATTCAAAATAAAGCATTTACAACCAAATACTTTGAAATAACCAACCGTAGGTTTCTTATCAAAAAACAGCTCATAAGGGGTTTTCTTTAAGATAGGCCTCAAGAGAATTCTATTCATCACATAACATGCAGTGTTTACTGCTTCAGCCCAAAGATATTTAGGCAACCTACATTCATTCAACATAGTTCTAGCAGCCTCTTGGAGAGTCCTATTTTTCCTTTCTACAACACCATTTTGCTGTGGAGTCCTTGCAATAGAGAACTCATGTGTTATACCATTATGATCACAAAATTCTGGAAAATCACAATACTTGAATTCAGTCCCATTATCACTTCTAATCCTAACAACTTTTAACCCAAGCAGATTTTGTACTTTAGCAAACAATGAAGTAAAATTCTTGAAGGCATCATCTTTATGAGCAAGAAATATCACCCATGTGTATCTAGAATAATCATCCACAATCACAAAACAGTATTTCTTACCACCCAAGCTAGAGATTTGAGTAGGGCCAAATAAGTCAAGATGCAAGAGTTCTAAGGGTTTTGAAGTAGATACACACTTCTTTGTTTTAAAAGAAACTTTTGTTTGCTTTCCAAATTGACATGCATCACATATTTTATCCTTTTCAAAACTGATTTTTGGCAAGCCTCTAACTAGTTCCTTTTTCGAAATTTCCTTTAGTAAGTCCATGTTAAAATGACAAAGTCTTCTATGCCACAACCAAGGATCTTCATTTGAAGCTTTAAGACATTTTAAGCTAGAAGAATCAACTTTATCAAGAATCACAATATATATGTCATTAAACCTCTTACCTTTGAACACAACATTATATTTGGAATCAAGTACAATGCATTCATGCTTTTTAAATAACACATACAAGTCTTTATCACACAATTGACTAACACTAAGTAAGTTATAACCTAAGTTATCAACTAAGAGCACATTTTGAACAAATGTTTCACCATTCTTACCAACATCACCTATTCCAATTGTCTTAGCTTTCACATCATCACCAAACGTCACTTTTCCACTTGATTTTGATTTCAGCTTTATGAACAAAGAGGGATCACCGGTCATGTGCCTTGAGCAGCCGCTATCAATAAACCTTTTGGACTTGTTTGATCCTTTTTCCTGAAAAGATAAAGTGTTTGGTACCCCTTTTTAATTTTTGGGTCCATAGTAGTTAGCATTGTATCTAACTAACCACATGCATTTCATCCCTTTGTTCAGATTTCTTTTCACATAGCAATTTCCATTCAAATGCCCTTTTTGACAACAAAAGTTACACATAATGGAAGAGTCCTTAACATGTACTGGTTTGACATATCTCAGTCCACCTCTTCTATATGTTGTGAATCCATGTGCAATTCTGTTGTGTGCAAATGTTCTTTGAAAAGCAGTAAGATGGGTAGATGACATGTTCCTTTTGAAAAAGTCCTGCTTTCTAGCTTTCAAAGATTCATCCAAGTTGTCCATTCTTTTCTTCAAATCACCATGTCTTTCCTTCAGCATTTCACAAGTATTTATCTTTCTAACAAGCTCATTTTGAATATCACATCCAGCTCTTACAAGACATTCATTGTCAGTCTTTAGTTGATTATTTTGTTGAAAGAGACTTGTATTTTCTTGAATGAGGAAAGCAATTTTCTGTTTTAACTGCTTGTTTTTATCATAAGATTCCTTCAATGCATTATGCAGTTTTTCAACAAAGGATTCAAGATCATCATCTTCATCATCATCACTTTCGGATTGAGAGTGAGTGGAAGTTACCTCATTATTTCCAATAGCCATGAAGGCCATTTGAGCTGATTCTTCTTCTTCTTCAACTTCCCCTTCGGAGTTGCATTCATTCCAAGTAATCTGAAAGTTGTTGAATCTTGGCTTTCGATCAGCTTTTCCATCTTTCATCTTCTTCATGGGGCATTCATTTGCATAGTGTCCAATCTGTCCACATTCGAAGCATTTGTCCAACTGTTTCTTGTTGAAATCTTGTTTTCCTTTGTACTTTGCGATAGATGGCTGATTCTGGAATTGATTGCTAGGTCCTCCCCTTCTAAACTTTCTTTTATTCAAGATTATTTTGAAGCCTCTGGTGATAAGAGCAAGATCATTATCATCACCATCCGAGTCTTCATCATCCAGGTGAGCTGGATCATCTTCACCTTGAGTAGTCTTTAGAGCAATGTTTCTCTTTGCTCTAGCATCCTCTTCCTCCTGCACTTTAGATTTCAGTTTCAACTCATAAGAGGTTAGTGAGTTAATGATAGATTCCATAGGCACAAAACTTAAATCCTTAGCCTCCTCTATTGCAGTCACTTTATTTTCCCATTCTTTGCCCAATGCATTGAGAATTTTCCTGTTCTTCTCTCCCAAGGTGTACTCTTTGCCCAAGGCTTCGAGATCTTTGATCAAGTCAGTGAACCTGCAATACATTTTGTCAATATCCTCAAGAGGTTCAATTTTAAATGATTCATATTTTGTGACCAAGATAGCCTTTTTCTGTTCCTTCACGTTGTCACCACCCTCATGGATTTCTCTTAGTTTATCCCACATTTCTTTGGCCGATTTGCAGCCTTTTACTCTAATTGATTCATTTGAATCTAGGGCACTATAAAGAACATTCATGGCCTTGGCATTCAATGTGAGGTTAGTTCTATCTTGAGCATTCATTTCAGCTCTCGTTTTTGGCCGAAGCAACCCTGTATCTGCATCAAGAAAGTTAGCTTCATGCGGTCCTTCACTCACAATAAACCATAGTTCAATATCAATAGATTACAGAAAGATAATCATTCGTTCTTTCCAGCTAACATAGTTGGAGCCACTGAACATGGGAGGCCTAGTAACAGATTGCCCCTCAACAAACATAGCATGACTGGTTGTCATCTTTACTCCAAGCCGTTAGATCTTAATCTCAAGGAGACCAAGCTCTGATACCAATTGTAAGTCCCACAGACAACCAAGAGGGGGGGTGAATTGGGTTGATTAAAATCTTAACCAAGTTTATGCACTTTTTCTTTAATAAAAATTTACCTTCCTTTTTAGTAATGATCAACCAAGTAGATTAGAAGACAATAGCAATATTGATCAGAGAAGCAAGTATAGATAAGCAATGAAGATTTTATTAAACAGAAAAGTAAGATAGGGAATCAAACCAAGTGTCTACCAAGCTGTCCTCAAACTTGAAGACCAAACACTAGGAAGAGCAACTTCTCCTTGATGAAAGAAGATCAACTAGATGTACAATGGAGGGAGCACTTCCTCCTTGCCCTAAGCCGCACTTAGTCAAGCTAAGAAGTTTTACAATCACTCAGAAAACCCTCAACAAAGCTACACTAAAGATCCTTTCAACCACAAAAGAAATGCTCACCAGAAATTCACACCACTTTAAAACAAATCTAGCTTTGGAGACTATTTTCTAGCTAAAATATCTCTTGAGATCTTGTAAACAAAGTGTGCAAAAGTCCCTACTTCGTTCAGACTAGTATGATTTTAAAGGGAACCAGAAATGGGCTTCATCAATGCTTCCAACGGATAGAAGGCAGCTGAAGAGTCAACTAGCCGTTGGGGCTGTCGGACGTCCGACGATCGAATCATCGTCCGAACCAATCGTCCGATGATAGCCAAGTTGAGGTTCGGATGTCCGATGAGTTTTTTTGTCGTCCGACAGCACAGCGTCCGACCTTGGGCCGAGAGCTAGCAAGTTATCTTGGAATTTTTCGGACGTCCGATCTGGTTGATATGCGTCCGAGGTGTGCGTCCGATCCTTCCGGACGTCCGATGCTCCCATATGAGCGTCCGACAGAGCTTCCTTCCTGATGTTCTTCATCCTTTCGGACGTCCGACCTGATTGTCCTGTTTTTGCTTCACATTTTGGTTGTTTTGCTTTTGATGACATATTCGAACCTGACTCTTGGATAGACAAAAACACTTGTTTTCGAAGAAGGTTAGATAAACATTTCAAAGTGCCAAGAATGACACACAAGACACACTTAAAAGACAGTATCTTTGATCGGAACAAAACAATTACTAAATTCATTTATATTATTTCAATCTTGTTTGCCACATCCAAAGCGTCGTAGACTGGAGTCAATCAAACATATGCTTTCCTTGTTCCATCAGGCCTGATCAAAGTGTTCACTTTCTTGGTCTGTATAAACGAACTTTTGTGATCATCAAAACCAAGAATAATATTCTCTCCCTTTTTGATGATGACAAAACAAAAGTTTGAAATGAAATTTGATGATTGCAATGAAAACTCCCCCTTTCAAAATAGACAAGAACTCCCCCTGCCTTAGTGAATCATAAAAATTTTGAAAACCTCCCCCTCACTAGACTGCCCAACCGAGTTTAGACAATTATCCAAAAACATGACAATTAAGCAACTCACAACCAACATATCACCAATTCAATCCATCAGCAAAATCCAAATTTAATTAAACCATCAATCAATTCAACATATCCAACATCATCAAATCCTCATCAAATCCAACATATCAATCAATTAGTATATCATTTCCATTCTCCCCCTTTTTGTCATCACAAAGGGCAACCAATTACATCAACACATCAACACATCCACAAATACATTCATCAATGAAAACCAACAAAAATTCATTATATTCACACAATTAGAATAGACAAACAAACATCCATCAAGACAGTACTTAAACATCCATCAAAACAGAACTTAAACATTCATCAAAAACATACCAAAAGAAACTTAAAATATCCATTACATTACATATTCATTGTTGAATACCACAAACACATAAACGAGACAAACAACATGCAAATGTCCTAAATGATGAACTAGGTGGATCCAGGTGTCCTCCGAGAGAGCTGATATTGGTCAAGATCCTCCTCTTCAGTCTCTTCAGCATCTTCAGCAGCCTCTTCAACTGGTGCCTTGCCTTTATCTAATGTAGAGGTGCCATGAGGGGTCACAGGGGTTGAAGAACCAGGATCCGGAATTGATGAACTTGGATCAGTGGGGTGTGACTCTTTGTCATGGAAAACTTCCTCAACCACAGGTGGAGGAAAAAGAAGATTCTTTTTGTCAAGAAAGGCAGTTTGTTGCTCAGAAGACATGGTGAGCATGAGACCATGTTCTAGAAGAAGAACATGCTGTTTGAGTTCTTGAAGAAGCTCAATTACTTCATTACTGGAAGAGGAAGATGCTTTAGTGGCAGACTTTCTAGGGTGAATGGGAGTGAGTGAAATGGGTGAAGGATCATGTACAGTCTTAGACCTCTGTTCACTAGATGATGCCCCCTTATATGCCCACAGATTATCTTTAAAAACAAGATTTTTTCTTTCAAAATATGCTTTGGTAAAGGCATAAGAAGATGCTTCTTTGGGACAAACACCTAGAATTGGAACTTTGTAAAACTCAAAAATCTTTTGAAGAAACTTTCCATAGGATAGTTTTCTTCGAGAGTCAGTAGCATAGCGAAGTAAAAACTTGCACATAACAAAACCAAAATCAATACGAATTTTTTCTCGAAAACAATAAAATAGATACAACTCCATTTTGTTTGCATCAGTTCTATGCCCATCAGTGGGCACAAGCAGGTTTGAAATGATAGAAAAAGTAATTAAATTCACAGGGGCCAGATCATTCAACTTAGCATCAGCAGGTGAGGAAAAACTTCTTTTGAAATAGGTTAACATTTTTGTCCCATCAAAATGATTTGCAGCAGTAGGAAGCTCTTCATAGGAAAAGAAATTAGCAACCTTATCTTTGCATAAACGTTCAATGGTAGTATTTAAAATGGAATTCACAACATCAGAATCAAAGATTATGTCTACCCCATTTACCCTAGACATGATCTCAGTTTGGTCAGTTCCTTTCCTAAGATTGACAAAAAATTGATGCAGCATATCAGGATAGTAGACATTGGGCATGGAAATCAGATGTGACCATTTCTGGAAATCAAATAGACTCAGAATGGACTCTAACCCTATGGAGCGAAATTCAGAGGGGTTTACAGTTCTTTGAGGGATGACACCCTTCTGGGATATCCAGGCGTATTTGTCTTTCGCAGCATCATCAAAGAATGGAGGGAGAGGGACTGATTTAGGAGGCGGTTGAGAAGAGGTCCCCTGTCCAGATTCTGGTTGAGAAGTGGGTTGTGGAGTAGGCCGAGACATTTGACCCTTGATAGCTCCCCTTTTGAAGCGTTTGGATGTCCGTTTGACAGTGGGAAGATCCTCATCCACATCCCTGAGTGGATGCTTGCGTCCGGCAGTAACTTTTCCTCCCCTTAGATTCACCATTGCGCGAAATGTGTGGAGTGAAGAATGCAAATAATGCACACAGCAGTAGGGAAGTGAATCGAACAAAAATTTTGGAACAAACGACCTTGTACAAGATTTGACAGAGCGGTTATGAGAAGGTAGGGTTTTGAGAAAAATTTGGGAATGTGCGAAGTGATAGATGATTCTGTGAAATGATCAGGAAAAATGACTTGCAATTGACCAGGAACTGTTTTGGTTGAGTCAATTTGGGAATGGGAGCTTCAAAATGGTATGAATTTGGGAGTGAGGGAAGGGAGAGTTTTCGTCCGATAGAAATAGAATAGGAAGAGTCTGAGGCAATTGAGGAAGAAAGTTGTTTTTAAAAAATGAGCCGTTGCTCTGTCGGACGGCCGAACGAAGTTGTGCGTCCGACAGATGCGTCCGAACAAGCGCAATCTGGAAAATGGCTGAAGAACATCATCGGACGTCCGTTCATCTTCTTTCGGACGTCCGAAGACCCAAAGAAAATTAAGATGATTTTTCGATTATTCCTAATTTTGATCTTAGATGAATGAACTGTTCTAATGGCAAAGCTTTCGTAAAAATATCAGCAAATTGATCTTTAGAACAAACATAATTTACACATATTTCACCTTTTTGAACAAGATCACGAATAAAGTGATGCTTTATATCTATGTGCTTTGTCCTAGAATGATGAATAGGATTTTTGGTCAAATTGATAGCACTAGTATTATCACAGAATACAGGCATGCAGTCATACAACAATCCAAAATCATTCAAAGTGTGCTTCATCCATAGAAGTTGAGCACAACATGCACTAGCGGCAATATATTCCGCTTCGGTGGTAGACAAAGAGATTGCACATTGTTTCTTGCTAAACCAAGAGACTAAACAATTTCCAAGAAAATGACAAGTTCCACTCGTACTCTTTCTATCCACATGACAACCTCCAAAATCAGCATCCGAATAACCATATAGAGCAAACTCATTAGATCTAGCATACCAAAGACCATAGTCTAATGTACCTTTCAAATACCTAAAAATTCTTTTTACAGCATTCAAATGTGATTCTTTTGGACAAGATTGAAATCTAGCACACAAGCAAACAGCAAACATAATATCAGGTCTACTTGCGGTTAAATAAAGTAGGCTTCCGATCATACCTCTATAATGCTTTTCATCCACATGATTACCTTCTTCATCTTTGTCAAGCTTTGTAGAAGTGCACATTGGAGTTCCAACTTGTTTTGAGTCCTCCATGCCAAACCTTTTCAGCAATTCCTTGGTATATTTTGCTTGATTTATAAAAATTCCCTCAAGAGCTTGATGTATTTGAAGTCCAAGGAAGAAATTTAATTCTCCCATCATACTCATTTCAAATTCACTTTACATAGTGGTGGAAAACTCCTTACATAGATACTCATTAGTAGCACCAAAAATAATATCATCAACATATATTTGCACAATAAGAAGGTCATTCAACACTTGCTTAGTAAAAAGTGTGGTGTCCACAACACCCCTTTTGAAACCATTTTCAATCAGAAAACCACTTAGTCTTTCATACCAAGCTCTAGGAGCCTGTTTTAGACCATATAAAGCTTTAGATAGTTTAAACACATGACTTGGAAATTTTGTATTTTCAAAACCGGGGGGTTGATCCACATATACTTCTTGATCAATAAAACCATTTAAAAAGGCACTTTTAACATCCATTTGAAACAATTTGAAACCTTTGAAGCAAGCAAAAGCAAGTAGCATTCTAATAGATTCTAATCTAGCTACGGGAGCAAATGTTTCATCAAAATCGATTCCTTTTTCTTGTGCATATCCTTTAGCAACTAATCTGGCTTTATTTCTTACAACAACACCTTTATCATCCAACTTATTTCTAAATATCCACTTTGTGCCAATGATAGGTTGATTTTGAGGTCTATCAACAAGTGTCCAAACTTCATTTCTCTCAAATTGATTGAGTTCCTCTTGCATAGCCAAAATCCAGTTTTCATCCTTTAAGGCATCATTGATATTTTTGGGTTCAAAAAGAGAAACTAAAGCAAAATTGTCAATCAATTTTCTAGATGAGGAACGAGTGTTTACCTTCTCGGATGGATCACCAATTATCAGCTCTTTTGGATGATTTTGGCTGAATTTCCAAGCCTTGGGAAGATCTTTGAGTGGATCATCATTTTTGTCTTCATCTTCCTCTTCTTGATCATTATGAACTTCATTTTCCATTTCAGTTGCTGCTGGTTTAGAACTTCCTTCATTTCCAATTGATAACTTTTCCATTCCTTCTCGAACACCTACATCATCATCCTCACACGAACTTTTGGAATTATCATCATTGGTTTCATCAAAAGTTATATGTATAGCTTCTTCAATCACAAGAGTCCTTCTATTAAAAACTCTATATCCTCTTTTATTCTCACAATACCCCAAAAATATTCCTTCATCAGATTTTTTATCAAACTTACCAAGATGTTCCTTTAGATTCAAAATAAAGCATTTACAACCAAATACTTTGAAATAACCAACCGTAGGTTTCTTATCAAAAAACAGCTCATAAGGGGTTTTCTTTAAGATAGGCCTCAAGAGAATTCTATTCATCACATAACATGCAGTGTTTACTGCTTCAGCCCAAAGATATTTAGGCAACCTACATTCATTCAACATAGTTCTAGCAGCCTCTTGGAGAGTCCTATTTTTCCTTTCTACAACACCATTTTGCTGTGGAGTCCTTGCAATAGAGAACTCATGTGTTATACCATTATGATCACAAAATTCTGGAAAATCACAATACTTGAATTCAGTCCCATTATCACTTCTAATCCTAACAACTTTTAACCCAAGCAGATTTTGTACTTTAGCAAACAATGAAGTAAAATTCTTGAAGGCATCATCTTTATGAGCAAGAAATATCACCCATGTGTATCTAGAATAATCATCCACAATCACAAAACAGTATTTCTTACCACCCAAGCTAGAGATTTGAGTAGGGCCAAATAAGTCAAGATGCAAGAGTTCTAAGGGTTTTGAAGTAGATACACACTTCTTTGTTTTAAAAGAAACTTTTGTTTGCTTTCCAAATTGACATGCATCACATATTTTATCCTTTTCAAAACTGATTTTTGGCAAGCCTCTAACTAGTTCCTTTTTCGAAATTTCCTTTAGTAAGTCCATGTTAAAATGACAAAGTCTTCTATGCCACAACCAAGGATCTTCATTTGAAGCTTTAAGACATTTTAAGCTAGAAGAATCAACTTTATCAAGAATCACAATATATATGTCATTAAACCTCTTACCTTTGAACACAACATTATATTTGGAATCAAGTACAATGCATTCATGCTTTTTAAATAACACATACAAGTCTTTATCACACAATTGACTAACACTAAGTAAGTTATAACCTAAGTTATCAACTAAGAGCACATTTTGAACAAATGTTTCACCATTCTTACCAACATCACCTATTCCAATTGTCTTAGCTTTCACATCATCACCAAACGTCACTTTTCCACTTGATTTTGATTTCAGCTTTATGAACAAAGAGGGATCACCGGTCATGTGCCTTGAGCAGCCGCTATCAATAAACCTTTTGGACTTGTTTGATCCTTTTTCCTGAAAAGATAAAGTGTTTGGTACCCCTTTTTAATTTTTGGGTCCATAGTAGTTAGCATTGTATCTAACTAACCACATGCATTTCATCCCTTTGTTCAGATTTCTTTTCACATAGCAATTTCCATTCAAATGCCCTTTTTGACAACAAAAGTTACACATAATGGAAGAGTCCTTAACATGTACTGGTTTGACATATCTCAGTCCACCTCTTCTATATGTTGTGAATCCATGTGCAATTCTGTTGTGTGCAAATGTTCTTTGAAAAGCAGTAAGATGGGTAGATGACATGTTCCTTTTGAAAAAGTCCTGCTTTCTAGCTTTCAAAGATTCATCCAAGTTGTCCATTCTTTTCTTCAAATCACCATGTCTTTCCTTCAGCATTTCACAAGTATTTATCTTTCTAACAAGCTCATTTTGAATATCACATCCAGCTCTTACAAGACATTCATTGTCAGTCTTTAGTTGATTATTTTGTTGAAAGAGACTTGTATTTTCTTGAATGAGGAAAGCAATTTTCTGTTTTAACTGCTTGTTTTTATCATAAGATTCCTTCAATGCATTATGCAGTTTTTCAACAAAGGATTCAAGATCATCATCTTCATCATCATCACTTTCGGATTGAGAGTGAGTGGAAGTTACCTCATTATTTCCAATAGCCATGAAGGCCATTTGAGCTGATTCTTCTTCTTCTTCAACTTCCCCTTCGGAGTTGCATTCATTCCAAGTAATCTGAAAGTTGTTGAATCTTGGCTTTCGATCAGCTTTTCCATCTTTCATCTTCTTCATGGGGCATTCATTTGCATAGTGTCCAATCTGTCCACATTCGAAGCATTTGTCCAACTGTTTCTTGTTGAAATCTTGTTTTCCTTTGTACTTTGCGATAGATGGCTGATTCTGGAATTGATTGCTAGGTCCTCCCCTTCTAAACTTTCTTTTATTCAAGATTCTTTTGAAGCCTCTGGTGATAAGAGCAAGATCATTATCATCACCATCCGAGTCTTCATCATCCAGGTGAGCTGGATCATCTTCACCTTGAGTAGTCTTTAGAGCAATGTTTCTCTTTGCTCTAGCATCCTCTTCCTCCTGCACTTTAGATTTCAGTTTCAACTCATAAGAGGTTAGTGAGTTAATGATAGATTCCATAGGCACAAAACTTAAATCCTTAGCCTCCTCTATTGCAGTCACTTTATTTTCCCATTCTTTGCCCAATGCATTGAGAATTTTCCTGTTCTTCTCTCCCAAGGTGTACTCTTTGCCCAAGGCTTCGAGATCTTTGATCAAGTCAGTGAACCTGCAATACATTTTGTCAATATCCTCAAGAGGTTCAATTTTAAATGATTCATATTTTGTGACCAAGATAGCCTTTTTCTGTTCCTTCACGTTGTCACCACCCTCATGGATTTCTCTTAGTTTATCCCACATTTCTTTGGCCGATTTGCAGCCTTTTACTCTAATTGATTCATTTGAATCTAGGGCACTATAAAGAACATTCATGGCCTTGGCATTCAATGTGAGGTTAGTTCTATCTTGAGCATTCATTTCAGCTCTCGTTTTTGGCCGAAGCAACCCTGTATCTGCATCAAGAAAGTTAGCTTCATGCGGTCCTTCACTCACAATAAACCATAGTTCAATATCAATAGATTACAGAAAGATAATCATTCGTTCTTTCCAGCTAACATAGTTGGAGCCACTGAACATGGGAGGCCTAGTAACAGATTGCCCCTCAACAAACATAGCATGACTGGTTGTCATCTTTACTCCAAGCCGTTAGATCTTAATCTCAAGGAGACCAAGCTCTGATACCAATTGTAAGTCCCACAGACAACCAAGAGGGGGGGTGAATTGGGTTGATTAAAATCTTAACCAAGTTTATGCACTTTTTCTTTAATAAAAATTTACCTTCCTTTTTAGTAATGATCAACCAAGTAGATTAGAAGACAATAGCAATATTGATCAGAGAAGCAAGTATAGATAAGCAATGAAGATTTTATTAAACAGAAAAGTAAGATAGGGAATCAAACCAAGTGTCTACCAAGCTGTCCTCAAACTTGAAGACCAAACACTAGGAAGAGCAACTTCTCCTTGATGAAAGAAGATCAACTAGATGTACAATGGAGGGAGCACTTCCTCCTTGCCCTAAGCCGCACTTAGTCAAGCTAAGAAGTTTTACAATCACTCAGAAAACCCTCAACAAAGCTACACTAAAGATCCTTTCAACCACAAAAGAAATGCTCACCAGAAATTCACACCACTTTAAAACAAATCTAGCTTTGGAGACTATTTTCTAGCTAAAATATCTCTTGAGATCTTGTAAACAAAGTGTGCAAAAGTCCCTACTTCGTTCAGACTAGTTTGATTTTAAAGGGAACCAGAAATGGGCTTCATCAATGCTTCCAACGGATAGAAGGCAGCTGAAGAGTCAACTAGCCGTTGGGGCTGTCGGACGTCCGACGATCGAATCATCGTCCGAACCAATCGTCCGATGATAGCCAAGTTGAGGTTCGGATGTCCGATGAGTTTTTTTGTCGTCCGACAGCACAGCGTCCGACCTTGGGCCGAGAGCTAGCAAGTTATCTTGGAATTTTTCGGACGTCCGATCTATGTGTTATATGTTCTAGGGCTTGAAGGTAGTGCACGACGGCTTGGTGATCGTGGTACATGAAATACCACTTACTTGCTTGGTGAGTATACCACTCACTAAATTGTTACTATGTGGCTTTGTTAAATGTTATGTGATGCCTTGATGGCTTACTCGAATATGGAAATTGATTAAGGTGAGGGTGTACTTGACCGCCCTCACCTCTTTTGATATTATCACTGAATGGCTACCGTTTTATTGCATTACTGAACTTGATATATTGGTTGGTGAATTCCATTTCATGGAAATTGAATTGATGTCGTTTGGACGATGTCCAACGGCCTTACTGCATTACTGAGCTCAACCCCGTTTGTTAGTCAATTGGATCGAGCCGGCGAGGGCTTGGTCGTGAAGATTGAATTGCCACGGGGACTGTACTGGGGAACCTTGTGGTAATGAGACCCTTGGTTCCGGTAAACTCGAGTATTACCAAAAACATTACTGAATGGAGTGCGGGCCCGGTTGGGGTATGTTGGGTGGAAGGAATGGGAGTAAAGTGAGGTCTACGGTTTGATACTTTTGACATTGACGGAGGGTCAATGAGGTTGGATCAAGATTGCAAGCGCGGAAATGGGCTCTTGAGAGCCGACTGTATCCTTTTACCGTTGTACTTCATTGCTTATCGTGTACTTTAAATGATTTGCTATGCTTAAGTGACTTTGGTTGCTTATGTAGTGGTATACCACTGGGCTTTAGCTCATTCCGTGTCATTTGTTTTCCTTACAGGAATGAACACTTTTGGAAAGATTTTGATAGTTGGATGACAAGTTGAGCTCTTGTACATGTAATTTTGTTTAGCTCCTTGAGGGTGATAACCCTAAGTGTATAGCTTTCTCTAATGAAGGGCTTGTGTTGGCCTAAATGTATTGGTATGAACTAATGAGATCGCTTGTACGCCATTTGGCTTGTAAATGTTGATTTCCAATGTATATATATGCTTGGCTGTGATTTGAATGAATTTCGGATCGATACGACTTCAAACGAAAACGGAAAAATTTTTTGCGAGGATGAACAGTAGCAAATCCGGCCAGGAATCCGGCCAGAAACTGGCCGGATTGCAGGCCGGATTGCCTGAGGAAAAATTGGAAATCCGGCCAGTTGCATTCGGCCTGGAATCCGGCCAGACAATCCGGCCGGAATCTTGGCCGGATTGCGAGGGAGTTTTGAAAATTTTTATTTTACTCTCGACCCAGTATCCGGCCGAGAATCCGGCCAGAAATCCGGCCAGATTCTGGCCGGATTCCGACGTGGCCTGCACTATTCATTTCGGCTTCGATTTTCGTTTTTTTTAAATTTTGTGATTTTGGTTTGTTTGCGCGCAAAGGTATGTTCCGGAACGTTATAGATTGATGTAAACTGTACCGTTAGTCCTGGCGAGAGCTGGGCAGGCAGTCCGCTAACCCCTTTGGTTCGCCTTAGGGAAAGGTGGGGCTGTCACAGGTGGTATCAGAGCCTAGGTTTGAACTACCCTGGGTGTGATAGAAGTGCTGGACTTGAGGATGCTTTTGTTTATACCTATTAAGGTTATTCATGTTATTTCTTCCTTTGCTATAGGATGGATGCGAGTGGAGATCCGAGTGACCGTCCGGCGGGAGATCGTCCTCGTAGCACGTTGCCGCCAATTAAGTATCAACTTAGGCAAAAGGGGGCCGTGGTGCGTTGGAGCCCGGCCAGCCGCGTTCGACAGTGCGAGTGCCGTAGCAATTATGCCTACCCAAATACACTAGTTTTGTCGGTGGCAAAGGAACGCGAGGAGTTTGCTAAGGAAAATACTAAGCTTGAAGCTGCGGTTGCTACATTGGAGGCTGAGGTGGCTCAGGCGAAGGCGACCAATGACAAGCAAGCCGCACGTATCATGGAGCTAGAGTATGACGTGAATGAGGCGGAGGACCGAGTTAATGACTTATGTGATCAACTGAGGGATGGTCGCGAGCGTGAGGTCAAGCGAGCTCGCAAAGTGAGGGGTCGTGCTGAGGCGATCCTTAACCTATGCGACGATGGACTCGAGGAGTCTAGCGATGAGGCCTCGTATGCTGGGGCCGAGGCTGGGGAGGAATCTACCCCATCGCCTGGGTCTCAGACCCCGGCAACCGACTAAGTTATGATATCTAGGCACCTTTTGGCTAGTGGTGGTTTTGAATGTACATAGGGAGAGGGATAGAGCCTTAGCTAACCGTTTTGGATGTAGAGTTAGCTACGTGTAAATCTCTTTTGATAGGCCTATCCTCAGGTGGATCTTTTGTGTACGTACGTGCTTTGGCCGTACTTGACTGACTGATTGTAAATCTGTGTTTGGCTTGTATATATGTGTGCTTGTGATCTTGTTTGAAATGCATCAATATGTGTTTTTGTGCAAAGTTAAGTATCGCTTATATGTTCTACTGCTGCTTTGGTATAGTACTTTTGCCTAGACCAAGTATACCTTATGGAAGGAACACGAAGTGGTCGGGGACGCGGGCGCGGTAGGCAACCCACACCGGTTAGGGAAACGGGGGAAGCTTCTACTGGACCAAATCCTGAACCCCAGATAGACCCCAACGTTCAAATAGCTGCTGCTATGCAGCAAATGACCAACCTACTTGCACAAGTAGTGCAACAACAGGGCCAAAACCCAAACCGTAACCCCGGAAACCCTGGCCACCATACCGAGAGCGAAGATAGAGCTCTAGAACGTTTTCAAAAGTTTTCCCCGCCAAAGTTTATTGGGGGACCCGACCCTGATGTGGCTGAGAAATGGCTTGAGAAAATGGTTGATATATTCGCGGCCCTACACTACCCGGACGAACGGCAGGTCACTTTTGCCGTGTTTCAACTGGAGGGGGCTGCCCGTTCCTGGTGGAACGTAATTAGGCAGAAATGGGAGCGAGAGCAGACTCCGAGGACGTGGGTGAACTTCATCCGGGAATTTAATGCCAAGTTTTTCCCTCCTCTAGTCCAGGAGAGGAAGGAGGACGAGTTTATCCGGCTCCGGCAAGGGGCTCAGACTGTGGCGGAGTACGAGAGTCAGTTTACCCGCCTGTCCAAATTCGCGCCTGAATTGATCATGACCGAGCAACGACGGGTGAGGCGCTTTATTCAGGGCTTGAACGTTGAGATCCAGAAAGACCTCGCGGCGGCTCAAATCACCACGTTTAGCGAGGCAATGGAAAAAGCCCAACGGGTAGAGAGTGCACGGCTGCAGGTCCGACACTTCCAGGCTAAAAAGCGTGGTTTTCCTGGGAGTACGTCTGGACAAGGTGAGAAGAGCACTCCTTCCAAGTTTGGACGAGGAATGGGTGGTGGTCGACAGTCCGGATCAGGCAGAGGGACTCCGTTCAGGGGTGGTCAAGCTGGGCGAGGACCGAGGGGAAACGTTCAGAGTGGCTCGGCTTCTGCACCTCGCGGTCCCTGTGGGCACTGTGGAAAGTTGAACCACACCGAAGACAATTGCTGGAGGAAACAGGGGAAATGCCTGCGGCGTGGAAGTGCGGACCATCAACTAGTTACATGTCCGGTCCTGAAACAAGACGGAAAGGGGGGCCAACTACCGTCGAGGACCAATACTGGATCGGCCAAGGGAGACGGATCCAAACCAAAAGTTCCGGCTAGGGTATATTCCTTAGAGCCCCACCAGATCCCAGAGTCTTCCGAGGTCGTAGAAGGTACGATCCCTATTTTTCACCGCTTTGCCAAAGTTTTAATTGATCCTGGTGCCACTCATTCGTTTGTTAACCCTGATTTCATGTGTGGCATCGATATAAAACCTGCTAGCTTACCATATGACTTAGAGGTTAGTACACCTACGGGGAATCAACGTTTGGTGACTAGTATGGTTTATAAGGATTGCGATGTATGGGTAGGTGAAAGGAGGTTCTTAGGAGACCTGATTAGTTTGTCCATTAAGGGGTACGATGTGATTTTGGGTATGGACTGGTTAGCTAAATATAACGCCCAACTGGACTGTAAAACGAAAATAGTTGAATTTCGCATTCCGGGCGAGGCAACCTTAAGGTTAGATATAAGGGGTAGGTTAGCCTCATCTGCTCTCATTTCGGGCATTCGAGCTAGGAAACTGATAAGTAGAGGGGCGCGAGGATATTTGGCCTTTCTAATTAATACCCCTACGGATAAGTTGAAAGTGGAAGACGTGGCCGTAGTGAGGGAATTTCCGGATGTGTTTCCTGATGAGTTAGGGGCTTTACCTCCGGAAAGAGAGATAGAATTTCGAATAGATCTTTTACCTGGAACTGCACCTATCTCGAAAATCCCTTACCGAATGGCGCCTGCAGAACTTAAGGAGCTGAAGTTGCAATTGCAAGACCTTTTGGAGCGGGGATTCATTCACGAGAGTGAGTCTCCTTGGGGAACTCCGGTCCTATTTGTGAAGAAAAAGGATGGAACGTTGAGGATGTGCATTGATTACCGGGGGCTGAACAACGTGACCATCAAGAATAAGTATCCACTGCCCCACATCGATGAGTTGTTTGACCAGCTGCAGGGAGCAGTGGTCTTCTCGAAGTTGGACCTCCGACAGGGATACTATCAGTTGTTGATTAGGAAGGAGGACATTCCAAAAACTGCTTTCAATTCAAGATACGGGCATTACGAGTTCGCCGTTATGCCCTTTGGACTGACCAATGCTCCCGCCGCCTTCATGGACCTAATGCATAGGGTTTTTAAACCCTATCTAGACCGGTTTGTCGTGGTGTTCATTGACGACATTTTGGTCTACTCTAAGTCACGTGAGGAGCATGAGGAACATTTGAGAGTGGTGTTGCAGACCTTGAGGGAACATCAGCTGTATGCCAAGTTTAGCAAATGCGAGTTCTGGTTGGAGAAAGTGGCATTTCTAGGGCACGTGATCTCTCATGAAGGTATTTCGGTGGACCCGGCGAAGGTTGAGGCCGTGACAAATTGGAAGAGGCCAGAAACCCCCACGGAAATTCGTAGCTTTCTAGGGCTAGCTGGGTACTACCGAAGGTTCATTAAGGATTTTTCCAAACTGGCAGGACCTCTAACTGACTTGACAAAGAAACATGGCCAGTTTATCTGGAACGGCCGATGCGAAACGAATTTTCAGGAATTAAAGAAAAGATTGACCATGGCTCCGGTGCTGGCCTTGCCAAATGGAGTGGACGGGTTTGCAGTATATGTAGACGCGTCGCGAGAAGGATTGGGATGCATTTTGATGCGGAACCGGAATGTGATTGCTTTTGCCTCTAGGAAATTGAAGCTTCACGAGCAGAACTACCCGACTCACGATCTAGAATTAGCTGCAGTTGTGTTCGCACTGAAAAAGTGGAGGCATTACCTATATGGGGTGACCTTCGAAGTGTTTTCGGATCACAAGAGTCTTAGGTACCTCTTCTCCCAGAAGGAACTGAACATGAGGCAACGGCGATGGATGGAATTTCTGGAGGACTACGATTGTACAATCAACTACCATCCGGGAAAGGCAAATGTAGTAGCGGATGCCTTGAGTCGTAAAGTGCAAGTAGCAGGGCTAATGATTAAGGAATGGGATTTGCTAGAGTCCGTGTGCGAGTGGAAACCCTGTCTTGGGAGTCATAAGGTGATATTTAGCAATGTAAGGGTGACATCCACTCTACTGGAACGTATAAAAGAGGCGCAAGGCGAGGATTTGATGGTACGGAAGTGGAGAGAGAAATTGGAAAAGGGAGAAACTACGGACTTTAATTTGAGTCCCGAGGGTATTTTGAAGTATCGAAACCGAATCGTAGTACCAAAGGATGAATCGTTGAAAGCAGAAATTCTGGAGGAAGCTCATCGGTCCAAGTATACAATCCATCCGGGTAGCAGCAAGATGTATCAAGACCTGAAAGGGACCTATTGGTGGGATAATATGAAGAGGGAAATAGCTCAATACGTGCAGAAATGTCTTATTTGCCAGCAAGTGAAGGCAGAGCATCAAAAACCATCGGGTCTGTTACAACCCTTAGAGATACCCGAGTGGAAGTGGGAAAACATCACAATGGACTTCGTTTCCGGTTTACCGAGGACGCAAAGAGGACACGATGCCGTTTGGGTGATCGTTGATCGATTAACCAAGTCGGCCCATTTCTTGCCGGTGAACATGAAGTATTCAATGGATCAGTTGGCCCGACTGCACATGGACGAAGTGGTAAGACTACACGGTGTTCCTGTGAGCATCGTTTCCGATCGGGATCCACGGTTTGTATCACGATTTTGGCAGAAATTTCAAGAAACCCTGGGGACGAAACTCAATTTGAGCACTACTTCTCATCCTCAGACGGATGGCCAGTCGGAACGGACGATTTAGACGCTAGAAGACATGCTACGAACCTGTATTCTGGACTTTGGAGGCAACTGGGGTCAGCACATGACCTTAGTCGAATTTGCATATAACAATAGTTTCCATTCGTCGATTCAAATGGCTCCGTACGAAGCTCTCTACGGACGCAAGTGCCGCTCACCGATTTACTGGGACGAAGTAGGTGAAAAGAAAGCACCGGACCCGGCAACCATTCCCTGGATGGAAGAGGCTCAGGAAAAGGTCAAGTTAATTCGGCAACGACTTCAAACAGCTCAAAGTCGACAAAAGAGCTACGGGGATAATCGAAGGAAAGACTTGGAGTTTGAAGTTGGAAACTACGTATTCCTCAAGATCACACCCTTACGAAGTCTTACAGCGGGGAAAGGAAAGAAACTCCAACCACGGTACGTCGGACCCTACAAGATCCTTCAGAGGGTTGGAGCGGTCGCGTATCGATTGGAACTACCGTCTAGTCTCTCTCGAATCCACGATGTATTCCACGTCTCGATGCTAAAGAAGTACCATCCTGATCCATCCCATGTATTGCAACCGGAGGATATCGAAGTGGATGAATCACTGGCCTATGAAGAGAAACCAGTCGAAATACTCGATCGAAAAGTCAAAGAACTCAGAAATAAGCGGATTCCGCTAGTGAAAGTGCTGTGGAGGAACCACGGAGTTGAGGAAGCTACCTGGGAGATGGAAGAGGAAATACGAAAGAAATACCCAAACCTTTTCGGAAATTAAGGTGAGAAATTTCGAGGACGAAATTCTTTTAAGGGGGGGAGAGTGTGAGAACCCGTAGAACCCTAATTATTTTCCTAGGGTTTATTTCCCCTTAATTGCATGTTTTCTGTATTTTCTGGCTTAGAAATATTTTCTGAGAGGATTTTATGAGCAATTATAGTTTTAACATGATTTTTCTAGCATTGGTGAGTTTTTAGAAAATTAAGAATAAATATTGGACGTGGGACCCACTAGTGCGAAAAATTCTGAAAAATTCGGCCAATAAGGTTAAGTTTCGGATACTGTTAAAAGTTTATCGGGTATTAAGAGATAAGTAGGGTGTGTGAAGTGGTTGATGTGAGAGAGAAAAGAATGATAAGGATGCATTTAATAGAGTGACACATGTCACTTTCTTATTGGTTGAACTTTTAAGAATTACTATTCATTGTCTTGACTTATTTGACCAAGGGATTAAATATCCAAAATTCACCAAAAAATCACCATTTTTCTCTCCTTGTTGGCCGGCCACCTTGAGCAAGAAAGGAAGGAGATTTCTTCAATTTTCAAGCTTCTACTTGGTGCAAATCAACCAAAAACATTTGCTTCCATCCATTTCACTCCATAAAATCCTATCTTCTAGTGTTAGTGAGTGTAGAGGTGAACTTTGTTTGAAGGATTAAGGTGCCCAACATCCTCCTCTCTCTTGGTTCTTGGTAAGTGAAGCTTGAAACACCTTATTACCTGTAATGATACTTATTTTGTGCTTAATGGGGGCATGAGAGAAGGAATATATGATTTGTTTCTTGATTTGGTTTGTTTTGGTGAAGTTTTCCATTTTATGATGATTTTTCTGGTTTAATTGGATTATGATGGTGTGGTTGTTGGTGATGATTGGCAATGGACTAAAATGACTCTAGTGGGTGTGAAAGGTGGATAAATGCAACCAATTTTGGATTTGGTGTGAAAATTGAAAAGTTAGGGTTCTTAAATCCCAATTCTGTCCGGTTTTAGATCACTGGGTTAGAGGCCGAATTAGACTTTCCTCAAAACATGAAAGTTGTAGGTATTGATGTTATTGAGATGTCTGTAAAATTTCAGGTCATTTGGATTAATGTAGAATGAGTTATGACGAAATTACTGTAGCTGTTCTGCTTTGGACAGAATGCGAAAACTGCGATAGTAATTGGCCATTTTGACTGGAATTGGTTTGGATTGTGGAGTTGGTGTCTTCTGATGAAATGTAGCTGAGTGTCTTAGCTAACATATGCCTTTGGAATTTCGGCATTTGGACTTGTATGGACTGAGATATACCGATTACAGTTTTTGGTGTTTTGCGAACCTGTTTTAGGAATTCTGGGTTAGTATTTGGCATATTTGACCTAGTTGTGTTACGAACTGGATTGAGTGGTCTTCTACATTATTGTATCCCTGTTTCATAGCTTCGAAACGGTGGGTCTTACACCCCCATCCGATAACCGTAGAGAATTTTACGCCATTACCGCATAATGAGTGTAAAACAGTTTTCTATTTGGGGGCCAAGACTAAGGCCATTTTCTAATTTCTGGTTTGCTATTATGCTCATTTATGTATATGAAACCCTATTGGGGTTGTGTTTAGCGTTGCTATATGACTCGTTATCGAGTCTCATTGTATGTGTTATATGTTCTAGGGCTTGAAGGTAGTGCACGACGGCTTGGTGATCGTGGTACATGAAATACCACTTACTTGCTTGGTGAGTATACCACTCACTAAATTGTTACTATGTGGCTTTGTTAAATGTTATGTGATGCCTTGATGGCTTACTCGAATATGGAAATTGATTAAGGTGAGGGTGTACTTGACCGCCCTCACCTCTTTTGATATTGTCACTGAATGGCTACCGTTTTATTGCATTACTGAACTTGATATATTGGTTGGTGAATTCCATTTCATGGAAATTGAATTGATGTCGTTTGGACGATGTCCAACGGCCTTACTGCATTACTGAGCTCAACCCCGTTTGGTAGTCAATTGGATCGAGCCGGCGAGGGCTTGGTCGTGAAGATTGAATTGCCACGGGGACTGTACTGGGGAACCTTGTGGTAATGAGACCCTTGGTTCCGGTAAACTCGAGTATTACCAAAAACATTACTGAATGGAGTGCGGGCCCGGTTGGGGTATGTTGGGTGGAAGGAATGGGAGTAAAGTGAGGTCTACGGTTTGATACTTTTGACATTGACGGAGGGTCAATGAGGTTGGATCAAGATTGCAAGCGCGGAAATGGGCTCTTGAGAGCCGACTGTATCCTTTTACCGTTGTACTTCATTGCTTATCGTGTACTTTAAATGATTTGCTATGCTTAAGTGACTTTGGTTGCTTATGTAGTGGTATACCACTGGGCTTTAGCTCATTCCGTGTCATTTGTTTTCCTTACAGGAATGAACACTTTTGGAAAGATTTTGATAGTTGGATGACAAGTTGAGCTCTTGTACATGTAATTTTGTTTAGCTCCTTGAGGGTGATAACCCTAAGTGTATAGCTTTCTTTAATGAAGGGCTTGTGTTGGCCTAAATGTATTGGTATGAACTAATGAGATCGCTTGTACGCCATTTGGCTTGTAAATGTTGATTTCCAATGTATATATATGCTTGGCTGTGATTTGAATGAATTTCGGATCGATACGACTTCAAACGAAAACGGAAAAATTTTTTGCGAGGATGAACAGTAGCAAATCCAGCCAGGAATCCGGCCAGAAACTGGCCGGATTGCCTGAGGAAAAATTGGAAATCCGGCCAGTTGCATTGGGCCTGGAATCCGGCCAGACAATCCGGCCGGAATCTTGGCCGGATTGCGAGGGAGTTTTGAAAATTTTTATTTTACTCTCGGCCCAGTATCCGGCCAGATTCTGGCCGGATTCCGACGTGGCCTGCACTATTCATTTCGGCTTCGATTTTCGTTTTTTTTTAAATTTTGTGATTTTGGTTTGTTTGCGCGCAAAGGTATGTTCCGGAACGTTATAGATTGACGTAAACTGTACCGTTAGTCCTGGCGAGAGTTGGGCAGGCAGTCCGCTAACCCCTTTGGTTCGCCTTAGGGGAAGATGGGGCTGTCACAGGTGGTATCAGAGCCTAGGTTTGAACTACCCTGGGTGTGATAGAAGTGCTGGACTTGAGGATGCTTTTGTTTATACCTATTAAGGTTATTCATGTTATTTCTTCCTTTGCTATAGGATGGATGCGAGTGGAGATCCGAGTGACCGTCCGGCGGGAGATCGTCCTCGTAGCACGTTGCCGCCAATTAAGTATCAACTTAGGCAGAAGGGGGCCGTGGTGCGTTGGAGCCCGGCCAGCCGCGTTCGACAGTGCGAGTGCCGTAGCAATTATGCCTACCCAAATACACTAGTTTTGTCGGTGGCAAAGGAACGCGAGGAGTTTGCTAAGGAAAATACTAAGCTTGAAGCTGCGGTTGCTACATTGGAGGCTGAGGTGGCTCAGGCGAAGACGACCAATGACAAGCAAGCCGCACGTATCATGGAGCTAGAGTATGACGTGAATGAGGCGGAGGACCGAGTTAATGACTTATGTGATCAACTGAGGGATGGTCGCGAGCGTGAGGTCAAGCGAGCTCGCAAAGTGAGGGGTCGTGCTGAGGCGATCCTTAACCTATGCGACGATGGACTCGAGGAGTCTAGCGATGAGGCCTCGTATGCTGGGGCCGAGGCTGGGGAGGAATCTACCCCATCGCCTGGGTCTCAGACCCCGGCAACCGACTAAGTTATGATATCTAGGCACCTTTTGGCTAGTGGTGGTTTTGAATGTACATAGGGAGAGGGATAGAGCCTTAGCTAACCGTTTTGGATGTAGAGTTAGCTACGTGTAAATCTCTTTTGATAGGCCTATCCTCAGGTGGATCTTTTGTGTACGTACGTGCTTTTGCCGTACTTGACTGACTGATTGTAAATCTGTGTTTGGCTTGTATATATGTGTGCTTGTGATCTTGTTTGAAATGCATCAATATGTGTTTTTGTGCAAAGTTAAGTATCGCTTATATGTTCTACTGCTGCTTTGGTATAGTACTTTTGCCTAGACCAAGTATACCTTATGGAAGGAACACGAAGTGGTCGGGGACGCGGGCGCGGTAGGCAACCCACACCGGTTAGGGAAACGGGGGAAGCTTCTACTGGACCAAATCCTGAACCCCAGATAGACCCCAACGTTCAAATAGCTGCTGCTATGCAGCAAATGACCAACCTACTTGCACAAGTAGTGCAACAACAGGGCCAAAACCCAAACCGTAACCCCGGAAACCCTGGCCACCATACCGAGAGCGAAGATAGAGCTCTAGAACGTTTTCAAAAGTTTTCCCCGCCAAAGTTTATTGGGGGACCCGACCCTGATGTGGCTGAGAAATGGCTTGAGAAAATGGTTGATATATTCGCGGCCCTACACTACCCGGACGAACGGCAGGTCACTTTTGCCGTGTTTCAACTGGAGGGGGCTGCCCGTTCCTGGTGGAACGTAATTAGGCAGAAATGGGAGCGAGAGCAGACTCCGAGGACGTGGGTGAACTTCATCCGGGAATTTAATGCCAAGTTTTTCCCTCCTCTAGTCCAGGAGAGGAAGGAGGACGAGTTTATCCGGCTCCGGCAAGGGGCTCAGACTGTGGCGGAGTACGAGAGTCAGTTTACCCGCCTGTCCAAATTCGCGCCTGAATTGATCATGACCGAGCAACGACGGGTGAGGCGCTTTATTCAGGGCTTGAACGTTGAGATCCAGAAAGACCTCGCGGCGGCTCAAATCACCACGTTTAGCGAGGCAATGGAAAAAGCCCAACGGGTAGAGAGTGCACGGCTGCAGGTCCGACACTTCCAGGCTAAAAAGCGTGGTTTTCCTGGGAGTACGTCTGGACAAGGTGAGAAGAGCACTCCTTCCAAGTTTGGACGAGGAATGGGTGGTGGTCGACAGTCCGGATCAGGCAGAGGGACTCCGTTCAGGGGTGGTCAAGCTGGGCGAGGACCGAGGGGAAACGTTCAGAGTGGCTCGGCTTCTGCACCTCGCGGTCCCTGTGGGCACTGTGGAAAGTTGAACCACACCGAAGACAATTGCTGGAGGAAACAGGGGAAATGCCTGCGGCGTGGAAGTGCGGACCATCAACTAGTTACATGTCCGGTCCTGAAACAAGACGGAAAGGGGGGCCAACTACCGTCGAGGACCAATACTGGATCGGCCAAGGGAGACGGATCCAAACCAAAAGTTCCGGCTAGGGTATATTCCTTAGAGCCCCACCAGATCCCAGAGTCTTCCGAGGTCGTAGAAGGTACGATCCCTATTTTTCACCGCTTTGCCAAAGTTTTAATTGATCCTGGTGCCACTCATTCGTTTGTTAACCCTGATTTCATGTGTGGCATCGATATAAAACCTGCTAGCTTACCATATGACTTAGAGGTTAGTACACCTACGGGGAATCAACGTTTGGTGACTAGTATGGTTTATAAGGATTGCGATGTATGGGTAGGTGAAAGGAGGTTCTTAGGAGACCTGATTAGTTTGTCCATTAAGGGGTACGATGTGATTTTGGGTATGGACTGGTTAGCTAAATATAACGCCCAACTGGACTGTAAAACGAAAATAGTTGAATTTCGCATTCCGGGCGAGGCAACCTTAATGTTAGATATAAGGGGTAGGTTAGCCTCATCTGCTCTCATTTCGGGCATTCGAGCTAGGAAACTGATAAGTAGAGGGGCGCGAGGATATTTGGCCTTTCTAATTAATACCCCTACGGATAAGTTGAAAGTGGAAGACGTGGCCGTAGTGAGGGAATTTTCGGATGTGTTTCCTGATGAGTTAGGGGCTTTACCTCCGGAAAGAGAGATAGAATTTCGAATAGATCTTTTACCTGGAACTGCACCTATCTCGAAAATCCCTTACCGAATGGCGCCTGCAGAACTTAAGGAGCTGAAGTTGCAATTGCAAGACCTTTTGGAGCGGGGATTCATTCACGAGAGTGAGTCTCCTTGGGGAACTCCGGTCCTATTTGTGAAGAAAAAGGATGGAACGTTGAGGATGTGCATTGATTACCGGGGGCTGAACAACGTGACCATCAAGAATAAGTATCCACTGCCCCACATCGATGAGTTGTTTGACCAGCTGCAGGGAGCAGTGGTCTTCTCGAAGTTGGACCTCCGACAGGGATACTATCAGTTGTTGATTAGGAAGGAGGACATTCCAAAAACTGCTTTCAATTCAAGATACGGGCATTACGAGTTCGCCGTTATGCCCTTTGGACTGACCAATGCTCCCGCCGCATTCATGGACCTAATGCATAGGGTTTTTAAACCCTATCTAGACCGGTTTGTCGTGGTGTTCATTGACGACATTTTGGTCTACTCTAAGTCACGTGAGGAGCATGAGGAACATTTGAGAGTGGTGTTGCAGACCTTGAGGGAACATCAGCTGTATGCCAAGTTTAGCAAATGCGAGTTCTGGTTGGAGAAAGTGGCATTTCTAGGGCACGTGATCTCTCATGAAGGTATTTCGGTGGACCCGGCGAAGGTTGAGGCCGTGACAAATTGGAAGAGGCCAGAAACCCCCACGGAAATTCGTAGCTTTCTAGGGCTAGTTGGGTACTACCGAAGGTTCATTAAGGATTTTTCCAAACTGGCAGGACCTCTAACTGACTTGACAAAGAAACATGGCCAGTTTATCTGGAACGGCCGATGCGAAACGAATTTTCAGGAATTAAAGAAAAGATTGACCATGGCTCTGGTGCTGGCCTTGCCAAATGGAGTGGACGGGTTTGCAGTATATGCAGACGCGTCGCGAGAAGGATTGGGATGCGTTTTGATGCGGAACCGGAATGTGATTGCTTTTGCCTCTAGGAAATTGAAGCTTCACGAGCAGAACTACCCGACTCACGATCTAGAATTAGCTGCAGTTGTGTTCGCACTGAAAAAGTGGAGGCATTACCTATATAGGGTGACCTTCGAAGTGTTTTCGGATCACAAGAGTCTTAGGTACCTCTTCTCCCAGAAGGAACTGAACATGAGGCAACGGCGATGGATGGAATTTCTGGAGGACTACGATTGTACAATCAACTACCATCCGGGAAAGGCAAATGTAGTAGCGGATGCCTTGAGTCGTAAAGTGCAAGTAGCAGGGCTAATGATTAAGGAATGGGATTTGCTAGAGTCCGTGTGCGAGTGGAAACCCTGTCTTGGGAGTCATAAGGTGATATTTAGCAATGTAAGGGTGACATCCACTCTACTGGAACGTATAAAAGAGGCGCAAGGCGAGGATTTGATGGTACGGAAGTGGAGAGAGAAATTGGAAAAGGGAGAAACTACGGACTTTAATTTGAGTCCCGAGGGTATTTTGAAGTATCGAAACCGAATCGTAGTACCAAAGGATGAATCGTTGAAAGCAGAAATTCTGGAGGAAGCTCATCGGTCCAAGTATACAATCCATCCGGGTAGCAGTAAGATGTATCAAGACCTGAAAGGGACCTATTGGTGGGATAATATGAAGAGGGAAATAGCTCAATACGTGCAGAAATGTCTTATTTGCCAGCAAGTGAAGGCAGAGCATCAAAAACCATCGGGTCTGTTACAACCCTTAGAGATACCCGAGTGGAAGTGGGAAAACATCACAATGGACTTCGTTTCCGGTTTACCGAGGACGCAAAGAGGACACGATGCCGTTTGGGTGATCGTTGATCGATTAACCAAGTCGGCCCATTTCTTGCCGGTGAACATGAAGTATTCAATGGATCAGTTGGCCCGACTGTACATGGACGAAGTGGTAAGACTACACGGTGTTCCTGTGAGTATCGTTTCCGATCGGGATCCACGGTTTGTATCACGATTTTGGCAGAAATTCCAAGAAACCCTGGGGACGAAACTCAATTTGAGCACTACTTATCATCCTCAGACGGATGGCCAGTCGGAACGGACGATTCAGACGCTAGAAGACATGCTACGAACCTGTATTCTGGACTTTGGAGGCAACTGGGGTCAGCACATGACCTTAGTCGAATTTGCATATAACAATAGTTTCCATTCGTCGATTCAAATGGCTCCGTACTGTCGCGCCCCATTTTTTGATAAATAAATAAAATGATTGTTTTTGTGATTTTATTGGTTTGGAAAAAGTGAATTTTTTGATAAAAATAAAAATGGGTCTAAATGGGACTTTTGAAAATGCGACGATTTGACCCAAGAAAAATAGTTCAAAAAGGGTTTTTTATATGAAAAAATGGAGTCGCCACTTGGTATAGAGTTAGGGTGTACCAAGTCACCCAAAAAGTGAATTTTTTAAGGAAAAAAGTAAGAAACCCTTTTGAACGACTCCTAGTCCACGCAAACAAAGAAAAAGGTTCGGGAGTCACTTTTGACGAAGGGGAAGGCAAGGATAAAAATCCAAGGCATCCCTTCGACCTAGCCAAGGCTAGTTGCGTGATTTAACCCTTATTTTCCTATATTTTCTACCCAAAGTATGTATTGCAAGTTGGATTTGACTAATGAATGAGAAATGCAATCCTAAATCTAAGAAATGTTTCTTATGAAGCTTTTGGTCCCATTCACACGAGTCGTGACGGCCAATAAAGAAAGCCTCATAGAAAATCGGGAATGATGCAAATGATGACTCAAAATAAAAGTGTAAGTGTGCGTGGTGTAGGAAAAGTGCAAGTGTGCATTTTGAAAGTGTTTGTGTGCAAATGAATGAAAATATAAATGCTCGTGTATAAGTGAATAAAAATAGTAAATGTATAAGTAAAATGGGTGCAATGTGTGAAATGACAAAGTAAAGAAAGTGAAGAAGTGTGTGAGTATGGCATGTGCATTTAAGATACATAATTAGTGAGGAAAATAGTGAGGAAATGAAAATGCATGAAACTTAGAGGGATGCATCAAGTCGGGTACGGGGATGACATCTAGTTTTATGATTTTAATTTTCCCTCGGATTAGAAGGTAAAACTAGCGTGCTAAGGCTATCGAGTAGCCACACTCGCTCGTTTCCCTTATCAAGAGGGGATTTTCACGCAAATGAACCCTAACTAGCATGGGATGCAAGTCCTAAAGTGAAGGGGAAGGGGTTTGAGGAACATACCAAATGATAAACTAAGGAAAAATGCGTGATATGTGGTGATCATGCACTTAATGAAAAAGGAAAAAAACCTATTGGGTCTAGCATTGGACTAGCCCATCCTATGAATTCCGACTAGCGTTGGACTAGTGGAAACGATAAAAGAAGCCACAACTAGCGTTGGACTAGTGTGGTGACGTACATTCATCCATTCCATTCATCCACACTATCAAAAGCGAGTAGACATGCGAATCACTTATAAACACGTAGCACATAACACTTAGCATGCTTGACTAGATGCAAAATCCTAATAAAGCATTTAACATATAACACATAGGCATGCAACCATTACATTTGCTAACTAAAACAAAAGGGAAAGGGAAAATGGACCAAATTACTTGCTACGCCTTATCTATTACAAGCCAAGAGGTGTACACATACCCCATTATAAGAATAACTTAATGAAAATAAAAAGTAAATGACATAAGTAAAAGGCATTAAAGAAAAGCCAGGAAAGCAAAGTAGACATGCAACTCACTTAGCACGTTGAGTCACATAAGAGAAACAAAAAAGATAAAAGGAATTATACCGCTCCCTTTTGTAGTGTTAAATGGACGAGACTTAAACTGGGCTAAGTCACCAACTAACGGGATAACATGTGCTAAAATCATTCAAAGCAAAGGATTAACGCACCAATTTAATGATAAAAATGTAAATAAATCAAATGACATCTATCAAACCATCAAAAAGAAATTTCCTACTAAGGACTCAAACATAACCCTTACCCAAACATTCGAGTCAATCGAACATTTAAGAACTTTAAAGGCCCAAAACAAAGCAAGGGTCAAGCAATCAAACACATAAACATGGAATTGAACAATTAGAAGCGTTTAAATGCCTAAGATTTCCATATTCATGAAATAAAGACCCCAACTATTGATTGAATCATCAAAACATCCAAAATCCTCACAAATGCACATTACCACATGAATCTAGATGAAGCTCTTGAAACCCTTTGAATTCATCCTAAAACCCCTTACCAATCTATCCAAGGGTCAGCCCAAAACATATAACCATCAAGTAAGATCCCAGAACGGCAAGGTTGATCAAATAATTCAAGTAATTGAGCCATGGTAGAACTAAAGTAGACATGGAGGTTATGTTGCCGTTGTTTTAGGACCTAATTGCAAACACATGAAGTCATTCAAGTCCAAATGAAATGTTCAAGAGTCTCAAAGATTTCCAAACGATAGAATGCCAAACAACTGTTCAAAATTGCAATAAACTTAGAATTCAATTACAAACCAAAGACCCAAGTGCAACCACTAATCTTATCAACAAAGTCAATTGAGACATCTTAGGAATTTTGAAAGTCCAAGAGCCAAGGAAGGTCAAGCAAGAGTTAAAATGCAACTATTTCATGACCCAATTGCAAGAATTTAGAGTATTGGTGGGCTTTTGTAGCATTATAGCAAAAATCACAGGGATCCAATTGATTATTTTTCTCAATTTTGTGGGTCATAATAGCATAAGGTGAAGCTTGAGGGGTCAAAGTGCTAAATCTGAAAGATTTTCATGCATGCAATTACAAGCTTTCGGCCAAAAGCTGAAGCTATCCTTCACCACTTCCACAACATGCGGCATTTGATAGCAGATCAAATACATCACTGACCAAAAACTCCAATCAAAACACAAGACACAATTCACCTCAATATCACAAAAACGTGAGCTAACACCCAAAAGGAAAAGAAAATCCTGGATGAGCAGGAAACGCAATTACAAATCCTCTGCGAAATCTAAATTCATGGTGCTGCCTTATGGCTTAAAAATGCAATCGTGCATGTATATAAAATGATGCAGCCAAGCCATATTTAACATCTATTTGTGGCAGCCACCAAAACTTTCAATCAACAACAAAAGAAAACACATCTCATGCTTCAACCTATCACTGAAAATGTCATAAAGAAACAGGAAATGGGTTACACCTCTGGAGTAAGAAAATTCAGCTTTTCCAGCCAAGAAATGGGTACTAATTGCATAGTTAACATTCTCCTCAGGTTCAAACTAATTGCTAGCTGATATTTATAACCCAACAGTCAAACAACAAACCAAGGGAACATGTTAATCAAACCACAAGTTCAGCGAACAAAAAGAGCAAACAACTGTCCGCATGTATTGCTGCAATAAGCCGAAAATTCACATGCTTATCACAGCAACTTTTGCGCTTGTAACTTCAGTCAGAAAAGACTACAAATTCCATGAGCAAATCTTAAGCAAAGCTTCATTTTCCTAATGCTCTGACATGAACATTTCCTGAACCGAATCAAACACAGCGAACAAAAAACAAAAAAAAACAAAAAGAAGAAAAACCAAGCCACCAAATTAACAAAAATAACGCTGCAGCAGATTTTCTGTTACGAACTTTCCCAAACACATTTCTAACTCCGAGTGTTGCCCATGGTACTTCACTCAATCAGATAGCAAAACAGGCAAGGTCGATTGAGTCACAGCTTCAGCAAAACAAGGAAAAAGAGTCGACATGACCGAACTGCTGCAACAAGTCGAAAGATTCAATCTTGTTACAGCAAATTCGGTAAGTTAAGGACCCAAAAAACAAAAGGCCAAATTCACAGAAAAAATCCTTAACATCAGTCATCAAAACACCGAAACAACATCCAAGTTATTCCCAGCCCCATCATCTTAAACAGATTCACATAGTGAATGCATATAAGAAAAAGCTTCCGTATTTCATGAATCCAGCGGCTAACAACAAAAGGCAAAAAGCTATTACCTTTACGCTTTTCAAAGGCCAAATATGAGCCAAGATGATCGATACAAAGAGCCTTCGTTCAACTGGAAACCTTCTCCTTACGATTCTGATACTCCTTCGTTCTTCCCTTGCTATTTCTCTGTCGATGCCTTCAATGGTGACCTCTCCCTTTTCACTTTATTTTCTGCTGGTTCCGATAGCTCTCCCTCTTCCTCTGGTTTCTTTCGAAACTGTAGCCTTTCCTTTCGCTTTGATGTTTTACTCTCTCTCCGATCCTCTCCCTTTTGCTTCCTAGCTCTGCCCCTTTTCCCTCTTGCTCTCAGTTCTGCCGTTCACTCCCTTCTCTCCCCAGATTTTCAGCCGTTCCTTTCTCTCTCAAAACCCTCCTCTCCAATCTCTCGGCTGTTGTTCCCTTTTATAGGAGACTCCAGCCTTAAACCCTCACCTCAACGTTGAGGATGAGGGACTTGTTACTTCCATCAAATCTAGCCCTCCGCTGGGGGCGTGCGTGACTGTCCTTTGCACGCTGCAAAAAATTGCAGCGTGCATGTTGCGGTATTCTATTTTTTTTTTTTTTTTTTGAATTAATTACAGAAATGATAAAATAAAGTATAAATAATAATAGCAACAAAATTACACAAACCAGGTAATAATAATAATAACAAAACAAAAAAATAATTTAAAACAAAAAATTAAACAAAAATGGCCATTTTTAATTAATTCTTCAATTTTTCATTTTTCATCATTTTCTTTTCCTCAAAATAACTTAATAATAAAAAAAAAATAACTAAATTGCCCAAAGATTGAATTTAAAGAAATAAACATATTTTTGTGAACAAATTTTCTTTTTTTTTCCTTTTTCCATTTAATTTTCTCTTTTCTCCTTTTTTTCTTTTCCTTTATTTTCATTTTTCCTTCGAGAAAGCATTGAATAAAAACAAAATGACTAAAACATATTTTGATGCTTTCCTTTTTTTTTCTGAAAACTCTATGCTAATCTTAAACTTAAAAACTAAAACTAAAAACTAAACTAAAAGTAAATAAAAATAAATAGCAAATGAAATAGGTCAACTAAAAGGGCGAAAATGAATAAAACCAAAATATCATAACAACTAATAGTGCAAAACACACAATAACGAATTAAAATGCAAGCAATCTAAAATGAAAATCATGAAATAGATGCTACATAAAATTATTCAAAATTTGGTGTCTACAGTTTGCCCCTCTTTGTCTGAGTTTTGAAAAAACTTGAGACAAAAAAGTAGACACCAAATACTTACCTGTGTTATTGGGCTGCAAAAGATTCCAACGAACAGGAATTACAACACGGGACTGACCCGAACATGAAAAATAACACGGGACTGACCCGAACAGGAATTAAACGGGACTGACCCGAATAGAAATTAAACGGGACTGACCCGAACAGAAATTTAAACGGGATTGACCCGAACATGAATTTAAAACGGGACTGACCCGAACAGAAATTTAAACGGGACTGACCCGAACAAGAATTTAAAACGGGACTGACCCGAACAGAATTTGAACGGGACTGACCCGAACAGAATTTAAACGGGACTGACCCGAACAGAATTTAAACGGGACTGACCCGAACAGAATTAAACGGGACTGACCCGAACAGAATTTTAAACGGGACTGACCCGAACAGAATTTAAACGGGACTGACCCGAACAGAATTTAAACGGGACTGACCCGAACAGGAATTTAAAACGGGATTGACCCGAACAGACTTTAAACGGGACTGACCCGAACAGAATTTTAAACGGGACTGACCCGAACAGAATTTTAAACGGGACTGATCCGAACAGGAATTTAAACGGGACTGACCCGAACAGGAATTTAAACGGGACTGACCCGAACAGAATTTTAAACGGGACTGACCCGAACAGGAATTTAAACGGGACTGACCCGAACAGAAATTTAAACGGGACTGACCCGAACAAGAATTTAAAACGGGACTGACCCGAACAGAATTTTAAACGGGACTGACCCGAACAGGAATTTAAACGGGACTGACCCGAACAGAAATTTAAAACGGGACTGACCCGAACAGAATTTAAACGGGACTGACCCGAACAGAATTTAAAGACGGACTTCACTTGGGAAAGTTTAAACAATGAATTGAGAGTTTACCTGAAAGTAGTTCACACTTTTGCAGCAAAAGGGAGTTTTAATTTTTGTGACTGAAACGATAACTGATGTCGTTCTTAATGCTCAAACTTCGTTAACAACTTTATCACTTCACCGTTGCTTACTGGGGAGCCAGTTCTGACGTTGATTTAAGTGCGAGAAATAGAATGTTTGCAATGTTCCTGCAAGAAAAGAAAAAGTGGTAATGGACTCGCCACCATCATTTGATCCGATTAGCCTTGAGAATCGTGTAAACATGAGTCTTGTGATGCTTTTGCCTCTAGTTTGCGGCGTACACCTTAGTCGAGCTTGCAACTTTGAAACCTTTCAGATTCTGAGACTGATAAGCACGTGTTTACTACTTCACCCAAATCCGTGTAGCAGTCGTGTTACTTTTTAACCACTGCGATAGATGACCGAATTCTCCATCCTTGAACAAACCTTAGGGTTTATCATTCGTCCGAATTCAATGGTGAAAGAATGATGCATGAAAATGTCATATAAAACAATGATATATGCAGAATGAATTTCCTATGTCAGGCCAAAATGAGAATGCAAAAGAATACAAACAATCACAAACAGTCGAACACAAATAATTGAGAAGAACCAAGAGATTTATAAGAGTACATTTTGTAAAAGAATGCCTGTACAAGTTTGGCCCAACAATATTATATCCGAAACTTGGGGTATATCTGTTTCGGAATTCGATACTGGCAGAAGTATCACAAACATGAGGAAAAGCCTAAATGAACCAGGTCACCAGCTGTCCCTTCTCGTGCTCATCCGTTGCGAAAAACCGACCTTGGCGCCCTTTCGGGTTTTCACCAAGGTTGCCCCCACCCTTTTTTGATTGATTTTCCTCTTTCTTCTTTCTTTTTTTTTTTTTTTTTTTTTTCGAGGCGCCCTTTCGGGTTTTCACCTAAAGAAACATGAAATATCTCGACCATGATCGACTCAGAAACATGAGTTAAAGATTTTTGGCATCAGTAAAATGTACTTCCCTTATAAGATTAGGCGAAGACATTACGGACATCACCTGCCAGTTGATTAACAAATTTTCTAGTAGAAATGCAGCAAGTGACGAAAGCCAGGACTTTGGGCTTTTGTAATGAGGTCAGGTAGGGTGTTTTTTAAGAAAAGTTCAGGCTTAAAAGCAGATTTTGATAAGAGGTGTGAAATGAACTGAGATTGCACCATTTTGAAATGAAACCGAGGAAAATTTGCCCTAGTTTAATTGGATTTTCTCTTTTGCATTCTTTCATTGCATTTTTCCTCACTTTTGCATTTTTCTTTAAAACTAAATTTTGCCCCAGTGTGGGGTTCTTTTCCCTTTCTTTTGCTCTTCTCTCTTTTAAAATTAAAATTTTGCCCCAGTGTGGGGTTTGCAATTCTCAGGGGTTATCAAACGAAATTTGTCAATTCTAATGGCTCAAAGGGGACAAGTAGAGATAAAATATTTTTAGTGTAAAAGAAGATGGCCTGACTTGCATTTTGCCATTTGCATGAATTTCTTAAAGAAAATTTGCATGATCAAATGAAAAACTTTTTGCACATATCTGAGTTTATAGGTTGAGGAAAAGTTCGTCCATCCATTTCTGCTAGAATAAGGGCTCCGCCAGGTAATACCTTTTGGACAATGAACGGCCCTTGCCAGTTTGGAGCGAATTTGCCCTTAGCTTCATCTTGCATCGACAAAATTCGCTTTAGCACTTTGTCACCTTCTTCAAATACCCGCCGATGGACTTTTTTGTTGTAAGCCCGGGCCACACGTTTTTGATAGCACTGACCATGACAGATAGCATTGAATCGCTTTTCATCGATCAAAGTCAATTGTTCATGGCGCTGCTTGATCCAATTAGCTTCTTCCAATTTAGCTTCCATAAGGATTCGCAACGAAGGAATCTCAACTTCGGCTGGTAACACAGCTTCCATTCCATACATGAGTGAATACGGTGTTGCCCCAGTCGATGTCCGGATAGAAGTCCGATACGCCATTAGTGCATAAGGCAACTTGTCATGCCAATCGCGATGCCTTTCAGTCATTTTGCGGATAATCTTTTTCAAATTCTTGTTCGCGGCTTCTACGGCTCCATTCATCTGAGGCCTATAAATGGCGGAATTGCGATGTTTGATTTTGAATTGCTCACATAGTCCATCTACCATGTCATTGTTCAGATTCTTGGCATTGTCCGTGATAAGCGTCTCGGGTACTCCAAAGCGACAGATAATGCGATCTCTCAAGAAATTGGCTACTACCTTCTTCGTGACATGTTTGAATGACTCCGCTTCAACCCATTTGGTAAAGTACTCGATCGCCACCAATATAAATCGATGTCCATTTGAAGCAGGAGGATCGATTGTACCAATCACGTCCATACCCCACATTGAACAGGGCCACGGGGCGGTCATGCTATGCAACTCAGTGGGTGGAGCGCGTATAATGTCACCGTGCATTTGACATTTTATACATCTCCGGACAAAGTCTATGCAATCATGCTCCATAGTAAGCCAGAAGTATCCGGTTCTCATGATTTTCTTCGCTAGCAAATGGCCATTCATGTGAGGTCCACAAACGCCACTATGCACTTCTTTCATCATATATTGAGCTTCATCTTCATCAATGCACCTTAAAAGGTTCAAATCCGAGGTTCTTTTGTACAACACTTCTCCATTTAAGAAAAATTTTGAAACCATTCTACGCAGAAAACTCTTGTCTTTTGTACCAGCATGCTGAGGGTAGGACCCAGTTTTGAGAAACTCTTTAAGATCATTAAACCAAGGAGTAGTATCCGAGGACTCGTCTGCAGCCCAGCAGTAGGCTGGCTTGTTTTGAAGTTGAATTTGGATTGGTTCGATCTTCAATTCATCTGGATATTGGATCATGGAAGCCAAGGTGGCCAAAGCATCAGCAAATGCGTTTCGGGCTCTCGGTAGATGCCTAAACTCCAAATTTTGAAACTGCTTGGCCAAAGTGAGCAGACTACAATGGTAGGGTAGAATTTTCGAATCTTTGGTTATCCATTGCTTCAAAGTTTGGTGCACGAGCAAATCTGAATCACTGAAAGCTATCAACTCCTTGATTTCCATCTCCAAAGCCATTTTGAGACCAAAAATGCAGGCTTCATATTCAGCCATGTTATTCGTACAAGCGAATTGCAATTTGGCAGCGGCAGGGTAGTGCTTCCCTTCGGGTGACACCAAAACAACTCCAATTCCAGCTCCGAGAGAATTCGAAGCTCCATCGAAGAAAAGCCTCCATTCAGGACTTTGTTCACTTATATCATCTGCAGCGCCTACAAATAGGACCCTCTCGTCAGGGAAATAAGTACGGAGTGGTTGATAATCATCATCCCTTGGATTTTCCGCCAAATGATCAGCTATAGCTTGCCCCTTGACCGCCTTTTGTGAGGTAAAAACAATATCGAATTCTGAGAGAATTATCTGCCATTTCGCCAAACGCCCAGTCAGCATCGGCTTCTCCAAAAGATACTTCAAAGGATCAGACCGGGAAATAAGATACGTGGTATGACTCAACAGATAGTGTCTCAACTTCTGGGCTGCCCAGGCCAATGCACAGCAGCTTTTCTCAATGAATGAATAATTAGCCTCGTACTGCGTGAACTTTTTGCTTAGATAGTAAATGGCTTGTTCTTTCCTTCCAGAGTCGTCGTGCTGACCTAGAACACACCCTACTGCTCCTTCAAGCACGGATAAATACATAATCAAAGGTCGGCCCGGTTTGGGCGGCACTAAGACTGGTGGATGCAACAAATAATCTTTAATCTTGTCAAAAGCTTGTTGGCACTCCTCATTCCAATACAACGGTACATTCTTCCTCAACAATTTGAACAATGGCTCACAGGTGGCAGTTAATTGGCCAATGAACCTCCCGATAAAATTGATCTTCCCTAAAAAGCTTTTCACGTCCTTCTGAGTTTTTGGCACTGGCATATCTCGAATTGCTTTGATTTTTGCTGGATCTATCTCTATGCCTCTCTTACTGACTATAAATCCCAACAGCTTACCCGCAGGTGCTCCGAAGGCGCATTTTGCAGGATTTAACTTCAAATTGTACTTCCGTAGTCTTTCGAACAATTTCTTCAGATCAACCAAGTGGTCCTCTGCCCTTTTAGACTTGATTATAATATCATCCACGTAGACCTCCATCTCCCGGTGGATCATATCATGAAATAGGGTTGTCATGGTCCTCTGATATGTTGCCCCTGCATTCTTTAAACCGAAAGGCATGACTCGGTAGCAAAAGGTACCCCAAGGGGTAATGAAAGCAGTCTTCTCCCTATCCTCCTCTGCCATCAAAATTTGGTGGTAGCCAGCAAAACAATCGCAAAAGGTTTCAATCTCATGTCCGGCCGTATTGTCTAAGAGAATGTGAATATTTGGTAGAGGGAAATCATCTTTAGGACTGGCTTTATTGAGGTCTCTATAATCAACACAAACTCGCACCTCTCCACTCTTTTTTGGAACGGGAACTGGGTTAGAAAGCCAAATGGGGTAATGGGAAACAATGATAATGTTGGTTTTAAGTTGTTTTTCAATTTGCTCTTTTATTTTGAGGCTCATATCTGGTTTGAATTTTCGGGGTTTTTGTTTTACGGGTGGAAAAGAAGGGTCTGTGGGTAACCTATGCACCACCACATCAGTTGAAATGCCAGTCATGTCGTCATAGGACCACGCAAATACATCTTGGAACATAGTCAAGAATTCAAGCATTTCCTTCTTCTGCCTCATATTCAAATGAATACTTATTTGCACCTCCTTAACCTCATCCTCAGTGCCAATGTTAACCTTTTCTGTCTCTTCCAGGTTCGATTTTGGTTTTTCCTCATATTGTTCAAGGTCCTTTGCAAAAGAATCGAATACCTCCTCATTATCACTCTCGCTTTGGAGTTCGGATTCACAGACCTCCAAGTCGTGAGTGATATAGAAATTGCCATTATCGTATTCCAGAACTGTGATATCCAAAGGGTCAAATAATTTTATTTTTGGCCATCTGAAAGAATTAACGAATGTGGGATAATAAGCAAATAAGCATACAACAAACAAATGAACAAGCAATGTGAATTTAAACAAGCGAATAAACAACACAACATAACAAGAACAAACTTGTGCATTTTCATAAAACCTTTGATTGAAGGCAAAACAAAAGAAAGCAAGCGGAAACAATATCTACATGTGCAAATTTTAGTCAAAAGTAAAAATGCTTTCATTAACTATTTACAGATGCAAAAGTATTTTTTCCATGAATATGAATGATAAACCCCTTTCATTTTACCGAAACTCATTCCGGACGGGCAGGAACTCGGCAGTCCAATTAGAAATAGACCCCTCAGGGATGTCAGGAAATTCGGCCTCGTTCGGGAAATTGTCTTCAAATATTGCCCCAATGAACAATTGGGACAAACTATCCTCGATTTCTTCAGTTGAATTACCCTCTGATGTGATTATTTCAGTTGGCCGGGGAAAAGTATACCGTAGCGGTGGAATATCGAAAACCCTTTGCCGGCCCTCTTTTTCTGCTCTTTTACGCTCCTTCATCTCCTTGAAATCCTTGGCGGTTGGTCTGAAACCCAAACCGAAGGTATCCCTCTTTTCTACTATCTTCACTGGCTTCAGGATCCCTTGCAGTTCACGCCCCAACCCCTTGTCGAATTTGTATCCTCCACGAATCATTTCTCTGGCCATCATTACACTGGCATTTGAGAGAGTTTGTTCCTCCGTGGTTATCCAACTTACGGAGACTATATCGGATGTGCTGTGAGGGGACATGGTAACACTCTGACTACCCTCCTCTTTAACTCCAGAATCGGTGATCACCAGGCAGTCCTCTTCAGCAAAGATAGTGATTAGTTTGTCATTTACCACGAACTTGAGTAATTGATGCAACGAAGACGGCACGGCCCCAGACTTGTGAATCCATGGCCTTCCAAATAAAATATTATAAATGCTCGGGAAGTTCATGACTTGGCAAGTTATTTGAAATTGGGCGGGCCCCATCTCGATTACTAAATCTGCCTCTCCTATCGGCTCCCTTTGAGCTCCATCAAACCCTCGAACGATAGTCCCTGAAGGCCTCAGCTTGATGTCTTGCAACCCTAGTTTCTCTAAGGTACTCCAAGGACAGATATTCAGGGCGGATCCATTATCGATTAACACCTTAGGCAGCATTTTTCCGTTGCACCTCACTGTTATGTACAACGCCTTATTATGTCCAATGTCCTCTGTCGGCAATTCATCGTTAGAAAAAGCAATTTGCTTGTTGAATAATACGCTCCCCACCACGTTTGAAAAATTATCAACAGAAATGTCCCTCGGAATTTGAGCTCTTGTTAATACGTCGATCAATGCATCCCTATGCACGTCCGAGGAGAAAAGTAGGTCCAACATGGTTATCTGGGCAGGTGATTTGCTTAACTTTTCCACTATGTTGTATTCACTTCTCTGGAGTCGTTTAAGGAAATCCACGGCTTCTTTCTCGGTGATTGTTGGTTTGATGGGTGGCTCAGAACTATTGGCTTGAATTGGAGTAGTAGTCTCAAATGGATTTACAGTCTTCCCCGATCTGGTGACTACTGACACTTCCTTCTTTGCGGTTGAATTCTCCCCGATCTGTATGATAGGTTCATCGTAATTCCAGGGTACTTTCTGCAGACTTAAAACGGGCTCCTGCTTCGGGAATTCGATGACTACTGGTTTCAAAGCTTCATTCTCCGCTGGCGTGAGATCTAAGACAAAAGGCTTGTTATCTTCTTCGAATGGCAACTCTATGACAAACGGTTGGTCCGTGACCCCAAACACTTCAGCTTCTATTGCCAATTTCTTGATTTGTTCCTCGTACTCCGCATCGTCCATAATAACCCCAACATGCTCTGGCAAGGGGTTTTGATTTACGTTTGGCCCTTGCGGCTCCCTCTTTCTGATCACGATTTCTCCAAACTCAACCATATCCTGAACTTTATGCTTTAGCGCCTTGCAATCCAAAGTTGCATGCCCAGGGGCCCCCGAATGATATGCGCAAACAGCTTGCGGGTTATACCAGGCGGGCATGCCATACGGATAGGTAGGAGGGGGTACTGTGCCAATTTTTCCGGAGGCCCTTAACTGGTCATATAATTGATCTAAAGGCCTGCCTAAATTGGTAAAAGTACGGCTAGGGGGTCTGTTGTAGGGTTCAGTGGGTTGAGGATAGTTGTAAGCAGGTCTATTTGGAGGAGGAAATCTGGGGTTAAATGGAGGTCGAGGTCGGTTTTGGGGTGGATTTGGTTGAGAAATTTGAAAAGGGGCTGAAGGTGGGTTAGTATAGTTTGGGCGAGGTCGAGGGTGGTGGATGTTGGTAGTATATACAGGGTGTGGGTTTGAGTAGTAATGGTAAGGTTGCTGGTAGGTTGGGTCGTGTTGGTATCGGGGTCTGGGTGAGGGGTTGTGGTTTCAAACAAAGGTTGTATCTCCTTCTTTCTTTTTGAATTGTGGTTTCTTTTCACTGCTTCCTCGCCCTTGCAAAGCTTCCACTTGCGATTTCAGGGCGGATACATTAACAATTTTTCCAGCTCGTACAAAGTCATCAAATTCTTCAAGTTTATTTACAATTGCCGCGAATGAGCATCCAGTCATACGGAAAATTTCTTCAAAATATGGAGGATCATGGGCCTTGATGAAAGTACGGATGATTTCTTCCTCGGTCATCGGAGGCTCCACCTTGGCAGCTATTTTCCTCCACCTCTTGGCATAAGTCTTGTGATCTTCGGAGGGTTTTCTTTTGGTTCCTTCCAAGGTGGTTCTAGTCGGTGCCAACTCACAATTATACTCATATTGCCTTACGAAAGCCTTGGACAAGTCAATCCAGGTTCTTACGTCTTCAGGTTTCAGATTTGAATACCAGTCAAGTGCGTCCCCTTCCAGACTTTCAGGGAACAACCTTAGAGGCAAGTTTTCATCGTCCACAGGCTTTCCCAATTTGTTTGCAAATAGTCGGAGGTGCGTCTTGGGATTACCCGTCCCATCGTACTTGTTAAACTTAGGAGTCTTGAACCCCTCAGGCAATTGCACATTCGAAAAGAGACACAACTCATCGTAATCCAAAACTCCTTGCTTGTTCAGCACCTGACTCTTCCTCATGAATTCATCGAAACGGTCCAGGCGTTTTAATAACTTCACATCAATGGTAGCAGAGGCTCCTCCCACCTCTGGTTTGGTTTGAATAAAATGGTCTGGCAGATAAGGCTCAGTGGTGGGGTAATAAAAAGCTTGTGTCTCAGGTGGTATATTTGCAGTGACTTGAGGTTGTGGGCCTTGCATATGAGTAGGGAAAAATGAAGGATTAGGAGGGTAAGTGTATGGCAGATGAACGGTGGGGTAGGTGAAAGTCCCTTCGGGTGGACCTTGCGTGGGGACAGTAGTTTGAACTGTAGGAATAACAAAGGGTTCAGATTGCAGTTGTATTACGTGCGGAAGCTCCGGCTGTACCCCGCTACTGACAAGCTCATCTATTAATTTCTTTTGGGCGGCCATTTCAGAGGCCATTTCCCCAAACTTAGCAAGTAACTCGGCCAACTGGACTCCAGGACTCGTGACTTCCGGCTGTGTAGTCGCTGTAGTCTTATCGGATGATTCTGGTTGAATATTCATGTTTACACGATTCCTTTGAGCTTTACTTCGGGATCGCGTAATAATGGGGCTTTTCCGAAAAGCTATTTTGAAATTTACCTGACAATGCAAAAGACTTCTTTAGATAAACCAATCGTTATTGAATTTCTGCAATTTATTCAAAAAGAGAAAAAGAAAAAGAAAAAGACATGAGTTAGTAGCTATTCAAACAATTCGGATGCATGTCCTATTTGGGGAACCCTTTTTGTGCCAAGGGTAGGCCTAGCATGATGCAACACTTTCGGAATGAGACCCATTAATCAAACCTGTTATTTGACAAACACTTTGTGAAAAGGGATTCATTTCATTGCAAAAACCAAATACATCTGTTTACATCATATTGCGAAGGCGATTTCGTACAAGATCACCAAAGTTCCTAAGCCTATCTAGTACAGAGTCTTTACTTTCTCTAGCATATGGCATCTGGACACGTTCGACTTGATCATATAATTCCCCACATTTCCGCTTCATCTCTTGGCGCCTTTCTCGCTCCTTCTCATATAACCTCTTGTTTTCTTCTGCCTTTTCTTTGTGCGATTCGATGGATTTCTTCAACTGTACCACCTCCATGTCCTTGGCTTTAATGATGGCTCTCAGCTTCTCAATTTCCTCATACGGCTCATGTTGCAACCCTTGCGTGGTGGAATCTTTCAACCAATCCTCGTATGGTGCGGTCATTACCCCCTTCTGTTTGAGCTCCGGAAGATAACGAATGCTTCTATCGTCGGATATTGTTCTCCAAGATTCAGTGATTTGGCTCTTCATAGGGATCTCTTTTGGGCATACCCCCTGATCAAAGAAAATGGTGACTTCACTAAACTCGGAAATCGGTGGCGGCCCTTGAATGCGACCTAGTTGTCTGAGAAATCTTTTCGGGGTATATGAGATGATTCCTTGAGTACCCAGCAAAAGAACACGTTCAGATTCCTTAGTGCGAAGTATCGGCTCAAAGCAGTCTGTCCAATCTAATACCCACCTAAGGTTGAAATCTTGCAATGTTTCCAAGTAGTCCACACATTCGGATGCGTTCTTTGGTAGATCTCCCTCGTTGACTCTTTTGGGATGTGTGACTACCCAATTATATCCAACCACCGGCAAACTATCGGCAACTGATACTTGTCTCTTAAAATGTTCCGTAGCCCATATGTATAAAACCAAGTTCGCCCCATGGAAAAACTTTTCTCCCTTTCGACAACCAGTACAAGCTAAGAAAATATCTGCGAGAATGGTCGGGACTATAGAACATTGGTTACCCTGAATTCCTAAGAAAAGGTCATTCACAATTTTTGCTGATTTGAAGGCTATCTTTTGATCTTTTCGCGGAAAGAGATAGGTCCCAGCCATAACTACCCCATATACTAGTAGCCTTTTGCGCTCCCATACGGCTTTGGAGGTGAACACAAAATCTGTCATATGCCTGTCGAATCCATCGCGTGGCGCAAATCGTTCAAACAGGATACTCACGGCGACGCCCTGATCTGACCCTCGCAGCACGGACTCTTTCAATCCTATAATTTGACAAAATTCGGCCTTGTCGGAAGCAAATGGAAACACCAAGGCAGTTCCTCGTGTGGGTAAACCAAGGAGGCCAGCTACTTCTTCGAGTGTTATAGTCATTTGCCTATTGCCTATTCTAAAAGCAGTACACTCGGGGTCCCAAAGATGAACTAAAGCCTCTACCAAATAATTGTTGGATTTGATCTGCTTAAAGTCTCCAATTGGTCCTAAAAATTGGGCTACTTGATTCAGTTCACTAGGTAACATGAAGGTGGGCCATTGTTGAACCTCAGTTGACGGTATTAACAATTGGTAGATGCGGCGAGGGCAAGCCATCTGATAATGAAGAAGGCAGTTTGTCAATTACCTTACCTACGAGTCTCATTCCTCCAGTTATGCGATAATTTAAACGTGCAGTCCCTTGAAGGGTTAAATACCCATGGGACACAAAAGGGTTGGTTTCATTCCTAAAACGGGATTCCCTACGTGGCGTTCCCTTTCTAGGGTTTATGCATGATGCCATTTTATTAAAACAATAAAATATGCAATTTGAAAAGGAAACGTGACCTAAGGAACCCTTTATTTTGCCAGGGTAGGCCTAAAATGGCATGGCATTATGAATTTATGAACAAAATAAACCATAATTCGTCAAACGTGCAATAGCCTATCTACAAGGGTAGGTCCTAAAAGAAGGTCATGCCAGACCTTTTATCTCTTAATGTTTGTGAATACAAAGACAAAAAACAAGGAAACGTGAGCTCAACACATAATCACATAACACATTGGACAATTAAGCAACAAAGACAGATAAAGAAAGAGGGGTGGGACCCCTCCCCTCGTGAAATAGTGTTTCCTAATTTAGGGTACGGTTGACTCTACCCTAGGCAATTCTAGCATGGATGCATGAGGTTTGGCTTACTAATGCATCTAGACTCGATAGGTCATAGGCCCCCGAGCCTTCAGACTTAGAAACCAAGGGTCATCAATCCCAAGGTTCTTTGTCGGTGGCTCGAGCGATTCCCCAAACACCGCTACGCACACATCGTGTCACGGCTACGTGTTTGAGTGAATCTATCAAAACCTCAATCTTCGACCAAAAGCTAAAGGCTATCAACCAATAGCTTTAAGCGGAAGATTGAGTGACCCATTGGAACATGCTACACACACATCGTGTCGTGATCACATGTCCAAGTGAGTCACCTAATCCTAATAGGGTGGAGTGGCGTGACAAGCCACTAAAGAAAAATAAAAGGGATAAAAGAAGTAAAGCGTATGCTCGTATGCTAGTGCTCGTTTGGAGGGGAAGGGTCAAGAATCAACGCGAGGCTCTAGGGTGACCCATACCTCCCAAAATGCAATGCAAGCGCGAGATAACAAATAAACATTCATTCAAACATCCAATCATACATACGTGAGTGAGGGAGCTTGATACGTGAGCGAATCAAAAAATGAAAAAAATGCAACCCTAATATCCAAATGCAATTCATAAAAGGGGTAGAAAAAGGAAAAAGAATGGTTAAATAAAAAAAGCTCGGACCCACTTAGGAAGTCCCCAGTGGAGTCGCCAACTGTCGCGCCCCATTTTTTGATAAATAAATAAAATGATTGTTTTTGTGATTTTATTGGTTTGGAAAAAGTGAATTTTTTGATAAAAATAAAAATGGGTCTAAATGGGACTTTTGAAAATGCGACGATTTGACCCAAGAAAAATAGTTCAAAAAGGGTTTTTTATATGAAAAAATGGAGTCGCCACTTGGTATAGAGTTAGGGTGTACCAAGTCACCCAAAAAGTGAATTTTTTAAGGAAAAAAGTAAGAAACCCTTTTGAACGACTCCTAGTCCACGCAAACAAAGAAAAAGGTTCGGGAGTCACTTTTGACGAAGGGGAAGGCAAGGATAAAAATCCAAGGCATCCCTTCGACCTAGCCAAGGCTAGTTGCGTGATTTAACCCTTATTTTCCTATATTTTCTACCCAAAGTATGTATTGCAAGTTGGATTTGACTAATGAATGAGAAATGCAATCCTAAATCTAAGAAATGTTTCTTATGAAGCTTTTGGTCCCATTCACACGAGTCGTGACGGCCAATAAAGAAAGCCTCATAGAAAATCGGGAATGATGCAAATGATGACTCAAAATAAAAGTGTAAGTGTGCGTGGTGTAGGAAAAGTGCAAGTGTGCATTTTGAAAGTGTTTGTGTGCAAATGAATGAAAATATAAATGCTCGTGTATAAGTGAATAAAAATAGTAAATGTATAAGTAAAATGGGTGCAATGTGTGAAATGACAAAGTAAAGAAAGTGAAGAAGTGTGTGAGTATGGCATGTGCATTTAAGATACATAATTAGTGAGGAAAATAGTGAGGAAATGAAAATGCATGAAACTTAGAGGGATGCATCAAGTCGGGTACGGGGATGACATCTAGTTTTATGATTTTAATTTTCCCTCGGATTAGAAGGTAAAACTAGCGTGCTAAGGCTATCGAGTAGCCACACTCGCTCGTTTCCCTTATCAAGAGGGGATTTTCACGCAAATGAACCCTAACTAGCATGGGATGCAAGTCCTAAAGTGAAGGGGAAGGGGTTTGAGGAACATACCAAATGATAAACTAAGGAAAAATGCGTGATATGTGGTGATCATGCACTTAATGAAAAAGGAAAAAAACCTATTGGGTCTAGCATTGGACTAGCCCATCCTATGAATTCCGACTAGCGTTGGACTAGTGGAAACGATAAAAGAAGCCACAACTAGCGTTGGACTAGTGTGGTGACGTACATTCATCCATTCCATTCATCCACACTATCAAAAGCGAGTAGACATGCGAATCACTTATAAACACGTAGCACATAACACTTAGCATGCTTGACTAGATGCAAAATCCTAATAAAGCATTTAACATATAACACATAGGCATGCAACCATTACATTTGCTAACTAAAACAAAAGGGAAAGGGAAAATGGACCAAATTACTTGCTACGCCTTATCTATTACAAGCCAAGAGGTGTACACATACCCCATTATAAGAATAACTTAATGAAAATAAAAAGTAAATGACATAAGTAAAAGGCATTAAAGAAAAGCCAGGAAAGCAAAGTAGACATGCAACTCACTTAGCACGTTGAGTCACATAAGAGAAACAAAAAAGATAAAAGGAATTATACCGCTCCCTTTTGTAGTGTTAAATGGACGAGACTTAAACTGGGCTAAGTCACCAACTAACGGGATAACATGTGCTAAAATCATTCAAAGCAAAGGATTAACGCACCAATTTAATGATAAAAATGTAAATAAATCAAATGACATCTATCAAACCATCAAAAAGAAATTTCCTACTAAGGACTCAAACATAACCCTTACCCAAACATTCGAGTCAATCGAACATTTAAGAACTTTAAAGGCCCAAAACAAAGCAAGGGTCAAGCAATCAAACACATAAACATGGAATTGAACAATTAGAAGCGTTTAAATGCCTAAGATTTCCATATTCATGAAATAAAGACCCCAACTATTGATTGAATCATCAAAACATCCAAAATCCTCACAAATGCACATTACCACATGAATCTAGATGAAGCTCTTGAAACCCTTTGAATTCATCCTAAAACCCCTTACCAATCTATCCAAGGGTCAGCCCAAAACATATAACCATCAAGTAAGATCCCAGAACGGCAAGGTTGATCAAATAATTCAAGTAATTGAGCCATGGTAGAACTAAAGTAGACATGGAGGTTATGTTGCCGTTGTTTTAGGACCTAATTGCAAACACATGAAGTCATTCAAGTCCAAATGAAATGTTCAAGAGTCTCAAAGATTTCCAAACGATAGAATGCCAAACAACTGTTCAAAATTGCAATAAACTTAGAATTCAATTACAAACCAAAGACCCAAGTGCAACCACTAATCTTATCAACAAAGTCAATTGAGACATCTTAGGAATTTTGAAAGTCCAAGAGCCAAGGAAGGTCAAGCAAGAGTTAAAATGCAACTATTTCATGACCCAATTGCAAGAATTTAGAGTATTGGTGGGCTTTTGTAGCATTATAGCAAAAATCACAGGGATCCAATTGATTATTTTTCTCAATTTTGTGGGTCATAATAGCATAAGGTGAAGCTTGAGGGGTCAAAGTGCTAAATCTGAAAGATTTTCATGCATGCAATTACAAGCTTTCGGCCAAAAGCTGAAGCTATCCTTCACCACTTCCACAACATGCGGCATTTGATAGCAGATCAAATACATCACTGACCAAAAACTCCAATCAAAACACAAGACACAATTCACCTCAATATCACAAAAACGTGAGCTAACACCCAAAAGGAAAAGAAAATCCTGGATGAGCAGGAAACGCAATTACAAATCCTCTGCGAAATCTAAATTCATGGTGCTGCCTTATGGCTTAAAAATGCAATCGTGCATGTATATAAAATGATGCAGCCAAGCCATATTTAACATCTATTTGTGGCAGCCACCAAAACTTTCAATCAACAACAAAAGAAAACACATCTCATGCTTCAACCTATCACTGAAAATGTCATAAAGAAACAGGAAATGGGTTACACCTCTGGAGTAAGAAAATTCAGCTTTTCCAGCCAAGAAATGGGTACTAATTGCATAGTTAACATTCTCCTCAGGTTCAAACTAATTGCTAGCTGATATTTATAACCCAACAGTCAAACAACAAACCAAGGGAACATGTTAATCAAACCACAAGTTCAGCGAACAAAAAGAGCAAACAACTGTCCGCATGTATTGCTGCAATAAGCCGAAAATTCACATGCTTATCACAGCAACTTTTGCGCTTGTAACTTCAGTCAGAAAAGACTACAAATTCCATGAGCAAATCTTAAGCAAAGCTTCATTTTCCTAATGCTCTGACATGAACATTTCCTGAACCGAATCAAACACAGCGAACAAAAAACAAAAAAAAACAAAAAGAAGAAAAACCAAGCCACCAAATTAACAAAAATAACGCTGCAGCAGATTTTCTGTTACGAACTTTCCCAAACACATTTCTAACTCCGAGTGTTGCCCATGGTACTTCACTCAATCAGATAGCAAAACAGGCAAGGTCGATTGAGTCACAGCTTCAGCAAAACAAGGAAAAAGAGTCGACATGACCGAACTGCTGCAACAAGTCGAAAGATTCAATCTTGTTACAGCAAATTTGGTAAGTTAAGGACCCAAAAAACAAAAGGCCAAATTCACAGAAAAAATCCTTAACATCAGTCATCAAAACACCGAAACAACATCCAAGTTATTCCCAGCCCCATCATCTTAAACAGATTCACATAGTGAATGCATATAAGAAAAAGCTTCCGTATTTCATGAATCCAGCGGCTAACAACAAAAGGCAAAAAGCTATTACCTTTACGCTTTTCAAAGGCCAAATATGAGCCAAGATGATCGATACAAAGAGCCTTCGTTCAACTGGAAACCTTCTCCTTACGATTCTGATACTCCTTCGTTCTTCCCTTGCTATTTCTCTGTCGATGCCTTCAATGGTGACCTCTCCCTTTTCACTTTATTTTCTGCTGGTTCCGATAGCTCTCCCTCTTCCTCTGGTTTCTTTCGAAACTGTAGCCTTTCCTTTCGCTTTGATGTTTTACTCTCTCTCCGATCCTCTCCCTTTTGCTTCCTAGCTCTGCCCCTTTTCCCTCTTGCTCTCAGTTCTGCCGTTCACTCCCTTCTCTCCCCAGATTTTCAGCCGTTCCTTTCTCTCTCAAAACCCTCCTCTCCAATCTCTCGGCTGTTGTTCCCTTTTATAGGAGACTCCAGCCTTAAACCCTCACCTCAACGTTGAGGATGAGGGACTTGTTACTTCCATCAAATCTAGCCCTCCGCTGGGGGCGTGCGTGACTGTCCTTTGCACGCTGCAAAAAATTGCAGCGTGCATGTTGCGGTATTCTATTTTTTTTTTTTTTTTTCGAATTAATTACAGAAATGATAAAATAAAGTATAAATAATAATAGCAACAAAATTACACAAACCAGGTAATAATAATAATAACAAAACAAAAAAATAATTTAAAACAAAAAATTAAACAAAAATGGCCATTTTTAATTAATTCTTCAATTTTTCATTTTTCATCATTTTCTTTTCCTCAAAATAACTTAATAATAAAAAAAAATAACTAAATTGCCCAAAGATTGAATTTAAAGAAATAAACATATTTTTGTGAACAAATTTTCTTTTTTTTTCCTTTTTCCATTTAATTTTCTCTTTTCTCCTTTTTTTCTTTTCCTTTATTTTCATTTTTCCTTCGAGAAAGCATTGAATAAAAACAAAATGACTAAAACATATTTTGATGCTTTCCTTTTTTTTTCTGAAAACTCTATGCTAATCTTAAACTTAAAAACTAAAACTAAAAACTAAACTAAAAGTAAATAAAAATAAATAGCAAATGAAATAGGTCAACTAAAAGGGCGAAAATGAATAAAACCAAAATATCATAACAACTAATAGTGCAAAACACACAATAACGAACTAAAATGCAAGCAATCTAAAATGAAAATCATGAAATAGATGCTACATAAAATTATTCAAAATTTGGTGTCTACACGTACGAAGCTCTCTACGGACGCAAGTGCCGCTCACCAATTTACTGGGACGAAGTAGGTGAAAAGAAAGCACCGGACCCGGCAACCATTCCCTGGATGGAAGAGGCTCAGGAAAAGGTCAAGTTAATTCGGCAACGACTTCAAACAACTCAAAGTCGACAAAAGGGCTACGCGGATAATCGAAGGAAAGACTTGGAGTTTGAAGTTGGAGACTACGTATTCCTCAAGATCACACCCTTACGAAGTCTTACAGCGGGGAAAGGAAAGAAACTCCAACCACGGTACGTCGGACCCTACAAGATCCTTCAGAGGGTTGGAGCGGTCGCGTATCGATTGGAACTACCGTCTAGTCTCTCTCGAATCCACGATGTATTCCACGTCTCGATGCTAAAGAAGTACCATCCTGATCCATCCCATGTATTGCAACCGGAGGATATCGAAGTGGATGAATCACTGGCCTATGAAGAGAAACCAGTCGAAATACTCGATCGAAAAGTCAAAGAACTCAGAAATAAGCGGATTCCGCTAGTGAAAGTGCTGTGGAGGAACCACGGAGTTGAGGAAGCTACCTGGGAGATGGAAGAGGAAATGCGAAAGAAATACCCAAACCTTTTTGGAAATTAAGGTGAGAAATTTCGAGGACGAAATTCTTTTAAGGGGGGGAGAGTGTGAGAACCCGTAGAACCCTAATTATTTTCCTAGGGTTTATTTCCCCTTAATTGCATGTTTTCTGTATTTTCTGGCTTAGAAATATTTTCTGAGAGGATTTTATGAGCAATTATAGTTTTAAGATGATTTTTCTAGCATTGGTGAGTTTTTAGAAAATTAAGAATAAATATTGGACGTGGGACCCACTAGTGCGAAAAATTCGGAAAAATTCGGCCAATAAGGTTAAGTTTCGGATACTGTTAAAAGTTTATCGGGTATTAAGAGATAAGTAGGGTGTGTGAAGTGGTTGATGTGAGAGAGAAAAGAATGATAAGGATGCATTTAATAGAGTGACACATGTCACTTTCTTATTGGTTGAACTTTTAAGAATTACTATTCATTGTCTTGACTTATTTGACCAAGGGATTAAATATCCAAAATTCACCAAAAAATCACCATTTTTCTCTCCTTGTTGGCCGGCCACCTTGAGCAAGAAAGGAAGGAGATTTCTTCAATTTTCAAGCTTCTACTTGGTGCAAATCAACCAAAAACATTTGCTTCCATCCATTTCACTCCATAAAATCCTATCTTCTAGTGTTAGTGAGTGTAGAGGTGAACTTTGTTTGAAGGATTAAGGTGCCCAACATCCTCCTCTCTCTTGGTTCTTGGTAAGTGAAGCTTGAAACACCTTATTACCTGTAATGATACTTATTTTGTGCTTAATGGGGGCATGAGAGAAGGAATATATGATTTGTTTCTTGATTTGGTTTGTTTTGGTGAAGTTTTCCATTTTATGATGATTTTTCTGGTTTAATTGGATTATGATGGTGTGGTTGTTGGTGATGATTGGCAATGGACTAAAATGACTCTAGTGGGTGTGAAAGGTGGATAAATGCAACCAATTTTGGATTTGGTGTGAAAATTGAAAAGTTAGGGTTCTTAAATCCCAATTCTGTCCGGTTTTAGATCACTGGGTTAGAGGCCGAATTAGACTTTCCTCAAAACATGAAAGTTGTAGGTATTGATGTGATTGAGATGTCTGTAAAATTTCAGGTCATTTGGATTAATGTAGAATGAGTTATGACGAAATTACTGTAGCTGTTCTGCTTTGGACAGAATGCGAAAACTGCGATAGTAATTGGCCATTTTGACTGGAATTGGTTTGGATTTTGGAGTTGGTGTCTTCTGATGAAATGTAGCTGAGTGTCTTAGCTAACATATGCCTTTGGAATATCGGCATTTGGACTTGTATGGACTGAGATATACCGATTACAGTTTTTTGTGTTTTGCGAACCTGTTTTAGGAATTCTGGGTTAGTATTTGGCATATTTGACCTAGTTGTGTTACGAACTGGATTGAGTGGTCTTCTACATTATTGTAGCCCTGTTTCATAGCTTCGAAACGGTGGGTCTTACACCCCCATCCGATAACCGTAGAGAATTTTACGCCATTACCGCATAATGAGTGTAAAACAGTTTTCTATTTGGGGGCCAAGACTAAGGCCATTTTCTAATTTCTGGTTTGCTATTATGCTCATTTATGTATATGAAACCCTATTGGGGTTGTGTTTAGCGTTGCTATATGACTCATTATCGAGTCTCATTGTATGTGTTATATGTTCTAGGGCTTGAAGGTAGTGCACGACGGCTTGGTGATCGTGGTACATGAAATACCACTTACTTGCTTGGTGAGTATACCACTCACTAAATTGTTACTATGTGGCTTTGTTAAATGTTATGTGATGCCTTGATGGCTTACTCGAATATGGAAATTGATTAAGGTGAGGGTGTACTTGACCGCCCTCACCTCTTTTGATATTGTCACTGAATGGCTACCGTTTTATTGCATTACTGAACTTGATATATTGGTTGGTGAATTCCATTTCATGGAAACTGAATTGATGTCGTTTGGACGATGTCCAACGGCCTTACTGCATTACTGAGCTCAACCCCGTTTGGTAGTCAATTGGATCGAGCCGGCGAGGGCTTGGTCGTGAAGATTGAATTGCCACGGGGACTGTACTGGGGAACCTTGTGGTAATGAGACCCTTGGTTCCGGTAAACTCGAGTATTACCAAAAACATTACTGAATGGAGTGCAGGCCCGGTTGGGGTATGTTGGGTGGAATGAATGGGAGTAAAGTGAGGTCTACGGTTTGATACTTTTGACATTGACGGAGGGTCAATGAGGTTGGATCAAGATTGCAAGCGCGGAAATGGGCTCTTGAGAGCCGACTGTATCCTTTTACCGTTGTACTTCATTGCTTATCGTGTACTTTAAATGATTTGCTATGCTTAAGTGACTTTGGTTGCTTATGTAGTGGTATACCACTGGGCTTTAGCTCATTCCGTGTCATTTGTTTTCCTTACAGGAATGAACACTTTTGGAAAGATTTTGATAGTTGGATGACAAGTTGAGCTCTTGTACATGTAATTTTGTTTAGCTCCTTGAGGGTGATAACCCTAAGTGTATAGCTTTCTTTAATGAAGGGCTTGTGTTGGCCTAAATGTATTGGTATGAACTAATGAGATCGCTTGTACGCCATTTGGCTTGTAAATGTTGATTTCCAATGTATATATATGCTTGGCTGTGATTTGAATGAATTTCGGATCGATACGACTTCAAACGAAAACGGAAAAATTTTTTGAGAGGATGAACAGTAGCAAATCCGGCCAGGAATCCGGCCAGAAACTGGCCGGATTGCCTGAGGAAAAATTGGAAATCCGGCCAGTTGCATTCGGCCTGGAATCCGGCCAGACAATCCGGCCGGAATCTTGGCCGGATTGCGAGGGAGTTTTGAAAATTTTTATTTTACTCTCGGCCCAGTATCCGGCCTAGAATCCGGCCGGAAATCCGGCCAGATTCTGGCCGGATTCCGACGTGGCCTGCACTATTCATTTCAGCTTCGATTTTCATTTTTTTTAAAATTTTGTGATTTTGGTTTGTTTGCGCGCAAAGGTATGTTCCGGAACGTTATAGATTGACGTAAACTGTACCGTTAGTCCTGGCGAGAGCTGGGCAGGCAGTCCGCTAACCCCTTTGGTTCGCCTTAGGGGAAGGTGGGGCTGTCACACAAGAACTGCCTAGGAGGCGACTTCGACCTCTTATATTTCAGACAGGGCTAGGTGAGTCATTTCGGCAGTTCGTCCCAGAGTATAGGATGGATCGCCGATGTGATTGTTGGATAACACATTCGCATCCTGACCGTGTGGTACTAGCTATAGCAAAGGAGAAATAGAGGCTAGTCATTGCAAATGAAAGAGCAAATCACCGAGTTCGGGTGCTTGAGACTAAGGTGCTCGAGAAGCAAGAACGAATCGATATTTTACGTGAATAGTTAGAGAACACCAATAATCATTTGGCTAGGATAACACAACAATTAAGAGAGAGAGATGGAGAAGATCGTGGCGCAGAGGATCCTAGTATTGGGAATGAAGTTGACCATGTTAGGGAACAGGAATCATCTAGTTCCAATTAATCTAGTGAAGCACTACTTTTGATCTTTTGTAATAGGACGATGAGAGTAGAACTTAAGAATTTGTACCTTGGAGATGCATGTACTTTTGTTAATCACCTGTTTACTTTTGTTTACTGACCTTAACTTGGTATGTACTTTACTTGACTCTAACTTGTGTTATGATCTAATAAACTCTAGTTTATGTTTGACTTGTACGGTGATAATGTTATTTGTGCAAGTGATTTAATTTTTCTTTAGAGTTGTTACGGGTATATGTGTGTAGTTCAATTATGGTTTAGTATGGGGTTTATGCGTATGCATCTAGATTAGCTGTAAACATGGAAATTAGAGGACAACGACATGGACATTAACCCAGACAACCTCGAAATCAAAAAGTAGATAATGAGTCTGCTACTGATCAAAACACCGAGCCAAGGATTGGGGGAGGAGATGACCAAATGGCATTAGTTTTAACTTACATGACAGATGTACTAGAGCTCTTAGTAGCACAATAGGGCCAGGGGATTGGATAAGGAAACCAATGTAGAAACCAAGAGATAGGAGAGGATCGAGTTTTGGAACGGTTTCAAAAATTCTCCCTACCCAAATTTTTTGGAGGATCTGACCCAGAAGTGGCTGAAAATTGGTTAGAAAATATAAAGAATATATTTGATGCCTTGAACTACACAAAGAAAAGACAAGTCACTTTTACTGTATTTTAACTTGAGGAAGTAGCTCGAGCTTGGTGGAATGTTATAAGAAACAAGTGGGAAAAAGATCAAACTCCACGAACTTGGATAAACTTTGTACGAGAGTTTAATGAGAATTTCTTCCTCCACTAGTCCAAGAAAAGAGAGAAGATGATTTTATAAAATTTCATCAAGGAACTTCGAGTGTGGCTGATATGAAACACAATTCACGAAATTATCTAAATATGCTCCAGAATTGGTGGCTACGGAGCGGAAGAGAATAAGACGGTTTATTCAAGAATTAAATTTAGAAATCCAAGTTTCCCTTGCCACAGCACAGATTAAACATTTAGTAACGCTCTAGAGAAAGCTCAAAGGGTGGAGAGTACAAAATTCCAACTGAGAACCTTTCAAGCTATGAAAAGAGATGTATTCGATAGTAGTCACTATCTTGAAGTACCAAGAGAAATTGGACCGCCACTTAAAATTAGAAAAGGAGTGGATGGAATAAGACTACCACTTCCTTCACCATCCCTGATAAAGAAACCAGAAGAAACTATGTCACGAGGAACTCCAGTAGGACAGATACAATCAAGGAAAACTTAGCAGGCAAGTCAAGACACAACTTCTCGTCTGACCTGTGGATATTGTGGAAGGATGAATCATACCGAAGAAAACTGTTAGGTAAAGGGGTGAAAATATATGGGATGTAGGAGTACCAATCATAAAGTTCACGATTGCCTAAAGAGGTATCCACGAGAAACTACTATTCAACAAGAAAATAAAACTATCTCTCGACAAGTCAATGAAGGAGGAAACCAACCAATGGCACCTGCAAGATTATATGCAATGATCACACAATAAGGTCCAGGGTTATCTGAGGTTATGGAAGGTATGAATTTCGAGGATGAAATTCTTTTAAAGGGGAGAGGATGTAAGGACTCATGTTTCTATTCTTAATTTAGTTTATTTTATAATTATTTTGCCCTAGTGTTATTTAATTTTTTTCTGAGGCTTGTTTAGTAAGAAATAACGAGAACACGTTTTTTGAGGCAATATTCGATCCGAAAGTGCAATAATCTTGGAGAATTAAGAATGATTAATAGTAAACTAAGAAAAATTAATTAAGGAATTAGATGTGAGTTAGTTAAAATTAAGCTTTTATCGCGCTCGCGTCGATAGTTTCTCGAAAGTCTCGCCAGTACGACTAATTAGAAACTTGAGGAATTAATACTAGACTCGTAAGTGTGAGTAATTACAGTGTTATAGGAAGTACCTTGGAGGATTAGTGCATGAGTATATCAAATCCGAAAGAAAATGATGGTACGAAAACCTCGCGTGACAACTATTCAAAGTTGACTTTTGCCAAACTCAACCACTACTTTTCCCTCCAAGCTTCCAAGACAAGCCACAACACACAACTCTTATTTCTCTCTCTCCATTTTCAGCCAAAGCAAGATGTAGTGAGGTCAACTTCGCTAAATTTGAGGGAATGGTCAGGGGGAGTTAGCTTTGACAATGGTGAAGTTGACGGGGAAGTTGACAAGGGGAGTCCCTGTTGAGGGGATGGTCAAGTTCACTGTTGTCAAAACTGACTCCCCCTGCCAGCTACATTTGAGGTCAACCATTCCCTTCAACTTCACTGTTGTCAGACGCCACTACCTTGAAGTTGACCTCACTACCATTTGAGTTTCAAGTTTCCTACTCCATCTGATATAGGTGAAGTAAGCAGTGATGTGTGCGCAACTCAAAAATATTACCTCACTACCTTGCAGGCCGTAGTCTCTTCAAGCACAGAGCCAAAAATCAAGAATAAGCGGTCATATATTTTGTTTACAGATTTTATAGATCCTCACCAGATCGGAAAGCCTGGGTGGCTGGAGATCGGAGATGAGGTTGAGAAAATTATTCTGAATTTGAAAAATCCTAACCAAATTGTCCACATCGGCACGAGCCTACCCACACCCCTCTGAGTTAAGATGATTAATCTCCTCAAAGAACACCAAGACGTCTTCACCTGGACAACCGAGGAGGTCGTCAATGTACCTCATCATCTTATGATACATAAACTTAATATTGACTCACGTGCGTGTCCAATTAAACAAAAACGGAGACACTTCGGACCCGAGCGTAGCTAGGCCATCTCGGAAGAGGTGGATAAACTACTTCTGTTCGGCATGATAAAAGAAATTCAATATCCAATCTGGTTATCTAACCCTGTCATGATCAGGAAAGAAGCTGGGGGATGGAGAATGTGCTTAAATTTTATCGACCTAAACAAGGTCTGCTCCAAGGATTGCTACCCATTGCCAAGGATTGACGCTTTGGTTGACTTGGTAATGGGTCATGAGATCCTCTGTTTCATTAATGCCTTTAAAGGGTATGATCAAATAAGAATGAGTGAAAAGGATCAAGAAAGGACGGTCTTCTTCACAAACTGAGGCATTTACTACTACACTACTATGCTTTTGAATTGAAGAACGCCGAGGTCACATATCAGTGCCTCGTGAATCTAATCTTTCAGGCTCAGATCAGTCGGAATATGAAAGCGTACGTCGATGACATCCTCCTTAAGATCAAAACTGCAGCGGTCTTCTTTTTCAATGTGAAGGCGATCCTTGGAATTCTCCGGGATACCTGAATGATGTTGAATCCCAAGAAGTACGTTTTCGGGGTCAAAGACTAACCAGACAATTAGCAGCTCTTAATCGCTTCTTGTCCCAGTCTGCTCAGAGAGCACTACCCTTTTTTAAAGTCTTGAAGAAGGCCGAAAAATTCTCTTGGACTGAGGAATGCCAACAAGTTTTTGATCAAATGAGGAAATATTTGCATCGTCTCCCTACTTTCACCTCGCTTTGAACAGAAAAAGTCCTGTATCTCTACCTAACCTCGGCTGAGGAAGCAGTAATGCCATCTTGGTGCAAAACAATGGTATCCAACGACCCGTCTATTATGTTAGCCGAGTTCTATGCGGGCTTGAAACCCGATACCCCCAGATGGAAAAGTTGGTTTTAACTTTGGTTCAGGCTATTCGGTGGTTAAAACCTTACTTCCTGACTCACCCTATCTGCATGAGGACGTATCAACCTATATAGCAAATCCTGTCTCGACCCAAATCTTTGAGACGTTTAACCAAATAGGCTATAGAACTAGGGGAATATGATTTATCTTATGAGCCCTGAACAACCAATCCCAAGCTTTGGCTGACTTTTTGGCTGAGTTTACTTTTCCAGTGAGCCAAGACGCCTCCTAGGATATTCCCGTATCAAAACGATAGGCATTGTATGTGGACAAGTTCTCCAATAGCGATGGCAGTAGAGTTGGGTTATTTCTTGTTGACCCCCATTGGGAGGTATGCTCATACGCTCTTCGCTTCAACTCTCGGCCTCCAATAGCGAAACCGAGTATGAAGCTTTGATCGCGAGTCTATGGTTAGCCCGTGAGCTTGGGACTCGACATATTCAGGTCAATAGTGACTCCCAACTCGTGGTTTGTTAAGTTCTTGATGAATATGAGACCAAAGAAGAATAAAGGCAGAAATATCTATCCAAAGTTTACCAGATTGTCACATACTTAGAGTCATTCGAAATCCAAAGAATACGTCGGTCACAAAAAAAGCGAACCGATGCCTTGTTTTGGCTGGCTTCCACCTCATTTTCAAGGCTTAATGAAATCATCCTTATGAAACTTCTTACCGAACCTGGATATATAGAGGAAAGAATCTATCTCGTTCACTCGGAAGACACATCGATGAGTCCTCTCGTCAGATTCTTAGGCCAAGAAATCCTTCCTGAAGACCAAGCTGAAGCAAGAAAGATTCAACGTAAATCTGCTCGCTATGCACTCCATGACGGCTCCCTCTATAAAAGGTCTTACCTTGAACCGTGGTTATGATGCATCACTCCAGAGGAAGGGGAGCATGCTCTTCGAGAAATATACAAGGGGCTGTGTGGAGCTCACATCGACTATCAAATGCTAGTTAAAAAAGCTTTGCTATTTGGATATTTCTGGCCATCAATTCGGCAGGATGCCCAGCTTTTGGTTCTTAATTGCCCCTCTTGTCAGCACCATGCTCCTGAACACCATCAGCATACTAATCTCATGGTCCCAATCATGTCATCTTGGCCTATTGAACAGTGGAGGACAGACATCATCAGCCCCTTCTCTAGGGCTCGAGCCGTGGTAACTATATCTTCTTGGTCATAGCCATTGATTATTTCACAAAATGGGTTGAGACCGAACCATTGAGAAGTATAACCTGTCGAACCGTCCAAAAATTCTTTTGGAAATGCATTGTCTGCCGTTTTGGAGTATCTTGTGTAGTCATCTCGATAATAGGAGGCAATTCACCGACAACCCATTTAAGGGGGGGTGTGAAAACCTCGAGATTAAACAACATTTTACCTCTGTAGGTCACCCCCCAAACCAACAGTCAAGCAGAGAATTTTAATCAAACCCTTCTACATGGTCTCAAAACTAGGTTGCATCGGGTTGGAGTCTCTTGGATGGATGAGCTCCCCAGTGTCTTGTGCAACTTGCTCGAGGAAAAAAAAGACGTTGCGATAGTCCGAGTAGCCCTATACAAAAATATTCTTGCTCGTTACTATAACGTCCGGGTCAAACATCTTCGTTTCAATCCAGGAGACTTAGTTTTGCGAAAAAACTCGGTCAACCAATCCGAACCCCAGGGCAAATTGACTCCCAAGTGGGAAGAACCATACCGAGTTGTTGAGTCTAGTCAGAATGATTATTTTAAGTTGGCTTACTAAGATGGCACTCTAGTGCCCAGAACTTGGCATGCTGAAAATCTTAGATTATATTATCCATGATGTTTCAAAACATTAGCGTCTTCATTTGATTATTTTTAACGTCTTTATTCATTCTGTTAAAAAATAAGGGAAACAAGTAGAGTGGTATGATGAACAGAATAAGTAAGATTATCATTAGCAGCAAATAGTTACAAAATGAGTTTCAAGTACAAGGGCTCGAGGTCAGAGATGCTTCCAAGTATCTCCTACCTCAGTACCTTCCCTACCCTCTCCTACCTCAGCATTTCCCCCCACTTCGGCTGTCCCCAACTCTTCACCTTCAGTCCCTAGTTCGAATTCAGAGAGCCACTAGTTGAACTCCTCTCGAACCTCGGTCAAGTTTCTTCCTGTGACAGCCCCACCTTCCCCTAAGGTGAACCAAAGGGTTCGGCGGACCGCCTACCTAGCTCTCGCTAGGACTACGGAGTCAAAACACTCGTAAACCCTTTGGAACGCGCAATAGAACCCAGGAAACCAACAATCGGAAATTACTAAGTCGAAAACATGATTACCAAACCATACGGTGAAATGGAACTTCAACTAAATGCTTCAACAAAAGTGAAAACGAAGAACGAAAATGAACAGTGACTACCATATCACAATCCGGCTGAATTCCTGGCCGAATTGGAGGCAGTAGCTCGATCCAAAAATTTTTTAAAAACCCCTGTAAATCCAGCCAGATATCCGGCCAATAATTGGCCAGATTTCGTGAATAGTTCCCACCAAAATTCTTTTTTTCCTCGTTCAAGTTCTGAACTCGCCCGACTTTTCAACTGATACAAGAAAAGTTTATATAGACCCATAGGGCATACATTCATCAACAAATATACGAAGGAAACATGATTAATTACTTATATACATACGTTGGAACTTTACAAGTCAAAGGGCTCAAAGTACAATTAGGATTTTCTTATACAGAGGAACATAATCAAAAGGGATGTCTATCACTAGCTCTACTCTTTTCTTCAAAATCATGATTTCCAACATGTTAAACCCTGTAAGGAAAACAAAGATGACGGAAAGGGGTGAGTTTACGCTCAATGAGGTACCCAAAACACAAGCAATCATGAACCATGGAGATTTACTTTCATGCACTCAAATAGACACGGCAAATAAAGAAATAGAGAAACATCTTAAATGGAAAGGATACAGGTGGCTCTCAGGAGCCAAATTCCCATTGCAGTATTTGATCCAAACTCGTTGACCCTCCATCAACGTTTAATGAAACAAATATGTCCGTAGACCCCTCTTAGAATGCCAAATCCCGTTCGCCAAACATACCCCTTGCCGGGCCCGAACTCCAAACAAGAACAAGAATGGTAATACTCGAGTATGCCGGGAATCCAAAGTCTCCAGTACCCAAAGATTTCCTAGGAATAGTCCTCATGATTTGTCAATTTTCTCGACCAAGCCCTCACTGGCTCGATTCAATTAACTTCCCATGAAATTTGAGCTCAAGGTTAACAAGAAGGTCGTTGGATACACTTCCAAACGACATCAAGTCAAACACAGTACCAATTTCCAGTTCATACAGTAAATAGTCACACAGGCAAGAGAATGAGTAACAGGTTCAAGTAACAGGTACAAGCACATACAGTGACTCGAAAAATAAGCAAGACAGACGAGTGTGATAAAGTACACCCTCGTCTCGTCAGAATTAAGCAGGTACTACAGTCACTCAAGTCACATTTTACAAGTACAGGTAAAACAATTAAGCAACCAGTCATGCGAATGGTATACTCACCAATTCAAGCAAAGATACGTCAAAAGTCTTCACCCAATGTATGGCTTTAATCACTGAGAAACCCTAGAATAACCAAGGCAAAGCAGTTATGATTTCCACATCCACAAACTCAATGAACGGATTACACAATTTAGGCTCAACTACGAGTCGTATGCCTAACCAAGTTTTAATTACTAATCCAAGGATTTTGGGCGAAAAGGTAGCATAAGGACCTAGGAACACTAACAACCCAAAAGCCCTTTCATTTCTACCAAGAATCAACTCAAACTTGAAGGAGCCAAATACCCCAAAAATTGGACAGCATTTTCCCTAAATTTCTTTACTTTTCCATCCTACAATCCATACCAAATTTCATCTCAAACCAATCACAATTGCACATACGATTCATAGGCGATAAAACACATCTAATTAGAGCCACAACACCCTTCAATTTGAGCCAATTAATAGCTCCAAGATCATTCACAAGAAAGTCCCCAAATTGAAACCCTAAAGCTGGAATTTACTCCACAAGTAGAAATTTTCCATAGACAACCACAATTAACACATAAAAGCTTCATTTTACATAATATAAAGCTATCATCCCATGGCCAACCAATAATTATCACTGAAATTTATTTAACTCTACCTCAAATTATGAAATCTTCCACAAAAATAGCATATTTAGCCACTAAAAACCACTAACTTACCATTATTAAGAACAAAGAGGGAATTTCTAAGCAAAATACCTTGACACCTCAAGAAAGATGATAGCTTAGGGTTTTTCCTTCACAAATCACTCTACCAATGCCTTTAAGCTTCCCTAGCAAGTCACTTTTATGGACAAATTTGAGATTTTAGTGGTTGGATTTCAAGATATAAGCAAGAAATGGAAGACAAAGGTTGAAGGTTTCTCTCTTCTCTCCTCTCTCAAGGTTCGGCCAAGCTTCATGAAGAATGAAGATGATTTTGGTCAAATTTGATATTTAGTAAAGGTGAGAAAACTTAGTCAAGTCCAACATCCAATGGCTTTGTGACATATGGCGCCTTATGATTAAAATCTCATCCTTTTGTCTACCAATGGTTAAGTTATCTAGCTAGCCCCTAATTATCTCCTAACACCTTGTAAAATAATCCTTTTATGCAAAACTTCACTTAATCGTCAAAATTTTATCGCACTAACCGTACTAGCGGGTCCCACATCCTTAATACACTCCCAAATTAACCCAAACTAACTTATACTAAAAAAATATTTTTAAAACTATACTCACTTATAAAATGTCTAGAAATTTAAGGTGGTAAAAGAAAATAAAGAAAATGCATGAAAAGAAATAGAATTAAATGATATAAAATAAGAAAATTTTACAGGTCCTCACACTTCCAGCATAGATGCCCTCGGCCATGTGATCACGGAGCTCTTTAGCATTCTTGTTGTAACTATCCTTGTTTTTGAATGAGCCCAGATCCTCCTGGGATAGCAATGACCCTATTTCATTCACGGCCGAGGTATACTTGAACATGAAGTTCGACAATATCAGCTCGCCAAGGTCTTTGGTTAAAGTTTCAAATTTTAGTAAAGCCTCCACTGATGAGGTGCCAACCTTTTCAATTGCCGCTTGGTGGGACATTTTTCCTCACGGGACCTCTTCTGCTCCTCATTGAGAGCCGTCATAAGTGAATTGGCAGTAACCACGAACTGATACCGTTCAGCCACAGCTTGATCGCGCTCTTCACGAAGACGAGTTTGTTCGTGTTCGACTACCACCAACTTCTTCTCCGGCAAAGAAATCTTATTTTGAAACTTAGTAGTTGGTTGATAGATATCGAGCAGGTAGCCATAGCGCCTTGACAACTCGGCCATGAAAGCTGAAGTGGAAGCCCATGCAATGGCCAACTGCTGCAACAGCTCGGGAGAAGTTAGCTTCTTGTTGTAGTCTAAGTCCCTCAACAGGGCGGAATGCACCAGCAGTTCTTGAGCCGAGCGGGGATCTAGACATCAGTCGTTAACACTAAGACCCCATTCTGGATACCAGTGTTCGTCAAGATGTCTCTTCATGTCTCTGGCAGATAGAGAGGGGACGTGGTATCAATTCCACAAGGAAGACCCTAGAACGGGCGACTCAGGGGACTGAACTTACTTACCTAGGCTGTGAGGGATAGAGGCTATCGTAACACTTCGGCTAGCCACTCCCTCCGAAATGGTCGAGTTCCTGGAAACCTCCTCGGTAGCCGTCGCAAGCGTAGCACTAGTAGCCGGACCGCCCACATGAGAAAACATGGTGACTACAGTGCTCTTATTCTTGGCGTGCTAGACATCTTGACAGCAACTTTCTCTTGGGCTGCCTCTTCGCCACGGCTCTTGACCCGGAAGTGATTAGATCGGATACCTTCACCACTGCATAAGAAAAATGTATTATTACTTAAATCAGTTAAAAGTAGCCACAAAGCTATGATGTGAAAATTACAATATTTATCAAGTTTAGATGAAAAGTATGGGTTTTGTGAGAGTCGATGAGAGTTCGGCTAATTCCCCCGTCTACGAGCACCGCCTCGGGGAAGAATCAACCATAATCTTTTGAAAACTCTCCTCTTCCACTTTGTTAGGAGAGGGGTCGGCTGGAGCATCATGTGGCTTCCACCAAAAGTCACTGAGAAAGTCCTTGACCGGGACAAAAATGAAGTTGTTCTTCCACCTTGTGATTGAGAATAGGGCGCCTACCACCAATTTAGAAGTACTAGTATTCCTGTTCTAGAAATAGAACCAGCCCTTTTCACTTTCATTGTTTTTGATAATGTAGCATCGACGGAGTAGGTTGACTGTAGGAGTCAACCCTTGTTCTCGACAAAGCATCTCGAATCCGATGAGGATTCGGATAGAGTTGGGAACCAGTTGAATGGCCCTCACCCCCCAATACCTGAGCTGTCCAAAAAAAATCTCGTGGTAGACATTCTCAGCTTGGCCTCTAGTTGATCTATGTAAATAGCTACTCTACCTTAGGGGGCAGTTCGATCGACTGGTCAGTCCTGGGGAGATAAATGTTGTAGCTCTGTCGGAAAGGATACCTCCATATCACAGCATTCGCTTTGGCCAAGCCCACTATGCTTCTGAAAAGAGGGAGTTGGCTGAAATCTACCTTAATGAGATCCGGCTGAGCTACTAGATCCTAGAGCTGTTAATCGAGTCGAATCGAGCTCGAGCACATAATAATCGAGCTTGACTCGAACTTCCAATTGAGCCAGCTCGAGCTCGCTTGATTAGTAATTCAAGTTTTAAAAAACTGTTCGAGATCGACTCGTCACACTCGGCTGAAAACTCCAACTCGAGCTCAAAACCGAGCCGAGCTTAACGAGCTCGTGACTCAAGCTAGAACCCAAGTTGAAAATCGAGCTGAGTCGAGCTCAAAGCTCGAGCTCGATCACCTAGACATTACAGCCATTAGTGTCTAATCTATAAACAAAATTTTCAGGCAAATTCATAACTAAATCTGCAGTTGCAATAGATACAAAAATTACAATTCAAGTAGTCCAAACATTTAAACATCAACCATCAAGTAGTTTTAAACAGATTCCAAAATGTCCAAACTCTAGACCTAGTTGACCAACATGTTTAATTTCAATTGTCCAAGAGTTAAACACAACTTTCTTGAACGAAAACAACTTGTGAATGACGCAGCTTTTGAACGAAATCAGTTTGGGAAATCAGCATGTGAATGAAATCAGCTTGCACCAATCAACATCAACAGGCACCAAATCAGGTTGTGAATGACTTAGGAATTTCAACTCCCTCAAATGTGATTGATTCGGCTGCATTAAGTGATTCCTACAAAACAAAAGTATGAAAGTTATAAAGTTCTTGAAAATCAGATCTAATGAAACTGTAACAATAACAAAAACATCCAATCAATTACTTACACGAGACTTATTCTTTAGGCCATGAAAACTGCAGATCCAATCGTTGCCGCAAAGCAACATTTGCATTGTCTCAACTGACATAGAAGCTCATTGATCATCAATTACTCTACCTCCAGTGCTAAAGGTAGATTCTGAAGCCACAGTTGTAACAAGAACAGAGAGTATATCGGCAGCCATCCTCGACAAGATAGGAAATCTCAATCTTTCCTCTTTCCACCAAGCTAAAACATCCAGATTCACATTTGTATCACAAGCATACCTACTTTCCTCTAAATAAACATCTAAATCTGATTTTTCTGGTAGAGCCTTGTCAATTTCACTCACATGCATGTGAAACTTTTCTTTACCAATTAAAATGGTGGGTCCAGTCATTTTACTAGCTTTCTTACTAGAAGAACTAGAACCTTCATTTTGTCTCCTTTTTACAACCTACCTCTATTGTTGTTCAGAATGGGAAACAATGTGACAATCAACATATTCATTGTAAAGCTCATAAAGAATATCTCCAATCTCAGCCACGAATCTAGGAGCTACATCCTCACCATAAATCACCGGAAAAGCATGATTAATAAGAAACATTTTGTATCTCGGATCCAAAATTGCACCCAAAGATAGTAACACATTACTTTCCCCCCAATACTTATCAAATTTAGCAGACATACTTCCAACCATAGCCCAAATATGCTCATAAGGGTCAAGAGCTTTTTCATTTAAAAGCTCTTTAATCCTATAGAGCTACATAAGAAAAATGTTAGCCGTTGGATACTCAGATCCGGAAATCATATTAGTGATTTCATGAAATATTCCTAGAAATTTGCACACTTCTTCCACTTTCATCCACCCAAAATCAATAGGAACATAGTGAAATCTAGGGTCAATGTCCGCATATCTTGGAAAGACATCCTTGAACTCTAAACTCGAAGCCAACATGAAATAGGTGCTATTCCACCTTGTTGGACAGTCCAAAATTAGCTTTCCAAAGGGCAACTGGAGCTATTTTTAAATTTTGGCAAACTCAAGAAACTTAGATTCAGAATTGTTCAAGTAATTTATCCCCTCTCTAACAACATCAATCATATCACCAAGTTGACCAAGACCATCTTGCATTAAGAGATTAAGTATATGTGCACAACACCTAACATGAAAATTTTTCCTCCAATACTTAATCTCTTTCTTAGAGAACGATCCTCTCTGAGTCTCCTCATGCACACATCATTATATAAAGCATTATCTACAGTTATCCTAGAAACTTTATTCTCAATCCCCCAATTAATAAACCACTTACTTAGAGCATCGGCTATAATAACTCCAGCATGAGGAGGAGGAGCATTGCAAAAATTCAACACATTTTTTGTAGCACCCAATCAGAATCAACAAAATGACTAGTCACAACAATATATTGAATTTTTTTTGGCCAAATTTCCACAAATCTGTGGTAATACTAATCCTACTAGCACTTTTCAACAATGATTTCAGCTTCCTTTTTTCAATTGTATAAGTACTAATGCAATCTTCCTTAACTGTCTGCCAATTAATCTTTTTATAAAATCGAGATGCGGCTTTTCATGAATTTGTTGAAAACTACATGATTCATCATAGAAAAGGGGTACTCATGTGCAAGAATCATGTGTGATGCGAGCTCTCTTACCTTAGCATGATCATACGAGAAATTTGTGATGGAAGTGATACCATTACTTGGAGCTTCAGTGAATGATAGCACTTGTTGCTTCTGTTTGTGTTACTCCCCAATGGCCAGCTTCCTCTGGAGGCAAGAATTCAGGTGCCTCTTGTGCTGAGATGTAGTTCCGGTTGCACTTTTGGCAAAAAGTTCCTTGCAATGGTTGCATTTCACTTTGATTGTCCCATTATCTAGCACAACTGTTATCATTTCATCCCATATACTGGATTTTTTCTTTCTTTCCTTTTTCTCAAAAAGGACTAGCACCTTCATCTCTATCTACTCTCTGTCCTCCTTTATTGCCCTCACCGTCTATCATTTCTATCTCTTCTTCACTCATCTCATCAGCTCTTTCTTCGGTGTAGTTCAATTGTTCCACATTTTCATTATTTTACTCCATCATAGGACTTGATGATGAACCTTGAAATGAGTTGAATGGAGAGCTGTACTGTGACGACCCCACTTCTCCCAAGGGCGAACCCAAGGGTATTGGCGGGCCGCCTGCCTAGCTCGCGCCAGGACTCAAACCTTAAAGCGATAAAAACCAGAAAATCCAAAAGAGTACCTTACATACTATATACAAATCCCAAAAAGAGTTATAATTACATTCTCCAAAAGTATCGAGTCAAACCACCAAAACAAAAACAAACATCCTAACTGTTCAACTATTACAAGCCAATCTTACTATACTAGTATACGAGCCAAAAGTCCCCGCGTCGGCCCCTGCTAAGGAAAACAAAAGGAATGGGGTAAGCTATATGCTTAGTAAGTAAACAGGGGCGAAAGCATAAATTTCACGTAACAGTTACACAATAAGAGTAAAGCAAAAGCAGAAAAGTAACATCACATAATAAGGATACAGGTGGCTCCAAAGCCAACTCATGTGCCATGCGTGATCTCCTGCCGACACTCCGTCGACCGCAAATAATAGTCCGTAGAACTTCACTTGTACACCCACCGACACCTTATCACCCTCACTGGCCAGTCACCTCACAAACTTGCCCGGGCGAACGAAATCACAAACTTGAGCTTGAGTCACAAGCTCGGGTCACAAACTTGGTCACCTTCTCGGTGAACCGGATTTACAAAATTGGTTCATAACATGAACCTACAAACTTGGTGACCTCAGACTAAGTTGGACTGCCTTCGACCAAGCCCTAACCGGCTCGAATAGTCCAACCAGGTCAAGAGTTCGCCCCAAACTCACAAACTTCACAAAATTATTCAAAATCACAAACTTTGCAAACCTCACAAACTTTATTCGAAAGTCGCCCCGAGCCACAAGCTCAAGGGTTTTGGTTCCAAAAGGTTCATATACATATGCCAAGTACAATTATACATTCAAATTAGGGTTTAGGTCGAGTGCGATAAAGTACACCCTCGCCTAAGTGCCCTTTTCACATATCTCAAACACATAGCAAAGAAAACACACCAAACTGGCCTGAATACTTACTCAAAATACCAAAAGTAGTACAAAGGCGGAATTCACTTTGTGTGTTGGCTAGTAGTGGGCCCCACCGGCTCCGCCTAGCTCACCGCTGTCTGAAATAGAAGATTTTATCACAAACGGCCACTAACATGCCCAAAACAAGCAAAACGGCAAAACGACACGCGCGCACGTAAATATGACGGACGGAAACGGAAACGGCAGATTTGCTACTCATTTCTAGTTTACCCATAAGTTGAGCTACGAATATCGGATTAAGGCATATGAGATGCCAAATCGAAGCTTAAAGGATGAACAACAACTGTTATGAAGACATCCAGAACTGAAACTGGAGGCTTCAGTCCCAAATGAACCAATCACAATCACTTACGAAATCTGGCCAATGCACAAATGGTCAGTTTTGAGTGCGAACTGTTTTCTATGCTACACATGGTCAAAAGAGCTGAAAATTAGCAGTTAGATAGTTCATTCCAAATGGAACAACTTTCATGAAGGTCGGCAATCCAAATTCGGAACGGAAATTGGTCATCAGGACCAAAACAGATTTCTGGTCATTTTCACGGGCAGGCCTTGTTTGCTCGGCTATATCTCAGGTTTTATAAATCCGATTCATGAAATTCCAAGGGCGTTAGAAACCTCTGATATAGGGCTATAAGTTTGGTGTTTTGGTCGGAAGCCCAAACAGCTTGTAACTCAGTCAAATGTGAAGCCAAAGTTCCAGCCATAAACTTTCCAAAAACGTACTAGAATCACAAACCGTATTTGACCTCAATATGCGGTAATGGTACCAAATTCACTATGGTTATCGGATGGGGGTGTAAGACCCACCGTTTCGAAGCTAAGAAACAGGGCTACAACAATGTAGAAGGCCACTCAGTCCAGTTCCTAGCTTAACTAGGTCGAAAATGCCAAATACTATACCAGAATTACCAAAACAGGTTTGCAAATCACACAAAACTGTAATTACTATAACTTAGTCTATACAAGTCCAAATGCCGATATTCCAAAGGCATATGTTATCTAAGACATCCTGCTACATTTCATCAGAAGACACCAACTTCAAAATCCAAACCCAAACCAGTCAAAATGGCCAATTACTATCTCAGTTTTCGCATTCTGTCCAAAGCAGAACAGCTACAGTAATTTCGTCATAACTCATTCTACATTAATATAAATGACCTGAAATTTTGCAGGCATCTCAATCACATCAATTCCTACAACTTTCATGTTTTGAGCAAAGTCAAATTCGGCCTCTAACCCTATGATCCAAAACCGGACAGAATTGGGGATTTAAGAACCCTAGCTTTGCAATTTTCACACCAAATCCAAAATTGGTTGCATTTATCCACATTTCACATCCACTAGAGCCATTATAGTCCATTACCAATCATCACAAACAACCACACCATCATAATCCAATTAAACCAGAAAAATCATCATAAAATGGAAAACTTCACCAAATCACTCCAAACCAAGATAAAACCAGAAATTTCAGCACTTTAATCACTAATAAGCATAACTTAAGCTTCATTAAGTGCAAGAGTATGTTAAATCATCACTTACCTAGTATACAAGAGAAGAGGAGTTGTAGACCACCTTAGCTCTTCCAAACAAATCCACAAAACAACTCACAACCACCACTTGAAGATGTTTTATGGAGCAAAATCAAGGTTGGATGGTTGGTTTGATGATTTGGAACAAGATTGAAGTGTTTCTTCTTTGTACTTGGAGCAAGAGAGAGAGAAAGAGAGAGAGGAGAGAGCCGGCCATGGTGAAGAAAGAATGAGGAAATTTTAATGAATTTTGAAGATATTTAACCTTTGGTCAAAAAAGTCAAAAATATGAATAGTAATTCTTAAGTCTTCTCCAATGAAATGGTGACACTTGTCACCACCATTAATGCATTCCTATCTTTCTTTTCTCTCTCACATCAATCACTTCACACACACTACTTATCTCTTAACACCCGATAAATTTTAAACAGTATCCGGAATTTAACCTAATTGGCCGAATTTTTCCGAACTTTTCGCACTAGTGGGTCCCACGTCCGATATACGTTCTTAATTTCTCAAAAACTAACTAATACTAGAAAAATCATCTAAAAACTCTAGTTACTCAATAAAAATTATCTGGAGAATTTTCTAATAAAGAAAATGTAGGAAAACGGGTTTTCAATCTTAACCGGAACTTAGGGTTTAAATCTTAATCCCTACTTAGGGTTTTCGAAATACTCCCAAAACCAAACGTTACCGCCCAATTAATGAATATATCAACGTAGAACGAACTGGGGCCTCACATGTACCTACCTTAATCAGAACACATGCAAAATAACCAATACAAATTCTGATTAGCCAAAACATAAATTTAGAATAACATTTCTAGGAAATAAGGTACAAAAGTAACAAAACATATTCCAAAAAATAATCTTCTTTCATTGAAATAAAGGATCAAATCATTTCATAGACTTGACAAGGATGGTGGAACAGCTACTACTATTAACGATTACATCATTAATTAAAAAAAATGAAGAAGAAAAAGCTAATTTTTGTAATTATTACAATTTCAGGTGGTGGTTGTGTTAGGGAGGACAAATGAACTTCTTTTCCTGTAAATTTTTGTTTCCTACTGCCTTCTTGGATTCTTTAGAAATGAAGAAAGGCCCTTCTGAAGCTTAATCAATTGTGTATTTTCCTACTGGGATTGACTCTTGTATGTTTGCGTGTATCTTTCTATCCTATTTTCTGGCCATGGAAATTGAACATGTAATTTTTATTCTAAGATCATATATCCAACCCAGAAAAAAGTGGCAATCTCTTGGTCTAATCAGAGTGTTTATATTCCATAGTGCATAGTTGATATCACCCGTGCCTTGCTCAAAAACAAGACTGCACTCTCTTCATGCAGAGTGTATTTGTGCGATTTTGCATGTGTGACTGAAACCAGTGACCAATTCGGGAACAATAGATAAACTAGTGAAACTAGTAATATTAATATCTATTGTGAAATTCAATTATCAACTACCTACTGCTTTGATTTTTAAGATTAATTAGTCGTATTAGGATTGTTTGGAGAAACTCTTGCAGTTATACGTTGACAAGGTAATAACAGTTTCATGAGAGGAGGGACGAAGGGTTGGGTGGAAATTTAAATTGAGCTTAGAAAAATTTTGTTCAGAAAATTAAAGAGCAAAAGCTCAGCATATGAGAAATGGTACCAGATTAAGCAAAGCCTAGACTGCCTCTTAAAACCAAAAATAAATTGCAATGGCAAAGAAATGGTTACCAGATTATGGAGCCAATCGGTGATATGGTATAAGCCCATAGCTCTACCGAGGCGAGGTGGCTCCATGGCAGACTCACAGCAAATTGCTCATGTATTCACGAGAAGTGGCGGTGCGTCCCCAAATGGTGCTGTTGGATACTCGGATTGAGTGATGGTGGTGAGATGGTGGATGGATTGGTGATAGTGGTGAGAACTGAAAAGGTTCGGCTGTGGATCAGCGGCTATGGAACGAGAAAAAGAAAGAGGAAGGAAAAATTAGGGTCAGGAATGGGAATGCATTAGGGATTTAGGGTAAAACTATTAGATACACAATGAAATTATGATAATGTCCCTACTATTCGAGCCTATCGAGCAGTTCTCAAGTCGAGCTATGCTCGACTCGTTTAATAGACGAGTATATATACAACTCGAGCTCGGCTCATTTTTCTCAGTAAACGAGCCGAGTCGAGCCCTTATTGAGCCATGTTGAGTTTGACTCACGAGCTATCCGGTTCGATTAATAGCATTACAGGCTCCAACACCCCCTCATCATGAGGTACTTCAGATCCGATGCCGTCATTATATATGACCTCAGACTCCTCTTCACCAGCCTCCTGAGATACCTCGACTGCCTCCTCTCCTGGGCTGGATAAGGTACCTTGTCCCTCCTCGGATGGGTCAAGCCTCTCCACTTTTTTGAAGTCTGATCTCACCGTCTCCTTATGCGTGCGAGCTACTCTTGCCATACTTAAAAAAGAAACGAACTTACTCTTTGCTGAGGAGAAGTTGAGGTCAGCTACTGTGAATTAGTCTCAGTTGATTGCTCTGATCTAACTGTTGTAACTTTCTACAACCGTAATTAAATGGTGAAAGGACCCTCTATTTATAGGGGGCGAACAAAGACGAATCGGCGACAGTTTTAAGTTTCAAAAGACGTGCCTCCTCTTTCTCCATTAATGCACGACTATTCATCTGACAATCATTCCGTGCTTCCCTCCACATTCTAACACCATGTCATTCAATCTAATAACCATCCCATCATCTCATGTCCTGCCATCCTATGTGTCTGCATTTGGCACCTCATTATTCTAGGATGCGTCACGTTCTGCGGTTACTCCATAAGGAAGCCTCAGGTCGGGAGACAGGATGAACTCCTTATACCCGAGGCTTGGGGGGGCTTATTAAGGGATGTCATCTCGACTCAAACCATGGGCTGACCCTCTATGGGCTCGAGCAGCCTCGGCTCTTCGCCACATTTATACGGTCGAGGTCGGTTTCCCAACGGCAGCATTACCTTGGCCGGCCATTGTCCACATTTTGGTCTGACATCCCTCTGAGGAGGCTGACTTATACATAGCAGGTTGACAAGGCACTGACATGACACGACCACTGCTACATCCTGTCCCTCGAGACTGGACATATCCCAAACGATGTCAGGCCCTTGGGGAGTGGAACCCATCATCCTTCCCACCAACTTGTCTCCTATAAATACCCCTCCTCCCCAACAAGGAAGGGGGAGATACCAAACTAAGAGTAAGAACTCTGCACTACTAGAAAGTATTCACATATCCGAGTCATACTATCTTTAAATATAAACATTTATCCAAATTGACTTGATCGTCGGAGATAGATTAGGGAATAAAGCCCCGTCTAGAGTAAATTTGACAAGTGGGCTCCTTCAACCGGGCACCCTAGCCGAGGAAGTGGCCTCATCAAGTTAGCGCCGCTTGACCACACAGGAATCACCTCTTCACACAGGTTATAGCTAAGAAACAAGTATGTCAGATAAGAGAATGGCTTCTACAATGAAGAAAATAGCAGAATGTGAGGCCCCAGTTCGTTCTACGTTGATATATTCATTAATTGGGCGGTAACGTTTGGTTTTGGGAGTATTTCGAAAACCCTAAGTAGGGATTAAGATTTAAACCCTAAGTTCCGGTTAAGATTGAAAACCTGTTTTTTCTACATTTTCTTTATTAGAAAATTCCCCAGATAATTTTTATGAGTAAATATAGTTTTTAGATGATTTTTCTAGTATTGGTTAGATTTTGAGAAATTAAGAACGTATATCGGACGTGGGACCCACTAGTGCGAAAAGTTCGGAAAAATTCGGCCAATTAGGTTAAATTCCGGATACTGTGTAAAATTTATCGGGTGTTAAGAGATAAGTAGAGAGTGAGATATGATTGATGTGAGAGAGAAAAGAAAGGATAGGAATGCATTAATGGTGGTGACAAGTGTCACCATTTCATTGGAGAAGACTTAAGAATTACTATTCACTTTCTTGACTTTTTTGACCAAATGTTAAATATCTTAAAAATTCATTAAAATTTCCTCATTCTTTCTTCACCATAGCCGGACCTCTCAAGCTCCACAAGGAAGGAAATTTCTTCAACTTTCAAGCTTCTACTTGGTGCAAATCATCCAAAAACATTTGTTAGATCCAATTCCACTCCATAAAATCTTTCCTTTTTGTGATAGTGAGTGCTTTAGTGAAGCTTGTTTGAAGGTTTAAGGTGTCCAACATCCTCCTCTCTCTTGTTTCTTGGTAAGTGAGGCTTGAAACACCCTACTACACCTAATGATGCTTATGTTATGCTTATTGGTGATTCAAGTGCTGAAATTTCTGGTTTTTATCTTGGTTTGGAGTGATTTGGTGAAGTTTTCCATTTTATGATGATTTTTCTGGTTTAATTGGATTATGATGGTGTGGTTGTTTGTGATGATTGGAAATGGACTATAATGGCTCTAGTGGATGTGAAATGTGGATAAATGCAACCAATTTTGGATTTGGTGTGAAAATTGCAAAGCTAGGGTTCTTAAATCCCCAATTCTGTCCGGTTTTGGATCATAGGGTTAGAGGCCGAATTTGACTTTGCTCAAAACATGAAAGTTGTAGGTATTGATGTGATTGAGATGCCTACAAAATTTCAGGTCATTTAGATTAATGTAGAATGAGTTATGACGAAATTACTGTAGCTGTTCTGCTTTGGACAGAATGCGAACACTGCGATAGTAATTGGCCATTTTGACTGGTTTTGGTTTGGATTTTGAAGTTGGTGTCTTCTGATGAAATGTAGCAGGATGTCTTAGCTAACATATGCCTTTAGAATTTCGGCATTTGGACTTGTATAGACTAAGTTATAGTAATTACAGTTTTGTGTGATTTGCAAACCTGTTTTGGTAATTCTGGTATAGTATTTGGCATTTTCGACCTAGTTAAGCTAGGAAGTGGATTGAGTGTCCTTCTACATTGTTGTACTCCTGTTTCTTAGCTTCGAAACGGTGGGTCTTACACCCCCATCCGATAACCGTAGTGAATTTGGTGCCATTACCGCATATTAAGGTCAAATACGGTTTGTGATCCTATTTTGCAATTCTGGTATAGTGTCTTACATTTTTGACCTTGTTACATTCAAAATTGGATAAAGTTTCCTTCTTAAACATTGTAGCCCCTTAAGTCCTGGATATCCCTGTAAATTTTCAGGTTAAACGGATTAGTATATCCTGAGCTATAAACGAAATACTCAGACCTGTTTTGACCAGCAAATTCTGTTACGTTTTTGGAAAGTTTACGACTGGAACTTTGGCTTCACATTTGACTGGGTTACAAGCTGTTTGGGCTTGCGACCAAAACACCAAACTTATAGCCTTATATCAGAGATTTCTAACGCCCTTGGAATTTCATGAATCGGATTTATAAAACCTGAGATATAGCCGAGCAAACAAGGCCTGCCCGTGAAAATGACCAGAAATCTGTTTTGGTCCTGATGACCAATTTCCGTTCGAATTTGGATTGCCGACCTTCATGAAAGTTGTTCCATTTGGAATGAACTATCTAACTACCAATTTTCAGCTCTTTTGACCATGTGTAGCATAGAAAACAGTTAGCACTCAAAACTGACCATTTGTGCATTGGCCAGATTTCGTAAGTGATTGTGTTTGGTTCATTTGGGACTAAAGCCTCCAGTTTCAGTTCTGGATGTCTTCATAACAGTTGTTGTTCATCCTTTAAGCTTCGATATGGCCTCTCATACGCCTTAATCCGATATTCGTAGCTCAACTTATGAGTAAACTAGAAACGAGTGTCAAATCTGCCGTTTCCGTTTCCGTCTGTCATATTTACGTGCGCGCGTGTTGTTTTGCCGTTTTGCTTGTTTTGGGCATGTTAGTGGCCGTTTGTGATAAAATCTTCTATTTCAGACAGCGGTGAGCTAGGCGGAGCCGGTGGGGCCCACTACTAGCGAACGCGCGAAGCGATTTTGCTTCCGTACTACTTTTGGTATTTTGAGTAAGTATTCAGGCCGGTTTGGTGTGTTTTCTTTGCTATGTGTTTGAGATATGTGGAAAGGGCACTTAGACGAGGGTGTACTTTATCGCACTCGACCTAAACCCTAATTTGAATGTATAATTGTACTTGGCATATGTATATGAACCTTTTGGAACCAAAACCCTTGAGCTTGTGGCTCGGGGCGACTTTCGAATAAAGTTTGTGAAGTTTGCAAAGTTTGTGATTTTGAATAATTTTGTGAAGTTTGTGAGTTTGGGGCGAACTCTTGACCTGGTTGGACTATTCGAGCCGGTTAGGGCTTGGTCGAAGGCAGTCCAACTTAGTCTGAGGTCACCAAGTTCGTAGGTTCATTTTATGAACCAATTTTGTGAATCCAGTTCACCGAGAAGGTGACCAAGTTTGTGACCCGAGCTTGTGACTCAAGCTCAAGTTTGTGATTTCGTTCGCCCGGGCAAGTTTGTGAGGTGACTGGCCAGTGAGGGTGATAAGGTGTCGGTGGGTGTACAAGTGAAGTTCTACGGACTATTATTTGCAGTCGACGGAGTGTCGGCAGGAGATCATGCATGGCACATGAGTTGGCTTTGGAGCCACCTGTATCCTTATTATGTGATGTTACTTTTCTGCTTTTGCTTTACTCTTATTGTGTAACTGTTACGTGAAATTTATGCTTTCGCCCCTGTTTACTTACTAAGCATATAGCTTACCCCATTCCTTTTGTTTTCCTTAGCAGGGGCCGACGCGGGGACTTTTGGCTCATATACTAGTATAGTTAGATTGGCTTGTAATAGTTGAACAGTTAGGATGTTTGTTTTTGTTCTGGTGGTTTGACTCGATACTTTTGGAGAATGTAATTATAACTCTTTTGGGGTTGTATATATTGTATTTAGTGCTCTTTCGAACTTTAAGTTTTGAGTCCTGGCGCGAGCTAGGCAGGCGGCCCGCCGATACCCTTGGGTTCGCCCTTGGGAGAAGTGGGGTCGTCACACAGAAGCTATCCATCAAAAACATTAAAGCTAACCTTGAATGGACCACCTTAAGTTTATCCACTCGTTGCACATTTTAGATGGAGAATATATATTTCGTACAATGTTTCACCTTCTATTGAGTCCATCTAACGGACAAATTCGTACAATCTTAATAATTTGGGAGAGCAAGAGTGGAACAGATCCTGACATTTAAAAGTTTTAATTCAAAAAATTTGTTTTAAGAGTCCAAGGCACAAAATTACAAAATACCCAAGTTCTAAATTTAAAGAGATAGATAGTAACAATTCATGTCCTGAAACGAATCAGATTGTGTTTTTGCAAATACCACCACATAATGAACTTAGATGGTTAACCCTATTTTTATGGCCAGAGCCACTATAAAACATACTACCATACAACTATATCAAATCCTCTTTAAGCCTACCATTCTACCTTAACTTCAACCATCAGCCAAAGGTCATTAGAAAACACACCAATTGACTCTGCAGAACATGACATAATCAACTTTATCACATTTGAGAGAGCAAATTTCAGTTAATACATACCCATTAGCCACTTAAAGAATCTTTTGTCAGTTGACCTAAATAACAAGGGGGTATTTTGTCCTTCATCTCCCAAGTAAACCAAACTTCTACCCAATTATATATTTAGAGAATCTCATATTTTGTCTTCTCACTCTGTATAATTGTTGAGCAATTGAAATTTAGAATAGGTGTCTGACAAACTTTGACACAAGTACTACTGCCTCGCCCACTAGAAGGTAAATGAAAGATTGCCACGTTTGAGTAGTCTCAACTATTAGTTTTCTCCTAATGTGACAAAAAGGCCTAAAAATACCCAACCATGCAGATTTTATACTATCTTCACTGCTAGTGGTAGCTACTGTAATTAAAATAAATTATGTAGCAAGGCTGTAGCATTAACCAGGGAAGTAGCCAAAAAAAAAACACATTTTGTACCTCGTCTCTTGGTATTGATTTCTTCATGTATCCCCATTTCCTTGCTAACTTCAAAGCTGTCTCTACACCTTCAGCACCTGTATTCATTGGTAGCACCATCTCATATCCAAACATGCTTGTTAGATGCTTAGCATATACTGGAAATTCACTCAGCATTTTCAATCTCTTCATAATGTTTAGAATTTTCTTTACAAAGATCAAGTTATCCACATCTATATAAATGGTATAGGAGACGGAGTTATGAATGTTTAGAAGAAAATTTCTGGCATCAAAGGCTGTCACAAATATAACTTGTTCTTGTTCTGCAACAAATTTCAAGAGCCCCTTTTATTTTTATTTTTATTTTTGTTTTTTTTCATCATACATAATACAGTACTGATACTAATTGCAATACTAGGATAGAGGAGAAAAAAAGGTTGATAGTCATAATCATAATCCAGTGGCCCCCAAGAGAAGATGTACATAAATTTCATTCATCTAAAGGTAAAGAAAACAAAGTATTACTAGTTCATAACTCGAATGTATATAACCAGTTTGCTCCAAGTCCAAACATACATTCAGAATTACGTACTAAAATTCAAGCCTAAGAAGAATATTGTAGGAAAATTAACAAGAGCTCAAGTCTTACATGCATGCAAGCCCAAGGTATCACACTCTAGTCATCTCCTTCTCTTCTTTTCCCCATGTTTCCTCTTTTCTAGTTGATGAGAATTTTTTTTGTTTCCCCACAAACGTGATAGCTAACTGGTGAGGGGTACTAGAATTATGAGGTCAACTGATAGGTAGTTTATGTAGTCCTTTGCTTTTTATCTTATTTATTCTCTTGGAACCAGTGATTCCGAGTGGATCAGTATTTCCTATTAAGAGGTCACAAGTTGTCACAATAAGTCAAGATCGACAAACCACTTCGTCTATTAGGTTCTTAAAGGTGAGTGGATATTAACGAAGGATTGTTAGGAGTTGGAGAGGATTGAGCTTTCCGGCATCCCTCCTGCCCCAAGGGGAGTGGCACAAATTGAGGTCACTTTCGAGATTGATATAAATGGGCTACTGCATGTGATTGTTGAGGACAATGCAACAAAAAGGTCGCAACTCACTGTTTTCAATATTAGTGGGCAACTTAGCAAGGAGGAGACTGAGAGGGTGTTAAAGAAGGCTGAGATAGCTAGGAGAGAAGAGATTGATGCTAGAAAAAGATTATGAAAAGAAAAGAACCAAGTTGCTTGGTCTATAAAGACAAATGAGAAGTCATAAGAGGAGTGTATGATTTGCCCTTGTGATGCAATTGGAATTTGTAGTATCAAGTATACAAACTCAATGACATTTCATTCCAATATTATATATAAAATAAATTTTCTACCCCAAAAAATTAAAATCTTATATAATTTCCACTATTGGAAATACGTCTTCGTGTAACCTCCTATTTAGTCTCCGCCACTTATAGCATTGTGTTTCCTATTGAATCAACACTACTTGTGTGCACTTATTCACCACCTAAATTAAAGTAAGTTGGTACGGATAAGATATGACTAAAAGAGCGTGCAATTTTTTTCACTTTGTTACAAAAAATCTGATTTCTTCCTTATTATTTCTAACCAATCTTTCTAAAATAACTTCACCACTCAAATAACTTTCATCTCCTACTTTATCTTCTGTAGCATCTACTAGTTCATGTTCATTCCTACTTTCTCTCCTGCAATATCCATTAAATTTGTGTGAGGACTTGTAAAATCCCTTATATTTTTCTTAAAATTCCCTTTTATTTGGCATTTATTACATTTTTAAAAGCCTTACTACTCATTCACCCCACAATAAGTGCAAACAAACATAGAATCAGGGGTTTTCCATTTTTTTTCTTGTTAGCGTAAATTAGGATTTTTACGTCTTTTCGTAGTGTGAGTAATCAGTACGAAGTATGTACTAAATTTAGTGATTAAGAGTGAGTTTTAGATAAGAAAATAATGTATGATTAGAAGTAATAATAATAAGTTAGTGAATGGTAAGTAAAATCCCTAGTACGTTCGAAATAAGGAAAATCGGGTTGAACCGATATGTACCGTTCGTTACCGATTGAGTGCACCGCTTGCACCCGACTTTATTACCTTAATCTCCTCCCTTTATTTAAGTTAATTAACTCTAAAATATCTCTTGAATTAGCCATAATTTTTTACCAAAAGAAATAAGAGAAAATTCTAGAAAAGCCAAGTGTCGCGAACCCGTTGGAAGTTGGACTTGACCAAGTCTTACATAACTTTACTAAAACCAACAATTGACCAAATCATCTTCATATTTTCCTTCTAGTGGCCAGCTATTTTGAGGAAAAAAAAACAAGAGAGAAGGAACACTACAAGAAAATTGGCCTTTTGTGACAACAAAAAGTCATCACTAAAAGCCACCAAGTCGTCATTATATGGATACAGTGACGACTTTTCCATTTGTCACATGATTGTCACAGATTCTATGTCACAAATGGTCCATGTGATAACCTTTCGAAGGTCGTCACAAAATCTTGTTATTCAATGACGAGAAAAAAGTCGTCACTAAAAGATGTCATTCTATGATGACTTTTCTTGTCACTATTTTACCTATATTTTTGTCATAGATATAGCAAAAGTCATCACAAAGTTTAAGTCTACAGTGGCGATCCGAGTTTGTCACTATCAGTCCCATTATTCAATGACAAGAATAGTCATCACTTAATGAACTTGTAAATCAGCTTTGTAACCATTACGAATATAGCATTTCCAACAAATTATAGCAGAACATTCAATTTGACAAAAGGCAAAATTAATGTAGAATGAAGTCTGTAGACACCAAATTTTTGGTGTTTTATTATTTATTTATTTACTATTCGTTTTTTATTTGTTCTATTTTTATTTGTCACAATTAGTTTTATTTACTTTTAGTTTTAGTTATTTTAGCCATGAAAAAGAAAAGCGTTCAAAGAATATGTTTTAGTTATTTTAGATTTAGTTTCATTATTTAAAAATGAAAATGAAAAAATGAAAATTGAAAAATGAAAAAAAGAAAAAAAGAAAAAAAGGTGAAAATGACAAGTGGGACTGCATGCACTTGGACAAGTGTCTTTTCTATATTTTAGACAACTAAGCACCTAAGGGGTGAGGTGTTAGGGACATTTGGGAAGTTAAGGAATTTTTGGGGGTCAAAGTAGAATTTTGTGAGGGCTAAAAACTATAAAAAAAAGAGAGCATCAACCGCAAAGGGGAGTTTTGGAGAGAGATGAAAAGGGACGGCTAAAAAAAAAAAAAGAGAGCAAGAAGAAAAAAAAAAAGAAGGCCGACAGGGGGTTTTTGGGTCTGGGAAAAATAGAAGAAACGAGAGCAGGGGCGGCGGACAAGGAATTGGGGGGAGGTTACGGAAGCAAGGGGGACGGAAGAAAAAGAACAGAGGCCAAGAGAGGTTTGGGCGAAGAAAAAAAGCAGAGGAAGAAAGGGGGCTGAGGGGGTTTTGCGGACAACTGGAAAGAAAAACAGAGGAGGCGACTGACGAAAAGAGAGAGGGCCGACTAAAAAACCAAGGGGTCTGAGAGAGGAAGAAAAACAGAGAAAGGAAAGCTGGGGCAGGCTGCGACAAAAGAAAAAAAGAAAAACAGAGGATGGGCAGCGGATGAATTTGGGGGGCCGAACAAAAAGCAGAGCAAAAGAAAAAACTGAGAGGAATTGGGAAGGGAAAAACGGCAAAAGGAATCTGCAAAACTTGGGGAAGCTCGGCTAAGGAAGAAAAACAGAGAGGCTAAAAGAAGAGGCTACCGGGGCGGCGGCCAAAAATCTGGGCAGAAGGAGAAAAAACAGAGGAGCTTGGCCGACAAGGAAAGGCTTGAGGCGGTTGGGGTTTCGGGCATGAAAGTTGGGTAAAACAAAAGGAGTGAGAGAGTGAGCTGAAGGAAAAGAAAGGCAGTAGGAGGCGGCGGGTTTATGCAACGGAAACCAAAAGCAGAGCAAAGGCAAAAGCAGTGGGCGGCTATGGTAAAAAGGAGCTGAGGAAAAGAAGACAGAGGGGAAAAGCTTCTGGGCAAGGAAAGGAAAACCGAGCGGAGGAGTCGCAATTCGCTGCTGCTACCAGGACCTCACCACCAACCCATCATCGTAGCCTGTGAATTTCACCAAGTGAAAGCACGGTAAGTCGCCTTTCCTTCGAATTTCAGTTGACCGTTCAAACATAAATGCTGAAAATTTCAACTCAAAGAGTGCTTCTTGTGGATTCGTTGTGGCAATTTTGGTCGATTATCTGCAATTCCAAACATGATGCACGCGTTGGTTGGGCTGACTTTCTTTGTTTCTGACAAAATTTTGGGCCGGTTACAGCATTGATTAAACAAAGAATCGTAGAAATTCTTAACGCCCCTTACCTGTCTGATGAAATGCCTGAACCAGAAATTGGAATCAAAAGGGAAGATTTTCGTGTTTTTTCTGTTCAAATGGGACTCTGGCCAGTCCAAAGCTGGCCAGAATACATGAATTTGCTATTCGGGAAGAGAAAGAGATGCCATGAACTTTTGATATTGATTTTGTTCAATTTTGCTGTTTTTGCATTCAATAATGATGTGATGTTGTTGCTGTGTAAGTTTGGCGGATTTTTGAAGCATCAGAAGTTGTAAAAACGTTCCCATCTCATTCGATTTGAAGAAGAACGCTTCTGGGAAATATGAAGCTAGATCTTTGAAAAATTGCAATTGACCCTTGCACTTTACTTTTCTTTAATTTCGACCCCAAAATTGTTGTAATTCCTTCAATTGGGTCCTTATTTGCATTGCATTGAAACCCCTCAAGTCTCCCCTTATTCTGATATGGCCCGAAATCTGGAAAATTGAACTAATTTTACCCTTTTAAGTTTAATCCTTTGTTTGCATATTTTTATGTGATTTGTTTGGATAGATTAATTCTTGTTTGTAGGTTATAATTGAGGTTTAATAATTTTATTTGGATTTTATCATGATTGGGTTCAATAAAACAAGTGGTGTGGGCTAAGAGTTTTTTTTTTTTTTTTGTTTGGGTTTAAGAAAGTGGATTTTGGTTTGGGCCAAGGGATAGAAGCCCACCGATTTTGTTGGGCTTTCGGTTGGGCTTTGAAGGTTTTGGCCCAAGCAAATAAGAAAATGGCCCAATGGTTTGGAGCATTAAGAAACCAGAAAATGATTTTGCAAATCGGTCCTTGAAGTTCTCCTTAACTGTACTGTGCCCCTGGATATTTTCAACTACTTTCAATTCAGTCCCTGGTTTAATTGCAAATGAGTCCCTGAACTTTATTTTTCTTTAATTTTGGCCCCAAAATTTTGCCAATCTTTGCAATCAAGTCCTTTCTTCTCTTGACTTCTTAAATGTGGGTTGTTGACATGATTTAATTGATTCAAATTCATGTTTATTTTTATCTTTTGTGATTATTTGTCAAATAAATTGGCACCTTGACTCCTTTATTATTTTGGAGGGTAAATAAGTTGATTTCACTCCATTAGAGCTTCATTTCAAAGGAGGTATAATTTCTTTTATCCCTTTTGTCTCTCCTATGTGATCCAATGTGCTAAGTGTGAATCGCCTGCCTAATTTGCTTTCATTACCATTCTTTAGTTCCATTATTTCATTCATTCTTTCTTTTATTAAATTATTCTTTTAAATGGGGTATGTGTACACCTCTTGGCTTGTAATAGATAGGGTGAGCTTTCTTGTCCATTTTCCCTTTCCCCCCTTTGTTTTAGTTAGCAAATGTAATAAGTTCATTGCTTGCTTTCGTTGCTACGTGTTTAATCGCTTTATTAGGTCCTTGCATCTAGTCAAGCATGCTAAGTGTTATGTGCTATGTGTTTATAAGTGATTCGCATGTCTACTCGCTTTTTATAGTCATGAATGAATGTGATGGATGAATGGACGTCACCACACTAGTCCAATGCTAGTTGTGGCCCCCTTTCTCGTCACCACACTAGTCCAACGCTAGTTGTGGTTCATTGTTCCGTTTCCACTAGTCCAATGCTAGTAGAAATCCATAGAAAGGGCTAGTCCAACGCTAGACCCAATAGGCTTTTTCCTTTCTTTTCATTAGTGCATCATTTGCTTGTTCACCACATATCATACAACTTTCTTTAGTTTTATCATTGGGCATGTTCCTCGAATCCCTTTCCCCTCACTTTAGGTTTTGCATCTCATGCTAGCTATAGGGTTCATTTTGCTTGAGTGTCCCCTTCCGATAAGGAAAACGAGCGAGTGTGGCTACTCAATAGCCTTAGCACGCTAGTTTTGCCTTCTAATCAAAGGGAAAATAGAAGTCGAAAAGTTAGGAGTCAACCCCCGTACCCGACTTGTTGCATTCCTCTAGGGTCATACTTTCATTTTTATCACCTACATACTCTTTTAACCACATTTTTTCACATTTCTCAAACCATACTTTCTCACTACATTTTTCCTATCACGCGCTCATTTTCACCTCACAAATGGAATTCCACTTTACCTTATATATCTATTATTCTATTTTCATACACTTGCACACAAACACTTGGATTTTTCATACAATTTCACACATGCACCTTTTCATACACTTGCACACAAATACTTGGATTTTTCATACAATTTCACACGTTCACCTTTTTATACACTTGCACACTTGCACTTTAGCCATCATTTGCATTAATCGACCTCTATAAGGTTTTCCTTTATTGGCTGCCACAATTCATGTGGTTGGGACCAAAAACCTTGCAAGAGACATTTTAGAATTTAGGTTTGCATTTTTTCTTCATTTTGCATTCATGTAGTGCATCCAAATGTAATAAATTCTTTGGTTAAAACAAGAAAATCTTTGATTAAATCATGCAACTAGCCTTGGCTAGGTCAAAGGGGTGCCTTGGATTTTATCCTTGCCTTCCCCTTTGTCAAATGTGACTCCCGAACCTTTTTCTTTGGTTTACGTGGACTTGGAGTCGTTTAAAAGGGGTTTCTTACTACTTTTTCCTATTTTCTCTTTAAGAATTCACTTTTTAGGTGATTTGGTACACCTTAACTCATTACCAAGTGGCGACTCCGATTTTGATTTCAAAAACCCTTTTTAAATTACATTTTGGGTCAAATCGTCGCATTCTCAAACCCCCATTTAGACCCATTTTTCTTTTAAATCAAAATTCATTTTCCAATCACAAATTGAATCAAAAACATCTTTTTCAAACCATTTTATTTATTTATAAAAAAAATGGGGCGCGACAGTTGGCGACTCTACTGGGGACATTCGAGAGTCCAAGCAAATTTGATTTAATCAACTTTTTTCTTCTTTTAACCCTTTTCATATATCACATTTGGGTGTTTTAGGATTGCATTTTTCCTTTTTAGGATTTTTTTGCATTTCGCGCGTATTGAATTAACTCCCTCACTCACGCATGTATGATTGGTTGATTGGATGTATGTTTACTTGTTTATCTCGCGCTTGCATTGCATTTGGGTGGGGGACATCACCTTAGAGCCTCGCGTTGGTTCTTGATCCCTCCCCTCCAAACGAGCACTAGCATACGTGCATACGCTTTAATTATTTATCCCTCTTTTATTTTCCTTTTAGTGGCTTGTCACGCCACTCCACCCTATTAGGATTAGGTGATCCACTTGGACATGTGATCACGACACGATGTGTGTGTAGCATGATCCAATGGGTCACTCAATCTTCTGCTTTAAGCTATGGGTTGATAGCCTTTAGCTTTTAGTCGAAGGTTGAGGATTTTGATAGATTCACTCAAACACGTAGCCGTGACACGATGTGTGCGTAGCGGTGTATGGGGAATCGCTCGAGCCACCGACAAAGAACCTTGGGATTGATGACCCTTGGTTTCTAAGTCTGAAGGCTCGGGGACCTGAGCTTATCGAGTCTAGATGCATTAGCGAACCCCAACCTCATGCATCCATATTAGAATTGCCTAGGGTAGAGTCGGCCTTATCCTGAGCTAGGGACACTATTCACGAGGGGAGGGGTCCAACCCCTTTCTCCCTTTTATTGCTTTATTTCTTTGAATTGATTTCGTTGCTACAATGTGTTATGTGTATTTATCTGGCTGAACTAACTTTTCTTGGTTTTATGTCCCCATTGCATTCACAAACCCTATCAAATAAGAGGTCTGGCATGACCTTCTTTTAGAACCTACCCTCGTAGATAGGTTATTGCACGTTTAAAGATTTTGGTATATTGCATTCATAGATTTTGGTAATTGCATAGCATTTTAGGCCTACCCTGGCAAATAAAGGGTTCCTTAGGTCACGTTTCATTTCAAATTGCACATTTTATCGCTTTAATAAATGGCATCATGCATAAACCATAGAAAGGGAATGCCACATAGGGGATCTCGTGTTAGGAATAAGCCACCTTGTGTCTCGGATACTTAATCCAACGAGACTTGCACGTTTACATTTTGTACCATCCAAAGGGGTAGTGCACAAGGTAAGGTAGGATCCAATCATTTTCATAGAGTGATTTTTGGGATATGAACGTCTAATAATCACTTTTTGGCCATTTTATCAAACTTGGTAAAAATCCCTTGCGTAAAGGACATTAATTTGAAAAAATTCACAAATAATGCCTCCTATTGAGACAATAAATAAATTGAGGCCAAATCGTGATTTTAGAAGGCTCATAGACTAATTTTTTCAAGCCACCAATGGCCGGACGATTCAATCGATCCATTTTTGTCAATTCATAATCAATTTTGAATAAACCATTCATTTGACCAATTTACCCTTTTTAGGGTCACCTGGTCGATTTTGAATAAATCGTCAATTCATTTGATTAATTTACCCTTTTTAGGGTCATCCGGTCGACTTTTGAATAAATCTTCATTTTCATTCAATTCATTTGACCAACTTCTTTTTTTAGGAGGATCCGGTCAATTTTTGAATAAATTATCAATTTCATTCAAATTCATTTGACCAATTTACCCTTTTTAGAGTCATCCGGTCGATTTTTGAATTAATTTTTATTCCATTTGGCTAATTCACCCATTTTTAGGGCAATCTGGTCGATCTTTGAATAAATCACCAATTTCATTCAATTCATTTGATTAGTTAGGGCAATTTTGTCGATTTTCGATAAATCATCAATTTCATAAATTCACTGGACCAATTTACCCTTTTAGGGTGATCTGGTCAATTTTGAATAAATTCTCGAACTCATTCAAATTCATTTGATCAAGTTCCTTTTTTAAGGCGACCCGGTCAATTTTGAATAAATTTTTGATTTCATTCAAATTCATTTGACCAATTTACCCTTTTAGGGCGATTCGGTCAATTTTGAATAAATTCTCGATTTTATTCAATTCATTTAACCAATTTCATTTTTTAGGATGATCCGGTCCATTTTAAATAAAATTTTCAATTTCATTCGTTTGACCAAGTTCCTTTTTTAGGATGATTCGGTCAATTTTGAGTACGTTTTTAAACTTCACTCAATTCATTTGACCCGTTTCCCTTTTTAGGGTAATTCGGTTGATTTTAAATAAATGGTCAATTTCATTCAAACCCATTCGACCAATTAGGGTTTCAATGTCGAATTTCAAATTGGGAAACCTAGACGATTTTGAGAAAACCATTCATTGCATCCAGCCATTTGATCGGTTGGGGTTTTTGACCCGTGCTTCATTGAGAAAATTTGTCAACGAATTCCAATCTTTCCGATAGGAAGTTTGTCAAGGTCAAACCCGTGCGTTTTGCAAATTCTTGTATCGATCAAAACCGATCAATCCATTCGCACGTTGTCCTCATTTTGACAAATGTCTCTCGTCACTCCAATTGACCAAATTTTTTAAAAAAAATTATTTTTCACTCAATGAGTTGATCAGATCCATCAGGTATGGTATAGTGCCTACCCTAGAGGATTGCATTTTCATGCTAGGCCTACCCTTGGCATAAAAGGGTTCCCCCATAGGACATGCATACCGATTTTATATTCTTGTTTACTAACTCGGGGTATTTTTCTTTTGTTTTCCCCCTCCCCTGCATTCATAAAAATGTTTCAATGAGACGAAAATATTCTTCTATATCTGATGATAATTTTAATCCAATAAGGTTTGAAAACTGCAAGTGTTATTTGATTCTTGGGCAGATCTTATAATGAAAACACAAAAGATCTATCTGGAAGCTCTACGCTAAAGCATCTGAGAGATGTTGTAATTGTTTGCCAAAGGAAAATTCTGTTTACTTGATTTGTTAATACATTTTGTTCCAAAAAGAAAAGGAGACAAAAAGTGTATATGTGGAGCTCTTTACAAGTTTATCTCTTCTCATTTGTATCATAATTGAACGAGAAATTTTGTTTCAAATTGTTTTCAGCAATAAAATTTTTGGACAATTATTGTCTTGTGTATATGTACATTTCATTCTTTATTCTTACTCATTAGAGATTCCATGATGAATTTTGGAAAAATAAAACTAAATTGAGATTTTTTTTTCAACCTCCTGCCTGAAAATTCACAATAAGAGTGCTCAGAATTAAAAGATGTCACTCAATAGGCCCTATGAGATTCCTTTTCTCCTTCACTTAACCCCAGAATAAAATCAGTCACATTGATTGATAATTTGCAAATTGGGGCCATCTTCGCTTGAAAATATCCATTGTGTTTAACCGATTCAATTCACATCTAAGTGAAAGCAAAATTGTGCATTATTCTTGTTTGTTTTGAAAATTTGGAATGATACTTTGAGCATTCGTTTCTCTACCTATACACATTTTATCATTTGCTCTCCCATTTGAGCCTTTGAAAGAAGATTTTCGTTTCAAATAAGAGTCTTGATGATCACTACCCTTTATTGGAAAATTTTCAAATATCAAAAAGGGGAATGGATTTTCAATAACCATTTCACTACTTTGGTTGTCATGAGGTGTAAGAATGATACTTTGGCCATCGTTTCTACAACCTAAACACCATTTATCCCTTGCATCCTCATTTGAGCCGAAAAAATTGGTGGTTCTTTTCGAGTGCACATATGATCGCACCCCACATTGGGGAAGGAGATTGGGGAATTTTAAAAAAAAGAAAAAAAGAAAAAGGGGAAAGGGAACCGCGAATTGGGGAAATTTGATCCACTTGGGTTCCAATTTTCGAAAAAGAAGAAAATGAAGGGTTTTGTCCGACGAACCACTTATGGAGAGTCTTCCTCAGTCAATTAATTCAGATACATGCCAAAAATTTCGCATTAATGAAAGTTTCCTCTCAGAGTTATTGTAAGGAACGGAATAAAAGTCAGGCCCTCTTCTTTTCCGATCAAGCATTCTATCTCTAGTTATCCCTTTTGAGCCATCAGAATAAATTATTTCGTTTGGCAACCCCTGAGAATCGCAAACCCCACACTGGGGCAAGGTTGAGTTGAAAAGGAAAATTTCAAGAAGTGAAAAAATGAAAAGTCACAAAATCAAAAGCAAAAGAAGGAAAGAGAACCTCAGTTCACAAATAAACTGGGGCAAATTTTGTGAAAGTTCAAAAAATGGTAGAAGGCCGAAAAATCGAAAGAAAATGAAAGAGAAAAAGCCTCAGTTGAGCATAAACTGGGGCAAATTCTGGTTTAACCCTAAAATAGGGTTGGCGTAACAATGCGATCTCAGATTCTCTAAACCACTTTTGAAATCCGCTTTCAAGCTTTAACTTTTTTAAGCACCCCACCTAACCCCATTACAAAAGCCGCAAGTCCTGACTTCTGTTCTTTGCAATGGCCCTGTCAAGAAAATTTCTGATGCCGGAAAATTTTAGCTGTATTTCTGAATTGCTTGGGTACGGGGTTGGCGCTACTCACCATATGAAAATCCACCAAGTTGAGGGAAAGGAAAAAGAGGCAAAAAGCAAAGCAAGAAAAGTAAATGCAAGGAAAAATGCAGAAAAATTCGACGCTGAAGTCCCTGGGGAATGATGAGAAAATCCAAACAAAGTCTGAAATCTTCGGGTTCAAAATAGGGGCAATTTTGGGAAAATGCGATCTTCGGTGCTATGTCCTTGAAAGTTTTTATTCTTTAGCTATCGTTTTCAAGCCACATTACAAGCTAACAAAGTCCATCGTTGACTTATTCCTTCATGACAATCCAAAGTGAGGATCATGCTCATAAGAAATTCATCAAATCATTTGTGATCATAAGGGTATAACCCGTTTCCACATGTTTAGCTATCACTTCTGCCCATACGTTGCATGCCTAGAAAGCTTGTATGTTGACTAAGTTTTCTTGAAAAATAAGGGTGACAAACTCTTTGCTTTCACTAAGATGTGGTATTGAAGGAATTACAATTTTGGGCACAAGAACCAAACAAATCTCATCTTCTCATTTCCCTTAACCCCCTCAAAAATCAGATCACTTGATTGGTCCTGACAGATGAACCAACAAGAAATAGTGACCCATTACCCAAAGCATTGATGCTAAAGTGGGGAAGAAATCTTTCGTAATTTGGCATTATTTTGAGAAATTCATCATGGAATGTGCTATATCAGTTTAAGCAAGACATTCAATTTTCTTCATGTTAGGAAAAGCAATTGCTTACCCTATGCAAATAAATGGAGAAGCATCCAAACCAATTTTTGCAATCAAATGGGCCCACACTGGGGCAAAATTTTTATTTGCAAAATTTCGCAAAATAAGCCCACACAGGGGCAAATATTTTTGTAGTCCAATTGAGAATTTCGTTCAAAGAATCAAATAATGCATTTTTCAAATCAATCACGCTGCCCTTTTCATGAAAATTTGAGTGCATGTAAACCCCCTGTGCAGGTATTCATAGTTGACATCGACGAAAGAGCTTCTGGTGATGTGGAAAACCGATGCCGAAGAAAGAGAAGAAAGAAGGAAAAAGCGGCCCTATAATGGGGGCAAATTATTTTGAAAAGAATTTTCTCCAAAAATCAGAAAAATTCAAAAGTCAAAATCAAAAATCAAGTTCAAATTCTTGTTTCTTGGAAAATCAAATTCAATTTCTTGACCGTTTTATCACATTGGGACCGGGTTTTATCCCGCCAATCTCGGCAGGATCGGGTTTTATCCCGCTGACCGCTTACTTCGGCAGGACCGGATTTTATCCCGCTGACCGCTTACTTCGGCGGGACCGGGTTTTATCCCGCCAACCTCGGTAGGACCGGGTTTTATCCCGCTGACCGCTTACCTCGGCAGGACCGGGTTTTATCCCGCTGACCGCTTATTTCGGCAGGACCGGGTTTTATCCCGCTGACCGCTTACTTCGTTGGGACCGGGTTTTATCCCGCCAATCTCGGCAGGATCGGGTATAATCCCGCTGACCGCTTTTATCAATTGGGACCGGATTTTATCCCGCCAATCTCGTCAGGACCGGGTTTTATCCCGCTGACCGTGCTTTATACCACTGACCGATTCCCACTGACCAATTCATCATACTGGGGCAAATTTTTAGATAATTTTTCAAACAAGTCTTATACAGTTCTTCATTTTACATTTTCTGTTCGGGTCTATCCCGTGGGTCTATCCCATTTAAATTTCTGTTTGGGTCTATCCCATTTTACATTTTCTGTTTGGGTCTATCCCATTTTTACATTTTCTGTTCGGGTCTATCCCGTGGGTCTATCCCATTTTTCATTTTCTGTTCGAGTCTATCCCATTTACGTTTCTGTTCGGGTCTATCCCATTTTACATTTTCTGTTTGGGTCTATCCCATTTTTACATTTTCTGTTCGGATCTATCCCGTGGGTCTATCCCATTTTTCATTTTCTGTTCGAGTCTATCCCATTTTTATATTTTCTGTTCGGGTCTATCCCGTGGGTCTATCCCATTTTTCATTTTCTGTTCGAGTCTATCCCATTTACGTTTCTGTTCGGGTCTATCCCATTTTACATTTTCTGTTCGGGTCAGTCCCGTTTTTAATTTTATGTTTGGGTCAGGCCCATTTTAGAATTCTTGTTCGTTGGAATCATTTTTGCAGCCAAATAATGCAGGTAAGTATTTGGTGTCTACTTCTTTGTCTCAAGTTTTTTCAAAACTCAGACAAAGAGGGGCAAACTGTAGACACCAAATTTTTGGTGTTTTATTATTTATTTATTTACTATTCGTTTTTTATTTGTTCTATTTTTATTTGTCACAATTAGTTTTATTTACTTTTAGTTTTAGTTATTTTAGCCATGAAAAAGAAAAGCGTTCAAAGAATATGTTTTAGTTATTTTAGATTTAGTTTCATTATTTAAAAATGAAAATGAAAAAATGAAAATTGAAAAATGAAAAAAAGAAAAAAGAAAAAAAGGTGAAAATGACAAGTGGGACTGCATGCACTTGGACAAGTGTCTTTTCTATATTTTAGACAACTAAGCACCTAAGGGGTGAGGTGTTAGGGACATTTGGGAAGTTAAGGAATTTTTGGGGGTCAAAGTAGAATTTTGTGAGGGCTAAAAACTAAAAAAAAGAGAGCATCAACCGCAAAGGGGAGTTTTGGAGAGAGATGAAAAGGGACGGCTAAAAAAAAAAAAAGAGCAAGAAGAAAAAAAAAAAGAAGGCCGACAGGGGGTTTTTGGGTCTGGGAAAAATAGAAGAAACGAGAGCAGGAGCGGCGGACAAGGAATTGGGGGGAGGTTACGGAAGCAAGGGGGACGGAAGAAAAAGAACAGAGGCCAAGAGAGGTTTGGGCGAAGAAAAAAAGCAGAGGAAGAAAGGGGGCTGAGGGGGTTTTGCGGACAACTGGAAAGAAAAACAGAGGAGGCGACTGACGAAAAGAGAGAGGGCCGACTAAAAAACCAAGGGGTCTGAGAGAGGAAGAAAAACAGAGAAAGGAAAGCTGGGGCAGGCTGCGACAAAAGAAAAAAAGAAAAACAGAGGATGGGCAGCGGATGAATTTGGGGGGGCCGAACAAAAAGCAGAGCAAAAGAAAAAACTGAGAGGAATTGGGAAGGGAAAAACGGCAAAAGGAATCTGCAAAACTTGGGGAAGCTCGGCTAAGGAAGAAAAACAGAGAGGCTAAAAGAAGAGGCTACGGGGGCGGCGGCCAAAAATCTGGGCAGAAGGAGAAAAAACAGAGGAGCTTGGCCGACAAGGAAAGGCTTGAGGCGGTTGGGGTTTCGGGCATGAAAGTTGGGTAAAACAAAAGGAGTGAGAGAGTGAGCTGAAGGAAAAGAAAGGCAGTAGGAGGCGGCGGGTTTATGCAACGGAAACCAAAAGCAGAGCAAAGGCAAAAGCAGTGGGCGGCTATGGTAAAAAGGAGCTGAGGAAAAGAAGACAGAGGGGAAAAGCTTCTGGGCAAGGAAAGGAAAACCGAGCGGAGGAGTCGCAATTCGCTGCTGCTACCAGGACCTCACCACCAACCCATCATCGTAGCCTGTGAATTTCACCAAGTGAAAGCACGGTAAGTCGCCTTTCCTTCGAATTTCAGTTGACCGTTCAAACATAAATGCTGAAAATTTCAACTCAAAGAGTGCTTCTTGTGGATTCGTTGTGGCAATTTTGGTCGATTATCTGCAATTCCAAACATGATGCACGCGTTGGTTGGGCTGACTTTCTTTGTTTCTGACAAAATTTTGGGCCGGTTACAGCATTGATTAAACAAAGAATCGTAGAAATTCTTAACGCCCCTTACCTGTCTGATGAAATGCCTGAACCAGAAATTGGAATCAAAAGGGAAGATTTTCGTGTTTTTTCTGTTCAAATGGGACTCTGGCCAGTCCAAAGCTGGCCAGAATACATGAATTTGCTATTCGGGAAGAGAAAGAGATGCCATGAACTTTTGATATTGATTTTGTTCAATTTTGCTGTTTTTGCATTCAATAATGATGTGATGTTGTTGCTGTGTAAGTTTGGCGGATTTTTGAAGCATCAGAAGTTGTAAAAACGTTCCCATCTCATTCGATTTGAAGAAGAACGCTTCTGGGAAATATGAAGCTAGATCTTTGAAAAATTGCAATTGACCCTTGCACTTTACTTTTCTTTAATTTCGACCCCAAAATTGTTGTAATTCCTTCAATTGGGTCCTTATTTGCATTGCATTGAAACCCCTCAAGTCTCCCCTTATTCTGATATGGCCCGAAATCTGGAAAATTGAACTAATTTTACCCTTTTAAGTTTAATCCTTTGTTTGCATATTTTTATGTGATTTGTTTGGATAGATTAATTCTTGTTTGTAGGTTATAATTGAGGTTTAATAATTTTATTTGGATTTTATCATGATTGGGTTCAATAAAACAAGTGGTGTGGGCTAAGAGTTTTTTTTTTTTTTTGTTTGGGTTTAAGAAAGTGGATTTTGGTTTGGGCCAAGGGATAGAAGCCCACCGATTTTGTTGGGCTTTCGGTTAGGCTTTGAAGGTTTTGGCCCAAGCAAATAAGAAAATGGCCCAATGGTTTGGACCATTAAGAAACCAGAAAATGATTTTGCAAATCGGTCCTTGAAGTTCTCCTTAACTGTACTGTGCCCCTGGATATTTTCAACTACTTTCAATTCAGTCCCTGGTTTAATTGCAAATGAGTCCCTGAACTTTATTTTTCTTTAATTTTGGCCCCAAAATTTTGCCAATCTTTGCAATCAAGTCCTTTCTTCTCTTGACTTCTTAAATGTGGGTTGTTGACATGATTTAATTGATTCAAATTCATGTTTATTTTTATCCTTTGTGATTATTTGTCAAATAAATTGGCACCTTGACTCCTTTATTATTTTGGAGGGTAAATAAGTTGATTTCACTCCATTAGAGCTTCATTTCAAGGGAGGTATAATTTCTTTTATCCCTTTTGTCTCTCCTATGTGATCCAATGTGCTAAGTGTGAATCGCCTGCCTAATTTGCTTTCATTACCATTCTTTAGTTCCATTATTTCATTCATTCTTGCTTTTATTAAATTATTCTTTTAAATGGGGTATGTGTACACCTCTTGGCTTGTAATAGATAGGGTGAGCTTTCTTGTCCATTTTCCCTTTCCCCCCTTTGTTTTAGTTAGCAAATGTAATAAGTTCATTGCTTGCTTTCGTTGCTACGTGTTTAATCGCTTTATTAGGTCCTTGTATCTAGTCAAGCATGCTAAGTGTTATGTGCTATGTGTTTATAAGTGATTCGCATGTCTACTCGCTTTTTATAGTCATGAATGAATGTGATGGATGAATGGACGTCACCACACTAGTCCAATGCTAGTTGTGGCCCCCTTTCTCGTCACCACACTAGTCCAACGCTAGTTGTGGTTCATTGTTCCGTTTCCACTAGTCCAATGCTAGTAGAAATCCATAGAAAGGGCTAGTCCAACGCTAGACCCAATAGGCTTTTTCCTTTCTTTTCATTAGTGCATCATTTGCTTGTTCACCACATATCATACAACTTTCTTTAGTTTTATCATTGGGCATGTTCCTCGAATCCCTTTCCCCTCACTTTAGGTTTTGCATCTCATGCTAGCTATAGGGTTCATTTTGCTTGAGTGTCCCCTTCCGATAAGGAAAACGAGCGAGTGTGGCTACTCAATAGCCTTAGCACGCTAGTTTTGCCTTCTAATCAAAGGGAAAATAGAAGTCGAAAAGTTAGGAGTCAACCCCCGTACCCGACTTGTTGCATTCCTCTAGGGTCATACTTTCATTTTTATCACCTACATACTCTTTTAACCACATTTTTTCACATTTCTCAAACCATACTTTCTCACTACATTTTTCCTATCACGCGCTCATTTTCACCTCACAAATGGAATTCCACTTTACCTTATATATCTATTATTCTATTTTCATACACTTGCACACAAACACTTGGATTTTTCATACAATTTCACACATGCACCTTTTCATACACTTGCACACAAATACTTGGATTTTTCATACAATTTCACACGTTCACCTTTTTATACACTTGCACACTTGCACTTTAGCCATCATTTGCATTAATCGACCTCTATAAGGTTTTCCTTTATTGGCCGCCACAATTCATGTGGTTGGGACCAAAAACCTTGCAAGAGACATTTTAGAATTTAGGTTTGCATTTTTTCTTCATTTTGCATTCATGTAGTGCATCCAAATGTAATAAATTCTTTGGTTAAAACAAGAAAATCTTTGATTAAATCATGCAACTAGCCTTGGCTAGGTCAAAGGGGTGCCTTGGATTTTATCCTTGCCTTCCCCTTTGTCAAATGTGACTCCCGAACCTTTTTCTTTGGTTTACGTGGACTTGGAGTCGTTTAAAAGGGGTTTCTTACTACTTTTTCCTATTTTCTCTTTAAGAATTCACTTTTTAGGTGATTTGGTACACCTTAACTCATTACCAAGTGGCGACTCCGATTTTGATTTCAAAAACCCTTTTTAAATTACATTTTGGGTCAAATCGTCGCATTCTCAAACCCCCATTTAGACCCATTTTTCTTTTAAATCAAAATTCATTTTCCAATCACAAATTGAATCAAAAACATCTTTTTCAAACCATTTTATTTATTTATAAAAAAAATGGGGCGCGACAAAGTCACAAATTAATATATATATATATAGAGCCACAAACATCTATAAATTCATCAAACTAGAAGTCAACCAAAAATACTGGTTCCCAAAGCCCACAAATCAGTTCAAGCATTAATGACTAATACATATCCTTCCCAAAAATAAAGTACTAGATTTCTAAACTAACGTATAGATTGCACCACCAACGTCAGACTTCAACCATCTCTATCATTATATCCAACAGCCTCCTCATAATCAATATCAAATTGGACTGCATTGAAAATAAAGTATAATATGCATTAGAATAGACTTTAGTCAGAAAATATGCTATTACAACCTTATATGACTAAATTTGAATGAATAGTCATACACAACAATGCTTTAAGATACTTCGAATTAGTTTGGGTATCTTGGTTTGGTTTTTTGTACACATACTTCAAAAAATTTTACAATTTGAAGTGATATTTACTTTTCAGAATTTCCAATGCATCCTGACCATGTTTCTTGTATATGCTTTCTTTTTGAGTTTGCAAACAAGGCGCAAATGAAAGTAAGAGGACATAGAGGTGTTGATCCTATTTTTGATGAATTTTGGTTACAATTAATCTATATGTGATCATATATAGTCAAATGTTTATAAATGAGAGCATTTTCTTTCAGCTACTACTTTTGGTTATTGAGTTTGTGATAAAAATAATTGAATTCCAATATATAACTCAACTTTGACATCTATTTCTAGGTAAAAAAACAGGATTGAAAGGATTTGTGGCTGTTTTAAAACAATATTGGAAACTTAAAATAATTTTCATATTAAAACAATATGGTCCAGTTTTCAAAGAAAGAAAAGGGTCCAAGTAACTTAAACCACAATGAGAAAAATAACTTGGAAATGTTCTTGCCTTTGAATGTTAAATATCTAAGCAGTTAACAAGTTGTGTATAATCTAAAATATTGGAAAGTCAATTGCATAATTGCACTTTATTTGTAATATCTACAGATATGCTCAAAGAGGAGCAAGGGAATCAACATGTATTCTCTAATATTTTTTGTGGAAGAAACATATGAAAGAGAGTAAGCATCACCTTCTGACAAAGTGAAATAGCCTTTAAGTTGTGTTCCTGCTCTTCAATTAATCTTCTCTCAAGCTCCTTAACCTGAAAATAGAGAAGAGAACTGGTTATTTAAGCTTCTCTGGCCACTAGTTGAAGCATGAAATGGTGCTGATATTGCTAGTTGGATGAACAATCTTTTGTTGAGAATCAAAGGGAAGCTAATGTTGCTGAAGCCAATGCTCTTCTAGCTACCACAAAGGCTGGATGAGCTTAGCAGGCAAAGATGGCTGAAGTGGAGGTTGAAAAAGCTGCAGCTATTAGGGAGGCAGAGCAAAAAAAAAGAAGTTGAGAGGAAAAATGCATTGGCCAAGACTGAGCAACTAAAGGCTAAACAACTCAGCAAGGCTACTGTTGATTATAAGATTAAGGTTCAATAGGCAAATTCAGTTATCTACAAGAAGCAAAAGGAATCTGAGGCAGTGCTATACGAGAGACAAAAGGCTGTAGAAGCTCAAAAAGTGGAAGCAGAAGCTCAACTATATGCAGTTCAACAAGCTGCAGAACTTTATGCAAAAAAAAAGAAAGAAGCTAAAGGAATGAAGGCTCTTGCAAAAGCACAAGGATTCAAAATCTGCTCCTTATTGACATCATTGGGTGGAAACTACAATGCTTTTAAGAGATTGTCTGATGATTGAAAGTGGCATGTTATAGTGCAGTTTCTTAGGTGGAGATTTTCCAACAATAAGCTTCTAGATAGTTACTCATTTCATTGTTCTTGTTAGAAGAATTTACTTGTTATTCTAGTACATATTTGACGAAAAATTTTATCACTGCTGGATTGCAGTAGAATGGTCATCCATGTCTGATTAAGTTCATTTTGTGATTTTAATTTATGTTTTTCAGCATTCCCACAAAAAAAAATTTGTAAAATTACCTTATGAATCTAGCACACCAATAACTTACTATGGAAGACCTTGTTCATGAAATTTTAATTGAAATAAAAGAAAGAATTTTAAGTCCCAGGTTAGCAGGACCACTGAAGATGAAGTCTACAACTTAAGATATCTGCTTTCAGGTTTTATTAATGAAGGAATTTCAGGTGCTTAAATATCACTTCTTGTCTAACATGGATTTGGGAAGTACAGTGCTAAAGATGGTAGAGTAATTTCAGTGGCTAAAGGAAGGCAAGATAGTCTGAGTTTCCTTTTATTTGCTTCAACTTAAGACACATGGGTTAACTTGCCACCTCCCCACTGTCACTCATTTTGGTTGTATGTCTACATTTCCTTTTGTGTGCATCAGCCTATGCTTGAGGGCCGAGTGACTTGCAGCTAGGAGGTTAAATCAGTAAAGTTTTAAGTCAGACAAGAAAGCCGAAAATGCAAATAATGTATTAAAAGATTTGGAGAAATTAGCTTAACTATTTATGAAACGAACTTGAATGTCATACCATAGAAAGTTATAGAAAGTCTCAGTAGGAACAAGATTAAACAAGCCAAAGAACAAAAAATTGCCTTATGAATCACATAAGGTAATCCTTTATCAGAGAAACATCTTGCAAACATGTCAAAATGGAAAACCATGACAGCGAAGTAAACAAAACAACACCAGATTTTGAAGATAGCAAAATTGGCCACAATATATATCTACAAAAGGGTAGACAAATTTTCATAGCTTAGATAGAACACAATACAAAACATCAAAGTATAAATAAACAAAAGATTTGGACTATGAAGTACAGCAAAATTAGCACTTTTGTGTAGATTTCAATAAACTATAACCTTTGGGCCATAAAGAAGTTATCTTTTCCTTTAGAGATAACACGATTGTAGAAGGGCTAAACTTGCTTGGTCCAATGTCACTACCATCAGCAAGCCTGAATTTCATCTCAACCAAATCTTCCACAGCCATCGAACAACCTCAACACATTAAACCAACCTCAAGTTCCTCGAGTCCACGAACTCAAATCATCTCCAACTCCACAAAAGGATGAAAAAGCAACAATCTTTCTTGCTTTTACCGAAAAACCAAATCAAAACTGAAGTGTTCATCCCTTTAAAAAACTCAAATTTTAGATTTCATAAAAGGCCAAAATAGACTAGCTCGTTTATTATTCTTTTCAATTAGAAATAGCACTTCTAAAGAGACATGAGAAATTTGACCAAATTTTGCCAAAACCCAAATCAAGATTCACAGGAGTCTAGCCAAAAATCACTAACAAAGAATCAATTTATAACAATCCAACAAATCTATAAAACCAGAACAAAAAGGGATTCAAGAACCTAAAAACTAAATTTGACAAGTAACAGAGAAGGTGCAACTAACCATAGCCACAAACATCCCTACCATGCAATGCAAAATTAGACACAAATATTGAAATTACCTCAAACTATGCCTTCAATCCCTAATTTCCCATTTTCCCCAAGCTTCAAGCTCAAAACCCCAGCTTTCACCCAAATTTTCAAGCCCTAATTTCTAATTTCTTGCCACCAAGCCAATGCAACAGCCGAATTAGGGATGTTGGTGGTGCGAGCTCAACAAAGTTACCCAAATTGAAAGTGCTTGCACTAATTGTTTATGGAAGACAATCGAAAACTCTAGTTCATGGACGGATTTGGTAGTGCGAGCTTGATACAAAGTAGTACATTCGGTGAAGTGAGGAGGGTAAAGAGAGGGGGAGAGATGTCTGAAATTTTGGCCAAGTGTTTTGGATATAAAGTGCATACTAATGAAGCAACGATGTCGTTTCCTTAAAACTCTTTCAGCACGCCACGCCTCTTGAATTTTTCAATTTGCCGCTCTTGGTTCTGAATGTATAAATAACACACCTTCTTCTTATTTAGATGCAAAAAATTCACGCTTTCTTTGTTCTTTCTCCTATCTCTCTATTTTTTCTTCTTCTCAACTTTATGTTATGTAATTAAGTTTTTCTATTGTTTTTTTTTTCACTCTCAGGTTGTATTAAAATAATAGAATATAAAAATTTAGTGTGTTTGTGCAAAATTTTTTAGCATTTTTAACTAATATAGGACTCTTTCTAACTTATTATATAATAAAATAGTACAAAAACTAAAAATGTTGTTAGAAATATATTTATGATTCGAAAAAAAATAAACATTTTTAGCAAGGAAGAAAGGTTGGATATTGGACCTTTGACCAAGACTAGTTTAGTCTTTGTCTTAGAAGCAAATTTGATCATAACACTTCATTCTTTTCTTATCTCTTGAACCAACCATAGGGAGCACAAAACCTCTTCATTCTTCCCTTGAAGCTGGCCGAACCTCAAGAGGAGCAAAACCAAGCAAGCTAAGTTCATTTTCCCTTTGATTTCCTTCACCAAATCTTGAGAGATTTCTTTTAATTATCAAAATTTATTCCGATTAACTTTGCATCTAAGGTGATAGCAAGCTAAGAGTGGAGTGTTTTGAGAAGAAAAGGATTTGCTTGCTTGTTTTCAAGGTGTTGGAAGGTATAATCATTAGAAGCTCCTTTTGTTCTTTAATTTTGTGATTAAGTTGTTGGATAACTTGATTTTGATTGATTTTATGGAGATTCTTGCAATTTTAGGGTTGGGATGATAAATTTCAGTTTTATTGATAATTTTTCAGATTTTATATAAGCTATTTCATCTTTGATTTGGCATGTATATGAGTTGTAGAAGCTAGTTTAGTGTTAAGGAGAAATTTCCAGCTTTGATGATGAAATGCTCTGTTCTGACCAGTTGTATTTGTGTATGATGGAGGCCGAATTAGACTTAGGCTAAAACATGAAAGTTGTAGGAAATGGTGTTTTATAGCTTCCTATAAAATTTCAGCTTGATCCGAGTACTGTATCATATGAAATGTCTGAAATACCCCTGATCGCCAAAAGCTTCATTGTTGCGGACAGTTTTGTGATTTCATACTTCTGGCTTCATTTTTCACCTTGATCCGTATCAAATCAGCCTTTGGCCAAAACATAAAACTTTTAGCCCTCTAGTTCAGCTTTCCAACGCAACTAAAAACACCTCAAACGGAATTGTGTAGCCTGAGTTATTGTCATTTGAATTCAGTACTGACAACCGTACTAACAAGGGCATTCTGGTTCTGTAATCTGTAATTTCGACCTAGATCAATTGTGAATTGGGTTGAATTGTCTTCATGTAACCCTTTGTCTTAGTTTTGAAACGGTATAAAGTTCACACCAATCTGATAAACATAACTCTAGTTGTGACCAAAATGTTATAAGATGTCGAATCTGCTATTTAGTCTTTTGCCTTCAAAACTTGATTTTCGATTGGATTATTATATTTGTGTTGTACGTGGATGATTTTGAGCCTATTGAATTACTATTGTGATGAGATTAATTGTATGTGTTTTGGGGCTGAATTGAGAAAAGAATAATGAAGCCATAAATGGCTGAAAAATAGGTAAACAAAAAGGGCGTGCTGCCCAAATTTACACTTGAGGGTTAGGTAGAGATACTCGCGACTTGAGTACGAATTCAGGAACGAATCTTACTTGAATCGTCTAGGGTATTCAAGTTCTCTTTCATAGAGGTATATAAGTTAATATTAGGCCGAAACTTGTATCCTTGGAAAAATGAAATTTACGACTAATAGAAATACGTTTTCCCTATTCCTTCGATTCAAATGGTATTTCAAAGTATAATTGCTTCAAAGTTTCAAAGTTTTAAGAGCAAGCATAAGTTTTACGAATACTCTCTAAATAAGTTTCAATTACTTGATTCTCGTTAAACGAAACATTTAAGTTTCGAGTCTTAGTTACTTTCAAAAGCTCTTAAACAATGTTTTATCGCAGATTTGGACTCCACATACGGAGTAATACCTGAATGTAACCCGTAAAGGCACCGCATCTTTGGGTGAGTGCTTCCAAATACCTGATTGAACCGGACACTTGTTTTCAATACTCGACCAATGTGATTTAATGATATGTAATTTGTTTGATCGGGCAAGAGTGTACTTTATCGCACTTGCCCTAATATGATATATACTTGCTTATTATTGCAATTGACTTGATATACTTGTACTTGACTTGTAAGTACTGAGCGGCAGCATATACCATACTCAATGTGAGTAGGAGGTGCCTCTCATTCCCGTCTCCATACTTTTATTTTGATTCAGTTGATTGGAGATGATATCTCATCGACTTCTTGGGGACCCAAACCCCACTGGCTAGTTAATCGAGTCGAGCCGGCAAGGGTTTGGTCGATTAGATAACGAACAATGGGTATCTAGTGTTGTCGAGTGGAGTGTTATCTTCTCGACTAATCGGTATACTCGAGTATTACCACCAGTATTTATCTTGGAGTTCAGGCACGGTAAGGGGTTTGAATCGTGGATAGAGAGTAGTTTAAGTGGTGCTCTACTAGATTGGTTACTTACTTGAAAGTTGACGGAGTGTCAACTATTACATGATCAAGCTCTGGTGATGCAATGGAATTTGGCTCCTGAGAGCCATCCGTATCCTTATAATTTGGAATGATTAGTACTTATCGTGTTATTGTTTTGTTTTAAAAGAAAAGATTTTATACTCATTCATTTTGAGATTTCCTACCTGAAGTGTTAATGCTACTTTTATACACTTGTTATGCTCGCTATTTTACTACGTGATATTTGCACTTTTAAATAATGGTTAACTTGCTATTTGGAATCTCACTGGGCTTTTAACTCATTCCACACCATTTATTTTCCTTACAGGGGGTACGAGCGAGGCGTGAGACTGGTATAGACTAGCGTAGCCTAGTTGTTTTTGAATTTTGTTCACACTAGTCGCTCGATTAGGGTTGAATGTATTGAGAACTTAAATCTTTTGATGTATTTGGGATTGTATGGTGGTTGAAATAGAAATGAATGTAGTTATATGTGCCAAATCTAGGAACTGTTATTTTGTTTATTATTGAGGTTGTATCCTATTTTATTTGATGTGAGTGAGTGAGTCTTGGGGAGAGTTGGGCAGGCGGTCTGCTAAACCCTAGGGTATGCCCCAATGGGAGGTGGGGCCATCACAATTTGCATTTCCGGTGTTGGTCAGATGGAATTAGTAAGAACAATGTTAGGTCAGTTACTTAGTTATATAGAAAATGAGTTGGTTATAACCAATAGCCATTTGAGCTATTGGCCACCACCATAACCTTTAAGGTTTGGTAGGGTAAGAGGTCAAGGATTGCCCCTTTATTGTAGCTTGCCACTTTAAGTGGCTTAAATCCATAGGGGTGCATAGTATATCCATCTAGTCCGATGGTGGTTCAGTCCCCATCGATTCCCCATTAGACTCAGTTGGGCCATTCCCCTTAGAATAGGATAGAGTAGGAATAGGAGTAGGTATACGGTAGGTAAGTGATGATTGACAAAAAAAAAGAGTCGGTTATCAACTTCCACAATCTTTTAGTGATTGAGATAAGGTAGAACATTAGTATAAAATACCAACAAAGATAATTGAAGCATTTACCCTATTCATAAAATAATTAATAATATTTTTCAATTAAAAAGTTTTAATCAAGGGAAAGAAAAAAATTTGAGGTTTCACAATGAGGAGAAATGAGTTGGAAAAGAGTAAATAGTATACCGCTGTTCTTAAATAGGATGGTGCCAGAAATGCCATAGTTAAAGCTGAGAGATACTATGCTTCAAAAAAGATGAGAGAAACTAGGAAGCATTGAAGCAAAAGAGAGGCACAAGAAAAAATAAAAATACAAGAACAAAATAATTGTATAATATCAATAGAAAGGGAGAGGAGGTGGCAAAGGGTGGCGGAAAAGAGAGTGAATGGCAGAAGAGGAGTAGGAAAGAAAAAGGGAAGGGGAATGGAGGAGAAAGAGAAGACAGGGGTGGCGACGAGAGGGGGAGGTGGTGGTGATGAAAGTGAGAGGTGGAGAGTGATGAGGTGTGGCAGAGGTGGGGGGTAATGGCAATTGTGTGTGAAGGGTGATCGAATTTTATGACTATTTGTGATAGCCCCACCTTCCCCTAAGGCGAACCAAAGGGGGTAGCGGACTGCCTGCCCAGCTCTCGCCAGGACTAACGGTACAGTTTACGTCAATCTATTACGTTCCGGAACATCCCATTGCGCGCAAACAAGTCAAAATCACAAAATAAAAAAAATGAAAATTCGAAGCCGAAATGAATAGTGCAGGCCACGTCAGAATCCGGCCAGAATTTGGCCGGATTTCCGGCCGGATTCTCGGCCGGATACTGGGCCGAGAGCAAGCCCCAAAAAAAATTATTATTATTATTATTTTTTTCCTTCCATCGCAATCCGGCCGCCAATCCGGCCAAGAATCCGGCCGGATTGTCTGGCCGGATACCGGCCAGAGAGCAACTGGCCGGGTTCCATTTTTCTCAGGGAATCCGGCCTGCTATCCGGCCAGTTTCTGGCCGGATTCGCCACTGTTCAACTTCGCCAATTTTTTTTCTTTCCGTTTGAAAATCGCATTGATCCGAAATTCATCCAAACGTCAACCAAGCATATATATACATCAATTCAACATTTACAAGCCCAAAACGGCATGCCAAAATCTCTAACTAGTTCATACAAGTGCAATTAGGCCAATACAAGCCATCCATTAAAGAAGTACATATTCGGTTTGCCTATCAAAAGGAAATGAACCCGTTACACATTAGGGTTTCATTTCAAGAGCTATACAAAAGACATTTACAAGCTCAATTTGGCAAATGACTATCCAATCCATTCACAAAAGTAGTTATATCCCTGTAAGGAAAACAAATAACACGGAATGAGCTAAAGCCCAGTGGTATACTACTACATTAGCAACCAAAGTCACATAAGCATAACCAATCACTTAAAGTACACCATAAGCAATGGAGTAAAATGGTAAAAGGATACAGTCGGCTCTCAAGAGCCCATTTCCACACTTGAAATCTTGATCCAACCTCATTGACTCTCCGTCAATGTTACAAGTACCAAACCGTAGACCACCCTTTACTTCCACTTCCTTCCACCCAACATACCCCAACCGGGCCCGCACTCCATTTCAGTAGCTTTTGGTAATACTCGAGTATACCGGAACCAAGGGTCTCATTACCACAAGGTTCCCCAGTACAGTCCCCGTGGCATGATGATTTTCACGACCAAGCCCTCGCCGGCTCGATCCAATTAACTACCATACGGGGTTGAACTCAGTAATGCAGTAAAGCCGTTGGATACTCGTCCAACGACACCAAATCAGTTTCCATGCATGGAATTCAGTATCTCATATAACAAATGCAGTATTTCAGTAAAACGGTAAATAGCCATGAAGGAAATTACAAGGGGTGAGGGCGGTCAAGTACACCCTCACCTCAATCACTTCCAATAACCAATTAAGCCTTCAAGGCATCAAATACACATAGCAAAGCCACATTATAACAAGTAAGTGAGTAGTATACTCACAAAGCAAGAAAGTGGTGTTTCATACACCGTGATCACCAAGACGTCGTGAGCTACCGTCACGTCCTAAAACATGTAACACATTCAATGAGACTCGATACCGAGCCATAAAGCCATGCCAATTACAACCCCAATAGGGTTTTATAAACATATACAAGCATGAAAGCAAACCAGAAATTAAGAAAAGGGCTTTAACTTAGGCCTTGATAAGAAAACCGGTTTTGACGTCATAATGCGGTAATGGCACAACTCTCACTACAATTATCGGATGGGGGTGTAAGACCCACCGTTTCAAAGCTATGGAACAGGGCTACAACAATGTAGAAGGTCACTCAATCCAGTTCCTGACCCAACTAGGTCAAAAATGCCAAACACTAAACCAGAATCACCAAAACAGGTTTGCAAAACACAGAAAACTGTAATCGGTATGTGACAGCCCCACCTTCCCCTAAGGCGAACCAAAGGGGTTAGCGGACTGCCTGCCCAACTCTCGCCAGGACTAACGGTACAGATTACATCGGTCTATTACGTTTCGGAACATAACAATGCGCGCAAACAAGTCAAAAACACAAAATAAAAAAAAATGAAAATTGAAGCCGAAATGAATAGTAGAAGACACGTCAGAATCCGGCCGGAATCTGGCCGGATTTCCGGCCGGATTCCTGGCCGGATACTAGCCAGAGAGCATCCCAAAAATTTTCATTTTTCCCTCGCAATCCGGCCGGCAATCCGGCCAAGATTCCGGCCGGATTGTCTGGCCGGATATCAGGCTGAGAGCACTGGCCAGATTTCACTTTTTTTTTTCAAGCAATCCGGCCTTCAATCTGGCCAGTTTCTGGCCGGATTCCTGGCCGAATTTGGCCCTGTTCATCCTCGCCAAAATTTTTTCTTTTCCGTTTGAAAAGCGTAGAGATCCGAAATCCGTCCAAACACCAACCAAACATATATATACCTTGGAAATCAACATTTACAAGCCATACGGCCTACCATAATATCCATTTAGTTCATACATATACAAGTAGCCATTTACACACCAAACATTGGTGGAAACAAAGCACTTAGGGTTTTCACCCTCAAGGAGCAATTCAAAATACATATACAAGAGCTCAACTTGCATCCAACCATCACAACCCTTTCCAAAAGTTTTCATTTTCCTGTAAGGAAAACAAATGGCACGGTATGAGCTAAAGCCCAGTGAGCAACTATCACATTAGCAACCAATAGCCTATAGCATAACCGATCACTTAAAGTATACAAATAAGCAATGAAGCAAAACAGTAAAAGGATACAGTCGGCTCTCAAGAGCCCATTTCCACGCTTGTAATCTTGATCCCATCCCATTGACCCTCCGTTAATGTTACAAGTACCAAACCGTAGACCTCTCTTTACTTCCATTCCTTCCACCCTACATACCCCAACCGGGCCCGCACTCCAATTCAGTAGCTTTTGGTAATACTCGAGTATACCGGGACCAAGGGTCTCATTACCACAAGGTTCCCCAGTACAGTCCCCGTGGCATGACAATTTTCACGACCAAACCCTCGCCGGCTCGATCCAATTGACTACCAAACGGGGTTGAGCTCAGTGATACAGTAAAGCCGTTGGACAATCGTCCCAAACGACACCAATTCAGTTTCCATACATGGAATTCAGTATCTCATATAACAAATGCAGTATTTCAGTAAAACGGTAAATAGCTATAAAGGAAATTACAAGGGGTGAGGGCGGTCAAGTACACCCCCACCTCAATCATTTCCAATAACCAAATAAGCCTTCAAGGCAACAATTCACATAGCACGAAGTCACATTGTAACAAATAAGTGAGTAGTATACTCACCAAGCAAGTAAATGGTGTTTCATGCACCACGATCACCAAGACGTCGTGAGCTACCGTCACGCCCTAGAACATGTAACACATATAATAAGACTCCATACCGAGCCATAAACAACACCAAATCACAACCCCAATAGGGTTTTATAAACATATACAAGCATGATAGCAAACCAGAAATTAAGAGAGGGCTTTAACTTAAGCCTTGATAAGAAAATCGGATTTGACCTCATAATGCGGTAATGGCACAACTCTCACTACAATTATCGTATGCGGGTGTAAGACCCACCATTTCGAAGCCAAGAAACAGAGCTACAACAATGTAGAAGGTCACTCAATCCAGTTCCTAACACAACTAGGTCAAATATGCAAAATACTATACCAGAATCACCAAAACAGGTTTGCAAAACACAGAAAACTGTAATCGGTATATCTCAGTCCATACAAGTCCAAATGCCGAAATTCCAAAGGCATAAGTTAGCTAAGACATCCAGCTACATTTCATCAAAAGACACCAACGCCAAAATCCAAACCAATTCCAGTCAAAATGGCCAATTACTATCGCAGTTTTCGCATTCTGACCAAAGCAGAACAGCTACAGTAATTTCGTCATAACTCACTCTACACTAATCCAAATGCCCTGAAATTTTACAGGCACCTCAAACACATCAATACCTACAACTTTCATGTTTTTAGTAAAGTCTAATTCGGCCTCTAACCCTATGATCTAAAACCGGACAGAATTGGGGATTTTCAAACCCTAACTTTTCACAATGCACTCCAAATCCAAAATTAGTTGTATTTATCCACATTTCACACCCACTAGAGTCATTATAGGCCATTGCCAATCATCATAAACAACCACACCATCATAATCCAATTAAACCAGAAAAATCATCAATAAAATAAAAACTTCACCAAATCACTTCAAACCAAGATAAAAATCAGAAATTTCAGCACTCTAATCACTAATAAGCATAACATAAGCATCATTAGGTGTAGTAGGGTGTTTCAAGCCTCACTTACCAAGAAACAAGAGAGATGAAGATGTTGGACACCTTAGCTCTTCAAACAAACTTCACCAAACAACTTACTAGCACTAGAAGGAAGGATTTTATGGAGTGAAATCTAGTCTAAGCTTTTGTTTATGGAAGATTGAAGCTTATGGAAGCTTGAAAGTTGGAGAAATTCCTTTCTTCTTTGCAAGGAGAGGGCCGGCCATAAGAGGTAAGAAAATGGTGATTTTTGTGCATTTTTTTGATATTTAATCCTTTGGTCAAAAAAGTCAAGAAAGTGAATAGTGTTTCTTAAAGTCCAACAAATGAGAAGGTGACACTTGTCACCTCCATAAATGCATTCTTATCTTTCTTTTCTCTCTCACATCAATCACTTCACACACTCTACTTATCTCTTAACACCCGATAAATTTTACACAGTATCCGGAATTTAACCTAATTGGCCGAATTTTTCCGAACTTTTCGCACTAGTGGGTCCCACGTCCAATATATATTCTTAATTTTCTAAAAATTCTCCAATGCTAGAAAAATCATCTAAAAACTATAATTGCTCATAAAATCCACTAAGAAAATATTTCTAAGCCAGAAAATGCAGAAAACATGCAATTAAGGGGAAATAAACCCTAGGAAAATAATTAGGATTTTACGGGTTCTCACACTCTCCCCCCCTTAAAAGAATTTCGTCCTCGAAATTTCTCACCTTAATTCCCGAAAAGGTTTGGGTATTTCTTTCGCATCTCCTCTTCCATCTCCCAGGTAGCTTCCTCCACTCCATGGTTTCTCCATAGCACCTTCACTAGCGGAATCCGCTTGTTTCTGAGCTCTTTGACTTTTCGATCGAGTACTTGGATCGGTTTTTCTTCATAGGCCAGTGATTCATCTACTTCGATGTCCTCCGTGTAGACACCAAATTTTTGGTGTAATTTCATTTACTGTATATTTTTAGTTTTTTTATTAGTCGTGTTAGTTTATTCGGTTTTTAGTTTTTAGTTTATAGTTATATTTTTATTTTTAAGTTTAGCATAGAATTTCTTGAAAAAAAAAAGAGAGAGAAAAAGGAAAAAGAAAAAAATGGAAAAAGAAAAAAAATGAAAAAATGGAAAAATGAAAAAAGGGGGAAAAAGAAAATGGTTCACAAAAATACGTTTATTTCTCTTAAATTCAATCTTTTGGCATTTTGTTTATTTTTGTTAATTTATTTTGAAAAAATGAAAAAAAGGAAAATTGAAAAATAGCCATTTTTGTTTAGTTTTTTGTTTAAAATTATTTTTTTGTTTTGTTATTATTATTATTACCTAGTTTGTGTAATTTTGTTATTATTATTATTTATATTTTATTTTATCATTTCTGTAATTATCAAGTTGTTTTTTAAAAAAAAAAAAAATGCTCGCGGCATGCAAGCTGCATTTTGCCTCAGTTTGCAAAGGGATCATCGAGCGGCTCCTTAGCTGCAAATACAGGGAAAGTTGCTGGAGTTTTAGGGTTGGGGTTGGCTCATATAAAAGCCAAGAGAAAGGGGAGCCACAGGAGAGGTTTTCTAGAGAGGTTTTTGGAGAGAGGTTGGCGGCTGCAAAAATGGGAAGAAAAAAGAAGGAAAAGACCGACGGGTTTGAGGAGGGGAGGGAGGCTAGGATCGGAAAGAAAGAAAAAAGGGGAGAGAGAAAGAAGTGACGGCAGGAAAAATCTGGAAGAGGGGATAGGATCGGTAAAAAAGGAAAAATTAAGAGAGCCTACGGGGGAGTATCTGAGGGCAAGGGAAGCAAGGAGGTTTTTGGTAACAATGGCTGAGAGTCTAGTGACGGCTGGAAAGGGGTAACCAAGAAGGGAGAGAAAAGGGAGGCTTTTTGACGGCAGAAAGGGAACCGGCAAAGGAGCGAAGAGGGAGAGTAACGGCTGGGTTCAATGAGATAGAAAAACAGAAAGGAAGCCAAGAGTTTTTGGAAGAAATGAAGGAAAAATTGTAAGTCCCACAGACAACCAAGAGGGGGGGTGAATTGGGTTGATTAAAATCTTAACCAAATTTATGCACTTTTTCTTCAATACAAATTTACCTCCTTTTCTAGTGATGATCAACCAAGTAGATTAGAAGACAAGAGCAATATTGATCAGAAACACAAGTATAGACAAGTAATGAGTATTGTATTAAACTGAAAAGTAAATTAGGGAATCAAACCAAGTGTCTACCAAGCTATCCTCAAACTTGAAGACCAAACACTAGGAAGAGCAACTTCTCTTTGATGAAAGTCGATCAACTAGATGTACAATGGAGGGAGCACTTCCTCCTTGCCCTAAGCCTCACTTAGTCAAGCCAAGAAGTTTTACAATCACTCAGAAAACCCTCAACAAGGCTACACTAAAGATCCTTTCAATCACAAAAGAAAAGCTCACCAGAAATTCACACCACTTTAAAACAAATCTTGCTTTGGAGACTATTTTCTAGCTAAAATATCTCTTGAGATCTTGTAAACAAAGTGTGCAAAAGTCCCTACTTCGTTCAGACCAGTTTACTTTTAAAGGGAACCAGAAATGGGCTTCATCAATGCTTCCAACGGATAGAAGGCAGCTGAAGAGTCAACTAGCCGTTGGGGCTGTCGGACGTCCGACGATCGAATCATCGTCCGAACCAATCGTCCGATGATAGCCATGTTGAGGTTCGGACGTCCGATGAGTTTTTTGTCGTCCGACAGCACAGCGTCCGACCTTGGGCCGAGAGCTAGCAAGTTATCTTGGAATTTTTCGGACGTCCGATCTGGTTGATATGCGTCCGAGGTGTACGTCCGATCCTTCCGGACGTCCGATGCTCCCATGTGAGCGTCCGACGGTGCTTCCTTCCTGATGTTCTTTATCCTTTCGGACGTCCGACAGTTTCCTTTCGGCCGTCCGACCTGATTGTCCTGTTTTTGCTTCTCATTTTGGTTGTTTTGCATTTCATGACATATTTGAACCTGATTCTTGGAAAGAAGGTTAGACAAATATTTCAAAGTACCACGACTGACAAACTAGACATGCTTAAAAGACAATATCTTTGATCGAAACAAAACAATGACTAAATTCATTCATATTATTCCAATCTTGTTTGTCACATCCAAAGCAACGTAGACAGGAGATAAACGAACATATGCTTTCTTTGTTCCAACAGACCTGATCAAAGTGTTCACTTTCTTGGTCTGTATAAACAAACTTTTGTGATCATCAAAACCAAGAATAACAAAAATAGCAAAAGAAAGAGAGCAATCTGCTGCTGTTCATCGAGGATCAGGAGAACAAGGAGCCGAAGTCACCTCAGTCCATCATAACTTGCGGATTCTCACCGAGAGAGAGAGCTGTAAGCTATCCTGTTCCTTCTCTTTTTCTTTTTTTAAGCACAGATTTCTGAAGTTCTAGAAGCACATCTTCCATATATTGATTCTTTGGTTCTTCTAGCAAATATCTGAAACTGCAAAGACAATCCAATGGCCACGATATGTAATCTGATGAACTAATGGGTTGCATTTTGGCTTTTCGTTTTTGTCTGTAATTTGGGCCTGACGAATTCTAAGGTGGGCAAAGTACAAGATTTGGATTTGGTTGTTGTTTTGTCTTGAGAGTTGGGCGTTTGTTTGATTTTGATATGAAAACCCAGAACTCGAAACCAATGAATGAATCTGGGTTCCTGCAAGTCCCTCAATTCAGATTTTTCCTTTAGATGTTCAGCACCACATTTTGGTATGGGTTTCTTTGCCGTGATTTGGTAAAAGATGTATATTTTGTTGGCTTGGAATTGATTTGCATCATGTGAATGTGTGGTAATGGAACCCGTAGGTGATAATGAATACACAAGCTGTAAAACAAATTTCAGGTTGCCATTTTTTTACATGAGTGTTTTTCCAGAATTTTACATCAATTCTTTCCATGTTTGAGTTCCTTCTCATGTCTTGTTTGCTTAGTTCAAAGTTTGGATGTTAGATCAAGAAAATTTTGGTTAAGGCGTATGTTTGAATATGAATCTGGTCTTGGAAAATGAAACTAAGAAAAGTTGCAGCTAGTTTTGTTGCTAAAAAGGCTTCATCAATTGCCGAAACTTGCTGTTGCAGAAATTGTCTTCGAGTTGCATGAACTTTTGGGGGTGTTTTCTGCTCTTTTTATTGCATGGTTCAGCTGTGTTGTGTTTATCAAAGTGTTTAGTTGTTAAATGGTGATTGAGGGATGGTCTTTGCTGGCTTTTGTTTGAAGTCTTCTATGAAACCTGCATTTGAAAGCTTAAAGTTGCAAAAAACTCTGGATTAATGTTGCAGCAGAAAATTTGCTTCGTTATTTTGCAGGCTCCTTTTGTTTGATTGATTCTTTTGTTGCATTATAAAGTGAGTAGATCAAGTGGTGGCTTGTTGTTTTGTACGAACTGCATTTGATTTAGTCCAAAAGCTTAAGGAAGTTCACAAATGAAAAATGGAAAAGAGATAGCTGCGTAGTTCATGTTGCAGAAATAAGAACAAAGTCTTTCCTACGTAGATGCATGCAAAATAGCTGTAAAAAATTGCACTTTAAACCCTCAAGTTTCCCCTTATGTCACTATGACCCAGAAATTGAATAATTTCATCAATTTGGTCCTTGATAGTTTTAATTTTTACAACTTCATTACTTGTTTGCTTTAATTAGCTACCATGCTTTGCTTAAATTGCACTTAAGTCACAATTTTAAAGGTTTTATGATCAATTGAGCTTGTGTTTGCACATTTTCTTTAATTTTCCCAAATAAATTGGTACCTTGATCATTTCTTTTATTTTAGAGGATGAATAAGTGATTTCACTCCATTTAAGGCATCAACTCAAGGGGGCGGTATAATTTCTTTTATCCCTTTTTGTGTCTCTCCTATGTGAACCAACGTGTTAAGTGAATTGCATGCCTACTTTGCTTTCCTAGCTTTTCTTTAATTCCTTTTACTTATGTCATTTACTTTTTGTTTTCATTAAGTTATTCTTTTAATGGGGTATGTGTACACCTCTTGGCTTGTAATAGATAGGGCTGTGGCGAGCAATTTGGTCCATTTTCCCTTTCCCCTTTTGTTTTAGTTAGTGAATGTAATAGGTTCATTAGCTTGGTTGCATGCCTACGTGTTAAGTGTTAATTTGCGTTGTTAGGGCCTTGCATCTAGTCGAGCATGCTAAATGTCATGTGCTATGTGTTTATGAGTGTTTGGCATGTCTACTCGCTTTTCATAGCCATGAATGAATGTGATGAATGAATGTATGTTTCCGCTAGTCCAACGCTAGTCGGAATTCATAGAATGGGCTAGTCCAACGCTAGACCCTTAGGGATTTCCCCTCGTTAGTACATGTTTGCATGTTCATCACATGTCATGCATTCTTTTTAGTTTTATCATTTTGCATGCCCCTCGAACCCCTTTTCCCTCCATTTTAGGATTTTTGCATTTCATGCTAGTTATAGGGTTCATTTGCTTGAGAGTCCCCTTAAATATGGGATATAGACGAGTGTGGCTTTTTCTAAGCCTTAGCACGCTTGTATTCCCTCTATAAAAGGGCAAATTGAGTCACGATTTAGGTCTCCCCGTACCCAATATGCATACATTCCCTAGGATCATGCATCCACTCTACCATTTTATACTCTTATCACACTTTCATCTTGCACATGTGCACCTTTATATTTTCACTTGCACACGAGCACTTTTGTTATTACTTGCACACATGCACTCCATATTATCATTTCACATACCGCACCTTGCCCACTCACGTGCACACTCTCACTTACACATTATTGTCTTTTATTACTTTTTCAAACTCATGCCTTCACATTGCATACATGCATTCCATTCATTTGCATCCCACTCGCATTATTCGTGACTTCTTCAAAGGATCGTTATTGGGCTTCACAATTAATGTGATTGGCACCACTCAACCTTTGAAGAGAAATTTCCCCAATTTCCCTAGGTCTAGGGTTTGCATTCATGTAGCGCATCCAAATGTAATAAATTCTTTGGTTAAAACAAGAAAATCTTTGATTAAATCACGCAACTAGCCTTGGCTAGGTCGAAGGGGTGCCTTGGATTTTTATCCTTGCCTTCCCCTTCGTCAAATGTGACTCCCGAACCTTTTTCTTTGGTTTACGTGGACTAGGAGTCGTTTAAAAGGGGTTTCTTACTACTTTTTCCTATTTTTCTTTAAAAATTCATTTTTTTAGGTAACTTGGTACACCTTAACTCATTACCAAGTGGCGACTCCAATTTTTATTTCAAAAATCCTTTTTAAACTATAATTTTGGGTCAAATCGTCGCATTCTCAACCCCCATTTAGACCCATTTTTCTTTTAAATCACAATTCATTTTCTAATCACAAATTGAATCAAAAAATACATTTTTTTAAACCATTTATTTATTTATCAAAAAATGGGGCGCGACAGTTGGCGACTCCAATTTTTATTTCAAAAACCCTTTTTAAACTATAATTTTGGGTCAAATCGTCGCATTCTCAACCCCCCATTTAGACCCATTTTTCTTTTAAATCACAATTCATTTTCTAATCACAAATTGAATCAAAAAATACATTTTTTTAAACCATTTATTTATTTATCAAAAAATGGGGCGCGACACTCCGGTTGCAATACATGGGATGGGTCAGGATGGTACTTCTTTAGCATCGAGACGTGAAATACATCGTGGATTCGAGATAGACTGGATGGCAGTTCCAATCGATATGCGACCGCTCCAACCCTCTGAAGGATCTTGTAGGGTCCGACGTACCGCGGTTGAAGTTTCTTTCCTTTACCCGCTGTGAGACTTCGTAAGGGTGTGATTTTGAGAAATACATGATCTCCAACTTCAAATTCCAAATCTTTTCTTCGGTTATCCGCGTAACTCTTTTGACGACTTTGAGCGGTTTGAAGTCGTTGTCGTATCAACTTGACCTTTTCCTGAGCCTCTTCCATCCATGGAATGGTTGCCGGGTTCAGTGCTTTCTTTTCACCCACTTCGTCCCAGTAAATCGGTGAGCGGCACTTGCGTCCGTAGAGAGCTTCGTACGGAGCCATTTGAATTGATGAATGGAAGCTATTGTTATATGCAAATTCGACTAAGGTCATGTGCTGACCCCAGTTGCCTCCAAAGTCCAGAATGCACGTTCGTAGCATGTCTTCGAGAGTTTGAATTGTCCGTTCTGACTGGCCATCCGTCTGAGGATGATAGGTAGTGCTCAAATTAAGTTTAGTCCCCAAGGTTTCTTGAAACTTCTGCCAAAATCGAGATACAAATCGTGGGTCCCGGTCAGAGACAATGCTCACAGGCACTCCGTGTAGCCTTACAATTTCATCCATGTACAATCGGGTCAATTTGTCCATTGAGTACTTCATGTTCACCGGCAAGAAATGGGCCGACTTGGTTAATCGGTCAACGATCACCCAAACGGCATCGTGCCCTCTTTGCGTCCTTGGTAAACCGGAAACGAAATCCATTGTGATGTTTTCCCACTTCCACTCGGGTATCTCCAAGGGTTGTAACAGACCCGACGGTTTTTGATGCTCTGCCTTCACTTGCTGGCAAATGAGACATTCCTGCACGTATTGAGCGATTTCCCTCTTCATATTGTCCCACCAATAAGTTCCCTTCAGGTCTTGATACATTTTGCTGCTACCCGGATGGATTGTATACTTGGACCTATGAGCTTCCTCCAGAATTTCCTCTTTCAACAACTCTTCCTTCGGTACTACGATTCGGTTCCGATACTTCAAAAGACCCTCAGGACTCAAATTGAAGTCCGTTGTTTCTCCCTTTTCCAATTTCTCTCTCCACTTCCGTACCATCAAATCCTCGCCTTGCGCCTCTTTTATACGTTCCAGTAGAGTGGAGGTCACCCTTACATTGCTAAATATCACCTTATGACTTCCAAGACAGGGTTTCCACTCACACACGGATTCTAGCAAATCCCACTCCTTAATCATTAGTCCTGCTACTTGCACCTTACGACTCAAGGCATCTGCTACCACATTTGCCTTTCCCGGATGGTAATTGATCGTACAGTCGTAATCTTCCAGGAATTCCATCCACCTTCGTTGCCTCATGTTCAGTTCCTTCTGGGAGAAAAGGTATCTAAGGCTTTTGTGATCCGAATACACTTCGAAGGTCACTCCATATAGGTAATGCCTCCACTTTTTCAGTGCAAAGACAACTGCGGCTAATTCCAGATCGTGAGTCGGGTAGTTCTGCTCATGAAGCTTCAATTTCCTAGAGGCAAATGAAATCACATTTCGGTTCTGCATCAAAACGCATCCCAATCCTTCTCGCGACGCGTCTGCATATACTGCAAACCCGTCCACTCCCTTTGGCAAGACCAGTACCGGAGCCATAATCAATCTTTTCTTTAATTCCTGAAAACTCGTTTCGCATCGGCCATTCCAGATAAACTGGCCATGCTTCTTTGTCAAATCAGTTAAAGGTCCTGCCAGTTTGGAAAAATCCTTAATAAACCGTCGGTAATACCCAACTAGCCCTAGAAAGCTACGAATTTCCGTGGGGATTTCTGGCCTCTTCCAATTTACCACGGCCTCAACCTTCGCCGGGTCCACCGAAATACCTTCGTGGGAGATCACGTGCCCTAGAAACGCTACTTTCTCCAACCAGAACTCGCATTTGCTAAACTTGGCGTACAGTTGATGTTCCCTCAATGTCTGCAACACCACTCTCAAATGCTCCTCATGCTCCTCGCGTGTCTTAGAGTAGACCAAAATGTCATCAATGAACACAACGACAAATCGGTTTAGATAGGGTTTAAAAACCCTATGCATTAGGTCCATGAAGGCGGCGGGAGCATTAGTCAGTCCAAAGGGCATAACGGTGAACTCGTAATGCCCGTATCTTGAATTGAAAGCAGTTTTCGGAATGTCCTCCTTCCTAATCAACAACTGGTAGTATCCCTGTCGGAGGTCCAATTTCGAGAAGACCACTGCTCCTTGCAGCTGGTCAAACAACTCGTCGATATGGGGCAGTGGATACTTATTCTTGATGGTCACGTTGTTCAGCCCCCGGTAATCAATGGACATCCTCAACGTTCCATCCTTTTTCTTCACAAATAGGACCGGAGCTCCCCAAGGAGACTCACTCTCGTGAATGAATCCCCGCTCCAAAACGTCTTGCAATTGCAACTTAAGCTCTTTAAGTTCTGCAGGCGCCATTCGGTAAGGGGTTTTCGAGATAGGTGCGGTTCCAGGTAAAAGATCTATTCGGAATTCTATCTCCCTTTCCGGAGGTAAGGCTACTAACTCATCAGGAAATACATCCGGAAATTCCCTCACTATAGCCACGTCTTCTACTTTTAACTTATCCGTAGGGGTATTAATTAAGAAAGCCAAAAATCCTTGCGCCCCTCTACTTATCAGTTTCCTAGCTCGAATGCCCGAAATGAGAGCAGATGAGGCTAACCTACCCCTTATATCTAACCTTAAGGTTGCCTCGCCAGGAATGCGAAATTCAACTATTTTCGTTTTACAATCCAGTTGGGCGTTATACTTGGCTAACCAGTCCATACCCAAAATCACATCGTACCCCTTAATGGACAAGCTAATCAGGTCTCCTAAAAATCTCCTTTCACCTACCCATACATCGCAATCCTTATAAACCATACTAGTCACCAAACATTGATTCCCCGTAGGTGTACTAACTTCTAGGTCATATGGTAAGCTAGCAGGTTTTATATCGATGCCACACATGAAATCAGGGTTAACAAACGAATGAGTGGCACCAGGATCAATTAAAACTTTAGCAAAGCGGTGAAAAATAGGGATTGTACCTTCCACCACCTCGGAAGACTCTGGGACCTGATGGGGCTCTAAGGAATACACCCTAGCTGGAACTTTAGGCTTAGATCCGTCTCCCTTGGCTGATCCAGTATTGGTCCTCGACGGTAGTTGACTCCCCTTTCCGTCTTGTTTCAGGACCGGGCATGTAGCCAGTTGATGGTCCGCACTTCCACACCACAGACATTTACCCTGTTTCCTCCAGCAGTTGTCTTCGGTGTGGTTCAGCTTTCCACAGTGCCCACAGGGACCACGGGGTGCCGAAGCCGAGCCACTCTGGATGTTTCCCCTTTGTCCTCGCCCAGCTTGGCCGCCCCTGAACGGAGTCCCTCTGCCTGATCCAGATTGTCGACCACCTCCCGTGCCTCGTCCAAACTTAGAAGGAGTGCTCTTCTCACCTTGTCCAGACGTACTCCCAGGAAAACCACGCTTTTTAGCCTGGAAGTTTCGGACCTGCAACCGTGCACTCTCAACCCGTTGGGCTTTTTCCATTGCCTCGCTAAACGTGGTGATTTGAGCCGCCGCGAGGTCTTTTTGGATCTCAACGTTCAAACCCTGAATGAAGCGCCTGATTCGTCGTTGCTCAGTCATGATCAATTCAGGCGCAAACTTGGACAGGCGGGTAAACTGACTCTCGTACTCCGCCACAGTCTGAGCCCCTTGCCGGAGCCGGATAAACTCATCCTCCTTCCTCTCCTGGACTAGGGGAGAGAAAAACTTTGCGTTAAATTCTCGGATGAAGTTCACCCAAGTCCTCGGTGTCTGCTCCCGTTCCCATTTCTGCCTAATTACGTTCCACCAGGAACGGGCAGCTCCCTCGAGTTGAAACACGGCAAATGTCACCTGCCGTTCCTCTGGGTAGTGTAAAGCTGTAAATATGTCTACCATCTTCTCAAGCCATTTCTCAGCAACGTCAGGGTCGGGTCCTCCAATAAACTTTGGCGGAGAAAACTTTTGGAAACGTTCTAGCGCCCTATCTTCGCTCTCGATATGATGGCCAGGGTTTTCGGGGTTAGGGTTTGGGTTCTGGCCCTGTTGTTGCACTACTTGTGCTAATAAATTGGTCATTTGCTGCATAGCAGCAGCGATTTGCACATTAGGGTCTATTTGGGGTTCAGGATTTGGTCCAGTAGAAGCTTCCCCCGTTTCCCTAACCGGTGTGGGTTGCCTACCGTGCCCGCGTCCCCGACTACTTCGTGTTCCTTCCATAAGTTCACTCGGTCTAGGCAAAAGTACTAAACCAAAGCAGTAATAAAGCAGGTAAGTAACACATAAACTTTCACATAACACATATTGATACATTTCACACAGGGTCACAAGCACACATATATACAAGCCAAACATATATATACAAGCAGTCAGTCAAGTACGGCCAAGGCACGTACGTACATAAACGATCCTCCCGAGGATAGGCCTATCAAAAGAAATTTACACGTAGCTAACTCTACATCCAAAACGGTTAGCTAAGGCTCTATCCCTATCCCTATGTACATTCAAAACCACCACTATCCAAAAGAGGCCTAATAGTCAAGGCCTAATCAGTCGCTGGGGTCTGGGACCCAGGCAATGGGGTAGACTCCTCCCCGGCCTCGGCCCCAGCATACGAGGCCTCATCACTAGACTCCTCGAGCCCGTCGTCGCACAGGTTAAGGATCGCCTCAGCACGACCCCTGACCTTGCGAGCTCGCTTAACCTCGCGTTCGCGTGCATCTCTCAGCTGGTCGCAGAGATCATCAACTCTGCCCTCGACCTCAAGTACATCATATTCTAGCTCTTTAATACGCGAGGCTTGCTTCTCATTGGTCGCCCTAACCTGGGCCACCTCGGCCTCCAACTTGGCAACCCCAGCTTCCAGCTTAGTATTATCCTTAGCAAGCTCCTCACGTTCCTTCGCCACCGCCAACACTAGAGCGTTTGGGTAGGCATAGTTGCTACGGCACTCGCACTGTCGAACGCGGCTGGCCGGGCTCCAACGCACCACGGCCCCCTTCTGCCTAAGTTGATACTTAATTGGCGGCAGCGTACTACGAGGACGATCTCCTGCCGAACGGTCACTCGGGTCACCACTCGCATCCATCCTATAGCAAAGGAAGAAGTAATATGATTACACTTAATAGGCATAAACAATAGAATCCTCAAATCGAGCACTTCTATTATACCCAGGCTAATTCAAACTTAGGCTCTGATACCACCTGTGACAGCCCCACCTTCCCCTAAGGCGAACCAAAGGGGTTAGCGGACTGCCTGCCCAGCTCTCGCCAGGACTAACGGTACAGATTACGTCGGTCTATTACGTTCCGGAACATAACAATGCGCGCAAACAAGTCAAAAACACAAAATAAAAAAAACGAAAATTGAAGCCGAAATGAACAGTAGAAGACACGTCAGAATCCGGCCGGAATCTGGCCGGATTTCCGGCCGGATTCCTGGCCGGATACTGGCCAGAGAGCATCCCAAAAATTTTCATTTTTCCCTCGCAATCCGGCCGGCAATCCGGCCAAGATTCCGGCCGGATTGTCTGGCCGGATATCAGGCCGAGAGCACTGGCCGGATTTCTCTTTTTTTTTTCAAGCAATCCGGCCGGATTCCTGGCCGGATTTGGCCCCGTTCATCCTCGCCAAAATTTTTTCTTTTCTGTTTGAAAAGCGTAGAGATCCGAAATCCGTCCAAACACCAACCAAACATATATATACCTTGGAAATCAACATTTACAAGCCATACGGCCTACCATAATATCCATTTAGTTCATACATATACAAGTAGCCATTTACACACCAAACATTGGTGGAAACAAAGCACTTAGGGTTTTCACCCTCAAGGAGCAATTCAAAACACATATACAAGAGCTCAACTTGCATCCAACCATCACAACCCTTTCCAAAAGTTTTCATTTTCCTGTAAGGAAAACAAATGGCACGGTATGAGCTAAAGCCCAGTGAGCAACTATCACATTAGCAACCAATAGCCTATAGCATAACCGATCACTTAAAGTATACAAATAAGCAATGAAGCAAAACAGTAAAAGGATACAGTCGGCTCTCAAGAGCCCATTTCCACGCTTGTAATCTTGATCCCATCCCATTGACCCTCCGTTAATGTTACAAGTACCAAACCGTAGACCTCTCTTTACTTCCATTCCTTCCACCCTACATACCCCAACCGGGCCCGCACTCCAATTCAGTAGCTTTTGGTAATACTCGAGTATACCGGGACCAAGGGTCTCATTACCACAAGGTTCCCCAGTACAGTCCCCGTGGCATGACAATTTTCACGACCAAACCCTCGCCGGCTCGATCCAATTGACTACCAAACGGGGTTGAGCTCAGTGATACAGTAAAGCCGTTGGACAATCGTCCCAAACGACACCAATTCAGTTTCCATACATGGAATTCAGTATCTCATATAACAAATGCAGTATTTCAGTAAAACGGTAAATAGCTATAAAGGAAATTACAAGGGGTGAGGGCGGTCAAGTACACCCCCACCTCAATCATTTCCAATAACCAAATAAGCCTTCAAGGCAACAATTCACATAGCACGAAGTCACATTGTAACAAATAAGTGAGTAGTATACTCACCAAGCAAGTAAATGGTGTTTCATGCACCACGATCACCAAGACGTCGTGAGCTACCGTCACGCCCTAGAACATGTAACACATATAATAAGACTCCATACCGAGCCATAAACAACACCAAATCACAATCCCAATAGGGTTTTATAAACATATACAAGCATGATAGCAAACCAGAAATTAAGAGAGGGCTTTAACTTAAGCCTTGATAAGAAAATCGGATTTGACCTCATAATGCGGTAATGGCACAACTCTCACTACAATTATCGTATGCGGGTGTAAGACCCACCATTTCGAAGCCAAGAAACAGAGCTACAACAATGTAGAAGGTCACTCAATCCAGTTCCTAACACAACTAGGTCAAATATGCAAAATACTATACCAGAATCACCAAAACAGGTTTGCAAAACACAGAAAACTGTAATCGGTATATCTCAGTCCATACAAGTCCAAATGCCGAAATTCCAAAGGCATAAGTTAGCTAAGACATCCAGCTACATTTCATCAAAAGACACCAACGCCAAAATCCAAACCAATTCCAGTCAAAATGGCCAATTACTATCGCAGTTTTCGCATTCTGACCAAAGCAGAACAGCTACAGTAATTTCGTCATAACTCACTCTACACTAATCCAAATGCCCTGAAATTTTACAGGCACCTCAAACACATCAATACCTACAACTTTCATGTTTTTAGTAAAGTCTAATTCGGCCTCTAACCCTATGATCTAAAACCGGACAGAATTGGGGATTTTCAAACCCTAACTTTTCACAATGCACTCCAAATCCAAAATTAGTTGTATTTATCCACATTTCACACCCACTAGAGTCATTATAGGCCATTGCCAATCATCATAAACAACCACACCATCATAATCCAATTAAACCAGAAAAATCATCAATAAAATAAAAACTTCACCAAATCACTTCAAACCAAGATAAAAACCAGAAATTTCAGCACTCTAATCACTAATAAGCATAACATAAGCATCATTAGGTGTAGTAGGGTGTTTCAAGCCTCACTTACCAAGAAACAAGAGAGATGAAGATGTTGGACACCTTAGCTCTTCAAACAAACTTCACCAAACAACTTACTAGCACTAGAAGGAAGGATTTTATGGAGTGAAATCTAGTCTAAGCTTTTGTTTATGGAAGATTGAAGCTTATGGAAGCTTGAAAGTTGGAGAAATTCCTTTCTTCTTTGCAAGGAGAGGGCCGGCCATAAGAGGTAAGAAAATGGTGATTTTTGTGCATTTTTTTGATATTTAATCCTTTGGTCAAAAAAGTCAAGAAAGTGAATAGTGTTTCTTAAAGTCCAACAAATGAGAAGGTGACACTTGTCACCTCCATAAATGCATTCTTATCTTTCTTTTCTCTCTCACATCAATCACTTCACACACTCTACTTATCTCTTAACACCCGATAAATTTTACACAGTATCCGGAATTTAACCTAATTGGCCGAATTTTTCCGAACTTTTCGCACTAGTGGGTCCCACGTCCAATATATATTCTTAATTTTCTAAAAATTCTCCAATGCTAGAAAAATCATCTAAAAACTATAATTGCTCATAAAATCCACTAAGAAAATATTTCTAAGCCAGAAAATGCAGAAAACATGCAATTAAGGGGAAATAAACCCTAGGAAAATAATTAGGGTTTTACGGGTTCTCACACGGTATATCTCAGTCCATACAAGTCCAAATGCCAAAATTCCAAAGGCATAAGTTAGCTAAGACATCCAGCTACATTTCATCAGAAGACACCAACTCCAAAATCCAAACCAACTCCAGTCAAAATGGCCAATTACTATCGCAGTTTTCGCATTCTGAACAAAGCAGAACAGCTACAGTAATTTCGTCATATCTCACTCTACACTAATCCAAATGACCTGAAATTTTACAGGCACCTCAAACACATCAATACCTACAACTTTCATGTTTTGAGCAAAGTCTAATTCGGCCTCTAACCCTATGATCTAAAATCGGACAGAATTGGGGTTTTATGAACCCTAATTTTCCATTTTTCCATCCAAATCCAAAATTGATTGCAAATACTTATCAAACATACCTACTAGAGCCATTATAGTCCATTGCCAATCATCAAAGATGGCCACAACATTCATTTCATATTAAACCAGAAAAATTCCCAATAAAATAAAAACTTCACCAAAACAAGCCAAATCAAGAGATAAATCACATATTCCAACACTCAAGCCACTTCTAAGCATAATAATACCATCATTAGGTGTAGTAGGGTGTTCAAGCATAACTTACCAAGAAACAAGAGATGTAGAGAGGTGTTGGACACTTAGCTCTTCAAACAAACTTCACTACAACCCTTACTAGCACTAGAAGATAGGATTTTATGGAGTGAAATATAGTCTAAGCTTTTGTTTATGGAAGATTGAAGCCTATGGAAGCTTGAAAGTTGGTGGAATTTCCTTCTTCTTTGCAAGGAGAGAGCCGGCCACAAGGAAGAGAAAAATGGTGAATTTTGGGCATTTTTTTGATATTTAATCCTTGGGTCAAAAAAGTCAAAAATGTGAATAGTATTTCTTAAAGTCCACCCAATCATATTGTGACACTTGTCACACTCATTAATGCATTCTTATCTTTCTTTTTCCCTCTCACATCAATCACTTCACACATTCTACTTATCTCTTAACACCCAATAAATTTCACACAGTATTCGAAACTTAACCTTATTGGCCGAATTTTTCCGAACTTTTCGCACTAGTGGGTCCCACGTCCACTATTTACTCTTAATTTTCTAAAATTTCACCAATGCTAGAAAAATCATCTTAAAACTATAATTGCTCATAAAATCCACTAAGAAAATATTTCTAAGCCAGAAAATGCAGAAAACATGCAATTAAGGGGAAATAAACCCTAGGAAAATAATTAGGGTTTTACGAGTTCTCACACTATTCCTCAAATACGTCTAAATACACAAAATTTTTCTAAAAATTCTACAATAAGTTATAGTAAAATTTTGGAGAAATACCCAAAAATTTCACAATCCAAGCGGACCCACAAATATATATGGAAAGATGAGAAAAAATGAACTCGTAAACAAATATTCATAGTTAAAAGGAATCTACTGAATCACGTAATTAAAATCAAGACTAAGTAAACAAGTTGTTTAACCAGCTTAGAGAAAGCTAACCAAGGAAACTCTAGACCACCTTGAACAATAACTCAACCAACATCACCTACAGGTGGATCCTCATATGCTATATATATATATATATATATATATTCCAGGCTTCAAATTAAGTTTTGGAGCCAACTAAATCAGCAAACATTGGAAACATAAATAATCTGATAATCTAATTAGGTTAATGTTTCAATAGATCACCTCACTTTTCTTAGCTTCATATAACACAATGTGGTTCAAGAATACAAATTTATAATTAAATAAAATGATGTGATTGAATGATCATACATGTGGATCTACTAGGACGTCAGTAGATGACTCACTATTAATCATGTCAATTAAAATGATCAAAATTCCAATGTAATTTTGATCTATCGATTTTAAAGATTATTGATTTGGATGGAAAGTATAAAATTCGGATATTAATGTTTTATAGAATGACAATATATACCTTGTTATATTTTCATGAATGTCACATATGATGAATTAAAATTTTAAGTCTAAATTTTACATGTATAGCATTCATCCACTATCGGTATATTTTATATAAGATTTAGGCATAAAAATCTATTGATTTGATATACAAGTGATTTATCATTTATCCGTGTCATTACATAAATAATATATAGATAACCACTTTTTTCACTCCCATTTTGGAGCAAAAGTAGTGAATGAACATTCATTTTCATAGTTTGAAAATTCTTTTTTAACCTTGATTAATATATCTATTTTATTGACAAAATGTGGGCTGTAAATAGAAAAAATTCCACGTGTGAATTATCTAAATATGAATTTCGGCAATTGTACCTCAATATGTCATCATTCATCCCCGATGTAAGGACAATCAAATTGATAAAAGTGCAAGCTAGCTTTATCATACACATAGAATGTATAAAGTGAAGTGCTTTCCACAAAATGTGAAAATGATATTCCCAATTAAATGTTCAAGGGTTACGTATGAGATAGTGAGCATGAGCCAAGCTAAACAAAGGGCTAAATTTGAGGCAATAACAAATTGGGGCCGAGTCTACTCCATTGAAACCTTGTCAATGACCTCATTTATAGCCCTCTGTCACCTTTTTCATGCGCTCTTCACACTCCTTCTAGGTCTAGGACTCAAACCTTAAACATGATGCCCCTGACTGTTGGGCCTCCTTAATTAAACTAAAAATGGGATTTTTACTATGTTTTTAATTAATTTTTTATTTTTTTGTCTAAAAATAAATTGTTTATTGGTTTAGTTGTGGACTTTTCACTTAGACTTCTTGAACGTATTGTCTTTAGGTTCATGTTAACATTTTTCAATGTTTTGACTCTAGGTAATGTATTATCAAACTTTCATTCACGACAAGTACTAAACACACCAACCCAGCCTCTAACAGGCAATAGATGGCGCACATATATGCGCATCAATATTTTATGCACTTACAATAGTACAAGGGGTTGGAATATTCTTGCTAGTTGAAGCATGATAAAATTCCCATATTCCTAGTGAATTTCAAATTTATCAACCAGAAGAAAAGTTGAATGTGATTTGCCTTGAAGAAAATGAAAAAGCTAGTGATAGGCAATCTGTAAAAATCCTTATAATCTATTGGGAAAGTGATACTGGTGCAAAAACACAATATCAGAGTTAATCTAAGACAAATTACTCTTTACTCAAGTACTAATTAAAATAGGAACAAACCAAATCACCAAGTAATGATATCAATATTAATAATAAAATATAGAAAAGTAAAAGCCATAGGATACCAAGATTTTTAATGTGAAAATTCCAAATTAAGAAAAATTACGAGATCTAATCTAGTCAAAATCTCCACTATCACAATAATGGGAATACACAGGTCTACTCGAAGCATTCGGATGACAACATCGTCATCAACATCAATTAAGTAAAATTGCTACAAATTTATCTACCCGAAACTACAACTATCAAGAAGCGGGTTTGGAAGGGTGTTATGAAGCGAAGAAGAAATCCAAAATTGGAACTGGTAAATGGGTAGAGCTTAATGAGATGATCACGGAACTAAAATTTTGTCTCAATCGAATTTCAAATCACCATCCGATCAAGGTCTTGAAATTACAATCTTCTCTCTCTATCTCTAGCTTATTTTTCTCCCAAACACTCTTTTTTCTCTCTCTTCGTTTCACACAAGATTGGCAATTGAAGTTTCTTAACTTGTTTCATGGTTGAAACCATCAAGTCTTAAGACTTGGAAATCATTTGGTCAATTTGACCAACTTAAATGTGTGGTCTTTAGGTTTGTGATTTGACCCAACAAATGGGTTGGACCCACAAGCGCAACAATCTCTCCCTCAAGCTCATTTGAGAGATTCCACCAAACCTGTTTCTTGTTTGCAAAACAAAAGTTTCTTCCTAAGAAACGCTTTGGTCAACATGTCAACACTGCTATCATTTGTGTGATCTTTTGTGACAGCCCCACCTCCCCTTAAGGCAAACCAAAGGGTTCAGCGGACCGCCTACCCAGCTCTCGCCGGGACTCAGTCGTTCACTTCAATCCTCAAATAAATTACAATATAAATCTCAAATTTTACATTCAATTCTCCAAGAATTACATATCATAACCGAAGCAGAAACTAATTCCCAAGCGTGGAACGTACGCATACATCCGATTCAAATCCAAACAGTCACACTAGCCAACTATTACACCAAATGATTCCAAATCGAAGCAGTACAAGATATATGCCCTCATTTAAACCCTCAAACTGAAATTTTCCGCTCAAACATGAAATTTTCCGCAAATGACCACAACTAACACATAAAGGCTCCATTTTACACCATATTAAACTACCATTCCATGACTAACCAACAATAACCATATAAAATCAGAAAATTCCCCAATAAATCTGATGCGGATACGGGTGTGCAGCAACTTCAATCTTGGGTCAAGGATCCTTTGGTTAACATTGGTGGTCCAATGACAAGATTAAGATCCAAGAAGGTGAAGGAAGCTTTACAAGCCTTGATCATTCACCATACAAGCAAGGAGCAAACTAAGTTTGAAGATTTGATGGATCATGAAGTTACCTTGTTCACTTGTACGTTTGAAGTGAAAGAATGATCTCATACTTGTTAGCTTAGTTGGTAGTTGTCTTAAGACTGCCTAGTTTCGTAGTTGTTAGTCGTTGATTGAATATTTTATTACTTATTGGGGCTTATCGGTAAGCCTTAAAGAGCTGACTCTTTATGCGAATCGAATTCCTATTCCAGGTTTATTTGGGTCGGATTTGCCCTAGTTTTAGCCCTTTTAGCACTGATAAGGCAACCCTAGGGGAAGACCCTCCTAGACCCTCCCAACCTTGTAATTATCAGAGTTGGACCTTTTCTCCCAATGGAAATTGAACTCAATTGTTCTCATGAACTCAAGACCTCTGACACACAAAGGCAATCAGCAACCTTAAGCAAATAAAGATGGATGAAGAGACACCACGATTAGGGAACAAACTAATCGATAAAGTCAGATTTGAATCCTAAGCAATGAACTCAAGAATTCAAGAGTAAATTCGATTAAGAACTTGAAAGGAAAATTCCTCACGATTTCTGGTTGTAATATTCTGTCCCTTTACTCATACAAGAGATGCCTTTTTTTATAGGCTAAAACTAGGGCAAAATCCGGCCCACATAAACCTGAAAGAAATTCGGTCCGCATAAAGAGCTTAAAGAGCCAGCTCTTTAAGGCTTTCCGATAATGCCCAATAAGTAATAAAATACTCAACGCCTAACAACTACTAAACTAGACAGTCTTAAGACAACTACCAACTAAGCTAACAAGTATGAAATCATTCTTTCACTTCAAACGTACAAGTGAACAAGGTAATTTCATGGTCCATCAAATCTTCAAACTTAGCTTGCTCTTTGCTTGTATGGTGAATGATCAAGGCTTGTAAAGCTTCCTTCACCTTCTTGAATCTTAATCTTGTCATCGGACCACCAATGTTATCCAAAGGATCCTTGACCCAAGATTGAAGTTGCTGCACACCCGTATCCGCATCATTCCCTCTTTTCTCGAAAAGATTCGTCCTCGAATTTTCAAAGTCTCCTCTTGAAAGTGATTTGTCCACAAATCGATGGTGCGCTTAAAGGACAGCAATGTTGGAAATAGATGAATGACTACGAGCCATGTTGCATGTCGTTTGGTCAGCTTCGGAAAGCTCTCAAACAAGGACATGCGCCAAGGTAGGAAAGAGCTTGTGTAAGACGTGTGAAAATCCCAAGTGGCAATCCAAAACTCTCTAATTAGCCTTTGGTCATGAATCTTCACATTGACACCTTGATTGTGCAAAGGTGTAAAATCCAGCACTAGTTTTCTTGATTGAGAGTTGAGTTGTTTTAAGAACTTCGAAAAGGAAAATTGAGAGCGAGTGCGTTTTCTTGAGTGTACACGAGTGCTTTGCAAGGTAGACTAGGATACATTTGTTTTGCAGGTTTGACAATATGTCTCAAGAGGGGAACATGGCCTAGCCGTCTGAGACCGACGTGTCACTCAAATTGGTGCTCCAAACTCTCCAAAAACAAGCGGGGAGGCTTGAATTTGTGGTGACACAACTATCCGATAGGGTGGTTGCCATTGAGATGCGAGGTACTGGAGATATTCCCAATAGGGCTTCAAGTGCTCAGAGTATTGAGCATGATGCAGATGATGAGGGGTATCATTCTAACACCTCATTCCGATCAAGGAAAAGCCACAGGGAAGCGAGTGAAGGTCGAGACCGACCTAGGAGAACCGATGACAATCTTGGTTCCATCAAGGCTAAGATGCCTACCTTTCATGGAAAAAATGATCCTGAAGCTTATTTAGATTGGGTTAGGAGAGTTGAGCAAGTGTTTGAAGTCCACAATTACTCTGAAGAGAAAAAGGTGAAACTTGCGGCTATTGAATTTGAAGATTATACATCCATTTGGTGGGAGCAAGTATGTGCCACAAGGAGGAGAAATAGGGAACAACCAATTGACACTTGGGCTGAAATGAAGCAAGTGATGAGGAAACGATTTGTACCCTTCCATTACACCACGGACTTGTACAATCGGCTCCAATGACTCACCCAAGGGTCCAGTTCGGTTGATGAGTACCACAAACAAATGGAGGTAGCAATGATAAGGGCCAATATACAAGAGGATTCGGAAGCAACCATGGCAAGATTCCTTAATGGATTAAATCTTGAAATTAGGAAGAAGGTTGAGCTTCAAGACCACTTTGAGGTACAACAAATGGTGTCTTATGCAGAGAAGGTGGAAAAGCAAGCCTTACCTATAAAGACACCTAGTGGCCGAACCACTACATCCTCTTCCATACCTTGGAGAAGAGATCAATTGCCAACATCCAATGCTTGACCGAGGCACTTTGGTAGAATTGCTCCAGGATCAAAGTCGATTTGATGTTCAATACCTCGAATTGGAGGTAATCCTTTCGGTAGTTCCTCCGGAAAGACATCCTTGAATTCCTGCAAAAGAGAGTAGATTGCACTAGGAAGAGAATCGGTTATGCCAAATGTGTAAAAAGAAGAATAATCGGCTTCCCGGTACATAAGTACTATGAGAAGACTTTGTGCATTCAAGGCCCTATCTATCTCACGCACACTTGCATAAAAGCTCCTTTTCTTCGCTTTCAAGCTCTCGGCCTCACTGAGTCTTTTCCCACTCGAATTTTCTCTTTCACTCAACTCGGCCTCTACTTTCTTTTTTTCCTCATCCTCAGGCACATTCGGCTTTTTCTTTGCCCCTCTCAGTTGCCTTTTCTCTCGCTCTTTTCTTAGATGCAATTGTTCTTCATACACTTGTGTAGGTGTCAAGGGTGAAAGAGTGATCTTGAGGTTGTCCATAATGAACTTATACTTATTAGTGAGTCCAATATGATCAGCCTGCCGATCGTACTCCCAAGGACGCCCTAACAAGACATGACTAGCTTGCATAGGAATTATATCACATAAAACTTGGTCCTTGTATCGACCAATAGAAAAAGCGATTAAAGCTTGTTTGGTCACCTTGACTTCCCCCCCATCATTTAACCAAAATAGTCTATAGGGTTTAGAGTGGTAAGTCCGTGGAAGGTGTTTTTGGTCAACAAATTCAGCAGCTACGCAATTAGTACAAGAGCCACTATCAATGATCATGAGACATACCTCATCTCCAATTTTGCATCTCGTATGAAAAATGTTGGTCCGTTGGAGATCATCTTCTTGAGCTTGTGCATTTAGCACTCTCATAGTCACCATAGTTCGAGCTACGAGGTCCTTTTCTATTTCAACCAGGTCATCATCCTTCCCTTCTTCTTCAAGTGGTGGCATGTCCGCATATTCTTCCTCTCCTTCGCTTTGCCACATTCCCTCTTCATTCATGTACATGATACTTCGGTTAGGGCATTGAGCCATGAGGTGGCCAATTCCCTTGCATTTGAAACATGCCTTTGGCTGGTTGGTAGACGCATTTGCCCTTGGAAGAGTCGGCCGCGGGGTTGGTTTAGAAGGAGTTGCACTCGGATGGAACGGTTGCTCCATTCGCCTGTTTTCCCTTTCTTTATTGCCTTGCCTCGACCAAGCATTGGATGTTGGCAATTGATCTCTTCTCCAAGGTATGGAAGAGGATGTAGTGGTTCGGCCACTAGGTGTCTTTATAGGTAAGGCTTGCTTTTCCACCTTCTCTGCATAAGACACTATTTGTTGTAGCTCAAAGTGGTCTTGAAACTCAACCATCTTCCTAATTTCAGGATTTAATCCATTAAGGAATATTGCCATGGTTGCTTCCGAATCCTCTTGTATATTAGCCCTTATCATTGTTACCTCCATTTGTTTGTGGTACTCATCAACCGAACTGGACCCTTGGGTGAGTCGTTGGAGCCGATTGTACAAGTCCGTGGTGTAATGGAAGGGTACAAATCGTTTCCTCATCACTTGCTTCATTTCAGCCCAAGTGTCAATTGGTTGTTCCCTATTTCTCCTCCTTGTGGCACATACTTGCTCCCACCAAATGGATGCATAATCTTCAAATTCAATAGCCGCAAGTTTCACCTTTTTCTCTTCAGAGTAATTGTGGACTTCAAACACCTGCTCAACTCTCCTAACCCAATCTAAATAAGCTTCAGGATCATTTTTTCCATGAAAGGTAGGTATCTTAGTCTTGATGGAACCAAGATTGTCATCGGTTCTCCTAGGTCGGTCTCGACCTTCCCTCGCTTCCCTGTGGCTTTTCCTTGATCGGAATGAGGTGTTAGAATGATACCCCTCATCATCTACATCATGCTCAACACTTTGAGCACTTGAAGCCCTATTGGGAATATCTCCAGTACCTCGCATCTCAATGGCAGCCACCCTATCGGATAGGTGTGTCACCACAAATTCAAGCCTCCCCGCTTGTTTTTGGAGAGTTTGGAGCACCAATTTGAGTGACACGTCGGTCTCAGACGGCTCGGCCATGTTCCCCTCTTGAGACATATTGTCAAACCTACAAAACAAATGTATCCTAGTCTACCTTGCAAAGCACTCGTGTATCACTCAAGAAAACACACTCACTCTCAATTTTCCTTTTCGAAGTTCTTAAAACAACTCAACTCTCAAAAATTCCAGAATTAATTACCCTATAAGTAATAAGACACAAAGCAGAATTTTTACGAATCCTAGAAAACAAAACCTCTACCTGAAGCTGGAATGGTTTTTTTTTTTTTTGAGCTGTTGCTTTGCTGAGTTTCTGGTCAGTATTTTGGAGTATAGATGGTGCTTTTGGGGTGTTCAAATAGTGTACGAACCAGTCCTCAAATTTCAGTCAAATCGGATCGTAAAACTAGCTCAACCGATTTTAGAAACTCAAGAACTCCCAAGGCGGTTTGGGCTAAGGTGTTTGGTTTGGTTTCGAAAACGGAATTGGGTGTGTTTGGGGCTGGTTAGGTCGCTTGGGGTCTTTGGAATTCAATCAAGATTGGAACTCAAGAGTTGGAAACCAATCAAGATTAGGAAACTCAAATTTTGGGAAATCAACCAAGATTTGGAGACTAATCAAGATTTAGGAAACCACCAAGAATTGGAAACTCACGATTTTTTTTTCCTTTGTATGAGAGCCAAGGCCTTCTCTTCTTCCTTTTTTTTTCTCTTTCGTTTTTTTTTCTTTTTTTTTCGGCTCTTCAAGGAACACAAATTCAGATCACACCAACAAGTTTAAGAACAACGGATGAAAGGTTATGCAAATTTCTAGAAGACCCTAGTTCTTGATTTATTGTTCAAGAACCTTCAAAACAAGACTTGGTGGTCCAAGAACTTCAAGAATTTGTTCAAGAAACTCAAGAACTTCCCCAAATTACGTTGTGGTGTTTAGGGTTTGCAAGAACCACAACCAATATTCAAGAAATAGGCAAAACAGAATTTCAGCAATACTCAAAAGAAAGATTCCAACAATACTCTAGCAACTTGGACACTAAAAACAATATAAGGTACGTGACACTTTTTTTTTTTTTCTTTAAACCCTAACAACCCGAACAAAAGTATAACAGACTCAAGAACAAAAGTTGGACAGAAAACACAAAAAGACAATACCCAAACAGTTTTTTTTTTTACTCGGATAAACAGTAACGTGAACAGTACGCTACAGTAACGATGAACAGTATTTCGGAACAGTGACGATGAACAGTAATCACTACAATTTTTTTTTTTTTGACAAAAGACACAAACTAATAAGATATGAACAACTTCAATTGAAAGAGAATTAACCTGATGCTCTGATTACCAACTGATAAGGCAACCCTAGGGGAAGACCCTCCTAGACCCTCCCAACCTTGTAATTATCAGAGTTGGACCTTTTCTCCCAATGGAAATTGAACTCGATTGTTCTCATGAACTCAAGACCTCTGACACACAAAGGCAATCAGCAACCTTAAGCAAATAAAGATGGATGAAGAGACATCACGATTAGGGAACAAACTAATCGATAAAGTCAGATTTGAATCCTAAGCAATAAACTCAAGAATTCAAGAGTAAGTTCGATTAAGAACTTGAAAGGAAAATTCCTCACGATTTCTGGTTGTAATATTCTGTCCCTTTACTCATACAAGAGGTGCCTTTTTATAGGCTAAAACTAGGGCAAAATCCGGCCCACATAAACCTGAAAGAAATTCGGTCCGCATAAAGAGCTTAAAGAGCCAGTTCTTTAAGGCTTTCCGATAAGGCCCAATAAGTAATAAAATACTCAACGCCTAACAACTACTAAACTAGACAGTCTTAAAACAACTACCAACTAAACTAACAAGTATGAGATCATTTCTTCACTTCAAACGTACAAGTGAACAAAGTAACGTCATGGTCCATCAAATCTTCAAACCTAGCTTGCTCCTTGCTTGTATGGTGAATGATCAAGGCTCGTAAAACTTCCTTCACCTTCTTGGTTCTTGATCTTGTCATCGGACCACCAATGTTGACCAAAGGGTCCTTGACCCAAGGTTGAAGTTGTTGCGCACCCGTATCCGCATCATTACTGATAAGGCAACCCTAGGGGAAGACCCTCCTAGACCCTCCCAACCTTGTAATTATCAGAGTTGAACCTTTTCTCCCAATGGAAATTGAACTCGATTGTTCTTATGAACTCAAGACCTCTGACACACAAAGGCAATCAGCAACCTTAAGCAAATAAAAATGGATGAAGAGACACCATGATTAGGGAACAAACTAATCGATAAAGTCAGATTTGAATCCTAAGCAATGAACTCAAGAATTCAAGAGTAAGTTCGATTAAGAACTTGAAAGGAAAATTCCTCACGATTTCTGGTTGTAATATTCTGTCCCTTTACTCATACAAGAGGTGCCTTTTTTATAGGCTAAAACTAGGATAAAATCCGGCCCACATAAACCTGAAAGAAATTCGGTCCGCATAAAGAGTTTAAAGAGCCAGCTCTTTAAGGCTTTTCGATAAGGTCCAATAAGTAATAAAATACTCAACGCCTAACAACTACTAAACTAGACAGTCTTAAAACAACTACCAACTAAACTAACAAGTATGAGATCATTCCTTCACTTCAAACGTACAAGTAAACAAAGTAACGTCATGGTCCATCAAATCTTCAAACCTAGCTTGCTCCTTGCTTGTATGGTGAATGATCAAGGCTCGTAAAACTTCCTTCACCTTCTTGGTTCTTGATCTTGTCATCGGACCACCAATGTTGATCAAAGGGTCCTTGACCCAAGGTTGAAGTTGTTGCGCACCCGTATCCGCATCATTCCCTCCCTCCTCGAAAGGATTCGTTCTCGAATCTTCAAAGTCTGTATCAAAGTCAAAAGAGGATAGGTCGGACACATTAAAAGATGCGCTTATGCCATACTCACTTGGAAGTTCCAATTTGTATGCATTGTCGTTGATCCTCTCTAGTACTTGAAAAGGTCCGTCGCCTCTTGGATGTAACTTGGTCCGTCGAGATGCTGGAAACCTTTCCTTCCTCATGTGCACCCAAACACAATCACCAGGTTCGAATATAACATGCTTTCTTCCCTTATTCGCATGTTGTGCATATTGTGCATTTTTCTTCTCAATTTGAACTCGAATTCTCTCATGCAAGGTCCGAACAGCCTCTGCCTTTTTGACACCATCTGCGCTTAAACACTTATCAACAGGAATAGGTGATAAATCTAGAGGAGTTAGCGGCTGAAATCCATAAATAATTTCAAAAGGAGAATGATTAGTAGTAGAATGAGTGGTTCAGTTATATGCAAACTCAGCGATAGGCAAACATTCTTCCCACTTTTTCAAGTTCTTTTGAACAATGGCTCGAAGTAAAGCACCAAGGGTTCGATTGGTTACCTCGGTTTGACCATCCGAGGTAACATTGGTGGTCCAATGACAAGATTAAGATCCAAAAAGGTGAAAGAAGCTTTACAAGCCTTGATCATTCACCATACAAGCAAGGAGCAAACTAAGTTTGAAGATTGCATGGGGCACCGCGTACTATTGTAAGTTATAGGGATGTGAAATTCTTAAGCTACTTTTGGAAATCACTTTGTTCCTGGAGCAATTCTTAAGCTACTTTCAAGGATCCTTTGGTTAACATTGGTGGTCCGATGACAAGATTAAGATCCAAGAAGGTGAAGGAAGCTTTACAAGCCTTGATCATTCACCATACAAGCAAGGAGCAAACTAAGTTTGAAGATTTGATGGACCAAGAAGTTACCTTGTTCACTTGTACGTTTGAAGTGAAAGAATGATCTCATACTTGTTAGCTTAGTTGGTAGTTGTCTTAAGACTGCCTAGTTTCGTAGTTGTTAGTCGTTGAATATTTTATTACTTATTGGGGCTTATCGGGAAGCCTTAATGAGCTGACTCTTTATGCGAACCGAATTCCTATTCCAGGTTTATTTGGGCCGGATTTGCCCTAGTTTTAGCCTATAAAAGATACCTATTGTATGAGTGAAAGACGGAGAATATTACAACCAGAAATCGTGAGGAATTTTCCTTCAAGTTCTTATTCGAACTTACTCTTGAATTCTTGAGTTCATGGCTTAGGATTCAAATCAGACTTTATCGATTAGTTTGTTCCCTAATCGTGGTGTCTCTTCATCCATCATTATTTGCTTAAGGTTGCTGATTGCCTTTGTGTGTCAGAGGTCTTGAGTTCGTGAGAACAATCGAGTTCAATTTTCATTGGGAGAAAAGATCCAACTCTGATAATTACAAGGTTGGGAGGGTCTAGGAGGGTCTTCCCCTAGGGTTGCTCATCAAAATCAGAAATTGGTCCAACTCTACTTAAAATCATGAAATCATCTAAAAAATAGCATATATAACATCCCTAATCCACCTTAACACTAGAATAACTTCTACTAATCACATACATACCAAATCAAAGATGAAATAACTTAAATAAAATCTAGAAATTAACAAATATCATCATCCCACTTCCAAATCACAATAATATCCATAAATCATCAAGATCAATAGCTTGATCACAAGATTTATAGCATAAAAGAAGGCCTCTAAGGATGATACCTTTCAACACCTTGAACAAGCAAAACAAACCCCTTTTCTTCCCAAAACTTTCCGCCCTTAGCTTGCTATCACCTTGCCTGTGAAGTTAATCGGAGTAGATTATCGAAATTGAAAGAAACCTCTCAAGATTGTTGAAGGAAATCAAAGGAAGAGAAAGGGATTTTCTCTCTTGTTTTTGCTCCCCAAGAGGTTTGGCCAGCTGGAAATGAAGAAAAGTGGGTTTTGAACCCCTCAAATATAGCCAAAAGTAAAGACTTAATCGCTAAGAAAAGCTGGCCACGACAGAATCCGGCCAGAATCAGGCCGAATTCAGGCCAGAGACGAAATCCTTTTTTTTTCAAAATGCACAAACAATCCGGCCAAGAACTGGCCGGATTTGCTGCCGAATTTAGTCCTGCCAAGTTCCACCAAATTTTTTTTCTTGTTTCTTTTCCTTTCGGGCGTCACAAACTTCCCCCCTTAAAAGAATGTCGTCCTCGACATTCCAACTTATACTAATCAAATCAAAATAGCCCTTTAAAGTCGTCACGTACTAAGAATCACTCTAATCTTACTTATCACAATCAAGTAATAAGAAGTACTCCAATCCAGCTTGTCAAATAGTCATGATCCAATGGATAGTTAATCAAGTAACTAGATAAAACATGCAAAAGGCTTGAAGTTGGACTTAAAGTCCCAGATATTTAGAAGAAATTCAGGATATAGCGAAGCCTCAGATCAACATTTCACCCCTGGTGGTGCTGGACAACACAACAAGCTAGCACACAGCTATGCTTCACCAAAGAGTCTCAGTTCAAGAGGTTGGCCCTGGTGGTGCTGGACAACACAACAAGCTAGCACAATGGCTATACTTCACCAAAAGCCTCAATGTAGGAATTTGTCCTTGGTGGTACTTGAAAACACAACAGATTAGCACAACGGCTATACCCCACCAAAGGATCTCAGTTCAAAATTTCATCCCTAATGGTGCTGGACAACACAACAGGCATGCCTCGCCAGAAGAGTGGCGGTGCTTGAAAACACAACAGGCAATGCCCCACCAAAGAGGTTCAGTTCAACCGCTACAGAAGAGTAGTAGCCGGTCTACAACCACGCGGGTACGAATAAATTCAAAAACAAGGTCAAAGCAGGATTCAAACAAATAAGTTCAAAAGTAGGGCCAAGTATTCCAGATTCATGGAACACGAGTACGAAGAAGTTCAAAAGCAGGGTCAAATATTTCAGGTTCATGGAGCACGAGCACAAATGAGAGCACAAGTTCAAATTCGAATTCAAGTTCAAGGTGCATGAGTACGAATAAGAACGCACTCACCTAAACAGGTTCAAGTCTCAAATAAGCTTAGCCTAGTCGGTTTCAGGTAGTTCAAGTTCTCTCACCAAACCAACGAAATACTTTCGAAGTTCAAACTTCCACAAAAGTTGAAATATGGTCACAGAACCAATCATAATATACGTATAACACAACTATTAAAATTTCACACAGGAAAATCTCACTAAGTTCCTAACTAGGTTAATCCATTATACACTGGTAGATCTAATCCTCTAGTTTACTTTCAATTCATATTCAGTACTAGAGACCCATTAAATCATATGAGACTGTCCATAAAAAAAAAATTTCTCTCATGAGTATGGGGTTGTCTAAGCCCTCGGCCACGACCCCTTTTTCCCATTCCTGCTGCCATACTTAATCGAATCTATAAGCACAAGAAAAGGGATAATTAAGCATACAAGAACTTAATGCTTATACAAGTGGTAAAAATAGTTAGAATCAAGACATGATCCTTTATATGTATCAAAAGTTATAGCACAAGTTAGAAGTCACAAAACAAGCCCAATATGTCAAACACTGCATATAGGCAATTAAGTGCCACAAAATATAGAAGTATATGCGTGCAGGATATAAAAGACCTCACGGTGTGCACCACCCTTCCTAAGTCCATAGTAAAACCAAAGGGTCCAAATATCACCAATTCAATCAGATCACATGCCTTTACGAAATGAGATCCAATCAAACCATAACACAAGCTGAAACCAAAGGTTATCCATTCGAAGTTCAAAGTCTTTAATAAGCAAGCCACCAGCCAGAGCACCATCATCTCCAAGAATAACCAGTCTTAGGGTTTTATAGTTAAAGTCTCAAGTTTCAAGTTCAAACCCAATAAATAAGTACAATTTGCTAACTTACGTGTCAAATGGAAACCAAATCAATTCACACTAACTTCGTGCTCTTGAATGCGGTTACTCTATATCTCAAAGTTCCGTCAGTCCGTACACCTAAAGATAGGTTCACTCTTCTTGAAAGCCAAGAATTTTAAAACATAAGAAGAGTATTTAAAGTAACCAAAAATCTTATCAAGTTCAAGATTTACATTATAAAACACAAGTTCGCCATTCTTCCAAAACTCAAGATTTTCTCTTTCTTCTTTTTTTTTCTTTTTTTTTCATGTAAAGCATAGACAAATTCAAGTGTGAGAATACACCAGTATACAATCAAAGGGAGGAAAACTTAGTTTATAAAATTTTAACCTATACAAAATTCAACAAACTCATTAGTTATTCATAACTTTTCAAACTTGAAAGTCAAGTAAAATTCACATATTTACCAAAATCGGAAAATTACACATACTTAAAGCATATATATTATTTCCAATCATCGTTTGAAAATAAATCTAGTACATCCTAGTTTTTCTTTAGAATTTCAAAGCAGAAATTCTCTAGGAGGTATATGGGCGGAAAATGCATTTTATTCCTTTGATACTCATTTATCTTGGTTCAAAATCATCATACATGGAGTTTGACTATCAAATCTCGGTCTCTTATCCTCCATAGCCAGTACTAATAATTACCTCAATTCTTTCTACACTTACAAGAATAATAATAATTCAAATTTATCCAATCTTTCACTACTAATCTTTCATCCCATATTTTCCTTCAATATAACATCACCTAATTTCTCAATTTTGTTTCTACAAGTCCCAAGTAAGAAACTTTCAAATGATCAATTTCTTTAACCCCTAGGATACAATAGATCCTCGTTCACATAATATTCAAATTAATCCTGCAGTCATGCATCCTAAACTTTAAGCCTAGGATACACTACAGAGATCTGAAGCCTAAGCTCTGATACCAACTGTGACAGCCCCACCTCCCCCTAAGGCAAACCAAAGGGTTCAGCGGACCGCCTGTCCAGCTCTCGTCGGGACTCAGTCGTTCACTTCAATCCTCAAATAAATTACAATAGAAATCTCGAATTTTACATTCAATTCTCCAAGAATTACATATCATAACCGAAGCGGAAACTAATTCCCAAGCGTGGAACGTACGCATACATCCGATTCAAATCCAAACAGTCACACTAGCCAACTATTACACCAAATGATTCCAAATTGAAGCACTACAAGATATATGTCCTCATTTAAACCCTCAAACTGAAATTTTCCGCTCAAACATGAAATTTTCCACAAATGACCACAACTAACACACAAAGACTCCATTTTACACCATATTAAACTACCATTCCATGACTAACCAACAATAACCATATAAAATCAGAAAATTCCCCAATAAATCAGAAATTGGTCCAACTCTACTTAAAATCATGAAATCATCCACAAAATAGCTTATATAACATCCCTAATCCACCTTAACACTAGAATAACTTCTACTAATCACATACATACCAAATCAAAGATGAAATAACTTAAATAAAATCTAGAAATTAACAAATATCATCATCCCACTTCCAAATCACAAAAATACCCATAAATCATCAAGATCAATAGCTTGATCACAAGATTTATAGCATAAAAGAAGGCCTCTAAGGATGATACCTTTCAACACCTTGAACAAGCAAAACAAACCCCTTTTCTTCCCAAAACTTTCCGCCCTTAGCTTGCTATCACCTTGCCTGTGAAGTTAATCGGAGTAGATTATCGAAATTGGAAGAAACCCCTCAAGATTGATGAAGGAAATCAAAGGAAGAGAAAGGGATTTTCTCTCTTGTTTTTGCTCCCCAAGAGGTTCGGTCAGCTGGAAATGAAGAAAAGTGGGTTTTGAACCCCTCAAATATAGCCAAAAGTGAAGACTTAATCGCTAAGAAAAGCTGGCCACGACAGAATCCGGCCAGAATCCAGCCAGAATTTCCGGCCTGATTCTGGCCGGAGACGAAATCCCTTTTTTTTTTCAAAATACACAAACAATCTGGCCGACAATTCGGCCAAGAACTGGCCGGATTTGCGGCTGGATTTGGTCCTGCCAAGTTCCACCAAATTTTTTTTCTTGTTTCTTTTCCTTTCGGGCGTCACATCTTTCTCAAATGTCAACAATTTGGAATCTAACACATTCCGAACCCAATGATACCTCACATCAATATGCTCGGATCGAAAATAAAATGTAAAATTCTTACACAGATGAATGACATACTGATTATTGCAGTGAAAACTGTACTTCTCTTGCTTCATACCCAGCTCCTGAAGAAATTTCTACAACCAAAAAGCCTTCTTACATGCTTCAATGTCTGCAATATACTCTACCTCAATACTGGAAAGGGCGATACACTTCTGTAACTTGTTTTTCCATGACACAACTCCCCGTACAAAAATCATTAAGTACCTAGATGTGGATTCCTTGTTGTCGAGATCACATGCCATATATGCATCGGTACACCCATTTAGCATGGTCTTGCTATTGCTGAAAAACAAAAACAATTTGAAAGTTCCCTTGAGGTACCTGAGGATCTACTTGACAATATTCCAATGCTCCTTACCAGGATTGAAAAGATACCAGTTGACCATTTCAACTACATGAGTAGTATCTGATCTGGTGTAAACCATAGCATACATCAAACTACCAATACACGACGCACAAGAAACCTTTCTCGTGTCTTCTTTGTCTTCTCACTCGTTGGACACTACTTGATACTCAACTTGAAGTGACCTGCAAGTGGACTAGAGACTTCTTTAGTTTTGCTCATATTAAACCTGTCAAGCACCTTCTTAATGTACTTTTCTTGAAACAACCAAATTTTTCCATTTTGCTTGTTCCGAAAGATTTTTATCCAAAAAATCTATCTAGCAGGAACTAAATCCTTCATTGCAAAGGATTTACTCAACTCCTTTTTCAACCTATCAATTTTCATAGCATCATGACCAACAATTAACATGTCATCAACATATAATAAGAGAATAATGAAATTATCATTAGAAAAATTTTTCACATAGAAACAATGAATAGATGTAGACTATGTAGTCCTATGGTACTCATGATCTATCATTAAAGAGTCAAACTTCCTGTACCACTGCCTTAGCATCTATTTCAATCTATACAAGGTTCTCTTTGCCACTTTCTTTGAATCCTTCTAGTTGTTTCATGTAAATTTCTTTTTCCTAGTCACTATGTAAGAAAGTTGTCTTTACATTACATTTCTCAATCTTCGGACTCAAATTAGATGCAATTTCAAGAACAATATGGATTGACGACATCTTTACCATAAGAGAAAAAATTTTCTCAAAATCTACACCTTTCTTTTGACTGAATTCTTTCACAAACAATCGTGCCTTATATTTTGGTTCTGAGTTATGCTCTTGAATTTTCAACCTATAGACCTATTTTTTTAATACTATCTTGCCCTTAAATAGCTTCACCAAATCATAGGTATGATTTGTAGGCAAGGACATCATCTCTTCTTGCATAACTTGCAACCAATTTTCTTTCCTCTCATGCTCTAGAGTCTCACTATAGGACTCCAGTTCCCTTCCATCTATCAATAACACATACTCATTAGGATTATATGTGCTAGAAGGTCTCCTCTCTCTAGTAGATCTCCTAAATTCATCTTGTGGTGGTGGTGGAGTTGGTGGTGCCTCTTAATCAAGTTCATTAGTAGTAGATCATCATCATCAATATCCTCTCTCTACTCTGTCTTAACTCCCCCATGGTCATAATTAATTGGTAATGGAACAGGATCCGAATATGAACTAATAGGAATGTCATTTAAGGATCTTCGCTTATCATCTTTATCAATGTCTTCAATGATTTGATCTTTAAGGAAAACAACATCTTTGCTTTTTGTAAGGCCCGAAAACAATCTAAAGTAGGGTGAATTAGGTCGAACACATAAACCAAACAAATAAAATAAGTTTTCACCCAATAAAAACACTCCAACTAATTGCACAAATTTACAATTATAAAACAAATGTAGAGCAATAAAGATTGCACATGTACACAAAATTAAAAAGAAAGAGATAGAAACCCAAACCAAAACTTTTAAATTTTTTGCAAACTTGAAATCAATCCTAATCCAATAGCTTTTTCAATTGATGGCGTTGCAAACTATCTTATACATAAGAAAGATCACTCTCTGCTCATCCTAAACACTCTTTAGTTGAGTTTAAAGAGTTTTACAACTCTCTTAATTAACCCTTACTCTGCTACAGTTGATTGCCAACTAACCAACAAACCAAGAGCTATTATATAAGTGTGACTCACCATTACAAAATTTTAGTTCTCCTCTTAAAAAATCTCACAAACGCAACTTTTCCATACCTGTACAATAATCAAAGTATTTTTCTATCCAAATATCACTCTTGAACACTTGTATTTTATGTAGGCAAAAGTCTCTTTTCTTCTCATACTTAGGGTATTTAAAGATAGTGAAACTTTATTCCAAACGCTTTTCGAACTACCAAAAAACTAGCTGATAGAAAACTAGCTATTAGGAGTATCAGATGTCCATCCTCTGATGCGTGTGTCTGATAGTATGTTCTCAATTCTTATTGGACGGCCGATGAAATGTTTGCATCTGACTGGTCTTGCATTCGATAGAGATTAGAATATTGAGATGTTTCATTAAAATTTATCGGACGGTCGATCTAAGAAGTTTGCATCCGATATGACTGTTCGAAATGTTTTTGTTGATTATCGGACGTCTAGTACTTCTATTACAAGCATCTGATAGCCTCAACAGTTTTTGCTCTATGTGATTCAAATTTTTTTCTTCATTCTTTTGGTCTTGCCACCTGTTCTAGAAACTTTCTCATGTGAAACCATTAATCTAAATCATTTATTTTGTTTCGTTATCATCAAAATCAAGAATTGATTAACATAAGTTTTCAATCTCCCCCTTCTTAATGATGACAAATAAATGATAATTTTTTTGATAAAATAAACTCCCCCTTAGTATAAGTCCATAATTCAAAGAAATATCATTCAATCTCCCCTTTTGACATTATATAAAATAAATAAGCATAAAGGGACATTATACAAGAAGAAGAAATTGGAAGAAACTCTCCCTAAAATCAAGGCCATCATTCTCATCAAATATCTCCTTTTTAAAATAATAATGTAATTTAAATAAACACAAGGAGATGATTCACATTCAAAGATTTATTTCCTTTCAAAAGTATATTAACAAGTACACGCAAGAGAATTATGTAAAGAATTATTTTCAAAGTAATTTTTACTCATCCATACTTCAGTACCTCCTATTTTGAAAAATTTACAAATGGGCACCAATGGATACATAAAAGTTTCATCAAAACAAGAGTTGATTAACTTTCAAACACATGTGATGCAACTATCTCAATTATTATGAGGTTTAAAACATTTCATTTTTCTAAACATGAATGATATGAAATTTACTATGTCGATATCAAATTCATTTTCTTATGTGATATCAACATGCATAGATATAGCATTTAAGTACAAAGTGACCAAATAACATTGCAATTCTTTCACTTGCATAAAATAATAGGCTCACTTTAACTAAATTAGGGTACAATACTCTCACACATTAATGGAGATACATTATATCTAGTGATTAAACTATGCCAAATTTAGATAATTTGCATAATTCACATATAAAACTCATAGAAAGTAAACATAAAAGATTTTTTTTCCCCTTTCTTTTGCAAGTCAAGAACATATTTAAGAAAAATTTAGGGAATGTTCTATTCAAAGAAACTAGCACAAAATAAAAAGATGTTCTATTCAAAGAAAAATGCAAATTAGCATATATGATATAGTTTAACTTATAAACATCACCAATTTCCAACACTCAAGATTTGAGATAAATATCACAATTCAATTTTGGAAATGTACCTCATTATAGACATAATTTTGTATCCATTTGAAAAACTTATTACCTCTATAACCTTCCATATTTACCTTTCATTCTTTCACCCCATTTTCGACCTTTCAATTTCCTTTTTTTTAAACTTCAAGTGACATTTTGTATCATCTTTCAAGTTCCATTTGGATTAATTTCCTCTTGGATACCTACACAAGTGAACTGGCTTTTGGCACCCAATTATTCTTGGTTCACGGGGGTTAGTTCTATCCTTTAATATCCAAATAGTTTTCATTCTCAAATTTACATTTCTTTTCACATAACACTCTCTTTTCATATGGTCATGTTGGTAACAATAATCACATAGAATATGAGTATTTCTCACATGAGAGGATCTAATAAAGTATAATCCATCTTTTCTATGGGTAGTAAATTTTTTTGTTAAGAAAAGTGCTCCTCATCTTTTTCTTTTCCAAAACACACTGTTTCTCTTTTTTAAGAAAATTACTAAGATAATTCATTTTTTTCTTAACAAGGTTTGTTCTTCTTTAATCTTTTCATAAAACTTTATTTTTGCATCCAAATTTTTTTCAAATCACTTTGATTGCAAACGATATCAACTTTAGACCTTTTTAAATCATCATCCTTCTTCAACTTTTTATTTTCTTGAAAAGCATTTGAATTTTTCCTTAACAAAGTATTGATGTTGATTTTCAAATCCCTATTATTTGTATAAAACTCCTTCAAATTATCATCCCTGGCCGCACCCTACAGCAACGTGTTGATTGGGAGGTTTGCTTACTCTAGGCCACCAATGGAGAACATCAGGAGATTCTTCACGTCTGTCAGATTGAAAGGCTCTTGCGAGGTGGGTTTGCTTGACTCCAAACACGTCCTCATTTGGCCTTCCACGGAAGAGGACTACGCCAGGATCTTTTTCAGGAGAACATGGTTTGTCCAAAACTCGCCCATGACAATCTCGAAGTGGACGATGGACTTCATGATTAATCAGGAATCCTCGATTGCACTAGTGTGGGTTTCCTTGCCAGGGTTACCATTACCATTGTTTGAGAAGAAATACCTACTCAAAATTGGGTCGTTGATTGGAAGACCGCTACAAGTGGACTCTGTGACCCTCACTCTTAAACGACCGTTAGTTACACGTCTATTGATCAAGGTGGATGTGGCGAAGCCTCCTCTTAGGAGAATTTGGATAGGGGATGATAAGATGGGGCAATGGCAGAAACTTGAGTGTGAAGATTAGCCAGATTTCTGCGGGTTTTGTGAAAGGATTAGGCATCGTGAGACAGACTGCTACAAGAAGAATCCATCACTCAAGCAAGTTCGTCCAAAGGAGAAGTTTGATAGACTTGTCCAGGCATATCGCCCCAAGTCTCAGCACGATAAGGGTAAGGAAATCGTGGATGTCGGATAGCATAGCAATTTGGAGGCATCTGCTCAGCAACTGCAGGTCGACACAAGAGGTATTCATCTGAGCGAGACCTAGCGATTTGCGCCAGTACCAATTTCAGATTCGATGTCGCATCCAGTTCTTTCTCAAGGGGAACAGCACGCGGTGCCAACTAGCAGAAAGGGGAGTAGTGATAATGACAAGCCACAATCTGGGTCGCAGCAGCTACACTGCCCTACAAAACGGCATGCGTCAGTGCTGGAGTTGGGGGAGATGATTCTCACTGCGGAAGCTTCTCGTCAACTAGATAACACTGATAAGGAACCAGTGGTGATGTTAGGAGAGAAGTCCTAGGCCAGAGTAGAACATCACGGTTTGCTAGTGCAGCATGATCTCGTTAAGCAGGTTCACGTTCGGGTCTCGGAACCAATTCCCATTTTCAACTCCTTCGAAGTACTAGGTATTGTGGACAACGCTGATCATTCAAGGCTGACTGGAGGTTGTCGTTTAGCCGGCGTTTCGACCCGCTCAACTCCTACAAGTACCAAGCCATTACATCAGAGCAAGTCGTTGGATCGTGAGTCGGGAGAGACTATCCTCGCTACTGGGTTGCAGCAACTTCAAACAAGTTTCAAATGTCACCTGCGCAAGGCTACACTGTTGGATCCTATGTTACCGCGAGGCGCGGTGATTGACGCGAAGGACATTGAGCTTCTCAACAATCTCTCCAAAAAATCTAGACGGCCAATTAACTATAATAAAAGGTTACAGCAATACTTATCCCTAGCTAAATTATCTCTTGTCTCTCATGATTAGTCCCATTAATTTTCTTGTTTGGAACATAAGGGGGCTGCCCGGGCAAATTCTCAACATTATCTTCATAAACTGTGTTACCAAAATCGTATTCGTCTACTGGTATTGTTGAAGCCTATGGCGAATATTGATACATTGCCATTACTTGGAAGAAAGTTGAAATACTGTAATGCTCAGTCATTCCTAAAAGGCAAAATCTGGGTCTTTTGGAATGATGATTTATCATTGGTATTTCACAAGCTTGGTGACCAGCTAGTTCATATGGTGATGTCATGGGTGGGTTTCTCTCTACATGTGTCGGCAATTTATGCCAAATGTACAAGAGTGGATCAACGGGATTTATGGCAAGCAATAGAGGAAGTCCAGGGGTGGTTTTCAGGTCCATGGCTGGTGGCGGGAGACTTTAATGTGGTTTCCAATACTAGTGAACGATCTGGTGGGCCCCATCAAACGGGCACAATATGGAAGAATTTAATGAGGCCATTTTCGCTTGTGAGCTTTGCGATGTTGGCTTTGACGGTCCGCTTTTCACCTGGACTAATGGAGCTATTTGGCAACATTTGGATAGGGTTTTAGCAAATAAAGCTTGGGCAGACACGTTTGAGGTGACAAAGATGTCCCATCTATTGCAAGGTAGATCTGATCATGCTCCGTTGTTGATCAAATGCGGATTGAATACAGTGCGAAGTTCATCGTTCCGCTTCCTCAATGTCTGGACTAAACACTCGAACTTCATGGGAGTGGTGCAAGACGCTTGGCTCTTACCTGTCCATGCAGGGGCATGCTCGATTTCTTTCAACGATTGATGCATGTTAAAAGTAAACATTGGGACTGGAGCAGGCAGTCGTTTGGAGATATCTTCCAAGTAGTGAAAGATATTGAGGAAAACTTACGGCAACGACAGGAGGAGTTTGACGCGGCCCATGATGACTTATCCAGGATGAAGCTCAGGGAGGCTCTGGCAAAATATGCATATGCACTAGGCATTGAATGTGATTACTGGAAGCAAAAATCAGCAATTAAATAGATTCAGCAGGGAGATGCCAATACCAAATTCTTCCACTCGTTCGTTAAGCAACGGCGGAGTGTCAATTTTATATCGAGGATTAAGGATGATGTGGGTCACTGGCTTGAAGATGAGAAGGAGATGAAAGCATCAGTAGAGCCGTTCTTTGCAAAGTTGTTTATGGCGGAACAGGAGGGCCGGGCTACTCCATGCTTGGACTTCTCACTCCCCTTACTGACTACTGAGGACAATATGAAGCTCCACCAGCTGCCATCCCTTCATGAATTGAAAGAGGTGGTTTTCTCAATGTCCAAAGATAGTGCTCCAGGACCAGATGGATTTGAGGGGAGTTTCTACCAAGCCTATTGGCCAATAATTCAAAATGAGTTATTAGAAGCGGTTCAAGAATTCTTCAAGGGGGCTCCTCAACCCAGGAGCTTTTCCAGTGCACTGCTAGTGTTAATCCCAAAAGTGCCAGGGGCGACCAAATGGCAAGAGTTTAGACCTATCAGCTTGTGTAACCAAAGCTCCAAATTTATTTCTAAAATTCTGATGAATCGACTCAATCGTCTGCTCCCCAAACTGATCTCGCCTTGGCAATCAGGCTTTGTCCCGGGCAGGAGTGTTGCTGACAACATTCTCATAGCGTAGGAACTGGAAATGGATATTGATAGGAAGTTGCGATGCCCGAACTTGATGTTGAAGTTGGACATAGAGAAGGCGTATGACAGGGTAAAATGGAATTTTCTTATTTTTATGCTCCGGCAATTTGGGTTTTAGGAGTGGGTGGTGGATCTAATCTTCCGAAATTTGTCAAACAATTGGTTTTCGGTGCTAATCAATGGTTCTCCAGGGATTCTTCAAATCTTCAATGGGGGTTCGCCAAGGCGACCCACTTTCTCTAGCTTTGTTTCTACTGGTGGCAGAATTCTTGGGTCGGGGACTGCATCATTTGTTTGTCAAGATGAGAGTCGGTTCTTTGTCTTCTCTAGGCCGCGTATTCCTTATTTGGCATTTGTGGATGATACCTTAATCTTCACTCACTGCTTCGAGAATGGGTTGGCCTCTTTGAAGTTGTTCTTCGACTCCTACCAGACTTTTTCGAGTAAGAAAATCAATACTCACAAAAGCTCCTTCATTTTGTCTATTTGAGCTTCCGCTGAACATGGGCCAGTGGTGGTCTCGAACTTACACTCCAATCCAATTGCCCTTCTAAACATAGGTGATCTAACAATAGATTGCCCTTTTAAAAGTAAAGCAATATTGATTGCCATATTTACTCCTAAATCGATTGAGATTAATTTCTAGGAAACCAAACTCTGATACCAATTATAAAATTCATAGACAATTTAAGAGGAGGGTGGATTAATTTGATCACACAACCAAGCAAATAAAATCAGTTTTCACCCAATAAAAGTACTCCAATTATTTGCAAAAAATTACAATTATAAAACAAATGTAAATCAAAAAAGATTGAACAATTAAGTACACAAAATCAAAAAGAAAGAGGTAGAAATCCAAACCAAAACTTTCAAATTTTTTTCAAATTTGAAGTCAACTCCAATCCAATTGCCTTTTCAATTAATGATATTACAAACCACCTTGTACATAAGAAGAATCACTCTTTACTCATCCTAAACACTCTTTAGTTGAGTCAAAAAGTTTTACAACTCTCTTAGTTAACCCTTACTATGTTATAATTGATTGCCAACTAACCAACCAATCAAGAGCTATTATACAAGTGAGACTCACCTTCACAAGGTTTTAGTTCTCCTCATCAGAAACCTCACAAACCCAACTTTTTCACACCTATACAATAATCAAAGTATTTTTCTTCTCAAATATGACTCTTGAAAGCTTGTATTTTGTATAGGCAAAAGTCTCTTTTCTTCTCAAATTTGGGGGTATTTATAGATGGTGAAACTTGCCTCAAAAGCTTCTCCAACGGTCAAAAAACTAGTCGTTAGGAGTATCAGATGTCCGATCCTCCGATGCGTGCATCCAATAGTATGCTCTCAGTTATTATCGGACGGCTGATGAAATTTTTGTGTTCAATAGGTCTTGCATCCAATAGAGATCATAATGTTGAGACATTCCCTTAAAATTTATCGGCTGGTCAATCCAAGAAATTTGCGTTGGATATGACTATCCAAAATGTTCTCATTGATTATCGGATGTCTAGTACTTCCGCTACAAGTATCTGATAGCCTCAACAATTTTTGCTCCATTTGAAATTTTTTCTTCATTCTTTTGGACTTGTCACCTGCTCTAGACACTTTCTCATATGAAACCATTAGCCTATATCATTATTTTGTTTTGTTATCATCAAAATCAATGATTGATTAACCTAAATCTTCACTTCTAATCAAATTCGTTTCAACAGAATCATACAGTTTATAGCCAAAATCTTCAAGTCTATAACCCAAGAAAATACTCTATTTTGATTTCACATCAAGTTTTGACCTCACATCTTGAGGAATAGGAACAAATGTATAGCAATAAAAAAAACTTTCAAGTGTTTAAAAGACACATCTTTCCTTGTCCATACTGTCTTTGGGTTATTAACATCCAAAGGAGCTAACGAAGAAAGATTAATCAAATCGACTATAGTCCTCATTGCCTCACTTCAAAAGGATTTTGACAGCTTAACATTAGAGAGCATACATCTAACCTACTCAATGATGGATCTATTCATCCTCTCTGCTATTCAATTCTCTTGAAGAGTTTTTCATATTGTCTTCTCTAGTCTAATCCCATGGGACTTGCAGTAACTTTCAAATGATCTCCTGTACTCACCATCATTGTCAGCACGAGCACATTTTAGCTGCTTGCCAATCTCTCTCTTAACTTTGCTATAAAAGTCTTCGAACACCTCCAAAACTTGATCTTTAGATTTCAAAGCAAAACACTAAACTTTCTAACAAAGTCATCGATAAAAGTTACAAAGTAAACAACACCATCAATAAATTTATCTTTCATATAGCAAACATCAGTGTGCACTAACTTTAATGGATTCAATTTTCTAGATGGAGAAATATTTTGAAATGCAACTCTGTATTGTTTCTCATAAATGCAGTTTACACAAGACTTAAGTGCATTACCTCTAAAGTCAAGTAGGAACTGCTTGCGAACAAATGTCTAAAGGGAGGAATCATGAACTGCATTCACATCTTCCTTCCCCAATTTGGCTTGCATCAAGTAGAGGGTACTCTACTTCTTTCCTCTGGCAATAATAAGATTCCCTTTACTGTGCTTCCATTTGCCTTCACCTTGCAAGTTTTGATAACCCTTATCATCAAGCATTCCTGTGGAAACAAGATTATGACGAATATTAAGAACATGTTGAGCATTTCTCAAGTCTAGCTGCCACCTAATATATTGTCCAAATATATGTGTCTCATGCCAACAATTTTGCATGAGACATCATTTTCCATCCTAACATAGTTAGAGTCTTCTTCAGTATAGGTTGAAAAGAGATGCCTATGAGGGGTAACATAGTAGAATACACCCAAGTCAACTACTCAATCACTGTTATGATAGGTAATTCACATAACCATCATCAAGAACATGAACATGTCATCATGGACTGTCACAACTACTATAGTCTCCTTTTCGTCTCATTGTTCTCGTTTCAAGATTCTGCACTCCTTCATGTAATGCCCCCTTCTTTTTGCAATAGTAGCATGCATCATTTTTCTACGACTCAGACTTACCTCTAGATTTGTCATTCTTGTTATGGAGTTCTCCACTTTTGCTTCTCCCCCTTTCTTCTTTCTTTTCTATCACTAGGGTCTGGGATTCATTTACAACTCTTTGTTCATTCCTCCTAAACTCTTCATTCATTACAATCTCTTTTGTTATATCCATGGTCAACACATGATTTGAAATTGAATTACTAACAAAAACCATCATTGTCTCCCAATTATCTAACAGCGAACTGAACAACAACAAAGCCTACACCTCATCATCCAACTTCAAATTCAACATAGCTGCTTGATTTATCAAGCCCTGAAAATTACTCAAATATTCAGTCATATCTACACCATCTTTATATCTCATACGAGTAATTTGCTTCAGACAAAAGGCCTTATTTAAACCAGTATACCTTTCTTACATACTTTCTTGCTTTCTTCACAATACATACTTTCTAACTTTTTTCACAATACATCACCTATAGTTTCATTAGCAAAGTGTTGGAAAATACTCCAACCAATCTACTTTTTAAATTACCAATAGTTTTTTTGTGCATAACAACCTATTTTTCATAACTCATATCACTTGGTCTACTATTATCCCATAAAACAAGTTCAAATAAATCTCCATAATACAAGTAATTTTTCATTCTAAACTTTCAAATAGAAAAATTAGTTACATTCAATTTTATCATGCAATCACCATCTGAGTCATCCATTTTAACTAGCATGTAACGACCCCACCTCCCCCTAAGGCGTACCAGAGGGTTCGGCGGGCCACCTGCCCAGCTCTCGCCGGGACTCAGTCGTTCTTTAATCAAATCCAGAACAAATCACAAGAATAAATAGGGCAGCAATCCAAACTTAAAGTGGAACTTATATACATTGCTATCTCAAAAGGAAGTACAACCATCAAATGTACAAAGGTTCTCACTTCACCATACAACTAGCCCGTGCCAATCACTAGGGCGAGAACCATTACAAAAGAAACAAAAGACCTAGACTAGGCTAGTCTATGCTCTCATCCTGCTCGCCGTCCCCTGTTAAGGAAAACAAAACTAAAGGAGTGAGCTAAAAGCTCAATGAGGTTCCAAACAGATAATCAAACAATCAATTCAATACATTAAACATGGAGTATCAATAATTCAAGAAATATTTACAATGGAAAGCAATAGTAACATTCATTAAAAGGATACGGCTCACAAGGAGCAATTCGTTCATTCGTTCATTCGTTCTCCTGACATTTCCCCTTATTCCTCCAATCATTTGAAAATGCATTTTTCGTTTATCAATAAACCCTCGTTCGTTCGTTCGTTCGTTCATTCATTCATTCACCCCCGTCCTGGCCGTTGGCCAGTCTCCACCAACCTACAGGGTAATACTCGAGTATACCAAACGTTCACCCAAGTCCCTAATCGCCCGACCGAATCCGCTTCTGGCTCGAGACGACCGGTAACAAGGGGCAATGGCCAGTTCAACCCAAAAGGCTTACATTCATGCGCAAGTAACATTTCAATCATTAAATTCTTGAAAATTGTACAGTTATTTAGGTCGAGTGCGATAAAGTACACACTCGCCTAGAAAGCTCGTTTTGGAAATCATTAAAAGCAATTAACACATTAGCAAATGATAACAACAAGCCATAAAGTCAAATAAGGAACACTCACCTAGATATGCAAAATAACGTGCAAAATATCCTTCCGGATATTACCTTTAGTCACCAATGAAACCTAAGGTTGAACAAGAGAACATATTACAGTTTATCGAGCAAAACATTTAATGGAAACAAAGAAACCCGACTAATTAGGAGTAAAACGTGTAAAGATGACTTTCAAGTAAGAAGAGGGTTGTTTGAACCCCAGGATGAAAAATCATGTTTTAAAATGGAAAACCGGTCATGGTATTGGCCAAACAAAAGTATACAAGTTCAGATAGAAACCTAGCCCTCGAGCGAAAATTTGGGCAGCACGCCCTTTGTGTTTACCTAATTTTCCAGCCATTTTGGCTTCATTATTTTTCCTCAACCACAACCCAACATCACACATAAGCAATTCAAGTCAAGAGCCGTTCCATAGGCTCACAATATCATAAGAATAAGAATTACAACAATCACAAGTGCAGAAATTCAACTTAGCACAAGACAGATTTGACGTACGAATGCGGAAATAACATATCTGAATCTACGCTTATCGGATTGAGACAAAACCTATTCCGTTTCGAAGCTAAGACACAGAGCTACAACATTCATGCAGGTCACTTAGTCCAGTTCCTAATGTAACTTAGTCAAATTCTCAAATTACTAAACCAGAAACCAATTCGTCGGCTGTTTAAACGCAGAACACTGTAATGGACATATCTCAGAGTACACAAGTCCAAATCAGGTGTTCTTAGAGGCATTTGAAAGCTAATTCAGAATAATACAACTTTCATGTTTTGTCAAAAAGCTAAATCAGAATGGATCCTAGTCGAAAAACGTGATAAACTGGACTTAACTGATCACACGGACTGCTAGGGAAATACTTAAAACAGGAAGGGTATTTTGGACTTTTCACGTCCTACGTTGCTCCAATTGAGTTGAAATTTTGTAGGCACCTATAAAATACCATTCTCTACAACTTTCATTCTTTTACATAAGGCCAATTCAGCCTTTAACATACAGCTACAAAACCGGACAGAAAGGAAGAACAATTTTCCAGAAATCTGAAATTTTCGGTTTCTAGTGGAATTTTCTCAAATTTCTGGTTCTAATCACCACCAAACAACCTTATATAACCTTAATTACAACATATATTAACCATACACCAAGTTGGGCAGCAATTCAGCAAACCCTAGTTCATAATACCACAAGGAAAACAACACCCAAGACATGCTAACAACCGTTATTCACCACAAATTTGAGTTGCTAAGCTAATTTGAACAAGATTAGGAGTAAAAATTGGGGAAATCATCATCCTTACCTTGCTTAGTGTCTTCCAAGAGCAACCCTAGCTTTCCCTTCAAAAATTCACCAGCACTTCACTAAACCAACATTCAAAGGCAACTTTAATCGGTTTACTTTCGTTGTTTTCTCACTTTGTAGCTCAAAATCAAGAAGAAGGATGGTGTTTTTTTCTTGCTCTCTCTTTCCCTCTCTCTCAAGCTCGACCACACCAGAAAGAAATGAAGGAAAGATAGCTGGAATGAAGGATAAAAAGGCAAGAAAAAAAAATTAATCAAGGAGCCATGAGGTGGTGACACTTGGCACCACCAAAGCCATGTAAATTTTTCTCTCTCTCCCTTGCATTTTTGGCCACAAATTTCAGTCAAAACTAGCTGGAAATAAGGAGATATTTTGCTCAAATATCAATGAGCTTATGTGGTAAGAAAGTGGTGGTCCAGTGGTGCGTTCAAACGGTAGTGCACGGGACCCGTCGGTTCGTGCCGTTTTTCTTAAAACTCACGTACTAGGGTTTTTACTTCCCATTCACTAACCTTATATCATTGCTACCAATCACATATTATTTCTCACTTAAAAGTCACTTTTAATCCTCAAATTTAATCCATACTCTGTACCGAAAATTCATCCGGCGAAAAATTGCGAAAACCCTAATTTTGCTCCAAACTTGAAACCGAAGCGTAAAACCCTATTTTCTAGGTTTACTTACACTTATTGTGAAATAATTGGGTAGTGGGCTTTGATAAATAATAATTTTCAAATAAAAGGGTATTTTTGAGAAAAATACAAGAAATTTGCGAGTCCTCACATTCTCTCCCTCTTAAAAACATTTCGTCCTCGAAATTTTACCTTCAGTTGCCTCAGACGAGTCTGGAACTTGTCGGTTGTCTAAAGCATAAACCTTTGCCGGTCCGCTAGTTCGTTTCCCTCCTTCATTCACTTGTGATTTAGCTCCATCCAGTTGCAGAGTATTGCTTTCACGTGACTGTCTCCTCGGACAGTTGCTAACTTGATGATCGCCACTTCCGCAGATTAAACATTTCCGCCCCTTTCTCCAACAATCGCTTTCAACATGGTTTGCCTTTCCACAGTACCCACAGACCACGTGAGAAGTCATCTTTTGGTTTTCTTGAAAACTTTTCCCAAATTTGATTTGGCTTTCTTTTGTAGATCCTTCACCTATCGCCCCTAATGTCCATGGTGGGTGGGACAAAAAATTCACTTTTTGCATTTTGGAAGGGACTCTCGCTTCACTTAATTCCTCCGCTACACTACTCGATGCACTCCTTTTCTGGGTCTGGGAAACTTTTATCTGTGCCTTTGCAGTCTCGATTCTTTGAGCTTTCTCAAGGGCCTCCGTAAACGTATTCACTTGTACTGCCGCTAATGCTTCTTGGAGTTCCAAATTTAATCCCTGTATAAACCGTCTTACTCTTCGCCGCTCTGTGGCCACCAATTCAGAAGCAAACTTGGATAGTTTCGTAAATTTTGTTTCATATTCGGCCACACTTAGCGTTCCCTGACGTAGTCCAATAAACTCTTTCTCTCTCCTCTCTTGAACTAAAGGAGGGAGGTATTTCTCGTTAAATTCCCTTATGAAATTCGTCCATGTCCATACGGTCTGTTCTCTTTTCCATTTTGCTTTAATAACGTTCCACCACGCTCGGGCCGATCCTTCAAATTGGAACACCGCAAAATTTACTTGGCTTTGCTCGGTGTAGTTCAAGACGGTGAAAATATTAATCATGGCCTCTAACCATTGTTCGGCTATATCTGGATCAGATCCTCCAAGAAATTTCGGAGGAGTAAACTTCTGAAACCTCTCAAGAGCCTTATCTTCTCCGATTTCAGGGTTCCGGGGTTGATTCACGGCCATTTGGCTTTGTTGATCCACCAGTCTTGCCAAGATATCTGTCATTTGTTGCATTACCGTTGCCATTTGGTCTTCGGCTTCAACCCTCGTTCCTTGCTCTTGTGCAGATGTTGTTTCTCTTTCCTCTCTTGCCTCTTGAGCTCGTTCATTCCCACGGCCATGTCCACGTCCACGGCTACGTCTCCCGTCCATATATATGTTTTCCCTCTCTTTTCTTTTCCCCCAAAACGTAATTTAGTAAATAAATACGATAAGGTTACTAAAGTAACTATTGAGGGCACCAAATATTCAAATAAACATATACCCACATAACACGCCATACCAAGATGACGGATAAGCAAATACACAAATACATATCAAGTTGGACAGATAACCATGTACATACAGGTATACTAACGTCATGTAGTAACAATATACAGGTAAATCAAAAGGAAAAGGTGAAGTCATCCCAGTATCAGCCCGTCCGGTCTCTCACGTCACTTACTATCCAAACTAGATGTCCCTGATCTCTTGTGCTCATTCTAGTCAGACAAAGCCTGTTCATGTTCCCAAAATGTAAGACACAAGTATTTAGCAGCACCTCAACTATAGAGTACTCAGGCACGAGAATCCGAAATAAGATAATTCACATCTCGAGCTGCAGTCCCAAGAGTAAACTATCTACAATCGGAATTCCTACCTGACATACCTATCTATGGTCCTCAAATACCATTAGAAAGATTTAAGGCCTATAACATTCGCAATTCATAGCTTCACTTAGTCCCTCATACTTATTCACCACTTAGTCCAGGGTCACTCCACGTAAAAACCACGCGAAACAACTATAAATTTTATCCCTCAATCGCTTAACTTTCAAGTCCAATCAAATCCCACAGTCCGGTATCTTAATCTTTAATCTAGGATACACTACAGAGATCTGAAGCCTAGGCTCTGATACCACTTGTAACGACCCTACCTCCCCCTAAGGCGTACCAGAGGGTTCGGCGGGCCGCCTGCCCAGCACTCGCCGGGACTCAGTCGTTCTTTAATCAAATCCAGAACAAATCACAAGAATAAATAGGGCAGCAATCCAAACTTAAAGTGGAACTTATATACATTGCTATCTCAAAAGGAAGTACAACCATCAAATGTACAAAGGTTCTCACTTCACCATACAACTAGCCCGTGCCAAGCACAAGGGCGAGAACCATTACAAAAGAAACAAAAGACCTAGATTAGGCTAGTCTATGCTCTCATCCTGCTCGCCGTCCCCTGTTAAGGAAAACAAAACTATAGGGGTGAGCTAAAAGCTCAGTGAGGTTCCAAACAGATAATCAAACAATCAATTCAATACATTAAACATGGAGTATCAATAATTCAAGAAATATTTACAATGGAAAGCAATAGTAACATTCATTAAAAGGATACGGCTCACAAGGAGCAATTCGTTCATTCGTTCATTCGTTCTCCTGACATTTCCCCTTATTCCTCCAATCATTTGAAAATGCATTTTTCGTTTATCAATAAACCCTCGTTCGTTCGTTCGTTCGTTCATTCATTCATTCACCCCCGTCCTGGCCGTTGGCCAGTCTCCACCAACCTATAGGGTAATACTCGAGTATACCAAACGTTCACTCAAGTCCCTAATCGCCCGACCGAATCCGCTTCTGGCTCGAGACGACCGGTAACAAGGGGCAATGGCCAGTTCAGCCCAAAAGGCTTACATTCATGCGCAAGTAACATTTCAATCATTAAATTCTTGAAAATTGTACAGTTATTTAGGTCGAGTGCGATAAAGTACACACTCGCCTAGAAAGCTCGTTTTGGAAATCATTAAAAGCAATTAACACATTAGCAAATGATAACAACAAGCCATAAAGTCAAATAAGGAACACTCACCAAGATATGCAAAATAACGTGCAAAATATCCTTCCGGATATTACCTTTAGTCACCAATGAAACCTAAGGTTGAAGAAGAGAACATATTACAGTTTATCGAGCAAAACATTTAATGGAAACAAAGAAACCCGACTAATTAGGAGTAAAACGTGTAAAGATGACTTTCAAGTAAGAAGAGGGTTGTTTGAACCCCAGGATGAAAAATCATGTTTTAAAATGGAAAACCGGTCATGGTATTGGCCAAACAAAAGTATACAAGTTCAGATAGAAACCTAGCCCTCGAGCGAAAATTTGGGCAGCACGCCCTTTGTGTTTACCTAATTTTCCAGCCATTTTGGCTTCATTATTTTTCCTCAACCACAACCCAACATCACACATAAGCAATTCAAGTCAAGAGCCGTTCCATAGGCTCACAATATCATAAGAATAAGAATTACAACAATCACAAGTGCAGAAATTCAACTTAGCACAAGACAGATTTGACGTACGAATGCGGAAATAACATATACGAAGCTACGCTTATCGGATTGAGACAAAACCTATTCCGTTTCGAAGCTAAGACACAGAGATACAACATTCATGCAGGTCACTTAGTCCAGTTCCTAATGTAACTTAGTCAAATTCTCAAATTACTAAACCAGAAACCAATTCGTCGGCTGTTTAAACGCAGAACACTGTAATAGACATATCTCAGAGTACACAAGTTCGAATCAGGTGTTCTTAGAGGCATTTGAAAGCTAATTCAGAATAATACAACTTTCATGTTTTGTCAAAAAGCTAAATCAGAATGGATCCTAGTTGAAAAACGTGATAAACTGGACTTAACTGATCACACGGACTGCTAGGGAAATACTTAAAATAGGAAGGGTATTTTGGACTTTTCACTTCCTATGTTGCTCCAATTTAGCTGATATTTTGTAGGAACCTATAAAATACCATTCTCTACAACTTTCATTCTTTGACCTAAGGCCAATTCAGCCTTTAACATACAGCTACAAAACCGGACAGAAAGGAAGAACAATTTTGCAGAAATCTGGAATTTTCGGTTTCTAGTGGAATTTTCTCAAATTTCTGGTTCTAATCACCACCAAACAACCTTATATAACCTTAATTGCAACATATATTAACCATACACCAAGTTGGGTAGCAATTCAGCAAACCCTAGTTTATAATACCACAAGGAAAACAACACCCAAGACATGCTAACAACCGTTATTCACCACAAATTTGAGTTGCTAAGCTAATTTGAACAAGATTAGGAGTAAAAATTGGGGAAATCATCATCCTTACCTTGCTTAGTGTCTTCCAAGAGCAACCCTAGCTTTCCCCTTCAAAAATTCACCAGCACTTCACTAAACCAACATTCAAAGGCAACTTTAATCGGTTTACTTTCGTTGTTTTCTCACTTTGTAGCTCAAAATCAAGAAGAAGGATGGTGTTTTTTTCTTGCTCTCTCTTTACCTCTCTCTCAAGCTCGACCAGACCAAAAAGAAATGAAGGAAAGATAGTTGGAATGAAGGATAAAAAGGCAAGAAAAAAAAATTAATCAAGGAGCCATGAGGTGGTGACACTTGGCACCACCAAAGCCATGTAAATTTTTCTCCCTCTCCCTTGCATTTTTGGCCACAAATTTCTGTCAAAACTAGCTGGAAATAAGGAGATATTTTGCTCAAATATCAATGAGCTTATGTGGTAAGAAAGTGGTGGTCCAGTGGTGCGTTCAAACGGTAGTGCGCGGGACCCGCCGGTTCGCGCCGTTTTTCTTAAAACTCACGTACTAGGGTTTTTACTTCCCATTCACTAACCTTATATCATTGCTACCAATCACATATTATTTCTCACTTAAAAGTCACTTTTAATCCTCAAATTTAATCCTTACTCTGTACCGAAAATTCATCCGGCGAAAAATTGCGACAACCCTAATTTTGCTCCAAACTTGAAACCGAAGCGTAAAACCCTATTTTCTAGGTTTACTTACACTTATTGTGAAATAATTGGGTAGTGGGCTTTGATAAATAATAATTTTCAAATAAAAGGGTATTTTTGAGAAAAATACAAGAAATTTGCGAGTCCTCACATTCTCTCCCCCTTAAAAAAATTTCGTCCTCGAAATTTTACCTTCAGTTGCCTCAGACGAGTCTGGAACTTGTCGGTTGTCTAAAGCATAAACCTTTGCCGGTCCGCTAGTTCGTTTCCCTCCTTCATTCACTTGTGATTTAGCTCCATCCAGTTGCAGAGTATTGCTTTCACGTGACTGTCTCCTCGGACAGTTGCTAACTTGATGATCGCCACTTCCGCAGATTAAACATTTCCGCCCCTTTCTCCAACAATCGCTTTCGACATGATTTGCCTATCCACAGTACCCACAGACCACGTGAGAAGCCATCTTTTGGCTTTCTTGAAAACTTTTCCCAAATTTGATTTGGCTTTCTTTTGTAGATCCTTCACCTATCGCTCCTAATGTCCATGGTGGGTGGGACAAAAAATTCACTTTTTGCACTTTGGAAGGGACTCTCGCTTCACTTAATTCCTCCGCTACACTACTCGATGCACTCCTTTTCTGGGTCTGGGAAACTTATATCTGTGCCTTTGCATTCTCGATTCTTTGAGCTTTCTCAAGGGCCTCCGTAAACGTATTCACTTGTACTGCCGCTAATGCTTCTTGGAGTTCCAAATTTAATCCCTGTATAAACCGTCTTACTCTTCGCCGCTCTGTGGCCACCAATTCAGAAGCAAACTTGGATAGTTTCGTAAATTTTGTTTCATATTCGGCCACACTTAGCGTTCCCAGGCGTAGTCCAATAAACTCTTCCTCTCTCCTCTCTTGAACTAAAGGAGGGAGGTATTTCTCATTAAATTCCCTTATGAAATTCGTCCATGTCCATACGGTCTGTTCTTTTTCCCATTTTGCTTTAATAACGTTCCACCACGCTCGGGCCGATCCTTCAAATTGGAACACCGCAAAGTTTACTTGTCTTTGCTCGGTGTAGTTCAAGACGGTGAAAATATTAATCATGGCATCTAACCATTGTTCGGCTATATCTGGATCAGATCCTCCAAGAAATTTCGGAGGAGTAAACTTCTGAAACCTCTCAAAAGCCTTATCTTCTCCGATTTCAGGGTTCCGGGGTTGATTCACGGCCATTTGGCCTTGTTGATCCACCAATCTTGCCAAGATATCTGTCATTTGTTGCATTACCGTTGCCATTTGGTCTTCGGCTTCAACCCTCGTTCCTTGCTCTTGTGCAGATGTTGTTTCTCTTTCCTCTATTGGCTCTTGAGCTCGTTCATTCCCACGGCCATGTCCACGTCCACGGCTACGTCTCCCGTCCATATATATGTTTTCCCTCTCTTTTCTTTTCCCCCAAAACGTAATTTAGTAAATAAATACGATAAGGTTACTAAAGTAACTATTGAGGGCACCAAATATTCAAATAAACATATACCCACATAACACGCCATACCAAGATGACGGATAAGCAAATACACAAATACATATCAAGTTGGACAGATAACCATGTACATACAGGTATACTAACGTCATGTAGTAACAATATACAGGTAAATCAAAAGGAAAAGGTGAAGTCATCCCAGTATCAGCCCGTCCGGTCTCTCACGTCACTTACTATCCAAACTAGATGTCCCTGATCTCTTGTGCTCATTCTAGTCAGACAAAGCCTGTTCATGTTCCCAAAATGTAAGACACAAGTATTTAGCAGCACATCAACTATAGAGTACTCAGGCACGAGAATCCGAAATAAGATAATTCACATCTCGAGCTGCAGTCCCAAGAGTAAACTATCTACAATCGGAATTCCTACCTGACATACCTATCTATGGTCCTCAGATACCATTAGAAAGATTTAAGGCTTATAACATTCGCAATTCATAGCTTCACTTAGTCCCTCATACTTATTCACCACTTAGTCCAGGGTCACTCCACGTAGAAACCACGCGAAGCAACTATAAATTTTATCCCTCAATCGCTTAACTTTCAAGTCCAATCAAATCCCACAGTCCGGTATCTTAATCTTTAATCTAGGATACACTACAGAGATCTGAAGCCTAGGCTCTGATACCACTTGTAACGACCCTACCTCCCCCTAAGGCGTACCAGAGGGTTCGGCGGGCCGCCTGCCCAGCTCTCGCCGGGACTCAGTCGTTCTTTAATCAAATCCAGAACAAATCACAAGAATAAATAGGGCAGCAATCCAAACTTAAAGTGGAACTTATATACATTGCTATCTCAAAAGGAAGTACAACCATCAAATGTACAAAGGTTCTCACTTCACCATACAACTAGCCCGTGCCAAGCACTAGGGCGAGAACCATTACAAAAGAAACAAAAGACCTAGACTAGGCTAGTCTATGCTCTCATCCTGCTCGCCGTCCCCTGTTAAGGAAAACAAAACTAAAGGGGTGAGCTAAAAGCTCAGTGAGGTTCCAAACAGATAATCAAACAATCAATTCAATACATTAAACATGGAGTATCAATAATTCAAGAAACATTTACAATGGAAAGCAATAGTAACATTCATTAAAAGGATACGGCTCACAAGGAGCAATTCGTTCATTCGTTCATTCGTTCTCCTGACATTTCCCCTTATTTCTCCAATCATTTGAAAATGCATTTTTCGTTTATCAATCGTTCGTTCGTTCATTCATTCATTCACCCCCGTCCTGGTCGTTGGCCAGTCTCCACCAACCTACAGGGTAATACTGGAGTATACCAAACGTTCCCCCAAGTCCCTAATCGCCCGACCGAGTCCGTTTCTGGCTCGAGACGACCGGTAACAAGGGGCAATGGCCAGTTCAGTCCAAAAGGCTTACATTCATGCGCAAGTAACATTTCAATCATTAAATCCTTGAAAATTGTACAGTTATTTAGGTCGAGTGCGATAAAGTACACACTCGCCTAGAAAGCTCGTTTTGGAAATCATTAAAAGCAATTAACACATTAGCAAATGATAACAACAAGCCATAAAGTCAAATAAGGAACACTCACCTAGATATGCAAAATAACGTGTAAAATATCCTTCCGGATATTATCTTTAGTCACCAATGAAACCTAAGTTTGAACAAGAGAACATATTACAGTTTATCGAGCAAAACATTTAATGGAAACAAAGAAACCCGACTAATTAGGAGTAAAACGTGTAAAGATGACTTTCAAGTAAGAAGAGGGTTGTTTGAACCCCAGGATGAAAAATCATGTTTTAAAATGGAAAACCGGTCATGGTATTGGCCAAACAAAAGTATACAAGTTCAGATAGAAACCTAGCCCTCGAGCGAAAATTTGGGCAGCACGCCCTTTGTGTTTACCTAATTTTCCAGCCATTTTGGCTTCATTATTTTTCCTCAACCACAACCCAACATCACACATAAGCAATTCAAGTCAAGAGCCGTTCCATAGGCTCACAATATCATAAGAATAAGAATTACAACAATCACAAGTGCAGAAATTCAACTTAGCACAAGACAGATTTGACGTACGAATGCGGAAATAACATATACGAAGCTACGCTTATCGGATTGAGACAAAACCTATTCCGTTTCGAAGCTAAGACACAGAGCTACAACATTCATGCAGGTCACTTAGTCCAGTTCCTAATGTAACTTAGTCAAATTCTCAAATTACTAAACCAGAAACCAATTCGTCGGCTGTTTAAATGCAGAACACTGTAATGGACATATCTCAGAGTACACAAGTCCGAATCAGGTGTTCTTAGAGGCATTTGAAAGCTAATTCAGAATAATACAACTTTCATGTTTTGTCAAAAAGCTAAATCAGAATGGATCCTAGTCGAAAAACGTGATAAACTGGACTTAACTGATCACACGGACTGCTAGGGAAATACTTAAAATAGGAAGGGTATTTTGGACTTTTCAAGTCCTACGTTGCTCCAATTGAGCTGAAATTTTGTAGGAACCTATAAAATACCATTCTCTACAACTTTCATTCTTTGACCTAAGGCCAATTCAGCCTTTAACATACAGCTACAAAACCGGGCAGAAAGGAAGAACAATTTTCCAGAAATCTGGAATTTTCGGTTTCTAGTGGAATTTTCTCAAATTTCTGGTTCTAATCACCACCAAACAACCTTATATAACCTTAATTGCAACATATATTAACCATACACCAAGTTGGGCAGCAATTCAGCAAACCCTAGTTCATAATACCACAAGGAAAACAACACCCAAGACATGCTAACAACCGTTATTCACCACAAATTTGAGTTGCTAAGCTAATTTGAACAAGATTAGGAGTAAAAATTGGGGAAATCATCATCCTTACCTTGCTTAGTGTCTTCCAAGAGCAACCCTAGCTTTCCCCTTCAAAAATTCACCAGCACTTCACTAAACCAACATTCAAAGGCAACTTTAATCGGTTTACTTTCGTTGTTTTCTCACTTTGTAGCTCAAAATCAAGAAGAAGGATGGTGTTTTTTTCTTGCTCTCTCTTTCCCTCTCTCTCAAGCTCGACCACACCAGAAAGAAATGAAGGAAAGATAGCTGGAATGAAGGATAAAAAGGCAAAAAAAAAAAATTAATCAAGGAGCCATGAGGTGGTGACACTTGGCACCACCAAAGCCATGTAAATTTTTCTCCCTCTCCCTTGCATTTTTGGCCACAAATTTCTGTCAAAACTAGCTGGAAATAAGGAGATATTTTGCTCAAATATCAATGAGCTTATGTGGTAAGAAAGTGGTGGTCCAGTGGTGCGTTCAAACGGTAGTGCGCGGGACCCGCCGGTTCGCGCCGTTTTTCTTAAAACTCACGTACTAGGGTTTTTACTTCCCATTCACTAACCTTATATCATTGCTACCAATCACATATTATTTCTCACTTAAAAGTCACTTTTAATCCTCAAATTTAATCCTTACTCTGTACCGAAAATTCATCCGGCGAAAAATTGCGAAAACCCTAATTTTGCTCCAAACTTGAAACCGAAGCGTAAAACCCTATTTTCTAGGTTTACTTACACTTATTGTGAAATAATTGGGTAGTGGGCTTTGATAAATAATAATTTTCAAATAAAATGGTATTTTTGAGAAAAATACAAGAAATTTGCGAGTCCTCACATAGCACAAATGAGCACTTGGAAAAAGGGTACAAGTGCAAGCACACAATATCAGAATTAATCCAGATTAAACTACACTTTTTCCGAGTACCAATTAAAATAGGAACAAACCAAAACACCAAGCAGTAATATCAACAAAAATAATAAAATGCAGAAAAGTAAAAGGCACAAGATACCAAGATTTTTAACATGAAAAATCCAAATTGAGAAAAATCACGAAACCTAGTCCAATTAAAATCTCAGAACATCCAAATTATACAAGTCTACTCAGAACATCCAGATGATAGCAACATCATTAACATCAACCAAGTGAAATTGCTATAAATTTATCTCCCAAAAACTATAATGGTCAAAAAAGTGGGTTTGGAAGGAGTCTTACCAAGTAAAGAGGAATCCAAAATCGGAATGAGCAGATGGGTAGAGTTTGATGAGAGGATCTCATGGTTAAATTTTTGTTTCAATCAGGTTTCAAATCACCATCCAATCAACTTGCCCTTGTTTGGCAGGCAAGTTTTTTGCCAAGTTTGTTTGCTACAGGTTTTTTAAAAACTTTAACTACAATAATCTCAAAAAGTTTTTCAAAATTTTTAAACTATATATTTCAAAATATTCAAAAATTTACACACTTCAAAATTTTTTAAAAAAACTTCTGTAATAAATTATAATAAAGTTTTAAACAAATATCTAAAAAATTCACTTACCAAATGGGACACTAGTTTTGAAGCTACAAACTTCTCTTTCTCTCTCTAGCTTCTTTTTCTCCCAAACACTCTTTTTTCTCTCTCCTCATTTCGCGCAAGGTTGGCGGCTGAAGCTTTTAACTTATTTCACAGTTGAATCCATCAAGTCATGAGACTTGGAAATCATTTGGTCAATTTGACCTACTTAAATGTGTGGGCTTTGGGTTTGTGATTGGGCCCAACAAATGGGCTAAACCCACAAGCCCAATGTAATCAACTTATGGTTTCGGTGGTATATTCTACACCGCATATAGCGGCGACAGGGATCAAAACTGACACAAATTTTTGTTTACCAAAAAAAAAAAAAACAAAAGAAAAGAAAAAGCTAGCTCAAGCACGATAACAGCGCTTTACGCTTGTGTACTAATGCTCCCTCTTCTTTTTGAAGCCAATACGAAAGCATTAACAAAGGACGGAATTGCAATTAAGTACAAGCTCCAAATCAGCTAGATTAAAAATATTGTAGAAGAATATTCCCCTTCGTTTGCTACACTTAATCCTTGTTCCAAATTCCCAGCATTAATTTATTCATCATTTGCCTAACTTTATTTATATTGCTCTGCAGATCATACAGCATTGTCTCCTCCAGCAATATCTCCTTTGGTTGCATCATTTTTCTCATCATTTGAGGATTTTGTTGTGAGATTTTTGTCGGGTAATTGTTCATCAATGGGGTCTGTCTCATCAACATTGGTCGATTTAGATGGTGAAATTTGGTCCTTGCACTTGCCCCATATCACCAAGTATAGCCCTGTTACGATGCTAATGGCACCAAAAACCCTACAAGAAGCAAATATACGTGCGATTCCATTAGATAATGCACCTAAATTTTGCTTATTTGAAGACATAGGACGGGTGTCAAGTTGTCAACCTTCCGAAAGTTAATCGCTCAGCTAAAATGAATGTGCTCATGAAAGCCACAATAACCATGCTTAGAGGACTAAATGCAGTGACAAAAACAGGCCCTTTAGCCCTCATTATGATTCCAGAAATACAATAACCAACTCCTGAAGTGACCACTCCCTGAAATGCGTAACAAAGAAATTCAGTAATAAGCATCAATTTTCAACTTAGACGAATTAAAGAATTATTGTAGATTAGAAAAAATAATCATCTTACAGAGTAAACATAAGACATGAGGATAGTGTCAAAATGGATAGACCAGACGCTGGGATTGCCCCTTTCGGCAACTAAGGTTACTATAGTGCCCTGAAGAGCTCCTGCCGTGCATATCATACTCGTGAGTGAGAGGCAAGCAGGGTATGATTTCACTGTCATGGCCTAGACAAATTTAGTAGCAAAGCCGTTAATCAATGTAAGATGTGGCAAGAACTTAAATCGATGGAGGCGGGAAGGAGTGGACAAAGCAGTCTTTATATCAAGGCTTCGTGAAATTGCGCTTTTTTTTAAGGGTAGACTCCAAATATTAAGGAAGAAGGGTGAAAGGAATGGCATGTTTCTTTTTTCCAATGAAATTGGAAATGTTTTCATCAATGATTTTAAACTCAAACGATTAAGTCAGTCAGATGAATTTAGTTCAATCCAGTTCAAATTTTTTTCTTTTTTTATTCTTTTCTTTATTACATAAATTGGATGACTCAATACTTGAGAGAGAGAGAGAGAGAGAGAGAGAATTTAGTATGAACTGGTTGAAGAATCCGATTTTTTATTGATTATCATCAATTCGACCAATTCTTGATTCAATTCGACTAATTCAATTGATTTTCTGAATTTATCAGTGAACTGGACCGAAGTCATGACCGGCGGTCAGTCCAGACCAATTTTCATCTCATGGAAAACAGACTCCGTTCAAAGTATTGTATAAAGGTATACATTGCTGGTCCCCAGCGAGACCTTAATATGAATTAATTTTCTCTCAACGGTACAATTCTTGTCTATTTATACGCGGACACCGTAAAATGCATCTTACTCTTACCTGAAGGATGTGAAAGCTAGCCCAACAAAAGCAACCTGCTGATATCATGAGAGCCCCTTTGATGGGATCCTGTGGGTTCGCAGCAGCTGGAGATTGGACGTTTGCATCGGCTCTGGTCCACGGCAAATTAATGGCGGGCCCTCTGACCACGGTCATGATCATAGCTCCCCCAACAGTGATTATTGTTCCAGCAATTTTTATCTGGCTGTGTAGCCTTCTTGTGTTCACCTCCTCAAGCCTACAGTACAATAAGGATTGAAACAGTTGGTATGGTAGCAATGAATATAAATCTCCAATATATCTGAAACTGTATATTAGATGTAAGTTGATGGAGAGATATCCCTACAGATACACACACAAAAAGATAATCCAGTGGAACCTTAAAATCCAAGCCAATAAAAAGGTCAGGGCGGGAAGCATGTTTGTCATGGAGACGGCAAATGTTGCTGTTGTGTATTTCATTGCCGCATAGTACAAGTTCTGGTCAATAACGGGCCTGTAGAGCCAAAGTTTACCAGTTAGTTGGATTTGAAAACAAAATTATGATAGACAGGTGATAGTAGTACTACTTGATATATTAGCAAGCTTACTCCAACAATCCCAGTAATATTATCTTCCATAGAACAGAGATCGTCATTCTTGGCCTCACTTTCCTGTTGAATCTCATTATTGTTTTGGATGAAAGCCAAAAAATTCTTATCAAGAGAGGGAGTGAAGAGAAAGATTAAAGGACTACGAACCTCTCTAAGACAACGGCAAAAGGAGCAAATACAGCTGCAGCAAAGAGGTTTCTATAAATAGCAAATGCATAGTGGCTCATTCCTTTGTTTAGAGCAGACTTGGAAATAATAGCGGAACCTGCATAGCCAAACTGCTTGAATATGACTGCTAAGTATGGTTTTGCTTGCTTGAACAAGTCCATTACCTAGTTCTACCACGAAATACTGTTTTTATCTGATCTTTTGTTCCTGTATTACTGATATTAAAAATGGACATATCAGAGGCAGTGATGAGTATTTGAATGGTTTTTCTCGCAATCATGCATATATATATATATATATATATATATATATATATATATATATGTATATATAGATATAGATGTAGATATAGATTCTTCTCACGAAGGAATATCCTTTTAAAGTTTAAAACACGTCAAACCTACGGTCTCCACCGTATGCAACAACTTTGATGCATTTACGCAAATGTTCAATTGAAGCTGGCTTTTTGGATTCCAAGACGGTACGTGCTCATATATAAAAGGTTGGCGCCAAAATAAAAGTTACATATATTAAAAGTCTAAAACTTACAAAGTTAACTACTACGACATATACGTTTTTTTTTTTTTTGCACTGGCCTTATATTAGTACGTGAACTTTGCAAGTCATTGCCTAAAAGAAAAGAATAAAACTTATATACATTGACAGTGCATATACTATCATCATTGTATCCATGATACATGTACAAAAATTGAATTTTAAATTCAAATTTTATATAGTTGTCATTCATCCAACGCTGACAGTATATACAATGTTAGTGTAGAAAATATTAATTCAAAAGAAAATTATAAGTCTTTAATTAATATTTATGGCATGTTACTGGTTAATGATGGCAAGAGACTTGAACAGTCATAAAACCAAAATAATTTTTCCATTGAATACAGATTTATGTGTGGCATTTTCAACATAAAAAAACTGGGATTACTGTTATGGACCTAGGATGTTGAAGAAAAAGGCACTCCACTAATAATACGTTTTTACAAATGTGGAGTCCAGGTCGGGCTGAGCTCTCATTGGAAAACAATACAATTGTTGTTGGCTAATGATCAAATTGTAATACTGAGCCCTTTCCTGTTTTAGCTAGCGTACTGGTTTTAGTTTCTATGATACAATTTTTTCATGTCATTTTGCGTGGATATGCGTTTAAGTAAAGTCCACCCGGAATGAACTTTAATTCGTGAAGTGTACAATGTACTCCACTTCGCCCCTTTTTCTCAAGTGGGTGAAAAATAGCGAAGGACAAGTGCAAACTCTTGGCCGTTTTGTAGTTTGAAGAGGGTAAAAAGTAGTGGAGGGCGTCTCTTGTTAACAGTCACTGAGCTTTGCCTCAGTGGCTCCCAAAAAGCGATTAAGTTCTTTTTTGGATGGTAGATCAAGAGATTCAAATATCACCAATAGTGAAAAGATTTAAAAGAAGTGTTAGAGTACTTATTTGATTTAGTCAAATCTGCATACCTGCTAACCCTATAGAATAAATTAGATTATACGAATGTTATCATTGCGAGGAAAAAAAAGTGTCACCAGCTTGACACTTAAAATAACGGGTGTACATCAACCATAATGGAAATGGTATAAATATTAAATCCTACTAATGGTCAAGAATCCTTTTTGGGATACCTTATTCACTCAAACTCATTGAGAAAATATTTACCTCCATTTCATTTCTTCCTAAATAGACCGTTGGAGCTTCTTTTGGAGGAATTAGCCCCGTTCTATTTTTTTTCTTTAGGTAAAAACTGGAGAAACTTCCAGGAGTCGACTGGAAACCTACTCCAGCCAATATTCAGACTTAATTGCTGATTCTAGCCTAGGGCTGCAAACGAGTCGAGCCGAGTCGAGCTTTGAGCTAATCGAGCCGAGTCTCGACTAAATTTTACCAAACTCGAGCTCGAGCTCGAGCTCGACGAGCTGGCAATTTTCGAACTCGAGCTCGACTCGAATCAAGTCGAGCCGAGCTCGAAAAAAATAAAAAAAAATTTATTTTATTTTTAAAAAAATAAAAAAAATAATATTTTTTTCTGAATAAATAATAAAATATTAAGGATATATACGTAATTTCACTATGAAAATAAAAAATTAAAATATATTTATATATAATATACGTAATTTTATTATTAAATAAAAATAAAAAATATATATAAATATATATACTCAAGCTCGCGAGCCGGCTCGCGAGCTAACGAGCTTAATATTCTGAGCTCGAGCTCGACTCGAGCTTGACTCGAGCCGCTCGCGAGCGGTTCGATTCGTTTGCAGCCCTATTCTAGCCTCTGCATAGTTTATTTTCCCATGATGTAAAAAAAATTTGACAAATTTTGGTTTGAATCATTAGTGCAGAATAAATAATCGCCCGGAGCCATTTCGGACAAGTAAATTGCATAGACATCACATTTTGAAAAAAAAAACATGAACCGGCTTGCATCATGTATTTCAGAAAGTTTTTCTACTATTATGTGTATTTTATATAATGTGATTTGTGTGAGATAAAAAAATAAAAATGTATTAAAGAAAAATTCATTCATCCTTTTAGTTATCATCCCAAAAATAAGTCATGATTTCACATGTCACTTTACATTTTTAAGGTAATAGATAATCCCAATGAATGCCCTGATTTCGAAGGTACAGTCAAAGGCAACATGCAACCACATATTACAGAGCAAAATCTGTTAATAAGGAATTAAATTTCTTTATTGAAAGAACAAGTGTGTCTGAACTGAAGACTATTTTTTAAAAAAATTAAAATAATATTATAGTACTTTTGTGATATGATATATGTAAAATAATAAGGTGTTTAAAAAATAAAAAATAATAATTAAAGAACATATTTTTATGCAATCAACCGTTTTCCCAAAAAAAAACCTATTAAAAAATGACATATGTCAGCTATTAAGAGCTCAAAACACCTAACAATGTGAGAATGGAGAACGACAATATATAAGTCATATTGAGTGCAAGGGCACTTGCACGTGATACATCATAATATGTGATAAAATAACAAATTAAATGCTAGAACCTTTAAATTAAGTTTGTGTTCTGAGATTGGAACTTGTTATTTGATTACTAATGTTCGTTTATTTCATTCGACAACAACGTGCACATTTTTTAAAATTTTTTCATCTAGCAATAAATGAAATTTAAGAAGTGTGGAGGAGACAGGAGATTGGACACCAAGACCTCTAATTCCTCCACATTTAAACCACAGCGAGGGAGCCATGACCTATGACCAGCAGGAGCAATATTGTACACCTAAATGATGTTATTATTGTGGAAAGAAAATTTTGGGGTTATTGTGAGGGTTTTGTGTTGTGAATGTGTTGAAGTTATTTCTTATTCAAGTAGTAATCAATTTTATTCAGTTGCTTTAAAATATTTGTACTGTAAAAGAGACTGTTTGAAAGAAATTGGTTGTTTAGGGAGACCATGTAAGGAGAATGAGGATTTGTTGTAATGTACAGGGCAATGTAAAGGAAAAAGGATAGTTTTCAAAATTGAGGGGATGCAACTCTGATAAAAGCATAAAAAAAAGTTTAATAGTTTCAAGGTTATATTTTAAAGGGTTAATTCTACTTTGTCCCCCCAAACTTTGAACGATTACCCACTTCAGTCCCTAAACTTCAAAATGGGACACTTAAGTCCCTAAACTTATAGATACCTCCCACTTAAGTCCTTAAACTTATAAAATAGGACACTTAAATTCCTAAACCCTTATAAAATGGGACACTTCGACTACCAATGACATTCAGAATTTGTTAACAATTTTCATTAAGTGGGATGTATTATAAATTTAGGGACTTAAGTGTTCTATTTAGAAGTTCAGGGACTAAAGTGGATAATCATCCAAAGTTTAGGGGGACAAAGTGAAATTAACCCTTTTTTGGGAATTTTGTAAAGCTGAAGGGGGCAATTGCCCACCTTCAACCTCACGTGGCTCCGCCACTAACCAATCTATTCTCTGGAGCAGGACGTTATACGCAAGTTCGGCGCGAAATGATTAAGCATGTGAATAAATTTTTTGAGCAGTCGTCATTGGTATCGTGTGATAAGCACATGAATAAAACTTAAGAAACATCTGCAAGTTTTGGCTGGCCTAATCTTATTTCAGTAACGTCATTAGGATTTCGTTAAATTAATAATCAACCCACGGTAATTATTCAAGACATCAATTAGCACCGGTTAGAAAAAAACCTTGTTTGAAATGCTATTTTACTCTAAAAAAAATTTATATTTTTTATAAACATATTTTTTAATTATTATTTTATCTCATATATATTAAATTATTATTATATTTTTTTTTTTACAGAAACTCCGAAAAATGGTAGTCCACAAGGACTATAGTTTGTGCGCTGACTCGTTAAAGTACGAATGACAAATGCCATCCAGAAATTATGACTTTTGGGTTTTGACGTCTAAGCTTTTTCTGGTGGCAGGTGGAGTTGAGTCATCCGATTTAATATTGGAGATTGAGCAACATACTCAGATAGGCAGAAGCAATTATCATTTAAAAAAAAAGGGAGCAATTATTATGGATAATTGGTGGCCAAAAATTAAGTTGAGAAAAAACGGGAGAAAAGATAGAAGCCATATGTGTTGAGTATTTGATTTTCTTGGCCACTAATGACTTCCATCTCATACTTCACAAAATCATTCTTATCCTCCGATCCGTCAAGCTCCTTTTCTGACGTTACTTGATTTGTTAGGCACAAGTCCATATCCAAAAAGGAACGGACAGAAAACAATTTTTAAAAAAATGGAGATAGATTCGGGGTGGGTGGTTAAATTAATCCGTTTGCAGGTGTGTATTTTGGGTGTTTTTATAAAACTCTACTGTAACTTACTGCAGAATTGGTATTGTAAACCGTGCTATGCATGGATTTACATATAATGTAATAATAATAGTAAATAAATTATTTAAATTAGTTACATAAAAAAATGTTTTAAAAAATTTTAAAAATTGCCATTTTAATATCTAGTTTATACTATATTTATGTAGATTATCTAAAACCTTAAAGCATATTAAAAATGAATAAATCTTATATACACTGACGGTGTATACACTATCACGGTTGAATATATGACACATATGCAAAATTTGAGTTTCAAATTCAAATTCGGATTATGTATCATGCATCTAATAGTGAAAGTGTATATACTGTCAGTGTATAGAAGATTAATTTTTAAAAGCTATGAACAAAGATTACAAACATACCTAAAGAAATACTAAAAGCACACCAAACACAACATTATTATTGTTCCTTCCACGTTATCTCTTTTTGCACCAATTCCCCTCAACATTCCCCTACTATTCATTACTCTCTTCTTCACCTTCGTAACCCAAATTTTCCACATCTCTCCAACTCTTTTCCCTCTCACAACCTCTACCTTCCCTTCACCGTACCTTACTTCTATCAAATTGCGCAATCTCTTACTCAATTTTACAACTTATTTATCTTCTATTCTACTACTCTTTCAACCCATTTATAGTTGTAAATAATGACAAATTTTCAACTCGTTCTTTAACAAATGAGTATGGATATGCAATTTTATTAATTTCAAATGGGTAACCCAATTAAATCCATTAATTAGTGGCTATTAAATGGACTTAGAGCCAAATTCATTAGTAAGTAAATTTAAATCACTACCAATACAATAATTATATTCTACTTTTAGCAAAGGCATATTTAACGTTCTTTTCCTATTCTTTAATTTTCATTTTTTTTATTTTTGTTAAATTTCATTGTACTTCTTCCCTCTCTTTCATCAAAGTTTTAATTAACTCATTGACTATTAATTGAATTCTTGCATTCATACCTAAATTATTTTGAGATTCTTGTAGAATGTAAAATTTGAAACTTATCATTATAGGGTTTTTTTGTATAATTTTTTTTAGGTAAAAATTCATTTATCAATATAATGTATTGTAGACACCAAATTTTTGGTGTGATTTCATTTACTGTTTATTTTTAGTTTTTTATTTGTCGTGTTAGTTTTATTCGATTTTTAGTTTTTAGTTTATAGTTTTATTTTTATTTTTAAGTTTTTAGCATAGAATTTCTTGGAAAAAAAAGAGAAAAAGGAAAAGTGAATAAAAAAAAGAATGAAAAAAAAGAAAGAATCATAAAGAAAAAGAAAAAAAAGGAAAAAAATAGCAATTTTGTTTTATTTGGTTTTATTTATCTGTTTTAGTCATTTCCACTTAATTTATCTTTTATTTTTGTTTGGTTCATTTAGGAAAAAAGAAAAGAGCAAAAAACAATGAAAATGGGAAATGAAAAAAGAATTGGATTTTATACTTTGTTTGTTTTATCCAAGGTTAATTAAATTATTTTGTTTTTATCAATATTGTTTTAATTAATCTCAAAAAAAAAGAGCAAAGTCGCGGCAATGCAAGCTGCGTTTCTACGCAGTTTGCAAAGAGAGAACTTGGGCAGTCCTTGGTTGCAAATATAGCAGAGGATAGCTGAGGGTTTTAGGGTTGTTAGCTTGGTATAAATAGAAAAAAAAACAACAGCTGCAAACGAGGGGGGAAAATCGAAGAAAAAGAACGATAGAGAGGACAATCGAGAGAGAGAGCCGAGAAACGAAAAAGAAACAGAGGTGACGGCTTAAGGGAGGAAGTTTTGGTCTGAGAGCAAGGGGAAAAGAAAAGGGGTTTGGCAGCTGCAAAACTGAAAAGAAAGACAAGTAAATAGAGAATAGAATAGAGAGGAGAGATTGAGGGTGACGGAAAAAACAGAGGAAGAACTGACGGCTGCAAATCTGGGGAGAGAAAAGGAAAAACAGCGGCTAAGGAAGCTAGGAAAGAGATGGCTAGAGGGAACTTCAGTAGGGGAGTAGGAATCTGAAAGGGGATAGAGACTGGACGGCTGGTTTGAGTGGAGAGCATCTGGAGAGCAATTGCAGCAACAAGAGGAAACTTTTTCCATTTTCATTAGGCCTGCGTTGAAGCTTGTCAATTTTCCATTCAGGCACTATCTCGTTTTTTTTCTGTTATTCAAAGGAGCAAAGGTAACCTCTTGTTCCCTTTTCCTTCGTTCATAGGCCTTCATCTAGATGTGAAATAGAATTGTCGCAAAACTTGCTGTGAGTTTTCCTTCCTGTTTTGTTTGTGCATCTTGAAACGGCGGATCCTTGTCACGGCTGTAGTCTGTCCATAGATATCATCACAAGTAGAAACCAGATGTTCTTCTCCATGCGTCCTTAATGCTCTGTTTTTGTTCTTGGTCAACAATAGGCTGCATATCCCTTACCTGGCTGTTAGAATCCTTAAGAGTTAGATTTAGAGTCTGCCATAGCAAATGTTAAAATCTCAGTTTTGCTGCAAACATGCGGGTAGACTCCTTGGTGTTTGATTATGTTTCAAGGTAGTTTGTAGACTGTCTAATGTTTGGCTTCTATTTGCTGCCATGAAGATGATTTTGCACTGAGTGACGTTTTTTTTGGCTGCCAAAAGGGTTTGAAATAATTTTCCTTGCAAGAGTTTTCAAAACCAGAATTTCAAAAGAAGTTTGAGTTGTTGCAGTCTCCATGTTCTTTCTCTTGCGTTTCGTTATAGTCTTATGGCTCAATATTAAAGCTGTGTTAGAGTTTTCTTGCTAGGACATCAGTTTGAGTTTCTGTATGCTCCATTGGGAGTTTATATATGTGCTGTGTGTGTGCTGAAATGGTAGGGGGGAGGTTGCAGAGTTTTTTTTTCGATTTGGGAAGTCACAGAAAGTTCCTAGCTTTGGCGAAATTGCCGAAATTGGCTTGCATGTCTTGCTTTCAGCAGTAAAATGCTGAGTTGTGCATTTTTGCTAGTTTAGGATTCATTTGCATGATGCATGTGGTCAATGAGAAAAAGAAAACTTGTTGCACAAAAACATGCATGCCGCCACAAGTCCCTTTCGTTTTGTCATTTTTGCTGCCATCTTTGCCCTGTAACAGTTTAAAAGCTGGGTTCCTTTACCTTATTTGCATGATCGCCATGGGTCTTGTTCATATCCTTGGCTGTTTTTCTGGGTTGTTACAACGCTTTGCCGTTGTTACAAAGGGCTTCTTTCCTTTGCCGTTTGTTTTGATTGTTTTGCTGGCTGCGTATGTCCTGAATGTCATAGCTGAAGGTTGCAGTTTGTATATCCAGATTTGCGTGTCTTTTATCCGTTTATTGGAGCTTTAAGTTTACAAGTTTTATGGTGCGAAATAGGAGGATTGTGTGATAGTTATGCTTGGATTTGGTTATATTTAAAAGCTGTTTAGTGAAGTATCGAGTTGCAGCAAGCTTTGAAACAAAAGTTTCTGACTAAGAAGCATGTTTCATGGTTATAGTTGCAGGAGGTAATACTACCGTAAGCTTGGCATGGGTTCTGCATGGAAAAATTGTTTCGAAATTGCCTCTTAACCCCCTCAAGTTTCCCCTTATGCCACTATAGCCCAAATAATTAGAAAATCAATCAAATTAGTCCCTCCAACTTCCTTTTTCCTTTCAATTAGGCCCTAGACTTGCGAACATGGCTGTTTGAGTTATTTAATTGCTCCAATTTGTATGTGATTATTTGTGTTTACTTGACCTTTTCTTTGTCTTCGGACCTTTGAAGTTCTTAAAAGTATTTGATTAAGCTTGAATGTTTGGTTAGTATTCACAATTGAGTCCTTAGTAGCCTCAACTTTGCAACTCGATTACTCATTTGCTTTCATTTGTTTGGGTGGTACTTAATGCAAGAGTTTAAGAACTTTGTGTTCAAATGAGCTTGTGTTCGCCTATTTTCTTGAATTTTCTGAAATAAATGGGCTTTGGTTTTTTTTCTTGCTCTTTGACTTTCAAAGTTTCTAAAATGTTTCAATTGGCTTTCCATGGTTGATTAATGCTTGCAATTGGGTCTTTGATGGATCCTTTTATTGGAAACTATGTATTATTTGATTTCATTCAAATTGCAATTAGGAGAGATTTGGTGACTTTGTTATACTTTACTATTTGAGGTACCATGACCTTTTTATTGTTTTGAAGCCATTTTTCTTCCATTTGGACACCATTCAAAGAGGGCGGTATAATTTCTTTTATCCCTTTTTGCATCTCCTATGTGATCCAACGTGCTACGTGAAAATTGCATGTCTACTTGCTTCCCTTATTTTTCTTTAATTCCTTTCATTTACTTCATTTACTTTCGCTTTTTATTTAAGTTATTCTTTATGGGGTATGTGTACACCTTTTGGCTTGTAATAGTTAGGGATTTAATTATTTTATTCCTTTTTCCCCTTTTAGATTGTAGTAGGGTCTCCCTAATGTAATAGATAGGGCTTGGAGGAGCATTCAATGAAGACCTATCGAAGTCATGTGCCTAGCTAGCAAATGTAATAGTTAGGGCTTTAATCGTCTTATGTGTCTTGCATGCTTAGTTGCTACGTGTTAATTTGCTTTGTTAGGGCCTTGCATCTAGTCGAGCATGCTAAATGTTATGTGCTATGTGTTTATGAGTGTTTGGCATGTCTACTCGCTTTTCATAGCCATGAATGAATGTGATTGATGAATGTACGGTTCCGCTAGTCCAACGCTGGTCGGAATTCATAGAATGGGCTAGTCCAACGCTAGACCCTTAGGGATTTCCTCTCGTTAGTACATGTTTGCATGTTCATTACATGTCATGCATTCTTTTTAGTTTTATCATTTTGCATGCCCCTCGAACCCCTTTTTCCCTCCATTTTAGGATTTTTGCATTTCATGCTAGTTATAGAGTTCATTTGCTTGAGAGTCCCCTTAAATATGGGATATAGACGAGTGTGGCTTTTTCTAAGCCTTAGCACGCTTGTATTCCCTCTATAAAAGGGCAAATTGAGTCACGATTTAGGTCTCCCCGTACCCAATATGCATGAATTCCCTAGGCTCATGCATTTTTAAATCTACTCTACCATTTTATACCCTCATCACACTTTCATTTTTCCTCCCATTTTGTACACGTGCACCTTTATGTTTCTTCACTTGCACACGAACACTTTATCATCACTTGCACACATGCACTTCATATTATCATTTCACATACCGTATCTTGTCCACTCACGTGCACATTTTCATTTACATATTTATTGTTTTTTATTGCTTTTTCAAACTCATGTCCTCACATTGCATACATGCATTCCATTCATTTGCATCCCACTCGCATTATTCGTGACTTCTTCAAAAGATCGTTATTGGGCTTCACAATTAATGTGATTGACACCATTCAACCTTTGAAGAGAAATTTCCCCCAATACCCCTAGGTCTAGGGTTTGCATTCATGTAGTGCATCCAAATGTAATAAATTCTTTGGTTAAAACAAGAAAAATCTTTGATTAAATCATGCAACTAGCCTTGGCTAGGTCAAAGGGGTGCCTTGGATTTTATCCTTGCCTTCCCCTTTGTCAAATGTGACTCCCGAACCTTTTTTTTGGTTTACGTGGACTAGGAGTCGTTTAAAAGGGGTTTCTTACTACTTTTTCCTATTTTTTCTTTCAAAATTCATTTTTTTTGGTGACTTGGTATACCTTAACTCATTACCAAGTGGCGACTCCAATTTTTATTTCAAAAATCCTTTTTAAACTATAATTTTGGGTCAAATCGTCGCATTCTCAACCCCCCATTTAGACCCATTTTTTCTTTTAAAATCACAATTCATTTTCCAATCACAAAAAATATATTTTTTTAAACTATTTATTTATTTATTCAAAAAATGGGGCGCGACAGTTGGCGACTCCTCTGGGGACATTCGAGAGTCCGAGCAAATTTGATTTAATCAATCTTTTTCTTCTTTTAACCTTTTCATGTATCACATTTGGGTGTTTTAGGGTTGCATTTTTTTCCTTTTTTAGGATTTTGCATCACTCGCGTCTCAAATTACTCCCTCGCTCACGAATGTATGATTGGTTGATTGGATGTATGTTTACTTACTTATCTCGCGCTTGCATTGCATTTGGGGGGGTGTGTGTCACCTTTAGAGCCTCGCGTGGTTCTCAACCCCTTCCTCAAAAATAGGGAACACTTCATACGTGCACGTTTATTTATTGTTATCCCATTTTATTTTATTTTTCGTGGGCGCTATCCCACACCGTCTTGTAGGATTAGGATTGATTGCCTTGGGTAGGCGGATGGTGTGCACTGCGCCCATAGCGCTACCTAAGGGATCACTCGAGCCACCGATCGAAGGGCTTGGGAGTGATGACCCTTTGCCTTTGGATCTGAAGGCTTGGGGACCTTTTAAACCTTATCGAGTTTAGTTGCATTAGTGAGCCCCAGCCTCATGCATCCATGTTAGAATTTTCCTAAGTTAGAGTCAAGCTCACCCTCTTTTAAGCACAATTAGGCACGAGGGAAGGGGTTCCACCCCTTTTATTGGCTTTTATTGTATTTCTTTTCTTAATTGCTCCCAATATGTTATGTGTACTATCAATTGCACTAACCATTCTTTTGTTTTCTTGGATTGCATTCATGTGCCTTAACAATAAGAGGCCTTTTTGGCACTCTTTTAGTGACTTACCCACTAGATGACTCACATGTTTAAATTTCAGTTATTACACTTGATTTTCAAATAAATACATTTCATTTTTAGACCTTTTCCCCCCGATGTATTATTTATGTCCTTTAGGCCATATTTGTCACATATTTACATCACTTTAATAAACTGGTATCATGCATAAACCCTAGAAAGGGAATGCCATTTAGGGGATCCCGTGTTAGGGATAAGCCACCTTGTGTCTCAGATACTTAATCCAACGAGACTTGCACGTTTACATTTTGTACCATCCAAAGGGGTAGTGCACAAGGTAAGGTAGGATCCGATCATTTTCATGGAATGATCTTTGGAATATGAGCATCTAATAATCACTTTTTGTTCATTTTATCAAAAATTGGTAAAAATCCCTTGCGTGAAGGACATTAATTTGAAAAAATTCACAAATGATTCCTCCTATTGAGACGATAAATAAATTGAGGCCAAAATTTGATTTTTAGAAGGTCATAGACTAATGCACCTCAATAATTTTGAAATAACCAATGGCCGGACAATTCAACCAATCCATTTTGCCAATTCATTCAATAAATCATCAATTTGACTAATTTACCCTTTTTAGGGTCACCTGGTCGATTTTTGAATAAATCATCAATTCATTTGACCAATTTACCCTAAAATTCATTTGACCAATTTACCCTTTTTAGGGTCACCTGGTCGATTTTCAATAAATCATCAATTCATTTGACCAATTTACCCTTTTTAGGGTCACCTGGTCGATTTTGAATAAATCGTCAATTCATTTGACCAATTTACCCTTTTTAGGGTCATTCGGCCAATTTTTTGAATAAATCACTAATTCAATTTCATTCATTTGACAAATTTACCCTTTTAGGGCGATCTGGTCAATTTTGAATAAATTCTCGATTTCATTCAATTCATTTGATCAAGTTCCTTTTTAGAATGTTCCGGTCCATTTTGAATAAAATTCTCAAATTCATTCGATCAAGTTCCTTTTTTAGGATGATTCGGTCAATTTTGAATAAGTTTTTAAATTTCACTCAATTCATTTGACCCGTTTCTCTTTTTAGGGTAATCCGGTCGATTTTAAATAAACGGTCGATTTCATTCAACCCGTTCGACCAATTAGAGTTTCAAGATCGAATTTTAAATTGGGAAACCTAGTCGGTTTTGAGAAAACCATCCACTGTATCTAGCCATTTGATCAGTCGGGGTTTTGACCCGTGCTTCACTGAAAATTTGGTCAATGAATTCCAATCTTTTCGATAGGAAGTTCATTAAGGTCAAAACCCGTGCAAACTCTTGTATTGATCCAAAGTGATCAATCCCTTCGGACGATGTCCTCATTTTGACAAACGTTTCTTCTCACTTCAATTGACCAAATTTTTCAAAATTACTTCTCACTCAATGAGTTGATCGGATCCATCAGGTATGGTATAGTGCCTACCCTAGAGGATTGTATCCTCATTCTAGGCCTACCCTTGGCCCAAAAAAGGGTTCCTCCATAGGACATGCATCCGAATTTCCTGGATATCTACTAACTCTTGCCTTTTTCTCTTTCTTTTCTTTATTTTTATTGTAATAACTAAGCAAGGGTTAAATCTAAAGGCAATCTTTTCAAAAATTCTCAGGTAATATTTAAACATAGCTTCTCGTCGAAACCCCATCATAACACGATCCCGTAACCAAGCTCAGAGGAGTCGTGTAAACATGAGTTCACAACCGGAACAATCAGATAGGTCTGCTACTACCGCTCAACCCGAGACCATGAGTTTGGGGGTTCAGTTGACTGAGATGCTCACTAAGTTCGACAAGATGACCACTGAGATGGCAGCCCAAAGGAAATTGATTGACGAGCTAATCAGCAGCGGAGTTCAACCCGAACCTATACCCGTCAAGCAGGATGAGCAAGAGCCATTTGTCATCCCTTCAACTCAAGTCACCGTTATTCCATCTTTACCTATTCCACCCGAAGGAACTTTCACATATCCCACCATACATTTGCCATACACTTGCCCTCCTGATCCTTCATTCTTCCCTACTTACGTGCAAGGCCCACAACCCCAAATCACTTCGAATATACCCCCTAAGCCGCATGCCTTTTATCATGATACAGCTGAGCCTTGCTTACCAGACCATACCATTCAAACTAAGCCAGAAATGGGGGATTCCTCCGCTCCCGTTGATATAAAGTTGCTCAAACGTCTTGACCGTTTTGATGAGTTTATAAGGAAGAATCAGGGGTTGAACAAGCAAAGAGTCCTGGATTACAATGAACTTTGCCTTTTCCCGAATGTGCAATTGCCTGAGGGGTTCAAGACTCCGAAGTTTAACAAGTATGATGGGACGGGCAATCCCAAGACACACCTCCGATTGTTCGCCAACAAGTTGGGTAGGCCAACAGATGATGAAAATCTGCCTTTGAGGCTATTCCCAGAAAGTCTGGAGGGGGATGCACTCGACTGGTATTCCAAGCTGAAACCCGAAAAAGCGAAGACCTGGCTTGACTTGTCCAACGCTTTTGTAAAGTAGTACGAGTATAATTGCGAGCTGGCTCCAACACGAACCATGTTGGAAGGGACAAAGAGGAAACCCTCCGAGGATCACAAGACTTATGCCAAAAGGTGGAGGAAAATAGCTGCAAAAGTCGAGCCACCAATGACGGAGGACGAAATCATACGCACTTTCATTAAGGCACATGACCCGCCGTACTTTGAAGAAATTTTTCGCATGACTGGATGCTCATTTGCCGCAATTGTTAATAAGCTTGAGGAATTTGATGATTTCGTGAAGGCTGGAAAGATTGTTAATGTGTCTGCCCTCAAATCGCAGTTGGATGCTTTGCAAAGCCAAGGTAGTAATGGGAAGAAGCAATTCCAAAAGAAAGAGGGGGAAATCGCTTTTGCCTGGGATCGAAACCCTGTATCAAATCCCAGACCTCGACAATACCCTACCTACTCCAACCCTTGCCCTTACTATTCAAACCTTCATCCTGTTTATCACACCAACACCAATCATCCTCGCCCTCGCCCTAACTACGCCAACTCGCCTTTAGCCCCTTTTCAAATTTCTCAACCAATTCCTCACCAAAACCGTCAGCAGCCTCCATTCAATCCAAGAATGCCTCCACCAAACAGACCCGTTTACAACTATCCTCAGCCCCCTAAAGCCAACAATCCGGGACGTAACTGCACATTCACCAATCTCGACAGGCCTTTGGACCAATTATATGATCAATTGAAGGCTGCCGGGAAAATAGGTGTCATTCCCCCTCCAACCTATCCGTATGGAATACCCGTTGGGTATAACTCACAAGCTATCTGTGCTTATCATTCAGGGGCACCCGGCCATCCGATTGCTGAGTGTAAAGCACTCAAGCATAAAATTCAAGACATGATTGAAGTTGGAGAGATTGTAATTAGAAGAAAAGAGGCACAAGCGCCAAATGTGGATAAGAACCCCCTGCCAGAATACGATAACACCATTGGGGTTATTATGGACAATACGGAATTTAAGGAGCCTGCTAAAAACTCATCAAGTGAGGCTGAAGTGTTTGGAAATGACGCAGAATTTCCCGATATCCCTGAGGGATCAATTTCCAATTGGATAGCCAAATTTCTACCCATTCAGAAGGAGTTTCGGTAAACCTAAAGGGGGTTTGTCATTCATGCGAATTCATGAGAAAAAAACTTTTTGCATCTGTAATTAGCTAATGAAAACATCTTTACTTTTGACCAAAATTTGCGCATGTAAATATTTTTAAGTTTTCATTTCATTTCCGTTTGCTTTCAATCAAAGGTTTTATGAAAATGAACAAGTCATTCTTGTCATGTTATTTTGGTTTATTCGTTTGTTTATATTTCGGTCATATTGTTTGATTCATTTGCTTGTTGTATACTTGATTGTTTATTATCCCAAATTCATTAATTCTTTCAGATGGCCAAAAATAAAAATATTGGACCCTTTGGATATCACTTTTCTGGAATTCAATAATGGCAATCTCTATCTCACTCACGACTTGAAAATTTTGGAACCCAGATTTCAAAGCGAGAGTGATAAAGAGAAAGTATTTGATTCTTTTTCAAAAATCTTGAACAAAATGAGGAGAAATTCGAACCAAACCTAGAAGCCATAGCAATTGTTCACATTGACACTGAGAATGAGGTCAAAAGGACATAAATCAGCATTCGTTTGGACAAAAGCAGAAAATGAGATGATTAAGGGTTTGACTATGTGTCAAGGTGTACAGATGGTTAGAGGCAGTCTCGTTTGCAGTAGCAGAAATTCAATCTTTGCACACTCTAATGGGAGTTCAGCCAAGAATGCCGTTTGTCATGAAATGTTACAAACATGCCTGGCCTGAGCCTACGACAAGAAGTTTCATCAGCATACATTTTGAGGAAAGCGACAAAGCACTCAAGCGAACTTTGCCAATACAAGACGAAGGCAGAGACAAATTCGCTCAAAATCAGAAAGGGCCGTTCATCGTCCAAAAGGTATTACCTGGCGGAACACTTATTTTGACGGAAATGGATGGTCAAACATTCCCTCAACCCATCAAATCAGACATGTGCAAGAAGATTTTCATTTGATCATGCAAATTTTCCTTAGAAATTCATGCAAATGACGAAATGCAAGTCAGGCCCTCTTCTTTTACATTTAAAGCATTTTATCCCTACTTGTCCCCTTTGAGCCATCAGAATTGACAAATTTTCGTTTGGCAGCCCCTGAGAATTGCAAACCCCACACTGGGGCAAATTCATTTTGAAAAGAGATGATCGGAAAGAAAAGGCAAACCCCACACTGGGGCAAATTCATTTTGAAAAAAATGATCAGAAAGAAAAGGAAAACCTCACACTGGGGCAAATTTATCTTTGAAAGAAAGATGGAAAAAGAAAGAACCCCACACTGGGGTAAATTTAGTTTTGAAGAAAAATACAAAAGTAAGAAAAATGCAATGAAAAAAATGCAAAGAAAGAAGAATTCAATCAAACTGGGGCAAATCTTCCTCGGTTTCGTTCAAAAATTGGAGATAGTCTCAAGATGATGCAATCTCAGGTTATTTCACACCTTTCAGAAATTTTGCTTTCAAGCCTCAACTTTTTTTGAAAAACACCCCACCTGACCTCATTACAAGAGCCCAAAGTCCTGGCTTTCGTCACTTGTTGTATTTCTATTGGGATTTTTGCTAATCAACTGGCAAGTGATGTCCATAATGCCCTCGCCTAATCTTACAAAGGAAATGCATATTGCTGATGCCAGCAATCTTCAACTTACATTTCTGAGTCGATTATGGTCGAGCTCTTCCATTGCTTACTTAGGTGAAAGCCCGAAAGGGCACCTAAAAAAAAAAAAAAAAAGGTGGGGGCAACCTTGGTGAAAACCAGAAAGGGCGCCAAGGCAGGTTTTTGCAACGAGCAAGCACGAGGAGGAACAGCTGGTGACTTGGTTCATTTGGATTTCTTCTCATTTTTGTCATACTTCTGCCAATATTAAATTTCAGAACAAAGATATCTAGAGATTTGAATATGACATCTGTTGGCCAAAACTGTGTCGCTTTGTAAAAATATTTTTTTTCCAAATACATTCTTATGAAATACATCTTTTCTCATTTGTTTGTATTCATGGCATTTTGTAGGATTAATCATAGTTGGATGTGTTTTACATTCTTTGGCATACTCATTCCATGTATAACATAGGAAATCATCTTGCATTTTTCATGCATCATTCTTTTACCATTGGATTCGGATGAATGATAAACCCTAAGGTTTGTGCAAGAATATGGGATTCAATCATCTATTAAAGTGAGTAAAATGCAACAAAGCTGCTACATGGATTTGGTGACATGGTAAATGCGCACTTTATTGGTCTCCAGAATCGAAAGGGTTCAAAATTACAAGATCGACTAAGCCAGAGGTCGCAGAACAGAAGCAAAAGCATCATAAGACTCATGTTTACACGATTCTAAAGGCAAACCGAGTCAAATGATGGTGGCAAGTCCATTATTTCTTCTTTTCTTGCAGGAACGTTGCGTTTACAAACACAAACAACCACACTTCTTTTCGCACTTAAATCGACGTCAGAAAAAGCTTCCCAGTAAACAAAGACGAAATGATAATTTGGCAAAGGTTGGGTCATAAGGAACAACATTAGCTATCGTTCTAACCATAAGGATCCAAATCTCCCTCTTGGTACAAAAGTTTGAACTACTCTCAGGTAAGAACTCAATTCATTGTTTTAAAAATCCCGTGGGTCTATCCCATTTAAATTTCTTGTTCGGGTCTATCCCATTTAATTTTCTGTCCGGGTCTATCCCATTTACATTTCTGTTCGGGTCTATCCCGTTTACATTTCTGTCCGGGTCTATCCCGTAGGTCTATCCCATTTAATTTTCTGTCCGGGTCTATCTCGTGGGTCTATCCCATTTACATTTCTGTTCGGGTCTATCCCATTTACATTTCTGTCCGGGTCTATCCCATTTACATTTCTGTTCGGGTCTATCCCATTTAAATTTCTGTCCGGGTCTATCCCGTGGGTCTATCCCATTTAAATTTCTGTCCGGGTCTATCCCGTGGGTCTATCCCATTTACGTTTCTGTTCGGGTCTATCCCGTTTACATTTCTGTTCGGGTCTATCCCGTGGGTCTATCTCATTTAAATTTCTGTCCGGGTCTATCCCGTGGGTCTATCCCATTTACATTTTTGTCTGGGTCTATCCCATTTACATTTCTGTTCGGGTCAGTCCCGTTTAATTTTCTGTTCGGGTCAGTCCCGTTTAAATTTCTGCTCGGGTCAGTGCCGTTTTAATTTCCTGTTTGAGTCAGTCCCATTTTAGAATTCTTGTTCGTTGGAATCATTTTGCAGCCGAATAATGCAGGTAAGTATTTGGTGTCTACTTCTTTGTCTCAAGTTTTTCCAAAACTCAGACAAAGAGGGGCAAACTGTAGACACCAAATTTTTGGTGTAATTTCATTTACTGTTTATTTTTAGTTTTTTATTTGTCGTGTTAGTTTTATTCGATTTTTAGTTTTTAGTTTATAGTTTTATTTTTATTTTTAAGTTTTTAGCATAGAATTTCTTGGAAAAAAAAGAGAAAAAGGAAAAGTGAATAAAAAAAAGAATGAAAAAAAAGAAAGAATCATAAAGAAAAAGAAAAAAAAGGAAAAAAATAGCAATTTTGTTTTATTTGGTTTTATTTATCTGTTTTAGTCATTTCCACTTAATTTATCTTTTATTTTTGTTTGGTTCATTTAGGAAAAAAGAAAAGAGCAAAAAACAATGAAAATGGGAAATGAAAAAAGAATTGGATTTTATACTTTGTTTGTTTTATCCAAGGTTAATTAAATTATTTTGTTTTTATCAATATTGTTTTAATTAATCTCAAAAAAAAAAAAAAAGAGCAAAGTCGCGGCAATGCAAGCTGCGTTTCTACGCAGCTTGCAAAGAGAGAACTTGGGCAGTCCTTGGTTGCAAATATAGCAGAGGATAGCTGAGGGTTTTAGGGTTGTTAGCTTGGTATAAATAGAAAAAAAACAACAGCCGCAAACGAGGGGGGAAAATCGGAGAAAAAGAACGATAGAGAGGACAATCGAGAGAGAGAGCCGAGAAACGAAAAAGAAACAGAGGTGACGGCTTAAGGGAGGAAGTTTTGGTCTGAGAGCAAGGGGGAAAAGAAAAGGGGTTTGGCAGCTGCAAAACTGAAAAGAAAGACAAGTAAATAGAGAATAGAATAGAGAGGAGAGATTGAGGGTGACGGAAAAAACAGAGGAAGAACTGACGGCTGCAAATCTGGGGAGAGAAAAGGAAAAACAGCGGCTAAGGAAGCTAGGAAAGAGATGGCTAGAGGGAACTTCAGTAGGGGAGTAGGAATCTGAAAGGGGATAGAGACTGGACGGCTGGTTTGAGTGGAGAGCATCTGGAGAGCAATTGCAGCAACAAGAGGAAACTTTTCCCATTTTCATTGGGCCTGCGTTAAAGCTTGTCAATCTTCCATTCAGGCACTGTCTTGTTTTTTTTCTGTTATTCAAAGGAGCAAAGGTAACCTCTTGTTCCCTTTTCCTTCGTTCATAGGCCTTCATCTAGATGTGAAATAGAATTGTCGCAAAACTTGCTGTGAGTTTTCCTTCCTGTTTTGTTTGTGCATCTTGAAACGGCGGATCCTTGTCACGGCTGTAGTCTGTCCATAGATATCATCACAAGTAGAAACCAGATGTTCTTCTCCATGCGTCCTTAATGCTCTGTTTTTGTTCTTGGTCAACAATAGGCTGCATATCCCTTACCTGGCTGTTAGAATCCTTAAGAGTTAGATTTAGAGTCTGCCATAGCAAATGTTAAAACCTCAGTTTTGCTGCAAACATGCGGGTAGACTCCTTGGTGTTTGATTATGTTTCAAGGTAGTTTGTAGACTGTCTAATGTTTGGCTTCTATTTGCTGCCATGAAGATGATTTTGCACTGAGTGACGTTTTTTTTGGCTGCCAAAAGGGTTTGAAATAATTTTCCTTGCAAGAGTTTTCAAAACCGGAATTTCAAAAGAAGTTTGAGTTGTTGTAGTCTCCATGTTCTTTCTCTTGCGTTTCGTTATAGTCTTATGGCTCAATATTAAAGCTGTGTTAGAGTTTTCTTGCTAGGACATCAGTTTGAGTTTCTGTATGCTCCATTGGGAGTTTATATATGTGCCGTGTGTGTGCTGAAATGGTAGGGGGGAGGTTGCAGAGTTTTTTTTTCGATTTGGGAAGTCAAAGAAAGTTCCTAGCTTTGGCGAAATTGCCGAAATTGGCTTGCATGTCTTGCTTTCAGCAGTAAAATGCTGAGTTGTGCATTTTTGCTAGTTTAGGATTCATTTGCATGATGCATGTGGTCAATGAGAAAAAGAAAACTTGTTGCACAAAAACATGCATGCCGCCACAAGTCCCTTTCGTTTTGTCATTTTTGCTGCCATCTTTGCCCTGTAACAGTTTAAAAGCTGGGTTCCTTTACCTTATTTGCATGATCGCCATGGGTCTTGTTCATATCCTTGGCTGTTTTTCTGGGTTGTTACAACGCTTTGCCGTTGTTACAAAGGGCTTCTTTCCTTTGCCGTTTGTTTTGATTGTTTTGCTGGCTGCGTATGTCCTGAATGTCATAGCTGAAGGTTGCAGTTTGTATATCCAGATTTGCGTGTCTTTTATCCGTTTATTGGAGCTTTAAGTTTACAAGTTTTATGGTGCGAAATAGGAGGATTGTGTGATAGTTATGCTTGGATTTGGTTATATTTAAAAGCTGTTTAGTGAAGTATCGAGTTGCAGCAAGTTTTGAAACAAAAGTTTCTGACTAAGAAGCATGTTTCTTGGTTATAGTTGCAGGAGGTAATACTACCGTAAGCTTGGCATGGGTTCTGCATGGAAAAATTGTTTCGAAATTGCCTCTTAACCCCCTCAAGTTTCCCCTTATGCCACTATAGCCCAAATAATTAGAAAATCAATCAAATTAGTCCCTCCAACTTCCATTTTCCTTTCAATTAGGCCCTAGACTTGCGAACATGGCTGTTTGAGTTATTTAATTGCTCCAATTTGTATGTGATTATTTGTGTTTTCTTGACCTTTTCTTTGTCTTCGGACCTTTGAAGTTCTTAAAAGTGTTTGATTAAACTTGAATGTTTGGTTAGTGTTCACAATTGAGTCCTTAGTAGCCTCAACTTTGCAACTCGATTACTCATTTGCTTTCATTTGTTTGGGTGGTACTTAATGCAAGAGTTTAAGAACTTTGTGTTCAAATGAGCTTGTGTTCGCCTATTTTCTTGAATTTTCTGAAATAAATGGGCTTTGGTTTTTTTTCTTGCTCTTTGACTTTCAAAGTTTCTAAAATGTTTCAATTGGCTTTCCATGGTTGATTAATGCTTGCAATTGGGTCTTTGATGGATCCTTTTATTGGAAACTATGTATTATTTGATTTCATTCAAATTGCAATTAGGAGAGATTTGGTGACTTTGTTATACTTTACTATTTGAGGTACCATGACCTTTTTATTGTTTTGAAGCCATTTTTCTTCCATTTGGACACCATTCAAAGAGGGCGGTATAATTTCTTTTATCCCTTTTTGCATCTCCTATGTGATCCAACGTGCTACGTGAAAATTGTATGTCTACTTGCTTCCCTTATTTTTCTTTAATTCCTTTCATTTACTTCATTTACTTTCGCTTTTTATTTAAGTTATTCTTTATGGGGTATGTGTACACCTTTTGGCTTGTAATAGTTAGGGATTTAATTATTTTATTCCTTTTTCCCCTTTTAGATTGTAGTAGGGTCTCCCTACTGTAATAGATAGGGCTTGGAGGAACATTCAATGAAGACCTATCGAAGTCATGTGCCTAGCTAGCAAATGTAATAGTTAGGGCTTTAATCGTCTTATGTGTCTTGCATGCTTAGTTGCTACGTGTTAATTTGCTTTGTTAGGGCCTTGCATCTAGTCGAGCATGCTAAATGTTATGTGCTATGTGTTTATGAGTGTTTGGCATGTCTACTCGCTTTTCATAGCCATGAATGAATGTGATGGATGAATGTACGTTTCCGCTAATCCAACGCTGGTCGGAATTCATAGAATGGGCTAGTCCAACGCTAGACCCTTAGGGATTTCCCCTCGTTAGTACATGTTTGCATGTTCATTACATGTCATGCATTCTTTTTAGTTTTATCATTTTGCATGCCCCTCGAACCCCTTTTCCCTCCATTTTAGGAATTTTGCATTTCATGCTAGTTATAGGGTTCATTTGCTTGAGAGTCCCCTTAAATATGGGATATAGACGAGTGTGGCTTTTTCTAAGCCTTAGCACGCTTGTATTCCCTCTATAAAAGGGCAAATTGAGTCACGATTTAGGTCTCCCCGTACCCAATATGCATGAATTCCCTAAGCTCATGCATTTTTAAATCCACTCTACCATTTTATACCCTCATCACACTTTCATTTTTCCTCCCATTTTGCACACGTGCACCTTTATGTTTCTTCACTTGCACACGAACACTTTATCATCACTTGCACACATGCACTTCATATTATCATTTCACATACCGTATCTTGTCCACTCACGTGCACATTTTCATTTACATATTTATTGTTTTTTATTGCTTTTTCAAACTCATGTCCTCACATTGCATACATGCATTCCATTCATTTGCATCCCACTAGCATTATTCGTGACTTCTTCAAAGGATCGTTATTGGGTTTCACAATTAATGTGATTGGCACCATTCAACCTTTGAAGAGAAATTTTCCCCAATACCCCTAGGTCTAGGGTTTGCATTCATGTAGTGCATCCAAATGTACTAAATTCTTTGGTTAAAACAAGAAAATCTTTGATTAAATCATGCAACTAGCCTTGGCTAGGTCAAAGGGGTGCCTTGGATTTTATCCTTGCCTTCCCCTTTGTCAAATGTGACTCCCGAACCTTTTTTTTGGTTTACGTGGACTAGGAGTCGTTTAAAAGGGGTTTCTTACTAATTTTTCCTATTTTTTCTTTCAAAATTCATTTTTTTTGGTGACTTGGTACACCTTAACTCATTACCAAGTGGCGACTCCAATTTTTATTTCAAAAACCCTTTTTAAACTATAATTTTGGGTCAAATCGTCGCATTCTCAACCCCCCATTTAGACCCATTTTTTCTTTTAAAATCACAATTCATTTTCCAATCACAAAAAATACATTTTTTAAACCATTTATTTTTTTATTCAAAAAATGGGGCGCGACATGTATTTTTATTTTTTGTTGATTACAATGATATCTTATTTTGTTGCTCAAAGAATAGGGGAGAAAAAATAAATAATTTTTGTAGTGAATCATTAGTGGGTGAGATAACCAAAACCATGCAAAACTATATTCATTTAACCCACATAAATCATCCATTTTAATAATTTCATCCAACTCACAACTACAGCTCCCTTTACTTTACCTCCTCCAACCCTATACTCCTGTCTTTATATTTCTTTTATTATTTAGGATTCGTTACTTCACTTTTACTCTTCCTAACCCTATATTCCTATTTTTCAAATTATTTAAGATTTGTTACCTCACTTTTCAAGTGTTTTTTTTTTCAAAGAAAAAGTCAAAATTATAGCCATCAAGGAAAGTAATTAGGTATGACTTTGGTGGAATACTATTATTTTTTGTGACGACCATCCAAGATAATTGTTTGAACAAATATTTGTTTTAAAATTTTTAATAAAAACTCCAAAAAACAACCATCTAAATGCCCATTTTATTAATTTAAAATTCATATACAAATTTATCTAAATGCCCCTTTTTGATATACGTGTTATATGAAAAATTATCAAAATGGATTTTTACTCATACCAAAAATTATCTAGATGATGTTGTATGTTAGAATGATTATTTCGTTGGTTGGAATAATCGTTTAATAGGATAAGTTTAAGGCTAAAAAAAATTGATTTAGTAGCAATAGGTTAATTGGTTAAAGAATGATATAATTGGATATGTCATCTAAATGTTTGACAAATCTATGTATACATTCGGAAGGAAAGTGCTAAAAATGTTACTATGTAAATGATTAAAAAATGGGACTAATCACATTATTCTTCAGATTTGACAAATCAATCTTTATTAATAAAGGAGTAAAATGGGTTAAAGTGATAAAATTGTAATGGGGTGAATGATTTCAATATGGGACTAATCAAATTGTCCAAATTTATTTTCTTTAATTATAGAAGAAAAAAGGGTTAAAGTCTAAAAACAAACTATAAATGATTATTAAGCACTAATTTGAAGTGAGAAAGTTTTAAATTTTAAATTTGAATTGACATAGGATTAGTTGCAAATCACTATTTCAAACTTTTTAATTGAATTTGTGTATTAAAATAAATAAAAAATTTAGAAAAAAAAGTATGGGAGATTTAGAAGCCATTGAGAGGGCTTCTACTAAAACCTCCCCCTGCAATACATACATACATACATACATACATACATATATATATATATAGATTTTTACGAAATTTTTCTTATTTTTCCTTTTCTTTGCTCTCTTCTTCTTTAATAATTTTGTGATATTTTTAGAGGATTCCTTTTGACAAAGGTTCTCTGTGAATTAATTATTTTTAGAGGTATTTTTCAAAAATGGGATGTTTTTAAAGTTTAAAATTTTATTAGAATAGAAAATTTTTGTTAGGTGCCTTTAGATATGTCAATAGATAGGGTCTGAATTAGAACCCTTTGATTTAGATCCAGATCCAGACCCATTATTTTTAATTAAAGCCAAATCTTATAGATCTAAAAAGTAAACCCAAACCAGAAATCACATGAATTTGGGTATGCAATGAGTATCCAATGGTTTGGGTATCCATGGGTATTTTTTTTTCTAAACATATAGTAAAGAACTGCAGTAAAAGTATTGTAAAAATATATAGAGTTTAAAACTAACATAAATACCATTCAATTTTTGTTTTCAAATAATAAAATCAACATTCACAATGTTGAATACAATATTAGGTGAGGTTAGGTGGCATTTTCTTAGATTTAGAGCATATCCTTTAATCTAATAGTTATGAAATCCTATTATATTCAATCTAATGGCAACAGAATATTAGTTTATTTTATAAATTTACTTATATGTGTGCGTGTACAATTTATACTTGGATCTAGGTAGGATTTTGTGACAGCCCCACCTACCTAGATCTTATGGATTTTGCGAGAGTTATCGGATTAAAATGAATCTTATGGAGTTTCGAAGCCAAGACATAAACCTACATTTCCTATGAAGACCTCCAAAGCAAAATCATGCAATTTCATGGTAAAAAATGGAAAACTCCACGAAAACAGAAATCTGGGCGCGAAACAGGGTTAATGGACAGTCAAGGATATTTCGGTCATTTCACATGATACAGTGCTCGGATCGAGCTGAGATTTTACAGGAAGCTAGTTAACACCATTTGCTACAACTTTTATGTTTTAACCTAAGCCTGATTCGGCCTCTAACATGCTCAAATAAATCCGGTCAAAACAGGGCAGATTCAAAACCCTAACTTGGAATTTCCGCATAAAACCGAAATTTTCTGCAAATAATCGTAACTAACATATACAAGCTTCATTTTACACCATTACAAGCCATCATACCATGATTAAACCATGATCATCATATAAAATCAGAAAAATCTCTAATAAAATCCGAAATTGAGCTAACTTCACTTTAATCCATAAAATCACATCTTTAACCAACACAAACCATTAATTTGACATCATCAAGACCAAAGAAGGAATCCATTAGCTACTCACCTTGGAACCTCAAGAAAAGAAGCAACTTAGCACCACTTTCTTCCAAACCACTTCACAACCAACCTCACAACCACTAAACTAAGGGTTTTTATGGAGAAATTGGAAGTTTAAACGGTTGATTTGCTAGATCCAAGCAAGAAATTGAAGAAACAAGTTGAGAGCTTTCTTTCCTTTTCTTGTAGAGAGAGAGTCAGCCAAGAGGAGCTAAAATGAAGAGATATTTTGATAAAAATTAGCTTTAAGAAGGTATAAATATCTTGGTCAAAAGTCCAAGGGTGAATAGGATGGTGACACTTGTCACCTTTTGGTTTAAAACTTATATTTTTGTCTCTCCAATACTAATCCATATGGGTAACACCTAATTATCTCTTAGCACCTTGTAAAATAATATCACTTAATACGAAACTCCAACAAGTTGTCAAAAATATATTGCATTACCGCACTAGCGGGTCCCACGTTCATAATATACTTCAAACTCAACGTGGACTAACTTGTATCAAGGAAATGATTTGAAAACTATATTCCCTTATAAAAATGTATAAGAAATGAATATATTGAATAAAGGTACAAAATTGTAGACAAGAAAACAAAATAATGTCTAGAAAATATATAAAAATTTTCGATTTCTCACACTCATCCTTTCGGGGCGTCACAGATTTCGTTGGATTTAGAATGGATATAGATCATAGAAAATCAAACTCTACCCAAATCTATAGCTCTCTTACAAAGTTTGGGTCTAGATAGAGTTTAGATTTGAGAAATTAAACCCAAACTCCACCCCAAATATATTGAATTTGGATTGGATTAGGATAAAATCCGACCCATTGACATGTGCCTTACCATAACCTCTCACTACCACAACCACCACTACCGCCCATCTCTCTCTCTCTTCCCCTCTCCTCCCATTAGTCTCCCGGGAGGCCAAATCTAGTCACAGAAGATTAGCGGGAGGGGAAGGGGTGGAAGAGGTTAGGGTATTTGATTGCAGACCAAATTTGGGCACAATAGACTAGTGGGAAGGGAGTGGATGCGGGAGAGGTGAGGGTATTTGGTCGCGAGAGACTAATCAAGGGATGGAGGAGAAGGGAGGTGTGTGTTGGTTTTTTGGGGCATAAACTAAGAAATAACACCTTAGTGTTGCAAAAAAAGCTTATAAGAGACTTGTATTAAAGATGGAAAATGAGCTTATGTTCTACATTCATCAACTCACTATTTGTAGTGATTACATGAAACAAACTAGCAAAATATTCAACTAACAATTATCCTAAAAATCTCAACAAAATATAATCTTCTTCTACTAGCAAATCTTAGCTAAAATATTTGCTAACAAACCAACATGATCTTTGTTTAACAAATATCCTTATTTTTCTAATAATTAAATTATTTTGATATCAAATTCAATCTGATAAAATCTGTAGGAAAAGCTGGCATATCTCAACAGTGTGCAAGGAAGGGGAGGGGAAGAGGAAAGAGGGGAGGAAGAGGGAGAGAAAGGAGGAAGGACAGGGAGGGAAAGGGAAGAGAGATGGGGAGGGCAGGGGAGGATAAGGGAGGGTGGTGGTGGTGGTAGGTAGTGAGTAGAAGAAAAATCAGATGGTAGGAATTATTTTATTTTATTTTATTTATTAGGTATATTTGAGATTTTATGGATTAGGTGGTTGGGAAGTGTTTTTGGAATACATTATCATAGACTCCAAAAATAAAAACAAATAAATTCAAGTAGAGTTAAAGTTATTAAAAAATTTGTCTATTGAAAATACTCCTAAAAATAGGGCTGCCAAATAGAGCCTTTAATCTGCACAATCAGTTTGATTTCTTGCATTCTTTTGTAGAATCACCCATATCTTTTTCAAATTTTCTAGTTTAGTTAAGAAGAACGGATGGATTAGTTTCTACAGTAGTTAATCAAGTAGCTCGTTCGAAGTGATATGCAAAACAAGCACAATATTGTACAGGGCAAGTGAAAGAGGTTCCAACTTTCTTTATGAACATTAATTTGTAAAGACTCGTCAGTTTGATGAAATGAAATCTCAGTTCTTCTCTCATAAACAAAGTTTTCTAGTCTAGTGGCCTGCGTAATTAGCAGAAATAATCTAATCTAGCTAGGATTAAGGTTTCAAATTCCCAACTATACACTGCTAATTAAAAATGATTAATCTTATATATACATCAGTATATATACTATCATCATTAGATACATGACACATGTTACCCATATGTCATCTATCCAACTGTAATAGTGTATACACTAACAGTGTATATAAAATTTACTCAATTAAAAAACTAATTAATATGTTTGGTACATGTCGATCTAAAGAATTTATTGATTGCTCTTCTTCTTCTTTTTTTTGGTTTAAAGTATTGAGTACCAGCGACGAGCATCAGATTCAAACTTTGACTGTTCGTAAAATAAATATTCCTTCCGTTTGAGTTAATTTCTGAAATAAAATGTTACAAGTAACCAAAGCCGTCATTGGCTTCTGCTCCTCTACCTATCTTTCACACGAACTATCCTTTCCACTTCTCTCTTAGTTGGATTTAACCATTCAAAATTTTTGAGATTTTTCTCGTTAGGAAAAATTTGTCAAGCAAATCTTCGTAAGAAAATTAATTTACGGCCTTTGAAAGCTCTTCTATTGGACATTGATCCAACACCCTTAAAAACAAGGGTAAAATACAAGAAACCCTCTTGTGGTTTCGCGAAAAAACACCATATCCTCCTATTATTTAAAAATCTCCGCATAAACACCCTAACTTTCATAACTAAAGTGAAAATTACCTTTTGAATCGGCTGAGTTACCGGCAGCAGGTCAAATACTCTCGTCTAACCCGTGGCCTGCTAAATTAGTAGGAATTGACAATCCAATGTATATCCAGAAACGTAAGCTTGAAAGATTTGCCTTGAAACTTTGAATCAAATGCCAATGCATGTATTAAATACACACACACTCACGGTGGCAATTGTTTTGCTCTTCTCAGTTCTCCCCTGCCCCCAACCCCACCCCTAACACAGAAATGATAAAGGGAAACCCATTTTTTCCAGCTTCCCACCTTAAACATAACTCCATTGAATTACAAGTGGTATAATTCCCTTTCCCCCACTGCCGTTACTCGTCATCAGATTACCGACAGCCCTGACTGGATTATATTGTCCAATCAGATGATCCGGTAAATATATCATTGGTGAGGTGTGACAATTATGTGATGTAGATATTTTTTTTTTACAAGGCAAACCCGTACGTCGGATGGGATGCTATCCCATTATTTTATTAATAAATTTTGAGAAAAATGCAATGAGTTTGTCAAGTCATTATGTGATGTAGATATCTATAATGGGAAATATGCATTCAAGGAGAATGAAACGTAAACTTGCAGAGTTACCCATTAAGTGAGACTTGGGAGTGCACAAATCAATTATAAATTAACACAATACACTAGACACTAACATAACAACACGCAAAAACAATAGTCTGTTCATTCCACATTTTATTTGTCTCGATTTCTATTTTAGTTTGTCCCAAATTACAAAATAGGATACCACACTTAATCCGATACATTTTGTAATTTTTAGGTGGTAAGGAACTAAGAATCTCCCTTACCCGAGGATATGCATTATAGGATTTATACCCCACACTTAATCCTATTCATTTACAAAAAGTAGAAAAGACTAAAATATTCATCCTAAGCCCTCTCAACTTTTCTTTTAGTTTGGTGCAGGGGGAAAAAATATTCATTCTTATCAACATGTTACGTTTTTTTTGAAGTAATTGTTGATCGTTCTAGAGTGTAAAATGAATTCAAGAAAATATAAATTCATAATAAGGCTAAAAGAAATTTAATAAATAAAAAATATTAAAGTTATTTAAAAAATTAAAAATGAATTAAAGGAAAAATATGTAGAAAATAAATTTGGGTGTTGGGCAGGAAATCATTCTAGAGTGTAAAATGAATTCATGAAAATATAAATTCACAATAAGACTAAAAGAAATTTAATAAATCAAAAATATTAAAGTTATTTAAAAAAATAAAAAATAAATTAAAGCAAAAAATATGTAGAAAATAGATTTTAATATTGGACGGGATCAATTTAAACCCATCCCAAAGAGATCCCGTCTAAATTAGTCCCAAAACACATATGGATAAGATTGGGTCCAAACCCATATGATTCGATTCCATCTCAAATCCAAACAAATCCCGCCCATCCCGCTCATTTTGCCACCTCTACTCTCAACCATAAAAGTGCTTTGACTTTAGTTCTTAAACTTTATTCTGGTCACTGTACTCCCTGAAGTGTGAAATTCATCTCACTTTAATCCTCAAGCTTCAATTTTGACCACTTTACCCCAAACTATGAAAATTATTTCACTTAAATTCTTAAATTTTGATCATTACTTGCTTACATTCTGTTAGTTTTGATAATTTCTTGGAATGCATTACATAGTTTTGGAGGTAAAGTGTCAAAAAATTAAATTAAATTAAATGATTAAAGTGGGAATACGTCTATAATTTAACAGTCTAAAGTGACGAATTTTCTGGAATCATGGATATGGCAATTTTCTGCTGCAAATTTGTTTTCAATTAGTTATTTTGATAGAAACAGGTCAAATTTTATTGACGAATCATCAAAGAAATCGGCCACTATGAAAGGTTGAACAAAGTTTGGTGTGTCATGCAGTAGAACATTCTGACGATCCGCTTCTACCTTCAAAGGCATGCCGAGCAAGAGCATGAGAAGTATTGTTACCATTTCCAGTTATCCAACTTAATTCAGAAGAGACTAAGTAATAATAAAAAAGCACGAAAATCATGCAACAAAGCTCCATGAGGTGATAGATATTCTCTGGGGACAGATATCACTATGACACCGATACACGATTCGCCGGTAGGCCTGTTTTGAATATGACTCCACGTAACTTAGCTGATGTTGACTTAGTCAACTTGGACTCATTACATATTCGCTAATATTCGCCTAGTTACACTATCTTGAATCGAAAACCAAACAAAAAAACAATTGGGAGACAAAAACTGTAGTAAAAATTTTTTTGAAAATTCTTATATACTATAGTGTGCATATCGCTTGTCTTGCAACCGATGGCAAACCATGCTAGTGATTGCGGTTCTAGCATCACCATAGAAGATGGGAGATTGGAAATTTAGCTGTGAAGCGAGTAACACCAGTTTCTTGAGTGCAAATGTATCTGAAACCATTGAGTCAAGAACACCCGTAAATCTCTTAGACAAACATCCACTAAATTTCCCTCGATAATTACGAGCCAATAATCACAGACTCCAACAGCTCTCGAACCCTGAAAACAGCTCCATCAATGTTGACTTTAATTGAGCCAAATGGTGGGGAAAGCAACAGAAATTAGAGCTGGAATTGGTATTGGTCGCTTTAGTCAGCCTATTGCGTGTGGATACACTGGTTGTAGTTGTATGTGGCTAATGATAGATTACACCATCACAAGGTTACTAAATTCACCGGTTTCGATTGAACTTGAGAGAAATGTTGGATTGGCTGGGCCACTCATGGTATCCCTGATTGTATTGCATCTGCTAATTGGTATGGAGCTTTAAGTGGGTGTGGAGTGGGCCTTTTGGACTTTTTGTTTAGTGCTGGGTTTGCTGGCAGCGTGATCTCCGTTTTGGATGGAGCGATGTGGCAGTGGGGGCTGGGTATTTAATTGCAAAGATACTTTATCTCACTTTCTTTCTGTATCACTTCTTATCTCAATATTCATTAAATTATTATATATTCTTTGTAAACATTCTATATTAAATCACTATATATCCTTGGTAAACATCATATTTTAATCCTTTTGCTTGTTCATTTAACACTATTAACACTAACAGAGCAGAATATAGAAGATCATAGGCTAAAAAAATAAAATAAAATTTAACTGGAAAATTATAAAAATGACAGAAAATTCATTAAAAACCCATTTTCAGATAAATTTTATTTTTCTCATTTATGATCTTTTGTATTCTACTCAATTAGTAGCGTTAGAACTTAAAAAGGCATGAAAAGAATTAAAATAGGATGTTTATGAAGGATATATGACGATTTAATAGATATTGGAAAAAGAAATGATACAGAAAGTGGGATAGAAGATCATTTGTGATATTTTTTTGGACATGTGTAGTCTCATACAAGTTGGCCACCGGTAAAATCCCTCTTTGAGTTGTAAAAAAAGATTTCAAACCTCACGCCCTCTAGTTACAAAAATTCAAAGAGCGTGTCATAGTACCCCTTTGATCTAATTGCATCTGTCTTCCCTTTAATCGATTATATAACTTAGGTCAATTCTCCCTCCTTTGTAGAATAGGATAGTATAGATGTTGTGGATTGACAAAAAAATAAAAAATGTAGTCTAGCAGTTCTTTTGTGCCCTTGGCCTCTCATTTGAGATGCTGGGTTTTGCAGTCATATGGCAGTGTTTCTTCCTATTGGCATTGATAGGATTAACATCAAATTTGGTGTCTAACTAATGTTTTAGTGTTTATAACTTTGTTGTTAGTTGTTACATCTTCTTTTGGTATGGTTCCTTAGTTTTTTCAGTCTGAATTATTTTATAAGATAATTAAAGGTCTAATTTGATTTATGTGCTTTTATCATGAAACAAGGATATTAGGAGCTCCAAATGGCTGGGAATTGAACATTTGGAACTATATCCGCCGTAGTGCAAATTGAGGAAACAAGAATATTCACAATCTGCAAAGAAAAAGGTATGGGCTGAAATTTGTATAATTAATGAGTTAACTAATTTCTGATTTTGATTTTTCTATTCATATATTTCAAATTTCTGAGCACAATATGGAATAGAATTTTAAGCGGAAAGTTTTCGTTTGGTGAAAGCATGATGTACGTTGAGAATTACGAGTGCATTACTTTACTTAGAAAAAGATGGACTTTTGGGTCTGAAGACGTTACAATTGGAAAATGTATAGGCAAGTTGATCCTTTTGGAGGTACATGCTTCATCGTGATTGGTTTTTGTATTACTAGAAAAAAAAAGTTTCATGCTTGCAAGAAGTTATCCTGTTTAGGGCTGCATTTAAGCGGAAAGTTTTCGTTTGGTGAAAGCATGATGTACGTTGAGAATTACGAGTGCATTACTTTACTTAGAAAAAGATGGACTTTTGGGTCTGAAGACGTTACAATTGGAAAATGTATAGGCAAGTTGATCCTTTTGGAGGTACATGCTTCATCCTGATTGGTTTTTGTATTACTAGAAAAAAAAAAAAAGTTTCATGCTTGCAAGAAGTTATCCTGTTTAGGGCTGCAAACGAATCGAACCGCTCGCGAGTGGCTCGAGTCAAGCTCGAGTCGAGCTCGAGCCGGCTCGAGTCAAACTCGAACTCGAGCTAAGAATATTAAGCTCGTTAGCTCGCGAGTTTGAGTATATATATATATTTTTTATTTTTATTTTTATTTAATAATAAAATTACGTATATTATATATATTTTTTTATTTTTTATTTTTATAGTAAAATTACGTATATAGCCTTAATATTTTATTATTTATTCAGAAAAAATATTATTTTATTTATTTTTTTAAAAATAAAATATTTATTTTTTATTTTTTTTCGAGCTCGAGCTCGGCTCGACTTGATTCGAGTCGAGCTCGAGCTCGAAAATTGCCGGCTCGTCGAGCTCAAGTTTGGTAAAATTTAGTCGAGACTCGGCTCGATTAGCTCAAAACTCGACTCGGCTCGCCTCATTTGCAGCCCTAATCCTGTTCCACCTAAAGATAATCCAATCAGCGTCGAACATTGTAGACAAACAACGTGGGATATAATGCTTAAGCTCTTGAACAAAGATCTCTTGGAAGGAGTTCCCAGTTGTTCAGTCTCTTGATTTACATGACATGTTTGGGATAATATTATTAGTCATATTCGACAAAAAAAAGAAGAAGGTTGTTTTGTTGGAAGTTTTGATATGGACTTCTATTTGAAATATTTCTGCTTTGTTTATTTTTTTTTACAAACGAATCCGCAACTGCTATCCAAGTGCGCACTAAGTAAATTCTGCCCCGTACAATAACTCACTAACTACACGGAGGGATAAGACGCACTAGTTTTCATGTTACTCTCTGCTATGCTTTCTTTCTTTCTTTCTTGTCGGAAATTCACGTTGTCTCTCTTTTACAAGTTTGGAATAAATTAAGTAAACTCCATATTCTAATTGTAAACAGGACCTTAACATTTCTCGATTGCTGTTTTCAAGGATCACTGCTAGACTACTTGTATAGCTTAAAAGTTTTTGTTGATGACCGCTACATTTTAGAACTTGCTTGACACCTTAAATATGTAAAACTAGTTGATTATAGTGGTTAGTTGTTACAAAACTCCCTCCAATGGTGAATTTTACTATTATGTTAAAAGTTCCGGTTGGGATACAAAGATGTTTAGTATCAATGTCGGAGCCAAGGGAGCTGAGGGGGGCATGAGCCCCTAAGTTTTAAAAATTTTAATTCATAGTATGTAAATATATATATAAAACAAAGTTGTCCCTCCAATTTTTTATAACTTTAATTTATATTATGAAAGTTTATATATATATATATATATATATATATATATATAAAAGCCACCTTTGAATTAAAATTTTTCTCAGAAAAAGTTATTCATTTTTTATTATGCTAATTATTCAACTTTCAAAAATTAAACATATAATTTGATGATCCATAGTAAACTGACCCAATTTGATATTTAATAATAAAAGACCCAATTCATAATTATCAATGAGGTAAAATAAAAATAATTATTTTATTGGCCCACATACAAATATACAGTTTAGCCCAATTGATTAGACTTGTTCTCACTCTTTCTGTATTAATTGCAATTACAGAATGGGCATTTTTAATTATAAAGATAATTAAGATAAAGCTCCAAAACAAGTTGGAAGATAATTTCTTAAATGATTGCCTTAACTGTGTACATAGAAAGGGAAGTTGTTAGAAAATTTAGCATTGATTCAATCATAGATGAATTTAGTTCTATAAAAGAACATAAACCTCAATTTACTTATAAGAAAGGAGATTAAAATTTCAAGATATGTTAACATAATTTTTATCTTTTTAAAATTGAAAATGGTTATATTTATATTGCATGGTTATATTTTTTTCTTCATAGATGACATATTGGAGCATCTTCTCATGATGTGCAACTTGAGTGGTCTATGATGTTATAAGTTATTTAATCAAAGATTATTTCTTGTCTTAATTTTCATTATACTATACTACATATTTATGAAATAGACATACCTTTATAATTAAAGTTAATGTTTGATATTTTTAGATATCATATATTTAAATAGATGGAAATTATCTTGAACATAACATATTAAGATAGTTTTGTTAGGAAAAATTTTGCGCCCCCCTCCCCCAACCAAAAGGAAAAAATCCCAGCTTCATCACTGTATGGTATTGTTAGGGGTCTTCCTCCACACGCTGACATCTTTTTGTTGAGAAAATCCATACTTTTGAAGTTAAGATCTAGTACATAGTCCTTTAATTTTTTTTCTTGATTTTATCTCATAAATTGTGAAGCCTTGATTTGTGCGTGTGTTTATAGAGGATAGAGATGCAACAATAATATTGGTTTAGGACTAAGAATGTATGTAGCTTTGTTTTGAAATATGATAATACTTCTTAGCTTTAGTTGTTGATTTTTAACTGTCACTCTTTCACTTTCAGACAAAATACGGATGTTCTTTGTTAGTTTAAGGTTAATTCAGAAACTATGGCTATCATGTTGAACTATGTTACTCTTTCGCTTTCAGACAGATAATGAATCTGCAGTTATCAAGTTGAGGCTAGAAGTGGCAAAATGGATATATGGTTGATAAATGGTTTTAGTTAAATGGATAGTGGATCAAATTGATCCAATCCAATTAAAACCATTTAATAAATGGATCTAAATGGATGTCATTTAAATGGATAGTGTAAACCATGATCCATCCATTTATCCATTTACTCTTCCAAATCCTAAATTTAAGATCCAAATATTTTTTTTCTAAAAAATACAGATCCCCAAAGTTTTATCCTTAAATCACCTAAAACCTTTTGGTAATAACAAATGCTTGTACTATTACTTTATTTCAGTTCTTCATAAAATTAGTTTAGTTTCAAGAAAATTTAACTGCTGTGGTCAATTTAACCTTTCGTCATTACTTTAAGTATCATTTTGTAAAGTAATGAACAATTAAGAACTTAGTTATATTTTTATAACTTTTGAATGAATTGAATACGGCTTTACAGTGAAAAAAAGTTTACGTTTCCAATTTTTTGCACTCCTGTTCAAATGTGATGTCTTGAATAAAAGTGGAGTTCTAATAAGAAATCTTATGTTATTTGACAAGTAAAATATTTTCATCACATGTGCACGTAGTACCTAAACATATATAAAACTCCTTATTATACCATTGATATACAAGCTACCTTATATTACTTAGTAAATTAGGTATATATATATTTTTTGGATAGCTGGGTTGGGTGATAAGGGGAGAGGGATTGAAAGTATGAGGATTTGGGAAAAAAAAAGGTGTCATTTACATATCTTAACCAATGTTGCGGGGACACTCGTTAGAAAAATTCTTTTATAATTAAAAGAATTAAAAAAATAAAATTTATTTTGACACTGCATGATGCATTCTCACTTTTTCTTTACTTAAGAATATAAATGTTTGCAATCATTACTACATGAGAGTTTAATTAAAAAAAACAAGAGTAGAGACTAAAATATAATTTTGAAAAGTATGGAAGAAGTCTAGGAACTTGAAGCAAATAAAATGTAATTAATGTTATTGACAACTTGGCATGTGAGGAAGTTATGAAAGAAAGAATAGGTGGTCCCACAAAATTAATTTGACATATGAGGAAGTTATGAAGAAAAGAATAGATGATCCCACAAGATTTTATCTCACATTTTTATAAATGTGTTTTCTATTTTTTAAGTTAAATGGATGTATATGGATAAGATGGATAATCCATTTAAATCCACCAACATAATTGAATTTAAATGGTTATCCATTTAAAACCATTGAATTTATATGGATAATCCAAATCCATTTAAGGTTGGTTTATATGGATGGATTGGTGGATATGAATCCATTTTGCCACTTCTAGTTGAGGCCATCGGGAGCTCAACTGGTGACTTTTCTCTGTGTTCTTCATATTGGCATGCTGGAAGATGGATTTTATCCCTTTTTTTTTTTTCATTTAGGGTATCCCAACTTTTCGGCTAAACTAATCCCCTAAGATTGCATAGAGTCTTGCCCTCAAAGATACACAACCAAGTAGTACACGGAGTCGATCATGGGACCTGTTGATAAATACTAAATTATGGAACCATTTGGACTACCCGTGGGGCTTGAATTTTATCGTATTTGGATTTCTGAATCTTTGTTGAATGTTTTACTCTAACAAAGAACAGACCGACAGCTTATTATGTGAGTCACATCAGGGTACAAGAATTGGAACCTGAGATGAAGAAGGCATTGGTGTTGTGTGTTCTACCTCTACTTTTTGCACTTGGGAAATGTTCATTTTCCTTCTAAATTGCTTTTAACTCTTTGATGTTAATGCTGGAGAGAAAGCCTCAACATCTATTTCGATTTTAATGAACAGAAATCGACTGACTATTAGAGGAAGTCGGGATTTGGTTGGTCTATCTTCTTGGGGCTAATATTTTGACGTGCAGATCAAAGCAATATACTACTGTTTTATTTTCCTAGAAGCATGAGCATGTGCCATCGAGTTATTAGATTAAATGTTTGTTTTGCAAAAATTCTGCTTATTATGTATGTCATCAATCAATCAATCAGTAGAATTGTGCCTCAACTTCTGAATGTTTATTGAATATTTGTTTGTATTTGCATTTTCTGTTCCCCAAAAATGTAGGGGGTGATAGCCTCACCTTCCATTAAGGCGTACCCCAAAAGTTAGAGGACTATCTGGTCAACTCTCGCCAGGACTACTGAGCCAAAATTCACATTTACCACACCAAAATGCGCAATTTAATTTCGAATAATCAATTCATACTATATACAATAGAGTCTCTAATGATTCAACTTAAAGTACAAGTTAGAGTATCCAAACTTACATAAATACATGTAAGGTTTACTAATACAGAGGAGTTTAAACAAAAACAAACTATAATTAGCTCAACTCTTTCCTCAAAATTCACGCTCCTAAAATTTCACCCCCTGTAAGGAAAATAAAAGTAACAGGGTGAGCTTTCGCCCAATGAGGTACCAAAAGGTCACGCAGTCAAGAAACACACAATTACAATTTTAATCGATCAAATATAAGCATCAAATAAAGATATAAGTAAACACCACAATTTAAGCAGAGTAATTCAAGTAAAAGGATACAGATGGCTCTCAATGGCCAATTTCCCCCTTGCATTACTTGATCCAAACTCGTTGACCATCCGTCAACGTTTAAAAAAGCAAAATCATGACAGTAGATCCCCATTTTACACCAATTTTCATCCACAAAATATATCTTTTATCGGGCCCGAACACCATATAGGAACAGTGGTGGTAATACTTGAATATACTAAATATCAGAAATATTTAGTGAATCAGTAATAGTTTTCTCATGGTTCGTTATTCTACCTGGATCAAGTCCTTGCTAGCTCAATTCGATTGACTACCAATGAGGTTTAAACTCAAATTTCATAGTAAGGTTGTTGGATATTAGCTTCCAAACGACATCAACTCATGCACAAGTAACATATCGAAATTGCATAGTTAATCAGTCAAATAATCAAGGGAAACGAGTGTGATAAAGTACACCCTCGTCCTATCCAGGATGAACTAAAGTCACAGTCATTCAAGTCATAAATTTTAAGCATAAGTAAATCGGTTAAACAACAAGTCATGCGAGTGGTACACTCACCAGTTCAAGCAAAAGTAACGTCAAAAGTTTCCTCCCGAATTATGCCCTTGATCACCGACAAACCCTAAGAACAACTAAGATAAAATATTACGGTTCAACCATCTAAAGTTTAGGTGAACCAAAAAAAATCCAAATAACTACCAGTGCAAAGATGCAAATATGATTTTGGAGTGAAAAGCAAACATTTGAACCTAAGAACATGAATAACCAAAGAATCCTTCATTTCAATTCATGGCTGGAATTTCCGACAACAAAATAGCTAAGAAGACAACCAACCTCGAGGTTAAAGTGAAACAAATGCAACTAGAAAGCATACTGGAAGGAACCATCACTTTTTGTCTTACTTTTTACATGATTTTATCAAAATTTCAGCTTATACACTACCATCAAGGTCCACGCAAGAAATAACATGTAACCTAAATCCAAACCAACCCAAAATCGACCCTCTTATCTCACTTATTTCACAAGAGAGGAAGTAATAAAAATTTCAGCATCATTTCCCCTTGTTTTCTTTACTTTTCTATCCAAACTCAACACCAAATTTCATATCAATTTAACTTCAATTACAACCACAAGTCATAGGCTATCAAATACACTCGACTAAGGCCACAAATCATCCCCAAATGGCCAATTCATAGCTCAAACATCAACCACTATAAAGTTGAATTTTGGAAACCCTAAGCTGAAATTTCAACTACAAGCTGAAATTTTCCTTAAACAAACCAAACTAACATATAAAATCTAGATAAATCACATGACAAAGCTATCAAATCATGGCCAAACTCAAGCATCATAAAAGGGCTGAAATTTCACGATAAAAGCTGGATTTTTCAAATCACCACTTCAAACCATGAATTTTCTCATGATAATTACCAAAATCCAACTCTAAAACCACTATTATGCAAGTATTAGAAGTAAAAAGGGTTTCCTGCCATAGTTACCTTGAAATCCCAAGAAAAATGAAAATCAAGTGTTTTTTCCCCAAAAATCTCTCCACTAAAACCTTTGATCTTCCTTAGATATCACCTTTTATGGAGTGGTTTGCAAGATTGTTGGTTAAAACTCAAGATTCAAGCAAGAAATTGAGGTTAAAGATGAAGTTTTCCTTTCCATTTTTTCCCTCAGGAGAGTTGGCCAAGCTTGGAAGAAAATGGAAGGAATTTTTGTGACAGCCCCACCTCCCCCCTAAGGCGAACCAAAGGATTCGACGGACCGCCTGCCTAACTCTCGCCGGAACTCACTCACTCTCTATAGTTCTCAATTAAATCACATCACTCACATCAAATAACATAGGGTACAACCTCAATAATAAACGAAATAACATTTCCCAAGCTTAGAACGTATACTTACATACATTCCAATCTCAAAAGTAATACAATCCCAAATAGAACGAAAGTCCTCAGTTCTCAAATAAGTACAACGTAAAACTCAAATATGACGTCTTCAAAAGTTCCACGAACATTCATACCACAAGTGAATCGAATTCAAACTGTACAGGAGATATTGTTTTCCTAAGTGGGTCCGAGCACTTGATTTAGTTATTGTTTTCCTCTTCTACCCTTTTCATATATCACATTTGGATGTTTAGGGTTGCATTTTTTCTTTTTTAGGATTCTTGTATTTCGCGCATATCAACTCACTCCCTCACCCATTTGCGTACGATTGATTTGATGGATGAATGGTTTATTTATGTGATCTTGCGCTTTGCATTGCATTTGGGTGAGGGGATATTACCCTAGAGCCTCTCGTCGATTCTCGATCCCTCCTCTTCAAACGGAGCACTAGCATACATGCATACGCTTTATTTTTTATCCCTCATTTATTTTTCTTCTAGTGGCTTGTCACGCCACTCTTCCCTATTAGGATTAGTTGACCCACTTGGACGTGTGATCGCGATACAATGTGTGCGTAGCATGATCCGAGGGGTCACTCAATCTTCCATTTTAAGCTTTGGGTTGATAGCCTTTAGCTTTTAGTCGAAGGTTGAGGATTTTTGATAGATTCACTTAGACATGTAGCCGTGATACGATGTGTGCGTAGCAGTGTCTGAAGAATCGCTCGAGCCACCGACAAAGGGCCTTGGAATTGATGACCCTTGGCCACGAGTCTGAAGGCTTGGGGACCTGAGCTTATTGAGTCTAGATGCATTAGTAAGCCAATACCTCATGCATCCATAATCGTTTACCTGGGGTAGAGTCTGCCTTACCCTATTAGGGATAATAGGCACGAGGGAAGGGATCCCACCCCTCTTTCCTTATTTATCTTTGTTGCCTTTTATATTATTTAATTGCCAAATGTGTTATGTGATTATGTGTTGAACTAACATTTCTTTGTTGTTTTGTCTTTTGCATTCACCAACACTAGAAAATAAGGGATCTAGCATGATCCTCTTTTAGAACCTATCCTTTTAGATAGGTTATTGCACGTTTAAATTTCAATATATTGCATTTGTAGGTGCACATCATTCTAGGCCTACCCTGACATACAAAGGGTCCTTTTTGGTCATGATATAATTGCATGTTTTATTGCTTTAATAAACTGGCATCATGCATCCACCTTAGAAGGGAATGCCATTTAGGGAATCCCGTGTTAGGAATAAATTGCCCTGTGTCTCAGATATATAATCCAACGAGACTTGCACGTTTATATTTCCTGTAACATCCGAAGGGGTAGTGCACGAGATAAGGTGGTCCGGGAAGTTAGAGACCGTTCCAGCGGCATCATTAACGAGTGCAAGGCGCTAATCCAAGGGGTGATTGGCGCCAATGAGCAAGTGGAGGCTTCTAGTGATGAAACATCTGGAGAGGGGAGCACCCTTAGTTCTAGCCAAGAGGCAGAGTCAGTAGGCTCCGTGGGGAACTAGGCTAGAGCTCTTTTGAGCTAAGTTTGATTCCGTAGGAGGAGTAGTTCAAGGGAAGAACTTTTAGCTAACCGTTTTGTATGTTTGGACTAGCTTTATACATATCACTTTTGATGACCCCGTTATCTCATGGAATTTCTTTTGTTTGTATCTGGCTAGCTGTTACTGTGTAACTTGTTTGATATAGTTGCGTTATGTGTATATATATGTTTTGATTTGTGAGTTACTCCTGTTCCTTGTTTATGCATATATCTATCTTAATGTTATACTTATGCTTCGACCCTAGATTGGTTAATTCCAATAGAGGGAACCCGTAGTAGACGAGGTCGTGGTCGTGGAACTAGGCAACCCTCAAATGAAGGGGGTACCCAAGAACCAACACTTGAATCGAATCCTGAACCTAGGGTCGATCCGAATATTCAAGTAGCCGCAGCCATCCAACGAATGACCGACTTGTTGGCTCATGTAGTAGAGCATCAGGGTCAAAACCCTAATCCCTAACCCAGAAACCCTGGGAACCCTGGTAATTATGTGGAGAGCAAGGATAGGGCCCTTGAAAGGTTTCAGAAATTTTCTCCCCCAAAGTTTATTGGCGGGCCAGATCCAGATGTGGCCGAACGATGGTCAGAGAAGTTGGTAGATATCTTTGCAGCTTTACACTATTCGAAGGAGAGGCAGGTTACTTTTGCTGTCTTCCAGTTAGAGGGGGCCGCCCGTTCTTGATGGAACATGATTCGCATAAAATGGAAAAGAGAGCAAACACCAAGGACGTGGGTGAACTTCATGAGGGGGTTCAATGCTAAGTTTTTACCTCTTCTGATTCAAGAACGAAAAGAAGATGAGTTTATTCGGCTTTGCCAGGGGACCCAAACCGTAGCCAAGTATGAGAGCCAATTCACTCGATTGTCCAAATTTACCCCCGAGCTAATTGTCATCGGACAACGAAGAATAAGGCATTTTGTTCAGGGCTTGAATATGGAAATCCAGAAGGACCTGGCTGTAGCCCAAATGTGAGAACCATGAATTTTCTTATTTTCTAGGCTTTATTTTATTTAATTACACGCCTTTTATACATTTTCTTTACTAGGAAAAATTTCTAGATGATTTTTATGAGTAAATATGGTTTTTAATCATTTTTCTAGTGTAAGTTAGTTCATGTGATTTTAGAAGCGTATACCGGGCATGGGACTTGCTGGTGCAGTAAGTCCGATAAAATTCGGCCAATTAGGTTAAGTTTTGTATACAGGGATTAATTTACTAGGTGTTAAGAGATAATTAGAGATTACCCAAATGGATTAATGGTGGAGAGACAAAAGGATAATTGTAAGCCAAAAGGGCGACAAGTGTCGCTTTCCCATTGAATCTTGGACTTTGACCACTATTCATGAACTTTACTAAAATCTAAAAAAATTGACCAAAAATCTTTATTTTCGACCCTCATTTGGACGGCTCTCTCAAGAAAGAAAAGAAAGAAAACTCTTCAACTTTCTTCAACCAATCTTGCCCAATCTTGTGATTCAACCGTTTAAATTTCAAATTCCTCCATAAAAACCGTTAGCTAGGTGGTATTGAAGTTGTTGGTGAAGGGGTTTGGAAGGAAGAGGTGCTAAGTTGTCTCTTTTCTTGAGGTTGTAAGGTAAGTGGCTAAGGAAACCTTCATTTGTTCTTGATAAGGTTCAATTAGTGGCTTATGTGAGTTAAAGAGATAGTTTTATGTGATATTTCATGACTTTTGGTAGAGATTGGTGAATTTTTTTCATTTATTCATGATTATTCTGTTTTTATACGTTTAATATTGGTTGGCCATGGATGATGGTTTGGAGTGGTCTAGAATGAAGCTATGGTGCATAAATTGTAACTATTTGCGAAAAATTTTTGCTTTGTACGGAAAATTTTGGATTTAGGGTTTATATTTGGGGCTTTTATAGGGTTGCTGTGGAACACTTGAATTGGATTTGTTTAAGGGGTATTGTGACCCTAATAAGTTGTATTGGATGGCCCATGATTTGTAATGTAATGGTGGTTGTGTTTAAGAAACATGAGTGAATGATTGTAGGTTGGAAAACTGAATTTATAAGGGGAAGTGCTGTCCAAATTGTGGGTTTTATGTTTTCTTGAATTTAGGGTGCTTTAGGGGTTAATTGGTGACCTAGGGTTGTCTAAACCTTTAGCACCAAGTGCGCCTTACAATACTTTCGAGTGATTACGGTTTTACACTAGTGATATGTGGTTTGAGTTTACGACTCGTATTCGTGTCTCATTGTGCTTTCTTGAATGTTTTAGGGTGTGACGGTGATTCAAGACGCTCATTGGGTGGAAATTTGTGAAACATCCTTTGTTTGATTGGTGAGTGTACTACTCACATGATTGTTACTTCATGGCTTTGATATACTTGAAATCTATGACTTGATTGCTTGTGTTTACTGTTGAAATTGATTGAGACGAGGGTGTACTTTATCACTCTCGCACCCTATGTCTTATGTGACTGTTTACCGCATATATGGAATGCCATTTGAATATACTTGAACTGGTGTTGTTTGGACGTGTATCCAATGACCTTTACTGTCACCACTGAGCTCAACCCCATTGGTGGTCAATTGAATTGAACCGGCAAGGGCTTGGTCATGAAAATTGACAAGCCATGGGGACTGTTATGTGGAATTCTTGAGTATGAGACTCTTGATTCCAGTATACTCGAGTATTACCATTTATGAACTGATTGGAGTTCGGGCCCGGTAAGGGTATGAGAGGTGGACGGAATTAGGAGCAAAGTGGAGTCTACGGTATCGGTTTCCCTTTTGTACATTGACGGATAGTCAATTAGGTGAGATCAAGTATGGCAAGCGAGGAAAAGGGCTCTTGAGAGTCGTCCGTATCCTTTTACCAATTTTATTGATATGTGGTATTAGTATACTTCTTAATTGAATGAATTTGGATAGAAGGGCTTTATGCTTATATGAACTTCGTTGCTTGAGTGACAGTATCTCACTAGGCGAAAGCTTACCCTACTACTTTTGTTTTCCTTACAGGGAGTTGAACATCTTTTGAAAGGCTATGATATGTGGTTGCCAAGTTGAGCTAGTTTAAATATTCTTTTGTATAGCTCCTCAATGGATAAAACCCTAATTGTATTTGGATCCAACCTTCTCTTTTGAGTTGTAAATTTGAACCTTACTTGTCTAAACGTGTTTGGTAACGTTTGTATGTTAATTGGTCTCGTACATGTCTAATTTCAAGGTTTTATGATTTGTTGGTGTTTGGATGGATTTTGGACAGGTTCGAACTTCAAACGGCAAAAGGAAAAAATTTGGCAGGAATGGTCAGGGGCGAATCTGGCCAGGAATCCGGCTAGAACTTGGCCGGATTGCCTTGGGAAAAAATGGATCCGGCCAGATTCCGGCCGGATTGTGACGTGGCCGGTACTGTTCATGTTCAGTTCCGACTTTCATTTGTCGTTTTGAAATTTTTGATTCATTTGAGCGTGCTATTACCTTTTGGATCGTTTTAGCTTGTATTTAACTGCCTCGTTAGTCCTGGCGAGAGTTGGGCAGGCAGTCCGCTAACCTCTTTGGTACGCCTTAGGGTGTGATGCCCCAACTTTTAGGATCATCTTTTGTTTAGTCTCAAAGAGAATATTACGGTTTCTTTAGTTTATTTTTATTTTAAACCATTATTGTGTTTTAAAGAAGAAACTAAAATTATTTCTTTGGGTTTGATTTAAAACCTCATTTTATTTTACAAGACTAGAAACCCTAAAAGTCTAATCAAAACCCTAGTTTCACTTGTGACTGACCGTTTTCTCAAATTTCTTATATTTTAACCGAAACCCTAAATTTAATTTATGGAATTGTAAAACCCTCACGTTTTTCTTAAAAATACCCTTTTATTTGGAACTTATTAATTTATAATAGCCTTACTACTCAATTACCCCACAATAAGTGCAAATGAACCTAGAAAGTAGGGTTTCACTTTTCGTTTTCAAGTTAGAGCGAATTAGGATTTTCACATTTTCCCGTAGTATGATTATTCGGTACCGAGTGAGGATCAAATTTGATAGATAAGAGTAACTTTTGGATGAGGAAATATTATATGATTAGAAGTGATAATAATAAGTTAGTGATTAGGAGGGTAAAACCCTAGTATACGCGATTTAAGAAAAATCGGTTCACACCGACGGGTATCGATCACTACTGATTGAACCCACCACTTGACCACCACTTCCTTACCACCACATACCCTTGATATTTGTACAAAATATCCCCCCCTCATTCTCAGCCATGTGACCAAAATATGTGGCCAAAATGCAAGGAAAAGAAAGAGAAATTTGCATGGCTTTGGTGGTGACAAGTGTCACCCACCTATGGCTCTTTGATTAATTTTTTTTCTTGCCTTTTATCCCTCATTTCAGCTCATTTTCTTTCATTTCCTTCTATTTTGGTCGAGCAAGGGAGAGAGAGAGAGAGAGCAAGGGAAAAAAAAACTTCAATCCATCTTGAATCCAACCATTTGAGTGCAACCAAGGAAAAACTAAACCGATTGATTGTTAGTTTGGAAGCTTGGGAAGCTAAGGGAACAAAAAATTTCAAGGAATAGTGGAGGATCACTCTTGCAAGGCTTTGTCTTGAGGCATATTGGCTGATCACCCTTTCTTTCTCCATTAATCATAATCAAGTTGGTTGTTAAGCTTAGAATTGATCTAGTGATACCTATTTTCAAGTGGTTGTGATGATTAAAGGATTGTAATTTGAGCTAGGGTTTTGATTTAGTTGCTTATAATTCTTGTTGGTTAGGTGCTATATGGTGTATATATGTGGTATATAATCTTGTAAAGGGAAAAGTAGTGGTGGTTTCAATGTAGAAATGTGACTTATAGCTTGAAGGTATCCAAATTCCAGATTTCTGGAAAATTGACCTCAGTTCTGCCCGATTCTTTCTCATCATGTTAGAGGCCGAATTAGGCTTAGTACAAAAAATTAAAGTTGTAGAAAATGGTGTTTTATAGTTTCCTACAAAATTTCAGCCCAATCGGAGCAATGTAGCCTGTGAAAAGACCAAAATACCCTCACTGCCCTGGGATGCATCTAGTGATCCGTTTTAGACAGTTCATCCCATTTGACCGTGTCTGTTCACTATGATCCGTGCTGTTTTAGCCATTTACCAAAACATGAAAGTTTTAGTACACTGTGGTAGCCTGAGATATGTCCATTTAAAGGTAGTACGGTTAATTAGCCGATTAGTTGGATTTTGGTTCTGTAAATTGGGAATTTGACTGGGTTACACTAGAATTTGGACTAAGTGGTCTTCATCAAAATTGTAGTCCTATGTCTTAGCTTCGGAACGGCACAAATTGTTCCCCAATCTAATAAGCATAGCCTTAGATGTGTTCATTCCGCAAGAACCCGTCAAATCTGTCTTTTGTTAAACTTCATTTCCGCACTTGTTATCAGTTTGATTTTTGTCCTTGTATTGTCTTGAGCCTATGGAACGGCTATTGAAATGAATTTGTGTTGTGTGTAAACTTGGGTTTGATTGAAGAAAAGAATGAAGCCATAAATGGCTGGAAATAGGAAAATACAAAGGGCATGCTGCCCAAATTTACGCTCGAGGACTAGAGAAATATACTTGCGACTTGAGTAAAGTTGGTAAATGAATATCGTTTGAACCATCTAGGATATTTGCATTTTCTTTTACCGAGGTATATTAGTAAGGACATGGCCGAACTTGTACCCTTGAGAATTACAATCATGACTACTAGGAATACGTTTTCCTTGTACTTTCGACTCAAATGGCATTTCCAAATATAATGTTACAAAGTTATAAGTGAATTTCCATTTCTTGATTTTTATTGAACGAAACGTCTAAGTTTCGAATCTTAATCATGTTTCAAAATTCTCAAACCGAGTTTTATCGCAGATTTGGACTCTGAACCCGGAGTACAACCTGAAAGTGACCAGTAAAGGCACTATATCTTTTGGTGAGTGTTTTCAAATACCGAATTGAACTTGATACTTGAATTTGATACCTGACCAATATGATTACATGTTATATACGTGAATTGTTAGGGCGAGAGTGTACTTTATCGCACTTGCCCGTACGTGATATATACTTGTTTATTGTTACAATTGATTTGATATACTTGTTTATGAGGTGCGCACTTCCTGGAATTCCAGAAACCCTGAGACAAGTTACTCGAGTCGAGCCGGCAAGGGCTTGGTCGATTGGCTAACAAATCCTTGGTCTCTTGATTGTCGAGTAGAGTGATATCTCCTCGACTAATCGGTATACTCGAGTATTACCACCCGTGTTTATTGAGGATTTTGGGCCCAGTAGGGGGTGTGAATGGTGGATGGAGAGTCGTTTAAGTGGTGCTCTACTAGATTGGTTACTTACTTGAAGGTTGACGGAGTGTCAACTATTTCTTGATCAAGCTCTGGTGATGCGTTGGGAATTTGGCTCCTGAGAGCCATTCGTATCCTTATACTTTGGAATGATTATCGTTTATTGGATTATTGATTCTTCTGGAAAATTTTTACACTCGCTCACTTTAAAATTTGCTACTTGAAGTGTTATTGTCCACTCTTATGAACTTTTGATGCCATTAACTTGCTACACTAATATTCGTACTTTCAAATGGTCAATTTGTTATTTGGAACCTCACTGGGCTTTTAGCTCATTCCACACCATTTGTTTTCCTTACAGGGGGTACGAGCGAGGCATGAGACATGTACAGACTAGCGTAGTCTAGTTGTTTTGAGTTTTGCTTTTGTACTCACGCTAGTACCCGACTAGGGTTGATTGTACTCGAAATGTAAACACTTTGAAGTTTTTTTTTTGGTATGTAGAAACTTTGTATCTGGATTTGAGCATCAATGTATATATTAAGTTGAAGTGGATATGTTACTCATTTTCTATCGATGCACGTTATTTTGCTTGAGGTATGAATGAGTGCGTGAGTGAGTCCTGGCGAGAGTTGGGCAGGCGGTCCGCCGAACCCTTTGGTTCGCCTTAGGGGAAGGTGGGGCCGTCACAGGTGGTATCAGACCTCCTATCAAGCTCGTGCCGGGAGAAGGTTCCTGGACTGTGGGGATTGACTTGTTAAGTGTGGAACAATTGTCTATTGTTGGGGACCTTAGATATGTATGTTGGGTAGGAATCTCTAATACGGGTGATTTACTCTTGGGACCGGCCGGCTCGAGTTGCGAATTACCTTATCGTGGATTCTTGTACCTGAACACCCAAGAGTGTTATCATGGACGAATCGAGTAATAGTCTGGCTAGGGTTCCTATAGAGGATGATTAGGTTGTAGTATATGTCGAGAAAGTCTCACCGAAGACCGATTTCTTTCTTCTCCCCTTGGTTATGCTCCCTTGATGTCATTTTAAGATATTGCCCTAATTATGTTCTACCCTCCCGTCCGTTTCATTCGATTTTTCAACCAACCGGTATATGGTTAGATTATTACTTGTGTTTAGTTACTTACCCTGATCCGTTGATCTGCCTGACAGGCTATCACTTGAGTCCTAGTGAATCTGTGAGATGGCACAATTGGATGATATATATAAGGAAATCGAGGTTCTTCGAAATGAAATAGAGGTCCAAAAGAGACTAGCCGAGTATTGGGAAGGGCAATGGAAACACGAATATTCGGAGAAAATTGAGCTATTGCACGAGAACATAGAACTTAAAAGGCAATACAAAGGGATTCCTGAAGAGGTTTTAGCAATGGCACAAGGTAAAACTTTTACGAAGAACCCAGAAAAAACCCAAAGGATAGAAATTGCAAGGGCACAAGTGAAGGGCTTCCATTCAAGGAAAAGGGGTGTACCTAGTGAAAATCAAAGTCAAGAACAAGGCGAACGAGGTAGGCCATCCTTTAAAGTAGGTCGAGGAGCTAGTGGTGTGAAAATTTTGGGGACATCAAAATAAGGTACTCCGAGAGGAGCCTCAGGTGGAGGAGGGCAACTAAAAGCTGTCTCACAAGGAGATCAAACTTCAATCCTCCACTTATCTTGTGGCTATTGTGGAAAAACCAATCATACTAAGGAGAATTGTTGGAAAAGAGGGGGAGAATGCGTGTGATGTGGGAGCACCAAGCATTGGATTGCTGATTGTCCAGTTCTATTACGGGAAAAGAAAAGGGCCCATAACTCGACCAAGACCAACCCTGGACCGTCGAAGGGGGAAGGGAACGTAGAAGGTACGATTCGTGATTCCTATTGTTTAACTAAGTTTTGGCTATAGTGAGACCTGAGAGCTAGAAACGGATATATAAGGAAAATACCCTACGTTATTTCGGAGTGCATGTATGAATTTCGAGGACGAAATTCATTGAATGAGGGGAGATTGTGATGCCCCAACTTTTGTTTAGTCTCAAAAAGGATATTACGGTTTATTTAGTTTATTTTTATTTTAAACCATTATTGTGTTTAAAGAAGAAACTAAAGTTATTTCTTTGGGTTTGATTTAAAACCTCATTTTATTTTACAAGGCTAGAAACCCTAAAAGTCTAATCAAAACCCTAGTTTCACTTGTGACTGACCGTTTTCTCAAATTTCTTATATTTTAACCAAAACCCTAAATTTAATTTATGGAATTGTAAAACCCTCACGTTTTTCTTAAAAATACCCTTTTATTTGGAAATTATTAATTTATAATAGCCTTACTACTCAATCACCCCACAATAAGTGCAAATGAATCTAGAAAGTAGGGTTTCACTTTTCGTTTTCAAGTTAGAGCGAATTAGGGTTTTCACGTTTTCCCGTAGTATGATTATTCGGTATCGAGTGAGGATCGAATTTGGTAGGTAAGAGTGACTTTTGGATGAGGAAATATTATATGATTAGAAGTGATAATAATAAGTTAGTGATTAGGAGGTAAAAACCCTAGTATACGCGATTTAAGAAAAATCGGTTCACACCGACGGGTATCGATCACTACCGATTGAACCCACCACTTGACCACCACTTCCTTACCACCACATACCCTTGATATTTGTACAAAATATCCCCCCTCATCCTCAGCCATGTGACCAAAATATGTGGACAAAATGCAAGGAAAAGAAAGAGAAATTTGCATGGCTTTGGTGGTGACAAGTGTCACCCACCTATGGCTCTTTGATTAATTTTTTTTCTTGCCTTTTATCCCTCATTTCAGCTCATTTTCTTTCATTTCCTTCTGCTTTGGTCGAGCAAGAGAGAGAGAGAGAGAGCAAGAGAAAAAAAAACTTCAATCCATCTTGAATCCAACCATTTGAGTGCAACCAAGGAAAAACTAAACCGATTGATTGTTAGTTTGGAAGCTTGGGAAGCTAAGGGAACAAAAAATTTCAAGGAATAGTGGAGGATCACTCTTGCAAGGCTTTGTCTTGAGGTATATTGGCTGATCACCCTTTCTTTCTCCATTAATCATAATCAAGTTGGTTGTTAAGCTTAGAATTGATCTAGTGATACCTATTTTCAAGTGGTTGTGATGATTAGAGGATTGTAATTTGAGCTAGGGTTTTGATTTAGTTGCTTATAATTCCTGTTGGTTAGGTGTTATATGGTGTATATATGTGGTATATAATCTTGTAAAGGGAAAAGTAGTGGTGGTTTCAATGTAGAAATGTGACTTATAGCTTGAAGGTATCCAAATTCCAGATTTCTGGAAAATTGACCTCAGTTCTGCCCGATTCTTTCTCATCATGTTAGAGGCCGAATTAGGCTTAGTACAAAAAATTAAAGTTGTAGAAAATGGTGTTTTATAGTTTCCTACAAAATTTCAGCCCAATCGGAGCAATGTAGCCTGTGAAAAGACCAAAATACCCTCACTGCCCTGGGATGCATCTAGTGATCCGTTTTAGACAGTTCATCCCATTTGACCGTGTCTGTTCACTATGATCTGTGCTGTTTTAGCCATTTATGAAAACATGAAAGTTTTAGTACTTTGTCTTAGCTTTTCAATGCCTCCAATAACGCCTTAAATAGACTTTGGTAGAATGAGATATGTCAATTTAAAGGTAGTACAGTTAATTAACCGATTAGTTGGATTTTGGTTCTGTAAATTGGGAATTTGACTGGGTTACACTAGAATTTGGACTAAGTGATATTCATAAAAAATGTAGCCCTATGTCTTAGCTTCGAAACGGAATAAATTGTACCCCAATATAATAAGCATAACCTCAGATGTGTTCATTCCGCAAGAACCCGTCAAATCTGTCTTTTGTTAAACTTCATTTCCTCACTTGTTATTAGTTTGATTTTTGTCCTTGTATTGTCTTGAGCCTATGGAATGGCTATTGAAATGAATTTGTGTTGTGTGTAAACTTGGGTTTGATTGAGGAAAAGAATGAAGCCATAAATGGCTGGAAATAGGAAAATACAAAGGGCATGCTGCCCAACAAATTTACGCTCGAGGACTGGAGAAATATACTTGCGACTTGAGTAAAATTGGTAAATGAATATCGCTTGAACCATCTAGGATATTTGTATCTTCTTTTACCGAGGTATATCATTAAGGACAAGGCTGAACTTGTACCCTTGAGAATTACAATCATGACTACTAGGAATACGTTTTCCTTGTACTTTCGGCTCAAATGGCATTTCCAAATATAAATGTTACAAAATTATATAGTTTGAAAAACGAGCGAGTGTTTCACGAATATTCTCCAAGTGAATTTCCATTTCTTGATTTTTATTGAACGAAACGTCTAAGTTTCGAATCTTAATCATGTTTCAAAATTCTCAAACTGAGTTTTATCGCAGATTTGGACTCCGAACCCGGAGTACAACCTGAAAGTGACCAGTAAAGGCACTATATCTTTTGGTGAGTGTTTTCAAATGCCGAATTGAACTTGATACTTGAATTTGATACCTGACCAATATGATTACATGTTATATACGTGAATTGTTAGGACGAGAGTGTACTTTATCGCACTTGCCCGTACGTGATATATACTTATTTATTGTTGCAATTGATTTGATATACTTGTTTATGAGGTGCACACTTCCTGGAATTCCAGAAATCCCGAGGCAAGTTACTCGAGTCGAGCCGGCAAGGGCTTGGTCGATTGGGTAACAAACCCTGGGTCTCTTGATTGTCGAGTGGAGTGATATCTCCTCGACTAATCGGTATACTCGAGTATTACCACCCGTGTTTATTGAGGATTTTGGGCCCAGTAGGGGGTGTGAATGGTGGACGGAGAGTCATTTAAATGGTGCTCTACTAGATTGGTTACTTACTTGAAGGTTGACGGAGTGTCAACTATTACTTGATCAAGCTCTAGTGATGCGTTGGGAATTTGGCTCCTGAGAGCCATTCGTATCCTTATAGTTTGGAATGATTATCGTTTATTGGATTATTGATTCTTCTGGAAAACTTTTACACTCGCTCACTTTAAAATTTGCTACTTGAAGTGTTATTGTCCACTCTTATAAACTTTTGATGCCGTTAACTTGCTACACTGATATTCGTACTTTCAAATGGTCAATTTGTTATTTGGAACCTCACTGGGCTTTCAGCTTATTCCACACCATTTATTTTCCTTACAGGGGGTACGAGCGACGCATGAGACATATACAGAGTAGCGTAGTCTAGTTGTTTCGAGTTTTACTTTTGTACTCACGCTAGTACCCGACTAGGGTTGATTGTACTTGAAATGTAAACACTTTGAAGTTTTTTTTGGTATGTAGAAACTTTGTATCTGGATTTGAGCATCAATGTATATATTAAGTTGAAGTGGATATGTTACTCATTTTCTATGGATGCACGTTATTTTACTTGAGGTATGAATGAGTGCGTGAGTGAGTCCTGGCGAGAGTTGGGCAGGCGGTCCGCCGAGATCAAATGTACGTATTTTTACTCTGGTGAGCCAGTGAAATCATTGTACTTAAACATCCAACGCTCCAATAGTTCATTTCATGTTGAACAGTAATAGGGAGCCCCTTTCGAGCTCCAGATGAACATAAACAAGTGATGGAGACGTTGGTGTTCAGCACAAGACTCCCCAAGAACTCATTGAAGCCAAATCATGCCATGAACTCACATGCGAGCACACATGATATGCAATCGAGTAAATAATGCAAGAAACAATTCATATGTAGCTTTGGAAACAGTTTGGGGTCACTTACCTCCACGGCTCAGGAACCATCCATCATATATCATTGCCTTGCCTAAATCCAAGCCCTTCAACTCAAACTCAAAGCAATCAAATGCTTTAAAAGATCGGACAGCATATCCCCTTAATTTCCTTACTTTTTCATCCTACAAGCAACACCATTTCATCTTAAATCAACCACATACACATCATAGACTATCAAATACACCTTTCGGTACAATATCCATAACTGAAGCTACACTTATCGGATTGAAATGAATCTTATGGCGTTTCGAAGCCAAGACATAAAACTACATTTCTTATGAAGACCTCCAAAGCCAAATCATGCATTTTCAGGGTCAAAAATGGAAAACTCCACGAAAATAGAAATCTGGGCGTGAAATAGGGCTCATGGGCAGTCAAGGGTATTTCAGTCATTTCACATGCTACAGTATTCTGATCGAGCTGAAATTTTGCAGGCAGCTAGTTAACACCCATTTGCTACAACTTTTATGTTTTAACCTAAGCCTGATTCGACCTCTAACACGCTCAAATAAATCTGGTCAGAACAGGGCAGATTTGAAACCTAACCTGAAATTTTCTGCAAATAACCGCAATTGATGCACAAGGGATCCATTTAACACACTTTAGAGCCATCAATCCAAGGCCAACCATAATCATCATATGAAAACAAAAAAATTCCCACAAAAATAAAAAATTTAGCTAACTCCATTTTAATCCATAAAATCTTCCGTAAAACCAACTAGTTAGCCACTATAAGTCACCAATTGACCATTATTAGAAACAAAAGTGAGTTCCAAGCAAAATGCCTTAACTCCTCAAGAAAGGTAGTAGCTTAAGGGTTTTTCTTCCAAAACAACTCCACCAAGTCCTTCAAACTCCCTTAGCAAGTCGATTTTATGGACTAATTCAAGAGTTAATCGGTTGGATTTCAAGATTTGTGCAAGAAATAGAAGATATAGTTGAAGCTTTCTTTCCTTTTCTCTCAAGGTGGAGTTCGGCCAAGGAGGATAGCAAATGAAGATGATTTGGGTCAAAATAGGAGTTTTAGTAAAGTTAAAGAAAAGTTAGGCAAGTCAACTTCCAATGAGATCGCGACACTTGGCCCTTCTTAAGTGTATTCTTATCCCTTTGTCTACCAAGCTTAACCTAGATAACTATCCTCTAATTATCTCCTAACACCTTGTAAAATAATACCCATCAATACTAAACTTCAATTAATTGCCAAAAATTTATCGCACTAGCAAGTCCCACTTCCTTAATACACTTCCAAATTGACCTGAACTAATTTATACTAGAAAAATGGTTGGAAAACTATATTCATTTATAAAAGTCTCTGGAAAATTTTGATAAAAAAAAAAGTAAGAGAAATGCACGCAGAAAATAAAATAAATAAGGAAAATTTTCCTTTTTCTTTTCCTTCGGGCATCACAACATTTACTTACACATTTGGTGTAGGATGGGCAGACATAGTGGGCCTAGTGGTAGTCCAGCTGGTGAGCGACCCCGCGGAGTACTCCCGACAATGAAGTATCAGATCCGGCCAAGAGGGGCCGTTATACGTTGGAGTCCGGCTAACCGCCTCCGACATTTTGAGTGCCGCCACACCTATGCCTATCCTAATACAGTCGTCCTGGCCGTGGTAGAGGAAAGGAAGGAGCTGGCAAAGAACAATGCTAGGCTCGAAGCTGAAGTAAACCAACTGAGGGAAGCCAATTAAAGGCAAGCTGAGCGAATCAAGGAACTGGAGTATGACGTGGTTGAAGGTCAAGATAGGGCGGACGACCTTTGTGCCCAATTCGGAGAGGTGTGTGAGCGCATGGTTAAGAGGGCTAGGAAAGTAAGGGTTAGAGCTGAGTCGATCTTGAACATTTGCGATGATTTGCTTCAGGAGGAGAGCGGTGAGGCTTCTTGTGTTGGAGGCGAGGTTGGAGGTGAACCCGCCTACTTGGGTGGGTCCACTAGTCCTACGACAGACTAAGTCTTTACTTTTGGATTACTTTGGATGGTTTGACTACCGTATATAGAAAGGATAGGGGATGGTAGACTCGGGAAAGGACCTTAGCTAGCCATTTTGTACGTTTGGACTAACTATGTATATATTACTTTTGATGATGCCGTTCCCTTTTGGACTTTCTTTGTTTGTACTTGACTGACTGTTAATATGTGACTTGTTTGATGCTGTTTGTAATATGTATATATGCTTTATTGTGAAAAGCTTTTGGGTTCCTTACTTAAATGAATCGTTATCTTTATTATTATAGTTACGTTTGCCTAGAACGACTAGATTCCACGGAAGGCACTCGTAGTGGTCGGGGCCATGGACGCGGGAGTAGGTAACCCACGTCTGAAAGGGGCACTGGAGAAACATTGTCTAGACCAAACCCTGAACCTAGGGTTGACTCTAATGTCCAAATAACTGCTGCCATGCAGCAAATGACTAATTTGCTAGTCCAAGTGGTGCAACAACAGGGTCAAAATCCTAACCCTAACCCTGGGAACCCTGGTAACCACGTGAAGAGCGAGGACAGGGCTCTCGAGAGATTTCAAAAGTTTGCCCTCACCGAAGTTTGTGGGGGGACCCGATCCTGATGTGGCCAAAAGATGGCTAGAAAAGATGGTGGACATCTTTGCTGCTTTACACTATACAGAGGAGAGGCAGGTGACCTTCGCCGTCTTTCAACTGGAAGGGGCGGCCCGTTCCTGGTGGAATGTCATTCGGCAAAAGTGGGAACGGGAGCAAACGCCCAGGACCTGGGTGAATTTTATGAGAGAGTTCAACGCTAAATTCTTTCCTCCTCCAGTTCAGGAACGAAAAGAACACGAATTCATCCGACTTCGCCAAGGGACCCAAATTGTAGCCTAGTACGAGAGCCAATTCACTCGGTTGTCCAAATTTACACCTGAACTCATCGTGACCGAGCAACAAAGAATACGACGATTCGTCCAGGGTCTGAACGTGAAGATCCAAAAGGTTCTGGCCGTAGCCCAAATTAACGCCTTCAGTGATGCCATAGAGAAGGCGCAATGAGTCGAGAATGCTAGGGTTCAGGTGAGAAACTTCCAGGCGAAGAAGTGAGGATTTCTTGGAAGCAGCTCAGGGCAGGGGGATAAGAGTGCGCTTCCCAAGTTCGGACGGGGAGCGGGAAGTGGAAGGTAACCAGGTGTAGGTAGAGGGGCTTAAGCAAGAGGTGGCCCAACTAGGAGAGGCCAGAGAGGAGGTTTTCAGAGAGGTTCGGGTTCAGCATCCCGTGGACCCTGTGGGTATTGCAGAAAGCCAAACCACATAGAGGACAACTGCTGGAAGAAGGAGGGAAAGTGTCTGCGTTGCGGAAGCGCAGACCATCAGCTTGCCACCTGCCTAGTTCTAAAACAAGATGAAAAGGGGAGTCAACAACCGCCAAGGACCAGTTCCGGACCAGCCAAGGTGGACGGGGCGAAACCCAAGGTGTCGGCTCGAGTGTACTCATTAGAGTCACAACAGGTCCCTGACTCTTTCGAGGTCGTAGAAGGTACGATCCCTGTACTCCATCGATTTGCGAAGGTTTTAGTAGATCCCGGTGCCACCCATTCCTTTGTTAACCCCAATTTCATGTGTGGTATTAATATAAAACTAGCTAGCTTTCCTTATGACCTAGAAGTCAGTACCCCCACGGGGGACCAGCGTCTGATTACTAGCATGGTTTATAAGGATTGTGAAGTTTGGGTAGGAGAAAGGAAATTATTAGGGGATTTGATAAGTCTTTCTATCAAGGGATATGACGTGATTTTGAGCATGGATTGGTTAGTCATGTATAATGCTCAATTAGATTGTAAGAAGAAGGTGGTAGAGTTTCGCCTTCCTAGGGAGGCGACCTTGAGGTTGGATATAAGAGGAAGATTAGCCTCATCTGCCTTGATCTCGGGCATTCGGGTTAGAAAATTGCTAAGTACAGGGGCGCAAGGGTTTTTAGCCTTTGTAATCAATACCCCCACCGATAAATTGAAGGTAGAGGATGTGCACATAATAAGGGAATATCCAGATGTATTTCCTGATGAGTTAGTAACCCTACCTCTGGAGAGAGAACTAGAATTCAAAATCGACCTGTTACCAAGGACGTCGCCAATCTCAAAAACCCCGTATCGGATGGCCCCTACGGAACTTAAGGAGCTGAAATTGCAGTTACAAGATCTTTTGGAGAGGGGGTTCATTCAAGAGAGTGGGTCTCCTTGGGGAGCCCCTGTACTATTTGTAAAGAAGAAGGATAGGAGTTTACGAATGTGTATAGACTGTCGGGGGTTGAACAATGTAACAGTTAAAAATAGGTATCCACTGTCCCATATTGATGAGTTATTTGACCAGTTGCAAGGAGCAGTGGTCTTTTCGAAATTGGATCTTCGCCAGGGGTATTACCAGTTGTTGATCAGGAAGGAGGATATCCCGAAAACTGCTTTCAATTCGAGATATGGGCACTACGAATTCTCGGTCATGCCCTTTGGACTGACCAATGCCCCTGCCGCCTTCATGGATCTAATGCATAGGGTTTTTAAGCCCTACCTGGATCGATTTGTCATTGTCTTTATCGACGACATCCTGGTTTACTCCAAAACGCATGAGAAGCATGAGCAACACTTGAGAACCGTTTTGCAAACCCTAAGAGAGCATCAGTTATACGTCAAGTTCAATAAGTGCGAGTTTTGGCTGGAGAAAATTTCTTTCTTAGGACACGTAATTTCCCAAGAGGATATCTCGGTTGACCCAGCGAAAGTAGAGGCTGTGACTCATTGGAAGCGGCCAGAAAATCCCACGGAGATTCGTAGTTTTCTAGGGTTGGCTGGGTACTACCGGCCTTTTATTAAAGACTTTTTCAAACTGGCAGGTCTTTTAACCGGCTTGACGAAGAAACATGGTCAGTTTGTGTGGGATGCCAAATGCGAAGCAAGTTTTCGAGAGTTAAAGAAAAGATTAACCATGGCGCCAGTTCTAGCTTTGCCTAATGGAGTAGACGGGTTTACCATTTATACCGACACATCGCAGGAAGGTCTAGGGTGTGTGCTGATGCAGAACCGGAATTGTGACGGCCCCCCTGTGACGGCCCCTCTGTGACGGCCTCACCTCCACCTAGGGCGTACCCCAGAGTTCAGCGGGTCGCCTGCCCGGCTCTCGCCGGGACTCAGTCGTTCCTTAATCAAATCCAGAATAAATCACAAGAATAAATAGGGCAGCAATCCAAACTTAAAGCGGAACTTATATACATTGCTATCTCAAAAGGAAGTACAACTATCAAATGTACAAAGGTTCTCATTTCACCATACAACCGGCCCGTGCCAAGCACTAGGGCGAGAACCATTACAAAAGAAACAAAAGACATAGACTAGGCTAGTCTATGCTCTCATCCTGCTCGCCGTCACCTGTTAAGGAAAACAAAACTAAAGGGGTGACCTAAAAGCTCAGTGAGGTTCCGAACAGCTAATCAAACAATCAATTCAACACATTAAACATGGAGTATCAATAATTCAAGAAACATTTACAATGGAAAGCAATAGTAACATTCATTAAAAGGATACGGGCTCACATGGAGCTATTCGTTCTTTCGTTCGTTCCCCTGACATTTTTCCTTATTCCTCCAATTATTTGAAATTTCCTTTTTGAGAAATAAAACCCTCGTGCCTTCGTTCGTTCATTCATCCCTTTCCGGACATTGACCGGACTCCACCCATCTGGACGTTGACCGGACTCCATCCATCCGGACGTAGCCGGACTACAAGGTAAAACTCGAGTATACCAAATTCACCCAGGGTCACCATATCGCCCGACCGACTCCGCTTCTGGCTTGAGTCGATCGGTAACGAAGGGCAGGGCCCAATTCAGCCAAAAGGCTTACATCATGCGCAACTAATGTTTCCATCATTAAATCATTGAAAATTTCACGTTTCATTAAGGTCGAGCGCGATAAAGTACACGCTCGCCTAGAAAACTCATTTTAGAAATCCGTGAAAGCACTTAACACATTATCAAACAACAATAACAAGTTATGAAGTCTAGGAGAATATAACAAACCAGGAACACTCACCTAGTTATGCAAAATAACATGCAAAATATCCTTCCGGATATTACCCTTAGTCACCAACGAAACCTAAGGTTGAACAAGAGAACATATTACAGTTTATAGAGCAAATCATTTAAGGGAAACAAAGAAACCCGACTAATTAGGAGTAAAACGTGTAAAGATGACTTTCAAGTAAGAAGAGGGTTGTTTGAACCCAAGGATGAAAAATCATGTTTTAAAATGGAAAGCCGGTCATGGTATTGGCCAAACAAAGGTATACAAGTTCAAATAGAAACCTAGCCTTCGAGCGAAAATTTGGGCAGCACGCCCTTTGTGTTTACCTAATTTTTCAGCCATTTTGGCTTCATTATTTTTCCTCAGCCACAACCCAAAGTCACACATATCATGATTCAAGTCAATAGCCATTCCATAGGCTCATAACATCATAAGAACAAGAATCAAAGAAATAACAAGTGCGGAAATACAATCTAGCAAAAGACAGATTTGACGTGTGGATGCGGAAATAACATATCCGAGGCTACGCTTATCGGATTGAGACGCAAATTATGCCGTTTCGAAGCTAAGACACAGGGCTACAATGTTCATGAAGGTCACATAGTCCCGTTTCCAATTTAACTTAGTCAAATCCTCAATTTACAGAACTAAAATCTAACTCATTAGCTGTCTAACCGCATTGTACTGTAATAGTCATATCTCAGGTTACAAAAGTCCGATTTAGGTGTTCTTAGAGGAATTTTAAAGCTAAGTCAGAATACTACAACTTTCATGTTTTGATAAAATGCTAAATCAGTACAGATCCTAGTAAAAAAACGTGATAAACTGGATGAACTGACGAAAACGGAACACTGGAAATTTCCTAAAACAGTGAGGGTATTTTGGTCCTTTCATGGGCTACGTTCCTCCGATTGAGCTGAAATTTTGAAGGCACCTCTAAAATGTCATTTCCTACAACTTTAATGTTTTAAGGCAAGGCCAATTCTGCCTCTAACATAGGGCAATAAAAACGGGCAGAACCTAGTGACAATTTTCCAGAAATCTGAAATCTTTTGGTTTCAATGATAACTTTCTTAATTTCTTACTCCACTTGCTACCAAAATCCCCTATATAACCTTGGATACAACATATATTCATCATACATCAAGTTTAGGCAGAAATTTATTAAACCCTAACTCATGTAACAAAAGGAAAAATTACCCAAAACATGATAACAACCGTAATTCATCACAATCTTGAGATGCTAAGCTAATTTAAACAAGATTAAGAGTAAAAATTGGGGAAATCACCATCCTTACTTTGCTTAGTGTCTACCAAGAGCAACCCTAGCCTTCCCCTTCAAAATTTCACCAATAGCTCACTCAATAAACACTCAAGGGTGCCTTTAATCGGTTTAGTTCCTTTGTTTCCTCACTTTGTGACTTGATTCAAGAAGAAATGGAGAAGCTTTTCTCTTGTTTTTGCTCTCTCTCTCTCACGGCTCTTCAGCAGAAATAATGAGGAAGAATGGTGCAATTTTGGGGATAAGAAGGTTGGACAATGTCTTGGTCAATGGCCTCTAATGGTGTGACACTTGTCACAACCCTTACCAAGTAAAATTTCCTTTTCTTTTCTTGTATTTTCAGCCTCTAATTTCGGTCAAGCTTAGCTGGAATTTAGGAGATATTTTGCTCAATTATCAATAAGCTTGTATGGTAAGAAAGTGGTGGTCAAGTGGTGCGTTCAACCGGTAGTGCGCGGGACCCGCCGGTTCGCGCCGTTTTTCTTAAAAACACACGTACTAGGGTTTTTACTTCCTATTCACCAACCTTATCTCATTGCTCCTAATCACATATTATTTCTCACTTAAAAGTCACTTTTAAATCTCCAAATTTAATCCTTACTCTGTACCGAAAATTCATCCGGCGAAAAGATCGCGAAAATCCTAATTTGCTCCAATCCCGAAAACAAAGAGTGAAACCCTACTTTCTAGGTTTATTTGCACTTATTGGGGAATGGTTGGGTAGTAGGGATATAATAAATGATTTCTAAATAAAAAGGCATTTTTGAGAAAAATATAAGAAATTTGTGAGTCCTCACACTCTCTCCCCCTTAAAAGAATTTCGACCTCGAAATTCATACCTTCCGTCGCCTCGGAGGACCCCAAAACTTGGTGCTGATCTACGGCATAAACTTGTGTCGATACTTTTGTTCGATTTCCTCTTTCATGAGTTTGTTTCGGTTTGGTTCCTTCCACTTGTTGAGTACTACCCTCTCGTGCCTGTTTCTTAGGGCAATTGTTAAGTTGATGATTGCTACTCCCACAAATCAAACATTTTCCCCTTTTCCGCCAGCAATTATTCTCAGTGTGATTTGCCTTTCCACAGTATCCACAGGCCAATCGAGGAGCTACTGTTGGATCTTCTCGAGAAATGTCATTTGATCCGATTTGACTTCCTTTCATAGACCTTTCATCTAATACTCTTAATGTCCAAGGTGGGCGAGGTGAATGGTTCACTTTTTGCACTTTGGAGAGCATTGTCTTTTCTTTGGATTCCTCAGGTGTGCTGTTGGATGTATCTCTTTTTCGCGTTTGATAGGCTTTTACTTGGGCTTTCACATCCTCAATTCTTTGGGCCTTCTCAAGAGCCTCTGTAAACGTATTAACTTGAACTGCCGCTAATGCCTCCTGGATTTCCAAATTTAGTCCTTGTATAAATCGTCTTATTCTCCGTCGCTCCGTAACCACCAATTCGGAAGCGAATTTAGACAGTCTAATAAATTTGGTCTCATATTCGGCCACACTTAGGGTTCCCTGACGCAACCCAATAAATTCGTCCTCTCTCCTTTCTTGGACTAAAGGTGGGAGATACTTTTCGTTAAATTCCCTTACAAAGTTCGCCCATGTCCATACCGTCTGTTCTCTTTCCCACTTGGCTGTAATTACATTCCACCACGAGCGGGCTGGTCCTTCGAATTGAAATACAGCAAAATTTACTTGTCTTTGCTCCGTGTAATTCAAAGCCGCGAAGATATTAATCATTGCCTCCAACCACTGCTCAGCTATATCTGGATTAGGCCCTCCTTGAAATTTCGGAGGTAGAAACTTTTGGAACCTCTCAAGAGCCTTATCCTCTCCGATCTCAGGATTCGGGGGTTGATTCACTGGCATTTGACCTTGTTGATCTACCAGTCTTGCCAAGATATCCGTCATCTGTTGCATTGCCGTTGCCATTTGGTCTCCAGTCGCAGCTCTTGATCCCTGCTCTTGCTCAGCTGACGTTTCCCTTTCTCCTCTTGCTTCCGGGGTCCGCTCAGTTCCCCGGCCTCGACCACGTCCACGACTACGTCTCCCGTCCATAGATATGTTTTTCCTTCTCTCTTTTCTTTTCTTTTCCCCCAAAAAGGTAATTTAGTAATGAACACAGTAAGTCGACTATAGTAACAAATTCTAGCTTTCCAAATACACAAATAAATATATACGTACATAACACGCCATATCAAGAAGACGGATAAGCATATACACAAATACATATCAAGTTGGTCAGATGATCATGTACACACAGGTATACTGACATCATGTAGTAACAATATACAGGTAAATCAAAAGGAAAAAGTGAAGTCATCCCAGTATCAGCCCGTCCGGTCTCTCACGTCACTTACTATCCAAACTAGATGTCCCTGACCTCTTGTGCTCCTTCTAGTCAGACAAAGCCTGTTCATGTTCCCAAAATGCAAGTCTCAAGTACTTAGCAGCGCCGCAACTCTAGATTACTCAGGCACGAGAATCCGAGATAAGATAATTCACATCTCGAGCTGCAGTCTCAAGAGTAAACTATCTACAATCGAAATTCCTACCTGACATACCTATCTATGGTCCTCAGATACCATGAGAAACATTTAAGGCCTATAACATTCGCAATTCTTAGTCCATCATTCTTATTCACCACTTAGTCCAGGATCACTCCGCGCAGAGACCACGCGAAGCACCTGTAGGTTTTATACCTCAATCGCTTAACTTTCAAGTCAAATCGAATCCCACAGTCCGGCATCCTAAACTTCAAGCCTAGGATACACTACAGAGATCTAAAGCCTAAGCTCTGATACCACCTGTGACGGCCCCCCTGTGACGGCCCCACCTCCACCTAGGGTGTACCCCAGAGTTCAGCGGGTCGCCTGCCCGGCTCTCGCCGGGACTCAGTCGTTCCTTAATCAAATCCAGAATAAATCACAAGAATAAATAGGGCAGCAATCCAAACTTAAAGCGGAACTTATATACATTGCTATCTCAAAAGGAAGTACAGCCATCAAATGTACAAAGGTTCTCACTTCACCATACAACCGGCCCGTGCCAAGCACTAGGGCGAGAACCATTACAAAAGAAACAAAAGACCTAGACTAGGCTAGTCTATGCTCTCATCCTGCTCGCCGTCCCCTGTTAAGGAAAACAAAACTAAAGGGGTGAGCTAAAAGCTCAGTGAGGTTCCGAACAGCTAATCAAACAATCAATTCAACACATTAAACATGGAGTATCAATAATTCAAGAAACTTTTACAATGGAAAGCAATAGTAACATTCATTAAAAGGATACGGGCTCACATGGAGCTATTCGTTCTTTCGTTCGTTCCCCTGACATTTTCCATTATTCCTCCAATTATTTGAAATTTGCTTTTTGAGAAATAAAACCCTCGTGCCTTCGTTCGTTCATTCATCCCTTTCCGGACATTGACCGGACTCCACCCATCCGGACGTTGACCGGACTCCACCCATCCGGACGTAGCCGGACTACAAGGTAGTACTCGAGTATACCAAATTCACCTAGGGTCACCATATCGCCCGACCGAATCCGCTTCTGGCTCGAGTCGATCGGTAACGAAGGGTAGGGCCTAATTCAGCCAAAAGGCTTACATCATGCGCAACTAATGTTTCCATCATTAAATCATTGAAAATTTCACGTTTCATTAAGGTCGAGCGCGATAAAGTACACGCTCGCCTAGAAAACTCGTTTTAGAAATCCTTGAAAGCACTTAACACATTATCAAACAACAACAACAAGTCATGAAGTCTAGGAGAATATAACAAACCAGGAACACTCACCTAGTTATGCAAAATAACGTGCAAAATATCCTTCCGGATATTACCTTTAGTCACCAACGAAACCTAAGGTTGAACAAGAGAACATATTACAGTTTATCGAGCAAAACATTTAAGGGAAACAAAGAAACCCGACTAATTAGGAGTAAAACGTGTAAAGATGACTTTCAAATAAGAAGAGGGTTGTTTGAACCCAAGGATGAAAAATCATGTTTTAAAATGGAAAGCCGGTCATGGTATTGGCCAAACAAAAGTATACAAGTTCAAATAGAAACCTAGCCTTCGAGCGAAAATTTGGGCAGCACGCCCTTTGTGTTTACCTAATTTTCCAGCCATTTTGGCTTCATTATTTTTCCTCAGCCACAACCCAAAGTCACACATATCATAATTCAAGTCAATAGCCATTCCATAGGCTCATAACATCATAAGAACAAGAATCAAAGTAATAACAAGTGCGGAAATACAATCTAGCAAAAGACAGATTTGACGTGTGGATGCGGAAATAACATATCCGAGGCTACGCTTATCGGATTGAGGCGCAACCTATGCCGTTTCGAAGCTAAGACACAGGGCTACAATGTTCATGAAGGTCATGTAGTCCTGTTTCCAATTCAACTTAGTCAAATCCTCAATTTACAGAACTAAAATCTAACTCGTCGGCTGTCTAACCGCATTGTACTGTAATGGTCATATCTCAGGTTACAAAAGTCTGATTCAGGTGTTCTTAGAGGCATTTGAAATCTAAGTCAGAATACTACAACTTTCATTTTTTGGAAAAAAGCTAAATCAATACAGATCCTAGTGGAAAAACGTGATAAACTGGATGAACTGACGAAAACGGAACACTGGAAATTTTCTAAAATAGTGAGGGTATTTTGGTCTTTTCATGGGCTACATTGCTCCGATTGAGCTGAAAGTTTGCAGGCACCTCTAAACTGTCATTCCCTACAACTTTCATGTTTTAAGGCAAGGCCAATTCGGCCTCTAACATAGGGAAATAAAAACGGGCAGAACCTAGTGACAATTTTCCAGAAATCTGAAATCTTTTGGTTTCAATGATAACTTTCTTAATTTCTTACTCCACTTGCTACCAAAACCCCCTATATAACCTTGGATACAACATATATTCATCATACATCAAGTTTAGGCAGAAATTTATTAAACCCTAACTCATGTAACAAAAGGAAAAATTACCCAAAACATGATAACAACCGTAATTCATCACAATCTTGAGATGCTAAGCTAATTTAAACAAGATTAAGAGTAAAAATTGGGGAAATCATCATCCTTACTTTGCTTAGTGTCTACCAAGAGCAACCCTAGCCTTCCCCTTCAAAATTTCACCAATAGCTCACTCAATAAACACTCAAGGGTGCCTTTAATCGGTTTAGTTCCTTTGTTTCCTCACTTTGTGACTTGATTCAAGAAGAAATGGAGAAGCTTTTCTCTTGTTTTTGCTCTCTCTCTCTCACGGCTCTTCAGCAGAAATAATGAGGAAGAATGGTGCAATTTTGGGGATAAGAAGGTTGGACAATGTCTTGGTCAATGGCCTCTAATGGTGTGACACTTGTCACAACCCTTACCAAGTAAAATTTCCTTTTCTTTTCTTGTATTTTCAGCCTCTAATTTCGGTCAAGCTTAGCTGGAATTTAGGAGATATTTTGCTCAAATATCAATAAGCTTATATGGAAAGAAAGTGGTGGTCAAGTGGTGCGTTCAACCGGTAGTGCGCGGGACCCGCCGGTTCGCGCCGTTTTTCTTAAAAACACTCGTACTAGGGTTTTTACTTCCTATTCACCAACCTTATCTCATTGCTCCTAATCACATATTATTTCTCACTTAAAAGTCACTTTTAAATCTCCAAATTTAATCCTTACTCTGTACCGAAAATTCATCCGGCGAAAAGATCGCGAAAATCCTAATTGTAGACACCAAATTTTGGTGTAATTTCATTTACTATTTATTTTTTTTAGTTTGTGCTTGTTTTATTCACTTTTTAGTTTTAGTTTTTTTTAGTTTTTTATGTTGTTATTGTTTTTTAAGTTTTTAGCATAGAATTTCTCGAAATGAAATGAAAAAAATGAAAAGTTGAAAAATGAAAAAAAAGGGAAAAAGAAGAAAAGGAAAAAAGGAAAATCTTAGCTTTTTATTTTATCTGTTGGTTATTTTTGTACATTTTTATTTAAGTTTAAGTTGGTTTGAATTATTATTATTTTTATTGTGATTTAAATTAAGTGTTAAAAAAAAAAAAACGGTGCTAGTCACGGCAAGCTGCAATTTTTGCAGCTTGCAAAGGAGGACCTGTGCAGCCCTTAGCTGCAAATATGATGGAATGTTTGAGGGTTTAGGGTTGTGGTTTCTGGATATAAAAGGGAAGAGAAAACAGGCAACCGCAAGGCAAGGGATTGGGGGGACGGAGAAAAGAAAACAGCAAAAGGAAAGAAAAAGGAGAGGGAGTTTTTTGGATGGACAAAAGAGGGAAGAACGGGGGACAACTGAGAGATTCCTGAGGGTAGACAGCGTGAGAAAAGCTACAGGATTTCATGGGGGAGAGCTGGGGAGAAAAAGCAAAAATCTGGGGACCGAGAGAGAGGAGATAGCGGTTCAGAAAGAGAGAGCCAAGAGTGAAACAGAAAGAGAGGGTTTCGTAGAAGCAAGAGAAGTTACAGGAGGAGGATCGAAGCAAGGAAGAAACCAGGAGGTTTCTTTTCCAAAATTTCTGTAGAAGTCGACTCTGGCTCATTTCTTTTCACCTCAACCTTGTCAACAATCATTATCAGGTGATTGCAACCTCTTGGTTTAATACAGCTTTTATAGAGTTTTGAGTCCCGTGAGCACTAAGATGTTGTCTTCTAGAGTTTCTGCGTTGTCAATGTTTGATAACGATGATTGTGAATCTGTTTGTTGATGTTGTGGTGCTGTCGATGAACCTGGTAGCGCCCCTTGTTCTTTCAAAGTGGATTTGAACCAAAGAAATGCAATCGGGAATCCATGAATAGATTTTTATATATATACATGCAATCCAATCAACTAAAGGTTGCACCTTTGGTCCTTCTCTGTGTATACAAGTTGGACCCGAGGATTCTTAGGATTACAAACTACAAGATTCAATCTTGATTGTTGTTTTTGGGTTGGAAATTTGATACCTGTTTGGATTTTTGGCATGAAACTCCAGAGAAATAGGGACAGTTTCAACAAGAGGAGTCTCGGTTGTTTCTTTCGTTGATGCCCATTCCCCTTTGTTTATGTATTTCCTTCCATGTTGTTTGGTTTAGCTAAGATTAATTCAGGTTTATGCCCTATTAACCTGTTTGTTGCGTTTCTGTTGTTCTTTGGCCTGGGTCTTTTCATTTGGAATGGCTAAGGGTAGACAACCACGGTTGAGTGATATCAAAGTCAGTGGTTGGCAACGTTTGTGATATTGGGCAATAGACAATGGGTTTTGTTCGTGTGTAAAGTAGTTCATAGCGAAGTTTTGTTGTAAAGAGGTGTTTGAAATTCTTATCGAGTTTATAAATGTGTCGTGTGTGTGTTGAAATGATAGAAAGGAAGTGGCCGCAAGCTACAGAAAGGATGTTGGCTGGAAACATTTCAAAAAGAGTTTCGGTTTGTTTGAAGTTTTGTTTGCATACATTTGCTTGAATTGTCTAGATTCGCATGTCCTTTTGTTCGACTGTTTGGTGTTTAAATCTACAAGTTTCATGTGGCCAAGTGAGAGGATTGTATGGGGTTTTTGTTTGGGTTTTAATGGCGTTTGAAAGCTGGATTTTATAAAGTGACAAATTGCAGAAAGCCTGCTGCATTTTTTTTTCCTGTTTCGTTCTTTTGCTGTTTAGTTTCTTTATCCCTAATGGTTAGCTCCAACTCTTTGCTTCAATCTTGCAACGAAGTTGTATGTTTAGTTGATAGTGGAGAGTTAAAATCCTGGTGTTCGGTGAACTTATTTGCATGGTCAAATGAATAAAGAGCCGTAGCTGGAAATTGCTACAAGTTTAGAAACAAAAGGCAGCAAACTACATTCTTTTAGTTTCAGGAAATTGCAGCAGGAAATCTGATTTTTGCATGTTTAGTCTTTGTGTAATCATGGCTGTTTTAAGAAAGCTAATAAATGTTGAATTTGAAGCCCCGTTTGAGATGTTTGGATGACTAGAAGGAAGCATTTGCAAAAACCCAGCAAACAGAAATAAGGAAAGCTCCACTCGATGCATGCATGAACATGTTGCTAAAAATGACATGAATATATGTTTCTGCTAAGTTTCTTGGACGCATTTTGCTGCTTTATCTTTGTTTCTTGGTTTGGTTTCTATCCAATGAATTCATCAAAAGCTGAACACTTCATGATTTGATGGAAATGTTTTGATGAATTTGATTCAAAGATTGCCGAAAAAACTTCATGGTTTGCTGAAATTTGTTGCAGAATGCATTTCTTTACTTTGCATGAACTTGCATGTAAATGGCTTTCAGAAATTGCACTTTGACCCCTCAAGTTTCCCTTTATGCCACTATGACCCAGAAATTTGGAAAAGTTAATCAATTAAGTCCTTGTTTTTTTCGCAGCCATGCTACAAAGACTCGTTTGAGTTCTAATTTTTGCAAATAGGTCTTAGCATAATTGAATTTTGAGCTATTACTTGACCTTTTCTTTGCCTTTGGACCCTTTAAGTTCCTAAAAGTGTTTGATTAAGCTTGAGTGTTTGGTTAATGTACACAATTGAGTCCTTGGTAGCTTCAATTTTTCAACTCCATTGTTTGCTTGTTTCAATTAATTGCCATGCCTTGTTCAATTGCACTTAAGTCATGACTTTAGAGGCTTTACGATCAAGCGAGCTTTGTATTTGAGCATCTCTTTTAATTTTCCTTTATTTAAGTGGTACCTTGACCTGTTTATTATTTTGGAGGGTAAATTAGTAATTTCACTTCATTAGGGCGTCAATTCAAGGGAGGTACACTCTATCCCTCATTTGCACTTTATTCGATCCTACGTGCTCTTACGTGTTATGTGAATATGCATGTCTATTTCGCTTTCCTAGCTTTTCTTTAATTCCTTTTACTTATGTCATTTACTTTTTGTTTTCATTAAGTTATTCTTTTAATGGGGTATGTGTACACCTCTTGGCTTGTAATAGATTGGGCTGTGGCGAGCAATTTGGTCCATTTTCCCTTTCCCTTTTTGTTTTAGTTAGTGAATGTAATAGGTTCATTAGCTTGGTTGCATGCCTACGTGTTAAGTGTTAATTTGCGTTATTAGGTCCTTGCATCTAGTCAAGCATGCTAAGTGTTATGTGCTACGTGTTTATAAGTGATTCGCATGTCTACTCGCTTTTTATAGTGTGGATGAATGGAATGGATGAATGTACGTCACCACACTAGTCCAACGCTAGTTGTGGCTTCTTTTATCGTTCCCACTAGTCCAACGCTAGTCGGAATTCATAGAATGGGCTAGTCCAACGCTAGACCCTTAGGGATTTTCCCTCGTTAGTACATCATTTGCTTGTTCACCACATATCACGCATTTTCCTTAGTTTTATCATTTGGCATGATCCTCGAACCCCTTTTCCTCTCACTTTAGGTTTTGCATCCCATACTAGCTATAGGGTTCATTTTGCTTGAGTGTCCCCTTTTGATAAGGGAAACGAGCGAGTGTGGCTACTCGATAGCCTTAGCACGCTAGTTTTGCTTTCTAATCAAAGGGAAAATCGAAGTCGAAAAGTTAGGAGTCATTCCCATACCCAACCTGATACATTCCTTTAGGTTCATTCATTCTCATTTTATCACTTATTCATTTTTCAATTCACATTTCCTTATCACTTTTCCTTTCCTTATTGTTCATTTTGATTTCTACTTCACAAAAGTGCACTTAATTACACCTATATGCACTTATCACTATATTTCATGTACTTGCACACAAACACTTGGATTTTTCATACAATTTCACACATGCACCTTTTTATACACTTGCACACAAACACTTGGATTTTTCATACAATTTCACACGTTCACCTTTTTATACACTTGCACACTTGCACTTGAATCATCATTTGCATTAATCGACCTCTATAAGGTTTTCTTTCATTGGCCGCCACAACTCATGTGGTTGGGACCAAAAACCTTACAAGAGACATCTTAGAATCTAGGGTTTTGCATTTCATGTAGCACATCCAAATGTAATAAATTCTTTGGTTAAAACAAGAAAATCTTTGATTAAATCACGCAACTAGCCTTGGCTAGGTCGAAGGGGTGCCTTGGATTTCTATCCTTGCCTTCCCCTTCGTCAAATGTGACTCCCGAACCTTTTTCGTTGGTTTACGTGGACTAGGAGTCGTTTAAAAGGGGTTTCTTACTACTCTTTCCCATTTTTCTTTAAAAAATTCATTTTTAGGTGACTTGGTACACCTTAACTCATTACCAAGTGGCGACTCCATATTTTTCAAAAAAAAAAAAAAAACCCTTTTTAAACTATAATTTTGGGTCAAATCGTCGCATTCTCAAACCCCCATTTAGACCCACTTTTCTTTTAAATCAAAATTCATTTTTTTAATCACAAAAATACATTCATTTTAAACCATTTATTCATTTATTCAAAAAATGGGGCGCGACAGTTGGCGACTCCACTGGGGACATTCGAGAGTCCGAGCAAATTTGATTTAATCAATCTTTTTCTTCTTTTAAACCTTTTTATTTATCACATTGGATGTTTAGGGTTGCATTTTTCCCTTTTCTAGGATTTTTGCATTTCGCGTATCAACTCACTTCCTCACACGTTCGCCTATGATTGTTTTGATGAATGGATGTTTGTATGTGATTCCGCGCTTTGCATTGCATTTGGGAGGGGATTCTACCTTAGAGCCTTGCGTGGGTTCTCGATCCCTCCCCTCCAAAACGTTCACTATCATACGCGCATACGCTTTATTATTCATCCCTCTTTATTTTCTTTTTAGTGGCTTGTCACGCCACTCCACCCTAGTAGGATTAGGAGACCCACTTGGACGTGTGATCGTGACACGACGTGTGCGTAGCACGATTCAATGGGTCACTCACTCTTCCGCTTTAAACTTTGGGTTAATATCCTTAGTTTTTAGTCGAAGGTTGAGGTTTTTTATAGATTCACTCAAACATGCGGCCGTGGCACGAGGTGTGCGTAGCGGTGTTTGGGGAATCGCTCGAGCCACCGACAAAGGGCCATGGAATTGATGACCCTTGGCCCTAAGTCTGAAGGCTTGGGGACCTGAGCTTATCGAGTTAGATGCATTAGTGAACCCCAACCTCATGCATCCATATAGTTCACCTAGGGTAGAGTCTGCCTTACCCTATTAGGGACACCATTCACGAGGGGAGGGATCCCATCCTTTTCCTTATTTACTTTTCCTGTTTTTTATCATTTAATTGTCCAACGTGTTATGTGATTAAATGTGGAACTAACTTTCCTTATTTCTTGTTTTTGCATTCACAACCCTAGCAAATAAGAGGTCTGGCATGACCTTCTTTTAAGAAGCCTACCCGTGTAGATAGGACATGGCACGTTTAAGAAGTTTTGTATATTTTTGTGCATAAATAATAATGTCATGTCATTTTGGGCCTACCCTGGCAAATCAAGGGTCCTTTAGGTCATATTGCATATTTTACTGCCTTAATAAATGGCATCATGCATAAGCCCTAGAAAGGGAATGCCATTTAGGCGATCCCGTGCTAGGAATAAACCACCTTGTGTCTCGGATACTTAATCCAAAGAGATTTGCACGTTTACATTTTGTACCATCCAAAGGGGTAGTGCACAAGGTAAGGTAGGATCCGATCATCTTCATAAGAGCGATTTTTGGAATATGAGTATCTAATAATCACTTTTTGGCCATTTTTATCAAAGTTGGTAAAAATCCCTTGCGTAAAAGGACATTAATTTGAAGAAAATTCACGAATGATTCCTCCTATTGAGATGATAAATCAATTGAGGCCAAAATTTGATTTTAGAAGGCTCATAGGCTAATGCATCGTAATAAGGTTTTTTGAGACTACCAGTGGATGGCTTGATTTTTAATAAGCTCCTAATTCTATCAAATCCATTGGACCATTTCATTCATCAATTTCATCCAGTCTATTTTTATCAATTGGCCTTCAATTCATTTGACCAATTTACCCTTTCTAGGGTCATTCGGTCGAATTTTTGAAAAATCATCCATTCATTTGATCAATTTACCCTTTTTAGGGTCATCTGGTCGATTTGGAATAAATCGTCAATTCATTTGACCAATTTACCCTTTTTAGGGTCATCCGGTCATTTTTGAATAAATCGTCAATTCATTTGACCAATTTACCCTTTTTAGGGTCATTTGACCAATTTACCCTTTTTAGGGTCATCCGGTCGTTTTTGAATAAATTGTCAATTCATTTGACCAATTTACCCTTTTTAGGGTCATTTGACCAATTTACCCTTTTTTAGGGTCATTTGACCAATTTACCCCTTTTAGGGTCATCCGGTCGATTTTTGAATAAATCTTCTTTTCATTTGGCTAATTCACCCATTTTTAGGGCAATCTGATCGATCTTTGAATAAATCACCAATTTCATTCAATTCATTTGATTAGTTAGGGCATTTTTGTCGATTTTCGATAAAATCATCAAGTTCATCCGATTCATTGGACCAGTTTACCCTTTTAGGGCGATCTGGTCAATTTTGAATAAATTTTCGATTTCATTCAATTCATTTGACCAATGTCATTTTTGAATAAAATTCTCAATTCCATTTGATCAAGTTCATTTTTTAGGATGATTTGGTCCATTTTGAGTTCCAATCAATTCATTTGACTAGTTTCCCTTTTTAGGGTAATCTGGTCGATTTTAAATAAATAGTCAATTTCATTCAACCCATTGACTAATCAGGGTTTCAATTTCAAATTGGGAAATTTAGTCGATTTTTGAGAAAACCATCCATTGTATCCAGCCATTTGATCAGTTGGAGTTTTGACCCATGCTCCACTAAGAAAAGTTGTCAAAACGAGTTCCAATCTCTTCGATAGGAAGCTCGTCAAGGTCAAACCTGTGCGTTTTTGCAAATTCTTGTATCAATCAAAAGCAATCAATCCCTTCGGACGATGTCCTCATTTTGATAAGCGTCTCTTCTCACTTCAATTGACCAAATTCTTTCAAAAAATTATTTCTCACTCAATGAGTTGATCAGATCCATCAGGTATGGTATAGTGCCTACCCTAGAGGATTGCATCCTCATTCTAGGCCTACCCTTGGCACAAAAAAGGGTTCCCCCATAGGACATGCATCCGAATTTTCTGGATATCTACTAACTCTTGTCTTTTTCTTTTCCCTTTCTTTATTTTCTTTGGAATAACTAAGTGAGGGTTGAATCTAAAGGCAATTTTTCAAAAATTCTCAGGTAATATTTAAACATAGCTTCTCGTCGAAGCCCCATCATAACGCGATCCCGTAGTCAAGTCCAAAGGAATCGTGTAAACATGAGTTCACAACCAGAATAGTCAGATAGGTCTGCTACTACGCTCAACCCGAGACTGCAAGTTTGGGGATTCAGTTGACTGAGATGCTTACCAAGTTTGGAGAGATGGCGTCTGAGATGGCCGCTCAAAGGAAGTTGGATGATGAGCTAATTAGCAGCGGAGTTCAACCTGAACCTGTACCCGCCAGACAGCCTGAGCAAGAGCCATTTGTCCTACCTTCGGCCCATGCCACTGTTACTCCATCGTTTCCTATTGTACTCGAAGAAACTTTCACCTATCCCACCACAAATTTGCCATACACTTACCCTCCTCATCCTTCATTTTTTCTTACTCACATGCGAGGTCCGCAACCCCAAATCACTTCAAATATACCACCTGAGCCACATACCTTTTATTACCCTGCTGCTGAGCCATTCCTGCCGGACCATACTTTTCAAACCAAGCCAGAAATTGGGGAATCTTCCGCTCCCGTTGATCTGAAGTTGCTTAAGCGCCTTGATCGTTTTGATGAATTTATAAGGAAGAGTCAGGGGCTGAACAAGCAAGGAGTCCTGGATTACGATGAGCTTTGCCTTTTCCCGAATGTGCAATTGCCTGAGGGGTTCAAAACTCCGAAGTTTAACAAGTATGATGGGACGGGCAATCCCAAGACACACCTCCGACTGTTCGCCAACAAGTTGGGTAGGCCAACAGATGATGAAAATCTGCCTTTGAGGCTATTCCCAGAAAGTCTGGAGGGGGATGCACTCGACTGGTATTCCAAGCTGAAACCTGAAGAAGCAAAGACCTGGCCGGACCTGTCCAATGCGTTTGTAAAGCAGTACGAGTATAATTGCGAGTTGGCTCCAACACGAACCACGTTGGAAGGGACAAAGAGGAAGCCATCTGAAGATCACAAGACTTATGCCAAGAGGTGGAGGAAAATAGCTGCAAAAGTCGAGCCACCAATGACGGAAGACGAAATCATACGTACTTTCATTAAGGCACATGATCCGCCGTACTTTGAAGAAATTTTTCGCATGACTGGATGCTCATTTGCTGCAATTGTTAATAAACTTGAGGAATTTGATGATTTCGTGAAGGCTGGAAAAATTGTTAATGTGTCTGCCCTAAAAACTCAAGTGGAAGCTTTGCAAAGCCAAGGAGGTAATGGGAAGAAGCAACAATTCAAAAAGCAAGAGGGGGAAACTACCTTCACCTGGAGTCAAAACCCTGTCCCAAGACCCAGACCTCAACAATACCCTACCTACTCAAACCCTTACTCTTACTATTTAAGCCCTCATCCTGTTTACCACACCAATATCACCCATCCTCGACCTCGCCCAAATTATGCCAACCCGCCTACAACTCCTTTCCAAATATTTCAACCAAGCTTCCAACAAACTCGTCCTCGACCCCCTTACCACCAAAGATTTTCCCCACCAAATAGACCCACCTACAACTATCCCCGACCCACTCAGACCTACAATCAAAGACGTACCCGAACTTTCACTAACCTAGGCAGGCCTTTAGACCAATTGTATGAGCAATTGAAGGCTGCCAACAAAATAGGCGTGATTCCCCCTCCAACTTACCTTCATGGCATGCCTGCTGGGTACAATCCACATGCTATTTGTGCCTATCATTCGGGAGTACCTGGTCACTCAACCGTCGATTGCAGGGCACTCAAGCACAAAGTCCAAGACATGATCGAGGCAGGGGAAATAATGCTAAGGAAAAGAGGTGAACAAGGGCCGAGCATAAGTACAAATCCTTTCCCTGAACACAAGGACACCTTCGAAGCATCCACCTCCAATGACAGAATTTGAAAATCCTGAAGGAGCTTTGCATAATTTGAATGGCCGAGTATCTTCCCTCTCGAAGGGAATTTCGGTAAATCTAGGGGTTGTTATTTACTAAGGTTCACGAAAACCATTTCTTGCATATGTGAATAGCTTAATGAAAACATCTTTTGCACCTAAGTTTTTGTCTTGTTTCCGTTTTGATTAGTTTTTCCATCAAATGCATAATTCGTTTTTTCTGTTTATTTGATTATTGTCCCGAATTTTTTAATTCTTTTAGATGGCCAAAGATGGAATTATTTGACCATTTGAATATCACTGTTCTGGATTCCGATAATACCATTCATTCAAAAATTTCTTCGTGAAAAATTCCTTTGTTGAAAAGGCCAAAGATTCCTTTGTTGAAAAGGCCAAAAATCCCTTCGTTTGAAAAGGCCACAAATCCCTTCGTTGAAAAATCCCTTCTTTGAGAAGGACAAAAATCTCTTCTTTAAGAGACCCCTTCATGAAAAATCCCTTCATTGAGAAAGCCTTCATTGAGAAATCCCTTTATTAAGAATTCGTTCATTGAGGAAGCCTTCATTGAAAAATCTCTTCATTGAGAAAATCCCTTCTTTGCCAAGTTCGAAGCTGATTGATTAAAGCAGCGTCACCGACAATTGATTTTGATGGATGAAAAGCAGCTGAACGCCATGTGCCATGGCTAATGTTATCAAAGTGCGTGGCCTGTGTTCATAACAAAAAGGTCTGCCTCCGAGCCTTTAGAGAAGGAGGACAAAGAGTTAAAGCGAGTTTTGCCAATGCAAGATGAAGTCAAAAATGAACTTGATCTAAACTGGTAAGGACATTTGTCATTAAAAAAGGTGCCACCGAGTAGAGCCCTTATCCTTGAAGAGATAGATGGACAGACATTCCTGCAACCTATCAACTCAGATATGTGTAAGAAGTTTTATTTTTGATTATGCAAATTTCTTTTGGAAATCATGCAAGGGACGAGGTAAAAGTCAGGCCATCTTCCTTTCCAATCAAAACATTTCATCCCTAGTTATCCCTTTTGAGCCATCAGAGCAGTAATTTTCGTTTGGCAGCCCCTGAGAGTTGCAAACCCCACACTGGGGCCAAGTTATTTTGGAAAAGAGATGATCAAAAGAAAAGAAAACCCTACACTGGGGCAAATTTATTTTGAAAGAGAAAGAAAAAGCAGAAAACCCTACACTGGGGCAAATTTCCTCAGCTTCGTTCAAAATTTGGAAATGATTTCAAATGATGCAATTTCAGGTTATTTCACCTCTCATAAGAACAAATTGCGTTCAAGCCTTAACTTTTTTTGAAACACCCCACCTGACCTCATTACAAAAGCCCAAAAGTCCTGGCTTTAGTTCTTTGCTGTATCTCTATCAAGAAAATTTGCTGATCAACTGGCAGGTGATGTCCGTAATGTTTTCGCCTAATCTCATAAGGGAAGTACATTCTACTGATGCCAGAAATCTTCAAATCATGTTTCTAAGTCGATCATGGTCGAGATATTTCTTTGTTCTTTAGGTGAAAATCCGAAAGGGCGAGAAAAAAAATAATAATAGAAAAAAAAAAGGTGAGGGCAACCTTGGTGAAAACCTGAAAGGGCGCCAAGGCAGGTTTTTGGCAGCAAGCAAGCATGAAAAGGAACAGCTGAAGACTTGGTTCATTTGGATTTTCTCCTTATTTTTGTCATACCTCAGCCAACATTGAATTCCAGAACAAAGATATCCAGAGAATTGAATATGACATTTGTTGGCCAAAACGGTGTCATTTTGTAAAACATTCTTTTGCAAATACATTCTTAGGAAGCTCATTTTTCCAAATTACTTGCATTCATGGCATTTTTGTAGAATTTAAGCACAAATGCTTATGTGTGCATTCTTGTGCATATTTATTCTTTCATGACATGTGAATTTTCTTGCATACCTCATTCTTTATCATTGAATTTTGGTGAATAACAATCCCAGTGGTTTATTTCAAAAGTATGCTTGGATTCAGTCATCTTTTGGGAATAGTTGAAATTCAGCCAAGTCAGTTACGCAGACTTTGCAATATGGCAAAGCACATACCTGATCAGTTTGTAAATCGGAAAAGCCTTAGGGTGAAAAATCCAACTCAATCGACTGCCACAGCAAAAGTTGATAAAGGCCTTGAAAGACTCATGTTTACACGATTCTCAAAGGAAAACGGATCAAATGATGGTGGCAATTTCTTTGTTTTTTCTCTCTTTTGCAGAAAATTGCATACACAGATGAAAGTAAGCACACCTCGCACTGGAATCGGTGTCGGAAAGAGTCCTCCGGTGAACAAAGGCAGATTGAAAATGTCGCAAGCAAATTTCATCGGAAAAATGCTACAGCATGGCGATACAGAATCAACTCTGAACTCACATTGCAAAAATTCATCATACTGGGGCAAATTAATTTTTTGGAAAGATTTTCAAAAGTCAAAAAGAAGAGCAAAAGGAAAAATCATCAATCAAAAATCAACACAAATTTTATCACGGCAGGCTCGGGTTTAATCCCACTGACCGATTGTCAGAGCTTATCCGGGTCAGTCCCATGATCAAAAGCATTTTCGGGTCAGTCCCATGATCAAAAGCATTTTCGGGTCAGTCCCATGATCAGGAGCTTATCCGGGTCAGTCCCATGATCAGAAGCATTTTCGGGTCAGTCCCATGATCAGAAGCATTTTCGGGTCAGTCCCATGATCAAAAGCATTTTCGGGTCAGTCCCACGATTCAAAGTTTATTCGGGTCAGTCCCGCGATTCAAAGCCTGTTCGGGTCAGTCCCGCGATTAAAATCTTATTCGGGTCAGTCCCACGATCAAAAGCATTTTCGGGTCAGTCCCATGATCAAAAGCATTTTCGGGTCAGTCCCATGATCAAAAGCATTTTCGGGTCAGTTTCGCGATTCAAAGTTTATTCAGGTCAGTCCCGCGATTAAAATCTTATTCGGGTCAGTCCCACGATCAAAAGCATTTTCGGGTAAGTCCCACGATTCAAAGCTTATTCGGGTCAGTCCCACGATTCAAAGCTTATGCGGGTCAGTCCCACAATTCAAAGCCTGTTCGGGTCAGTCCCGCGATTCAAAGCTTATTCGGGTCAGTCCCGCAATTAAAGCTTGTTCGGGCCAGTCCCATGATTTGAATTTCCTTCTCTAGTCAGTCCCAATTTTAATTTTTCTGTTCGGATCAGTCCCGTTTTAAATTTCTGTCTGGGTCTATCCCATTTACATTCCTGTCCGGGTCAGTCCCGTTTTCAATCCATGTTCGGGTCAGTCCCGTTTTAAATTCCTGTTCGGGTCAGTCCCGCTTTAAATTCCTGTTTGGGCCAATCCCGTCTTTAAATTTCGTTCGGGTCAATCCCGCTTTAAATTTCCTGTATAAGTCAATTCCATTTTAAAAGTTTTGCCAAAAGGGGTCAGTCCTTATTTCTAAAACGCCCACCGTTCGTGACGTTTGCCACCGAATAAAGCAGGTAAGTATTTGGTGTCTACTTCTTTGTCTCAAGTTTTTCCAAAACTCAGACAAAGAGGGGCAAACTGTAGACACCAAATTTTGGTGTAATTTCATTTACTATTTATTTTTTTTAGTTTGTGCTTGTTTTATTCACTTTTTAGTTTTAGTTTTTTTTAGTTTTTTATGTTGTTATTGTTTTTTAAGTTTTTAGCATAGAATTTCTCGAAATGAAATGAAAAAAATGAAAAGTTGAAAAATGAAAAAAAAAGGAAAAAGAAGAAAAGGAAAAAAGGAAAATCTTAGCTTTTTATTTTATCTGTTGGTTATTTTTGTACATTTTTATTTAAGTTTAAGTTGGTTTGAATTATTATTATTTTTATTGTGATTTAAATTAAGTGTTAAAAAAAAAAAAAAAACGGTGCTAGTCACGGCAAGCTGCAATTTTTGCAGCTTGCAAAGGAGGACCTGTGCAGCCCTTAGCTGCAAATATGTTGGAATGTTTGAGGGTTTAGGGTTGTGGTTTCTGGATATAAAAGGGAAGAGAAAACAGGCAGCCGCAAGGCAAGGGATTGGGGGGACGGAGAAAAGAAAACAGCAAAAGGAAAGAAAAAGGAGAGGGAGTTTTTTGGATGGACAAAAGAGGGAAGAACGGGGGACAACTGAGAGATTCCTGAGGGTAGACAGCGTGAGAAAAGCTACAGGATTTCATGGGGGAGAGCTGGGGAGAAAAAGCAAAAATCTGGGGACCGAGAGAGAGGAGATAGCGGTTCAGAAAGAGAGAGCCAAGAGTGAAACAGAAAGAGAGGGTTTCGTAGAAGCAAGAGAAGTTACAGGAGGAGGATCGAAGCAAGGAAGAAACCAGGAGGTTTCTTTTCCAAAATTTCTGTAGAAGTCGACTCTGGCTCATTTCTTTTCACCTCAACCTTGTCAACAATCATTATCAGGTGATTGCAACCTCTTGGTTTAATACAGCTTTTATAGAGTTTTGAGTCCCGTGAGCACTAAGATGTTGTCTTCTAGAGTTTCTGCGTTGTCAATGTTTGATAACGATGATTGTGAATCTGTTTGTTGATGTTGTGGTGCTGTCGATGAACCTGGTAGCGCCCCTTGTTCTTTCAAAGTGGATTTGAACCAAAGAAATGCAATCGGGAATCCATGAATAGATTTTTATATATATACATGCAATCCAATCAACTAAAGGTTGCACCTTTGGTCCTTCTCTGTGTATACAAGTTGGACCCGAGGATTCTTAGGATTACAAACTACAAGATTCAATCTTGATTGTTGTTTTTGGGTTGGAAATTTGATACCTGTTTGGATTTTTGGCATGAAACTCCAGAGAAATAGGGACAGTTTCAACAAGAGGAGTCTCGGTTGTTTCTTTCGTTGATGCCCATTCCCCTTTGTTTATGTATTTCCTTCCATGTTGTTTGGTTTAGCTAAGATTAATTCAGGTTTATGCCCTATTAACCTGTTTGTTGCGTTTCTGTTGTTCTTTGGCCTGGGTCTTTTCATTTGGAATGGCTAAGGGTAGACAACCACGGTTGAGTGATATCAAAGTCAGTGGTTGGCAACGTTTGTGATATTGGGCAATAGACAATGGGTTTTGTTCGTGTGTAAAGTAGTTCATAGCGAAGTTTTGTTGTAAAGAGGTGTTTGAAATTCTTATCGAGTTTATAAATGTGTCGTGTGTGTGTTGAAATGATAGAAAGGAAGTGGCCGCAAGCTACAGAAAGGATGTTGGCTGGAAACATTTCAAAAAGAGTTTCGGTTTGTTTGAAGTTTTGTTTGCATACATTTGCTTGAATTGTCTAGATTCGCATGTCCTTTTGTTCGACTGTTTGGTGTTTAAATCTACAAGTTTCATGTGGCCAAGTGAGAGGATTGTATGGGGTTTTTGTTTGGGTTTTAATGGCGTTTGAAAGCTGGATTTTATAAAGTGACAAATTGCAGAAAGCCTGCTGCATTTTTTTTTCCTGTTTCGTTCTTTTGCTGTTTAGTTTCTTTATCCCTAATGGTTAGCTCCAACTCTTTGCTTCAATCTTGCAACGAAGTTGTATGTTTAGTTGATAGTGGAGAGTTAAAATCCTGGTGTTCGGTGAACTTATTTGCATGGTCAAATGAATAAAGAGCCGTAGCTGGAAATTGCTACAAGTTTAGAAACAAAAGGCAGCAAACTACATTCTTTTAGTTTCAGGAAATTGCAGCAGGAAATCTGATTTTTGCATGTTTAGTCTTTGTGTAATCATGGCTGTTTTAAGAAAGCTAATAAATGTTGAATTTGAAGCCCCGTTTGAGATGTTTGGATGACTAGAAGGAAGCATTTGCAAAAACCCAGCAAACAGAAATAAGGAAAGCTCCACTCGATGCATGCATGAACATGTTGCTAAAAATGACATGAATATATGTTTCTGCTAAGTTTCTTGGACGCATTTTGCTGCTTTATCTTTGTTTCTTGGTTTGGTTTCTATCCAATGAATTCATCAAAAGCTGAACACTTCATGATTTGATGGAAATGTTTTGATGAATTTGATTCAAAGATTGCCGAAAAAACTTCATGGTTTGCTGAAATTTGTTGCAGAATGCATTTCTTTACTTTGCATGAACTTGCATGTAAATGGCTTTCAGAAATTGCACTTTGACCCCTCAAGTTTCCCTTTATGCCACTATGACCCAGAAATTTGGAAAAGTTAATCAATTAAGTCCTTGTTTTTTTCGCAGCCATGCTACAAAGACTCGTTTGAGTTCTAATTTTTGCAAATAGGTCTTAGCATAATTGAATTTTGAGCTATTACTTGACCTTTTCTTTGCCTTTGGACCCTTTAAGTTCCTAAAAGTGTTTGATTAAGCTTGAGTGTTTGGTTAATGTACACAATTGAGTCCTTGGTAGCTTCAATTTTTCAACTCCATTGTTTGCTTGTTTCAATTAATTGCCATGCCTTGTTCAATTGCACTTAAGTCATGACTTTAGAGGCTTTACGATCAAGCGAGCTTTGTATTTGAGCATCTCTTTTAATTTTCCTTTATTTAAGTGGTACCTTGACCTGTTTATTATTTTGGAGGGTAAATTAGTAATTTCACTTCATTAGGGCGTCAATTCAAGGGAGGTACACTCTATCCCTCATTTGCACTTTATTCGATCCTACGTGCTCTTACGTGTTATGTGAATATGCATGTCTATTTCGCTTTCCTAGCTTTTCTTTAATTCCTTTTACTTATGTCATTTACTTTTTGTTTTCATTAAGTTATTCTTTTAATGGGGTATGTGTACACCTCTTGGCTTGTAATAGATTGGGCTGTGGCGAGCAATTTGGTCCATTTTCCCTTTCCCTTTTTGTTTTAGTTAGTGAATGTAATAGGTTCATTAGCTTGGTTGCATGCCTACGTGTTAAGTGTTAATTTGCGTTATTAGGTCCTTGCATCTAGTCAAGCATGCTAAGTGTTATGTGCTACGTGTTTATAAGTGATTCGCATGTCTACTCGCTTTTTATAGTGTGGATGAATGGAATGGATGAATGTACGTCACCACACTAGTCCAACGCTAGTTGTGGCTTCTTTTATCGTTCCCACTAGTCCAACGCTAGTCGGAATTCATAGAATGGGCTAGTCCAACGCTAGACCCTTAGGGATTTTCCCTCGTTAGTACATCATTTGCTTGTTCACCACATATCACGCATTTTCCTTAGTTTTATCATTTGGCATGATCCTCGAACCCCTTTTCCTCTCACTTTAGGTTTTGCATCCCATACTAGCTATAGGGTTCATTTTGCTTGAGTGTCCCCTTTTGATAAGGGAAACGAGCGAGTGTGGCTACTCGATAGCCTTAGCACGCTAGTTTTGCTTTCTAATCAAAGGGAAAATCGAAGTCGAAAAGTTAGGAGTCATTCCCATACCCAACCTGATACATTCCTTTAGGTTCATTCATTCTCATTTTATCACTTATTCATTTTTCAATTCACATTTCCTTATCACTTTTCCTTTCCTTATTGTTCATTTTGATTTCTACTTCACAAAAGTGCACTTAATTACACCTATATGCACTTATCACTATATTTCATGTACTTGCACACAAACACTTGGATTTTTCATACAATTTCACACATGCACCTTTTTATACACTTGCACACAAACACTTGGATTTTTCATACAATTTCACACGTTCACCTTTTTATACACTTGCACACTTGCACTTGAATCATCATTTGCATTAATCGACCTCTATAAGGTTTTCTTTCATTGGCCGTCACAACTCATGTGGTTGGGACCAAAAACCTTACAAGAGACATCTTAGAATCTAGGGTTTTGCATTTCATGTAGCACATCCAAATGTAATAAATTCTTTGGTTAAAACAAGAAAATCTTTGATTAAATCACGCAACTAGCCTTGGCTAGGTTGAAGGGGTGCCTTGGATTTCTATCCTTGCCTTCCCCTTCGTCAAATGTGACTCCCGAACCTTTTTCGTTGGTTTACGTGGACTAGGAGTCGTTTAAAAGGGGTTTCTTACTACTCTTTCCCATTTTTCTTTAAAAAATTCATTTTTAGGTGATTTGGTACACCTTAACTCATTACCAAGTGGCGACTCCGTATTTTTCAAAAAAAAAAAAAACCCTTTTTAAACTATAATTTTGGGTCAAATCGTCGCATTCTCAAACCCCCATTTAGACCCACTTTTCTTTTAAATCAAAATTCATTTTTTTAATCACAAAAATACATTCATTTTAAACCATTTATTCATTTATTCAAAAAATGGGGCGCGACACTAATTTGCTCCAATCCCGAAAACAAAGAGTGAAACCCTACTTTCTAGGTTTATTTACACTTATTGGGGAATGGTTGGGTAGTAGGGCTATAATAAATGATTTCTAAATAAAAAGGCATTTTTGAGAAAAATATAAGAAATTTGTGAGTCCTCACACTCTCTCCCTCTTAAAAGAATTTCGACCTCGAAATTCATACCTTCCGTCGCCTCGGAGGACCCCAAAACTTGGTGCTGATCTACGGCATAAACTTGTGTCGATACTTTTGTTCGATTTCCTCTTTCATGAGTTTGTTTCGGTTTGGTTCCTTCCACTTGTTGAGTACTACCCTCTCGTGCCTGTTTCTTAGGGCAATTGTTAAGTTGATGATTGCTACTCCCACAAATCAAACATTTTCCCCTTTTCCGCCAGCAATCATTCTCAGTGTGATTTGCCTTTCCACAGTATCCACAGGCCAATCGAGGAGCTACTGTTGGATCTTCTCGAGAAATGTCCTTTGATCCGATCTGACTTCCTTTCATAGACCTTTCATCTAATACTCTTAATGTCCAAGGTGGGCGAGGTGAATGGTTCACTTTTTGCACTTTGGAGAGCATTGTCTTTTCTTTGGATTCCTCAGGTGTGCTGTTGGATGTATCTCTTTTTCGCGTTTGATAGGCTTTTACTTGGGCTTTCACATCCTCAATTCTTTGGGCCTTCTCAAGAGCCTCTGTAAACGTATTAACTTGAACTGCCGCTAATGCCTCCTGGATTTCCAAATTTAGTCCTTGTATAAATCGTCTTATTCTCCGTCGCTCCGTAACCACCAATTCGGAAGCGAATTTAGACAGTCTAATAAATTTGGTCTCATATTCGGCCACACTTAGGGTTCCCTGACGCAACCCAATAAATTCGTCCTCTCTCCTTTCTTGGACTAAAGGTGGGAGATACTTTTCGTTAAATTCCCTTACAAAGTTCGCCCATGTCCATACCGTCTGTTCTCTTTCCCACTTGGCTGTAATTACATTCCACCACGAGCGGGCTGGTCCTTCGAATTGAAATACAGCAAAATTTACTTGTCTTTGCTCCGTGTAATTCAAAGCCGCGAAGATATTAATCATTGCCTCCAACCACTGCTCAGCTATATCTGGATTAGGCCCTCCTTGAAATTTCGGAGGTAGAAACTTTTGGAACCTCTCAAGAGCCTTATCCTCTCCGATCTCAGGATTCGGGGGTTGATTCACTGGCATTTGACCTTGTTGATCTACCAGTCTTGCCAAGATATCCGTCATCTGTTGCATTGCCGTTGCCATTTGGTCTCCAGTCGCAGCTCTTGATCCCTGCTCTTGCTCAGCTGACGTTTCCCTTTCTCCTCTTGCTTCCGGGGTCCGCTCAGTTCCCCGGCCTCGACCACGTCCACGACTACGTCTCCCGTCCATAGATATGTTTTTCCTTCTCTATTTTCTTTTCTTTTCCCCCAAAAAGGTAATTTAGTAATGAACACAGTAAGTCGACTATAGTAACAAATTCTAGCTTTCCAAATACACAAATAAATATATACGTACATAACACGCCATATCAAGAAGACGGATAAGCATATACACAAATACATATCAAGTTGGTCAGATGATCATGTACACACAGGTATACTGATATCATGTAGTAACAATATACAGGTAAATCAAAAGGAAAAAGTGAAGTCATCCCAGTATCAGCCCGTCCGGTCTCTCACGTCACTTACTATCCAAACTAGATGTCCCTGACCTCTTGTGCTCCTTCTAGTCAGACAAAGCCTGTTCATGTTCCCAAAATGCAAGTCTCAAGTACTTAGCAGCGCCGCAACTCTAGATTACTCAGGCACGAGAATCCGAGATAAGATAATTCACATCTCGAGCTGCAGTCTCAAGAGTAAACTATCTACAATCGAAATTCCTACCTGACATACCTATCTATGGTCCTCAGATACCATGAGAAACATTTAAGGCCTATAACATTCGCAATTCTTAGTCCATCATTCTTATTCACCACTTAGTCCAGGATCACTCCGCGCAGAGACCACGCGAAGCACCTGTAGGTTTTATCCCTCAATCGCTTAACTTTCAAGTCAAATCGAATCCCACAGTCCGGCATCCTAAACTTCAAGCCTAGGATACACTACAGAGATCTAAAGCCTAAGCTCTGATACCACCTGTGACGGCCCCCCTGTGACGGCCCCACCTCCACCTAGGGTGTACCCCAGAGTTCAGCGGGTCGCCTGCCCGGCTCTCGCCGGGACTCAGTCGTTCCTTAATCAAATCCAGAATAAATCACAAGAATAAATAGGGCAGCAATCCAAACTTAAAGCGGAACTTATATACATTGCTATCTCAAAAGGAAGTACAGCCATCAAATGTACAAAGGTTCTCACTTCACCATACAACCGGCCCGTGCCAAGCACTAGGGCGAGAACCATTACAAAAGAAACAAAAGACCTAGACTAGGCTAGTCTATGCTCTCATCCTGCTCGCCGTCCCCTGTTAAGGAAAACAAAACTAAAGGGGTGAGCTAAAAGCTCAGTGAGGTTCCGAACAGCTAATCAAACAATCAATTCAACACATTAAACATGGAGTATCAATAATTCAAGAAACTTTTACAATGGAAAGCAATAGTAACATTCATTAAAAGGATACGGGCTCACATGGAGCTATTCGTTCTTTCGTTCGTTCCCCTGACATTTTCCATTATTCCTCCAATTATTTGAAATTTGCTTTTTGAGAAATAAAACCCTCGTGCCTTCGTTCGTTCATTCATCCCTTTCCGGACATTGACCGGACTCCACCCATCCGGACGTTGACCGGACTCCACCCATCCGGACGTAGCCGGACTACAAGGTAGTACTCGAGTATACCAAATTCACCTAGGGTCACCATATCGCCCGACCGAATCCGCTTCTGGCTCGAGTCGATCGGTAACGAAGGGTAGGGCCTAATTCAGCCAAAAGGCTTACATCATGCGCAACTAATGTTTCCATCATTAAATCATTGAAAATTTCACGTTTCATTAAGGTCGAGCGCGATAAAGTACACGCTCGCCTAGAAAACTCATTTTAGAAATCCTTGAAAGCACTTAACACATTATCAAACAACAACAACAAGTCATGAAGTCTAGGAGAATATAACAAACCAGGAACACTCACCTAGTTATGCAAAATAACGTGCAAAATATCCTTCCGGATATTACCCTTAGTCACCAACGAAACCTAAGGTTGAACAAGAGAACATATTACAGTTTATCGAGCAAATCATTTAAGGGAAACAAAGAAACCCGACTAATTAGGAGTAAAACGTGTAAAGATGACTTTCAAGTAAGAAGAGGGTTGTTTGAACCCAAGGATGAAAAATCATGTTTTAAAATGGAAAGCCGGTCATGGTATTGGCCAAACAAAAGTATACAAGTTCAAATAGAAACCTAGCCTTCGAGCGAAAATTTGGGCAGCACGCCCTTTGTGTTTACCTAATTTTCCAGCCATTTTGGCTTCATTATTTTTCCTCAGCCACAACCCAAAGTCACACATATCATAATTCAAGTCAATAGCCATTCCATAGGCTCATAACATCATAAGAACAAGAATCAAAGTAATAACAAGTGCGGAAATACAATCTAGCCAAAGACAGATTTGACGTGTGGATGCGGAAATAACATATCCGAGGCTACGCTTATCGGATTGAGGCGTAACCTATGCCGTTTCGAAGCTAAGACACAGGGCTACAATGTTCATGAAGGTCATGTAGTCCTGTTTCCAATTCAACTTAGTCAAATTCTCAATTTACAGAACTAAAATCTAACTCGTCGGCTGTCTAACCGCATTGTACTGTAATGGTCATATCTCAGGTTACAAAAGTCCGATTCAGGTGTTCTTAGAGGCATTTGAAATCTAAGTCAGAATACTACAACTTTCATGTTTTGGAAAAAAGCTAAATCAATACAGATCCTAGTGGAAAAATGTGATAAACTGGATGAACTGACGAAAACGGAACACTGGAAATTTTCTAAAATAGTGAGGGTATTTTGGTCTTTTCATGGGCTACATTGCTCCGATTGAGCTGAAATTTTGCAGGCACCTCTAAAATGTCATTCCCTACAACTTTCATGTTTTACGGCAAGGCCAATTCGGCCTCTAACATAGGTCAATAAAAACGGGCAGAACCTAGTGACAATTTTCCAGAAATCTGAAATCTTTTGGTTTCAATGATAACTTTCTTAATTTCTTACTCCACTTGCTACCAAAACCCCCTATATAACCTTGGATACAACATATATTCATCATACATCAAGTTTAGGCAGAAATTTATTAAACCCTAACTCATGTAACAAAAGGAAAAATTACCCAAAACATGATAACAACCGTAATTCATCACAATCTTGAGATGCTAAGCTAATTTAAACAAGATTAAGAGTAAAAATTGGGGAAATCATCATCCTTACTTTGCTTAGTGTCTACCAAGAGCAACCCTAGCCTTCCCCTTCAAAATTTCACCAATACCTCACTCAATAAACACTCAAGGGTGCCTTTAATCGGTTTAGTTCCTTTGTTTCCTCACTTTGTGACTTGATTCAAGAAGAAATGGAGAAGCTTTTCTCTTGTTTTTGCTCTCTCTCTCTCACGGCTCTTCAGCAGAAATAATGAGGAAGAATGGTGCAATTTTGGGGATAAGAAGGTTGGACAATGTCTTGGTCAATGGCCTCTAATGGTGTGACACTTGTCACAACCCTTACCAAGTAAAATTTCCTTTTCTTTTCTTGTATTTTCAGCCTCTAATTTCGGTCAAGTTTAGCTGGAATTTAGGAGATATTTTGCTCAATTATCAATAAGCTTGTATGGTAAGAAAGTGGTGGTCAAGTGGTGCGTTCAACCGGTAGTGCGCGGGACCCGCCGGTTCGCGCCGTTTTTCTTAAAAACACACGTACTAGGGTTTTTACTTCCTATTCACCAACCTTATCTCATTGCTCCTAATCACATATTATTTCTCACTTAAAAGTCACTTTTAAATCTCCAAATTTAATCCTTACTCTGTACCGAAAATTCATCCGGCGAAAAGATCGCGAAAATCCTAATTTGCTCCAATCCCGAAAACAAAGAGTGAAACCCTACTTTCTAGGTTTATTTGCACTTATTGGGGAATGGTTGGGTAGTAGGGCTATAATAAATGATTTCTAAATAAAAAGGCATTTTTGAGAAAAATATAAGAAATTTGTGAGTCCTCACAGGAATGTGATATCTTTTGTCTCTAGAAAGTTGAAACCCCACGAGTAGAACTACCCAACCCACGATCTTGAGTTAGTCGCGGTTGTTTTTGCTCTGAAAAATTGGAGGCACTATCTATACGGGGTAACTTTCGAAGTGTACTCAGACCATAAGAGCCTTAAGTACTTTTTCGCACAGAAGGAATTGAACATGAGGCAGCGACGGTGGATGGAATTTCTGTAGGACTATGACTGCACCATCAACTATCATCTGGAAAAAGCGAACGTGGTAGCCGATGCCTTAAGTCGAAAGGCTCAAGTAGCAGGGTTAATGATTAAGGAGTGGGATTTGTTAGAGTCCGTTTGTGAGTGAAAACCCTGCCTTGGGAGTCATAAGGTGGTTTTTGGTAATATTAAGGTGACTTCCACCCTATTGGAGCGAATTAAAGAAGCTCAAAAGGAGGATTCGATGGTGCGAAAGTAGAGAGAAAGGGTGGAAAAAGGGGAATCGACCGACTTCAACTTTGGACCCGAGGGTGTTTTGAAATACTGGAACTGAGTGGTAGTGCCTAAAGATGAAGCGTTAAAGACAGAGATCATAGAGGAGGCTTATCGGTCCAAATATACGATCCATCCCGGTAGTAGTAAGATGTATCAGGACCTAAAAGGAGCTTATTGGTGGGACAATACGAAGAAGGAAATCGCTCTCTACGTGTAAAAATGTCTCGTTTGCCAACAAGTTATGGCGGAGTATCAAAAACCATCTGGCTTGTTGCAACCTCTTGAAATACCCGAATGGAAGTGGGAAAACATCACAATGGATTTCGTTTCAGGTTTGCCGCGAACGCAACGAGAACATGATGCCGTTTCGGTGATCGTTGACCGGTTAACTAAATCGGCCCATTTCTTGCCGGTAAACATGAATTATTCCATGGAGAAATTGACTCTGGTGTACATGGATGAGATCGTAAGGCTACATGGAGTTCCTGTGAACATTGTTTCAGATAGAGATCCCCGCTTCGTATATAGGTTGTGGTAGAAGTTCTAAGAGCCTCTGGAGACTAAACTCAACCTAAGCACCACCTATCACCCTCAGATGATGGACAATCGGAGCGAACAATCCAAACTCTCGAAGATATGTTAAGGACCTGTATTCTGGATTTTGGAGGTAATTGGGGTCAACATATGACCTTGGTGGAGTTTGCTTACAGCAACAGTTACCATTCGTCGATTCAAATGGAACCGTACGAAGCACCATACGGGAGGAAGTGCCAGTCACCAATCTATTGGGACGAAATCGGCGAGAGGAAAGTTCTAGATCCAACGGCTATTCCATGGATAGAGGAGGCACGAGAAAAAGTCAAGTTAATATGACAAAGAGTCCAAACAGCGCAAAGCCGACAAAAGAGCTATGCGGACAATCGACGAAAGACTTGGAGCTTGAAGTTAGGGATCGCGTTTTCCTCAAGGTCACACCGTTACGGAACATCATGACGGGTAAAGGAAAGAAATTTCAACCAAAGTTCGTCGGACCCTTCAAGATCCTCCAGAGGGTTGGTAAAGTAGCGTATCGGTTAGAACTACCGTCAAGTCTATCCAGAATTCACGATGTCTTCCACGTCTCGATGCTTACGAAGTGTTATCCCGACCCGTCTCACATCTTACAACCGGAGGAAATTGAAATAGATGAATCCCTCACTTACAAAGAAAAACCTGTACAGCTGTTTGACCGAAAAGTGAAGGAGCTGAGAAACAAACAGATTTCTTTGGTTAAGATCTTATGGAGAAATCATGGCGTAGAAGAAGCTACCAGGGAGGTGGAAGAAGAAATGCACAAGAAATAGCCTGAACTATTTCTGAATTAAGGTGAGAAAATTTCGAGGGCGAAATTCTTTTAAGGGGGAGAGAGTGTGAGAACCGTGAATTTTCTTATTTTCTAGACTTTATTTTATTTAATTACATACCTTTTTATATTTTCTTTACTAGGAAAAATTTCTAGATGATTTTTATGAGTAAATATGGTTTTTAATCATTTTTCTAGTATAAGTTAGTTCATGTGATTTTAGGAGTGTATACTGGGTATGAGACCTGCAAGTGCGGTAAGTCCGATAAAATTCAGCCAATTAGCTTAAGTTTTGTATACAGGGATTAATTTACTAGGTGTTAAAAGATAATTAGAAGTTACCCAAATGGATTAATGGTGGAGAGACAAAAGGATAATTGTAAGCCAAAAGGGCGACAAGTGTCATTTTCCCATTGAATCTTGGACTTTGACCACTATTCATGAACTTTACTGAAATCTAAAAAAATTGATGAAAAATCTTCATTTTCTTCCCTCATTTGGCCAGCTTTCTCAAGAAAGAAAAGAAAGAAAACTCTTTAACTTTCTTCAACCAATCTTGCCAAATCTTGTGATTCAACCGTTTAATTTTCAAATTCCTCAATAAAAACCCTTAGCTAGGTGGTATTGAAGTTGTTGGTGAAGAGGTTTGGAAGGAAGAGGTGCTAAGTTGTCTCTTTTCTTGAGATTGCAAGGTAAGTGGCTAAGGAAACCTTCATTTGTTCTTGATAAGGTTCAATTAGTGGCTTATGTGAGTTAAAGAGATGGTTTTATGTGATATTCATGACTTTTGGTAGAGATTGGTGAATTTTTTTCATTTATTCATGATTTTTCTGTTTTTATATGTTTAATATTGGTTGGCCATGGATGATGGTTTGGAGTGGTCTAGAATGAAGCTATGGTGCATAAATTGTAACTATTTGCGGAAAATTTTTGCTTTGTACGGAAAATTTTGGATTTAGGGTTTGTATTTGGGGCTTTTATGGGGTTGCTATGGAACACTTGAATTGGCTTTGTTTAAGGGGTATTGGGACCCTAATAAGTTGTATTGGATAGCCTATGATTTATAATGTAATGGTGGTTGTATTTAGGAAACATGAGTGAATGATTGTAGGTTGGAAAATTGAATTTATAAGGGGAAGTGCTGTCCAAATTGTGGGTTTTATGTTTTCTTGGATTTAGGGTGCTTTAGGGGTTAATTGGTGACCTAAGGTTGTCTAAACCTTTAGCACCAAGTGCGCCTTACAATACTTTCAAATTATTATGGTTTTACACTAGTGATATGTGGTTTGAGTTTACAACTCATATTCGAGTCTCATTGTGCTTTCTTGAATGTTTTAGGGCATGACGGTGATTCAAGACGCTTATTGGGTGGAAATTTGTGAAACATCCTTTGTTTGATTGGTGAGTGTACTACTTACATGATTGTTACTTCATGGCTTTGTTATACTTCAAATCTATGACTTGATTGCTTGTGTTTACTGTTGAAATTGATTGAGACGAGGGTGTACTTTATCACTCTTGCACCCTATGTCTTATGTGATTGTTTACCGCATATATGGAATGCCACTTGAATATATTTGAACTGGTGTCGTTTGGACGTATATCCAACGACCTTTACTGTCACCACCGAGCTCAACCTCATTGGTGGTCAATTACATCGAGCCGGCAAGGGATTGGTCGTGAAAATTGACAAGCCATGGGGACTATTATATGGAATTCTTGAGTATGAGACTCTTGATTCCGGTATACTCGATTATTACCAATTATGAACTGACCGGAGTTCGGGCCCGGTAAGGGTATGAGAGGTGGACGGAATTGGGAGCAAAGTGGAGTCTACGGTATCGGTTTCCTTTTTGTACATTGATAGAGAGTCAATGAGGTGAGATCAAGTATGGCAAACGAGGAAAAGGGCTCTTGAAAGCCGTCCGTATCATTTTACCAATTTTATTGATATGTGGTATTAGTTTATTTCTTAATTGAATGAATTTGGATAGAAGGGCTTTATGCTTATATGAACTTCGTTGCTTGAGTGACAGTATCTCATTGGGCGAAAGCTCACCCTACTACTTTTGTTTTCCTTACAAGGAGTTGAACGTCTTTTGAAAGGCTATGATATGTGGTTGCCGAGTTGAGCTAGTTTAAATATTCTTTTGTATAGCTCCTCAATGGATAAAACTCTAATTGTATTTGGATCCAACCTTCTCTTTGATTAGTGGTGGTATGAGATGCAATATTATGGATTATTTCTTGATTTGTGGTTGAAGTGATGAAGTTTTATTATTTTTGGGGATTTTTCTGTTTTAATATGAACATGATTGTGTGGCTATCTATGATGAATGGAAATGGTATATAATGACTCTAGGAGGTGGAAAAAGTGATTAATTGCAACCAATTTCTGGTTTGGAAGAAATTTCAGAAAATTAGGGTTTGAGTGGGAACATTCTGCCTGAATTTATAGCTCCTAGTTAGAAGCCGAATTGGCCTTAGCTTAAAACATAAAAGTTGTAGGTAATGACATTTTAGAGGTGCCTACAAAATTTCAGGTCAATCGGAGTAGTGTAGAATGAGAAAAGTCAAAATTACCCTTGCTGTCCTGGTTTTATCCGAATGTAAGAATTGCGCCTGTAATTGGTTGTTTTGGCTGGAATTTCTTTGGAATTGGTTGTTGAGGTCTTCTGATGAAATGTAAATTTGTTTCTAAGCTTTTGAGTGGCTTTGGAATTTCTGGATTTGGACTTGTGTAGGCTGAGTTATGATGTTTACACCAGAATGCGTTTTGTGAATCTGTTTTACGGTTTTGATGTAGTATCTTGCATTTTTGACCTGGTTGCACTCAAAACTAGGTTGAGTGACCTTCTGAAATGTTGTAACCCTGTCTTTTAGCTTCGAAATGGTGTATCGTACACCTTCGTCCGATAATCGTAGTGCCTTTGGTGCCATTACCACAAAATGAGGTCAAAAACTGTTTTTTCAGGGCTAAAGCTAATTCCATTTCCGGATTTTTCTGGTTTCCTCTAATGCTTGTATATGCTTATGGAACCCTATTGGGGTCGTATTTGGCATTGGTTTATGACTTGTAAGCGAGTCTTATTGTGTTTATTTGAATAGTTTTAGGGCTTGACTTTTGTTTCCGGTCATTTTGCTAGCTAAATTTTGTACTTGAATGACTATTAAGCCTAGTGAACGGCTTTTGGAAATGAGATTATTTTTGTACGAGATGTTGGGACTGATTTGAGGAAATAATGAAGCCATGACGGCTGGAAAAGTAAGCAAATTTAGGGGAAATGCTATCCAAATTTCTAGGCCGTTTAGTCTCTTTAGGTTTGAGTTGCCTTTTGAAAGAAATGAAGGGCTTTTGGGTCATTCAAACCCTAGGTCCTCCCGTTACTTTTGTTTCCAAAAACATCATGTTTTTCACCCTTGCATTAGTAATTATTTGGCGAGGCATACGACTAGTGGTCGAGCCTCACTTGTGCATTCTGTTTGCTCGATTTTGGATGTGAAACCTTCAATTGTTTTACTTTGGTTCGTTTAGGGTTTCTTGGCGATTAAAGCCAGTTTGAAGTGAAACCTTGTGGAAGTATCCGTACTTGGACTGGTGAGTGTACCACTCCCCTCCATTGCTGTTTAACTTGATTTCTGCCCTGCAATTTGTGATTTAAATGACTGCACTATCTATTTAATTTGTTTGGGACGGGGGTATACTTTATCACACTCGTTCTCTTGTCTGTTCATATGCCAATTTTGGTGCAAATCTGAATCTGTATCTGTATCTGTCCGGATGTCGTTTGGAAACTTGTATCCAACGACCTTTCTGTGACCTCTGAGCTCAACCCCTGTGGCAAGTTACTCGAGTCGGGCCGGCAAGGGCCTGGTCGATTAGATAACGAACAACGGTAGTCTGTTTTGGGATCTTTGGGTATTGAGACCCTTGATTCCGGGTATACTCGAGTATTACCATTTCTGATCTGATTGGAGTTCGGGCCCGGTAGGGGTATGTGAGGTGGAAGGAATCAGAGAAAGTGGAGTCTACAGTATTGGATACTCCTTTAACGTTGACGGAGTGTCAACGATTATTTCGATCAAGCTTCGGTGACGCAATTGGGAAATTGGCTTCTGAGAGCCACCTGTATCCTTTCCATTTGAATCATTGGTTTCTTTACTTTACGTCTGGCAGGTGTACCTGATTTGTTAAATGTGAAATGCCATGATTTTCTGCTATGTGTCTGGTACCTCATTGAGCGTAAGCTCACCCCTTTCTGTTCTTTTGTTTTCCTTACAGGAATATAAACACTTTTGGGATTGGATTGGATAGTTGATTGCCAAGTTGAGCTAGAGTAGATATCTTTTGTATTGCTCATCGAATGAAACCCTAATGTCTATAGGGTTCATTTCTTTTGATTTGGCAAAACCGTACATGTATCAACTTTTGAATAACTTTTGTATGCCGCTTTGGATTGTATATGCTTAATTCCAACACGTAAATATTTGCTTGATGGTCGGTTGGGTTTTGACGTGTCGATTACTATTCATGGCCGACTCCGGTTTCATTTTTCTTTATTTGGACATTTTGACTTGTTTACGAGTGTTAGTATGTTTCGAAACGTCTTGGATCGATGTGAACTGAACCGTTAGTCCTGGCGAGAGTTGGGCGGGCAGTCCGCTAACCCCTTTGGTTCGCCTTAGGGGAAAGTGGGGCTGTCACACGGAGAGTAGTGTAAGTGGTGCTCTACTGGATTGGTTCATTTAGTTGAAAGTTGACGGAGTGTCAACTATTACGTGATCATGCTCCTGATGATGAAATGGGAAGTTGGCTCCTGAGAGCCATCAGTATCCTTATGTTTTGGAATGATTATTGTTTAGCGGATTATTGTTTCTTCTGAAAACTTTTATACTCGCTCATTTTAAGATTTCTACTTGAAGTGTTATTGCTTATAAAATGAGATTACTACTTGACGTGTTATGGCTCACTTTTATGAACTCTTCATGCTCGTTACTTTGCTATATCGAAAACTTGTACTTTTAAACTGGTCAATTTGTTATTTGGAACCTCACTGGACTTTTAGCTCATTCCACGCTATTTGTTTCCTTACAGGGACGCTATTTGTTTTCCTTACAGGGGGTACGAGCGAGGCGTGAGATGTGTAAAGACTAGCGTAGCCTAGTGTTTTTGACTTTTGACTTGTACTCGCGCTATCACTCGAGTAGAATGATTTGTACTTGGATTGTACACACTTTAAACTAGTTTGGGTATATTGAGGCTTTGTATCTTGGTTGTTCATCAATGTAAATTATAAGTTTGAATTGCGATGTTATTTATGGTCCACGGATGTATGCACGTGATACGAGTGAGTGAGTCCTGGCGAGAGCTGGGCAGGTGGTCCGCCGAACCTTTGGTATGCCTTAGGGTAAGGTGGGGTCATCACAGATGGTATCAGAGCTCCTATCGAGCTCATGCTGGGAGAAGGTTCTTGGACTGTGGGGATTGACTTGTTAAGTGTGGAACAATTGTCTATTGTTGGGGACCTTAGACATGTATGTTGGGTAGGAATCTCTAATACGGCTGATTTGCTCTTGAGCCTGGCCAGCTTGAGTGGTGAATTATCATATTTTCGGATTCTTGTTCCCGAATACCAAAGAGTGATACCTTTACGATAATTAAAGATCTCGCGTAATATTAAGATAAGTTTGGATTGCGAAAGCAAAGGCAAGAGGAATGCGAATAGTCTGGACTTGAAATATATTGAAGATATTCATGGGATTTGGGATCCTTCTTATCCACGTGTTTCGAACCTTGATTAAGTGTAGTGCCTGAGCGATGCCTAGGGTTAATGCTCTATAAGTTATGTGACTTGTTTTGATTGAATGTGTTGTATTGCCTTGTTTTATGATTTAGAGGGGTATATGATTTGCATTATTCCGTCTTGTGCTGTTTATATTTATATAGTTACTTAGTGGCTATATTCTATTATTGATTAGTTGGTTATATTGTTATAGTTGATTAGCTGCGAAACATGGAGGGTAGAAGAAGTCAAGCTAGGGGAACTAACCGAGGACGCGGTCCTAGCCGTGGCCGCGGGAGTAGATAGGCACAAGAACCAGTGCAAGAACCGAGAGAGGAGAGAGAGGTAACGATTGAGCCACAACCTGAACCCCAGGCTGACGGGGGAGATTAAGTGGCCACCGCAATCCAGCAAATGACCAATATTCTGGCCCGTTTAGTGGAACAACAGGGTCAAATCCCTGTAAATCAACCTAGAGACCCCGATAATGGGCAAGATAGGGCCTTGGAGAGATTCCAGAAATTTTCTCCACCCAAGTTCTTAGGAGGACCAGAACCAGATGGGGCCGAGAAATGACTGGAAGCCATGATTAATATTTTCGCTGCCTTAAACTATACAGAGAAGAGACAAGTCCAATTCGCTGTTTTCCAGTTTGAGGGGCCAGCTAGGGCTTGGTGGAACGTAGTGAGGGCCAAGTGGGAGAGAGAGGCGACTGCATCGACCTGGTTAAACTTCATACGGGAATTTAATGAAAAATACCTTCCACCCATCGTCCAGGAGAAACGAGAGGATGATTTCATTAAACTCTGCCAGGGAATGTTGAGTGTAACTGAGTATGTGACTCAGTTTACAAAGTTGTCCAAATTTGCTCCCGAACTGATAGCTATGGATCAAAGAAAAGTACGAAGGTTTGTGCAAGGACTGAATATGGAGTTACAAGAAGCCTTAGCGGCGGCCCAAATTAATACATTCACGGAGGTTCTAGAGAAGGCCCTAAGGATAGAGATTGCTAGGGCACAAGTGAGAACTTTTCATGCAAAAAAGAGAGGTGTGCCTAGTGGAAATCAATGGCAAGGGCAAGGTCATTTAGATATGCCACCCTCTAAGATAGGTCGAGGAGATGGTGGTGAGAAAACTTCAGGGACGTCTAAGGAAAGTACTCCAAGAGGAGATTCGCGTGGCTGGGGCCAAGCAAGAGGCGCCTCACGAGGAGGTCAGACCTCAGCCCCTCAAGTATCTTGTGGGTACTGTGGGAAGGCCAATCATGTGGAGAATGATTGTTGGCGAAAGGCAGGAAAATGTTTATGGTGTGGTAGTACCGAGCACCAGCTTGCAACCTGTCCCCGTAGATCACACCTAAACCCTGAACAAGCAAATGTAGGAGGGACTAAGCCAAGAATGCCAGCTAGAGTGTACGCCTTGGAACAACAGGCATTACCTGAACCATCGGAGATAGTAGAAGGTACGATTCGTGATTTCTATTGTTTAACTAAGTTTTGGCTATAGTGAGACCTGAGAGATAGAAACGAATATATAAGGAAAATACCCTACGTTATTCGAAGTGCATGTATGAATTTCAAGGACGAAATTCTTTTAAGGAGGGAGATTGTGATACCCCGAATGTTAGGAGGTTGTTTGTAAAGAAGATATTAAAGTGTATTTCTTTGGGTTTGATTTAAAACCTTATTTGTTTTAAAAGATTAGAAACCCTAATATTGTAATAAAAAACCCTAGTTTACTTGTGACTAACCGGTTTTCTTAAATGTCTCATATTTTAATAGAAACCCTAATTTTAATCATTGGAATTGTAAAATCCCTCACGTGTTCTTAAAAAATTTTCTTTTATTTGGAACTTATGATTTTATAATAGCCCTACCACCCAATCACATCACAATAAGTGCAAATGAATCTAGAAAGTAGGGTTTCACCTTTGGTTTCAAGATTGGAGCAAAATTAAGGTTTTCGCGATTTTTTCGCCGGATGAATTTTCGGTACGAAGCAAGGATCAAATTTGGTGATTAAAAGTGACTTTTAAGTAAGAAATAATATGTGTTTTGAGGCAATGATATAAGGCTGGTGAATAGGAAGAAAAAAACCCTAGTACATGTGGTTTTAAGAAAAACGGTGCGAACCGACGGGTACCGTGTATTACCGATTTAACCACCACTTGATCACCACTTTCTTACCATACAAGCTCATTACTAATTGAGCAAAATATCCCCCCCCTCATGGTCATCTCTTGGCCGAAAATTGGGACAAAAAAATGCAACGAAAGAAAAGAAAATTTTGTGGTGAACTTGGCTCAACTTGTGGTTACAATTAGTCCTAATCCTCTTACCTTCTTATAAGACAAACTAAGCTCTTTCTCCCTCATTTTTTCTTTCTTAGGGCCGAGACAAGAGAGAGAGAAAAGAAGAGCAAGAGAAACAAATTTCCTTCTTGATTTGCTTCAACCAAGTGAGAAAATCCAATTCTAAACCGATTAAAGTGTGGGTTGTGAGTTGGGAAGCTTGAGGAACTAAGAAATTTCAAAGGGGGTGAAGTATCACTCTTCCAAGCCTTGTCTTTGAGGTATAAAAATCTGATCATGATCCTTGTTCCTTTAAATTTTGGTTTAAGATGTTATTTAGATCATGTTTTAGCTTGATTACAAGATAAGCAAGTTGTTGTGATGATTTTTGGGATGATATATGCAAGTTAGGGTTAATAAATTTCTGCCTAAACTTGTTGTATAGTTAGTATATGTTGTATATAAGGTTATATAAGGGGTTTTGGTAGCAAGTGAAGCAAGAAATCATGAAAGGTTGCATTGAAATCAACAAATTCCAGATTTCTGGAAAATTTCCCCTCTTTCTGTCCGGTTTTGTTGCCTCATGATAGAGGCCGAATTGACCTTAGGTTAAAGCATAAAAGTTGTATAGAATGGTATTTTATAGTTTCCTACAAAATTTCAGCTCAATCGGAGCAACTTAGCTTGTGAAAAGATGAAAATACCCTCGCTGATCTAGGTTATATTCCAGTGTTCCGCGTGGACAGTTTAGTCTATTTGATTGTGTTTATTCACTATAATTCGTTTGGATTTAGCCATTCACCAAAACATGAAAGTTTTAGTACTCTATTTTAGGTTTTCAACGCCTCCAATAACGCCTTAAACGGACTTTGGTAGCCTGAGATATGACCATTTCAATGTAGTATGGTTGATTAGCCGACTAGTTGGATTTTGGTTCTGTAAAGTGGGACATTGCCTAGGTTACACTGGAAATTGGACTAAGTGATCTTCATGAATATTGTAGGCCTTTGTCTTAGCTTTGAAACAGTATAAGTTTCACTTCGATCCGATAAGCGTAGTATCAGTTGTGTCATTTCCACAAAAACCCGTCAAATCTGTCTTTTACTAAAGCTTATTTCTGCACTTGTTATTAACTTGAATTTTTGTCCTTGTACTGTCTTGAGCCTATCGGATGGCTATTGAAGTTAGATTGTTGTGTGTGTGCCTTTGGGTTTGAATGAGAAAAATAATGAAGTCAAAATGGCTGGAAAATTAGGTAAACACAAAGGGCATGCTGCCCAAATTTACGCTCGAGGACTAGAGAAATATATTTGCGACTTGAGTAAAGTTGGGAAATGAATATCACTTGAACCATCTGGGACATTGGCTACTTTGTTATCGAGGGTTATACGTTAGAACCTAGTCGGACTTGTACCCTTGAGAAATAAAATAATGACTGCTCGAAGTATGTTTTCCTTGTACTTTTGACTCAAATGATAATTCCAAGTATAATGTTACAAAGTTATATACTTTGAAAAGTGAGCGAGTGTTTCACAAATATTCTCCAAGTGAATTTCCAATTCTTGCTTCTTATTGAACAAAACGTCTAAGTTTCGAACCTTAGTCGATTTTTAAAGTTCTTAAACAAAGTTTTATCGCAGGTTTGGACTCCAAACCCGGAGTACCACCCAGACGTGATTATTAGGGGCACTATATCTTTTGGTGAGTGCTTTCAAATACCGAATTGAACTTGATACGTGACCTATATTATTACATGTTATATACGTGAATTGTTAGGGCAAGAGTATACTTTATCGCACTTGCCCTTACGTGATATACTTGTTTATTGTTGCAATTGACTTGATATACTTGATTATGATGTGCGCACTTCCTGGAATTCCAGAAACCCTACGGCAAGTTACTCGAGTCGAGCCGGCAAGGGCTTGGTCGATTGGGTAACGAACCCTGGGTCTCTTGTTTTGTCGAGTGGAGTGATATCTCCTCGACTGATCGGTATACTCGAGTATTACCACCAGTGTTTATTAAGGATTTTGGGCCCAGTAGGGGGTTTGAATGGTGGACGGAGAGTAATGTAAGTGGTACTCTACTGGATTGGTTCATTTAGTTGAAAGTTGACGGAGTGTCAACTATTACGTGATCATGCTCCTGATGATGAAATGGGAAGTTGGCTCCTGAGAGCCATCCGTATTCTTATGTTTTGGAATGATTATTGTTAAGCGGATTATTGTTTCTTCTGAAAACTTTTATACTCGCTCATTTTGAGATTTCTACTTGAAGTGTTATTGCTCATAAAATGAGATTACTACTTGACGTGTTATGGCTCACTTTTATGAACTCTTCATGCTCGTTACTTTGCTATATCGAAAACTTGTACTTTTAAACTGGTCAATTTGTTATTTGGAACCTCACTGGGCTTTTAGCTCATTCCACGCTATTTGTTTTCCTTACAGGGAGTACGAGCGAGGCGTGAGATATGTAAAGACTAGCGTAGCCTAGTGTTTTTGACTTGTACTCGCGCTATCACTCGAGTAGAATGATTTGTACTTGGATTGTATACACTTTAAACCAGTTTGGGTATATTGAGGCTTTGTATCTTGGTTGTTCATCAATGTAAATTATAAGTTTGAAATGCGATGTTATTTATGGTCCACGGATGTATGCACGTGATACGAGTGAGTGAGTCCTGGCGAGAGCTGTGCAGGCAGTCCGCCGAACCTTTGGTACGCCTTAGGGTAACGTGGGGTCTTTACAATCTTGAGATTGCTAGTTCAAATTAGGAGTGTTCTTCAAATGTGATTGTGGAGAGATAACTATTGTAATAAAGGGAGATTGTAAGTGTAAAACTCTTGGCTTAAATAGGCTATAGAGATTTAGTGTGAATAAGAGTGTGCCTCATTTGTGTACAAGAAAGTCATTGTCTCACCTCCATTGAATAAACACTTAGTGATGAAATATCAAGATTTGAAGAAGTTTGGGAGTGGATAGGCACCAAGAGGGGTGGCTGAACTAGTATATATCGGTTTGAATCCCATTATTTTCTATTAACTCTTTTATTACATTGTTCCTAAGTTTAATTGCCATCAATCACACTATTTATTTTATAATTGAGCTTGAATTTGAACTAGTACTTTTTGGTTGATCTTGATTGTAGTATTTGGTTTTAATTTGGTAACAAGTTGGTCAATCAAAATCACCCGCTCTTAGGTTGCTCTGACCCAACAATCTTGTCTACAAAGCTCTTCTAGTCAATTATCTCATCCTGACTGCAAGGTTTACCTTAATGCTGAGCAATTAAGCCTGCTCCTTATAGACCAAGTGTTCCACCAATTGACTCTTTGCTTTCGAATCTAGTTGTCACATTTTTAATTAACCTATATCTTCTCATTACTTTGTGTAAAGGTAAGAGGTGTGAACTTCTCATCCTATTTGTCAACTTTATCTTTCAGTCTCATATTTTTCTATCATAATTTTCTTTTATTGCACCACTTAATTATTTTATTTTTTCAAAATTGTCGCTCATGCTCCAAATCATCTAGATTCAAGATTAATTGTGGCAAAAGAGATGCTTCCTTTTAAAAAGACCTTTGGGCCATAATGATATCTGTGACTTTATAATCCTTTTAGAAAGACTATTATTAATTGAGAAAGGGTGTACACGATGAAAGTGAATCCTAATAGTTCTATTGATAAACTAAATATTTATCTTATGTCTAAAGAATATGTTTAGGTATATGAGATAAACTACTTAGAGACCTATTGCAAAGCATAGTTGTTCATCTTGTTAACTTCCTTGCAATGCCTTATAATTGGCACTTATATCGATTAGTGAAGATTGCACTTCTACTTGGAAATTTAGAAGCGATGCATATATTGAGCAACCTCCAATTGTTTCTTAATGGGGGAATTCTAGATTAGTTTGTAATCCAAGGAAATCTTGACATGTTGTTGGCACTAAAACAACTTTTAACAAGAAGTCGAGTTAGTGAGATAAAACAACAATTAATTTCAATTTAATAAACTTTTTTTTTGTAGAAATAAAAGAGTACAAAAAGAGAAATCAAATATAAGGATTTATAATAATTTAGCCACCCTTCTTGGTGCGTACATCCACTCTGAGTTTCTTCCATGCCTCAGCATTTCTCTGCCAAGTGTCTCTTCACAAATTGGGTGAGACAATAACTCAAGTACATTGGAAGCTCAATCTAGCTCACATTATGTGAGAACCCGCAAATTTTCTTATTTTCTAGGCTTTATTTTATTTAATTGCACGCCTTTTATACATTTTCTTTATTAGAAAAATTTTCTAGATAATTTGTATGAGCAAATAAGGTTTTTAAAATAATTTTTCTAATATAAGTTAGTTCATGCGAAATTAGGAGTGTATACCGGGCGTGGGACCCGCTTGTGCGGTAAGTTTGATAAATTTCGGCCAACTAGGTTAAATTTTGTATATTGGGTTTAATTTATCAGGTGTTAAGAGATAATTAGAGGTTACCTAGATGGACTATCATTGGAGAGACAAAAGGATAACTCTAAGCCAAAAGGGTGACAAGTGTCACTTTTCTACTCAATCTTGACTTTGACTACTATTCATTAACTTTACTAAATATTTAATTTGGACCCAAAATCATCTTCATTCATCATCATCTTGGCCAACTCTCTCAAGGGAGAAAAGAAAAGAAAAACTTCCAACTTTCTTTATCTAATCTTGCTCAATCTCATAATCCAACCGATAAAACTTCAAATTTCTCCATAAAAACCCTTAGCTAGGTGGTTTTGAGGTAGTGGGTGAAGTGGTTTGGAAGAAAGTGGTGCTACGTTTCTTCCTTTCTTGAGGTTGCAAGGTGAGTAGCTAGGGAATTCTTTCTTTGGTCTTTGATAATGTCAAATTAATGACTTGTGTTGGTTAAAGATGTGATTTTGTGGAAGATTTCTTGACTTTTGGTAGAGATTGGTTAAATTTTTATTTTTATTCATGATTTTTCTGTTTTATATGTTTAATATTGGTTGGCCATGGATGATGGCTTGGAATGGTCTAGAATAAAGCTTTGAGGCGTAAATTGTAGCTTTTTGCGGAAAATTTCCGCTTTGTACGGAAAATTTCAGATTAGGGTTTCAACTAACCCTGTTCTGCCTGGTACTGTTTGGATAGGATGATGGCTGAATTAGCCTTAGGTTAAAACATGAAAGTTGTAGGAAATAATGTTTTATAGTTACCTGTAAAATTTTAGCCCAATCCGAGCTTGGTACCCTATGAAAAGATGGAAATACCCAGACTGCCATAGGTAAGAGTTCGGTGGACAGTGTTGATAGTTCACCCAAACTTACCGCGACCGTTCACCCTGATGCGTACTGAGTTAGATTTTGACCAAAACATGAAAGTTGTAGTGCTATGTCTTAGCTTTCCAATGGCCTTGGAAATGCCCCAATTTTACTTCGGTAGCCTGAGTTATGGTCGTTTAACCATAATGTGGTTAGCTAACCTGTTTGTACGATTCGGGTTTGGTACATTGAAATTTTGACCTAGCTACACTATGAACTGGACTGAGTGGTCTTTATCAAAGTTGTAGCCCTTTACCTTAGCTTCGAAACAGTGTAAATTTCACCTCAATCTGATAAGTGTAGCTGCAGTTGTGTTCATTTTGCTAAACAATGTCAAATCTGTCTTTTGTTTTCCAACCTAAACTTCATTTTCGCACATGTCCTAGCTTGATTTTGCACTTATACGTTCTATTTGGTCTTACTCTAGTAGTATGTGGATTCAGTTTATGACTCGTATTCGAGTCTTATTGTGTTTTATTGAATGTTTTAGGACGTGACGATGATGCGGAGCGCTCGTTGGATAGAAATTTATGATTTCACTCTGTGTTTGCTTGGTGAGTGTACTACTCAAGTGATTGTTGCTTCATGGCTTGGTTATACTTGAAATTTATGACTTGAATGCTTATGTATGTGGATGAAATTGTTTGAGACGAGGGTGTACTTTATCACTCTCGCGCTCTATGGCTTATGTGACTATTTACTGCATCAATTGAATTCTACTTGAACATACTTGAATTGGGGTCGTTTGGATGAGTATCCAATGACCATTACTGTTATCACTGAGCTCAACCCCATTGGTGGTCAATTGAATGGAGCCGGCAAGGGTTTGATTGAGAAAATTGACAAGCCATAGGGACTGTTTATGTGGAATCCTTGAGTATGAGACTCTTGATTCTGGTATACTCGAGTATTATCATTTCCGAACTGATTGGAGTTCGGGCCCGGTAGGGGTATGTGAGGTGGAAGGAATCGGTGAAAGTGGAGTCTACGGTATTGGTTACTCCTTAAGCGTTGATGGAGGGTCAACGGGGCGAGATCAAGGACGGCAAGCAGGGATAAGGGCTCTTAAGAGCCGACCGTATCCTTTTAAATATCTTTATTGAAACATGATGCTAATTGACTCACTTATTGGATGTGTTTGGATTGAATAGCTTTGTGCTTATGTGAACTTCGTTACTTGGGTGATGGTACCTCATTGGGTGAAAGCTCACTCCATTAAATTTTGTTTCCCTTACAGGGAACCACTTTTGGGGACTATGATGTTTTGAAGCACGAGTTGAGCTAGTTTTAATATATTATTTTGTAAAGCTCCTCGATAGTTGGAAAAACCCTAAATGTGCTTTGATCCAAATATCTTCCTTTTGTTTTGTAAATTACAAATGTATGTGTATAACACTGTTTAACCCTGTTCATGTATCCTATTTGGTTTGAAAATGTTTTCCCGAGTTATATGGCGATATCTATATTCGAATGGATTCTGGTTGGATGGTGACGTGGCAACCACTATTCATTTGCGGTTTCGATTTTCGTTTTGCCATTTTGCAATTTTGAATAGATTGAGCGCGCTATTACCTTCTGGAACGTTTTAGATTGTATTTAACTGCCTCATTAGTCCTGGCGAGAGTTGGGCAGGCAGTCTGCTAACCCCTTTGGTACGCCTTAGGAGAAAGTGGGGCTGTCGCACATTATATTAGCCAACCTTAGTTGGGCCTAAACTTTTACTCTTAGCCAAAAAACCCTCAACTATTTGCTTACTTCTCTCAATTTTGAAGACTACACTCTAGTGTACAAATAAGGATCACCTTCTTCCAAAGTTTTAATTTTCCTTAATGAGAAACCTCATGCAACCACTCGACTTATTTGAGGTACAACAAGAATCAATACTCTAGTAGTGTGGATATTATAAATGAAAGTTCGATAACACCCTCTATAGTATGGATTTACAAAGATGAACTCATGAACAAGTGGTAGGAATCAAAGGATTTGTGTGACGACCCCACCTCCCCCTAGGGAGTACCCCAGGGTTTAGCGGACCGCCTGCCCAACTCTCGCCAGGACTCACTTACTCACGTCAAGAAAATAAGTTACAATTTCAAGAGTAAAGGAAACAATAGTACCCAAGCTTGGAACGTACCATTACATTCATTTCTATCTCAAACATTCATACAATCCCCAAATATAATAAAAGATTTGAGTTCTAGATACATCTAACCCTAATTGAGCACTAGTGCATGTACAATTGCTAAAATTCAAAAACTAGACTATGCTAGCCTATACCAGCCTCACGCCCTCGATTTCCCGGTATGGAAAACAAAACTAATAGGGTGAGCCAAAGCTCGGTAAGGTTCCAAAACTTCATGCAGACCTAAGTAACAAGTTGGTCATTATGTAAAACTTGAAATCTCAAAATGAGCGAGCGTAAAGTTCATAAAAAGAAACAATAACTCTATAAGTAACAATCATTTCCAAATATAAGGATACAGATGGCTCTCAAGAGCCAAATTCCCATTGTATTACTTGATCCGAACCTATTGACACTCCATCAACGTTTAAAGAAACAGAACCATGACTGTAGATCTCCACTTTACACCAAATTCCATCCACCAATCAACCCCTACTGCGCCCGAACTTTAAAATAAGAGTGATGGTGATACTTGAGTATACCAAATCCTGTGGACCATATCCAAAAGATTATACAATAAACAATAAACAGTACCTATGGTTCGCCAATCTCCTCGACCAATCCCTTACTGGCTCGATTCGACTGACTAACCAATAGGGTGAGAATAAAAGTAGTGAGACAGAATGAGAGGCATCTCCCACTCAGATTGAGTGTGGTACATGCTACCGCTCAACACTTATAAGTCAAGCACAGGCACCAATACAAGTACAGTATATCAAGCCAATAATAACCAATAAACAGTAAGAAATCTCATGAGCCAAGTGTGATAAAGTACACCCTTGCCCGTTTACACAAGTCACGTATTTCTTTCAAATATCAAGTTCAATCATGCACTTGGAAACACTCACCAATGAGTTATTGCTTTTCAAAACCATTGTGAGATCCCGATTCGTCCTTAATTTTGAATAAGGATTATTAGTGCTAAATTTTGCTATAAAATTTGATTTTAAGGATGATGGTAATTCTTTACATGTGATTTTGCTTTTAGAATCGAAAAACCTTAATTTGGAATTTTATTAAAACCCTAATTTCGCCAATGTTATAATGATTGTTTTATTGTTTTTATTATGGAGAAAGTATGATTAAGTATGGGAGGTTAAGATAATAAGGTGATTAGTGAAATGATTAAGTGTGACAAAGTATGTTGGATTAGAATAAGTTGTATCCTATGGAGTTAAGTGCAAGAGTTCCAAACATTTGTGGGCAAGAGTGTGAGAAAACAAAAAGGAAGTTGCAAGGACTAGGAAGTGAATAATCATCTTTTATGTGATTGGTTGGTGGAAAATATCTACTAATGGTCTTGACTAAGTATTAATTCTAGAACATCCAAGAGAACACAAGACATAAACCAAATCAAAAACTAAAGAAAGAGAGAAAAAACCTTCATCTTTCACTCCAATTTCTTACTTCAATCTTGACTTTTAACCGATAGAATTGCAAATCACTCCATAAAAGTTGGTTACTAAGGTAGATTAAAGGATTGGGTGGAGTGATTTTGAAGGGACAAGCTCTAAGCTACTACCTTTCTTGTAGTTGTAAGGTATTTTGTCAAGAACATCCTCTTTACTTCAATTAATTGCTTATTAGTGGTTTTTAGTGGTTTTAGATGTTGTTTTGTGGAAGATTAGCACTTGAATGCATGAATTCCAGATTTCTGGAAAATTGTAGCCCTATTCTGTCCGGTTTTAGTGCTCCATGTTAGAGGCCGGTTTAGGCTTAGTACAAAACATGAAAGTTGTAGAGAATGATGATTTATAGGTGCTTACAAAATTTCAGGTCAATCGGAGCAACATAGCCTGTGAAAAGACCGAAATACCCCTGCTACCTTGTTTCTATCCGAACATGCTAATCAGCTTCTGTAATTGGTTGTTTTGACCAGTAATACTACTGCTTTGGTTGTTGATGTCTTCTTAAGACTTATAGCCTTGTATCCTAGCTTTCAAATGACTTTGGAATTACCTAAATTGGAGTTGTGTGTGCTGAAATATGATTTTTTGTGATTTGTTATGGAGCATTTATTGCTTGTGAAACATTTTCGGAGCATTTATTGCTTGTGACGCAATTTGAGAGCATTTATTGCTTGAACTAGAGCATTTATTGCTTGAAAATATTTTGAGCATGTATTGATCGTGACTTGAGTTGAGGCTCATGGTCACTTTATCTAGGATCCTTTAAGAGAAGCGAGCTATGTGGCTCAGGATCTCAAGGGTCAACCAGTGATCAAGCTTGACAAGTGAGTTGGCTTGGGAGCCACCCGTATCCTTACCATGTGATGTTACTTTTCTGCTTTTGCTTTGCTCTCACTGTGTAAATGTTGACATGTAAAAATTACATTTTTCCCCCTGGTTAGTCACTAAGCTTCTAGCTTACCCCTTTTCTTTTGTTTTCCTTAGCAGGGCCGACGCGGGGAAATTTTGGCACCATCACTAGTATAGTTAGGCTTCGTTTGTAATCTCCGAATAGTTAAAATATTTTTTCCTATTATAGTGATCCGTGTAAGGACCCTTCTTAGGGTCCACTCTTTGGTTTTGGTTATAATAATAAGGATGTAATGGTCTGAGTAGTTGCTTTTGGGGATGTAAATAGAACTCTTTTGCCGTGTGAATAGCTTTTATTTGCTTTTGCCTCTGAGTCCTGGCGAGAGCTGGGCAGGCGGTCTGCCGAACCCTTTGGTACGCCTTAGGGGGAGGTGGGGCTGTCACAGTTGGTATCAGAGCGTAGGTTTCAGATCTTTGTAGTGCATCCGAGGTTTCAACGTTTAGGATGCCGAACTGTGGGGTATTTGGTTAATATTGAATGCTAGTATTTTGATATTGGACTTTTGTAATTTTCCCATAAGGCAAAGTGGGGATTGAGTTGATTGCACTTGGAGATGGCCAGTCCCAGTGTGAATTGACTTGGTTCTTACTTAATGTTGCAGTTAGCTATTTGGACCTATTCTTTAGGTTTGCACCCTAGGGCCGTCGGGGCGGTGCTGGTAGATTAGGTGGGCTCCGCAGGGGAGTTGCGTTAGGGCCATTGACTTGAATTATTTTGTTGTCCTATTGATTTGTTTTGAAATCGATGTGTTCAGTGTTTTGATACTAACCGCATTTTGGCTAATTTGTGCATATCTTTGGCGTAAACCTGTATATGCATGTCCAAAAATCTTGATCATTTAGTGTGTTTTATATGGTAAAGTTTTCAAAAGAAATGGAACCCGGTGGCCGAGGTGGAGGTAGGGGGCGAGGCCGAGGCAGAGGAAAAGGTAGGGGATGGAGACCAGAACCCGAAAGGGTAGAAAATGAAAATGCGAACCACCAAGCTGATAACCAAGTAGCTACAGCCATACAACGGATGGCAGATTTGCTGGCACGAATAGTAGACCAACAGGGTCAGGGTCATGGGAATAATGCCGGAAACCTTGGAAATAATTCGGGCAATCACGAGGGAGTGGACCGTGCCTTAGAACGGTTTCAAAAATTTGCACCTCCGAAATTCATAGGTGGACCTAGCCCTGACTTAGCTGAGGGATGGATGGACCGCATGATGGATATATTCGCTGCGCTCGGGTATCCAGAGGAACGGCAAGTATCTTTTGCTGTCTTCCAATTTGATGGAGCAGCCCGAGCATGGTGGAACGTAATAAAGGCTAAGTGGGAACGAGAGCAGACCCCCTGGACTTGGGTCAATTTCACCCGTGAGTTTAACGAGAAGTATTTGCCACCGATTGTTCAAGAAAGGCGGGAAGAGGACTTTATCCGCCTGCGTCAAAGGCCGTTAAGTGTGGCAGAGTACGAGACACAATTTACCAAACTCTCTCGTTTTGCTCCAGAATTAGTACTAACAGACCGAAAGAGAATTCGTCGGTTTGTCCAGGGTTTAAACGTGGAAATACAAGAGGCACTGGCGGCTGCCCAGTTGGATACATTCAGCCAGACCCTGGAAAAGGCACAACGAATAGAGACGGCAAGGAGTCAGGTGAAAGCTTTCCGTGACAAGAAGAGAACACCATCTGATACCTATACCTACACTGGTGGGCAAAGCTCGGGAAGCGAGCCACCTAATAAGAGGAGTAAGGAAGCCGATGGTACACGACCAGTGGGGACTCCGAATCAAGGTAAAACAAGGGAAGATCAGATAGGAAAAGGGCCCCAAAGTGGTGTCTCACATGGGGTATCGATGTTCGGAACCAGAAGAGTATGTGATGTCTGTGGGGCCACTAACCATACGGAAGATACCTGTTGGAAGAAAGAGAAAAATCGGCGATGTTTCCGATGTGGTAGCAATGAACACCTAGTTGCTCAGTGCCCTCAGAAGTCGAGGGGAGGAAATAAATCAGGGATGAAGGGAACCATTTCTAGGCCGATCAGGAACACCAAAGGTATGAATTTCGAGGATGAAATTCTTCGAAGAGGGGGAGGTTGTGAGATCCCGATTCGTCCTTAATTTTGAATAAGGATTATTAGTGCTAAATTTTGCTATAAAATTTGATTTTAAGGATGATGGTAATTCTTTACATGTGATTTTGCTTTTAGAATCGAAAAACCTTAATTTGAAATTTTATTAAAACCCTAATTTCGCCAATGTTATAATGATTGTTTTATTGTTTTTATTATGGAGAAAGTATGATTAAGTATGGGAGGTTAAGATAATAAGGTGATTAGTGAAATGATTAAGTGTGACAAAGTATGTTGGATTAGAATAAGTTGTATCCTATGGAGTTAAGTGCAAGAGTTCCAAACATTTGTGGGCAAGAGTGTGAGAAAACAAAAAGGAAGTTGCAAGGACTAGGAAGTGAATAATCATCTTTTATGTGATTGGTTGGTGGAAAATATCTACTAATGGTCTTGACTAAGTATTAATTCTAGAACATCCAAGAGAACACAAGACATAAACCAAATCAAAAACTAAAGAGAGAGAGAAAAAACCTTCATCTTTCACTCCAATTTCTTACTTCAATCTTGACTTTTAACCGATAGAATTGCAAATCACTCCATAAAAGTTGGTTACTAAGGTAGATTAAAGGATTGGGTGGAGTGATTTTGAAGGGACAAGCTCCAAGCTACTACCTTTCTTGTAGTTGTAAGGTATTTTGTCAAGAACATCCTCTTTACTTCAATTAATTGCTTATTAGTGGTTTTTAGTGGTTTTAGATGTTGTTTTGTGGAAGATTAGCACTTGAATGCATGAATTCCAGATTTCTGGAAAATTGTAGCCCTATTCTGTCCGGTTTTAGTGCTCCATGTTAGAGGCCGATTTAGGCTTACCACAAAACATGAAAGTTGTAAAGAATGATGATTTATAGGTACCTACAAAATTTCAGCTCAATCGGAGCAATGTAGCCTGTGAAAAGACCGAAATACCTCTGCTGCCCTGTTTCTATCCGAACATGCTAATTAGCTTCTGTAATTCGTTGTTTTGACGAGTAATACTACTGCTTTGGTTGTTGATGTCTTCTTAAGACTTATAGCCTTGTATCCTAGCTTTCAAATGGCTTTGGAATTACCTAAATTGGAGTTGTGTGTGCTGAAATATGATTTTTTGTGATTTGTTATGGAGCATTTATTGCTTGTGAAACATTTTCGGAGCATTTATTGCTTGTGACGCAATTTGAGAGCATTTATTGCTTGAACCAGAGCATTTATTGCTTGAACTACGATTTTAGAGTATTTATTGCTTGAAAATATTTTGAGCATGTATTGCTCGTGACTTGAGTTGAGGCTCATGGTCACTTTATCTGGGATCCTTTAAGAGAAGCGAGCTATGTGGCTCAGGATCTCAAGGGTCAACCAGTGATCAAGCTTGACAAATGAGTTGGCTTAGGAGCCACCCGTATCCTTATCATGTGATGTTACTTTTCTGCTTTTGCTTTGCTCTCACTGTGTAAATGTTGACATGTAAAAATTACATTTTTACCCCTGGTTAGTCACTAAGCTTCTAGCTTACCCCTTTTCTTTTGTTTTCCTTAGCAGGGCCGACGCGGGGAAATTTTGGCACCATCACTAGTATAGTTAGGCTTCGTTTGTAATCTCTGTAGACACCAAATTTTGAATAATTTGTATGTGGCATCTACTTCATGATTTTTATTTTAGATCGCTTGCATTTAGTTCATTGTTGTGTGTTTTGCACTTTTAGTTGTTATTTTATTTTAGTTTTATTCATTTTGCCCTTTTAGTTTGTCTATTCATTTTTTATTTTGTCATTTCAGATTTTTAATCACTTTTAAGTTTTAGATTTTAGTTTTTAGTTTTTTTAGTTTATAGAGTTTTAGAAAGAAAAGAAAAATCATTTTAGTCATTTTGTTTTTATTCAATGCTTTCTTGAAAGAGAATTGATAATGAAAAATCACAAAAAAAGGAGAAAAGAGGAAATTAAAGGAAAAGAGGAAAAAGAAGAAAAAGCATTCAAAAAATAGGTTTTTAGTTTTCTCGGAAAAATCATAAAAAAAGAAAAAAGGGAAATTTGTTCACAAAAATATGTTTATTTCTTTAAATTCAACCTTTTTGCACTTTAGTTATTTTTATTAAGTTATTTTAAAAGAGAAAAAAGGAAAAATGAGGAAAATTTGAAAAATGGACATTTTTGTTGTTTTTATTTATTTAGTTTGTTTTTTTATTTATTTGTTTTCATTCTTATTATTATTACATAGTTTTGGCAATTTGTTATTATTATTATTTATATGTTATCATTTCTGTATTTATTAAGTTTAAAGTCAAAAAAAAAAAAAAAAAAGAAAAAAAGAAAAATGCCGCAGCATGAAAGCTGCGGACTTGCGCAGCTTGCAAAGGGGAATTGGGACGGCTCCTGGGAGTGCAAATATGGAGAAAAGGACCTGAAGTTTTTAGGGTAAGAAACATCATATAAAAGCTAGAGGAAAAGCCAGCCGCAAGAGGGAGATTTTTTTTCAGGGTTTCTCGGATGAAGGCAAACAAAAGACAGCTAAGAGAAAAATTCTGAGAAGGGAACCAACGGGGAGAGTGACGGCTAGAGAGGGTTTTGGAATGGGGTTTGGCATTTGGGCCGTAGCCGCAAGGGAGAGGATAGTTGACGGCCGGGGAAGAGAGGGAAAAAAACAGCTAGGGTAGCCGGAAAAAGAGTGAACCAGAAAGCTAAAAAAGGTGAGGGAAAGTTTTGGAGAGAAATGGACGGCTGTAAAACGAACGAAACCAGCGAGAGAAAGGAGCGGTTTTAGGAGTGGAGGATTGAGTGAAAAGCTGAGTAAAAAGGCTGAGGGAGAGTCTGGGAAGCAAAAGAGACCAAGGAGGGAGGTGAAGAGGGCTTCGGGTCAAGCCAAAAGAAAGAGAGGAGCTGCGGGAATCTTATTTTAGCCTCTGCCGAAACATACTAGCTGCCAACCTCGGCCGAAACAGAATCGTAAGATTTCTTTTAGCTTTGCTTATAGATAGTTTCTGTGAGAATCGTGGGTTGTTTGTTGTCCCCAATGGTTATGTGTTTGAGTGTTTAAGCTATCTTGTTCGGCAATGAAACTGCAAGTATGGTGGAAAGATTTGCAGTAGCCCTTTTCGTTATCATTATAGCTTAAAGCTGTTGCCTTTTGTTGTTTATTTTGTATGGCAAGTTTGATTAGGTTTCCAAAGTTGTTTGGTGTCGTTAATTTCATTCTCAAAGCTATGATTTAGTAGTAAAGATGTGGACTTTGAAGAAAAAATAGCATTTCTTTGGATGATTCGTTCAATTTTGCGTCTGAAGTCGCATGTCAGATGGTTGTGAAAGCTCCCAGTTTGTCCGTATTTTCTGTTCTGATGTTCATGTTAAAGCTGCAATGTTTTACGTTGCAAAGCTTGAAAACTGTTTGGGGGATTTTTGCTAACTGGCTTTAAATGAGGTTTGACTATTTTGCGCACAAAAACTGCTGCAGCAAGATGCGAAGTTCTCGGTTGATGCAGCAGCCTGGGCAAACTTTGTCCTTTTGATTGTTCGAATGTTGGCTTGTTTGAAGTTTGTGATTTCTTTCATACTTGGCTAGTATTTACCCATCAGCCTTCATGCTTGCAAAATGTTCTGATGTTTGTCTACCTGTTTTGGCAATTTAATCTACATGAACTTGTTGCTGCAAAATCCTGCAACAAAACAAAAGAAGCTGCGTTTTTCTTTCTTTCTTTATCCCAAATTCTTTTGGTTGCATGTCCAAATGTATGCTCATGATGAATATATGCCTGTTAAGGTTGCAAATTTCCTGAGTTTGCTGATAAGATGCATCCGCCATTTTTTTTTCTTCTTTTTGTTACTTTGCTGCAACCTTTCACGCATGTAGCAGCTGCGTTGTTGACTCTTAGTGGCTCTCACCAGAATCTGAGTTCATGTGTGATTGTTTCTGGTTTTAATTTCGCACTTACTTCGGTCGTACATGACTTTTCTTGTGCTTTTAGTTTCTTTTTCACATTGTTTCTCCTGTCCAGGTTGCAATTTGTTTTGGTTTCTCATTTGTGCGGCAGATTTGCATGATGTTGTGCTAAGCCTTTCTGTTTGATTGAATGAAATGGGTTGCTTGTTTGAATTTATGATGTTAGTTTGGAAAAATCGCATCAAGGCTGTGGTTAAGGAAGTTGAGTTTGATAAGAAAATGCAGCAGATTTTGTTTTGTTCGATTGGAATGCATAAACATTGCAGAAACAAGTCTCTTACGTGGGATTGCATGCTTTTGCATGAAAAACAACTTTAGAAATTACACTTTGACCCCCCAAGTCTCCCTTCATTTCACTATGACCCAACCAATTAAATAATTTCATCCATTTGGTCCTTGGTCATGTTAATTTGTGCAACTTCATTGCTGATTTGCTTCAATTAACTACCATGCTTTGTTTCAATTGCGCTTAAGTTATGACTTTAGGGACTTTATGGCTAAGTGAGCTTTGTTTTGCCCATTTCTTTTAATTTTTCTTAAATAAAGTGGTGCCTTGACCTTTTTATTATTTTGGAGGGTAATTGAATAATTTCACTTCATTGGGGCGTCAATTCAAGGGAGGTACACTATATCCCTCATTTGCACTACATTTGACCTTATGTGCTCCTACGTGCTATGTGAATATGCATGTCTACTTCGCTTTCCTTACCTCCTTGCATGCATTTACTTGCTTTTTACTTTTGTTTAAGTTTTATGGGGTATGTGTACACCTCTTGGCTTGTAATAGATAGTGCTCGGAGAGCATCTGGTCCATTTCCCCTTCCCCTTTATGCTTTTATGGGGTATGTGTACACCTCTTGGCTTGTAATAGATAGGGCTCGGAGAGCATCTGGTCCATTTCCCTTTCCCCTTGGTTGCTTGCTTTTGTTGCTACATGTTTAATTGCTTTATTAGGCTTTTGCATCTAGTCGAGCATGCTAAGTGTTACGTGTTACGTGTTTACGAGTGTTTTGGCATGTCTACTTGCTTTCATAGCCATGAATGAATGGAATGGATGAATGTACGTCACCACACTAGTCCAACGCTAGTTGTGGCTTCTTTTATCGTTTCCACTAGTCTGATGCTAGTAGGAATTCATAAAAAGGGCTAGTCCAATGCTAGACCCAATAGGATTTTTCCTTTGTTTTTCATTAATGCATTATTTGCCTGTTCACTACATATCATGCATTTTTCCTTAGTTTTATCATCTGGCATGCTCCTCGATTCCTCTTTCCCCTCACTTTAGGCCTTGCATCTCATGCTAGCTAGGGTACATTTGCCTGAAGAGTCCCCTTCTGATAAGGGAAACGAGCGAGTGTGGCTATTCAATAGCCTTAGCACGCTAGTTTTGCTTTCTAATCAAAGGGAAAATCGAAGTCGAAAAAGTTAGGAGTCATTCCCATACCCGACCTGATGCATTCCTTTATGTTCATTCATTCTCATTTATCACTTACTCATTTCTTTCAATTCACATTTCCTCATCACTTTTCCTTTCCTTATTGTTCATTTTGATTTCTACTTCACAAAATTGCACTTAATTACACCTACATGCACTTATCACTATATTTCATACACTTGCACACAAGCACTTGGATTTTTCATACAATTTCACACATGCACCTTTTCATACACTTGCACACAAGCACTTGGATTTTTCATACAATTTCACACGTGCACCTTTTTATACACTTGTATACTTGCACTTTAGCCATCATTTGCATTAATCGACCTCTATAAGGTTTTCCTTTATTGGCCGCCACAACTCATGTGGTTGGGACCAAAAACCTTACAAGAGACATTTTAGAATTTAGGTTTGCATTTTTGCATTCATCTAGTCAAATCCAATATGCGATACATACCTTGGGTAGAAAAATTAGGAAAAATTGGTTTAAGTCACGCAACTAGCCTTGGTTAGGTCGAAGGGGTGCCTTGGATTTCTATCCTTGCCTTCCCCTTCGTCAAATGTGACCCCCGATCCCTCTTTTGGTTACGTAGACCCAAAAGTTCTCTAAAAGGGTTTATTTACTTTTTCATTCAAAAACAAAAATCATTTTTGGGTGACTTGGTACACCCTAACTCTATACCAAGTGGCGACTCCATTTTTGATACAAAAACCCTTTTGAACTTTATATGGCCAAACCGTCGCATTATCAAGTCCGATGGCCTTTATTTTTCATTTTGCACACGTTCACACCACACTACACACACCACACCACACATTTCAATTCAAAAAGTGGGGCGCGACAGTTGGCGACTCCACTGGGGACTTTCTAAGTGGGTCCAAGCATTTGATTTGGCTATTCTTTTCCCTTTTCTACCCTTGTTATGCATTGCATTTGGATATTAGGATTGCATTTTTCATTTTTAGGACCTTTTGTCTTATGTACGTAATCAAACCAATCCCTCGACTCACGACTGTATGTTTGAATGAATGTTTACTTGTTATCTCGCGCTTGCATTGCATTTTGGGAGGTATGGGTCACCCTAGAGCCTCGCGTTGGTTCTTGACCCTTCCCCTCCAAACGAGCACTAGCATACGAGCATACGCTTTACTTCTTTTATCCCTTTTATTTTTCTTTAGTGGCTTGTCACGCCACTCTACCCTATTAGGATTAGGTGACTCACTTGGACATGTGATCACGACACGATGTGTGTGTAGCATGTTCCAATGGGTCACTCAATCTTCCGCTTAAAGCTATTGGTTGATAGCCTTTAGCTTTTGGTCGAAGATTGAGGTTTTGCTAGATTCACTCAAACACGTAGCCGTGACACGATGTGTGCGTAGCGGTGTTTGGGGAATCGCTCGAGCCACCGACAAAGAATCTTGGGATTGATGACCCTTGATTTCTAAGTCTGAAGGCTCGGGGACCTGAGCTTATCGAGTCTAGATGCATTAGCGAACCCCAACCTCATGCATCCATGATAGCTTGCCCAGGGTAGAGTCTACCTTACCCTATTAGGGACACGATTCACGAGGGGAAGGGGTCCAACCCCTTTTCTCCTTTTTATTGCTTTATTTCTTTGTATTTATTTCGTTGCTGCAATGTGTTATGTGCATTTATCTGGCTGAGCTAACTTTTCTTGGTTTTGTGTCCCCATTGCATTCACAAACTCTAGCAAATAAGAGGTCTGGTACGACCTCCTTTTAGAACCTACCCTTATAGATAGGTTATTGCACGTTTAAATATTTTGGTATATTGCATTCATAGATTAGTAATTGCATATCATTCTAGGCCTACCTTGGCGTATAAAAGGTCCTTTTAGATCATGATTTCATTTCAAATTGCATGTTTTACTGCTTTAATAAACTGGCATCATGCATAAACCCTAGAAAGGGAATGCCATTTAGGGGATCCTACGTTAGGACTAAACCACTTTGTGTCTCGGATACTTAATCCAAAGAGACTTGCACGTTTACATTTTGTACCATCCAAAGGGGTAGTGCACAAGGTAAGGTAGGATCCGATCATTTTCATAGAGTAATCTTTGGAATATGAGCATCTAATAATCACTTTTTGGCCATTTTATCAAAAATTGGTAAAAATCCCTTGCGTGAAGGACATTAATTTGAAGAAATTCACAAATGATTCCTCCTATTGAGATGATAAATAAATTGAGGCCAAATTGTGATTTTAGAAGGCTCATAGACTGATTTTCTGAAACCACCAATGGCCGGCCGATTAGATCAATCCATTTTGTCAATTCATAATCGATTTTAAATAAACCATTCATTTGACCAATTTACCCTTTTTAGGGTCACCTGGTCGATTTTTGAATAAATCATCAATTCATTTGACCAATTTACCCTTTTTAGGGTCATTCGGTCGATTTTGAATAAATCGTCAATTCATTTGACCAATTTACCATTTTTAGGGTCATTCGGTCGCTTTTGAATAAATTATCAATTCAATTGACCAATTTACCCTTTTTAGGGTCTTTGGACCAATTTACCCTTTTTAGGGTCATTCGGCCGATTTTTGAATAAATCCCTAATTCAATTTCATTCATTTGACCAATTTACCCGTTTTTAGGGCAACCGAGCCGATTTTGAATAAATCAAGTTTCGTTCAATCTATTTGATCAATTTACCCTTTTTAGGGTGATCTGATTAATTTTGGATAAATTTCATTCAATTCATTTGACCTGTTTCCCTTTTTAGGGTAATTCGGTCGATTTTAAATAAATTGTCAATTTCATTCAACCCATTTGCCCTATTAGGGTTTCATTGTCAAATTCCAAATTGGGAAATCTAGTCAATTTTGAAGAAAACCGTCCATTGCATCCAATCACTTGATCAATTAGGGTTTTTACCCGTAATTCACTGAGAAATTTTATCAACGAATTCCAATCTCTTTGATAGGAAGTTCGTCAAGGTCAAACCCGTGCGTTTTTGCAAAATCTTGTACCGATCAAAAGGGATCCATCCATTCGGACGTTGACCTCATTTTGATAAATGTCTCCCGCCCCTCCAATTGATTAAATTTTTTTTAAAATTATTTTTCACTCAATGAGTTGATCAGATCTATCAGGTACGGTATAGTGCCTGCCTCAGAGGATTGCATTTTTCATGCTAGGCCTACCCTTGGCACAAAAAGGGTTCCCCCATAGGACATGCATCCGAATTTTCTGGATATCTACTAACTCTTGTCTTTTTCTTTTTTCCTTTTTCTTTATTTTTATTAGAATAACTAAGCAAGGGTTAAATCTAAAGGCAATCTTTTCAAAACTTCTCAGGTAATATTTAAACATAACTTCTCGTCGGAGCCCCATCATAACGCGATCCCGTACTCAAGCACAGAGGAATCGTGTAAACATGAGTGCTCCGCCAGAATCATCCGATAAGGCCGTTGCAACTGCCCAGCCGGAAGCCGCAAGTCCTGGGTTTCAGTTGACTGAATTGCTCACAAGATTTGGAGAAATGGCATCCGAAATGGCCGCTCAAAAGAAATTGATCGATGAGCTCATTAGTAGCGGAGTGCAACCTGAGCTTGGGCCTGCCACACTGCCACAATCCGAACCATTTATTATTCCTCCGATTCAAACCACCTTACCATTTGTTATTCCTCCAAATCAAACCACGTTTGAAAACCCGCAATATGCTTACACTCAAAATCCTCCATTCTACCCTCTTTACGGGCAAGGGTTTCCACCTCAAGGTGACCCAAACATATATCCGAATCCAGCTTTTTATCAAACTACCGCAGAGCCTGTGATACCGGAGCACACTTTCCAAAACAAGCCAGAAATGGGGGAATCTTCTGCTCCAATTGATATGAAATTGCTTAAGCGCTTGGACCGCTTTGATGAGTTTATGAGGAAAAGTCAGGGCTTAAACAAGTAAGGAGTGCTGGACTATGACGAGCTTTGTCTTTTCCCGAATGTGCAGTTGCCTGAGGGGTTTAAAACCCCGAAATTCAACAAGTATGATGGGACGGGCAATCCCAAGACACACCTCCGATTGTTCGCCAACAAGTTGGGTAGGCCAACAGATGATGAAACTCTGCCTTTGAGGCTATTCCCGGAAAGTCTGGAGGGGGATGCACTCGACTGGTATTCCAACCTGAAGCTCGAGGAAGTGAAGACCTGGATTGATTTGTCCAAGGCTTTTGTGAGGCAATACGAGTATAATTGCGAGCTGGCTCCTACACGAACCACGTTGGAAGGGACAAAGAGGAAGCCATCTGAAGATCATAAAACCTATGCTAAAAGATGGAGGAAAATAGCTGCAAAGGTTGAACCACCAATGACTGAAGATGAAATCATTCGCACTTTCATTAAGGCACACGATCCCCCGTACTTTGAAGAAATTTTTCGCATGACTGGATGTTCGTTCGCTGCCATTGTCAATAAATTGGAGGAGTACGATGACTTCGTGAAAGCTGGGAAGATTGTTAATGTCTCTGCCCTCAAATCCCAGTTGGATGCCATGCAATGCCAAGGTAGTAATGGGAAGAAGCAACAATCCAAAAAGCAAGAGGGGGAAACTGCTTTTGTCTGGGATCGAAACCCTATCTCAAAGCCCAGACCTCGACAATACCATACCTACTCAAACCCTTACCCTCACTATTCAAATCCTCATCCTGTTTATCACACCAATATCACTCATCCTCGTCCTCGCCCTAATTACACCAACTCACCCAGGGCCCCTTTTCAAATACCTCAACCTAACTTCCAACAAGTTCGACCCCGACCTCCCTTCAATCAACATTTTCCTCCACCAAATAGGCCCACTTATGATTACCCCCAACCCACTGAAACCTACAATCAAAGCCGTACCCGAACATTCACCAATCTAGGCAGGCCGTTGGACCAGTTGTATGAGCAATTGAAAGCTGCCAGTAAAATAGGTGTGATTCCCCCTCCAACTTACCATGGTATCTCTGGCGGATATGACCCACAGTACACTTGTGCCTATCATTCGGGAGCACCTGGCCACCCAACTACTGATTGTAGAGCACTTAAACAGAAAGTCCAAGAAATGATCGAGGCGGGGGAAATATTGATCAGAAGAAGTGCAGAACAAGGACCGAACATAAGTACAAACCCCTTTCCCGAACACAAAGACGCCTTTGAGGCATCCACCTCCAAAGACGAAATTTGAAAGTCCTGAAGGAGTTTTGCACAATTTGGATGGCCGAGTATCTTCCCTCTCGAAGGGAATTTCGGTAAACTTAGGGGTTGTTATTTACTAAAGTTCTCGAAAGCTTTTTCTTGCATATGTGAATAGCTTAATGAAAGCATTTTTTGCAATTGAGTGCTGTCTTGTTTCATGCAATGCACAATTTGTTTTATTTATTTGATTGTTGTCCTGTTTGTTTTTTATTCTTTTAAGATGGCCAAGATGAAACTATTTGACCCCTTTGAATATCACTGTTCTGGAATTCGGTGAAGCCGCACATTGAAAAGTCCCTTCATTGAAAAATCTGTTGATCTTGATCCCTATCTTTTGATGTTTACAAAACAAATGGATGATACTAATATTTCTTCAAGATATATTTTCAGTTATGAAATTATTTGATTCCATGAACAAGTGCAATTGGAAGAAGACAAAGTATGCTGAAGCTGTCGGACGCTCAAAAAGACTGCATCGGACGTCCGACAACCATTGAGTATCTTCGGACGCAGAAAACCAGCCTATCGGACGTCCGAAAGAATTGAAGAAAATTTCTCAAACTCACTGCCTGCTGTCGGACGCATAAAACAGTGCTATCGGACGTCCGACACTACCAACGGCTAGTTGACTGTTCAGCTACTTTCTATCCGTTGGAAGCTTTAATGAGGCTCTTTCTTGGTCCTATATAAATAGTGGTTGGTCAGATACTTCAAATAACTTTGGCACACTGAAGATACAAAAGATCTAGAGAGATTTTAGTGAGAAAATACTCCAAAAAGAATATTTGTAGTCTTAGTGGTGTGAGGTTCATTGTAAGCTTTTCATTTGTGAGTGAATCTTTCATGAGTGTAGCTCTGTGAGGGTTGTCCTGAGAGATAGTAAAACGTCCTGGCTTGACCGAGTGCTGCTTGGGGCAAGGAGGAGGTGAACCTTCCTTTGTACACAAGAGTGATTGTAATTCATCAACTTGAAGTAGCTTGTTTCAATTAATCTACAAGCTCAAGAGGAGTTGGGTAGTTAATTGGTTTGCAATCCTTTCCTTTTGATTTACTTATTGTTTCGTTTATGATCTTTGCATTGGTTGTTTTGGGCCTTACAATTGGTATCAGAGCTTGGTCTCCTAGAGATTAAGCTCAATCGGCTTTGGAGTAAAGATGACAACCAATAATGCTATGTTTTTTGAAGGACATTCTGTTATTAGACCACCTGTGTTTAATGGGTCAAATTATATGAGTTGGAAAGAAAGAATGATTATCTTTTTGCAATCTATTGATATCGAATTGTGGTTTATTATTAGTGAAGGTCCATATGATGCCTCTCTTATAGATGAAAATACTCATGCATCTAGACCGAAAACAAGAAGTGAACTGACTGCTGTGGATAGAGTTCATCTCACCTTAAATGCAAAAGCCATGAATGTGTTATATTGTGCATTAGACTCAAATGAATCTATTAGAGTCAAGGGTTGCAAGTCAGCTAAAGAAATTTGGGACAAACTGAAAGAAATTCATGAAGGTAGTGAGAATGTTAGAGAACAAAAGAAGTCCATTCTAGTTACAAAGTATGAATCTTTCAAGATGGAACCTCATGAAAATGTTGATCAAATGTATTGTAGATTCAATGATCTCATTAAAGATTTAGAGGCGCTGGAAAAAGAATATTCTCTTGGTGAGAAAAATAGAAAAATCCTGAATGCCTTGTCCAATGATTGGGAAAATAAAGTGACTGCTATTGAGGAGGCTAGAGATTTGAATACTATACCTATTGAATCTCTTATTAATTCTCTTATCTCTTATGAGCTGAAACTTAAGACTAAGGTGCAAGAGGAAGAGGATGCAAAAGTACGAAAGAATATTGCTCTAAAAGCCTCACAAGATGAAGATGATTCTGCCTCCCTAGATGAAGAAGATGTGGAAGGTGATGACAATGATATCGCTCTCATCACAAAAAGTTTCAAAAGAATACTCAACAAGAGGAGATTCAGAAATGGTGGACCAAGCAATTCATTCCCAAATCAGTTCAACAACTCGAGAAACAAAGGGAAGATAGAGTTCAACAAAAAGCAAACTGATCAGTGCTTTGAATGCGGCCAACCTGGACACTATGCAAGTGACTGTCCAGTGATGAAGAAGAAAGAAGGAAGAAAACCAAGAATAAACAAATTTCAATTCACATGAAATGAATGCAATTCCGATGGTGAAATTGAAGAGGAAGATCAATCTGCTCAATTGGCTTTCATGGCCATTGGAGATGATGAGGTAACATCTTCTAGCTCTCAATTTGAAAGTGATGATGAAAATGATGATGATCTTGAATCTTTCATTATAAAATTGCATGATAGTTTGAAAGAATCTTATATTAGAAACAAGGAGTTAAAACAGAAAATTAGTTTTTTGCTTCGAGATAATGCAAATCTTTTTCAACAAAACAAAAAGTTGAAAATTGAAAATGATTACTTCAGAAAAAATGAGACTGCTTTACACTTGGATCTTGATAGAAAAACAAGTGTTTGTGAAATGTTCAAAAGGGAACAAGATGATTTGAAAAGAAGAATGGATGATTTAAATGAGTTGCTTCAACATAAAAAACAGGACTGTTTTCAAAGTAATAAATCTAAACTTCATTTTAAGATAAATTCTGCTGCAAATGAGTTTGTTATCCATAGGAGAAGACAAGTAAGATTTATTAAACCTGTTCATATAAATAATTCCCTGATTATGTGTAATTTCTGTTGTCAAAAAGGTCACATGAAAAGTGATTGCTATGTGAGAAAGAATATAAAAAAAGGCATGAAATACATGTGGATAGTTAGACATGATGCTAACTTTAACAAGTAGGAGATTTTGTTAATCACTGCAGTGATTCTTGTTCACAATATTCTTCTTTTGATATTTCTGATATTTTGATTTGAGTTTTCGCTGATATTTTTGAATACTACTGAATCTATATGATGTCAAAAAGGGAGAGAAAAGAACTATTCTGATCTAACGATGATTTGCTAATTTCTCTGTAATAAGTTGGTATGTTGGTATTGCTGAATTCTGCTATCATTTCTCTGTTTTTGTTTGAAATATTGGATTTTCTGTTATTGTTGTTGGATTATGGTTGCTGGTTATTACTCTCATCTTATGATGACAAAAAGGGGGAGAGATGGATGCAATGTGTAAGGGGGAGTTATTATGAGATTATGAGTTTGGCTCTTAAAAGTTTTGATTGCAATGATTGAGGGGGAGCTTATACTTATTTTTGTTTCTTTCCATCCATTGTTTTGTCATCATCAAAAAGGGGGAGATTGTTGATCTTGATCCCTATCTTTTGATGTTTACAAAACAAATGGATGATACTAATATTTCTTCAAGATATATTTTCAGTTATGAAATTATTTGATTCCATGAACAAGTGCAATTGGAAGAAGACAAAGTATGCTGAAGCTGTCGGACGCTCAAAAAGACTGCATCGGACGTCCGACAACCATTGAGTATCTTCGGACACAGAAAACCAGCCTATCGGACGTCCGAAAGAATTGAAGAAAATTTCTCAAACTCACTGCCTGCTGTCGGACGCATAAAACAGTGCTATCGGACGTCCGACACTACCAACGGCTAGTTGACTGTTCAGCTACTTTCTATCCGTTGGAAGCTTTAATGAGGCTCTTTCTTGGTCCTATATAAATAGTGGTTGGTCAGATACTTCAAATAACTTTGGCACACTGAAGATACAAAAGATCTAGAGAGATTTTAGTGAGAAAATACTCCAAAAAGAATATTTGTAGTCTTAGTGGTGTGAGGTTCATTGTAAGCTTTTCATTTGTGAGTGAATCTTTCATGAGTGTAGCTCTGTGAGGGTTGTCCTGAGAGATAGTAAAACGTCCTGGCTTGACCGAGTGCTGCTTGGGGCAAGGAGGAGGTGAACCTTCCTTTGTACACAAGAGTGATTGTAATTCATCAACTTGAAGTAGCTTGTTTCAATTAATCTACAAGCTCAAGAGGAGTTGGGTAGTTAATTGGTTTGCAATCCTTTCCTTTTTATTTACTTATTGTTTCGTTTATGATCTTTGCATTGGTTGTTTTGGGCCTTACAAAATCCCTGCATAAAAAAATCTCTTCCTTGAAAAGCCTACATTGAGAAACTCATTCATTGAGAAAATCCATTCCTTGAAAATCCCTTCATTGATAAAATTCCTTCCCTGCCAAGCTCGAAGCTGATTGATTAGAGTAGGGTTACCAATGATCGATTTTGACTGATGAAAAGTAGTTGAATGCCATAACGCATGGCCCATGTCTGCCACCAATCCTTTGGAGGGGGACAAAGAACTGAAACGAGTTTTGCCTAATAAATGATGAAGCCAAAGGCGAATTTGCTTCAAAGGGCAAGGCCCATTTGTCGTTCAAAAGGGGCTACCGAGCGAAGCACTTGTCCTGACAAAGGTGGATAGACAGACGTTCCCTCAACCTATCAACTCGGACATGTGTAAGAGTTTCTTTATTTGATTATGCAAATTTCTTTTTGGAAATCGCGCAAGGGACGAGGCACAAGTTAGGCCATCTTCCTTTCCAATCCAAACACTTCATCCCTAGTCATCCCCTTTGAGCCATCAGAACAATAATTTTCGTTTAGCAACCCCTGAGAATTGCAAACCCCACACTGGGGCAAAATTTATTTTGGAAAAAGAGATAATCAAAAAGGGAAAAGAACCCCACACTGGGGCAAATTTAGTTTTCAAAGAAAAATGCAAAAGTGAGGAAAATGCAATGAAGAAAATGCAAAGAGTGAAAATCCGCTCAAACTGGGGCAAATTTTCCCCGGTATCGTTCAAAATCAGAAATGATTTCAAAATAGCGCAATCTCAGGTTATTTCACACCTCGCATCAAAATTTGCTTTCAAGCCTCAACTTCTCTTGAAAAACACCCCACCTGACTTCATTTCAAAAACCCAAAGTCCTGGCTTTCGTCATTTGCCGTATTTTCTATTGGGAAATTTGCTAATCAACTGGCAAGTGATGTCCATAATGCCTTCGCCTAATCTTATAAGGGAAGCGCATTTTACTGATGTCAGCAATCTTCAGTTCATACTCCTAATCGATTATGGTTGAGTTTTTCCATTGTTCCTTAGGTGAAAACCCGAAAGGGCACCTCAAAAGAAAAGGAGAAAAAGAAAAGAAAAAGAAGAAAAACAAAAACAAAAACAAAACAAAAGAAAAGGAGTGGGGGCAACTTTGGTGAAAACCCGAAAGGGCGCCAAGGTAGGATTTCTGCAATGAGCAAGCACAAGGAGGAACAACGGGTGGTTTGGTCCATTTGGATTTCTCGTCATTTTTTGTCATACCCCTGCCAATATTGAATTCCAGAACAAGGATATTCAGAGATTCGAATACACATCCTTTGGCCAAAACTGTGTCATTTTGTAAAACATTCTTTGGCAAATTCATTCTTAAGAAACTCATTTTTACCAAATTTCTTGCATTCATGGCATTTTTGTAGAATTTAAGCACAATTAGTTGTGAGTGCATTCTTGTGCATATTCATTTTTACATGACATGTGAATTTTTCTTGCATACCTCATTCTTTATCATTGAATTGTGGTAAATGACAACCCCCGTGGTTTACTCGAAGCATACTTGGGTTCAGTCATCTCTTTAAAAGGGCTAAGGTGCAGCCAAGCCAATTACAAAGGCTTCGCAATATGGCAAAATGCTTACCCGTTCAGTCTGGAAAAGCAGAGACATTTGAAGTGATAAATCCAACCAAGTCAGATGCCGCGGCCAACTTTGACGAAGGCATCAAAAGGCTTATGTTTACACGATTCTCCAAAGGCAAACGGATCAAATGATGGTGGCAATTCTTTTGTTTTTTCTCTTTTGCAGAAAATTCCATGCATGGACGAAAACAATCACACCTCGCACTGGAATCGGTGTTGGAAGGAGTCCTCTGGTGAACAAAGGCAAATCGAAAATGTTGCAAGCAAATTTGATCAAAGGTGCAACAACATGGCGATACAGAATCAACTATGGACTCAAGTTACAAAAATTCATACTGGGGCAAATTAAATTTTTTTTTTTAAAGATTCTCAAAAGTCAAAATGAAAAGCGAAAAGAAAAGAAAAATCACCAAACAAAAATCAAAAAATCAATCAAGTCAAGTTCATCACGGCAGGCTCGGGTTTTGATCCCACTGTCCGATTGTCAAAAGCATTTCATTTTCATTGCTACTGGAGCTGGGTTTGTCCCACCAGTAAGCATTTCGTTTACATCGCTACTGGAGCTGGGTTTTATCCCGCCAACCTCGGCAGAACTGGGTTCTATCCCGCTGACCGCTTTTCACGTTGGAACTGGGTTTTATCCCGCCAACCTCGGCAGAACTGGGTTCTATCCCGCTGACCGGTTTTCACGTTGGAACTGGGTTTTATCCCGCCAACCTCGGCAGAACTGGGTTCTATCCCGCTGACCGCTTTTCACGTTGGAACTGGGTTTTATCCCGCCAACCTCGGCAGAACTGGGTTCTATCCCGCTGACCGCTTTTCACGTTGGAACTGGGTTTTATCCCGCCAACCTCGGCAGAACTGGATTCTATCCCGCTGACCGGTTTTCACGTTGGAACTGGGTCTTATCCCGCCAATCTCGGCAGAACTGGGTTCTATCCCGCTGACCGCTTATTTCATGTTGGAACTGGGTCTTATCCCGCCAACCTCGGCAGAACTGGGTTCTATCCCGCTGACCGCTTATTTCATGTTGGAGCTGGGTTTTATCCCGTCAACCTCGGCAGAACTGGGTTCTATCCCGCTGACCGTTTATTTCATATTGGAACTGGGTTTTATCCCGCCAACCTCGGCAGAACTGGGTTCTATCCCGCTGACCGCTCTAATCACGTTGGAACTGGGTTTTATCCCGCCAACTTCGGCAGAACTGGGTTCTAACCCGCCGTCCGATTGTCAAAGACATTTTCACAGCCACTGGAGCAGAGGTTAGTCCCGCCAGTGAGCATTTCCTTTATTCTGCCACTAGCCGTGGGTCAGTCCCACTAGTGCGCATTTCATTTCACATCACCACTAGCCGTGGGTCAGTCCCACTAGTGAGCATTTCATTTGCATTTCATTTTCGCCGCCACTAGAACGTGGGTCAGTCCCGCCAGTAAGCATTTCACTTCTTTCATTTGCATCACCAATAAACATGGGTCAATCCCACCAACACTCCATCTCACTTCAATTCATCTGGTTTAAATTCCTGTTCGGGTCAGTCCCGTTTAATTCCTGTTCGGGTCAGTCCCGTTTAAATTCTGTTCGGGTCAGTCCCGTTTAAATTCCTGTTCGGGTCAGTCCCGTTTAATTCCTGTTCGGGTCAGTCCCGTTTAAATTCCTCGTTTAAATTCCTGTTCGGGTCAGTCCCGTTTAAATTCTGTTCGGGTCAGTCCCGTTTAAATTCCTGTTCGGGTCAGTCCCGTTTAATTCCTGTTCGGGTCAGTCCCGTTTAAATTCCTGTTCGGGTCAGTCCCGTTTTAATTCTTGTTCGGGTCAGTCCCGTTTTAATTCCTGTTCGGGTCAATCCCGTTTAAATTCCTGTTCGGGTCAGTCCCGTTTTAATTCCTGTTCGGGTCAGTCCCATTTTCAATTCTGGTTCGGGTCAGTCCCGTCTTATTTTTCATGTTCAGGTCAGTCCCGTATTAGAATTCCGGTTCGTCGGAATCTTTTGCAGCCCAATAACACAGGTAAGTATTTGGTGTCCACTTCTTTGTCTCAAGTTTTTTCAAAACTCAGACAAAGAGGGGCAAACTGTAGACACCAAATTTTGAATAATTTGTATGTGGCATCTACTTCATGATTTTTATTTTAGATCGCTTGCATTTAGTTCATTGTTGTGTGTTTTGCATTTTTAGTTGTTATTTTATTTTAGTTTTATTCATTTTGCCCTTTTAGTTTGTCTATTCATTTTTTATTTTGTCATTTCAGATTTTTAATCACTTTTAAGTTTTAGATTTTAGTTTTTAGTTTTTTTAGTTTATAGAGTTTTAGAAAGAAAAGAAAAAAATCATTTTAGTCATTTTGTTTTTATTCAATGCTTTCTTGAAAGAGAATTGATAATGAAAAATCACAAAAAAAGGAGAAAAGAGGAAATTAAAGGAAAAGAGGAAAAAGAAGAAAAAGCATTCAAAAAATAGGTTTTTAGTTTTCTTGGAAAAATCATAAAAAAAGAAAAAAGGGAAATTTGTTCACAAAAATATGTTTATTTCTTTAAATTCAACCTTTTTGCACTTTAGTTATTTTTATTAAGTTATTTTAAAAGAGAAAAAAGGAAAAATGAGGAAAATTTGAAAAATGGACATTTTTGTTGTTTTTATTTATTTAGTTTGTTTTTTTATTTATTTGTTTTCATTCTTATTATTATTACATAGTTTTGGCAATTTGTTATTATTATTATTTATATGTTATCATTTCTGTATTTATTAATTTTAAAGTAAAAAAAAAAAAAAAAAAAAAGAAAAATGCCGCAGCATGAAAGCTGCGGACTTGCGCAGCTTGCAAAGGGGAATTGGGACGGCTCCTGGGAGTGCAAATATGGAGAAAAGGACCTGAAGTTTTTAGGGTAAGAAACATCATATAAAAGCTAGAGGAAAAGCCAGCCGCAAGAGGGAGATTTTTTTTCAGGGTTTCTCGGATGAAGGCAAACAAAAGACAGCTAAGAGAAAAATTCTGAGAAGGGAACCAACGGGGAGAGTGACGGCTAGAGAGGGTTTTGGAATGGGGTTTGGCATTTGGGCCGTAGCCGCAAGGGAGAGGATAGTTGACGGCCGGGGAAGAGAGGGAAAAAAACAGCTAGGGTAGCCGGAAAAAGAGTGAACCAGAAAGCTAAAAAAGGTGAGGGAAAGTTTTGGAGAGAAATGGACGGCTGTAAAACGAACGAAACCAGCGAGAGAAAGGAGCGGTTTTAGGAGTGGAGGATTGAGTGAAAAGCTGAGTAAAAAGGCTGAGGGAGAGTCTGGGAAGCAAAAGAGACCAAGGAGGGAGGTGAAGAGGGCTTCGGGTCAAGCGAAAAGAAAGAGAGGAGCTGCGGGAATCTTATTTTAGCCTCTGCCGAAACATACTAGCTGCCAACCTCGGCCGAAACAGAATCGTAAGATTTCTTTTAGCTTTGCTTATAGATAGTTTCTGTGAGAATCGTGGGTTGTTTGTTGTCCCCAATGGTTATGTGTTTGAGTGTTTAAGCTATCTTGTTCGGCAATGAAACTGCAAGTATGGTGGAAAGATTTGCAGTAGCCCTTTTCGTTATCATTATAGCTTAAAGCTGTTGCCTTTTGTTGTTTATTTTGTATGGCAAGTTTGATTAGGTTTCCAAAGTTGTTTGGTGTCGTTAATTTCATTCTCAAAGCTATGATTTAGTAGTAAAGATGTGGACTTTGAAGAAAAAATAGCATTTCTTTGGATGATTCGTTCAATTTTGCGTCTGAAGTCGCATGTCAGATGGTTGTGAAAGCTCCCAGTTTGTCCGTATTTTCTGTTCTGATGTTCATGTTAAAGCTGCAATGTTTTACGTTGCAAAGCTTGAAAACTGTTTGGGGGATTTTTGCTAACTGGCTTTAAATGAGGTTTGACTATTTTGCGCACAAAAACTGCTGCAGCAAGATGCGAAGTTCTCGGTTGATGCAGCAGCCTGGGCAAACTTTGTCCTTTTGATTGTTCGAATGTTGGCTTGTTTGAAGTTTGTGATTTCTTTCATACTTGGCTAGTATTTACCCATCAGCCTTCATGCTTGCAAAATGTTCTGATGTTTGTCTACCTGTTTTGGCAATTTAATCTACATGAACTTGTTGCTGCAAAATCCTGCAACAAAACAAAAGAAGCTGCGTTTTTCTTTCTTTCTTTATCCCAAATTCTTTTGGTTGCATGTCCAAATGTATGCTCATGATGAATATATGCCTGTTAAGGTTGCAAATTTCCTGAGTTTGCTGATAAGATGCATCCGCCATTTTTTTTTCTTCTTTTTGTTACTTTGCTGCAACCTTTCACGCATGTAGCAGCTGCGTTGTTGACTCTTAGTGGCTCTCACCAGAATCTGAGTTCATGTGTGATTGTTTCTGGTTTTAATTTCGCACTTACTTCGGTTGTACATGACTTTTCTTGTGCTTTTAGTTTCTTTTTCACATTGTTTCTCCTGTCCAGGTTGCAATTTGTTTTGGTTTCTCATTTGTGCGGCAGATTTGCATGATGTTGTGCTAAGCCTTTCTGTTTGATTGAATGAAATGGGTTGCTTGTTTGAATTTATGATGTTAGTTTGGAAAAATCGCATCAAGGCTGTGGTTAAGGAAGTTGAGTTTGATAAGAAAATGCAGCAGATTTTGTTTTGTTCGATTGGAATGCATAAACATTGCAGAAACAAGTCTCTTACGTGGGATTGCATGCTTTTGCATGAAAAACAACTTTAGAAATTACACTTTGACCCCCCAAGTCTCCCTTCATTTCACTATGACCCAACCAATTAAATAATTTCATCCATTTGGTCCTTGGTCATGTTAATTTGTGCAACTTCATTGCTGATTTGCTTCAATTAACTACCATGCTTTGTTTCAATTGCGCTTAAGTTATGACTTTAGGGACTTTATGGCTAAGTGAGCTTTGTTTTGCCCCTTTCTTTTAATTTTTCTTAAATAAAGTGGTGCCTTGACCTTTTTATTATTTTGGAGGGTAATTGAATAATTTCACTTCATTGGGGCGTCAATTCAAGGGAGGTACACTATATCCCTCATTTGCACTACATTTGACCTTATGTGCTCCTACGTGCTATGTGAATATGCATGTCTACTTCGCTTTCCTTACCTCCTTGCATGCATTTACTTGCTTTTTACTTTTGTTTAAGTTTTATGGGGTATGTGTACACCTCTTGGCTTGTAATAGATAGTGCTCGGAGAGCATCTGGTCCATTTCCCCTTCCCCTTTATGCTTTTATGGGGTATGTGTACACCTCTTGGCTTGTAATAGATAGGGCTCGGAGAGCATCTGGTCCATTTCCCTTTCCCCTTGGTTGCTTGCTTTTGTTGCTACATGTTTAATTGCTTTATTAGGCTTTTGCATCTAGTCGAGCATGCTAAGTGTTTACGAGTGTTTTGGCATGTCTACTTGCTTTCATAGCCATGAATGAATGGAATGGATGAATGTACGTCACCACACTAGTCCAACGCTAGTTGTGGCTTCTTTTATCGTTTCCACTAGTCTGATGCTAGTAGGAATTCATAAAAAGGGCTAGTCCAATGCTAGACCCAATAGGATTTTTCCTTTGTTTTTCATTAATGCATTATTTGCCTGTTCACTACATATCATGCATTTTTCCTTAGTTTTATCATCTGGCATGCTCCTCGATTCCTCTTTCCCCTCACTTTAGGCCTTGCATCTCATGCTAGCTAGGGTACATTTGCCTGAAGAGTCCCCTTCTGATAAGGGAAACGAGCGAGTGTGGCTATTCAATAGCCTTAGCACGCTAGTTTTGCTTTCTAATCAAAGGGAAAATCGAAGTCGAAAAAGTTAGGAGTCATTCCCATACCCGACCTGATGCATTCCTTTAGGTTCATTCATTCTCATTTATCACTTACTCATTTCTTTCAATTCACATTTCCTCATCACTTTTCCTTTCCTTATTGTTCATTTTGATTTCTACTTCACAAAATTGCACTTAATTACACCTACATGCACTTATCACTATATTTCATACACTTGCACACAAGCACTTGGATTTTTCATACAATTTCACACATGCACCTTTTCATACACTTGCACACAAGCACTTGGATTTTTCATACAATTTCACACGTGCACCTTTTTATACACTTGTATACTTGCACTTTAGCCATCATTTGCATTAATCGACCTCTATAAGGTTTTCCTTTATTGGCCGCCACAACTCATGTGGTTGGGACCAAAAACCTTACAAGAGACATTTTAGAATTTAGGTTTGCATTTTTGCATTCATCTAGTCAAATCCAATATGCGATACATACCTTGGGTAGAAAAATTAGGAAAAATTGGTTTAAGTCACGCAACTAGCCTTGGTTAGGTCGAAGGGGTGCCTTGGATTTCTATCCTTGCCTTCCCCTTCGTCAAATGTGACCCCCGATCCCTCTTTTGGTTACGTAGACCCAAAAGTTCTCTAAAAGGGTTTATTTACTTTTTCATTCAAAAACAAAAATCATTTTTGGGTGACTTGGTACACCCTAACTCTATACCAAGTGGCGACTCCATTTTTGATACAAAAACCCTTTTGAACTTTATATGGCCAAACCGTCGCATTATCAAGTCCGATGGCCTTTATTTTTCATTTTGCACACGTTTACACCACACTACACACACCACGCCACACATTTCAATTCAAAAAGTGGGGCGCGACAATCTCCGAATAGTTAAAATATTTTTTCCTATTATAGTGATCCGTGTAAGGATCCTTCTTAGGGTCCACTCTTTGGTTTTGGTTATAATAATAAGGATGTAATGGTCTGAGTAGTTGCTTTTGGGGATGTAAATAGAACTCTTTTGCCGTGTGAATAGCTTTTATTTGCTTTTGCCTCTGAGTCCCGGCGACAGCTAGGCAGGCGGTCCGCCGAACCCTTTGGTACGCCTTAGGGGGAGGTGGGGCTGTCACAACCATGCTCAAGTTCAACTCCCTAGCTAGAGTCCAAATCTGTGATAAAATACTGTTTAACAGTTTGCAATCAATTAGGGTTCAAAATATAGGAGTTTCGCTTAACAAAAAGCAAATAATTGAAACTCGTTGAAGTAGTATTCATTTCACTTATCAAACTCTAGAAAATTCATGCCGCTCGTTTGGTTTCGATAAAGAAGTGATTAACACTTTTAAGTTTGCGAGGAAAACTTATTTATAGTGGTCGCTACTTTTGCCTTTTAAAAGGTACAAGTTTTGGCAAAAATTCAGCTTATGTACTCCCACTAAGGGAAACTTGAGTACTCTAAACAATTCAAGTTCAATTCAACCACAATTCATAGCTCAAGTTCCAATTTCGCTCGCTTATCCCTCGAATGAAAATTTGGGCAGCATACCCTTTGTATTTGTCCAATTTTCCAGCCATTTAAAGCTTCATGTTTATCCTCAAATCAACCCAATTCAAACACCACCAATAAACATATCAAGGTGGCTCTTCATCTAGGCTACAAACCATCGAAATATAAGTCATTTCTAGCAACTACTCAATCACAACCAATGCTGAAATTTACTTGCCAAAGCTGGAAATTCAACTTTCAACTCTAAAAAGTAACAATCATGCCACTAATCACTTTACAAATTCCATTAAAAGCGCAATAACAACATTTGCTAGTTAAACATCAATAATCAAAGCTGAAAAATATAAACCCTAGCTTAAATTTTCACTATACCACCAAAAACTAGAAAATCATCCATCATATGCCAAGATTAAAAGCTTCTATAGCATATTTAGCTAGATTAAGAAAGATAAAAGAAGTGGATAAACTTATACCTTACCAAACCTTCTTGAAAGTGAGGAACCAAGCTATTTCTTCCAAAACTTTCACCACTCCTAGCTTCCTGAGCACCAAGATGCAAGTTTAATCGGATTAGTTTTGTAGTTTCAACTCAACAAGGCAAGATTGAAGGTTGTAGTTGGAGGTTTTCTCCCTTATTTTTCCTCTCCAAGAGTTCGGCTAGCACTAGAAGAAAATGAAGCAAAATTGGCCAAGAAGAAAGATAAGAAGGAAGAAAGTTAGCTTAGTCAAAGTTCCTTGGATTTCCGACAAGTGTCGCACCAGGATTCAATCTCTTTTTTATTTCTTTTCTCCCTTTCTTTGGTCAATATTTTTGGCCAGATTAGGGGTAGATTAGAGAAGGATTAGCTGAAATAAAACTAAGAGGATTAGGGTAAGAAAGTAGCGGTCAAGTGGTGTATTCGATCGGTAGCAAATGGTGCACGTTGGTTCAAGCCTATTTTCCTTAACTCTCTCGTACTTTTGTTTTAACTTGTGACTCACTAACTTATTAGTAGTACTTCTAATCACAAACTTCCTCTTACTTAATACTTGCTTTTATCCACCAAATTTAGTACACACACCTCATCAACTAATCACACTCCCAAAATACGCAAAAATCCTAGTTTACCCTAACTATAAAAGTAAAAGTAAAATTCTCGATTCTATTATATATTACAACTATTGAGGGAATAAAATTAATAATAAAGGAATTATAAAATAATTTATTCAAAATAAGAGAGAATTATAAGAAAATATAAGCAAATTTTCAAGTCGTCACAATTTGACATATAAACCCTTGGATATGTTCCTTCACTTGTTGACGCTGAAAGTTGGAGTTTTGGCCTTTTGTAGATGCCAAAAACTTGCTTTCAACAATAAAAAAATAATTGTTGAAAAACTATCCGTTATTCATAAAATCTATCATGCAAATTTCCATATTGAGTCCAAAAGAAAATCTGTATCGGCATCCACATAGCCTCTAGTCAACTCTATCTCCTCCATTTTATGCAATCAAACATTAGCTTAGTTTAAGCCATGCGTCCTATCGAGTCCAGTCATCTACTCACTTTCTATCATCACATTTAAATAGAAACATTAGTACACATCATCATTTATTTGTTAATAATCAAAACAAGTGTATTAAAGACAATAAGGTCTTCATGTGTTAAAACAATCTCTTATGGTTTGTTTGGTTCATGGGATGACATGGGATTCGATTAATCATTCTATATCATCTCATGTTTGATTGTATTTTATATATGAGATGACATATCCTATCTAACCGAATTAATTCTCTATTCATGGGATAAAATAATCCCATGGGGGAAGTGGTATTAGTCATCCCAAAATTACTAACAAATAGGATGATAAAATTTTAGACTAATTCATCCTTATAAAAATACAAATTTATACTCTTATCCTACTGCCACACAATAATATAATATGAATGGACTAATTTGCCCCTACTAATTATTTTTAAAGTTTTTTTGACTAATTTGCCCTGTTACCATCATAACAATAATTGGACTCATTTGCCCTTACGAATGATTCAAGTTTACTGACTATTATATAACCATACTCTCACATAATAATATGATAATAAACACACTAATTATCCCCAACTAATTATATTAAAATTTTTTGACTAATTTGCCCCTATTCATTATTTAAAATTTTTTATTAATTTACCCCTATTAATTAATTTAAAATTTTAACTAATTTGCTATACTAACTGTGACAGCCCCACCTTCCCCTTAGGCGTACCAAAGGGGTTAGTGGACTGCCTGCCCAACTCTCGCCAGGACTACTAGCGCGATTATGTACAGTCTAGAATGTTCTGGAAGGTATTAGCGCTCTCAAACGAAACAAAAATCCTGAAATGAAATCGGCAAATCGGAGCCGCACATGAACAGTGCCAATCACATTTATACATGTAAGGTTCTCAACTTACAACTCAAAAGATAGTGTTAAAACAAAATACATTTAGGTCTCCAACCATCAAGGAGTCATACAAAAGTATATTCAACTAGCTCAACTCGGCTTCAAATTCACAGTTTCCAAAAGGTATTCACATCCCTGTAAGGAAAACAAAGGCAATGGGGTGAGCTTTCGCCCAATGAGGTACACTCATGCAGATCAGTAGAGTTCACATAAGCACAAAGTTGTTCAGTCCAAATGTTCAACAAGTAATCCGAACTAACATCACATTTAAATTCAATAAAAGGATACGGGCGGCTCTCAAGAGCCCTTTTCCTCGCTTGCCGTACTTGATCTCACTCCGTTGACTCTCCGTCAACGATTAAAGAAGTAACCCGTACCGTAGACCCCAATTTCTTCACCTTCCATCCACCTCACATACCCCTACCGAGCCCGAACTCCATTCAGTTCATAATGGTAATACTCGAGTATACCGGAATCAAGGGTCTCATACCCAATGATTCCATAGAAACAGTCCCCACAGCTTATCAATCTCCTCGACCATGCCCTTGCTGGTTCGAGTCAATCGATCGCCAATGGAGTTGAGCTCAGAGTAAACAGTAATAGTCGTTGGATGCATGTCCAAACGACACCAATTCAGATATATTCAAAGACATTCAGTTGATACAGTAACAGTCACATAAGCCCTTGAGTATAAGAGTGATAAAGTACACCCTTAACTTAACTAAGCTTATCAATACACACCAGCATACAAGCCATAGATTTCCAGTATAGCGAAGCCATGAAGTAACAAGTATGTGAGTAATACACTCACCAAGGAAACACAAAGTGAAATCACAAATTTCTGTCTGACGAGTGCCTTGCGTCACCAGCACGCCCTAAAACATTCAATAAAACACAATAAGACTCGATTATAAGTCATAAACCAAATCCACATACTACCAAAAATAAAGCCCCATTAGAACGTATAAGTACCATGTTGATCTTGATCCCTATCTTTTGATATTTACAAAACAAATGGATGATACTAATATCTCTTCAAGATATACTTTTAGTTATGAAGTTATTTGATTCCATGAACAAGTGCAATTGAAAGAAGACAAAGGTTGCTGAAAGCTGTCGGACGCTCAAAAAGACTGCATCAGACGTCCGACAACCATTGAGTATCTTCGGACGCAGAAAACCAGCCTACCGGACGTCCTAAGGAATTGAAGAAAATTTCTCTAACTCTCTGCCTGCTGTCGGACGCAAAAACAGGAGTACCAGACGTCCGACACTCCAACGACTAGTTGACTCTTCAGCTACTTTTTATCCGTTGGAAGCATTAATGGGGCACTTTCTTGGTCCTATATAAATAGTGGTTGGTCAGATATTTCAAACAATTTTGGCACACTGAAGATACAAAAGATCTAGAGAGATTTTAGTGAGAAAATACTCTTCAAATAAGATTTGTAGTTTTAGTGGTGTGAGGTTCATTGTAAGCTTTTCATTTGTGAGTGAATACTTCATGAGTGTAGCTCTGTGAGGGTTGTCCTGAGGGATAGTAAAACATCCTGGCTTGACCGAGTGGAGTTCGGGGCAAGGAGGAGGTGAACCTTCCTTTGGACACAAGAGTGATTGTAATTCATCAACTTGAAGAAGCTTGGTTGAATTAATCTACAAGCTCAAGAGGAGCTGTGTGGTTAATTGGTTTGCAATTCCTTCCTTTTTATTTACTTACTGTTACGTTTATGATCTTTGCATTGTTTGTCTCTTGGTTGTTTTTGATCCTTACAATTGGTATCAGAGCTTGGTCTCCTAGAGATTAAGCTCAATCGGCTTGGGAGTAAAAATGACAACCAATAATGCTATATTTTTTGAAGGACATTCTGTGATTAGACCACCTATGTTTAATGGGTCAAATTATGTGAGTTGGAAAGAAAGAATGATTATTTTTTTGCAATCTATTGATATTGAATTGTGATTTATTATTAGTGAAGGTGCATATGATGTCTCTCTTATAGATGAAAATACTCAGAGATCTAGACCAAAAACAAGAAGTGAACTGACTGCTGCGGATAGAGCTCATCTCACATTAAACGCAAAAGCCATGATTGTGCTATATTGTGCTTTAGACTCAAATGAATCTATTAGAGTCAAAGGCTGCAAGCCAGCCAAGGAAATTTGGGATAAACTGAGAGAAATTCATGAAGATAGTGAGAATGTTAGAGAACAAAAGAAGTCCATTCTAGTTACAAAGTATGAATTCTTCAAGATGCAACCTCATGAAAATATTGATGAGATGTATTGTAGATTCAATGACCTTATTAAGGATTTGGAGGTGCTGGAAAAAGAATATTCTGTAGGTGAGAAAAATAGAAAAATCCTGAATGCCTTGTCCAATGATTGGAAAAATAAAGTGACTGCTATTGAGGAGGCTAAAGATTTGAATACTATGTCTATTGAATCTCTTATTAATTCTCTAACCTCTTATGAGTTGAAACTTAAATCCAAAGTCCAAGAGAAGGAGGATGTGAAAGTAAGAAAGAATATTTCTCTGAAGGCTTCACAAGATGAAGATGATCCAGCCTCCGTGAGTGAAGATGACATGGAAGGTGATGATAGTGATATTGCACTCATCACACGAGGCTTCAAAAGAATACTCAACAAGAGAAAATTCAGAAAATGTGGACCTAACAACTCCTTCCCGAATCAGTCCAACAATTTGAGAAACAAAGGGAAGCTAGAATTCAACAAAAACTAAATTGATAAGTGTTTTGAATGCGGCCAACCTGGACACTATGCAAGTGAGTGTCCAATGAAGAAGAGAAAAGGTGAAAGAAAACCAAGAATCAACAACTTCCAGTTCACATGGAATGAGTGCAACTCCGATGGTGAAATTGAAGAGGAAGACGAATCTGCTTTCATGGCCATTGGAGATGATGAGGTAACATCTTCTAACTCTCAATTTGAAAGTGATGATGAAACTGATGATGATCTTGAATCTTTCATTATAAAATTGCATGATAGTTTGAAAGAATCTTATGCTAGAAACAAGGAATTAAAACATAACATTAACTTTCTTCTTCAGGACAATGCACGTCTTTTTCAAGAAAACAAAAAACTGAAAATTGAAAGTGATTTCTTAAAAAAGAGTGAGACTACTTTACACTTTGAGATTGATAGAAAAACAAAACTTTGTGAAATGTTCAAAAAGGAACAAGGTGATTTGATAAGAAGAATGGATAATTTAAATGAGTTGCTCCAACATAAAAAACAAGATTGTTTTCAAAATAATAAATCAAAACCTCATTTTAAAATAAATTCTGCTGCAAATGAATTTGCTATTTATCAGAGAAGACAAGTAAGATTTATTTAACCTGTTCATGTAAATAATTCTTTGGTTATGTGTAATTTTTGTTGTCAAAAAGGTCACATGAAAAGTGATTGTTATGTGAGAAAGAACATGAGAAGAGACATGAAATGCATGTGGATAGTTAGACATGATATTAATTTTAACAAGTAGGAGATTTATTAATCATTGCAGTAATTCTTGTTCATTATGCTTTTTTTTTCTTTTGATATTTCTGATACTTTGATCTGAGTTTTCGCTGATATTTTTTGAATATTACTGGATCTGTATGATGTTAAAAAGGGAGTAAAGAACAATTCTGATCTAATGATGATTTGGTCTGATAATTATTTTGATTGTTATTTCTCTTTTTGATACTCCTTTTGATATCAATTCTCTGTGATATGATAGTTATTGCTGTCATTTCTCTGTTTTTACTTGGAATATTGGATTCTTTGTTATTGGTGTTGGATTATGGTAGTTGGTTTTTACTCTCATCTTATGATGACAAAAAGGGGGAGAAATAGATGCAATGTATAAGGGGGAGTTATTCTGAGATTATGAGTTTGGCTCTTGAAAGTTTTGGATGCAATGATTGAGGGGGAGCTTATGCTTATTTTTGTTTCTTTCCATCCATTGTTTTGTCATCATCAAAAAGGGGGAGAATGTTGATCTTGATCCCTATCTTTTGATGTTTAGAAAACAAATGGATGATACTAATATCTCTTCAAGATATACTTTCAGTTATGAAGTTATTTGATTCCATGAACAAGTGCAATTGAAAGAAGACAAAGGTTGCTGAAAGCTGTCGGACGCTCAAAAAGACTGCATCAGACGTTCGACAACCATTGAGTATCTTCGGACGCAGAAAACCAGCCTACCAGACGTCCTAAGGAATTGAAGAAAACTTCCCAGTTTTAAATCATACCTTCGGACGCAGAAAACCAGCCTACCGAACGTCCGATAGAATTGAAAAAAATTTCTCTAACTCTCTGCCTGCTGTCGGACGCAAAAACAGGAGTACCAGACGTCCGACACTCCAACGACTAGTTGACTCTTCAACTACTTTCTATCCGTTGGAAGCATTAATGGGGCACTTTCTTTGTCCTATATAAATAGTGGTTGGTCCGATATTTTAAACAATTTTGGCACACTGAAGATACAAAAGATCTAGAGAGATTTTAGTGAGAAAATACTCTTCAAAGAAGATTTGTAGTCTTAGTGGTGTGAGGTTCATTGTAAGCTTTTCATTTGTGAGTGAATACTTCATGAGTGTAGCTCTGTGAGGGTTGTCCTGAGGGATAGTAAAACGACCTGGCTTGACTGAGTGGAGTTCGGGGCAAGGAGGAGGTGAACCTTCCTTTGTACACAAGAGTGATTGTAATTCATCAACTTGAAAAAGCTTGGTTGAATTAATCTACAAGCTCAAGAGGAGCTGTGTGGTTAATTGGTTTGCAATTCCTTCCTTTTTATTTACTTACTGTTATGTTTATGATCTTTGCATTGTTTGTCTCTTGGTTGTTTTCGATCCTTACATACCAAGGTAAGCTAGGGAAAGTCTGGAAATGGAAGTTAAGCCTTAAAACCCAAAAATAGATTTGATGTCATTTAGCGTATTGGACATAACCGGCGGTACAATTATCCGATGAATGTGTAATTTATACCACTTCGACGCTAAGACAAAGGGCTACAATTTTGATGAAGGTTACTCAGTCCAGTTTACAATGTATCTAGGTCAAATTTACCAAAATATCCCCAGATTTTCCAGTTCGATGTTTACTATGAAATTCAACTAGCAGTCCTAATTCATTCAATCATATCTCAGCACATACGACTTCAATTCAAGTGGTTCCAAAGCCAGATGAAAGCTAAGATACCAGGCTATAAATGTTAAGAAGACATCGATAACCAAATTAGTAGTATTCCCAGTCAAACTAACCAATTACCACAGCTGATTATCAGTTTCAGACAGAAATAGGGCAGCAGGAGTATTTTAGTCTTTTCACAGGCTATGTTGCTCCGATTGGACTGGAATTTTGCAGGCAACTATAAAACATCATTCTCTACAACTTTTATGTTTAACCTAAGGCTAATTCAGCCTATAACTAGGTCCAATAGTACCAGGCAGAACAAGGGAAATTGAAACCCTAATCTGGAATTTTACGCACAACGTGGAAATTTTCCGCAATTCGCTACAATTTACGCACTATAGCTTCATTCTAAACTATGCCAAGCCATCATCCACAGCCACACACTATCAAACACATATAAAATAGAAAAATCAAGATTAAATATAAAATTCACCAAACTCAACTAAAAGTCATGAAATATTTCACAAAATCACACTTATAATCACCACAAGTCATTAATTTAACATTATCAAGACCAAAGAAAGAATTCCCTAGCTACTCACCTTGAACTGCAAGAAAGAAAGCAACCACATACCACTTTCTTCCAAACCACTTCACCAACAACCTTACTACTACTAAGAGAAGGATTTTTATGGAGAACTTTCAAGGTTAATCGGTTGGATTGCAAGCTTGGGCAAGATTTGAGATGAAGAAAGTTGAAGATTTTTTTTCTTTTCTCCCTATAGTAGTTCGTACAAGAGGGAAAGAATGAAGATGATTTTTTGGCCAATTTTGATTAAATGGTAAAGTTATGAATAATGGTCAAAACTTAAGATTCCATCACAATGTGACACTTGTCACCCTTATTAATGCATAGTTATCCTTTTGTCTCTCCATCTCTCATCCATTTGGTAATCTCTAATTATCTCTTAACACCTAGTAAATTGAACCCTGTATACAAAACTTAACCTAATTGGCTGAATTTTATCGAACTTACCGCACTAGTGGGTCTCACGTCCGGTATATACTCTTAAAACCTCCTGAACCAACTTATACTAGAAAAAATAATTTAAAAACCCTATTTACTCATAAAAATTATTTAAAAAATTTTCATACTAAAGAAAATGCATAAAAGGTGTGGAAATAAATAAAATAAAGCCTAGAAATTAAGAAATTTACGGGTTCTCACACTCTCTTCCCCTTAAAAGAATTTCGCCCTCGAAATTTTCTCACCTTGATTCACGAACAGTTCAAGATATTTCTTGTGCATTTCTTCTTCCATCTCTCAGGTAGTCTCTTCTACCCCATGATTTCTCCACAATATCTTTACCAAAGGAATCTGTTTGTTTCTCAACTCTTTAACTTTTCGGTCAAGCAACTGTACAGGTTTCTCTTCATACGTGAGCGATTCATCTATCTCGATTTCCTCCGGTTGTAAGATATGAGATAGGTCGAGATAGTACTTCTTAAGCATTGAGACATGGAAGACGTCGTGAATTCTAGAGAGACTCGGCTGCAGTTCTAGCTGATACACTACCGTACCTACTCTCTAGAGAATCTTGTAAGGTCCGACAAACCTTGGTTGCAACTTCTTTCCTCTACCCGCCGTGATGCTCTGTAACGGTGTGACTTTGAGGAAAGCATGGTCCCCGACTTCGAATTCCAAATCTTTTCTTCGATTGTCTGCATAACTCTTTTGTCGGCTTTGGGCTGTTTGGAGTCTCTGTCATATCAACTTGACTTTTTTCCGCTCTTCCTCCATCCACGGAATAGTTGTTGGACTTTCCTCTCACCGACTTCATCCCAGTAAATTGGGGACCGGCATTTCCTCCCATACAGTGCCTCGTACGGAGCCATTTGTATCGACGAATGGTAGCTGTTATTGTACGCAAACTCCATTAAGATCATGTGTTGACCCCAATTACCTCCAAAATCCAAAATACAGGTTCTTAATGTATCCTCGAGGTTTTGGATTGTTCGCTCCGATTGCCCATCCGTCTGAGCGTGATAGGTGGTGCTTATATTGAGTTTAGTCCCTAGAGTCTCTTGGAACTTCTGCCAAAACCTAGATACGAAGCGGGGATCTCTGTCTGAAACGATGCTCACAGGAACACCATGTAACCTTATGATCTCGTCCATATACACCTGAGTTAGTCTCTCCATGGAATACTTCATGTTTACCGGCAGGAAATGGGCTGATTTGGTTAATCGATCAACGATCACCCAAACGGCATCGTGTCCCCATTGCGTTCGCGGTAAACCTGAAACAAAGTCCATTGTGATGTTTTCCCATTTCCATTTGGGTATCTCAAGAGGTTGTAATAAGCCCGATGGTTTTTGGTGCACTGCCTTAACTTGTTGGCAAATGAGACATTTCTGCACATACAGAGCGATTTCCTTCTTCATATTATCCCACCAATAGGCTCCTTTTAGATCCTGATACATCTTGCTACTACCCGGATGGATCGTGTATTTGGATCGATGAGCCTCCTCTAAGATCTCCATCTTTAACGCTTCATCTTTAGGCACCACTACTCGGTTCTGATATTTTAAAATTCCCTCAGGACTAAAGTTGAAGTCAGTTGATTCCCCTTTTTCCACCTTCTCTCCCCATTTCAGCACCATTGAGTCCTCCTTTTGAGCTTCTTTAATCTGCTCTAGTAGGGTGAATGTTATCTTAATATTGCCAAAAACCACCTTATGACTCCCAAGGCAGGGTTTCCACTCGCAAACGGATTCTAACATATCCCTCTCTTTGATCATTAACCCTGCTACCTGAGCCTTGCGACTTAAGGCATCAGCCACCAAGTTCGCCTTTCCTGGATGGTAGTTAATGTTGCAGTCGTAATCCTCCAGAAATTCCATGCATCGTCGCTGCCTCATATTCAATTCCTTTTGTCAAAAGAGGAACCTAAAGCTCTTGTGGTCTGAGTAAACCTCGAAGGCCACCACGCATAGGTAGTGTCTCCACTTTTTCAGGGCGAAAATAACCGCGGCTAACTCAAGATCGTGGGTCAGGTAATTCTACTCGTGGGGTTTCAACTTCCTAGAAACAAAGGATATTACCTTCCGGTTCAGCAATAACACGCACCCCAAGCCTTCCCGTGACGCGCCGGTGTAAACGGCAAACCCATCTACCCCGTTAGGCAAGACTAAAACTGGCGCCCTGGTTAATCATTTCTTCAACTCCTGAAAACGCGTTTCACATTTGACATTCCTCACAAACCGACCATGTTTCTTCTTCAAGTTGGTTAAAGGACCGGACAGTTTGGAAAAATCTTTAATAAAACGTCGGCAGTACCCAGCCAACCCCAGAAAACTACGAATCTCCGTGGGGTTTTCTAGTCTCTTCCAATTAGTCACGGCCTCTACTTTCGCCGGATCAACCGAGATGCCCTCTTGAGAAATTACATGCCCTAAGAAAGAGATTTTCTCCAGTCAAAACTCGCATTTACTAAACTTGGCATACAATTGATGCTCTCTTAGGATTTGTAAAACGATTGTTAGGAGCTGCTCATGCTCCTCACGAGTCTTGGAGTAGACCAGGATGTCGTCGATAAAGACAATGACGAATCGATCTATGTAGGGCTTAAAAACCCAATGCATTAAATCCATAAAGGCGGCAGGGGCATTGGTCAGTCCAAAGGGCATAACTGCGAATTCGTAGTGTCCATATCTCGAGTTGAAAGCAGTTTTTGGAATATCTTCCTTCCTTATCAACAGTTCGTACTACCCCTGTCGAAGATCTAACTTCGAGAAGACCACTGCTCCTTGCAACTGGTCAAACAACTCATCAATATGGGGCAGTGGATACTTATTTTTAATTGTCACATTGTTTAGCCCCCGATAGTCTATACACATACGCAGACTCCCATCCTTCTTCTTCATAAACAATACAGGGGCTCCCCAAGGAGACCCACTCTCTTGAATGAACCCCCGCTCCAATAGGTCTTGTAACTGCAATTTCAACTCCTTAAATTCCGCAGGGGCCATCAAATACGGGGTTTTTGAGATAGGCGAGGTTCCCGGTAACAAGTCAATCTTGAATTCCATCTCTCTCTCCGGAGGTAAAGATACTAACTCGTTCGGAAATACATCCGGGTATTCCCTTACTATGGGTACGTCCTCCACCTTCAACTTATCCGTGGGGGTGTTGGTTAGAAAGGCTAAAAACCCTTGCGCCCCTCTAGTTAGTAGTTTTCTAACCAGAATGCCCGAGATCAAGACAGATGATGCTAACCTTCCCCTTATATCTAACCTTAGGGTCGCCTCCCCAGGAATGCGGAACGCCACCACCTTCTTTTTACAGTCCAATTGGGCATTATACTTGGCTAACCAGTCCATGCCTAGAATCACATCATACCCCTTGATGGACAAGCTAATCAAGTCCCCTAACAATCTCCTCTCTCCAACCCAAATCTCACAATCCCTATAAACCAGACTACTAACCAAACAATAATCCCCCGTAGGCGTACTAACTTCTAGGTCGTAAGGTAAACTAACAGGTTTTATGTCAATGCCACACATGAAATTAGGGTTAACAAAGGAATGAGTGGCACCAGGATCTACTAAAACCTTTGCAAAGCGGTAAAATACAGGGATCGTACCTTCTACGAGCTCAGAGGAATCTGGGACATGCTGGGGCTCTAACGAGCATACACGAGCCGCGACCTTAGGTTTCGTCCCATCTCCCTTAGCCGGTCCCGCATTGGTCTTTGGCGCTGGTTGAGCTCCTTTTTCGTCTTGCTTTAGGATTGGGCGGGTAGCAAGCTGGTGGTCTGCGCTTTCGCAACGCAAACATTTGCACTCTTTCTTCCAGCAATTATCTTCGGAGTGATTCGGCTTTCCGTAGTACCCACAAGGCCCACGGGATGCCGAACCTGAACCCCTCTGGAAATTTCCGCCTTCGCCTCTCTTGGCTGAGTTACCCCTGGACTGAGCCCCTCTGCCGAAACCCGACTGTCGTCCACCTCCAGCTCCCCGTCCGAACTTGGAGAGGGTGCCGTTATCCCCTTGCCCTGAACTGCTTCCAGGAAAGCCTCGCTTCTTTGCCAGGAAGTTCCGTACTTGTAACCTAACACTCTCTACCCGTTGGGCCTTCTCCACGGCCTTACTAAAAGCATTAATTTGGGCTACCGCGAGGTCCTTCTGAATTTCCATGTTCAAGCCCTGGATAAAACGCCTGATTCGCCGTTGCTTGGTCAGAATCAGCTCAGGGGCAAACTTAAATGGACGGGTGAACTGGCTCTCGTACTCCGTTACCGACTGGGCCCCTTGACGAAGTCAGATAAACTCATCTTCCTTACTCTCCTGGACTAGAGGAGGAAAGAATTTAGCATTGAACTCTCGCACAAAATTCACCCAAGTCCTGGGCGTTTGTTCCCGTTCCTATTTTTGCCGAATAACATTCCACCAGGAATGGGCCGCCCCTTCCAGCTGAAAGACGGCAAAGGATACCTGCCTCTCCTCGGTAAAGTGCAAGGCAGCAAAAATATCTACCATTTTCTCGAGCCACCTTTCGGCGACATCCGGATCGGGCCCCTTAATGAACTTCGGTGGGACTAACTTCTGGAATCCCTCAAGAGTCCTATCGTCGCTCTCGACGAGGTTGCCAGGGTTTCCAGAGTTAGGGTTTGGGTTTTGACCCTGTTGCTGCACCTCTCGCCAGGACTACTAGCGCGATTATGTGTAGTCTAGAACATTCCGGAAGGTATTAGCGCGCTCAAAGGAAACAAAATCATGCAATGAAACCGGCATATCGGAGCCGCACATGAACAGTGCCAATCACATTTATACATGTAAGGTTCTCAACTTACAACTCAAAAGATAGTGTTAAAACAAAATACATTTAGGTCTCCAACCATCAAGGAGTCATACAAAAGTATATTCAACTAGCTCAACTCGGCTTCAAATTCACAGTTTCCAGAAGGTATTCACATCCCTGTAAGGAAAATAAAGGCAATGGGGTGAGCTTTCGCCCAATGAGGTACACTCATGCAGATCAGTAGAGTTCTCATAAGCACAAAGTTGTTCAGTCCAAACGTTCAACAAGTAATCCGAACTAACATCACATTTAAATTCAATAAAAGGATTCGGGTGGCTCTGAAGAGCCCTTTTCCTCGCTTGCCGTACTTGATCTCGCCCCGTTGACTCTCCGTCAACGATTAAAGAAGTAACTTGTACCGTAGACCCCACTTTCTTCACCTTCCATCCACCTCACATACCCCTACCGGGCCCGAACTCCATTCAGTTCACAATGGTAATACTCGAGTATACCGGAATCATGGGTCTCATACCCAATGATTCCATAGAAACAGTCCCCACAGCTTATCAATCTCCTCGACCATGCCCTTGCTGGTTTGAGTCAATCGATCGCCAATGGAGTTGAGCTCAGAGTAAACAGTAATAGTCGTTGGATGCATGTCCAAACGACACCAATTCAGATATATTCAAAGACATTCAGTTGATACAGTAACAGTCACATAAGCCCTTGAGTATAAGAGTGATAAAGTACACCCTTAACTCAACTAAGCTCATCAATACACACCAGCATACAAGCCATAGATTTCCAGTATAGTGAAGTCATGAAGTAACAAGTATGTGAGTAATACACTTACCAAGCAAACATAGAGTGAAATCACAAATTTCTATCTGACGAGTGCCTTGTGTCACCAGCACGCCCTAAAACATTCAATAAAACACAATAAGACTCGATTACAAGTCATAAACCAAATCCACATACTACCAAAAATAAAGCCCATTAGAACGTATAAGTACCAAGGTAAGCTAGGGAAAGTCCGGAAATGGAAGTTAAGCCCTAAAACCCAAAAATAGATTTGACATCATTTAGCGTATTGGACACAACCGGCGCTACGATTATCGGATGAATGTGTAATTTATACTGCTTCGACACTAAGAAAAAGGGCTACAACTTTGATGAAGGTTACTCAGTCTAGTTTACAATGTATCTAGGTCAAATTTACCAAAACAACCCCAGATTTTCCAGTTCGAAGTTTGTTATGAAATTCAACTAGCAGTCCTGATTCATTTAATCATATCTCAGCACATACGACTCCAATTCAAGTGATTCCAAAGCCAGCTGAAAGCTAAGATACCAGGCTATAAATGTTAAGCAGACATCGACAACCAAATCAGTAGTATTCCTAGTCAAACTAACCAATTACCACAGCTGATTATCAGTTTCGGACAGAAACAGGGCAGCAGGGGTATTTCAGTCTTTTCACAGGCTATGTTGCTCCGATTGGGCTGGAATATTGCAGGAAACTATAAGACATCATTCTCAACAACTTTAATGTTTTAACCTAAGGCTAATTCAGCCTCTAACTAGGTCCAATAGTACCAGGCAGAACAGGGAAAATTGAAACCCTAATCTGGAATTTTCCGCACAACGTGGAAATTTTCCGCAATTCGCTACAATTTACGCACTATAGCTTCATTCTAAACTATGCCAAGCCATCATCCATGGCCACACACTATCAAACACATATAAAACAAAAAAATCAAGATTAAATATAAAATTCACCAAACTCAACTAAAAGTCATGAAATATTTCACAAAATCACACTTATAATCACCACATGTCATTAATTTGACATTATCAAGACCAAAGAAAGAATTCCCTAGCTACTCACCTTGAAATGCAAGAAACAAAGCAACTACATACCACTTTCTTCCAAACCACTTCACCAACAACCTTATTACTACTAAGAGAAGGATTTTTATGGAGAACTTTCAAGTTTAATTGGTTGGATTGCAAGCTTGAGCAAGATTTGAGATGAAGAAAGTTGAAGATTTTTTTTCTTTTCTCCCTAGAGTAGTTCGTACAAGAGGGGAAGAATGAAGATGAATTTTTGGCCAATTTTGATTAAATGGTAAATTATGAATAATGGTCGAAACTTAAGATTCCATCACAAGGTGACACTTGTCACCCTTATTAATGCATAGTTATCCTTTTGTCTCTCCATCTCTCATCCATTTGGTAATCTCTAATTATCTCTTAACATCTAGTAAATTGAACCCTGTATACAAAACTTAACCTAATTGGCTGAATTTCATCGAACTTACCGCACTAGTGGGTGCCACGTCCGGTATATGCTCTTAAAACCTCCTGAACCAACTTATACTAGAAAAAATAATTTAAAAACCCTATTTACTCATAAAAATTATTTAAAAAATTTTTCTACTAAAGAAAATGCATAAAAGGTGTGGAAATAAATAAAATAAAGCCTAGAAATTAAGAAATTTACGGGTTCTCATACTCTCTCCCCCTTAATAGAATTTCGCCCTCGAAATTTTCTCACCTTGATTCACGAACAGTTCAAGATATTTCTTTTGCATTTCTTCTTCCATCTCTCAGGTAGTCTCTTCTACCCCATGATTCCTCCATAATATCTTTACCAAAGGAATCTATTTGTATCTCAATTCTTTTACTTTTCGGTCAAGCAACTGTACAGGTTTCTCTTCATACGTGAGCGATTCATTTATCTCGATTTCCTCCGGGTGTAAGATATGAGATAGGTCAGGATAGTACTTCTTAAGCATTGAGACATGGAAGACGTCGTGAATTCTAGAGAGACTCGGCTGCAGTTCTAGCTGATACACCACCGTACCTACTTTCTGGAGAATCTTGTAAGGTCCGACGAACCTTGGTTGCAACTTCTTTCCTCTACCCGCCGTGATGCTCCATAACGGTGTGACTTTGAGGAAAGCATGGTCCCCGACTTCGAACTCCAAATCCTTTCTTCGATTGTCTGCATAACTCTTTTGTCGGCTTTGGCTGTTTGGAGTCTCTGTCGTATCAACTTGACTTTTTCCCGCGCTTCCTCCATCCACGGAATAGTTGTTGGACTTTCCTGTCACCGACTTCATCCCAGTAAATTGGGGACCGGCATTTCCTCCCATACAGTGCCTCATACGGAGCCATTTGTATCGACGAATGGTAGCTGTTATTGTACGCAAACTCCATTAAGATCATGTGTTGACCCCAATTACCTCCAAAATCCAAAATACAGGTTCTTAATGTATCCTCGAGGTTTTGGATTGTTCGCTCCTATTGCCCATCCGTCTGAGGGTGATAGGTGGTGCTTAGATTGAGTTTAGTCCCTAGAGTCTCTTGGAACTTCTGCCAAAACCTAGATACGAAGCGGGGATCTCTGTCTGAAATGATGCTCACAGGAACACCATGTAACCTTATGATCTCGTCCATATACACCTGAGTTAGTCTCTCCATGGAATACTTCATGTTTACCGGCAGGAAATGGGCCGATTTGGTTAATCGATCAACGATCACCTAAACGGCATCGTGTCCCTATTGCGTTCGCATCAAATTCGAAACGAAATCCATTGTGATGTTTTCCCATTTCCATTCGGGTATCTCAAGAGGTTGTAATAAGCCCGATGGTTTTTTGTGCTCTGCCTTAACTTGTTGGCAAATGAGACATTTCTGCACATACAGAGCGATTTCCTTCTTCATATTATTCCACCAATAGGCTCCTTTTAGATCCTGATACATCTTGCTACTACCCGTATGGATCGTGTATTTGGATCGATGAGCCTTCTCTAAGATCTCCGTCTTTAACGCTTCATCTTTAGGCACCACTACTCGGTTCCGGTATTTTAAAATTCCCTCAGGACTAAAGTTGAAGTCAGTTGATTCCCCTTTTTCCACCTTCTCTCTCCATTTCCCCACCATTGAATCCTCCTTTTGAGCTTCTTTAATCCGCTCTAGTAGGGTGAATGTTATCTTAATATTGCCAAAAATCACCTTATGACTCCCAAGGCAGGGTTTCCACTCGCAAACGGATTCTAACATATCCCACTCTTTGATCATTAACCCTGCTACCTGAGCCTTGCGACTTAAGGCATCAGCCACCACGTTCGCCTTTCCTGGATGGTAGTTAATGTTGCAGTCGTAATCCTCCAGAAATTCCATCCATCGTCGCTGCCTTATATTCAATTCCTTTTGTGAAAAGAGGAACCTAAAACTCTTGTGGTCTGAGTAAACCTCGAAGGCCACCCCGCGTAGGTAGTGTCTCCATTTTTTCAGGGCGAAAACAACTGCGGCTAACTCAAGATCGTGGGTTGGGTAATTCTACTTTTGGGGTTTCAACTTCCTAGAAGCAAAGGATATCACCTTCCGGTTCTGTATTAACAAGCACCCCAGGCCTTCCCGTGACACGTCGGTGTAAATGGCAAACCCATCTACCCCGTTAGGCAAGACTAAAATTGGCACCCTGGTTAATCGTTTCTTCAACTCTTGAAAACTCGTTTCACATTTGACATTCCACACAAACCGACCATGTTTCTTCTTCAAGTCGGTTAAAGGACCGGCCAGTTTGGTAAAATCTTTAATAAAACGTCGGCAGTACCCAGCAAACCCTAGAAAACTACGAATCTCCGTGGGGTTTTCTAATCTCTTCCAATTAGTCACGGTCTCTACTTTCGCCGGATCAACCGAGATGCCCTCTTGAGAAATTACATGCCCTAAGAAAGAGATTTTCTCCAGCCAAAACTCGCATTTACTGAATTTGGCATACAATTGATGCTCTCTTAGGGTTTGCAAAACGATTGTTAGGTGCTGCTCATGCTCCTCATGAGTCTTGGAGTAGACCAGGATGTCGTCGATAAAGACAATGACGAATCGATCTGGGTAGGGCTTAAAAACCCTATGCATTAAATCCATAAAGGCGGCAGGGACATTGGTCAGTCCAAAGGGCATAACTGCGAATTCGTAGTGTCCATATCTCGAGTTGAAAATAGTTTTTGGAATATCTTCCTTCCTTATCAACAGTTGGTAATACCTCTGTCGAAGATCTAACTTCGAGAAGACAACTGCTCCTTGCAACTGGTCAAACAATCATCAATATGGGGCAGTGGATACTTATTTTTAATCGTCACATTGTTTAGCCCCCGATAGTCTATACACATACGCAGACTCCCATCATTCTTCTTCACAAACAATACAGGGGCTCCCCAAGGAGACCCACTCTCTTGAATGAACCCCCGCTCCAATAGGTATTGTAACTGCAATTTCAGCTCCTTAAATTCCGCAGGGGCCATCCAATACAGGTTTTTTGAGATAGGCGAGGTTCCCGGTAACAAGTCAATCTTGAATTCCACCCCTCTTTTCGGAGGTAAAGATACTAACTCGTCCGGAAATACATCCGGGTATTCCCTTACTATGGGTACGTCCTCCACCCTCAACTTATCCGTGGGGGTGTTGATTAGAAAGGCTAAAAACCCTTGATCCCCTCTATTTAGCAGTTTCCTAACCAGAATGCCCGAGATCAAGACAGATGAGGCTAACCTTCCTCTTATATCTAACCTTAGGATCGCCTCCCCAGGAATGCGGAACTCCACCACCTTCTTTTTACAGTCCAATTGGGCATTATACTAGGCTAACCAGTCCATGCCTAGAATCACATCATACCACTTGATGGACAAGCTAATCAAGCCCCCTAACAATCTCCTCTCTCCAACCCAAATCTCACAATCCCTATAAACCAGACTAGTAACCAAACAATAATCCCCCGTAGACGTACTAACTTCTAGGTCGTAAGGTAAACTAACAAGTTTTATGTCAATGCCACACATGAAATTAGGGTTAACAAAGGAATGAGTGGCACCAGGATCTACTAAAACCTTTGCAAAGCGGTAAAATACAGGGATCGTACCTTCTACGAGTTCAGAGGAATCTGGGACCTGCTGGAGCTCAAACGAGTATACGCGAGCCGCGACCTTAGGTTTCGTCCCATCTCCCATAGTCGGTCCCGCATTGGTCTTTGGCACTGGTTGAGCTCCTTTTCCGTCTTGCTTTAGGATTGGGCAGGTAGCAAGCTGGTGGTCTGCGCTTCCGCAACGCAGACATTTGCCCTCTTTCTTCCAGCAATTATCTTCGGAGTGATTCGGCTTTCCGTAGTACCCACAAGGCCCACGGGACGCCAAACCTGAACCCCTCTGGAAATTTCCGCCATGGCCTCTCCTGGCTGAGTCACCCTTGGACTGAGCCCCTCTGCCCAAACCCGACTGTCGTCCACCTCCAGCTTCCCGTCCGAACTTGGAGGGGGTACCGTTATCCCCTTGCCCTAAACTGTTTCCAGGAAAGCCTCACTTCTTTGCCTGGAAGTTCCGTACTTGTAACCTAACACTCTCTACCCGTTGGGCCTTCTCCACGGCCTCACTAAAAGCATTAACTTGGGCTACCGCGTGATCCTTCTGAATTTTCACGTTCAAGCCCTGGATAAAACGCCTGATCCGCCGTTGCTTGGTCAGAATCAGCTCAGGGGCAAACTTAGATAGACGGGTGAACTGGCTCTCGTACTCCGATACCGACTGGGACCCTTGACGAAGTCGGATAAACTCGTCTTCCTTCCTCTCCTGGATTAGATGAGGAAAGAATTTAGCATTGAACTCTCGCACAAAATTCACCCAAGTCCTGGGCATCTGTTCCCGTTCCTATTTTTGCCGAATAACATTCCACCAGGAATGGGCCGTCCCTTCCAGCTGAAAGACGGCAAAGGTTACCTGCCTCTCCTCAGTATAGTGAAAGGCAGCAAAAATATCTACCATTTTCTCGAGCCACTTTTCGGCGATATCCGGATCGGACCCCCTAATGAACTTCGGTGGGACTAACTTCTGGAATCCCTCAAAAGTCCTATCGTCGCTCTCGACGAGGTTGCCAGGGTTTCCAGAGTTAGAGTTTAGGTTTTGACCCTGTTGCTGCACCTCTCGCCAGGACTACTAGCGCGATTATGTGTAGTCTAGAACATTCCAGAAAGTATTAGCGTGCTCAAACGGAACAAAATCATGCAATGAAACCGGCATATCGGAGCCGCACATGAACAGTGCCAATCACATTTATACATGTAAGGTTCTCAACTTACAACTCAAAAGATAGTGTTAAAACAAAATACATTTAGGTCTCCAACCATCAAGGAGTCATACAAAAGTATATTCAACTAGCTCAACTCGGCTTCAAATTCACAGTTTCCAAAAGGTATTCACACCCCTGTAAGGAAAACAAAGGCAATGGGGTGAGCTTTCGCCCAATGAGGTACACTCATGCAGATCAGTAGAGTTCACATAAGCACAAAGTTGTTCAGTCCAAACGTTCAACAAGTAATCCGAACTAACATCACATTTAAATTCAATAAAAGGATATGGGCGGCTCTCAAGAGCCCTTTTCCTCGCTTGCCGTACTTGATCTCGCCCCGTTGACTCTCCGTCAACGATTAAAGAAGTAACTCGTACCGTAGACCCCACTTTCTTCACCTTCCATCCACCTCACATACCCCTACCGGGCCCGAACTCCATTCAGTTCACAATGGTGATACTCGAGTATTCCGGAATCAAGGGTCTCATACCCAATGATTCCATAGAAACAGTCCCCACAGCTTATCAATCTCCTTGACCATGCCCTTGTTGGCTCGAGTCAATCGATCGCCAATGGAGTTGAGCTCAGAGTAAACAGTAAGAGTCGTTGGATGCATGTCCAAACGACACCAATTCAGATATATTCAAAGACATTCAGTTGATACAGTAACAGTCACATAAGCTCTTGAGTATAAGAGTGATAAAGTACACCATTAACTCAACTAAGCTCATCAATACACACCAGCATACAAACCATAGATTTCCAGTATAGTGAAGTCATGAAGTAACAAGTATGTGAGTAATACACTTACCAAGCAAACATAGAGTGAAATCACAAATTTCTATCTGACGAGTGCCTTGTGTCACCAGCACGCCCTAAAACATTCAATAAAACACAATAAGACTCGATTACAAGTCATAAACCAAATCCACATACTACCAAAATAAAGCCCCATTAGAACGTATAAGTACCAAGGTGAGCTAGGGAAAGTCCGGAAATGGAAGTTAAGCCCTAAAACCCAAAAATAGATTTGACATCATTTAGCGTATTGGACACAACCGACGCTACGATTATCGGATGAATGTGTAATTTATACTGCTTCGACACTAAGAAAAAGGGCTACAACTTTGATGAAGGTTACTCAGTCTAGTTTACAATGTATCTAGGTCAAATTTACCAAAACAACCCCAGATTTTCCAGTTCGAAGTTTACTATGAAATTCAACTATCAGTCCTGATTCATTTAATCATATCTCAGCACATACGACTCCAATTCAAGTGATTCCGAAGCCAGCTGAAAGTAAGATACCAGGCTATAAATGTTAAGAAGACATCGACAACCAAATCAGTAGTATTCCCAGTCAAACTAACCAATTACCACAGCTGATTATCAGTTTCGGACAGAAACAGGGCAGCAGGGGTATTTCAGTCTTTTCACAGGCTATGTTGCTCCGATTGGGCTGGAATATTGCAGGAAACTATAAAACATCATTCTCTACAATTTTAATGTTTTAACCTAAGGCTAGTTCAGCCTCTAACTAGGTCCAATAGTACCAGGCAGAACAGGGAAAATTGAAACCCTAATCTGGAATTTTCCGCACAACGTGGAAATTTTCCGCGATTCGCTACAATTTACGTACTATAACTTCATTCTAGACTATGCCAAGCCATCATCCATGGACACACACTGTCAAACACATATGAAACAGAAAAATCAAGATTAAATATAAAATTCACCAAACTCAACTAAAAGTCATGATATATTTCACAAAATCACACTTATAATCACCACAAATCATTAATTTGACATTATCAAGACCAAAGAATGAATTCCCTAGCTATTCACCTTGAAATGCAAGAAAGGAAGCAGCTGCACACCACTTTCTTCCAAACCACTTCACCAACAACCTTACTACTACTAAGAGAAGGATTTTTATGGAGAGCTTTCAAGTTTAATCGGTTGGATTGCAAGCTTGAGCAAGATTTAAGATGAAGAAAGTTGAAGATTTTTTTTCTTTTCTCCCTAGAGTAGTTTGGCCAAGAGGGAAAGAAATGAAGATAATTTTTTGGCCAATTTTGATTAAATGGTGAAGTTATGAATAGTGGTCAAAACTTAAGAATCCATCACAAGGTGACACTTGTCACCCTTATTAATGCATAATTATCCTTTTGTCTCTCCATCTCTCATCCATTTGGTAACCTCAAATTATCTCTTAACACCTAATAAATTGAAACTTGTATACAAAACTTAATCTAATTGGCCGAATTTTATCGAACTTACCGCACTAGTGGGTCCTACGTCCGGTATATACTCTTAAAATCTATTGAACCAACTTATACTAGAAAAAATAATTTAAAAATCCTATTTACTCATAAAAATTATTTCAAAAATTTTCCTACTAAAGAAAATGCATAAAAAGCGTGCAAATAAATAAAATTAAACCTAGAAATTAAGAAATTTACGGGTTCTCACACTAACATCATAATAGAAGGATTATATTGCTCTTGGACTAAATAACCCTTACTAAGCTTATTTTCTAAACCAAACTCTATATAAATACATAACTTTATCAATTGGGTTTTGTAAGGATCGAAGACAATCTAAGAGGGGGTGAATTAGGTTGATTATAAAACTAATCAAGTTATAGGCACTTTTTGCTTAATATGAAATTTACTCTCTTTTCTAAGTGATCACACAATGAATCAATCAATGAATGAACAATATCACTTGGGAGAAGTAGAAGATATAAGCAATTTGAAGATCACAAGATAACAATAAATAAATAAGAAGGGAAGAATTGCAAACCAATTGACTACCAAACTCCTCTTGAACTTGTAAATCAATTGAAACAAACTTCTTCAAATTAATGAAATACAACTAATCTGGTGTACAAACGAAGACTCACTTCCTCTTTGCCCCAATCTCCACTTGGTTAAGTTAGAAGTTTTACTATCCCTCAGGACAACCCTCACAGAGCTACACTATTGAAATATTCACTCACAAATGAAAAGCTTACAATGAATTTCACACCACCAAGACTACAAATCTTTCTTTGAGAGTGTTTTCTCACTAAAACTACTCTATATCTTTAGTATATTTAGTGTGCAAAAGTTATTTGAAGTTTCTGACCATGCTCTATTTATAGGAGACCAAGAAAGTGTTTCATTAATGCTTCCAACGAATAGAAAGTAGCAGAAGAGTCAACTAGCCATTGGGAGTATCGAACATCCGGTAGTCTAGTTTCTTGCATTCGACAGCAGGCAGTGAGTTTAAAAGATTTTCTTCAATTCTATCGGACGTCCGATGCTTGTGCCCGAAAGCAACAAATGGGTTAGAAAGAATATCTCAATTCTATCAGACGTCCGGTATTATCTTTGTGAGCGTTCGACAGTTTTCATCGAGTTTGAAGGATCCTATCAGACGTCTGATGCTTGCGTCTGATCGAGGTCAGTGAGCTAAGGGGAATGTCTTATTTTCTTCGGACGTCCGGTGATGGAGTTCTTCATGGGTCCAAAGTTGCGCAATGATTATCGGACGTCCGATCCTGTCTTCACAAGCGTCCGACAGCTTTCAGTAACCTTTGTTTCTTTCAATAGCACTTGATCTTTGAATCTGATTTGCTTCATAACTGAAAATATATTTTGACGAGATATTAGTATCATCCATTTGTTTTATAAACATAAAAAACTAGGGACTAAGATCAATATTCTCCTCCTTTTTTATGATGACAAAACAATAGATGGAAGAAAAAAAAAGATTGAGCATAAGCTCCCCCTCACTTATTGCATCCAAAATTTTTAAAGGCCAAATTTATTATCTCAGAAAATTTTTCCTTATACATAGCATCTATTTCTCCCCATTTCTGTCATCATAAGATGAAGATAAAAATCAATAACCATAATCCAACAACAATAATAGAGAATCCAATATTTCAAATAAAAATAGAAAAATGATACCAGAATTCAGCAATCATCGCCAAAAAATTGATACCAAACAGAGAAATAACAATCAAAATAATTATTAAAGCAAACCATCATTAGATCAGCATTATTCTTTTCTCCCCCTTTTTTGTCATTGTAAAAATTCAAAAATATTCAAAAATATTAAGAAAAACTCAGTTCAAACCATCAGAAACATCAAAAGAAAATTACAAAAGAAAATTATGAACAAGAATTTCACCAATCATACCAATATCTCCTATTCCAATTGTTTTAGTTTTCATGTCATCTCCAAATGTCACTTGCCACAAGCCTTTGGCTTGAGTTCTGATGAATTATGATGGATCACCGGTCATATGTCTTGAACATTCATAGTCTATGAACCATTTTGATTTCTTAATAATGTTCACCAAATTCACCTACTCAAGAGATCAAGAACTAATATATGGTACCCAAAAATTTTTGGGTCCTTGAGAGTTAGTATCATGTCTAACTATCCACATGCATTTCATGCCTCTTCTCATGTTCTTCCTCACATAGCAATCACTTTTCATGTGACTTTTTTGACAACAAAAATTATACATAATCAAAGAGTTATTTGCATGAACAGGTTTAAAAAATCTTACTTGTCTTCTCTTATAAACAGCAAATTTATTTGCACTAGAATTTATCTTCTTCTCATAAGTGCCAAGATGAGCCTTTGATTCATTCCCTTGAAAATAGTTTTGTTTTTAAGTTGCAGTAAATCATTTAAATCATCTATTCTTCTTTTCAAATCACCTTATTCCTTTTTGAACAATTCACAAAGTTTTGTTTTTCTTTCAAGCTCAAAATTTAAGATAGTCTCATTCTTTTTGAAGTAGTCATTTTCAGCTTTCAACTTTTTGTTTTGTTGAAAAAGATTTGCATTATTTTGAAACAAAAAACTAATTTTCTGTTTTAACTCCTTGTTTCAAGCATTAAATTCTTTCAAACTATCATGCAATTTTATAATGAAAGATTCAAGATCCTCATCAGTTTCATTATTACTTTTAAGTTGAGAGTTAGAAGTTGTTACCCCATTATCTTTAATGGCCATAAAAGCCCATTGACCTGATTCTTCTTCCTCTTCAATTTCACCATCGGAGTTGCACTCTTTCCAAATGAATTGGAAGTTGTTGAATCTTGATTTTCTTCCTTCTTTCTTCTTCTTCATTGGACACTCACTCATGTAGTATCCAAATTGGCCGCATTTAAAGCATTTGTCACCTTATTTTTTGTTGGCCTTATGCTTTCCTTTGTTTCTTACAATGTTGAATTTATTAGAATTTGAATTGGTAGGTCCTCCTCCTGTGAATCTCCTTTTGTTGAGAATTCTCTTGAAACTTTGTGTGATGAGAGCAAGATCAATGTCATCAACATCCAAATCTTCTCCATCTAATGAAACCGAATCATCTACATCTTGAGATGCTTTTAGAGCAATACTCCTTCTTACCTCTTCTTCTTGTATCTTAGTCTTAAATTTCAGCTCATAAGAGCTTAGAGAATTAATAAGAGATTCAATAAACATAGAATTCAAATCTTTTGCCTCTTCAATAGCAGTCACTTTACTTTCCCAATCATTAGACAAAGCATTTAAGATTTTCTGTTTTGCCACAAGCCTTTGGCTTGAGTTTTGATGAATTGTGATGGATCACCAGTCATATGTCTTGAACATTCACAGTCTATGAACCACTTTGATTCCTTAATAATGTTCACCAAGTTCACATACTCAAGAGATCAAGAACTAATATATGGTACCCAAAAATTTTTGGGTTCTTGAGAGTTAGCATCATGTCTAACTATCCACATGCATTTCATGCCTCTTCTCATGTTCTTCCTCACATAGCAATCACTTTTCATGTGACCTTTTTGACAAAAAAAATTATACATAATCAAAGAGTTATTTGCATGAACAGGTTTAAAAAATCTTACTTGTCTTCTGTAACGGCCCCACTTCTCCCTAGGGCGTACCCCAGGGTATCGGCAGACCGCCTGCCCAACTCTCGCCGGGACTCAGTCAGTCACTATAAGAAAAGATAAGAAAATCCACAAAATAATCGAGATAACAATAATTCCAAACTTAAACGTAAACTTATATACATTACTGTATCAATGGAAGTACAACTGTCAAAACATAGGTTCTCAATTCACCATACAACCAGCCCGTGCCAAGCACTAGGGCGAGAACCTTTACAAAAGAAATCAAAGTACTACAACGGCTAATCTATTCGTAGCTTCCGTCCTCGCACGTCTTCCCCTGCTAAGGAAAACAAAAACTAAAGGGATGAGCTGGAAAGCTCAGTGAGGTTCCGTACACATAGGCAACAAGAGAAACAAATGCATGTAAACAACAATTCACGATACAAGTACAATAAAGCGATAAACACATTCATTAAAAGGATACGGGCTCACAAGGAGCCAATCGTTCATTCATTCTCCTTCCATTCTCCTTCCTTCAATCATTTGAAAATGCATTTTGTATAAGTAAAACCCCTCGTTCATTCATTCATTCATTCCATTCACCCCGTCCCTGGCTTTTGGCCAGGCTCCACCAACCTACAGGGTAATACTCGAGTATACCGGATCGTTCACCCAAGTTTCTAATCGCTCGACCGAGTCCGACTGGCTCGAGACGACCGGTAACAAGGGGCAGTGGCCAGTTCAGCCCGAAGGCCTACATTCATGCACAATTAACATTTCAATCGCTCAATCATTAAAATTTCACAATCATTTAGGCTAAGTGCGGTAAAGTACACACTCGCCTCGAAAATCGTTTAGCAATCATTGAAAGCGTTTAACATGTTATCAATCATTCAAACAAGCCATATAATCAGGAAATATAACAAATAAGGAACACTCACCTAGACACGCAAAACAACGCCCACTTCTCAATCACCAAGGAAACCTAAAATCACAAAGATCACATTACAATCCATCTAACATGATTTAGATGAAATCAACCAATACCCGACTACTCGCGAGTAAACGTATGAAAGACTTTCAAAGTGTAAAGAGGCATTTGGATCCGTGAACAAGAATAACCCTAATGCAATCCAAACCAAGAGGGTTAAGAAAACATTCTTTCGGAATTGCTTATGTGATTCAAAAGCATATATATTCAAGTGGCCAAGAAATGACCGAAGCCTTGATAAAAATCATGTGAAAAGAGGACAAAATACCTTAACTTCCACACTTAAAACCTTGCTTAGAAACAATGCACTTATGGCCGATATAACCCGAACTCCTACCTCTATAGGTTGGAAAGGCTTAAGGACCATTTGAAGTTTGAACGAAAGAGGTATCATGTTTTCAAAAGATAAAACGGTTCCATTATTTGCCAAAAGACAATATACGAGTTCGAATAGAAATTTAGTCTTTGAACCCTTATTCAAAGACCTGAAGATACTTCCAAGGAAATACGTTCAATTTGATGCAAATTACATTTCCAAAAACCACTTTAACTTATTCAATTTACAAGAAAATAAACGGACGGCATGTCCCTTGTGTTTACCTATTTTCCAGCCATTAATGGCTTCATTATTTTTCTCAAATCAGTCCCAACATGTCATATAGAATAATCTCATGTCCAAAAGCCGTTCACTAGGCTTAAAGTCATATAAATACAACAAGAACTACGAAAAGCAAGTTAGAAACATTTTCAGATAAAGCGGTGCTTGACATTATTTTCCGGAAATGGCACTAAAGGCACTACGATTATTGGATTAGGGTGCAAGACCCACCGTTTCGAAGCTAAGAGACAGGACTACAACAATGTAGAAGGTCACTCAGTCCAGTTTGTAGTGTAACTAGGTCAAAAATACAAGACACTAGTTCAGAACCGTAAGAGCAGGGGGACCAACCACGTTTTGGTTAACGAACTACAATTCGGTCTACTTAGGTCCAAATCCATTGATTCCAAAGCCAAATGATAGCTAGGACATCAGGCTACATTTCATTAGAAGACCTCTACAACCAGTTCAGAAGTTTTCCTAGCCAAAATAGCTAATTACAGAAGCAAGTCCCAAGTTCGGATGAAACCAGGGCAGCAGGGGTATTTTCGACTTTTCTCACTCTACACTACTCCGATTGACCTGAAATTTTGCAGGCATCTCTAAAATGTCATTCCCTACAACTTTAATGTTTTAAGCCAAAGCTAATTCGGCCTCTAACTATGATAAACAGGGCCGGCCAGAATTGAAGACAATGAAGCCCTAAGTTTTCCAAATTTCCTTCCAAACAACATTTTCTTGCAATTAACCATCATTCACACTAACTAGCCTCATTCTATAACATTTCCATTCATTATATATGACCACTTAGACAAAATCATATGCAAACAGAAAAATCATAATTAAATATCAAACTTCACCATAAATCACCCCAAATCAAGATATAACTCACAAAATGACATGTCCAACCCTTACACTTCACAATTTAACCATTATCAATGCAAGAGAGAACTTTCTTAATCATCTTACCTCACAACTCAAGAAGACTAGCAATTCCAAGCTCCCCTTTAAAAATCACTCCACCCAAAAGCTTTAACCTTCCAAGAAGCTCACTTGTATGGAGGGAATTAAAAATCTATTGGTGAAGTTCCAAGATTGAAGCAAAAATCAAAGATGAAGATTGAAGAGTTTTTCTCCCTTTGCTCTCAAAGCTCACGGCTGGACAGGGAAGAAATGAGATATTTTGGACCAAAAAAGTGGGATAAGAATGAAAGAAACAGCCGGTCAAAGCCTCTGACCGGCTGTGACACGTCACAATCCGGCCAGAATCTGGCCGGATTTCCGGCCGGATTCTTGGCAGGATATGAGGCAGAGGCTAACTCAAAATTTTTTCAAATTCCCTCAACAATCCGGCCAGCAATCCGGCCAAGAACTGGCCGGATTTCCGGCCGGATTCGGCCCTGCCCCTTTTTACAAAATTTTTCCCTCTTTTCCAAGTTTGAATGCCGCGCTCAAACGTACTTCTAACACATACACATACATACATATCTCCTACACAATTGCACATAACAACAAAGCCTTCCCGTTTTTGGAACGATTAGTGGACAAAACTTCAGTTAAACGGGAAACGGGAATAAACCAAAACTCTTAGAAAGTATGAAAGCTTTAGGGTTCTCACATCTTCTCTTATAAACAGCAAATTTATTTGGACTAGAATTTATCTTCTTCTCATAAGTGCCAAGATGAGCCTTTGATTCATTCCCTTGAAAAATAGTTTTGTTTTTAAGTTGCAGTAAATCATTTAAATCATCTATTCTTCTTTTCAAATCACCTTATTCCTTTTTGAATAATTCACAAAGTTTTGTTTTTCTATCAAGCTCAAAATGTAAGACAGTCTCATTCTTTTTGAAGTAGTCATTTTCAGCTTTCAATTTTTTGTTTTGTTGAAAAAGATTTGCATTATCTTGAAACAAAAAACTAATTTTCTGTTTTAACTCCTTGTTTCTAGCATTAGATTCTTTCAAATTATCATGCAATTTTATAATGAAAGATTCAAGATCATCATAAGTTACATTATCACTTTTAAGCTGAGAGTTAGAAGTTGTTACCTCATTATCTTTAATGGTCATAAAAGCCCATTGACCAGATTCTTCTTCCTCTTCAATTTCACCATCGGACTTGCACTCATTCCAAGTGAATTGGAAGTTGTTGAATCTTGATTTTCTTCCTTCTTTCTTCTTCTTCATTGGATACTCACTCATGTAGTATCCAAATTGGCCGCATTTAAAGCATTTGTCACCTTGTTTTTTGTTGGCCTTATGCTTTCCTTTGTTTCTTACAATGTTGAATTTATTAGAATTTGAATTGGTAGGTCCTCCTCTTGTGAATCTCCTTTTGTTGAGAATTCTCTTGAAACTTTGTGTGATGAGAGCAAGATCGATGTCATCAACATCCAAATCTTCTCCATCTAATGAAATCGAATCATCTACATCTTGAGATGCTTTTAGAGCAATACGCCTTCTTACCTCTTCTTCTTGTACCTTAGTCTTAAGTTTCAGCTCATAAGAGGTTAGAGAATTAATAAGAGATTCAATAGATATATAATTCAAATCTTTTGCCTCTTCAATAGCAGTCATTTTACTTTCCCAATCATTAGACAAAGCATTCAAGATTTTCTGTTTTGCTCTCCTAAGGTATATTCCTTTTCCAAAACCTTTAAATTTTTAATAAGATCATTAAATCTACAATACATTTTATCAATATCTTCATGAGATTCCATCTTAAAAGACTCATATTTAGAAACTAAGATAGATTTCTTTTGTTCTCTAACATTCTCACTACCTTCACGAATTTCTCGCAGTTTGTCTCAAATTTCTTTAGCTGACTTACATCCCTTGTCTCTAATAGATTCATTTGAGTCTAAAGTACAATATAACACATTCATACCTTTTGCATTTAAGGTGAGTTGCTTTCTATCCTCTGCAGTCAATTCATTTCTTGTTTTGTGTCTAGAACTATAAGTATTTCATCTACTATAGAGGGATCATATGGACCTTTATTAACAATAAACTACAATTCAATACCAATTCATAGCAAAAAGATAATCATTCTTTCTTTCTAACTCACATAATTTGACCTATTAAACATAGGAAGTCTAATAACAGATTGTCTTTCAAAAAATATGACATTATTGGTTGTTAATTTTACTCCAAAACCGATTGAGCTTAATCTATAGGAGACCAAACTCTGATACCAATTGTAAGGATCGAAAACAACCTAAGAGGGGATGAATTAGGTTGATTATAAAACTAATCAAGTTATGGGCACTTTTTGCTCAATATGAAATTTATCCTCTTTTCTAAGTGATCACACAATGAATCAGTCAATGAATGAACAATATCACTTGAGAGAAGTAGAAGATATAAGCAATTTAAAGATCACAAGATAACAATAAATAAATAAGAAGGGAAGAATTGCAAACCAATTCACTACCAAGCTCCTCTTGAACTTGTAAATCAATTCAAACAAACTTCTTCCAATTGATGAAATACAACCAATCTTGTGTACAAAGGAAGGCTCACTTTCTCCTTGCTCCAATCTCCATTTGGTCAAGTTAGGAAGTTTTACTTGAATAATCATGATACCAAGCCACATCATTCAAATGATTATAACTCCAAATTGCATCCAAAAGCTTGAGCTACTTCCTAAATTCTTAGCCTCCTCGCTAGATTCAAGGTGAAAGTTCTTGTACAAACTAGGGTAATAAGTCAAACCAAATGCAATACAAAGATGTCTTATTTTCAAGTTCAAAGTAGAGCCTAAAATTGTTCAAATGGTTCAACTTTTCTTTCGAAATGTCCGACAAGGAAAAGAGTGCGAAAGCAAGGTTTCTAACCCTTAAATTCACTACATAGCTATTTAGATTTTCTAACCTTGGCCCACCTTCAACCTAACTTGAAGAGTAAAGTCTTATAGTGTTTTGTGAGCAAAAATGGTACTACAGCCTCAAGCACCAAAATCACATTGCATTTAATACTCAATCAAATCCCACAGTCTTGCATCCTAAACTTTTAGGCCTAGGATACTCTATAAAAATCTAAAGCCTAAGCTCTGATACCGACTGTGACGCCCCCCACTTCTCCCAAGGGCGAACCCAAGGGTATCGGTGGAGCGCCTGCCCAACTCTCGCCAAGACTCAGTATTAATTCAATTTACACTCAATAATAACCAACTGATACTAAAAATCGAAGAGATAAGAGAAGGTCAATTCCTCAATAAATGTTCAAGTCTTACATCATAATCTACCCAATTACTTTGCGTTCCCAAAATATACAGCTTCCAAAAATCAAATTCTAGACAAATACATTCACAATTCTAATCAAGTGAAGCATCAAGTAAGCTTCTCCAGAATTCCTCCTATTTCAGCTCCTGTTAAGGAAAACAAATCTAACGGGGTGAACGGATGCTCGTGAGGCCAAGAAAACATGCAAGACAAGTAATTCAATAGCAATAGCACTTATACAATAGTGAAAACTATAATATTCAAGAAATTCACAATTTATAATAAACACACTTGAGTAGGCGGCAGCCGTCACCTGGTTAGATAATTAAATCGTAGCACTTCACATATTCCATTTATGTTTTTGAGACGATTCGAGAGGTACCTCCCACCTAAATCGGTGTGGTACTTACTATCATTCAGAGGTTTAGGGTACTGAGACGACTCAAGAGGTACGTCCCACCAAATCGGTGTGGTACTTACAATCATTCAGTGGTCGATGAGACATCGCTCCAATCGACTTAGAATGCTTTAGGGTTCTGAGGCGTATCAAGAGGTACCTCCTGTGAGAACCCGTAAAACCCTAATATTTTCCTAGGGTTTATTTCCCCTTAATTGCATGTTTTCTGCATTTTCTGGCTTAGAAATATTTTCTTAGTGGATTTTATGAGCAGTTATAGTTTTAAGATGATTTTTCTAGCATTGGAGAATTTTTAGAAAATTAAGAGTAAATAGTGGACGTGGGACCCACTAGTGCGAAAAGTTCGAAAAAATTCGGCCCGTAAGGTTAAGTTTCGGATACTGTGTAAAATTTATCGGGTGTTAAGGGATAAGTAGAGTATATGAAGTGATTGATGTGAGAGAGAAAAGAATGATAAGATTGCATTTAATAGAGTGACACATGTCACTTTCTTATTGGATACCTTTTATGAAACACTATTCACCTTTTGACATTTTTTTTGACTTTTGACCCAACTAAGTAAATATCCAAAAATTCACCAAAAATCACCATTTTTCTTCTCTTGTTGGCCGGCTCTCCTTAGCTCAAGAAGGAAGGGAACTTCTCCATTTTTGCAAGCTTCCATTTGGTCCAATCTACCACAAACCAAAGCTTAGAGTTGATTTCACTCCATAAAAACTTTCCTTCTAGTGTTAGTAAGTAGTTTGGTGAGATTTGTTTGAAGGCCTAAGGTGGTCAACATCCCTCTCTCTCTTGGTTCTTGGTAAGTGAGGCTTGAAACACCCTACTATCTCTAATGATGCTTATTTTGCGCTTAATGGAGGCATGAGAGGAGTAATATGTGATTTGTTTCTTGATTGGGTTTGTTTTGGTGAAGTTTTCATTTTATTGAGAATTTTTCTGGTTTAATATGAAATGAAGGTTGTGGCTTTGCATGATGAATGGTAATGGTTGATAATGACTCTATGAGGTGTATTGGATAGGAAAATGCAACTAATTTTGGATTTGGATGGAAAATTGGAAAGTTAGGGTTCTTGAAGCCCCAATTCTGTCCGGTTTTAGATCACTGTGTTAGAGGCCGAATTTGACTTTGCTCAAAACATGAAAGTTGTAGGTATTGATGAGGTTGATGTGCCTACAAAAGTTCAGGTCATTTGGATTAATGTGGAATGAGATATGACGAAATTACTGTAGCTGTTCTGCTTTGGACAGAATGCGAAAACTGCGATAGTAATTGGCCATTTTGACTGGTATTGGTTTAGATTTTGGAGTTGGTGTCTTCTGATGAAATGTAGTTGGATGACTTAGCTAACTTATGCCTTTGGAATTTCGGCATTTGGACTTGTATGGACTGAGATATACCGATTACAGGTTTTTGTGTTTTGCGAACCTGTTTTAGGAATTCTGGGTTAGTATTTGGCATTTTCGACCTAGTTAAGCTAGGAACTGGATTGAGTGACCTTCTACATTGTTGTATCCCTGTTCCATAGCTTCGAAACGGTGGGTCTTACACCCCCAACCGATATTTGTAGTGAGAGTTGTACCATTACCGCATTATGACGGCAAAACCGATTTTCTTATTAAGGCTTAAGTTAAAGCCCTTTCTTAATTTCTGGTTTACTATCATGCTTATTTGTGCATACGAAACCCTATTGGGGTTGTGTTAAGCATTGCTATACGACTCGTTATCGAGTCTTATTGCATTTGTTGCGTGATTCTAGGGCGTGACGGTAGTTCACGGCGGATTGGTGACCACGGTGTATGAAACACCACTTGCTCGCTTGGTGAGTATACTACTCACTTACTTGCTATAATGTGGCTTTGTGCTATGTGTATTTGATGCCTTGAAGGCTTAATTGGTTATTGAAAGTGATCGAGGTGAGGGTGTACTTGACCGCTCTCACCCCTTGTGATTTTCTTCATAGCTATCTACTGTTCCACTGAAATACTGCATTTGTTATATGAGATACTGAATTCCATGCATGGAAACTGAATTGGGTTGTTTGGACGGTTGTCCTACTACTTTACTGTATCACTGAGCTCAACCCCGTTTGGTAGTCAATTGAATCGAGCCGGCGAGGGCTTGGTCGTGAAGATTGAATTGCCACGGGGACTGTACTGGGGAACCTTGTGGTAATGAGACCCTTGGTTCCGGTAAACTCGGGTATTACCAAAAATATTACTGAATGGAGTGCGGGCCCGGTTGGGGTATGTTGGGTGGAAGGAATGGAAGTAAAGAGTTGTCTACGGTTTGGTATTTTAACATTGACGGAGAGTCAATGAGGTCGGTTCAAGATTGCAAGCGTGGAAATGGGCTCTTGAGAGCCGACCGTATCCTTTTACCGTTTTGCTTCATTGCTTGTTTGTGCACTTTAAATGAAGGTTCATTCTTATATGACTTTGATTGCTTATTGGGTGGTATACCACTGGGCTTTGGCTCATTCCGTGTTATTTGTTTTCCTTACAGGGATATAATTGCTTTTGAAAATGGACTGGATAGTCAATTGCCATACTGAGCTTGTAAATGTCTTTTGTATAGCTCTTGAAGTGAAACCCTAATGTATAACGGGTTCATTTCCTTTTGATAGGCAAATCGAATGTGTACTCCTTTATGAATGGTTTTGGCATGCCATTATGGTTGTAAATGTTGATTTCCATTGTATATATATGCTTGGCTATGGTTTAGATAAATTTCGGCTTCCGGTTTTTTCGTTTTTTTTATTTTGTGTTTTTGACTTGTTTGCGCGCAATGGTATGTTCCGGAACGTTTTAGATTGACGTAAACCGTACCGTTAGTCCTGGCGAGAGCTGGGCAGGCAGTCCGCTAACCCCTTTGGTTCGCCTTAGGGGAAGGTGGGGCTGTCACAGGTGGTATCAGAGCCTAGGTTTGAATTAGCCTGGGTGTTATAGGAATGCTTGATCTGAGGGTTTATTGTTTATGGTCTTTAAGCTTATTGATTCTTATTTATTTACACTTTTGGTGTAGGATGGACAGTTCCAGTGGACCTAGTGATGGCCCTGCGGCCAAGCGACCCCGTGTAGCGCTCCCGATGATTAAGTACCAGATCCGGCCAAAGGGGGCCGTTATTCGTTGGAGCCCGTCTAACCGTCTTCGGCGGTGCGCGTGTAAGGAGAAGTATGCTTACCCGAATGCCCTCGTTTTGGCAGTTGTGAAGGAAAGAAAGGAGCTGGCAAAAGCTAATGCCAAGCTTGAGGTTGAGGTGAATCAGTTAAAGGCGGCCAACAAGGGGCAAGCCAAAAGGATAGAGGATCTGAAGTACGATGTACTAGAGGCGGAGGATAGAGTCGATGACCTCTGTGCCCAGCTGAGGGAGGCGCGTGAGCACGAGTCTAAGAGGGCTCGGAAGGTGAGGACTCGAGCCGCTGCAATCCTAAACCTCTGTGCCGAGGTGGTGGAAGGAGTGAGCGATAAGGACTCCTGTGCGGGGTCTGAGGCTAGGGTTGGATCCACTCCGTCGAGTGGGTCTCATAGCTCATCTTCGGGCTAGGCTATGACTCCTAGAGTTGTTATAGATAGTTTTGGTCTTGTGTATAGGGTGGATAGGGATAGAGCCTTAGCTAACCGTTTTGGATGTAGGGTTAGCTACGTGTAAATCTCTTTTGATAGGCCTATCCTCAGGTGGATCTTTTGTGTACGTATGTGCTTTGGCCGTACTTGACTGACTGCTTGTATATATATGTTTGGCTTGTATCTATGTGTGCTTGTGGCCCTGTGTGAAATGTATCAATATGTGTTATGTGAAAGTTTATGTGTTACTTACCTGCTTTATTACTGCTTTGGTTTGGTACTTTTGCCTAGACCGAGTGAATTCATGGAAGGAACACGAAGTGGTCGGGGACGCGGGCGCGGAACTAGACAAACCGCACCGGTTAGGGAAACGGGGGAACCCTCTACTGGACCTAACCCTGGACCGCAATTAGACCCCAATGTGCAAATCGCTGCTGCTATGCAGCAAATGACCAACCTACTTGCACAAGTAGTGCAACAACAAGGCCAAAACCCAAACCCTAACCCTGGAAACCCTGGTAACCACGTTGAGAGCGAGGATAGAGCTCTCGAACGTTTCCAAAAGTTTTCCCCGCCAAAGTTTATTGGGGGACCCGACCCTGACGTCGCCGAGAAGTGGCTTGAGAAAATGGTTGATATATTCGCGGCCCTACACTACCCGGACGAACGGCAGGTCACTTTTGCCGTGTTTCAACTTGAAGGGGCTGCCCGTTCCTGGTGGAACGTAATTAGACAGAAATGGGAGCGAGAGCAGACACCGAGGACGTGGGTGAACTTCATCCGGGAATTTAATGCCAAGTTTTTCCCTCCTCTAGTCCAGGAGAGGAAGGAGGACGAGTTTATCCGGCTCCGGCAAGGGGCTCAGACGGTGGCGGAGTACGAGAGCCAGTTTACCCGCCTGTCCAAATTCGCGCCTGAACTGATCATGACTGAGCAACGACGGATGAGGCGCTTCATTCAGGGTTGAATGTGGAGATCCAGAAAGACCTCGCGGCGGCTCAAATCACTACATTTAGCGAGGCAATGGAGAAGGCCCAACGGGTTGAGAGTGCACGGCTTCAAGTCCGAAACTTCCAGGCTAAAAAGCGTGGTTTTCCTGGGAGTACATCTGGACAGGGTGAGAAGAGCACTCCCTCTAAGTTTGGACGAGGCATGGGAGGTGGTCGACAATCTGGATCAGGCAGAGGGACTCCGTTCAGGGGCGGCCAAGCTGGGCGAGGACAAAGGGGAAACACCCAGAGTGGCTCGGCTTCGGCACCTCGTGGTCCCTGTGGGCACTGTGGAAAGACAAACCACACCGAGGACAATTGCTGGAGGAAACTGGGGAAATGTCTGCGGTGTGGAAGTGCGGACCATCAGCTGGCTACATGTCCGGTCCTGAAACAAGACGGAAAGGGGAGCCAACTACCGTCGAGGACCAATACTGGACCAGCCAAGGGAGACGGATCCAAGCCTAAAGTTCCAGCTAGGGTATATTCCTTAGAGCCTCACCAGATCCCAGAGTCTTCCGAGGTGGTGGAAGGTACGATCCCTATTTTCCACCGCTTTGCCAAAGTTTTAATTGATCCTGGTGCCACTCATTCGTTTGTTAACCCTGATTTCATGTGTGGCATCGATATAAAACCTGCTAGTTTGCCATATGATTTAGAGGTTAGTACACCTACGGGGAATCAACGTTTGGTGACTAGTATGGTCTATAGGGATTGTGATGTATGGGTAGGTGAAAGGAGGTTTTTAGGGGACTTGATTAGCTTATCCATTAAGGGGTACGATGTGATTTTGGGTATGGACTGGTTAGCCAAATATAACGCCCAACTGGACTGTAAAACGAAAATAGTTGAATTTCGCATTCCTGGCGAGGCAACCTTAAGGTTAGATATAAGGGGTAGGTTAGCCTCATCTGCTCTCATTTCGGGCATTCGAGCTAGGAAATTGATAAGTAGAGGGGCGCAAGGATTTTTGGCCTTCTTAATTAATACCCCTACGGATAAGTTAAAGGTAGAAGATGTGACCATAGTGAGGGAATTTCCGGATGTATTTCCTGACGAGTTAGTAGCCCTACCGCCAGAAAGAGAGATAGAATTTCGAATTGACCTTTTACCTGGAACTGCACCTATCTCAAAAACCCCTTACCGAATGGCGCCTGCAGAACTTAAGGAGCTTAAGTTGCAATTGCAAGATCTGTTGGAGCGCGGTTTCATTCACGAGAGTGAGTCTCCTTGGGGAGCTCCTGTTCTATTTGTGAAGAAAAAGGATGGAACCTTGAGGATGTGCATTGACTATCGGGGTCTAAATAATGTAACGATCAAGAATAAGTATCCACTGCCCCACATCGACGAATTGTTCGACCAGTTGCAAGGAGCAGTGGTCTTCTCCAAGTTGGACCTCCGACAGGGATACTACCAGTTGTTGATTAGGAAGGAGGACATTCCGAAAACTGCTTTCAATTCAAGATACGGGCATTACGAGTTCGCCGTTATGCCCTTTGGACTGACTAATGCTCCCGCCGCTTTCATGGACCTAATGCATAGGGTTTTCAAACCCTACCTGGACCGATTTGTCGTGGTGTTTATTGACGACATTTTGGTCTACTCTAAGACACGCGAGGAGCACGAGGAGCATTTGAGAGTGGTACTGCAGACGTTACGGGAACATCAACTGTATGCCAAGTTTAGTAAATGCGAGTTCTGGTTGGAGAAAGTAGCGTTTCTAGGGCACGTGATCTCCCACGAAGGTATTTCGGTGGACCCGGCGAAGGTTGAGGCCGTGACAAATTGGAAGAGGCCAGAAACCCCCACTGAGATTCGCAGCTTTCTAGGGCTAGCTGGATACTACCGAAGGTTTATTAAGGATTTTTCCAAACTAGCAGGACCTTTAACTGACTTGACAAAGAAGCATGGCCAGTTTATCTGGAACGGCCGTTGCGAAACGAGTTTTCAGGAATTAAAGAAAAGATTGACCATGGCTCCAGTACTGGTTTTGCCAAATGGAGTGGACGGGTTTGCAGTTTATGCGGACGCGTCGCGAGAGGGATTGGGATGTGTTTTGATGCAGAACCGGAATGTGATTGCTTTTGCCTCTAGGAAATTGAAGCTTCACGAGCAGAACTATCCGACTCATGATCTGGAATTAGCCGCAGTTGTGTTTGCACTGAAAAAGTGGAGGCATTACCTATATGGGGTGACCTTCGAAGTGTTTTCGGATCACAAGAGTCTTAGATATCTTTTCTCCCAGAAAGAATTAAATATGAGACAACGACGATGGATGGAATTCCTGGAAGATTACGACTGTACGATCAATTACCATCCGGGAAAGGCAAATGTGGTAGCAGATGCCTTGAGTCGTAAGGTGCAAGTAGCAGGACTAATGATTAAGGAGTGGGAATTGCTAGAATCCGTATGTGAGTGGAAACCCTGTCTAGGGAGCCATAAGGTGATATTTGGCAATGTTAGGGTTACCTCCACTCTACTGGAACGTATAAAAGAGGCACAAGGCGAGGATTTGATGGTACGGAAGTGGAGAGAGAAATTGGAAAAGGGAGAAACTACGGACTTTAATTTGAGTCCCGAGGGTATTTTGAAGTATCGGAACCGAATCGTAGTACCGAATGGAGAGGTGTTGAAAGAGGAAATTCTGGAGGAAGCTCATCGGTCCAAGTATACAATCCATCCGGGTAGCAGCAAGATGTATCAAGACCTAAAAGGGACTTATTGGTGGGACAATATGAAGAGGGAAATAGCTCAATACGTGCAGAAATGTCTTATTTGCCAGCAAGTGAAGGCAGAACATCAAAAACCATCGGGTCTATTACAACCCTTGGAGATACCCGAGTGGAAGTGGGAAAACATCACAATGGACTTCGTTTCCGGTTTACCGAGGACGCAAAGGGGACACGATGCCGTTTGGGTGATCGTTGATCGATTAACCAAGTCGGCCCATTTCTTGCCGGTGAACATGAAGTACTCAATGGACAAATTGACCCGATTGTACATGGATGAAATTGTAAGGTTACACGGCGTGCCTGTGAGCATTGTCTCTGATCGGGATCCACGGTTTGTATCGCGATTTTGGCAGAAGTTTCAAGAAACCCTGGGGACGAAACTCAACTTGAGCACTACTTATCATCCTCAGACGGATGGCCAGTCAGAACGGACGATTCAAACTCTCGAGGACATGCTACGAACTTGCATTCTGGACTTTGGAGGCAGTTGGGGTCAGCACATGACCTTGGTGGAGTTCGCGTACAACAATAGCTTCCATTCGTCAATTCAAATGGCTCCGTACGAAGCTCTCTACGGACGCAAGTGCCGCTCACCGATTTACTGGGACGAAGTAGGTGAAAAGAAAGCACTGGACCCGGCAACCATTCCCTGGATGGAAGAGGCTCAGGAAAAGGTCAAGTTAATTCGGCAACGACTTCAAACAGCTCAAAGTCGACAAAAGAGCTACGCGGATAATCGAAGGAAGGACTTGGAGTTTGAAGTTGGAGACTACGTATTCCTCAAGATCACACCCTTACGAAGTCTTACAGCGGGGAAAGGAAAGAAGCTTCAACCGCGGTACGTCGGACCCTACAAGATCCTTCAGAGGGTTGGAGCGGTCGCGTATCGATTGGAACTGCCATCCAGTCTTTCTCGAATCCATGATGTATTCCACGTCTCGATGCTAAAGAAGTACCATCCTGATCCATCCCATGTATTGCAACCGGAAGAGATCAAAGTAGATGAATCGCTTGCCTATGAAGAGAAACCGGTTCAAGTACTCGATCGAAAGGTCAAAGAGCTCCGAAACAAGAAGATTCCACTAGTGAAAGTGCTATGGAGAAACCACGGAGTGGAGGAAGCTACCTGGGAGATGGAAAAGGAAATGCGAGATAAATACCCAAACCTTTTCGAGAATTAAGGTGAGAAATTTCGAGGGCGAAATTCTTTTAAGGGGGGGAGAGTGTGAGAACCCGTAAAACCCTAATATTTTCCTAGGGTTTATTTCCCCTTAATTGCATGTTTTCTGCATTTTCTGGCTTAGAAATATTTTCTTAGTGGATTTTATGAGCAGTTATAGTTTTAAGATGATTTTTCTAGCATTGGAGAATTTTTAGAAAATTAAGAGTAAATAGTGGACGTGGGACCCACTAGTGCGAAAAGTTCGAAAAAATTCGGCCAATAAGGTTAAGTTTCGGATACTGTGTAAAATTTATCGGGTGTTAAGGGATAAGTAGAGTATATGAAGTGATTGATGTGAGAGAGAAAAGAATGATAAGATTGCATTTAATAGAGTGACACATGTCACTTTCTTATTGGATACCTTTTATGAAACACTATTCACCTTTTGACATTTTTTTTGACTTTTGACCCAACTAAGTAAATATCCAAAAATTCACCAAAAATCACCATTTTTCTTCTCTTGTTGGCCGGCTCTCCTTAGCTCAAGAAGGAAGGGAACTTCTCCATTTTTGCAAGCTTCCATTTGGTCCAATCTACCACAAACCAAAGCTTAGAGTTGATTTCACTCCATAAAAACTTTCCTTCTAGTGTTAGTAAGTAGTTTGGTGAGATTTGTTTGAAGGCCTAAGGTGGTCAACATCCCTCTCTCTCTTGGTTCTTGGTAAGTGAGGCTTGAAACACCCTACTATCTCTAATGATGCTTATTTTGCGCTTAATGGAGGCATGAGAGGAGTAATATGTGATTTGTTTCTTGATTGGGTTTGTTTTGGTGAAGTTTTCATTTTATTGAGAATTTTTCTGGTTTAATATGAAATGAAGGTTGTGGCTTTGCATGATGAATGGTAATGGTTGATAATGACTCTATGAGGTGTATTGGATAGGAAAATGCAACTAATTTTGGATTTGGATGGAAAATTGGAAAGTTAGGGTTCTTGAAGCCCCAATTCTGTCCGGTTTTAGATCACTGTGTTAGAGGCCGAATTTGACTTTGCTCAAAACATGAAAGTTGTAGGTATTGATGAGGTTGATGTGCCTACAAAATTTCAGGTCATTTGGATTAATGTGGAATGAGATATGACGAAATTACTGTAGCTGTTCTGCTTTGGACAGAATGCGAAAACTGCGATAGTAATTGGCCATTTTGACTGGTATTGGTTTAGATTTTGGAGTTGGTGTCTTCTGATGAAATGTAGTTGGATGACTTAGCTAACTTATGCCTTTGGAATTTCGGCATTTGGACTTGTATGGACTGAGATATACCGATTACAGTTTTTTGTGTTTTGCGAACCTGTTTTAGGAATTCTGGGTTAGTATTTGGCATTTTCGACCTAGTTAAGCTAGGAACTGGATTGAGTGACCTTCTACATTGTTGTATCCCTGTTCCATAGCTTCGAAACGGTGGGTCTTACACCCCCAACCGATATTTGTAGTGAGAGTTGTACCATTACCGCATTATGACGGCAAAACCGATTTTCTTATTAAGGCTTAAGTTAAAGCCCTTTCTTAATTTCTGGTTTACTATCATGCTTATTTGTGCATACGAAACCCTATTGGGGTTGTGTTAAGCATTGCTATACGACTCGTTATCGAGTCTCATTGCATTTGTTGCGTGATTCTAGGGCGTGACGGTAGTTCACGGCGGATTGGTGACCACGGTGTATGAAACACCACTTGCTCGCTTGGTGAGTATACTACTCACTTACTTGCTATAATGTGGCTTTGTGCTATGTGTATTTGATGCCTTGAAGGCTTAATTGGTTATTGAAAGTGATCGAGGTGAGGGTGTACTTGACCGCTCTCACCCCTTGTGATTTTCTTCATAGCTATCTACTGTTCCACTGAAATACTGCATTTGTTATATGAGATACTGAATTCCATGCATGGAAACTGAATTGGGTTGTTTGGACGGTTGTCCTACTACTTTACTGTATCACTGAGCTCAACCCCGTTTGGTAGTCAATTGAATCGAGCCGGCGAGGGCTTGGTCGTGAAGATTGAATTGCCACGGGGACTGTACTGGGGAACCTTGTGGTAATGAGACCCTTGGTTCCGGTAAACTCGGGTATTACCAAAAATATTACTGAATGGAGTGCGGGCCCGGTTGGGGTATGTTGGGTGGAAGGAATGGAAGTAAAGAGTTGTCTACGGTTTGGTATTTTAACATTGACGGAGAGTCAATGAGGTCGGTTCAAGATTGCAAGCGTGGAAATGGGCTCTTGAGAGCCGACCGTATCCTTTTACCGTTTTGCTTCATTGCTTGTTTGTGCACTTTAAATGAAGGTTCATTCTTATATGACTTTGATTGCTTATTGGGTGGTATACCACTGGGCTTTGGCTCATTCCGTGTTATTTGTTTTCCTTACAGGGATATAATTGATTTTGAAAATGGACTGGATAGTCAATTGCCATACTGAGCTTGTAAATGTCTTTTGTATAGCTCTTGAAGTGAAACCCTAATGTATAACGGGTTCATTTCCTTTTGATAGGCAAATCGAATGTGTACTCCTTTATGAATGGTTTTGGCATGCCATTATGGTTGTAAATGTTGATTTCCATTGTATATATATGCTTGGCTATGGTTTAGATAAATTTCGGCTTCCGGTTTTTTCGTTTTTTTTATTTTGTGTTTTTGACTTGTTTGCGCGCAATGGTATGTTCCGGAACGTTTTAGATTGACGTAAACCGTACCGTTAGTCCTGGCGAGAGCTGGGCAGGCAGTCCGCTAACCCCTTTGGTTCGCCTTAGGGGAAGATGGGGCTGTCACACCTCCCACTCGAATCGGTGTAGTACTTGTTATCGTTCAGAGGTTTAGGATACTAAGACGACTCGAGAGGTACCTCCCACCAAATCGGTGTGGTACTTACTATCGTTCAGTTTATAGTTCTGAGACAATTCGAGAGGTACCTCCCACCCCAATCAGTGTGGTACTTACTATCATTCAGAGGTTGATGAGACAATGCTTCAATCGACTTATGCAGCCATAACATATTTTTCAAGTCAAGTCAGGTCAGATCAAGACAAGTCAGGTCGAACAAGTCACGTCAGGTCAAGCATGAGTCATTTATTTCAAATGAGAACGAGTACGATAAAGTACATACTCAGCTCGGCAAGTTTACGTATCATGTATAACACTTGTACAACTAATATCCCAATCATATAAGCATTTAACACACACCTGACACTCACCAAATAAACAAAGAAGAAATGTCACTTGACGTTCAGGCGTCCACCGTGGAATCCTCTTGAAGGTCCTCATATGAACCTGAGCAATTAATAGTGAACTATCATTTATATACCTCAATTATCACGAATGATTGTACGCTTGTACAATCCAAGAAAATCTCACGAAAATGAGTCTAAATTACTCGCGAATCAAGGCTCAAAAGTGGGGGTTTTAAAACACAAGAGAAATCGAGTTTTTATCTTTGAAATCAAGTGTAAAACGTTCAAGTGATATCAAGGGAAAAAGGAGAATTCGAAAAACTCCAGCTCCTTAAGTTTCGAAAATTTCAGCCTTGATATGAGATCTTTGGAAAATCGTATCTCACTCATTACAAGTCCAAAATTGGAAAAGTTGGTACCGTTGGAAACTTCTTCCGAAGTACTGAAAGTTCCTAGAATACACATTTTCATGATTCCAAGTGGAAGGCATTCGAAATTTGGCCCAAAGTTGCTGTTTTAGGCTTGCAAGACAGTTTCGGGATTGGTTTTTGACAAAGTTTGGAAATTCGGCAAAATTCATACAACGCAAGCTAGCCTCTACAATTTGGAATTCAATTAGAGTTACAATCAAAGTTTAAAACACAATAGGCGAAACAGGAATCGGAATTTTGAGTATCGAGAGACATCAGTCCAAAGTTGGTCACATTTTGCAAACTGTTCAGTCATTTTCTAGATTTAAAGACTATCTTGGAAATATCGTTTGGCCATCAATTTGGCATTAGAAATACACCAAAATTGGTACACTAAATCCTCCATGTGCAAACAACATTTCTAAGAAGTTTCATGCAAAAATTCCCACGGAAAGGCTATCATTAAAACAACCAAAGTTCAAGAAATATTTCAAGGCTAATTTGCCTTCTCACTTTTCTTTTGCTTGCAAAAGTTTTGTGCAATGAAATCAGTTCTAAATCACTCTATTTTCAAAACCAAGAACCCATAAACATCCACTAAGCAATTTAAAGGTAATTAACATCACAATTTTTGAAATATAACTCCCCAAATTAGATTTGACCATTCGGCCAAGAGAAATGGAAAAGTTTTCCAGATTTAAAAAGCAGATTTTGGAACATCTGTTGGGCATCGAGAAGGACTTGGAATGACACCAAACTTGGCAGTATTATACTACCATATGAGGGCTATTCCACTATAAAATTTCATCCAAAAATACATACGGAAAGTCAGTTAACAAAATTGTTAAAGTTCCACAAGTTTCCAAAGCAAATCTGCCTTGTATGTAAATTTCTCTTTCTAAACGTTTGGCCAAAGGAAACATCTTAAATCTGGTTCATTTAGGTAGACAATGTCTACAAAGCATCCAAGATGTGTTTGGTAGGTGATTGACACCAAGAATTTCGAAACAACGAGTCCCAATCAAGATTTAGACATTTACTAGCCAAAAAGAGGGTTTCAAATCATTGAGTCAGTTTCGGATTTCGACCACAACTCACTCAATTCAACATGGAATTGAGCGTGGTCAGTGGCGTTGAAAACTAGATTCATAAAGCTACAATTTCTTAGAATAAATTGCTTTCGAAATCTGTCTACAACTAGCTCACATTTGAGCATCAATTCACTATTCAAAATAGAGCTCCCAGTGTAGATCAGGACAATCATGTTTAAACGATTGGTAAGGACTACTAAGGTAGAATCAGAAAATGCATTTTATACCATTGGAAAGCTGGGAATGTATAGTTTCCAGCGCCACAAACAACACTCGATTTTGACATCGAAGCAAAAAGTTATAGCCAAAATAATAACACTGCCAGAGCAGTTGCAGGAAAAATTTTTAGATTTGCCGAACTTCTGAAATCACAACGTTTGGCCAACCGAATCACGTTATTTTTTTATGAAACTTTTTACACAACCCACACAACATATATACATCATAAATAATCCATTAGAACCACAAAAAATCACCCTAAGGGTCACGGACAACATAGGGGCAGAATTGGAAAATTTTCCATCTTCACTTCCTTTGCGTTTCTATCCAAAATATCACTCAATTCCACTAATTTAACCACTAATCCAACATTAATAATATCAAAACTCATCACATCAGTCCATCCAACCAAAGTGGGAGTTCAAAGAAACACACCAAATTTCTAACAATTTAAAGCTACCCATGAGAATCCAAGAGCTCATGAGTGTAATATAACTTCTATAAACTAAGATTTTTGAGGTTGATCGTTCATTACCTCTTTGGATGAGCAAGACAGAAATTTTCGGCCTCTTGAAGCTCAACAAAACCAGGGAAAGCAAGCTCTCTTCCTAGCTAATGTTGTTCACCAAGTGTTTAGCAAGTTGTACGTAAAATTTGAGGTGTTTTGATGAAGGATTGAAGCAAGAAATGAAGAAGAATTTGGTCTTCTTCCTCCTTGAGGGTGCACGGCTGGAATGAGAGAGAAAGGAGAGTGTTTTTGGGCTGCAATGAAGCTTCCAAGAGAAGTTAAAATGTGTGGCTCTAAATCATTTCAAAAGTCAATTCTCTCTCCTGCGCGTATGCGCGCATTTCGTACTCGATTCCTCTCGGGTTTGTTTCACTTGTGCACTAAACTTCTAATGCACTTCCAATCATATTATTATTATTCATTCTTAATAACCCCAAAATAAAGGTCTCAAGTCCATCAATTAATCGCACGCGTAAAAACGCGTATTTCCGATTTATGCACGATAGAGTGAAATTTCTAAGAAATTCTTATAACGATAGTATCACTAGCTATAATTGAACAATTAAACATAAAAATACCTATTTCAAGACTAATGTACAAGTCTCCAATTTTTCATGTTTATTGTATTCTCGAATTCGATTATTGATTCCAATCGCATATTCACTATTTTCACTTAACGAGCTTTCAAAAATTAAATTTTGAAACAAGTCATTTTAAAAATATAAGCAAGTCATAGTTCCATGCAATTGGGTGTAAAATGGTTGAAATAAATTATTTGGAGAAAACGGGTGGATAAATAATTAATTAAGCCATTAAAATAAGTAAAAATTCAGGATCTCACATATTCCATACTGACTCATCTTTAGATAGCTCAACTTCAACTTTAGGCTTGGAAGAAATTGATGGAGTATCCTTCCTCAATGCATCTGCAAAAAGTTTAAAATTGAAAAATTCTAAGATTCCTTCTCCACCGTTAGATATTTTTATATTAAACCTGCAAAAATTCCGGTTAGTAATAAAAATAATGCCTCGCACATTCCATTACGTGTTCCACTCATGCTGGTGTATCACTCAAGTATTTAACACTCTAATGATCTCACCAATTAAGTTCCCAAGGTCTTTGATTGCTCTCCTTGAAGAAATCAGAATTTTCTTAAGGTAAACAAGTCAACTTACCAATAGAACCACTAGAATGCAACGGTTAGGATGAACAAAAAATAAATGGATGACTCGACTAAAAAGCTAACCTTTTCCACATGATTTGACTCTAAATAAACTCATCAAATTGATGGAAAAATGACAGAAATAAAATTGACACCAAACAAATTTAATGGACACAAGAACAAGATGACCCTAGTTGACTAGAGTGACTTTGCGGCTATTTTTCTTGTCCAAAATGTATCTGGAATTTTTCCATAATTTTTCACGAATTTCTAGTGTTTTTCCAAGGTAAACAAGATTTAGAAAACCCCTTGTTCAAATCCAAAAGAAATTAGAACAATAATTGGATGAAAGTGACTGTTTTAGGAAATCCGATTCTAACTAGGATTTGTTTTACGAAACCGAATCCAGATTTGCTTTTTTGAAGCTTTTGAGGATCAACAAGTTTCTAAAACTGATCAAGCACATTTCTTGAAGCTTTTCATGGATTACACAAGTTTATTTTGCTGGAATTTCATTCAAGTAAACAAGAGACAAGCCACAAATTGTTGGAAACTAAAGTAGGGTTTCTCATGACCTTCAAGATTCAATCTCTTTTTTTTTCTCTTTTCAAGAACCTTCAAGATCTTTAAGATTTGAACCAAATTGTTCAAGAACTTCAAGAATTCCCACCAACAGCCCGCACAACTATGAGGACTCGTAATTTATTTTATTTATTTATTTTATCGATTTATTCACTTATTTATTGGTTTACCCTAAAATAGTTATTTTCATGATTAATTACCCAAGTATTAGTTAGTTATACTATCGTTACAAGAATTTCTTAGAAATTACACTTTATCGCGCATAAGTCAAAAGTTCGCGTTTTCGCGCGTGTGACTAATTGAAAGACTTTAGAAAATTATTGTTAGACTACTAAGAGTGAATAATAATACTATTAACGGAAGTATATTAGAGGTTCCGTGCATAAGTGAAACAAACCCAAGAGGAATCGGGCACGAAACGCGCACGTACGCGCACTATTGAGAGTTGATTTTTATGCCAAAATTTGAACTACAACTACCAAGCTTCTCCAAGAAGCTTCACTATCAGATTTTTCACTCTCTCTCATCCTCTCAAGCTGGCCAAAACCTCAAGGCAAAGAAGGAGCAAAAATTTCATCTCATTTCACCTCAAATCATCCAACCATTTCACTCCAAAATCATCACACAAACTCACAACAACTTGGAGACTCACTTGGACTAGGAAGAGAGCACCTTTTGTGACACCCCCACATTCTTCTAGGATGTACCGTAAGGGTTAGCGGACTACCTACACAACTCTCACCAGGACTACTAAACTAAACAAACGGTTGTCAAATCATATAGTGCAATTGCACGCCGAATATACGCTTCCACGGGCACGACACGAAATGAAAACGAAAAAAAAATGAAACTGGAAAACACCTGCCACGTCTCAAAATCATGATTTCCAAAAGTGGTTCCTATAAGGAAAACAAAGATAATGAGGGTGAGTTTACGCCCAATGAGCAACCAACAAGTCACACGTCCAAGATTCACAAGTACATTCATGCTCAATTATACATCGCCAGTAACCATAGAAGAAAAAGCATCACAAGGCAACTAGAAGTAAAAGGATACAGTCGGCTCTCAAGAGCCAAGTCCCCCTTTTGCAGTACTTGATCTCAATCTCGTTGACACTCCGTCAACATTCAAAGAAATGAACCTGAGCGTAGATCCCACTTTACACCAAGTACCTTCCACCAAACATTCCTCTTACCGGGCCTGAACACCTCACAGAAACAGAGAGGGTAATACTCGAGTATACCACAAAATCGAGGAAATAACACTCCACTCGACAAACAGTAAACCCATGGTTCGTTATCTAATCGACCAGGCCCTTGCCGGCTCGACTCGATTACGACCACTGAGGTTTGAGCTCAAATATCACAGTAAAGTCATTGGACACTTGCCCCAAACGACATCAAACAATGCACAAGTAACCAATTCACAGCTATACAGTAATAAAGTACACTCTCGTCTCATGCACAGAACTCACAGTCATTTAGTCCAAAGATTCAAGTACAAATAACCATTTAAGCATTAAATCATGCAATGGTACACTCACCAGTTCAAGTAAAGCAAATTCACAAATTTCCGTCCAACGTGGGCCTTGGATCACCGGCACGTCCTAAAACAAGCAAGAAACAACAATTGAGACTCGAACACAAGTCGTATACTTATTCAATAAACTACTAATGCAAGACCAAGATAGCTTGGAAACGAAAATAACATTTAGGGCTAAAAGCTTAAACAAGCCCAAAACATTTCATTTCTACCAAACCTCAACCTAAACTCAAAGGAACCCAATATCCTCAACATTTGGACAGCATTTCCCCTAAAATTTCAGATTTTTCCATCCTACAAACAACCATTTAAATTCATCCTCGATCGACCACCGTTAACGGAACAAAAAAAAGACATTTACAAATGGATAGACATAAAATCGAAAGAGAAAACTATTTATTGATGGGCAAAACCAAGAAGGTTCCGCCTATATTCTTCTTCTGAACTAAGGTCTATATTCTTCTTCGGGGCTATATTGCTATGGATGCCGCCCAAGTCCCGTCTTGTAGACTAGTGCTTGAGTAAGGGGTAGCATTCTCCAAATCTCTTGTAACTGCTTTGTCTACGCTTGGAATAAATAAAAATCCTCATTCAAAAAAAAAACCATTTAAATTCATCCAAAACAACCACAAGTACACATACAAATTATAGGCTATTCAACACATCTCATTAGGGTTACAATACCCTTCAATCTTAGCCAAATAAGAGCTCAACAACCAACCATAGTAAAGCCCTAATTAGAAGCCCTAAAACTGAAATTTTCCTCACAAGCTGAAATTTTCTGCAACCAACCACAACTAACACACAAAAGCTCCATTTTACACAATATAAATCTATCATTCCATGGCCAACCATAATCATCATATGAAAACAGAAAAATCACCAAAAAAATCTGAAATTTAGCTAACTCCACTTTAATCCATGAAATCTTCCATAAAACAACCTATTTCGCAACTACAATCACTAATTTACCATTATTACAAACAAATAAGGAGTTTCTAAGTAAAGTACCTTGAAACCTCAAGAAAGGTAGTAGCTTAGAGTTTTCTCTTCCAAAACAACTCCACCAATACCTCTAACCCTCCTTAGAAAGTGACTTTTATGGACAAATTTGAGATTTTAGTGGTTGGATTTTAAGATGTAAGCAAGAAATGGAAGACAAAAGTTGAAGCTTGCTCTCTTCTTTCCTCTTAAGGAGCTTGGCCAAGAAGGGTGAAAATGAAGATGATTTTGGGTCAAAATTGATGTTTTAGTAAAAGTAAAGAAAGGTGGTCAAAGTCCAATTTCGAATAGTAAGGCGACACATGGCACCTTTTATGTTTAAAGCTATCTTCTTGTCTCCCCATGGTTAATCCATCTAGGCAATCTTTAATTATCTCTAACACCTAGTAACTTAATCCCTTTATGCAGAACTTAACCTAATTGGCCGAATTTATCACATTTAACGCCCTAACGGGTCCCACATCCAATATACACTCCTAATATCTCATGAACGAACTTATACTAGAAAATTGATATAAAAACTATATTTACATATAAAAATATCTATAAAATTAACATAATAAGGAAAATATAGAAAACGTGTGCAAAGAAATAAAATAATGCCTAGAAATAAAGAAAATTTTCGGGTTCTCACACCTTTCTCACGGTTTCTTGGAGCTCTTAGTGACCAAAAATTTCTGAGTTTTCATCATCCAAGAGGTAGCAATCATCTAACCCTTTAAACTTGGTTCTAGTGAGTTAAATTTGACTTGGAAGCTTGTAGCTTCATGTGGGTATCTTAATTTGGTTGAAAATCATTTGAGTGGGCTCTATGAAATCCCACAACGGACATGTTGGACTGATATGATGATTATGGTTGTTATTTATGTTGATTAAGTGTTAAACAAGTAGATATAATTTGAAAAAGTGGAAAGAAAATCAAAGGAAAGTTGCATGAGAAGCTTAGCCGATTCTACCCTATTTTTGCAGAGCCCTTGGTTCGATTTTTTTTGTGACCAAATGACCTTGAATTCATTGTAGATATGTTGTATAGGTTGTGTGGAAAGTTTTCACAAAAAATTACTTGATTTGGTTAAGAAAAATTTGAGTTTTGGATAAGAACAAAACAGGAAATCACGTAACAAGGGTCTCCTGGCAGTGATTTTTGATTGAGCATATCTCTCTGCTCAGATGTCGAAATCAAGTGTTGTTTGTGGTATTTAAAACTAGACACTTCTAGTTTTCTAATGGTATAAAATTCATCCCCTGATTCTACTTTAGTGAGCAGTACCAGTTCTTTAAAGTTGCATGTTCTGTTTTATTGCTCTACTCGAGAGTCAGTGATATGCTGGGACTTGTTGCTAGAATTTGAGCTAGATATGAACTGAATTTCAAAACGATTTCTTCGGATGAAATGTAGCCTTATACATTTAGTTTCCAATGCCCAATTCCAAGTTGAATTGATTGAGTTATGGCCAAATCACAGAACTGCACCAGTGATAGAAAACCCTAATTTTGGCTAGCCGAATGGCTTAGCTCGAATTGGAACTTGTTATTTTGAAACTTTTGGTGTCCATCACCTACCAAATGTAGGTTGGATGTTTCTTAGACCTTTTCTTCATAAATGGCTCATGTTTGAGATGATTTCATTGGCCAAAGGGTCACAAAAGAAAAACGGAAGCATGAAGGCAGCTTTGTCTTCGGATTTCCTTAAACTTTGGTATTTTAGTTAACTACCTTCCCTTGTGAATTTTGAAATGAAATTTGGTAGAGGAGTAGTCCTCATATGGAAGTTGAATTGTGCTAATTTTGGTGTCATTCTAAGACTATTTTGATTTACAAATAAGCTACCAAAGTTATTCTTCCAAATCTGGAAAATTTCCCAACAGTCCTTATTTTGAACCAACTTTCAACTGCTATATCTTGGCGTTCAAAATTCTAATTCTTGTTTCATTTGTTGTGTTTTAAACTTTGATTGTAACTCTAATTAAGTTTCAAATTTTAGAGGCTAGTTCACATTTTATGAATTTTGCCGAATTTCCAAAGTTTGCCAAAAACCAACCCCGAATCTGTCTTGGAAGTGCAAGTCAGCAGTTTTAAGCTGAAATTTGAGTGTCTTCCATTTAGAATCATGAAAAAGCGTTTTCTAGGAACTTTTAGTAATTTGGAAGCAGTTTTCAACAATACCAAGTTTTCCAATTTTGGACCTACAGAGAGTGAGATATGATTTTTCAAAGAGTACACCTCAAATCTGAAATTTCTGAACTTAAAGGAGATTGAGTTCTTTGAACTCTCCATTTTCCTTCGATATTGCTTGACCGTTTTACACTTGATTTCAAAGATGAAAATCAGTTTTTTCTTGTATTATTAAACCCCACTTTTAAGTCTCGATTTACGAGTAATTAAGACTCTCTTTCATGATATTTTCTTAGATTGTACAAATGTACGATCTTCCTTGATAATTGGGGGTTTTAAGCGATAGTGTGTGATAGATAATTATTGTGTGCTCAGGCATTCAAGGATGCCTTCAAGAGGACCTCACAACGGACTCTTAAATACTTGAATTGTGCACCACTCTCTCTCATTTTGACTAGGTGAGTGTCAAGTGTGTGAAAAAGTGTTACATGCTTAATTGTTATTAGTGATTGAGTATTATGAAAATGCCGAGTCGAATGTGTACTTTATCGCACTCGTTCTCATTTAAGTGAAGTGTATTTGAATTACTTGAAGTGAATATTTAAGTGAAGTGTTTCAATGATTCATTATGCTATGGTTGCATAAGTCGCTTGGAGTGAATCTCCTCGACTCTTAGTGGTAATAGTGGGGAACGCCCAAATCTCACTGGCCGACCTTGGACTCGACCCGGCATGGGTTTGGTCGAGAACCTTGGCGAGCCATGAGAAAACATAAGCTTAATCTATTAAGAGATCTTGCTTGACATACTCGAGTAGTATCGCCTCATATGAAGAAGAACGGGCCCAGTACTGGGGTATGTAATGGTGAACGGGGAACGAGTAAGTGAAGTTTCTACGGACTAAATACTGGCCCGATTGACCGAGTGTCATCGTGGGGCGGCAACTGATCGAGCATTGACAAAGCAAGTGAAACTTAGCTCCTAAGAGGTTCTATATCGTTGAATTGTTCCTGTCTATTTTCTTGCCCGAATTGTTATTTACTTGAATATTACTGTTTTACTTGTTAAATGGGATTGTTACTTGGACAACGTGCTTGCATGTGTGTTTCTTGGCCTCACGAGCAATCGATCATCCTGTAGATTTGTTTTCCTTAACAAGAACTAATATGGAGTGACACTCGAAGAAGCTTTTTGGTTGAACTTTAGATTAGGGATTTGAATGTATTTGACTAGACAATTTGGAAGTTGTATATTTTAAAAAGGAAATGTACCTTGAACTTGTGATGTAAGGTTGAATGCTCATGTATGGAAATGATTTCATACTTTTATTCCGATTTCATTGTTAGTATTGTACCTTTAAGTTTGAACTGGTATTGTATTGAGTCCTAACGAGAGTTGGGCAGGCGTCCCGCCAATACCCTTTGTTCGCCTTAAGGAGAAGTGGGGGCATCACAGTTGATATCAGAGCGCTAGGTTAGAGACCTAATTGGGAGATGTGTTAGGGATTTTACCCTTAAGATTTGGGAAGAGTTGACTTAGTCATACTCTAAGTTATATTTGAGTGAATTCGTAACTTTAAGTTTCTAATGTGACAGCTCCACCTCACCATAGGGCGAACCCAAGGGGTCGGCAGACTGCCTGCCCAGCTCTCACCAGGACTACGGAGTCGAATTTCACAAACCGTATAGTACGCGCGATAGGACCCAAAGAAACGAACAAATAAAACCACCAAACTCCAATATCACTTACCAAATCAAGTGGTGAAATAGGACATCGATTAAACACTCACCAAAGCCATAGAAGCGTAACATCTCACTAAATACACTTAATAGACAAGATCAACTACTTATACATGTATTCACATCGGAGTCTTCAGCATTTTAACTTTGAATTACAAACCAAAGTGTTCATACTAATCAAAATACAGTTAGGGTTTTGGTTACAAAGGAGCTTAACAAAACAATATATGCATTAGCTCGACCCCTTTCTCCCAAAACCATGGTGTCAAAGTTTGTCCCCTGTAAGGAAAATAAAGATAACGGGAAGGGGGTAAGGTTACACCCAATGAGGTACCAAAATAATAGCAGGTAAGAATCATGGAACTTCATATTCAAGTAGTCACATATGCAAATCAAATAAGGAAATGAACAAACACCGTAGATAGAAAGGATACAGGTTGTGAGAACCCGTATTTTTCATTTTCTAGGTTATATATATTTTTCGTGGCTTGTTTTCTGCATTTTCGTGATTAGAAAAATTTCTAGATGAATTTAAGGAGCAGATATAATTTTTAGATGTTTTTTCTAGTATCGAATGGATTTTGAGAAATTAAGAGCGTATACCGGACGTGAGACCCACTAGTGCGAAAAGTTCGGAAAAATTCGACCAACTAGGTTAAGTTTTGGATACTGGATGTAATTTACCGGGTGTTAAGAGATAGGTAGAGGTTGTAATTTGGATTGGTGTGAGAGGAAACAAAGTGATAGACTTGCATTAAATGAAGTGACACATGTCACCATCTGAGTGGTTGAACCCTAAGACTACTATTCATGGTCTTACCATTTGACTTAAATAAACCAAAAATGACCCAAAAATCATCAAAAAATCTTCCATGGTAGCCGGCCCTCTCTTTCTCTCTCTCTTACTCTAAGCACAAGGAAGAAAACTCTTCAAGCTTGCTCCAAATCATCAAAACCAACCATCCAACCTTGATTTTGCTCCATAAAACCACTTAAGGAGGTGTTGGTGAGTTGTTGTGTGAAGTTATTTGGAAAGTTAAGGTGTCCAATAGCTCTCTCTCGCTTGTTTTAAGGTAAGTTGTGAAGAACCACCCTCCTCCCTTAATTGATGCTTAAATCATGCTTAGTGGTAGTATGAGATGCAAGTTTATGGATTAATTCTTGATTTGTGGTTGTAGTGATGAAGTTTTATTATTTTTGGGGATTTTTCTGTTTTAATATAAGCATGATTGTGTGGCTAGCTATGATGATTGTAATTGGTATATAATGACTCTAGGAGGTGGAAAAAGTGATTAATTGCAACCAATTTCTGGTTTGGAAGAAATTTCAGAAAATTAGGGTTCTTGAGGGAGCATTCTGCCCGAATTTTTAGCTCCTAGTTAGAGGCCGAATTGGCCTTGGTTTAAAACATAAAAGTTGTAGGGAATGACAGTTTAGAAGTGTCTACAAAATTTCAGGTCAATCGGAGTAGTGTAGAATGAGAAAAGTCGAAATTACTATTGCTGTTCTGGTTTTACCCGAATGTAAGAATTGCGCCTGTAATTGGTTGTTTTGGCTAGAATTGCTTCCGAATTGGTTGTTGAGGCCTTCTGATGAAATTTATCCCTGTTTCTTAGCTTTCAGTTGGTTTTAGAATTTCTGGATTTGAACTTGGAGAGCCTGAGTTATGATGTTTCCGCTAGAATGCATTTTGGTGAATCTGTTTTACGTTTTTGATGTAGTATCTTGCATTTTTTGACCTGTTTGCACTCAAAACTGGGTTGAGTGACCTTCTGTGATGTTGTAGCCCTGTCCTTTAGCTTCGAAATGATGGATCTTGCACCCTCATCCGATAATCGTAGTGAAATTGGTGCCATTACCGCAAAATGAGGACAAAAACTGTTTTTTTTCAGGGCCAAAGCTAGTTACATTTCCGAAATTTCTGGTTTCCTTTAATGTTTGTATATGCTTATGGAACCCTATTGGGGTCATGTTTGGCCTTGGTTTATGACTCGTTATCGAGTCTCATGGTATTTGTTTGCATGTTTTAGGACATGACCGTGGTGCACAACGTTCTTTTGACGGAAGTGCATGAAACCACATTTGCGAGCTTGGTGAGTGTACTACTCACTTGTGTGTTATTATATGACTTTGATATTTGAACTTGAGATGTTGAATGTTAATTGATTGAAGTGAGAGTGTACTTTATCACTCTCACTTATTGTTTCGCATGTTATTGGAATGTTATATGAAATTTTATATGAAATGAAATACATGACTTGGTGTCGTTTGGACGAGTCTCCAATGACTACAATTGTTATCCTTGAGCTCAACCCCATTGGTAATTGATTGAATCGAGCCGGCGAGGGCTTGGTCGTGCCAATTAATGTGCCTTGGGGAAATGTTATATGGAATCTTGTAGTATGAGAGACTTTCGATTCCAGTTTACTCGAGTAAAACCACAATGCAAGTGTTTGGATTTCGGGCCCGGTTGGGGAATGTTAGGTGGAAGGAATGGAAGTAAAGTGGAGTCTACAGTTGGTTATTGTTGAACATTGACGGAGAGTCAATGACGTTCGATCAAGAAATGCAAACGAGGAAAATGGCTCTTGAGAGCCATCTGTATCCTTTTATCACCATATTTGACGTGTGCCTTTGCTTATTTTACTATATTGAATGAAAGCTTGATGCTTATATGCACTTGGTTGCGTAAGTGATAGTATCTCACTGGCAATTAGCTCACACCGTTTCTTTTGTTTTCCTTACAGGAATATGACTCTTTTTGGAATGAATCTTGATAGATGGTTGCCAAATGAACTAGATGTATATTTTTTTTTGTATGGTATATGAAGTAAAACCCTAAATGTATCTTTAGGGCCGTCAATTTGGCAAACCGTGTATATATTCACTTTTGACAACTTTTGTATGTCACTTTGGATTGTATTTGCTAAAGTTCAAGATATGAATGTTTGTTCAATATTTGGTTGCGTTCTGACGGGTCGGTTACTATTCATGACCGACTCCGAATTTCTTTTTTTTTATTTTGGGTTATTTTGCCCTTTTGCCTTGTTTACGCGTGTTTATAAGTTCCGGAACGAAATAGATCGCTCTAAACTGCACTGTTAGTCCTGGCGAGAGCTGGGCAGGCAATCCGCTAACCTCTTTGGTTCGCCTTAGGGAAAGGTGGGGCTGTCACAGGTGGTATCAGAGCCTAGGTTTGAATTAGCTTGGGTGTTATAGGAATGCTTGATTTGAGGGTTTATTGTTTATGGCCTTTAAGATTATTTATGGTTAATTGCTCTTTTGGTGTAGGATGGCCGGACAGGGTGAGCCTAGTGATAGTCCTCCGGGCGAGAGACCTCGTGGAGTACTCCCAGTGATCCCGTACCAAATACTGCCAGGAGGGGCCGTCATGCGCTGGAGCCCGTCTAACCGTCTCCGACGGTGTGAGTGTAAACATAAGTATGCCTATCCGAACGCTCTCGTGTTTGCAGTGGACAAGGAGCGTAAGGAGTTGGCCGGAGAGAATGCTCGACTGGAGGCCGAGGTGACTCAACTTAGGGCGGCTAATGAGAGACAGACTGAACGCATTGAGGGTCTGAAATACGATGTGCTTGAGGCAGAGGATAGGGTTGATGACCTCTGCACTCAGCTGAGGGAAGTCCATGAGCGCGAGTCCAAGCGAGCTCGAAAGGTGAAGAATCGAGCCGCTTCGATCCTGAACCTTTGCGCCTAGGTGGTCGAGGGCGTGAGCGACGAGGACTCCTGTGCGGGGCCTGAGGCTGGGGTTGGATCCACTCCGTCGGGTGGGTCTCATAGCTCGTCATCAGTCTAGGTTACGACTTCTAGGGTGTGTTTTGGATAGTTTTGGTCTTGTATATAGGGCGGATAGGGAGTAGGGCCTTAGCTAATCATTTTGTACGGCTAGATTAGCTACGTGTATATTTCTTTTGATGAGGCCATTCCCTTGGGGATTGTCCATCCTTGTACTTGACTTGACTGCTTGTATATATGTGTGTTGTTTGCCTTGTTTGGAATGTATATATTTGTTTGGAAAAGTTTTGGGTTACTTACATGCATTGTTTTATATTGGTTTAGTACCATTGCCTAGATCATATAAAGTATGGAAGGAACACGTAGTGGACGGGGACGTGGGCGCGGAATTAGACAACCCACACCGGATAGGGGTACTGGGGAAACTTCTACGGGACCTAACCCTGACCCCAATGTGCAAATCGCTGCCGCTATGCAGCAAATGACTAACTTGCTAGCACAAGTGGTGCAGCAACAAGGCCAGAATACAAACCCTAATCCTGGAAACCCCGGAAACCCTGGTAACCACATCGAGAGCGAAGACAGAGCTCTCGAACATTTTCAAAAGTTTGCTCCACCCAAATTCATTGGGGGACCTGATCCGGATGTTGCCGAGCGATGGCTCGAGAAGATGGTTGATATTTTTGCGGCTTTGCACTACACCGATGAACGGCAGGTGACTTTTGCCGTATTCCAGTTCGAAGGGGCGGCCTGTTCCTGGTGGAACGTAATATGACAAAAATGGGAACGGGAACAAACGCCCAGGACTTGGGTCAATTTCATCCGGGAATTTAACGCGAAATTCTTCCCTCCTCTAGTTCAGGAAAGGAAGGAAGACGAGTTCATTCGACTCGGCCAAGGAACTCAATCGGTGGCAGAATACGAGAGCCAGATCACCCGTTTGTCCAAATTTGCACCCGAGCTAATCATGACAGAGCAACGGCGAATCAGGCGTTTCATTCAGGGCTTGAACATCGAAATTCAAAAGGACCTCGCAGTGGCTCAAATCAATGCTTTTAGCGAGGTCGTAGAAAAGGCCCAAAGGGTAGAGAGTGCTCGATCGCAAGTCCGGAACTTCCAGGCGAAGAAGCGGGGCTTTCCTGGAAGCAGTTCTGGACAAGGGGACAAAGGTACTCCCTCCAAGTTTGGACGCGGAGCTGGAGGTGGACGACAGTCAGGTTTCGGCAGAGGGGCTCAGTCTAGGGGTGGCCCAGCCTGGAGAGGCCAAGGTGGAAATTTCCAGAAAGACTCAGGTTCGGTGTCCCGTAGACCTTGCGGGTACTGCGGAAAGCTGAATCACTCTGAAGACAATTGCTGGAAGAAAGGAGGCAAATGTCTGCGTTGCGGAAGCGCAGACCACCAGCTTGCTACCTGCCCACTTTTCACGCAAGGAGGAAGGAGAGCTCAACCCACGTTAAAGACCAACACGGGACCGAATAAGGGGAATGAGGCGAAAGCTAAAGTGCCAGCTCGAGTCTATTCCTTAGAACCTCGACAGGTCCCAGATTCCTCAGAGGTCGTAGAAGGTACGATCCCTATTTTTCACCGTTTTGCCAAAGTTTTAATTGATCCTGGTGCCACCCATTCCTTTGTTAACCCTGATTTCATGTGTGGCATCGATATAAAACCTGCTAGTTTATCATACGACCTAGAAGTTAGTACACCTACGGGGATTCAACGGTTGGTTACTAGTATGGTTTATAAGGATTGTGAAGTGTAGGTAGGAGAGAAAAGATTGTTAGGGGATTTGATAAGTCTGGTCATTAAGGGGTATGATGTGATTTTGGGTATGGATGGGCTAGCCAAGTATAATGCCCAACTGGATTGTAAAACGAAAGTGGTGGAATTCCGTATCCTTGGTGAGGCAACCATAAGGTTGGATATAAGGGGTAGGTTAGCCTTATCTGCTTTAATTTCGGGCATTCGGGCTAGGAAATTGCTAAGTAGAGGGGCGCAAGGATTTTTGGCCTTTTTGATTAACACCCCTACGGATAAGTTGAAAGTGGAGGATGTGGCCATAGTGAAGGAATTTCCGGATATGTTTCCTGATGAATTAGTAGCCTTACCTCCAGAAAGAGAAATTGAATTCAAAATAGACCTGCTACCGGGAGTCTCACCCATCTTAAAAACACCATACCGAATGGCTCTTGCCGAGCTCAAGGAGCTAAAGTTGCAATTACAGGACCTTCTGGGGCGGGGATTCATTCAAGAGAGTGGGTCTCCTTGGGGAGCTCCTGTACTGTTTGTGAAGAAAAAAGATGGTGGTTTGAGGATGTGTATTGATTATCGGGGCCTGAATAATATTACAATTAAAAATAAGTATCCACTGCCCCATATCGATGCGCTATTTGATCAGTTGCAAGGAGTGGTGCTCTTCTCGAAACTGGACCTCCGCCAAGGGTACTACCAGTTACTAATCAGGAAGGAGGATATTCCGAAGACCGCCTTCAACTCGAGATATGGGCATTACGAGTTCGCAGTGATGCCCTTTGGACTAACCAATGCTCCTGCCGCCTTCATGGACCTAATGCATAGGATTTTTAAGCCCTACCTGGATCGATTTGTAGTAGTCTTCATCGATGACATCCTGGTCTATTCCAAGACCCGTGAAGAGCATGAGCAACACTTGAAGACTGTCTTGCAAACCCTGAGAGACCATCAACTATATGCCAAGTTCAGCAAGTGCGAATTTTGGCTGGAGAAAATTGCTTTTCTGGGGCATGTAATTTCTCAAGAGGGTATTTCAGTCGACCCGGCGAAAGTAGAGGCTGTGACTAATTGGAAGAGGCTAGAAACTCCCACAGAGGTCCGCAGCTTTCTAGGACTGGCTGGATATAACCGGCGTTTTATCAAGGATTTCTCCAAACTAGCCGGTCCTTTAACCGATTTGACGAAAAAACATGGTCGGTTCTTATAGAACGCCCGAAGTGAGACAAGTTTTCAAGAATTAAAGAAAAGATTGACCATGGCTCCAGTTCTAGTCTTACCAAACGGGGTGGACGGATATGCTGTGTACACTGATGCATCCCGAGAAGGCCTGGGTTGTGTATTAATGCAAAACCGAAATGTGATCTCTTTTGCCTCGAGGAAGTTAAAACCCCACGAGTAAAATTACCCGACCCACAATCTGGAGCTAGCTGTAGTTGTTTTTGCTCTGAAGAAGTGGAGGCACTACTTATATGGAGTAACTTTCAAAGTTTACTCCGATCATAAAAGCCTGAGGTATCTTTTCTCACAGAAGGAATTAAACATGAGGCAGCGACGGTGGATGGAATTTCTAGAGGATTACGACTGTACCATCAACTACCATCCGGGAAAAGCAAACATGGTGGCCGATGCCCTAAGTCGCAAAGCTCAGGTCGCGAGTCTAATGATCAAAGAATAGGAATTGTTAGACTCCGTGTGTGAATGGAAACCTTGCCCTGGGAGCCATAAGGTGATTTTTGGCAATATTAAAGTGACTTCCACTCTCTTGGAGAGAATTAAAGAAGCTCAAAAGGAGGATCAGATGGTACGGAAGTGGGGAGAGAAAGTGGAAAAAGGGGAAACCACTGATTTCAATTTTGGTCCTGAGGGTATTTTAAAATAACGAAACCGAATAGTGGTGCCGAAGGATGAGTCGTTGAAAACGGAGATTCTAGAGGAAGCCCATCGATCCAAGTATACAATCCATCCGGGTAGTAGTAAGATGTATCAAGACCTGAAAGAAAATTATTGGTGGGACAATATGAAGAAGGAAATTGCTCTGTAGGTGCAAAAATGTCTCGTTTGCCAACAAGTGAAAGCAGAGCATAAAAAACCATCGGGCTTGTTACAACCCCTTGAGATACCTGAATGGAAGTGGGAAAACATCACCATGGATTTCGTTTCAGGTTTGCAGCGAACGCAGCGAGGACACGATGCCGTTTGGGTGATCGTCGGTCGATTAACCAAGTCGGCCCATTTCTTGCCGGTGAACATGAAGTATTCCATGGACAAGTTGGCTCAACTGTACATGAACGAGATCGTAAGGCTGCATGGTGTGCCGGTGAGCATCGTCTCCGATCGAGATCCACGTTTCGTATCTCGGTTTTGGCAAAAGTTCCAGGAGACTCTAGGGACGAAACTCAACTTGAGCACGACCTATCACCCTCAGACGGATGGACAATCGGAACGAACCATTCAAACTCTCGAGGACATGCTACGAACTTGCATTCTAGATTTTAGAGGCAACTGGGGTCAACACATGACCTTGGTAGAGTTTGCGTACAACAACAGCTACCATTCATCGATTCAAATGGCTCCATATGAAGCATTATATGGACGAAAATGCCGATCACCAATTTACTGGGATGAAGTTGGCGAGAGGAAGACATTAGATCCAACCACTATTCCTTGGATGGAGGAAGCTCGAGAAAAGGTCAAGTTGATACGGCAACGACTCCAAACAACTCAAAGCCGACAAAAGAGCTACGCCGACAGCCGAAGAAAAGCTTGGAGTTCGAGGTTGGAGACCATGTATTTCTTAAAGTCACCCCTTTACGGAGTGTCACAGCAGGCAAAGGAAAGAAGCTTCAACCGAGGTTTGTCGGACCTTACAAGATCTTACAGAGGATAGGTGCGGTAGCGTATAGACTAGAACTGCCGTCAAGTCTCTCGAGAATCCATGACGTATTTCATGTCTCAATGCTCAAGAAGTACTATCCCGATCCAACCCATGTCTTACAACCAGAGGAGATCGACATGGAAGAATCGCTTGCTTACGAAGAAAAACCTGTCCAAGTGCTTGACCGGAAAGTCAAAGAACTCAGAAACAAGCAGATTCCGTTAGTGAAGATACTGTGGAGAAACCATGGGGTAGAGGAAGCTACCTGGGAAGTGGAAGAGGAAATGCGAACGAAATACCCTAACCTTTTCGTGAGTTAAGGTGAGAAATTTCGAGGGAGAAATTCTTTTAAGGGGGAGAGAGTGTGAGAACCCGTATTTTTCATTTTCTAGGTTATATATATTTTTCATGGCTTGTTTTCTGCATTTTCGTGATTAGAAAAATTTCTAGATGAATTTAAGGAGCAGATATAATTTTTAGATATTTTTTCTAGTATCGAATGGATTTTGAGAAATTAAGAGCGTATACCGGACGTGGGACCCACTAGTGCGAAAAGTTCGGAAAAATTCGACCAACTAGGTTAAGTTTTGGATATTGGATGTAATTTACCGGGTGTTAAGAGATAAGTAGAGGTTGCAATTTGGATTGGTGTGAGAGAAAACAAAGTGATAGACTTGCATTAAATGAAGTGATACATGTCACCATTTGAGTGGTTGAATCCTATGACCACTATTCATGGTCTTACCATTTGACTTAAATAAACCAAAAATGACCCAAAAATCATCAAAAAATCCTCCATGGTAGCCGGCCCGCTCTTTCTCTCTTTCTCTCTTTCTTACTCTAAGCACAAGGAAGAAAACTCTTCAAGCTTGCTCCAAATCATCAAAACCAACCATCCAACCTTGATTTTACTCCATAAAACCACTTAAGGAGGTGTTGCTGAGTTGTTGTGTGAAGTTATTTGGAAAGTTAAGGTGTCCAATAGCTCTCTCTCTCTTGTTTTAAGGTAAGTTGTGAAGAACCACCCTCCTCCCTTAATTGATGCTTAAATCATGCTTAGTGGTAGTATGAGATGCAAGTTTATGGATTAATTCTTGATTTGTGGTTGTAGTGATGAAGTTTTATTATTTTTGGGGATTTTTCTGTTTTAATATAAGCATGATTGTGTGGCTAGCTATGATGATTGGAATTGGTATATAATGACTCTAGGAGGTGGAAAAAGTGATTAATTGCAACCAATTTCTGGTTTGGAAGAAATTTCAGAAAATTAGGGTTCTTGAGGGAGTATTCTGCCCGAATTTTTATCTCCTAGTTAGAGGCCGAATTGGCCTTGGTTTAAAACATGAAAATTGTAGGGAATGACAGTTTAGAAGTGTCTACAAAATTTCAGGTCAATTGGAGTAGTGTAGAATGAGAAAAGTCAAAATTCCTATTGCTGTTCTGGTTTTACCCGAATGTAAGAATTGCGCCTGTAATTGGTTGTTTTGGCTAGAATTGCTTCCGAATTGGTTGTTGAGGCCTTCTGATGAAATTTAGCCCTATTTCTTAGCTTTCAGTTGGTTTTAGAATTTCTGGATTTGGACTTGGAGATCCTGAGTTATGATGTTTCCGCTAGAATGCATTTTAGTGAATCTGTTTTACGTTTTTGATGTAGTATCTTGCATTTTTGACCTGTTTGCACTCAAACCTGGGTTGAGTGACCTTCTGGGATGTTGTATCCCTGTCTTTTAGCTTCGAAATGATGGATCTTGCACCCTCATCCGATAATCGTAGTGAAATTGGTGCCATTACCGCAAAATGAGGACAAAAACTGTTTTTTTTCAGGGCCAAAGCTAGTTACATTTCCGAAATTTCTGGTTTCCTTTAATGTTTGTATATGCTTATGGAACCCTGTTGGGGGTCATGTTTGGCCTTGGTTTATGACTCGTTATCGAGTCTCATGGTATTTGTTTGCATGTTTTAGGACGTGACCGTGGTGCACAACGTTCTTTTGACGGAAGTGCATGAAACCACATTTGCGAGCTTGGTGAGTGTACTACTCACTTGTGTGTTATTATATGACTTTGATACTTGAACATCAGATGTTGAATGTTAATTGATTGAAGTGAGAGTGTACTTTATCACTCTCACTTATTGTTTCGCATATTATTGGAAAGTTATTGGAATGTTATATGAAATGAAATACATGGCTTGGTGTCGTTTGGACGAGTCTCCAATGACTACAATTGTTATCCTTGAGCTCAACCCCATTGGTAATTGATTGAATCGAGCTGGCGAGGGCTTGGTCGTGCCAATTAATGTGCCTTGGGGCAATGTTATATGGAATCTTGTAGTATGAGAGACTCTCGATTCCGGTTTACTCGAGTAATACCACAATGCAAGTGTTTGGATTTCGGGCCCGGTTGGGGAATGTTAGGTGGAAGGAATGGAAGTAAAGTAGAGTCTACAGTTGGTTATTGTTGAACATTGACGGAGAGTCAATGACGTTCGATCAAGAAATGCAAACGAGGAAAAGGGCTCTTGAGAGCTATCTGTATCCTTTTATCACCATATTTGACGTGTGCCTTTGCTTATTTTACTATATTGAATGAAAGCTTGATGCTTATATGCACTTGGTTGCGTAAGTGATAGTATCTCACTGGGCAATTAGCTCACACCGTTTCTTTTGTTTTCCTTACAGGAATATGACTCTTTTTGGAATGAATCTTGATAGATGGTTGCCGAATGAACTAGATGTATATTTTTTTTTGTATGGTATATGAAGTAAAACCCTAAATGTATCTTTAGGGCCGTTTTCACTTTCAATTTGGCAAACCGTGTATATATTCACTTTTGACAACTTTTGTATGTCACTTTGGATTGTATTTGCTAAAGTTCAAGATGTGAATGTTTGTTCGATATTTGGTTGCGTTCTGACGGGTTGGTTACTATTCATGACCAACTCCGAATTTCTTTTTTTTTTTTTTATTTTGGGTTATTTTGTCCTTTTGCCTTGTTTACGCGTGTTTATAAGTTCCGGAACGAAATAGGTCGCTCTAAACTGCACCGTTAGTCCTGGCGAGAGCTGGGCAGGCAGTCCGCTAACCTCTTTGGTTCGCCTTAGGGGAAGGTGGGGCTGTCACAGGTGGTATCAGAGCCTAGGTTTGAATTAGCCTGGGTGTTATAGGAATGCTTGATTTGAGGGTTTATTGTTTATGGCCTTTAAGATTATTTATGGTTAATTGCTCTTTTGGTGTAGGATGGCCGGACGGGGTGAGCCTAGTGATAGTCCTCCGGGCGAGAGACCTCATGGAGTACTCCCAGTGATCCCGTACCAAATACTGCCAGGAGGGGCCGTCGTACGCTGGAGCCCGTCTAACCGTCTCCGACGGTGTGAGTGTAAACATAAGTATGCCTATCCGAACGCTCTCGTGTTTACAGTGGACAAGGAGCGTAAGGAGTTGGCCGGAGAGAATGCTCGACTGGAGGCCGATGTGACTCAACTTAGGGCGGCCAATGAGAGACAGACTGAGCGCATTGAGGGTCTGAAGTACGGTGTGCTTGAGGCAGAGGATAGGGTTGATGACCTCTGCACTCAGCTGAGGGAAGTCCATGAGCGCGAGTCCAAGCGAGCTCGAAAGGTGAAGAATCGAGCCGCTTCGATCCTGAACCTTTGCGCCGAGGTGGTCGAGGGCGTGAGCGACGAGGACTCCTGTGCGGGGCCTGAGGCTGGGGTTGGATCTACTCCGTCGGGTGGGTCTCATAACTCGTCATCGGTCTAGGTTACGACTTCTAAGGTTTGTTTTGGATAGTTTCGGTCTTGTATATAGGGCGGATAGGGAGTAGGGCCTTAGCTAATCATTTTGTACGGCTAGATTAGCTACGTGTATATTTCTTTTGATGAGGCCATTCCCTTGGGGATTGTCCATGCTTGTACTTGACTTGACTGCTTGTATATATGTGTGTTGTTTGCCTTGTTTGGAATGTATACATTTGTTTGGAAAAGTTTTGGGTTACTTACATGCATTGTTTTATATTGGTTTAGTACCATTGCCTAGATCATATAAAGTATGGAAGGAACACGTAGTGGACGGGGACGTGGGCGCGGAATTAGACAACCCACACCGGATAGGGGTACTGGAAAAACTTCTATTGGACCTAACCCTGACCCCAATGTGCAAATCGCTGCCGCTATGCATCAAATGACTAACTTGCTAGCACTGTGACGCCCCGAAAACTAGGAGTATGAGAAACCGAAAATTTTTATATATTTTCTCGACAATATTTTGTTTTCTTGTCTCTAAGTTTGTTTTCTTCAATATATTAATTTTTTTTATACATTTCTATAAGGAAATATAGTTTTCAAATCATTTTCTTGATCCAAGTTAGTCCACGTTAATTTTGAAGTGCGTTTTGAACGTGGGACCCGCAAGTGTGGTAAATGCATTATATTTTTGACAATTTGTTAGAATTTTGTAGTAAGTGATATTATTTTACAAGGTGTTAAGATATTTGTATTGGAGAGACAAAAAGATAAGTTTTAAACCTAAAGGTGACAAGTGTCACCATCTAATTTACTCTTGACTTTGACCATTTGACTTTACCTTTACCTTTACCAAATAAATATAAAAAATTGACCAAAATAAGCTCTTATTTCAAGCTCTCTTGGTCGACTTTCTTGCTCAAAGAAAGGAAGAAAACTCTCCACAATTTTGGTCTCCAATCTTGCTCAATCTCTCAAATCAACCGTTTAATCTTGCATTTCTTCCATAAAACTTCTTCTATTAGTGTTTGTGAGTTGTTTGGTGGAGTTATTTGGAAGGTTAAGGTGCCTAGTTGTTCTCTCTCTTCTATTGCTAAGGTGAGTTGTGAGGAACCACTCTCCTTCCTTAATTGATGCTTAAATCATGATTAGTGGTGGTATAAGGTGCAACTTTATGGATTATATTGTGATTTTTGGTTGAGTTGGTGAAGTTTTATAATTATTGGGGATTTTTCTGTTTTAAAATGAACATGATTGTGTGGCTATATATGATAATTGGAAATGATGTTTAAGGACTCTATGAGGTGGAAAAAGTGGTTAATTGCAAACAATTTCTGTTTTGGAAGAAATCTTGGAAAGTTAGGGTTTGATGTTCTTCATTCTGCCCGAATTTGTAGCTCATAGATAGAGGTTGAATTGGCCTTGAATTAAAACACAAAAGTTGTAGAGAATGGTATTTTAGAGGTGCTTATAAAATTTCAGGTCAATCGGAATAGTGTAGAATGAGAAAAGTCGAAATTACTATTGCTATTCTGGTTTTACCCGAATGTAAGAATTGCGCCTGTAATTCGTTGTTTTGGCTGGAATTGCTTCCGAATTGGTTGTTGAGGCCTTCTAATGAAATTTATTCCTATTTCTTAGCTTTCAGCTGGTATTGGAATTTCTGGATTTGGACTTGGATAGCCTGATTTATGATGTTTCCGCTAGAATACGTTCTGTGAATCTGTTTTTCCGGTTCTGGTGTAGTTTCTTGCATTTTTGACCTGGTTACACTCAAAACTGGGTTGAGTGACCTTCTCAAATATTGTAGCCCTATCTCTTAGCTTCGAAACGGTGGGTCTTGAACCTTCATCCGACAATCGTAACGCCTTTGGTACCATTACCGCAAAATGACGTCAAAACTGTTTTTCTGGTTTTGAGCTTAACTTTCATTTCCGAACTTTTCCCTAGCTTGAATTGTACTCGTATTACTTGGAGCTTGCTGAATGGCTATTGGATGAACTTGTTGTTGTGTGTGTACCTTTGGGACTGGCTGAAGATATAATGAAGCCATGATGGCTGGGAAAGTAAGCAAATTTAGGGGAAGTGCTGTCCGAAGTTTTAAAGGGTTTGATTGCTTTGAGTTTGTGATCTAAGACTTGGATTTGAGCAAGGCAATGTTATATGATGGATCATTTCTGAGTCATGGAAGTGAGTGACCTCAAACGATTTCTGAAGTTATTTATGCACCGTTTTCTTGCATTATTTACCTTTAAACTGTTTCCAAAGTTACTTTTGAACTGTTTTCTTGCATATCATGCGTGCTTGCATATGAGTGTTCCTTATTTGCTATATTTTCTTGACTTCATGGCTTGTATTATTTATTGATAACGTGTTAAGTGTTTTGAATGATTTCCAAAACGAGCTTTCTAGGCGAGTGTGTACTTTATCGCACTCGACCTAAATAACTGTGCAATTTTCAAGGATTTAATTATTGAAATGCTAGCTGCGCATGATGTAAGCCTTTTGGGCTGAACTGACCATTGCCCCTTGTTACCGGTCGTCTTGAGCCAGAAACGGTCTCGGTCGGGCGATTAGGATCTTGGGTGAACGTTTGGTATACTCGAGTATTACCTTTGTAGGTTGGTGGAGGTTGGTGGAGTCTGGTGAATGAAATGAATGACCAAATGAGCGAGGCATTTATTTATAAAAGAAACGAAAATGCATTTTTCAAAAGTTTGAAGGAAGGAGGAAATGTCAGGAGAACGAACGTATCTTTTTCATGAATGTTACTATCGCTTTCCATTGTAACTGTTTCTTGAATTATTGATACTCCATATTTACTGTTTTGCAAATGTTGTAGTTGTTTCTGGACTTATCATTTGATTTATGACATCATTGATATATGACATCATTGAAATGAACTATTGTGAAAAAGATTTGATTACTGATTTTAATGGTTACTCGCTGAGCTTCTAGCTCACCCCAAAACTATTTTATTCCCCTCCACAGGGCTCGTGGCGAAGGAAGGACTTGTAGTACTTGTTCATGTGACTGGATGGCATATAACTTGTATAATTTGGATTTGGAATCATTTTATGTATAGTTGAGAATCGTTTCCGCTTCGCTTATGACATGTAATTATTGGAGACTTGGATGTGTAGACACCAAATTTTGATTTTATTTTTTTATTATTAGTTTATTAATATTTATTTTAGTTTGGTTTTACTGATCTCATTTTAGACATTTTAGCACAACAAAAAAAAAGAAAGAAAAAAAAGAAAAGTCAATCAAAGGGACAAGAATCATACACATAAGCCTATTTTGGGGTTTAAAATCTTGGCCCTTCATATTAGGTTGAGTTGTTTTGAGGTGCCTTTAAAAGATGAAAGAGCCGCAAGTCAAGGGAGGAGAGGCGACAAAAAGAAAAAGCTGGTCTGATGGCTCAAGGGGAAGAAAAAGAAAAGAAAAGGAAAAAGGGCGGCGCACAAGATGAAGGCTGGAGCGAGAGAGGGAGCTTCGGGAGGCTACAGAGCAAGAAAAGAAAGAAAAAAAAAACAACAAAAAAGGAGGTCTTCGGCTAAGGAACAGAGGAAAAAAGGAGCGGGGCTTCAGGTAAAGAGAGTAAAGGAAAACAGAGCAGAAGAAATTGAACAAAAGCAGAGAAAGAAAAGAAAATTTGAGGAAGGGAATTCGAAGGGATTGAAGCCCGTTGCAGGCTCACCGAATCTACCATCACCACCTGCAAAGTTTCATCAAAACAGAGAGCGGCTGAAAAGGGGAGGGAAAAAAGAAAGCTTCGGACGGTTGGGCTTCGGAAGAAAAACAGAGGGAAAATTAAGGGAAACAGGGGAGTTTTCTGGAGTTCAAAACAAAGAAACTAAGGGAAACGGGAAAAGAAACGAAAAAGGAAAACACGAGAGAGAGTATAAGGAAGAGGAGACGGCTAAGGGAATGAAGAAAACAGAGAGCTGGGCCTGAAACAGGGAGCTAAAAAAGAAAGAAACAGGGGGGAGGCTTGATCTGAGAGTGAGAGATAGGAAGGCCGAGAAGGGGCTTCGGCTGAGAAGAAACAGAAGAAGAAAAAGGGCTACGCGGAAGCTGGAAAAAGAGGGAGTGAAAGGGAAAAACAGAAACTAAGAATCGAGGAAAGCTGCGTAAAAATGAAAACTAAAAATAGAGCAGGCCTGGGAAATTTGAAGAGGAGTTTCAAGACCGAAAATGAAATAGGAACCGAGGGAAAAGAAGAGAAGCTTGGGCGGAGAAATTGAACTTTGCTGTCGGCTCAAGAATTGTCCATCGTCATCTGCCAATTTTCACCAAGAAAAGTAGGGTAAGCCACTCCTTCCTTCGAATTTCAATCTGCCTCTCAAGCACAAATGCTGAAAAATCTCAACCCCAAGCATGTTTCTTGTGAATTTATTGTCGCAATTTTTTTTTCTGTCGATTATCTGCCAATTCGAACATAATGCTCTATGGGTTGACTGGGCTGTATTTTCCTGGGTTTCTGATAAATTTCTGGGCTGATTATGATTTCAATTAAGCAAAGAATCATTGATTTTTCTTTTGCTCATTTGCTGCTCGATGAAATGCTCAACCGGGGGTTCAACTTCAAAGACAAATTAATTTCTGTTTTTTAACATTCGGCCAGCCCACGCTTGTCAAGATAGTTTATTTTCATGAAAGAAATGAAAGTTTTCTCTTTGAAAGATTCGGATGGGCTTGCTTGGCATCCGTTTGTTTGGCATCTTTTTTGCTGCTCTTTTGTTTGGCGTTCTTGTTGAATGAACTCCAATTGATGGCATGAGTTTGTATGAGAGGAGATTCGTGTGGGTTTCATTTCTGGAGATGGGTTTTCAGTGTTTTTATTGGCTGCATTTCTCTTGTTGTTTGCTTGTAATTTGCTGAACGTACATGCTTTCATAGACTGATTCGATTAAAATGTCCATGTTCTGGGTAGCTTTTGGATGCTGATTTACAGCAATTGAGTGAGAATTGGCTGAAATTTTGATGCCCATTCGATGTTAGATGAAATGTCTAACTGAGAGTTGGGTTGGTTTTGGTGTTTTGGGTCATGCACGTTGTCTCATAAACCTCTCTTTCATCGCTGTTTTTCCTTTCGGTTGGGTATATTTGGGTCCTAAGAACCTATTTCTCTTGTTATAATGGAGGGGGGGATAACTCCGTTGATATTTTTTTTAAAGACTAGAGGGCTGCATTTATTTTTTTTCCTTTTGATTCATCGAAAGGGCATGCTGTCATAGTCTTTCTTTATTTCAATTGCCGTACTTCGTCATTGTGCAAACACGTAAATAGCCATGAGTTGCTGTAACCATATTAACCTCGCCCCTGTGCAAATTTTGTTGTTAAGGCAAGGTCGATACAAGCTCCTTCATTATGTCTCTTTGCTACGTCTTCTTTGTTTTTAAATTTGTCGGGATGTACTTTGAGGTAATGAAATATGGTCTGTTTAATGGATTCCTCAAGCAGCTCAAAGCTGTTTCTTTTGATTCCCTTTGTGCGTAATCTAGGCTGCTAAAATCATTGGGGAATGCAGAGTATAGTATTGGGTCTTAATGATAGAATGCATAGTTGATTGTTTTGAGTGAAAGAATGCTGTTTGTTTGGTCTTCATTGCTTACGTTTGGCATGACACTAGAAGAATGAAGTTGTAGGATAAATGAAGAAGAAAGCAGGCTTTTCATATGCTTTGCCTGGGAAGTTCTGAAAATCGGAGTTTAAATGATTTAATCATCTGATATGGCCCAAAATATGGAAAAGCTGAATTTGTTTCATCCCTTAGATTTAATCATCTTTTAATCGTTTCAAATATGTCTTTTGGGTAGATTAATTCTTGATTTTAGGCCATGTTTGTGGTTTAATGAGTTTGTTGATTTAATTATGTTGGTTTTAGTGAAGTAAATGATTTGGGTTAAGAGATTATTTTTGTTTGGGTTTCGGGAATGGGTCATTGATTTGTTTTGATTGAATTCTGATTCGGGTTTAGGAGATAAAAGCCCACTCTTTTGATTGGGCTGGTTTGTTTGATGAAAATTGGGCTAATTCGTCTGTTTTGCTTGGATTTCTGGCCCAAGAAATGAATAAAATGGCCCAATGGCTTGACCTGCCAAGAATCTGGTTACCAAATTTGCAAATCAGCCCTTGAGCTTTTCTTTAGTTCCACTATAGCCCTACAAACTTTCAATGCTTTCAATTGGGTCCCTAATTTAATGGCAAATAGGTCCCTGAATTTTATTTTCCTTTAATTTTGACCCCAAAGCTTTGTTAATTTTTGCAATCAAGTCCTTTCTTCTTTTGACTTTCTAAATGTGGTTTGTTTACATGATTTAATTGATTAAATTTCATGTTCATTTTTATCTTTTGTGGTCACTTGTTAATTAAAGCGATGCCTTGACCTTTTCTTTTATTTTGGAGGGCGAATAAGTAATTTCACTCCATTAGAGCCCCGACTCAAGGGAGGTATACCCTAATCCCTTATTTCTTACTACATTTGACTCTACGTGCCCTATGTGACTTTATGTGTTTAAATTGCATGCCTCTTAAATGTTTTTTATTATTATTATTATTTCATTTATTTATTCATTGATTTTAGTTTGTATATTTCTTTTAGTTCAGTTTTGATCATTCGAAAGGCACTTGAATGCCAAAGTTGTAATAGTTAGGGATTTAATCATTTTATTCCTTTTCCCCCTTTTAAATTGTAGTAGGGTCTCCCTAATGTAATAGATAGGGCTTTCTTTGCTTTGTTTGCTTGGTGTGATATGCATGCTTGTGTTCTATGTGTTACCGTTTTCTTAGGGCCTTGCATCTAGTCGAGCATGCTAAGTGTTATGTGCTACGTGTTTATGAGTGTTTGACATGTCTACTCGCTTTCCATAGCCATGAATGAATGTGATGGATGAATGTACGTTTCCACTAGTCCAACGTTAGTAGGAATTCATAGAATGGGCTAGTCCAACGCTAGACCCTTAGGGATTTCTCTCTTGAGTCCATACTTGCATGTTTCACTTCATTTCATGCATTTTTCTTAGTTTTTTAGCATTTGGCATGCTCCTCCAACCCTTTCCCCTTCATTTTAGGCTTTTGCATCTCATGCTAGCTATAGGGTACATTTGCTTGAGAGTCCCCTTTCGATAAGGGAAACGAGCGAGTGTGGCTACAAAATAGCCTTAGCACGCTAGTTCTCCTTTCTAATCAAAGGGAAAATTAAAGTCACAAAGTTAGGAGTCCCCGTACCCGACTTGATGCATTCCTCTAGGTCCATACATTCTCATACCATTTCCTCACATTTTTTCACTACTTATACCCTTTTCAATTCAAATGACATGTCTCACACATTGCACTCATTTACTACTATCATACCCTATTTTCATCTATTTGCACACAAACACTCTTACTTTCTCACTTTGCACACGTACACTTTCCTTACATGTGCACACATGCACTTATATCACATTCGCACACTTGCACTTATTTTCTTGGCATTTTTGCATCCCTCATACATTTTCACATTATTATTTTACTCACCTTATCTTGTACACCCATTTGCACACTTCCACTTACACACTCTTGTTTTTATCACTTTTTTCACTTCAAACAAACTCACTTTTTCACATGGCATGCATTCATTTTACTCATTTTTACGTCATTTAGGGTTATGTGTGACCTCTTCAAAGTGTCATTATTGGGCGTCACAATTAATGTGATTGGCACCACTCAACCTTTGAAGAGAAATTTCCCTCATGTCCCCCTAGGCCTAGGTTTTTGCATTCATCTAGTCATATCTAACATGCGATACATGTCTTGGGTAGAAAATTAGGAAACGTGGGGCTAAGTCACGCAATTAGCTTTGGCTAGGGTAAGGGAGTGCCTTAGGCTCCGCCTTTGCCTTCTCCCTTACCAAACGTGACCCCCGATCCCTTTCTTTGGTTACGTAGACCTAAAAGTTTTCAATAAGGGTTTGTTTACTTTTTCATTCAAAAACAAAAATCATTTTTGGGTGACTTGGTAGACCCTAACTCTATACCAAGTGGCGACTCCATTTTTCATACATAAAACCCTTTTGAACTTTACTTGACCAAAACCGTCGCATTTTACAATCCCACGGTCTTTGCTTTCACTTCTACACACGTTCACACACACTACACACACTACTCTCACACTCACACATTTCAAAAAGTGGGGCGCGACAGGATGTATGTTTGTGGACCATGTGATGTATATTTGAGATTTATATTGTAATTCGTTTGAGGATTGTAGTGAACGACTGAGTCCCGGCGAGAGCTGGGTAGGCGACCCGCCGAACCCTCTGGTTCGCCTTTGGGGAAGGTGGGGCTGTCACAGTTGGTATCAGAGCTTAGGCTTCAGATCTCTGTAGTGTATCCTAGGCTTGAAGTTTAGGATGCCAGACTGTGGGTTTGGTTTGCAATAGCAGTGATTCTTGCGGGATGTCTTGACTTGATTGGTACAAGAGGGAATGTCGAGGACGACATTCTTTTAAGGAGGGGAGATTCTGACGCCCCGAAAACTAGGAGTATGAGAAACCGAAAATTTTTATATATTTTCTCGACATTATTTTGTTTTCTTGTCTCTAAGTTTGTTTTCTTCAATATATTAAATTTTTTATACATTTCTATAAGGAAATATAGTTTCCAAATCATTTTCTTGATCCAAGTTTGTCCACGTTAATTTTGAAGAGCGTTTTGAACGTGGGACCCGCAAGTGCGGTAAATGCATTATATTTTTGACAACTTGTTAGAATTTTGTATTAAGTGATATTATTTTACAAGGTGTTAAGATATTTGTATTGGAGAGACAAAAAGATAAGTTTTAAACCTAAAGGTGACAAGTGTCACCATCTAATTTACTCTTGACTTTGACCATTTGACTTTACCTTTACCTTTACCAAATAAATATCAAAAATTGACCAAAATAAGCTCTTATTTCAAGCTCTCTTGGCCGACTTTCTTGCTCAAAGAAAGGAAGAAAACTCTCCACAATTTTGGTCTCCAATCTTGCTCAATCTCTCAAATCAACCGTTTAATCTTGCATTTCTTCCATAAAACTTCTTCTATTAGTGTTTGTGAGTTGTTTGGTGGAGTTATTTGGAAGGTTAAGGTGCCTAGTTGTTCTCTCTCTTCTATTGCTAAGGTGAGTTGTGAGGAACCACTCTCCTTCCTTAATTGATGCTTAAATCATGATTAGTGGTGGTATAAGGTGCAACTTTATGGATTATATTGTGATTTTTGATTGAGTTGGTGAAGTTTTATAATTATTGGGGATTTTTCTGTTTTAATATGAACATGATTGTGTGGCTATATATGATGATTGGAAATGATGTTTAAGGACTCTATGAGGTGGAAAAAGTGGTTAATTGCAAACAATTTCTGTTTTGGAAGAAATCTTGGAAAGTTAGGGTTTGATGTTCTTCATTCTGCCCGAATTTGTAGGTCATAGATAGAGGCCGAATTGGCCTTGGCTTAAAACATGAAAGTTGTAGAGAATGGTATTTTAGAGGTGCCTACAAAATTTCAGGTCAATCGGAGTAGCGTAGAATGAGAAAAGTCGATTAATGTGCCTTGGGGCAATGTTATATGGAATCTTGTAGTATGAGAGACTCTCGATTCCGGTTTACTCGAGTAATACCACAATGCAAGTGTTTGGATTTCGGGCCCGGTTGTGGAATGTTAGGTGGAAGGAATGGAAGTAAAGTAGAGTCTACAGTTGGTTATTGTTGAACATTGACGGAGAGTCAATGACGTTCGATCAAGAAATGCAAACGAGGAAAAGGGCTCTTGAGAGCCATCTGTATCCTTTTATCACCATATTTGACGTGTGCCTTTGCTTATTTTACTATATTGAATGAAAGCTTGATGCTTATATGCACTTGGTTGTGTAAGTGATAGTATCTCACTGGGCAATTAGCTCACACCGTTTCTTTTGTTTTCCTTACAGGAATATGAATCTTTTTGGAATGAATCTTGATAGATGGTTGCCGAATGAACTAGATGTATATTTTTTTTTGTATGGTATATGAAGTAAAACCCTAAATGTATCTTTAGGGCCGTTTTCACTTTCAATTTGGCAAACCGTGTATATATTCACTTTTGACAACTTTTGTATGTCACTTTGGATTGTATTTACTAAAGTTCAAGATGTGAATGTTTGTTCGATATTTGGTTGCGTTCTGACGGGCGGTTACTATTCATGACCGACTCCGAATTTCTTTTTTTTTTATTTTGGGTTATTTTGCCCTTTTGCCTTGTTTATGCGTGTTTATAAGTTCCGGAACGAAATAGGTCGCTCTAAACTGCACCGTTAGTCCTGGCGAGAGCTGGGCAGGCAGTCCGCTAACCTCTTTGGTTCGCCTTAGGGGAAGGTGGGGCTGTCACAGGTGGTATGAGAGCCTAGGTTTGAATTAGCCTGGGTGTTATAGGAATGCTTGATTTGAGGGTTTATTGTTTATGGCCTTTAAGATTATTTATGGTTAATTGCTCTTTTGGTGTAGGATGGCCGGACAGGGTGAGCCTAGTGATAGTCCTCCGGGCGAGAGACCTCGTGGAGTACTCCCAGTGATCCCGTACCAAATACTGCCAGGAGGGGCAGTCGTGCGCTGGAGCCCGTCTAACCGTCTCCGACGGTGTGAGTGTAAACATAAGTATGCCTATCCGAACGCTCTCGTGTTTGCAGTGGACAAGGAGCGTAAGGAGTTTGCCGGAGAGAATGCTCGACTGGAGGCCGAGGTGACTCAACTTAGGGCGGCCAATGAGAGACAGACTGAGCGCATTGAGGGTCTGAAGTACGATATGCTTGAGGCAGAGGATAGGGTTGATGACCTCTGCACTCAGCTGAGGGAAGTCCATGAGCGTGAGTCCAAGCGAGCTCGAAAGGTGAAGAATCGAGCCGCTTCGATCCTGAACCTTTGCGCCGAGGTGGTCGAGGGCGTGAGCGACGAGCACTCCTGTGCGGGGCCTGAGGCTGAGGTTGGATCCACTCCGTCGGGTGGGTCTCATAGCTCGTCATCGGTCTGGGTTACGACTTCTAGGGTTTGTTTTGGATAGTTTTGGTCTTGTATATAGGGCGGATAGGGAGTAGGGCCTTAGCTAATCATTTTGTACGGCTAGATTAGCTACGTGTATATTTCTTTTGATGAGGCCATTCCCTTGGGGATTGTCCATGCTTGTACTTGACTTGACTGCTTGTATATATGTGTGTTGTTTGTCTTGTTTGGAATGTATATATTTGTTTGGAAAAGTTTTGGGTTACTTACATGCATTGTTTTATGTTGGTTTAGTACCATTGCCTAGATCATATAAAGTATGGAAGGAACACGTAGTGGACGGGGACATGGGCGCGGAATTAGACAACCCACACTGGATAGGGGTACTGGGGAAACTTCTATGGGACCTAACCCTGACCCCATTGTGCAAATCGCTGCCGCTATGCAGCAAATGACTAACTTGCTAGCACTGTGACGCCCCGAAAACTAGGAGTATGAGAAACCGAAAATTTTTATATATTTTCTCGACAATATTTTGTTTTCTTGTCTCTAAGTTTGTTTTCTTCAATATATAAATTTTGTTGTACATTTCTATAAGGAAATATAGTTTCCAAATCATTTTCTTGATCCAAGTTAGTCCCCGTTAATTTTGAAGTGCGTTTTGAACGTGGGACCCGCAAGTGTGGTAAATGCATTATATTTTTGGCAACTTGTTAGAATTTTGTAGTAAGTGATATTATTTTACAAGGTGTTAAGATATTTGTATTGGAGAGACAAAAAGATAAGTTTTAAACCTAAAGGTGACAAGTGTCACCATCTAATTTACTCTTGACTTTGACCATTTGACTTTACCTTTACCTTCACCAAATAAATATCAAAAATTGACCAAAATAAGCTCTTATTTCAAGCTCTCTTGGCCGACTTTCTTGCTCAAAGAAAGGAAGAAAACTCTCCACAATTTTGGTCTCCAATCTTGCTCAATCTCTCAAATCAACCGTTTAATCTTGCATTTCTTCCATAAAACTTCTTCTATTAGTGTTTGTGAGTTGTTTGGTGGAGTTATTTGGAAGGTTAAGGTGCCTAGTTGTTCTCTCTCTTCTATTGCTAAGGTGAGTTGTGAGGAACCACTCTCCTTCCTTAATTGATGCTTAAATCATGATTAGTGGTGGTATAAGGTGCAACTTTATGGATTATATTGTGATTTTTGGTTGAGTTGGTGAAGTTTTATAATTATTGGGGATTTTTCTGTTTTAATACGAACATGATTGTGTGGCTATATATGATGATTGGAAATGATGTTTAAGGACTCTATGAGGTGGAAAAAGTGGTTAATTGCAAACAATTTCTGTTTTGGAAGAAATCTTGGAAAGTTAGGGTTTGATGTTCTTCATTCTGCCCGAATTTGTAGCTCATAGATAGAGGTTGAATTGGCCTTGAATTAAAACATGAAAGTTGTAGAGAATGGTATTTTAGAGGTGCCTATAAAATTTCAGGTCAATCGGAAGAGTGTAGAATGAGAAAAGTCGAAATTACTATTGCTGTTCTGGTTTTACCCGAATGTAAGAATTGCGCCTGTAATTGGTTGTTTTGGCTGGAATTGCTTCCGAATTGGTTGTTGAGGCCTTCTAATGAAATTTATCCCTATTTGTTAGCTTTCAGCTGGTATTGGAATTTCTGGATTTGGACTTGGATAGCCTGATTTATGATGTTTTCGCTATAATACGTTCTGTGAATCTGTTTTTCCGGTTCTGGTGTAGCTTCTTGCATTTTTGACCTGGTTACACTCGAAACTGGGTTGAGTGACCTTCTCAAATATTGTAACCCTGTCTCTTAGCTTCGAAACGGTGGGTTTTAGACCTTCATCCGACAATCGTAACGCCTTTGGTACCATTACCGCAAAATGACGTCAAAACTGTTTTTCTGGTTTTGAGCTTAACTTTCATTTCCGAACTTTTCCCTAGCTTGAATTGTACTCGTATTACTTGGAGCTTGCTGAATGGCTATTGGATGAACTTGTTGTTGTGTGTGTACCTTTGGGACTGGCTGAAGATATAATGAAGCCATGATGGCTGGAAAAGTAAGCAAATTTAGGGGAAGTGTTGTCCGAAGTTTTAAAGGGTTTGATTGCTTTGAGTTTGTGATCTAAGACTTGGATTTGAGCAAGACAATGTTACATGATGGATGATTTCTGAGTCATGGAAGTGAGCGACCTCAAACTATTTCTGAAGTTATTTATGCACCGTTTTCTTGCATTATTTACCTTTAAACTGTTTCCAAAGTTACTTTTGAACTGTTTTCTTGCATATCATGCGTGCTTGCATATGAGTGTTCCTTATTTGCTATATTTTCTTGACTTCATGGCTTGTATTATTTATTGATAACGTGTTAAGTGTTTTGAATGATTTCCAAAACGAGCTTTCTAGGCGAGTGTGTACTTTATCGCACTCGACCTAAATAACTGTGCAATTTTCAAGGATTTAATTATTGAAATGCTAGCTGCGCATGATGTAAGCCTTTTGGACTGAACTGGCCATTGCCCCTTGTTATCGGTCGTCTCGAGCCAGAAACGGTCTCGGTCGGGCGATTAGGGACTTGGGTGAACGTTTGGTATACTCGAGTATTACCTTTGTAGGTTGGTGGAGGTTGGTGGAGTCTGGTGAATGAAATGAATGACCAAATGAGCGAGGCATTTATTTATAAAAGAAATGAAAATGCATTTTTCAAAAGTTTGAAGGAAGGAGGAAATGTCAGGAGAACGAACGTATCTTTTTCATGAATGTTACTATCGCTTTCCATTATAAATGTTTCTTGAATTATTGATACTCCATATTTACTGTTTTGCAAATGTTGTAGTTGTTTCTGGATTTATCATTTGATTTATGACATCATTGATATATGACATCATTGAAATGAACTATTGTAAAAAAGATTTGATTACTGATTTTAATGGTTACTCGCTGAGCTTCTAGCTCACCCCAAAACTATTTTATTCCCCTCCACAGGGCTCGTGGCGAAGGAAGGACTTGTAGTACTTGTTCACGTGACTGGATGGCATATAACTTGTATAATTTGGATTTGGAATCATTTTATGTATAGTTGAGAATCGTTTCCGTTTCGCTTATGACATGTAATTATTGGAGACTTGGATGTATGTTTGTGGACCATGTGATGTATATTTGAGATTTATATTGTAATTCGTTTGAGGATTGTAGTGAACGACTGAGTCCCGGCGAGAGTTGGGCAGGCGATCCGCCGAACCCTCTGGTTCGCCTTTGGGGAAGGTGGGGCTGTCACAAGCACAAGTGGTGCAGCAACAAGGCCAGAATACAAACCCTAATCCTGGAAACCCCGGAAACCACATCGAGAGCGAAGACAGAGCTCTCAAACGTTTTCAAAAGTTTGCTCCACCCAAATTCATTGGGGGACCTGATCCGGATGTTGCCGAGCGATGGCTCGAGAAGATGGTTGATATTTTTGCAGCTTTGCACTACACCGATGAACGGCAGGTGACTTTTGCCGTATTCCAGTTCGAAGGGGCGGCCTGTTCCTGGTGGAACGTAATACTACAAAAATGGGAACGGGAACAAACGCCCAGGACTTGGGTCAATTTCATCGGGGAATTTAATGCGAAATTCTTCCCTCCTCTAGTTCAGGAAAGGAAAGAAGACGAGTTCATTCGACTCCACCAAGGAACTCAATCGGTGGCGGAATACGAGAGCCAGTTCACCCGTTTGTCCAAATTTGCGCCTGAGCTGATCATGGCAGAGCAACGGCAAATCTGGCGTTTCATTCAGGGCTTGAACATCGAAATTCAAAAGGACCTCGCAGTGGCTCAAATCAATGCTTTTAGCGAGGTCGTAGAAAAGGCCCAAAGGGTAGAGAGTGCTCGATTACAAGTCCGGAACTTCCAGGCGAAGAAGCGGGGCTTTCCTGGAAGCAGTTTTGGACAAGGGGACAAAGGTACTCCCTCCAAGTTTGGACGCGGAGTTGGAGGTGGACGACAGTCAGGTTCCGGCAGAGGGGCTCAGTCTAGGGGTGGCCCAGCCTGGAGAGGCCAAGGTGGAAATTTCCAGAAAGGCTCAGGTTCGGCGTCCCGTGGACCTTGCGGGTACTACGGAAAGCTAAATCATTCTGAAGACAATTGTTGGAAGAAAGAAGGCAAATGTCTGCGTTGCGGAAGCGCAGACCACCAGCTTGCTACCTGCCCACTTTTCACGCAAGGAGGAAGGGGAGCTCAACCCACGTTAAAGACCAACACGGGACCGAATAAGGGGAATGAGGCGAAAGCTAAAGTGCCAGCTCGAGTCTATTCCTTAGAACCTCGACAGGTCCCAGATTCCTCAGAGGTCGTAGAAGGTACGATCCCTATTTTCCACCATTTTGCCAAAGTTTTAATTGATCCTGGTGCCACCCATTCCTTTGTTAACCCTGATTTCATGTGTGACATCGATATAAAACCTGCTAGTTTACCATACGACCTAGAAGTTAGTACACCTACGGGGAATCAACGGTTGGTTACTAGTATGGTTTATAAGGATTGTGAAGTGTAGGTAGGAGAGAAAAGATTGTTAGGGGATTTGATAAGTCTGGTCATTAAGGGGTATGATGTGATTTTGGGTATGGATGGGCTAGCCAAGTATAATGCCTAACTGGATTGTAAAACGAAAGTGGTGGAATTCCGTATCCCTGGTGAGGCAACCATAAGGTTGGATATAAGGGGTAGGTTAGCCTCATCTGCTTTAATTTCGGGCATTCGGGCTAGGAAATTGCTAAGTAGAGGGGCGCAAGGATTTTTGGCCTTTTTGATTAACACCCCTACGGATAAGTTGAAAGTGGAGGATGTGGCCATAGTGAAGGAATTTCCGGACGTGTTTCCTGATGAATTAGTAGCCTTACCTCCAGAAAGAGAAATTGAATTCAAAATAGACCTACTACCGGGAGCCTCACCCATCTCAAAAACACCATACCGAATGGCTCCTGCCGAGTTCAAGGAGATAAAGTTGCATTTACAGGACCTTCTGGGGCGGGGATTCATTCAAGAGAGTGGGTCTCCTTAGGGAGCTCCTGTACTGTTTGTGAAGAAAAAAGATGGTGGTTTGAGGATACGTATTGATTATCGGGGCCTGAATAATATTACAATTAAAAATAAGTATCCACTGCCCCATATCGATGCGCTATTTGATCAGTTGCAAGGAGCGGTGGTCTTCTCGAAACTGGACCTCCGCTAAGGGTACTACCAGTTACTAATCAGGAAGGAGGATATTCCGAAGACCGCCTTCAACTCGAGATATGGGCATTACGAGTTCGCAGTGATGCCTTTTGGACTAACCAATGCTCCTGCGCCCTTCATGGACCTAATGCATAGGGTTTTTTAGCCCTACCTGGATCGATTTGTAGTAGTCTTCATCGATGACATCCTGGTCTATTCCAAGACCCGTGAAGAGCATGAGCAACACTTGAAGACTGTCTTGCAAACCCTGAGAGACCATCAACTATATGCCAAGTTCAGCAAGTGCGAATTTTGGCTGGAGAAAATTTCTTTTCTGGGGCATGTAATTTCTCAAGAGGGTATTTTAGTCGACCCGACGAAAGTAGAGGCTGTGACTAATTGGAAGAGGCCAGAAACTCCCACAGAGGTCCGCAGCTTTCTAGGATTGGCTGGATATAACTGGCGTTTTATCAAGGATTTCTCCAAACTAGCCGGTCCTTTAACCGATTTGACGAAAAAACATGGTCGGTTCTTATGGAACGCCCGAAGTGAGACAAGTTTTCAAGAATTAAAGAAAAGATTGACCATGGCTCCAGTTCTAGTCTTACCGAACGGGGTGGACGGATATGCTGTATACACTGATGCATCCCGGGAAGGCCTGGGTTGTGTATTAATGCAAAACCGAAATGTTATCTCTTTTGCCTCGAGGAAGTTAAAACCCCACGAGTAAAATTACCCGACCCACGATCTGGAGCTAGCTGCAGTTGTTTTTGCTCTGAAGAAGTGGAGGCACTACTTATATGGAGTAACTTTCGAAGTTTACTCCGATCATAAAAGCCTGAGGTATCTTTTCTCACAGAAGGAATTAAACATGAGGCAGCGACGGTGGATGGAATTTCTAGAGGATTACGACTGTACCATCAACTACCATCCGGGAAAAGCAAACGTGGTGGCCGATACCCTAAGTCGTAAAGCTCAGGTCGCGAGTCTAATGATCTAAGAATAGGAATTGTTAGACTCCGTGTGTGAATGGAAACCTTGCCCTGGGAGCCATAAGGTGATTTTTGGCAATATTAAAGTGACTTCCACTCTCTTGGAGAGAATTAAAGAAGCTCAAAAGGAGGATCAGATGGTACGGAAGTGGGGAGAGAAAGTGGAAAAAGGGGAAACCACTGATTTCACTCTTGGTCTTGAGGGTATTTTAAAATACCGAAACTGAATAGTGGTGCCGAAGGATGAGTCGTTGAAAACGGAGATTCTAGAGGAAGCCCATCGATCCAAGTATACAATCCATCCGGGTAGTAGTAAGATGTATCAAGACCTGAAAGGAAATTATTGGTGGGACAATATGAAGAAGGAAATTGCTCTGTACGTGCAAAAATGTCTCGTTTGCCAACAAGTGAAAGCAGAGCATAAAAAACCATCGGGCTTGTTACAACCCCTTGAGATACCTGAATGGAAGTGGGAAAACATCACCATGGATTTTGTTTCAGGTTTGTCGCGAATGCAGCGAGGACACGATGCCGTTTGGGTGATCGTCGATCGATTAACCAAGTCGGCCCATTTCTTGCCGGTGAACATGAAGTATTCCATGGACAAGTTGGCTCAACTGTACATGAACGAGATCGTAAGGCTGCATGGTGTGCCGGTGAGCATCGTCTCCGATCGAGATCCACGTTTCGTATCTTGGTTTTGGCAAAAGTTCCAGGAGACTCTAGGGACGAAACTTAACTTGGTAGAGTTTGCGTACAACAACAGCTACCATTCATCGATTCAAATGGCTCCATATGAAGCATTATATGGACGAAAATGCCGATCACCAATTTACTGGGATGAAGTTGGCGAGAGGAAGACATTAGATCCAACCACTATTCCTTGGATGGAGGAAGCTCGAGAAAAGGTCAAGTTGATACGGCAACGACTCCAAACAGCTCAAAGCCGATAAAAGAGCTACGCCGACAACCGGAGAAAAGACTTGGAGTTCGAGGTTGGAGACCATGTATTTCTTAAAGTCACCCCTTTACGGAGTGTCATAGCAGGCAAAGGAAAGAAGCTTCAACCGAGGTTTGTCGGACCTTACAAGATCTTACAGAGGATAGGTGCGGTAGCGTATAGACTAGAACTGCTGTCAAGTCTCTCGAGAATCCACGACGTATTTCATGTCTCAATGCTCAAGAAGTACTATCCCGATCCAACCCATGTCTTACAACCAGAGGAGATCGACGTGGACGAATCGCTTGCTTACGAAGAAAAACCTGTCCAAGTGCTTGACCGGAAAGTCAAAGAGCTCAGAAACAAGCAGATTCCGTTAGTGAAGATACTGTGGAGAAACCATGAGGTAGAGGAAGCTACCTGGGAAGTGGAAGAGGAAATGCGAACAAAATACCCTAACCTTTTCGTGAGTTAAGGTGAGAAATTTCGAGGGTGAAATTCTTTTAAGGGGGAGAGAGTGTGAGAACCCGTATTTTTCATTTCATAGGTTATATATATATTTCATGGCTTGTTTTCTGCATTTTCGTGATTAGAAAAATTTCTAGATGAATTTAAGGAGCAGATATAATTTTTAGATGTTTTTTCTAGTATCGAATGGATTTTGAGAAATTAAGAGCGTATACCGGACGTGGGACCCACTAGTGCGAAAAGTTCGGAAAAATTGGACCAACTAGGTTAAGTTTTGGATACTGGATGTAATTTACCGGGTGTTAAGAGATAAGTAGAGGTTGCAATTTGGATTGGTGTGAGAAAAAACAAAGTGATAGACTTGCATTAAATGAAGTGACACATGTCACCATTTGAGTGGTTGAACCCTAAGACCACTATTCATGGTCTTACCATTTGACTTAAATAAACCAAAAATGACCCAAAAATCATCAAAAAATCCTCCATGGTAGCCGGCCCGCTCTTTCTCTCTTTCTCTCTCTCTTACTCTAAGCACAAGGAAGAAAACTCTTCAAGCTTGCTCCAAATCATCAAAACCAACCATCCAACCTTGATTTTGCTCCATAAAACCACTTAAGGAGGTGTTGCTGAGTTGTTGTGTGAAGTTATTTGGAAAGTTAAGGTGTCCAATAGCTCTCTCTCTCTTGTTTTAAGGTAAGTTGTGAAGAACCACCCTCCTCCCTTAATTGATGCTTAAATCATGCTTAGTGGTAGTATGAGATGCAAGTTTATGGATTAATTCTTGATTTGTGGTTGTAGTGATGAAATTTTATTATTTTTGGGGATTTTTCTGTTTTAATATAAGCATAATTGTGTGGCTAGCTATGATAATTGGAATTGGTATATAATGACTCTAGGAGGTGGAAAAAGTGATTAATTGCAACCAATTTCTGGTTTGGAAGAAATTTCAGAAAATTAGGGTTCTTGAGGGAGCATTCTGCCCGAATTTTTAGCTCCTAGTTAGAGGCCGAATTGGCCTTGGCTTAAAACATGAAAGTTGTAGGGAATGACAGTTTAGAAGTGTCTACAAAATTTCAGGTCAATCGGAGTAGTGTAGAAAGAGAAAAGTCAAAATTACTATTGCTGTTCTGGTTTTACCCGAATGTAAGAATTGCGCCTGTAATTGGTTGTTTTGGCTGGAATTGCTTCCGAATTGGTTGTTGAGGCCTTCTGATGAAATTTATCCCTGTTTCTTAGCTTTCAGTTGGTTTTAAAATTTCTGGATTTGGACTTAGAGAGCCTGAGTTATGATGTTTCCGCTAGAATGCATTTTGGTGAATCTGTTTTACGTTTTTGATGTAGTATCTTGCATTTTTGACCTGTTTGCACTCAAAAATGGGTTGAGTGACCTTCTGTGATGTTGTAGCCCTGTATTTTAGTTTCGAAATGATGGATCTTGCACCCTTATCCGATAATCGTAGTGAAATTGGTGCCATTACCGCAAAATGAGGACAAAAACTATTTTTTTTCAGGGCCAAAGCTAGTTACATTTCCGAAATTTCTGGTTTCCTTTAATGTTTGTATATGCTTATGGAACCCTATTGGGGGTCATGTTTGGCCTTGGTTTATGACTCGTTATCGAGTCTCATGGTATTTGTTTGCATGTTTTAGGACGTGACCGTGGTGCACAACGTTCTTTTGACGGAAGTGCATGAAACCACATTTGCGAGCTTGGTGAGTGTACTACTCACTTGTGTGTTATTATATGACTTTGATACTTGAACTTCAGATGTTGAATGTTAATTGATTGAAGTGAGAGTGTACTTTATCACTCTCACTTATTGTTTCGCATGTTATTGGAATGTTATATGAAATGTTATATGAAATGAAATACATGACTTGGTGTCGTTTGGACGAGTCTCCAATGACTACAATTGTTATCCTTGAGCTCAACCCCATTGGTAATTGATTGAATCGAGCCGGCGAGGGCTTGGTCGTGCCAATTAATGTGCCTTGGGGCAATGTTATATGGAATCTTGTAGTATGAGAGACTCTCGATTCCGGTTTACTCGAGTAATACCACAATGCAAGTGTTTGGATTTCGGGCCCGGTTGGGGAATGTTAGGTGGAAGGAATGGAAGTAAAGTGGAGTCTACAGTTGGTTATTGTTGAACATTGACGGAGAGTCAATGACGTTCGATCAATAAATGCAAACGAGGAAAAGGGCTCTTGAGAGCCATCTGTATCCTTTTATCACCATATTTGACGTGTGCCTTTGCTTATTTTACTATATTGAATGAAAGCTTGATGCTTATATGCACTTGGTTGCGTAAGTGATAGTATCTCACTGGGCAATTAGCTCACACCGTTTCTTTTGTTTTCCTTACAGGAATATGACTCTTTTTGGAATGAATCTTGATAGATGGTTGCCGAATGAACTAGATGTATATATATTTTTTTGTATGGTATATGAAGTAAAACCCTAAATGTATCTTTAGGGCCATTTTCACTTTCAATTTGGCAAACTGTGTATATATTCACTTTTGACAACTTTTGTATGTCACTTTGGATTGTATTTGTTAAAGTTCAATATGTGAATGTTTGTTCGATATTTGGTTGCGTTCTGACGGGTCGGTTACTATTCATGACCGACTCCGAATTTCATTTTTTTATTTTGGGTTATTTTGCCCTTTTGCCATGTTTACGCGTGTTTATAAGTTCCGGAACGAAATAGATCGCTCTAAACTGCACCGTTAGTCCTGGCGAGAGTTGGGCAGGCAGTCCGCTAACCTCTTTGGTTCGCCTTAGGGGAAGGTGGGACTGTCACACGGGTGGCTCTCAGGAGCCAAATTTTCATTGCAGAACTTGATCCCAACCCGTTGACTCTCCATCAACATATACAGAACCCACATGTCCGTAGACCCCACTTTACACCAGATTCCGTCCACCAAACATACCCCCTACCGAGCCCGAACACCTCAACAGAAAACAGAAATGGTAATACTCGAGTATACCGGAATCAATAGTCTCAATACCCAAAGATTCCTTGAACAGACTACTGTGGTTCGTTATCTAATCGACCAGGCCCTTGCCGGCTCGACACGAGTAACATAGCCACAGGATTTGAGCTCGGAGGTCACAGAAAGGTCGCTGGATACAAGCTTCCAAATGACGTCAGAACAGATAACAGATTCAAATTCGCACAATAAATTGGCTTACGAACAAACAAGAGAATGAGTGTGATAAAGTACACCCTCGTCTCAAACAAAATAAACCGATAGTACTGTCATTCATATCACAGATTGCATGTACAGACACCAAGTTAAACAACAAGTGAGGGGAGTGGTACACTCACCGGTTCCAGTACAGATACTTCAAAAGTTTTTACCTAAAGTGGTTTTAATCGCCAAGAAACCCTAAAATAATCAAGATAAAATGATTATAGTTTGCACATACATAAACCCAGTAAATGAAAAGCATAAATAAGGCTCGACTACATGTCGTACGTCTTTTCAGGTTAAGTACTAGTACAAAAGAATAAAATATGACTTTTGAACAAAAGATAACAGTTGGTTCTAGGGTTACAAACAACCCCCAAAACCCTTCCTTTTTACTAAGATCAACTCACCTTGAAGGAATCGCGTAGCCCTAAAATTTTGGGCAGCATGCCCTCTGTATTTTGCTATATTCCAGCCATTATGGCTTCATTATTTTTCCTTAATTCAGTCCAATCCAACACATAAGAAATCTCAATACAATACCCCTTCAACTAGGCTCAAATTCATCCAAATACAAAGCAAGTCTAGGAATGCAACTGGAAATCAAGTTTTAAGGTCAAAAGCTAAGTAGCAGGTTTGACGTCTCTTAGCATATCGGTAACAACCGAAGCTACGCTTATCAGATTGGTATGCAATTTATACCATTTCGAAACTAAGACAAAGGCTTACAACTTTGATGAAGACCACTCAGTCCAGTTCATAGTGTGGCTAGGTCAACATTGCAATATACAAAACCAGAATCTCACCAACAGGTTAGTTAACCGCACCATGGTGAAACGACAATAACTCGGGCTACCGAAGTCCGATTGAGGTGTATCTTAGGGTGTTTCGAATCTAAGACATATACCTGTATTTATTATGAAGGCCTCCAAAGCTAAATCATGCATTTTCAGGTTCAAAAATGGAAATCTCCCCGAAAACATAAATCTGTCTGCGAAACAGGGCTCTTGGGCAGTCAATGGTATTTCGGTCATTTCATATGTTTCCGTACTCTGATTGAGCTCAAAATTTACAGGTAGCTAACTAACTCAATGGTAAACAACTTTCATGTTTTGGACAAGAGCTGATTTGGCCTCCATCATGGCCTAACAGGTTCAGCCAGAATAGGGTAGGATGAAACCCTAAACTGGAAATTCCGCATAAACTCTGAAATTTTCCACAAACAACTGCAACTAACATATAAAAGCTTCATTTTACACCATAGCAAGTTATCATTCGTGGCCAACCAATAACTATCTTGTAAAATCAGAAATAGCACAAATAAAATCTGAAATTTAACTAACTCTACCTCAAACCACAAAATCTTCCATAAACTAGCATATCTAGCCACTACAAGCTACTAATTGACCATTATTAGGAACACAAGTGAGTTTCCAAGAAAAATACCTTGACACCCCAAGAAAGGTAGTAGTTTAGCTTTCTTTCTTCCAAAACAACTCCACCAAGTCCTTGAAACACCCTTAGCAAGCCACTTTTATGGACAAATTCAAGATTTAATCGGTTGGTTTGCACGATCCAAGTAAGAAATTAAAGATATAAGTTGAAGGTTTTCTTTCTTTTCCTCCCTAAGAGGTTCGGCCAAGATGAGTAGAAATAAGATGATTTTTGGGTCAAAATTGAGGTATTAGTAAAGGTGAGAAATAGTAGTCAAAGTCTAAGCTCAAATAGGAAAGTGACACCTAGCACGCTTAGGGTTTAAACTTATCCTTTTGTCTCTCCAAGATTAACCATCTAAGCAACCTCTAATTATCTCTTAACATCTAGTAAATTAATTTCTGTATACAAAACTTAACCTAATTGGCCAATTTATCCGCACTTAATGTACTAGCGGGTCCCACGTCAATAATACACTTCAAACTTATCATGAACTAACTTAAACTAGGAAAATGATTTCAAAACTCTATTCACTTATAAAATTTCTAGAAAAATCGAAATAGTGGGGTATAATGAAGAGAAATGCTGGTGAGGAAATAAAATAAATAATATAAAATTAGAGAAAATTTACTGGTCCTCACATCTAATCTAGAAATTGTGGTTGTTTTGCAGGGATGGAGAATGGGAACGGTGGACCTACTGCTGATGGTAATGGCTATGCTAATTGCCATGTAGAGTCTTTTAGATCCATTTACTATAGTGCACGGGGCAAAGGAACTCGTGTACACTACTCACCCTCTACTAGGTTCCCCAGATGTGTCTGTAGGAGGACACATGCTTACCCGAACCACCTTGTATTTGCTCTTGACGATGAGCGCCGTCAATTGGTGGATGCCAACCAAGATTTGCTCTAGGAGGTAGAGGAACTGAGCATTATGGTGAATGCTCAGAGCGCTAGGATTACTGAGCTTGAGGGAACACTAGTAGACGAGATGGCTAGGGCTGAGGCCACCTGTGATGAGTTTCAGAGTGTTAGGGCTCGACTTACTAGGATAGGTGAGGAGGTCCGTGATCGGGCTTTCGGGATCATGGCCGATGCCACTATGCTGATTGACGAGGTGATGGAGGCTGTACATAGTCCAGTTCAGGAGGGCGTTGAGGAGGATCCGGAGAAGGATCTTGAGGAGGACCCTGAGGAGGAGGTTCCACCTGATAGGCCCTGAGGACTAGGCTTAGAGTGACCGACCTTTTCACTGATATAGTTAGAATTAGCTGGGTGCCGCTAGTGCCAAGGCCATTGTATTTTTGTTTGACTGTGTGGTCTACTTTTGAGGCACTTGACTTTACTTTAATTATATGTGACTAAAAGTACTTTTGTGGCACCTGTGTGCTATATTTTTGTAATTTCCCCATGACTTGCTAATTGTATGAACTTTGAAGTGTCATTGAATGTAAATTATTGTTATTTTCAATGTTTCTCGATTGACTTTTGTTTTGAATATTTCCTCGCGTAATCACTTTATTTTTACATTAGGCACCATTAGAATTATGGACGGAAAAAGAAGTGGTCGAGGTCGTGGGCGAAGGTCTAGGCAAGCCCAACCTCAAGGAGATGATCAGGGATCGGCAACTGGGCCGACTCAGGGACAAGGAAATTTAGAAGGTAATCAAGTGGTTACTGCCATTAATAGGATGACCGATATCCTTAAGCGGTTAGCTAAGAGACAGGGTCCAGGACCACTTAACCAGACCGGGGGCCAGGATAGAGGAGAAGATAGGGTTTTAGAGAGGTTCCTGAAATTTAACCCACCTAAGTTTACTGGAGAGCCCGACCCCGAGGCAGCGAAGAATTGGTTAGAGAGAATAGCCAACATATTCGTCGCCTTAGACTATACCGAAGATAGGCGAGTGAATTTTGTTGCCTTTCAATTTGAGGGAGTGAGACATGCCTGGTGGGATATGATAAAGGGAATGTGGGAGAGAGCCCAAACCCTTTAGACTTAGGAAAATTTCACGAGGGAGTTCAACGAGAAGTTCCTTCCACCTTTGATCCAAGAGAAACGGGAGGACGAGTTCATAAAGTTGTTATAAGGAACTCTTAGTGTAGTGGAGTATGAAGGAAAATTTACTAAGCTGTCTAAGTACGCTCCCGAATTGGTGACCAACGAGCGGAAAAGGATAAGACAATTTGTACAATGGCTTAATGTAGAAATCCAGGAGGGCTTGGTTGCGGCCCAAATCTCTACGTTTACTGAGGCTCTAGAGAAAACGCAAAGAGTCGAGAGTGTGAGAATGCAAGTTAGGGATTTTCACAATAAGAAAAGGAAATTTTCTAGTCATACTTTCGGACAGGTTAGTAATAGTGCTCCACCTTCCAAGATAGGAAGAGGAATGGGAGGAGTATGGAGTGCTGGAGTTTTAAGGGGAGCTTTACCCAGAGAAGGTCGTAGTGGGCCAGTTCAAGTAAGAGAAGAGCCTTCTAGTGGTTCGGTAGTGACACCTCAAGTTACTTGTGATTATCGTGGCAAATCAAACCACTCGGAAAATGATTGTTGGAGGAAGTTGGAAAAGTGTTTGTTCTGTTGTAGTGTTGAACACCAACTCGCAAGTTGTCCGAAGATGCCAAAAATAGGAGATAGCACTCAAAAGCCAGAAAAGTCAATCTCTAAGCAGACTAATGTTGGAGGAAGTTGACCTAGAGTACCGGCTAGGGTTTATGCACTGGATCATCAATAGATTCCTGATGCGATTGAGGTGGTTGAAGGTACGATCCCTATTTTCCACCGTTTAGCTAAGATTTTAATTGATCCGGGTGCAACCCATTCTTTTGTAAATCTTAATTTCATGAGTGGAATAGACTTGAAACCAATTAAGTTACCTTATGATTTAGAGGTTAGAACATCTACTGGGAATCAAAGTTTACTAGCTAATTTGGTGTATAAGGATTGTGAGATATGGGTTGGAGAACGGAAATTACTGGCTGATCTGATGGGTTTAGCAATTAAGGGGTATGATGTGATCCTAGAAATGGACTGGTTAGCCCATTATAATGCTCAATTGAACTATAAGATAAAAACAGTAGAATTGTGCATTCCAGGAGAGGTAACCCTGAAATTGGATGTAAGGAGTAGATTAGCCCCATCTGCACTTATCTCAAGGATCCGAACAAGGAAAATGTTAAGGGAGCACAGGGATATTTGGCTTTTCTTATCAATACTCCTAGTGATAAAGTAAGACTGGAGGACATGCCTGTAGTGAAAGAGTATCCGGATGTCTTTCCTGAAGAATTAGAGTCTTTACCCCCGGAAAAAGATATAGTTTTTAAGATTGATGTGACTCCAGGAGTGGCACCTATCTCTAAGACACCGTATAGAATGGCTCCAGCTGAATTGAAAGAGTTAAAATTACATTTACACGATCTACTGGAGAGGGGTTTTATAAAGAAGAGTGATTCACCGTGGGGATCCCTAGTCCAATTTGTTAAGAAAAAAAATAGGAGTTTAAGGCTGTGCATAGATTATCGAGGCTTAAATGATGTCACTATTAAGAATAAGTACCCATTGTCCCACATTGATGAATTGTTTGACCAATTGCAATGGGCGGTAGTATTTTCTAAGTTGGATTCGAGACAGGGTTATTATCAATTGAGGATTTTGGAAAAAGATATACCCAAAACTGCTTTTAACTCGAGGTATGGACACTTTGAGTTTGCAGTAATGCCATTTGGATTGACCAATGCACCTGCTACTTTTATGGATTTGATGCACAGGGTCTTTAAACCTTATCTGGACCAATTTGTGGTGGTATTTATTAATGATATATTGGTGTACTCTAGGACTGCGGAGGATCATGAGATGCATTTGAGAATTGTTTTACAAACTCTGAGGGAACATCAATTGTATGCTAAGTTTAGCAAGTGGAATGTTTGGTTCAAAGAAGTGACATTCTTGGAACACATAATTTCTAAGGATGGGGTTAAAGTGGATCCAGTTAAAGTTGAAACTGTTGCTAAGTGGAAACGACTGGAAAACCCTACTGAAGTTCGAAGTTTTATAGGGTTAGCAAGGTATTACCGGAGATTTATCAAGAATTTTTCTAATATTGCTGTACCCATGATTGAGTTAACTAAGAAAAGTGGGAATTTCATATGAAGTCCTAAGTGTGAAGAGAGTTTCCAACAGTTAAAGAGACGTTTGACAAGAGCACCCGTATTAGCTCTACCAAATAGGAAGAATAGTTTTGTGGTCTATACTGATACTTCAAAGGATGGTTTTGTGATAGCCCCACCTCCCCCTAAGGCGAACCAAAGGGTTCGGCGGACTGCCTGCCCAACTCTCGCTGGGACTCAGTCGTTCCTTAATCAAATCCGAAATACAACCAAAGGAATAACATACAACAATCCAAAACTAAAGTGAAACTTATATATACATTGCTACCTCAAAAGAAAGTACAACCATCAAATGTACAAAGGTTCTCACTTCACCATACAACCAGCCCGTGCCAAGCACTAGGGCGAGAACCATTACAAAAACAAAGAACTAGACCTAACTAGTCTATACCAAGCTTTCATCCTTGCATGCCTTCCCCTGTTAAGGAAAACAAAACTAAAGGGATGAGCTAAAGCTCAGTGAGGTTCCGAACACATAATCAAATAATCAATCCAATACATTAAACATAGAGCATCAATAATTCAAGAAACATTTACCATGGAAAGCGATATTAACACATACATTAAAAAGATACGGGCTCACAAGGAGCCATAAATTCGTTCGTTCGTTCGTTCGTTCTCCTAGCATTTCCCCTTATTCCTCCATTCTTTTGAAAAATGCATTTTGTAATTAAAACTCTCGTTCGTTCTTTCGTTTCATTCACCCCCTCCTGGACGTTGGCCAGGCTCCACCAACCTACAAGGTAATACTCGAGTATACCGACGTTCACACCCAGGGTCACCATATCGCCCGACCGAGTCCGCTTCTGGCTCGAGTCGATCGGTAACGAAGGGCAGGGCCCAATTCAGCCAAAAGGCTTACATCATGTGCAACTAATGTATTAATCATTAAATCATTGAAAATTTCACATTTCATTTTGGTCGAGCGCGATAAAATACACGCTCGCCTAGAAAATTCATTTTGGAAATCATTGAAAACATTTAACACATTATCAAACAATAACAACAAGTCATGAAGTCAAGGAAGATATAACAAACAAGGAACACTCACATATTTACGCAAAATAATATCCAAAATATCCTTCCGGATAATACCGTCAGTCACCAATGAACCCTAATAGAATCAAAAGAATACATTATGCTTCAACCATCAAAGATTTAAGTGATTCAAAGACAAGTCGAATACGTACTAGTACAAAGTATAAATATGGTTTTGGGTAGTGAAAAGAGTACATTGAAACCAAATGACCTAAGTAAAACATTTGTAAAACTTAGACTCACTTGTAAAACTTTAAAATCGCTATTTGAGCCAAAGTGGCAAAGAAAACGTAAATACTCTAAATGGTTCACATGGTATTCGCTCTCAAGCCTTACTCAAATCGCAAGTATATCGACCTAGTTCTCGAGCGTAAATTTGGGCAGCACGCCCTTTGTATTTACCTATTTTCCAGTCATTTATGGCTTCATTCTTTTTCTCAATCAAACCCAAAGTTACTCACAACCCAAATTCATTTCAATAGCTGTTCAATCGGCTCAAGACAATATGAGAACAAAAATCAAGCTAACAACAAGTGCGGAAATGAAGTTTAACAAAAGACAGATTTGACGGGTTTTTGCGGAATGGACACATCCGAGGCTACACTTATCAGATTGAGGTACAACTTATACCATTTTGAAGCTAAGACACAGGGCTACAATTTTGTTGAGGACCACTTAGTCCAAATTCCAGTGTAACCTAGTCAAATTCCCAATTCACAGGACCAAAATCCAACTAACCAGCTAGTTAACTGTACTACGTTTAAATGGTCATATCTCAGGCTACCGAAGTCCGTTTAAGGCATTCTTGGAGGTGTTGAAAAGCTAAGACAATGTACTAAAACTTTCATGTTTTGTAAAATGGCTAAATCAGCATGGATCATAGTGAATAGACACAGCCAAATGGATGAACTGTCTAAAACGGATCACTGGATGCATTCTAGGGTAATGAGGGTATTTTGGTCTTTTCACAGGCTACGTTGCTCCGATTGGGTTGAAATTTTGTAGGCAACCATAAAATATCATTCTATACAACTTTCATTTTTCATTCCAAGCCTGATTCAGCCTCTAAACTAGTCCAACAAAAAGGGGCAGAACTGAGTCCTAGATTTCCAGAAATCTGGAATTTTGGGATTTCAAGGGAAATCTCTTCATTTTCTTGATTCAATCACTACCACAACCTCTTATACAAGCTTATATACATCATATACCATTCATACAATAAGTTTGAGAAGGAAATCAGTCAAACCCTAGCTTACATACATCACCCGAAAATCATCACAACAACTTGTATAGCTACTAATCTAACCAAAACATGAGTTATATAACAACTTAAACAAAAATAAAAGAACCAAAGCCATGGATCAGACCTTATACCTCAACAAAAGGGCTTGCAAGAGTAATACTTCACCTCCTCTTGAAATTTTTGGTTCCCTTAGCTTCCCAAGTTCACAACTCACAAGTTAATCGGTTTAGAATCTTGTTTCTTTCACTCAAATGGTGCAAATCAAGATGGATTGAAGGTTTTTCTTTCTTGCTCTCTCTCTCTCTCCCTTGCTCGACCAAAACAGAAAGAAATGAAGAAAAATAAGCTGAAATAAAGGATAAAAGAACAAGGAAAAAAAATAAATCAAAGAGCCATAGGGTGGTGACACTTGTCACCACCAAAGCCATGCAAATTTTTCTCTCTTTCCCTTGCATTTTTGGCCACAAATTTTGGCCATATGGATGAGTATGAGGGGGGATATTTTCTAAAAATATCAAGGGTATGTGATGGTAAGGAAGTGGTGGTCAAGTGGTGGGTTCAATCGGTAGTGATCGATACCCGTCGGTTTCAACCGATTTTTCTTAAATTGCGTATACTAGGGTTTTTTTTTACCTTCTAATCACTAACTTATTATTATCACTTCTAATCATATAATATTTCCTCATCCAAAATTCACTCTTAGCTACCAAATTTGATCCTCACTCGGTACCGAATAGTCACACTACGAAAAAACATGAAAACCCTAATTCGCTCTTTCTTGAAAATGAAAAGTGAAACCCTACTTTCTAGGTTCATTTGCACTTATTGTGGGATGATTGGACAGTAGGGCCATATTAAATGAATAATTTCCAAATAAAAGGCATTTTAAAGAAAAATATAAGGAATTTGCAAGTTCTCACAGGTTTTGTGTGTGTATTAATGCAAAATGAAAAAGTGATAGTGTATGCCTCTAGGAAATTAAAATCTCACAAAGGAAATTACTCGACTCATGATTTGGAGTTAGCGACTGTAGTGTTTGTTTTAAAGAAATGGAGACATTTATGGAGTAACGTTTGAGGTTTTCACTGACCACAAAAGCCTTAAGTATTTGTTTTCTCAAAAAGAGCTAAATTTGAAACAACGTAAGTGGATGGAATTTTTGGAAGACTATGATTGCACGATAAAGTACCATTCAGGGAAAACCAATATAGTGGCCGATGCTTTAAGTAGTCAAGTGCAAGTGGCAGGATTGATGATTAAAGAAATGCACTTGTTGGAGGAGGTTAGTGTGTGCAACCCCCGACTTGAATAGAGAAAAGTAATTCTTGGGAATATTGTCGTGAATTCCACTTTATTGGAATGTATAAAAAAAGTCCAGGAAAAGGACCCTGAGGTGCAAAAGTGGTTGGAGAAAGTCAAAAAAGAAGAAAAGTCGGATTTTAACTTGGGAACGAATGGTATATTGAGGTTTCGGAATCGGATAGCAGTGCCAAAGGATGAAGGGCTTAAGAAGGAAATCTTGAAAGAGGCACACCAATCGAAGTTTACGGTACACCCTAGAGGGAATAAAATGTACCAAAACTTGAAGAGTTCGTATTGGTAGGAGGGCATGAAATAGGAGATTGCTCAATTTGTCCAAACCTTTTTGATATGTAAACAGGTTAAACCTGAACATCAGAAACCATTAGGACTTTTGCAATCTCTGGAGATACCCGAATGGAAATAGAAAAACATCACCACGGATTTTGTATCAGGGTTACCTAGGACACAAAGAGGTCATGATGCCATTTGGGTAATAGTGGATAGATTGACCAAATCGGCTCATTTTCTGCCGATTAGTATGAAATACCCCTTGGAGAAGTTAGCTAAGCTATACTTGGATGAGATCATAAGGTTACACGGGATACCTGTAAGTATTGTGTCCGATAGAGACCTAAACTTTTTTTGAGATTCTGGCAAAAGATACAAGAAGTGTTGGGAACTAGATTGAATTTTAGTACTACTTACCATCCCCAGACCGGTGGACAATTTGAGAGGACGATTCAAACTTTTGAGGACATGTTGAGAACCTGTGTTTTGGATTTTTGGGAGAGTTTGAGTAAGTATTTGATATTTGTGGAATTTGCCTATAACAATAGCTTTCATTCTTCTATTCAAATGGCCCCGTATGAAGCACTTTATAGTCGGAAGTGTAGATCTTCGATTTGTTGGGATGAAGTAGGTGAACGAAAGATCTTAGACCTGATTACAGTGCCTTGGATTGAGGAGGCGAACGAAAAAGTGAAGTTGGTATGCCAGAGGATTCAAACCGCACAAAGTCGTCAGAAGAGTTATGCAGATAACCGAAGGAAGGACTTAGAATTTGCAGTTGGAGGTCAAGTTTTTCTTAAAATTACTCCTCTGAAAGCAAGTTTAATGTCTGGAAAATGAAAGAAGTTACAATCGAGATTCGTAGGGCCGTACAAGATTATCCAACGTATCGGAAATGTGGCCTATAAGTTGGAATTGCCACCAAGTTTATCTCGGATCTACAATGTTTTCCACGTATTGATGCTTAAGAAATATCATCCGGATCCGTCCCACATTTTACAACCGGAGAGTATTGAAATTGATGAATCCCTGATTTATGAGAAGAAATCGATCAAGCTTCTAGATCGTAGGTGAAAGAATTGAGGAACAAAAGAATTTCGTTGGTGAAAGTTCTCTAGAGGAACCACGGACTAGAGGAAGCAACCTAGGAAGTTGAAGAAGAAATTCGAGGAAAATATCCAAACTTATTCCCAAATCAAGGTAAAAATTTCGAGGGCGAAATTCTCTTAAGGGGGAGAGGATGTGAGGACTCGTAATTTATTTTATTTTATCAATTTATTCACTTATTTATTGGTTTACCCTAAAATAGTCATTTTCATGATTAATTACCCAAGTATTAGTTAGTTATACTATTATTACAAGAATTTCTTAGAAATTGCACTTTATCGCACATAAATCGGAAGTTCGTGTTTTCGCGCGTGCAACTAATTGAAAGACTTTAGAAAATTATTGTTAGACTACTAAGAGTAATAATAATAGTGTTAAAGGAAGTATATAAGAGGTTTAGTGCATAAGTGAAACAAACCCAAGAGGAATCGGGCACAAAACGCGCACGTACGCGCACTATTGAGAGTTGACTTTTGTGCCAAAATTTGAACTACAACTACCAAGATTCTCCAAGAAGCTTCACTATCAGATTTTTCACTCTCTCTCATTCTCTCAAGCTGGCCGAAACTCAAGGCAAAGAAGGAGCAAAAATTTCATCTCATTTCATCTCAAATCATCCAACCATTTCACTCCAAAATCATCATACAAACTCACAACAACTTGGAGACTCATTTGGACTAGGAAGAGAGCACCTTTCTCATGGTTTCTTGGAGCTCTTAGTGACCCAAAATTTCTGAGTTTTCATCATCCAATAGGTAGCAATCATCCAACCCTTTAAACTCGGTTCTAGTGAGTTAAATTTGACTTGGAAGCTTGTAGCTTCATGTAGGTATCTTTATTTGGTTGAAAATCATTTGAGTGGGCTCTATGAAATTCCAAAATGGACATGTTGGATTGATATGATGATTATGGTTGTTATTTATGTTGATTAAGTGTTAAACAAGTAGATATAAGTTGAAAAAGTGGAAAGAAAATCAAAGGAAAGTTGCATGAGAAGCTTAGCCGATTCTGTCATGTTTTTGCAGAGCCCTTGGTTCATTTGTTTTGTGATCAAATGACCTTTAATTTATTGTAGATATGTTGTATAGGTTATGTGGAAAGTTTTCACAAAAAATTACTTTATTTGGTTAAGAAAAAGTTGAGTTTTGGACAAGAACAAAACTGGAAATCGCGTAACAGGGGTCTCCTGGCAGTGATTTTTGATTGAGCATATCTCTCTGCTCCCAGGTCAAAATCAAGTGCCGTTTGTGGCATTTGAAACTAGATAGTTCCAGTTTTCTAACAGTAAAAAATACATCCCTTGATTCAACGTGAGTGAGACGTACCAGTTCTTTAAAGTTACCTATTTTGTTTTATTGCTCTGCGCAAGAGTCAGTGATATGCTGGGAATTATTGCTTGAATTTGAGCTAGCTATGAACTGAATTTCAAAATAATTTCTTCTGATTAAATGTAGCATTATAAATTTATTTTCCAACGCCACCAACCATGCTCAATTCCAAGTTGAATTGACTGAGTTATAGCCAAATTACAGAACTGCACCAGTGATAGAAAATCTTAATTTTGGCTAGCTCGAATTGGGACTTGTTATTTTGAAACTTTTGGTGTCAATTACCTACCAAATGTATGTTGGATATTTCTTAGACCGTTTCTTCATAAATGACCCATGTTTGAGATGATTTCATTGGCCAATGGTTCGAAAAAGAAAAACGGAAGCATGAAGGCAGCTTTGTCTTCGGATTTCCTTAATCTTTGGTAGTTTAGTTAACTACCTTCCCTTGTGAATTTTCAAATGAAATTTGGTAGAGGAGTAGTCCTAATATGGAATTTGAATTGTCCCAATTTTGGTGTCATTTTAAGACTGTTTTGATGTGCAAATAAGTTACCAAATTTATTCTTCCAAATCTGGAAAATTTCTCAACAGTCCTCATTTTGAACCAACTTTCAGCTACTATATCATGGCGTTCAAAACTCTGATTCTTGTTCTGTTTATTGTGTTTTAAACTATGATTGTAACTCTAATTGAGTTTCAAATTTTAGAGGCTAGTTCGAATTTTGTGAATTTTTCCGAATTTCCAAAGTTTGCCAAAAACCAACCCCAAATTTGTCTTGGAAGTGCAAGTCAGTAGCTTTAAGCTGAAATTTGAGTTTTTTCATTTAGAATCATGAAAAAGTGTCTTCTAGGAACTTTTAGTAATTTGGAAGTAGTTTCCAACGGTACCAAGATTTCCAATTTTGGACTTACAGAGAGTGAGATATGATTTTTCAAAGAGTACACCTGAAATCTGACATTTCTGAACTTAAAGGAGATTGAGTTTTTAGAACTCTCCATTTTCCTTCGATATTGATTGATCGTTTTAGACTTGATTTCAAAGATGAAAATCAGTTTTTCCTTGTATTATTAAACCCCACTTTTGAGTCTCAATTTACGAGCAATTAAGGCTCTCTTTCATGATATTTTCTTAGATTGTACAAGTGTACGATCTTCCTTGAGCGATAGTGTGTGATAGATAATTATTGTGTGCTCAGGCATTCAAGGGGGCCTTCAAAAGGACCTCACAAAGGACGCTTAAACACTTGACTTGTTCACCGCTCTCTCATTTTGACTAAGTGAGTGTCAAGTATGTGAAAAAGTGTTACATGCTTAATTGTTATTAGTGATTGAGTATTATGAAAATACCGAGTCGAGTGTGTACTTTATCGCACTCGTTCTCATTTAAGTGAAGTGTATTTGAATTACTTGAAATGAATTACTTGAAGTGAATATTTAAGTGAAGTGTTTCAATGATTCATTATGCTATGGTTGCATAAGTCGCTTGGAGTGAATCTCCTTGACTCTTAGTGGTAATAGTGGGGGACGCCCAAATCTCACTGGCCGACCTTGGACTCGAGCCGGCGTGGGCTTGGTCGAGAACCTTGGCGAGCCATGAAAAAACATAAGCTTGATCTATTAAGAGATCCTGCTTGGCATACTCCAGTAGTATCGCCTCATATAAAGAAGAAGGGGCCAGGTACTGGTGTATGCAATGGTGAACGGGGAATGAGTAAGTGAAATTTCTACGGACTAAATACCGACCCAGTTGACGGAGTGTCATCGCGGGGAGATAATTGATCGAGCATTGACAAAGCAAGTGGAACTTAGCTCTTGAGAGCTTCCATATGCTTGAATTGTTTCTGTCTATTTTCTCTCCCGAATTGTTATTTACTTGAATATTACTATTTTACTTATTAAATGGAATTGTTACTTGGACAACGTGCTTGCATGTGTGTTTCTTGGCCTCACGAGCAATCGCTCACCCCGTAGATTTGTTTTTCTTAACAGGAACCAATATGGAGTGATACTCGAAGAAGCTTTTTTGTTGAACTTTCGATTAGGGATTTGAATGTATTTGACTAGAAAATTTGGAAGTTGTATATTTTGAAAAGGGAATGTACCTTGAACTTGTGATGTAAGGTTGAATGCTCATGTAAGGAAATGATTTCGTACTTTTATTCCGATTTCATTGTTAGTATTGTACCTTTAAGTTTGAACTGGTATTGTATTGAGTCCTGGCAAGAGTTGGGCAGGCGTCCTGCTGATACCCTTTGGTTCGCCTTAGGGAGAAGTGGGGGCATCACAACAACAAGAATCAACAAAATTTAGTTCAAGAAGCAAGAGAAACACGATCAAGAAGGAAAGGACAACAAGCAAAACAAGAAACTACTACAGGCACAAGGTAAGTCACATGGCCAGATTTTTTTTTCATTGAACTAGACACAAAATACAATAATGATAACACACAACAGTGATTGGTGAACAATACGATTTTTTTTACTTAAACACAAAACTCTGGAAGATTAAACACAAGACAACATATTTAAAACACAACGAAACGATACAAGAAAGTTGCAAAACACGATTGGAATGAATCAATAACAAATGTAAAACTGAAATCCTAGAAACAAAACCCTAAAAATGAATTGAAGAAGGAAAAATTGACACAATAAAAGGATATAGCAAGATACCTTCAACCAGCTCTGATGCTAGCTGATACGAACATCGTCAATCTTGTGATGAAACCCATAAAAGACAAATCTAAGGATCTAGAATTTGGTATCGAGTTTGGAAGCAGAAAACCTCAACCATTAATTATGTGGTTAACAAACTTTGGTATAGTTACCACAATCTGGTGTGTTTCTAGATTGATAAGTCAAATTTGAATACCTAAGAACAATTCTAAGATATTCAAGAAAAGCTTGCAAGAAGCCAAGAGAAAACTCTCTCAATATTTTTTGAAAAATTCTACTTATGTGATTAATGCACAATAAGAGGCTTTTTTATATGCGTACAAGACCAAAACCGAACGTGACTTGGAAACACCTTAAGTGGCTATTTGTTTCATACAAGTTGGCCAACTTATTAAATCCTACTAACACTGGGATTTTGTGACATTTAACTCCTAATACTCACAAATAGAAATGACTAAGTGCTAACTACACTACTCAGACTCTATTTGTTCAACATGAGCTAATTCACACAAAGTAAAACTAACGAAGAATAATTTCTAGCAAACCCTAAATTATGGGAGAAGCTCATAGATTCCTTAAGACATTTGATCAGTATCATCAACCACTTGAAGGAGATTCACAAGTTTCATATTGTCTTGATCAAGCCCTTCGATTGCACTATATGCTCCAAATTGGCCTTGAATTGCATGCACAAAGCTCCAAGTGACTCTCTTAGCTTTCTTGCTCATATCAAGTTGACTGTCATTTTGTTCAAGAGAATTTTCTTTAACAAGAAAATAGGACATTTCATGCAAAATCTATAGATTAGCCAACTTATTTATTATTAAGAGTTAAGGAGGTGCAAGAGTGAGATAAATTTGTAACAATTTAAGAGTTGATTATATATATATATATATATATAGTTTTCAAGTCATTCTTTTTGAAAAAAAAAATCATTATTAAGGAAAGAAACTACCCACTCCAATACATCTTTACCACTAATATGCCAAAAATGTTGGAAGAAAATTGGACTCATACTTATATAGGAACATTTGTGTCAAAACTACCACAATCTCTCCACCCGTAAAATAGTTTGTGATGATTCTCTCAATTTTAGCACTATTTTCATGCTATGTGCCTTGATCATTTTAAAGCTCCTTTATATCATTCCCTTTTTCTGTTTGTGGCCTTAGCATGAAAAAATTCAGTACTCCGATCTCCTACATTATGATACAAACATGGGATCAATGGTGTCAAGTTCTAAAGATGATTCAAGACAAATGAGTGGTTGAGCCATTGAAACTCAACAAATCGGATCCATTCCAACACTTTTTAGCATGTTTCGTTTGTTTCCTTATTTCCAGCGGTGATCTATGTTATTGTTAGTTGGTCTGATTTATGTTAGTTTAAGAGTTAGTGAGTCGTTACTTTAATGTTAAATGGCTAGGTCATATGGACCAATGTTATAGCCAAATTAGTTGTCTAAGTCTAGGTAGGTTTAGTTATCTATTTCTAGTCGAATTGGAGTTTTAGGAAAGTAGTTAATTGTTTCCAAATTTGAATAGGATTCTTAAAGTCTTATAAAAGGCTATAAATAAGCCTTAAGTCCAAACATTTTTCATAGAAGATGAATGATGAATTAAATTTTAGGAAATACTTTGCGTTTTTCATGAGTCTCTTGTCCAAGAGCTCTAACTTGAATACCTGAAAAGATTCTTAAGTTTTCAATTGATTTATCAATTCAAGATCACGTTGAATTATGACGGCATTCTACCTGTTAGGATAAAAAACAACCAAGAGACAATTAACAAGAAAGCAAGGCTGCTTGGGAGTAGAAGAGATAATCAATTTAAAGAACACAAACGTAACAGTAAGTAAATAAAAAGGAAGTAATTGCAAACCAATTAACCACACAGCTCCTCTTGAGCTTGTAGATTAATTCAATCAAGCTTCTTCAAGTTGATGAATTACAATCACTCTTGTGTACAAAGGAAGGTTCACCTCCTTCTTGCCCCGAACTCCACTCGGTCAAGTCATGACGTTTTACTATCCCTCAGGACAACTCTCACGGAACTACACTCATGAAGTATTCACTCACAAATGAAAAGCTTACAATGAACCTCACACCACTAAGACTACAAATCTTCTTTGAAGAGTATTTTCTCACTAAAATCTCTCTAGATCTTTTGTATCTTCAGTGTGCCAAAGTTGTTTGAAGTGTCTGACCAACCACTATTTATATAGGACCAAGAAAGTGCCTCATTAATGCTTCCAACGAATAGAAAGTAGTTGAACAGTCAACTAGCCATTGGTAGTGTCGGACGTCCGATAGCCCCTAACTACAGAGATTAATATCCTTTTCTTTTCTTGTTTTGCTCTTTGTTCTTCTACCAAACCCTACCAAGTTCAAAAAAAAAAAAGTTCCACCTTTAGGGTTTGAATCTCCATAGTTTTATTTGTGTCATTTGTTTCTAGTTGTTTCCTTGGTTCTTGTTGGGTTAAGATCGTATCACATTATACCAATGGGTCTTGCTACGCTGTCTCCACATTAAATCCTATCTATTAAGGAGGTATTCTAATTGAAATTCTAGACTATAAATTTGAATCTTGACATCACTAGTTAAAACAAAGGAAAGTAGTTGCTAGATCTTGACTCTCAAATGGTCAGCTTGTTTGTTGACATTACCAAATGTCAACTTACTCCATCTCATCAAACCCAAATGGCAACTATTAACTTACTTTGAAGCATAGTATCTAAATCACCATCACAACTTGCAACCCACCTTTCTTTGATCACATTTTCAATATCATTAGCCTCAAGTCACATAGTCTCAAAATGAAAAATTTTCTCCTTGCACCATTGATTCACTGGAAACCTGTCCATGACTGATAACAAAATCGAAACATGATCCAAATTGTAAGAAAATAAGTGAATGACCATTGAGGCTGGAAAAAATTTTGACCAGTCAGGTGAAACGCAAGCTCTATCCAACAAACCCCTTGTTATATTAGGAACTATCCATCTATTACCACCAAGTTAAAGTGTTTCCTTTGAAGCCTAATTCAAAAAGCGAACAATACGCCAAAGCATCCTTAAATAAATTCATTTGCCAAAGAGGTGTACACAACTTACCCGAAAGCTTATTACTACACAAAACTTCATTGAAGTCGCCCACACAAAGCCATGGCAAATTAGATACCCTTTTGAGGAATTTGAACTACTCCCATGCAACCCTCCTCAAAGGTACCTCGGGTTCCCCATGCATCCTAATGAAACGCCAATTCAAAATACTATTTGGATGCATTACAACCACATCAATTAAACGATACAAAAAATTTAACAATATGACTTGGATATCCTTCCTCCAAAGAATAGCCAAGCCACCAGACTTACAGCTCGCTTCCTCAACAATAGCAAAATAATTAAATTTTTACTTCAAACTATCAACTACCTTAACCCACACTTCGTCTCACATAAAAAAAAACCAATCTAGGAGAGTTATTCTTCACCAAATGGAGTGACGCCCCACTTCTCCTTAAGGTGAACCAAAGGGTATCCGCAGAACGCCTCCCCATCTCTCGCCAGGACTCACACAATATCCATTCAAGCTTAATGCAATACTAGACATCACAACCAGATAAAGTAAAGTCAAATAGCCCGGAAGCTTTCAAACTTAACGATGTTTAACAAACATCCAATCCTTACATCGGATTTCCAGAATACATTCAATTCCAAAATATGCAACAGCCAAGAGTCTAGCCAAATACATTGAAAATCCTATTACAAAAGTACATCAAAAGAGGGTTCCATCAAGTTCCACTTCATCTATCCCTGTTAAGGAAAACAAATCTACAGGGTGAGCAAAAATGCTCGTGAGGCCAAGAACACACATGCAGGCACGTTGTTCAAGTAACAATCCCAATTTTTCAAGTCGAGCAATAATATTTTAATAAATGACAATTCAAGCTAGAAAAGTAAACAGAAACAATTCAAGGATATAGAAGCTCTCAAGAGCTATTTTCCACTTGCACGATCACGAACCTCTACAAATTGACACTCCATCAATCGGGTAGGTTTAGTTTGTAGAAACTTCACTTACATGATCTCCTTTCACCTTACATACCACACCGGGCCTGCAATACTTTTATGAGGTGATACTCCGCGAGTATGCCAAGCAAGACCTCTCAATAGGTTAGACTTATAATCTCATGGTTCACTAAGGAGCCCGACCAAACCCATGCTGGCTCAAGTCCAAGGTTAGCCAGTGAGAGAATTGGGCGTCCCCCACTGAACATGTAAGAGTCGAAGAGATTCACTCCAATCGACTTATGCAACCATAGCATAAAGTAACAGTTAAACACGTCACGCAAGTTCACTTAACAAGTCACTTCATGTCACGAAATTCAAGTATACATCATGTAAATGAGAATGAGTGCGATAAAGTACACACTCGACTCAGCATTTTCAAGATCTCTATTTTTGATAACACTTAACACTTATCACGTATATCACATAATTCACACACTTGGCACTCACCAAGTAAACAAAAGAAGAAGTTTCACTGGAAGTTCAAGTGTCCAGTGCGAGCTCGAACAATTAATAATGAACAATCACTTATAAACCCCCAATTATCATGAATGATTGTACACTTGTACAATCTAGAAAATATCTCGAATGCGAGCCTAAATTACTCGCGAATCGAGACTCAAAAGTGGGGTTTTAAAGCACAAGAGAAATCAAGTTTTCATCTTTGAAATCGAGTGTAAAATGTTCAAGTGATATCGAGGGAAAAAGGAGAATTCGGAAAAACTCCATTTTCTTAAGTTTCGAAAATTTCAGCTTTGATACGAGATCTTTGAAAAAAATCGTATCTCACTCATTACAAGTCCAAAATTAGAAAACTTGGTACCGTTGGAAACTTCTTCCAAAGTACTAAAGGTTCTTAGACTACACTTTTCCATGATTTCAAACGGAAGATATTGAAAATTTGGCTCAAAGTTACTGTTTTAGGCTATCGAGGCAGTTTCGGGGTTGGTTTTTCGCCAAGTTTGAAAATTCAGAAAAATTCACAAAATTGGAACTAGCCTCTGAGATTTGAAAATCCATTAGAGTTGCAATCAAAGTTTAAAACACAACAAGCAGAACAAGAATTGGAGTTTTGAGCACCAAGATATAGTAGCTCAAAGTTGCTGAAAATTTGAGACAATTAGGCAATTTCCAGGTTTAAAGTGCCAACTTTGGGATTTTGTTTGAGTATCAAAATGAACTCAGAATGGCACCAAAATTAGCAGTATTATACTATCATATAAAGGATATTTCTCTGTAAAATTTCATAGAAAAATACGCATGGGAAGTCTGTTAACAAAACCACTAAAGTCCCAAGAAGTTCCAAGGCAAATCTGCCTTGGACTTCCATTTTTCCTTTTTCAAGCATTTGGCCAAGGAAATTTCCTCAAATATGGTTCATTGGTGTAGACAAGGTCTAATAAACATCCAAGATGTGTTTGGTAGGTGATTAACACAAATAATTTCCAAACAACAAGTCCCAATAAAGATTAAAGCTTTGAACTAGCCAAAAGAGGGTTTGAATTCACCAAGTCAGTTTGGAATTTCAGCCACAACTCACTCAATTCAACTCGGAATTGAGTGTAGTTAGTGGTATTGAAAACTAGATTCATAAGGCTACATTTTCTTAGAAGAAATCATTTTCAAAATCTGTCCACAACTAGATCACATTTGACCATCAATTCACTGCTCAAAACAGAGCTCCTAGTGTAGACGTGAAACAGGACAGTCATGTTTAAACGATTGGCACAGACTGCTCATGTGGAATCAGAACTTACAATTTATACCGTTGAAAAGCGGGGATTGTCTAGTTTCCAGTGCCGTTTTGCGGCACTCAATTCTACATCAGAGTAAAAAGTTATAGCCAAAACAATAACACTGCCAAAGCAGTTGCAGGAAAAATTTTCAGTTTTACTGGTTTCCGAAAACACATCATTTGGCCAACCAAATCACGTTATTTTTTGATGAAACTTTCTACACAACCCACACAACATATATACATCACAACCAAGTTATTAGAACCATGAAAAATCACTTTAATGGTCACGGACAACACAGGGGCAGAAATGGAAAATTTTCACCTTCACTCCCCTTTGAACTTTCATCCATAATATCTCTCATTTCCACTAATTTAAGCACTAAACCAACATCAATATCATCAAAACATACCAAATCAGTCCATCCAACCATAGTGGGAGTTCATAGAGCCCACACAATATTTTCCAACATAAATAAGGCTACCCACATGCATGCATGAGCTTATAAATGCTATATTACTTCCATAAGACAAGATTTGAGTAGTGGATCATCACTTACTTCCTTAGATGAACCAAGCAGAAATTTTCAGTCCTAAGATGCTCAAGAAAACCGTGGAAAGCAGCCCCTTTTTGTAGCTTGAGTGGTTCACCAAGTGATTAGCTAAGTGTTGTCAAAATTTGGTGTGAAATGGTGAAGGATTGGTGCAAGGAATGAAGAAGAAATTGATGAAGCAAGTTTGGTTCTTTGCTCTTGAGGGTGCATGGCTGTTTGGAGCTGGAGAGAGAGTGTGTGCAATGCAAATGAAGTTTCCAAGAGAAGCTAAAATGTGTGGCCACAATTTGTCCAAAAGTCAACCCTCTCCCCGTGAGCGCACGCACGCGTTTCGTGCTCGATTCTTCTCGAGTTTGTTTCACTAGTGCACTAAACCTCTAATGCACTTCCATTCATATTATTATTATCCACTCTTATGGGTCTAAAAATAATGGTTTAAAGTCCCTCAATTAATCGCGCGTGTAAAAACGCGTACTTCCTAATTAAGTGCGATAAAGTAAAATTTCAAAAAATTCTTATAACGATAGTATAACTAACTAATAATTGAACACTTAAACATAAATATACCTATTTTAAGACTAATGTACATGTCTCCTGTGATAACCCGTAATTTTCTCATTTTCTAGGTTTTATTTTCTTTAATGGCATGTTTTCTGCATTTTCTTTATTACAAAAATTTTTCCGATAATTTTTATGAGCAAATATAGTTTTTAGATGATTTTCTAGTATCGGCTAGTTTTTGAGAAATTAAGAGCGTATACCGGACGTGGGACCCGCTAGTGCGGAAAGTTCGAAAAAATTTGGCCAACTAGGTTAAGTTTTGGATACTGGGTTTAAATTATCGGGTGCTAGGAGATAATTAGAGGATACCTTATGGATTAGAGTGAGAGGGAACAAAAGGATATTCATGCATTTAATGGGTTGACAAGTGTCACCATGTGATTAAATCTTGCCATTTTGACCACTATTCATGCCTTTACCAAATTAATATCAAAATTCACCAAAAATTCACCATTTTCTCCCTCTCTTGGCCGGCCCTCTTCAAGCAACAAAAGAAAAGAAAACTCTCCACAATCTTGTCTTCAATCTTGCCCAATCTCTCAATTAAACCGATTAATCTTCCAATTACTCCATAAAACCTCTTAGTTTGGTGGAGTTAAGCTTGGTTGTGAAGTTGTTTGGAAGCTTAAGGTGTTAAGTTGCTTCTTTCTTGACTTGGTAAGGTGAGTGGTGGAGGAACTCCTTTTCTCTTTTCAATAATGCTTAAGTAGTGATTAATGTGAGCTTAAGTGACGATTTTAGTGGTTATTTTGTGATTTTTGGATGAAATTGGTGAAGTTTTATATTTATTTGTGATTTTTCTGTTTTCATATGATTAATGTTGTGTGGCCATGTGTGATGGTTGGAAATGATATTGAAGGAAGCTAGAAGGTGGAAAGTGTGGTTAATTGCAGAAAATTTCTGTTTTGGAAGTAAATTTGGAAAGTTAGGGTTTCATTTCCTTCATTCTGCCTGGCACTGTTCATCATAGTTAGAGGCTGAATTAGCCTTGGGTTAAAACATGAAAGTTGTAGGGAATGATAATTTAGAGATGCCTGCAAAATTTCAGGCCAATCAGAGTAGCGTAGCTTGTAAAAGACTGAAATAACCCTGCTGCCCTGTTTTTACCCGAACTTGAGAATTGCTTCTGTAATTGGTTAATTTGGTTGGGAATACTTCTGATTTGGTTGTTGAGGTCTTCCGAAGAAATATATCCTGATGTCTTAGTTTTCGGATGGCTTTGGAATCACTTGATTTGGACTTAGGTAGCCTGAATTACAGTTCGTTAACCAGAATGCGGTTTGTTCACCTGTTTTTGCGGTTCTGGTTTAGTATCATGCATTTTTGACCTAGTTGCACTATGAACTGGACTGAGTGACCTTCTGTAACATTGTAGCCCTATTTGTTAGCTTCGAAACGGTGTATCTTTAACCTCCATCCGATAATCGTAGTGCCAATGGTGCCAAAACAACAAAATTATGTCAAAAACTATTTTTTTGGATTAGAGCTTAATTCCATTTCCGGATTTCCCTGGGTTACTCTAGTACTTATACATTCTAAGGGAACCTTATTTTGGTGGTATGTGGATTTGGTTATGACTTGTAATCGAGTCTTATTATGGTTATTTGAATGTTTTAGGACGTGACGGTGGTCCAAGACGCTCATTGAGCGGAAGTTGATGAAATCTCATTTGCTTGCTTGGTGAGTGTACTACTCACTTGTTTGTTTACAATGTGGCTTTTCTATACTTGAACTTGATGCCTTGAGAGCCTATTTGCCATTGAAACTGATTAAAGTGAGGGTGTACTTGATCGCCCTCACCCCTTTTGGTACTATATACGATTGTTTACTGTTTCACTGTGGTATTTAAATGATACCTGATATACTGGATTTGGTGTCGTTTGGACGAGTATCCAACGGCCATTACTGTTACTACTGAGCTCAACCCCATTGGTAGTCGATTGAATCGAGCCAGCGAGGGCTTGGTCGTGAAAGTTGACGAGCCATGGGGACTGTTATATGGAATCTTGTAGTAGTGAGACTCTTGATTTCGGTATACTCGAGTATTACCAAATTTATACTGTTTGGAGTTCGGGCTCGGTAGGGGTATGTTGGGTGGAAGGAATGGAAGTAAAGTGGAGCCTACGGTTGGTTACTCTTAAACATTGACGGAGGGTCAATGAGGTTCGATCAAGAATGCAAGCGAGGAAAGGGGCTCTTGAGAGCCGCCCGTATCCTTTTATCAACTCTATTAGTGTGTGCTCTTGGTTTACTTTTGATGATTTGAAATGAAAAGCTTTATGCTTATATGAACTTGGTTGTTTGAGTGATAGTATCTCACTAGGCATAAGCTCACTCTATTCCGTTTGTTTTCCTTACAGGAAATTGAATACTTTTGGAAAGGCGATGAATATGGATTACCGAGTTGAGCTTATGTATATATATATTTTGAATAGCTCCTTTTGGGCAAAACCCTAAACTCATTTTGACCCAACCCATCGTTGAATTGTAATGTGCAACCGTACATGTATAAATTTATGGGATAATTTGGTATGCCATTTTGGTATGTAAATGTTGAATTTCAAGATGTGTACGTTTACGTGATGTGTGGCCGGATTCTGACATGGCCGGTACTATTCATGGCCGGTTCCGATTTTCATTTTTTTTATTTTGTGATTGTGACTTGTTTAAGCGTGCTTGTATGTTCCGGAACGTATTAGATCGCGTTGAACTGTCCCGTAATCCTGGCGAGAGCTGGGCAGGCAGTCCGCTAACCCCTTTGGTTCGCCTTAGGGGAAGGTGGGGCTGTCACAGGTGGTATTAGAGCCAGGTTTGAATTGACCTAGGCATGTTAGAAATGCTCGATTTGAGGATTATTTTGATTATATCCCTTAAGGTTATTTACGTTTACTTACCTTTTGGTGTAGGATGGACGGACATGGTGAGCCTAGTAATCCCCCTGCTGGAGAGCTACCCCGTGGGGTGCTTCCGGTGATTCCGTACCAGATCCGGCCCAGAGGGGCTGTTGTGCATTGGAGCCCGGCTGACCGCCTCCGACGTTGCGAGTGTCGACATACGTACGCTTACCCTAACGCTTTGGTGTTGGCCGTGGCCGAGGAACGGAAAGAGTTGGCCACGGATAATACTAGTCTTGAGGCTGAGGTGACCCAGCTTAGGGCAGCCAATGAGAAACAGGCTGAGGGCATTAAGGGACTGGAGTACGACGTGCTTGAGGTAGAGGATAGGGTTGATGACCTCTGCACTCAACTTAGGGAAGCACGTGAGCGCGAGTCTAAGCGAGCTCGAAAGGTTAAGGTTCGAGCCGCATCGATCCTGAATCTCTGCGCCGACGTGGTCGAGGGAGTGAGCGACGAGGCCTCGTGTATGGGACCCGGGGCTGGGATTGGATCCTCCCCATCGGGTGGGTCTACTAGCCCGTCGACGGACTAGGTCATGACTCCTAGGGTTTTTGGGATAGTTTTGTTACTGTATATAGGGCGGATAGGGAAAAGAGCCTTAGCTAATCGTTTTGCACATTTGGATTAGCTACGTGTATATTTCTTTTGATGAGGCCATTCCCTCGTGGATTGTCTATGTTTGTACTTGACTTGACTGTACTTGACCTGACTGGTTGTTGATATGTGTGTTGTTTGACCTTGTTTGGAGTGTATATATAAATGTTATTGTAAAAGTTTTTGGGTTTTACTTACATACATTGTTATTATATTAGTTTAGTACATTTGCCTAGACCAAGTAGACTTCATGAAAGGTACAAGGAGTGGACGGGGACGTGGGCGCGGAAATAGGCAACCCACACCGGACAGGGGTACTAGGGAAACCTCATCTGGACCTAATCCTGACCCCAACGTGCAAATAGCTGTCGCTATCCAACAAATGACCAACTTGCTAGCACAAGTGGTGCAGCAACAGGGCCAAAACCCAAACCCTAATCCTGGAAACCCTGGCAACCACATCGAGAGCGAAGATAGAGCTCTCGAACGATTTCAAAAGTTTGCTCCACCCAAGTTTATTGGGGTGCCCGACCCGGATGTTGCCGAAACGTGTCTCTAGAAGATGGTCGATATTTTTGTGGCCTTGCACTGCACGGAAGAACGGCAGGTGACTTTTGCCGTTTTCCAACTGGAAGGGGCGGGCCGTTCTTGGTGGAACGTAATATGGCAAAAATGGGAACGGGAACAAACGCCCAGGACTTGGGTGAATTTTATAAGGGAATTCAACGCGAAATTCTTTCCTCCTCTAGTTCAGGAGAGGAAGGAAGACGAGTTCATCCGACTCCGCCAAAGAGCTCAATCTGTGGCGGAATACAAGAGTCAATTCACCCGCCTGTTCAAATTTGCTCCTGAGCTGATCATGACCGAGCAGCGGCGGATCAGGCAATTTATTCAGGGCTTGAATGTCGAAATTCAGAAAGACCTCGCAGTGGCTCAAATCAACCCTTTTAGCGAGGTCGTGGAGAAGGTCCAACGGGTAGAGAGTGCAAGGTTGCAAGTTCGGAACTTCCAAGCAAAGAAGCGAGGTTTTCCTGGGAGTTGTTCAGGATAGGGTGAGAAGAGTACCCCCTCCAAGTTTGGACGAGAAATGGGAGGTGGATGACAGTCGGGTATAGGCAGAGGGACTCCGTCTAGGGGTGGCCAAGCTGGGCGAGGCCAAAGAGAAAATTTTCAGGGAAGCTCAGCTTCAGCACCTCGCGGTCCCTGTGGGCATTGTGGGAAGCCAAACCACACAGAAGATAACTGTTGGAGGAAGGAGGGCAAATGTCTGCGATGTGGAAGCGCAGACCACCAGTTGGTCACTTGCCCGGTCCTAAAACAAGATGGAAGAGGGAGTCAACCACCATCGAGGACCAATGCTGGACCAGTTAAGGGAGATGGATCCAAACCTAAGGTGCCAGCTCGAGTGTATTCATTAGAGCCCCAACAGGTCCCAGATTCCTCAGAGGTCGTAGAAGGTACGATCCCTATTTTTCACCGCTTTCCCAAAGTTTTAATTGATCCTGGTGCCACTCATTCCTTTGTTAACCCTGATTTCATGTGTGGCATCGATATAAAACCTGCTAGTTTACCATACGACCTAGAAGTTAGTACACCTACGGGGAATCAACGTTTGGTTACTAGTATTGTTTATAGGGATTGTGAAGTGTGGGTAGGAGAAAAGAGATTTTAGGAGACTTAATAAGCTTGTCCATTAAGGGGTATGATGTTATATTGGGTATGGACTGGCTAGCCAAGTATAATGCCCAACTGGATTGTAAAACGAAAGTGGTAGAATTCTGCATTCCTGATGAGGCAACCTTAAGGTTGGACATAAGGGTAGGTTAGCCTCATCTGCTTTGATTTCGGGCATTCGGGCTAGAAAACTGCTAAGTAGAGGGGCGCAAGGATTTTTAACCTTTTTTATTAACACCCCTACAGATAAATTAAAGGTGGAGAACGTGGCCATAGTAAAGGAATTTCCGGATGTATTTCCTGATGAGTTAGTAGCCCTACCTCCGGAAAGAGAGATAGAATTCAAGATAGACCTGCTACCTGGAACCTCACCTATCTCCAAAACACCATACCGAATGGCCCCGCGGAACTCAAGGAGCTAAAGTTGCAATTGCAAGACCTTCTGGAGCGGGGATTCATTCAAGAGAGTGGGTCTCCTTGGGGAGCTCCTGTTCTATTTGTAAAGAAAAAGGACGGAGGTTTGAGGATGTGTATTGATTACCGAGGCTTGAACAATGTCATGGTTAAGAATAAATATCCACTGCCCCACATTGATGAGTTGTTCGACCAGCTGCAAGGAGCAGTGGTCTTCTCAAAACTGGACCTCCGACAAGGGTATTACCTGTTGTTGATTAGAAGAGAAGATATTCCGAAAACCGCTTTCAACTCGAGATATGGGCATTATGAGTTTGCAGTTATGCCCTTCGGACTAACCAATGCTCCTGCCGCCTTCATGGACCTAATGCATAGGGTTTTTAAGCCCTATTTGGACCGATTTGTCGTTGTTTTTATTGATGATATTTTGGTCTACTCCAAAACTCGCGAGGAGCATGAGCAGCATTTCAGAGTTGTTTTGCAGACCCTAAGGGAGCATCAGTTGTATGCCAAGTTTAGTAAGTACGAGTTTTGACAGGAGAAAATCGCTTTCCTAGGGCACGTAATCTCCCACGAAGGCATCTCGGTTGACCCGGCAAAAGTAGAGGTCGTGACCAATTGGAAGAGGCTAGAAAACCCCACAGAGATCCATAGTTTTCTAGGGCTAGTTGGGTATTACCGATGTTTCAATAAAAACTTCTCCAAGTTAGCAAGTCCTTTAACTGACCTGACAAAGAAACATGGTCGGTTCGTATGGAATGCCCGATATGAGACAAGTTTTCAAGATTAAAAAGAAGATTGACCATGGCTCCCGTGCTAGTCTTGCCTAACGGAGTTGACGGATTTGCTGTGTATACTGATGCGTCGCGAGAAGGCCTCGGATGCGTTTTAATGCAGAACCGTAATGTGATCTCTTTTGCCTCTAGGAAGTTAAAACTTCACGAGCAAAATTACCCGACCCACGATCTAGAGCTAGCCGCCGTTGTTTTCGCACTGAAAAAGTGGAGACACTACCTATATGAAGTGACCTTTAAAGTGTACTCGGACCATAAGAGTCTTAGGTACCTCTTTTCCCAGAAGGAATTAAACATGAGGCAATGACGGTGGATGGAATTTCTGGAAGATTACGACTGCACAATCAACTACCATCCGGGGAAGGCAAACGTGGTAGCCGATGCCTTAAGTCGTAAGGTTCAAATAGCAGGGTTGATAATCAAAGAGTGGGATTTGTTAGAATCCGTTTGTGAGTGGAAACCCTGTCTTGGGAGTCATAAGGTGAGTTTTGGCAATGTTAAGGTGACCTCTACTCTACTGGAAGTGGGGAGAGAAGGTGAAAAAAGGGGAAACAACTGATTTTAATATTAGCTCCGAGGGTATCTTAAAATACCGGAACCGAATAGTGGTGCCGAAGGATGAATCATTGAAAACAGAGATTCTAGAGGAAGCCCATCGATCCAAGTATACAATCCATCCGGGTAGTAGCAAGATGTATCAGGACCTGAAAGGAACCTATTGGTGGGACAATATGAAGAAGGAAATCGCTCTGTACGTGCAAAAATGTCTCGTTTGCCAACAGATTAAGGCGGAGCATCAAAAACCATCGGGCTTGTTACACCCCCTTGAGATACCCGAGTGGAAGTGGGAAAACATCACTATGGATTTCGTTTCAGGTTTGCCGCGAACGCAACGAGGACACGATGCCGCTTGGGTGATCGTCGATCGATTAACTAAGTCGGCCCATTTCTTGCCGGTAAACATGAAGTATTCCATGGACAAGTTGGCTCAACTGTACATGGATGAGATCGTGAGGCTCCATAGCGTTCCTGTCAGCATTGTTTCCGATCGAGATCCCCGTTTCATATCTAGGTTTTGGCAGCAATTTCAAGAAATTCTAGGGACTAAACTAAACTTGAGCACTACTTATCACCCTCAGACGGATGGATAATCGGACCGGACAATCCAGACTCTCGAGGACATGCTACGGACTTGCATTCTGAATTTTGGAGGTAACTGGGGTCAACACATGACCTTAGTAGAGTTTGCGTACAACAACAGCTACCATTAGTCGATTCAAATGGCTCCATACGAGGCACTATATGGCCGAAAATGCCGGTCACCGATCTACTGAGATGAAGTTGGCGAGAGAAAGGCGCTAGATCCAGCAACTATTCCATGGATGAAAGAGGAGCGAGAAAATGTCAAGTTGATATGGCAACGACTCCAAATAGCTCAAAGCCGAGAAAAGAGTTATGCAGACAATCGAAGAAAAGACTTGAAGTTCGAAGTTGGAGACCATGTGTTTCTTAAAGTCACACCATTACGAAGCCTCACAACAGGTAGAGGAAAGAAGCTCCAACCGAGGTATGTTGGACCCTACAACATCCTCAAGAGGGTAGGAACGGTCGCGTATCGTTTAGAGCTACCGTCCAGTCTCTCTCGAATTCACGACGTCTTCCACGTCTCGATGCTCAAGAAGTACTATCCCGACCCATCCCATATCTTACAACCAGAGGAGATTGACGTAGACGAATCGATTGCTTACGAAGAGAAACCTGTCCAAGTGCTTGACTGGAAAGTCAAAGAGTTGAGAAACAAGCAGATTTCGTTGGTTAAGATACTGTGGAGAAACCATGGGGTAGAGGAAGCTACCTGGGAAGTGGAAGAAGAGATGCAAAAGAAATACCCTGAACTTTTCGTGAGTTAAGGTGAGAAATTTCCAGGGCGAAATTCTTTTAAGGGGGATAGAGTGTGAGAACCCGTAATTTTCTCATTTTCTAGGTTTTATTTTCTTCAATGGCATGTTTTCTGCATTTTCTTTATTAGGAAAATTTTTTCGATAATTTTTATGAGCAAATATAGTTTTTAGATGATTTTCTAGTATCGGCTATTTTTTGAGAAATTAAGAGCGTATACCGGACGTGGGACCCGCTAGTGCGGAAAGTTCGAAAAAATTTGGCCAACTAGGTTAAGTTTTGGATACTGGGTTTAAATTATCGGGTGCTAGGAGATAATTAGAGGATACCTTATGGATTAGAGTGAGAGAAAACAAAAGGATATTCATGCATTTAATGGGGTGACAAGTGTCAACATGTGATTAAATCTTGCCATTTTGACCACTATTCATGCCTTTACCAAATTAATATCAAAATTCACCATTTTCTCCCTCTCTTGGCCGGCCCTCTTCAAGCAACAAAAGAAAAGAAAACTTTCCACAATCTTTTCTTCAATCTTGCCCAATCTCTCATGTAAACCGATTAATCTTCCAATTACTCCATAAAACCTCTTAGTTTGGTGGAGTTAAGCTTGGTTGTGAAGTGGTTTGGAAGCTTAAGGTGTTAAGTTGCTTCTTTCTTGACTTGGTAAGGTGAGTGGTGGAGGAACTCCTTTTCTCTTTTCAATAATGCTTAAGTAGTGATTAATGTGAGCTTAAGTGATGATTTTAGTGGTTATTTTGTGATTTTTGGATGAAATTGGTGAAGTTTTATATTTATTTGTGATTTTTCTGTTTTCATATGATTAATGTTGTGTGGCCATGTGTGATGGTTGGAAATGATATTGAAGGAAACTAGAAGGTGGAAAGTGTGGTTAATTGCAGAAAATTTCTGTTTTGGAAGGAAATTTGGAAAGTTAGGGTTTCATTTCCTTCATCTTGTTTTGGTCATAACATGAAAGTTATAGCCTTATGTCCTAGCTTTCCAACGCCTTTGAAATTTCTTAATTTGGACTTGTGAGCTGTGAGTTATGGTCCAGCAAACAAACCCTGTTCGTCACCCTACAACGTAAATTTCTGGTACTATTTTCCATAATTTCGACCTGCTTTCATTCAGATCTAGATTAAGGTGTCTTCAGGAGAATTGTAGCCCTTCCTCATAGCTTCGAAACGGTGTCTCGTTCACCTTGAACTGACATTCCTAGCCTAACATTTGATCAAAACGATTTGAGATGGCATATTTGGCCATTTCCGTTTGCCGTTTTCGCACTTGCATGTGCCGATTTTGCCGTTTTGCTTGTTTTGGGCATGTTAGTGGCCGTTTGTGATAATATGTGATACAATCTTCTATTTCAGACAGTGGTGAGCTAGGCGGAGCCGGTGAGGCCCACTACTAGCGAATACGCGCGAAGTGATTTTGCTCTTGTACCACTTTTGTATTTTGAGTAAGTATTCAGGCCGTTTATGTGTATAAACTGCTTATGTGTTTTGATGTGAAAAGGAGGACTTAGGCGAGGGTGTACTTATCGCACTCGACCTAAACCCTAGTTTGTACCTATGTTTCTCCATGAGATGTGTATATATGAATTATTTTGGTGTTGAACCCCTTGACCTTGGAGCTCGGGGTGACTTTCGTGAGTTTGTGAAATATGTTGAAGTTGTGGGACCGATCTCAAGACCTGGATGGACTATTCGAGCCGGTCGGAGCTTGGTCGGAGCTAGTTCAACCTAGTCTGAGGTCACCAAGTTCGTAGGTTCCAGTTGTGAACCAAGTTTGTGACCCGAGCTTGTGACTCAAGCTCAAGTTTGTGATTTCGTTCGCCCGGGCAAGTTTGTGAGGTGACTGGCCAGTGAGGGTGATAAGGTGTTCGGTGGATGTATAAGTTGAGTTCTACGGACCTTATTTATGGTCGACGGAGTGTCGACAGGAGATCACGTATGGCAAATGACTTGGCTTTGGAGCCAACCTGTATCCTTCCTTTGTATTGTTACTTTTGTGCTTGACTTGACACTTTGTGAAATAGTTGTTTATTTAAATGTGAATTAATGCTTTTACTCCTGTTTACTTACTAAGCTTATAGCTTACCCCTTTTCCTTTGTTTTCCTTAGCAGGGGACGATGCGGGGAACTTCTTGGCACCTTCACTAGTTTAGTTAGGTTTGATTGTAATAGTCGGACAGTTAGGATGTTTGTTTTGTTTTGGTGGTTTGTATAAGGACCCTCCTTAGGGTCTACCTTCTGCTGGTTGTTATTATAATGTATTAGAGTAGTTTGACTCGATACTTGTGAAGATGTAAATAGAACTCTTTTGGCGTCAGATATATTGTGAATAGTACGCTTGTGGGTTTATCTAGTTTTTTTGTTTTGAAATTTTTAGTCCTGGCGCGAGCTAGGCAGGCGTCCCGCCGATACCCTAGGGTTCGCCCTTGGGAGAAGCGGGGGCGTCAGAGGTGGTATCAGAGCTTAGGCTTCAGATCTCTGTAGTGTATCCTAGGCTAAAGTTTAGGATACCGGATTGTACGATTTGATTTGATTTGAAAGTTAAGCAATTGAGGGATAAAACCTATAGCTGCTTCGCGGGGTCTCTACGCGGAGTGAGCTTGGACTAAGTAGTGAATAAGTAAGAAGGACTAAGTGCTCGTTCGAGTATTACCTTGAAGTCTGGTGGAGCCTGGCCTATGTCCGGAAAGGGTGTGAATGGAATGAATGAACGAATGAATGAACGAGGGGTTTTATTGACAAAAAAAAATGCATTTTCAAATGATTGAAGGTATAAGGGAATGAAAGGAGAATGAATGAATGAACGAATGAATGAATGGCTCCTTGAGAGCACGTATCCTTTTAATGACTGTGTTTATCGCTTTGTATTGTAAATGTTTTCTTGAATTATGGGTTAATGTATTGGGTTTATTACTTGTATATGTGTTCGGAACCTCACTGAGCTTTCAAGCTCATCCCTTTAGTTTTGTTTTCCTTAACAGGGGACGGCGAGCAGGATGAGAGCATAGACTAGCCAGTTTAGTTCTGTTGTAATGGTTCTCGCCCTAGTGCTTGGCACGGGCTGGACGTATGAAGGATTGAGAACCTTTGTATATTCGATGTTTATACTCTCTTTTGGGATGGCAATGTATATATAAGTTCCGCTTTAAGTTTTGGATAGTTGCCTATTTATTCTTGTGGTTTTATTCCGATTTTAATTGAAAACTGAAGTGATCGACTGAGTCCTGACGAGAGCTGGGCAGGCGACCCGCTGAACCTTAGGGTACGCCCTAGGGGGAGGTGGGGCCGTCACATATTCCATCAACTCCATTGCATGCTTGGGGCCACAAACCCTATTGGCTAGTTGGTCAAGTCGAGTCGGCCAGGGGTTGGTCGATGAGATCAATGAACCATGGGTCTTCTCACTTGGGATTGAACTTGAACTTGTACTTGAGCTCTTGAATTTGAACTTGAACCAGTATACTCGAGTATTACCCTTCTTGATCTTGACATGCGGGCCCGAAAGGGGGTTGAACGGTGGTTGGAGAATGACGTGAAGTAGTGAAATACTTAGTAGTATTTTGGAATAATGTTGATGGAGTGTCAACGAAATCTTAGATCTTGATCAAGCTACTTGAACAATCTCATGAGAGCCCTGCATCCTTTTAAGTGAATATGTGAATTCTTAATTGAAGTGTGCTTGCTTTATATTGTGGTGTATTACGATTTTGTGGCTTGAGTATAATATCATTGTTTGCATGACTTTCTTGGAATCTCATGGGGCGAAAGCTCACCCTTCTAGTTTTGTTTTCCTTACAGGGGCGAGCACTTGAGCGAGTGACTAGGAAGGGCCAGGCCTTGTCGGAATCTTTTGCTTTTAGTATAGTTGTACCAATTTTTAGTTTGTTTTTTTGTAAGTTAGGAACTCAACTGTTATAAATGGATCTAGTACTATATTTTAAGATTGTATTGATCACAAACTTATGTATTCGGCCAAGGATTGTTTTGTATTGTCGTTTGAAATGTGACTCTTATTGTAAATGGGTTTGTTAATAAGTTAGTGCTCAAATCCTGACGAGAGTTGGGCAGGCGGTCCACCGAACCCTTTGGTTTGTCTTAGGGGTAAGTGGGGTCATCACAGTTGGTATCAAAGCCTAGGTTTGAAATAGTTTAGGCAGAGTTACGGGAAGTCTATACGTGATAGTATGAAGTGTTAGGATCTAGCTTACCAAGTATGCTTAAGTTTGTTTAAGTTTTGAATTGTGATTTGTAGGATATGGAAGAAACTGGCAGAAAGGGTGAAAGGAAGCAACCTCAGAGGTACCGCCCGATGGTTCATTATCGAGAAAAGCCATGGGGACCTCTTCGATGTTGGAGTCCGGCGTGCAAGATTAAGCATTGCGATTGTTGGAAGACCTACTCTTATCCGAACCAAGTGGTCTTGGTAGTAGTAGATGAGAGGAGAAGAGTAACTAGTGACAATGATAGAGCCCCAAGCTGAGATAGTGTGACGCCCCCACATCTCCCTAAGGCGAACCAAAGGGTATCCGCGGGACACCTGCCCAGCTCTCGCCAGGACTCGAGCAATTCCATTCAACTTAAAACCAACCCGAACATTTCGAAGAGAGCAACATGAATACAAATAATGCGGAAGCGTTCAAACTTAACAAGTCACTTAACATGTAACCAGTACAACGGTAATCATAATATGACTTAAATTCTAAATACACGTCAGGGCCCAAATTTTTACATTTCAATTCCAAAAGTACAACCCAAACCAGGGCATAGCCAAAATATAGTAGAAATTCTAAACAAAAGAACAACGAAGGGTTTCACCATACTTCTCCGAGATTCGGTCCTATTAAGGAAAACAAAACTATAGGGTGAGCTAAACGCTCGTGAGGTCAAGAACACACATGCAAGCACATTGTTCAAATAGCAATCCCAAATTTATTAAATAAAATCGTGATATTTCAATAATCAACCATTCGAGCAGGAAAAGAAATCAGAAACAATTCAAGGATATAGTAGCTCTCAGGAGCTAAGTTCCACTCACTCTGCCGATGTCATTCGTATACCTTCCTGCGATGACCCTCCGTCAACCGGGTCGGTATTTCCATTTCCGTAGATCACCACTTACTTCCCTCCGTCCACCGTACACCTCCAGGGCCCACAAGTCATTTATAAGGCGATACTCCACGAGTATGCCAAGTAAGACCTCTCATTAGGTCGAGCTTATATATCTCATGGCTCACCCAGGTTCCCGACCAAGCCCATTGCCGGCTCGAGTCCAAGGTCGGCCTATGAGTTTGGGCGTCCCCCATTCATTTGAAAGTTGAGGAGATTCACTCCAACGACGTAGGTAGTCATAACATACCATTGCATTTCATTCATTCATTCAATACATTTCATTCATTCATTCATTCAATACATTTCATTCATTCATTCATTCAATACATTTCATTCATTTGAAATTAGAATGAGTGTGATAAAGTACACACCCGTCCTTATTTTTAAAATCTCCAACAATTACCACAATCAACCAGGTATCAAGGATTCACACACTTGACACTCACCGAGCAATTCAGTAAGAATTATTTTCTGGAAGTTCAAGTGTCCACTGTAAGATCCTCTTGAAGGTCTTCGTGTGCACCTGGGCAGATAATAGTGGATAATCACTCAAATATCCCAATTATCAAGGAAGATTGTACTAATATTTCACGAAAATGAACCTCAATTACTCGTAAATCGAAATTCAACTTGCATTTTATTAAGTACAATATTAATTGAGTTTTTATCATGAAAATCGGGGGCAAAACATTTGAATAATCTAAGAGAATTAAGAGTTTTTGGAAAAACTCCTTTGCCTTGAAAATTGAAAATTTTCAGTTTTATTATAAATCTTTGAAAATTCCTATCTCTCTCGATATAAGCCCAAAATTGGAAAAATTTATACCGTTGGAAACCTTTTGGAAAGTGTTAAAAGTTCTTAGAAGACACTTTTCCATGAATCTAAGTGGAAAGTACTCAAAAATGAGCTTGAAATCACTGTTCCAGAATGTTCATGATTGAGCTAAGGTTAGTTTTTCGTTAACTTTGGAAATTTGGCAGAATTCACTCGTTGCAAACTAGCCCTTGAAATTTATAACGCAATTAGAGGTGTAAGTAAGGTTTAGGTCAGAACAAGCGGATTGAGAATTGGAGTTTCGAGCACCGAAATACGGTAGCTCGAAGTTAGGAAAATTCAAGTCTGGTGAACAATTTCCAGATTTGAGTTTCCAAAATTGGAACCTTAGCTAAGTATCAAAACGAACTTGGATTGGTATAAAATTTTGCAGTTTACTCCTTTATGAAAGGTACCACTCTATCAAAATTCAGGGAAAAATACCTTCGGGAAGGTAGTTAATTAATCATCCAAAGTTCAGGAGAATTTCTAAGGCAACCTGTCTTTTGACTTCATTTCCCAATTCAAATCGTTTAATCAAGAAAGCTATCCAACCATGGTTCCTTTGTGAAATAAAGGTCTAAGATACATCCATGATACCTTTGGTAAGTGTTTAGCATCAAGAACTTCAATTAATAAGATCACTCCCAAGTTTTGTCCCAAACCAGTCCAAGTATTACGTTTTTTCCAAAACAGGGCAGTCCTCTTGTTTTGGTCACAATTCAGTCAATTTAACTCAGAATGGAGCATGGTTTATGTCGTTGAAAAATAAATTCATAGGGCTATAATATCACAGAAAAAATCATTTCAAAATTTGGCACCCAACTAGTTCAAAATCGGGCATCAATTTGCCGCATTATCACTTCATTCCAGTTGAACAGAGTGACAGGACAGTGATCTTAAAACATTTGGTTCGGCCCACTCACAAAGAATCAGAATGTACATTTTATCTGAAATTAAAGCCTGGAATGTCTAGTTTCAAACGCCACTGACGGAAGGTGATTTCGACATCCGAGGACAGAGTTATGGCCGAAACACTACCGCTAGTCAAAGCCATAGGTGAACAGTTTCCAGATTTGCTAGTTTCATTAAAAAAATTCATTTGCCCAACCAAACCTCAATATTTTCCAATGAAATTTTTCACACATCTAATACGTCATATAAACATCAGATTCAAGCCATTAGATCATTTAAAATTGGTCTTAAAATGGCCGAACAAGGCAGGGGCAAAATCGGAAACTTTTGCTTCTTGCACCCAATGAAGTTTCTATCAATTACACACCATTAATCCATCATTTTAACCACTAAACCAACAATATATCCACCATCAATCATCAAATCAGCAACAACCCAAGAGTGGGAGTTCATAGAGCCCACTTTCACATTTTTCCAACAATATCAAGTCATCTACTTACATGCAAGTACTTAGAGATGCATATCTACTACTATAAATCAAGTTTAAGGTGATGGATCATGTTATACCTTCTTAATGTACTAGATCAGAATTTTTTGGCCCTCAAAATGCTCCAAGAAACCGTGATTTCCAGCACCCTTTTGCAGCTCAGAATGATCTCCTAGTGTTAAGCTAAGTATGGTACAAGTTTGGTTGAATTTGGAGATGATTTGGTAGTGGTTTGAGTGAGATTTGTGAGGTAAAATTTTGAAACAATGGAGTTAGAGAGGGAGAGAGGGCTGGTCGGCACTCTTGGGAAGGAGGAGAGAGAGTGTGATCAGGTTTTTAAGCTTCCAAGAGAAGATACTAACTTGTGGCCACAAATCACCCATTAGTCAACTCACATTAGGGTGCGTTTGGCGCGGTTAGGGCTCGTTTTCTCGCGCGTTTGGTTCACTAGTGCACTAAACCTCTAATGCACTTATATTCATGTAAATATTATTCACTCTTAATTGTCCCGAAATAAGGGTCTAAAGTCCCTCAAATAAAGTCGCGTGTGTGAAAACGCGTACCATCAATTTTAACGCTATAACGCGAAACCTCCGAGAATTTCTTATAACGATTGTACTACTAACTATCACTTGAGTATTTATTCATAAGATTACCTATTTTAGAACCATAGTACAAGTCTCCAATATTCCAAGCTTATTGTGCTCCTACGCGGATAAAATCTCCAAGCACTATTCACTATTTTTACTAAACGCGCCCCGGGAAATTAATTTTTGAAGCAAGTCACTTTAAAAATATAACGAAATTATATTACCATGTATTTAGGTCTAATAAGACTAGAAAATATTTCTCGTGGCAAAAATCCAATTAAATAATTTATTAAGCCATAAATTAGGCTTAAAAATAATAGTTTTTACGAGTCCTCACATCCTCTCCCCCTTAAGAAAATTTCATCCTCGAAATTTACCTTGGTTGATGAACAAGTCTGGATACTTCTCTCTGATTGTCTCTTCGACTTCCCATGTTGCTTCCTCTACTCCGTGGTTCTTCCACAGAACTTTCACTAGTGGTATCTGCTTGTTCTTTAATTCCTTCACCTTTCGATCCAGAAGTTTTACCGGTCTCTCCTCATAGGTCAGGGTTTCATCGATCTCAACACTCTCCGGTTGTAAAACATGAGAAGGGTCCGGATGATATTTCTTAAGCATGGACACATGGAACACGTTATGAATTCGAGATAAGCTCGGCGGTAATTCCAGCTTATAGACTACATTCCCAACTCGTTGAATAATCTTATAAGGCCCTATAAACCTTGGTTGTAGTTTCTTCCCTTTTCCGGACATCAAACTTTCTTTTAAAGGCGTAATCTTGAGAAATACCATATCTCCAACCGTGAACTCCAAATCCTTTCTCCGATTGTCGGCATAACTTTTTTGTCTACTCTGAGCGGTTTGAATCCTTTGTCGTACCAACTTTACCTTTTCATTAGCTTCCTCAATCCAAGATACGGTAGTCGAGTCTAAAATTTTTCGTTCACCTACTTCATCCCAACAAATCGGGGATCTACACCTCCGACCATAAAGTGCTTCATATGGAGCCATTTGAATAGAAGAGTGGAAACTATTGTTATAGGCAAATTCCACTAAAGTCAAAAGCTTACTCCAACTCTCTCCAAAATCCAGTACACAAGTCCTTAACATGTCCTTAAGGGTCTGAATTGTTCTTTCAGATTGTCCATCAGTTTGAGGATGATAGGTGGTACTAAATTTAATTTAGTCCCCAACATTTCTTGTATCTTTTTTCAAAACCTCGAAACAAATCTTGGATCCCTATGTGACACAATACTCACAGGTATACCATGTAGTCTAATGATCTCATCCAAGTACAACCTGACCAGATTCTCTAACGGGTATTTCATGCTAATTGGTAGAAAATGAGCCGATTTAGTCAATCTATCCACTATCACCCAAATGGCGTCATGGCCTCTCTGTGTCCTTGGTAAGCCTGATACAAAATCCATGATAATATTTTTCCATTTCCACTCAGGTATTTCTAGAGGTTGCAAAAGTCCTGAAGGTCTTTGATGCTCGGCTTTAACCTATTGACAAACCAAGCATGTCTGAACAAATTGGGCAATTTCCTTCTTCATATTTTTCCACCAATATAGACTTTTCAAGTCTTGGTACATTTTATTCCCTCCAGGGTGTACCGTAAACTTTGATCGGTGTGTTTCCTCCAAAACTTCCTTCTTAAGTGTTTCATCCTTTGGTACTACTATCCGATTTCGAAATCTCAATATTCCATCTGATCCCAAATTAAAATCCGTCTTGTCTCCCATCTTAGCTTTCTCCACCAACTTTTGCACTTCAGGATCCTTTTCCTGAGATTCCTTAATGCGTTCCAATAAAGTGGAGGTTATTACAATGTTTCCCAAAATTACTTTCCTTGGTTCTAATCGAGGATTCCAATAGCTAACTTCCTCCTACAATTGAAATTCCTTAACCATCAATCCAGCCATTTGTACCTGACAGCTCAAAGCATCGGCCACTACATTGGCCTTCCCAGGATGGTACTTAATCGTACAATCATAATCTTCCAGAAATTCCATCCATCTACGTTGTCTCAAATTCAGCTCCTTTTGAGAAAATAAGTACTTAAGGCTTTTGTGATCTGTAAAAACCTCAAATGTTACTCCGTACAAATAGTGTCTCCATTTCTTCAAAGCAAAGACCACAGCCGCTAACTCCAAATCATGAGTCGGATAATTTCCTTCATGCGGTTTCAATTTCCTAGAGGCATATGCTATCACTTTATCATTTTGCATCAAAACACATTCCAAACCTTCCTTAGAAGCATCTGTGTAAACTACAAAACTATCCTTTCCGTTTCGCAAACCTAACACAGGCGCTCTTGTCAATCGTCTTTTCAATTCCTGAAAACTTCCTTCACACTTAGGACTCCATATAAATTTTTCATTTCTCTTGGTCAACTCAGTCATAGGCCCAGCAATTTTCGAAAAATCCTGGATGAATCTTCGGTAATACCCTGCCAATCCTATAAAACTCCGAACCTCGGTAGGGTTTTCCGGTCGTTTCCATTTCGAAACAGCTTCAACTTTAGTTGGATCCACTTTAATCCCATCCTTAGAAATTATATGCCCTAAGAAAGTCACTTCTTTTAGTCAGAATTCACACTTGCTAAACTTAGCATATAATTGATGTTCCCTCAAGATTTGTAAAACAATTCTCAAATGTTTCTCATGATCCTTCACATTCATAGAATACACCAAAATATCATCAATGAAGATCACCACAAATTGATCCAAGTAAGGTTTAAAAACCCTATGCATTAAATCCATGAAAGCGGCAGGTGCATTGGTTAACCCAAAAGGCATCACTACAAACTCGAAGTGCCCATACCTCGAGTTAAAAGCAGTTTTAGGTATGTCCTTCTCCAAAATCCTCAATTGACAGTAACCCTGCCTTAGATCCAACTTTGAAAACACTACCACCCCTTGCAATTGGTCAAACAGTTCATCAATGTGGGGTAGCGGGTATTTATTCTTAATCGTAACATCATTTAAGCCTCGATAATCTACACATAACCTTAAACTCCCATCTTTCTTCTTTACAAACAAAACTGGGGCTCCCCACTGGGAATCACTCTCTCGTATAAAACCCCGTTCCAACAAATCCTGTAATTATAACTTCAACTCCTTCAATTCAGCTGGAGCCATCCTATATGGAGTCCTTGAGATAGGTGCTATTCCCGAAGCTACATCAATTTTAAAACTATTTCCCGTTCCGGGGGTAGAAACTCCAATTCTTCAGGAAAAACATCGGAAAATTCTTTCACTACCGGTGTGTCCTCCAGATTCACCTTATCGCTAGGGGTATTAATAAGAAATGCCAAATATCCTTGAGCTCCCTTATTTAACAATTTTCTATCCCGGATTCCTGAAATAAGTGCAGACGAGGCTAACTTACCCCTCACATCCAATTTCAGGGTTGCCTCCCCTGGAATACACAATTCTACAATTTTCGTCCTACAATTCAGTTGGGCATTATAACGGGCAAAACAATCCATCCCTAGGATCACATCATATCCTTTAATTGCTAAACCTATCAAATCGGCCAGCAATTTTCTTTCCTTCACGCAGATTTCACTATTCTTATACACCAGATTAGCAATTAGACTTTTGCCCCCAATGGGTGTTTTAACCTCCAAGTCATACGGTAACTTAATTGGCTTCAAGTCCATTCCACTCATGAAATCAGGGTTTACAAAAAAGTGTGTTGCACCCGGATCAATTAAAACCCTAGCTAGGCGGTGAAAGAGTGGAATTGTACCTTCAACCACCTCGGTCGCCTCTGGGACCTGTGGATAGTCCAATGCGTAGACCCTAGCCGGTACTTTCGGTCGACTCCCTCCGGCACTGGTCTGCTTAGAGGTCGATTTTTCAAGCCTTTGCAGGTTTCCCCCTGTCTTTGGCGATTTCGAACAATTTACGACTTGATGCTCAGCGCTCCCACACAGTAAGCATTTTCCCAACTTTCTCCAGCAATCGTTCTCAGAGTGGTTGGATTTACCACAATACCCACATGTAATTTGAGGGGTCACAGTCGATCCAACAGAAGGTGCCCCCCTAACTTGAGTCGTCCCGCTACGACCTCCTCTAGATAGAGCTCCCCTAGAAGCTCCAGCAGTCCTCGTTCCTCCTTCTCCTCTTCCCATTTTAGAAGGGTGTACATTCTTACTGGTCTGCCCAGAAGTACGACTAGGAAAATTCCTTTTTCTGTTGTGGAAATCCCTCACTTGAGATCTCACATTCTCAACCCTTTGCGCTTTCTCTAAAGCCTCAGTAAATGTAGAGATTTGGGTTGCAGCCAGGCCCTCCTGAAGTTCTACATTAAGTCCCTGTACAAACCTCATAATCCTCCTCCGTTCATTGGCTACTAACTCGGGAGCGTATTTGGAAAGTTTAGTGAACTTCCCTTCATACTCTGCTACAGTAAGGGTTCCTTGTTTTAGCTTAATGAATTCGTCCTCCCTCTTTTCTTGGATTAAGGGTGGAAGGAATTTCTCATTGAACTCTCTCGTAAAGTTATCCCAAGTCCAAGGGGTTTAAGCTCTTTCCCATTTTCCTTTTATCGCATTCCACCAAGCACGAGCTATTCCCTCGAATTGAAAAGCAGAAAAGTTCACTCGCCTATCCTCAGTGTAATCTAGAGCGGCGAATATATTGGTCATCCTCTCTAACCAATTCTCCGCTACTTCGGGGTCAGGTTCACCCATAAACTTATGCGGGTTAAACTTTAAGAATCTTTTCAGGGCTCTATCCTCTCTTCTATCCTGGCCCCCAGGTTGGTTAAATGGTCCAGGACCCTGTCTCTCCGCTAGACGTTCTAGGATATCAGTCATCCTATTGATGGCAGTAGCCACTTGGTTACCCTCAATGTTTTCCTGTCCCTGGGTCGGTCCAGTTGCCGATCCCTGGTCATCCCCCTGAGGTTGAGCCTGTCTAGACGCTCGCCCACGGTCTCGACCATTCCTTAGTCCTTCCATTAGTCTAAATGTGCCTAGTGCAAGAAATAGATTAATTTAAGCGAAAAAGAAGAAATATATCAAAATGATAACCAACCAAGAAAGCATTGAAATTAACAATAATTTACATTCATAAGCATGTCAAGTTCGTACAATTAGCAAGTTAGGGACAATTCACAAAAATATAGCACACAGGTGCTCAAAAGTATACTTTTAGTCACAGAAGACTAAAGTAAGAACAAGTGCCCAAAAGTAGGCCACACAAGCATGCAAAATACAATGGCCTCAGCACTCGCATCACCCTAACTAGTCCTAGCTGTACCAGTCAAAAGCCTACTAAGATCCTAGTCCACAGCAGGGCTATCAGGAGGAACCTCCTCCTCGGGATCCTCCTCCTCAACATCAGGAATCACCTCTGTAGCGTCCTCAACCAATCTAGTAGCATCAGCCAGGATCTCGAAAGCCCGGTTACGGACATCCCGTCCTAGCCTAGTGAGTCGAGCCCTAGTATCCCGAAGCTTCTCATTAACCACTGCAGATGTGGCTACCTCACCCTCAATCACCTCCTCGAGCTCGGCAATCCGCTCACTCTGAGCGCTAACCATCTGCCTAAGCTCGTCTACCTCAGCCTGTAGATCACGGTTGGCATCTACCAACTGACGACGCTCGTCGTCCAGAGCAAGCACTAGATGGTTCAGGTAGGCGAAGGTCAACCTACACGAACATCGAGGGTATCTATCATATGGTGAGTAGCGTACTCGAGCTCCTCCCGCTAGAGCTCGGTAGAAGATAGTCCTAAGAGACTCATAATGACCATTCGCATGGCCATTCCCGTTAGCTGTCGGGGCTCCGTTTCCGTCATCCATCCCTGCAAAATAATGATACTTTTCTGGTTAGAAACTTAAATCACTACCTAGTTCCAATATCCTGCAATGCATGCCTAACTTAATCGTTGGTTCATCCCAATTGTCACTTGAGGTAGGACTAACTTAGTTGCTAGCTCGCCTCAAGTATCACTTAGGGTATGATTAAGTCATCCCATATCGAGTCTTAAAGGTAGAGTATCTAATATGTCTCCCATATAGACCTCTAACCTAGTGCTCTGATACCAACTGTGACGCCCCCACATCTCCCTAAGGCGAACCAAAGGGTATCCGCGGGACGCCTGCCCAACTCTCGCCAGGACTCGAGCAATTCCATTCAACTTAAAACCAAACAGAACATTTCGAAGAGAGCAACATGAATACAAATAATGCGGAAGCGTTCAACTTAACAAGTCACTTAACATGTAACCAGTACAACGGTAATCATAATACGACTTAAATTCTAAATACACGTCAGGGCCCAAATTTTTACATTTCAATTCCAAAAGTACAACCCAAACCAGGGCATAGCCAAAATATAGTAGAAATTCTAAACAAAAGAACAACGAAGGGTTTCACCATACTTCTCCGAGATTCGGTCCTATTAAGGAAAACAAAACTATAGGGTGAGCTAAACGCTCGTGAGGCCAAGAACACACATGCAAGCACATTGTTCAAATAGTAATCCCAAATTTATTAAATAAAACCGTGATAATTCAATAATCAACCATTCGAGCAGGAAAAGAAATCAAAAACAATTCAAGGATATAGTAGCTCTCAGGAGCTAAGTTCCGCTCGCTCTGCCGATGTCATTCGTATACCTTCCCGCGATGACCCTCCGTCAACCGGGTCGGTATTTCCATTTCCGTAGATCACCACTTACTTCCCTCCGTCCACCGTACACCTCCAGGGCCCACAAGTCATTTATAAGGCGATACTCCACGAGTATGCCAAGCAAGACCTCTCATTAGGTCGAGCTTATATATCTCATGGCTTGCCCAGGTTCCCGACCAAGCCCATTGCCAGCTCGAGTCCAAGGTCGGCCTATGAGTTTGGGCGTCCCCCATTCATTTGAAAGTCGAGGAGATTCACTCCAACGACGTAGGTAGTCATAACATACCATTGCATTGCATTCATTCATTCAATACATTTCATTCATTTGAAATTAGAACGAGTGTGATAAAGTACACACCCGTCCTTATTTTTAAAATCTCCAACAATTACCACAATCAAGCAGGTATCAAGGATTCACACACTTGACACTCACTGGGCATCAATTTGCCGTATTATCACTTCATTCCAGTTGAACAGAGCGACAGGACAGCGATGTTAAAACGTTTGGTTCGGCTCACTCACAAAGAATCAGAACGTGCATTTTATCTCAAATTAAAGCCTGGAATGTCTAGTTTCAAACGCCACTGACGGCACGTGATTTCGACATCCGAGGACAGAGTTATGGGCGAAACACTACCGCTAGTCAAAGCCATACGTGAACAGTTTCTAGATTTGCTAGTTTCACAAAAAAAATTCATTTGCCCAACCAAACCTCAATATTTTCCAATGAAATTTTTCACACATCTAATACATCATATAAACATCAGATTCAAGCCATTAGATCATTTAAAATTGGTCTTAAAATGGCCGAACAAGGCAGGGGCAAAATCGGAAACTTTTGCTTCTTGCACCCAATGAAGTTTCTATCAATTACACACCATTAATCCATCATTTTAACCACTAAACCAACAATATATCCACCATCAATCATCAAATCAGCAACAACCCAAGAGTGGGAGTTCATAGAGCCCACTTTCACATTTTTCCAACAATATCAAGTCATCTACTTACATGCAAGTACTTAGAGATGCATATCTACTACTATAAATCAAGTTTAAGGTGATGGATCATGTTATACCTTCTTAATGTACTAGATCAGAATTTTTTGGCCCTCAAAATGCTCCAAGAAACCGTGATTTCCAGCACCCTTTTGCAGCTCAGAATGATCTCCTAGTGTTAAGCTAAGTATGGTACAAGTTTGGTTGAATTTGGAGATGATTTGGTAGTGGTTTGAGTGAGATTTGTGAGGTAAAATTTTGAAACAATGGAGTTAGAGAGGGAGAGAGGGCTGGTCGGCACTCTTGGGAAGGAGGAGAGAGAGTGTGATCAGGTTTTTAAGCTTCCAAGAGAAGATACTAACTTGTGGCCACAAATCACCCATTAGTCAACTCACATTAGGGTGCGTTTGGCGCGGTTAGGGCTCGTTTTCTCGCGCGTTTGGTTCACTAGTGCACTAAACCTCTAATGCACTTATATTCATGTAAATATTATTCACTCTTAATTGTCCCAAAATAAGGGTCTAAAGTCCCTCAAATAAAGTCGCGTGTGTGAAAACGCGTACCGTCAATTTTAACGCTATAATGCGAAACCTCCGAGAATTTCTTATAACGATTGTACTACTAACTATCACTTGAGTATTTATTCATAAGATTACCTATTTTAGGACCATAGTACAAGTCTCCAATATTCCAAGTTTATTGTGCTCCTACGCAGATATAATCTCCAAGCACTATTCACTATTTTTACTAAACGCGCTCCAGGAAATTAATTTTTGAAACGAGTCACTTTAAAAATATAACGAAGTTATATTACCATGTATTTAGGTCTAATAAGACTAGAAAATATTCCTCGTGGCAAAAATCAAATTAAATAATTTATTAAGCCATAAATTAGGCTTAAAAATAATAGTTTTTACGAGTCCTCACATAATTCGGCTTCTATCATGGTGAACTAGAACCAAACAGAACATGGTACATACTAACTTCAATTTTGGAAATTTTCTACAATCAAGATATGAATCTCATTTTAAGCTTGAAACCATCACTACTGTGAGAACCCTCCCTTTACACTGTAATTTTCCTCATTTATATGCCCTATTCTAAAATTTAGATTATTTAATATATGACCTTACAAATTATTTTCTATGCGTTATAATAATTTCCATGCATTCCATTTCAATTCATTTTACTTGAAGTAAAATATTTCCTTGAGCATGGTTGTAAATAATTCACCACTTGTAATTGTCCAAGTGTTCTTTTATTAGTGGTAGAGACTTTATGTGAGAGATTAGAGGTATTGAATAATTATTGGTGCATTTGGAAAGGTAAGAATGGCATTAGTCAAGGATTAAGAAAGATTAGGACAATAATGGAGCCATGTGGCAAAACCCTAGCCATGGGTTTGTTTGACTAAGGATTAGAAGACAAAATAAAAACTACCCTTGGCCTTTTTTTTTTTTCTTAAGTTGGCCGAACCTCCTAGCCAAAAGAGAGAGAGAGAGAGAGAGAGAGCTCCATAACCTTGCTTTCTTACCCTAGCAAATCAAAGACCATAAAACAAAAGAAGAAAAATCTAGAGTTGGTGATAACTTTCCTCAATTTTAGAGGTGATTCCAAGCTTAAAGTTTCCATTGTGGTGGTTTGATTGGTGACTTGGGCAACTTGTAAGTGAGGTAAGTAATCTTTTAATTAGGGTTTTATGATGTTATATCATCCACTTTAAGCTTTAATGATGATTTGCAAGTTTGTGGTTGGTATTTGGGGTTAGTTCCGTGAATCAATCAAGTAGTGGTAAAGCTTGTTAGTATGCACACCATGTGTTTGATGAAATGCCTAGCCCTTGTTCATGTGTGTGTATGAGGTGTTAACATGTTCTTGATTCCCTTTTTAGTAGATCTAATACTTGTTATGTGATTGGAGCACAATTCATGAAAGGTTGAAAGTTAAAAAAGTTGGGGAGGTGCTGACCGAAAATTTCAAGGGCTTACTACCCTGTTTTGTTGTGATACTTTTGTGGTTATTTTGGCTACAAGTGTGAGGGATATATGTTGGGTTATGTGTGTGGAGGTTGTCTACAAAAAATTAGCCAATTTGGTTGGATAAATCTTGAGTTATAAGCAAAAGGGCAAAACTGGACTAGGTCCAGGAATTTTCTGACCAGTGATCTTGTGTAGGTCATAACATTTTACCCAATGATCATATTTGAGTGCCGTTTGTGGCATTTGAAAGTAGACTCTTAGAGCTTTAATTTGGTACCAAGGACATTTTCGGGTTCGTCCCGAACGATTCGTGGCGAGTCTTGAAATTTGGCTGCCCGGTTGTTACTGTTCATCCTAGACCGTCCAGAAAATTCTTTTGGTTGCTTACTTTTGAACCACTTACGTTTGGATTTTGGAAATAGTTTCTTCTACACAAATACAGTTTTGAGAACTTTTGTATATTCGATGTTTATACTCTCTTTTGGGATGGCAATGTATATATAAGTTCCGCTTTAAGTTTTGGATAGTTGCCTATTTATTCTTGTGGTTTTATTCCGATTTTAATTGAAAATGAAGTGATCGACTGAGTCCTGACGAGAGCTGGGCAGGCGACCCGCTGAACCTTAGGGTACGCCCTAGGGGGAGGTGGGGCCGTCACATATTCCATCAACTCCATTGCATGCTTGGGGCCCCAAACCCCGTTGGCTAGTTGGTCAAGTCGAGTCGGCAAGGGGTTGGTCGATGAGATCAATGAACCATGTGTCTTCTCACTTGGGATTGAACTTGAACTTGTACTTGAGCTCTTGAATTTGAACTTGAACCAGTATACTCGAGTATTACCCTTCTTGATCTTGACATGCGGGCCCGAAAGGGGGTTGAACGGTGGTTGGAGAATGACGTGAAGTAGTGAAATACTTAGTAGTATTTTGGAATAATGTTGATGGAGTGTCAACGAAATCTTAGATCTTGATCAAGCTACTTGAACAATCTCATGAGAGCCCTGCATCCTTTTAAGTGAATATGTGAATTCTTAATTGAAGTGTACTTGCTTTATATTGTGGTGTATTACGATTTTGTGGCTTGAGTATAATATCATTGTTTGCATGACTTTCTTGGAATCTCATGGGGCGAAAGCTCACCCTTCTAGTTTTGTTTTCCTTACAGGGGCGAGCACTTGGGCGAGTGACTAGGAAGGGCCAGGCCTTGTCGGAATCTTTTGCTTTTAGTATAGTTGTACCAATTTTTAGTTTGTTTTTTTGTAAGTTAGGAACTCAACTGTTATAAATGGATCTAGTACTATATTTTAAGATTGTACTGATCACAAACTTATGTATTCGGCCAAGGATTGTTTTGTATTGTCGTTTGAAATGTGACTCTTATTTTAAATGGGTTTGTTAATAATTTAGTGCTCAAATCCTGACGAGAGTTGGGCAGGCGGTCCACCGAACCCTTTGGTTTGTCTTACGGGTAAGTGGGGTCATCACAATTGGTATCAAAGCCTAGGTTTGAAATAGTCTAGGCAGAGTTACGGGAAGTCTATACGTGATAGTATGAAGTGTTAGGATCTATCTTACCAAGTATGCTTAAGTTTGTTTAAGTTTTGAATTGTGATTTGTAGGATATGGAAGAAACTGGCAGAAAGGGTGAAAGGAAGCAACCTCAGAGGTACCACCCGATGGTTCATTATCGAGAAAAGCCATGGGGACCTCTTCGATGTTGGAGTCCGGCGTGCAAGATTAAGCATTACGATTGTTGGAAGACCTACTCTTATCCGAACCAAGTGGTCTTGGTAGTAGTAGATGAGAGGAGAAGAGTAACTAGTGACAATGATAGAGCCCCAAGCTGAGATAGAGAGAATGAGGGCCATTATGATGCAAAGGCATAGGATCCAGGAGCTTCAGGGGAGTGTACTCGAGGAGCAAGAACGAATGAATGTTTTTCGTGAGCAACTGCGAGAGGTTAATGAACGTCTTCATAAAGGAGTAAAAGCAGTAAGGATTATAGTTGAAGGAATTTTAAATAACTATGAGGTCCTACTTGGAGATAGGGGCTATGAATCCTCTAGTGTTGGAAATGTATCTGAATCTGAACCAATTGAGGACGGGGAAGGCTCTGGCTCGGTGGCAGGCCATGAGGAGCTAAACCAGAGACTTTAGGGCGTGACCCTTGTTTTGACTTTTTGTAAAAAAATGGATGGGTTGAGAGTTAGGATGGCACTTGCTTTAACTTTTGTAAAGGACTTGTTGCTATATTTTGTGATGACTTTATGTATTTGCTATGTGACTTGATCCTGTCTAGTACTTACTGTGTGACAGCCTCACCTTCCCCTAAGGCGAACCAAAGGGGTTAGCGAACTGCTTGCCCAGCTCTCGCCAGGACTAACGGTTTAGCTTACATCGATCTAAATCATTCCGGAACATACCAACGCACGTAAACAAGTCAAAATCACAAAATAAAAAAAATGAAAATCGGAGCCGGCCATGAACAGTACCGGCCACGTCAGAATTCGGCCAAACATCACGCAAACATACACATCTTGAAATTCAACATTTACATACCAAAATGGCATACAAAATTATCCCATAAGTTTATACATGTACGGTTGCAAATTACAATTCAACGATGGGTTGGGTCAAAACGAGTTTAGGGTTTTGCCCAAAAGGAGCTATTCAAAATATATTTGCACATAAGCTCGACTCGGCAATCCATATTCAACGCCTTTCCAAAAGTATTCAATTTCCTGTAAGGAAAACAAAAGGAATAGAGTGAGCTTATGCCCAGCGAGATACTATCACTCAAGCAACCAAGTTCATATAGGCATAGAGCTTTTCAATCCAATTCATCATAAGTAAGCCAAGAGCACGCATCAATAGGGTTGATAAAAGGATACGTACGGCTCTCAAAAGCCCCTTTCCTCGCTTATATGCTTGACCAGACATCATTGACCCTCCGTCAATGTTTACAAAGCAACCCACCGTAGACTCCACTTTACTTCCATTCCTTCCACCCAACATACCCCTACCGGGCCCGAACTCCAAACAGTAGAAATTTGGTAATACTTGAGTATACCGGAATCAAGAGTCTCACTACTACAAGATTCCATGTAACAGTCCCTATGGCTCGTCAATTTTCACGACCAATCCCTCGCCGACTCGATTCAGTAGTAACAGTAATGGCCGTTGGATACTTTAAATGGCCGTTGTAAACGACACCAAATCCAGTATATCAGGTATCATTTAAATACCACAGTGAAACAGTAAACAGTCGTTCATAGTACCAAAAGGGGTGAGAGCGATCAAGTACACCCTCACTTTAATCAGTTTCAATGGCCAATAGGCCCTCAAGGCATCAAGTTCAAGTATAGCAAAGCCACATTGTAAACAAACAAGTGAGTAGTACACTCACCAAGCAAGCAAGTGAAATTTCATCAATTTCCGCCCAAAGAGTGTCTTGGACCACCGTCACGTCCTAAAACATTCAAATAAGCATAATAAGACTCGATTACAAGTCATAACCAAATCCACATACCACCAAAATAAGGTTCCACTAGAATGTATAAGTACTAAAGTAAACTAGGAAAAGTCCGGAAATGAAGTTAAACTTTAAATCCTCAAAACAGTTTTTGACATCATTTTACGGTTTTGGCACCATTGGCACTATGATTATCGGATGGAGGTGAAATACACACTGTTTCGAAGATAAGAAATAGGGCTACAATGTTGAAGAAGGCCACTCAGCCCAGTTTCTAGTGCAACCAGGTCAAAAATGCAATATACTAACCCAGAACCGTAAAAATAGGTAAACAAACCGCATTCTTGTTAACGAACCGTAATTCAGGCTACCTAAGTCCAAATAAAGTGATTCCAAAGCCATCCAAAAGCTAAGACACCCGGATACATTTCTTAAGAAGACATCAACACCCAAATCAGAAGTATTCCCAACCAAATTAACCAATTACAGAAGCAATTATCAAGTTCGGGAAGAAACAGGGCAGCAGGGGTGTTTCGGTCTTTTCATAAGCTACGCTACTCCGATTGGCCTGAAATTTTGTAGGAATCTCTAAAATATCATTCCCTACAACTTTCATGTTTTAATCCAAGGCTAATTCGGTCTCTAACTATGATGAACAGTGCCAGGCAAAAAGGGGGTAATCGAAACCCTAACTTCCGAAATTTCCGTTCAATGCGGAAATTTTCCGCAAATAACTACAATTGAAACACCAAGGCTTCATTCCAGATCATTTCCAATTATCATCCATGGCCACAACATATGAATCATATTAAATCAGAAAAATCAGGAATAAATAGAAAATGCCATCAATCTCAACCAAAAAGCATGAAATAACACCTAATATCATCTCTTAGGCTACCACAAGTCATTAATTAAACATCATTAGATAGAGGAGAGGAGTTCCTTCACTACTCACCTTAAAACCAAAGAAAAGAGACCACTTAGCACCTTAAGCTTCCAAACAACTTCACTAATCACCTCACAACCACTCACTTTAGGGTTTTTATGGAGTAAAAACAAGATTAAACGGTTGGTTTGTTGAATTTGAGCAAGATTGGAGCAAGAATTTGGAGAGCTTTTCCCTTTCTTTTTGTTTGAAGTGGCCGGCCACAAGACGCTTAGAAATGAAGAGTTTTTGGTCAATTTTTGGGTTTATTTAGTAAATGGTAAAAAGGTGAATAGTAGTCAAAATGCAAGATTTAATCATATGGTGACACTTGTCACCCTATTTAATGCATGCATATCACTTTGTTTCCTCTCACACCAATTCACTTGGTAACCTCTAATTATCTCTTAGCACCCGATAATTTAAACCCAGTATCCAAAACTTAACCTAGTTGGCCGAATTTTTCCGAACTTTCCGCACTAGCGGGTCCCACGTCCGGTATACGCTCTTAATTTCTCAAAAACTAACCGATACTAGAAAAATCATCTACAAATGATATTTACTCATAGAAATTATCAGAAAAAATTTTCCTAATAAAGAAAATGCAGAAAACATGCCATTAAAGAGAATAAAACCTAGAAAATGAGAAAATTACGGGTTCTCACATACTGACTTTAGTTATGACCTATGATGGACGATGTATGAAAAACTCGTGTTCTATGAAAAAAATTTATTATGTTTTATTGTACGTGGCTTCTTGAATTTACGATGTATTGTACTTGATTTTCTAGTCTAGCTCCATGTTTAATGATTATTCCTGCATATCTAGACCATTATAAGTATGGAAGGTAGGAGAAGTGGACGCGGTTGTGGGCAAGGACCTAGGCAATCCCAAGAACAAGGAGGTGACCGAGAATCTAGGGTTAATCAAAATCAGGGACCAGGAACTAGAACGGGAGACGAAGTGGCTACGGCCATTAATTGTATGATTGACTTATTGTCTAAGTTAGTGAATCGTCAGGCCAAAACCCTATTAACTAACCTAGAACCCCTAAAAATCCAACGGAAAGAGAAGATAGAGTCTTAAAACGGTTCCAAAAATTTTCTCCCCCTAAATTTCTTGGAGGAACTGATCCTGAAGTAGTCGAGAATTGGCTCGCAAAGATGATTGATATTTTCACGGTTTTGAATTATTCGAAAGAGAGGCAAGTGAATTTTGCCACATTTCAATTTGAGGGAGTTGCTCGATCTTGGTGGAATGTTATATGAGTTAGGTGGGAAACGGAACGAACCCTTAGGACTTGGATTGTGACGGCCCACCTCTCCCTAGGGCGTACCCCAGGGTTCGGCGGGCCGCCTGCCCGACTCTCGTCGGGACTCAATCGTTCACTAAAGTCCTCAAATGAATTACAAGAATAAACCTCAAATATACATCACATGGTCCACAAATATACATCCAAGTCTCTAATAATTACATGTCACAAATGCAGCGGAAACTAAATCCCAACTATACATCAAATGATTCCAAATCCAAAACTGTACAAGATATAGGCCATCCATACAAGTGCACAAGTACTACAAGTCCTTCCTTAGCTAGCAAGTTTATGGAGTGATTTGCAATTTAATCGGTTAGAACTCAAGATTGGAGGAAGAAATTGAGGTGCAAGATGCTGGATTTTCTCTCTCTTTCTCTCAAAATTTCGTCCATCATGCTTACAAGAAAAACAAATGATGAAAACAAAAGGTTTGGTCAAGATAAGAAGAAGAAATCATGGTCTTAGTCAAAGGTCCAACTTGCAATGGGTTTGTGACACTTGGCACCTTTTAATTGTAACACTTATCCTTTTGTCTCTCCATCATTAACCATCTAAGCAACCTCTAATTATCTCTTAACATCCGGTAAATTAAACCTAGTATCCAAAACTTAACCTAACTGGCCGAATTTTTCCGAACTTTTCGCACTAGCGGGTCCCACGTCCGATATACGCTCTTTATTTCTCAAAAATTACCCAATACTAGAAAAATCATCTTAAAACTATATTTACTTATAAACTTTATCTGGGGAATTTTTCTAATAAAGAAAATGTACAAAAGGCGGGCGATTAAATAAAATAAACCCTAGAAAATTAGAAAATTTTCAGGTTCTCGCACTCATACTTTTCGGGGCGTCACATGGATAAACTTTACTCGAGTATTTAATGAAAAATTTCTTCTACCCTTGATCCAAGAGAAAAGAGAAGATGAGTTTATAAAGTTACGTCAGGGATCTCCAAGTACCATTGAGTATGAGACACAATTCACTAAATTGTCAAAATTTGCCCCTGAACTAGTCGTGACAGAGCAGAAGAGAATAAGATGCTTCATACAAGGTCTTAATGTTGAAATTCAAGAAGCATTGGTGGCCGCTCAAATCACCACTTTTGGAGAAGCACTTGAAAAGGCTCAAAGGGTTGAAACTGCAAAGTCTCAAGTAAAGGTCTTTCATGCCAAAAAGGGAGGTGCATCAAGTACTAACCTGGGGCAAGTCGATAGGAGTATACCTCTGCCCATGGATGGAAGAGAGGTAGGAGGAGTGTGAGGACTTGCAAAATTCTTCATATTTTCGTAAAATTCCTTTTTATTTTGAATAAATTACTTTATAATATCTTTACTCCCTCATTAGTTGTACTAAATAATAGAATTAATAGTTTTACACTTAGTTTTATAGTTAGGGTATAATAGGGTTTTTACGTATTTTGGTAGTGTGATTAATTGGTGAGGTATGTGTGACTAAGGAAAAGGAAAAGAAAGACAAATTGGTAGGGTGACAAGTGTTGATGATCTAGCTACCTTTGACCAAGACTAATTTTAGTCTTTATCTTGCAAAATTGAACCAAAAATCCATCATCTTTCTTTTTCTTCTGGGTGGCTGACTTCAAGAGAGGGAAAGGAGAGAAAAGCCATCAATTTATCATCTTGAATCATACTTGATTTGGAGGAAATCAACCTAAAACCCTAAATCAATCCGTAGAAAGTTGCATCAAGGGAGTAAGTAGGCTTGTAGTGGATTGAGTTAGGAAGGACAGCTCTTGTTTTTGTATTTTCCTTGGAGGTTTGAAGGTATGAAGTTGAGGAACTTCCTTCTCTTTCTATTCTTGCAATTTATTTTGAAGATGACTTGAAATTGGAAGTTTTATAGAAGATAACCTAGCGTTGTGAAGATTGGTGAAAATTTCAGCTTAGGGTTTCATTTTCTAGCTTGAGCAGGTGATAGTTATATGCTTGATTTAATGAGTTATTGGCTTGGTATGTATATGCTTGAGTTTAGGTTTTTTGGTAATAATGAAGCCTTGAATTGGCTGGAAAAAGTAGTAAACAGAAAGGAGGTGCTGCTGACAATTTTGTCCCCAGGAAACCTTGGGCAGCCTTAAGAAATCTGCTATATCTTGTTGTAGAAAAGTCAGAATTTAATTCCATTTATTGCATTTGAAACTAGAGTCAGAATAGTATCAACCGTGAAAATTTCAGCCTTTTCCTCAATTTCCATGAATATCTGTGATTTTTCAAAGTTGACTGAAATTGCATACCTGTTCTATCTTTTACTGGATGAAGTAGCAACTTGAGGCTCGAATTTGACTGACTTATGGACTGAATCAGCTTTTGGACAAAACATGAAAGTTATAGGGATTTGAGTTTACTTGAAAACTGTCAAATCAATTGGATCATTTTAACTTATGATTTGGCCAGAGCACTCCTGACTGCACAAAACTCAAACTTTCCTGACCTGTTTTTCATGAGCTTCTGCCCATCCATTTTTTACCCTGAAAATGCAAGAACTGGGTGTTGATGTCTTCATAGGAAATGTAGGTGTATGTCTTAGCTTCGAAATGCCATAAAATTTGCCTCAATCTGATAAGTGTAGTTTCAGTTGTGATCAAAACACCAAAGGATGGCAAAGCTGCCATCTTCATTGTTTCTAGTTGCCTTTCTCTTGTTTTCCGTTTCCTTGGTCCGACTTAACATGTACTTCTCGAGTGTTCTAAACTTGATTTCTAACATTCTAAACAAGTATTCAAAACATAGTTTTTAGTTGCACATATTGGCTTTGAACTTAACCCTTTTTGATCATTTTCTTTTACAAATTATGCGTGCGCCTTGCCTATATGACTTACTATACTTTCATACCTTTTTTCTTTGATATGAAAATATAAGTTATGCAACTTGCACTTGTGTATGATTGGCTCTTTGTGGACAATATTTGACTGCAGATTTAGAGAGTGGCCAAGGTGCCGGCCCTGAACTGAATTTTGATAAACCGTGACTTTTCTAGGGTGAGTGTTTCTTGCATGTTTGTGCAATAAGCGACTGTGAATATCTGTGAGTGCTTATTTGAATGTTAAATGCTTTCCAATGATTGCTAAATGGATTTTTGATGGGCGAGTGTGTACTTTATCGCACTCGACCCAAGCCAAAGTGAATTTTCAACAATTGAATGCTACTTGTACATGAATATAAGTCTTTTGGCTAAATTGGGCCCTTGCCCTTCATTGCCAGTTGACTCAAGCTAGAAATGGACTCGGTCGAGTGACTGGTGACCCTGGAATAACATTTGGTATACTCGAATATGACTACGAAGATTGGTGGAGAACTGGCCAGTGAATTGGCTAGTGGCAGGAAATGAAATCAACGAATGAATGTCAAGAACATTGAAGGAATTTTCACTTGCAAAATGTTTTCTAATATTGGAGGGATAAGGAAAATGGTTGGCGAATGAATGAATGAATGGCACCACGTGAGCATGTATCCTTTTAATGAGTGTGTTCTCATTGCTTTATATTGTGAATGTTTTCTCAATTGATTGTTATTAAATGACTAATGTCCTTGTTTCAATTGCTTGGTTATATGTATGAAAACCTCACTGAGCTTTAGCTCATCACTCTATTCCGTTACATTTGTTTTCCTTATAGGGTTTGAGAGCAAGGACGAGTGATTAGAGGAAGACTAAACTTTTGACTATAACTTTTGTTGTGTAATAGTGATAGTATTAGTAGTTGGTTGGATCCTAAACTTTTGTACTTAACCTTGAGGATTCTATATCTGTGTTAATGATTGTATATACGTTAAGTTTGATTGGCCTATCTTTACTTGCTCGTGAAGTGATACGTGACTGAGTCCCGGCGAGAGCTGGGTAGACGATCCGCCGAACCCTTTGGTTTACCTTAGGAGGAGGTGGGGTCGTCACAGGTGGTATCAGAGTTTAGGCTTTAGATCAATGTAGTATATCCTAGGTTTAAAGTTTAGGATGTTGGACTGTGGGATATTGTGAAGTTTAAGTGCAATATTAAGCATCTATGTTCCTGATGGATAGTAATATTTGATATTTGAGGGTTTTATATTGGGTTGGCAAGAAGAGAAGAGAATTGTGCGAGATTGATTTGAAGAGTAGATGATACCTATGAGACTGACTTTGACTTTGACTTTGTATTTGTAAGGAACTAGATATAATTCTTGGAGCGATTGCTTAAGTAGGGATTTTTTGAACTTTCTTTGACGGATGAACTTGGGATTTAGAATCTACCCTTGGAGAAATTTGGAAACCGTTGCTCTTGTTTTGTTCTACATGTATATATGTGTTTGCTATGTTGCGGACTGATATGTATAGTGTACCAGACATGTTTTGTAAACTTGGTTTTGCTAGGATGATATGTATAATATTTTTGTGATTTAGAACAAATGATTAATATTTTTGTCACGCTAAACTATCCAGAGAAGAGACATGTGACTTTTACGATATTTCAATTTAAAGGGCCAACTCGTGCTTGGTGGAACATGATTAGGGCTAAGTGGGAGAGGAAACAAATAGTGCGGACTTGGGTAAATTTCATATGGAAATTTAATGAGAAATACCTTCCGCCCTTAGTCCAAGAGAAAAGTAAGGACGAGTTTATTAAATTATGTCAAGGAGTCTTGAGTGTGTCAGAATATGAACCCAATTCACTAAGTTATCTAAATTTGCCCCTGAATTAGTAACTATGGAGCAAAGAAGAGTAACACGGTTTGTACAGGGATTAAATGTGGAAATCCAGGAAGCTCTTGCGGTGGCTCAAATCACTACATTCATAGAAGTTCTTGAGAAAGTCCAAAGGGTTGAAATTGTGAGGGCGCAAGTAAAAGCATTCCAAACACGAAAAAGAGGTGCGCCGAGTAGTGAGCTTGAGGAACTTAAGGACACTGTATCACCTTCCAAAGCTAGAAGAGTAAACCTTCTACCTTAAAAAACCATGGATGCAAGGACAATATGAGGGAAGTTCAACAAGAGAAAGTCAGGTAGGAAGAGGACGACAAGAGGAAATCTCTCTAAAGAATCCAATAGAAACTCCTCAATTAGCTTGTGGTTACTGTGGAAAAACAAATAATACTGAGGATGCATGATGGGTAAAGGGAAAGAAATGCTTGATATTTGGAAGTGCTGATCATCAACTTCACAATTGTCCGAAGAAGCAACAAAGAGGGTTGAATGTGTAGCAAAGGGATCAGATTACCTCTAGGCCAATCCAAGAAAGAGGAAACAGATCCAGGGCTTCAGCTAGAGTATACTCTTTGGATCAACAACCCTTTCCAAAATATTATGAAGGTTAGAATTTCGAGAACGAAATTTGTTTAAGGGAGAGAGAGTGTGAGAACTTGCAAAATTCTTCATATTTTCGTAAAATTTCCTTTTATTTTGAATAAATTAATTTTTGTGACAGTCCCACCTCACCCTAAGGTGAACCAAAGGGTTCGGCGGACCGCCTACCCAACTTTCGCCGGGACACAGTCATACCTCAATCGATACCGGAATAAAACCACAAGATCAAACGTAACAACATTCCAAAACTTAAAGAAAAACTTATATACATTTCTATCTCAAAAGGAGTACAAATATCGAATATACAAAGGTTCTCAATTCTTCATACATCCAGCCCGTGCCAAGCACTAGGGCGAGAACCATTACAAAATTCAAAGAACTAGACTAAGCTAGTCTATACAGAGCTGTCGTCCTTGCTCGCCTTCCCCTATTAAGGGAAACAAACTGAAAGGATGAGCTAAAAGCTCAGTGAGGTTCCGAACACATAATCGAACAATAAGTCCATTGAAAGCGATAATCAAACTATAAGTCAAGAAACATTTACAATATAAAGCGATAGTAACACATTCATTAAAAGGATACGTGCTCACAGGGAGCCATTCGTTCATTCATTCTCCTTTCATTCCCTTATTCCTTCAATCATTTGAAAATGCATTTTTGTAAGTAAAAACCCCTCATTTGCATTGACATTCGTTCATTCATTTCATTCACCCCCTCCTGGACGTTGGCCGGGCTCCACCAGACTACAAGGTAATACTCGAGTATACCAAACATTCACCCAGGGTTACCAAATCGCTCGACCGAGTCCGCTTCTGGCTCGAGTCGATCAGTAACAAAGAGCAGGGCCCAATTCAGCTAAAAGGCTTACATTCATGCACAAGTAACGTTTCAATCATTGAATCATTGAAAATTTCACATTCATTTAGGTCGAGTGAGATAAAGTACACACTCGCCTAGAAAACTTATTTTGGCAATCATTAAGAGCACTTAACACATTATCAAACAATTACAACAAGCCATGAAGTCAAGGAAAGTATAACAAGCAAGGAACACTCACCTATTTATGCAAAATAACGTCCAGAATATCCTTCCGAGTTAAACGAGAGAGAATATTACAGTTTATCTAGCAAAACAAATAAGTGAAATCGAAGAAAATCCGACAAATGATGAGTAGAATGTATAAAGATGACTTTAAAGTGAAACGAGGGCATTTGAATCGGTGGACAGGAATAACTAGGGTTTCACAAACCAAACGCAAAACTAAACTCAAAAGGGTTATAAAATTTCCAACGGACAACACTTGGACCAAAGACAAGTCAGAATCCAACTAGATAGGCTAAAGAAATATTGTTTTCGGAATCGTTTATGTGGTTCAAAATCAACTCATATTCAAGTAGATATTATAGACTAAATGTCTTGATAAAAAATCATGTGAAAAGGAGGACAAAAATACCTTAATTTCACACTTAAAACCTTACCTGAAAGTAGTTCACTTGTGGCTGGGAAAACCCTAACTCATACCTCTTTATTTTGGTAAAGAGTAAGTAAACATTGGGAGTTTTAAACTAAAGAGGTATCATGTTTTAAAATGGTAAAACGATCATGATATTCACCAAACGGAACTATGTAAGTTCAAATAGGAATGTAGTTCCTCGAATACCTTTCGAGAGAACCGACGTAGTTTTCAATGAAGTACGTCCAACTGGACACAAAAATCATACTTCAAAATCCACTTTAACTTACTCATATTACAAGAAAATAAACGGACGGCATTTCCCCCTAAATTCTTTACTTTCGCCCTACAATCAAATACCCCATATCATACCAATTAACCATCATTACACATACGGTCCATAAGCAATAAAACACATCTAATTAAGACCCAATATCCTTCAACCAAAGCCAATCATAAGAAAACCCCCAAATTAAAACCCTAGAACCGGAATTTATCTCCACAAGCAGAAATTTCCGCAAACAATCGCAATTAACGCATACAAGTTCCATTTAACACCATCTTAATCCATCAATGCATGGCCAATCCATGATTATCATATAAAATCAAAAAAATTGCCAATAAATCAGAAATTGAACCAACTCCACTTAAAATCATGAAATCATCCACATAATAGCATCTTTAACCTTTACAAGTCACCAATATACCATTATTAAAACAAAAAAAGAACTTTCTTAGCAACTCACCTTATAACTCAAGAAAGGTAGGAACTTAAAGCTTCCCTTCCAAGAACAACTCCACTATCACCTTTAACCCTTCTTAGCTAGCACTTGTACGGAGTAGATTGAAAATCTAACGGTGAAATCTCAAGATTTGAGTAGAAATTGAAGTTAGAAAAATAAGAACTTTCTCTCTTCTCTCTAAGACACACGGCTGAGCTAAGGAAGAAATGAAGATATTTTAGGCCAAAATCTGAATAAAAATGAAGGAAACAGGCGGTCAAAGTTGGTGGCCGCCTGTGCCACATTACAATCCGGCCAGTTTCTGGCCGGATTCCCGGCCAAATTCCTGGCCGGATACAGGGCAGAGGCGAAACCAATTTTTTTTTTTTCAAAACCCTTCAGCAATCCGGCTCGGATTTGCGGCCGGATTTCGCCCTTTCTGTTTTTCACAAATTTTTCTTTCCAAACTTAAACGTTGCGCTCATCCGTTCTTCCAACAAAGATATATATATAGATACATATAATCTCACACAACTACACGTAATATACACCATCACACGTTCATATATATGAAATGAAACCCTCCTTAGAAATAGATAGCAAATTCTTTTCATTTTTAAAAAGGAAAGTGGGAATAAACAAAATGCTGAGAAAATGTGAAAATTTTAGGGTTCTCACACTCTCTCCCCCTTAAGAAATTTCGTCCTCAAAATTTTTACCTTCATTTGCCTCAGACGAGTCCGGAACTGTTTGATTGTCTATCACATAAACTTTTGCCGGTACACTTGTTTGATTCCCTCTTTCATTCGCTTGTTTTGATTTGGTTCCATCTAGTTGCGGAGTGCTACTTTCACGTGACTGTCTCCTCGGACAGTTGCTAACTTGATGATCACCACTTCCACAAATCAAACAGTTCCATCCTTTCCGCCAACAATCATTCTCGGTGTGATTGGCCTTTCCACAGTAGCCACAAGTCAAGTGAGAAGCCATCTTTTGGCTTTCTTGAGAAATTTCCCCATGTCGTATTTGGCATCCTTTTGTAGACCTTCCATCCAACATCCCTAATGTCCATGGTGGGCGGGGTAAAGGGTTCACTTTTTGCACTTTAGAGGGTGCTATCGATTCACTAGGTTCCTCAATCACGCTACCAGATGCATCTCTTTTCCGAGTTTGGGAGGTTTTTACCCGTGTCTTTGCATTCTCAATTCGTTGAGCTTTCTCAAGGGCCTTCGCAAATGTTTTAACCTAAACCGCCGCTAGAGCTTCTTGAATTTCCAAATTCAATCCCTATTATAAACTGCCTCACTCTTCTCGGTTCCGTGGCCACTAATTCGGAAGCGAACTTGGATAGTTTGATAAATTTCGTTTCATATTCCGCCACACTTAAGATTTCCTGGCATAGCCCAATAAATTCATCCTCCCTCCTTTCTTGGACTAAAGGTGAGAGGTACTTCTCGTTAAATTCTCTTATAAAATTCGCCCATGTCCATACAGTCCGTTCTCTTTCCCACTTTGCTTTAATTACGTTCCACCACGCTCGGGCCGGTCCTTCAAATTGGAACATCGTAAAGTTCACTTGTCTTTGCTCAGTACAGTTCAAAACTGCAAAGATGTTGATCATGGCCTCCATCCACTGTTCAGCTACATCCGGATCAGACCCTCCAAGGAATTTCGGAGGAGCAAACTTTTGAAACCTCTCAAGAGCCCGATCTTCTCCTATTTCAGGGTTCTGAGGTTGATTTGCAGGTACTTGACCTTGTTGGTCCACCAACCTTGCTAAAATGTTTGTCATTTGTTGAATTGCCGTCGTCATTTGGTCCTTGGTTTCAACTCTTGGTCCTTGCTCTTGTTCAGCTGTTGTTTCCCTTTCTTCTCTTGGCTCTTGGGCTCGCTTTGTCCCACGGCCATGACCATGTCCGCGACTACGTCTTTCCTCCATACCCCTTCTCTCTCTCTCTCTCTTTTCCAAAAGGTAATTTAATGAATAAACGCAGTAAGTTGACTAAAGTAACTAAATTCTATTACACCAAATACACAATTAGACAAATACATACATAACACACCATATATCAAGGAGACAGATGATCAAACACACAGATACATATCAAGTCAGACAGATAATCATATACACAAATACACAAACTAACGTCATGTGTGAGGACCCGTAAATTTTTCCTAATTTTATATTATTTATTTTATTTCCTCGCCTGCATTTCTCATCATTATACCCCACTATTTCAATTTTTCTAGAAATTTTATAAGTGAATAGAGTTTTGAAACCATTTTCCTAGTTTAAGTTAGTTCATGATAAGTTTGAAGTGTATTATTGATGTGGGACCCGCTAGTATGTTAAGTGCGGATAAATCGGCCAATTAGGTTAAGTTTTGTATACAGTAATTAATTTACTAGATGTTAAGAGATAATTAGAGGTTGCTTAGATGGTTAATCTTGGAGAGACAAAAGGATAAGTTTAAACCCTAAAGGTGCTAGGTGTCACTTTCCTATTTGAGCTTAGACTTTGACTACTATTTCTCACCTTTACTAATACCTCAATTTTGACCCAAAAATCATCTTATTTCTACTCATCTTGGCCGAACCTCTTAGGGAGGAAAAAAAATGAAAACCTTCAACTAATATCTTTCATTTCTTGCTTGGATCTTACAAACCAACCGATTAAATCTTGAATTTGTCCATAAAAGCGACTTACTAAAGGTGTTTCAAGGATTTGGTGGAGTTGTTTTGGAAGAAAGAAACCTAAGCTACTACCTTTCTTGGGGTGTCAAGGTATTTTGCTTGGAAACTCACTTTTGTTCCTAATAATGGTCAATTAGTAGCTTGTAGTGGCTAAATATGCTAGTTTATGGAAGATTTTGTGGTTTGAGGTAGAGTTAGTTAAATTTCAGATTTTATTTGTGATATTTCTGATTTTACAACATATTTATTGGTTGGCCATGAATGATAGCTTGCTATGGTGTAAAATGAAGCTTTTATATGTTAGTTACGGTTGTTTGCGGAAAATTTAGGAGTTTATGCGGAATTTCCAGTTTAGGGTTTCATCCTACCCTATTCTGCTCGAACCTGTTAGGCCATGATGGAGGCCGAATCTGCTCTTGCCTAAAACATGAAAGTTGTTTGTAATTGAGTTAGACAGCTACCTATAAAGTTTTAGCTCAATCAGAGCACCGTAGCATATGCAATGACCGAAATACCCTTGACTGCCCAAGAGCCCTGTTTCGCGGACAGATTTATGTTTTCATGGAGATTTCCATTTTTGACCCTGAAAATGCATGATTTAGCTTTGGAGGCCTTCAAAAGAAATGTAGGTATGTCTTAGCTTCGAAACGCCATAAGATACACCTCAATCGGACTTCGGTAACCTGAGTTATTGTCATTCAATCATAGTGTGGTTAACTAATCTGATTGTGAGATTTTGGTTCTGTAATTTGAAAATTTGACCTAGATACACTACAAACTGGACTGAGTGATCTTCATCAAAATTGTATCTCTTTGTCTTAGGTTCAAAACGGTGCAAATTTCACCCCAATCCGATAAGCGTAGCTTCGGTTGTGACCGATACGCTAAGAGACATCAAACCTGCTATTTAGCTTTTGTCCTTAAAACTTGATTTCCAGTTGCATTCCTAGACTTGCTTCGTATTTGGATGAACTTGAGCCTAGTTGAAGGGCTATTGTATTGAGATTTCTTATGTGTTGGATTGGATTGAGTTGAGGAAAAATAATGAAGCCATAAATGGCTGGAATATAGCAAAATACAGAGGGCATGCTGCCCAAAATTTTAGGGTTACGTGATTCCTTCAAGTTGAGTTGATCTTAGTAAAAATGAAGGGTTTTGGGGGTTGTTTGTAACCCTAGGACCAACTGTTATCTTTTTGCTCAAAAGTCATATTTTATTCTTTTGTACTAGTACTTAACCTGGAAAGGCGTACGACATGTAGTCGAGCCTTATTTAGGTATTTCATTTACTGGGTTTGTGGATGTGCAAACTATAATCATTTTATCTTGATTATTTTAGGGTTTCTTGGCGATTAAAGCCACTTTGGGTAAAAAACTTTTGAAGTATCTGTACTGGAACCGGTGAGTGTACCACTCCCCTCACTTGTTGTTTAACTTGGTGTCTGTACATGCAATCTGTGATATGAATGACTGAACTATCTGTTTATTCTGTTTGAGACGAGGGTGTATTTTATCACACTCGTTCTCTTGTCTATTTGTATGCCAATTTACTGTGCGAATTTGAATCTGTATCTGTTCTGACGTCGTTTGGAAGCTTGTATCCAACGACCTTTCTGTGACCTTTGAGCTCAAATCCTGTGGCTAAGTTATTCGAGTCGAGCCGGCAGTCGATTAGATAACGAACCACAGTAGTCTGTTCTTGGAATCTTTGGATATTGAGACTCTTGGTTCCGATATACTCGAGTATTACCCCTTCTATTACTGTTGGGGTGTTCGGGCCCGGTAAGGGGTATGTTTGGTGAACGGGATTTTGGTGTAAAGTGGTGCTCTACTGGATTGGACTGGTTACTTTATTTGGAAAGTTGACGGAGGGTCAACTATTATTTGATCAAGATTCGGTAAAGCAAATGGGAATTTGGCTCCTGAGAGCCATCCGTATCCTTTCTCTCTATGGTGTTTGTTCGTTTCTTTATTTGATTTGCCTATGTGACTAATTGAATATGAAGGTCCATGATTCGTACTTGCTATTCTTTTGGTACCTCATTGAGCGTAAGCTCACCCCCTCTTTATTATCTTTGTTTTCTTTATAGGGAACCACACTCTGAACCGTGATTTTGAGAAAAGGTCGAGCTAGTATATATGTTATTTTGTTAAGCTCTTTTGCGACCGAAACCCTAATTGTATTTTGAACAGTATGGATACTTTGGCTTGTACTTTAGTTAATTTGTTCAAGACTCCGATGTGAATGAGTATTTAACCTTGGTTGTTCAGTGTATTGATTTGAGATGTTGCTCTCCTATGGCTTTGGTGAGTGTTTAATCGATGTCCTATTTCACCACTTGATTTGGTAAGTGATATTGGAGTTTGGTGGTTTTATTTGTTCATTTCTTTGGGTCCTATCGCGCATACTATACGGTTTGTGAAATTCGACTCCGTAGTCCTGACGAGAGCTGGGCAGGCGGTCTGCCGACCCCTTTGGTTCGCCTTAGGGTGAGGTGGGGCAGTCATAGTTGGTATCAGAGCCATTTCGCATGGTCTCTGCACGGAATGAGTTTGGGCCAAGTAGTGCTATGGTCCTGATTTTGTGAATGTGTCTAAAGGTATAAGTGCTTTTTTGCACATAAGTTATGAACCGTGCATGTTATAAGTGTAAAAATCCCTATCATGGAACTTGAATAAGATAGATATGTATGTCGGGTAGAAATCTTTAATATGGATGATTTACGCTTGGGACTAGCCGGCTCGAGTTGTGAATTATCTTATTTGGGGATTCTTGTGCCCGGTTACTAATTGATGAGAGCCTAGGTTAGAAAGGACTCGGGCGAACTAGAAATGTGATTCTATGGAACTTCCTGTGGTTTGTTCGGGTGTTAGTAAGCATGATTAATCTGGATTAAGATATAAATTGTAGTATTATGGAGGCCTAGGGGAAGGAATAGCTTTTCGTTAATTGCTTTTGTGCTTTTGACCTAGTTCGTCTATAGTACTTTTGAGATGACCCTGCTCCCTTCATGGATCTCTTTTGTTTGCATCTATCTGACTACAACTGTGTGGCTTGCTCGATACAGTTGTGCTATGTATATATGTTTTGATCTGTATGTATCTCATGATACTTGCTTATGCCTATAATTATCTTTAATGTCATATTTCCACTTTGACTCTAGATTGTTTAGACCAATAGAGGGTACTCGTAGTGGACGAGGTCGCGGGCGCGGACGTAAGCAACCGTTGAATGAAAGGGGTAACTGAGAACCGATACCTGAACCAAGTCCTGAACCTAGGGTTGACCCCAATGCTCAAGTGGCCGCTGCTATCCAGCGCATGACTGATTTGCTAGCCCATGTAGTGGAACACTAGGGCCAAAACCCTAATCCTCACCCTGGAAACCCTGGTAATCATATAGAGGGTGAGGATAGAGCCCTTGAAAGATTTCAGAAGTTCTTCCCATCAAAATTTCTCGGAGGCCCTAATCCTGACGTGGCTGAGAGGTGGCTAGAGAAGATGATCGATATTTTTGCTGCGTTACATTATACCGAGGAGAGACAAGTGACCTTCGCTGTCTTCCAACTGGAGGGAGCAGCCCGATCTTGGTGGAATATCATAAGGCTTAAATGGGAACGAAAACAAACATCGAGGACTTGGGCGAACTTTATGAGGGAATTCAACGCCAAGTTTTTCCCTCCTCTAATCCAAGAAAAGAAGGAAGATGAATTCATTCGGCTTCGTCAAGGAACCCAGACCATAGCCGAGTATGAGAGTCAATTTACTCGATTACCTAAGGTTGCGCCCGAACTGATTACAACCGAGCAAAGGTTGATAAGGCGTTTTGTCCAAGGACTAAATGTTGAAATTCAGAAGGACCTAGCTATTGCCCAACTTAACGCCTTTAGTGATGCTGTGGAAAAAGCCCAGTGGGTTGAAAATGCGAGGTTACAGGTGAGAAACTTCCAAACCAAGAAAAGAGGATTTTCTGGAAGTAGCTCAGAGCAAGAGAATAAAAGTACACCCCCTAAGATTAGAAAAGGAAATGGAGGAGTACGACTACCAGAGATATCAAGTGGTGTCTCACAGGGAAGATCGGTCCCTGTGGATATTACGGTGGGCCAAATCACACAGAGGCAAACTTTTGGAAGAAAGAGGGAAAATGTCTACGCTGTGGAAGCACTGACCATCGGATTGCTAACTGTCAAGCTCGACTGCGTGAAGGAAAAAAGACCCAGCAACCAACTAAAACTAACCCTGGCCAATCGAAAGGGAAAGAGACTGGATCCAAGGTACCGACTCAGGTGTACTCTTTAGACCACCATCAGGTTCCTGACTCATCTGAGAACGTAGAAGGTACGATCCGTTGGTTACCTTAGATTTTGATAGATCCCGTAGATAAGAAAATTTTGAGAACAAAATTTCTTTAAGGGGGAGAGAGTGTGAGGACCTGTAAATTTTTTCTAATTTTATATTATTTATTTTATTTCCTCGCCTGAATTTCTCTTTATTATACCCCATTATTTCGATTTTTCTAGAAATTTTATAAGTGAATAGAGTTTTGAAATCATTTTCCTAGTTTAAATTAGTTCATGATAAGTTTGAAATGTATTATTGACGTGGGACCCGCTAGTACGTTAAGTACAGATAAATCGGCCAATTAGGTTAAGTTTTGTATACAGGAATTAATTTACTAGATGTTAAGAGATAATTAGAGATTGTTTTGATGGTTAATCTTGGAGAGACAAAAGGATAAGTTTAAACCCTAAAGGTGCTAGGTGTCACTTTCCTATTTGAGCTTAGACTTTGACTACTATTTCTCACCTTTACTAATACCTCAATTTTGACCCAAAAATCATCTTATTTCTACTCATCTTGGCCGAACCTCTTAGGGAGGAAAAGAAAGAAAACCTTCAACTTATATCTTTCATTTCTTGCTTGGATCTTGCAAACCAACCGATTAAATCTTGAATTTGTCCATAAAAGTGACTTGCTAAGGGTGTTTCAAGGGCTTGGTGGAGTTGTTTTGGAAGAAAGAAACCTAAGCTACTACCTTTCTTGGGGTGTCAAGGTATTTTGCTTGGAAACTCACTTTTGTTCCTAATAATGGTCAATTAGTAGCTTGTAGTAGCTAAATATGCTAGTTTATGGAAGATTTTGTGGTTTGAGGTAGAGTTAGTTAAATTCCAGATTTTATTTGTAATATTTCTGATTTTACAAGATAGTTATTGGTTGGCCATGAATGATAGCTTGCTATGGTGTAAAATGAAGCTTTTATATGTTAGTTGCGGTTGTTTGCGGAAAATTTCAGAGTTTATGCGGAATTTCCAGTTTAGGGTTTCATCCTACCCTGTTCTGCCAGAACCTGTTAGGCCATGATGGAGGCCGAATCCGCTCTTACCTAAAACATGAAAGTTGTTGGTAATTGAGTTAGCCAGCTACCTGTAAATGTTTAGCTCAATCAGAGCACTGTAGCATATGAAATGACAAAAATACCCTTGACTGCCCAAGAGCCCTATTTCACGGACAGATTTATGTTTTCGTGGAGATTTCCATTTTTGACCCTGAAAATGCATGATTTAGCTTTGGTGGTCATCAAAATAAATGTAGGTATGTCTTAGCTTCGAAACGCCATAAGATACACCTCAATTGGACTTCGGTGGCCTGAGTTATTGTCATTCAATCATAGTGTGGTTAACTAGTCTGATTGTGAGCTTTTAGTTCTGTAATTTGAAAATTTGACCTAGATACACTACGAACTGGACTGAGTGGTCTTCATCAAAGTTGTAGCTCTTTGTCTTAGGTTTGAAATGGTATAAATTGCACCCCAATCCGATAAGATTAGCTTTAGTTGTGATCGATACACTAAGAGACGTCAAACCTGCTATTTAGCTTTTGTCCTTAAAACTTGATTTCCAGCTGCATTCCTAGACTTGCTTTGTATTTGGATGAACTTGAGCCTAGTTGAAGGGCTATTGTATTGAGATTTCTTATGTGTTGGATTGGATTGAGTTGAGGAAAAATAATGAAGCCGTAAATGGTTGGAATATAGCAAAATACAGAGGGCATGCTGCCCAAAATTTTAGGGCTACGCGATTCCTTCAAGTTGAGTTGATCTTAGTAAAAATGAAGGGTTTTGGGGGTTGTTTGTAACCCTAGGACCAACTATTATCTTTTTGCTCAAAAATCATATTTTATTCTTTTGTACTAGTGTGACGGCCCTACCTCCCCCTAAGGCGTACCAAAGGGTCGGCAGGTCGCCTGCCCAACTCTCGCCAGGACTCACTCACTCGTATCTCACTCATGCATCCATATACAATAAATAACATCACAATTCCAACTTATAATATACATCGATGCACAAATCCAGATACAAAGCTTCTACACACCAAAAGTCTTCAAAGTGTTTCCAATTCGAGTACAAATCACCCTAGTCGAGATATGGCGTGAGTACAAATATAAAACTCAAAATAACCAGACTACGCTAGTCTGTACACCTCTCACGCCTCGCTCGTACCCCCTGTAAGGAAAACAAATGGTGTGAAATGAGCTAAAAGCCCAGTGAGGTTCCAAATAACAAATTGACCATTTTAAAAGTATGAATATCAACGTAGCAAATTAATGAGCATCAAAAATTCATAAAAGTGAACAATAATACTTCAAGTAACAAATCTCAAAGTGAGCAAGTATAAAAGTTTTACAGAAGAAACAATAATCCAATAAACAATAATCATTCCAAAGTATAAGGATACGGATGGCTCTCAGGAGCCAAATTCCCATTGCATCGCCAAAACTTGATCAAGTATAGTTGACACTCCGTCAACCTTCAAATAAGTAACCAATCTAGTAGAGCACCACTTACACTACTCTCTGTCCACCATTCACAACCCCTACTGGGCCCAAAATCCTCAATAAACATTGGTGGTAATATTCGAGTATACCGATTAGTCGAGGAGATAACACTCCACTCGACATCACTAACTACCCATGGTTCGTTATCTAATCGACCAAGCCCTTGCCAGCTCGACTCGATTAACTAGCCAGTGGGGTTTGGGGTCCCCAAAAGTCGATGAGATAACACTCCAATCGACTGAATTAAAATAAAAGTACGGAGACGGGAATGAGAGGCACCTCCCACTCATATTGAGTGTGGTACATACTGCCGCTCCGCACTTACAACTCAAGTACAAGTATATCAAATCCATTGCAACAATAAACAAGTATATATCATATTAGGGCAAGTGCGATAAAGTACACTCTTGCCCGATCAACAAATTACATATCATTAAATCACATTGGTCAAGTATTGAAAATAGTGTCCAGTTTAATCAGGCATTTGGAAGCACTCACCAAAAGTCTAGTGCCTCTAAAAATCACGTTCCGGTCCAACTCCTTGGTTGGAGTCCAAATCTGCGATAAAATATCATTTACGAATGTAAACCTTTTTAGATTTCGAAACATAGGAGTTTTGTTTCAAGAAAATTAAGTAAATACAACTCGTTAGGTAGTATTCAAGATGCTTATCAAATCCCGAAAAATTCATGCTCGCTCGTTTCGTTTCGGTAAGGAAGCGGTTAAAACTTTAAAGCTCCCATTAGAGTCGAAAAAAATGAGGAAAACATATTTCAAATAGTCATTATTTCCATTTTCCAAAGGGTACAAGGTTCAGCCAAATTCTAGCTTATAGACCTCGATAAACAAGATGCAAATATCCTAGATGGTTCACGTGGTATTCACTCTCAAGCCTTACTCAAGTCGTAAGTATCTCTTTCTAGTCCTTGGGTGTAAATTTGGGCAGCACGCCTTTTGTATTTACCTATTTTCCAGCCATTTATGGCTTCATTCTTTTCCTCAATCAGTCCCAACATTACATACAACATAAATAGTCGTTCAATAGGCTCAATGTCATATGATTACCAAACCAAGCTAGAAAAATTGACCGGAAATGAAGTTGAAGGCCTAAATCAAAGGCAGATTTGACGTCACTTAGCGTATCGGACACAACCAAAGCTAAGCTTATCGGAGTAGGGTGAAATTTATACCGTTTCGAAGCTAAGACAGAGTGCTACAGCTTTGATGAAAACTGCTCAGTCCAGTTCATAGTGTATCTAGGTCAAAAGTCCAGATTACAGAACCAAAATCTCACATTCGGGCTAGCTAACTGCATTATGTATAAATGATAATAACTCAGGCAACCGAAGTCCGATTGAGGTGTTTTCAGTTGCGTTGGAAAGCTCAAACGTAGGGATAAAATTTTCATGTTTTGACTAAAAGCTAGTTCAGTACGTATCAAGGTGAACAAATGCAACCAACTTAGTGTACTGTCAAAACTGTCCACTGACTTTACTCCTATGGTAGTCAGGGTATTTTCATCTTTTCACAAGCTACATTGCTTCAATTGAGCTGAAATTTCTCAGACAACTATAAAACATCATTCTCTACAACTTTTATGTTTCAGGCTAAGCCTAATTCGGCTTCCATCATGGTGAACTAGAACCAAACAGAACAGGGTACATACTAACTTCAATTTTGGAAATTTTCTACAATCAAGATATAAATCTCATTTTAAGCTTGAAACCATCACTACTGTGAGAACCCTCCCTTTACACTGTAATTTTCCTCATTTATATGCCCTATTCTAAAATTTAGATTATTTAATATATGCCCTTACAAATTATTTTCTATGCGTTATAATAATTTCCATGCATTCCATTTCAATTCATTTTACTTGAAGTAAAATATTTCGTTGAGCAAGGTTGTAAATAATTCACCACTTGTAATTGTCCAAGTGTTCTTTTATTAGTGGTAGAGACTTTATGTGAGAGATTAGAGGTATTGAATAATTATTGGTGCATTTGGAAAGGTAAGAATGGCATTAGTCAAGGATTAAGAAAGATTAGGACAATAATGGAGCCATGTGGCAAAACCCTAGCCATGGGTTTGTTTGACTAAGGATTAGAAGACAAAATAAAAACTACCCTTGGCCTTTTTTTTTTCTTAAGTTGGCTGAACCTCCTAGCCAAAAGAGAGAGAGAGAGAGAGAGCTCCATAACCTTGCTTTCTTACCCTAGCAAATCAAAGACCATAAAACAAAAGAAGAAAAATCTAGAGTTGGTGATAACTTTCCTCAATTTTAGAGGTGATTCCAAGCTTAAAGTTTCCATTGTGGTGGTTTGATTGGTGACTTGGGCAACTTGTAAGTGAGGTAAGTAATCTTTTAATTAGGGTTTTATGATGTTATATCATCCACTTTAAGCTTTAATGATGATTTGCAAGTTTGTGGTTGGTATTTGGGGTTAGTTCTGTGAATCAATCAAGTAGTGGTAAAGCTTGTTAGTATGCACACCATGTGTTTGATGAAATGCCTAGCCCTTGTTCATGTGTGTGTATGAGGTGTTAACATGTTCTTGATTCCCTTTTTAGTAGATCTAATACTCGTTATGTGATTGGAGCACAATTCATGAAAGGTTGAAAGTTAGAAAAGTTGGGGAGGTGCTGACTGAAAATTTCAAGGGCTTACTACCCTGTTTTGTTGTGATACTTTTGTGGTTATTTTGGCTACAAGTGTGAGGGATATATGTTGGGTTATGTGTGTGGAGGTTGTCTACAAAAAATTAGCCAATTTGGTTGGATAAATCTTGAGTTATAAGCAAAAGGGCAAAACTGGACTAGGTCCAGGAATTTTCTGACCAGTGATCTTGTGTAGGTCATAACGTTTTACCCAATGATCATATTTGAGTGCCGTTTGTGGCATTTGAAAGTAGACTCTTAGAGCTTTAATTTGGTACCAAGGTCAGTTTCGGGTTCGTCCCGAGCAATTCGTGGCGAGTCTTGAAATTTGGCTGCCTGGTTGTTACTGTTCATCCTAGACTGTCCAGAAAATTCTTTTGGTTGCTTACTTTTGAACCACTTACGTTTGGATTTTGGAAATAGTTTCTTCTACACAAATACAGCTTTGTGAACCTAGTTTCTAATGGCACCGACGGAACCTAATTCTGACCTTTCAACAGTGAATTATAACCATTTTTCCGAGACTACCGGGCAAGATTGTTTAATCTGAATAAGGAACCTTCAAGTCTAAATGGAATATTTCTTTTGCCAAGCTTTCATGTACACACTAAACTTATTTTCTCATGAAATTTTACCATGTTATGAATCTTATTGCATGCCGAATTAAGTAGCCTAGTGTGAGAACCCAGGAAAAAAAATTTTAATTAGTATTTAGGTATTATTTTATTCCTGTGCACCCGTTTTCTTTTATTTTCTTTATTATATTACTTTTATCCATATTTTATCAGTAAATATAGTTTTTAAATCATTTTTCTAGTATAAGTTAGTTCGTGAGAAATTAGGAACGTATTTTGGACGTGGGACCCGCTAGTGCATTAAGTGAGAGAAATTCGACCAATTAGGTTAAATTTTGCATAAAGGGATTTAAATTACTAGGTGTTAGGAGATAGTTGGAGGTTACCTAAATGGATTACCATGGGGAGACAAGAAATGACTTCTAACAACAACAAGGTGCCAAGTGTCCAATTGTGGTTGGATTAGACTTGCCTAACTTTTGGCCTAACTTTCCCTAACTTTACTAAAAGGCTAATGTTGACCAAATCATCTTCATTTCACCCTTGTCTTGGCCGAACCTCTCTAGCAAACAAAGGAGAAAAACTTTAACCTTTCATTTTCAAATCCTTGCTCAAATCTTGAAAACTAACCGATTATTTATTGAATTAGTCCATGAAATCATCTTGCTAAGGGTGTTTGAAGAACTTGGTGGTGTTGTTTTGGAAGAAAACCTCCTAAGTTACAACCTTTCTTGAAGAACTAAGGTATCTTGTTTGGAACTCATCTTTTGTTTCTAATTTTGGCCAATTGGTGCCTTATAGTAGCTATATACGTGATTTTACGGAAGATTTGGTGGATTGGAGTGAAGCTAGCTAATTTTCTGATTTTTGTGGGATTATTTCTGTTTTCCTATGATGGATATGTTTGGGCTTGAATTGATGGTTCTAAATGGTGTTAAATAGCTCTCTTGTACGTTAATTGTGGTTATTTGCGGAAAATTTCCGCTTGTGTGGAAAATTTCAGATTTAGGGTTTCAAATTGGGGGTTTTCTATGGATGATTGTTGAGCTTCTAATTGGCTATAATTGAGGGGTATTGTGACCCTAATGAAGTATATTGAATGGCTTATGAATTGTTTGGGTGCTTGTGGTTGCGTTGGATGGCTTTTAATGATTGTCTTGTAGGTTGGAAAGCTGAAATTTTAGGGGAAATGCTGTCCAAGTGTCTAGGGTATTGGGTTCTTGTGTGTTGGGTTGAGATTGGATAGAAATGAATGGTTTTAGGGGTTGTTGCTACTCTTAACCCTAAATGTTATGTATTTCTTATTTCCAAGTTATATTTGGTTCTTGCCTTAATAGTTCCTAGAAAAAGGTTTTCGACTCGTGTTTGAGTCTTAATTATACTTTCTTGATTATTATAGGGCGTGTCGGTGATCCGAGGCTCACGTCGGGCGAAAACTTGTGAAAGTACTTTGTTTGAGTTGGTGAGTATACTACTCACATGTTTGTTATTCCGTGGCATTCTTGTACTTGAATTCTGTGATTTGGACTAGTTGTGATGATTGTTTGAGCTAGGTGAGGCGAGAGTGTACTTTATCACTCCCGTACTCTCTGTCCTCCTTGACTGGTTATTATATTAGGCTTACTTGACTGTTTATTATATCACTTGAATACTCTTGACTGTACTTGATTTGGTGTCGCTTGGATACCAACCTTTACTGTAACTCTGGACCTTTACTGTTCACCCTGAGCTCTACCTCATTGGAAGTCAATGGACTCGAGCCAATAAGGACTTGGTCGGGGACATTTGACAAGCCATGGTGACTGTAATTGGGAATCTTTGGGTATGAGACCCTTGATTCCGGTATACTCAAGTAATACCAATTCTGTACTGTTTGGTGTTCGGGCCCGGTAAGGGGAAAGTGAGGTGGACGGATAATTGGAGTAAAGAGGAGTCTACGGTCATGATTACCTGGTATACATTGACAGAGGGTCAATGAGATGAGATCAAGTATGGCAAAAAAAGAAAAGGGCTCTTGAGAGCCATCCGTATCCTTTTATTCCTTATACTTGGGTGTTGTTGTTTTTGCTCACTTGACGTACGTATTTGGATTGAATATTCTTGTGTTTATGTGCTCATGGTATATTTACGTGATGGTACCTCATTGGGCGAAAGCTCACTCCGTTAATTTTGTTTTCCTTACAGGAAATTACCTTTTAGACTTTTGCTTTTGGAAGAATGAGTTGAGTAGAGCTAGTTGAGAAATTTTGTGTAGCTCCTCAATAGTTGGAACCTTAATTGTACCTGGATTTAAATGCTTCCTTTTGGCTTGTAAACATACGAATGTGGTTTGTAACGGTGGATGTGTACTCATGTTCAATGCATTATATTTGGCTTGTATATATTCCTTTCAAGGCTTGTAAGAAGTTACTTGTATTCGATTAGGTCTTGGCGGATTGTGACGTGGCAGTCACTATTTGCTCTACGTTTTGACTTTTATTTTTTTGTTTCTCAATTGTTGGTTTGGTTAAGCGTGCTAATAGATGCCCGAACGACTTGAGTTGGTGTTTTACCGTTTTAGTAGTCCTGGCGAGAGTTGGGCAGGCAGTCCGCTAACTCCTTTGGTACGCCTTAGGGGAAGGTGGGGCTGTCACACCTAGACTACTCACTCAGTTTCTTAATGAACCTATACGTTAGTAAGGAACGAATCCAATTGTTAATGATTTTACTCGTTGACCTAGGTTTCGAAAACGAGAGTGATCGTAACTGAAACGCTTGACGTCGATTGCTACTTTTGCTTGACAGGTGAGTGTTCCACTACTTGCTACCTGTTATGTGAAATATCTAGAATACTTGTTTGATAGCTGTTGGAACGCCACACTGTTTTGATAAAATGGAGATGAGTGTGTACTTTACCGCACTCGATCTCTCTTGTTTTCACTGATGTTATACATATATTGTTGTTATGAGATGTGATATCTCTATGAATGCCTATGATTGAGCTGTTTGGATAATATCCCATCAACTACTGTTACTGTTTGGGTACCCAACCTCATAGGTTGGTCGAGAAGGCCGATAAACCTTGTGGACTGTTTACTGTACACTGGAAATCGGTATACTCGAGTATATTACCAAACTACTGTTTATGGAGTACGGGCCCGATAGGGGGTGGATTGGTGGACGGAGATTGGTGAAATTGGTGTTCTATGGACCCTATATACCGTGCATACAAGTGTTGACGGAGTGTCAACAGGAGGCAATTATGATCAAGCTCAATGTGGACCTTTGGCTTTTGAAAGCCACCTGTATCCTTGAATTGAACTGTGACTAAACTGTTATTCTACTGTACGGTGTTTATTGGGCTATTTTGTGACTTTATGTGGCTATGTGCTTTTTTGTTTTACTTGGAACCTCACTGGGTTTTAGCTCACCCCATTCCCTTTGTTTTCCTTAACAGATCGGGAAAGAACTTGATCAAGCACTTTCTAGCTTTGTTTTGCTCGTACTTGCGTTTTGAGGTTGTAACTTTTGTTTAAGCAGACTTGTAAGCTTAAATTTTAAGTATGACTTATGCTATGTAATTTTGGGTGTGGAGTGGTACGTTGACATGTGATGATACATATACTAAGCTGGAGTGTTAAAATAGTGACTATGTTTTAATTAGGGTTTTAATTCCCTGTTTTGGAAGATGTCCTATTCGTTTCGTTGATGATATTAGTTCTTTGAACGACTGAGTCCTGACGAGAGTTAGGCAGGCAGCTCGCTGATACCCTAGGGTTCGCCCTAGGGAGAGGTGGGGCTGTCACAACTACCACCTCTTATACCAACATATATACATCATACACCATCCATACAACAAGTATGAGGAGGGTATCATTCAAACCCTAACTCAATTGCATCATTCCAATCATCCAAAATCACTTAAGATAAGCATTATTATAACCACAAATACAAGCTACTAAGCAACTCCAACATGAGTAAAGGACAAAGAAAAGTGTAGGCAGCCATATTACCTAAAAACAAAGCTTGCTAGAGTTATCCTCCACTTCCCCTTGAAATTTTTGGTTCCTTAAGCTTGTCAAGCTCTCAATTTGCAAGTTAATCGATTTAGTTTTTCTTGTTCTCACTTAAAAAAGTTGGATTCAAGGTTGGATTCAAGGTTGGAAATGGAAAACTCTTTTCACTCTCCTTCCTCTCCTTGCTCTTGGCCAAACCAGAAAAAAAAATGATGAAGAATGAGCTCAAATGAAAGAAAAGAAGGCCAGACAAAAGGGTTTGGTCAAAGGGCCATAGATGGCCAACAAGTGGCACCACCAAAATCCATCCAAAATTTGTTTTCTTTTCCTTGCATTTTGGGTCAATAATTTCGGCTATAAGGGCTGAGGATGAGGGAGATATTTTTCAACAATATCAAGGATATGTGGTGGTAGGAAAGTGGTAGTCAAGTGGTGATACGAAATATGGGCCGCTTATGGGCCATGTTTTGGGCTGCAAGAGATTGAATCTTTTAGTAATAGTTAGTAGTTTATTTTCTAGATTTCTATTTTATTTGCTAGGAATAAATTCGGTCCAAGACCTCATGTTGAGTTGGATCCGATTTATAGAGTCTAGGCTCACTATAACTTAAGTTGGTTAATTAGCTTTTATTGGGTTATGTTGGGCCAGCTTAAAGCCTTCATTGGATCAATTATAAGATGACCATTAGATAGTGGATTTGAGTAGTGGAATCGGGCCAAAGGCCTAGCCTAGCCGAGTTAGGGTTTTGTCTTGTAAGGCTATATATAGCCTAGGTTTTCATTCATTAGGGGACAGTTTTCAGATTTTATAAAATATACGTGAGTTTATTCACTCTCTCTTGTCTCAAGAGAATTTCCTTTGAATACTTGAGAATTAATCTCAAGTTGTTCATCGAACTTATCAATCAAGTAGTCTCCTTGATTGTGGCGTTCTTCTATCTATACTTTTGGTTCACTAAATTTGATAGTCGTGGGTTAAGGAATCTCCTTAGTTCGTGGCTTGTGATTCTAGAAGGGTCAAAGTTCCGCCAATCATCCCAACTTTGTGTTCGTCTAGATCCGTCTCACATCAAGTGGTGTGTTCAAACGGTAGTGATCGATACCCGTCGGTTTGAGCCGATTTTTCCTAAATCGCGTATACTAGGGTTTTTAACTTCTAATCACTAACTTATTATTATCACTTCTAATCATATAATATTTCCTCATCCAAAAGTCACTCTTACCTACCAAATTTGATCCTCACTCCGTACCGAATAGTCACACTACAGAAAAACGTGAAAACCCTAATTCGCTCTAACTTGAAAACGGACAACGAAAACCCTTACTTCTATATTCATTTACACTTATTGTGAGGTGATTGGGTAGTAGGGCCATTATAAAGTAATAATTTCCAAATAAAAGGGAATTTTTAAGAAAAATATAAAGAATTTGCAAGTCCTCACAACTAGTACTTAACCTGGAAAGGCGTACGACATGTAGTCGAGCCTTATTTATGTATTTCATTTATTGGGTTTGTGGATGTGCAAACTATAATCATTTTATCTTGATTATTTTAGGGTTTCTTGGCGATTAAAGCCACTTTGCTTAAAAACTTTTGAAGTATCTGTACTGGAACCGGTGAGTGTACCACTCCCCTCACTTGTTGTTTAACTTGGTGTCTGTACATGCAATCTGTGATATAAATGACTATACTATCTGTTTATTCTGTTTGAGACGAGGGTGTACTTTATCACACTCGTTCTCTTGTCTGTTCGTATGCCAATTTACTGTGCGAATTTGAATCCGTTATCTGTATCTGTATCTGTTCTGACGTCGTCTGAAAGCTTGTATCCAATGACCTTTTTGTGACCTCTGAACTCAAATCCTGTGGCTAATTTATTCGAGTTGAGCAGGCAAGGGCCTGATCGATTAGATAACGAACCACGGTAGTCTGTTCTTGGAATCTTTGGATATTGAGACTCTTGGTTCCGGTATACTCGAGCATTATCACTTCTGTTACTGTTGAGGTGTTCGGGCCCAGTAAGGGGTATGTTTGGTGAACGGGATTTTGGTGTAAAGTAGTGCTCTACTGGACTGGACTAGTTACTTTATTTAGAAAGTTGACGGAGGGTCAACTATTATTTGATCAAGTTTCGGTAAAGCAAATGGGAATTTGGCTCCTGAGAGCCATCCATATCCTTTCTATCTATGGTGTTTGTTCGTTTCTTTATTTGATTTGCCTATGTGACTAATTGAATATGAAGTCCCATGATTCGTACTTGCTATTGTTTTGGTACCTCGTTGAGTGTAAACTCACCCCCTCTTCGTTATCTTTGTTTTCCTTACAGGGAACCACACTCTGAACCGTGATTTTGAGAAAAGGTCGAGCTAGTATATTTGTTATTTTGTTAAACTTTTTTGCGACCGAAACCCTAATTGTATTTTGAACAGTATGGATACTTTGGCTTATACTTTAATTAATTTGTTCAAGATTCCGATGTAAATGAGTATTTAACCTTGGTTGTTCAGTGTATTGATTTGAGATGTTGCTCTCCTATGGCTTTGGTGAGTGTTTAATCGATGTCCTATTTCACCACTTGATTTGGTAAGTGATATTGGAGTTTGGTGGTTTTATTTTTTCGTTTCTTTGGGTCCTATCGCGCGTACTATACAGTTTGTGAAATTCGACTCCGTAGTCCTGGCGAGAGTTGGGCAGGCGGTCCGCCGACCCCTTTGGTTCACCTTAGGGTGAGGTTGGGCTATCACATCATGTAGTAACTATATACGGGCGAATCAAAAGAAAAGGCAGTATGTCGTCCCAGTCTCAGTTAAAATAACCCCATCCGGTCCCTCACGTCACTTTCTATCCAACTAGATGTCCGTTGACCTCTTGTACTCATTCTAGCCAAACAAAGCCAATCATGTTCCCAAAAATGCAAGCCTCAAATACTTAGCATCGCCTCAACTCTAGAGTACTCGGGCAGAAGAATTCGAAATAAGACAATTCACATCTCGAGCTGGCTAATCCCAAGAGTAAACTATCTACAATCGAAATTCCTCCCTGACGTACCTACCTATGGTCCTCAGATACCATGAGAAAGATTTAAGAACTATAACATATATGATTCATAGCTTATGCTCGAACGACCACTTAGTCCTTCATACTCATTCACCACTCGGCCCAGGCTCACTCCGCACAGAGACCACACGAAGCAGGCTCTGATACCAACTGTGACAGCCCCACCCCACCCTAAGGCGAACCAAAGGATTCGGCAGACCGCCTGCCCAGCTCTCGCCGGGACTCAGTCATACCTCAATCGATACCGGAATGAAACCACAAGATCAAACGTAAAAACATTCCAAAACTTAAAGCAAAACTTATATACATTTCTATCTCAAAAGGGAGTACAAACATCAAATATACAAAGATTTTCAATTCTTCAAACATCTAGCCCGTGCCAAGCACTAGGGCGAGAACCATTACAAAATTCAAAGAATTAGACTAAGCTAGTCTATACAGAGCTCTCGTCTTTACTCGCCTTCCCCTGTTAAGAAAAACAAACTAAAGGGATGAACTAAAAGCTCAGTGAGGTTCCGAATACATAATCGAACAATAAGTCCATTGAAAGTGATAATCAAACAATAAGTCAAGAAACATTTACAATATAAAGCGATAGTAACACGTTCATTAAAAGGATACGTGCTCACAGGGAGCCATTTATTCATTCATTCATTATTCTCCTTTCATTCCCTTATTCCTCCAATCATTTGAAAATGCATTTTTGTAAGTAAAAACCCCTCATTTCCAGACTACAAGATAATATTCGAGTATACCAAACTATCACCCAAGGTCACCAAATCGCCCGACCGAGTCCGCTTCTGGCTCGAGTCGATCAGTAACGAAGGGCAGGGCCCAGTTCAGCCAAAAGGCTTACATTCATGCACAAGTAACGTTTCAATCATTGAATCATTGAAAATTTCACATTCATTTAGGTCGAGTGTGATAAAGTACACACTCGCCTAGAAAACTCGTTTTGGCAATCATTAAGAGCACTTAACATATTATCAAACAATTACAACAAGCCATGAAGTCAAGAAAAGTATAACAAACAAGGAACACTCACCTATTTACGCAAAATAACGTCCAGAATATCCTTCCGGATAATACTCTCAGTCACCGATGAAACCTAAGATTAAACAAGAGAGAATGTTACAGTTTATCTAGCAAAACAAGTAAGTTAAATCAAAGAAAATCAGACAAATGACGAGTAGTACGTATAAAGATGACTTTAAAGTGATACAAGGGCATTTGAATCGGTGGACGGGAATAACTAGGGTTTCATAAACCAAACACAAAACTAAACTCAAAAGGGTTATAAAATTTCCAACGGACAATTGGACCAAAGACAAGTCAGAATCCAACTAGATAGGCTAAAGAAATATTATTTTTGAAATCGTTTGTGTGGTTCAAAATCAACTCATATTCAAGTAGATATTATAGACTAAATGTCTTGATAAAAATCATGCGAAAATGAGGACAAAAATACCTTAATTTCACACTTAAAACCTCACCTGAAAGCAGTTCACTTGTGGCCGAGAAAACCTTAACTCATACCTCTTTATTTTGGTAAAGAGTAAGTAAAAATTGGGAGTTTTAAACTAAAGAAGTATCATGTTTTAAAATGGTAAAACGATCATGATATTCACCAAACGGAACTATGTAAGTTCAAATAGGAATGTAGTTCCTCGAATACCTTTCGAGGGAACCAACGTAGTTTTCAATGAAGTCCGTCCAACTGGACACAAAAATCATACTTCAAAATCCACTTTAACTCACTCACATTACAAGAAAATAAACGGACGGCATTTCCCCCTAAATTCTTTACTTTCTCCCTACAATCAAATACCCCATATCATACCAATTAACCATCATTACACATACGGTCCATAAGTAATAAAACACATCTAATTAGGACCCAATATCCTTCAACCAAAGCCAATTAGAAGCTTAATAGCCAACCATAAGAAAACTCCCAAATTAAAACCCTAGAATGGGAATTTATCCCCACAAGCAGAAATTTTCCGCAAACAATCGCAATTCATGCATACAAGTTCCATTTAACACCATCTCAATCCATCAATGCAAGGCCAATCCATGATTATCATATAAAATCAGAAAAAATTTCCAATAAATCAGAAATTGGACCAACTCCACTTAAAATCATGAAATCATCCACATAATAGCATCTTTAACCTTTACAAGTCACCAATATACCATTATTAAAACAAAAAAAAAGAACTTTCTTAGCAACTCACCTTATAACTCAAGAAATGTAGGAACTTAAAGCTTCCCTTCCAAGAACAACTCCACTATCACTTTTAACCCTTCTTAGCTAGCACTTGTACGGAGTAGATTGAAAATCTAACGGTGAAATCTCAAGATTTGAGTAGAAATTGAAGTTAGAAAAATAAGAACTTTCTCTCTTCTCTCTAAGACACACGGCTGAGCTAAGGAAGAAATGAAGATATTTTAGGCCAAAATCTGAATAAAAAAGAAGGAAACAGACGGTCAAAGTTGGTGGCCGCCTGTGCCACATCACAATCCGGCCGGTTTCTGGCCGGATTCCAGGCCAAATTCCTGGCCGGATACAGGGCAGAGGCGAAACCAATTTTTTTTTCAAAACCTTTCAACAATCTGGCCAGGCCGGATTTGGCCCTTTCTCTTTTTCACAAAATTTTTCTTTCCAAACTTAAATGTTGCGCTCATCCGTTCTTCCAACAAAGATATATATAGATACATATAATCTCACACAACTACACGTAATATATACCATCACACGTTCATATATATGAAATGAAACCCTCTTTAGAAATGGATAGCAAATTCTTTTCATTTTTAAAAAGAAAAGTGGGAATAAACAAAATGCTGAAAAAATGTGAAAATTTTAGGGCTCTCACAACTTTATAATATCTTTACTCCCTCATTAGTTGTACTAAATAATGGAATTAATAGTTTTACCCTTAGTTTTATAGTTAGGGTAAAATAGGGTTTTTACGTATTTCGGTAGTGTGATTAATTGGTGAGGTGTGGGTACTAAATTTGATGGTTAAGAGTGAGTTTTAGATAGAAGGAAGTGTGTGATTGGAAGTGCTATTAATAAGTTAGTGAATCATAAGTTAAAACACAAGTACGCGAGAGTTAAGGAAAATCGGCTTGAACCGACGTGCACCGTTTGCTTCCGATTGAGTACCCCATGTGACGACCCACCTCCCCCTAGGGCATACCCTAGGATTTAGCATACCGCCTGCCCAACTCTCGCCAGGACTCACTTATTCACGTCAAGAAAATAAGTTGCAACTTCAAAAGAAAAGGAAACAACAGTTCCTAAGCTTAGAAAGTACATGTACATTCATTTCTATCTCAACCATTCATACATATCCAAATATAACAAGAGCGTCAAGTTCTAGTTGCACTTTTAACCCTAATCAAGCACTGCGCTAGTAGATTTATAAACATTAAAAATCTAGACAAAACTAGCCTTTCCACCTTCACGCCTATGCTCGTACCCCCTTGTAAGGAAAACAAAACTAAAGGAATGAGTTAAAAGCCCAGTGAGGTTCCAAAACTTCATGCAGACCCAAGTAGCAAGTTGTTCATATGTAAAATCTTGGAATATTCAAATAGAAGTAAAAGGATACATGCTTCCTTAGAGCCATTCATTCGCCAACCATTTTCCTTATCCCTCCAATATTAGAAAATATTTGCAAGTGAAAACTCCTTCAGTGTTCTGGTCATGCATTCATTGAAATCCTTGCATTGAATCCATTGGCCAGTTCTCCATCAGACTTCGTGGTAATACTCGAGTATACCAAAACACTGTCCCAGAGTCACCAACCGCCCGACCGAGTCCGCTTATGGCTCAAGTCGACTGGCAACAACGGACAAGAGCCCAGTTCAGCCAAAAGGCTGATATACAAGTAGCATTCAATTATTGAAAATGCACTTTTCCTTGGGTCAAGTGTGATAAAGTACACACTCGCCCATTGAAAATCCATTTAGCAATCATCGGAAAGCATTTAACAGATAGACAACATTTCACATAGTCATTTAAAGCACACACATGCAAGGACCACTCACCAATATGAGCAAGAGATATGTCAAAAGTTTCCTTTCGGTTGTACTCCGGATCACCGAAGAAACCTAGATCAGTCAAAGGAAGGTATTATGGTTCAACTAATCAAAATCTAGATGAACCATCAAAAATCCGGAAATTACTTGTGCAAATATGAAAATACAGTTTTAGAGTGAATAATAACATTTGAACTTTCAAGTCATGGAAAATCTTTAGTCATTTCTCAAATTCAAACATAACGGAAGAAAATTCGAGAAATCAGTAGTTGAAAGGACAACCAATCCCAAATTGAAGGTGTGAGGACCCGTAAATTTTTCTTATTTTATTTTATTTTCTCTCATGCATTTTCTTCACTATACCCTATGATATTGATTTTCTAGAGATTTTATAAGTGAATAGAGTTTTTAAATCATTTTCCTGATATAAGTTAGTTCATGTTAAGTTTGGAGTGCATTATGGACGTGGGACCTACTAGTGCGCTAAGTGTGATAAAGTTTTGCCGATTAATTGAAGTTTTGTATAAAGGAATATTACTGTACAAGGTGCTAGGAGACAATTAGAAGTTAGCTAGATAAATTACAATTGGTAGACAAAAGGATAGGATTGAAACCCTAAGGGACCACTTGTCACTTTCCTATTCGAACTTGGACTTTGACTAACTTTCCTTACCTTTACTAAAACCTCAATTTTGACCCAAAAATCATCTTCATTCCAACCCTCTTGGCCGAACCTCTTAAGGAGAGAAAAGAGAGAAAACTTCAACTTTTATCTTCCATTTCTTGCTTATATCTTGAAATCCAACCGATTAAATCTTGAATTTGTCCACAAAAGTGAATTGCTAAGGGAGTTTCAAGGTATTGGTGGAGTTATTTTGGAGGAGGAACCCCTAAGCTACTACCTTTCTTGAGGTGTCAAGGTATTTTGTTTGGAAACTCACTCTTTGTTCCTAATAAGGGTAAATTAGTGACTTGTGGTGGCTAAATAGGTTGTTTTGTGGAAGATTCATGGATTAAAGTGGAGTTAGATAAATTTCTGATTTTTTTGGGGTTTTTTCTATTTCATATGAAGGTTATGATTGGACTTGGACTGATAGCTCTAAATTGTGTCAAATGGAGCCTTTGTGCAATAATTGCGGTTGTTTGCAGAAAATTTCAGAATTTGTGCGAAAATTTCAGTTTTAGGGTTTCAATCTGCCCTGTTTTTACACTGCATGTTTTTCCTTAAGGGAGGCCGAATTAGCCCTTTCTCAAAACATACAAGTTGTAGGTAATTGAGTTAGCTAGCTACCGGTAAATTTTCAGCTCAATTGGAGTACTGTATCATATGAAATGACCGAAATACCCTTGACTGCCCATAAGCCCTGTTTCGCGGACAGTTTTCTATTTTCGTGGAGATTTCCATTTTTGACCCTGAAAATGCATGTTTTAGCTTTGGAGGCCTTCATAAGAAATGTGGATATATGTATTAGCTTCGAAACGCCATAAGATTCATTTCAATCCGATAAGTGTAGCTTCAGTTGTGGTTGTTATTCCGAAAGGTGTGTTTATGATTTATATGTAGAATTGTGGTTGATTTGAGATGAGTTGGCGTTGGTTGTAGGATGGAAAAGTAAGCAAATTTAGGGGAGATGCTGTCCAATTTTCTAGGCCGTTTGGTTCCTTTAAGTTTGAGTTGCCTTTTGGTAGAAATGAAGGGCTTTTGGGTCGTTCAAACCCTAGGTCCTCTCGTTACCTTTTCGTTCCAAAATCACGCTTTTGCACCCTTGCATTCGTAATTCATTTGGTTAGGCATACGACTCATAGTTGAGTTTCATTTGTGAATGTCGTTCTCGTAGGAACCATAATTGTTTTACTTTGATTATTTTAAGACGTGCTAGTGACCCAGGAAGTACTTCGGGGAGGAACGTTTGAATTTGTTTTACTTGAACTGGTGAGTGTACCACTTCCCTAATTTGTTACTCATCTAGCTATCCGTGACTTCTGTATACTCTATATGAAACGAGGGTGTACTTTATCACTCTCGTTTCTCTCGTCTGTTTACTTTGTTTCCTACATACTGTATAAATCTGTATTTACTCTCTGTAGCTGTTAGATGTATCTGTTCTCTGTATGAGTCTGCGACCTCTGAACTCAAAACCTATGGCTAGTTACTCGAGTCGAGCCAGCAAGGGCCAGGTCGATTAGATAACGAACCACGGTAGTCTGTTTCTAGGAATCTTTGGGTATTGAGACTCTTGATTCTAGTATACTCGAGTATTAGCACTTCTGTTTCTGTTGAGGTGTTCGGACCCGGTAAGGCATATGTTTGGTAGACGAAATTTGATGTAAAGTGGGGTCTACGGATATGGTTGTTCTTTATATGTTGACGGAGAGTCAATGAGTTTGGTTCAAGTACGGCAATGGGAATTTTACCTCCTGAGAGCCACCTGTATCCTTTCTATCTAATGTGACAGCCCCACTTCCCTCTTGGGCGAACCAGAGGGTTCAGCGGACCGCCTGCCCAGCTCTCGCCGGGACTCAGTCGTTCACTCACACAAATCAGAAATAGAACCACAAGAAAGAGCAAAACAAGGGTCCAAAACTTAAAACAAAACTTATATACATTACTATCTCAGAAAGAAGTACAATTTTCGGGAATACAAAAGTTCTCAAGTCACCATACAACCAGCCCGTGCCAAGCACTAGGGCGAGAACCAAAACAAAACCAAAACTAGACCCAGCCAGTCGATACAGAGCTCTCGCCCTTGCTCGCCTTCTCCTGATAAGGAAAACAAAACTAAAGGGATGAGCTAAAAGCTCAGTGAGGTTCCGAACATGTAATTAAACAACAAAGCCAATACATTGACCATCAATAATCAGTAATTCAAGAAACATTTAGCATGGAAAGCAATAAGAACACATACATTAAAAGGATACGGCTCACAGGGAGCAATTCATTCGATCATCCATTCGTTCTCCTGACATTTCCCCTTATTCCTCCAATCATTTGAAAATTTCATTTTTGTAAATAAACCCTCGTTCGTTCATTCATTCGTTCATTTCATTCACCCCTTCCTGGAAATTGGCCAGGCTCCACCAACCTACAAGGTAATACTCGAGTATACCAAACGTTCACTCAGGTCACCATATCGCCCGACTGAGTCCGCTTCTGGCTCGAGTCGATCGGTAACAAGGGGCAGTGGCCAGTTCAGCCAAAAGGCTTACATTCATGCACAAGTAACATTTCAATCGTTCAATCATTGAAATTTCACACTCATTTAGGCTGAGTGCGATAAAGTACACACTCGCCTAAAAAACTCGTTTTGGCTAATCATTGAAAGCACTTAACACGTTATCAACCAATAATACAAGTCATGAAGTCAAGAAAATACAACAAACAAGGAATACTCACCTAATTATGCAAAATAACGTGCAAAATATCCTTCTGGATAGTATCCTTAATCACCGAGAAAACCTAAGATTCAACGAGAAAGAATATAGCGCAACCAATTAGGTGAAATCGAAGAAACCCAATAAATGATGAGTAAAACGCATAAAAATGACTTTAAAGCGAAACAGGGCATTTGGACTGATGGACGGAAATATCTAGGGTTTCACAAACCAAACGCAAAACTAAACTAAAAAGGGTTATAAAATTTTGCGGCAAAAAGTATTTGGACCAAAGACAAGGCGGAATCCAACTAGCCTTCAAGTAAAATTTCGGCAGCAAATCCCTTGTGTTTACCTATTTTCCAGCCATTAATGGCTTCATTATTTCCTCAAATCAGTCCCAACATCTCACACAAAATAATCTCATTTCCAAAAGCCGTTCACTAGGCTTAAAGTCATTCAAGTACAGAATTTAGCTAGGAAAATGACCGGAAATGAAAGTCAAACCCTAAAATATTCCAATAAGCACAATAAGACTCGATTACAAGTCATAAACCAATGCCAAATACTACCGAAAGAGGGTTCCATAAGCATACTTAAGCATTAGAGGAAACCAGAAAATCCGGAAATGGAGTTAAGCTTTAACCCTGAAAAAAACAGTTTTTGACATCATTTTGCGGTTTCGGCACCAAAGGCACTACGATTATCGGATGAAGGTACAAGACCCACCATTTCGAAGCTAAGAGATAGGGCTACAATGTTACAGAAGGCAACTCTGTCCAGTTTCGAGTGTAACCATGTCAAAAATGCAAGATACTACACTAGAACCGGAAAAACAGATTCACAAATCGCATTCTGGTGCAAACATCATAAAACAGGCTACCTAAGTCCAAATCCAGAAATTCCAAAGCCATCCGAAAGCTAATAAACAGGGATATAATTCATCAGAAGACCTCAACAACTAATTCCAAAGCAATCCCAACCAAAATAACCAATTACAGATGCAATTCTCACATTCGGGTAAAACCAGGACAGCTAGGGTAATTTTGACTTTTCTCAAGCTACGCTACTCCAATTGACCTGAAATTTTGTAGGCACCTCTAAAATATCATTCCCTACAACTTTCATGTTTTAATACAAGGCCAATTCGGCCTCTAACATGGTGCAATAAAACCGGACAGAATGTAAGATAATGAACCCTAACTTTCCCATTTTCCTTCCAAAACAGAAATTTCTTGTAATTAACCACACTTTCCACCTTCTAACTTCCTTCAATATCATTTCCAATCATCATACAAAGCCACAACATATGAATCATATTAAATCAGAAAATTCATGATTAAATAGAAAATGTCATCAATCTTCACCATAAGTCATGAAATCATCCAAAAAATCACCTGTTCAACTACCACACCTACTAATTTCACCTCATAACCAACAAGGAAACAATTTCTTAACCACTTACCTTACAAACACTAGATACAAGGTAGATGAGAGTCTCTCCCTCCAAACAAAAACCACCAAGCACTTCAATCACTCCTAGCAAGTAAGTTTTATGGAGGAATTTAAGAAATAAATGGTAGGATTACAAGATTTTGGCAAGAAAAGGGGGCAAAAATTGAAGAGCTCTCTTTCTTTTCTCTCTAGAGTTGGCCGGCCAGGAAGGTGAAAATGAAAGACAAATTTTGGTCAAAATTGGTTTAGTAAAGGTAAAGAAAGACTAGTCAAATGCCAAGCTCCAATCACAAGGCAACATGTGTCCATTCCAAGCTTATCTCATTTCTTTTGTCTTGCAAGAATTAATGAACTAACCAAACCCCTAATTATCTCATAACACCATGTAATATAAACCATGTATACAAAGCTACTCCAAATGAACCACATTTACCACACGTATCGCACTAGTGGGTCCCACGTCCGGTATACGCTCTTAATTTCTCAAAAACTAACCAATACTAGAAAATCATCTAAAAACTATATTTACTCATAAAAAATTATTTTCACAATTTTTCAAATAAATAAAATGTGAAAAACCGTGCAATTAAAAGAAAAAAAAATAAAACCTAGTACTTAAGAAAATTACGTGCTCTCGCATCTAAGGTGTTTGTTCATTTCTCTATTTGATATGCCTATGTGACTAATTGAACATAAAGTTCCATGATTCTTGACTGCTATTATTTTGGTACCTCATTGAGCGTAAGCTCACCCCATTCCCGTTATCTTTGTTTTCCTTTCAGGGGCAAACTTTGAATCCATGATTTTGGAAAAAAGGGTCGAGCTAGTGTAATTATTATTTTGTTGAGCTCTTTTGCAACCGAAACCTGAATCGTATTTTTAATTGTATGACTACTTTGGCTTATAGTTTAGTTTAGTTAATTTGTTAAAAACTCCAATGTAAATATATGTATAAGTGTTTAACCTTGTCGATTAAGTGTATTCATTTGAGATATTATGATTTAATGGCTTGGTAAGCATGTTCTCACGTTAGTAGTCTCTGATTGTTCGTTTTCTTTGGGTCCTATCGTGCATACTATAGGTTTGTGAGATTTGACTCCGTAGTTGTGAGACCCCGAAAATTTTCTTATTTTTCGGGTATTTATTTTGGGACTTTTAAGTCTATTTTTGGGGTTTTATTTTATATGTAGGTTTTCTGGGGAATTTTATGAGAAAATATGAATTTTGTATCATTTTCTGGGTTTAGGTCAATTTCTGTGCTTATAGAGGTGTACAGTGCATGTGGGACCCACTAGGGTAATCGGTACCGGTAAATGTGACTTTGGGAAATTTTCTATACGGAAGCTTTAGTACCTAGTGTTATGAGCTAATTAGTGGTTAGCTAGTATAATTAAGTTTTACAAGACAAAGATGTTGGATAAGCTTGGAAAACACATGTTGAGATCTTATTGGAAGTTGGACTTTTGACTTTCACTTTACCTTTCTTATTAAGAGAAAAATTGATCCAAAATTACTCATTTTTCTCTTGCTCATTGCCGACCAACCTTGAAGGAAGAAAGAAAGAAAACTCTTCAACTTTTGCTTCATTTCTTGGCCAAATCTTGCAAACCAACCATTAATCTTTCAAATTTCTCCACAAAACTTGCTTGCTAGGAAGGATTGAACTACTTGGTGGTTTTTGTTTGAAGAGAAAAGCTATTCTCTACCTTGTATCCCACATTTGTAAGGTAAGCAAGTTAGGAAATGTTTATTTGTTGGTTGTGAGATGAAATTAGTACATGTTAGTGGTTATAGATGCCATTTTATGGGTTATTTCAAGACTTGTGGTTGAGTTATGGAAATTTTCTATTTATTGAGGAATTTTCTGTTTTATATGATAACTTATGGTTGAGTTGGGTGTGGTGGATTTATATGGCTTGATTTAGAGCCTTGGTGTGTTAATGGTGTTTAATTGTAGAAAATTTCAGCATTTGTAGGATTTCCGGTTTTTAGGTTTTGGTATAAATTGGGGTTTTCCTATGTATGGTATATATGCTAGTAGTTGATGTGTATTTGATTATATTGTGGCTTAAATGGGATGAATGGACTAAATTGTGATATATAAGTGTATTGGTATAAGTTGAATGGTTGTGGTTAGGTTGGAAATGTGAAGAAATTAAGGGGTTATGCCGTCCAAATGGTTAGAAATATAGATGGTTTTGTATTGAGAAGGATTTGAGTAGAAATGGATAAGTTTTGGGTTTTTACTCACATTCCACACCTTAATGTTTCATTGTATTGGCTTTTGAGCAACTTGCATTAGTAAGTTAAACTTGTACGTTGAATTGTGTTTGAGTCTTCAATATGGTTATTTGCTTGTTTTAGGTCGTACCGGTGGGCCGGGACCTACACCTGATTCAAACGTGTGACTTGCTTGAAAATTTGGTAAGTGTACCAGTATATGATGAACATACTTGTTATGTGATTTTAAATGTCTTGATTTGGGTCGAGAGTGTACTTGATCGCTCTTGACCACTTACTTGCATTTGTCCATTTTTGTTTGGATGTGAAATGGTATATGTTCATGATTTGACATGTGATGGGGCAATGCCTTAATATTAATGTGAAATTGAGCTCATGCCCTTAGACCGTTATTCGAGTCGAGCCGGCAAGGGCTTGGGCGATTCGTTAATGAGCCTTTGGGTTCTTGACAGGCGAGTGGAGTGTTAACTCCTCGACCTTGTGGTATACTCGAGTATTACCCTTTTGGAACTATGAGGCGGCGGGCCCGAATAGGGGGTGAATGGTGGAAGGAAATGGTGCGAAGTGGTGTCTACGGATCTTGGTTTGTTTAAATGGTTGACGGAGTGTCAACGTGTGAGATCAAGTATGGCAATCGGAAATCGGCCCTTGAGGGTCGCATGTATCCTTTTATATGTGTATGTTGCATGAAGGTGTTTATGTATATGTGTTAATAGTTGTAGCATGAAATTGTGCATTTGGTACCTCACGAGCGTAAGCTCACCCCCGTTGTTTTGTTTTCCTTACAGGAGCGATGTTGAACCACAGTTTGAGATGAGTTGAGCTAGTGACATAGTTAGTTTTGAAAGCTCCTCGAACATTTGAAACTTCGATGTATTTGAACTCAAGTGTTTGTGTTTGAATTGTATAAGGACACTTTCTTATGTATAGATGACATGTATGTATGGTTCACCAAGTCTTGGATTCGTTATTTGGTGTATGTGTACAATCGCCGGTTTTAAAAATGAAAGCAGGAAATTTTGGAAAACCACTGCCTGGAATCCGGCCTAGAATCCGGCCAGTTTCTGGCCGGATATAAGGCCGGATAGGCAGGGGAAAAGGAAAAAAAAAAGAAAAAATTGGACTCTGGCTACTGCCCAGAATCCGGCCAGAGCAATCCGGCCAACTTCCGGCCGGATTGTTGGCCGGATTGGCAGGGGACATTTCGACAATTTTGGTTTAGCCTCGGCCTCCTATCCGGCCGAGAATCCGGCCGGATATCCGGCCAGATTCTGGCCGGATAGTGACGTGGCCGGTCACTGTTCATCCGCGGCAAAATTTTCGTTTTCCGTTTTCTGGTCCGATGGAAGTGCTCGAGCACTGTACTTTCTTGTACAATGATATTATTGTTCTAATAACACCTTAAGGGGGAAAATTGTTCATTTTGTCGAGTTTTCTTTTATGAATTAAATCCGACTTGATTGTTTTGCGACCCGTAGTCCCGGCGAGAGCTGGGCAGGCGGTCCGTCAACCCCTCCGGTTCGCCCTAGGGGAAGATGGGGTCGTCACAGTAGTCCTGGTGAAAGCTGGACAGGCGGTCCGCCGAACCCTTTGGTTCGCCTTAGGTGGGGCTGTCACAGAAGAAAGCAAATGTAATTCAAAGTTTTTGAGATAAAACTTACACTTTTCATCTTAGTTGATACCAAATCTTGGTTATAAACAACTCATATACAACTAGTGAAGTGCATTCACAGATACATATGTAACTTAAGATCCAACTAATCCAAAATCAAACCTTATATCTCACTAATATTCATAAGAGCAGTAATAGAAATTTGGGCAACATTCCCCTATTTTCCCATCCAAGGACAACTTGGATTCACAAGCCAACAAACCTCCAACTCAACCACAAGTGATAACCAACAACATACATCTAGTCAAGGCCTCAAAACTAACCAAACATACCAAATAATAACTTATCACCATGGATCTGTGGTACCCCAACTTTTAGGATACTATTGTTGTTTAGTCTCAAAGAGGATATTATGATTTATTTATTTAAGACATTGTTTTGTTTTAAAAATGAGAAAACCCTAAATTCTAGAAACCCAAAATTCTAAACAAAAACCCTAATTTACTTGTGACTAACCGATTTTCTTAAATCTCTCATTTTGAATCGAAATCCTAATTGTAATCACTGGAATTGTAAAATTCCTCATATTTTCTTAAAATTCATTATTTGGCATTTATTCCTTTATAATAGCTATACTACTCATTTACATCCCCAATGTTTAGAATAAAAAATAGAATTAAGAGTTTTCCCTTTTGCATTCATCGTTAGGGTTAAGATTTTTACGCCTATCCGTAGTGTGACTATCCGGTACAGAGAGTGGATCAAATTTGGTGATTAAGAGTGAGTTTTAGATGATATTAAGTGTGTGATTAGAAGTGATAATAATAAGTTAGTGAATTATAAGTGAAAACCCTAGTATACGTGATTTAAGGAAAATTGGCTCGAACCGACGGGTACCGTTCACTACCGATTGAACCCACCATTTGACCACCATTTTTATCAAGTTAATTTCATTAATATTAAAGCTTAAATATCAGCTCTAAAGTTGATCAAGAGGGCCAAAATATTTGACCCAAAAAGCCAAGGAAAAGGAAAAAAATTTGAGGAAGATCTTGGAGTGACACTTGGCAAACAGCTACCTATCTTTGACCAAACCTAAGACCAACCTTCTTAACCTTCCTTAGCCTTCATTCTTCTTCATTTATCATACCTCTTGGCCGAACTTAGGAGAGAAAGAACTTCAATTCCATCTTGGGTTTTGCTTGATTGAGTGAGAAAATCAAGAAACTAAACCGATTAAATCTTCCTTTGAGTGCTTAGGTAGTTGTGTGTTGGTAAAAGTTTGGCAGGGAAGGCTAGGGTTACTCTTGAAAGCAGCTTTAGTAAGGTAATAATGATTGTTACCGTTTTCTTACTTTTAATCTTGCTTAAGTTGGTTTAGCACCTTAAATTTTTGGTTAATGATAGTTATTTCAATGGTTTGGATGGATATGGTGCATGTTCTTGAGTTAGGGTTGAGGTTTTCAACTATATTTCTTGTTAGTTAGATGGTATATGATGGTTATAATCTTATATAGGAAGTTGAGGTAGTGAATCAAGCCAGAAATAAGAAAATTAGCATTAGACTGCATGAATTCCAGTTTTCGATTTTGAAGATACCCTATTCTGACCGGTTCTATTTGACCATGATGGAGGCTGAATTAGGCTTAGTGCAAAACATGAAAGTTTTAGAGAATGGTATTTATAACTGTCTGTAAAATTTCAGCTCAATCCAAGCACTGTAGAATGTGAAAAGACAAAAATACCCCTGACTACCATAGGTAGAGCTTTGTGGCCAGTTTTGACATTTCACCAATCTGATCGCATCTGTTCACCCTGATCCATACTGAATTAGCATTTGTCCAAAACACAGAAGCTGTAGTGCTATGTCTTAGCTTTCCAACGGCCCTAAAAATGCCTTAATCGGACTTCTGTAGCTTGAGTTATTGTCGTTTACACATAGTGCAGTTAACCAGCCCAAATGTGAGATTTTGGTTCTGTAATTTGAAATTTTGACCCAGATACACTACGAAATGGACTGAGTGGTCTTCATCAAAGTTGTAGGTCTTTGTCTTAGCTTTGAAATAGTATCTTGTACACCTTAAACTGACAACCACAGCTTCTGTTATAATTAAAACCATGAAAGGTGTCAAAACTTTGAAGTGTTCGTTTGCGCCTTTGTGTGCGGACACGCGACCGTTTTCATTTTCTCGCATGCGCACGTGCATTTCTCAACTGTTTTTGTCATTTTGGACCATTTAGGACTATTTTTATTATTTTGTTACCATTTCGGCCGATTTCGACATTCTTTTGGCCTTAATGTCGTTTTTGACCGTTTTTTATTATTGTTGACCGTTTTGATCGTTTAAGTTATAACCTGCTATTGTATGGCCATTTCACTTATGTGTGTATATAATCTATCAATACAGACTGTGAAGCTTTTGACAGTGACGGTCAAGCTCAGTGAATTGTATCATTTTTCGTGTCAAGCTTTATCAAGTGAGTAATTGGGTTGTGTTATTGCTGTGAAATTGTTAAAGTGCTTTGTACATGTTAAATGGGTACTTAGGCGAGAGTGTACTTTATCTCACTCGACCTAAGCCCATCCTTTGTTTGATTTCATATGTGAGAATACATACCTTATATTGCATATCACCCTTTTGCTGAGTGCTGATGGGGGTGATTCCATGACTTGAATTGAACCCCATTTGTTGTGTGTTGTTTGGGATAAGTACTTTGTTGTGTACTTTATTGAGAGATATCATCTATTGAGAAATCAAATATCTCAGGGCTTGATTCCAACCCGATTCCAAGGATAGACGAACTATTCGAGCCAGTCGGGGCTTGGTCAAAGATAGTTCCATACTAACCTTGGGATTTAGTTCTTTGTTAAAACTTTATTGAAAGCTAAGTTTTTGTTTCGCTTGAGCTGTTGTGTGCTATTGACTGACCAGCAGGGGTTGATAAGGTGAACGGGGAAAGTTAAGTGGAGTCTACGGACCATGGGTACTTTGGTTGACGGAGTGTCAACCGGTGTTCAAGCTCGGGAAATTGAACTGGCTTTGGAGCCACCCGTATCCTACCATTGTGATGTTACATTTCTGTATTGATGTGAAATATTTGGAATTATATGTTTATTTGAATGTGCTTTTACATTTTACCCCCAATTATTCACTAAACATATAGCTTACCCTATTCCATTTGTTTTCCTTAGCAGGGGGCCGACGGGGGAATCGCTCGGGAAGGTGTATAGACTTTTGGTTGTAGAATAGTTGACTTTGTACCTGTGATAAGTTGACTAGTGAGATGTATATAGTTGTCGTGGTGGTTGTAGTTATCAGCTTTTCTAGAGTTTACTTTCTGGTACTCATGGTATGTATGACTTGATGTACTAGTTTATGCAACTTTTGAAGCTATAATAGAGTAAATAGAACTTTCTTTTAGTATGAAATCTATCTTCTCATTTTAAGTATTGAGTCCTGGCGTGAGCTAGGCAGATGTCCCGCTGATATCTTAGGGTTCGCCCTTGAGAGAAGTGGGGGCGTCACAAGTGGTATCAGAGCGCCTAGGTTAGAAGACTTGGGCAGTTGGGAAATGGGTTATATAACATATAAGTATTTGATTGCCTCTTAAGTTCAATCGTACCTCTTAAGATGAAATGCCGGAGAACTGATTAAGTGATATTTTGTTGTGTAGGTATGGAGGCTGGTAGACCTATCGATACCAGTGGACCTAGTGGTGTTGGAGTATGAGCTACGGGTGTAGACGGTCCGGTGAATTGGGTAGTACACCGACGAGTACTCAGATACCAGAGGAGGGTCGGGGAACCCTATAGGCTATATTCTCCCTTTGGCCAGATGAGTCAATTGTGTGAGTGTCGACATATATATGGATACCCCGACGAGGTGGTTATGGCTATAGATGACGAGCGTCGTCACCTAGGCAGGACGGTCGACACTTTGAGGGCACAGCTGGATGAGGCCAGAGGGGTGAGTCATGCACAGGCCATGCACCTGCATGACCTCGAGACGGGGTTACGAGTTGAGGAGGTGCAGACGCGTACCCTTGGTCGTCAGCTCGAGGAGACCCACCGCCACCTCTTCGCTTTGAAGGGGCAGATGAGAGAGAGAGCCCGGGGTATTATGCTAGACTGTGAGGTTCTCTTAGATATGGCTGCCGAGGTGCCACCTAGGGCTGGTGGAGCAGGGCCGATGGGTGCGATAGACTCTATAGGCTCCGTAGGGGATTTCTGCTGGGGCCGTTATTCTGAGTTGTTTTGTTGATTTGTTTTGGAGCCGGTGTGCTCATGAACGAACATGTTTTGTACTGGTTGGATATTAGCTGCTATGTGAACTGATATGTGTATATTTTTCACGTGACTTGTATATATATGTACATATTTTGATCTTTTGATTATTTCATGCATTTTATAACTTTTCAATGCTTTGATCTCGTACAATATTTTGTCCCAATTATAGAAGCTATAAAACAATCAAATGGAGACTCGTGGTAGGGGTAGAGAATGAGGACGAGGACAAGGAACCGAAGGAGTAACAAATGAAAATGTGAATACGCAAGCCAATACCCAAGTAGCTGCAGCCATACAGCGAATGGCTGATTTGTTAGAACGAATGGTTAACCAACAGGGTCAAGGCCAAGTACAGCATCCTGGAAATCATGAGGGAGAGGACCGTGCCTTAGAACGGTTCCAGAAATTTCTACCGCCACAATTTTTGGGTGTACCTAGCCCTGATATAGCAGAGAGTTGGTTGGAGTGAATGTTAGGTTTGTCCAGGGTTTGAATGTGGAGATTCAAGAGGCACTGGCAGTTGCTCAATTGGAGACTGATAGTCAAGCGATTGAAAATGCACAAAGAATTGAAAGTACTAAGAGTCAAGTAAAGGCCTTTCATGATAAGAAAAGAAGACAACTGGATACAAGTAGTTATATTGATGGACAAAGCTCGAGGAGCAAGCCACCATCTAAGATGAGCCGAGGAATAAGTGGTCCAAGATCCACAGGGATCCCAAATCAAGGAAATGTTGAGAAAAGTCAGGTAGGGAGAGAGACCCAAAAGGGTACCTCACGAGGAGATCCGACATCAGGACCTAGAATGGCATGTGAATTTTGTGGGACTGCTAACCACATGGAAGATAATTGTTGGAAGAAAGGACAGGTTCGGAAATGCTACCGATGTGGTAGTGCTGAGCACCTGATTGCTCAGTGCCCTCACCTGCCAAAAGAAGGAAATTTGCCAAGTGAAGAAGGGAACACGTCTAAGCCGACCAATGCCACGGGTAATCGACTGAAAGTGTCGGCAAGGACCTATGCAATGGGACATCAAGAGGTGACAAACCCATTGGCAATCATCGAAGATACCCCCTATCTTCCATCGTATTGAGGTTTCTTCCATTCGTTTTAAAAGATTACTACTATTAAGGCCGATCTACGAGACATTTGAAGTTCATTGAGAATAAAGACCATTGAGACTTTGAGATAAGGACTATACGGTTGGTTCTTGGATTGAAATACATTGAGTGATCAATTCTTGAGGTAATCTTTCCCACTACTGATGAACTTGTTAATGAGGTATTCGAGTATTCCAACCCTTAGCTCGTTGATTGCAATTTTGAGGACAAAATTCTTTGAATTAGGGGAGATTGTGATACCCCAACTTTTAGGATACTATTATTGTTTAGTCTCAAAGAGGATGTTACAATTTCTTTATTTAAGATATTGTTTTGTTTTAAAAATGAGAAAACCCTAAATTCTAGAAACGCTAAAGTCTAAACAAAAACCCTAATTTACTTGTGACTAACTGGTTTTCTTAAATCTCTCATTTTCAATCGAAACCCTAATTGTAATCACTAGAATTGTAAAATTCCTCATATTTTCTTAAAATTCCTTTTTATTTGGCATTTATTCCTTTATAATAGCTATACTACTCATTTACATCCCCAATGTTTAAAATAAAGAATAGAATTAAGAATTTTTCCTTTTGCATTCATCGTTAGGGTAAACTAAGATTTTTACGCCTATCCGTAGTGTGATTATCCGGTACAGAGATTGGATCAAATTTAGTGATTATGAGTGAGTTTTAGATGATATTAAGTGTGTGATTAGAAGTGATAATAATAAGTTAGTGAATTATAAGTGAAACCCTAGTATACGTGATTTAAGGAAAATTGGCTCGAACTGACCGGTACCGTTCACTACCGATTGAACCCACCATTTGACCACCATTTTTATCAAGTTAATCTCATTGATATTAGAGCTTAAATATCAGCTCTAAAGCTGATCAAGAGGGCCAAAATATTTGACCCAAAAAGCCAAGGAAAAGGAAAACAATTTGAGGAAGATCTTGGAGTGACACTTGGCAAACACCTACCTATCTTTGACCAAACCTAAGAAAAACCTTCTTAACTTCCTTAGCCTTCATTCTTCTTCATTTCTCATACCTCTTGGCCGAACTTAGGAGAGAAAAAAGGGAGAGAAAGAACTTCAATTCCATCTTGGATTTTGCTTGATTGAGTGAGAAAATCAAGAAACTAAACCAATTAAATCTTCCTTTGAGTGCTTAGGTAGTTGTGTGTTGGTAAACGTTTGACAGGGAAGGCTAGGGTTACTCTTGAAAGCAGCTTTAGTAAGGTAATAATGCTGGTTTACCATTTTCTTACTTTTAATCTTGTTTAAGTTGGTATAGCACCTTAAATTTTTGGTTAATGATAGTTATTTCAATGGTTTGGATGGATATGGTGCATGTTCTTGAGTTAGGGTTGAGGTTTTCAACTGTATTTCTTGTTGGTTAGATGGTATATGATGGTTATAATCTTGTATAGGAAGTTAAGGTTGTGAGAACCCATAATTTTCTTAATTTCTAGGTTTTATTCTATTCTAATTGCACGCTTTTCACATTTTCTTTATTCGGAAAATTTTAACAATAAATTTTATGAGTAAATATAGTTCTAAAATTATTTTTCCAGTATTAGTTAGTTTTTGAGAAATTAAGAGTATATACCGGATGTGGGACCCACTAGTGCGGTAAGTTCGGAAAAATTCGGCCAATTAGATTAAGTTGTGTATATCAGGTTTAATTTATCAGGTGTTAAGAGATAATTAGAAGTTATTTAGTTGAATTAGTATTGGATTAACATGGGAGAGAAAAAGGATAAACTCTAAACCAAAAGGTGACAAGTGTCACCATTCAATTCACCATTGGACTTTGACTTTTTACTCTACCTTTACTTTACCTTTCCTCCAGGAATTTTGGTTTTGCGGAACAGGTGGTAGACATTATCTTTCGCCTGGTGTCTAATAATTGGTTTTCAGTATTGGTGAATGGTGAGCCGGCTGGATTTTTTAAATCCTCAAGGGGTCTAAGGCAGGGTGACCCGGTTTCTCCTGGCCTTTTTGTGCTGATTGCCGAGTTTTTAGGTCGTGGGCTGCACCATCTTCTTAGTCAGCCGGACAGGTATTTTGTTTCGGCAGGCACAACGGTGCCTTACCTAGCCTTTGCGGATGACATGCTTATCTTTACAAGATGTTCAGAGGAGTGCTTGTACGCAATCAAGGCTTTTCTATCGGACTATCAGGAAGCTTCAGGACAAAGGGTAAATGTCGCTAAGAGTTCCTTTATTTTGCCTTCACGGGCTACTTCGGGGCAGGAGCAGTTGGTAAATAGGGTTTTGGGCTTTAACAGGCAATCTTTCCCGTTCACTTATTTGGGTGTTCCAATACATAAAGGCCGGCGGCGAAGTGTCTTGTTTGATGGTATTGTTTCTAAAATGAGGGCCCACCTTGGACACTGGAGCACTAAGTTGCTTTCATTTGGGGGTAAGCTCGTTTTAGCACGGCATGTCCTTGCTTCGTTGCCTATGTACTTACTTCAGCTATTGGATCCTCCCAAGGCTGTGCTCACTCGATTGGGCATGATTTGTAATGCCTTTCTTTGGGATCAAAAGGGGGAGAGTCGCATACATTGGTCTTCCTGGGACAAGTTGTGCTTTCCCATTGACGAAGGGGGTCTGGGTTTTCGGTCTTTTAAGGACATGGCAAGGGCTTTTGCAGCTAAATTATGGTGGCGTGTGAGGCTTGGAGATTCCATTTGGGCAGAGTTCATGCATGCCAAATACATCAAAGGAAGTCATCCATCGGAGGCGTCGGCAGTGCGGTCTACGGCTACTTGGCGGCGTCTTGAGGCGGTGCGTCAAGTGGTTGAGCCGAACATTAGGTGGTGTTTAGGGGTAGGCCTTGTGGATTTTTGGAAGGACCGATGGGTTCTTCATGAGCCATTAGAGAGTGTGGTGGATGGCTCTGAGAGGCCTCACTTTCTTGTCTCGGAGTTTATTACTAGGGATGGATGGGATGAATTGCGTCTTGCCCGGTAGGTTCCGAGTTTTGTCATTCATGCGATCACTGACATGCCCTTCGACTTATCTCAGAAAGATAGGATGGTTTGGTTGCCTTCGCCGACGGGTTGTTTCTTGGTTAAGTCGGCATGGGAGGTGCTCCGACAAAGGAGGCATAAATCCTTGGTTGACTCATTACTATGGCCTTCGGTGTTGCCAACAAAAATGTCGCTTTTTGCTTGAAGATTGGTGCGTAATTTCCTCCCTTTGGATGTGACGTTGCGGTCGCAGGGTTTGTCTTTTCCCTCTAGATGCGGGTGTTGTTATCTGGAGGAGGAGGCTCTTTTGCACGTCTTTTTAACTGGACCGGTTGCTTCGGAAGTGTGGCGGAGACTGTCTGGCCGTTTTGGATTTCAGTTGCGTAATTGCTCGAGCATGGCGTCAGTTTTTGTCTCTTGGTACTTGACGTCGTCTTCCTCTTCGAAAAACCATAATCGAACATTTATGCCAGTCGTAGTGTGCTGGTTTCTTTGGTCTGCAAGGAACCAGGAACGTTTTCAGGGCGTGCGATGGGGGGTGGACAAGGTAATTCGTGAGGTGGATTGTTTTTTGGAACAGCTTGGGAGGGCAAATAAGCTTCGTCGGTCGCATTTCATGGGAGATGCTGATTGTGATTTGCTGCGTTTGATCACAGCCCCTCCGCGGAGGAGGACCCCTTGTGCGGTTGCATGGGAGAAACCGCCTTTTGGTTTACTTAAATTCAACTCGGACGCCAACGTGAATCATGGTAGGGCCACGGGTGGGGGACTGTTGCGGGATTATCAGGGGAAACTCATTTTTGCTTATTACAAAGAATTTGGAGAACAGGATGTGTTGGAGGCTGAAAGTATGGCATTACTGTTTGGTATGCAGTTGTGTTTACAAAGGGGGTTTCGCCCATCGTTGGTAGAGGTGGATTCCAAGGCCTTGGTGCAGTTGGTTGTCTCCGGGGTAATTGCTAAGTGGCCATTATGTAATATTTTGAGGAAAGTTAGAGGTCTTCTGGAAGGCTTTTCGGCCTCCATCTCATATATTTTCCGTGAGGCGAACTCACCTGCAGATAGGTTAGCAGATATTAGGGCAGTAGGCGTACGGGTATACGATCATTTTCATCAATTGCCGGCAATCGTTCAGGCTTCTATTGTGCTAGACTCACGTGGGGTGCCAGGTGTTCGATGGCTAAGTAAGGAGGGATAGTGAGGAGGGATAGGTTGTGCTCTGAGCATAGGCTCCAATTTTTGGAGAGGTGGCTTCCTCTCACTTTTTTATTCTTTTGTTTGCAATAAATTTTGGAGCTGGCATCCCTTCCCCATGTACGGGGTTTGCCAAAAAAAAAACATTTCCTCCATATTAAAAATTCACCACAAAATCATTACCATACTCATCCTCTTGGCCGAGACTTCTTGGAAAGAAAAGAAAAAAAAAACCTTCAACCAGTTGATCCAATTTCTTGCACAAATCTTGTGATTCAATCGAAAAATCTCGACTTCACTCCGTAGAACTCTGTTAGGTGGTAGTGACTAAGTTGGTGGAGTGGTTTGGAAAGAGGAGGTGCTAAGTTGCTTGTTTTCTTGAGTTTACAAGGTGAGTTGTTAAGAATTTTTCCCTTTAGCTTTGATAATGTTCAATTGGTGGCTTTAGTGGTTTAATATGATGACATATGGTGTGATTATGGTTTGTTTGTGGTCGGAAGTGAAGGTTTGATGGATTTTGATTTATTATTGTTATTTTTCTGTTTTGTATGATACTCATGGTTTGGTCATGGATTGAGGGCTTATTATAGTGTAATCTGGAGAGAATATATGTTAGATACGATTGGTTGCGGAAATTTCTGGTTAGCGCAGAAAATGACAGTTTAGGGTTGTCAATTTCCCCTGTTCTGCCTAGTACTGTTAGACCAAGTTAGAGGCCGATTTCGCCTTAGCACAAAACATGAAGGTTGTAGAGAATAATGTTTTATAGTTTTCTTCAAAATTTCAGCTCAATCCGAGCAGTGTATCTCATGAAAAGACAAAAATACCCCTGAGACTGTCTTAGGTAGATTTCAGCAGACAAGTTTGACAATTCCTTATGTTGGCTACATTGTTTCACCCTGATCCATATCAAACCAGTTTTTGGCCAAAACATGAAACTTTTAGCCTTATATTTCATCTTTCCAACGCAACCAAAAACACTTTAAATGGAATGGTGTAGCCTGAGTTATTGTCGTTTGAAGTTGGTACTGTTGACTGTCTTGGCAGGGACATTTCGGATCTGTAATCTAGATTTTTGATCTAGATACACTACGAACTGGACCGAGTAGTCTTCACCAAAGTTGTAGTCCTCTGTCTTAGCTTCGAAACTGTATAAATTACACCTCAATCTGATAAGCATAGCTTCAGTTGTGTCCGATACGCTAAGTGTTATCCAAACTGTTTTTCTGCTTTTGTGACTTAAGCCTTTGGCTTTGCATTAGTAGTATATGGACAGGTTTATGACTCGTGTTCGAGGTTCATTGTGTTTACTTGAATGTTTTAGGGCGTGCCGGTGACCCAAGGCGCTCATTGGACGGAAATTTGTGAAGTTCCTTTTGTTTGATTGGTAAGTGTACTACTCACATGATTGATACTTCTTGGCTTTGTTATATTTGAGATTTATGATTGGAATGTTTGTGTTTACTTCTGATACTGGTTGAGACGAGAGTATACTTTACCACTCTCGTACTTTATGGCTTAATTGACTGTTTACTGTATCACTTGAATTGTCTTGATATACTTAAATGGGTGTCGTTTGGACGTGTATCCAATGACTTATACTGTTGATTCTGAACTCAACCGCATTGGTGGTCAATTGAAAGCCAACAAGGGTTTGGTCGAGAAAATTGACAAGCCATGGGGACTGTTTATGTGGAATCCTTGAGTATGAGATTCTTGATTCCAATATACTCAAGTATTACCATTTATTGAACTGTTTGGAGTTCGGGCCGGGTAGGGGTATGTGAGGTGGAAGGAATCGGAGAAAGTGGAGTCTACGGTATTGGTTACTTTTATACGTTGATGGAGCGTCAATGAGGTGAGATCAAGTATGCCAAGAATGGAAAAGGGCTCTTGAGAGCCGACCGTATCCTTTTACAAATCTTCTTGGAATGTGATATTTGTTGTGCTCACTTGATGAACTTATTTGAATAGTGCATCATTGTGATTTTGTACCCCATGAATGCCAGAGTGATGGTACCTCATTGGGCGAAAGCTCACTCCATTAAATTTTGTTTTCCTTACAGAGAACAACTTTTGAAGACTATGATGTTTTGATGTACGAGTTGCGCTAGTTTTAATACATATACTTTTGTAAAGCTTCTCGATACTTGGAAACGTTAGATGTACTTGGATCCAAATATTTTTCTTTTATTTGTAAATTACAAACATATGTGTATAAAACTATTTACCCCTATTCATGTATCCTATTTGGGTTGGAAATGTTCATTCTCTAGAGTTATGTAATATTATTGGTAGTTGATTGATTTGGTCTGGGTGGTGACGTGGCAGTCACTATTCATTGGCGGTTTCATTTTTTTTGTTTTTCCATTTTGCGATTCTGATTCGTGTAAGCGCACTACTTTATTTCGGAACGTCTTAGCAGCCCTGGCGAGAGTTTGGCAGGCAATCCGCTAACCCCTCTGATACGTCTTAGGGGGCGGTGGGGCTGTCACAGGTGGTATCAGAGTCTAGGTTGGAAATGACCTAGGCAAATGTAAATTTTGTTCCTTAGGACCAATGAGAGAAGCGTTAAGGTACCGTTGAGTGTGATTACGCTTACGTTGTTTAAGATATGAACTCCTTTATTTTCTTTGTAGGTTATGGCCGGAACGAGTGGAAAGGGTGGAGGTGCGCCACCTCAGAGACGGCCACAAGTCATTGACTACCAGGAGAGACTGGGAGGTCTGATCTGGCTTTGGTATACTGCCAGCCGGACCCGCCGCTGTAGGTGTTGCCAGTATTACTCTTATGCTGACCACGTGGTCGTGGCGGTGCTAGATGAGAGGAGGAGACTTAGGAGTGCCGCAACCAGGGATCATACTGAGGCGCTTAGATTGAGGGGCGTCCTAAGGATGCAGGCTGACCGGATTAGAGAGCTCCAAAGAGACATAGCTATGGAGCAGGAGCGAACAAACGCTTTCAGGGAGTAGTTGCAGGCAGTGAACACCCGTCTTCCTAATGTCGTCCGAGAGGTTAGAGACCGTTCTGGAGGCATTATTAACGAGTGTGAGGCACTGATCCAGGGTGTGATTGGTGCCAATGCGCATATAGTGGTTCCTAGTAGCGATGCACCTAGTGAGGGGAGTACGTAGTTCACCCACTTATCTAATTTTGCCCCTGAGCTAATCATGACTGAGCAACGGCGGATAAGACGCTTTTATCCAGGGCCTGAACGTAGAAATTCAGAAGGATCTCGCGGTGGCCCAAATTAACGCTTTTAGTGAGGCCGTGGAGAAAGGTCAACCGGTAGAAAGCGCCAGGTTTCAAGTGAGGAACTTTCAAGCGAAAAAACGAGGGTTTCCTGGTAGTAGTTCGGGGAAGAGGGATAAAAGTGCCCCTTCCAAATTTGGACTGGAAGTAGGAGGTGGAAAGCAGTCGGGCGTAGGTAGAGAGGCTCCATCAAGAGGTGGCCTAGCTGGAAGAAGCCAGAGAGGAGGTTTCTAGAGAGGTTCTAGTTCGGCATCCCGTGGACCCTATGGGTATTGCAGAAAGCCGAACCACACAGAGGACAACTGCTAGAAGAAGGAAGGAAAATGTCTGCGTTGCGGAAGTGCAGACCACCAGCTTGCCACCTGCCCGATTCTAAAGCAAGATGGAAAGGGGAGTCAACCGTTGTGGAAGACCAATTCGGGACCAGCTAAGGCGGACGGGACGAAACCCAAGGTGTTGGCTCGAGTGTACTCATTAGAGTCACAACAGGTCTCTGACTCTTCCGGGATCGTAGAAGGTACGATCCCTGTATTCCTTCGATTTGCGAAGGTCTTAGTAGATCCTGGTGCCACCCATTCCTTCGTTAACCCTAATTTTATGTGTGGTATTGATATAAAACTTGCTAGTCTACCTTATGACCTAGAAGTTAGTACGCTTATTGGGGACCATCGTTTGATTACTAGCATGGTTTATAAGAACTGCGAGGTTTGGGTAGGAGAGAGAAATTGTTAGGAGATTTGATAAGCCTGTCCATTAAGGGATACAATGTAATCTTGGGCATGGACTGGTTAGTCAGGTACAATACCCAACTGGACTGTAAGAAAAAGGTGGTAGAATTCCATATTCTCGGGGAGGCGACCTTAAGGTTAAATATAAGGGGTAGGTTAGCCTCATCTGCCTTGATCTCGGGCATTCGGGCTAGAAAACTGCTAAGTAAAGGGGCGCCAGGAATCTTAGCCTTTCTAATTAATACTCCCACCGATAAACTGAAGGTAGAGGATGTGCACATAGTGAAGGAATATCCAGATGTTTTTCCCGATGAGTTAGTAGCCCTACCTCCGGAGAGAGAGATAGAATTCAAAATCGACCTGTTACCGGGAACGTCACCCATCTCAAAAACCCCGTATCAAATGGCCCCTGCAGAACTCAAGGAGCTGAAATTGCAGTTACAAGACCTTTGGAGCAGGGGTTCATTCAAGAGAGTGGGTCTTCTTGGGGAGCCTCTGTATTGTTTGTGAAGAAAAAGGACGGGAGTCTGCGAATGTGTATAGACTATCGAGGGCTAAACAATGTGACGATTAAAAACAAGTATCCACTGCCTTCTATTGATGAGTTGTTCGACCAGTTGCAAGGAGCAGTGGTCATCTCGAAATTAGATCTTCGATAGGGGTATTACCAACTGTTGATTAGGAAGGAAAATATTCCGAAAACTGCTTTCAACTCGAGATATGGGCACTACAAATTCGCTGTTATGCCCTTTGGACTGACCAATGCCCTTGCCGCCTTTATGGATTTAATGCATCGGGTTTTTAAACCCTACCTGGATCGATTCATCATTATCTTTATCGACGATATCCTAGTCTATTCCAAGACTCGTGAGGAGCATCAGCAGCACCTAAGAGTCATTTTGCAAACCCTAAGAGAGCATCGATTGTACGCTAAGTTCAGTAAATGTGAGTTTTGGCTGGAGAAAATCTTTTTCTTAGGGCACGTAATTTCTCATGAGGGCATCTCGGTTGACCCGGTGAAAGTAGAGGCCGTGACCAATTGGAAGAGGCCAAAAAATCCCATGGAGATTCATAGTTTTCTAGGGTTGGTTGGGTACTACCGGCGTTTTATTAAAGACTTTTCCAAACTGGCTGGTCCTTTAACCGACCTGACGAAGAAACATGGTTGATTTGTGTGGAATGTCAAATGCGAAGCGAGTTTTCAAGAGTTGAAGAAAAGATTAACCATGGCGCCAGTTTTAGTCTTGCCTAACGGGGTAGACGAGTTTGCCGTTTATACCGACGTGTTGTGGGAAGGCCTGGGGTGCGTGTTAATGCAGAACCGGAATGTGATATCCTTTGCTTCTAGGAAGTTGAAACCCCACGAACAGAATTACCCGACCCACAATCTTGAGTTAGTCGCGGTTGTTTTCGCCCTGAAAAAGTAGAGGCATTACATGTACGGGGTGACTTTTGAGGTTTACTCAGACCACAAGAGCCTTAGGTACCTCTTTTCACAAAAGGAATTGAATATGAGGCAGCGACGGTGGATGGAATTTCTGGAGGATTACGACTGCACTATCAACTACCATCTAGGGAAGGCGAATGTGGTGGCTGATGCCTTAAGTCGAAAGGCTCAAGTAGCAGGGTTAATGATTAAGGAGTGGGATTTGTTAGAAACCGTTTGTGAGTGGAAACCCTGCCTGGGGAGTCATAAGATGGTTTTTGGTAATATTAAGGGAACATTCACCTTACTGGAACGAATTAAAGAAGCGCAAAAGGAGGATTCGATGGTGCGGAAGTAGGGAGAGAAGGTGGAAAAAGGGGAATCGACCGACTTCAACTTTAGTCTCGAAGGTGTTTTGAAATACCGAAACCGCGTGGTGGTGCCTAAAGATGAAACATTAAAGATGGAGATCTTAGAGGAGACTCATCGATCCAAATACACGATCCATCCGAGTAATAGTAAGATGTATCAGGACCTAAAAGGAGCCTATTGGTGGGATAACATGAAGAAGGAAATTGCTCTGTACGTGCAAAAAATGTTTCATTTGCCAACAGGTTAAGGCGGAGCATCAAAAACCGTCAGACTTATTACAACCTCTTAAGATACCCGAGTGGAAGTGGGAAAACATCACAATGGATTTCGTTTCAGGTTTGCCATGAACGCAACGAGAACATGATGCCGTTTGGGTGATCGTCGATCGATTAACCAAATCGGCCCATTTCTTGCCGGTAGACATGAAGTATTCCATGGAGAAACTAACTCAGGTGTACATGGACGAGATCGTGAGACTACATGGAGTTCCTGTGAGCATCGTTTCGGACAGAGATCCCCGTTTCGTATCTAGGTTTTGGCAGAAATTTCAAGAGGCTTTAGGGACTAAACTCAATCTAAGCACCACCTATCACCCTCAGACGGATGGATAGTATGAGCGAACAATCCAAACTCTCGAGGATATGTTAAGAACCTACATTTTGGATTTTGGGGGTAACTGGGGTCAACACATGACCTTAGTAGAGTTTGCATACAATAACAGCTACCATTCGTCAATCCAAATGGCTTCATACGAGGCACTTTATGGGAGGAAATGCCGGCCACCGATTTACTGGGATGAAGTCGGCGAGAGAAAAGTCCTAGATCCAACGGCTATTCCGTGGATGGAGAAGGCTCGAGAAAAAGTCAAATTGAAACGGCAAAGACTCCAAATTGCTCAAAGCCGACAAAAGAGCTACGCGGACAATCGAAGAAAAGACTTGGACTTCGAAGTAGGGGACCTTATTTTCCTCAAGGTCACACCGTTACAGAGCATCACGGCGGGTAGAGGAAAGAAACTCCAACCGAGATTTGTCGGACCTTTCAAGATTCTCCAGAGAGTGGGTAAAGTAGCGTATCGGCTAGAACTACAGCCCAATCTATCCAGAATTCACGACGTCTTCCACATCTCGATGCTTAAGAAGTATTATCCCGACCCGTCTCATATCTTACAACTGGAGAAAATTGAGATAGATTAATCTTTCACCTATGAAGAAAAACCTATACAGTTACTTGACCGAAAAGTTAAGGAGCTGAGAAACAAACAGATTCCGTTGATGAAGATCTTGTGGAGAAACCATGGGGTAGAGGAAACTACCTAGGAGGTGAAAAAAGAAATGCAAAAGAAATATCCTGAACTGTTCGTGAATCAAGATGAGAAAATTTCTAGGTGTGAGAACCCGTAATTTTCTTAATTTCTAGGTTTTATTTTATTCTAATTGCACGCCTTTCACATTTTCTTTATTCAAAAAATTTTAACAATAAATTTTAGGAGTAAATATGGTTCTAAAATTATTTTTCCAGTATTAGTTAGTTTTTGAAAAATTAAAAGTATATACCGGATGTGGGACCCACTAGTGCGGTAAGTTCGGTAAAATTTGGCCAATTAGGTTAAGTTGTGTATACCGGGTTTAATTTATCAGGTGTTAAGAGATAATTAGAGTTTACTTAGTTGGATTAGTGTTGGATTAACATGGGAGAGAAAAAGGATAAGCTTTAAACCAAAAGGTGACAAGTGTCACCATTCAATTCACCATTGGACTTTGACCTTTTACTCTACCTTTACTTTACCTTTCCTTCGTACTAAAAATTCACCACAAAATCATTACCATACTCATCCTCTTGGCTGAGACTTCTTGGAGATAAAAGAAAAAAAAAACCTTCAGTTAGTTGATCCAATTTCTTGCACAAATCTTGTGATTCAACCGAAAAATCTCGACTTCACTCCGCAGAACTCCTTTGTTAGGTGGTAGTGACTAAGTTGGTGGAGTGGTTTGGAAAGAGGAGGTGCTAAGTTGCTTGTTTTCTTGAGTTTACGTGGTGAGTTGTTAAGAATTTTTTCCTTTAGCTTTGATAATGTTCAATTGGTGGCTTTAGTGGTTTAATATGATGACATATGGTGTGATTATGGTTTGTTTGTGGTTGGAAGTGAAGGTTTGATGAATTTTGATTTATTATTGTTATTTTTCTGTTTTGTATGATACTCATGGTTTGGTCATGGATTGAGGGCTTATTATAGTGTAATCTGGAGCGAATATATGTTAGATACGATTGGTTGCGGAAATTTTTGGTTAGCGCAGAAAATGACAGTTTAGGGTTGTCAATTTTCCCTGTTCTGCCCGATACTATTAGACCTAGTTAGAGGCCGATTTGGCCTTAGCACAAAACATGAAAGTTGTAGATAATGATGTTTTATAGTTATCTACAAAATTTCAGCTCAATCCGAGCAACGTATCTCATGAAAAGATAAAAAAATACCCCTGAGACTGTCTTGGTAGATTTCAGCAGACAAGTTTGACAATTCCTTATGTTGGCTGCATTGTTTCACCCTGATCCATATCAAACCAGTTTTTGGGCAAAACGTGAAACTTTTAGCCTTATGTTTCATCTTTCCAACGCAACTAAAAACACTTTAAACGGAATGGTGTAGCCTGAGTTATTATCATTTCAAGTTGGTACTGTTGACTGTCCTGGCAGGGACATTTTGGATCCGTAATCTGGATTTTTGATCTAGATACACTACGAACTGGACTGAGTATTCTTCACCAAAGTTGTAGCCCTCTGTCTTAGCTTGGAAACTGTATAAGTTGCACCTCAATCTGATAAGCGTAGCTATGGTTGTGTCCGATACGCTGAGTGTCGTCCAAACTGTTTTTCTGCTTTTGTGACTTAAATTTCACTCCCAGGCCTTTGGCTTTGCATTAGTAGTATATGGATACGTTTATGACTCGTGTTCGAGGCTCATTGTGTTTACTTGAATGTTTTAGGGCGTGCCGGTGATTCAAGGCACTCATTGGACGGAAATTTATGAAGTTCCTTTTGTTTGATTGGTGATTGTACTACTCACATGATTGATACTCTTGGCTTTGTTATACTTGAGATTTATGATTGGAATGTTTGTGTTTACTGCTGATACTGGTTGAGACAAGGGTGTACTTTACCACTCTCGTACTTTATGGCTTAATTAACTGTTTATTGTATCACTTGAATTGTCTTGATATACTTGAATGGATGTCGTTTGGACGTGTATCCAACGACTTATACTGTTGATTCTGAGCTCAACCCCATTGGTGGTCAATTGAATCGAGCCAGCAAGGGCTTGGTCGAGAAAATTGACAAGCCATGGGGACTGTTTATGTGGAATCCTTGAGTATGAGACTCTTGATTCCGGTATACTCGAGTATTACCATTTATTGAACTGTTTGGAGTTCGGGCCCGGTAGGGGTATGTGAGGTGGAAGGAATCGGAGAAAGTGGAGTCTACGGTATTGGTTACTTTTATACGTTGACGGAGCGTCAATGAGGTGAGATCAAGTATGCCAAGAATGGAAAAGGGCTCTTGAGAGCCGACCGTATCCTTTTTAAAATCTTCTTGGAATGTGATGTTTGTTGTGCTCACTTAATGAACTTATTTGAATAGTGTATCATTGTGATTTTGTACCCCATGAATGCCTGAGTGACGGTACCTCATTGGGCGAAAACTCACTCCATTAAATTTTGTTTTCCTTACAGGGAACAACTTTTGAAGACTATGATGTTTTGATGTACGAGTTGTGCTAGTTTAATACATATACTTTTGTAAAGCTTCTCGATACTTGGAAATGTTAGATGTCCTTGGATCCAAATATTTTCCTTTTATTTGTAAATTACAAACATATGTGTATAAAACTATTTGCCCCTGTTCATGTATCCTATTTGGGTTGGAAATGTTTATTCTCTAGAGTTATGTAACGTTATTGGTAGTTGATTGATTCGGTCTGGTTGGTGACGCGGCAGTCATTATTCATTGGCAATTTCATTTTTTTTGTTTTTCCATTTTGCTATTCTGATTCGTGTAAGCGCACTACTTTATTCCGGAACGTCTTAACAATTCTGGCGAGAGCTGGGCAGGTAGTCCGCTAACCCATCTGGTATGCCTTAGGGGGTAGTGGGGCTGTCACAGAAGTAGTGAATCAAGTCAGAAATAAGAAAATTAGCATTGGACTGCATGAATTCCAGTTTTCGGTTTTGAAGATACCCTGTTCTGACCGGTTCTGTTTGACTATGATGGAGGCCAAATTAGGCTTAGTACAAAACATAAAAGTTGTAGATAATGATATTTTATAGTTGCCTGTAAAATGTTAGCTCAATCTGAGCACTGTATCATGTGAAAAGACAAAAATATCCCTGACTGCCATAGGTAGAGCTTTATGGCCAGTTTTGACATTTCTCCAATCTGATTGCGTTTGTTCACCCTGATCCATACTGAATTAGCATTTGTCCAAAACACAGAAGTTGTAGTGCTATATCTTAGCTTTCCAACGGCCTTGAAAACTCCTTAATCGGACTTTTTTAGCCTGAGTTATTGTCGTTTACGTATAGTGCAGTTAACTAGCCTGAATGTGAGATTCTGGTTCTGTAATTTGAAATTTTGACGTAGATACACTACGAACTGGACTCAGTGGTCTTCATCAAAGTTGTAGGTCTTTGTCTTAGCTTTGAAACAATATCTCGTACACCTTAAACCGACAACTACAGCTTCTGTAATAATTAAAACCATAAAAGATGTCAAAATTGTGAAGTGTCTGTTTGCGCCTTTGGGTGCGGACGCGCGACCATTTTCATTTTCGTGCACGTGCACGTGCATTTCTCAACCGTTTTTGTCGTTTTGGACCGTTTAGGACCATTTTGTTATTTTGTTACTATTCCAGCCGTTTCGGCCGATTTCGACATTCTTTTGGCCTTAATGTCATTTTTTACCCTTTTTTATTATTGTTGACAGTTTTTTGATTGTTTAAGTTATAACCTGCTATGGTATGGCCATTTCACTTATGTGTGTATATAATCTCTCAATACAGATTGTGAGGCTTTTGATAGTGACGGTCAAGCTCAGTGAATTGTATCATTTTTCGTGCCAAGCTTTATCAAGTGAATAATTGGGTTGTTTATTGCTGTAAAATTGTTAAAGTGCTTTGTACATGTTAAATGGGTATTTAGGTGAGGGTATACTTTATCTCATTCGACCTAAGCTCATCCTTTATTTGATTTCATATGTGAGAATACAAGCCTTATGTTGCGTATTACCCTTTTGCTGAGTGCTGATGGAGGTGATTCCATGACTTGAATTGAACCCCATTTGCTGTGTGCTATTTGGGGTAATTACCTTGTTATGTACCTTGTTGAGAGATATCATCTATTGATAGAACGGATATCTCAGGACTTGGTTCCAACCCGGTTCCAAGGATAGACGAAATATTCGAGCCAGCCAGGGATTGGTCGAAGATAGTTCCATACTAACCTTGGGATTTAGTTCTTTGTTAAAGCTTTGTTGAAAGTTAAGTTTTTGTTTCTCTCAAGCTGCTATGTGCTATTGACTGGCCAGCAGGGGTTGATACGGTGAACGGGGAAAGTTAAGTGAAGTCTACGGACCATAGGTACTTTAGTTGACAGAGTGTCAACAGGTGTTCAAACTCGAGGAATTGAACTGGCTTTGGAGCCACCCGTATCCTACCATTGTGATGTTACATTTCTGTATTCATGTGAAATATTTGGAATTATATGTTTATCTGAATGTGCTTTTACATTTTACCCCCAATTATTCACTAAGCATATAGTTTACCCCGTTCCATTTGTTTTCCTTAGCAGAGGGCTGACATAGGGATCGCTCGGGAAGGTGTATAGACTTTTGGTTATAGAATAGTTGACTTTGTACCTGTGATAAGTTGACTAGTGAGATATATATTGTTGTCGTGGTGGTTGTAGTTATCAGCTTTTCTAGGGTTTACTTTCTGGTATTTGTGGTATGTATGACTTGATGTACTAGTTTATGCAACTTTTGAAACTGTAATAAAGTAAATAGAACTTTCTTTTAGCGTGAAATCTATCTTCTCATTTTAAGTATTGAGTCCTGGCACGAGCTAGACAGGCATCCCGCTGATACCCTAGGGTTCGCCCTTGGGAGAAGTGGGGGCGTCACAATATCAAAGTTGGAAACCAATTTAGAAAAGAAATTATAGGTGGCAGATTGGTCATCCTTCGGTGTTTTGGTTGTAACTGTAGTTAGGTATATCGGAACGAAGTAAATTTTATTTTGAAACTAAGACATAGACCTACATTTCCTATGAAGACATTGATACCCAGTTCTTGCATTTTCAGAGTCAAAAATTGAAATCTCAGAGAGAACAAAAAGCTGTTGGTTAAACAGGACATTTGAGCAGTCAAGGGTATTTTAGTTATTTCACAAGATACAGTACTCCGATTGAGCTAAAAGTTTTTGGGTAGAAATCTAACTCAATTCCCTACAACTTTCATGTTTTGTCCAAAATCTGATTCAGTCTAAAATATGGAGAAATTCGCAGCCCAAGTGGATTCCAAAAACAGGACAGAACTGAAATTCACCACCAAATGCTGGAAATTGGAAAACCTAAGTTAAAATTCATGATCACAAACTAGAAATTTCTATCATCAGCCCCAAGAAGCATATAAAAGCTGGAAAAAGCACATGGCAAAGCTACTAAACCATGACCAACACCTAAGCATCATATATGGGCAGACCATGAAGCTACCAAAATTAAAACCATGAAATTTTCTCATGAAGCTACCAAAATTAAAACCCTAAACCACTAGTTGGCAAACATTTGAAATAGAGGAAAGATTCTTGCCAAAGCTACCTTGTACCTTCAAGAAATATGGAAGTTTAGTGCTTTTCCTCCAAAAATCTCTCCACTCAAGCCCTTAATCTTCCCTAGTGACCAACTTTTATGGAGTATTTTGCAAGCTTGTGGATTGAAACTCAAGATTCAAGCATAAAGTTAGGGTTGAAGATGAACTTTTCTCTCTTGTTTTTCCTCTCAAAATTTCGTCCAACACAAGTAAGAAATGAAAAGATTTCTTGGTCAAAAGTTGCATAGCTGTTCAACACTTGGCACCACCAAATTTTTTCTTGTTTTTGGTTTCTTTTCCTCTTGTTTTTAGGTCAAATATTTTGGCTTCTTTAAGGGTTAATTAGGGGGCTGATTAGCTGAAATAAAACCAAGAAGATTAGGGCAAGAAAATAGTGGTCAAGTGGGGTACTTAATCGGTAGCAAACGGTGCACGTCGATACAAGTCTATTTTCCTTAACTCTCTCGTACTTGCGTTTTAATTTGTGATTCACCAACTTATTAATAGCACTTCTAATCACACACTTCCTCTTATCTAATACTCACTCTTATCCACCAAATTTAGTACACACGCCTCACCAAGTGATCACACGACCAAAGTGCACAAAAATCCTATTTTGCACTACCTATAAAAGTCAAAGTAAAACTCTCAATTTTATGATTTATTACCACTATTGAGAGAGTAAATTAGTAGCAAAGAAATTATAAATTAATTTATTCAAAATAAGAGATAATTATAAGAAAAATAGAGGTGAATTTTCAAGTTGTCACACCCCACTTGACAAATACTTTCTTACCCTAATCTCCTTGTTTTTATTTCACCTAATCCTCCCTAAATTAACCCTTAAGTCAGCCACCATTATTGACTAAGGAAAAGGAAAAGAAAGACAAATTGGTAGGGTGACAAGTGTTGATGATCTAGCTACCATTGACCAAGACTAATTTTAGTCTTTATCTTGCAAAATTGAACCAAAAATCCATCAACTTTCTTTCTTCTTCTTGGCGGCCGACTTCAAGAGAGGGAAAGGAGAGAAAAGCCATCAATTATCATCTTGAATCATACTTGATTTGGAGGGAAATCAACCTAAAACCCTAAATCAATCCGTAGAAAGTTGCATCAAGGGAGCATGAAGGCTTGTAGTGGATTGAATTGGGAAGGATAGCTCTTGTTTTTGTATTTTCCTTGGAGGTTTGAAGGTATGAAGTTGAGGAACTTCCTTCTCTTTCTATTCTTGCAATTTATTGGAAAGATGATGTGAGGCCCCAGTCAGTTCTTAAGTTTGATATTAGGGTTTTTCATTATTTTGTGCGGTTAAATTGGGGTTTTAGGGTTAAGGAGAAAACCCTAATCTCGGTTAAGATTGAAAACCCTAACTTTGCTTATGATTAAACCCTAGTTTATGTGTTATTTGTAGGTTCAAGTTATAGTTCATGTTTGGTATTCTAGTGTGTGTTTTGGCACAAGTAAAAATAGGATTCGTTTTAGTTTACAAAGGTTTAGCAAGTTTGAAATGGTTAGCAAACCTTAGATTAGTAAACCTTTAGTGTTATAATTTATTAGAAAGCTTAAGTTGGGTTTAAAAACCCTAATTTTGCCAATGTTATAAAAGTTGCTGTTTGATTGTTTTATTATGGAGAAATTATGTTTAAGTATAGGTGATTAAAATAAGAAAGTGATTAGTGAAGTAACTAAGTGTGATTACATGTTTTAGACTAGTTTAAGTTATCATTTATGGAGTTAATTGAAAGAGTTCAAAATGTTTGAGGGCAAGAGTAGAACAAAAGCTAAGTTGAAGTGCAAGGGTTAAAAAAGCAAATAAAGCACTTTTATGTGATTGGTTAGCTAACTAAATATCTTCTCTTGTCTTTGACTATTTATTACCTTAGGACTTGTAAGATAATCACAAGACAAAACAAAACAAAACTTGAAGGAAAAGAGAGAGAGGGAGTGCCGACCAAGGAGGAAAGAAAAGAGAGGAAATTTCCTTCAAAATTCTGCAATTTATAGCTTCCATCTTGTTGTTGGAGCTTAAGGGAAACAACTTGGGCCCTTGTTGTGGTAGCTTTCTTCACTTACAAAGTTCTCTTAAAGGTAAGACATCTTTCTTGGAAGTTAAAGTTGGTGATTAAGTTTTGGAGCCATGAAAGTGAAGTTTTGTTGTGATTATGAACTTGTATGATTCATGTAGTGTTTATGGTGTTGATTGATGGTTTATTTTAGTGGTTTGTTGCTGCCCAAATTTCGGTTAAGCTTATGAAAGAATTAGGGTTTCATGCTAAGCAAGTTAATTAGCTTTAATTTTGTGCTATGAAGATTGTAGTGGTTGTGTTTGATGATTGGTTTCATTGGGTTGATGGGTTGGTGGTAAAAACTGATTTGGGTTAAGAAACCCTAGGATTCCTAAGGTTGGTTTAGCTTGGCTAAGATTTAGTTGGTTAGGGTTTGGTTAGTTGGATGTTAGATCAAGTTCCTTAGTGCAAATGAAGTTAGGTTAGGGATTATGGTTCGTGTTTGGTAATTTTGTGTTAAAATAAGGAGAGAATTTCTGACCATTAATAGACCTTTTAGAAGCTGGTATATGTGTGTTTCTGGTTGGAATTTGGTTGGAAAACTTGTATAAGAACCATAGAAACGGACCATGCGGTTGCGGCGCGCAAAACCGGCAAACTGGAAAATCAGGGCAGTTCAGCATCTGAACTTTGGCTTCATTTTTCTTGATGTTACGTATGGATTCAGAAGTTCCTCTAAACATGAAAGTTGTAGGTTTTTAAGTCTTGAATATGCCTGTAAAATTTCAGGTCAAACGGATTAATGTATCCTGAGTTATAGACAAAACACTCATACCTGTTTTGAACGTTGGTTTATGCTGCGTTTTGCATTTAGCCTCTGACCGTGTTTTTTTCTGTTTTGATACCATATGATCTGGGTGTCGACTCCTTCATAAGAAATGTAGATCTTGGTTTTAACTTCGAAACGGTATAAAGTACGTCAAAATCCGAGTTCCGTAGCTTCAGTTATGACCAAAACAAGATCGATCGTCAGAACTGCCTTTGAATCTGGACAGTTCTGACGGGTATTTTGGCACTCAATTTTCATTCTGTTTTGAGTGGATCCAGGTCTTGGCCAAATCATCAAAGTTTTAGTCTTATGTCTTAGCTTTCAAATACCTTTGGAATTTCTTGATTTCGATTTGTGAGCTGGGAGTTACAATCCAGCAAACATACCCTGTCCGTCACCTTAAAGTGCACATTTCTGGCACTGTTTTCCATACTTTCGACCCATCTCTGCTCAGATCCGGATTTATGTGTCTTCATGAAAGTTATATACTTTTCTCTTAGCTTCGTAACGGTACCTCATGTTCCTTCATCCGACACGTGTACCCTCGATTGTGCTCAAAACAGTTTTGACGGCAAAACGGCTAGGCCGCCATTCCCGTTTCCGTATGCCGTTTCCGCACTTGCATGTGCCCATTTTGTCGTTTTGCGTGTTTTAGGCATAATAGTAGCCGTTTGTGATATTATGTGACGCAATCTTCTATTTCAGATGGTGGTGAGTTAGGTGGAGCCGGTGGGGCCAACTAGCTACTCTTCGCGACGCGAATTTCGTCCTTTTGTTATCCTTGTTCGTTGTGTAAGTATTCAGGCCGATCTTATGTGTTAGTTGCTTATGTGTTTCGATATGTATGAAAAGGGTACCTAGGTAAGGGTGTACTTTATTGCACTCAACCTAAACCCTAATTTGCGCACATATTTATACATGACATATGTATATGAATCGTTTTGGAACTAAACCCCTTGAACTTGTGGCTCGGGGTGACTTTTGAGTAAAGTTTGTGAAGTTTGTGAGTTTGGGGCCCGATCTCATGACTTAGATGGACTATTCGAGCTGGTTAGGGCTTGGTCGAAGTCAGTCCAACCTGGTTTAAGGTCACCAAGTTTGTGAATCCGGTTCACCGAGTATGTGGACCAAGTTTGTGACCCGAGCTTGTGACCCGAGCTCAATTTCGTTCGCTCGAGCAAGTTTGTGAGGTGTCTGGCCAGAGAGGGTGATATGGTGTACGGTGGGAGTACAAGTGGAGTTCTACGGACCCTTATTTGTGGTCGACGGAGTGTCGGCAGGAGGTCACGCATGGCAAACGATTTGGTTTTGGAGCCACCTGTATCCTTATCATGTGATGTTACTTTTCTGCTTTTGCTTTACTCTTACTGTGTAACTGTTGTTACGTGAAATTTACGCTTTTGCCCCTGTTTACTTACTAAGTATATAGCTTACCCCTTTCCTTTTGTTTTCCTTAGCAGGGGCCGACACGGGGACTTTTGGCACATACACTGGGTATAGTTAGGTGTGCTTGTTTAGATAGACGTTTAAGTCGTTTCTTTTATTTTTGATGGCCTATATAAGAATTTTATTTTTTTTTGGGTCTACTTTATATATTGGGTGACTAACTTATGGTGATGTAGTAAACTGAATACCTATTTTGGAGAATGTAATTAGAACTCTTTTGGGATTGTATATAGTATGTATAGTACTCTTTTGGATTTTTCTAACTTTTATTGTTTTAAGTTTTGAGTCCTGGCGCGAGCTAGGCAGGCAGCCCGCCGATACCCTTGGGTTCGCCCTTGGGAGAAGTGGGGTCGTCACAGATGACTTGAAATTGGAAGTTTTATGGAAGATAACCTAGAGTTGTGAAGATCGGTGAAAATTTCAGCTTAGGGTTTCATTTTCTAGCTTGAGTAGGTGATGGTTATATGCTTGATTTAATGAGTTATTGGCTTGGTATGTATATGCTTGAGTTGAGGCTATTTTGTGGTAAGAATGAAGCCTTGAATTAGCTGGAAAAAGTAGTAAACACAAAGGAGGTGCCACTGAAAATTTTGTCCGCAGGAAACCCTAGGCAGACTTAAGAAACCCGCTATATCTTGTTGTAGAAAAGTCAGAATTTAGTTCTGTTTGTTACATTTGAAACTAGAGTCAGAATAGTATTAACTATGAAAATTTCAGTCTTTTCCTCAATTTCCATGAATATCTGTGATTTTTCAAAATTGACTGAAATTGCATACCTGTTCTGTCTTTTACTGGATGAAGTAGCAACTTGAGACTCGAATTTGACTAACTTATGGACTAAATCAGCTTTTGGACAAAACATGAAAGTTATAGGGATTTGAGTTAACTTTCTACTTGAAAACTTTCAGATCAATTGGATCATTTTAGCTTATGCTTTGGCCAGAGCACTCCTGACTGCACAAAACTCAAACTTTCCTGACCTATTTTTCATGTGCTTTTGACTATCCATTTTTTACCCTGAAAATGCGAGAACTGGGTGTTGATGTCTTCACAGGAAATGCAGGTCTATGTCTTAGCTTCGAAAATCGATAAAATTTGCCTCAATCCGATAAGTGTAGCTTCAGTTGTGATCAAAACACCAAAGGATGGCAAAGCTGTCATCTTCAGTGTTTCTGGTTGCCTTTCTCTTGTTTTCCGTTTCCTTGGTCCGATTTAACATGTACTTCTCAAGTGTTTTAAACCTTATTTCTGGTTTTGTTTTCCTTACAAGGGGCAAGCACTTGGACGTCAAGTATCTTGTACTTCGCTGATTGGCAAGCACTTGGGCATTATATTTACTGCGTTGTCAAGCACTGGAAAATTCACTTATATTTTCTTAAAATTCTCTCTTATTTTGATTAGATTACTTTATAATATCTTTACTACTAATTTACTCCCTCAATAGTTACAATAAATCATAGAACCAAGGGTTGTACCTTTAGTTTTATAGTTAGCATAAATCAGGGTTTTCGCGTATTTTGGCCGTCTGATCATTTGGTGAGGTGTGTGTATTAAATGTGGTGGTTAAGAGTGAGTTTTAGATAAGAAAAAGTGTGTGATTAGAAGTGATAATAATAAGATATTGAATCATAAGTAAAAAAAATACAAGTACAAGAGAGTTAAGAAAAATAGACTTGAACCGACGTGCACCGTTTGCTTCTGATTGAGTACCCCACTTGACCAATACTTTCTTACCCTAATCTCCTTATTTTTATTTTATCTAATCCTCCCTAAATTAACCCTTAAGTCAGCCACCATTATTGACTAAAGAAAAGAAAAAGAAAGAAAAAATTGGGAGATGCCAAGTGTTGGCAAACAACACCACCTTTGACCAAAGACCTCCCTAGTATTTATCTTGAATATTTCACCAAAATTCTTCATTTTTCCCTCATTTTGGCCGAATTTAAGAGACAAGAAAGAGAGAAAAACTTTCATTTTCCTAGCCTTGATTTCATGCTCAATTCATGAGGGATTCAAACACCAACCCAAATCTACACCAATTAATCTTAAGCTAGGCTTGGAGGGAAGCTTTTGGTGGAGTTACTTGAGGAAGAAAGTTCTTGTCTTGCAACTTCTCTTGGGGTCTTGAGGTATTAAGTTAAGAAACTCTTCTTCCCTTTCTTATGTTGCATTTTATTGGATAGATGACTTGAATATGAAAGTTTTATGGAAGAGATCATGAAGTTGTAGAGTAGAAGTGAATTTCCAGCAATTGTAGTAGATTCTACCCTATTTCTGCACTGTATATTCGTCCATGATAAAGGCCAAATCAGGCTTTACTCATAACATAAAAGTTGTAGGGAATGGAGTTATCAATCTGACTGTAAAATTATAGCTCAATCGGAGTACTGTATCATGTGAAATGACTAAAATACCCCTAACTGCCAAAAGCCCTATTTCACAGGCAGCTTTCTGTTTTCTCAGAGATTTCATATTTTGACCTTGAAAATGTATGAACTGGGTGTCGATGTCTTCATAGGAAATGTAGGTCTCTGTCTCAGCTTCTAAATGCCATAAAATTTACCCTAATCTGATAAATGTAGCTTCAGTTATGACTAAAATACCGAGAGATGTCAAACCTGCTGCTTAGCTATTTGTCTTTAAAACTAGTTTCTAGCTTCTAGCTTTGATTTGGATGGTTGCACTGCTCGAATTGACTTATTTTTGGATGACATTGAGCTGAGTTGAAGAGATATTATGTTAAGCTTATTTATGTATTGAATTGGGCTGAGTTGAGGAAAAAAAATGAAGCCATAAATGGTTGAAAATTAGCTAAATACAAAGGGCATGCTGCCCAAATTTTCGCTCTAGGGTTAGACAAGTAAACTTGAGACTTGAGCGACGACTCGAGGTTGAAGCGAATTTCACTTGTTTATGATATTTGATTTTTCTTTAGTAAGAAGTACATAAGTTGAAAAGTTTGCCGAAACTCGTACCCTTTAACAAGTAAAAGTAGCGACATTTAAAAAGACGATTTTCTCAAGTTTTTATACTAAGTGTTACTTCAAGAATATAAATTACTTCTCTATCGAAACTAAAAGAGCGAGCATGAGTTTTCCAGGGTTTGATAAACCATATTACCACCACTTAAACAAGTTTCATTTATTTGATTTTCTTGAAGCGAGACTCCTATGTTTCGAACTTTAGAGAGTTTTACATTCTAAAAACAATATTTTATCACAGATTTGGACTCCAACCAAGGAGTTGGACCTGAACGTGATTTTTGAAAAGCACTAGATCTTTGGTGAGTGTTCTTGTAGGTTATGCTTCAAATGACTATGTGGATTGTTGTGAATATTTGATTAAATGTTAAATGTTTTCAATGATTGCTAAAATAAATTTTTGCTAGGCGAGTGTATACTTTATCGCACTCGACCTAAATGAATATGAAATTTTCAATGATTAAATGCTACTTGTGCATGAATGTAAGCCTTTTGGCTGAACTGGGCCCTTGCCCTTCGTTGCCAGTCGACTCGAACTAGAAGCGGACTCGATCGGGCGACTGTTGACCCTGGGATAATGTTTGGTATACTCGAGTATGACCACGAACATTGGTGGAGACTGGCTAGTGAATTGGCTAGTGGCGGGAAATGAAATCAATGAATGAATGTCAAAAACATTGGAGGGGTTTTCACTTGTAAATGTTTTCTAATAATTGGAGGAATAAGAAAAATGGTTGGTGAATGAATAAACGAATGGCTCCACGTGAGCATGTATCCTTTTAATGAGTGTGTTCTCATTGCTTTTATGTTGTAAATGTTTTCCTAATTGGTTGTTCTTAAATGACTAATGTTCTTGTTTTAATTACTTGATTATGTGTATGGAAACCTCACTGGCCTTTTAACTCATTCCATGCCATTTGTTTTCGTTGCAGAGGATGCGAGCGAGGCGTGAGACTTGTACAGGCTAGCATAGTCTAGTTTTAGGAAATTTTACGATTGTACTCGCACTAGTCGCTCAATTAGGATTGAATGTATCTGGAACTCATATCTTTTGATATATTTGGGATTGTATTGATGTTTGAGATAGAAATGAATATATTTGTATGTTCTAAACTTGGGAACTGTTATTTCCTTTATACTTGAGGTTTCACCCTATTTTCTTGATGTGAGTGAGTGAGTTCTAACGAAAGTTGGGCAGGCGGTCTACTAAAGCTTGGGGTACGTCCTAGGCGGAGATGGGGTCGCCATAGCAACAGTAAGGATAGACTTATAGAGAAGAACCCTCGAGAGAGAATTTTCTCATGAGATGATCAAAAGGCTCTTGCTGCTCATCTAAGCGTGCATTTGATAAAACTGAAATCTGAAATCTGAAATATGAAATTTGAATCCATTAAATTATTGAATTGTTAAATATTAAATCTAATTTATTTGAGTGTATATCACATTCAATGATAAATAAATAGTTTATCACTTAATTTTGAGAGTAAGTTTTTCCTAGAAAATTCAGTGTCACTTAATTAATTCAGATATTCAATTTTAGTTATCAAACGGTCAAAATATATTAAGATTTGAATTTATTAAATTTAAGTGATGAACTGAATTATCAAACAAGGCCTTAGTCTTTAAGTCATTCGTATGATATTTGATAGCATGATAGTGTAATTGTGAGGACTCGTAAAAACTATTATTTTATGCCTAATTTATGGCTTAATAAATTATTTAATTAGATTTTTGCCACGAGAAATATTTTCTAGTCTTATTGGACCTAAATACATGGTAATATAACTTCGTTATATTTTTAAAATGATTCGTTTCAAAAATTAATTTCCTGGAGCGCGTTTAGTAAAAATAGTGAATAGTACTTGGAGATTTTATCCGCGTAGGAGCACAATAAGTTTGGAATATTGGAGACTTGTACTATGGTCCTAAAATAGGTAATCTTATGAATAAATACTCAAGTGATAGTTAGTAGTACAATCGTTATAAGAATTTCTCGGAAGTTTCGCGTTATAGCGTTAAAATTGACGGTACGCGTTTTCACACGCGCGACTTTATTTGAGGGACTTTAGACCTTTATTTCGGGACAATTAAGAGTGAATAATACTTACATGAATATAAATGCATTGGAGGTTCAGTGCACTAGTGAACCAAACGCGCGAGAAAATCGAGCCTAAAACGTGCCAAACGAGCCCTAATAAGAGTTGACTTTGGAGTGAATGTGCACCACTCATTTAATCTTCTCTTGGAAGCTTAAAAGAAATCTGATCACTCTCTCTCTTCCTCCCAAGACAGCCGGCCAACATCTCTCTCTCTTAAGCTTCATTGCTCTTCATTTTTCTTCACCAAATCAACCCAAAACTTCAACCAATCTTTACCAAACTTGGAGATCATCTAGCAAACTACTTGGAGGTTGGGTTTAGCTAACAAAAAGGGCTGCATTTCATGGTTTCTTGGAGCTCTTGAGGGCCGAAAATTTCTGGGTTAAGGCACTAAGGAGGTATAACTTCGTCCTACACCTTAAACTTGGATTATGATGGTAGAAATGCATCTTTAAGCTATTGCATGTGTATGGATGGCTTGATATAGTTGGAAATTGTGAAAGTGGGCTCTTTGTATTCCCACACTTGGGTTGTTGTTGCTGATTAGAGGATTAATGTTGGATTTAATGGTAGTTTAGTGGTTATAATGATGGATTTATGGAGTATTATTGTTGGAAACTCAAAGTTGAGGTCATGACAAGAAATTTCTGAAACTGCCCCTGTTTTGTTCGACCATGATAAGGCCCATTTTGGGTGATTTATTGGTTTGAACCTGATGTTTATATGATATGTTATATGTGTAAAAATTTTCATTTGAAAACATTAACGTTTGGATGGGCAAATGAATTTATTCGTGAACTAGGCAAGCTGGAAAATTATTTTCGGGTAACCCTGTCCAGCGGTAGCATTTTGACCATAACTCTGTCCTCGGGTGTCGAAATCAAGTGCCGTCAGCGGCGTTTGAAACTAGACATTCCTGGATTTAATTCGAAATAAAATGCACATTCTGATTCTCTGTGAGTGAGCCGAACTGAACGTTTTAAGATAGCTGTCCTGTCTCTCGGATTTGCTGGAATGGTTTGTAGAGGCAGCAACTTGAGGCTCAATTTCAAGCTGGTTGCTTGCCAAATTTCAGAACGTTTTCTTCTGTGAATTTTTAGTCCTATGAATGTATTTTCTAATGCCATAAACCATGTCTCATTCTGAGTTAAATTGATTGAGTTGTGACTAAAACAAGAGAACTGCCCTGTTTTGGAAAAACGTAGTATTTGGACTGATTTGGGGCAAAACTTGGGAATGATTTTATTACTTGAAGTTCTTGATGCTAAACCATTACCAAAGGTATCATGGATGTATCTTAGACCTTTATTTCACCAATGAACCATGGTTGGATAGCTTTCTTGGTTAAACGATTTGAAATTGGGATATGAAAGTCAAAAGGCAGATTGCCTTAGAATTTTTCCTGAACTTTGGTTGACTAATTATCAATCTTTCCGAAGGTATTTTTCCCTGAAATTTGATAGAGCGGTACCTTTCATATAGGAGTAAAATACTGCCAATTTTGGTACCAATCCAAGTTCGTTTCAATACCTAATTAAATTTCTAGTGTTGGAGGCTCAAATCTGGAAATTCTTCTCCAGTCTTGAATTTCCCCAACTTCGAGCTACCGTATCTCGGTACTCGAAACTCCGATTCTTGATCCACTTGCTTTGTTGTAAACCTCACTTGCAACACTAATTGAGTTACAAATTTCAGAGGCCGGTTCACAACGTGTGAATCGTGCCGAATTTTCAAAGTTGGCCGAAATCCAACTTAATTCTGCATTGTACGCCGAGTCTGTATCTTCAATCTCATTTTTGAGTACTTTCCACTTAGATTCATGGAAAGGCGTCTTCTAAAAACTTTTAGCACTTTCCAAAAGTTTTCCAACGGTATAAATTTTTCCAATTTTGGGCTTATATCGAGAGAGATTCGAATTTTCAAAGATTTAGGATAAAACTAAAATTTCTCAATTTTCAAGGCAAAGGAGTTTTTCCAAAACAATTAATTCTCTTAGTATTATTCAAACGTTTTGCCCTCGATTTTCATGATAAAAACTCAAATAATATTGTACATAATAAAAGGCAAGTTGAACCTCGATTTATGAGTAATTGAGGTTCATTTTGTGAAAAATCCCTTAGATTGTACTAGTGTACAATCTTCCTTGACAAGTGGATTATTTATGTGATTATCCGCTATTAATTGCCAGGCGCACAAGGAGACCTTCAAGAGGATCTCACAGTGGACACTTGAACTCCCAGAAAATAATTCTTATTGAATTGCTCGGTGAGTGTCAAGTGTGTGAATTTTTAATACTTGCTTATTTGTGGTAATTGTTGGAAGTTTAAAAAAATAAGGGCGGGTGCGTACTTTATCGCACTCGTTCTAATTTCAACTGAATGATTGAAATGTACTGAATGAATGAATGAAATGCAATGTTATGTTATGATTACATATGTCGTTGGAGTGAAACCTCCTCGACTTTCAAATGAATGGGGGACGCCCAAACTCATAGGCCGACCTTGGACTCGAGCCGGCAATGGGCTTGGTCGGGGACTGGGGCGAGCCATGAGATATATATAAGCTCGATCTAATGAGAGGTCTTGCTTGGCATACTCGTGGAGTATCGCCTTATAAATGACTTGTGGGCCCTTGTGGTGTACGGTGGACGGAGGGAAGTAAGTGGTGATCTACGGAAATGGAAATACCGACCCGGTTGACAGGAGGGTCAACGCGGGAAGGTATACGAATGACATCGGCAGAGCGAGTGGAACTTAGCTCCTGAGAGCTACTATATTCTTGAATTGTTTCTGATTACTTTTCCTGTTCGAATGATTGATTATTGTAAGGACATGGTTTTATTTATAAAATTTGGGATTGCTATTTGAACAAAGTGCTTGCATGTGTGTTCTTGGCCTCACGAGCGTTTAGCTCACCCTATAGTTTTGTTTTCCTTAACAGGACCGAATCTCGGAGAAGTTTGGAGAAACCCTTCGTTGTACTTTTGTTAAGACTCCTGCTATATTTTGACTAGGCCCTGGTTTGAGTTGTACTTTTGGAATTGAAATGTAAAAGTTTGGGCCCTGACGTGTATTTTTGAATTTAAGTCGTATTATGATTACCCGATTTACTGGTTACATGTTAAGTGACTTGGTAAGTTCGAATGCTTCCGCATTGTTTGTATTCATGTTGCTCTCTTCGAAATGTTTAGTTCGGATTTAAATTGAATGGTATTGCTTGAGTCCTGGCGAGAGTTGGGCAGGTGTCCGCGGATACCCTTTGGTCCGCCGTAGGGAGATGTGGGGCGTCACAGTTGGTATCAGAGCACTAGGTTAGAGGTCTATATGGGAGACATATTAGATACTCTACCTTTAAGACTCGATATGGGATGACTTAATCCTACCCTAAGTGATACTTGAGGCGAGCTAGCAACTAAGTTAGTTCTACCTCAAGTGACGATTGGGATGAATCAACGATTAAATTAGGCATGCATTGCAGGATAATGGAACTGAGAAGTGATTTAAGTTTCTAACCTTAAAAGTACTATTATTATTTTGCAGGGATGGATGACGGAAATGGAGCCCCGGCAGCTAATGGGAATGGCCATGCGAATGGTCATTACGAGCCTCTTAGGACTATCTTCTACCGAGCTCTAGCGGGAGGAGCTCGAGTACGCTACTCACCGTATGATAGATACCCTCGATGTTCGTGTAGGTTGACTTTCGCCTACCCGAACCATATAGTGCTTGTTCTGGACGACGAGCGTCGTCAGTTGGTGGATGCCAACCGCGATTTACAGGCTGAGGTAGACGAGTTTAGGCAGATGGTTGGCGCTCAGGGTGAGCGGATTGCCGAGCTCGAGGAGGTGCTGGAGGGTAAGGTAGCCACATCTGCAGTGGTTAATGAGGAGCTTCGGGATACTAGGGCTCGACTCACTAGGTTAGGACGGGATGTCCGTAACCGGGCTTTCGAGATCCTGGCTGATACTACTAGATTGGTTGACGACGCTACTGAGGTGATTCCTGATGCTGAGGAGGAGGAGGATCTCGAGGAGGATCCCGAGGAGGAGGTTCCTCCTGATAGCCCCGCTGTGGACTAGGATCTTAGTCGTTGACCCCTTTTGACTTTTGACTGGTACAGCTAGGACTAGTTAGGGTGACGCGAGTGCTGAGGCCATTGTATTTTGCATGCTTGTGTGGCCTACTTTTGGGCACTTGTTCTTACTTTAGTCTTCTGTGACTAAAAAGTATACTTTTGAGCACCTGTGTGCTATATTTTTGTGAATTGTCCCTAACTTGCTGATTGTATGAACTTGACATGCTTATGAATGTAAATTATTGTTAATTTCAATGCTTTCTTGGTTGGTTCTCATTTTGATATATTTCTTCTTTTCCGCTTAAATTAATCTATTTCTTTCACTAGGCACATTTAGGCTAATGGAAGGACTAAGGAGTGGTCGAGGCAGTGGGCGAGCGTCTAGACAAGCCCAACCTCAGGGGGATGACCAGGGATCGGCAACTAGACCGACTTTGGGACAGGAAAACATTGAGGGTAACCAAGTGGCTACTGCCATCAATAGGATGACTGATATCCTAGAACGTCTAGCGGAGAGACAGGGTCTTGGGCCATTTAACCAACCTGAGGCCCAGGATAGAGGAGAGGATAGAGCCCTGAAAAGATTCTTAAAGTTTAACCCGCCTAAGTTTATGGGTGAACCTGACCCCGAAGTAGCGGAGAATTGGTTAGAAACGATGACCAATATATTCACCGCTCTAGACTACACTGAGGATAGGCGAGTGAACTTTGCTGCTTTCCAATTTGAGGGAGTGGCCCGTGCTTGGTGGGATTTGATAAAAGGAAAATGGGAAAGGGCTCGAACCCCTTGGACTTGGGAGAATTTCACAAGGGAATTTAATGAAAAGTTTCTTCCGCCCTTAATCCAAGAGAAAAGGGAGGACGAATTTATTAAGTTGAAACAAGAAACCCTTACTGTAGCAGAGTATGAGGGGAAGTTCACTAAACTTTCCAAATACGCTCCTGAGTTAGTAGCCAATGAACGAAGGAGGATTAGAAGGTTCATACAGGGACTTAATGTGGAACTTCAGGAGGGCCTGGCTGCAGCCCAAATCTCTACCTTTACTGAGGCTTTAGAGAAAGCGCAAAGGGTTGAGAATGCAAGATTTCAAGTGAGGGATTTCCACAACAGAAAAAGGAATTTTCCTAGTCGCACTTCTGGACAGACCAGTAAGTTTGTACACCCTTCTAAAAAGGGAAGAGGGGAAGGAGGAATGAGAACTGCTGGAGCTTCTAGGGGAGCTCTATCTAGGGGAGGTCGTAGCGGGACGACTCAAGTTAGGGGGCACCATCTGTTGGATCGACTGTGACCCCTCAAGTTACATGTGGGTATTATGGTAAATCCAACCACTCTGAGAACGATTGCTGGAGAAAGTCGGGAAAATGCTTACTGTGTGGGAGCGCTGAGTATCAAGTCGCAAATTGTCCAAAATCGTCGAAGACAGGGGGAAGCCTGCAGAGGCCTGAAAAATCAACCTCTAAGCAGACCAGTGCCGGAGAAAGTCGACCGAAAGTACCGGTTAGGGTCTACGCATTGGACTATCCACAAGTTTCAGAGGCGACCGAGGTGGTTGAAGGTACAATTCCAATCTTTCACCGCCTAACTAGGGTTTTAATTGATCCGGGTGCAACACACTCTTTTGTAAACCCTGATTTCATGAGTGGAATAGACTTGAACCCAATTAAGTTACCATATGACTTGGAGGTTAAAACACCCACTGGGAGCAAGAGTCTAATTGCTAATCTGGTGTATAAGAATAGTGAAATCTGCGTGAAGGAAAGAAAATTGCTGGCCGATTTGATAGGTCTAGCGATTAAAGGATATGATGTGATCCTAGAAATGGATTGGTTAGCCCGTTATAATTCCCAACTGAATTGTAGGACGAAAATTGTAGAATTGTGTATTCCAGGGGAGGCAACCCTGAAATTGGATGTGAGGGGTAAGTTAGTCTCGTCTGCACTTATTTCGGGAATTCGGACTAGAAAATTGTTAAATAAGGGAGCTCAAGGATATTTGGCTTTTCTTATTAATACCCCTAGCGATAAGGTGAATCTGGAGGACACACCGGTAGTAAAAGAATTTTCCGATGTTTTTCCTGAAGAATTGGAGTCCTTACCCCCAGAACGGGAAATAGCTTTTAAAATAGATGTAACTCCGGGAACAGCACCTATCTCAAGGACACCATATAAGATGGATCCAGCTGAGTTGAAGGAATTGAAGTTACAATTACAGGATTTGTTGGAACGGGGTTTTATACGAGAGAGTGATTCCCCGTAGGGAGCCCCAGTTTTGTTTGTAAAGAAGAAAGATGGGAGTTTGAGGTTATGTATAGATTATCGAGGTTTAAATGATGTTACGATTAAGAATAAATATCCACTACCCCACATTGATGAACTGTTTGACCAATTGCAAGGGGCGGTAGTGTTTTCAAAGTTGGATCTAAGGCAAGGTTACTATCAATTGAGGATTTTGGAGAAGGACATACCTAAGACTGCTTTTAACTCGAGGTATGGGCACTTCGAGTTTGCAGTAATGCCTTTTGGGTTAACCAATGCACCTGCCGCTTTCATGGATTTAATACATAGGGTTTTTAAGCCTTACTTGGACCAATTTGTGGTGATTTTCATTGATGATATTTTGGTGTATTCTAAGAATATGAAGGATCATGAGAAACATTTGAGAATTATTTTACAAATCTTGAGGGAACATCAGTTATATGCTAAGTTTAGCAAGTGTGAATTCTGGCTAAAAGAGGTGACTTTCTTAGGGCATATCATTTCTGAGAATGGGATTAAAGTGGATCCAGCCAAACTTGAATCTGTTTCGAAATGGAAATGACCGGAAAACCCAACGGAAGTTCGGAGTTTTATAGGATTGGCAGGGTATTACCGGAGATTCATCCAGGATTTTTCGAAAATTGCTGGGCCTATGACTGAGTTGACCAAGAAAAATGGAAAATTTATTTGGAGTCCTAAGTGTGAAGGAAGTTTTCAGGAGTTGAAAAGACGATTGACTAGAGCACCTGTTCTAGCTCTACCTAATGGACAGGATAGTTTTGTGGTTTACACAGATGCTTATAAGGAAGGTTTGGGATGTGTTTTGATGCAAAATGATAAAGTGATAGCATATGCCTCTAGGAAATTGAAATCGCATGAAGGAAATTATCCGACCCATGATTTGGAATTAGCGGCTGTGGTTTTTGCTTTGAAGAAATGGAGACACTATTTGTACGGAGTAACATTTGAAGTTTTTACAGATCACAAAAGTTTCAAGTACTTATTTTCTCAGAAGGAGCTGAATTTGAGACAACGTAGATTGATGGAATTTCTGGAAGATTATGATTGTACGATTAAGTACCATCCAGGGAATGCCAATGTAGTGGCCGATGCTTTGAGCCGTCAGGTACAAATGGCTGGATTGATGGTTAAGGAATTTCAGTTGTTGGAGGAAGTTAGCTATTGGAATCCTCGATTAGAATCAAGGAAAGTAATTTTGGGGAGTATTATGATAACCTCCACTTTATTGGGACGCATTAAGGAATCTCAGGAAAAGGACCCTGAAGTGCAAAAGTTGGTGGAGAAAGTTAAGATGGGAGACCAGACGGATTTCACTTTGGGATCAGATGGAATATTGAGATTTCGAAATCGGGTGGTTGTGCCAAAGGATGAAGGGCTTAGAAAAAAAATTTTAGAAGAGGCACACCGATCAAAGTTTACAGTACATCCAGGAGGAAATAAAATGTACCAAGACTTGAAAAGTCTATATTGGTGGGAAAATATGAAGAAGGAAATTGCCAATTTGTTCAGACATGCTTGGTTTGTCAACAGGTTAAAGCCGAGCATCAAAAACCCTCAGGACTTTTGCAACCTCTAGAAATACTTGAATGGAAATGGGAGAATATTACCATGAATTTTGTATCAGGCTTACCAAGGACGCAGAGAGACCATGATGCCATTTGGGTGATAGTGGATAGATTGACTAAATCGGCTTATTTTCTACCGATTAACATGAAATACCCGTTGGAAAAGCTGGCCAGGTTGTACTTGGATGAGATCATCAGACTACATGGTATACCTGTGAGTATTGTGTCAGATAGGGATCCAAGATTTGTTTCGAGATTTTGGCAAAAGATGCAAGAAGTGTTGGGGACTAAGTTAAACTTTAGTACCACCTATCATTCTCAGACTGATGGACAATCTGAAAGAACAATTCAGACTCTTGAGGACATGTTGAGGACTTGTGTACTGGATTTTGGAGAGAATTGGAGTAAGTTTTTGACCTTAGTGGAATTTGCCTACAACAATAGTTTCCACTCTTCTATTCAAATGGCTCCATACGAAGCACTTTATGGTCGGAAGTGTAGATCCCCAATTTGTTGGGATGAAATAGGTGAACGGAAAATTTTAGACCCGACTACTGTATCTTGGATTGAGGAGGCTAATGAAAAGGTAAAATTGGTATGGCAAAGGATTCAAACCGCTCAGAGTAGACAAAAAAGTTATGCCGACAATCGGAGAAAGGATTTGGAGTTCACTGTTGGAGATGTGGTATTTCTCAAGATTACGCCTTTAAAAGCAATCTTGATGTCCGGAAAAGGGAAGAAACTACAACCAAGGTTTGTAGGGTCATATAAGATTATTCAACGAGTTGGGAATGTAGCCTATAAGCTGGAATTACCACCGAACTTATCTCGTATTCATAACGTGTTTCATGTGTCTATGCTTAAGAAATATCATCCAGACCCCTCTCATGTTTTACAACCGGAGAATATTGAGATCGATGAAACCCTGACCTATGAGGAGAGACCGGTAAAACTTCTGGATCGAAAGGTGAAGGAATTGAAGAACAAGCAGATACCACTAGTGAAAGTTCTGTGGAAGAACCATGGAGTAGAAGAGGCAACATGGGAAGTTGAAAAGACAATCAGAGAGAAGTATCCAGACTTGTTTGTCAACCAAGGTAAATTTCGAGGACGAAATTTTCTTAAGGGGGAGAGGATGTGAGGACTCGTAAAAACTATTATTTTATGCCTAATTTATGGTTTAATAAATTATTTAATTAAATTTTTGCCACGAGGAATATTTTCTAGTCTTATTGGACCTAAATACATGGTAATATAACTTCGTTATATTTTTAAAATGATTCGTTTCAAAAATTAATTTCCTGGAGCGCGTTTAGAAAAAATAGTGAATAGTACTTGGAGATTTTATCCGCGTAGGAGCACAATAAGTTTGGAATATTGGAGACTTGTACTATGGTCCTAAAATAGGTAATCTTATGAATAAATACTCAAGTGATAGTTAGTAGTACAATCGTTATAAGAATTTCTCGAAAGTTTCGCGTTATAGCGTTAAAATTGACGGTACGCGTTTTCACACGCGCGAATTTATTTGAGGGACTTTAGACCTTTATTTCGGGATAATTAAGAGTGAATAATACTTACATGAATATAAATGCATTGGAGGTTCAGTGCACTAGTGAACCAAACGCGCGAGAAAGTCGAGCCTAAAACGTGCCAAACGAGCCCTAATAAGAGTTGACTTTGGAGTGAATGTGCACCACTCATTTAATCTTCTCTTGGAAGCTTAAAAGAAATCTGATCACTCTCTCTCTTCCTCCCAAGACAGCCGGCCAATATCTCTCTCTCTTAAGCTTCATTGCTCTTCATTTTTCTTCACCAAATCAACCCAAAACTTCAACCAATCTTCACCAAACTTGGAGATCATCTAGCAAACTACTTGGAGGTTGGATTTAGCTAACAAAAAGGGCTACATTTCACGGTTTCTTGGAGCTCTTGAGGGCCAAAAATTTCTGGGTTAAGGCACTAAGGAGGTATAATTTCATCCTACACCTTAAACTTGGATTATGATGGTAGAAATGCATCTTTAAGCTATTGCATGTGTATGGATGGCTTGATATAGTTGGAAATTATGAAAGTGGGCTCTTTGTATTCCCACACTTGGGTTGTTGTTGCTGATTAGAGGATTAATGTTGGATTTAATGGTAGTTTAGTGGTTATAATGATGGATTTATGGAGTATTACTGTTGGAAACTCAAAGTTGAGGTCATGACAAGAAATTTCCGAAACTGCCCCTGTTTTGTTCGGCCATGATAATGCCCATTTTTGGTGATTTATTGGTTTGAACCGGAGGTTTATATGATATGTTATATGTGTAAAAATTTTCATTTGAAAATATTAACGTTTGGATGGGCAAATGAATTTATTCGTGAACTAGGCAAGCTGGAAAATTATTTTCGGGTAACCCTGTCCAGCGGTAGCATTTTGACCATAACTCTGTCCTCGGGTGTCGAAATCAAGTCCCGTTAGCGGCGTTTGAAACTAGACATTCCTGGCTTTAATTCGAGATAAAATACACGTTCTGATTCTCTGTGAGTGAGCCGAACCAAACGTTTTAATATAGCTGTCCTGTCTCTCGGATTTGCTGGAATGGTTTGTAGAGGCAGCAACTTGAGGCTCAATTTCGAGCTGGTTGCTTGCCAAATTTCAGAACGTTTTCTACTGTGAACTTTTAGTCCTATGAATGTATTTTCTAACGCCATAAACCATGCCTCATTCCGAGTTAAATTGATTGAGTTGTGACTAAAACAAGAGGACTGCCCTGTTTTGGAAAAACGTAGTATTTGGACTGATTTGGGGCAAAACTTGGGAATGATTTTATTACTTGAAGTTCTTGATGCTAAACCATTACCAAAGGTATCATAGATGTATCTTAGACCTTTATTTCACCAATGAACCATGGTTGGATAGCTTTCTTGGTTAAAGGATTTGAAATTGGGATATGAAAGTCAAAAGGCAGATTGCCTTAGAATTTTTCCTGAACTTTGGTTGACTAATTATCTATCTTTCCGAAGGTATTTTTCCCTGAAATTTGATAGAGCGGTACCTTTCATATAGGAGTAAAATACTGCCAATTTGGTACCAATCCAAGTTCGTTTCAATACCTAATTAAATTTCTAGTGTTGGAGGTTCAAATCTGGAAATTCTTCTCCAGTCTTGAATTTCACCAACTTCGAGCTACCGTATCTCGGTACTCGAAACTCCGATTCTTGATCCGCTTGCTTTGTTGTAAACCTCACTTGCAACACTAATTGAGTTACAAATTTCAGAGGCCGGTTCGCAACATGTGAATCGTGCCGAATTTTCAAAATTGGCCGAAATCCAACTTAATTCTACCTTGTACGCCGAGTCTGTATCTTCAAGCTCATTTTTGAGTACTTTCCACTTAGATTCATGGAAAGGCGTCTTCTAAGAACTTTTAGCACTTTCCAAAAGGTTTCCAACGGTATAAAGTTTTCTAGTTTTGGGTTTATATAGAGAGAGATTCGAATTTTCAAAGATTTAGGATAAAACTGAAATTTCTCAATTTTCAAAGCAAAGGAGTTTTTCCAAAACTCTTAATTCTCTTAGTATTATTCAAACGTTTTGCCCTCGATTTTCATGATAAAAACTCAAATAATATTGTACATAATAAAAGGCAAGTTGAACCTCGATTTATGAGTAATTGAGGTTCATTTTGTGAAAAATCCCTTAGATTGTACTAGTGTACAATCATCCTTGACAAGTGGATTATTTGTGTGATTATCCGCTATTAATTGCCAGGCGCACAAGGAGACCTTCAAGAGGATCTCACAGTGGACACTTGAACTCCCAGAAAATAATTCTTATTGAATTGCTCGGTGAGTGTCAAGTGTGTGAATCTTTAATACTTGTTTATTTGTGGTAATTGTTGGAAGTTTAAAAAAATAAGGGCGGGTGCGTACTTTATCGCACTCGTTCTAATTTCAACTGAATGATTGAAATGTACTGAATGAATGAATGAAATGCAATGTTATGTTATGATTACATATGTCGTTGGAGTGAATCTTCTCGACTTTCAAATGAATGGGGGACGTCCAAACTCATAGGCCGACCTTGGACTCGAGCCGGCAATGGGCTTGGTCGGGGACTGGGGCGAGCCATGAGATATATATAAGCTCGACCTAATGAGAGGTCTTGCTTGGTATACTCGTGGAGTATTGCCTTATAAATGACTTGTGGACCCTTGTGGTGTACGGTGGACAGAGGGAAGTAAGTGGTGATTTAGGGAGATGTGGAGCGTCAGAGTAATAGGTTTTCAACTAAAATTTATGATTCATGGTGACTTTAAAATTTATGATAATTTGAAAATACCGTACCACCATAGGCAAACAACGAAAGCATTTGTTGTGTTAGTTTGTATTTATATGATGTTCCTAATATAGCTTTTTTAATTAAAACTAATATAGTCCTTGAAATAAATTTAATTTATTAATTTTTATATCTAGCCAATTTCGCCCTTCTAGCCAAAGTCTAGCCAAATGAAATTGTTGCTAGTTTCAAAAAATATTCTAGTTAGCTAGATTTTGGCTAGAATGACTAAATGGACTAACACATGGGGAATAAATCAAAGAAGAAAAATGGGGAATATATTGGCTAATTAACTAAAAGAGTTTTTTTTTTTATAATGCTAATTTACTAAAAGAGTTGAACTAAAGAAGCAAATTTCCCTTTATTTTACATTGTTTTGAGAAAATTCTAACCGTTTATTGATAAGCTTCTTTTCCTTCAAAACAACAAATCCGTAACCTCCTTGATTTAATTTTTATTGTTATCCGAATCACCTGATCCATTAACCTGACATATCACTCAATCTTTGTCTGAAAATCTAATCTTTACCAGAGTCTCAATCACCTGATTCATTTTTCTAACATATTTCTTAATCTTAATTTCAGCCGAATCCATTGTCTTTTGCTTTCATTTTTATGAAAACTCTAAAGATTTCCTCATCTGTTTCTTTCCTTTTCTTCAACTATTTGGATATATCTTCTAAATTGGGTAAAAGGTCCAATATGAAATTCATCTGAATGTTCATCTTTAGATTTAAAAATTAATGGGTAAATCGTAGCTATGCAAATTGTCTGAGAATCCAGAATTTTGCAACAAGAAACCCTTTTTTTGAATAAATCAAGAAAAGGGTTATGATGAGTTCAAGTTCGTTTAAAGAAATTCCAGCAATGGCCTATCCAAGAACTCTTGTATCAATTGTAGCTTCAGCCGGCGGCTTAGCTGTTTTCTTGCTTATTGCTTCGTCCCTTTTAATCTCAGGGCCAATTGGGTCCACTTTTAGCAGCTATTTCTATGGTGTGGTGGATCATACAGAAAAAGATGATCTTTTGTCTAGTGGAGATGGCAGTGGAAATAGAGATGCTTTTGAAGCCTTTCGTAGTAATTTAACGATAAGGAATAACTCGGATTCTGGAGATGCTGTAGTGGAAAGTCAAATTGGTGAAATGAAGCCTGGGGATTCAAGAAATATGAGAGGTCAAGAGAAAGTTGTTAATGTTACTAATAATGCTGAAAAGGGGAGCACCAATGTGCAGAAAAACAACACTAACGGGGCTAATTTAACTGATTCAGGTACAATTTTTAGTCATATTTTTCTGCTTTAGTTGTTAGTAAATCCCTTTGTTTTCGTGATTTCTATACTGCTGGGGAACAAAATATCACTCATTCGTGTAGATTAGATTGTGATCTATTACAGCATCAGTTAAGGGACATTAAATTTGCATTTCCTGCTGTGTGAACTATTAGAGTCAACCGCGCATGAGGGTTAGATCGATGGTAGGACTCAGAATATGTTAAGAAAGGCCCAGGGCACATCGTGTAATTGATGAATTGAGTTATTGTAAAATGGTGAAATTGTTGTTACATCTGAGATAAAACAGTTATGGTTATTGGCCTAAATTATACAGCTATAACAGGTTGAAAGCACCTTTTGGTTGCAAAATGAGCAGAAATTTGTTAGTATTGCTGTTGAGAGGTCATCTGGTGCAAACAGCTGCTTATAAATGGTTGGAATACCTCCTGTTTTTACCTTGGGTTACCTTGTTGTGCAAAGATTTATGCCATGGTGTTCCTCAACTACTTGTATTCTACCTTTTATAGTCGTGGTAAACCAAATACATATCAAGGATAGAGTATATGGTATTTTTACTATATTTTGTTAGCTCAAACTTGATGAAACTTTGTGCCACAGTTAACACAGATTGTGATCTCTATGCTGGAAAATGGGTCTATGATTCAACTGGACCATTGTATACAAATAGCTCCTGCCCTGTCCTGACACAGATGCAGAATTGTCAAGGTAATGGAAGGCCTGATAAAGAGTATGAGAACTGGCGATGGAAACCTGCTCAATGCAACCTCCCTCAATTTGATGCAATGAAGTTTTTGGAATTGATGAGTGGAAAGACATTAGCTTTTGTTGGTGATTCTGTGGCTCGCAATCAAATGGAATCCCTTTTGTGTATTCTCTGGCAGGTAAATACCGCAGCTTTCTTTTGAAGAACTAGCAGTATATTCTCTTGTTCAGAACAGTGAGAGGATTCTAATAACTTTTATTTTTCAAACAAAAATACGATGATTTTATTATTTCAGTTTACATAATTTCTTTTGCGTAAATTTATATATCTTTCTTGATTATGAAAGCTTTCTTTTATGTGTTTTGTACTTTTACAGAATCCTGCACTTTTGTGTCTTTCCTCCACAATTTTTGCTGAAAACTTATCATATTTTGGAAATACCCTTACCTGTGATTAGTGATTCAGGATATGTTGCTGCATAGCGCTTGTTATGTTTCTTGCTTTCTTTTGTTTTACCATAAAACTTGTCGAGAAGTTTTGTACTAATTCTGGTTGATTGGTTACAGCACATAATTTGTTATGAATTCCTATAATAGATTCTATTGACAAAAGAAGGGTTGTCATTTGTGATTAAATGAAACTTTAGGGGAAATGTAACTCTTAATGAAAATACATGCATGGCTGTAAAGCTTAATATTAAGTTTCAATGCACGTGTATTCCTTTTATGTTTAGTTACTAATACAAGATGGGTAGAATTACTCCCGGTGCTATCAATGTACAATCTAATTCAAATGATTCTGCACGATATAGAAAAATAACTTTACATTACAAAATCTGTGAAAAGTGCAGGAGTTATGTTGACGCCATAAGATAGTGTATATATCTATCACAGAAAATTTGAGAAGGGAAAGGAAGATCGTAGATTATTTCACACGTTTTCCATAGAGTTAATACCATCTATGCTGTTCAAAAAATGCTGGCACGCTTTTTCTACTTTCATAAATGATGTCCTTTTTGCTTCTGTTTTTGAGCTACAAAGCAAGCATTTAACTTGTGTGGAACTCTCCATGTGATGCCATATGTACTGGTAGGTGTGGTCGTAATTTTTGCTATTTAGACAGCAGTGAACTAGTTCTGTCGACAGAACAATTATTCACGCTAAATAGGTGCAAGCCCTTGGTAGAGATGTGCCGCAGTTTTGGGTATTGCTTCAAAGTAGATTATAAGCAAGAGTCGTTATGTCTATTTTTCTTGGATGTATAATGTCATGTGCTGCAGCCTATTTATCTTTGTAATTTGGGATACTTATCAGGTTGAAGTCCCCAAAAACCGTGGGAATAAGAAAATGCAACGTTATTATTTCAGATCAACATCCACAATGATTGTCCGAATATGGTCTTCCTGGCTTGTGCACCAAACACCTGAGCCATTTGATTTTGCTCCCACTGGTGTCGATAAGCTCCACCTTGACTTACCAGATGAACGATTTATGGAATTTGTGCCAAACTTTGATGTAATTGTTCTTTCTTCTGGGCATTGGTTTGCCAAGAAGTCTGTCTATATCTTGAACAACGAGATTGTTGGTGGACAATTGTGGTGGCCAGACAAGTCTAGACAAATGAAGGTCAACAATGTTGATGCTTTTGGAATCTCTGTTGAGACTATTGTAACTGCAATGCTTAAGCATCCAAATTATACTGGTTTAACAATCTTGCGTTCCTTTTCACCTGATCATTATGAAGGTGGAGCCTGGAATACTGGAGGCTCATGCACAGGGAAGGAAAAACCAGCTGTGGACAAAGATTTAGTAGAAAATGGCTTTACCAATATAATGCATGAGAAACAGGTGGCAGGATTTAACAAGGCAATCAAAAAGCAGACAAACAAATCAAAAGCAATATTGATGGACATTACGAAAGCCTTTAGCTACCGTCATGATGGGCATCCAGGTCCTTATCGGAGCCCTGACCCAAATAAAATCACAAAACGAGGACCAGATGGCAGGCCTCCACCACAGGATTGCTTGCATTGGTGCATGCCTGGCCCAGTTGACACATGGAATGAACTGGTATTTGAAATCTTAAGAAGAGAATTTGTGGCCAAAAAAAGTAATCCTTCATGATAAATTTCTCATATTTCTTTAAGAAGCATGCCATTGCTTGCTAACAGAGATTGTACTTTCTTATGAAAAAATTTGTAGGTCATGTTGCGTATTAGAGCTTTGTAGGCTTCATTCCAGATTTTGATTTTTCATTGATCTTATTGTAATAGGCACTAGTTAGAAGATTATGAACTGTCTTTTTGTTATAGGAAAATGCTGCTGTCATAGACACCTATTTTCATAAATTATTACTTTTCTGTAAGTGCAACTATGATTAATACGTCTTAAAAGCATCTTCTTTATAAAGTTTACTGACTTTGCCATCTGAAAGGAACTTGTGAGTAAAATACTTCATTTACAAAGGATTCCTTTTTTGTTATTGCTGTTTCCTTTTTCCTTTTTTCTTTTTTTTTTTTTAAATAATTGGTCATGTATTTCTTTGGGGCAAGGGGTTGGCTGTTGGCCTGAAGGAGGGGCTTCTCCGTGCCCATAGAGTTTCCATGGCTCATAATTAAGAAATTACATCTTTTCAAGTTATGAAGTGGTAAATGTTATAAGCACTCAAGTATTGTGTAAATCAGTTGATTCTTTAATTGCTTCGCATCCTAAAAACAAAAAGAATAATGTTTGACTTTCTATATTTATCCATCTTTAAATATGGATATGTAGAGATGTTCATAATTGCACAACTATGATTGCAATCCATTTTAGATAGATAGAAGTACAGCATCCAAATACCAGGTAAATTGTCTCGTGCATAAGTTCTCTGTGCTTTCCTTGCTGTGCTAACACATCCATGCAGGTAATTTGTGTGTAAAGTACTTGTATATTCTTACAATGATGATTCAAAAGCTCATGTATTAGTTCTTCCCTGGGCTGTGTTCTCAGTGGATGAGATCTGCTGAATGAAGATGAGACTGCAACGTGGCAGCACCATTGCCTTTAAGAGCAGGCTAGGTAGAATTGATGCAATTTTTTGGTAGCTAATTCATTACATCTATGCATTTTTTGGATGTTTTCTCAACTAGAGATGAGATGCTTATTGCAATTATGCTGATGATTGAGGTTCTACTCTGACTGTGCTTTTCATTTTTTGCATTGTTTGTTTGTTATGTATACCTGATTTAGTTAATTGTTTATTAGGTGAAGTTTGTTTATTAAATTACAAGTCTAGAATTTGTTGATTTCTTTCTTTTCCACATCTAAGCAAGCAAAATCATTTCCACCACCTATGTTTTGTGATTCTGTAATATCAAACTAAATGGAGGAAATGGGAATTAACTAAAAAGCTTTACATGCTCATCTGAATGGTGAGTTTCTTGATTTCCTTTGTTCTATATTGATCTCTGGTGTGTAATTCTTATTGCCTTAAACTTACTAACTTCTTTTGTACCCCTTTAGATATGAGAATCTTTCTTTTAATACTCGATTATGGTCAACTGTTGGTAGGTATTTCTCCTATTATAGTTAATTTTTTTCCCAATCTCTGTTTCATCTGCCAGGTTGAGAAGCAGTTGGAAAGTTGCTTTTCTTTTCTATTTTTTTATGGTAGTTAACAAATATGTATATTATTTCAGTAAATAATTTTTTTTTTTGTGTATGTATGGAATCACAATTTATTCTTTTGACCACTGGAATCAACTCAATTGGGTAAAATCCATGCAACCTCCATTTGGTTATTACAAAATCATTGCTTTCCTTGACTCAATGCTTAACACATGAAAAAGTACATTTTCATTATGTCTCAGCTTACACTTTTAGGGTTAGATGCTTGTGAAAAGCTTCTAGGATACTATTGTCCAAATTAGTGCTCAAATGTTGGCTTGCAGTTCATTTAATTCTAATTCATCTGGCTGGGTGTTAGGCAGTGTGAGATGAGCTAAAGTTATTCGCTGCAGGGGGTTATGGAAGACTCAATTGTCACGTAATGCCTTGCTGCTATATGAGTAATAACACTTCATTGCTTACGCTGTTTATCAGTGTCAGATGAACGGATATTTTTTACCGCTGGGGTTTAAGGAACATACACAGTATAATGCATTCAAACAACTAAAATGCAGCAGTAATCCACCCTGTACCATGAGAACTTTTGTTGTTTTATTTTTCCTTTGTGTTAATTATGTTGTGAAACAATATGTAATGTAAGTGCATTTATAGTTCAACCCTTCTATTTTGCACAACCAATTCTTGTGCCCTGATGAAATAGATGCTGCTGGAATGATTGAGGGAAAACCGAGAATGCAAAACTGCCTTTACTCTTGGTCAATCTATCTTGATCTGATGTGCAGAGGTTCTTGAATTTATGAAAAGGGAAATCTATCTTCATATACTTCATATCCTTGGAGAGGTCGTGTGACAGCCCCACTTTCCCCTAAGGCGTACCAAAGGGGTTAGCGGATCGCTTGCCCAACTCTCGTCAAAACTAACGAGGTAGTTAAAGACAATCTAAAATAATCTGAAAGGTAACAACGCGCTCAAACGAATCAAAAATTACAAAACGAAAATCGGAGCCGCACATGAATAGTGACAGCCACATCACAATCCGGCCGGAATTTGGCCGGATTTTCGGCTGGATTCCTGGCCGGATTCAGGCCAGAGAGTAACTGGTCGAATCCAAAAATTCCCAAGGCTATCCGACCAGCAATCTGGTCAAGTTCTGGTTGGATTCGCCTTTGTCTTTTCCCATCAAATTTTTTTCCTTTCGCCGTTTGAAGTCCGAACCTATTCGAAATTCATCCAAACACCAACAAATCATATAAACCTTGAACTTTGAAAGTAACAAGTCAAAATAACATACAAACGTTACCAAACACGTTTAGACAAGCAAGGTTCCAAATTTACAACTCAAAAAAGATGTTGGATTAAAATACACTTAGAGTTTCCATCTATTGAGGAGCTATACAAAAGAATGTTAAACTAGCTCAACTCGGCAACAAAATCTCATAATCTTCCAAAAAGTGTTCAAATCCCTGTAAGGAAAATAAAGGTAATAGGGTGAACTTTCGCCCAATGAGGTACCGTCACCCAAACAACGAAGTTCATATAAGCATAGAGCCAATCAATCCAAATTCATTCAATAAAGAAGTTAAATAATGCCACATTTCAATAAAAATTGGTAAAGGGATACGGGCGGCTCTCAAGAACCCCTTTCCTCGCTTGCCATGCTTGATCTCACCTCATTGACTCTTCGTCAATGTACAAAGAGTGATCAATACCGTAGACTCCACTTTACTCCCATTTCCATCCACCTCTCATACCCCTACCGGGTTCGAACTCCAATCAGTTCAGAAATGATAATACTCGAGTATATCGGAATCGAGAGTCTCATACTCAAGGATTTCACATAAACAGTCCCCATGGCTTGTCAATTTTCTCGACCAAACCCTTGCCGGCTCGATTCAATTGACCACCAACGGGGTTGAGTTCAGTGTTAACAGTAAAGGTCGTTGGATACACGTCCATACGACACCAGTTCAAGTATATTCAAATGATATTCAAGTGATACAGTAAACGGTCACATAAGACATAGAGTGCGAGAGTGATAAAGTACACCCTCGTCTCAATCAATCTCAACAGTAAACACAAGCATTCAAGTCATAGATTTCAAATATATTAAAGCCATGAAGTAACAATCATATGAGTGGTACACTCACCAAGCAAACAAAGAGAGTTTCACAAATTTCCATCCGATGAGCGTCTCAAGTCACCGTCACGCCCTAAAACATTCAAGAAAGCACAATGAGACTCGAATACGAGTCGTAAACTCAAACCACATATTACTAATGAAAAATCGTAGTAACTTGCAAGTAATATAAAACAAGTAATATAAAATACACTTGGTGCTAAAGGTTTAGACAACCCTAGAGTCACCAATTAACCCCTAAAGTACCCCAACTCCAAGAAAAGATATAAACCTACAATTCGGATAGCATTTTCCCTTATAAGTTTCAAATTCCAACCTACAATCACTCACTTATGTTTCCCAAACACAACCACCATTACCATTACAAGTCATAAGCCATTCCATACAACTTATTAGGGACACAATACTTTTTAAACAAAGCCAATTCAAGAGGTCTATAGCAACCCTATAAAAGCCCCAAATACAAACCCTAAATCTGAAATTTTCCGTACAAAACTACAACTTTTCGCAAATAGCTACAATTTACACATCAAAACTTCATTCTAGACCATTCCAAGCCATTATCTATGGCCAACCAATATTAAACACATAAAAACAGAAAAATCATGAATAAATATAAAAATTCACCAATCTCTACCAAAAGTCATGAAATCTTACACAAAATCACCTCTTTAACTCACATAAGTCACTAATTTAACATTACCAAGACCAAAGAAAGAACTCCTTAGCTACTCACCTTGCAACCTCAAGAAAAGAAGCAACTTAGCACCACTTTCTTCCAAACCACTTCACCAACTACCACAATACCACCTAGCTAAGGGTTTTTATGGAGGAATTTGAAGTTTAATCGGTTGGATTATGAGATTACGCAAGATTGAGGTGAAGAAAGTTGGAAGTTTTCTTTTTTTTTTGCTCCCTAAGAGAGTCGGCCAAGATGATGAAGAATGAAGATGATTTTGGGTCCAATTGAATATTTAGTAAAGTTAATGAATAGTAGTCAAAGTCCAAGATTAAATAGAAAAGTGACACTTGTCACCCTTTTAGCTTAACATTATCCTTATGTCTCTTCAACATTAATCCATTTCGGTAACCTCTAATTATCTCTTAATGTGAGAACCCGTACTTTTCCCATTTTCTAGGGTTTTATTTATTTAATGGTTTGTTTTCTGCATTTTCTTTAGTAGAAAAATTTTCTAGATATTTTAATGAGCAGATATAGTTTTTAGATGATTTTTCTAGTATTGGATAGTTTTTGAAAAATTACGGATATATAACGGACGTGGGACCCACTAGTGCGAAAAGTTCGGAAAAATTCGGCCAATAAGGTTAAGTTTCGGATACTGGTTGAACTTTATCGAGTGTTAATAGATAAGTAGAGGATGTGATGTGATTGATGTGAGAGGAAAAAAGAAGGATAGGAATGCATTAATGAAGTGACACTTGTCATGTTGGGATTGGTTTCACTTGTTGACAACTATTCACCTTTTTGATCTTTCTTACCAATTGAATAAATATCTCAAAAATCACAAAAAATTCACTCTTGTCTTCACCTTCTTGGCCGGCCACCTTGAGCTTAGGAAGGAAGAAAACTCTTCAAAATCTTGGCTACCAACTAGCTCAAATCCTCCAAAACAATTGCTTGATCTTGTTTCTACTCCATAAAATCTCTCCATTCGGTGCTAGTAAGTGATTTGGTGAAGTGTTTAATGAAGCTAAGGTGTCCAACAACTCTTCCTCTCTTGTTTACTAGGTGAGTGATGATTGAACTCTCTCCTTCACTTAATGAAGCTTAATTTGTGTCTAATGGGAGCTAAAGTGATGAAATATGTGGTTTATTTCTTGGTTTTGGATGAATTGATGAAGTTTTCAATTTTTTGTGATTTTTGAGATATTTATTCAATTGGTAAGATAGGTCAAAAAGGTGAATAGTTGTCAACAAGTGAAACCAATCCCAACATGACAAGTGTCACTTCATTAATGCATTCCTATCCTTCTTTTTTCCTCTCACATCAATCACATCACATCCTCTACTTATCTATTATCACCCGATAAAGTTCAACCAATATCCGAAACTTAACCTTATTGGCCGAATTTTTTCGAACTTTTCGCACTAGTGGGTCCCACGTCCGTTATATATCCGTAATTTTTCAAAAACTATCCAATACTAGAAAAATCATCTAAAAACTATATCTGCTCATTAAAATATCTAGAAAATTTTCCTACTAAAGAAAATGCAGAAAACAAACCATTAAATAAATAAAACCCTAGAAAATGGGAAAAGTACGGGTTCTCACGCTGAGGAAAATGCTTGCGCTGTGGAAGTGCCGAACATCAGATTGCTAATTGTCCAACTCGCCTGCTCGAGCGGAGAGGGACTCTGCCACCAACCACGACCCACCCTGACCAGTCGAAGGGGGACAAGGATGGATCGAAAGTATCCTCTCGGGTGTACTCCTTAGAACAACATCAAGTCTTTGACCCATTAGAGGACGTGGAAGGTAAGAATTTAATGAACCTGACCAGTGAAGGAGTACAGATCTGTTAGCTAAATATGATGCTCAATTTAATTAGGAAAAGGAAGTATTAAAATTTTTGTATCCCAGAGTAGCCAATGATAAGGAATTTCGAGGACGAAATTCTTTTAAGGGGGAGAGAGTGTGAGAACCCGTACTTTTCCCATTTTCTAGGGTTTTATTTATTTAATGGTTTGTTTTCTGCATTTTCTTTAGTAGGAAAATTTTCTAGATATTTTAATGAGCAGATATAGTTTTTAGATGATTTTTCTAGTATTGGATAGTTTTTGAAAAATTACGGATATATAACGGACGTGGGACCCACTAGTGCGAAAAGTTCGGAAAAATTCGGCCAATAAGGTTAAGTTTCGGATACTGGTTGAACTTTATCGGGTGTTAATAGATAAGTAGAGAATGTGATGTGATTGATGTGAGAGGAAAAAAGAAGGATAGGAATGCATTAATGAAGTGACACTTGTCATGTTGGGATTGGTTTCACTTGTTGACAACTATTCACCTTTTTGATCTTTCTTACCAATTGAATAAATATCTCAAAAATCACAAAAAATTCACTCTTGTCTTCACCTTCTTGGCCGGCCACCTTGAGCTTAGGAAGGAAGAAAACTCTTCAAAATCTTGGCTACCAACTAGATCAAATCCTCCAAAACAATTGCTTGATCTTGTTTCTACTCCATAAAATCTCTCCATTTGGTGCTAGTAAGTGATTTGGTGAAGTGTTTAAGGAAGCTAAGGTGTCCAACAACTCTTCCTCTCTTGTTTACTAGGTGAGTGATGATTGAACTCTCTCCTTCACTTAATGAAGCTTAATTTGTGCCTAATGGGAGCTAAAGTGATGAAATATGTGGTTTATTTCTTGGTTTTGGATGAATTGATGAAGTTTTCAATTTTTTGGTGATTTTTCTGGTTTAATGTGATCATGATATTGTGGCTATCTATGATGGTTGGAAATGATGGTTAATGACTCTAGTAGGTGTACATGATTGGTATTTGCAACCAATTTCTGGTTTGGAAGAAATTTCAGAAAACTAGGGTTCTTGAGGGGGCATTCTGTCCGAAATTTTAGGTCCTAGATAGAGGCCGAATTGGCCTTAACTTAAAACATGAAAGTTGTAGGGAATGATGTTTTCTAGTTTCCTGTAAAATTTCAGCCCAATCCGAGATCGGTAGCCTGAGATAAGTCGGAAATACCGAGACTGGTCCAGGAAGGGGTGTTGCGAACAGGGTTGCCTTTTCACTCAATTTGACCGTGACTTTTCACCCTGATCCTCACCGAATTATATTTTGGCCAAAACATGAAAGTTGTATCCAAGGCTATAAACTAGTTTCCTGTAAATTTCAGCTTGATCCGACCACTGTAGCATGTGAAATGACCGAAATACCCTTGACTATTTTCGAAACCTGTTTCGCGCCCAGATTTCTGTTTCCGTGTAGTCTTCCATTTTCGACCATGAAAATGCACGATTTGGCCTTTGAGGTCTTCTGATGAAATGTAGCTTAATGTCCTAGCTACCATATGCCTTTGGAATATCTGAATTTGGACCTGTATAGACTGAGTTGTACTGATTACAGCAGAATGTAGTTGTGAACCCGTTATTGTGGTTCTGGTTTAGTATCTCGCATATTTGACCTAGTTGTGCTAGGAATTTGATTGAGTGATCTTCTACATTATTGTAGCCCTGTTTCTTAGCTTTCAGCTGGTTTTGGAATTTCTGGATTTGGACTTGTAGAGCCTGAGTTATGATGTTTTCGCTAGAATGCGTTTTGGTGAATCTGTTTTACATTTTTGATGTAGTATATTGCATTTTTGACCTATTTGCACTCAAAACTGGGTTGAGTGACCTTCTATGATGTTGTAGCCCTGTCTTTTAGCTTCGAGATGGTGGGTCTTGCACCCTCATCCGATAATCGTAGTGAAATTGGTACCATTACCGCAAAATGAGGACAAAAACTATTTTTTTTTTCAGGGCCAAAGCTAGTTACATTTCCGAAATTTCTGGTTTCCTTTAATGCTTGTATATGCATATGAAACCCTATTGGGGTTGTGATTGTCATTGCTTTATGACTCGTTATCGAGTCTCATTGTACTTGTTTACATGTTCTAGGGCGTGACGGTGGTTCACGACATTCTCTTGACGGAAGTGCATGAAACAACACTTAATTGATAAGTGAGTATACTACTCACTTGAATGTTACAATGTGGCTTTACTATATGTGATTTTGATGCCTTGAAAGCTTATTTGGCTATTGGAATTGATTGAGGTGAGGGTGTACTTGACCGCCCTCACCCCTTGTGATACCGTTAATGATTGTTTACCGCTTCACTGATATACTGTACTTGCTATATGAGATATTGAATTCATTTCATGAAAAACTGATTTGGTGTCGTTTGGATGAGTATCCAACGGCCTTACTGTACTACTGAGCTCAACTCCGTTGGTAGTCAACTGAATCGAGCCGGCGAGGGATTGGTCGTGAAAATTGACATGCCACGGGGACTGTACTGGGGAATCTTATAGTAATGAAACTCTTGATTCCGGTAAACTCGAGTATTACCAAAAGCTACTGATTGGAGTGGGGGCCCGGTTGGGGTATGTTTGGTGGAAGGGATGGGAGTGAAGTGGGTTCTACGGTTGGTACTCTTAAACGTTGACGGAGAGTCAATGAGATTGGATCAAGAATGGAAGCGTGGAAATGGGCTCTTGAGAGCCGTCCGTATCCTTTTACCGACTTGTTTTATTCTTTAATTGTGTACTTGAAATGAAAGGTTATGCTATATGCTCTTTGTTGCTTATGTGGTAGTAACTCACTGGGATTAAGCTCATTTCGTTTCATTTGTTTTCCTTACAGGAAATGACCACTTTTGAAAAAGGTTGTGTTAGTTGGTTGTCAAGTTGAGCTCATGTAAATGTATATTTTAAATAGCTCCTTGAGGGTGAAAACCCCAAGTGTTTTGTTTCAACCAATGGTTGGTTTGTAATTGGCTAATTGCACATGTATGAACTTGTTGGATATTTTGGTATGCCGCTTTGGCTTGTAAATGTTAAATTTCGATGTGTATATGTTGGATTGATGTTTGGTTGAATTCCGGATTCTGACGTGGCCGGTACTGTTCATCATCGGCTTCGATTTTCATTTTTTTATTTTGTGATTTTGACTTGTTTGCGGGCGTTGGTGTGTTCCGGAACGTATTAGATCGACGTAAACTGATCCGTTAGTCCTGGCGAGAGCTGGGCAGGCAGTCCGCTAACCCCTTTGGTTCGCCTTGGGGAAAGGTGGGGCTGTTACACTTAACACCTAGTAAATTAATCCCTGTATACAAAACTGAACCTAATTGACCGAATTTTATCGAACTTACCGCACTAGCGGGTCCCACGCCCAGTATACACTCCGAAAATCTCATGAATTAATTTATACTAGGAAAATGATTTAAAAATCATATTTACTCATAAAAATCATCTAGAAATTTTTCCTAATAAAGAAAATATGGAAAAGCGTGTAATTAAATAAAATAAAACCTAGAAAATAAGAAAATTCACGTGTTCTCACACTCTCTACTCCTTAAAAGAATTTCGCCCTCGTAATTGTCTCACCTTGATTCACGAATAGTTCAGGGTATTTCTTTTGCATCTCTTCTTTCACCTCCCAGGTAGTTTCCTCTACCCCATGGTTTCTCCACAAGATCTTCACCAACGGAATCTGTTTGTTTCTCAACTCCTTAATTTTTCGGTTAAGCAACTGTACAGGTTTTTCTTCATAGGTGAGGGATTCATCTATTTCAATTTCCTCCGGTTATAAGATGTGAGACGGGTCAGAAAAATACTTCTTAAGCATCGAGATGTGAAAGACGTCGTGAATTCTGGATAAACTTGACGGTAGTTCTAGCCGATACGCTACTTTACCAACTCTCTGGAGAATCTTGAAAGGTCCAACGAAGCTCGGTTGGAGTTTCTTTCGTCTACCTGCCATGACGCTTCGTAACAGTGTGACCTTGAGGAAAATACGATCCCCAACTTCGAATTCCAGATCTTTTCTTCGATTGTCCAACGTAGCTCTTTTGTCGGTTTTGAGCAGTTTGGAGTCTTTGCCGTATCAATTTGACTTTTTCTCGTGCTTCCTCCATCCATGGAATAACCGTTAGATCTAGAACTTTCCTCTCGTCGATTTCGTCCAATAGATCAGTGACCGGCACTTTTTTCCATAAAGCGCTTCGTATGGAGCCATTTGAATTGACGAATGGTAACAATTATTGTAAGCAAACTCTACTAAAGTCATTTGTTGACCCCAATTACCTCCAAAATCCAGAATGCAGGTCCTTAACATATCCTCGAGAGTTTGGATTGTTCGCTCCAATTGTCCATCCGTCTGAGGGTGATAGGTGGTGCTTAGGTTGAGTTTAGTCCCTAGAGTCTCCTGAAACTTCTGCCAAAACCTAGATACGAAGCAGGGATCTCTATCTAAAACGATACTCACAGGAACTCCATGTAGTCTTACGATCTCGTCCATGTACACCTGAGTCAATTTATCCATGGAGTACTCCATGCTTACTGGCAAGAAATGGGCTGATTTGGCTAATCGATCGTCGATCACCCAAACGGCATCATGTTCTCGTTGCGTTCGCGGCAAACCTGAAACGAAATCCATTGTGATTTTTTTCCACTTCCACTCGAGTATCTCAAGAGGTTGTAACAAACTAGAGGATTTTTGATGCTCTGCCTTAACCGGTTGGCAAACAAGACATTTCTGCATGTATAGGGCAATTTCCTTCTTCATGTTGTCCCACCAGTAGGTTTCTTTTAGATCCTGGTACATCTTGCTACTACCCGGATGGATCGTATACTTGGACCGATGAGTTTTCTCTAAAATCTCCGTTTTTAACGTTTCATCTTTAGGCACCACCACTCGGTTTTGGTATTTAAAAATACCCTCGGGGCTACAATTGAAGTCAGTCGATTCCCTTTTTTCTGCCTTCTCTCCCTACTTCCGTACCATGGAATCTCTCTTTTGGGCTTCTTTAATCCGCTCCAGTAGGGTGGATGTGACCTTAATATTACCAAAAATCACCTTATGACTCCCAAGGCAGGGTTTCTACTCATAAACGGACTCTAACAGACCCCACTCCTTGATCATTAACCCCGCTACCTGAGCCTTTCGACTTAAGGCATCGGCCACCACGTTTGCTTTCCCCGGATGATAGTTGATGGTGCAGTCGTAGTCCTCCAGAAATTTCATCCACCGTCGCTGCCTCATGTTCAATTTCTTCTGCGAGAAAAGATATCTAAAGTTCTTATGGTCTGAGTACACCTCGAAAATTACCTCGTATAGATAGTACCTCCACTTTTTCAGAGCGAAAACAACCGCGGCTAACTCAAGATCATGGGTTGGGTAGTTCTACTAGTGGGGTTTCAACTTCCTAGAGGCAAAAGATATTACATTTCGATTTTGCATCAGCACACACCCCAGACCTTCCCGCGATGCGTCGGTATAAACAGTAAACCCATCTACTCTGTTAGGCAAGGCTAGAATTGGTGCCATGATTAATCTTTTCTTTAACTCTCGAAAACTCCTTTCGCATTTGGCATCCCACACAAACCGACAATGTTTCTTCGTCAAGTCGGTTAAAGGACCGGCCAATTTGGAAAAGTCTTCAATAAAACGCCGGTAGTACCCAACAAAACCTAGAAAACTACGAATCTTCGTGGAGTTTTCTGGCATCTTCCAATTAGTCAGGGCCTCTACTTTTGCTGGGTCAACCGAGATGCCCTCTTGGGAAATTATGTGCCCTAAGAAAGAAATTTTCTCCAGCCAAAACTTGCACTTACTGAACATGACGTATAATTGATGCTCTCTTAGGGTTTACAAAATGATTCTCAAGTGCTGCTCATGCGCCTCACGCGTCTTGGAGTAAACCAAGATGTCGTCGATAAAGACAACGACAAATCGATTCAGGTAGGGTTTAAAAATCCTATGTATTAAATCCATGAAAGTGGCAGGGGCATTGGTCAGTCCAAAGGGCATGACCGCGAATTCGTAATACCCATATCTTGAATTGAAAGTAGTTTTCGGGATATCCTCCTTCCTGATCAACAATTGGTAATACCCCTGGCGAAGATCCAATTTCAAAAAGACCACTGCTCCTTGCAACTGGTCGAACAACTCATCAATATGGAGCAGTGGATACTTATTTTTAACTGTCACATTATTCAATCCCCGATAATCTATACACATTTGCAAACTCCCATCCTTTTTCTTCACGAACAACACAGGGGCTCCCAAAGGAGACCCACTCTCTTGAATGAATTCCCGTTCCAAAAGATCTTGTAACTGCAATTTTAACTCCCTAAGTTGCGCAGGGGCCATCCGATACGGGATTTTTGAGATAGGTGATGTTTCCAGTAACAGATCAATTTTGAATTCTATCTCTCTCTCTGGAGGTAGGGCTACTAACTCACCAGAAAATATATCTGGATATTCTCTTACTATGTGCACATCCTCTGCCTTCAATTTATCGGTGGGGCTATTGATTAGAAAGGCTAAAAACTCTTGCGCCCCTCTACTTAGCAGTTTTCTAACCCGAATGCCCGAGATCAAGGCAGATGAGACTAACTTATCCCTTATATCCAACCATAAGGTCGCCTCCCCAAGAATATGGAATTCTACCACCTTTCTTTTACAATCTAGTTGGGCATTATACCTGGCTAACCAGTCCATACCCAAGATTACATTATATCTCTTGATAGACAAGTTTATCAAATCCCCCAATAATTTCCTCTCTCCTACCCAAACTTCGCAATTCTTATAGACCATGCTAGTGATCAAACACTGGTCCCCAGTAGGGGTACTGACTTCTAAGTTATAAGGTAAACTAACAGGTTTTATATCGATACCACATATGAAATTGGAGTTAACAAAGGAATATGTGGTATCGGGATCTACTAAAACCTTCGCAAATCGGTGGAATACAGGGATCGTACCTTCTATGATCTCGGAAGAATCAGGGACCTGTTGTGGCTCTAGCGAATACACTCGACCCGACACCTTGGGTTTCGTCCTATCTCCCTTAACTGGTCCAGAATTGGTCTTCGGCGACTGTTGACTCCCATTTTCATCTCGTTTTAAAACCGGACAGGTGGTAAGTTGGTGGTCGGCACTCCCACAGCGTAAGCATTTTTTTTCCTTCCTCCAACAGTTATTGTCCGTGTGGTTTGGCTTCCCACAATGTCCGCAAGGACCGCTAGAGGCCGAAGCTAAGCCTCCCTGAAAATTTCCTCTTTGGCCTCGCCCAGTTTGGCCACCCCTAGACTGAGCCCCTCTCGATACTCCTGGCTGCCTTTCACCTCCGACTCCCCGTCCAAACTTGGGAGGGATACTCTTATCCCCCTGCCCTGAGCTACTATCAGGAAACCCTCACTTTTTCGTTTGAAAGTTCCTCACTTGAAATCTGGTGCTTTCCACCCATTGAACTTTCTCCACAGCCTCACTAAAAGTGTTAATTTGGGCCACCACGAGGTCCTTCTGAATTTCCACATTCAGACCCTGCAAAAGCGTCTTATCCGTCATTGCTCGGTCATGATTAGTTCGGGGGCAAATTTGGATAGCCTGATTAATTGGCTTTCGTACTCCGTTACGGACTGAGCCCCCTGACGAAGCCGAATAAATTCATCTTCATTCCATTCCTGAACTAGAGGAGGGAAGAATTTAGCGTTGAACTCCCGTATAAAGTTCACCCAGGTCCTGGGTGTTTGCTCCCATTTCCATTTTTGCCAGATGGCGTTCCACTAGGAACGGGCCGCCCCTTCCAGCCGAAAGACAGCAAAAGTCACCTGCCTTTCCTCCGTGTAGTGTAGGGTAGCAAAGATGTCCACCATCTTTTCTAGCCATCTTTCGGCCACGTCCGGATCGAGCCCCCCAATAAACTTTGGTGGGGCAAACTTTTGGAATCTCTCAAGGGCCCTGTTCTCATTCTCTACGTGATTACCGGGGTTCCCAGGGTTGAGGTTAGGGTTTTGACCCTGTTGTTGCACCACTTGGGCCAGCAAGTCAGTCATTTGCTGCATGGCAACAGCTATTTGAACGTTGGGATCAACCCTAGGTTCAGGGTTTGGTCCAGATGAGGTTTCCCTATCACCTCTTTCCGACATGGGTTGCCTACTCCCACGTCCACGTCCCCAACCACTACGTGTCCCTTCCATGAAGTCTAGTCGATCTAGGTAAAATGTAACTATACATTAAAAATAACGGTAAATGTAAGTAAGGAGCCACAAGATTTTCATAATAAACATATATACATATTACAAAATAGTGTCAAACAAATCACACATTCACAGTCAGTCAAGTACAAATAGAGAAAGCCCTTATGGGACGGCATCAACAAAAGTAATATATACAAGGCTAGTCCAACATACAAAAATGGCTAACTAAGGTTCTTTCTCAGATCTACCATCCCCTATCCTTTCTATATACGGTAGTCAAACCATCCAAAATACCCTAAGAGTGAAGACTTAGTCCGTCGTCAGACTAGTGGACCCACCAGCCTGGGCGGGTTCACCTCCAACCCCGCCTCTTACACAAGAAGCCTCATCGCTCTGCTCCTCAAGCAAGTCATTGTAAATGTTCAAAATTGACTAGGCTCCAACCCTCGCTTTCCTAGCCCTCTTAACCATGCGCTCACGTACCTCTCTAAGTTGTGCACAAAGGTCATCCACCCTATCTTGACCTTCAACCACGTCATACTCCAGCTCCTTAATTCTCTTGGCTTGCCTTTTATTGGCTTCCCTCAGTTGTCTTACTTCAGCTTCGAGCCTAGCATTGTCCTTCGTCAACTTCTTCTTTTCCTCTACCACGGCCAAAACGACCGTATTCGGATAGGCATAGATATGGCGGCACTCACAACACCGATGGCAGTTAGCCGGACTCCAATGTACAACTGCTTCTCTTGGCCGGATCCGATACTTAATCGTCGGGAGTACTCCACGGGGTCGCTCACCAGCTGGACTACCACTAGGGCCAATATGTCCGTCCATCCTACACCAAAAGTGTAAGTAAACGTAAATACTCTTAAGGGACATAACCAAGTATAATCCTCAAGTCAACAGTTTCTAACGTACCCAGGTTAATTCAAACTTAGGCTCTAATACCACCTGTGACAGCCCCACTTTCCTTTAAGGCGTACCAAAGGGGTTAGCGGACTACCTGCCCAACTCTCGCCAGGACTAACGAGACACTTAAACACAATCCAAAATAATTCGGAAGGTAATAGCACGCTTAAACGGATCAAAAAATCACAAAACGAAAAATGAAAATCGGAGCCGCACATGAACAGTGACAGCCACGTCACAATCCGGCCGGATTTCCAGTCGGATTCCTGGCCGGATTCAGGCCAGAAAGCAACTGGCCGGATCCAAAAATTCCCAAGGCTATCCGGCTAGCAATCCGGCCAAGTTCTGGCCGGATTCGCCTGTGTCTTTTCCCGCCAAATTTTTTTCCTCTCGCCATTTGAAGTCCGAACCTGTCCGAAATCCATCCAAACACCAACAAATCATATAAACCTTGAACTTTGAAAGTTACAAGTCAAATTAACATACAAATGTTACCAAACACGTTTAGACAAGTAAGGTTCTAAATTTACAACTCAAAAGAGATGTTGGATTAAAATACACTTAGGGTTTCCATCTATTGAGAAGCTATACAAAAGAATGTTAAACTAGCTCAACTCGGTAACAAAATCTCATAATCTTCCTTAAGGTGTTCAAATCCCTGTAAGGAAAACAAAGGTAATAGGGTGAGCTTTCGCCCAATGAGGTACCGTTACCCAAACAATGAAGTTCATATAAGCATAGAGCCAATCAATCCAAATTCATTCAATAAAGAAGTTAACTAATGCCATATTTCAATAAAAATTGGTAAAGGGATACGAGCGGTTCTCAAGAACCCCTTTCCTCGCTTGCCATACTTGATCTCACCTCATTGACTCTTCGTCAATGTACAAAGAGTGACCAATACCGTAGACTCCACTTTACTCCCATTTCCCTCCACCTCTCATACCCCTACCAGGCTCGAACTCCAATCAGTTCAGAAATGGTAATACTCGAGTATATCGGAATCGAGAGTCTCATACTTAAGGATTTCACATAAACAGTCCCCATGGCTTGTCAATTTTCTTGACCAGACCCTTGCCGGCTCGATTCAATTGACCACCAACGGGGTTGAGTTTAGTGTTAACAGTAAAGATCGTTCAATACACGTCCATACGACACCAGTTCAAGTATATTCAAATGACATTCAAGTGATACAGTAAACGGTCACATAAGACATAGAGTGCGAGAGTGATAAAGTACACTCTCGTCTCAATCAATCTCAATAGTAAACACAAGCATTCAAGTCATAGATTTCAAATATATCAAAGCCATGAAATAACAATCATGTGAGTGGTACACTCATCAAGCGAACAAAGAAAGTTTCACAAATTTCCACCCGACGAGTGTCTCGAGTCACCGTCACGCCCTAAAACATTCAAGAAAGCACAATGAGATTCGAATACGAGTCATAAACTCAAACCACATATTACTAATGAAAAACCGTAGTAACTTACAAGTAATATAAAATACACTTGGTGCTAAAGGTTTAGACAACCCTAGGGTCACCAATTAACTCCTAAAGCACCCCAACTCCAAGAAAACATATAAACCTACAATTCGGACATCATTTCCCCTTATAAGTTTCAAATTTCAACCTACAATCACTCACTTATGTTTCCCAAATACAACCACCATTACCATTACAAGTCATAAGCCATTCCATACAACTTATTAGGGTCACACTACTCTTTAAACAAAGCCACTTCAAGGGGTCTATAGCAACCCTATAAAAGCCTCAAATACAAACCCTAAATCTGAAATTTTCCGTACAAAGCTACAATTTTCTGCAAATAGCTACAATTTACGCACCAAAGCTTCATTCTAGACCATTCCAAGCCATCATCTATGGCCAACCAATATTAAACACATAAAAACAGAAAAATCATGAATAAATATAAAAATTTACCAATCTCTACCAAAAGTCATGAAATCTTACATAAAATCACCTCTTTAACTCACACAAGACACTAATTTAACATTACCAAGACCAAAGAAAGAATTCCTTAGCTACTCACCTTGCAACCTCAAGAAAAGAAGCAACTTAGCACCACTTTCTTCCAAACCACTTCACCAACTACCACAATACCACCTAGTTAAGGGTTTTTATGGAGGAATTTGAAGTTTAATCGGTTGGATTATGAGATTGAGCAAGATTGAGGAGAAGAAAGTTGGAAGTTTTCTTTTCTTTTGCTCCCAAAGAGAGTCGGCCAAGATGATGAAGAATGAAGATGATTTTGGGTCCAATTGAATATTTAGTAAAGTTAATGAATAGTGGTCAAAGTCCAAAATTAAATAGGAAAGTGACACTTGTCACCCTTTTAGCTTAACATTATCCTTATGTCTCTCCAATATTAATCCATTTGGGTAGCCTCTAATTATCTCTTAACACCTAGTAAATTAATCCCTGTATACCAAAACTGAACCTAATTGACTAAATTTTATCGAACTTACTACACTAGCGGGTCCCACGCCCGGTATACACTCCGAAAATCTCATGAACTAACTTATACTAGGAAAATGATTTAAAACCCATATTTACTCATAAAAATCATCTAGAATTTTTTCCTAATAAAGAAAATATGGAAAAGCGTGCAATTAAATAAAATAAAGCCTTGAAAATAAGAAAATTCACGAGTTCTCACAGGTCGGATTGCATCTTTCTCTAATGGTACAGCAGTAAGGGTATTCTTGAAATCTGTTTTAGTATATTAGCCAGCTTCTCTTCGTTGCTTATTAATTTCCCTCTATTTATTGCACTTTGCTTTTGGTTTATGGTATTGAATTTTCTTTTCCTCCCTTTCTCTCTGCGATCATGTCTTCTTGTTTATTCTGCGATTTTGTTAAGGTACTTCTGTTGTTCAATCATGTTATTATCTCCCTTCTCTTTTCAAGGTCTCGACAATCATTCAATTGGGGTCTTGAATTTTATTTTTATTTTTTTGCCTTAAAATGCATTTTTTTTGGCATTCAAATACAGATTTTTACACTAGAGCAAAGTTTCAGACGGCCCAGCTAGAGTTTCTAAGTTCAGAGAGATCATGGCAACAGTTTATAGTCCACTTATGTATCAAATTCATGCTAGCTTGATTGGTTGCTGATTAATTGGAAAAATTCCCAAAGTTCTATGGACGTAGTAATTGACAGAGGAATGTAAAATTTTTTTTTATCTGATAGGGTCTTTCACACTCTCATGAGTTGAAGATACCATTCAACATCCTGTAGTTGAAGATACTATTATAGATGGTTTCTTAAAAATGTTAAGAATGTATTCTTATCTTCTTTAAGTTGCATTGCACATAGCTCCCATTCATACATCCTGCCTCGGTCTAAATCATGCAAGTCATCATGAGTTAGACTTCTAATTGGATCACGTCGAATGTCCCTTCAGTTCTTATTGGATCAGTTGTGCATTTTACGATACTTATACAGCGAGGTGTCTTGGTTCTTCTAAGGACACCTTTTACCCTGATTTCTTTGCAGGTAAATCTAGTTCATGCTTTAAGGGACAATTATGAAGAGTGATTTGCATGTCATTTGTCTGTTCTGCATTTGCATCCAAGTGTCTAAATCTATAATCAGTGTCCTTTTTTAGTTGTTTCCTTGCTTATGCTAATTCCTGGCTATACTGATAGTTCATATAAGAAATGATTTGACTTTCCAAAAGTATGAATACACTTATCAGATAGATGTTACGCAGCAAAAACTACATAAATGTTGTAATTATTCTTGAATACAAGGCGGAATGAGAGGAAGGGCAATATTGGGGATTGGATGACAATGGAGACCTCCAATCGTATTGCAGGATAGCAAATTTTCATAGGAGTTAGATAAGCTGTCTTGCTAGGGTGGGTAGTGAAAGTACACTAGGAGAGATAAACTGCATAATTTATCCATTATTGAATATGTAGTGATTCTCTATATAGCTTAAGGGACTCTAGAGATTGTACTGCTTGTAAATGCAAATTAAGGTCTTCGCTAGTGCTGAAGGCTTCAATCAAAAGCGAGAAGATTACTGATGAAAAGCGAGACAGGAGTAGGTTTCCTTTAAGTGTACTTGAAGGAAATTATAAGCCAACAAGATTTCTAGAGGATGAAAGTGTAAAATCTTGCACTTCGAACTAGAAATATTGCATGTGGAGCGATAGACAAACTTAAACAGTAATGTTAGTGGAATATCTCACATTGATTATTCCAAGGATTTCCAACCATATATATAAGATGTTGGGTCACTCCACTCATTGCCAATTGGTTTTGAAATGGAAGCCCAAGTTTTTTATCATGGTATCAAAGCTAGGCTTGGATTTATTTGTTACCGCGTTTATAGGTTTTACCTGTGACTTGGTTCTTTACTAGTTTAAGTCCATTTGCCAAGTCACATTTGCGGAGGGGGTTTATAGTTTCACCCATGGCTGGGTTCTTTCTCTACTAGTTTAAGTTCATTTGCCAACTCACATTTGCAGAGGGGGTTAGTAGAATATCCCACACTGCTATTTCAAGGATTTCTAGCCATATATATAAGATGTTGGGCCACTCCACTCAATTGGTTTTGAGAAGGAAATCCGAGTTCATTAATGTTAGTTATTTCTACAAATAAATGCTTCTTACTACAGTTAAGTGGCTATTAGTGTTGATCAGGTTTGCATGAGCTGGCATAAAATGGTGTTGAAAATTGAAGAAACAGAGCGTGTTTAATTTGCATCAACGTATGATGCCTCTCTCCTCTCTCTCTCTCTCTCTCTCAAAAGTCAAGTTTAGTACTTTGATGAATTACTTTATAATCTGAATCGCCCATAAAATGGTGTTGAAAATTGAAGAAACAAAGCGTGTTTAATTTGCTCAACGGATGATGCTTTTCTCCTCTCTCTCTCTCTCTCTCTCTCTCTCTCTCTCAAAAGTGAAGTCTAGTGCTTTGATGAATTACGTTAATCTGAATTGCCCTAAAAGTCATATTCTTGTGGCAAAAATAGGGTTTCTCCATTGTGATTCAGAAATGTTTTCTTAAAATAAAATTAAAATGAGGGACATAAGTGTCAATATACAAGAACAGCCCTGCATGTATGGATTAGGCCACAGAGGGACTGATTTCTTTCCAGACCATGATTTAATATGAGACTGATAGCTCGGTTCACTAGATTCACCTTTCCTGCCTTAGAACAATACTAATTAGTCCATAGTTTGTCTTTTATTGTTTCAGTTATTTTCTTTTTTCTTTTGGCCTTGTCCGTGTTAAATGACTACTAGTTCTTCAATTGATCCTTTAAATTTTCAAAACATTGGTGATACATTTATTGACACACAGAGTTATCACGTTGACTTTAAATTTTCAAAACATTGGTGATACATTTATTGACACACAGAGTTATCATGTTGACGTCAACGTGATAACGTTTATGTTCTTGTTGGCTAAAGAAAAATACTTCACAACAGAGAATATTGCAGACTCTATGGATGTTGATGACTAAGAAATAAGAATATATCAGAGATGGTAACTTTGTGGAGTTCTACATTCCTTTCGTAGATTGTACATAACCAGACACAAGTAATTGATGCTGTGCATTCCCTATGGCCGGTTTTTTATAGGTAGCCTTGTAAAATGTCTGGTTTGTGGCGACAAACCAAGTGTTACCTGGTCTTCTCCCTTGGTGGCGTAGCAATTGATTTTTTTTTTTTTGGTAAGCCGGAACATACCCTGACTCGAACTCCTTAGGACCCAAGCCGGCACACCAAATCAGAGGAGTGCACCATGCCCCCACGTAACGACCTCGGGCGAGTCACGGGGGTTCAAGTTCAGGGTAAGATTTGAATCCAAGACCACAAGAGTCCTTAAGAACCCGCTTACTGCTGAACCACCCCCGTGAGGGTCATAGCAATTGACTTTCATGGATCCCTTTTTAAGAATTCGAAAGAGGTTGCTGCAGGAGTTTTGGTAAGGAATGATGCTGGGGCGTTTTTAAGCTGTTTGTTTTAAAAGCTTGCCTATGTAATCAATCCTCAGGCTATGTTATCAGACTCGGACCGGGTATCGACTCGGTCGAGATTAGGGATCAGGGGTTAATGGGTTCAATCGAATTCGATCGGGATTGAACCGGATGATGTCATAAATAAAAATTATTTAAAAATTAAAATATTATATATAAAATACCTAAAAAATATGTTAATATTAATAAAGGTATAATCATATATATTTGATGTTTCAAATATATTTAACAAGAACATACAAAGAATTAGAATGATCAAGTAGCAATTTATATTATTTAATGAACATTAACAAGTTTAGAATTAAAATTATGGGTTTGATTGAAAAATAACATCAAATTTTAGGACAACATTTATAAAGTATAAAATATTTGAGATATATTAATAAGTTTAAACAATTTAGGAGTCAAAACATAATATTGAAAAAATTTAACCTTTTTTTTTAAAAAAAATGCTCTTGTTGAACCGGATTTCCCGGTCAAACTCGGGTTTTGATCGAATTTGACCGGGTTTTTAGTCTTCCGATTTTGAAGAACAACTCGGACTGAACACTTGACCGGTTTTCAGTTCAATAGATTGGACCGGCTGATCCGGTCCGAGTTTAAAAACACAGTCCTCAGGTAGCTAAGAATAAAATTTGCCTTGCCAGTAAGTAGTCGAATTTTCCACTCACCTTTGAGGGTGATGCTGCTTCTGTACCTCTGATAATCCTGGATCCAAATGCAGACTTATTTGCTGATTGATGATGCTTGCCAGCTGCTTAGTCCGATTGCTATTGAATTAGTGTCTGTAGTGATGTCACGAAATAAGGCTGCTCAAACAATTTGGTAAGCATGCTAAGTTGAATTGTAGTACAAGGCTGCTCAAACAATTTGGTAAGCATGCTAAGTTGAATTGTAGTACATCACGGGAGGCTCGGAGCACTTTCACTTTTACGGTTATCTCTTCTCGCTGATGATATTTGTGTTTGGATAGAATATTATTTGAAATAATTATTGTAATACTTTTGTGATCTAATGTATTTGAGATAAAAAAAAATGGTTAAGAATATAAAAAAATAGGTTGAAAAATATGTTTATAATATAAATGAAATATTATTTACAAAAATTTAGCTATTTCTTTCAAATAAATCTACTACTGTCTTTTTTTGTTGCTGGGGGGGGGGGGGGGGGGGGGGGGGGGGGGGAGGGAGGGGCGGGATTAAGAAAAGAAGAAAAGAGAATGACGTGCCCTTTCCCATGTTGAAAGTTTATAAACAACGATTCAAGAATTCGAAGGATACCATTGTTCCCACTGTTAGATGCAAAGCTAGCACCGATGCCAGCACCAATTTTTTTTTTTTAAACATACGCATATCTCAAGGTTTAGAGTCAAGGTATTACTCTTTCTTATGATAGGCTGCCAATCCACTGAAAATCATAACAATCCCACCAAGGAAAAAATGAAAAATATACAACTCCGAAATTTCCCGATCTTTTATGGTCTTTTTAAATTTCGATCATAAAAAAATACACTGTTATGGTCTTTTATGGTCATTTTTTATGGACACCTGTACGAGGGGAGAAATGACGAAAGCTTAAGCATCCAAACTACGTGATGTAACTCTATATAACTTTTCAAAAGAAGAACTTCATATGCATCTGTCCCAGAACAAAAATGTAAACAAAAAAGCTTCACATGCACATACCCGTGAACAATGGTTTTATTAGTACTAAAGGGATAAGAGGGACAACTGTTCCTCAACAGAGCAGTCGACATGACAAGATATCCGACAAGAAAAAGGGATGAGAATCAGACCAAGGCCTCGCTGTTCCACTGGAGAAGCAGGAGAACGTCTAATGCAACGATATTCAACTGCATCTTGAAGGATGATATTTCCTTGCTTATCCATGCAGTAGAAATTACCCAAGAAGAATCTTCCATCTTTGATCCCTACTAACATTCGACGGGACAGCAGCCTTTTCACTATGCTCACATAATTCAAAGTTGTTGACTCCAACCCTTCTGAGCTTCTTCTCTGATGTACAGATGATGTCTCTTCTTCTTGTTTGGGATCCATTCACCTTGAACAATTTCCTAGAACGGTGAGAATTTGAATAAGTTGCTTCGTAGGACTTAACAAATTCCTTTACAGATAAATATGGCCATCTGAACTGCGACAAGCGAGCACAAAGGATACAAATAACCCAGTGAGCAGGCTATTGCCAATCACAAACATATCTAAACAAAATCTTGATTCTGTTTTGTAACTTCCAAGAGGCACACCAGATAATAGTTAAGAAGGTAAACTGACTTTGGCTTTATTTAGCTCTTCCTCCTTTCATTTAAACTTTTTTTTGGAGCAAGGTGCTAGGGAGGTGGGAAAGAGTTCATCATTTCTTCACCTGTGTCCTAGAATACAGTTTCGAACTCATACAATGAATACCCCTCCTTTACACCTGAAAAAAACAGAAACAACAGCTTAAAATTGGAAAGAAAGAATATCATCAGAAGTTAAAAAAGGAAGTAAGAGTAAATGTTAACTTGTACAACATCCATAAGGACCATAACCCTCGCATATGAGGATTGTAGTACTACTAGATTTCTGCCAACTAAAATATGGATGACAGAATCATGTACAAATTTCTTCAAAAGACTAAATTAAATATATGTTAAGCGTCTTCACAACTTTACCAAGATGCGAGCAACCCAAGCTACTAAATTAGGAGGACAATTGATCCTACCTGTTGGCTCATTACCAAAAACAAACTAACATGGTGCCAGCAAGGTGTCATAAATATTTATAGAACTACATTTCATATTTCAAACATTTTAACCAGCACTTAAATGCAAGTTGCCATGCAAGAAACTCTTTGAGCAATACTGTCTCAACACAGGATTGGTATTATAAACTGTAGCAATAACAAAAATGACAACATTCTCAAATTTTTATCCTCAAAAGAGGCTTAACGGATTTTAAAATGCTCTTCATACTAAAATACAACATGAGACCTTTTATAAATTGAAAAGATACTCTTTGATTATGTCAAATTAAGGCTTTTTTAAGTGAGATCACTCGACATTTGCAGAAAATTGGCATTTTCAACTGAAAACTATAGAAATATTAGAAGATAAAGTAGAGAATCATAACCCCTGGAAGAAAGAATATAACACTTATAAGTTGAGACTAAACCAAGGTAGAAAACCAAGAAAAATGCTGCCAACTAAAAAGTTTGTAACTAAACAAAGTCATCTCAGAACATAGGATAGCTATGAGTAGAAGAATATGATACAATATTTTTCAAGTACCCAACTCAGATTTTAAAACAAGAATGGAAAAAATGAGATATGCAGACAGGGATGAGGAATAACTAGTGAAGAAGGGACATTTTTTGGTTGATAATGGTAACAATGCAAATTTCCAAAGTTGGGAATCAACTACGACTAGAGATCTAAAATTTCTTTTCCTCTTACAATTTTTTTCTCTGCAATGACTCATGAGTCTATATCTTTTTTCTTTATGGTTCTCCCTGCTTGTGTCCTTGCGAAATCTGTTTTAGGACTTCATTTTTTAAATCACCCTGAGGGAAAAAAAAGGTAGGGAAACTCAGAACACCAAGGTCACATCCATCCTATAAGGCCCCAGTTTTGACCCTTTTTAACCTCAGTCCCAACATGGTTTTGAATCGAGGTTTCAGCAACTAATTAAAATGGACAAGCAACCAGTTCTAGGTAAAAGTAGCTTGTCTGGTCCAGGCTTGATTATAATTAAAATTGGCCAAAACAGATTGTTTTGACAGAGGAAACTACTGGTTTCGCAAGACACACAGGAAAAGTAGAAAATAGATGAGATAGTTTTAACTCTGAACTATCTAATTGGGAGTTAGAGAATGACAAACTACTCATCTGATTACAAAGACAACAAACTGGATGATCAAACTTCAAAGACAGCAGCAAGAACATAGCAAATCAACTATATTATACGTTTAAATGCTAGGCTTTACACTCTAACACGTTCACTTACTACTGATACAGTTAAATGTCAACAAAAGCTGCTGACTAGCTTAAACAGGTTTTTAATGTTTTGCTTCACCTACTCTGGCAGACTCATTTAATGACTTTTTAAGGACAGCAGTAGTCGATCATCAAGTAGCACATCCTAAGCATGTGAGAATTTGGGCCTTTGGCAAACAATGTACATGTTAAAACAAAATGTCACACACACACGGGCGATTTTGCGGATCAACATATCAGAAACTGCTATAGATTAAACAACAAAAATCTTTTGTTCTTCTCATCCACTTTGTATCATCATACTATCAGCTATTTAATTTCCATTCCTCCAATTTATTCAAGTACTGATCATATCTTTTTTTTTCTTCTATCGCCATCTTCAAATTTTCTTTACCTTTTCCTACTCTCATCTTCATTTCCCTTCGTTGGATTAGGCTTTCCAACATTTACTTGTCCTCCTATTAGAACATTGCTTATGCAGATTTCTTAATAGGATATACTAAAAAACTTCCTTTGTAGCCCATTAAAATTTCCATTATTTCTTTTAGATTTTCTTCCTGCTTCTTGGAAAACATTATTCTCACCTACTACTAATTCTCTTACTCTTACAACGTAAACTTATAATTCAAATTCTGGAGAACTTAACCCTATCTCTCTTATTGGATAAATTACCACTAAAGTTCAGTAATTTTTACTTCCAACATTTTTTTGGTGTTATTTTCTGCTATGCTTAATCAAAACTTGCATATTCTTTTGAATTATGCTAGCAGAACATCAGTATTCAGATCAAATCAGCACTTATTCAAGGTTCTGCTTTCACCTGTCATGCCCAAATTTAGTCTTAACCACTGCAAGACGAAAAAGTATATAAAATAGTTTTGAAATTTTTGATGAAACACAAAACAAAGGGATGAAAAGATGATAAAAAGAAAAAATGGTAAGAATGATTTGAGAGGATCAAAGAAATACTCCCTCACATTCTGCATTTGTCTGCTTTATAGTCCCTCACTTTCAAAAGGATGCAATTTAATCCCTCAGAGTGTACGTGATGCAAAAACATTTTAGAACTTAGACTGTTGCGTTAGCATACTGTTAATGCCATGTGTTTTGTAGTTTTAGGATCAGTTTTGTTTAGCTGGTGCATATGTACTAGGCATGTGCCTCATAAGGGTATTTTCGTCTTCTTCAGTTTAAGGCAACAACATGTTCAGAGCCCTTTAAGTACCCATTTTTAGGCACCGACAGAAGTTTTTCATCTCAGTTATAGCCTAAAATTTACACTTAATCTACTACACAATCAAATAGCCTAGAAGCTGACATCCCTGAAAATTTTGTGTTTTCTCTTCATCAATCCTAGAATTTTTGTGCTGCTATCAAGCATTACTCTTAGCTTTCAGCATGAATTTAGAATGAACAATTTTTATCTCAAAACCATCTCAGGCCACCTTTTGGCCCGACAAAACTTACATAACAGCTATGTATCCTAATTTTAGGGCCAAACAGGACCCATTTCTCCCAAATATCATCACATGTTGGTCGAATGTCTACTGCCACTCAAAAAGTAGTAGTAGACTTAAATTGGAAATCATAATTAAGCAAAATCAGTCTCCCTAAGTTGACCGGTGAACCTATATTAATCAAATACCCAGCCACCAGAAGAAATGTGTCCTCGCTAGCATCAACCACATCATTCACCACCAAAGTTTTCTAGCCAAAACAGCTCCAGTCATGTACTCAATCTTCTCTGGCCAAAACAGCTCCAGTCATATACTCAATCTTATCGGCCAGCCTTGTCCACTACCAACAGACATCCTTGTATTGATACTCAACCCAAAATTCATCCAAACAACAAATTAGTTTGAACAATATGAATAGCTCCAGACTTCACATCTGAATTTGACCAATTAAAGACACCAAAAAGGGTTATTGAAAATATACTTTGGCTCCCCATAAATTCATTTCCTTCTGATCTTGAACAGACCCCTCTTAGTTTGAGCTATTAAAGCTCCAGAGTTAAGAGCCATTAGGTCAGACTAGATAAAGGACGCTTCTAGGTTGGAAAAATTTTGTTCAAACAAATTGCGTAATTTCCATTTCTCAAGGAAAACTTTTCTTCTCAACATAATGAGTCTGATGAGCAGGTTTTTCACTGCAGGTTCTACATTTTTAGTCGGACTAGACATGTGATTGGCATACACTAGCATCTGGGTAAGGCAGGCATGTGATGCCTCTTTTGCACATGAGATTACCACCAAGGCATGTGACTTTTTCATGCCATAAAGCCGCATAGATTGGCATTGGAACCAAAATGGTACTTTCTATATTCTATACATGGAAGGACCAAATTGCATCAATTTCAAAGTGGGGGGCTTCAAAAGGACAAACACAACATGTGAAGGAATATTTTTTTTCAAAAATTAGGAGTTGCCACTCTTTACTGGGTTCTAAGTGTACCAAGTTACTAGTAGAAAGAAAAAAACAGGAATTAAATAATAAATTGATTTAAACACGGACCAACATGCATTCAGTTAATTTAAAGGAGAATTTGAACACTTCGGTAAGCATGAACAATTTAAGAGAAATAGACGCACAAAAACATAAAGAGAGAGGTTTTGATCTTGAGCCTCTGTTGGAAAATGCTGCAAGAATAAAGCATGCATTCTATCACAAACATTCACATTCACAATAATAAATATGAATGAATAAATAAAACAAATAGGCACAAATGAGTTCCAAAAATCAGAGAAAACTCATTAAAGCTAATGAATATCTCCTTTGGAAAAAAAAGCATAAAATTTGACGTTTGTAAACTTAATAAAAACTTTTAAAACAAACAGCTGAGTAATCTGAACATATGGTCAGCTTCCGGTCCATATCCCGGAGACGGTAGACCCGGTGGAAACTCGTTCAGACTCGGAAGATTCGGGCAGAGTCGACTCTGGGACTCAAAAGAGCGGCCGAGTCAACCCGTATGGACTCATCAGATATCCATGAACGGAGGCTTTCACCATGATTTTCATGGACTTTTAGGGTATAAACAAATTATTATTAAAAAAAACTTACCCGTATCCAATTTATGAGAAATTGCACAGAAAGACAGCCATAAGAAGTCAATCTCTAACCCAAGATTCTCTCTTTGAAGACTCTTCACTAAACAGCAAGTGGGTAGCAGATATTCAAAAGAAGGAGAAGGAAAAGTAAAAAGGCGAAGAAGACGAGGAAGCTTTCAATATCATATTCACGGCGGCGGGTGGCGGTGAATTTTGGAGAAGAGATGGGAGGGAGGAAAGAAGAACGCACGGGCCCCGTGGCTGCTTTGACCAGATAGTGCCAATCTGGTTTGAAGCTGTACAATGTGAGAAGGGTTAACCGTAATTTAACCCCTTGAGTTATATCTAATACCCACTTCACCCCTTAACCTTTATTCCGTATCACTTAACTCCTTAGGGACAAAAATAGCTTCTATTATATAATTTTTTTTCCTTTTTTATCCCGTTTGTCTTTTTCATTTTAAATTAGTTTTATTTTTGTAAATTTTTGTTTCTAAGACAATATTCTGTAATAGAAAATTAGAATGTCCATTCTCTAATTTATATAATTAAAAAACTATATATATATTTTTTAAAAGTCAAATTCATTTATTTTCCAATTTAAGAAACCAAGAAAAAATTTTATTATATTTCCTTGTAATTACACTATTCACAGTCAATTACTCATTTTTACAATCACATATTCACATGTCAATACTAAACATTTTATTTGTTATTTTTCCTATAATGAAATTTTGGTTGGTAAGATTTTTTTCTAACCATTTTTTAAAATTAATCAATTGTTAGTGTATTCCCTAATATATATATATATATATATATATATTTATACACTCATCTCAATTCTTATGCAAAACTTTACCACCACCAATTAGAGTGGTCAAAATTAAATCATGGGTTAAAGTTCAATAATTTAAGGAATTAAAAATTTTGAAAATAAAAGCTTAGTATAATAGAGGAGTATTTTTGTCTTTAAGGGGATTAAGTAATAAAGATTAGAGGTAAAATTGAAAATTCGGATATACTTAAGGGGATAAATTGTCATTAACCCAAGTAAAAATGATAAAGAGATAATTTCAAAAAACCTTTCTCTGATGTATCTTTTAGAACCATTGAATTTTAAAAAATCTCATTTATCTCCCCTACTTTGGATATTTTTTCAACTTTTGCAACAAGATTCAAAAAATAATGTTAAAAAAACTCATTTTAGAAGAGAGAGGATAATCTGATTCTAAATTTACATTTTTTTTGTGGACACTTAATTGTCATAACATATTAATTTCATTTCTTAATTTTTGTAAATTTTGTTAATATGGTTCATTAATTGAAATTCAAAAGTTAATAGCAGGACCCTTTAATAGCTTTTTATATCATTGGTTTGGAAAAGAAATATTAAGATATTTAAATTATAAATAGTTTACAATACTTGTAAAAATAACTTGAAATATTTTATAATAATGAAAATAACTTTTGTTACCAACTTGAAAACGTCACAAACTGTACGGCCCGAAAATAACTTAAGAAGAGGGTGAATTAGGTTGATTATAAAACTAATCAAGTTATGGGCACTTTTTGTTCAGTATGAAATTTACCCTCTTTTCTAAGTGATCATACAATGAATCAATCAATGAATGAACAAAATGTGATGACCCAAAATTTTTATTATTTTAATTTTATTTCACTTATTTATTTAATTATTTATTCACCCGTTTATCCCAAATAATTTATTTCATCCGTTTTAAGTCCATTTGTATGCAAAAATGTCCCTTTTATAATTTTAAAACGTTTCGTTAGCAAATTTAATTTTTCTACGACTCATTTAGCGAGAAATAATGAGTACACATTTTTCGAGGTTATATTCGATCTAAGAGTACATTAATCTTGGAAAATTAAGAATGATTAATAGTAGACTAAGAAAAGTTAATTGAGGGATTAGATGTGAGTTAGTTAAAATTAAACTTTTACTGCGCGCGCGTCAATAGTTTCCCGAAAGTTGCTCCGGTACGACTAATTAGAGATTTGAGGATTTAACATTAGACTACTAAGGATGAGTAATTACCATATTAAAGGAGTTACATTGGAGGTTTAGTACTCAAGTGAATCAAATTCGAGAGAAAGTGGTAGTACAAAACACCATTTGGGCACTATTAAGAGTTGACGTTTTGCACCAAACTTAAAGCTACTATTTCATTCTTTCCCTCCAACTTTCATCACACAAACAAACCCTCATCTCTCTCTCCTCACTCCCTCATTTTCGGCCAGACCAACAAGAAAGAAAAAGGGAAGGAAAAACTCTATTTGTTTAGCTTGATTTCACTCACCAAACCTCCACCAAATCGTAAATAACTTGTAGTAACACTTCATCTAGGAGTAAGGAGCAATCTTGAGGGTTTTTTTTGGAAAGTTTCGGCTAAAAATTTATGGTTTCATCTTGAGTTTTGAAGGCATAAACACCTCCACCAAAGCTTTTACTTTCTTGTTTCATTTCTTGGTTTTGAAAATTGTAGCTTCCTTATTATTGTTGTTGCTTGGATTTGGTTGGTTAAAGTGGGTTCTATGAACTCCCACCTTGGTTATATGAGGGCTGCCATGATGTTTATGTGCATGTTAGTGTGTTTGTGATGAGTTTTAATGGAAGAACTAGAAGAGGAAAAAGAAAGAGAGAAAACTGTGGGAGGAAGCAAGATGGCCGAATCTGCCCTGTTGTTGTTCTTGCTTGAATTTCGATTTTTGTCGGTTGTTTGGCTGTGAAATTGGTTGATATATGTTGTATATTGTGTGTTGAAAGTGTCTACCAAAAATCATTTTATTTGGTTAAGCAAAACTAGAATTTTCGAAACTGCAAGAAATCTAGAAATGGTCATTCGAAAGCCTGAACAGTGTATCTTTGATTGAACATAACTCTTCGTGCAAAAGTCAAAATCGAGTGCCGTTTGTGGCATTTGAAACTAGACATCTGTAACTTTCTAACGGGTATAAAAGTCACTGTCTAGTTTGTTTTGTGTGAACTGCAGTGAACTGATAAATTCGGCTGTTCTGTTCAGCCTGTTCATTATAATGGAAATGAGAAGCTGTAATTTGTGGCATGAATTTGAACTACTTTTGAACTGATTTTGGAAATGATTTCTTTGATGAAATGTGGAATTTTGAACCTAGTTTTCAATACCACAAACCATTCTCAATTTCAAGTTATATTGAGTGAGATATGGTTCAATTTCCAAACTGTGGCAAAACTGAAAAACTAGAAAACTTTTCCTTCTTGCTGGCCGACTGGTCTAGTTTGTTGTGGGAGGTTTTATGTCGAAAATTTTGATGTCAATTACCCACCAATTGCTTATCAAATGTTTATGGAACCTTATCTATCTCAATTCATATCTTTTGATGATTACAAAACAAACGGATGTTACTAATACTTTTTGTAGAGACTCTTGTCAGAAATGGCACTAAACAGGTCTGAGGACTTAGAGCAAAAAGAAGATCAAAAAAGGGTGATAAGTACTGAGGAGGATGAACCTCCAACATCCATTGAGTATCGGACGCACAAAAGGAGAGTATCGGACGTCCGACATCCATTGAGTAACTTCGGACGTATGAAGAACTCAGACTCGGACGTCCGAAATAGACAAGCCAGGGTTTCTACGATTACTCATCACGATCGGACGCTCAACACCTGAGCATCGGACGTCCGACAAGCGTTGCTGCGCTTCGGACGCAACACATTGGACGCATCGGCCGTCTGAAGGAATTGAAGAGGAACCTCCAAGTCTGCATCTTGCCCTCAGACGCTTGATGAGAGGGGATCGGACGTCCTAAGAAGTTCAAGAAAATTTCTCGAACTCACTGACCTCGCTCGGATGCATAAAAACTAACTATCGGACGTCCGACACCACCAATGGCTAGTTGACTCTTCAGATGCCTTCTATCCGTTGACAGCATTAAGTGAAGAATTTTTTGGTCTCCTATAAAAGGAACAAAGTCAACCACCTCAGAACAACTTTGCACATCAAATCTACATCAAGTAGTGAGTGATTCTAATGTTAGAATACTCCAAAAAAGAACATTTGTATTCTCAGCTTGTGCAATTTTCTTGTAACTTTTCAAGTGTGACACAGCTTCTTCAATAGTGTAGCATTGTGAGGGTTATCCGAGTGTTTGTAAAACTTCCTTGCTTGACCAAGTGTGGTTTGGGGCAAGAAGGAAATGATCCTTCCCTTGAACACAAGAAATTGGTTGCAAGATTGTTCAATTTGAAGTAACTTGTTATATAAAGAGTTGTTCAAACTCAAGTTGAGTTTGAAGTCTGGTTTGTTTCTCTACTTTCGTTTACAGCTTTACTATATAAACTGTTTATTTTTTCATCTCACGAACACCTGTGCTTTCTTGTAATCTGATCCATTGAGTGGTTTTCGAGAAAAGAAGGGTATGATTGAAAAAGAGTGACCCATATCTTTGCTGGTTTTAGAAAACCTAATTCACCCCCCTCTTAGGTTGTTTTCGATCCTTACAATTGGTATCAGAGTTTGGTCTCCTAGAAATTAAGTTCAATCGACTTGGGAGTAAATATGACAACCAACAATGCCATGTTCTTTGAGGGACAATCTGTCACTAGACCTCTAATGTTCAATGGATCAAACTATGTGAGCTAGAAGGAAAGGATGATTATATTCTTACAATCCATTGATATTGAGTTGTGATTTATTGTTAGTGAAGGTCCATATGACGCGACTATTATTGATGAAACTACTCATAGGCCAAGACAAAAAATAAGAAGTGAGTTGACTACTGAAGATAGAACTCATCTCACTCTAAATGCCAAGGTTATGAATGTTCTATACAGTGCATTAGTTCAAATGAGTCCATTAGAGTCAAAGGCTGCAGATCTGCAAAAGAAATTTGGAATAAACTTAGAGAGATCCATGAGTGAAGCGAGAATGTGAGAGAGTAAAAGAAATCCATTCTGGTCACTAAGTATGAATCTTAAGATGGAGCCTCATGAAAATATTGACAAAATGTATTGCAGATTTAATGATTTGATCAAGGATTTAGAGGTGCTTGAGAAGGAGTACTCTCTAAGTGAAAAGAACAGAAAAATCCTGAATGCTCTATCAAAGGACTGGGAAAGCAAAGTGACTGCCATTAAGGAAGCCAAGGATCTGAATACTTTACCCATTGAATCTCTGATTAACTCTCTAATTTCTTATGAACTGAAGCTTAAATCTAAGATGCAGGATGAAGAAGACACCAAAGTAAGAAAGAGTATTGCTCTGAAAGCATCACAAGACGAAGATGAAACAACCTCACAGGATGGAAATGATTTGGAAGGTGATGACAGTGATATTGCACTCATCACACGAGATTTCAAAAGGATACTCAACAAGAGAAGATTCAGGAAAGGTGGATCCAGCAATTCCTTCCCAAATCAGTCTAATGATTTCAGAAATAAAGGGAAACTAGAGTTCAACAAGAAGTAGACCGATAAGTGTTTCGAATGTGGTCAACCAGGACACTATGCAAATGAGTGCCCAATGAAGAAAAAGAAGGAGAACAAGGTTGAACGAAAACCAAAGTTCAACAATTTCCAGATCACCTGGAATGATTGCAACTCAGAAGATGAAGTTGAGGAAGAAAATGAATCTACTCAAGTGACTTTCATGGCCGTTGGTGGTGATGAAGTAACTGCTTGTACTTCCCAAACTGACAGTGACAATGAATCTGATGATGATGTTAATTCATTTTTGGAAAAGATGCATAACAACTTAAAAGAATCTTATATCAGAAACAAAGAATTAAAATAGAAAATAAATTTTCTGATTCAAGACAATGCAAATCTTTTTCGACAAAACAAGCATCTTAAGCATGAAAATGAAAACCTGAAAAGAACTGAAACTGATGTGCTTGCTGAACTTAACAAAAAGAAAAATTTCTGTGACATACTCAGAAGTGAACAATGTAGTCTAAGAAAAAGGATGGATGATTTATGTCAATTGTTACATCATATGAAACAGAACCGTCTTCAAAAGATTGACACTAAACCTCATCTTAACGCTCATCAAATAAGACTGAATCAAAACGCAAATGAGTTTGCTATCCATAGGAGAAGGCAAGTCAGATTTATTAAACCTGTTCATTTGATTGATCCAATGTCAGTATACAACTTCTGTTGTCAATTTGGTCACATGAATAGCAACTGTTATGTTAAGAAAAACATGAAAAATGGCATGAGATGCATGTGGATGGTTAGACGTAATGCTAACTCTCAAGGACTCAACATGTAAAGGGTACCAAGTATTATCTTGTGGGTTTGTGTGTAGGTGAATTTGGATAATATTGCTAAAGAATCAAAATGGTTCATTGATAGTGAATGTTCAAGACATATGACTGGTGATACATCATAATTCATTAAACTTAAGCCAAAAGCAAGTGGAAAGGTAACATTTGGAGATGATAACAAAACTTTTGGTATTAGTGATGTTGGTAAGAATAGTCAAACCTTTATCCATAATGTTCTTCTTGTTGACAATCTGAGTTACAATTTATTAAGTGTTAGCCAATTGTGTGATAGGAATCTGTTTGTATTGTTCAAGAAGCTTGAGTGTCTCATATTTGACTCGAAGTTCAACATTGTTTTCAAAGGAAAAGGAGTTAATGATATCTATGTAGTTGTTCTTGAAAAAATTGATTCCTCCTATCTCAAATGTCTCAAAGTAGCAAATGAGGACCCATGGTTATAGCATAGAAGGCTTTGTCACTTCAATATGGATTTGCTAAAAGAAATTTCTAAAAAGGATCTTGTTAGAGGTCTCCCAAAAATCAGATTTGAAAAGGACCGGATATGTGATGCTTGCCAATTTGGAAAACAAGTCAAGGTATCTTTTAAACCCAAGAAATGTGTTTCTATTTCAAAGCCACTAGAACTTTTACACCTTGATCTGTTTGGTCCTACTCAAACTACAAGCCTTGGTGATAAGAGATTTTGTTTTGTTGTTGTTGATGATTATTCCAGATATACATGGGTGATGTTTCTTGCATGTAAAGATGATGCTTTCAAGAACTTCGTATCACCTTTTGCTAAAGTTCAGAATTTGATTGGATTGAAAATTTTCAAAATTAGAAGTGATAATGGCACTGAATTTCGTTTTTGTGGCTTTCCAGATTTTTGTGATAACAATGGCATTACTCATGAATTCTCTATTGTTAGAGTCCCCCAACAAAATCGAGTTGTAGAAAGAAAAAATAGAACTCTCCAAGAGGCTGGCAGAACCATACTTAGTGAATGCAATTTACCAAAGTATTTTTGGACTGAAGCTATAAACACAGCCTGTTACACCATGAACAGAGTTCTCTTAAGACCAATTTTGAACAAAACTTCCTATGAGCTCATGTTTGACAAAAAGTCTGTTGTTGGTTACTTTAAAGTCTTTGGTTGTAAATGTTTCATTTTGAACATCAAGGAACATTTTGGAAAGTTTGACAAGAAATCTGATAAGGAAATTTTCTTGGGATATTGTGAAAACAAAAGAGGTTTCAGAGTTTATAATCGTAGAACACTGGTTATAGAGGAGGCGATACACATTACTTTTGATAAATCTAATTGTGACATTTCCATGAGTTATGGTGAAGATGATGATACAGGTGTTCAAGAAGAATTAAAGAAGTTAGCAATCAATGATCATGGCTCTGCTTTACCAGAAATTGATTTAAAGAATGCTGATACTCAAGACAGTCCAGTTGGAAAAGTGAATGACAGAGATATCACTACTCCTAATGATCTTCCAAGAACCTGGAAATTTATCCATAACTATCCCAGGGAGCTTATAATTGATGATCCATCCGAAAAAGTCAGAACTCGTTCCTCTAGACGCCTAGTAGATAATCTTGCTTTAGTATCATACATTGAACCTAAAAATGTTGTTGATCATTGAATGATGAGCACTGGATTTCAGCTATGGAAGAAGAGTTAATCCAATTTGAAAGAAATAAGGTTTGGACCCTGGTTGCTAGACCACAAGACCATCCTATCATTGACACAAAGTGGATTTTTAGAAACAAAATGAATGATAAAGGGGAGGTTGTTAGAAATAAGGTCAGACTGGTGGTTAAGGGATACACTCAAGAAAAGGGAATAGACTTTGATGAGTCCTTTGCACCTGTAGCTAGGCTGGAGTCCATTAGAATGTTTCTAGCATTTGCATGTTTCAAAAATTTTAAATTATTTCAGATGGATGTTAAAAGTGCCTTCTTAAATGGCTTTATAGATCAAGAAGTCTATGTTGACCAACCTCCTGGGTTTGAAAATGAATCTTATCCAGATCATGTTTTTAAACTCTCAAAAGTTTTATACGGATTAAAACAAGTTCCTAGAGCATGGTATGAACGGTTGAGTGGGTTTTTGATTGAAAATGGTTTTAAAAGGGGTATTGTAGATACTACACTTTTCACAAAATATAGCTCACGAGATTTTTTAATTGTGCAAATATATGTGGATAATATCATATTTGGTGCTACTAATGAGAGCCTGTGCAGGACTTTTCCAACATCGTGCAAAAAGAATTTGAAATAAGCATGATGGGAGAACTGAACTTCTTCCTTGGACTCCAAGTGGTTCAAACCCGAGATGGAACGTTTATAAATCAAACAAAATACACCAAGGAGCTGCTGAAAAGATTCGGAATGGAGAACTCAAAGCCTGTTGGAACACCTATATGCACATCTACCAAACTTGACAAAGATGAAGAAGGTACAAAAGTTGAGGAAAAGAAGTATAGAGGTATGATTAGAAGTTTACTCTATTTAACTGCCAGTAGGCCTGATATCATGTTTGCTGTATACTTATGTGCTCGATTTCAATCCTATTCAAAGGAATCACACTTGAATGCGGTAAAAAGAATTCTTATATATCTTAAAGGAACCTTAAACTTTGGCTTGTGGTATCCAAAATGTCATGAACTTCCTCTATGTGGATTTTCTGATACTGACTTCGGTGGTTGTAAAATTGATAGAAAAAGTACTACTGGTATATGCAACTTTCTTGGAAATTACTTAGTATCTTGGTTTAGTAAAAAATAAAATACTATTTCATTGTCCACTACTGAAGCTGAATATGTTGCTGCTGGTGCTTGTTGTGCTCAACTGTTATGGATGAAAAACACATTGAATGATTTTGGTTTAGTATATGAATGTGTACCTATGTATTGTAATAACACTAGTGTGATTAATCTGACAAAAAATCCCATTCAACACTCTAGGACTAAGCACATAGATATAAAGCATCATTTCAATTGCGATCTTATTTCCAAGGGGGTAATCTGTGTTCAGTTTGTTTGTTCTAAAGATCAAATCGCTGATATCCTCACCAAAGCTCTTCCACTGGATCAATTTGTGTTCTTGAGAACAGAACTGGGCGTTTTAGAAAAAATATTCTAAGTTTCGTTTCTGGTCAATCTTTACCGGACGTCCGATGAATTGGAACGGACGTCCGACAGTGTTCTTCGTCCTGTTTCAGAAAAGCACTGGTTCGGACGGTTGTGTCGGACGCTTCACTTCGTTCGGACGTCCGACACTCAAAAATTGAGCCTTATATAGCAGTTAACTAGCTTCCCCAGTTCATTTTCCTCCACGGTCTCGGACGCAACCTTTCAGTTTCCTCTCATATTTAAAATTCAAATTCCTCTCTTCTCATATCAAGTTCCAAGAAATTGACTCAACTAACGTCATTACACCTCTATTGCCCGTCAACCACTCATAAAAATTACTCCTAACCCTCAACTACCCCATAGTTCCCAATTCACATGCAAAACCCTAACTTCTCATAACTCTCTCCTTGTGACATTACAGTGTATTCTCGTTTTGCTCATATTGCATTCTTCGTCTATACACCACGTTCTGTATCAAAAACACATTCACATTGCATCATGGTTAGAATCAAAGGAGGGTCTACTAGTGCCGGACGGTCTTTTAGGCTTAGAGATAAGGACATTGAAATTGTGGAACCATCTACCCAAGCACCTAAAAAGAAGATTGTGACCCGGGGTGGTAAAGTGAAGTAAACTGCCCAAAGAAAATTGGTTTCTCAAACTGCTGAACCATCTGATGAGCAGATGGTAGAGTAGAACTCTGAAGGAAACATAATTGATGGAAATGAGGAACCAGAACGGGCTATCCAGGGCGATGAAATTGTCATAAGGTCATCCGGTAGAAGAAAGAGAACTGCAAAGAGGAAGAGCACTCCCCAATCCAAGAAAAAGCAATCTGCTGATCCCTCTGTTGATCAGCAGAATGAAGGAAACATTGCTGAGAATCAGCAAACACCTGAACCCTCCACCAGGAAGTCTCCAAGGACAAGGACTGAGGCTCAAAATGTTGGGGCATCTGCCACACAAATCTCGAAAGGGAAACGTTCTGGGAAAGATCCAGTATCTCAGCCCGTAACAGAACCCACTCCTCTCCCAAAATTCATTGATGATGAAGCCAGAGACAGATTTGAGTTGGTATCTCAAAAAGGGTTCATCACCCAAAGGCTCATCCTTCCCTGCGAATTTCGTAAGTTTGATCTTGAACATGTTATTAAGCTGTTTGAATTCCAAAAATGGGTTCATCTTCTGACCATTCCTAATACTTTTTACCCTGACATGCTTTATCAATTCTTTGCTAATTTTAGAAAGGGTAACTCACACAGAACTCATTTCTAGGGTCAACTCTGTGAACATCACATTAACATCTGACATTGTAAATTCCATTTTGAAAATAAAAATTGAAAATGGTTACAAAGGAAAAATTACAAATTTCTTTTCGTATGAGGAATTTTCTTCTGCCTACCATTATTTTTACAATGCTAAACTCATGACTTATTTTCAAACCAAATTCAATACTCCTGCTGAGGCAAGATTAGATGATCTCAGTCCTCAGAATCTGATCATCTTCACCATCATTTCAAATCTGTTGGTGCCAACTGATGGCCACAGAACAGATGCAAACAAAATGGAACTCTATATTTTCTACTGTTTTGTTGAAAAAATTCGTATTGATTTTGGATTTGTGATGTGCAAGTTTCTGCTCAAAATTAGCACAAACAGTCGTAGGAAGCTCTCTTATGGCAAATTTCTAACCCCTATCTTTGCCCATTTTGAAATACCTTTTTCTGAAAAATCACCCAAAGACAATGATTCAACAGTTTTTTCAAAAGCTTACTTTGAAAGGAAGAGCTTAAGATTTTTTGATGGCCATTAGTGCTATAAGGAGACTGTGGCTGAGTCTAGAAGGAAAAACTTTCATGAAACCCCTGTCATTCCTAGGACTCCTCGTGATCAGTCAGACTATGTCTCTCCTTTCACCATTCATCCTAAAAAGTCTGCCAGCAAGTTCTTCTCTTCCAATTTTGAGGTCATCTCCTTGCTTGAAGACCTCAAACAGCATGTTATGCTTATTGAAGATGGTCTCATGATGACCATGACCCCTGCCCAATAATCTTCTTTCATTGAAAAAAAGAACATTCTTGTGCCTCCAATACCTGAAAACAATGAAAATGCTCATCAGAAAGAGCCAAGACCTGAGCTCACAGGGCCAACTATTGGTACTGAGGCCACGCCAGCTTCCAACTCTCAGCCCAAGGATAAAGGCAAGGCTCCAGCAACTGAGGAGGCATATGAAGAAGACGATGAAGAAACTGAGGAAGAAGTGGATCCTGAACAGTTTCGTCTGGCCAGGAGAAAGCCTGGATCATCTAAAATCACTATCTAGGCACTGCTAGGTCACTGCACTTTATTTTAGGACTATAGTTCATCTTTTGCACTGCAAAACTTTTCCTATGCTATGCACTAAGAGTTGTACTTCTGGTTTGTACAACTAGATGTTTTCTACTGTTTATGGATGCTATGACTAAGTGTTTCTGATGTTATCTGCTGTGAATGGATGTGTTTGTTATGAATGAATGTGGTTGTTATCTGCAAATCTTTGTTGTCAAATTTTTGTTGCAAATATTTCTGATGAATCGTGCTGATATTATCTGATGTTGATATCAGACATGGCATATCTGTTTTTTGTGATGACAAAAAGGGGGAGAATTGGATTAAGCACTGATGGTGTTAAGAAACTAGTTAGGGGGAGTTGCGTTTTAGGAGGAGTTGCGTTTCTCTTCGTATACTCATGCACTTCGTTTGGGGGAGTTGTAATTCCAGCTCGTATGTCTATTTTTCTTTTTGCTCTATCCAAGTGTTTTGTCATCATAAAAAAGGAAGAGATTGTCTATCTCAATTCATATCTTTTGATGATTCCAAAACAAATGGATGTTACTAATACTTTTTGTAGAGACTCTTGTCAGAAATGACACTGAACAGGTCTGAGGACTTAGAGCAAAAAGAAGATCAAAAAGGGGTGATAAGTACTGAGGAAGATGAACCTCCAACATCCATTGAGTATCGGATGCACAAAAGAAGAGTATCGGACGTCCGACATCCATTGAATAACTTCGGACGTATGAAGAACTCAGACTCGGACGTCCGAAAAAGACAAGCCAGGGCTTTTATGATTACTCATCACGATCGGACGCTCAACACCTGAGCATCGAACGTCCGACAAGCGTTGCTGCATTTCGGACGCAACACATTGGATGCATCGGCCATCCGAAGGAATTGAAGAGGAACCTCCAAGTCTGCATCTTGCCTTCGGACGCTTGATGAGAGGGGATCGGACGTCCTAAGAGGTTCAAGAAAATTTCTCGAACTCACTGATCTCGCTCGGACGCATAAAAACTGACTATCGGACGTCCGACAGCACCAACGGCTAGTTGACTCTTCAGATGCCTTCTATCCGTTGATAGCATTAAGTGAAGAATTTCTTGGTCTCCTATAAAAGGAACAAAGTCAACCACCTCAGAACAACTTTGCACATCAAGTTTACATCAAGTAGTGAGTGATTCAAGTGTTAGAATACTCCAAAAAAGAACATTTGTATTCTCAACTTGTGCAATTTTCTTGTAACTTTTCAAGTGTGACACAACTTCTTCAATAGTGTAGCATTGTGAGAGTTATCCGAGTGTTTGTAAAACTTCCTTGCTTGACCAAGTGTGATTTGGGGTAAGAAGGAAGTGATCCTTCCCTTGTACATAAGAAATTGATTGCAAGATTGTTCAACTTGAAGTAGCTTGTTATATAAAGAGTTGTTCAAACTCAAGTTGAGTTTGAAGTCTGGTTTGTTTCTCTACTTTCGTTTACAGCTTTACTATATAAACTGTTCATCTCTTCATCTCACGAACACCTGTGCTTTCTTGTAATCTGATTCATTGAGTGGTTTTCGAGAAAAGAAGGGTAGGATTGAAAAAGAGTGACCCATATTTTAGCTGGTTTTAGAAAACCTAATTCACCCCCCTCTTAGGTTGTCTTTGATCCTTACAAACCTTGGTTTAAAAAATGAAGTGGATTGGGACTGATTTCATGGTACTAAGCTTTTGGAAAGAAAGAAAATGGTGAGATGGTAGATTTGCTTTGGGAATTTCACGAACTTTGATTATTTTGTTAACTGCCTTCCCACATGAGTTTTTGCATGAAATTTGGTAGAGATATAGTTCACATATGGAAAATTTAGTGTACGAAATTTAGTGTATTTTGAATGCCATTTCGATGGCTAAATGATACTTCAAATATAGCTTTTCAAATCTGAAAAATGACTGAACAGTTAGCAAAATGCGACCAACTTTGAACTCATGTATCTCGATACTCGAAACTCCAAACTTAGTTCCATTTATTGTGTTTGAAAATTTGTTTAGAACTCTTATTGTGTTACAAATTTCAGAGGTTAGTTCACTTTTTGTGAATTTTGCCGAATTTCCAGAATTTGCCGAAAAACATGACCGAAACTGTATTGTAAGCTCCAGTCAACCACTTTGAGCTAAAATTTGAATGTCTTCCGTTTAGAATTTTAGAAAGGTGTTTTCTAGGAACCTTTAGTACTCTGAACCAAGATTCCAACAGTATAAATTTTCCATTTTTAGACTTACAAAACTCAAGATACGATTTTTCAAAATAATGTCCCTCTAGACTGAAAAATTTCTATTTTAAACCAAATTACTCTTTTAAGAACTTTCCACCATCCTTTGTGATTGTTGGACTGTTTTAAGTTTTTTTCATGGTTTAATACAAGGTCTTTTTGGAACTTTGAACTTTCATTTCAAATCTTGGTTTTCGAAGGATAAACCTCTCTTGATGCATTTACTTGATCATATAACTCCCTTGGTTAATAGTACTTTTCTTCGTACTTAAATCAGGGACTTCATGATACGTATCTCGTTGGTGATGAAGATTCGTGACCCAAGATTGCTTGTTGGATTTGTGATTGACGACCAAGAAAGGTAGCAGCGGAAACCCTACGACCCCTCTAATCCCCGTGACTACGAACTTGTTGATATTATCTCAACCCGTAATCAAACAAATTAGCGAACCTCAGGCAAGTGTAGAAGGTGCTACAACTCAAGTGTGATTCTTGAATTGATAAGCCAACAAGAACACTAGAGTATAACTCTAAGTTGTTCAAGGGATGCTCGAAAGCTATAGAAGAAATTATCTCGCTTGATTTATGATAAAAGTGTCTTCCCTTTTATTGATGTATTATGGCCCCTTATATAGGATACAAGTAATACCTAATCTGATAAGGAAAGTAAAGCTAAAGGTGCAGCTGGTATGGGCCCTAACTAGTGAAGGAAACGAAAAAGGAGACGATGGCCTCAACCCTCAACGGATAGGGCTTCATGCGGGCTTTCGACGGATAGGGCTTCATGCGGGCTTTCCTTCCTAGGCAGCCTACCTTAACATATAGTGATGAACAAAATAGCAATCCTACTCTTGGCGATTCTATGTGCAACATGCACTTAACCAATTATTCAAGCTAATCAAATTAACACATAAATAAATGAAACTACTAAAATGGGAAACGGGGTTTGGCAAAACCCTAAACCTCTGGTATAGCTTCAATGCTCAATACCGGATCTCGATCATCTTCACTGGAGTGTATGAATCCCTCAAAGGACTTGTGTATGGACTGTACAAGTACATTAAGTTGCTCACAAAATCTCTTTGCACGAGCTCTAATGATCGGCCCGTTTGGAGCTTGCACACGGTCCTCGGCCCCTTGATCACTCGAGCCATTGTTGGCGTGCCCACATACTATGATGCTACCATTTCCCTTCTCTTAAAAAGGATTTGCCCTCAAATCAAAAGTTTCATCTGCATCAAAAGGGGCTAGGTTAGAGACATTAAATGTAGTACTAACTCCATACTCACCTGGAAAATCAAGTTTGTAAACGTTGTCATTGATGTGGTCCAACACTTGAAAAGGTCCATCACTCCGTGGTTGTAGTTTATTTCGCCCTTGCATAGGGAAACGTTCCTTGCGCATATGCAACCACACCCAATCGCCAGGTTTGAAAGTCAATTTTTGGCGACCTTGTTAGCTTGCTTGACATATTGAGCAGTTCTCCTCTCAATGTTGGTTCTGACTTTCTCATGAAGTTGCTTAACAAAATCTACACGTTTTTTACCATCCAAGTGTGCGTGTTCATTACTAGGTTATAGCACTAGATCAAGAGGTGTTAGCGGATTAAAACCATAAACACATTCAAATGGAAAGATACCAGTAGTAGAATAGACAGCCCTATTATAAGCAAACTCAACATGAGGTAAAACATTCTTCCCATGTTTTCAAGTTCTTTTTGATGATGACACGCAACAAGATACCTAATATACGATTCACCACCTCAGTTTGACCATCAGTTTGGGGGTGGCTAGCAGTAGAGAATAGTAATTTGGTGTCTAATTTAGACCAGAGTGTCTTTCGAAAATAGTTGAGAAATTTGACATCTCTATCAGAAACAATGGTCCTAGGAATGCCATGTAGTCGCGCAATCTCTTTAAAGAACAAGTGAACAATATGAGATGCATCATCTGTTTTGTGACAAGCAATGAAGTGTGCCATCTTAGAGAATCTATCAACTACCACATAAATGGAGTCATGGCCAAACTTGGATCTAGGTAACCCGAGTATAAAATCCATAGAAATGTCAACCCATGGTGCACTAGAAATAGGTAATGGGGTGTAAGGCCATAAGGGTGTACCTTGAATTTAGCTCTCTTACACGCTAAGCAGCGCTCCACCACCCGTGCAATATCTCTCCTCATGTGCGGCTAGTAAAAATGTTCCTGCAGCATGGCAAGAGTTTTATCAACCCCAAAGTGTCCCATAAGTCCACCCGAATGGGATTCCCTTACCAAAAGCTCATGGATTGATCCATGTGGGATGCAAAGCCGATTGGCATAGAACAAGTAACCATCAGAAATGAAGAACTTAACTTTGCCCGGTATGTTTGCAAAAAATGTATAACTCACAGAAGTCACTATCTTGTGCATAGAGGTCTTTAATTAGCTCAAATCCCAACAACTTAGCATCTATAGAAGTGATTAGACAGTACCTTCGTGAGAGTGCATCCACGACCACATTGGACTTACCAGCCTTGTATTTAATAACGTACGGAAAGGACTCCACGAATGCAATCCACCTTGCATGCTTCTTGCTCAAGTTGTGTTGGGTCTTAAGGTACTTAAGGGACTCATGATCAGTGTGTATCACAAATTCCTTAAACCTTAAGTAATGCTGTCACACTTGTAGTGCTCGAATGAGGGCATTCAACTCTTTATCATAAGTTGAGTAATTCAGTGCAGTCACATTGAATTTCTTACTAAAGTAGGTAATAGGTTGTCCACCTTGGTTCAACACAGCTCCAACTCCAATAGCTGAAGCATTACAATCGATCTCAAATGTTTTAGAGAAATCAGGTAAGGAAAGTACAGGTGCGTATGTGAGTTTGTGCTTTAAAGTGGTAAAAGCCTTTTCTTGATAATCTCCCCAGTAGAAATTTTCATTCTTCTTGATCAATTCGGTCAAGGGTGCAGTAATGGTGCTAAAGTCCCTCATGAATCTCCTATAGAAACCCGCAAGTCCATGAAAACTTCGATCATCACCCACAGACCTTGGTGTTGGCCACTCTTGAATAGCTTTCACCTTTTGATCATCCACCTTCATTCTCTACGCATTTATAACAAACCCTAGAAACACAAGCTCATTAGTGCAAAAATTGCACTTCTTGAGATTGGCATAAAGTTTCTCTCGTCGAAGTACATCCATAACCGCCCTAATATGCTCAAAGTGTTCATCATAAGACTTGCTATATATTAGGATATCATCAAAGTAAACTACCACAAATTTTTCCAAGAATGGACACAGCACACGATTCATTAATCTAATGAAAGTACTAGGTACATTAGTGAACCCAAAAGGCATCACTAACCATTCATACAATCCATACTTAGTTTTGAAGGCGGTTTTCCATTCATCCCCCTCTTTAATCCTAATTTGATGGTACCTACTTTTGAAATCAATTTTGGTAAAGAAAACAGTCTCATGTAACTCATTAAGCATATCATCTAAGCGAGATATAGGGTGTGAGAACTCGCAAATTCCTTATATTTTTCTCAAAAATTTCCTCTTATTTGAAAATTATGTGGCAATTATTATTCCATACTGTCCTATGGCTCAATCACCCTAGAAAAGTGCCAATGGTCATAGGAAATTAGGGTTTTCCTATTCGTTTTCAATTCGAAGTGAAATAGGGTTTTTTGTGTATCCATAGTGTAATTATCCGATATGGAGCGAGGATCAAATTTGGTGTTTAAGGGTGACTTTTAGGTGAGAAATAATATGTGATTAGAAACAATGATATAAAATTAGTGAATAGGAAGTAAAAACCCTAGTACGGGTGATTTATGGAAAAACGGTGCGAACCGACGGGTACCGTGCACTACCGATTGAACGCACCACTTGACCACCACTTTCTTACCATACAATTTCATAAATATTTGAGCAAAATATCCTCTCATTTTTCAGCTAGTTTTGACCGAATTTTAGGGCTAAAAATGCAAGAAAGAAAAAAGAAATTTTGGTTGGTATTAGTGGTGACAAGTGTCACTCAACCATGGCTACTTAAACAAGCCAAAAGTCCAACCTTCTTATCCTTCATTTTGCTCCATTTCCCTCCATTTTTCTGCTGCTTGGCCGAGACAAGAGAGGAGAGAAAGAGAGCAAGAAACAAGCTTCCTTCTTCTTGAGTTGAGCCATCCAAGTGAGGAATTAAAATTCTAAACCGATTAAAGCATGAGTTGTGAGCTTGAGAAGCTAGGGGAACCAAGAATTCCAAGAGGAGGTGAAGTATTACTCTTGAAAGCTTCATTTGTTGAGGTATAAGGCTAAACCATGGCTTTGGTTCTTTTATTTTGGTTTAAGTTGTTGTATAATTCATGTTGTGGTTGGATTAGTAGTGATACAAGTTGTTATGATGATTTAAAGGTGATATATGTGAGTTAGGGTTTGAGGTATGTGCTGCCTATACTTGCTATATGGATGATATATGTTGTATCTAAGCTTATATAAGTGGTTGTAGTGATGATTGGAGCAAGAAATCAAGAAAGGTTGCATTGAAAATGAAAAATTTCCAGATTTCTGGAAACTTTTAGCCCATTCTGTCCGGTTTTATTGCATCATGTTAGAGGCCGAATTAGGCTTGGTACAAAACATAAAGGTTGTAGAGAATGATATTTTATAGGTTCTTACAAAATTTTATCTCAATCGGAGCAATGTATCCTGTGAAAAGACTAAAATACCCTCGTTGACTTAGGATGTTTCCAGTGAACCGTTTTAGACAGATTCATCCAATTAACCGTGTTTATTCACTATGATCTGTGCTAATTTAGCCATTTTTCAAAACACAAAAGTTTTAGTACTCTGTCTTAGCTTTTCAACACCATCATGAACACCTTAAATGGACTTTGGTAGCCTGAGATATGACCATTTCAAGGTAGTATGGTTAATTAGCCGATTAGTTGGAATTCGGTTCTGTAAATTGGGAATTTGACTGGGTTACACGGGAAATTTGACCAAGTGATCTTCATGAAAGTTGTAGAACTTCATCTTATCTTCGAAACGGTATAATTTTCACACCAATCCGATAAGCGTAGCCTCAGATGTGTCCATTCCGCAAAGCCCTATCAAATCTGTCTTTTACTAAGGCTCATTTCCGTATTTGTTATTAACTTGAATTTTTGTCCTTGTATTGTCTTGAACCTATTGGATGGCTATTGAAGTTAGATTGTTGTGTGTGTACCTTTGGGTTTTGGATGAGAAAAATAATGAAGGCATAAATAGCTGGAAATAGGAAAATACAAAGGGCATGCTGCCCAAATTTTCGCTCAATGGCTAGAGAAATACACTTGCGACTTGGGTAAAGTTGATATATGCACATCACTTGAACCATCTAGGACATTTGATACCTTGTTATCAAGGGTTATACGTTAGAACCTAACTTGTACACTTAGGAAAAGCGGTACTAACCACTATAAATCCGTTTTCCTTGCACTCTCGACTTAAAAGTTATTTCCAAGCAAACATGTTACCAAATTTTTCAGTTTGAAAGGCGAGCAACAATTTTGTGACTATTCACCAAGTGAATTTCAATTTCTTGATTCTTATTGAACGAAACGTTTAAGTTTCGAATCTTAGTCGATTTTCAAAGTTCTTAAATCAAGTTTTATCGCAGATTTGGACTCCAAACCCGGAGTACTCCCCGGACGTGAACACTAGAGGCACTACTTTTGGTGAGTGTTTTCAAATATCCAATTGCACTTAATACATGTGTTTCCTACTTGACCCACATGATTACATGATGAATGAATGATAGGGAAAGGGTGTACTTTACCGCACTTGCCCTAATATGACTTGTTCTTATTTATTGATTACACTTGATTCGTTATACATGTACATGAGTTATTGTAAGAGCCCGGTGCAACCCAATGAGTACAAACAATTTCACAATGATGCACAAAGATATATCAAATTTAAGCACAATAAAGAAAACTTAATTAAAGAGAAAAAATAAGAAATGCAAACCAAATATCAATCCAATAGCCTCTTCAATTGATGGCGATGCTAACCAAGATGTACAAGTGAAGGCTCACTCCTTCCTCACCCCAAACACACTTTGGTTGAGCCAAGGAGTTTTACAACTATTCTAGTTAACCCTCAACAACCTACACTTGAAAGATCACTCACCCAAATAAGAACTATTTTATACAAATGAGGCAACCTTCACCAAGGTTTTACCACTCCAAGTGATAGGTTCACTTTCACCAAGGTTTTACTCCTCCTAGAGAATAACCTTCACTTGAGCAACCTCACAACCCAACTTTCCCAACCCCTTATACAACCAACAAAGAATCTTTCTACTCAAAAATCTCACTTGTAAGTTTGTATTTTGTGTTGGCAAAAGTCCCTTGTCTTCTTGTGCTTTGGGGTTTTTATAGAAGGTGAGAAATGGCTCCAAAATGCTCTCCAACGGTCAAATATTAAATGCTGTCAAAACTAGCCGTTGGCCTGTCGGACGTCCGAACCACCTGTCGGACGTCCGAACCCTGCGTCCGAACGTCGTCAGAGAGTCATCAAATCTTTGCGAAATTTCTCGGACGTCCGATGCGATCGATGTGCGTCCGAGGCGTGCGTCCGATCCTTCCGGACGTCCGATGCTTCCTCACGAGCGTCCGACAGAGTTTCCTTCTTGATGTTCTTCACCCTTTTGGACGTCCGATAGCTTCCTTTCGGACGTCCCATATGAGTGCCCTGTTTTTGCTTCTTCTTTTATGCCACAAGAATCTGTTCTAACAAATTACTCACATAAAAACATTAGCCAAAATCTACATTTTGGTTTGTTAATCATCAAAACCAAGGATTGATCGACCAAGGTCAATCTATAAATCCTATAGAATACTTCAAACTTGTAAGTCCCAAAGACAACCAAGAGGGGGGGTGAATTGGGTTGATTAAAATCTTAACCAAATTTATGCACTTTTTCTTTAATAAAAATTTACCTTCTTTTCTAGTAATGATCAACTAAATAAATTAGAAGACAATAGCAATATTGATCAGAAAAACAAGTATAGATAAGCAATAAGAATTTTTATTAAACAGAAAAGTAAGATAGAGAATCAAACCAAGTGTCTACCAAGCTATCCTCAAACTTGAAGACCAAACACTAGGAAGAGCAACTTCTCTTTGATGAAAGAAGATCAACTAGATGTACAATGGAGGGAGCACTTCCTCCTTGCCCTAAGCCTCATTTAGTCAAGCTAAAAAGTTTTACAATCACTCAGAAAACCCTCAACAAAGCTACACTAAAGATCCTTTCAACCACAAAAGAAATGCTCACCAGAAATTCACACCACTTTAAAACAAATCTTACTTTGGAGACTATTTTCTAGCTAAAATATCTCTTGAGATCTTGTAAACAAAGTGTACAAAAGTCCCTGCTTGGTTCAGACCAGTTTGATTTTAAAGGGAACCAGAAATGGGCTTCATCAATGCTTCCAACGGATAGAAGGCAGCTGAAGAGTCAACTAGCCGTTGGGGCTGTCGGACGTCCGACGATCGAATCATCGTCCGAACCAATCGTCCGATGATAGCCAAGTTGAAGTTCGGATGTCCGATGAGTTTTTGTCGTCCGACAGCACAGCGTCCGATCGTGGGCCGAGAGCTAGCAAGTTATCTTGGAATTTTTCGGACGTCCGATGCGGTTGATGAGCGTCCGATGGCAAGCGTCCGATCCTTCCGGACGTCCGATGCTTCCTCACGAGCGTCCGACAGAGCTTCCTTCTTGATGCTCTTTATCCTTTCGGACGTCCGACAGATTCCTTTCGGCCGTCCGACGTGAGTGTCCTGTTTTTGCTTCTTCTTTTGGTTGAATTGCATTTCATGACCTATTCATACCTGATTCTTTGATATGTAAAAACACTTATAATCGAAGAAGGTTAGATACATTTCAAAATACCAAGAATAGCAAAATTGTCATACTTAAAGGACAGTATCTTTGATCGGAACAAAACAAGGACTAAATTCATTCATATTATTCCAATCTTGTTTGCCACATCCAAAGCAACGTAGTCAGGAGACCTGATCAAAGTGTTCACTTTCTTGGTCAATCAAAGTGTTCACTTTCCTGGTTAGTATAAACATTTTAAATTACTTTGTGATCATTAAAACCAAGAATAACATTCTCCCCCTTTTTGATGATGACAAAACAAAGATTTGAAATGAGATTTGATGATTGGAATAAAATCTCCCCCTTTCACAATAGACAAGAACTCCCCCTTACTTAGTGAATCATAAACAATTTTGAAAAACTCCCCCTCACTTGGCTGCCCAACCGAATTACACAATTATCCAATTATACAAAAATTTCAACCAACATTTTACTAATTCAATCCATCAGCCAATCCAATCAATCCAATATCAATCCAACATCATCAATCATCAATATCAATCTATAAATCCGGCCATCTCCCCCTTTTTGTCATCACAAAAGGGTAATCAATCACATTCATAAATGCAAACCAGAGTCATTCACAAACACATTCATTACACCAATGCAAACCAAATTCATTGTATTCACACAATCAGAATAGACAAACAAACATCCATAAGTACTTAAACACATCAACAGAAACTTAGAATACCCATTACATCAAAACACACCAAAAGAAACTTAGAATATCCATTACATTTCATATTCATTGTTAAATACCACAAACACATAAACAAGACAAACACAATGCAAATGTCCTAAGTGATGAACTATATGGATCCAGGTGTCCTCCGAGAGAGCTGATATTGAGAGAGGTCTTCCTCATCTGTTTCTTCATCATCTTCAGCAGCTTCTTCAATTGGTGCCTTGCCTTTGTCTGATGTGGAAGGGCCATGAGGAGTCACAGGAGTTGATGGATTCGGATCTGGAACTGATGAACCTGGATCAGTGGTTCGAGGTTCTTTGACATGTGAGACTTCCTCAACCACAGGTGGAGGAAAGAGAAGGTTCTTTTTGTCAAGAAAGGCAGTTTGTTGCTCAGAAGACATGGTGAGCATTAGACCATATTCTAGAAGAAGAACATGCTGTTTGAGTTCATTAAGAAGCTCAATTACTTCATTACTGGAAGAGGAAGATGCTTTAGTGGTAGACTTCCTAGGGTGAATGGGAGTGAGTGAAATGGGTGAAGGATCATGTACAGTCTTAGACCTCTGTTCACCAGATGATGCCCCCTTATATGCCCACAGATTATCTTTAAAAACAAGATTTTTTCTTTCAAAATATGCTTTGGTAAAGGCATAAGAAGATGCTTCTTTGGGACAAACACCTAGAATTGGAACTTTGTAAAACTCAAAAATCTTTTGAAGAAACTTTCCATAGGATAGTTTTCTTCGAGAGTCAGTAGCATATCGAAGTAAAAACTTACACATGACAAAACCAAAGTCAATCCAAATTTTTTCTCGAAAACAATAAAAGAGATACAACTCCATTTTGTTTGCATCAGTTCTGTACCCATCAGTGGGCACAAGCAGGTTTGAAATGATAGAAAAATTAATTAAATTCACAGGGGCCAGATCATTCAACTTAGCATCAGCAGGTGAGGAAAAACTTCTTTTGAAATAGGTTAACATTTTTGTCCCATCAAAATGATTTGCAGCAGTAGGGAGCTCTTCATAGGAAAAGAAATTAGCAACCTTATCTTTGCATAAACGTTCAATGTTAGTATTTAAAATGGAATTCACAGTATCAGAATCAAAGAGTATGTTTACCCCATTTACCCTAGACATGATCTCAGTTTGGTCAGTTCCTTTCCTAAGGTTGGCAAAAAATTGATGCAGCATATCAGGATAGTAGACATTGGGCATGGAAATGAGATGGGACCATTTCTGAAAAGCAAATAGACTCAGAATGGAATCTAAACCTATGGAGCGAAATTCAGAGGGGTTTACAGTTCTTTGAGGGATGACACCCTTCTGGGATATCCAGGCGTATTTGTCTTTCGCAGCATGATCAAAGAATGGAGGGAGAGGGACTGATTTAGGAGGCGGTTGAGAAGAGGTCCCCTGTCCAGATTCTGGTTGAGAAGTGGGTTGTGGAGTAGGCCGTGACATTTGACCCTTGATAGCTCCTCTTTTGAAGCGTTTGGATGTCCGTTTGACAGTAGGAAGATCCTCATCCTCATCCCTGAGTGGATGCTTGCGTTCGGCAGTAACTTTTCCTCCCCTTAGATTCACCATTGTGTGAAATGTGTGTGATGAAGGATGCAAATGATGCACACAGCAGTAGGGAAGTGAATCGCACAAAAATTTTGGAACAAAAAACCTTGTAGAAGATTTGACAGAGCGGTTATGAAAAGATAGGGTTTTGAGGAAAATTTGGGGATGTGCGAAGTGATAGATGATTCTGTGAAATGATCAGGAAAAGTGACTCGCAATTGATCAGGAACTGTTTTGGTTGAGTCAATTTGGGAATGGGGGCTTCAGAATGATGCGAATTTGAGAGTGGGAGACAAGAGGGTTTTCGTCCGAGAGAAAATAAGATGGAAGGAGTCTGAAGCAAATGAGGAAGAAAGTAATTTTAAAAAATGAGCCGTTGCACTGTCGGACGGCTGAACGAAGTTGTGCGTCCGACAGCTGCGTCCGAACAGGCGCAATCTGGAAAATGGCTGAAGAACATCATCGGACGTCCGTTCATCCTCTTTCGGACGTCCGAAGGCAATGAAAAATTTATGATGATTTTTCGAACATTCCTAATTTTGATCTTAGATGAATGAATTGATCTAATGGCAAAGCTTTTGTAAAAATATCAGCAAATTGATCTTTAGAACAAACATAATTTACACAAATTTCACCTTTTTGAACAAGATCACGAATAAAGTGATGCTTTATTTCTATATGCTTTGTCCTAGAATGCTGAATAGGATTTTTGATCAAATTTATAGCACTAGTATTATCACAGAATACAGGCATGCAGTCATACAACAATCCATAGTCATTCAGGGTATGCTTCATCCATAAAAGTTGAGCACAACATGCACTAGCGGCAATATATTCCGCTTCAGTTGTAGACAATGAGATTGCATTTTGTTTCTTGCTAAACCAAGAGACTAAACAATTTCCAAGAAAGTGACAAGATCCACTAGTACTCTTTCTATCTACACGACACCCTCCAAAATCAGCATCCGAATAACCATATAGTGCAAACTCACTGGATTTAGCATACCAAAGACCATAGTCTAATGTACCTTTCAAATACCTAAAAATTCTTTTTACAGCATTCAAATGTGATTCTTTTGGACACGATTGAAATCTAGTACACAAGCAAACAGCAAACATAATATCAGGTCTACTTGCAGTTAAATAGAGTAAGCTTCCGATCATACCTCTATAATGCTTTTCATCCACATGATTACCTTCTTCATCTTTGTCAAGCTTTGTAGAAGTGCACATTGGAGTTCCAACTTGCTTTGAGTCCTCCATGCCAAACCTTTTCAGTAATTCCTTGGTATACTTTGCTTGATTTATAAAAATTCCCTCAAGAGCTTGATGTATTTGAAGTCCAAGGAAGAAATTTAATTCTCCCATCATACTCATTTCAAATTCATTTTGCATAGTGGTGGAAAACTCCTTACATAGATACTCATTAGTAGCACCAAAAATAATATCATCAACATATATTTGCACAATAAGAAGGTCATTCAACACATGCTTAGTAAACAGTGTGGTGTCCACAATACCTCTTTTGAAACCTTTTTCAATCAAGAACCCACTTAATCTTTCATACCAAGCTCTTGGAGCCTGTTTTAAACCATATAAAGCTTTAGAAAGTTTAAACACATGACTTGGAAATTTTGTATTTTCAAAACCGGGGGGTTGATCCACATACACTTCTTGATCAATAAAACCATTTAAAAAGGCACTTTTAACATCCATTTGAAACAATTTGAAACCTTTGAAGCAAGCAAAAGTAAGAAGCATTCTAATAGATTCTAATCTTGCTACGGGAGCAAATGTTTCATCAAAATCAATTCCTTCTTCTTGTGCATATCCTTTAGCAACTAATCTGGCTTTATTTCTTACAACAATACCTTTATCATCCAACTTATTTCTGAAAATCCACTTTGTGCCAATGATAGGTTGATTTTGAGGTCTATCAACAAGTGTCCAAACTTCATTTCTCTCAAATTGATTAAGTTCCTCTTGCATAGCCGAAATCCAGTTTTCATCCTTTAAAGTATCATTGATATTTTTGGGTTCAACAAGAGAAACTAAAGCAAAATTATCAATCAATTTTCTAGATGAGGAACGAGTGTTTACCTTTTCGGATGGATCACCAATTATAAGCTCTTTTGGATGATTTTGGCTGAATTTCCAAGCCTTGGGAAGATCTTTGAGTGGATCATCATTTTTGTCTTCATCTTCCTCTTCTTGATCATTATGAACTTCATTTTCCATTTCAGTTGCTGCTGGTTCAGAACTTCCTTCATTTCCAATTGATAGCTTTTCCATTCCTTCTCGAACACCTACATCATCATCCTCACACAAACTTTTGGAATTATCATCATTGGCTTCATCAAATGTTATATGTATAGCTTCTTCAATCACAAGTGTCCTTCTATTAAAAACTCTATATCCTCTTTTATTCTCACAATACCCAAAAAATATTCCTTCATCAGATTTTTTGTCAAACTTACCAAGATGTTCCTTTAGATTCAAAATAAAACATTTACAACCAAATACTTTGAAATAACCAACCGTAGGTTTCTTATCAAAAATCAGCTCATAAGGAGTTTTCTTTAAAATAGGTCTCAAGAGTATTCTATTCATCACATAACATGCAGTGTTTACCGCTTCAGCCCAAAGATATTTAGGCAACCTACATTCATTCAACATAGTTCTAGCAGCCTCTTGGAGAGTCCTGTTTTTCCTTTCTACAACACCATTTTGCTGTGGAGTCCTTGCAATAGAAAACTCATGTGTTATACCATTATGATCACAAAATTCTGGAAAACCACAATACTTGAATTCCGTCCCATTATCACTTCTAATCCTAACAATTTTTAACCCAAGCAGATTTTGCACTTTAGCAAACATTGAAGTAAAATTCTTGAAGGCATCATCTTTATGAGCAAGAAATATCACCCAAGTGTATCTAGAATAATCATCAACAATTACAAAACAATATTTCTTACCTCCCAAGCTAGTGATTTGAGTGGGACCAAATAAATCAAGATGCAAGAGTTCCAAAGGTTTTGAAGTAGATACACACATTTTTGGTTTAAAAGAAATTTTTGTTTGCTTCCCAAATTGACATGCATCACATATTTTGTCCTTATCAAAACTGATTTTTGGCAAGCCTCTAACCAACTCCTTTTTCGAAATTTCCTTTAGTAAATCCATGTTAAAATGACAAAGTCTTCTGTGCCATAACCAAGGATCTTCATTTGAATCTTTAAGACATTTTAAGTTAGAAGAATCAACTTTATCAAGAATCACAATATATATGTCATTAAACCTCTTCCCTTTGAACACAACATTATATTTGGAATCAAGTACAATGCATTCATGCTTTTTAAACAACACATACAAGTCTTTATCACACAATTGACTAACATTAAGCAAGTTATAACCTAAGTTATCAACCAAGAGCACATTATGAACAAAAGTTTCACCATCCTTACCAACATCACCTATTCCAATTGTCTTAGCTTTCACATCATCACCAAATGTTACCTTTCCACTTGATTTTGATTTCAGCTTTATGAACAAGGAATGATCACCGGTCATGTGCCTTGAGCAGCCGCTATCAATAAACCATTTTGACTTGTTTGATCCTTTAACCTGAAAAGATAACGTGTTTGGTACCCTTTTTAATTTTTGGGTCCATAATAGTTAGCATTGTATCTAACTAATCACATGCACTTCATCCCTTTGTTCAGATTTCTTTTCACATAGCAATTACCTTTCAAATGCCCTCTTTGACAACAAAAACCACACATAATGGAAGAGTCCTTAACATGTACTGGTTTGACATATCTCAATCCACCGCTTCTATATGTTGTGAAACCATGTGCAATTTTGTTGTGTGCAAATGTTCTTTGAAAAGTAGTAGGATGTGTAGATAACATGTTCCTTTTGCTAAACTCCTGCTTTCTTGCTTTCAAAGTCTCATCCAAGTTGTCCATTCTTTTTTTCAAATCACCATGTCTTTCCTTCAGCATTTCACAAATATTTGTCTTTCTATCAAGCTCATCTTGAACATTACATCCGGCTCTTACTAGACTTTCATTGTCGGTCTTTAGTTGTTTATTTTGTTGAAAAAGACTTGCATTTTCTTGAATGAGAAAAGTCATTTTCTGTTTTAACTGCTTGTTTTTATCATAAGATTCCTTCAAGGCATTATGCAGTTTTTCAACAAAAGATTCAAGATCATCATCTTCATCATTATCACTTTCAGATAGAGAGTGTGTGGAAGTTACCTCATTATTTCCAATAGCCATGAAGGCCATTTGAGCAGATTCTTCTTCTTCTTCAACTTCCCCTTCGGAGTTGTATTCATTCCAAGTAATCTGAAAATTGTTGAATCTTGGCTTTCGATCAGCTTTTCCATCTTTCATCTTCTTCATGGGGCATTCGTTTGCATAATGTCCAATCTGTCCACATTCGAAGCATTTGTCCAACTGTTTCTTGTTGAAATCTTGTTTACCTTTATACTTTGCGATAGATGGCTGATTCTGGAATTGATTGCTAGGCCCTCCCCTTCTAAACTTTCTTTTATTCAAGATTCTTTTGAAGCCTCTGGTGATGAGAGCAAGATCATTATCATCACCATCCGAGTCTTCATCATCCAGGTGAGCAGTATCATCTTCACCTTGAGTAGTCTTTAGAGCAATCTCCCCCTTTTTGATGATGACAAACAAAATGAAGATTTCTTTTATCAAATAAGTTCAAATAAAGCTCCCCCTTAGAAAGTGCCAACATACAAAGAAATTTCAATAAATCCTACTCCCCCTTTTGGCATCAATCAAAAAAAAACAAACTCCCTCTTTATTTTTCAAATCAAGACCATATTGAATATCAAAATTTTCAAATGTACTTACAACCATATAGCACTACTTGGATCAAATCTTCATGATGTACCTAAATATGAGAAATTTCATTTGGTACCCTTTCTTTATAGGGTCCTTGGGAGTTAATACGACATGATCTAGCAATCCACATGAATTTCATGCCTTTTCTCATATTTTTCTTTACATAGCAATCATTTTGCATATGTCCAAATTTGCAACAAAAGTTACACATGATAGAAGTATTTTGCACATAGGTGGATTTAATGCAACTAATTTTCTTACTTCTTATCATAGCAAACTTATTTGTGCCTTGAAAAGATTTGCTTTCTTTTGTTTGAGAAAACTTTTGTTTTTCATTTTGGAGAAACTCGTTCAAGTCATTAATTCTTTTCTTTAACACATTTTGTTCCTCCAACATTTTTTCATAAAACTTTGTTTTTTCTTCTAACTTACTTTTCAAATTATTTTTGCAATCAAAAACACTTTTTTGATTTTTTAAATCATCATTTTCCATTCTTAAACATTTGTTTTCTTGAAACAGTTTGGAGTTTTCTTCCAACAAATCATTTATTTTTGTTTTCAAATCTTTATTTTTAGCATAAGATTTTCTCAAACTTTTATGCATTTTAATCGTAAGAATTTTCACATCATCATCTTCATTATCTTCATCACAAGAAGAGTGATAAGAACTTACCTCATCTTCTCCAACGGCCATTAGTGCCATTTGGGCCAACTCTTCTTTTTCTCTTTTTGAATTGCATTCATCCCATGTAATTTTGCAATCTCCTCTTGAGCATCTCTTGTTGAAGATTTTCTTGAAACTTTTGATGTGAGAAATTATATCATTGTCCACTTCCATGATTTCATTACCCATGAAGGATGGGTTATCCCCCACTTGAGATGCTTTAAAAGCTACGCCTCTCTTATACATTCTTGCATTTTCTTCCTCTTGCACTTTGAATTTCAGCTTTAATTCATAAGAGATTAGGGTATCCACAAGAGATTCAATGGACATAGAATTTAAATCCTTTGCCTCTTCTATAGCATTTATTTTGTTTTCCCATTCTTTTGGTAAGGCATTCAAAATCTTTCTATTTTTCTCACCCAAAGAATATTCTTTTCCAAGCAATTTAAGATCTTCAATAATGTCACAAAATCTACTACACATCTTATCAACATTTTCAAGAGGATGCATTTTGAAAAATTCATATTGAGAAACAAGCAAAGATTTCTTTTGTTCTTTAATATCTTGGTTACCTTCATGAAATACACACAATTTATCCCAAATATCTTTAGCTGATTTACAACCTTTAATCCTACTAGATTCATTTACATCTAATGCATTGTACAATATACACATGGCCTTGGCATTCAAAGAAAGGTATCTCTTGTCTTTTTCATTCAATTCTTGTCTAGTCTTTAATCTACTCAAATTGGTGGTAGAGTCAACTATTCTAGCTTCATAAGGACCATCTTCTACCACATACCATAATTCAATATAAACGGATTGTAAGAAAATCATCATTCTTTGTTTCCACATGCTAAAATGAGAACCATTAAACATAGGTGGTCTATCAATAAATTGCCCTTCAAAAAAAGAAACTTTTATGGTTGCCATGATCTTTACTCTAAGCGGTTAAGTTTGATCAAAAGAGACCAAGCTCTGATACCAATTGTAAGAGCCCGATGCAACCCAATGAGTACAAACAATTTCACAATGATGCACAAAGATATATCAAATTTAAGCACAATAAAGAAAACTTAATTAAAGAGAAAAGATAAGAAATGCAAACCAAATATCAATCCAATAGCCTCTTCAATTGATGGCGATGCTAACCAAGATGTACAAGTGAAGGCTCACTCCTTCCTCACCCCAAACACACTTTGGTTGAGCCAAGGAGTTTTACAACTATTCTAGTTAACCCTCAACAACCTACACTTGAAAGATCACTCACCCAAATAAGAACTATTTTATACAAATGAGGCAACCTTCACCAAGGTTTTACCACTCCAAGTGATAGGTTCACCTTCACCAAGGTTTTACTCCTCCTAGAGAATAACCTTCACTTGAGCAACCTCACAACCCAACTTTCCCAACCCCTTATACAACCAACAAAGAATCTTTCTACTCAAAAATCTCACTTGTAAGCTTGTATTTTGTGTTGGCAAAAGTCCCTTGTCTTCTTGTGCTTTGGGATTTTTATAGAAGGTGAGAAATGGCTCCAAAATGCTCTCCAACGGTCAAATATTAAATGCTGTCAAAACTAGCCGTTGGCCTGTCGGACGTCCGAACCACCTTTCGGACGTCCGAACCCTGCGTCCAAACCACCTGTCGGACGTCCGAACCCTGCGTCCGAACGTCGTCAGAGAGTCATCAATGTGCGTCCGATGCAATCGATGTGCGTCCGAGGCGTGCGTCCGATCCTTCCGGACGTCCGATGCTTCCTCACGAGCGTCCGACAGAGTTTCCTTCTTGATGTTCTTCACCCTTTCGGACGTCCGATAGCTTCCTTTCGGACGTCCCATATGAGTGCCCTGTTTTTGCTTCTTCTTTTATGCCACAAGAATCTGTTCTAACAAATTACTCACATAAAAATATTATCCCAAATCTACATTTTGGTTTGTTAATCATCAAAACCAAGGATTGATCGACCAAGGTCAACAGTTATATCTTGCCTGGAATTCCAGAAACCCTGTTCGATTAGATAACGAACCATGGGTAACTAGTAATGTCGAGTGGAGTGTATCTCTTCGGCAAAACGGTATACTTGAGTATTACCACCCATATTTTATATGGCGTGCGGGCCCGGAAAAGGGGGTTGAGTGGTGGACGGAGACTGGCGTGAAGTGGGGTTTTCTTTCTGGACTAGTTATTACTTGAAAGTTGATGGAGTGTCAACTACCAATCGATCAAGTTGGGATGGAGTCGAGACATGAGCCACTGTATCCTTGCATATGAACATGATCCATATATCTCTTGACTACTTGAAGTATTATCTCCTTGATTGGACTTGTTTGCTCGCTATTTCACTATTACTTTGCTATCACTTGATTTGTTGGCTAATTTGATTTTTGGAATTTCACTGAGCTTTGGCTCACTTTGTTAGTTTTGTTTTCCTTATAGGAGTACGAGCGAGGCGTGAGACATGTAAAGACTAGTGTAGTCTAGTGTTTTGACTTTTGACTTGTACTCGCGCTATTACTCAAATAGAATGTTTTATATTTGGATTTTGTATACTTTGAACCAGTTTGGGTATAGTGAGACTTTGTATCTTGATTGTGCATCAATGTAACTTATAAGCTTTAATTGCGATGCTATTTATGGTCCTTGGATGTATGCACGTGATACGAGCGAGTGAGTCCTGGCAAGAGTTGGGCAGGCGGTCCGCCAAACCCTTTGATACGCCTTAGGGGGAGGTGGGGTCGTCACAGGTGGTATCAGAGCCTAGGTTGTGAATTGATTTGGATAGATTGGGTGCTTGATACGATAGGCTAGGGTTTTATTCTTGAGATTAGCCTTTAGCCTTATTTTCTACATGTTGTGTACTTACTTTTGCAATGTTACTTGCAAACATAGGTGATGGCGGGTACTGACACCTCTGGGAGTGCTGGGCCATCCCAGCCTGTGCCTACTGATGTACCTACTGACGCGTCTACTAACGCTCCTATTGACGAGCCACATTTGGAGGGGCCTGTTTGTCGTGTGATCATATATCATGAGAGCCCCGTTGGGCCAGTGCAGCGGTGGTCCCCAGCGCGCAAGATCTGACGCTGCGACTGCTAGAAGACCTACTCCTACCTCGATCGAGTAGTGCTTGCCGTGGACGACGAGCGGCGACGATTGGGTAGCGCCAATCGTAGGTTCCATTCGGAGATTGAGCGTCTCCGGGCTACTCTCCGAGACTAGAGAGCTGGGATTCGAGAGCTGGAGGCCTCGGTGTTGGAGGAGCAGTAGCGGACGGAGGCCTTCCGTGAGCAGGCTCAGGCGACGACTGGACACCTTATGTGAGTGGTTGCGGATATTAGAGACCGGACCGGCCACACCCTGACTGAGTGCGAGGCACTAGTGGATGATATGCTTCAGGACTTGGCCGGAGAGGGTCAAGCGCTTGTAGTTCCTGGCGCTCCTGGTACTCCTGGGGAGGATCCTGAGGAGGATCCTGAGGAGGACCTGGAGGGGGAGCCGAGTGCATCCTCGGAGTCGGTTGGGTCGGCGTCTAGCCGGACGACTTGTTAGGAGTGAGGGCTGAGGAAATTTTTGTGGGGTAGTTAGGAATATAGTAGGACGACACGTTTTCTTTTGTTTTTGACTTTGACGTGTCACGGTGGATGTAAATAGGGGCTTATGTTCTATGTTCCTTGGCTAGTATAGCCTCTGACTTGCCTAGGCTGGCATGTATATATGACTTGTTTGCTATGTATATAAAGTACTTGTTTATTATGTGTTTTATTGCCTTTATTTACCTTTTGCAATGTATTATACGAGCCATACCTTACTTTGTTTATATATTTTTAGTTGCGTAAATCCGAAACATGGAGGGTAGCAGAAGTCAAATTAGGGGAACTAACCGAGGACGGGGTCCTAGTCGAGACCGCGGGGGTAGACAAGCACAGGAACCGGTGCCAGAACCGAGAGAGGCAACGATTGAGCCACAACCTGAACCCGAGGCTGCAGGGGGAGATCAAGTGGCAACTGCCATCCAACAGATGACTAACATCCTGACTCGTTTAGTGGAACAACAGGGTCAAACCCCTGTAAATCAACCTAGGGACCCCGATATGGGGCAGGATAGGGTCTTAGAGAGATTCCTGAAGTTCTCTCCACCCAAGTTCTCGGGAGGACTAGACCCGAACGGAGCCGAGAAATGGCTGAAGGCCATGATTAATATCTTTGCTGCCTTAAATTATACAGAGGAGAGGCAAGTTCAATTCGTTGTTTTCCAGTTCAAGGGGCTAGCTAGAGCTTGATGGAATGTAGTGAGGGCCAAATGGGAGAGAGAGGTGACTGCATGGACCTGGTTAAACTTTGTACGGGAGTTTAACGAGAAATATCTTCCTCCTATCATCCAGGAGAAGAGAGAAGACGATTTCATTAAACTCCGTCAGGGAATATTGAGTGTAGCTAAGTATGAGACTCAGTTTACAAAGTTGTCCAAATTTGCTCCCGAACTGATAGCTACGGAGCAAAGGAAGGTACGGAGGTTTGTGTAAGGGCTAAATGTGGAATTACAAGAAGCCTTAGCGGCAGCCCAAATTAATATGTTTACGGAGGTTTTGGAGAAGGCCCAAAGGATAGAGACTACTAGGGCACACGTGAGAAATTTCCACGTTAAACGGAAATGGGTACCTAGTGGAGCCCAAGGGTCAGTGCAGAGTGATCGGAATATGCCACCTGTTAAATCCGGTCGTAGGGTTGGAGGTGGACGGTTTTCGAGCACATCTAGGGGAGGTGCTCCGAGAGGAGGTGCCCAGAGGGGAGGCCAAAGTGGTAGGAGACAAGGTAGGGGTTTTTCGCAGGGAGGCCAAACCTCCACTCCCCGAGTAACGTGTGGATATTGTGGAAAACCCAACCACATAGAGGATGAGTGCTGGAGAAAGGCTCGGAAGTGCCTAAGATGTGGAAGTGTGGAACACCAGATAGTCAACTACCCGTTGATCAGTGATACTCAGTTGACTGCCAGGTCAAGCCCAAAGCCGACCAATGTTGGAGGGACCAGGTCGAGGATACCGGCCAGGGTGTATTCACTGGATCAACAAACCGTGCCTAAACCAACAGAGGTAGTAGAAGGTACGATCCCTGTTTTTCATCGGTTAGCCAAAATTTTGGTAGACCCCGGTGCTACTCATTCTTTTGTTAATCCTGCATTTATGCTTGGAATTGACCTAAAAGTTGAAAGATTACCTTATGACTTAGAAGTAAGAACACCTACGGGTAGTCAAATTTTGCTTGCGAATGAGGTGTATAGGAATTGTGATATTTGGGTAGGTGAACGGAAATTGGTAGTTGACTTCATTAGTCTAGCTATTAAGGGGTATGATGTCATTCTAGGTATGGATTGGCTAGCTCATTATCATGCTCGGGTAGATTGTAGGATGAAAGTGGTAGAGTTTTGCATTCCAGGTGAGGCAACTTTGAAGTTAGATGTGAGAGGTATGTTAGCCTCGTCTGCGCTCATTTCGGGAATAAGGGCTCGAAAATTGCTTAGTCGGGGGGCACGCGGCTACCTAGCTTTTCTAGTTAACACTCCGGGAGAAAAGATGAAGGTGGAAGACATGCCGGTGCTCAGTTAATACCCGGATGTATTTCTGGAGGAGTTGGGGTCATTGCCACCTGAAAGGGAGATTAAATTTAAGATTGATCTAGTACCCGGAACTACTCCCATCTCTAAAATCCCTTATCGTATGGCACCTGATGAGCTTAAGGAGTTAAAGGTGCAATTGTAAGATTTGCTAGAACGGGGATTCATACATGAGAGCGAGTCGCCGTGGGGAGCTCCGGTGCTATTTGTTAAAACGAAGGACGGAAGTTTACGGTTATGCATTGACTATCGAGGATTGAATGCAATAACTGTTAAGAATAAATATCCTTTACCCCATATTGATGAATTATTTGACCAGTTACAAGGGGCTGTGGTATTTTCAAAATTGGATCTTCGATAGGGGTACTATCAATTGAGAATCAGAAAGAAGGATGTACCAAAAACGGCGTTTAACACTCGGTATGGACATTTTCAGTTTGCGGTAATGCCTTTTGGTTTAACCAATGCCCCGATGGCATTCATGGATTTAATGCATCGAGTGTTCAAACCTTACTTGGATAGGTTTGTAGTGGTGTTCATTGATGATATCCTAGTATATTCGAAGTCAAGGGAGGAGCATGAACAACACTTGCGAATTGTGCTGCAGACTCTAAGAGAGCACCAATTGTTCGCTAAGTTCAGCAAGTATGAATTTTGTCTAGAAAAAGTAGCGTTCCTAGGTCATATAATCTCAAAAGATGGGCTTGCTGTAGACCCGGCGAAAGTGGAAGCTGTAACCAAATGGAAGCGGCCAGAGAATCCCACTGAGGTGCGAAGTTTTCTAGGCTTAGCAGGGTACTACCGCCGATTTATAAAGAACTTCTCGAGAATTGTGGGACCCTTGACTAACTTGATCAAGAAACAAGGAAAGTACATTTGGGATGTTAAGTGTGAGAATAGTTTCCAAGAGCTTAAGAAGCAATTGACTATGGCTCCAGTTTTAGCTTTGCCCAATGGGAACGATAGCTACACAGTTTATACCGATGCTTCAAAAGAAGGGTTAGGGTGCGTGTTGATGCAAAATAGGAATGTGATTGCCTATGCGTCTCGAAAGTTAAAACCTCATGAGCAGAACTATCCAACCCATGACTTGGAGCTTGCAGCTGTTGTGTTTGTTTTGAAGAAATGATGACATTATCTCTATGGTGTAACTTTCGAGGTCTATACGGATCATAAGAGCCTTAAGTATCTGTTTTCACAGAAGGAGCTAAATCTAAGACAACGTCGATGGGTGGAATTCTTAGAAGATTATGATTGTACAATTAACTACCATCCTGGAAATGCCAACGTTGTAGCAGATGCTTTAAGTCGAAAGGCTCAACTAGCGAGTTCCATGGTGGGAGAGTGGAGTTTGTTAGAAGATCTATGTGAATGGAAACCTCATCTGGAACCGAAGAAGGTGATTTTTGGAAATATTGAGGTGAAGTCGGCTCTATTGGATCGGATCAAAGAGGGCCAAGTGAAAGACCCAATGGTGCAAAAGTGGGTGGAAAAAGTGAAGAAAGGGGAATCGCCTAATTTTAACCTAGATCCTGATGGAATTTTAAAGTTTCGAAATCGTGTCGTTGTACCTAGGGAGAAGGAGTTAAAGAGGGAGATTTTAGAAGAATCGCACCGCTCTAAGTATACGGTGCACCCAGGGAATAATAAGATGTACCAAGATCTTAAAAATCTGTATTGGTGGGAGAATATGAAAGCGAAAATTGCCCAGTTTGTGCAAAAGAGCCTTACGTACCAACAGGTAAAAGTTGAGCATCAAAAGCCATCAGGTCTGTTGCAGCCTTTAGAGATCCCTGAATGGAAATGGGAGCATATAATGATGGATTTTGTATTAGGGTTGCCACGAACACAAAAGGGGCATGATGCAATTTGGGTGATAGTGGATCGATTAACCAAAACCGCACATTTCCTGCTAGTAAACATGAAATATTCTTTGGAGAAACTTGCCAAACTTTATATGGATGAAGTGGTGAGACTACATGGGGTACCAGTAAGCATTGTTTCCGATAGAGATCCTAGGTTTGTATCCCGATTCTGGCAGAAATTACAGGAGGCTCTAGGAACTAAGTTGAATTATAGTACAGCATATCACCCGCAAATTGATGGACAATCTGAGAGAATCATTCAAACTCTTGAGGATATGCTGAGAGCCTGTATTGTGGATTTTGGAGGAAGTTGGAGTCAATACTTGACATTGGTTGAATTTGCATATAACAATAGTTATCATTCCTCTATTCAAATGGCCCCATATGAAGCCTTGTATGGACGAAGGTGTCGATCTCCAATCCATTGGGATGAAGTAGGAGAGAGGAAGATTACTGATCCGGCTACAATACCATGGGTTGAAGAAGCCTATGAGAGGGTAAAGGTGATCCGCCAAAGACTGCAAACGGCCCAAAGCCAACAGAAAAGTTATGCCGATCATCGGAGAAATGATTTGGAGTTTGAGGTAGGGGATAAAGTGTTTCTTCGGATTACCCATTGAAAGGAAAGATTAGAGCAGGAAAGGGAAAAAGTTGCAACCACGATACATAAGACCTTTCAATATACTTCAATGAATAGGAAATGTGGCTTATCGACTTGAATTACCAGCTAGTTTGTCTCGGATCCATGACGTTTTCCATGTTTCTTTGCTTAAGAAATGCCATCCGGATCCAACTCACATTCTGCCGCCCGAAGATGTTGAACTAGACGAGTCCTTAACCTATGAAGAACGACCTATTCAAATATTGGATCGGAAGGTGAAGGACCTGAGAAACAAGTAGATTCCATTAGTAAAGGTTCTATGGAAGCATCACGAAGTGGAAGAAGCAACCTGGGAGCTAGAAAAAGACATGCAAGAGAAATATCCCGACCTGTTCACGACGAAAGGTATGAATTTCGACGTCGAAATTCTTTTAAGGGGGAGAGAGTGTGAGGACTCGGAAATTCCTTATATTTTTCTCAAAAATTCCCTCTTATTTGAAAATTATTTGGCAATTATTATTCCATACTATCCTACGGCTCAATCACCCTAGAAAAGTGCCAATGGTCATAGGAAATTAGGGTTTTCCTATGCGTTTTCAATTCGAAGTGAAGTAGGGTTTTTTGTGTATCCGTAGTGTAATTATCCGGTACGGAGTGAAGATCAAATTTGGTGCTTAAGGGTGACTTTTAGGTGAGAAATAATATGTGATTAGAAGCAATGATATAAAGTTAGTGAATAGGAAGTAAAAACCCTAGTACGGGTGATTTATGGAAAAACGGTGCGAACCGACAGGTACCGTGCACTACTGATTGAACGCACCACTTGACCACCACTTTCTTACCATACAAACTCATTAATATTTGAGCAAATATCCTCTCATTTTCCAGCTAGCTTTGACCAAATTTTAGGGCTAAAAATGCAAGAAAGAAAAAAGAAATTTTGGTTGGTATTAGTGGTGACAAGTGTCACTCAACCATGGCTACTTAAACAAGCCAAAAGTCCAACCTTCTTATCCTTCATTTTGCTCCATTTCCCTCCATTTTCTGCTGCTTGGCCGAGACAAGAGAGGAGAGAAAGAGAGCAAGAAACAAACTTCCTTCTTCTTGAGTTGAGCCATCCAAGTGAGGAATTAAAATTCTAAACCGATTAAAGCATGAGTTGTGAGCTTGAGAAGCTAGGGGAACCAAGAATTCCAAGAGGAGCTGAAATATTACTCTTGAAAGCTTCATTTGTTGAGGTATAAGGCTAAACCATGGCTTTGGTTCTTTTATTTTAGTTTAAGTTGTTGTATAATTCATGTTGTGGTTGGATTAGTAGTGATACAAGTTGTTATGATGATTTAAAGGTGATATATGTGAGTTAGGGTTTGAGGTATGTGCTGCCTATACTTGCTATATGGATGATATATGTTGTATCTAAGCTTATATAAGTGGTTGTAGTGATGATTGGAGCAAGAAATCAAGAAAGGTTGCATTGAAAACGAAAAATTTCCAGATTTCTGGAAAATTTTAGCCCATTCTGTCCGGTTTTATTGCATCATGTTAGAGGGTGAATTAGGCCTGGAACAAAACATGAAAGTTGTATAGAATGATATTTTATAGGTTCTTACAAAATTACAGCTCAATCGGAGCAATGTAGCCTGTGAAAAGACTAAAATACCCTCATTGACTTAGGATGTTTCCAGTGAACCGTTTTAGACGGATTCATCCAATTAACCGTGTTTATTCACTATGATCCGTGCTGATTTAGCTATTTTCCAAAACATGAAAGTTTTATTAATCTGTCTCAGCTTTTCAACGCCACCAAGAACACCTTAAATGGACTTTGGTAGCCTGAGATATGACCATTTCAAGGTAGTACAGTTAATTAGCCGATTAGTTGGAATTCGGTTCTGTAAATTGGGAATTTGACTGGGTTACACTGGAAATTTGACCAAGTGATCTTCATGAAAGTTGTAGGACTTCGTCTTAGATTCGAAACAGTATAAGTCACACACCAATCTGATAAGCGTAGCCTTGGATGTGTCCATTCCGCAAAACCCTATCAAATCTGTCTTTTACTAAGGCTCATTTCCGCACTTGTTATTAACTTGAATTTTTGTCCTTGTATTGTCTTGAGCCTATTGGATGGCTATTGAAGTTAGATTGTTGTGTGTGTACCTTTGGGTTTGGATGAGAAAAATAATGAAGTCATCAATGGCTGGAAATAGGAAAATACAAAGGGCATGCTGGCCAAATTTTCGCTCAAGGGCTAGAGAAATACACTTGTGACTTGGGTAAAGTTGATATATGCATACCACTTGAACCATCTAGGACATTTGATACCTTGTTATCGAGGGTTATACGTTAGAACCTAGCCGAACTTGTACTCTTAGGAAAAGCGGTACTAACCACTATAAATCCGTTTTTCTTGCACTCTCGACTTAAAAGTTATTTCCAAGCAAACATGTTACCAAATTTTTCAGTTTGAAAAGCGTGCAACTGTTTTGCGACTATTCACCAAGTGAATTTCAATTTCTTGATTCTTATTGAACGAAACGTTTAAGTTTCGAACCTTAGTCGATTTTCAAAGTTCTTAAATCAAGTTTTATCGCAAATTTGGACTCCAAACCCGGAGTACCCCCCCGGACGTGAACACTAGAGGCACTACTTTTGGTGAGTGCTTCCAAATATCCGATTGCACTTAATACATGTGTTTCCTACTTGACCCACATGATTACATGATGAATGAATGATAGGGAAAGGGTGTACTTTACCGCACTTGCCCTAATATGACTTATTCTTGTTTATTGATTACACTTGATTCGCTATACATGTACATGAGTTATATCTTGCCTGGAATTCCAGAAACCCTGTGGCTAGTTAATCAAGTCGAGCCAGCAAGGGCCTGGTAGATTAGATAACGAACCCTGGGTAACTAGTAATGTCGAGTGGAGTGTATCTCTTCGGCAAAACGGTATACTCGAGTATTACCACCTGTGTTTTATATGGCGTGCGGGCCCGGAAAAGGAGGTTGAGTGGTGGACGGAGACTGGCGTGAAGTGGGGTTTTCTTTCTGGACTAGTTATTACTTGAAAGTTGACGTAGTGTCAACTACCAATCGATCAAGCTGGGGTGGAGCCGAGACATAAGCCACTGTATCCTTATATGTGAACATGATCCATATATCTCTTGACTACTTGAAGTATTATTTCCTTGATTGGACTTGTTTGCTCGCTATTTCACTATTACTTTGCTATCACTTGGTTTCTTGGCCAATTTGATATTTGGAACTTCACTGAGCTTTGGCTCACTCCGTTAGTTTTGTTTTCATTACAGGGATACGAGCGAGGCGTGAGACGTGTAAAGACTAGCGTAGTCTAGTGTTTTGACTTTTGACTTGTACTCGCGCTATTACTCGAATAGAATGTTTTATATTTGGATTTTGTATACTTTGAACCAGTTTGGGTATAGTGAGACTTTGTATCTTGATTGTGCATCAATGTAAATTATAAGCTTGAATTGCGATGCTATTTATGGTCCTTGGATGTATGCACGTGATACGAGTGAGTGAGTCCTGGCGAGAGATGGGCAGGCGGTCCGCCAAACCCTTTGGTACGCCTTAGGGGGAGGTGGGGTCGTCACATAGGGTGGCGATAGTTTACCGTGATGGCATTTACAGTTCTACAGTCGGTACACATCCTCCACGTACCATCTTTCTTAGGCACTAAAATGACTGGGACAACACATGGGCTCAAACTCTCACGTGCCCACCCCTTGCCAAGCAACTCATCCACTTGCCTTTGCAACTCCCTGGTCTCCTCCAGGGGAAGATATCCGCCTACTCCTGCAGAAGAGACACAACCTCATGAGGTATGTTAGTATCAAGTTCATGCACCTTCAGAGATACTTCTTTGCTAACAAGCATAAGAAGCGGCTGCTCATTTCTCATTAGCTTCCTCACTGTTTTGGCTTTTATCAGGAGCATTTGTTTTCTCTCGGATTTTACCTCACTTGCCGAGCTATCTATAGCCTTTTTCCTCTATTTTTTTGCCCCGGCGCTCACATTTTCTTTCTTTTTTGCACAATACTTCTCATACTCCTGTTGCAATTTCAATTAGTTTTCATGTACTTGTTTTGGGGAAAGGGAAGCTAGGGTGACTTTCTTACTATTGTACAAGAAGCTATACTTGTTAGTCATGCCATCAAAAGTTATCTGCCTGTCAAACTGCCACGGCTTACCTAGTACAATATGACTAGCTTGCATAGGAACTATGTCACATAATACATCATGAGAATATTTATGAATTTGGAAGGATATAAGAACCTGTTTGGTTAATCGAACCTCCCCAAAATTGTTGAGCCACTAGAGTTTTAAGGGTCACGGGTGATCCCTTGTAGGTAGATTCAAGTTGTCCACCATGAGTGAACTAGCTACATTTGTGCAGCTCCCACTATCAATAATCAGATTACAAAGTGCTTGGTTGATGAAGCACCTGGTGTGGAAAATGTTCTCCCGTTGAAGCTCTTCCTCCTTAACACGTGTAGTTAATGCTCTCCTTGCAACCAATGCGGTCCCAAAGTGACCCTCGAGTGCATTAAATTCCTCTTTATTTGGCGACTCACCATCACTACCTCCTTCAAGTGGTGGCATGCCATCGTACTCGATTTCATCTTCATTCACGATCTCGCCATTTTGCAGTATAATCATAGTCCTTTGGTTGGGGCATTGACTAGCGATATGGCCTCTACCTTGGCATTTGAAGTATCGAGTATCACAAGCTCTGGTTTGTGCCCTAGGCTCCTCAAATTTTGAAATAGAAGTGGGTGGTTTTCCCACATTAGAATGACCCACCTTACCTCCCTCGAATCTTGGCTTTGATGTAGGAGCATTTGGTGAAGGCCAAGAATCATTCATTGGTTGGAATGAGCGGTGGGGTAGAGTAGGTGGTATTGCTAAAATTTGGCCGAGTAGTACCCCTTCTCTTGAGCTTGTGTTTGACCTTAATGGCCTTGTCAACAAGCTCATGCAATTCCATATAATGTTGAAGTTCCACTCATTCAGCAATATCGGGTCTTAACTCATTCAAGAACCTGGCCATAGTGGCGTCAGAATCCTCTTGTACATCTACTCTAAGCATCAGGATCTTCATCTCCTTATGGTACTCATCCACACTCCGGTTGCCTTGGACTAAGGTTTGTAATCGGTGGTACAAATCCTTAGTATAGTGTCCAGAAACAAATCAGGTGCGCATCATGGCTCGAAGTTCGGGCCATGGAATGAGCTCGGGTAGCTCGCTTCTCCTTCTTGACTTCTTGATTTGGTCCCACCAAACCACGACGTACTCGGTGAATTCCATGGTTGCCAATTGCGTTTTTTGTTCCTTGGTATAGTCTTGGCAAGTAAAGACCATTTCGATCTTGGATAACCATTCGAGAAAGGCCTCGGACTCGGACCGTCCTTTGAATTCTGGGATTTTCATTTTGATTCCCTTGAACACATCGGTAGGTCCAGTCTGGTGTCTGGTGCCTTTGCCTTGGTCGAGTGCGAGGTTCCTTATCGTCATCATCATGATTGGAACCATCGGACTCCTCCACGTCCCTTCGCCTTCGCGTGGACTTAGAAGTTTTTAGTGTTCCAGACGCCTGGAGTTGTAGCAACTTATCTTCAATTGGTTCTAGCATGCATTGTAAATGCCTTTCCATTTGCTCCAACATCTTGTCAAAGTCCATGGGGTAAGATACTCCTTCGTTTCCACTAGACATAGAGTCTCGAGTGTACCTGCAAAGGTTAGTAGCAAAGAAAAAGGAAAAAGGAAAAGAAGCGTTTGTCTTATTTTTTTTCACCTCACCCCCTAAGTGTATACTCTCACACTCGTATATAGTCACTCAGATCACTCTAATGAGCCTCTTGCAAATTTTCTCACAGCCCCTTGCAAAACCTTGAAGAAATTAGAATTCCTCAAGTGCTCAAATTTAGTTTTAAAACAACAAGTTCACGCTAGAATTTGAGGTTCGTAAGAGTGGAGATTTTCTTGAAAAAAAATTAGAATACTAAAAATGGAGTGGTAGAATATATTCAAGAATAAGAATTAGAAAAAGAATTGACACAAAAGCTCCAAAAAATTAAGAATGACACTCAAGGACCCTAACCGACAAGGAAGTTGGTCCTTGTGCCTTGCTGGATTTCTTGGTCCATTTAATTCTTGTTCTAGCTGACTATAGGTGCTGGGTCCTTTTGTTTTGCAGAGGTGCGGGTAAAGCCTAAGTACTAATATGGGCAAGTGGGGGCTACAAATCAGGAAGCAAGAAGAATTTGGAATCCTTTTGGTTTTAGAGACCAATCAGGTTTGGAAGTCCTATAGCAGCTGTTCCCTCTTTCTTTTCTAGATGTGCAGCCGAGTGGGTTCTTGTTATTCTTGGTTTTGATGATCACAAAGTACTTTGAAATGTTTATCTAACTTTCTTCAAATATAAGTGTTTTTGCCTATCAAAAAATCAGGTACGAATATGTCATGAAATGCAAATCAACCAAAAGAAGAAGCAAAAACGGGTCACTCATGTTGGACGTCCAAAAGGAATCTGTCGGACGTCCGAAAGGATAAAGAACATCAAGAAGGAAGCTCTGTCGGACGCTCATAAGGAAGCATCGGACGTCCGGAAGGATCGGACGCACGCCTCGGACGCACATCAACCGCATCGGACGTCCGAAAAATTCCAAGATGACTTGCCAACTCTCTGCCAACGATCGGACGCTGTGCTGTCGGACGATAAAAACGCATCGGACGTCCGAACTTCAACTTGGCTGCTTTCGGACGATTGGTTCAGACGATGATTTGGTCGTCGGACGTCCGACAGCCCCAACGGCTAGCTGATTCTTCATCTGCCTTCTATCCGTTGGAAGCATTGATGAAGCCCATTTTTGGTCCCCTTTAAAAACAAATTGTTCTGAACCAAGAAGGGACTTTTGCACACTTTGTTTACAAGATCTCAAGAGATATTTTAGTTAGAAAATAGTCTCCAAAGCTAGATTTGTTCTCCAAGTGGTGTGAATTTCTTGTGAACTTTTCTCTTGTAGTTGAAAGTTTCATTAGTGTAGCTTTGTTGAGGGTTATCTGAGTGATTGTAAAACTTCTTAGCTTGACTAAGTGAGGGTTAGGGCAAGGAGGAAGTGCTCCCTCCATTGTACATCTAGTTGATCATCTTTCATCAAAGAGAAGTTGCTCAACCTAGTGATTGGTCTTCAAGTTTGAGGAAAGCTTGGTAGACAATCGGTTTGATATTCTATCTAACTTTTTGTTTAATAAAATTCTCATTGCTTAGTTATACTTGTTTTTCTGATCAATATTGCTCTCTTCTTCTAATTTACTTGGTTGATCACTACTAGAAAAGAAGGTAAATTTTTATTAAAGAAAAAGTCCATAAATTTGATTAAGATTTTTAATCAACCTAATTCACCCCCCTCTTAGGTTGTCTTTGGGCCTTACAGTTCTTCTTCCCAAGTGTTCTAGGAGTGCACAAAGGCTGGGATATTTGGTGAATTAAATTCGGCTCTCTCTGGTTGTTCAACTCACAAGCGTCAAACACCACAATCCGGATGAAGTCGCAAAACTCAGGTGATACTCAAGTTCCTCCACGGGCTCCCCCCCTTTGGGTTACCCAAGAACCTCCCAAGAAAAGTTCAAGAGCTCCTTGAAGACCCTTTACAGATGCTCGAGGGTATTTCAAGTTGTTCAAGAAGCGCAAGGCTCCAGTTTTCAAGGGTTAAGAATCTCAAGAAGCTCAAGAAGTTGTTGATCAGAATTTTTGAATGTAGAATAGGCTCAATGTAACCTGCAAGTGATTCCCAACAATGTTCTAGTTGCTTGTTTGAGTTTCCCAATTCAATAAAAGTATTCAAGCACCCTTTGTTTCGAAATTTGCTTGCTATTTTTTTTTTTTGCAGCAGCAACTTCGGATGAACGAAGGCTTGGGTTATCAATTTTTTTCCAGGACTGTGTCAAGTTTTGTCTAGGTCTGTTTTGGTGGGATTTTTTGCAATTGGGTAGGCTAGGTTTGGTTCATAAACGGGTCTAGAGCGGCTCCAGGTATCGACCAGCCTTTAACAATCAAGAATTGTAAATCAAACACAAAAATATCCAGCAAAGAACTTCAGGAAGTTCGCTGCAATTTTCAGATTTCAGAGTGTCAAGAATCTCTTCAAGAACTCCAAGAAATCGTGAAGTTTGCTTACGAAGTTCAAGAACAAGGTACCAATACTTTCCTAGACAATGAACAACTAAGACACAGAGCACAAACAATTAAGAGACAACTCGGTCAGATTGGTTAATGCAAGAAAACAATGTCAAGTGTGGCAAAGACAGCAATCCGAATGACTTTATGTCTTGTTGTACGACTTGGACACAACTTTCAAACCGGTGGACACCTTGGTTTTTTGGACCCAAGCGGTGGAAGTAACATCAGCAAGACACGACCAGATTTAACACACAAGACTTAATAGGAATTGGCAATAACAGGACACAGACAGATTGCGCAAGATTTAATAGAAACAGCAATACGGGTGCGAGACTAAGAACACTAGCGGTTTGGTTTTGTTTGTTTTTTTGTTAACAAACAATGGAATCACACACCACTAAACCTGTAACGACCCCACCTCCCCCTAAGGCGTACCAGAGGGTTCGGCGGGCCGCCTGCCCAGCTCTCGCCGGGACTCAGTCGTTCGCTACAGTCCTCAATTAAAAATTGAAATAAATCACAAGAATAAATAGGGCATTGATCCAAACTTAAAGCGGAACTTATATACATTGCCAACCCAAAAGAGAATATAAACATCAAATATACAAGGGTTCTCAATCCTTCATACGTCCAGCCCGTTCCAAGCACTAGGCGAGAACCACTACAAAAGAAACAAAAGAAACAAAATTAGATTGGCTAGTCTATCTCAAGCTCACGTCCTCGCTCGCCTTCCCCTGTAAGGAAAACAAAACTAAAGGAATGAGTTAAAAGCCCAGTGAGGTTCCGAACACATAATCAGATAATCAATCCAATACATTAAACATGGAGTATCAATAATTCAAGAAACATTTACAATGGAAAGCGATAGTAACACATTCATTAAAAGGATACGGCTCACAAGGAGCAATTCGTTATTTCGTTCATTCGTTCTCCTGACATTTCCCCTTATTCCTCCAATCATTTGAAAATGCATTTTTCGTTTATCAATAAACCCTCGTTCGTTCGTTCGTTCGTTCGTTCATTCATTCATTCATTCACCCCCGTCCTGGCCGTTGGCCAGTCTCCACCAACCTACAGGGTAATACTCGAGTATACCAAACGTTCACCCAAGTCCGTAATCGCCCGACTGAGTCCGCTTCTGGCTCGAGACGACCGGTAACAAGGGGCAATGGCCAGTTCAGCCCAAAAGGCTTACATTCATACGCAAGTAACATTTCAATCATTAAATCCTTGAAAATTGCACAGTTATTTAGGTCGAGTGCGATAAAGTACACACTCGCCTAGAAAGCTTGTTTTGGAAATCATTAAAAGCACTTAATACATTAGCAAATGATAACAACAAGCCATAGAATCAAATAAGGAACACTCACCTAGAAATGCAAAATATCGTGCAAAATATCCTTTCGGATATTACCCTTAATCACCAATGAAACCTAAGGTTGAACAAGAGAACATTATTATAGTTTATCGAGCAAAACATTTAAGGGAAACAAAGAAACCCGACTAATTAAGAGTAAAACGTGTAAAGATGACTTTCAAGTAAGAAGAGGGTTGTTTGAACCCAAGGATGAAAAATCATGTCTTAAAATGGAAAACCGGTCATGGTATTGGCCTAACAAAAGTATACAAGTTCAAATAGAAACCTAGCCCTCGGGCGAAAATTTGGGCAGCACGCCCTTTGTGTTTACCTAATTTTTCAGCCATTTTGGCTTCATTATTTTTCCTCAACCACAACCCAACATCACACATAAGCAATTCAAGTCAAGAGCCGTTCCATAGGCTCACAATATCATAAGAATAAGAAATACAGTAATAACAAGTGCAGAAATTCAATTTAGCAAAAGACAGATTTGATGTATGAAAGCGGAAATAACTTATCCGAGGCTACGCTTATCGGATTAAGACGTAACCTATGCCGTTTCGAAGCTAAGACTCAGGGTTACAATGTTCATGAAGGTCACTTAGTCCAGTTTCTAATGTAACGTGGTGAAATTCTCGAATTACTAAACCAGAAACCAATTCGTCGGCTGTTTAAACGCAGAACACTGTAATGGACATAACTCAGAGTACACAAGTGCGAATCAGGTGTTCTTAGAGGAATTTGAAAGCTAATTTGGAATTCTACAACTTTCATGTTTTGGCAAAACAGTAAATCAGAATGGATCCTAGTCAAAAAAAGGGGATAAACTGGACATAACTGATCACACGGACTGCTTAGGAAATACTTAAAATAGTAAGGGTATTTTGGACTTTTCACATCCTACGTTGCTCCGATTGAGCTGAAAATTTGTAGGCACCTATAAAATACCATTATATACAACTTTTCTTCTTTGACCTAAGGCCAAATCGACCTCTAACATATAGATATAAATTCGGACAGAAAGTTGGGGAAATTTTCCAGATTCTGGAATTTTGAGTTTCTAGTGCAACTTTCCTTAATTTCTTGGTCTAATCCCTACCACAACACCTTATAACACTTCAATTGCAACATATAAGCATCATACAACAAATTGGGTAGAATTTCCCCAAACCCTAGTTCATGAAATAAAAAGGGGAAAACTACTAAAACATGATAATCATCCATGATTCCACCACAAAATCAAGTTGCTAAGCTTAATTTCACAAGATTGAAAGTAAAACTTAGAGAGATAAGCTCTCTTACCTTGACTAGAGGTCACTAAGAGTAGCCCAAGCTTTCTTCTTCAAAAACTCACCACAACTCACTAACTAGTCACTCAAGAACAAGTTTAATCGGTTTATTTTGTTTGATTTCTTCCTAAGTTGTTGGATTGAAGATGAAATGAAATGTTTTCCTTTGGTGTTTTCCCTCTTCTCTCTCTTGGCCAGCAGCAGCAGAAATAAGGGGTAAAATGCTGAATTTTGGTGCTTAAATGGATGATAATTGTCTTGGGTCAAGAAGCCTTAAGGGTCGCCACCACCACCTTTCTTTCTTTTCTCTTTCTCTTGTTATTTCCTAGCCTCACATTCGGTCAAGCTTGTTGCCAAGAGAGAAGATATTTTGCTCAAGTTCAATAAATTTGTTTGGTAAGGAAAAATGGTGGTCAAGCAGTGCGTTCAATCGGTAGTGCGCGGGACCCGCCGGTTCGCGCCGTTTTTCTTAAAAACTCACGTACTAGGGTTTTTACTTCCCATTCACTAACCTTATATCATTGCCACTAGTCACATATTATTTCTCACATAAAAGTCACTTTTAATCCCCAAATTAATTCTTACTCTGTACCGAAAATTCATCCGGCGGAAAATCGCAAAAACCCTAATTTCGCTCCAAACTTGAAACCGAAGCGTAAAACCCTATTTTCTAGGTTTATCTACACTTAATGTGAAATATTTGGGTAGTGGCCTTTGATAAATACTAATTTTCAAATAAAAGGGTATTTTTGAGGAAAAATACAAGGAATTTGCGAGTCCTCACAAAACCCAAACACAACACACTTGACTCGCAGAAATTCCAAAAGTCAAAACGACAACAAGACAGACTCAAAAACACGCTGACCAGAATTAAAAGCAACACGGAAAAACATGTGGACAGTTTGCAGTTGTGGAAACAGAATTTTAACTAACGAGACGGATAATCAAAATGCGAATTAAGATACGAAAAAAGGGATAAAACGATGTTGCCAACAAGCTAGCTCTGATGCCAGTGATACGAATCTCATTGGCGACGAAGATTCACAACCCAAGATCACTTGTTGGATTTGTGATTAATGACCAAGGAAGATAGCAACGGAAACGCTATGACTCCTCTAATCCCTATGACTACGAACTTGTTGATATTATCTCAACCCATAATCAAACGAAATAGCAAACCTCAGGCAAGTGTAGAAGGCGCCACAACTCAAGTGTGATTCTTGATTTGATAAGCCAACAAGAACACTAGAGTATAACTCTAAGTTGTTCAAGGGATGCTCGAAAGCTATAGAGAAAATTACCTCGCTTGATTTATGATAAAAGTGTCTTCCCTTTATTTGATGTATTATGGCCCCTTATATAGGGTACAAGTAATACCTAATCTGATAAGGAAAGTAAAGCTAAAGGTACGGCTGGTATGGGCCCTAACTAGTGAAGGAAACGGAAAAGGAAATGACGGCCTCAACCCTCGATGGATAGGGCTTCATGCGGGCTTTCCTTCCTAGGCAGCCCACCTTAACATATAGTAATGAACAAAATAGCAATCCTACTCTTGGCGATTCTATGTGCAACAAGCACTTAGCCAATTATTCAAGCTAATCAAACTAACACGTAAATAAATGAAACTACTGAAATGGGAAACGAGGTTTGGCAAAACCCTAAACCTCTGGTATAGCTTCAATACTCAATATCGGACCTCGATCACCTTCACTGGAGTGTATGAATCCCTCAAAGGACTTGTGTATGGCATGTACAAGTACATTGAGTTGCTCACAAAGTCTCTTTGTACGAGCCCTAGTGATGGGCCCGTTTGGAGCTTGTATGCGGTCCTCGGCCCCTCGATCACTTGAGTCATTATTGGCGTGCCCACGTACTATGATGCTATCACTTCAACCCCTATTCTTATGATCTTGATAATTGTACTAGAGTTGGCAATCATACAATTATTTTAAAAGAATGATTTAAAAGGTTCCTTGTGAACATAATTAGTAACACTCGGAATGTTTTGGCCGAGCTTCCAAGTAAAAATGTGTTTATCTTGCTTATTTGAAAGCCAAAGCTTCTATCGCCATAGTTTCTTGAGTATACGCCCTCGATTTAATCATTGAAAATGGACGTTGAGTGAGGCTTTAATTAAAAGAGAACTTCAGAATTTTACTCGATTTACGGGTACAACTTGAATTGGTGACTAAAGAAGTTAGTGGGCCGTTAGTGGTGGTTTTACTAGACTTTAACTAAATGAGTTTAAAAAATGAGAAAAGCTCACTTATACTTGAAACATGGGCATTCAACTAGGGAATTTTGACAAGAAACTAATCCTCCATCTTTCTTGGTTTTCGTGCCAAAACTTAGGAATCTGTTTAATCTTCAACTTGGAGAATTTTGGATGTGACTTGACTTGGATTAATGTATTCTTGGGTATTTTCAAATGCTACCCTCGTGGATTAAGTTATTAAGTGATATTTGTGTCGCGCCCCATTTTTTGAATAAATAAATAAAGATGTTTGATAAGAAAGATAAATGGTTTGAGAAAGATGTTTTTGATTCAATTTTGATTAAAAAAATGGTTTTTGTGAGTTGAAAAAGATATGGGTCTCAATGGGACTTGGAAAGCGACGATTTGACCCAAAAAATAGTTTTAAAAAGGGTTTTGAAATGAAAAGTTTGGAGTCGCCACTTGGTAATGATTTAAGGTGTACCAAGTCACCTAAAAATGAGTTTTAAAGTCAAGTAGTAATAAACCCCTTTTTAAAACGACTCCTAGTCTACGTAAAACAAAGAAAAAGGTTCGGGAGTCACGTTTGACAAAGGGGAAGGCAAGGATAGACTCCAAGGCACCCCTTTGACCTAGCCAAGGCTAGTTGCGTGACTTAACCTTACCTTTCCTAATCTTCTACCCAATGTATGTATCGCACGTTGGATTATGCCTATATGAATGCAAAACGGAAAGGATGCAATCCTAAATTCTACGATGTCTCTCGTGAGGTTTTTGGTCCCAGACCACATGAATTGTGGCGGCCAATAAAGGGAAACCTCATAGAGGTCGATTGATGCAAATGGGAGTTCAAATTCAAGTGTGCAAGTGTGAAAGTGTATGAAAGATGCAAGAAATATAAGTGCAAGTGTGCGAATGTATAAAAAGGTGCATGTGTGAAATTGTATAAAATTCAAGTGTTTTTTGTGTGCAAATGTGTGAAAATAGAATAATAAATATATAAGGTAAAGTGGAATTTCATTTGTGAGGTGGAAATGAGCACGTGATAGGAAAAATGTAGTGAGAAAGTATGGTTTGAGAAATGTGCAAAATTGTGGTTAAAAGTGTATGGACGTGATAAAAATGAAAGTATGACCCTAGGGGAATGCAACAAGTCGGGTACGGGGGTTGACTCCTAACTTTTCGACTTCTATTTTCCCTTTGATTAGAAGGCGAAACTAGCGTGCTAAGGCTATCGAGTAGCCACACTCGCTCGTTTCCCTTATCAAGAGGGGATTTTCACGCAAATGAACCCTAACTAGCATGAGATGCAAGTCCTAAAGTGAAGGGAAAAGGGGTTCGAGGCTCATGCCAAATGATAAAACTAAGGAAAATGCGTGATATGTGGTGAACAAGCAAATGATGTACTAACAAGGGAAAAACCCTAAGGGTCTAGCGTTGGACTAGCCCATTCTATGAATTCCGACTAGCGTTGGACTAGTGGAAACGATAAAAGAAGCCACAACTAGCGTTGGACTAGTGTGGTGACGTACATTCATCCATTCCATTCATCCACACTATAAAAAGCGAGTAGACATGCGAATCACTTATAAACACGTAGCACATAACACTTAGCATGCTTGACTAGATGCAAGGACCTAATAAAGCGATTAAACACTTAACACGTAGGCATGCAACCAAACTAATGAACTTATTACATTCACTAACTAAAACAAAAGGGGAAAGGGAAAATGGACCAAATTGATCGTCACAGCCCTATCTATTACAAGCCAAGAGGTGTACACATACTCCATAAAGAATAACTTAAATAAAAAGCAAAAGTAAATGAAATAAATGAAAGTAATGAAAATAAAACTAGGAAAGCGAAATAGACATGCAAATTTCACTTAGCACATTAGTCCACATAGGAGAGAAACAAAAGGGGTAAAAGAGATTATACCTCCCCGTTGGTGATACTAAGGAAGTAAACAAACCCAACTTGGCTAGAATCACCCAAGAAAAGATTAGCTTAGGCTAAAATCACCAAAACAAAAGATTAATGCACCAATTTAGTGATAAGATATAAACTAAACAATTTGAACCCACCAAAACATCAAACTTTCTTCAATTGCAACTTTAAAATGGCCAAATAATGCATAATTCCCAAGCAAAAGTGAATCATTGATCAAATTTCTAAAATAGCAAAACATCGAGGACCCAATTGCAACTATTACCAAACATCCAAATCCAATTGAAACATTTAAGCACTTCAAAGGTCCCAAAAATAATAAAAGCCAAATAATGGTTCAAATTGCAAATACCTTAGGACTCAATTGCAAGAAATTGGAGCATGATTGGGCTTTTGCGGAATAAGGAGGAACTTTGAGGGATCAAATTGATTGAGTATTCCAATTTTCCAGGTCATAGTGGCATAAGGGGAACTTGAGTAGTCAAAATGCAATTATTCTAGGACTTGATTGCAAGAAATTATAACATCCTTTGGCTTTTGTAGCATTAAACACCAATCAAAGGGTTAAAGGGCAGTTTTTCATCTTTGTTTGCATGCCAACTTACGTAGAAGAAAAGAATTTCTGCCGAAACTGAAACTTAACAAAAGAAGGTCTGCGGCATTTCATTTTCAACCATAGATTTCAGAAATTAACTCAAACTTTGATCAACCCCTCTCAAACCAATGTCCAATCTTTGAGTTAAGCAACACAACACACAACTTTGACATGCAAAATCATGGAAACTTTCATGCAAAAGACAGCTACAAAACAGCTTCTGCAACAAAAATGAAGCTTGCTGTCTTCTTTAGTTCCTACATTATTTCATTGGCATAACCAAACATTTGCCAACTTAACACCTCAAAAGGTAAAACAAACATATCAAGACCCATTAAAACATTCCAGCAGAATCGTCCAACATGTTAACAAAGATCCACAACCTCAACTGGAAGATACAGTCTATTGAACAAACCAATGAATCATGAGAAAAGAAAATGCAGCAACGAAGATGCAATGAAAATCTCAAACAAGCTTAGCTAAGGAACCTAAATCTAGCCAAATTTCGCATGTCTCGTCTTACCATTTTCAACAAAACGCTGATAAGACTTAGCAATCCATAGCCATAATCATTCGACATCAAAAACGCAGCATGGTCAAGCTTTACTTTCTTATTTGCTAGTTTCTGGGTTTTTCACTATTTCCTTTGGCTAAGCATGACAAAATCAAGACTTGGATCTTGAACAACAAGCATCGTAGCAACTCAATCATTCAACATACAAAAAAATTCAGTCACTACAATGTAATCTCTTGGGTTTATTTTGTTCAGCAAATTCAAACAGCCATAAATTTAATCAAAAGAACAAACCCGCGGCTTCCTATGGTAAATCCCTATGGAAAAATCCCAAACTTCTGTCCCCAAACCCAGGCTAAAACCCACAAACTCCTCAACCAAAACTGAAATAAAAACACAACCATCTTCAAATATCAAAACCCAGCCATGAAACGCAAAGTGTTTAGATGGAATGCAAAAGAAAACAAACAGCGTTGGACCCAAAACACAGAAAACAGCTAAGAAAAGAAACAACTTTGGCTTGCTTGTTGCACTGTCATGAATCGACGAGGAAAAAGGGAAACATGGGATACCTTTCAACGGCTTTGGGCTTCAAACGAACATGGAAATTCCTCCAAGGTGGGCTCGACGTTCGCTGGAACGAACCAAAGAAACTTCGCAGCAGAAATTTCTGCCTCGACAAGTCTGAAACTTGCAACTGCGATCCAACCGAACGCAGCGTTTCTGGTGATGGAGAACCTATGACTTTAGGCTTCAATCTATTGGACTCGAAGATGGAAACCTCTTTAACGGCCAGAGATCTAAACAGAAATTCATCCTCAGAGCAAGCTATCCCGTCAGTTTTCTTCTTCGCCCGCAGCCTCTCCTTCCAGTTTTCCTTACATTTTCTTCACTCCTCCCACGCCAGCCGCCACCCTTTCTAATCTTTAGCCTTTTCACAGCTGACCCTCCCTATGCTCTCTCCTGTTTCTGCAGTTTATTTCTTTCTTTTGCTACTGTTTTCAAACGCCAACAGATTTTTCTCTAATCTCTCTCAGAAAACCTATCTCTCTCGGATTTTCTTTCTCTTGCTCTCTCTCCCTCCTGCGCTGTTTTTTTTCTTTTTGCCCTTGCTCCCCTCAAAACTCCCTCTGTCATCCCCCTGTTGCGGCTGGCCTTCCTTTTCTTTTTATATCGAGCCAGTAGCCCTAAAACTTCAGGTCCTTTTCTCCATATTTGCACTCCCAGGAGCCGTCCCAATCCTCCTTTACAAGCTGCGCAAGTCCGCAGCTTTCATGCTACGGCCCCCACCCTTTTTTTTTTTAACTAATTTAGCAAAATGATAATAAAACTAGATAATAATAATAAAAAAACAATTTTAATCAAAATAAACAAACTAAAAATAACAAAGTTACCATTTTCAAATTTTCCTTTCATTTTTCTTTTTTCAAAAATAAACCAAAAAAAATGCCAAAAGATTGAATTTGAACGTATTTTTGTGAACAATTTTCCTTTTCCTCTTTTTTCATGATTTTTCTACGCTAAAACTTAAAAATAAAATAAAAACTAAAAGCAACCACGACAAATGAGAATAAAAAGTAAAAGGAATTACACCAAAAATTTGGTGTCTACAATTTGTATTCTATTTGAACGCATTATATCTTAAGTGAGAGTAGCGGGAATACTACTAGACCTTGGTTGAATACCTAGGTGAATTGTAATTGTACATGTCTCAGGTGATGAAGAGGATCCCGAGGAACTCGTTTGATCTTGCCTCGCTCTTGTTTTACATTCTTGATTCCAGTGAGTGTTCCTTATAGGTGTACGTGACTTGAACAATTTTGCTACATGTTTACTTCATAGTTATTGTGTGCTTAACTATTAAGTGCACCATCTTTCTTATTAAGTGCACCCTATAATTGCTCCTATGTAACTGTCCACTGTTTTAAGGCGAGTGTGTACTTTATCTCACTCGACCTATTAAAATGACAAATTTCTACCGTTTAACCATAAATTTCTACTGTTAACCGAGAACTACTACCGTTTACCAATTTATTTAATTACTTGCGCATGTTGTAAGTTCTAAGCTAAACTGGATCTTGCCCTTAGTTACTAACCTGCTCGAGTCAGGACTGGGTTCGATCGGGTTGGTTGGAACCCTGGGCCACCGTTTTGGTATACTCGAGTATTACCACTGGAGGGATAAGGTGATGGTTAGACAAACCAAGGGGATCACTGGAGTTATAAGGAGAAGTGGACTGAAATTGTTTCAAGTGAACACCGTATCCTTTCAATGTATGTTTATTTCTATACAATGATAACTATTTCATTCTAATGTGTCAATGTGAAACCTTGAATCATACATGTGTTATGCTTAATTTACTTGATTTATTAGAACTGCTAGTATAGTTTGGAACCTCACTGGGCTGTTTAGCTCATTCCACGCTTTTGTTTTTCTTAATAGGGTTCAAAATCGAGAGTACTCGTGAATAGTACTAAATTGTTTTCTCTTGGAAATTTTAAGTTGCATTATGGCAGATGACTGTAGTACATATTCTTTTGGGTTGTATTTAAACTTGAAGATTGAGGTAATTTTGATAACTTGTGATGTAAGACTTGGAAGTTTATTTAAGGGAGGGATTTTTCTTAATTTAAATTTTATTATTGGTTGTGTACCTTTAAGTTTAAATTTGATTTGTATCAAGTCCTGGCGAAAGTTAGGTAGGCATTCCACGGATACCCTTGGGTTCCCCATTGGGAGAAGTAGGGGCGTCACACAAAATCACTTGAGAGAAGTAGAAGATATAAGCAATTTAAAGATCACAAGAAAATAATAAGTAAATAGGAAGAAAGAAATTGTAAACCAACTGACTACCTAGCTCCTCTTCAAACAAGCTTTTTCAAGTTAATGAAATACAATCAATCTTGTGTACAAAGGAAGTCTCACTTCCTCCTTACCCTAAGCTCCACTCGGTCAAGTTAGGAAGTTTTATTATCCCTCAGGACAACCCTCACAGAGCTACACTATTGAAGTATTCACTCACAAATGAAAAGCTTTCAATGAATTTCACACCACCAAAACTATAAATCTTCCTTGGAGAATGTTTTCTCACTAAAACTACTCTATATCTTTTGATACGAACTCAACCGTGCTTGGCGAACTCGTATTCCATGTGACAGCCCCACCTTTCCCTAAGGCGTACCAAAGGGGTTAGCGGACTGCCGGCCCAGCTCTCGCCAGGACTATCGAGTAGTTAAATGAAATCGAAAATGTTCAGGAAGGTAATAGCGCGCTCAAACGATTCAAAGTCGCCAAATGGCAAAACGAAAATCAAAACCACAATGAATAGTGGTTGCCACATCACCATCCAACCAGGAGCCAAACGAATACAGATATGGCCATATAACTCGGGAAAACATTTCCAAGCCAAATAGGATACATGAACAGGGTAAATAGTTTTATACACATACGTTTGTAATTTACGGAACAAAAGAAGATAATTAGATCAAAATACATTTAGGATTTTCCAACTATTGAGGAGTTTTACAAAAATATTTTAAAACTAGCTCGACTCGTGCTTCAAAACATCTTAGCCCCAAAAGTGATTTCCTGTAAGGAAAACAAAGATAACGGGAAGGGGGTGAGCTTATGCTCAATGAGGTACCAAAATAATAGCAAGTAAGAAATGTGGAACTTCATATTCAATTAATCACATATGCGAATCAAATAAAGAAGTGAACAAACACCATAGACAGAAAGGATACGGGTGGCTCTAAGGAGCCAAATTCCCATTTGCTTCACCGAAACTTGATCGAAATAATAGTTGACACTCCGTCAACGTTAAAGAAGTAACCAATACCGTAGACTCCACTTTCTCCGATTCCTTCCACCTCACATACCCCTACCGGGCCTGAACTCCAATCAGTTCAGAAATGATAATACTCGAGTATACCGGAATCAAGGGTCTCAATACCCAAATATCCCAAAACAGACTACCGTGGTTCGTTATCTAGTCGACCAGGCCCTTGCCGGCTCGACTCGAGTAACTAGCCACAGGTGTTGAGCTCAGGTCACAGAAAGGTCGTTGGATACAAGCTTCCAAACGACGTCCGAACAGATACAAATACAGATACAGATAACAGATACAGATAACAGATTCAGATTCGCACCAAAAATTGGCATATGGACAGACAAGAGAACGAGTGTGATAAAATACACCCTCGTCTCAAACAAAATAAACAATAGTTCAGTAGTTCATATCACAGATTGCATGTACAGGAATCGAGTTAAATAACAAGTGAGGGGAGTGGTACACTCACCGGTTCAAGTACGGATACTTCAAAAGTTTTCACTTCACACTGGCTTTAATCGCCACGAAACCCTAAAAGAACCAAAGTAAAACAATTGAAGGTTTCACTTTAAAAATCGAGTAAACAGAATGCACATGTGAGGCTCGACTACTAGTCGTATGCCTCGCCAACTAATTACCAATGTAAGGAGGCAAAACATGATTTTTGAGAATGAAAAGGTAACATGAAGACCTAGGGCTCAAACAACCCAAAAGCCCTTCATTTCTACCAAAAGGCAATTCAAACTTAAAGGAACCAAACGGCCTAGAAAATTGGACAGCATTCCTCCTAAATTTGCTTACTTTTCCAGCCATCAAGGCTTCCTTTTTCTCCTCAATCAATCCCCAAAGTCACATACCAAATATTATATTCAATAGCTGTTCAATAAGCTCCAAGTAGTACAAGTACAAATTCAAGCTAGGGAAAAGTTCGGAAATGAAAGTTAAGCTTTAAAACCCAAAAACAGTTTTGACGTCGTTTAGCGTATTGGACACAACCAGCGCTACGATTATTGGATGGATGTGTAATATACACCGTTTCAAATCTAAAAGAAAGGGCTACAATGTTGAAGAAGGCCACTCAGTCCAGTTTACAATGTATCTAGGTCAAATTTACCAAAACAACCCCAGATTTTCCAGTTCGAAATTCACTGTGGCAGTCCTGATTCATTCAGCCATATCTCAGCATATACAACTCCAATTCAGGTGATTCCAGCATTTAAAAGCTAGGACACAAGGCTATAAGTCTTAAGAAGACATCGACAACCAAATCAGTAGCATTCCTGGTCAAAACAACCAATTATAGAAACTGATTAGCATGTTCGGGTAGAAACAGGGCAGTAGGGGTATTTTGATCTTTTCATAGGATACGTTGCTGCAATTGGGCTGAAATTTTGCAGGAAACTATGAAACAGCATTCTATACAACTTTCATGTTTTAACCTAAGGCTAATTCGGCCTCTAACTATGAGAAACAGTGCCGGGCAGAATGAGGGGAAATGAAACCCTAACTTCAACAATTTCCTTTCAATGCGGAAATTTCTTGCAATTAACCACAATTTACACCTTCTAGCTTCATTCTAGATCATTACCAACCATCAATCATGGCCACACCATATTACACATATGAAAACAAAAAAAATTCAAGAATAAATATAAAAGTCACCAATCTTAACTAAAAGTCATGAAATAACCCACAAAAACACCTCTTAGGCTACCACAAACCATTAATTAAACATCATCAAGAACAAAAGAGGAGTTCCTTAGATACTCACCTTAAAATACAAGAAGGGAAGCAACTAACCACCTTAGCCTTCCAAACAACTTCACAACCAACCTTAATATCACCAAACTAAGAGGTTTTATGGGGAAATTTGAAGATTAAACGGTTGAATTGAAAGATTAGGCAAGATTGGAGACTAGAAAATTGAGTGCTTTTCTTTCCTTTTTGCATGATAAGAGCCGGCCAAGAAGCTTGCAAAATGGAAGTAATTTTGGTCAATTTTTAGTTTAAATGGTAAAGTCATGAATAGTGGTCAAAAGGTCAAAAGGTAAGAACGAATCTTCAAGTGACACTTATCACTTCATTTAATGCTAATCTATCCTTTATTCCTCTCACACAAACCACTTGGTAATCTCTAATTATCTCATAGCACCCGGTAAATTAAACCCAGTACACAAAGCTTAACCTAAGAGGCCGAATTTTTCCGAACTTTCCGCACTAGCGGGTCCCACGTCCGGTATACACTCTTACTTTCTAAAAAACTAACCGATACTAGAAAAATCATTTAAAAACTAAATTTACTCATAAAATTATGTTTAAAAATTTTCCGAAAAGAAAATGTGGAAAACGTGCAATTAAAAGAAAATAAAACCTAGACATGAAGAAAATTACGGGTCCTCACATTCCAACAATAGGAACTAGACACGTGACTTCAAGGTTTGAGTGTACGGAGCCCTAAACCCCTTTAGAATCCCTTGGAAGAGAACTAAGAATAATTTCTTAACCCTCAAGAAAAGATTAAAGGAACTTATGGTTTTGAGTAGGAAGGCGCCACGAACAAGTGTGATTCTTGTTTGATAAGCCAATAAGAACACTTAAAACAAATCTAAAATATTCAAAGGTTAACCGAAGCTAAGAGAAACACTCTTAAATCTGAAAATTGTTTGTTAATTCTTTTAATGATGAACAATTCGGCCAAGCCTTATATTTATAGGCTTTGTGACCTGAAATCCTAACTAGCAATGGAAACCCTAAACCTAGCTTACTAAGGAAGCTAACAAACGAAACCCAACATGGGCCGGTCGTCTAAGGCCCACATGGGCTGTCCAACCTTTATTCTCAAGCCTATATTAGTCGCTTAACTCGATAGTGAAGCCCATTATGCAGTTCATCCTTTCTCTAGTAATCTAAGATTGCTTCATGGACTTGGAGTAGGTTCACCATCGTGTGTTTAGTCTCTTGAACCCTTCCAATGCGTGTATAAACAATTCCGAGAAATGTTTGGAGGTTCTCACGCATCTTTCTTGCTCTTGCTCGAGTCATTGGCCCAAGGTTTATTGATGGTGCATGTAGATCATTCTTACTCGAGCCTTGTGAAGTGACGGCTTGAGATCTTGGTGGTTCCTCATCATTCCCCTCCTCTTGAGAAGGATTTGTCATCAAATCGAAGTCGTCACCTACATCAAATGGAAGTAAGTCAGCAACATTGAAAGTAGAACTAACACCATACTCACCTGGAAGGTCAAGTTGGTAGGCGTTGTCGTTGACTTTGGCAAGGATTTGAAAGGGCCCATCTCCACGGGGCATCAACTTGCTTCGCCTCTTCTCAGGAAAACGCTCCTTGCGCATGTGTAACCACACCCAGTCTCCAGGTTCGAACAGTAGTTGCCTACACGCCTTGTTTGCATGTTTGGCAAATTGCTCCGTGCGTTTCTCAATGTTTGCTCGTGCCTTCTCATGCAGTTGTCTCACCACTTCGGCCTTTTTCTTACCATCAAGGCTAGCATGCTCACTCAAGGGTAAGGGCATAAGATCTAGTGGTGTTAATGGGTTGAAACCATACACCACCTCAAAAGGAGAGAATTGAGTGGTAGAGTGGGTAGAACGGTTATAAGCAAATTCAATGTGAGGTAAGCATTCTTCCCACGTTCTCAAGTTGCGCGTGATTAAGGCACGTAGCATAGTAGACACAGTCCTATTAACTACCTCGGTTTGACCATTAGTTTGAGGGTGACTAGTAGTTGAAAATAACAACTTAGTGCCTAACTTAGACCAAAGCGTTTTCCAAAAATAACTCAAAAATTTAACATCACGATCAGAGACTATGGTGCGGGGAATACCATGCAAACGGACTACCTCTTTAAAGAACAGGTCAGCAATGTATGGTGCATTATCAGTTTTGTGACATGCAATAAAGTGTGCCATTTTTGAGAACCTATCTACTACCACAAAGATGGAGTCATGTCCTCTTTTTGTCTTAGGTAAACCAAGAATAAAGTCCATAGAAATATCCACCCAAGGGTCACTAGGTATAGGCAAAGGCATGTAGAGACCGTGTGGGTTTACCTTAGACTTGGCGCGAAGGCATTGAATGCATCGTGCAACCTCTTTCTCGACATCCCTTCGCATGTTTGGCCAGTATAAATGCTCCTGCAAGATAGAGAGAGTTTTAGCTATCCCAAAGTGTCCCATTAGTCCCCCACTATGGGATTCTTTAACTTGTAATTGGCGAATTGAACATTTAGGGATGTATAAGCGGCCTAAGTAGTAAAGGAACCCGTTGTCTATGAAGAATTTCTCTTGGGCCTTTTGCTTGCATGCTTCAAAAACTAACGTAAAATCGTCATCAGTTGGACATAAGTCTTTGATAAGCTCAAAACCAAGTAATTTAGCATCTAAAGTAGCAAGAAGTGTGTACCTTCGTGAGAGTGCATCAGCGACTATATTAGACTTACCAGTCTTGTATTTTATAACATACAGAAAAGTCTCTATGAATGAGATCCATCGCACATGTCTCTTACTCAGCTTGCTTTGAGATTTGAGAAACTTGAGCGATTCATGATCAGTATGTATGACAAACTCCTTGGGTCGTAGGTAGTGTTGCCACACTTGTAGTGCTCGAATCAAGGCGTACAACTCCTTGTCATAGGTGCTGTAGTTCAACATTGCTCCATTCAGTTTCTCACTGAAGTAAGCAACTGGTCGTCCTCCTTGGATCAACACTGCTCCTATGCCAATCCCTGACGCATCACATTCAATTTCAAAAGTTTTAGAGAAGTCAGGAAGAGACAATACGTGTGCGTGTGTGAGTGCGTGTTTAAGAGAGTTAAAGGATTTGTCCTGTGCTTCACCCTAGTGGAACGATACATCCTTTTTAATAATGGAGGTCAATGGTGCGACTATGGAGCTAAAATCACGCACAAAGCGTCGATAGAAGCTTGCAAGTCCATGGAAGCTCCTTACTTCCCCAATAGTGGTCGGTCTTGGCCATTCCTGGATGGCCTTGATTTTACTCTCATCCAGCTTGATGCCCTGTGAACTCACAACATAGCCTAGGAACGCTAGTTGGTCAGTGCAAAAAGTACATTTCTTTAGGTTAGCATATAGGTGTTCCTTTCGAAGTACTTCTAACACAAGTTTAACATGCTGAAAATGTTCCTCTAGACTTGTGCTATAAATGAGAATATCATCAAAATATACTACTACAAATTTGCCTAAGTACTCACGCAAGATGTGGTCCATTAGTCGCATAAAGGTGCTTGGTGCATTAGTAAGGCCAAAAGGCATGACTAACCACTCATATAACCCGTTCTTAGTCTTAAATGCAGTCTTCCATTCGTCCCCCTCTTTAATTCTAATTTGATGATATGCAGATTTCAGATCAATTTTTGTGAATATAATTGCCCCGTGTAATTCATCTAACATGTCATCTAGACGAGGGATGGGATGGCGATACTTTACAGTTATGGTATTGATAGTTCGGCAGTCCGTGCACATCCTCCAAGTCTCGTCTTTCTTTGGCACAAGGATGACTGGGACAGCACAAGGGCTTAAGCTTTCTCTTGCCCATCCTTTGCCTAGAAGCTCCTCCACTTGTCTTTGAATCTCCTTGGTCTCCTCAGGGTTGCTCCTATAGGCCGGTTGGTTAGGTAGGGGTGCACCAGGTATGAGGTCTATTTGGTGTTCTATACCCCTCACGGGTGGCAATCCACTTGGCACATCATCGGGGAATACATCCTCATACTCCTGCAAAAGCTGAGAAAAAGAACTAGGCAACGAAGGGTCAAATGTGTTAGCATCATTCGAAACTTCCTTGGTATAAAATAGGAGCATGGTTTTGCCTCCAAGTAGCCCTTTCCTCACATCTTTGGCTTTTGCACTTAGCAATATTTTTCCCTCTTGTTTTACCTCAAGATCCGTCCCAGTTTTTGCCTTTTCCCGCTCATTTTGCAAGGATCTTTTCCGTTCTTTTCTTTCTTGTTTTTCAATTTTTTTCCTCTCATCAACTTTCTCACACTCATGTTGGATTTTCATTTGGTCCTTATACACTTGCTTAGGTGTTAGTGGTGCAAGTGTGATCTTCTTTCCTTTGTGTAGGAAAGTGTACATGTTGGTACGACCATCATGGCTAGTACTTCTATCAAATTGCCACGGTCTACCAAGTAAAATATGGCTAGCCTACATAGGTACTACATCACAACGTACTTGATCCTCATAAGTGCCAATTTTAAAAGAAATGAGTACCTGTTGAGACACTCGGATGTCTCCACAATTGTTTAGCCATTGTAGACGGTATGGTCGGAGGTGCTCACGAGTTGGAAGCCCTAATGCTTCGACCATCACTGAGCTTGCTACATTGGTGCAGCTTCCAGGGTCTATTACCAAACTACACACTTTACCATTTACATGGCATCGGGTGTAAAAGATGTTCTCCTATTGGATCTCCTCTTCCTTAATGTGTGCGCCTAGTGCGCGCCTTGCCACGAGTCCTAACCCACGGACTCCTCCAATGGTGGTTGTATGACCACTTCCATGTCGCCCTCCTCTTCCAATGGTGGCATGTCCTTGTATTCTTCCTCGTCGTCGGATATTATCTCTCCGCTTGAAAGGACGATCATTGTCCTTTGATTTGGACATTGGCTAGCAATATGGCCAAGTCGTTGGCACCTCCAACATTTGGTATCATGACTCCTTGCTCGAGGAGGTTCATTGTTCAACTTTGAGATGACTTTACCTTCCTCCTTGAACGGCGTCGGCTTTGGTTTGGCAGGAGTGGTATAGCTCCCCGAGGGCTTGAACTCCCTCCTCGGATTGCTAGTACGGCTATAAGAGGGTGATGGTGTAGAAAATGTCCTGTTTTGTCCCCTCCGCTTAAGCCTTCGTTCCACCTTCAAAGCTTTCTCGAGCATATCTTTTATTCCACGTAATGGTACATCTCGACCTCATCCGCGATCTCTGCTTGTAGACCACTAAGGAATCTTGCCATGGTAGCTTTCCGATCCTCCACTATGTCCTCTCGGAGTATGATTACCTCCATCTCCTTATAGTAATCTTCGACACTTTGATTTCCTTGCCTTAAGTTTTGTAACTTGTGGTACAAGTCACGATGGTAATGGCTAGGAACAAAGTGTTTGCGCATAAGGACCTTCAACTCGGACCAAGTAGCGATCTCAATGTCTCCACTACGCCTTCGACAAGTGGTAATTTGGTCCCACCAGATGATGGCATACTCGGAGAATGCCATGACTGCTAGTTTCAGTTGTTGCTCCGCTGTATAGTCATTGCAGTTGAACAAAAGTTCAACTTTCTTTTCCCACTCGAGGTAGGCATTCGGATCGGATTTCCCTTCAAAGGGTGGCACTTGCATTTTGATGCCTTTAATTGCTTCTCCCCTTGGTTTGTAGCTCTTGTTAGCCCTCCTCGTGTGTGGTCCAAGGTCATCGTCGGAATAATTGGAGCCTTCCGACTCATGTTGGACTGTTCTCCGTTGGTTCATACTCCCTCGTGTGCCGCTTTGGGTAGCTTCCACCTTGTCAAGTCGTTCATGGACAAGTTCTAATTTTTGGTCCATGATTCGTCGGATGTCACCCTTTAGGGATTCGGCAAAGATCTTAAAGTCAAAAACCGATGGGCTATGTGACGCCCCGAAAACTAGGAGTATGAGAAACCGAAAATTTTTATATATTTTCTCGACATTATTTTGTTTTCTTGTCTCTAAGTTTATTTTCTTCAATATATTAATTTTTTTATACATTTCTATAAGGAAATATAGTTTCCAAATCATTTTCTTGATCCAAGTTAGTCCACGTTAATTTTGAAGTGCGTTTTGAACGTGGGACCCACAAATGCGGTAAATGCATTATATTTTTGACAACTTGTTAGAATTTTGTATTAAGTGATATTATTTTACAAGGTGTTAAGATATTTGTATTGGAGAGACAAAAAGATAAGTTTTAAACCTAAAGGTGACAAGTGTCACCATCTAATTTACTCTTGACTTTGACCATTTGACTTTACATTTACCTTTACCAAATAAATATCAAAAAAATTGACCAAAATAAGCTCTTATTTCAAGCTCTCTTGGCCGACTTTCTTGCTCAAAGAAAGGAAGAAAACTCTCCACAATTTTGGTCTCCAATCTTGCTCAATCTCTCAAATCAACCGTTTAATCTTGCATTTGTTCCATAAAACTTCTTCTATTAGTGTTTGTGAGTTGTTTGGTGGAGTTATTTGGAAGGTTAAGGTGCCTAGTTGTTCTCTCTCTTCTATTGCTAAGGTGAGTTGTGAGGAACCACTCTCCTTCCTTAATTGATGCTTAAATCATGATTAGTGGTGGTATAAGGTGCAACTTTATGGATTATATTGTGATTTTTGGTTGAGTTGGTGAAGTTTTATAATTATTGGGGATTTTTCTGTTTTAATATGAACATGATTGTGTGGCTATATATGATGATTGGAAATGATGTTTAAGGACTCTATGAGGTGGAAAAAGTGGTTAATTGCAAACAATTTCTGTTTTGGAAGAAATCTTGGAAAGTTAGGGTTTGATGTTCTTCATTCTGTCCGAATTTGTAGCTCATAGATAGAGGCCGAATTGGCCTTGACTTAAAACATGAAAGTTGTAGGGAATGACATTTTAAAGGTGCCTACAAAATTTCAGGTCAATCGGAGTAGTGTGGAATGAGAAAAGTCGAAATTACAATTACTGTTCTGGTTTTACCCGAATGTAAGAATTGCGCCTGTAATTGGTTGTTTTGGCTGGAATTTCTTCCGAATTGGTTGTTGAGGCCTTCTAATGAAATTTATCCCTGTTTCTTAGCTTTCAGATGGTTTTGGAATTTCTGGATTTGGACTTGGATAGCCTGATTTATGATGTTTCCGCTAGAATACGTTCTGTGAATCTGTTTTTCCGGTTCTGGTGTAGTTTCTTGCATTTTGACCTAGTTACACTCGAAACTGGGTTGAGTGACCTTCTGCAATATTGTAGCCCTGTCTTTTAGCTTCGAAACAGTGGGTCTTACACCTTCATCCGACAATCATAACGCCTTTGGTTCCATTACCGCAAAATGACGTCAAAACTGTTTTTTCTGGTTTTGAGCTTAACTTTCATTTCCGAACTTTTCCCTAGCTTGAATTGTACTCGTATTACTTGGAGCTTGCTGAATGGCTATTGGATGAACTTGTTGTTGTGTGTGTACCTTTGGGACTGGCTGAAGATATAATGAAGCCATGATGGCTGGGAAAGTAAGCAAATTTAGGGGAAGTGCTGTCCGAAGTTTTAAAGGGTTTGATTGCTTTGAGTTTGTGATCTAAGACTTGGATTTGAGCAAGGCAATGTTATATGATGGATGATTTCTGAGTCATGGAGGTGAGTGACCTCAAACTATTTCTGAAGTTATTTATGAACCGTATCCTGCATTATTTACTTTTGAACTGTTTCCAAAGTTACTTTTGTACCGTTTTCTTGCATTATTTACCTTTAAACTGTTTCCAAAGTTACTTTTGAACTGTTTTCTTGCATATCATGCGTGCTTGCATATGAGTGTTCCTTATTTGCTATATTTTCTTGACTTCATGACTTGTATTATTGATTGATAACGTGTTAAATGTTTTGAATGATTTCCAAAACGAGCTTTCTAGGCGAGTGTGTACTTTATCGCACTCGACCTAAATAACTGTGCAGTTTTCAAGGATTTAATTATTGAAATGCTAGTTGCGCATGATGTAAGCCTTTTGGGCTGAACTGGCCATTGCCCCTTGTTACCGGTCGTCTCGAGCCAGAAACGGTCTCGGTCGGGCGATTAGGGACTTGGGTGAACGTTTGGTATACTCGAGTATTACCTTTGTAGGTTGGTGGAGGTTGGTGGAGTCTGGTGAATGAAATGAATGACCAAATGAGCGAGGCATTTATTTATAAAAGAAACGAAAATGCATTTTTCAAAAGTTTGAAGGAAGGAGGAAATGTCAGGAGAACGAACGTATCTTTTTCATGAATGTTACTATCGCTTTCCATTGTAAATGTTTCTTGAATTATTGATACTCCATATTTACTGTTTTGCAAATGTTGTGGTTGTTTCTGGACTTATCATTTGATTTATGACATCATTGATATATGACATCATTGAAATGAACTATTGTGAAACCGATTTGATTACTGATTTTTCTGGTTACTCGCTGAGCTTTTAGCTCACCCCAAAACTGTCGCGGCCCATTTTTTGATAAATAAATAAATGGTTTAAAAAATATATATTTTTGTGATTGAAAAATGAATTTTGATTTAAAAGAAAAGTGGGTCTAAATGGGGGTTTGAGAATGCGACGATTTGACCCAAAATTATAGTTTAAAAAGGGTTTTTTGAAAAATACGGAGTCGCCACTTGGTAATGAGTTAAGGTGTACCAAGTCACCTAAAAAATGAATTTTTTAAGAAAAATGAGAAAAAAAATTAGTAAGAAACCCCTTTTAAACGACTTCTAGTCCACGTAAACCAAGGAAAAAGGTTCGGGAGTCACATTTGACAAAGGGGAAGGCAAGGATACAATCCAAGGCACCCCTTTGACCTAGCCAAGGCTAGTTGCGTGATTTAATCAAAGATTTTCTTGTTTTAACCAAAGAATTTATTACATTTGGATGTGCTACATGAAATGCAAAACCCTAGATTCTAAGATGCCTCTTGTAAGGTTTTTGGTCCCAACCACATGAATTGTGGCGGCCAATGAAAGAAAACCTTATAGAGGTCGATTAATGCAAATGATGATTCAAGTGCAAGTGTGTAAGTGTATAAAAAGGTGCATGTGTGCAATTGTATGGAAATCCAAGTGTGTGTGTGCAAGTGTATGAAATATAGTGATAAGTGTATATAGATCGTAATTAAGTGCAAATTTGTGAAGTAGAAACCAAAATTGAACAATAAGGAAAGGAAAAGTAATGAGGAAATGTGAATTGAAAAAGTGAGTAAGTGAAAAATTGAGAATGAATGAACTTAAAGGAATGCATCAGGTCGGGTATGGGAATGACTCCTAACTTTTTCGACTTCGATTTTCCCTTTTATTAGAAGGCAAAACTAGCGTGCTAAGGCTATCGAGTAGCCACACTCGCTCGTTTCCCTTATCGGAAGGGACACTCAAGCAAATGTACCCTAACTAGCATGAAATGCAAGACCTAAAGTGAAGGGAAAGGGGAATCGAGGAGCATGCAAAATGATAAAACTAAAAAAAAATGCATGACATGTAATGAACATGCAAACATGTACTAACGAGGGGAAATCCCTAAGGGTCTAGCGTTGGACTAGCCCATTCTATGAATTCCGACTAGCGTTGGACTAGTGGAAACGATAAAAGAAGCCACAACTAGCGTTGGACTAGTGTGGTGACGTACATTCATCCATTCCATTCATCCACACTATAAAAAGCGAGTAGACATGCGAATCACTTATAAACACGTAGCACATAACACTTAGCATGCTTGACTAGATGCAAGGACCTAATAAAGCGATTAAACACTTAACACGTAGGCATGCAACCAAACTAATGAACCTATTACATTCACTAACTAAAACAAAAGGGGAAGGGGAAAATAGACCAAATTGCTCGCCACAGCCCTATCTATTACAAGCCAAGAGGTGTACACATACCCCATTAAAAGAATAACTTAATGAAAACAAAAAGTAAATGACATAAGTAAAAGGAATTAAAGAAAAACTAGAAAAGCAAAGTAGACATGCAATTCACTTAGCACGTTGAGTCACATAAGAGAAACAAAAAAGATAAAAGAAGTTATACCTCCCTTGAGTTGATGCCTTAAATGGAGTGAAATCACTTATTCATCCTCCAAAATAAAAGAAATGGTCAAGGTACCAATTTATTTGGGAAAATTAAAGAAAATGTACAAACACAAGCTCAATTGATCATAAAACCTTTAAAATTGTGACTTAAGTGTAATTTGAGCAAAGCATGGTAGCTAATTAAAGCAAACAAGTAATGAAGTTGTAAAAAATTAAAACTATCAAGGACCAAATTGAGGAAATCATTCAATTGGTTGGGTCATAGTGGAACAAGGGGAGACTTGGGGGGTCAAAGTGCAATTTCAGGATTATTTCATGCATGCACACAAAGAAACTTTCTGCAACTTTGTTGGTTTCTTTCTTCTGCAATTTTTACCGTAGCATTCTTTCCATCTCATTACCTCAACCCACATTTTGCTATCTTAAACGACTAATGCACTACAATCATTAAGCATTGATCTCATTTGTCACCATAAGACCCTTGTGTTTAAACATCAGAAATGCATACAAAAAATCATGCAAACATCGAACAATAAAGCTGTACAATTTTCAGCTACGATTAGATACACTTGTGGTGTTCATCCGCTGCAATTTTCATTTTTTACTTTCACATGAAAACTTAACAGCCTTGATAGCAAACAGCTTCATGGAAATCCAGTCACACAGCAAACAACAAAGAGGCAGCAAGCAAGCCGTTATAAAAATCCAGCAAAACAGACAAATCAAAGTTTTGTTGACTGCAACAAAGTAGAGAAATCCAGGTAACTACCCTCCACAAACAAAACGTTTTACTTATCCAATATCAGAAAACAAGCTTTGATTAAAGTACTAAACCTGATGAACTAGGCTTCTGGGGCCAATTGTGCACAACAAAAACGACACAAGACAACTTATTGACACCGGATAACAAAATTTCGGTAAATCAGAATGGAAAACAAAGGACTGCTGCAACAAGCTAAAAACTTCAAGCTCGTTGCAGTTTTTTTTAGCAATCTCGACTTCACGGACTCATCAAGAACAACGAGAACCTCTAGACAGGCTGCTAAAACATCATTAAGTTTCAACACTAAGCATGCGAGCGAGAGCAAAAACTGGATTCTCAAGGTTTCAAAGTCCCGGCTTTATCAAGCTCAGATGAGCTTCAAACTTCCCAACTCAACCCAGAAAATGGTAATCACCTCAACATAGAGAACAAAAACTGAAAAGATAAAGCAAAGCCCATAGATTCAAAGAACAAGTTTCATCAAGACTTCATTTTTCTGCAACCCGTGGAACCAATATCTGCCCAAGATTCATGTTCCACAGATTTAGATTCTGATGAAAGATTTTGCCAAAGAGACAAGAGAAGAAACTATGATTACCTCAGAATCCTGGTGAAGTAAAATGATCATGGAAGTCAGGTCACGCTGATTCACGGATCGCAGTCGAGGACCTCCGACGCAGAATTTTCAGCAGTGGAGAACCCACAACTTGGAGCTTCAATTTAGCGGCGTTGGGGATGTTTTCAATCGACGATTGCTAAACGAAAGTTGCTCTCAGACGTTCCAAGAAGGTGAGGACAAGCAACCTCTCATAAATACGGACTAAAAAGGTCAGAAACCAGCCAGGAAGAAAACTGATTCGTCATCCAAATTTTGACGAAATTTCTGCAGAATTCTCCTCCTTCTTTTGCTCGTTTCCTCTCTTGTTTCTATTTCTCAATCCAACCCTTTCTTTTTTCCTCTAGAACCTACGCCGCCCCCCTTTCTCTTTTCTCTCTCGTTTTTCTTTCTTTTTTTGCCGTCACCTCCCCTGTTTTTTTTCACTCCTCCACCCTCAGCTGTCATCCCTTTGATTTTTGTCAGCCGTCCTTCCCTTTTTGCGGCTGCCTTCCTGCCTTTTTATTTATATGGGAACTCCAACCCTAAAACCTCAGCCTTTTTCTCCATATTTACAGCTAAGGGGCTGCCAAGAGCCCCTCCTTGCAAGCTGCAAAAACGCAGCTTGCAAGTCGCGTGTTCATCTCCTTTTTTTTTCTTTTTTTTTTCTTCTTTTTTTTTCCTTCTTCTTTTTTTTTATATAAAAGTAATTTAGCAAAATGGTAACAAATTAAGTAAAAATCAATAATTTAATTAATATCAGATAAAAATAAATAAACTAGAAATGATAAACAGCAAAATGACAATTTTTCATTTCTTTTCATTTTTTCATTATTCATCATTTTTCTCTTTTCCCTTCTTCTTCTTTCCATTTTTTTTATGATTTTTCTTTTTTTTCATTTTTCATGATTTTTCCTTTTTCTCTTTTTTTTCATTTCAAGAAATTCTATGCTAAAAACTTAAAAATAAAAATAAAACTAAAAACTAAAAACTAAAAATCGAATAAAACTAACACGACAAATAAAAAACTAAAAATAAACAGTAAATGAAATTACACCAAAAATTTGGTGTCTACAGTTTGCCCCTCATTGTCTGAGTTTTGAAAAAACTTGAGACAAAAAAGTAGACACCAAATATTTACCTGCATTATTTGGCTGCAAAATGATTCCAACGAACAAGAATTCTAAAAATGGGACTGACCCGAACATGAATGTAAAAATGGGATAGACCCACGAGATAGACCCGAACAGAAAATGTAAATGGGATAGACCCGAACGGAAATGTAAAAATGGGATAGCCCCACAGGATAGACCCGGACAGAATTTTAAAATTGGGATAGACCCACGGGAATTTGGGATAGACCCACGGGATAGACCCAGACAGAAATGTAAAATTGGGATAGACCCACGGGATAGACCCGAACAGAAATGTAAAATCAAGATAGACCCGGACAGAAATTTAAATTTGGGATAGACCCACGGGATAGACCCGAACAGAAATGTAAAATTGAGATAGACCCACGGGATAGACCCGGACAGAAATTTAAATTTGGGATAGACCCACGGGATAGACCCGAACAGAAATGTAAAATTAGATGAATTGAAATGAGATGGAGTGTTGGTGGGATGAAAACACGCACATTAGTGAGATAGGCTCGATGCTAACGGCAGTAGAAATGAAAACACACACGTTAGTGAGATAGACTCGATGCTAACGGCGGTAGAAATGAAAACACGCACACGTTAGTGAGATAGACTCGATGCTAACGGCGGTAGAAATGATACACGCACGCGTTAGTGAGATAGACTCGATGCTAACGGCGGTAGGATGAAAACACGCACGTTAGTGAGATAGACTCGATGCTAACGGCGGTAGAAATGAAACACGCACGTTAGTGAGATAGACTCGATGCTAACGGCGGTAGAAATGAAACACGCACGTTAGTGAGATAGACTCGATGCTAACGGCGGTAGGATCAAATGTGGTTGTCAAGAGTGGGGAATGGAAGGGTGCGCGGCGGGCATTGAAGCTTCGCCCACAAGAAATCAATTTTGATTTTTCAAAAAACAAGAATTTGAACTTGATGTTTGACTTTTGAATTTTTCTGATTGATTTATTTTTTATTTTTTTTTAAGAGAGAATTTTCCAAAAATAATTTGCCCCAAGTGTAGGGCCCTTTTCCCTTCTTTCTTCTCTTTCTTCGGCATCGGCCCCCCCACATCACCAGATGCTTTTCTGTCATTTTGAACCATGAATTCCTGTACAAGGGGTTCATCAGAGTATGACATGCATTCAAATTTCTTATTTGGAAAGAACAGCGTGATTGGTTTGATATCCTCAAAAATTTTTGCCCCAGTGTGGGCTATTTTGCAAAATCTCTCACATGAAAAATTGCCCCAGCATGGACCTATTTAATTGCAAAAAATTTGTTTTGAATGACTCTCTATTTATTTGAACAAAGTAAGCAATTGCTTTTCCTAACATAGCATGTGAAGAAAATTTGAATGTCTTGCTTAAACTCATATAGCACATTTCATGATGAATTTCTCAAAATAATGCCAAATTACGAAAGATTTCTTCCCCACTTTAGCATCGATGCTTTGGGTGATGGGTCACCATTCCTTGTTGGTTCATCTTTCAGGACCAATCAAGTGACTTTATTTTTGAAATGGCTAAGGAAATGGGAGGTCAGAATCTGTCTCATTCTTGCGCCCAAATGTATGTAATCCATTCAATGTCACATCTTAGTGAAAGCAAAGAGTTTGTCACTCTTATTTCTTAAGAAAACTTAGTCAACGTATAAGCTTTATAGGCTTGCAACAACATGGGTAGAAGCGATAGCTAAACATGCGAAAACTGGTTATACCCTTATGATCACGAATGATTGATGGATTTCTTACGAGCATAATCCTCACTTTGGATTGTCATGAAGGAATAAGTCAACTATGGACTTTATTAGCTTGTAATGTGGCTTGAAAACGATAGTTAAAGAAATAAGATTTTCAAGGACATTGCACTGAAGATCGCTCTTTTCCCAAAATTGCCCCTATTTTGAACTCGAAGATTCTGAACTTTGTTTGATCACTCAATAGGGACTTCACCATCGAATCTTTTGTATTTCATTTTTCCTTTTTGCTTTTCCGTTTTTTTCTTTGATCTGGTGGGTTTTCCATAGTGAGTAGCGTCAACCTCATACTCAAGCAATTCAGAAATACAGCTAAAATTTTCCGGCATCAGAAATTTTCTTGACAGGGCCATTGCAAAGAACAGAAGTCAGGACTTTTGGCTTTTGTAATGGGGTCTGGTGGGGTGCTCAGAAAAGTTAAGGCTTGAAAGCGGATTTCAAAAGTGGTTTAGGTAATCTGAGATCGCATTGTTACGTCAACCCTATTTTAGGGTTAAATTAGAATTTGCCAGAGCTTGTGCTCAATTGAGGCTTTTTCTCTTTCATTTTCTTTCTTTTTTCATTTTTCGGCCTTCTGCCATTTTTTGAAACTTTCACAAAAATTTGCCCCAGTTTATTTTTGAACTGAGGTTCTCTTTCCTTCTTTTGCTTTTGATTTTGTGACTTTTCACTTTTTCACTTCTTGAATTTTCCCTTTTCAACTCAAAACTGCCCCCAGTGTGGGGTTTGCGATTCTCAGGGGTTGCCAAATGAAGTATTTTATTCTGATGGCTCAAAAGGGATAACTAGGGATAGAATGTTTGATTGGAAAAAGAAGAGGGCCTGACCTTTGTTCCGTCCCTTACAATAACTCTGAAAGGAAACTTTCGTTAATGCGAAAATTTTTTTTGCATGTATCTGAATTACTGATTGAGGAAGACCCTTATTCATCCATATTTGTGACACATAGGCGGTCCGTGCGGATAAATCTCTTCCTTTTCTTCTTTTCAAAATTGGAACCCAAGTGGAATCAAATTTTTCCAATCTGCGGTTCCCTTTCCCCTTTTTTTTTTCTTTTTTTAAAATTCCCCAATCTCCTTCCCCAATGTGGGGTGCGATCATATGTGCACTCGAAAAGAACCACCAATTTTTAGCTCAAATGAGGATGCAAGGGATAAATGGTGTTTAGGTTGTAGAAACGATGGCCAAAGTATCATTCTTACACCTCATGACAACCAAAGTAGTGAAATGGTCATTGAAAATCCATTCCCCTTTTTGGTATTTGAAAATTTTCCAATAAAGGGTAGTGATCATCAAGACTCTTATTTGAAACGAAAATATTCTTTCAAAGGCTCAAATGGGAGAGCAAATGATAAAATGTGTATAGGTAGAGAAACGAATGCTCAAAGTATCATTCCAAATTTTCAAAACAAACAAGAATAATGCACAATTTTGCTTTCACTTAGATGTGAATTGAATCGGTTAAACACAATGGATATTTTCAAGCGAAGATGGCCCCAATTTGCAAATTATCAATCAATGTGACTGATTTTATTCTGGGGTTAAGTGAAGGAGAAAAGGAATCTCATAGGGCCTTTTGAGTGACATCTTTTAATTCTGAGCACTCTTATTGTGAATTTTCAGGCAGGAGGTTGAAAAAAATCTCAATTTAGTTTTATTTTTCCAAAATTCATCATGGAATCTCTAATGAGTAAGAATAAAGAATGAAATGTACATATACACAAGACAATAATTGTCCAAAAATTTTATTGCTGAAAACAATTTGAAACAAAATTTCTCGTTCAATTATGATACAAATGAGAAGAGAGAAACTTGTAAAGAGCTCCACATATACACTTTTTGTCTCCTTTTCTTTTTGGAACAAAATGTATTAACAAATCAAGTAAACAGAATTTTCCTTTGGCAAACAATTACAACATCTCTCAGATGCTTTAGCGTAGAGCTTCCAGATAGATCTTTTGTGTTTTCATTATAAGATCTGCCCAAGAATCAAATAACATTTGCAGTTTTCAAACCTTATTGGATTAAAATTATCATCAGATATAGAAGAATATTTTCGTCTTATTGAAACATTTTTATGAATGCAGGGGAGGGGGAAAACAAAAGAAAAATACCCAGAGTTAGTAAACAAGAATATAAAACCGGTATGCATGTCCTATGGGGGGACCCTTTTTGTGCCAAGGGTAGGCCTAGCATGAAAATGCAATCCTCTAGGATAGGCACTATACAATACCTGATGGATCTGATCAACTCATTGAGTGAGAAATAATTTGAAAAATTTGGCCCATTAGAATGAGAAGAGACGTTGGTCAAAATGAGGATCTCGTCCGAAGGAATTGATCACTTTTGATCGATACAAGAATTTGCAAAAACGCACGTGTTTGTCCTTGACGAACTTCCTATCGAAGAGATTAGAATTCGTTTTGACAACTTTTCTCAGTGAAGCACGGGTCAAAACTCCAATTGATCAAATGGCTGGATGCAATGGATGGTTTTCTCAAAAATCGACTAAGTTTTGAAATCCGACATTGAAAACCTAATTGGTCAAATGAAATTGACAATTTATTAAAAATCGACCGGATTACCCTACAAAGGGAAACATGTCAAATGAATTGAATGAAATTTAATTTATCCAAAATTAATCAAATCACCCTAAAAAGGGTAAATTGATCAAATAGATTGAACGAAACTTGATTTATTCAAAATCGGCTCGGTTGCCCTAAAAATGGGTAAATTGGTCAAATGAATGAAATTGAATTAGTGATTTATTCAAAAATCGGCCGAATGACCCTAAAAAGGGTAAATTGATCAAATGAATTGACGATTTATTCAAAATCGACCAGGTGACCCTAAAAAGGGTAAATTGGTCAAATGACCCTAAAAAGGGTAAATTGGTCAAATGGGTTGACGATTTTTTCAAAATCGACCGGATGACCCTAAAAAGGGTAAATTGGTCAAATGAATTGATGATTTATTCAAAATCGACCAGATGACCCTAAAAAGGGTAAATTGGTCAAATGACCCTAAAAAGGGTAAATTGGTCAAATGAATTGATGATTTATTCAAAATCGACCAGATGATCCTAAAAAGGGTAAATTGGTCAAATGAATTGACGATTTATTCAAAAATTGACCGGATGACCCTAAAAAGGGTAAATTGGTCAAATGAATGAATGAATTGGCAAAATGGATTGGTTGAATTGTCCGGCCATTGGTTATTTCAAAATTATTTAGGTGCATTAGTCTATGACCTTCTAAAAATCAAATTTTGGCCTCAATTTATTTATCGTCTCAATAGGAGGAATCATTTGCGCATCTCTTCAAATTAATGTCCTTCACGCAAGGGATTTTTACCCATTTTTGATAAAATGGCCAAAAAGTGATTATTAGAGGCTCATATTCCAAAGATCACTCTATGAAAATGATCGGATCCTACCTTACCTTGTGCACTACCCCTTTGGATGGTACAAAATGTAAACGTGCAAGTCTCACTGGATTAAGTATCCGAGACACAAGGTGGCTTATTCCTAAACACGGGATTCCCTATGTGGCATTCCCTTTCTAGGGTTATGCATGATGCCATTCATTAAAGCGATGTAAATATGCAATTCGAAATAAAACGTGACCTAAGGAACCCTTTATTTGCCAGGATAGGCCTAAAATGGTATGTCATTATTAATTTATGAACAAAATGTACCACAATTTTCAAACGTGCAATAGCCTATCTACAAGGGTAGGTCCTAAAAGGAGGTCATGCCAGACCTCTTATTTCCTAACGTTTGTGAATGCAAAAGATAAGAAACAAGGAAACGTTAGTTCAACACATAATCACATAACACGTTGGACAATTAGATGATACAAAAACAACAGAGAAATAAGGAAAGAGGGTAGGATCCCTTCCCTCGTGCATGGTGTCCCTAATAGGGTAAGGTCGACTCTACCTTAGGCAATTCTAAAATGGATGCATGAGGTTGGGGTTCACTAATGCATCTAGACTCGATAAGTCATAGGTCCCCGAGCCTTCAGACTTGTGACCAAGGGTCATCACTCCCAAGGCCCTTTGTCGGTGGATCGAGCGATTCCCCAAACACCGCTACGCACACGTCGTGTTACGGCTGCATGTTTGAGTGAATCTATAAAAATCCTCAACCTTCGACTAAAAACTAAAGGCTATTAACCCAAAGTTTAAAGCGGAAGATCGGGTGACCCATTGGATCGTGCTACGCACACGTCGTGCCACGGTCACACGTCCAAGTGGGTCTCCTAATCCTACTAGGGTGGAGTGGCGTGACAAGCCACTAAAAAGAAAATAAAGAGGGATGAATAATAAAGCGTATGCGCGTATGATAGTGCACGTTTTGGAGGGGAGGGATCGAGAACCCACGCAAGGCTCTAAGGTAGAATCCCCTCCCAAATGCAATGCAAAGCGCGGAATCACATACAAACATCCATTCATCAAAACAATCGTAGGCGAACGTGTGAGGAAGTGAGTTGATACGCGAAATGCAAAAATCCTAGAAAAGGGAAAAATGCAACCCTAAACATCCAATGTGATAAATAAAAAGGTTTAAAAGAAGAAAAAGATTGATTAAATCAAATTTGCTCGGACTCTCGAATGTCCCCAGTGGAGTCGCCAACTGTCGCGCCCCATTTTTTTGATAAGAAAAATAAATGGTTTTAAAAAAAATGTATTTTTGTGATTGAAAAATGAATTTTGATTTAAAAGAAAAGTGGGTCTAAATGGGGGTTTGAGAATGCGACGATTTGACCCAAAATTATAGTCTAAAAAGGGTTTTTTGAAAAATACGGAGTCGCCACTTGGTAATGAGTTAAGGTGTACCAAGTCACCTAAAAAATGAATTTTTTAAGAAAAATGAGAAAAAAAATTAGTAAGAAACCCCTTTTAAACGACTCCTAGTCCACGTAAACCAATGAAAGGTTCGGGAGTCACATTTGACAAAGGGGAAGGCAAGGATACAATCCAAGGCACCCCTTTGACCTAGCCAAGGCTAGTTGCGTGATTTAATCAAAGATTTTCTTGTTTTAACCAAACAATTTATTACATTTGGATGTGCTACATGAAATGCAAAACCCTAGATTCTAAGATGTCTCTTGTAAGGTTTTTGGTCCCAACCACATGAATTGTGGCGGCCAATGAAAGAAAACCTTATAGAGGTCGATTAATGCAAATAATGATTCAAGTGCAAGTGTGTAAGTGTATAAAAAGGTGCATGTGTGCAATTGTATGGAAATCCAAGTGTGTGTGTGCAAGTGTATGAAATATAGTGATAAGTGTATATAGATCGTAATTAATCGCAAATTTGTGAAGTAGAAACCAAAATTGAACAATAAGGAAAGGAAAAGTAATGAGGAAATGTGAATTGAAAAAGTGAGTAAGTGAAAAATTGAGAATGAATGAACCTAAAGGAATGCATCAGGTCGGGTATGGGAATGACTCCTAACTTTTTCGACTTCGATTTTCCCTTTGATTAGAAGGCAAAACTAGCGTGCTAAGGCTATCGAGTAGCCACACTCGCTCGTTTCCCTTATCGGAAGGGACACTCAAGCAAATGTACCCTAACTAGCATGAAATGCAAGACCTAAAGTGAAGGGAAAGGGGAATCGAGGAGCATGCAAAATGATAAAACTAAAAAAAAATGCATGACATGTAATGAACATGCAAACATGTACTAACGAGGGGAAATCCCTAAGGGTCTAGCGTTGGACTAGCCCATTCTATGAATTCCGACTAGCGTTGGACTAGTGGAAACGATAAAAGAAGCCACAACTAGCGTTGGACTAGTGTGGTGACGTACATTCATCCATTCCATTCATCCACACTATAAAAAGCGAGTAGACATGCGAATCACTTATAAACACGTAGCACATAACACTTAGCATGCTTGACTAGATGCAAGGACCTAATAAAGCGATTAAACACTTAACACGTAGGCATGCAACCAAACTAATGAACCTATTACATTCACTAACTAAAACAAAAGGGGAAGGGGAAAATAGACCAAATTGCTCGCCACAGCCTATCTATTACAAGCCAAGAGGTGTACACATACCCCATTAAAAGAATAACTTAATGAAAACAAAAAGTAAATGACATAAGTAAAAGGAATTAAAGAAAAACTAGAAAAGCAAAGTAGACATGCAATTCACTTAGCACGTTGAGTCACATAAGAGAAACAAAAAAGATAAAAGAAGTTATACCTCCCTTGAGTTGATGCCTTAAATGGAGTGAAATCACTTATTCATCCTCCAAAATAAAAGAAATGGTCAAGGTACCAATTTATTTGGGAAAATTAAAGAAAATGTACAAACACAAGCTCAATTGATCATAAAACCTTTAAAATTGTGACTTAAGTGTAATTTGAGCAAAGCATGGTAGCTAATTAAAGCAAACAAGTAATGAAGTTGTAAAAAATTAAAACTATCAAGGACCAAATTGAGGAAATCATTCAATTGGTTGGGTCATAGTGGAACAAGGGGAGACTTGGGGGGTCAAAGTGCAGTTTCAGGATTATTTCATGCATGCACACGAAGAAACTTTCTGCAACTTTGTTGGTTTCTTTCTTCTGCAATTTTTACCGTAGCATTCTTTCCATCTCATTACCTCAACCCACATTTTGCTATCTTAAACGACTAATGCACTACAATCATTAAGCATTGATCTCATTTCTCACCATAAGACCCTTGTGTTTAAACATCAGAAATGCATACAAAAAATCATGCAAACATCGAACAATAAAGCTGTACAATTTTCAGCTACGATTAGATACACTTGTGGTGTTCATCCGCTGCAATTTTCATTTTTTACTTTCACATGAAAACTTAACAGCCTTGATAGCAAACAGCTTCATGGAAATCCAGTCACACAGCAAACAACAAAGAGGCAGCAAGCAAGCCGTTATAAAAATCCAGCAAAAACAGACAAATCAAAGTTTTGTTGACTGCAACAAAGTAGAGAAATCCAGGTAACTACCCTCCACAAACAAAATGTTTTACTTATCCAATATCAGAAAACAAGCTTTGATTAAAGTACTAAACCTGATGAACTAGGCTTCTGGGGCCAATTGTGCACAACAAAAACGACACAAGACAACTTATTGACACCGGATAACAAAATTTCGGTAAATCAGAATGGAAAACAAAGGACTGCTGCAACAAGCTAAAAACTTCAAGCTCGTTGCAGTTTTTTTAGCAATCTCGACTTCACGGACTCATCAAGAACAACGAGAACCTCTAGACAGGCTGCTAAAACATCATTAAGTTTCAACACTAAGCATGCGAGCGAGAGCAAAAACTGGATTCTCAAGGTTTCAAAGTCCCGGCTTTATCAAGCTCAGATGAGCTTCAAACTTCCCAACTCAACCCAGAAAATGGTAATCACCTCAACATAGAGAACAAAAACTGAAAAGATAAAGCAAAGCCCATAGATTCAAAGAACAAGTTTCATCAAGACTTCATTTTTCTGCAACCCGTGGAACCAATATCAGCCCAAGATTCATGTTCCACAGATTTAGATTCTGATGAAAGATTTTGCCAAAGAGACAAGAGAAGAAACTATGATTACCTCAGAATCCTGGTGAAGTAAAATGATCATGGAAGTCAGGTCACGCTGATTCACGGATCGCAGTCGAGGACCTCCGACGCAGAATTTTCAGCAGTGGAAAACCCACAACTTGGAGCTTCAATTTAGCGGCGTTGGGGATGTTTTCAATCGACGATTGCTAAACGAAAGTTGCTCTCAGACGTTCCAAGAAGGTGAGGACAAGCAACCTCTCATAAATACGGACTAAAAAGGTCAGAAACCAGCCAGGAAGAAAACTGATTCGTCATCCAAATTTTGACGAAATTTCTGCAGAATTCTCCTCCTTCTTTTGCTCGTTTCCTCTCTTGTTTCTATTTCTCAATCCAACCCTTTCTTTTTTCCTCTAGAACCTACGCCGCCCCCCTTTCTCTTTTCTCTCTCGTTTTTCTTTCTTTTTTTGCCGTCACCTCCCCTGTTTTTTTTCACTCCTCCACCCTCAGCTGTCATCCCTTTGATTTTTGTCAGCCGTCCTTCCCTTTTTGCAGCTGCCTTCCTGCCTTTTTATTTATATAGGAACTCCAACCCTAAAACCTCAGCCTTTTTCTCCATATTTACAGCTAAGGGGCTGCCAAGAGCCCCTCCTTGCAAGCTGCAAAAACGCAGCTTGCAAGTCGCGTGTTCATCTCCTTTTTTTTTTCTTCTTTTTTTTTCTTCTTCTTTTTTTTTTATATAAAAGTAATTTAGCAAAATGGTAACAAATTAAGTAAAAATCAATAATTTAATTAATATCAGATAAAAATAAATAAACTAGAAATGATAAACAGCAAAATGACAATTTTTCATTTTTTCATTATTCATCATTTTTCTCTTTTCCCTTCTTCTTCTTTCCATTTTTTTTTATGATTTTTCTTTTTTTTTTTATTTTTCATGATTTTTCCTTTTTCTCTTTTTTTTCATTTCAAGAAATTCTATGCTAAAAACTTAAAAATAAAAATAAAACTAAAAACTAAAAATCGAATAAAACTAACACGACAAATAAAAAACTAAAAATAAACAGTAAATGAAATTACACCAAAAATTTGGTGTCTACAAAAACTATTTTATTCCTCTCCACAGGGCTCGTGGCGAAGGAAGGCTTGTTGTGATTTTATTGTTATGGAATTCCTCTTGTATAAGAATTGGGATCATGGATCAGAGTGGCGCAGTGGAAGCGTGGACACTTCGCTTTTGATATGAAAATGTTGGAACATTTGATGTAATATTTGAAATTTATATTGTAATCTATTTGAGGACTGTAGGGAACGACTGAGTCCCGGCGAGAGCTGGGCAGGAGGCCCGCCGAACCCTTTGGTTCGCCTTAGGGGGAGGTGGGGCCGTCACAGGCTATCCCCTCCTGCATTAGACATGCTTGGTACTCTTGCAAAAAAAAGGTTAGCTTGAAAAAAAATAATTTCCTCACTCGCTCCCTTAGTGTTTACTCTCACTCTCGTGTATCACACACTCTCGTTTTTTTTTTTTTGGCTCACAAAAGTATATCCTCAAAGCTTGATTTGTGCCTTTGAAGAGGTTAGATCAGTTGACAAGGGATGAAACGGCCTATCAAAAGAAGGATTTGGACACAACTAAGAGACAACGAGACAAGTATTAGGGAATCAGATTTGGAATACACGAGACCAGTAATGACTCTACTAAGACAGCTTTAACACAAACGATACTTGATGTGGAGTGGTCAGTTATGACAATGGACAAATAAGAACTTAGTGAGTGACTTGACCCGAAAAAGAAAACAAGAAGATAATGGCTGAAGTATTGTGGATCCTAGAAGGACTTACCCGACTTGCACTTGACTGTTTTGAGAAGGAGTAAGATACGGCTTCTTGGACTCTTTTGGGGTAGGTGTTGCTGCTGATGGGTAGGTTTCTCACGGGTTTTAAGTTGCCTAATCAGAAATTGGGAATCCAAGTAGAACTAGGAATTGTTTTTACAACCCAAGTCAGCTTTGGTTTCCTAATTCTAATAGGTCTCCTTGTAATGGTAGGACCGAATCTGGTTGCCTTTGTTTGCGTCTCCCTTTTTTTTTTTGTAGTATTGATACAAAACCATATTGCTTTTTCTTCTTCTAATTCGGTCACAACCCAAGGTGAAGGTTCGGCTATGTCTTGTGATTAAGATCAGCCGCCAATACAAGGATCAAGAATTGGTTTCAAGAGTTTCAAGTTGCACTCACGGTTTCCAAGAATTTTGTCTAAGAACTTGTTGGCAATTTCAAGATTTCAATCAAGACTCTCAAGAATCAAGGTGAGTCAGCCGTATAGTAGTGCAAGATACCAAAATATCCCAACCGCTTGTTCAAGAAATCTGAGTTGCTTCTCAAGACTAGTGACCAGAATTTCTGTTTTGAGAAATCTGAATTGCTTTATCAAGATTAGCGTCCAGAATTTCTGTTTTGCTTTGTTATGTTTTGTTTTGTTTTTTTTTGATGCAGCAATTGAAGACCCTAAGACACGACAATCAAGGAATAATGCTGGACGGAAACAACAAATTTAATTCGGCAACAATAAGAACAACTCGGCAGCAAGAAAACTAAGGAAAACTAGCGACACAACAAGGAAAAAAAATTTTTTTTGACACAAGTAACGAATTGGACAATACGGATATGACACAATACAAAAAAAAAGAATAGGTAGGATATAACCTGGAAGTTGTCAACCTGGCTCTGATACCAGATGATACGAACCCAACCGTGCTTGGCGAACTTGTATTCCAACAATAGGATCTAGACACGTGACTTCAAGGTTTGAGTGTACGGAGCCCTAAACCCCTTTAGAATCCCTTGGAAGAGAACTAAGAATAATTTCTTAACCCTCAAGAAAAGATTAAAGGAACTTATGGTTTTGAGTAGGAAGGCGCCACGAACAAGTGTGATTCTTGTTTGATAAGCCAATAAGAACACTTAGAACAAATCTAAAATATTCAAAGGTTAACCGAAGCTAAGAGAAACACTCTTAAATCTGAAAATTGTTTATTGATTCTTTTAATGATGAACAATTCGGCCAAGCCTTATATTTATAGGCTTTGTGACCTGAAATCCTAACTAGCAATGGAAACCCTAAACCTAGCTTACTAAGGAAGCTAACAAACGAAACCCAACATGGGCCGATCGGCTAAGGCCCACATGGGCTGTCCAACCTTTATTCTCAAGCCTATATTAGTCGCTTAACTCGATAGTGAAGCCCATTATGCAGTTCATCCTTTCTCTAGTAATCTAAGGCTGCTTCATGGACTTGGAGTAGGCTCACCATCGTGTGTTTAGCCTCTTGAACCCTTCCAATGCGTGTATGAACAATTCCGAGAAATGTTTGGAGGTTCTCACGCATCTTTCTTGCTTTTGCTCGAGTCATTGGTCCAAGGTTTATTGATGGTGCATGTAGATCATTCTTACTCGAGCCTTGTGAAGTGACGGCTTGAGATCTTGGTAGTTCCTCATCATCTTTTGTATCTTTAGTTTACAAAAGTTATTTGAAGTTTCTGACGATGCACTATTTATATAAGATAAAAAAAGTGCTTCATTAATGCTTCCAACGGATAGAAAGTAACCGAAGAGTCAACTAGCCGTTAAGAGTATCGAAGGTCCGATACTTCCAATACTTGCGTCCGATAGTAGATAGAGAGTTTGAAGGATTCTATCGGACGTCTGGTACTTCTGGTGCTTGCGTCCGATATGATCTAAACAATTTATCGGGCGTCCGGTGTTGTTTTTGTTAGCATCTGATAGCTTTCGTCTTCCTTTATCTTCTTTCAAATGCTCTTGTTCTTTGAATCAAATTACTTCAAAACTGAAAGGATTTCTTAGAAAAGATATTAGTACTATCCATTTGTTTTATAAATATCAAAAGATAGAGATCAAGATCAACATTCTCCTCCTTTTTGATGATGACAAAACAATGGATTGAAGGAATGAAAATGAGCAGAAGCACTCCCTTACGCATAGCATCCAAAACCATTAAGTACCAACATATAATATCATCAAATGAACTCCCCCTTACTCATAGCATCTCAAACTAGCATCCATTTAGCAATTTCTCCCCCCTTTTTGTCATCATAAAAGTAGAGAGTAATTGTCATAAAAAATAACAACAGTGGCAACCATCATCAGCCAATAACAGAAAAATAACATCAAAGGATACTAAAAATAACAATGAACATCAATGAGACCAACATTCATTAGTCATTCAAAAACCATCAAAGGAAACTTAGTTCAGAACATCAGAAATATCAAAAGCATTACAAAATACTTGTAGCAATCATACCTCTATATTTCTTCTCATCAATTTTCGTACATTTTTCATCTTTGTCAAGTTTGGTGGATGCACACATAGGCATTCCAACTTGCTTTAAATCCTCCATTCCGAATCTTTTGAAAAATTCTTTTGTATACTTTACTTGATTAATGAATGTACCCTATTGAGTTTGAAACACTCAAAACCCAAGAAAGAAATTTAACTCTCCCATCATACTCATCTCAAATTCATTTTGCATAATAGTGAAAAAAATCCTTGCATAAACACTCATCATAGCACCAAAAATAATATCATCCACATATATTTATATAATTAGAAGATCATTGGAGTTTTGTTTAGTAAAAAGAGTGGTATCCACAATACTTTTTTTAAAATCATTCTCAATAAAAAAAATTATCTAATTTTTAAAACCATTCTCAATCAAGAGGTTTGGGTTCTTGAGAGTTAGCATCATTTTTAACTATCCACATATATTTTATGTCTCTTCTCATATTCTTCCTCACATAACAATCATTTTTCATGTGACTTTTTTTATAGCAAAAACTACACATAACCAAAGAGTTTTTTGTATGAAAAGGTTTAATAGATCTCACTTCTCTTCTCTTATGAATAGTAAATTCATTTGTACCAAAATTTAACTTCTTTTCATGAGTGCCAAGATGAGGTTTTGATCAATTTTTTGGAAAACAGTTTTGTTTTTTATATTGGAAAAATTCATTTAGATTGTCCATTCTTCTTTTCAAATCACATTGTTCCTCTTTGAACATTTCACAAAATTTTGTTTTTCTATCAAGCTCATTTTGTAGATCAATCTTACCTTTTTTCAAGTAATCATTTTCAATTTTCAGTTTTTTATTTTCTTGAAAAAGACGTGCATTGTCTTGAAAAAGAAAACTAATTTTGTATTTTAATTCCTTGTTTCTAACATAAGATTCTTTCAAACTATGACGCAATTTTTCAATGAAAAATTTAAGATCATCATCAGTTTCATCATCGGTTTCAAGTTGAGGGTTACAAGTTGTTATCTGATTTTTTTCAATGGCCATAAAAGTAATTTGAGCAGATTCTTCCTCCTCTTCTATTTCACCATCGGAGTTGCACTCATTCCATGTGAATTGAAAGTTGTTGAATCTTAATTTTCTTCCTTCTTTCTTCTTCTTCATTGGACACTCACTCATGTAGTGTCCAAGTTGGCCGCATTCATAGCATTTGTTACCTTCACTTGAACCCTCCGTTAAAGCTTCTTGAATTTTCAAATTCAATCCCTGTATAAATCGTCTCACTCTTCTCGGTTCCGTGGCCACTAATTTGGAAGCGAAATTGTATAGTTTGGTAAATTTCGTTTCATATTCAGCCACACTTAAGGTTCCCTAGTGTAACCCAATAAACTCATACTCCCTCCTTTCTTGGACTAGAGGTGGGAGGTACTTCTCATTAAATTCTCTTACCAAGTTCGCCCATGTCCATACAGTCCGTTCTCTTTCCCATTTTGCTTTAATTACATTCCACCATGCTCGGGCCGGTCCTTCAAATTGAAACACTGCAAAGTTCACTTGCTTCTGTTCAGTGTAGTTCAAAGCTGTGAATATATTCACCATGGCCTCTAACCATTGTTCAGCGATGTCCGGATCAGGCCCTCCAGCGAATTTTGGAGGTGCAAACTTTTGAAACCTAACAAGAGCCCGATCTTCTCCTATTTCAGGATTTTGGGGTTGATTTACAGGCATTTGACCTTGTTGGTTCACCAACCTTGCTAAAATGTTTGTCATTTGTTGAATTACTATCGCCATTTGATCCCCGGCTTCAACTCTTGGTCCTTGCTCTTGTTCGGCTGTTGTTTCCCTTTCTTCTCTTGGTTCTTGGGCTCGCTTGGTCTCACGGCCACGTCCATGTCCACGACTACGTCTTCCCTCCATATTATTTTTTTTCTTTTTTTTTTTCCCAAAAGGTAATTTAGTGAAGAAACACAATAAATTGACTAAAGTAATCAAATTCTAGCACACCAAATAAACAAATAGACATATACACACATAACACATCATATATCAAGAAGACAGATAGTCAATACACAAATACATATCAAATTAGACAGAGAATCAGATACACAAATACTCAAACTAACGTCATGTGGTAAAAATAGAAGGGCGAATCGAAAGAAAAGGCGATATGTCGTCCCAGCCTCGGTTAAATAACCCCGCCCGGTCTCTCACGTCACTTACTATCCAAACTAGATATTCATTGACCTCTTGTACTCATTCTAGCCAGACCAAACCTGTTCATATTCCCAAAATGCAAATCCTCAATACTTAGCATCACCTCAACTCTGGAGTACTCGGGCACGAGAATCCGAAATAAGACAATTCACATCTTGAGCTAGCCAGTCCCAAGAGTGAACTATCCACAATCAAAATTCCTCCCTGACATACCTATCTATGGTTCTCGATATCATGAGAAAGATTTAGGGTCTATAACATTCACAATTCATAACTTATGCTCGAACGAGTACTTAGTCCTTCATACTTATTCACCACTCGGTCCGGGCTCACTCCGCGCAGAGACCACATGAAGCAGGCTCTGATACCAACTGTGACAGTCCCACCTCTCCCTAAGGCGAACCAAAGGGTTAGGCGGACCGCCTGCCCGGCTCTCGCCGGGACTCATTCATTCACTACAGTCCTCAATTAAATTACAATATAAATCTCCAATATACATCAAATGTTCCACAGAATTACGTACACTACAAACTAAAACCTCAAGAAATAAAAGCAATACTAATTTCCCGAATAAGACAAGGGTCCTCAGTTCTCACATAATTATAAATACAAGTACAATCGCAGTCTCAAATACTACACAAGATAAAACTAGAACTCCAACTGTGACGGCCCCACCTCTCCCTAGAACGAACCAAAGGGTTCGGCGGGCCACCTGCCCAACTCTCGCCGGGACTCAGTCGTTCACTACAATCCTCAAATAAATTACAAGCTAAATCTCAAATATACATCAAAAGTTCCACAATTTACATATACTACAAACTAAAATCTCAAGAGATACAAGCTGTGACAGCCCCACCTCCCCCTAAGGTGAACCAAAGGGCTCGGCGGGCTGCCTGTCCAACTCTCGCCGGGACTCACTACAGTTCTCAAATAAAATACACCACTCACATCCAATAACATAGGGTACAACCTCAAGAATAAACGAAATAACATTTTCAAACTTAGAACGAGATAAGATACATTACAAATCTCAAGCAAGGGTATCATTCCCCGAATAAGACAAAAGTCCTCAGTTCTCCAATAATTACATCAAATACTTATCAAGTGAATCGAATTCAAATTATATATCAGATATCCCTTCAGGCACTAATAACTCAATACAAGCGCTTTCTTTGGCCTCGAGCCCTGTGGGGAAAAAGTATTTTTGGGGGGTCACTAATTAAGCCTCAGAACTTCCACTTCCAAACCTGTTAAGGAAAACAAATTGGAGTGAGCTAACGCTCAGTGAGGCCAAGGGAAAAACATGCAAGCATGCTAGCAAAGACACAATATAAAGCAATAACACGAGCAACAAGTAACTGCAAAACATTAAGCAACTAGGGAATTTAATCACAATAAAAGGATACGGAAGCTCTCAGGAGCTAATCCACGCGCGATCCAAGCTCAGATAATTGACCCTCCGTCAACTTTCATAGTTACCCATGTAGAACTCCACTTACTACCTCCAGCCACCATGTCAAATACTGTATATAGGCAATTAAGTGCCACAAAATGTAGAAGTATATGCAAGCAGGATACAAAAGGCCTCACGGCGTGCACCACCCTTCCTAAGTCCTTAGTTAAACCAAAGGGTCCAAATATCACTAATTTCAATCAGATCACATGCCTTTCTGAAATTAAATCCAATCAAACCATAACAAAAGCTGAAACCAAAGGTTATCCATTCGAAATTCAAAATCTTTAATAAGCAAGCCACCAGCTAGAGCACCATCATCTCTAAGAATAACCAGTCTTAGGGTTTTATAGTTAAAGGTTCAAGTTCCAAGTTCAAACCCAAGAAATAAGTACAACTTGCTAACTTACGTGTCAAATGGAAACCAAGTCAATTCACACTAACTTCGTGCTCTTGAATGCGGTTATTCTATATTTCAAAGTTCCCTCAGTCCATACACCTAAAGATAGGCTCACTCTTCTTGAAAACTAAGAATTTTAAAACGTAATAAGAGTATTTAAAGTAACAAAAATCTTATCAAGTTCAATATTTACATTATAAAAACTTAAATTTGCCATTCTTTCGAAAACTCAAGATTTTTTTTTGTGTAAAGCATAAACAAATTCAAGTGTGAGAATACACCAGTATACAATCAAGGGGGAAAAACTTAGTTTAGAAAATTTTAACCTTGTATCAGCCCATCATATACAAAATTCAACAAACTCATCAGTTATTCACAAATTTTCAGATTGAAATTCAAGTAAAATTCACATATTTACCAAAATCGAAAAATTATACATACTTAAAGCATATATATATTGTTTCCAATCATCGTTTGAAAATAAAACTAGTACATCCTCGTTTTTCTTTAAAATTTCAAAGCAGAAATTCTCTAGGAGGTAAATGGGCAGGAAAATGCATTTTATTCCTTTGAAACTCTTTTATCTTGGTTCAAAATCACCATACATGGAGTTTGACCATCAAATCCCGGTCTCTTATCCTCTATAGCCAGTACTAATAATTGCCTCAATTCTTTCCATACTTACAAGTATAATAATAATTCAAATTCGTCCAATCTTTCACTACTAATCCTCATCCCATATTTTCTTTCAATATAACATCACCTAATTTCTCAATTTTTTTATTTCTACAAGTCCCAAGTAAGAAACTGTCAAATAATCAATTTCTTTAACCCCTAGGATACAATAGGTCCTTATTCACATAATATTCAAATTAATCCCACAGTCAGGTATCCTAAACTTTAAGCAGAGGATACACTACAAGATCTAGAGCCTAAGCTCTGATACCAACTGTGACAGCCCCACCTCCCCTTAAGGCGAACAAAAAGGATCGGCGGGCCGCCTGCCCAACTCTCGCCGGGACTCATTACAGTTCTCAAATAAAATACACCACTCACATCCAATAACATAGGGTACAACCTCAAGAATAAACGAAATAACATTTTCAAACTTAGAACGAGATAAGATACATTACAAATCTCAAGTAAGGGTATCATTCCCCGAATAAGACAAAAGTCCTCAGTTCTCCAATAATTACATCAAATACTTATCAAGTGAATCGAATTCAAATTATATATCAGATATCCTTTCAGGCATTAATAACTCAATACAAGCGCTTTCTTTGGCCTCGAGGCCTGTGGGGAAAAAGTATTTTTGGGGGTCACTAATTAAGCCTCAGAACTTCCACTTCCAAACCTGTTAAGGAAAACAAATTGGGGTGAGTTAACGCTCAGTGAGGCCAAGGGAAAAACATGCAAGCATGCTAGCAAAGACACAATATAAAGCAATAACTCGAGTAACAAGTAACTGCGAAACATTAAGCAACTAGGGAATTTAATCACAATAAAAGGATACGGAAGCTCTCGGGAGCTAATCCACGCACGATCCAAGCTCAGGTAGTTGACCCTCCATCAACTTTCACAGTTATCCATGTAGAACTCCACTTACTACCTCCATCCACCATGACACCCTCTTGGATCCATAACCAAACAAGCATGTAGGTGGTATCACTTAACAAGTATACCTAGCAAGACCCCTTATTTGGATCAAGCTATAACACTTCCCAAGGTTCACCAAGTTTTCCTAACCAAGACCTCACAATTGGCTGTGAGATTACGAGGTTTAACCATTGGGTTTGAGCGTCCCCACAGGTCAGGTTTTCAAAACAAATCAAGTTTTAGTCGATGAGATTTTTTCTGCATTCGACTTCAGATCATGTACATGTAAAATCCAGTAATTTCGTGTAATTCATGTCGCAAGTCATGTATTGATCCAAGTAAAGGAGATGAAGTGCGGTAAAGTACACACTTCCCTCAACCAGTATAGTTCATGTAACAACAAGTTCAAGTAGAGTTCATGTAGGAAACAAATCTCAAGTGAAGTACAAGTAAACATGCACTTGACACTCACCAAGTATCAAAAGTCAAAGTTTGAGAAATTAGCTCTAAAACGCTTCCCCGGGAGTTCCCTCGAAGCCCTCTTGAGATCCTGAAGGTATGCAATAATGCATTGTATATCAAATTCCAAGCCATACAGTATTCGTGTAAAGAAAAGAAACAGTCAATTTTGACTCCAATTGTAGACACCAAATTTTTTGGTGTAATTTCATTTTTAATTTTTTATTTGTCGTGTTCGTTTTTTAGTTTTTAGTTTCTAGTTTTATTTTTATTTTTAAGTTTTTATCATAGAATTTGTTGAAAAAAGGGAAAAAGAAAAAGAAAAAGCATTCAAAAAATATGATTTAGTCGTTTGTAATTTAAATTCAATGCTTTCTTGAAAGTGAAAAAAAGAAAAGAAGAAAAAAGAAAAAAAAAGAAAAAAGTGAAAAATGATGAAAAATGAAAAATGAAAGAAAAAGATTGAAAATGGCAATTTTGTTGTTTTAGTTTGTTTATTTTGATGTAAAATTGTTGTTTTTTATTATTTAGTATTTTATTATTAATTTTGTTAAATTACTTTTCAAAAAAAAAAAAATAGAGGATACGCGGCATAAAGCTGTGTATTGTTGCAGCTTGCAAAAAGAAAGCTCGGGGAGCCCTTTGGGTTGCAAATATAGGAGATGGCTGGAGTTTTAGGGTTAGGAACCCCATATAAATAGAAAGGTTTTGAAGTCGCAGCAGGGGAGAGAAAAAAAAGAGGGAGAAGACGGCAAAAAGAAAAATCAGGAGAGATATGACGGCTGAAGTCTTAGAGAGAAACCAGGAAGGCGGCGGATGAAAGAACAGCAAAGAGTGAAAGGTGATGGCGGAGGAAAAGAAACAAGGGCTGAGAAAGAGTGAAAGAGAGAGTGAAAGAGAGGGCTGAGTTTCTGTGTGAGATTAGGAGGGAGCTAAGAGAGGGGTTGACGGCTGGAAAGGGGGGGCTTTGAGAGAGTTGAGACCGAGAGAGGGCAGAAAACTAAAAAAGAAAGAAAATTTCGGGGAAACAGGAGGGTGAATGAGAAACTGAAGAGGGGAAGAGAATGAGAACTGAAATCTGAGAGGAAACCGAGAGAGCTAGAGGGAGATCTTAGGTTGGGTAGTAAAAAGCCTAGCAAGGAGAAAAGAAAAGGTCTTCAAGCAAAAAGAAACTGGAAAAGAAGGAAGAAAGCAAGCTTCTGAAGTTCTGGGATTCATGGGACATGGAAGCTGCTGCCGTAATGGATGTTGTGCTTGTGGATGGAGGACGCCATAGTTCTCCTCCAGATTTGGAAGAGCCTGGCTACTGCAGTCACAACAAGTTTTTTCCTCCGCCGCACGAAGCTGCCCCATCTTTCTAGAATCCACCACTACTGCAGCAGTCTTCACCAGAAAAGCGCCGTCTCCGTGAAAGCTACGGCCAAAGATGTCAATCTGAGTCGGATTTTTCTCCATCTTTTACGACCGCTGGGGCTTATTTCATGTCCAAAAACGCTGGCTAGATAGAGGTAACGTTACTCTGTCTCTGGTTCTTGGCAAAATTTCCATTTTTAGCTTCAATGTTTGATAAGTTTGTATAGGAATTTACGGTCTTCTGTTTTTGTGTATTCATGGTTATGATTGATGTGGCTGATTTCTGGCGAATATGGCTTTATGCCCTCTGTTCTTGGATCTTTTACCATGGTCATGTCTATCAGGTCTCTTGAAAGAGACCTGCTCAAGAAAAATTTCTGCTGCAACAAGTGCAAATATCTTGGTTTGTTGCAGCAATGTTGACGGATCCTTTTCCTTCCTTTTTGGTTGCTCGTGTTTTGTCCATTTGGAGTGTTTGATCTGCTTGCCATTTGAATGGGATGCCATGTGCGTGTTTGGGAACACAGGAATAAAGGCCAATCAGTTTTCTTTGTCTTAATTTTCTTGGAAAGTTTGAGTAGTTAAAGTTTAGCAAGCGTTCAGACCATTAGGTTGCATGTTATGTTTCAGGAGTCTTATTGACTCTTCCCTCTTCCTTCTGTCTCAAGTGTTTGTGCTGAAATAAATTAGGACTTGCATTGAGTCCTTTCTAGGTTATTACTTTGAAGTTTAGAGGAGCCAAGATTCATCCTCGATCATATTGCAGCTACACAAACAGATTTATTTCTTCTCTTGGGTTGCTGAAGTTTGTTTCTGTTTGTTCAACTCTTAGTATTTGTTGCTATACCTGGGTTGCATTAGTCCTTTTTCTTATTTTGGGTGTAGCATGATGTAGTGGGTGCGTAATGGACATGATGTCCTTAGCAACAGAAATTTCTCTTCCACCAGAAACTAGCAAGGAAATTGTGGTCTTGATCTTCCTCATTTTGTTTTTCGTATGTTCGAACTAAGTAAAACTGCAATGTTTTGACTTGGGATTTGGATTCATTTACCCATCTCATTGGAATGGCTTGATTGTATATAAGTTGCTTTGCTCATGACAACAAATGAAAGGTGTCAGTTTTGTCACTTGAATAAGAAACCGAAAATTGCAGAAAAACTTCAGGAATTGCCGAAAGCCTTTGTTGCAGAAAGTTTATTTTTTTTAGTAGCTTGCATGGAGTTGGCATGGAAATCTTTCTCATTCTGGTTTTACCATTCCCTTGTATGCATGATAAGCTTGATAGGAACTTGAGGTTGGGTTTGTGGTTTGAGATGGTTGTATGAATCTGCCATGCTATGTGTCGAAGCTCAAAAGCATTGTTTGCTGAAGCTCCAAACCATTTTGCATGAAAATTTCCCAGCATTTGCATGTTTTTCCTTCTATGTTTTGGTTTGTTTGGATGTTGAAGTTGTGTGTTGTGTTGCTTAACTCAAAGTTTGAACATTGGTTTGAGAGAATTTGTCCAAAGTTTGTGTTAGTTTTTTCTGAAATCTGATTGAAGATGAAAACGCAGCAGACGTTCATTTCTTTTTGTGTGAAGTTTCAGGTTGCAGAAATTCTTATTCTACGTAGATTGCATGCATGAAAATCTTTCAAAAATTGCACTTTGGCCCCCCAAGTCTCCCCTTGTTCCACTATGACCCAACCAATTGAATGTTTTCTTCAATTTGGTCCTTAGCAACTCTAGTTTTACAACCTTTCATCGCTTGTTTGCTTCAATTAACTACTATGCTTTGTTTAAATTGCACTTCATGCATGAATTTAAGAGCTTTATGACCATGTGAGCCCGTGTTTGCATGTGTTCTTTAATTTTTCCAAATAAATTGGTACCTTGACCATTTCTTTTATTTTGGAGGATAAATAAGTTGATTTCACTCCATTAGAGCTCCATTTCAAGGGAGGTATAATTTCTTTTATCTTTTTTTGGTCTCTCCTATGTGATCCAATGTGCTAAGTGAGAATTGCATGTCTAAATTGCTTTCCTTGCTTTTCTTTAGTTCCTTTATTTTATTTACTCTTGCTTTTTGTTAAGTTATTCTTTTATGGGGTATGTGTACACCTCTTGGCTTGTAATAGATAGGGCTTGGAGGAGCACTTGATGAAGACCTATTGAAGACGTGTGCCTAGCTAGCAAATGTAATAGGTTCATTAGCTTGGTTGTTTGCCTTTGTTGCTATCTGTTACTTGCTTTATTAGGCTCTTGCATCTAGTCGAGCATGCTAAGTGTTATGTGCTATGTGTTTATGAGTGTTTGGCATGTCTACTTGCTTTCTATAGCCATGGATGAATGTGATGGATGAATGTACGTCACCACACTAGTCCAACGCTAGTTGTGGTTCATTTATAGAAAGGGCTAGTCCAATGCTAGACCCAATAGGCCATCCCCCTTTCGTAGGTGCATATTTGCATGTTTCACTTCATTTCACGCATTTTTCCTAGTTTTTCTATCATTTGGCATGCCCCTCTAATCCCTTCCCTCTCATTTTAGAATTTTTGCACCTCATGCTAGTTATAGGGTACATTTGCTTGAAGAGTCCCCTTTCGATAAGGGAAACGAGCGAGTGTGGCTACAAAATAGCCTTAGCACGTTAGTTCTCCCTTCTAATCAAAGGGAAAATTAAAGTCACAAAGTTAGGACTCTCCGTTCCCGTCTTGATGCATTCCTATAGGATTCATGCATTTTACTCATTCACATACACTTCTACTTTATATTCTAACCCTTTTTCCACATTCTCACTTCACACTACTTTGATTTTGCACGTTTTCACTCAACTACTTACACTTTATAATATCACTCGCACACATGCACTTTATGTTATCTCACATACATTTTCACATTATTACTTTACTCACCTTATCTTGTACATCCATTTGCACACTTCCACTTACACACTCTTGTTTTTATCACTTTTTCACTTCACACAAACTCACATTTTCATATGGCATGCATTCATTTCACTCATTTTTACGTCATTTAGGATTATGTGTGACCTCTCCAAAAGATCATTATTGGGCTTCACAATTAATGTGATTGGCATCACTCAAGCTTTGGAGAGAAATTTTACCCCTCATGTCCTCCTAGGTCTAGGGTTTGCATTCATGTAGTACATCCAAATGTAATAAATTCTTTGGTTAAAACAAGAAAATCTTTGATTAAATCACGCAACTAGCCTTGGCTAGGTCGAAGGGGTGCCTTGGATTTTTAATCCTTGCCTTCCCCTTCATCAAATGTGACTCCCGAACCTTTTTCATTGGTTTACGTGGACTAGGAGTCGTTTAAAAGGGGTTTCTTACTACTTTTTCCTATTTTTTCTTAAAAAATTCATTTTTAGGTGACTTGGTACACCTTAATTCATTACCAAGTGGCGACTCCGATTTTTTATTTCAAAAACCCTTTTTAAACTATAATTTTGGGTCAAATCGTCGCATTCTCAAACCCCCATTTAGACCCATTTTTCTTTTAAATCACAATTCATTTTCCAATCACAAATTGAATCAAAAAATACATTTTTTTAAACCATTTGTTTATTTATCAAAAAATGGGGCGCGACACCAATATTCCAGTTTCCAAAGTATTTCAGTCCGTAAGGAAGTGACTTTCAAATGAGGTCTCAAGTGACATATGAACTCAAGTTCACCATGAAAATAGGTTTGAAATGCTCTACGAGTTGTAAAAATGTAACCTAGGCCCTTAAAAGAACACTTAGGTTCAAATTGGAAATTTTCACTTTTCGAGTCATTCTTGGAAATATCAGTCCGGAAGTTCGGAAAGTCTAGAAATGGAAAATTTTACACCGTCAAAAACTTCATTTGATGCATAACAACTTTGTAGAAGGTCACTTTCCAAGAATCAAATCAGAAACAAGTCAATTTCTCCAAGAAATTTTTCCAATAACTTTGGAATTTTTGCCAAAATCTTAGAATCAAAACCAGCCTTTGAAATTTGATATGCATGTAAATTTTCAATCCAGGTTTCAAATAAAAAAAATGGAACTCGATTCCGATGTTCCTAGCTCAAGAAATAAAAAGTTGAAGTTCGCTAAAATTCCTGGACTGTTGGCCTTTCCAGAAATTTTCTAGATTTAATGCACTTCGCTAATTAGGCCGTATCTCACTCGATTCTCAGTGAAATTGAAAACGGTTGGTGGTGTTAGAAACTAGGTTCACAAGGATATATTTATGCAGAAGAAATCATTTCCAAAATCCAGACATAAGCGGTTCAAAATCAAGCAACAAAATGGATTTTCTGGACAGTCTCGGATGAACAGTAATAAACAAGCAGCCAACTTTCAAAACTCGCCACGAATCGCTCGGGACGAACTAGAAAATGAGTTTGGTACCATTTTAAAGCTCTAAACGTCTACTTTCAAATGCTGCAAATGGCACTCAATTTCGATCAACGAGCAAAATGTTATAGCTACACAAATGTTGCTGGTCAGAAAATTCTGGAGCTTGTTCCAGTTTTGCTTCTTTACTTGTAACTCAAAATTTAACCAACCATTTGGGTTGATTTTTGGTAGACAACCACAATACACATAGCACAACATATATACACCAATTTGGAAGCTCAATTAGCACCAGAAAATTTTCGAAATTACAGGGCAGCAGCAAACAAGAAAGTCGGCAGCAAATCAGAAATTTCAGACAGTACCTTCTCCAAATTTCTAACTTTCTTCCAACTTCATTCCATCAATCATTCTATATACATGTAACATAGCACAATATCAGCAACCACAACATGTTAATTCATCACATCAGCCACCAATAAACATCCTCAAACCGTCGGGTATGTCATGGAATTGCAAGAACATAATTACTCAACCAATCAACCCAAATTCTACCATAGGTTGCAAACCCATGCTACCTTTGCTCCATTTGAGCTATAATTTTGCAAGATTGAAGTGTGGGTGAGTGAGTTACCTCAAGAACTTAGTTGGACAGCTTTAGAGCAGAAATCTTGACCGAAATTCCTCCAAGAAAACCGATGAACAGCCCCCTCTTCCAAGCTAGGATCAAAGCGCTCTAATGGATGATGAAATTTGGAAGTGGATTGAAGTAATTTGGTAATGTAAGGCCCAAAACAACCAATGCAAAGATCATAAACGAAACAATAAGTAAATAAAAAGGAAAGGATTGCAAACCAATTAACTACCCAACTCCTCTTGAGCTTGTAGATTAATTGAAACAAGCTACTTCAAGTTGATGAATTACAATCACTCTTGTGTACAAAGGAAGGTTCACCTCCTCCTTGCCCCAAGCAGCACTCGGTCAAGCCAGGACGTTTTACTATCTCTCAGGACAACCCTCACAGAGCTACACTCATGAAAGATTCACTCACAAATGAAAAGCTTACAATGAATCTCACACCACTAAGACTACAAATATTCTTTTTGGAGTATTTTCTCACTAAAATCTCTCTAGATCTTTTGTATCTTCAGTGTGCCAAAGTTATTTGAAGTATCTGACCAACCACTATTTATATAGGACCAAGAAAGAGCCTCATTAAAGCTTCCAACGGATAGAAAGTAGCTGAACAGTCAACTAGCCGTTGGTAGTGTCGGACGTCCGATAGCACTGTTTTATGCGTCCGACAGCAGGCAGTGAGTTTGAGAAATTTTCTTCAATTCTTTCGGACGTCCGATAGGCTGGTTTTCTGCGTCCGAAGATACTCAATGGTTGTCGGACGTCCGATGCAGTCTTTTTGAGCGTCCGACAGCTTCAGCATACTTTGTCTTCTTCCAATTGCACTTGTTCATGGAATCAAATAATTTCATAACTGAAAATATATCTTGAAGAAATATTAGTATCATCCATTTGTTTTGTAAACATCAAAAGATAGGGATCAAGATCAACAATCTCCCCCTTTTTGATGATGACAAAACAATGGATGGAAAGAAACAAAAATAAGTATAAGCTCCCCCTCAATCATTGCAATCAAAACTTTTAAGAGCCAAACTCATAATCTCATAATAACTCCCCCTTACACATTGCATCCATCTCTCCCCCTTTTTGTCATCATAAGATGAGAGTAATAACCAGCAACCATAATCCAACAACAATAACAGAAAATCCAATATTTCAAACAAAAACAGAGAAATGATAGCAGAATTCAGCAATACCAACATACCAACTTATTACAGAGAAATTAGCAAATCATCGTTAGATCAGAATAGTTCTTTTCTCTCCCTTTTTGACATCATATAGATTCAGTAGTATTCAAAAATATCAGCGAAAACTCAAATCAAAATATCAGAAATATCAAAAGAAGAATATTGTGAACAAGAATCACTGCAGTGATTAACAAAATCTCCTACTTGTTAAAGTTAGCATCATGTCTAACTATCCACATGTATTTCATGCCTTTTTTTATATTCTTTCTCACATAGCAATCACTTTTCATGTGACCTTTTTGACAACAGAAATTACACATAATCAGGGAATTATTTATATGAACAAGTTTAATAAATCTTACTTGTCTTCTCCTATGGATAACAAACTCATTTGCAGCAGAATTTATCTTAAAATGAAGTTTAGATTTATTACTTTGAAAACAGTCCTGTTTTTTATGTTGAAGCAACTCATTTAAATCATCCATTCTTCTTTTCAAATCATCTTGTTCCCTTTTGAACATTTCACAAACACTTGTTTTTCTATCAAGATCCAAGTGTAAAGCAGTCTCATTTTTTCTGAAGTAATCATTTTCAATTTTCAACTTTTTGTTTTGTTGAAAAAGATTTGCATTATCTCGAAGCAAAAAACTAATTTTCTGTTTTAACTCCTTGTTTCTAATATAAGATTCTTTCAAACTATCATGCAATTTTATAATGAAAGATTCAAGATCATCATCATTTTCATCATCACTTTCAAATTGAGAGCTAGAAGATGTTACCTCATCATCTCCAATGGCCATGAAAGCCAATTGAGCAGATTGATCTTCCTCTTCAATTTCACCATCGGAATTGCATTCATTCCATGTGAATTGAAATTTGTTTATTCTTGGTTTTCTTCCTTCTTTCTTCTTCATCACTGGACAGTCACTTGCATAGTGTCCAGGTTGGCCGCATTCAAAGCACTGATCAGTTTGCTTTTTGTTGAACTCTAGCTTCCCTTTGTTTCTCGAGTTGTTGAACTGATTTGGGAATGAATTGCTTGGTCCACCATTTCTGAATCTCCTCTTGTTGAGTATTCTTTTGAAACTTTTTGTGATGAGAGCGATATCATTGTCATCACCTTCCACATCTTCTTCATCTAGGGAGGCAGAATCATCTTCATCTTGTGAGGCTTTTAGAGCAATATTCTTTCGTACTTTTGCATCCTCTTCCTCTTGCACCTTAGTCTTAAGTTTCAGCTCATAAGAGATAAGAGAATTAATAAGAGATTCAATAGGTATAGTATTCAAATCTCTAGCCTCCTCAATAGCAGTCACTTTATTTTCCCAATCATTGGACAAGGCATTCAGGATTTTTCTATTTTTCTCACCAAGAGAATATTCTTTTTCCAGCGCCTCTAAATCTTTAATGAGATCATTGAATCTACAATACATTTGATCAACATTTTCATGAGGTTCCATCTTGAAAGATTCATACTTTGTAACTAGAATGGACTTCTTTTGTTCTCTAACATTCTCACTACCTTCATGAATTTCTTTCAGTTTGTCCCAAATTTCTTTAGCTGACTTGCAACCCTTGACTCTAATAGATTCATTTGAGTCTAATGCACAATATAACACATTCATGGCTTTTGCATTTAAGGTGAGATGAACTCTATCCACAGCAGTCAGTTCACTTCTTGTTTTCGGTCTAGATGCATGAGTATTTTCATCTATAAGAGAGGCATCATATGGACCTTCACTAATAATAAACCACAATTCGATATCAATAGATTGCAAAAAGATAATCATTCTTTCTTTCCAACTCATATAATTTGACCCATTAAACACAGGTGGTCTAATAACAGAATGTCCTTCAAAAAACATAGCATTATTGGTTGTCATCTTTACTCCAAAGCCGATTGAGCTTAATCTCTAGGAGACCAAGCTCTGATACCAATTGTAAGGCCCAAAACAACCAATGCAAAGATCATAAACGAAACAATAAGTAAATAAAAAGGAAAGGATTGCAAACCAATTAACTACCCAACTCCTCTTGAGCTTGTAGATTAATTGAAACAAGCTACTTCAAGTTGATGAATTACAATCACTCTTGTGTACAAAGGAAGGTTCACCTCCTCCTTGCCCCAAGCAGCACTCGGTCAAGCCAGGACGTTTTACTATCTCTCAGGACAACCCTCACAGAGCTACACTCATGAAAGATTCACTCACAAATGAAAAGCTTACAATGAACCTCACACCACTAAGACTACAAATATTCTTTTTGGAGTATTTTCTCACTAAAATCTCTCTAGATCTTTTGTATCTTCAGTGTGCCAAAGTTATTTGAAGTATCTGACCAACCACTATTTATATAGGACCAAGAAAGAGCCTCATTAAAGCTTCCAACGGATAGAAAGTAGCTGAACAGTCAACTAGCCGTTGGTAGTGTCGGACGTCCGATAGCACTGTTTTATGCGTCCGACAGCAGGCAGTGAGTTTGAGAAATTTTCTTCAATTCTTTCGGACGTCCGATAGGCTGGTTTTCTGCGTCCGAAGATACTCAATGGTTGTCGGACGTCCGATGCAGTCTTTTTGAGCGTCCGACAGCTTCAGCATACTTTGTCTTCTTCCAATTGCACTTGTTCATGGAATCAAATAATTTCATAACTGAAAATATATCTTGAAGAAATATTAGTATCATCCATTTGTTTTGTAAACATCAAAAGATAGGGATCAAGATCAACAGGTAAGGATTTTGGCTAGATTTTTCTTCCCTTTTTTCTTCCTATTTTTGGCCAAACAGAGAGAGTGAAGAGAGGAGAGAGAGTGAAATTAGATTTTGTAATGAAAGTGGAGAGAATTGGTGACTTAATGGTTAAGTCTAAGTGTCAACTCATGCTAGGTCCGTTTAGGGTCTTCGCGTGTCCAATTTTTCGCGCTCGTTTGCAACTTTTGTGCACTAAACCTCTGAGGTAATTTCCCTAGTACATTAATAGTACATTACTAGTATCTAATATCATGTTCTTAAAATCTCCAATTAATCAAATTAATGTGCCTGTCGGGGGCTTTTCGGCACGCGCGCATATAAAGGTCAAACTTAAGGGTTTTCTCGTTTGAACTTGGAAATTCAACTTATTCGATTCTAAAACTCTAAAGTATGATAATCCAAGTATATATATATATATATATAACAATAAAAATCACGATAAGCAATTCATCTTGAATAAATTTGGGCATTAAAATAATATGCGCGTAAAGAACCAATTGGAAAATTTTATTTTCGAGAAATTTATGTACTTTAGTATATATATATATACATATATATATTTTTGGGTAACTCGAGTACGAAATATTTTGAAAATGACCAATTTAACAATATTTTGAAATAATAAAATTATGGGTCCTCACATCCTCTCCCCCTTAAGAGAATTTCGTCCTCGAAATTCATACCTTAACTCAAAAACTCCAGATGTCACTTTTGCATCCCACTCTTACGAATTGTAAAACTTATTCCGCATTAAATATCACGTAAGTCTTCTATTCTTAATCTGTTCACGACGAGCGAGATAACAATTCTTTCATGCAGTTCACAGATTCAATTGCCTGAAGAAATTTGTCAATTCAAGAATGAATGATGTAATAGCCCTTTAAATTGGTATACTCAATGAACTTTAAATATCTCGCAGATCAAATTCGATAAGATCTTAATAGCACACAAGTTTTGTCCTACTGGACCTTAACCCTAATAATCTTTCAAAATAGGTAGTAAGAGCCCTCAGGAATCAATAACTTCAAAAATCATATCCGGTTCCGTATACATGTATGCAAATATCGAGGTGCTAAATGAAACCTTAAATTCAATAATATCTTACTGTAGTCCCAAGTCATTTATGAGTATTACCGCCAATTTTTAACCCAAATACGACTTAAAGACCCAAATCCATTAATGCTACTGGTGTATTCATTACTCCCAATGGCATAATTGAATTTCAAAGTACTTACTGTTCTGATGAACTAGCCTTAATCACAGCTTCCTCTAGAATCCTCAATTAGTTGTAGTCCTGTATTAAATCTAACTTGGAAAGTACTACGGTCTCTTGTAGATACTCAAATGATTCATTTATGCAAGGTAAAGGATATTTATTCCTAATACCCACCTGATTCCAGCCTCAATATTATAGACATGACCTTCTCACAAGGCTATAAGCGTAACAAAATTTAGATATACGAATAAGTCATCAAATTGATTAAATGCAAAGTAAATTTCCATTTGCTATAAAAGACCATAATAGTTTCATCAAGTTAAGGATAAATTTATCAAATCATTTCAAAAGAAAAGGGAATAAACAAGATTGTAGCAAAACATGCTAAGTCATCCATGTTCAAAACAACAAAAAGATTTCATCCATTTGCTTAATCCTGACTGTCAGCCTATCAACAACTCCAAGCATCTAAATGAGTAGCAAATTAAAATTTAGAACTTAACTATCCACAACCTATAAATTCTCACGCATCTAAGTCATCTAGGTATATTTACTCTTACTTCTCCACGAATTTGATACTTAAGAAAATCCACACACACGAATAAAGTAATACCCCTTGATACAATGATATGCACTTTCATTCTAAGGTCTTACTCACGTATGTAGTGAAACCATAAATTATACGCCATATGAAACAAGTTCCAAACCCTGACTAAAAACTGTTACGCACTAGTAGGACCAGAATCTTTTTCCTCAAAAGTTTGTCTAAATCAAACCAATCATGACCTACAAGATAAAGTTGAGACTTTTGATGTATTTTGAATGTATCTGTGGCAAAATGCGATTCAAAATTTTCAAAATTAGCATTAAAGATACAAATTTTCTTCATCATCCAAAACTAAATTTTCTTAGTAAGAGATTTCAAATAATGTTTAACCACAATCATCAATACATTTTTCAAATCTCTCAAATAGGTTTAAGAAAATTAATCATGCAACTTAATGCATGAATTTTAAAACATATACATAATAATCATAACATTACATGGAGGGTGTTCCAATACTTTTCCTCAAAGTTTCAAGTTAAAACTATGTTTGGGTAAAGCGTATATTTTAGAAAATACCTTTAAGAAAGATAAATAGACATGTAGGTTCATATTCGCATAACCTATGATCCAACACCTTTACCACCCTTTTATATCCAAACAAAGAGCTAACTCTACTAGTACATCATGCCTGATCATTTCTAATCTCTAATTCATAACAAATAGGTATTCATGTTCCTAAGAAAAGATTCGAACTTGAACTCTATCTAATCTCGATTCTCAAACGAGTTCAAAATGTGCATACATATATATATTTTGTGAAAAAGTAAAACAAGTGAATCTGGGTATAGTAATAGTCAAGTAAAATTGAAAGCACTTTTGTTCAAGTAGAACAAATAGGTAATGAGCTCAAGTCATCTCACCAAACCAACAAAATACTTTTGGAGTTCAAACTTTCACAAAAGTTGAAATATGGCCACAGGACCAATCATAATATACGTATAAAGCAACTATTAAAATTTTGCACAGGAAAATCTCACTAAGTTCCCAACTAGGTTAATCCATTATATACTGGTAGATCTAATCTTCTGGTTTATTCTCGATTTATATTCAGTACTAGGGTCTCATTAAATTATATAAGACTATCCATCAATTTTTCTCATGAGTACGGGGTTGTCTAAGCCCTAGGCCGCGACCCCTTTTTCCCATTCCTGCTGTCATACTTAATAGAAGTCTATAAGCGCAAGAAAAGGAATGATTAAGCATAAAAGAACTTAATGCATATACAAGTTGCAAAAATATTTAAAATCAAAACATGCTTCTTTACATGTATAAAAAATTATAGCACGAGTTAAGAAGTCACAAAACAAGCCCAATATGTCAAATACTGTATATAGGCAATTAAGTGCCACAAAATGTAGAAGTATATGCAAGCAGGATACAAAAGGCCTCACGGCGTGCATCACCCTTCCTAAGTCCTTAGTTAAACCAAAGGGTCCAAATATCACTAATTTCAATCAGATCACATGCCTTTCCGAAATTAGATCCAATCAAACCATAACACAAGCTGAAACCAAAGGTTATCCATTCGAAATTCAAAATCTTTAATAAGCAAGCCACCAGCTAGAGCACCATCATCTCTAAGAATAACCAGTCTTAGAGTTTTATAGTTAAAGCCTCAAGCTCCAAGTTCAAACCCAAGAAATAAGTACAACTTGCTAACTTACGTGTCAAATGGAAACCAAGTCAATTCACACTAACTTCGTTCTCTTGAATGCGGTTATTCTATATTTCAAAGTTCTCTCAGTCCGTACACCTAAAGATAGGCTCACTCTTCTTGAAAACTAAGAATTTTAAAACGTAAGAAGAGTATTTAAAGTAACAAAAATCTTATCAAGTTCAAGATTTACATTATAAAAACTTAAATTCGCCATTCTTTCGAAAACTCAAGATTTTTTTTTTTTTTTGTGTAAAGCATAGACAAATTCAAGTGTGAGAATACACCAGTATACAATCAAGGGGGAAAAACTTAGTTTAGAAAATTTTAACCTTGTATCAGCCCATCATATACAAAATTCAACAAACTCATCAGTTATTCACAAATTTTCAGATTGAAATTCAAGTAAAATTCACATATTTACCAAAATCGAAAAATTATACATACTTAAAGCATATATATATTGTTTCCAATCATCGTTTGAAAATAAAACTAGTACATCCTCGTTTTTCTTTAAAATTTCAAAGCAGAAATTCTCTAGGAGGTAAATGGGCGGGAAAATGCATTTTATTCCTTTGAAACTCTTTTATCTTGGTTCAAAATCACCATACATGGAGTTTGACCATCAAATCCCGGTCTCTTATCCTCTATAGCCAGTACTAATAATTGCCTCAATTCTTTCCATACTTACAAGTATAATAATAATTCAATTCGTCCAATCTTTCACTACTAATCCTCATCCCATATTTTCTTTCAATATAACATCACCTAATTTCTCAATTTTTTTTATTTCTACAAGTCCCAAGTAAGAAACTCTCAAATAATCAATTTCTTTAACCCCTAGGATACAATAGGTCCTTATTCACATAATATTCAAATTAATCCCACAGTCAGACATCCTAAACTTTAAGCCGAGGATACACTACAAGATCTAGAGCCTAAGCTCTGATACCAACTGTGACAGCCCCACCTCCCCTTAAGGCGAACAAAAGGGATCGGCGGGCCACCTGCCCAACTCTCGCCGGGACTCACTACAGTTCTCAAATAAAATACACCACTCACATCCAATAACATAGGGTACAACCTCAAGAATAAACGAAATAACATTTTCAAAGTTAGAACGAGACAAGATACATTACAAATCTCAAGTAAGGGTATCATTCCCCGAATAAGACAAAAGTCCTCAGTTCTCCAATAATTACATCAAATACTTATCAAGTGAATCGAATTCAAATTATATATCAGATATCCCTTCAGGCATTAATAACTCAATACAAGCGCTTTCTTTGGCCTCGAGGCCTGTGGGGAAAAAGTATTTTTGGGGGTCACTAATTAAGCCTCAGAACTTCCACTTCCAAACCTGTTAAGGAAAACAAATTGGGATGAGTTAACGCTCAGTGAGGCCAAGGGAAAAACATGTAAGCATGCTAGCAAAGACACAATATAAAGCAATAACTCGGGTAACAAGTAACTGCGAAACATTAAGCAACTAGGGAATTTAATCACAATAAAAGGATACGGAAGCTCTCAGGAGCTAATCCACGCACGATCCAAGCTCAGGTAGTTGACCCTCCGTCAACTTTCACAGTTATCCATGTAGAACTCCACTTACTACCTCCATCCACCATGACACCCTCTTGGATCCATAACCAAACAAGCATGTAGGTGGTATCACTTAACAAGTATACCTATCAAGACCCCTTATTTGGATCAAGCTATAACACTTTCCAAGGTTCACCAAGTTTTCCCGACCAAGAGCTCACAATTGGCTGCGAGATTACGAGGTTTAACCATTGGGTTTGGGCGTCCCCATAGGTCAGGTTTTCAAAACAAATCAAGTTTTAGTCGATGAGATTTTTTCTGCATTCGACTTCAGATCATGTACATGTAAAATCCAGTAATTTCATGTAATTCATGTTGTAGACACCAAATTTTCAGTGTAATTTCATTTATTTTTTAAGTTTTTATTTGTCGCGCTAGGTTTATTCACTTTTTAGTTTTTAGTTTTTTAGATTTTTATTTTATTTTGTTATTTTATTTTTAAGCTTTAGCATAGAATTTCTCGGGAAAAAGAAAAAGCATTCAAAAATTATGTTTTAGTTGTTTTGGTTTAAATTCAATGTTTTCTTTGAAAAATATGAAAAATGAAAAAAAAGAAGAAAAAAGAAAGAAAAATAAGCATTTCATTTTTTTATCTTTTTATGGCTAGTTCCGCTCATTTTATTCAATCTTTCTTAATTAGTTATTTTTCTTAATTAGTTATTTATATTTTTGTTAAATTATTATTATAAAAAAAATAGAGCCGCGCATGCATGCGGCATAAAAAAACATTTGTAGAAAATATGGCAGGCGGGGGGAATGGATCGGATGGCCTGGGTTGGAGAGAAATCTCCTCTTCCATCCTCACCCTTGAGGTGAGGGTTTGTCTGGTATAAAATACAAGAAGAACAGCAGCCGCAACAGAGAGGGGGGATCGGGGAGAACAAAAGGAAAGGAAAAGTGAAGGTTGGCGGCTGAGAGGAAAGATTAGTATGAACAAGAGGGAGACCGAAAGGGAAAAGGGCAAGAAAGCTACGGAGAAGATCACTGAGGGATGGCTGGAAAATCTGAAATCAAGGGGACGGTGGTTGAGGGCTTAGGGGGTGAGGAAACTAAGAAGAAAAACCGAGAGAGAAAGCTGGAGAGGAGGAAGGAGACCTGACCCAAAAAGAAAGCTTCGACCGTGAATTTGAGGAAGATCATCAAGTTGCAGACCAAAGATTTTCACCATTTTCAGGATTCCCTCGGCGTTGTTTTGTGTCCAAAGCCTTTGCTGGGAAAGGTAACTCATCTTTGTCTTTGAGTTTAGCAAAGCTTTCATTTTTATTTGAAAATCCGGTGATTCCTATGGAAAAATTGCAGCTTTTCTAGTGCTTTTATTCTTGGTTGCGTTTTTATGGTTGCTGGCTTTTGATGGGTATGATGTTATGCCCCTACTCCTGGATTTTTTATTGTGGTCAAGTCCACCAGGTCACTTAAAAGGGACCTGAGCATTAAACTTGCCTGCTACCACAGGAGCAAACATCTTGTTTGCTACGGCAGAATTGATAGATCCTTTTCCTTTCTTTGTTTTGCTGGGGTTTTGACCTAGGATTGTTAGAGGGAGTAGTTTGGGCTCCTCGGTAATGTTTGATACCATAGGTGAGTCCAGGAGAATAGCCAAAGGTCGAGAGAGATGATTCGTTTCTGCTATTTCCTTACGTTGCCGTGCATTTCATAGGCTAAAGGTGATCCTTTTTCGTAGTTTGCTGGTTTCCTTTTGTATGACTTTGTTTGATGATCTTGTATCCTGGAATCAGTTTATCTTGGGTTGAAGTTTGTGTACAAAAATCCGTTGCTGCAACAAGCTTGAGGTTCTCGGTTTGCAGCAGCATGGACAGTCTTGTCTCTCTTTGGTTGTTGGAATTTGTTTTAGTTGTTTGAAGTGCTTGGATTGCTGGTTATTTGACAGAGTACCTTGTGCATGCTTGCCGTGGATCCCTTGCTTTACATCTGTCTTGCATTTTCATATTTAGTCGCACTTTGAACATGTTGGGAGAGCAAAGAATGATTTCTGATGTAACATGCTTGTAGTTTTCAACTTGTTGCAGCAGCTTTTATTTTCTCTAGAACTTTAAATATAGTAGTTGTTGGATATCTTTGTCATTGTTGGCTGTTTCTGGTTCATTTGCTTTGTTTCTGGTTTGTTTGGGTCAGAGTTTAGCATGAATATGTATCATTTCTGATGTATTTTGAATCTGAAAATTTGTTGGAAACTCCTGGTATGATATTACTGAAGTTGCCAGGTTATTTAAGAGTTGTTCCCTTCAAAAACGCAGCAAGAAAAAGTTGCCGCACCTTTTATGCTGTGTTTTCTTCTTTTTAGTTACTAATTGAGCTTTTGCACTTTAGTTTCGTGTTTAATCTTGTGTTTAAGGAAGGAAATGGAAGGTTTGGTACCTTTCTGCATAAAATTTTCCAGCATTGGCATGATTTTTCTTCTATGTTTTGGTTTGTTTGAATGTTGAAATTGTGTGTTATGATGCTTAGATTAGTTTTGGATGTTTGGTTGAAAGGTTTTTGATCAAAAATTGGTGTTGAGGTTGATATGTACTTGCAGAAAAATGAAATTTGCAGCAAGCTTTGGAAACAAAAGGAAGCATGTTTCATTTTTTAGTTGCAAAAGTTTAAGTCATACGTAGCTGCATGTTTTGTATGAAAATAACTTATGAATTTAGCACTTTGCAAGTCTCCCTTCATTTCACTATGACCCAACCAATTGAATAATGTCCTCAATTTGGTCCTTGGCAGCCTTAATTTTACAACCTTATTGCTTGTTTGCTTCATGTAATTACCATGCTTTTGTTTAAATTGCACTTAATGCATGAATTTAAGAGCTTTATGACCAAGTAAGCTTGTGTTTGCATATTTTCTTTAATTTTCTCAAATTAAATTGGTGCCTTGACTTTTCTTTGTTTTTGGAGGGTAAATGAGTAATTTCATCCCATTAGGGCTCCAACTCAAGGGAGGTATAACTTCTTTTATCTTTTTTGTCTCTCCCCTATGTGATCCAACGTGCTAAGTGCTAAGTGAGAATTGCATGTCTACTTTGCTTTCCTTGCCTTTCCTTAATTCCTTTCATTTATTTCATTTATTTTTGCTTTTATTAAGTTATTCTTTTATGGGGTATGTGTACACCTCTTGGCTTGTAATAGATAGGGCTTGGAGAGCATTTGATGAAGACCTATTGAAGACGTGTGCCTAGCTAGCAAATGTAATATGTTCATTAGCTTGGTTACTTGTTTTTGTTGCTATGTGTTAATTTGCTTTATTAGGCTCTTGCATTTAGTCGAGCGTGCTAAGTGTTATGTGCTACGTGTTTATAGGTGGTTGACATGTCTACTTGCTTTCTATAGTCATAGATGAATGTGATGGATGAACGCGTCACCGTGGCTAGTCCAACGCTGGTCATGGTTTTTCCCCCTCGAGCTCTCGCAAGTCCAATGCTTGTGAGAGAATTTTAGAAAAGGGCTAATCCAATGCTAGACCCAATAGGGCGTCCACTCTCGTTGGTACATACTTGCATGTCTCACTACATTTCATGCATTTTTTCTTAGTTTTTAGCATTTGGCATGCTCCTCCAATCCTTTCCCCTTCATCTTAGGTTTTTGCATCCTCATGCTAGTTATAGGGTACATTGGCTTGAGAGTCCCCTTTCGGTAAGGGAAACGAGCGAGTGTGGCTACAAAAATAGCCTTAGCACGCTAGTTCTTCCTTCTAATCAAAGGGAAAATTAAAGTCGTAAAATTAGGAGTCATTCCCGTACCCGACTTGATGCATTCCTCTAGGTTCATACACTTTCATTCTCATCATGTCACTCCCTCACCCTCTTATCCACATTTTCTCACTACTTATATCTTTCTCAATACAAATGCCATGTTCACACATTTTTCTTCTTGTCACTTGTTTTTCTACCTCACAAATTGCACCCAATTGCACTTATATGTATCTACTATCATATTTTCATCCATTTGCACACAAACACCTTTATTTCCTCAATCCGCACACATGCACTTGTCTTACATTTGAACACATGCACGTTTTCTTACATTTTCACACTTGCACTCATACTTGAGTCTTCATTTGCATCATTCGCGACCTCTATGAGGACTTTCCTTATTGGCCATCACAACTCATGTGGTTGGGACCAAAAAGCCTCGTAAGAGACATTTTAGATTTAGGATTGCATTTTTTTTTCATATCCATTAGTCATATCCAACATGCAACGCATATTTTGGGTAGAAGAGTTAGGAAAAGTGGGGCTAAATCACGCAACTAGCTTTGGCTAGGGTAAGGGAGTGCCTTAGGCTTTGCCTTTGCCTTCTCCCTTATCAAATGTGACCCCCGATCCCTTTCTTTGGTTACGTAGACCTAAAAGTTCTTTAAAAGGGTTTGTTTACTTTTTTCTTTCAAAAACAAAAATCATTTTGGGTGACTTGGTACACCCTAACTCTATACCAAGTGGCGACTCCATTTTCCAATCAAAAAACCCTTTTTGAACTATATTTTTGGGCAAACCGTCGCATTTCACAATCCCATGGCCTTTTATTTTCACTTTCACAGACGTTCACATACATATCTTACACACTACTTTCACACCATATCAAAAAGTGGGGCGCGACAGTTGGCGACTCCACTGGGGACATCCTAAGTGGGTCCAAGCATTTGATTTAGCCATTCTTTTCCTTTTTCTACCCTTGTTATGCGTAGCATTTGGATATTAGGGTTGTATTTTTAGGACCTTTTGCCTCGCGCGCGTATCAAACTACTCTCTCACTCACGTATGTATGATTGGTTGCTTGGATGTATGTTTTATTTGTGATCTCGCGCTTTGCATTGCATTTGGGTGGGGGGGATATTCCCTTAGAGCCTCGCGTTGGTTCTCAATCCCTCCCCTCCAAACGAGCACTAGCATACGTGCATACGCTTTATTATTTATCCCTCCTTTATTTTTCTTTTAGTGGCTTGTCACGCCACTCCACCCTATTAGGATTAGGCGACCCACTTGGACGTGTGATCACGACACGATGTGTGTGTAGCATGATCCGATGGGTCACTCGATCTTCCGCTTTAAGCTTTGGGTTGATAGCCTTTAGCTTTTAGTCGAAGGTTGAGGATTTTTGATAGATTCACTCAAACACGTAGCCGTGACACAATGTGTGCGTAGCGGTGTTTGGGGAATCGCTCGAGCCACCGACAAAGAACCTTGGGATTGATGACCCTTGGTTTCCAAGTCTGAAGGCTCGAGGACCTATGACCTATCGAGTCTAGATGCATTAGTAAGCCAAACCTCATGCATCCATATTAGAATTGCCTTAGGGTAGAGTTTGCCTTACCCTATTAGGGAAACTATTCACGAGGGGAGGGATCCAACCCTCTTTTCCTTTTGTTGCTTTATCTTCTTATTGCTTTGCTACAACGTGTTATGTGAATTTATCTGATTGAACTAACTTTTCTTGGGTTTTGTCTCCAATTGCATTCATAAGCCCTAGAAAATAAGAGTCCTGGCATGGTACTCTCTAGGAGCCTACCCTATTTGATGTGACACGTTTAAATTCAATGTTTCGCATGAATACACTTCATTTTAGGCTCATCCCAACATACAAAAAAGGGTTCCTTTAGGACACGTTTCATTTGTGTATTGCATGTTTACTGGCTTTGATAAACTGGCATCATGCATAAACCCTAGAAAGGGAATGCCATTTAGGGGATCCCGTGTTAGGAATAAACCACCTCGTATCTCGGATACTTAATCCAAGGGGACTTGCACGTTTACATTTTGTACCATCCGAAGGGGTAGTGCACAAGGTAAGGTAGGATCCGATCATTTTCACAAAGTGATTTTTGGAATATGAGCGTCTAATAATCACCTTTTGGCCATTTTATCAAAATTGGTAAAAATCCCTTGCTTAAAGGACATTAATTTGAAGAAATTCACAAGTAATCCCTCACTATTGAGACGATAAATAAATTGAGGCCAAAATGTGATTTTTAGAAGACTCATAGACTAATGCATCACAATAAATTTTTGAGCTACCAGTGGATAGAAAAGATTTTTAAATAAACTGTCATTTCCATTCAATCTATTGGACCATTTTATTCATCCAGTCCATTTTATCAATTTGTTCATTTTTAGGGCAATCTAGTCGATTTTGAATAAATCACCAATTTCATTCAATTCATTTGATTAGTTTACCCATTCTTAGGTCAATCTTATCGATTTTTTTTAATAAATCATCAATTTCATTCAATTCTTTTGATTAATTTGCCTCTTTTTAGGGCGATCAAGTCATTCTTTTAATAAATCATCGATTTCATTCAATTCATTTCACCAGCTTACCCTTTTTAGGGTGACCTAGTCAATTTAAAATAAATTTCAATTTCATTTGACCAATTTACCCAATTTTAGGGTGACCCAGTCAATTTTCAATAATTTATCGGTTTCATCCGATCCGTTTGACGATTTAGGGTTTCGATGCCCAATTGTAGAATTAAAATGGCTAATTGTTTGAGGAAATCATCAAAATGCATCCATTCGACTTGGATAGATTAGGGTTTCAATCCATTTTAAGAAATTTCAAGTTTCTCCAATAACAATCTCGTCAAAGTTAAATCGATTTGTATAAATTCTTGTGCCAACCAAAACCAATCATTCATTCGGATTTGTCCTCATTTTGTTGGAAATTTCTCGCCGTTCAATTGGTCTAAAATTTCCAAATTACTTTCTAATCAAATGTCAATAAGTTGATCGGACCCCTCAGGTATGGTATGGTGCCTACCCTAGAGGATTGCATTTTCATGCTAGGCCTACCCTTGGCACAAAAGGGTTTCCCAATAGGACATGCATCCGAATTTTTTTAGATATCTACTAACTCTTGTCTTTTTCTTTTTCTTTGTTTTATTTTTGTTGGAAAAGCTAAGCCAGGGCTAGATCTAAAGGCAAGTCATTTCATATTTTCAGGTAATTTTAAACATAGCTATTATTACGCGATCCCGAAGTAAAGCCCAAAGGAATCGTGTAGACATGAGTACTCAGTCAGAATCGTCTGATAAGACCACTGCAACTACCCAGCCGGAAGCCACAAGTCCCGAGGTTCAGTTGACTGAATTACTCACCAAATTTGGGGAAATGGCGTCTGAGATGGCCGCCCAAAAGAAGTTGATCGACGAACTTATTAGTAGCGGAGTGCAACCTGAGCCTGTGCCTGCCAAACAACCAGAATCCGAATCATTTGCTATTCCTCCAATTCAAACCACTTTTGAGGGAGTTTTCAACCCGCAGTATGCTTATACTCAAAATCCTCCGTTCTATCCTCACTATGGGCAAGGATTTCATCCTCAAGGTGATCCAAACATGCCTCCGAATCCACAAGCTTTCTACCAGACTACTGCAGAGCCAGTTGTGCCGGAGCACACTATTCAAACCAAGCCAGAAATGGGAGAGTCGTCTACCCCAGTTGATATGAAGCTACTTAAGCGTCTAGATCGTTTCGATGAGTTCATCAGGAAAAGCCAAGACTTAAGCAAACAAGGGGTGTTAGACTATGATGATTTGTGCCTGTTTCCAAATGTACAGCTGCCCGTAGGGTTCAAGACCCCGAAGTTCAATAAATACGATGGTACAGGCAACCCTAAGACTCACTTGCATCTGTTTGCCAACAAGTTGGGCAAACCGGTGGATGACGAAAACTTGCCATTAAGGTTATTTCCGGAGAGTCTAGAAGGAGACACCCTCGATTGGTATTCAAACTTAAAGCCAGAGGAAGTGAAGACTTGGCTCGATTTGTCCAATGCCTTCATCAGACAATACGAGTATAACTGCGAGCTGGCACCGACCCGAACTACTTTGGAAGGCACGAAGAGGCGACCATCTGAAGATCATAAGACGTACGCCAAAAGATGGAGAAAGATAGCTGCTAAGGTTGAGCCTTCGATGACCGAAGATGAAATTATTCATACTTTCATAAAGGCGCATGATCCTCCATACTTCGAAGAAATCTTCCGTATGACCGGGTGTTCATTTGCCGCGATTGTTAATAAACTCGAGGAGTTTGATGATTTTATGAGAGCCGAAAAAATTGTTAACGTCTTTGCCCTAAAATCACAAGTGGAAGTTTTGCAAGGGCAAGGAAGCAGTGTGAAAAAATCGCAGTTCAAAAAGAAAGAGGGGGATGCAACTTTTATTTGGAACCAGAACCCTTCACCCAGACCCCGATACCAACACAATCCAACCTACCAACCGCCTTACCCTTACTATTCAAACCCGCACCATGTATATACTACCAATATCCATCACCCTCGACCTCGCCCAAGCTATCCTAACCCACCTGTAGCCCCTTTTCAAATTTCTCAACCAAATCCACCCCAAAACCGACCTCGCCCTCCATATAACCCAAGATTTCCTCCCCCAAATAGACCTGTTTACAGCCATCCTCAACCTCCTGAATCTTACAACCGACCCCCTAGCCGTACATTTACCAATTTAGGCAGGCCTCTAGACCAATTGTATGATCAATTGAAGGCCGCCGGGAAAATTGGTATGGTACCCCCTCCTACCTATCCATATGGCATGCCCGCTTGATATAACCCACAAGCTGTGTGTGCTTATCATTCTGGGGCACCCGGACATTCAACTTTGAATTGCAAGGCTCTTAAGCATAGAATTCAAGATATGATTGAAGTTGGAGAGATTGTAATCAGGAAAAGGGAGGCACAAGGGCCGAACGTAAATAGGAACCCCCTGCCGGAACACGCTAATACCATTGGGGTCATTCTGGACGATGCAGAGTATGAGGGGCAAGTCAAAAAATTGGCAATGGAAGCTGAGGTATTTGGAGTCACCGACCAACCATTTGTAATAGAGATACCATTTGAGGACGATAAGAGGCCTTTTATTTTGGATCTCACGCCAGCTGAGAGTGACGCTTTGGAGCCAGTAGTCATTAAATTCCCAGATCAGGAGCCTGTTCTAAGTTTGCAGCAAGTGCCATGGAACTACGATGAACCTGTCATACAAATTGGAGAAAAGTCAATTGCCAAAGAAGAGGTGTCAGTGGTCACTAGATCAAGGAAGATTGCAAATCCGTTTGGAGCTACCGTTCCGGTTCACACAAATAACCCCGAGTTGCCCGCCAAACCAACCATTACTGAGAAGGAAGCCTTGGATTTTCTTAAAAGGCTCCAAAGAAGTGAATATAATGTAATCGAGAAGCTAAGCAAGTCGCCCCCCCAAATATCCATGTTGGATCTGCTCTTTTCTTCGGATATGCATAGGGATGCGTTGCTTGAAGTGCTGACTAAAGCTCAAATCCCTAATGACATTTCGGTTGCTAATTTTTCACATGTAGTTGGGAGTGTATTATTTACAAAACGAATCACTTTTTCTGATGACGAATTACCAGCAGAAGGTATTGGACATAACAAGGCTCTGTACATATCTGTGAGGTGCAACGGGAAAATGCTGCCAAAGGTGTTGATTGACAACGGATCTGCGCTTAATATCTGTCCTTGGAGTACCTTGGAAAAGCTAGGTTTGCAAGATATCAAGCTGAGGCCTTCAGGGACCATAGTTCGAGGTTTTGATGGAGCACAAAGAGAACCTATAGGAGAAGTGGATTTAGTGATCGAGATGGGGCCCGCACAGTTTCAAATAACCTGCCAAGTTATGCACTTTCCTAGTGTTTACAATGTTTTGCTTGGAAGGCCGTGGATTCATAAGTCCGGGGCTGTGCCTTTTTCATTGCATCAATTGTTGAAATTCATCGTAAATGACAAGTTGATAACTATCTTTGCCGAGGAGGATTGCTTCGTAATTGCTGATTCTGGGTCCAAAGAAGAGGGTAGCCGAAATGCCACCGTGACCCCTCATAGCACAGCTGATATCATTTCCGTAAGTTGGATAACGAAAGAGGAACGAGCTCTATCAAAAGTCAGTGTCATGATGGCTAAGGAAATGATTCGTGGAGGATATGAGTTTGACAAGGGGCTGGGACGCGATTTACAAGGAATTCTGAAACCATGTGGAAATTGTGGAGAAAAGGGATTCATTCGGTTGGGTTTCCGACCGACCGCTAAAGACATCAAAGAAATGAAGAAACGCAAGAGAGCAGAGAAAGAAGGCCGGCAAAAGGCCCTTGACATTCCACCACTGCATTATACTTTTCCACGACCAACCGAGGTGATCACATCAGAGATTAACCCAGTGGATGAAATCGAAATTAGTTTGGCCCAATTGTTCGTTGGGGCAACGTTTGAAGACAGTTTCTCAGATAGTGCCGAGTTTCCCGACATACCTGAAGGATCAATTTCCAATTAGATAGCCGAGTTTCTGCCCATTCGGAAGGAGTTTCGGTAAACCTAAAGGGGTTTGTCATTCATGCGAATTCATGAAAATACTTTTGCATCTGTAAATAGCTAATGAAAGTATCTTTGCCTTTGACTAAAATTTGCACGTGTAAATATTGTTTCCGCTTGTTTTCTTTTTGTTTTCGCTTTCAATCAAAGATTTTATGAAAATGCACAAGTGGTTCTTGTCATGTTGTTTTGTTTATTCGTCTGTTTATATTTCTGTCATATTGCTTGTTCATTTGTTTGTTGTATATTTGTTTGCTTATTATCCCACATTCGTTAATTCTTTCAGATGGTCAAAAATAAAACTATTTGATCCTTTGGATATCACTATTCTGGAATCCAATAATGGCAATCTCTATATCACTCACGACTTGGAGGTCTGTGAATCCGAGCTCCAAAGCGAGAGTGATAATGAGGAGGTATTCGATTCTTTTGCAAAGGACCTTGAACAATATGAGGAGAAACAAAAACCGAACCTGGAAGAAACAGAAAAGGTTAACATTGGCACTAAAGATGAAGTTAAGGAGGTGCAAATTAGTATTCATTTGAATGAGAGGCAGAAAAAAGAGATGCTTGAATTCTTGACTATGTTCCAGGATGTATTTGCATGGTCCTATGATGATATGACTGGAATTTCAACTGATGTGGTAGTGCATAGGTTGCCCACAGACCCTACTTTTCCACCAGTAAAGCAAAAACTCTGAAAATTCAAACCAGATATGAGCCTTAAAATAAAAGAGCAAATTGAAAAACAGCTCAAAACCAACATTATCATTGTTTCCCATTACCCTATTTGGCTTTCGAATCCAGTCCCTGTTCCAAAAAAGAGTAGAGAGGTGCGAGTTTGTGTTGATTATAGAGACCTCAATAAAGCCAGCCCTAAAGATGATTTTCCTCTACCAAACATTCACATTCTCCTGGACAATACCGCCGGGCATGAAATTGAAACTTTTTGTGATTGCTTCGCTGGATACCATCAGATTTTGATGGCAGAAGAGGATAGGAAGAAGACTGCTTTTATCACCCCTTGGGGCACATTTTGCTACCGAGTGATGCCCTTTAGTCTAAAGAATGCCGGAGCTACTTATCAAAGGACCATGACCACCCTGTTTCATGATATGATCCACCGGGAGATGAAGGTCTACGTGGATGACATCATAATCAAGTCTAAGAGGGCAGAAAACCATTTGGTTGATTTGAAGAAGTTGTTCGAAAGGTTGCGAAAGTACAATTTGAAACTAAATCCTGCGAAATGCGCCTTTGGAGCACCAGCTGGTAAATTGTTGGGATTCATTGTTAGTAAAAGAGGCATAGAAATAGACCCAGCAAAGATCAAGGCAATTCGAGACATGCTAATGCCGAACACTCAGAAGGACGTGAAAAGTTTCTTAGGGAAAATTAATTTTATTGGGAGATTTATTGCCCAGTTAACTGCCACATGCGAGCCGTTGTTCAAATTATTATGAAAGAATGTGCTGTTGTAAAGGAATGAGGAGTGCCAACAGGCTTTCGACAAGATTAAAGATTATTTGTTACATCCGCCAGTCTTGGTGCCTCCCAAGCCGGGCCGACCATTAATCATGTACCTGTCTATACTCGATGGAGCGGTAGGGTGTGTTTTAGGTCAGCACGATGACTCCGGAAGGAAGGAGCAAGCCATTTACTATTTAAGCAAGAAGTTCACGCAGTATGAGGCTAATTATTCATTCATTGAGAAAAGCTGCTGTGCATTGGCCTGGGCAGCTCAAAAGCTGAGACACTACCTGTTGAGCCATACCACTTATCTTATTTCCTGATCTGATCCTTTGAAGTATCTCTTGGAGAAGCCGATGCTAACTGGACGTCTGGCTAAATGGCAGATAATTCTCTCAGAGTTCGATATTGTTTTCACTTCACATAAGGCTGTCAAAGGGCAAGCTATAGCAGATCATTTGGCAGAAAATCCAAGGGATGATGATTATCAACCACTTCGTACTTATTTCCCTGATGAAAGAGTCTTAATTGTAGGCGCCACAGACGATATAAGTGAGCAAAGCCCTGAATGGAGGCTTTTCTTCGATGGAGCTTCGAATTCTCTCGGAGCTGGAATTGGAGCTGTTTTGATTTCGCCCGAAGGGAAGCACTACCCTGCCGCTGCCAAATTGCAATTTGCTTGCACAAACAACATGGCTGAATATGAAGCCTGCATTTTCGGTCTCAAAATGGCTTTAGAAATGGAAATCAAAGAGTTGATAGCTTTCAGTGATTCAGATTTGCTCGTGCACCAAACCTTGAAGCAGTGGATAACCAAAGATTCAAAAATTCTGCCCTACCATTGTAGTCTGCTCACTCTAGCCAAGCAATTTCGAAATTTGGAGTTCAGACATCTCCCGCGAGCCCGAAACGCATTTGCTGATGGTTTGGCCACCTTAGCTTCTATGATCCAGTATCCAGATGAATTGAGGATTGAACCAATCCAGATTCAACTTCAAGACAAGCCTACCCACTGTTGGGTTGTAGACAAGTCCTCTGACAACATTCCTTGGTATAATGATATTAAGGAGTTTTTCAAAACAGGGTCTTACCCTCTGCATGCTAGTACAAAGGACAAGAGTTTTCTGCGTAGAATTGCTTCAAAATTTTTCTTGAATGGAGAAGTTTTGTACAAAAGAACCTCAGATTTGAATCTTTTAAGGTGCATTGATGAAGACGAAGCTCAATATATGATGAAAGAAGTGCATAGTGGCGTTTGTGGACCTCACATGAATGGCCATTTGCTAGCAAAGAAAATCATGAGAACTGGACACTTCTGGCTTACTATGGAGCATGATTGTATAGATTTTGTCCGGAGATGTATAAAATGTCAAATGCACGGTGACATTATACGCGCTCCACCTACCGAATTACATAGCATGACTGTCCCATGGCCCTGTTCAATGTGGGGTATGGACGTGATTGGTACAATTGATCCTCCCGCTTCAAATGGACATCGATTTATATTGGTGGCAATTGAGTACTTTACTAAATGGGTTGAAACGGAGTCATTCAAACATGTAACGAAGAAGGTAGTTGCCAATTTCTTGAGAGATCACATCATCTGTCGCTTTGGAGTACCCGAAATGCTTATTACGGACAATGCCAAGAATCTGAACAATGACATGGTAGATGGACTATGCGAGCAGTTCAAGATCAGACACTGCAACTCTGCCATTTATAGGCCTCAGATGAATGGAGTTGTAGAAGCCGCAAACAAGAATTTGAAAAAGATTATCCGTAAAATGACTGAAAAGTATCGTGATTGGCATGAAAAGTTGCCTTATGCACTAATGGCGTATCGGACTTCTATCCGGACATCGACTGGGGCAACTCCATATTCACTCATGTATGGAATGGAAGCTATATTACCAGCTGAAGTTGAAATTCCTTCGCTACGAATCCTCATGGAAGCTAAATTGGAGGAGGCTGATTGGATGAAGCAACGCCATGAGCAATTGATTTTTATCGATGAAAAGCGGCTCAATGCTATCTGTCATGGTCAGTGCTATCAGAAACGTGTGGCCAGGGCTTACAACAAAAAAGTCCATCGGCGTGCATTCGAAGAAGGTGACAAAGTACTAAAGCGAATTTTGCCAATGCAAGATGAAGCTAAAGGCAAATTTGCTCCAAATTGGCAAGGGCCGTTCATTGTCCAAAAGGTATTACCTGGCGGAGCACTCATTTTGGCAGAAATGGATGGACGACCATTCCCTCAACCCATCAATTCAGACATGTGCAAAAAGTTTTTCATTTGATCATGCAAATTTTCTTTAGAAATTCATGCAAACGGCGAAATGCAAGTAAGGTCATCTTCTTTTACACTTAAAACATTTTATCCCTACTTGTCTCCTTTGAACCATCAGAATTGACAAATTTTCACTTGATAACCCCTGAGAATTGCAAACCCCACACTGGAGCAAATTTATTTTGAATGAGAGAAAAGAAAAAGAATTGCCAACCCCACACTGGGGCAAATTTAGTTTTTAAAGAAAAACGCAAAAAGTGAGGAAAATGCAATGAAGAAAATGCAAAAAGAGAAAAATTCAATCAAACTGGGGCAAACTCTCCTCAGTTTCAAATTTTGGAGAGGATCTCAAAATGATGCAATCTCAGGTTATGCCACGCCTAGCATCAAAATTTGCTTTCAAGCCTCAACTTTTCTTGAAAAACACCCCACCTGACCTCATTACAAAGTCCAAAGTCCTGGCTTTCGTCACTTGTTGTATTTCTATTAGGAAATTTGCTAATCAACTGGCAAGTGATGCCCATAATGCCTTCGCCTAATCTCACAAGGGAAGTGCATTTTACTGATGCCAGAAATCTGTAACTCATATTTCTGAGTCGATCATGATCGAGATATTTCATTGTTCTCTAGGTGAAAACCCGAAAGGGTGCCTCGAAAAAAAAAGAAGAGAAAAGAAAAAAGAAGAAAAAAAGAGACAGAGAAAGAAAAAAGAAAGAAAAGACAAAACAAAAACAAAAAGGGTGGGGGTAACCTTGGTGAAAACCCGAAAGGGCACCAAGGCAGGTTTTCTCAACAGACGAGCACGAGAAGGAACAGCTGGTGACCTGGTTCATTTAGACTTTTCCTCATGTCTGTGATACTTCTGCCAGTATCAAATTCCGAAGCAAATATATCCAAAGTCTTGAATATGATATTCGTTGGCCAAATTTGTATTTTTCTTTACGAATATTCTTTTGCAAAATGTATCTTTATAAACCTCTTGGTTTCTCTCGATTATTTGCGTTCGACTGCTTGTGATTGTCTGCATTCTTTTTGCATGCTCATTTTTGCCTGGCATAGAAAATCATCTTGCATATATCATTGATTTTTTATATGACAAATTTTCATGCATCATTCTTTCACCATTGGATTCGAATGGATGATAAACCCTAAGGTTTGTGCAAGGATAGGGGATTCGATCATCTATTAAAGTGGGTAAAATGAAACAAAGCTGCTACATGGATTTGGGTGACGTGGTAAATACGTACTTTATCAGTCTCAGAAATTGAAAGGCTTCAAAATCACAAGTTTGACTAAGGCAGACGCCACAGAACAGAGGCAAAAGCATCACAAGACTCATGTTTACACGATTCTCAAGGCAAACTAATCAAATGATGGTGGCAAGTCCATCATTTCTTCCTTTTATTGCAGGAACGTTGCATTTACAAATGAAACAACCACTCTCCTTTTAACACCCAAATCGATGCCAGAAAAAGCTCCCCAATAAGCAAAGACGAAGCGGTGATGTTATTGGCAAAGCTTGATCATAAGAAACAACATCAGCTATCGCTTCAGCTACAGAGATCAAATCTCCCTCTTGGTACCAAACTTTGAACTACTCCCAGGAAAAAACTCAATTCATTGTTTAAACCTGTTCGGGTCAGTCCCGTTTTTAAATTCATGTTCGGGTCAGTCCCGTTTTAAATTCCTGTTCGGGCTAGTTCCGTTTTAAATTTTCGTTCGGGTCAGTCCCGTTTTAAATTCCTGTTCGGGTCAGTCCCATTTTAAATTCCTGTTCGGGCCAGTCCCGTTTTAAATTTCCGTTCAGGTCAGTCCCGTTTTAAATTCCTGTTCGGGTCAGTCCCGTTTTAATTTCCTGTTCGGGTCAGTCTCGTTTTAAATTTCTGTTCGGGTCAGTTCCGTTTTAATTTCTTGTTCGGGTCAGTCCCGTTTTAAATTCCCTGTTCGGGTCAGTCCCGTTTTAAATTCCTGTTCGGGCCAGTCCCGTTTTAAATTCCTGTTCGGGCCAGTCCCGTTTTAAATTCCTGTTCGGATCAGTCCAGTTTTAACTTCCTGTTCGGGCCAGTCCCGTTTTATGTTCCTGTTCGGGCCAGTCCCGTTTTAAATTCCTGTTCGGGTCAGTCCCGTTTTAAATTTCTTGTTCGGATCGGTCCCGTTTCTTGTTAAATTCCTGTTCGTTGGAATCATTTTACAGCCAAACTGTGAGAACCCGTTTTGCCCTAATATTTTTCCTAGGGTTTATTTCCCCCTTAATTGCATGTTTTCTGCATTTTCGGGCCTAGGAATATTTTTCTGGTAGATTTTATGAGTAATTATAGTTTTTAAATGATTTTTCTAGTATTGGTGAGTTTTTAGAAAATTAAGAATATATTTTGGACGTGGGACCCACTAGTGCGAAAAGTACGGAAAAATTCGGCCAATAAGGTTAAGTTTCGGATACTGGTGGAAATTTATCGGGTGTTAAGAGATAAGTAGAGGGTGACATGGCATTGATGTGAGAGGAACCAAGTGATAGGAAGGCATTAAATGAAGTGCCAAGTGGCACTATGTGATTGGTCCACTTGTTGGACATTTTTGACTTTTCTTATCATGGATTAAATATCTCAAAAATTGACTAAAAATTCATTCTTTCTTACCTCTTGTTGGCCGATTCTCTCTCTTGGACAAGGAAGAAAAACTTCTTCAATTTACAAGCTTCAAACTATCTCAATCTTCCATTCCAACCAATTAAACTTAGATTTGCTCCATAAAATCACTCCATTAGGAGCTAGTAAGTGACTTGGTGAAGTTTTTGGAGAAGCTAAGGTGTTCCACCACTATCTCTCTCTTGTTTACTTGGTAAGTGGTACTTGAACTTCCTCCTACACTTAATGATGTTTAATTTGTGCCTAATGGGAGCTAAAGTGATGGATTATGTGATTTATTTCTTGGTTTGTGATGAATTGGTGAAGTTTTTATTTTTTTGAGGAATTTTCTGGTTTAATATGATCATGGTGTTGTGGTTGTTTATGATGGTTGATAATGAGGGGTAATGACTATGGTAGGTGTGAATGATAGATAATTGCAACCAATTTTGGATTTGGAAGGAAAAGTGAAAGTTAGGGTTCTATCATCCCCAATTTCTGTCCGGTTTTATATCATGTGGTTAGAGGCCGAATTTGACTTTGTTCAAAACATGAAAGTTGTAGGTATTGATGTGATTGGGATGCCTACAAAATTTCAGGTCATTTGGATGAGTGTAGAGTGAGTTATGCCATTTTTACTGTAGCTATTCTGCTTTGATCAGAATGCGAAAACTGCGATAGTAATTGGCCCTTTTGACTGGAATTGGTTTGGATTTTGAAGTTGGTGTCTTCTGATGAAATGTAGCGGAATGTCTTAGCTAACATATGCCTTTGGAATTTCGGCATTTGGACTTGTATGGACTGAGATATACCGATTACAGTTTTCTGTGTTTTGCAAACCTGTTTTGGGAATTCTGGGTTAGTATTTGGCATATTTGACCTAGTTGTGTTAGGAACTGGATTGAGTGGCCTTCTACATTGTTGTAGCTCTGTTTCATAGCTTCGAAACGGTGGGTCTTGCACCCCCATCCGATAACCGTAGTGAAAGTGGTGTCATTACCGCATTATGAGGTCAAATACGTTTTTTTTGTTAAGGCCTAAGTTAAAGCCATTTCTTAATTTCTGGTTACCTATGATGCTTATATATGCATATGAAACCTTATTGGGGTTGTGGTTGGCATTGGTTTATGACTCGTTATCGAGTCTCTTTTAGGGCTTGCTTTCATTTCGGTTGTTTCCTAATTAACTTTTGTACTTGTACCACTTTGAGCCTAGTGAACGGCTTTTGGGAAATGAGATGAATTTTGTGTGAGATGTTGGGACTGATTTGAGGATAGAATGAAGCCTTAATGGCTGGAAAAGTAAGAAATTTAGGGGAAGTGCTGCCCGATTTTCTAGGCCGTTTGGTTCCTTTAAGTTGGGTTTGCCTTTTGGTAGAATGAAAGGCTTTTGGGTTGGTTGCGCCTAGGTCTTCATGCTACCTTTTCGTTTCCAAGAAAATCATGTTTTGCACCCTTGCATTAGTATTTATTTGGCAAGGCGTACGACGTGTAGTCGAGCCTCACATGTGCATTCTGTTTACTCGATTCTGGAAGTAAAACCTTCAATTGGTTTATTTTGATTATTTTAGGGTTTCTTGGCGATTAAGGCCAATCTGAAGTGAAACTTTTGAAGTTGAATCGGTGAGTGTACCACTCCCCTTCATTGTTGTTTAACTTGATTTTGCTCTGCAATCTGTTTATTTGTTCGAGACGAGGGTGTACTTTATCACACTCGTTCTCTAGTCTGATCATATGCCAATTTACTATGCAAAATTTGAATCTGTTATCTATGTCTGCATCTGTTCGGATTTCTATGACCTATGAGCTCAATCCTGTGGCTAAGTTATTCGAGTCGGGCCGGCAAGGGCCTGGACGATTAGATAACGAACCACGGTAGTCTGTTCGAGGATTTTGGGTATTGAGACCCTTGATTCCGGGTATACTCGAGTATTACCATTTCTGTTCGGTTACGGTGAGCGGGCCCGGTAAAGGGGTGTTTGGTGGACGGAATTCGGTGTAAAGAGGGGTCTACGGACGCATTGGTTCTATATACGTTGACGGAGAGTCAACCGATTTGGATCAAGTACGGCGCTGGAAATTTGGCTCCTGAGAGCCACCCGTATCCTTCTGATTTGAATCCTTGGTTCCTTTGCTTTACATCTAGCATGTGTATCTGATTTTGTAAAATGTGAAATGCCATGATTTTTCTGCTATATGTTTGGTACCTCATTGAGCTCAAGCTCACCCCTTTCTGTTCCTTTTGTTTTCCTTACAGGAAAATAAACCCCTTTTGGTCTGGATTTGACAAATGGCTGCCAAATTGAGCTAGTCGAACATATCTTTTGTATAGCTCATGTATTAAAACCCTAAGTGTACTTTTGGGGCGTTTTCTCTTCTGATTTGGCAAACCGTGTATATGTATCAACTTTTGAAAACTTTTGTATGTCCTTTTGGATTGTAATCGCTAAAGTTCAGATGTGAATGTTTGCGTGCTCTTTCGGTTGCGTTCTGACGGGTCGGTTACTATTCATGGCCGACTCCGGATTTCATTTTTTTTTTGTTTTGTTTTGGGTTATTTTACCATCTTGACTTGTTTACGCTCGTTTGTAAGTTCCGGATCGCTATTAATAGCTCTACTCTGATCCGTAGTCCTGGCGAGAGCTGGGCAGGCAGTCCGCTAACCCCTTTGGTTCGCCTTAGGGGAAAGTGGGGCTGTCACACAAACAACACAGGTAAGTATTTGGTGTCTACTTTTTTGTCTCAAGTTTTTCCAAAATTCAGACAAAGAGGGGCAAATTGTAGACACCAAATTTTCAGTGTAATTTCATTTATTTTTTAAGTTTTTATTTGTCGCGCTAGGTTTATTCACTTTTTGGTTTTTAGTTTTTTAGATTTTTATTTTATTTTGTTATTTTATTTTTTAGCTTTAGCATAGAATTTCTCGAGAAAAAGAAAAAGCATTCAAAAATTATGATTTAGTTGTTTTGGTTAAAATTCAATGTTTTCTTTGAAAAATATGAAAAATGAAAAAAAAGAAGAAAAAAGAAAGAAAAATAAGCATTTCATTTTTTTTATCTTTTTATGCCTGGTTCCGCTCATTTTATTCAATCTTTCTTAATTAGTTTTTTTTCTTAATTAGTTATTTATATTTTTGTTAAATTATTATTATAAAAAAAAATAGAGCCGCGCATGCATGCGGCATAAAAAAACATTTGCAGAAAATATGGCAGGCGGGGGGAATGGATCGGATGGCCTGGGTTGGAGAGAAATCTCCTCTTCCATCCTCACCCTTGAGGTGAGGGTTTGTCTGGTATAAAATACAAGAAGAACAGCAGCCGCAACAGAGAGGGGGATCGGGGAGAACAAAAGGAAAGGAAAAGTGAAGGTTGGCGGCTGAGAGGAGAGATTAGTATGAACAAGAGGGAGACCGAAAGGGAAAAGGGCAAGAAAGCTACGGAGAAGATCACTGAGGGACGGCTGGAAAATCTGAAATCAAGGGGACGGAGGTTGAGGGCTTAGGGGGTGAGGAAACTACGAAGAAAAACCGAGAGAGAAAGCTGGAGAGGAGGAAGGAGACCTGACCCAAAAAGAAAGCTTCGACCGCGAATTTGAGGAAGATCATCAAGTTGCAGACCAAAGATTTTCACCATTTTCAGGATTCCCTCGGCGTTGTTTTGTGTCCAAAGCCTTTGCTGGGAAAGGTAACTCATCTTTGTCTTTGAGTTTAGCAAAGCTTTCATTTTTATTTGAAAATCCGGTGATTCCTATGGAAAAATTGCAGCTTTTCTAGTGCTTTTATTCTTGGTTGCGTTTTTATGGTTGCTGGCTTTTGATGGGTATGATGTTATGCCCCTACTCCTGGATTTTTTATTGTGGTCAAGTCCACCAGGTCACTTAAAAGAGACCTGAGCATTAAACTTGCCTGCTACCACAGGAGCAAACATCTTGTTTGCTACGGCAGAATTGATAGATCCTTTTCCTTTCTTTGTTTTGCTAGGGTTTTGACCTGGGATTGTTAGAGGGAGTAGTTTGGGCTCCTCGGTAATGTTTGATACCATAGGTGAGTCCAGGAGAATAGCCAAAGATCGAGAGAGATGATTCGTTTCTGCTATTTCCTTACGTTGCCGTGCATTTCATAGGCTAAAGGTGATCCTTTTTCGTAGTTTGCTGGTTTCCTTTTGTATGACTTTGTTTGATGATCTTGTATCCTGGAATCAGTTTATCTTGGGTTGAAGTTTGTGTACAAAAATCCGTTGCTGCAACAAGCTTGAGGTTCTCGGTTTGCAGCAGCATGGACAGTCTTGTCTCTCTTTGGTTGTTGGAATTTGTTTTAGTTGTTTGAAGTGCTTGGATTGCTGGTTATTTGACAGAGTACCATGTGCATGCTTGCCGTGGATCCCTTGCTTTACATCTGTCTTGCATTTTCATATTTAGTCGCACTTTGAACATGTTGGGAGAGCAAAGAATGATTTCTGATGTAACATGCTTGTAGTTTTCAACTTGTTGCAGCAGCTTTTATTTTCTCTAGAACTTTAAATATAGTAGTTGTTGGATATCTTTGTCATTGTTGGCTGTTTCTGGTTCATTTGCTTTGTTTCTGGTTTGTTTGGGTCAGAGTTTAGCATGAATATGTATCATTTCTGATGTATTTTGAATCTGAAAATTTGTTGGAAACTCCTGGTATGATATTACTGAAGTTGCCAGGTTATTTAAGAGTTGTTCCCTTCAAAAACGCAGCAAGAAAAAGTTGCCGCACCTTTTATGCTGTGTTTTCTTCTTTTTAGTTACTAATTGAGCTTTTGCACTTTAGTTTCGTGTTTAATCTTGTGTTTAAGGAAGGAAATGGAAGGTTTGGTACCTTTCTGCATAAAATTTTCCAGCATTGGCATGATTTTTCTTCTATGTTTTGGTTTGTTTGAATGTTGAAATTGTGTGTTATGATGCTTAGATTAGTTTTGGATGTTTGGTTGAAAGGTTTTTGATCAAAAATTGGTGTTGAGGTTGATATGTACTTGCAGAAAAATGAAATTTGCAGCAAGCTTTGGAAACAAAAGGAAGCATGTTTCATTTTTTAGTTGCAAAAGTTTAAGTCATACGTAGCTGCATGTTTTGTATGAAAATAACTTATGAATTTAGCACTTTGCAAGTCTCCCTTCATTTCACTATGACCCAACCAATTGAATAATGTCCTCAATTTGGTCCTTGGCAGCCTTAATTTTACAACCTTATTGCTTGTTTGCTTCATGTAATTACCATGCTTTTGTTTAAATTGCACTTAATGCATGAATTTAAGAGCTTTATGACCAAGTAAGCTTGTGTTTGCATATTTTCTTTAATTTTCTCAAATTAAATTGGTGCCTTGACTTTTCTCTGTTTTTGGAGGGTAAATGAGTAATTTCACCCCATTAGGGCTCCAACTCAAGGGAGGTATAACTTCTTTTATCTTTTTTGTCTCTCCCCTATGTGATCCAACGTGCTAAGTGAGAATTGCATGTCTACTTTGCTTTCCTTGCCTTTCCTTAATTCCTTTCATTTATTTCATTTATTTTTACTTTTATTAAGTTATTCTTTTATGGGGTATGTGTACACCTCTTGGCTTGTAATAGATAGGGCTTGGAGAGCATTTGATGAAGACCTATTGAAGACGTGTGCCTAGCTAGCAAATGTAATAGGTTCATTAGCTTGGTTACTTGTTTTTGTTGCTATGTGTTAATTTGCTTTATTAGGCTCTTGTGTGAGACCCCGAAAATTTTCTTATTTTCCAAGCATTTATTTTGGGCTTTTGGGCCTAATTTTAGGGTTTTCTTTTATATGTGGGTTTTCTGGGGAATTTTATGAGAAAATATGAATTTTGCATCATTTTCTGGGTTTGGGTTATTTTCTGTGCTAGTAAGGGTGTACAGTGGTTGCGGGACCCACTAAGACGATCGGTACAGTAAAATGTAGTTTTGGAAATTTTATATACGGAAGCTTTATGACCTAGTGTTATGAGTTAATTAGAGGTTAGTTGGTTTATTTAAGTGTTGCAAGACAAAAGGAAGGGATAAGCTTGAAGGCCACATGTCACATTTTCATTGGAGGTTGAATTTTGACTTGCCTTACACCTTTACTAAAATAAATTTTGACCAAAAATTCTTCATTATTTCTTACCTCTTGGCCGGCCACTCTAGAGAGAAAAGAGAAAGAAAGCTCTTCAACTTTTGCTTCATTTCCTTGCCAAATCATGAAATCCAACCACTAATCTCTCAAATCTCTCCATAAAACCTTCTTGCTAGGAGTGTTTGAAGTGCTTGGTGGTTTTTGTTTGAAAGGAAAAGCTCTCACCTACCTTGTATCAAGTAGTTGTAAGGTAAGCAAGTATGGAATTTATTTCTTGTGGGTTGTAAGATGAAATTGGTGGATTGTAGTGATTAAAGAGGCCATTTTATGGAGTATTTCATGATTTATACTTGAGTTGTGATAATTTTCTATTTATTTGGGAATTTTCTGTTTTAAATGGTTTCTCATGATTAACTAGGATGTGATGGTATTATATTGAATGATATAGAGCCTATGTGTGGTAATAGTGGTTACTTGTAGAAAATTTCAGCATTTGTGAGATTTTCGGTTTTAGGGTTTGGAAGGAATTGGGGCTTTTTCCATGTATGGTATACATGCTAGTATTTGATGTGTAATTGAGTAGTTTGTGACTTAAATGAGGTGAATGGCCTAGTTTGTGACGTTTAAGTGTATTGGTATAAGTTGGATATTGTTGGTTAGGTTGGAAATGTGAAGAAATTAAGGGGTTATGCCGCCCAATTGGCTAGAGGTATGGGTAGTCTTGAATTGAGAAGGATTTGAATAGAAATGGAAGAATTGGTGAAGTTTGTTCACATTCCACTTTTGTTGTTCCATTTTATTTTGAGTAATTTGTGTTAGTAAGTTAAACTTATACGTGGACTCGTGTTTGAGTCTCAAATATGTTTTCCTTTGCTTGTTTTAGGTCGTACCGGTGGACCGGGACCTACTCCTGACTCGAACGTGTGAATTGCTTGATTGCTTGGTGAGTGTACCATACAATGGTTGAATGTACTTGCTATGTGATTTGAATAGGTCAAGGGTGTACTTTATCGCTCTTGACCACTTATGTGCATTACTGTTACTATTGAACTGTTGAATTTCATGTGTATATGGGTTGATAATTGCTAGGGCTATGCCCTATTATTCCTGTGAAAATTGAGCTCATTCCCTTAGACCGTTATTCGAGTCGAGCCGGCAAGGGCTTGGGCGATTTGTTAACGAGCCTTTGGGTCACTAATAGGCGAGTGGAGTGTTAACTCCTCGACCTTGTGGTATACTCGAGTATTACCTTTTGAAACTATGAGGTGTGCGGGCCCGAATAGGGGGTGAATGGTGGAAGGAAATGGTGAGAAGAGGTGTCTACGGATCTTGGTTATCTTCAATGGTTGACGGAGTGTCAACGAATATGATCAAGCATGGAAATCGGAAAACGGCCCTTGAGGGCCGATTGTATCCTTTTATACATGGTTGAGTTCATAAAACACTTATGTGTGTTTGTTGGATTGTATGACTTACTTGTGAAATTGGTACCTCACGGGCGTAAGCTCACCCCCGTTGTTTTGTTTTCCTTACAGGGACACTGTTGAACCCATGTTTTGAAAAGGGTTGAGCTAGTTATATAGTTAATTTTGAATAGCTCCCCTCACATTTGAAAACCTTGATGTATATGAATTCAAGTGCTTTTGAAGTGTAATTTGAACCTTTCGTATGTATATAAGGCATGTATGTGTATAGCTTTATCAAGTCTTGGACCAACTGCATTATGTTTTTGATGTGTTTATGTGAATACCGGATGCAAACGAAGGAAGAAAGAATTTTGGCAAAAACTCTGCCCAGAATCCGGCCAAGAATCCGGCCAGTTTCTGGCCGGATACAAGGCCGGATATGCAGGGGAAGAAGAAAAAAATTTCGACTTTTGCTTCTGGCCACAATCCGGCCAGAGCAATCCGGCCAACTTCCGGCCGGATTTCCGGCCGGATTGACAGGGGATTTGGAAAAAAATTTGAGGTTGGCTACTGCCTCATATCCGGCCAAGAATCCGGCCAGATTCTGGCCGGATAGTGACGCAGCAGGTCACTGTTCATCCGCGGCAAATTTTCGTTTTTCCATTTTCTTGTCCGTTTGAAGTGCTCGAGCGCTATACTTTCTTGCATAATGATATTAGGGTTATAAGAACAAGTTAATGGGATAAATCGTTCACTTTGTTGAATTTTCCTTTATATATATGAAACGCGATTTGATTGTTTGTGACCCGTAGTCCTGGCGAGAGCTGGGCAGGCGGTCTGTCGACCTCTCTGGTTCGCCTTAGGGGAAGATGAGGTCGTCACATCTTGCATTTAGTCGAGCATGCTAAGTGTTATGTGCTACGTGTTTATAGGTGGTTGACATGTCTACTTGCTTTCTATAGTCGTAGATGAATGTGATGGATGAACGCGTCACCGTGGCTAGTCCAACGCTGGTCATGGTTTTTCCCCCTCGAGCTCTCGCAAGTCCAATGCTTGTGAGAGAATTTTAGAAAAGGGCTAGTCCAATGCTAGACCCAATAGGGCGTCCCCTCTCGTTGGTACATACTTGCATGTCTCACTACATTTCATGCATTTTTTCTTAGTTTTTAGCATTTGGCATGCTCCTCCAATCCTTTCCCCTTCATCTTAGGTTTTTGCATCCTCATGCTAGTTATAGGGTACATTGGCTTGAGAGTCCCCTTTCGGTAAGGGAAACGAGCGAGTGTGGCTACAAAAATAGCCTTAGCACGCTAGTTCTTCCTTCTAATCAAAGGGAAAATTAAAGTCGTAAAATTAGGAGTCATTCCCGTACCCGACTTGATGCATTCCTCTAGGTTCATACACTTTCATTCTCATCATGTCACTCCCTCACCCTCTTATCCACATTTTCTCACTACTTATATCTTTCTCAATACAAATGCCATGTTCACACATTTTTCTTCTTGTCACTTGTTTTTCTACCTCACAAATTGCACCCAATTGCACTTATATGTATCTACTATCATATTTTCATCCATTTGCACACAAACACCTTTATTTCCCCAATCCGCACACATGCACTTGTCTTACATTTGCACACATGCACGTTTTCTTACATTTTCACACTTGCACTCATACTTGAGTCTTCATTTACATCATTCGCGACCTCTATGAGGACTTTCCTTATTGGCCATCACAACTCATGTGGTTGGGACCAAAAAGCCTCATAAGAGACATTTTAGATTTAGGATTGCATTTCTTTTTCATATCCATTAGTCATATCCAACATGCAACGCATATTTTGGGTAGAAAAGTTAGGAAAAGTGGGGCTAAATCACGCAACTAGCTTTGGCTAGGGTAAGGGAGTGCCTTAGGCTTTGCCTTTGCCTTCTCCCTTATCAAATGTGACCCCCGACCCGATCCCTTTCTTTGGTTACGTAGACCTAAAAGTTCTTTAAAAGGGTTTGTTTACTTTTTTCTTTCAAAAATAAAAATCATTTTGGGTGACTTGGTACACCCTAACTCTATACCAAGTGGCGACTCCATTTTCCAATCAAAAAACCCTTTTTGAACTATATCTTTGGCCAAACCGTCGCATTTCACAATCTCATGGCCTTTTATTTTCACTTTCACACACGTTCACATACATATGTTACACACTACTTTCACACCATATCAAAAAGTGGGGCACGACACATGTCGCAAGTCATGTATTGATCCAAGTAAAGGAGATGAAGTGCGGTAAAGTACACACTTCCCTCAACCAGTATAGTTCATGTAACAACAAGTTCAAGTAGAGTTCATGTAGGAAAAAAATCTCAAGTGAAGTACAAGTAAACATGCACTTGACACTCACCAAGTATCAAAAGTCAAAGTTTGAGAAATTATCTCTAAAACGCTTCCCCGGGAGTTCCCTCGAAGTCCTCTTGAGATCCTGAAGGTATGCAATAATGCATTGTATATCAAATTCCAGGCCATACAGTATTCGTGTAAAGAAAAGAAACAGTCAATTTTGACTCCAATATTCCAGTTTCCAAAGTATTTCAGTCCGTAAGGAACCGACTTTCAAATGAGGTCTCAAGTGACAGGTGAACTCAAGTTCACCATGAAAATAGGTTTGAAATGCTCTATGAGTTGTAAAAATGTAACCTAGGCCCTTAAAAGAACACTTAGGTTCAAATTGGAAATTTTCACTTTTCGAGTCATTCTTGGAAATATCAGTCCGGAAGTTCGGAAAGTCTAAAAAAGGAAAATTTTACACCGTCAAAAACTTCATTTGAAGCATAACAACTTTGTAGAAGGTCGCTTTCCAAGAATCAAATCAGAAACAAGTCAATTTCTCCAAGAAATTTTTCCAATAACTTTGGAATTTTTGCCAAAATCTTAGAATCAAAACCAGCCTTTGAAATTTGATATGCATGTAAATTTTCAATCCAGGTTTCAAATAAAAAAAATGGAACTCGATTCCGATGTTCCTAGCTCAAGAAATAAAAAGTTGAAGTTCGCTAAAATTCCTGAACTGTTGACCTTTCCAGAAATTTTCCAGATTTAATGCACTTCGGTAATTAGGCCGTATCTCACTCGATTCTCAGTGAAATTGAAAATGGTTGATGGTGTTAGAAACTAGGTTCACAAGGATATATTTATGCAGAAGAAATCATTTCCAAAATCCAGACATAAGCGGTTCAAAATCAAGCAACAAAATGGATTTTCTGGACAGTCTCGGATGAACAGTAATAAACAAGCAGCCAACTTTCAAAACTCGCCACGAATCGTTCGGGACGAACTAGAAAATGAGTTTGGTACCATTTTAAAGCTCTAAAAGTTTACTTTCAAATGCCGTAAATGGCACTCAATTTCGATCATCGAGCAAAATGTTATAGCTACACAAATGTTGCTGGTCTGAAAATTCTGGAGCTTGTTCCAGTTTTGCTTCTTTACTTGTAACTCAAAATTTAACCAACCATTTGGGTTGATTTTTGGTAGACAACCACAATACACATAGCACAACATATCTACACCAATTTGAAAGCTCAATTAGCACCAGAAAATTTTCGAAATTACAGGGCAGCAGCAAACAAGAAAGTCGGCAGCAAATCAGAAATTTCAGACAGTACCTTCTCCAAATTTCTAACTTTCTTCCAACTTCATTCCATCAATCATTCTATATACATGTAACATAGCACAATATCAGCAACTACAACATGTTAATTCATCACGTCAGCCACCAATAAACATCCTCAAACCGTCGAGCATGTCATGGAATTGCAAGAACATAATTACTCAACCAATCAACCCAAATTCTACCATAGGTTGCAAACCCATGCTACCTTTGCTCCATTTGAGCTATAATTTTGCAAGATTGAAGTGTGGGTGAGTGAGTTACCTCAAGAACTTAGTTGGACAGCTTTAGAGCAGAAATCTTGACCGAAATTCCTCCAAGAAAACCGATGAACAGCCCCCTCTTCCAAGCTAGGATCAAAGCGCTCTAATGGATGATGAAATTTGGAAGTGGATTGAAGTAATTTTGTAAGGATTTTGGCTAGATTTTTCTTCCCTTTTTTCTTCCTATTTTCGGCCAAACAGAGAGAGTGAAGAGAGGAGAGAGAGTGAAATTAGATTTTGTAATGAAAGTGGAGAGAATTGGTGACTTAATGGTTAAGTCTAAGTGTCAACTCATGCTAGGTCCATTTAGGGTCTTCGCGTGTCCAATTTTTCGCGCTCGTTTGCAACTTTTGTGCACTAAACCTCTGAGGTAATTTCCCTAGTACATTAATAGTACATTACTAGTATCTAATATCATGTTCTTAAAATCTCCAATTAATCAAATTAATGTGCCTGTCGGGGCCTTTTCGGCACGCGCGCGTATAAAGGTCAAACTTAAGGGTTTTCTCGTTTGAACTTGGAAATTCAACTTATTCGATTCTAAAACTCTAACGTATGATAATCCAAGTATATATATATATATATATATAACAATAAAAATCACGATAAGAAATTCCTCTTGAATAAATTTTGGCATTAAAATAATATGCGCGTAAAGAACCAATCGGAAAAATTTATTTTCGAGAAATTTATGTACTTTAGTATATATATATATATTTTTTTTTTTTGGTAACTCGAGTACAAAATATTTTGAAAATGACCAATTTAACAATATTTTGAAATAATAAAATTATGGGTCCTCACACAAGCAATAGTAATTTCCAGCATAAGACAAAGGTCCTCAGTTCTCACATAAGTACAAGTACAAGTACAATCTCAAATATTATGCAAATTAAAACTAGAGCTCCAACGGTACAGTAGACCCTCCAACCATTCACATGGAGAACTTTAATACAAATGCTTCCTTCACCTCGAGCCCTGTGGAGGGGAATAAAATAGTTTTGGGGTGAGCTAACGCTCAGCAAGTAACTAATAAAATCAGTAATCAAATATATTTCACAATAATGCATTTTGATGATATCATGATTTCGAGATCAAATGTACGTATTTTTGCTCTGGTGAGCCAGTGAAATCATTGCACTTGAACATCCAACGTTCAAATAGATCATTTCATGTTGAACAGTAAGAGGGAGCCCTTTTTTGAGCTCCAGATGAACATAAACAAGTGGTGGAGACGTTGGTGTTCAGCACAAGACTCCCCAAGAACTCATTGAAGCCAAATCATGCCATGAACTCCCATGCAAGCACGCATGATATGTAATCTAGTAACAATGCAAGAAATAGTTCAAGAGTAACTTTGGAAATAGTTTGGGGATCACTCACCAACCACGACTCATAATCCTCATCCATTGTAGACAGTTTCCTCGATCAAGTCCAAGGCCTTCAACTCAAACGCAAAGCAATCAAATGCTTTCAAAGATCGGACAACATTTCCCCTACATTTCCATCCTACAAGCAACACCATTTCATCTCAAATCAATCACATACACATCATAGACTATCAAATACATCTTTCGGCACAATATCCATAACTGAAGCTACACTTATCGAATTGAAACGAATCTTATGGTGTTTCGAAGCCAAGACATAACCCTACATTTCTTATGAAGACCTCCAAAACCAAATCATGCATTTTCAGGGTCAAAAATGGAAAACTCCATGAAAATAGAAATCTGGGCGCGGAACAAGGCTCATGGGCAGTCAAGGGTATTTTGGTCATTTTACATGCTACAGTGCTCAGATCGAGCCGAACTTTTGCAGGTAGCTAGAACACCATTTTCTACAACTTTCATGGTTTAACCTAAGCCTGATTCGGCCTCTAACATGCCCAAATAAATCCGGTCAGAACAGGGCAGATTTGCAACCCTAACCTGAAATTTTCCGCACAAGCTGAAATTTTCCGCAAATAACAGCAATTGATACACAAGAGAGCTATTTAACACCATATCAAACCATTATTCATGGTCAACCACTAACTATCATATGAAAACAAAAAAATCCCCAAAAAAATCAGAAATTGAGCTAACTTCACTTTAATCTATGAAATCTTCCATAAAACAACCTATTTAGCCACCATAAATCACTAATTTACCATGATTAGGAGCAAAGAGTGAGTTCCAAGAAAAATACCTTAACTCCTCAAGAAAGGTAGTAACTTAGGGGTTTTTCTTCCAAAACAACTCCACCAAGAGCTTCAATCTTCCCTAGCAAGAAGTTTCTATGGAGTAATTTGAGAGACTAACGGTTGGACCTCAAAATTTGAACTTGGATTTGAAGAAACAAGATGAAACTTTCCTCTCTATTTCTCTCCTCAATGGCCGGCCAAGATGAGCAAATGAAGATGATGTTTCGGGTCAATTTTAGTATTTAGTAAAGTTGGTGAATAGTGGTCAAATCCAAGGTTGAATCATAAAGTGACACATGTCACCTTTTTGCGTTTAAACTTATCCTTTTGTCTCTCCAAGGTTAATCCATCTAAGTAATCTCTAATTATCTCCTAACACCTAGTATATTAATCCCGGTATACAAAACATAGCCTAATTGGTCGAATTTATCGCACTTAACGCCACGAGCGGGTCCCACGTCCAATATACACTCTTTACTTCTCAGGAACTAATTTATACTAGAAAAACTGTAGACACCAAATTTTTGGTGTAATTTCATTTACTGTTTAGTTTTTTATTTGTCGTGATAGTTTTATTCGATTTTTAGTTTTTAGTTTTTAGTTTTAGTTTATTTTTAAGTTTTAGCATAGAATTTCTTGAAAAAAAAAAGAAAAGAAAAAATCATGAAAAAAGAGAAAAAAAAAGGAAAATTGGTCACAAAAATACGTTCAAATTCAATCTTTTGGCACTTTAGTTATTTTTATTAAGTTATTTTGAGAAAAGAAAAGAAAAAAGGAAAAAAAGGAAAAATGAAGAAAATTTGAAAAAATGGACATTTTTGTTGTTTTTATTTGTTTAGTTTGTTTTTTATTTTATTTATTTGTTTTCATTATTATTACATGGTTTTGTCATTTTGTTATTATTATTATTATTATTTATATTCTGTATTTATTAAGTTAAAAAAAAAAAAAAAAAAAAAGCTGCGTGCATGCAAGCTGCATTTTTTGCAGCTTGCAAAGGAACTTTGGGGAGCTCCTTAGCTGCAAATTTCAGGAAGTTGTTAAGGGTTTAGGTTGGAGTTCCCATATAAATAGAAAGGCAGGAAGACAGCCGCAAAAGGGATTGAGGAGAGAGTTACGAGAAAAAGAGGGAAGACAAGAGAGAGTGACGGGGATAGAGATTGAGAAGCGGCAAAAGAAAGGAAAAATCAGAACAAAGGAGGGGCTGAAGAAAAGGAAGTAGCAACTGGGGAGAGCTAGGAGAACCTAAGAGCAAGAAACCAGAGGGAGAATTACGGCTAGAGAGGTTTCTGGGAGAGAGCCTAAGCGAGTGGGAGAGAGGTTTTCGGAAAACAAAAAAGAGGGGGGGGCAAAGGTTGAGCAAAAGAAACGGAGAGGTGAACGGCAAAGAAAAGAACGAGAAGGAACGGAGAAAAGCAAGAAATGGTTCGGCTGTGTAAGGCAAGGAAAGTTACGGGCTTTGGGGCAAGCATTTCAGCCGTGAGGGTTTAGAAGGAAGAGACAAAGAGTAATCGAAAGCTGGAAAGGAGGAGCTACTCCATCAGAGCAAAAACAAAAACCTTTCGTGGATCTTCGTCCCCAGAAACAGCGTGCTTGTCCTGAGGTAAATTCAGTTTTGTTCCATGAAGGCTTGAGTTCATCACACCCGTCTTGTTATCCTTGCGCATGCGCCTGTTATCTTTCTGTAGTTTCTGATGCTTTTTGAGAAGTTCATGTGTATTTCAAAGCTTTAGGACAAGTAGATGTTCAATGATTAAATGGTTTAGCTAAAAGACAGCAACTTTAATTGAATCTGGTTTTTGTTTGCCGCAAGTTCCTTTCTTTTCTGCATTTTCTGTGATTAGCGACCTGGCTAGATCCTCTGGAAATGGAATGTTATGAGGGTCATGTGATGTCAAATTACTGTTGCCATGAGAATGAGTGGTGTTTACATGGGTTTTTGTTTCAAGCGAAACTTTGGTCCTTTTCGGTTCCATGGTGTGGTGATTGCCATTCATACAGAAATTCTGTTTTCCCACCTACTGTTTCCATGTCTACTCGATGGTATCCTCTTGCTGGTTTGGGCAGTTTATCTTGAGTTCATAAAGTCAAGAATTTGGCCTGGGTTTGGAGGACAGAAGCCTGGGGTTTGTGCCAATTTGGTCGCTGGGTCTCTTTGAATTTTTGTGTCAAAATATTTGTTTGTGTTTGAGCTGCAAAATTTGCGGCAGAAACCTGCCAGGCTGTAGACAAAAACCAAAAACAAAAAATAGCTTGCTTGTTAGGACATTAGAAGTTAGAGTCGGCAGCGTCTTTCTTCCTGTTCGGTGTGTTTTTTCGCTGGAATTTTCGAGCCAAAATTGTAGTAGACATTCATGTCGAAAGTTAGCCGCAGCCATGTTCGAAACTTTTGGTTTGTTGCAGCTATACTCGAAACTCTTGGCTTGTTCGAATCTACTGCCGCAGTTTCTGTTGCAGCTATGTTCATTGCTCCAAGATCATTTTTCATTTGTTGATTTCATATCCAGCTCACTGTGTCATGCTTGGGGTAAACCATGATGTTTAGCTATGTTTTAATTGAAGTAATTGCAAAGCTAATTGTACGAAGTTGTTTGGCTGGAATTGTGGAGCCTTGTGCATGAAAAATGTTGCTGCAAAACCTTGCCGAGAGTTTCACATGTTGCTGAAGCTTTGTTGCAGAATGTATTTCATGTCACTTTGCATGAATGTTTGCTGGATTTTACATTATCTCTTTCTAAGTTGTTGGCTTATTGAATTCGGTGGTGATCTTGAATGAGGTGCTAGTTGCTTTAGGATTGCATTCAAGAAACCCATTGCATTGCAGCAAAAAAAAAAAAAATGGTAGAAGCAAAAATGCAGCAGGCTTGCACTTTCCGTTGCAGAAGTTTTCTTCAAATCTGATTTGCATGACTTTGGTGTTTAAAAAGAAGGATTTCTTAATGGGAAATAAGATGAATGCTTAGTAATTGTGTTGCACTAGTTGTTTAAAGTATTGAAATGGTGATTGTTTGAACTAATTAAGTGGAAAGAAAGAAGCCACGGCTAGAAATGAAATTTGTTGTAGAGAAAAGTTTCTTCTACGTGATTGCATGGCTTTTGCATGAAAATGATTTTCAAAAATCGCACTCCAACCCCTTGGTTTCCATCTAATTCTTCCATGGCCCAATCAATTAGAGAATTTCATCATTTTGGTCCTTGTTAATTTTTAGTTTGTGCAACTTCATTGCTTGTTTGCTTCAATTACCTACCATGCTTAGATTAAATTGCACTTAAGTTATGGCCTTAGGGACTTTGTGGCTAAGTGAGCTTTGTTTTGCCCATTTCTTTTAATTATTATTAAATAAAGTGGTGCCTTGACCTTTTTATTATTTTGGAGGGTAATTGAATAATTTCACTTCATTGGGGCGTCAATTCAAGGGAGGTACACTCTATCCCTAATTCGCACTACATTTGACCTTACGTGCTCCTACGTGTTATGTGAATATGCATGCCTACTTCGCTTTCCTTGCCTTTCTTTGATTCCTTTCATTTATTTCATTTACTTTGGCTTTTTATTTAAGTTATTCATAATGGGGTATGTGTACACCTCTTGGCTTGTAATAGATAGGGCTCGGAGAGCATCTGGTCCATTCACCCTTTCCCTTTTATGCTTTTATGGGGTATGTGTACACCTCTTGGCTTGTAATAGATAGCGCTCGGAGAGCACCTGGTCCATTTCCCCTTCCCCTTGGTTGCTTGTTTTTGTTGCTACATGTTTAATTGCTTTATTAGGCTCTTGCATCTAGTCGAGCATGCTAAGTGCTATGTGCTATGTGTTTACGAGTGTTTTGGCATGTCTACTTGCTTTCATAGCCATGAATGAATGGAATGGATGAATGTACGTTTCCGCTAGTCCAACGCTAGTCGGAATTCATAGAATGGGCTAGTCCAACGCTAGACCCTTAGGGATTTCCCCTCATTAGCATATCATTTGCTTGTTCACCACATATCACGCATTTTCCTTAGTTTTATCATTTGGCATGATCCTCGAACCCGTTTTCCCTCCATTTTAGGATTTTTGCATTTCATGCTAGTTATAGGGTTCATTTTGCTTGAGTGTAGAAAAATTAGGAAAAATTGGTTTGAGTCGCGCAACTAGCCTTGGCTAGGTCAAAGGGGTGCCTTGGATTCTATCCTTGCCTTCCCCTTTGTCAAACGTGACCCCCGAACCTTTTTCTTTGGCTTACGTGGACTAGGAGTCGTTTTAAAAAGGGTTTTACTACTTTGTCTTTAAAAAACACTTTTTGGGTGACTTGGTACACCCCAAATCTATACCAAGTGGCGACTCCGTATTTAGTTTTAAAAATCCTTTTTAAACTATAATTTTGGGTCAAATCGTCGCATTCTCAAAACCCCATTTAGACCCATTTTTCTTTTAAATCACGATTCATTTTCCAATCACAAAAATACATTTTTTAAACTATTTATTTATCTTATCAAAAAGTGGGGCGCGACAGTTGGCGACTCCACTGGGGACTTCCTAAGTGGGTCCAAGCATTTTGACTTAACCATTCGTTTCCTTTTTCTACCCTTTCTATGCATAGCATGTGGATATTAGGATTGCATTTTTCATTTTTAGGACCTTTTGTCTTATGTACGTAATCAAACCAATCCCTCGACTCACGAATGTATGTTTGAATGAATGTTTACTTGTTATCTCGCGCTTGCATTGCATTTTGGGAGGTATGGGTCACCCTAGAGCCTCGCGTTGGTTCTTGACCCTTCCCCTCCAAACGAGCACTAGCATACGAGCATACGCTTTACTTCTTTTATCCCTTTATTTTTCTTTTAGTGGCTTGCCACGCCACTCCACCCTATTAGGATTAGGTGACTCACTTGGACATGTGATCACGACACGATGTGTGTGTAGCATGTTCCAATGGGTCACTCAATCTTCCACTTAAAGCTATTGGTTGATAGCCTTTAGCTTTTGGTCGAAGATTGAGGTTTTGATAGATTCACTCAAACACGTAGCCGTGACACGATGTGTGCGTAGCGGTGTTTGGGGAATCGCTCGAGCCACCGACAAAGAACCTTGGGATTGGTGACCCTTGGTTTCTAAGTCTGAAGGCTCGGGGACCTGAGCTCATCGAGTCTAGATGCATTAGTGAACCCCAGCCTCATGCATCCATGATAGCTTGCCTAGGGCAGAGTCGGCCTTATCCTAAGCTAGGGACACTATTCACGAGGGGAGGGGTCCAACCCCTTGTTCCTTTTTATTGCTTTATTTCTTTGATTGCTTTATCTTGTTATGACAATGTGTTATGTGCATTTATCTGGCTGAGCTAACTTTTCTTGGTTTTGTGTCCCCATTGCATTCACAAACTCTAGCAAATAAGAGGTCTGGTACGACCTCCTTTTAGAAACCTACCCTTATAGATAGGTTATTGCACGTTTAAATATTTTGGTATATTGCATTCATAGATTAGTAATTGCATATCATTCTAGGCCTACCTTGGCGTATAAAAGGTCCTTTTAGATCATGATTTCATTCCAAATTGCATGTTTTACTGCTTTAATAAAATGGCATCATGCATAAACCCTAGAAAGGGAATGCCATCTAGGGGATCCCGTGTTAGAAATAAACCACCCCATGTCTCGGATATATAATCCAAATGAGACTTGCACGTTTACCTTTCTCGTACCATCCGAAGGGTTAGTGCACAAGGTAAGGTAAAGATCCGATCATTTTCATGAAGCAATTTTTGGAATATGAGCATCTAATAATCACTTTTTGGCCATTTTCTCAAAATTGGTAAAATTCCCTTGCGTAAAAGGACATTAATTCGAAGAAAATTCACAAATGATTCCTCATTGTTGAGACGATAAATATAGAGGGCAAATTTTGATTTTAGGTGCTCATAGACCAAGGCATTGTAATGATTTCTTGAAACCACCCAGTGGGCGAATAATTCAATCGTTTTTTGAACAAATCATCCATCTTATCCAATCCATTTTTTTTTTCAATTCATTCAATTTTAGTACAATCTAATCATTTTTGAATAAATTCATTTCATCCAATTCATTTGACCAATTTACCCTTTTTAGGGTCATTCGGTCGATTTTGAATAAATCGTCAATTCATTTGACCAATTTACCCTTTTTAGGGTCTTTTGACCAATTTACCCTTTTTAGGGTCATTCGGTCGATTTTGAATAAATTATCAATTCAATTGACCAAATTACCCTTTTTAGGGTCACCTGGTCGTTTTGAATAAATCATCAATTCATTTGACCATTTTACCCTTTTAGGGTCACTCATCCGATTTTTGAATAAATCGTCAATTCATTCGGCCAATTTACCCTTTTTAGGGTTATTCGGCCAATTTCTGAATAAATCACTAAATCAATTTCACTCATTTGACCAATTTACCCTTTTAGGGCGATCTGGTCAATTTTGAATAAATTCTCGATTTCATTCAATTCATTTGATCAAGTTCCTTTTTAGGGTGATCCGATCCATTTTTGAATAAAATTTTCAATTTCATTCGATCAAGTTCCTTTTTAGGGATGATTCGGTCAATTTTGAGTAAGTTTTAAATTTTACTCAATTCATTTGACCCGTTTCCCTTTTTAGGGCAATGCGGACGATTTTAAATAAATTTCATTCAACACGTTTGACCAATTAGGGTTTCGATATCGAATTCCAAATTGGGAAATCTAGTCAATTTTTTAGAAAACCATCCATTATATCCAGCTATTTAATCAGTTGGATTTTTGACTCATGCTTCACTGGGGAAATTCGTCAACAAATTCCAATCTCTTCGATAGGAGTTCGTCAAGGTCAAACCCATGCGTTTTGCAAATCAAAGGTGATCAATCTATTCGGACGTTGACCTCATTTTGACAAATCTCTCGTCACTCCAATTGACCAAATTCTTTCAAAATTATTTCTCACTCAATGAGTTGATCAGATCCATCAGGTATGGTATGGTGCCTACCGTAGAGGATTGCATTTTCATGCTAGGCCTACCCGTGGCACAAAAGGGTTCCCCCATAAGACATGCATACCGATTTTGCAGTTTTGCCTACTAACTCTGGGTATTTTTCTTTTGTTTCCCCCCTTCCCTTGCATTCATAAAAAAAAAAAAAACACCTTCAATAAAAGGGAAAATATTTTTCTATATCTGAGGACACTTCTGATCTAATAAGGTGTCAAAATTGCAAGTATTGTGTGATTCTTGGGCAGATCCTACAATGAAAACATAAATGATCTATCTGGAAGCTCTACGCTAAAGCCTCCGAGAGATGTTGTAATTGTTTTTCAAAGGAAAATTTTGTATATTTGATTTGTTAATACATTTTGTTCCAAAAGAAAAGGAGACAAAAAGTGTATATGTGGAACTCTTTACAAGTTTCTCTCTTTTCATTTGTATCGTAATTGAACAGGAATTTTTGTTTCAAACTTTTTCAGCAATAAAATTTTTGGACAATCATTGTTTTATGTATACTTCATTCTTTATTCTTATTCATTAGAGATTTCATGATGAATTTTGAGAAATAAGACCAAATTGAGATTTTTTCAACCTATAGCTTGAATTTCGCAAGTGTATACTCTCTAAAATCCTCAAGTACACTAGGTTGGTGATCCGAGCTATACAATAAGAGTGCTCAGGAAAAAAGGTGAATGGCCACTCAAAAAGCCCGATGAGATACCTTCTCTTCTTCACTTAACCCCAGAATAAAATTAGTCACATTGATTGATAAATTGTAAATTGGGGCCATCTTTGCTTAGAAAAACGCCCATTGGTTTAACCAGATTCAATTCACATCTAAGTGAAAGCAAAAATGTGCATTATTCTTGTTTGTTTTGAAAATTTGGAATGATACTTTGAGCATTCGTTTCTCTACCTATACACATTTTATCATTTGCTCTCCCATTTGAGCCTTTGAAAGAATAATTTCGTTTCAAATAAGAGCCCTAATGATCACTACCCTATATTGGAAATTTTTTTTTTTTTTTAAACATCAAAAAGGGGAATGGATTTTCAATGAGCATTGTCATGAAGTGTAAGAATGATGCTTTGGCCGTCATTTCTACAACCTAAACACTGATCATCCCTTGCATCCTCATTTGAGCTAAAATTGGTGGTTCTTTTCGAGTGCACATATGATCGCACCCCACATTGGGGAAGGAGATTGGGGAATTTTGAAAAAAAAAAAAAAAGAAAAAAAAAGAAAAAGAAAGAAAAAGGGAAAAGCAAAAAATGCTTGAATAAGGAGGGAACCGCAAATTGGGGAAATTTGATTCCACTTGGGGTCCAATTTTGAAAAAAAGAAAGAGAAAGAAGAGTTTTGTCCGCGTGGATCGCCTATGTTTCACAAATATGGATGAACAAGGGTCTTCTTCAGTCAGTTAATTCAGACACATGCCAGAAGTTTCGCATTAATGAAAGTTTCCTTTCAGAGTTATTGCAAGGGACGGAGCAAAAGTCAGGCCCTCTTCTTTTCCGATCGGACATTCTATCCCTAGTTATCCCTTTTGAGCCTTCAGAATAAAATACTTCATTTGGCAACCCCTGAGAATCGCAAACCCCACACTGGGGCAAGTTTGAGTTGAAAAAGAAAAAGTTTCAAGAAATGAAAAGTGACAATGCAACAAAGTCAAAAGGAAAAGAGAAAAGAGAACCTCAGTTCAAAAAATAAACTGGGGCAGATTTTGTGAAAGTTCAAAAATGGCAGAAAGCCGAAAAATCAAAAGAATAAAGAAAATGAAAGAGAAAAAGCCTCAATTGAGCATAAACTGGGGCAAATTCTGATTTAACCCTAAAATAGGGTTGGCGCAACAATGCGATCTCAGATTCTTCAATCCACTTTTGAAATCCGCTTTCAAACCTTAACTTTTCTAAACACCCCACCTGACCCCATTACAAAAGCCGAAAGTCCTGACTTCTGTTATTTGCAATGGCCCTGTCAAGAAAATTTCTGATGCCGGAAAATTTTAGCTGTATTTCTGAATTGCTTGGGTATGGGGTTGACGCTACTCACCATGTGAAAATCCACCAGATCAAAGAAAAGAAAACGGAAAAGCAAAAAGGAAAAATGAAATACAAAAGATTCGATGGTGAAGTCCTTGGGGAATGATGTGAAAATCCAAACAAATTCTGAGATCTTTGAGTTCAGAATAGGGGCAATTTTGAAAAAATGCGATCTTTGGTGCAATGTCCTTGAAAGTTTTATTCTTTAGCTATCGTTTTCAAGCCAAATTACAAGCTAATAAAGTCCATCGTTGACTTATTCTTTCATGACAATCCAAAATGAGGATCATGCTTATAAAAAATTCATCAAATCATTTGTGATCATGAGACTATAACCTGTTTTCTACATGTTTAGCTATCGTTTCTGCCCACACGTTACAAGCTTAAAAAGTTGGTAGTTGACTAAATTTTCTTAAGAAATAAGAATGGACAAACTATTTGCTTTCACTAAGATGTGACATTGAATGGATTAGATACAATTGAAAAAAAAAAAAGAAATGAGACAGATTCTGACCTCCCATTTCCTTAGCCATTTCAAAAATAAAGTCACTTGATTGGTCCTGAAAAGATGAGCCAACCAGAAATTGTGACCCATTACCCAAAACACCAATGCCAATGTGAGGAAGAAATCTTCTGTGATCTGATTTTATTTCAAGAAAATCATCATGAAATTTTCTTTTAGGAAACATAGTTTCTTACAGTGTTCAAATAAATGGAAAGTCATCCAGACAAGTTTTTGCAATTAAATGGCCCATACTGGGGCAAATTTTTGTTATGAGATTTCGTGAAAACAAGCCCACAAAGGGCAAATATTTTTGTTAGTCCAATTGAGGATTTCGCCCAAGAATCAAATAATGCATCTTTCAAATCAATCACGCTGCTCTTTTCATGTAAATGTGAATGCATGTCATATTTTGGTAAGCCCCATGTGCAGGTATTCATTGTTGAAATCGACGAAAGAGCATCTGGTGATGTGGAAGGCCGATGCCGAAGAAAGAGAAAAAGAAGGGAAAAGGGCCCTACACTGGGGCAAATTATTTTTGAAAAAGATTCTTACAAAAAATCAGAAAAATTCAAAAATTTCAAAAGTCAAAAATCAAGTTCAAATTCTTGTTTCTTGGAAAATCAAATTTAATTGCTTGTTTCTTGGCAAATCAAATTCAATTTCTTGACCAATTGGATGGCAGGATTGGGTTTTATCCCACTGACCATTCGCAAAAGCACGTTGGGACCGGGTTTTATCCCGCCAACCTCGGCAGGACCGGGTCTTATCCCGCTGACCGCTTACCTCGGCAGGACCGGGTTTTATCCCGCTGACCGCTTATTTCGGCAGGACCGGGTCTTATCCCGCTGACCGCTTACTTCGGCAGGACCGGGTCTTATCCCGCTGACCGCTTATTTCGGCAGGACCGGGTCTTATCCCACTGACCGCTTACCTCGGCAGAACCGGGTATAATCCCGCTGACCGCTTTTTATCAAATTGGGACCGGGTTTCATCCCGCCAATCTCGGCAGGACCGGGTATAATCCCGCTGACCGCTTTTTTATTAAATTGAGACCGGGTTTCATCCCGCCAATCTCGGCAGGATCGGGTATAATCCCGCTGACCGTTTTTTTTATTAAATTGGGACCGGGTTTCATCCCGCCAATCTCGGCAGGACCGGGTATAATCCCGCTGACCGCTTTTTATCAAATTGGGACCGGGTTTCATCCCGCCAATCTCGGCAGGACCGGGTATAATCCCGCTGACCGCTTTTATCAAATTGGGACCGGGTTTCATCCCGCCAATGAATGGCAGGACCGGGTATAATCCCGCTGACCAAAGGAATGGCAGGACCGGGTCTAATCCCGCTGACTAAATAAAAGGCAGGCTCGGGTTTAATCCCACTGACCAATTCATCACACTGGGGCAAATTATTTCGACAAGTCTCTCTCAGTCAGGAAAAACCAAAAAAAAAAAAAAAAATCATCAATCAAAAAATCAAAAAAATCAAAAATCAAAAAAATCAAAAAAATCAAATCAAGTTCATCATGGCAGGCTCGGGTTTAATCTCACTGTCCGATTGTCAAACATTTCATTATTCACAGCCGCTGGAGCGTGAGGTTAGTCCCGCCAGTGAGCATTTCATTTCTATGCCACTAGCCGTTGGATCAGTCCCACTAGTGCGCATTCCATTTTCGTCTGCCACTAGCCGTGGGTCAGTCCCAATAGTGAGCACTCCCCGATTTAAATTTTCTGTTTGGGTCTATCCCATTTAAATTTCTGTTCGGGTCTATCCCGTGGGTCTATCCCATTTACATTTTTATCCGGATCTATCCCCTTTAAATTTCTGTCCGGGTCTATCCCGTTTACGTTTCTGTTCGGGTCTATCCCATTTTACATTTTCTGTTCGGGTCAGTCCCGTTTTTAATTTTATGTTTGGGTCAGTCCCATTTTAGAATTCTTGTTCGTTGGAATCATTTTTGCAGCCAAATAATGCAGGTAAGTATTTGGTGTCTACTTCTTTGTCTCAAGTTTTTTCAAAACTCAGACAAAGAGGGGCAAACTGTAGACACCAAATTTTTGGTGTAATTTCATTTACTGTTTAGTTTTTTATTTGTCGTGATAGTTTTATTCGATTTTTAGTTTTTAGTTTTTAGTTTTAGTTTATTTTTAAGTTTTAGCATAGAATTTCTTGAAAAAAAAAGAAAAGAAAAAATCATGAAAAAAGAGAAAAAAAAAGGAAAATTGGTCACAAAAATACGTTCAAATTCAATCTTTTGGCACTTTAGTTATTTTTATTAAGTTATTTTGAGAAAAGAAAAGAAAAAAGGAAAAAAAGGAAAAATGAAGAAAATTTGAAAAAATGGACATTTTTGTTGTTTTTATTTGTTTAGTTTGTTTTTTATTTTATTTATTTGTTTTCATTATTATTACATGGTTTTGTCATTTTGTTATTATTATTATTATTATTTATATTCTGTATTTATTAAGTTAAAAAAAAAAAAAAAAAGCTGCGTGCATGCAAGCTGCATTTTTTGCAGCTTGCAAAGGAACTTTGGGGAGCTCCTTAGCTGCAAATTTCAGGAAGTTGTTAAGGGTTTAGGTTGGAGTTCCCATATAAATAGAAAGGCAGGAAGACAGCCGCAAAAGGGATTGAGGAGAGAGTTACGAGAAAAAGAGGGAAGACAAGAGAGAGTGACGGGGATAGAGATTGAGAAGCGGCAAAAGAAAGGAAAAATCAGAACAAAGGAGGGGCTGAAGAAAAGGAAGTAGCAACTGGGGAGAGCTAGGAGAACCTAAGAGCAAGAAACCAGAGGGAGAATTACGGCTAGAGAGGTTTCTGGGAGAGAGCCTAAGCGAGTGGGAGAGAGGTTTTCGGAAAACAAAAAAGAGGGGGGGGGGGCAAAGGTTGAGCAAAAGAAACGGAGAGGTGAACGGCAAAGAAAAGAACGAGAAGGAACGGAGAAAAGCAAGAAATGGTTCGGCTGTGTAAGGCAAGGAAAGTTACGGGCTTTGGGGCAAGCATTTCAGCCGTGAGGGTTTAGAAGGAAGAGACAAAGAGTAATCGAAAGCTGGAAAGGAGGAGCTACTCCATCAGAGCAAAAACAAAAACCTTTCGTGGATCTTCGTCCCCAGAAACAGCGTGCTTGTCCTGAGGTAAATTCAGTTTTGTTCCATGAAGGCTTGAGTTCATCACACCCGTCTTGTTATCCTTGCGCATGCGCCTGTTATCTTTCTGTAGTTTCTGATGCTTTTTGAGAAGTTCATGTGTATTTCAAAGCTTTAGGACAAGTAGATGTTCAATGATTAAATGGTTTAGCTAAAAGACAGCAACTTTAATTGAATCTGGTTTTTGTTTGCCGCAAGTTCCTTTCTTTTCTGCATTTTCTGTGATTAGCGACCTGGCTAGATCCTCTGGAAATGGAATGTTATGAGGGTCATGTGATGTCAAATTACTGTTGCCATGAGAATGAGTGGTGTTTACATGGGTTTTTGTTTCAAGCGAAACTTTGGTCCTTTTCGGTTCCATGGTGTGGTGATTGCCATTCATACAGAAATTCTGTTTTCCCACCTACTGTTTCCATGTCTACTCGATGGTATCCTCTTGCTGGTTTGGGCAGTTTATCTTGAGTTCATAAAGTCAAGAATTTGGCCTGGGTTTGGAGGACAGAAGCCTGGGGTTTGTGCCAATTTGGTCGCTGGGTCTCTTTGAATTTTTGTGTCAAAATATTTGTTTGTGTTTGAGCTGCAAAATTTGCGGCAGAAACCTGCCAGGCTGTAGACAAAAACCAAAAACAAAAATTTTTGCTCTGGTGAGCCAGTGAAATCATTGCACTTAAACATCCAACGCTCAAATTGATCAGTTAACAAGGAGACAGTGATAGGGAGCCATTTGCTCCAAATAAACAGAGGTGGAGACGTTGGTGTTCAGCACAAGACTTCCCAAGAACTCATTGGAACCCAAATCATGTCATGGAACACATACAATGTGACGGCCCCACCTCTACCCTAGGGCGTACCCCAGAGTTCAGCGGGTCGCCTGCCCAACTCTCGCCGGGAGTCACTCACTTACTACAGACCTTAATTAAAATCGAAATAAATCACAGGAATAAATATAACGACGATCCAAAACTTAACGCAAAACTCATGTGCATTACTATCTCAAAAGGGAGTACAAACATCGAATATGCAAAGGTTCTCAGTTCACCACACATCCAGCCCGTGCCAAGCACTAGGGCGAGAACCATTACAAAACTAGAAACTAGTCTAGGCTAGCCTAAACCGAGCTCTCGTCCTTGCTCGCCTTCCCTTGTTAAGGAAAACAAACTAAAGGGGTGAGCTAAAAGCTCAGTGAGATTCTATATTCAAAAGCAAGTAATTGAACAAGGACATTAATCATGTAAGAACAAATAATCCAGAAAACATGTCCAATATAAAGCAATGATAATACATTCATTAAAAGGATATAGGCTCACAAGGAGCAATTCGTTCGTTTGTTCCCTATTCATTCCCTTATTCCTCCAATTATAAAAAAAATGCATTTTTGTAAGTAAAACCCCTCATTTTTTATGTTCGTTTGTTCATTCACATTCACCTCCTCCTGGACTTTGGCCAGGCTTTCCCCCCCATTCGGACGTTGACCGGACTCCACCCATCCGACGTTAGCTGGACTACAAGGTAATACTCGAGTATACCAAATGTTCACCCAGGTCACCATATCGCCCGACCGAGTCCGCTTCTGGCTCGAGTCGATCGGTAACAAGGGCAAGGGTCCAGTTCAGCCAAAAAGGCTTACATCCATGCGCAACTAGTATTTCAACATTTAATCACCGAAAATTTCATATTTATTTAGGTCGAGTGCGATAAAGTACACACTCACCTAGCAAAAGTTCATTTTAGAAATCATAGAAAACAATTAACATTTAATCAAATATTCACAAATAATCACATAGTCACAACAATCCTCATAGTCATAGAAACAAAACGTATATATAACACTCACCTATTTAACCAAAATAATGTCCAAAGTATCCTCCCGGATAATACTCTCAATTGCCAAGAAACCCTAATAATAGCCAAGAGAAAATATGACAGTTAACCCCTCCAAAGTTTAAGTGAACCAAAGAAAATCCGAATAACTTCTAGTACAAAGTATAAGTATAGTTTTCTGGTCCTCGAGCGTAAATTTGGGCAGCATGCCCTTTGTATTTTCCTATTTCCAGCCATTTATGGCTTCATTATTTTTCTCATTCAAACCCAAAGGTACACACACAACAATCTAACTTCAATAGTCGTCAAATAGGCTCAAGACAATACAAGGACAAAATTCAAGTTAATAACAAGTGCGGAAATAAGCTTTAGTAAAAGACAGATTTGATGGGTTTTTGCGGAAATGACACAAAAGATACTACACTTATCGGATTGAAGTGCAACTTATACTGTTTCGAATCTAAGACGAAGTCCTACAACTTTCATGAAGGCCACTTAGTCAAATTTCCAGTGTAACCTGGTCAAATTCCCAAATTACAGAGCCAACTTCCAACTATACGGCTAATTAACCGCACTGCACTAGAATGGTCATATCTCAGGCTACCAAGGTCCGTTTAAGGTGTTATTGGATGCTTTGAAAAGGTAAGATAGAGTAAAAAAACTTTCATGTTTTGGCAAATGGCTAAATCAGCACGGATCCTAGTGAAAAAGCATGATAAACTGGATGAACTGACTAAAACGGAACACTGGAAACATCCTAAAACAGTGAGGGTAATTTGGTCTTTTCATAGGCTACATTGCTCTGATTGAGCTGAAATTTTGTAGGCACCTATAAAATATCATTCTATACAACTTTCATGTTTTATTCTAAGCCTAATTCGGCCTCTAACATAGGGCAAAGAAACCGGACAGAACAGTACTGAAATTTTCCAGAAATCTGGAATTTTGGGATTCAAAGGAAACTTTCTTCATTTCTTGCTTCAATCACTACCACCATCACTTATATAAACTTAGATACAACATATACCTCCATACAACAAGTATAGGCAGCAAAAACCTCAAACTCTAACTCATGTAACTCAAGAAAACATACACTATATCCACCCAAAACATGATAATGGCTATCATCCACCACAAATCTATGGTGCTATGCCAAGTTAAACAAGATTAAGAGTAAGAAATGGGGAAAACAGCATTATTACCTTGCTAAAATGACTACCAAGAGCAGCCCTAGCTTTTCCTTCCAAAATTTCACCAACACACCACTAGCTAAACACTCAAGGAAGGTTTTAATCGGTTTAGTTTTTTGTTTCCTCACTTGGATGATCCAAATTCAAGATGGATTAGGCAGCTCTCCCTTGGGTTTTTGTCTCTCTCTCTCTCAGCCAAGATAGCAGAACAATGAAGAAGAAAGACAGCTCCAAGGTGATAAGAAGGCAAGGAAAAAAATATCAACTAAGGGACCATAGGGTGGTGACACTTGTCACCACCAAAGCCATGAATTTCTCTCTCTCTCCCTTACATTTTTAGCCACAATTTCGGCCAAGAGGATGAGTATGAGGGGGGGATATTTTACAAAAATATCAAGGGTGTGTGGTGGTAAGGAAGTGGTGGTCAAGTGGTGGGTTCAATCGGTAGTGATCGATACCCGTCGGTTCGGGCCGATTTTCTTAAATTGCGTATACTAGGGTTTCGTTTTCCTTCTAATCACTATCTTATTATTATCACTTCTAATCATATAATATTTCCTCATCCAAAAGTCACTCTTACCTACCAAATTTGATCCTCACTCGGTACCGAATAATCATACTACGAAAAATGTGAAAACCCTAATTCGCGCTAACTTAAAACGAAAAGGGAAAAACCTTTATTTTCATGTTCATTTGCACTTATTGTGGGGTGATTGGGTGGTAGGGCTATTATAAAATCATAAGTTCCAAATAAAAGGAAGTTTTAAGAGAAACATGAGGGATTTTACAATTCCAGTGATTAAAATTAGGGTTTCAATTAAAATATGAGAGATTTAAGAAAACCAGTTAGTCACAAGTAAATTAGGGTTTTTTGATTAAAATCTCAGGGTTTCTAGTCTTTTAAAACAAAATAAGGTTTTAAATCAAACCCAAAGAAATACACTTTAGTATTTTCTTTACAAATAACCTCCTAATTTTCAAGGTATCACATACAAGCACAAATGAATGCAATTGAGTAACTAGTGTAAGAAATAGTTCGAAAAGTAACTTTGAAACAGCTTTGGGATCACTCACCAACCACGGCTCAGGAACCATCCATCATATATCATTGCCTTGCCCGAATCCAAGCCCTAGATCACAAACTCAAAACAATCATACGCTCTCAAAGTTTGGACAGCATTTCCCCTTAATTTCTTTATTTGTCCAACCTACAACCAAATACCAATTCTCATAGCAATTAACCACAATCACACATATGGTTCATAAGCAATACAATACATCCAATTAGGACCATAATCCCCCTTCAATCAAGCCAATTAGAAGCTGAAAGCCAACCATAAGAAAGCCCCCAAATTCAAAACCCTAGAATCGGAATTTATCCCCACAAGCGGAAATTTTCTGCAAACAACTGTAATTAATGTATAAAGGTTCCATTTAACACCATTGTGATCTATCAATCCAAGATCAATCCATGACTATAATATAAAATCAGAAAAATGCTCAATAAATCAGAAATTGGACCATCTTGACCTAAAACCATGAAATCATCCACAATATAACATATCTAACCACCATGAAGCACTATTATACCATTATCAAAACAACAAGGAGACTTCCTTTGCAACTCACCTTTTAAGCTCAAGAAAGGTAGAGACTTAAGGCTTCCCCTCCAAAAACAACTCCACCAAGACCTCTAGTCCTCCTCAGTACACCTTTGCATTGAGTGGTTTGAAAATCCAATGGTTAAAACTCAAGATTTGAGTAAAAATTGAAACTAGAAAAATGAAGAGCTTTTCTTTCTTCTCTCAAAGTGCACGGCTGAACAAGAAGCAAGATAAAGATATTTTTGGTGCCAAAACAGTATAAAAAGAGAAGAAAACAGGTGGTCAACGTTGGTGGTCGCCTATGCCACGTCACAATCCGGCCGGATTCCTGGCCGGATTCAAGGCAGAGGCAAATATCAAATTTTTTTTCAAAAGGTTCCAACAATCCGGCCAGCAATCCGGCCAAGAACTGGCCGGATTTGAGGCAGAGGTGAAATTCATTTTGCCCAAAACCCTCAAACAATCCGACCAACAATTCGGCCAAGAACTGGCCGGATTTGCGGCCGGATTTGGTACCAAACATTTCAACAAAATTTTTTCTTCTTTTCCGAGTTCAAAAGCCATGTTCGTCCACTCCTCAACTCACAGACATATATACATATACCTCACACAGTTACACTTGATACACACTATCACACGTTCACATATATGAAATGAAAACCCTCCTCAGAAATGGATAGCAAAATTCTTTTATTTAAAAGGAAGTGAAAATGAGCAAAAGGCTGAGAAAATGTGAAAATTTTTAGGGTCTCACACTCGATCAAACAAATGACATATCATTAAATCACATTGGTCAAGTATTGAAAACAAGTGTCCAGTTCAATTAGGTGTTTGGAAGCACTCACCAAAAGTCTAGTGCCTCTCAAAGTCACGTTCAGGTCCAACTCCTTGGTTGGAGTCCAAATCTGCGATAAAATATCATTTACGAATGTAAAACTCTCTAGAGGGCGAAACATAGGAGTTTCGCTTCAAGAAATCAAGTAAATGCAACTCGTTTAAGTAGTATTCAAGATACTTATCAAATTCCAAACAATTCATTCTCACTCTTAAAACTTTGAAACTTTGAAGCAATTATACTTGACATACCATTTGAGTTGAAGAAATGGAGAAAACGTATTTCTTTTAGTCATAAATTTCATTTTTCCAAGGGTACAAGTTTCGGCCGAATTCTAACTTATATTCCTCGATAAAAGAAGACGTAATAGCCTAGATGGTTCAAGTGGTATTTGCTCTCAAGTCATACTCAAGTCGCAAGTATATCTACCTAGCCCTCGAGCGTAAATTTGGGTAGCACGCCCATTGTATTTACCTATTTTCCAGCCATTTATGGCTTCATTCTTTTCCTCAATCAGTCCCAAAGTCACACACAAAAACAATCTCATTTCAATAGCCGTTCAATAGGCTCAATGTCGTACAAGTACAAAATCAAGCTAGGAAAATGTCTGGAAATGAAGTTTAAGTCATAAAACAAAAGATAGATTTGATGTCGCTAAGCGTATCGGACACAACCGAAACTACGCTTATTGAATTGGTGTGCAATTTATACTGTTTCGAAGCTAAGATAAAGGGCTACAACTTTGATGAAGACCACTCAGTCCAGTTCGTAGTGTATCCAGTCAAAATTTCAAATTATAGTACCAGAATCTCACAATCAGGCTAGTTAACCGCACTATGTGTAAACGACAATAACTCAGGCTACCGAAGTCCGATTGAGGCTTTTTCAGGGCCGTTGGAAAGCTAAGACATACAACTTCTGTGTTTTGGGCAAATGCTAATTCAACATATTAGGGTGAACAGATGCGGTTAGATTGGTGAAATGTCAACACTGTCCACAGAGCTCTACCTATGGCAGTCAGGGATATTTTTATCTTTTTACATGCTACAGTGCTGGGATTGAGCAGAAATTTTACACAGGAAGCTATAATACACCATTCCCTACAATTTTTATGTTTTGTGCTAAACCTAATTCGGCTTCCCTCATGGTCAAACTGAACCGGTCAGAACAGGGGAATTACAAAACCGAAAACTGGAATTCATGAATACAAGTGCTAATCTTTACAATTCTAGCTTGAAACACCACTTCACCTCCTTGTCTACACTTATACACAACATATTCCCTCTAAACAAGAAGAAATATGGCTGAAAAATACAAAACCCTAACTTACCAATTCTCCAAAAATCATCACAACTACTTGCTTAACTATCAATCAACCAAAAATATGAATTATATAGCAACTTAAGCTAGAATAAAGGAACTAAAGATGATGGACAACCAATATACCTCAATAATAGGCTTACAAGGGATATCCTTCACCTCTCCTTGCAAAGTTAGGTTCCCAGGCTTCCTAAGCCCTCAAAGAACGATTTAATCGGTTTAGAATCTTGTTTTTCACTCACAAAAACTAAGCTACAAGATGATAATGGAGTTTCCTTTCCTTGTGTTTTCTCTCTCAAGGTTTCAGCCACAAGCTGAAAAAATGAAGAAGAATGAAGCTTCAAGATGGTTTTAAGGCTTAGTCATAGTTTGGGTCAAAGGTTCTTGGATGGCCTCCACTTGTCCATACAAGATCACATCTCAATTTTTTCTTTTCCTTTGGTTTTTTGACGTCAAATATTTCAGCCATCACATGCTGATCATGGGCTGATATTTTGGCTCTAATAACAATGAAGTGGTGGTCAAGTGGTGTATTCAATCGGTAGTGAACAATACCCGTTGGTTCGAGCCGATTTTCCTTAAATCGCGTATACTAGGTTTTTATCTTATAATTCTCTAACTTATTATTATCACTTCTAATCACACACTTAATATCATCTAAAACTCACTCCTAATCACCAAATTTGATACACACTCCGTACCAAATAGTCACACTACGAAACGGCGTAAAAATCCTAATTTGTGATAACTTGAAAACGAAAGGGAAAACCCTTAATTCTATGTTCATTTGCATTTATTGTGGGGTGATTGAGTAGTAAGGCTATTGTAAAGTAATAATTTCCAAATAAAAGGGAATTTTTAAGGAAAATATCAGGAATTTTGCAAGTCCTCACATCTTTCATAGGATTTAAAGGTAATCATGTTTAGAAACCATCTCTTCACTTTTAACTTTCATTTTAGTAGATTTAAGGCTTGTTTGTGGTAGATTCTATGGAAAATTTCTTGGTTTGTGTAGTTAATTGAAATTTCCAGCTTTAGATGAAGAGTTCCAGCTTTGATTTGGTCCTTTCATTTTGATATGACCATGAGCTTTTCTATGTGATTTTTCTAGCTTTTATATGCTCTTATAGTTTCATTATACCGATTTTCAGCTTGTGTATACAAATTTCAGCTTAGGGTTCCAATTTAAGGAAAAATCTGCCCTGCTTCTATCCTATTTAATTCGTCCATTTTCTATAATCAGGCTTAGGTCAAAACATGAAAGTTGTAGGAAATAGTGTTAACAAGATTTCTATAAAATTTCAGCTCAATCCAAGTACTGTATCATGTGAAATGATAAAAATACCCTTGACTGCCCAACGTACTGTTTTGCGGACAGTTTTCTGTTTTCCTCTGAGATATCACATTTTGATATTGAAAATACACAAATTGGATGCTGGTGTCTTCATAAGACTTTTAGTTCTTTATCTCAGCTTCGAAACGGTATAAAGTATACTCCAAACCGATAAGCGTAGCTCCAGTTGTGACCAAAATTCTATAAGATGTCAAATCTGCTGTTTAGTCTTTTGTCTTCAAAAACTGATTTCCGGTTGTATTATTAGACTTGTGTGGTAAGTGGATGATTTTGGAGCCTAGTGAAAGGCTATTGTGGAAAGATTAATTGTGTGTGATTTTGGGGCTGAATTGAGAAAATAATGAAGCCATAAATGGCTGGAAATTAGGTAAATACAAAGGGCATGCCGCCCAAATTTTCACTCGAAGGCTAGTTGGTTGTCCTTGCAACTTGAGTGAAAGGCTTTAGGATTGTTCATGTTTTGAAAACCAACTGCTACCTTTTCACTCCAAAACTATGCTTATGTGTTGCATTGGTAATTTACTTGGTTAGGCATATGATTCGTAATCGAGTCTCAATTGTTTTACCTTGGTGGTTTAGGACGTGCCGATGATCGAAATACTTCTAGAGGAAACGTTTGAAGTTGTTTGTTTGAACTGGTGAGTGTACCACTCCCTTAATTTGTTGCTTATCTGGGCTATCTATGACTTCAGTATACTCTGTATGAAATGAGGGTGTACTTTATCACACTCGTTTCTCTCATCTATTTATTCTGGTTCCTGTACACCGTATAAGTCTGTATTTGTTCTCAGTATCTGCTATCTGTATCTGTTCTCTGTATTTATTGATGTCGTTTGGAGGGTTGAGTCCAACAGCCATTCTATGATCTTTGAGCTCAAAATCGGGGGCTAGTTACTCGAATCGAGCGGGCAAGGACCTGGTCGATTAGATAACGAACCACGGTAGTCCATTTCTAGGAAATCTTTGGGTATTGGAGACTCTAGATTTCTGATATACTTGAGTATTATCACTTTTGCTTTGTTGAGGTGTTCGGGCTCAGTGAGGGGTATGTTTGGTGGACGGAATTGGTGTTAAAGTGGTGCTCTACTAGACTAGTTTTTTATTTGAAAGTTGACGGAGTGTCAACCACTATTTGATCAAGCTCTGGTAAAGAAAAGGGGAATTTGGCTCTTGAGAGCCACCTGTATCCCTTCTATTTGAAGTATTTGTTCATTTCCTTATCTAGTGTGTATATTTTACTACCTGTACTTCTGGCACCTCATTGAGCGTAAGCTCACCCCATTCCTGTTATTTTGTTTTCCTTGCAGGGTTCAAAATGTTGAAACCATGATTTTGGAAGAGAGAGTTGAGCTAGTAGATGTATATCATCTTGTTAAGCTCCTTTATAATAGAAAACCCTAATTGTATTTTGCTTAAGTATCACACTTTGATTTTGTAAAGATTTCATTATATATATATATAAGCGTGTGTTTGTGTATCTCAAGTGTATTTGTTTGAGATTGTAAGTCTCTGTGGCTATGGCGAACCTTTCCGGAACCCATTGGAAGAATGGACGAGCGCGGCGTTTGAACTAGGAAAAGAAAATTTCTGGCGGAAAAATTTTCAGAGAATCCGGTCGTATATTTGACCAGTTATTGGCCGGATAGTTGGCCGGATTGGCAGGGGAGATTTGAAAAATTTTGTTTTCGCCACTGCCTCGAATCCGGCCTGTGATTCGGCTGGAAATTCGGCCAGATCTTGGCCGGATTGTGATGTGGCAACGGTACTTTCATTTTGTTTTTGATTTCTCGTTGGAGCATTGTATCAAAGTTCTATTGTATCATTTAGTTTAGCTAATTTGGTTACGGAAATTTCGATTTCTTGAAGTCCTTTTAGCGTGTTGTAAGGTTTATGTATGTTTCGAATCTGTAGTCCCGACGAGAGTTGGGCAGACGGTCCGTCGAACCCTTTGGTTCGCCTTAGGGGAAGGTGGGGCTGTCACATAAACAAGATGATATTTGGGTAGCAAAGTGAAAAAGAAACTGATGGAAGTTGATGTTAGGTATGAACGAATCTGTCCTATTTTTGCAGTGGTTTGGTTTCGAATTTTTTATGCTCAATTGACCTTGAAACTAATTTATATATGTTGTGTGTGGTGTGCATAAAGTTTCTACCGAAAATCATTTGGATTGGTTGGATAAAAATTGAAGTTTGGCAAGAACAAAATCTGGAAAACGTGTAACAGTGGTCCTCTGGCAGTGTTCTGTGAACGAACACATCTCTCTGTCCGGACGTCGGAATTGAGTGCCGTTAGTGGCATTCAAAACTAGACATCTTTAGTTTTCTAATGGTGTACATGTATCTTCTAATTCGAAGTGGGCTATCTATAGTGACGGATCAAAGTCGGCTGCCCTGTTCTGTCAGTCCAAATGAGAGGAAGTTAGAAACTGCAATTTGTGGCTCTATTTTCTCTCCTTTGTAAATTGAATTTCAGAACAATTTGTTCAGATGAAATGTAACCTTTTGAATCTAGTTTTCAACTCCACCGACCATTCTCAATTCCAAGTTGTATTGAGTGAGATATGGTGCAATTTGTAAACTGCAGCAAATCTGGAAAACCCTCTTTTCATGCTGACCAACTGGTTTGGTTGCTTGTGAGAGGTTTTATTTTGAGATTTTGATGTCAACCAACTAACAATTGCATATGAAATGTTTCTTGGATCTTGGTTTCACAAATGACCCAAAAATTGGACTGATTTCATGATACAAAGTGTTTAAAGAGGGAAGAGAAGCTTGAGTTGTGACAGATTTGTTTTGAAAATTTCACAAACTTCAGTTGTCTTGTTAACTGCCTTCCTATGTGAGTTTTTGTGTGAAATTTGATAGAGATATAGTTCATATATGGAAGATTTAGCATACTGAATTTGGTGTATTTTCAATGCCAATTCGATGGCCAAATAATACTTCAAAGATAGCCTTTCAAATCTGGAAAATGACTGAACAGTTTATAAAATGCGACCAATTTTGAGCTGCTATATCTCAATGCTCAAAACTCTAATTTCAGTTTATTTTGCTGTTTTTTAAACTTTGGTTGGAATTCTAATTGAGTTACAAATTCGGAGGCTAGCTCAATTTTTGTGAATTTTGCCGAATTTCCAAAGTTTGCCAAAAAATAAGACTAAAACTGTCCTATGTGCCAATAGTCAGCCACTTTGAGCTAACATTTGAATGTTTTCTGTTAAGAATCTTGGAAGATTGTCTTATAGGAAATTTTAGTACATTGAATCAAGATTCCAATGGTATAAAATTTTCCAATTTTGGACCTACTGAGTGTAAGATCTGATTTTTCTAAGTTTGACGCGCAAAGCTGAAATTTGCCGATTTCTTAGAAAATGAAAATTTGAGAACTCGTTATTCTTTCTTGATGTTAATTGATCGCTTTGAACTCAATTTCATGAAAGAAATTAGTTTTTCTTGTATTATTAAACCATCACTTTTGAACTTCGATTTTTGAGAAAAATAGGTTCTCTTTTGTGACTTTGGTTTAATCTAAACAAGTGAATATTCTTTCTTGTGTGTTACGTGGTAGTGGGTTTACGTGAGTGATGTATGGTCACTCTTTCTTCAGGTGCTCAAGCGAGTCTTGAAGAGAATCCTGGAGGGGACAACTAAAGACTTTACTCGCTCAATTAGTTTTGAATTGGTGAGTGTCAAGTGTACGAATTACATGTTTATTTGATCAATTTTTCAATTTTACTTGTATAAGTGAACATAACTTGATGAGATGAGTGTGTACTTTATTGCATTTACACTTTTTTGTTTGACTTATTACTTAACCTATTTGAAGTTGTATGTCGATTGGAGTGAACCTCGTTGACTATTATACGTGTTTACGTGGGGGATGCCCAAATCTCATTGGCCAATCTTGCGACTCAAGCTGGCATGGACTTTGTTGAGAAGCTTGATGAACCATGGGATTATTACAAAACAAAACTTGATCTCTTGACATCTTGTTCGGCATACTCGTGTAGTATCGCCCTTTTCATGCGTGTTTGGTTACGGATCCGAGAGGGTGGAACGGTGGATGGAGGAAGTATTAAGTGAATTTTCTACATACTTAATACCTACCCGGATAATGGAGTATCCTCACGAGGGGGTATCGGATCGAGCCTTGGCAAAGCAAGAGGAAATTAGCTCCTTAGAGTTCCTGTATCCTTAACAAGTGTGTTATATTATCAATTGTGAATTTTTTGAATTTTTTGACTTTAATTCCTATACATATGTTATTGTTACTTGTTACTTGAACTATGTATTCGCATGTGCATGTTTTGTTTTTTTTTTCTTGGCCTCACGAGCATTCACTCACCCCGTTAGATTTGTTTTCTTTAGCAGGACGAGATGGAGAGATTTTGGAGAAAAGCCGACTAGATTACTCTTCTGATTAGTACCTTGGTTGTAATTGTTTGGTCAACTTATAACGGTTGTATTTTGGGACTTGATACACTGTTGAATTTGGGATTTTGAATGTATTTGTCTAGACGACTTTTGGAGGTTGTATATTTTGGGAATGAGATGTACTTTTGGTATCTTGTAATATAAGATTGAATATCTATGCATGGAAGTGACTTCTTTTCTTACGTCGTCTGGTATTAATAGTCATTATTGTATTAAGCTTGAATGGAAATCGTATCGAGTACTGACGAGAGCTGGGCAGGCGTTCTGCGGATACGCTTGGGTTTGCCCTTAGGAGAAGTGGGGGCATCACAGTCGGACTGTAGGAATGGTTCAAAATTTAAGTAACCATTTGTAGGGATGAAAATTAGAACCAAGGTTTGAATACAATTAGGAGTCTCGATCTTGTAAGAGATATGTGGGATAGTACGAGATGATCAAATCTAGTTTATTTAGTATACTTGGACCTATCTAAGCTTTTAACTTTAAATGTAAGTTATGTAAGGTAATGGTGGTATTGAGCCGTCTTGGGGGCACCTTCCGATGGCCCATTGTCGAGAAGGGCCTAAGGGAGCTCGTTGGAGGTATAACCCAACTCGCCGAACTAGAACTCCATGTGATTTCCAGAGGACTCACTTGTACCCAAATAACGTGGTGTTAGCGGTAATCGATGACTAGAGGCGATTGTCTGAGGAAACTAGAGTAGTTTGAGAGGAAAATCAAGGACTGAGGGCAATTGTGGATGCCCAGACTACTAGAATTCCTGAAGTAGAGACTAAGGTACTTGAGGAGCGAGGAAAAGACAAGGGCTGCTTGTGATCAGCTTTAAAAGCTAAGAATTGACTTGTTAAGGTAGTATACGAAATTAGAGACTGGACGAATAAATCGATGGCTGGATGTGTACCTTGGTTGAACAAGTGGTGAATGGCAAGATACGTGACGGAAAAAAAAAAGAAAGACTAGTGCTGAAAGTGAGAATAATCCTATTGAAGTAACAGAGACTTCTAGCTTTGCCAATCACTAAGCTAGTGATCTGGTCTACTTTAGTAGTTTTGTAGCTGGGATTAGTTGGGGTGGTGCTAGTTCAAAGATCATTGTATTTTGCTTAACTGTGTGACCTACCTTTTGAAGAACTTGAATCTACTTTTGACATGCTTGACTAAATGTACTTTTGTAGCATCTGTGTGCTATATTTTTGTAAATGCCCATGACTTGCTAATTGTATGAACCTTGAAATGCTAGTATATGCAAGTTGGTTTTATTTCAAATGTTTCTCATGTTACCTTTTGTTTTAAGTGTTCCCTCGTATAATTGTTTTTAATTTGCATTTAGACATACCTAAGACTATGAACGGCCGTGGAGGTGCAAGGGACTGAAGGCATGGGGTTAGGCAACCCGAAACCCATAGGGATGACAAGGATTGGCCACTGGTCCGAGCCAAGGGCAAGTGAATGAAGAGGATAATCAAGTGGCTGCTGCCATTAACCGAATAATAGATATTTTTGAGTGGTTAGTTGAACGCCAAATCCCTAAACCAATCAACCAACCTAAACCAAGATAGGAGTGAGAATAGAGCGATTTTTGAAGTTCACCCATCTAAGTTTTACGGAGGGTCTAACCTCAAAATAGTAGATTGGTTTGAGGGAATGAAATGAAGCACTAGTGAAAGTAAGAGATTAGGGTTTCTTCTTGAGTAACTTTGTACATGAGTATTGGAGAGTGAACTAGGGCATGGAACTTTTATATTAGGGAATAAGGTCTCCATATTTTGTTATGTTTGTAAGTAATGATAGTAATTATGTACAGCCTCAAAAACTCGTGCATATTAAGTAGAAAATAATTAAGATTTATATTCTGGGGTAACCTATAAGCCAAAGAATGAAAGAGTTACTATAGCTAGAATTTTCATTGTAAATAGTTACTCACTTTGATCCTTTGATTTACCTGGCAGGTTAGCATTTGATTTAAACCAACTGGTAAGATGATAAATTTGGAAGAAATACATAAGAAAATGGACATTCTTCGAAATGAGGTAGAATTTCAAAAGAAATTGATTGATTATTGGGAAGGATAGTGGAAGCAAGAATATGCGAAAAAAATTGATTTGCTACGCAAGAACGTAGAATTGGAAAGAAATACAAAGAAAATTCTAAAACTGATCAAGCCGTGACTCCTCACAAAACTTGTGGATACTGTGGCAAGACTAACCACGCTAAGGCTGAGTGTTGGAGAAAGCAAGGAAAATGTCTAATGTGAGGACTTGCAAATTCTTTATATTTTTCTTAAAAATGCCCTTTTATTTGGAAATTATTTATTTATTATGGCCCTACTACCCATTCACCCCACAATAAATGTAAATGAATATAGAAGTAAGGGTTTTCGTTGTCCGTTATCAAGTTAGAGCAAATTAGGATTTTCATGTGTTTTCGTAGTGTGGCTATTCGGTATGGAGTGAGGAACAAATTTGGTAGGTAAGAGTGACTTTTGGATGAGGAAATATTATATGATTAGAAGTGATAATAATAAGTTAGTGATTAGAAGGTAAAAACCCTAGTATACGCGATTTAAGAAAAATCGACTCAAACCGACGGGTATCGATCACTACCGATTGAACCCACCATTTCCCTACCATCACATACCATTGATATTTTTGCAAAATATCTCCCTCATCCTCAGCCTTATAGCCGAAATTATTGACCCAAATTGCAAGGAAAAGAAAACAAAATTTGGATGGTTTTCGTGGTGCCACTTGTTGGCCATCTATGGCCTTTGACCAAACCCTTTTATCTTCCATTTGAGTTCATTTTTTCTCATTTTTTTTATGTTTTTGCCGAGAGCAAGGAGAGGCAAAAGAGTGAAGAGAGTTTTCAATTTTCTACCTTGAATCCAACCTTTTGAGTGCAAACAAGAAAAACTAAATCGATTAATCACTAGTTTGGAAGTTTGGGAAGCTTAAGGAACCAAAAAATTTCAAGGAGAGGTGGAGGATCATTCTTGCAAGCTCTTGTCTTGAGGTATAATGGCTGATCAACCTTTCTTTCTCCATTAATCCTCCATTAATCATGATTAAGTTGGGTATTAATGTTAGAATTGTGCTTGTGATGTTTGTTTCAAATGGTTTTGATGATTAGAGGGATGACTTTTGAGTTAGGATTTCTTGTGGGTTAGGTGTTATATGATGTATATATATGGTATATAATCTTGTAAAGGAGAAAGTAGTGGTAGTTTTAAGGTAAAAATGAGAAGTATAGCTTGAATATAACAAAATTCCAGATTTCTGGAAATTGTAGCTTCAGTTCTGCCCGGTTCATTATGTTAGAGGCCGAATTAGGTTTATCACAAAACATGAAAGTTGTAGAGAATGATATTTTATGATTATGTATAAAATTTCAGTTTAATCGGAGCAACGTAGCCTGTGAAAACATGAAAATGACCTGACTCCCATAGGAGTAAAGTCGGTGGATAGTTTTGACAATACACTAAGTTGGTTGCGTTTGTTCACCTTGATACGTACCGAACTAGCTTTTAGCCAAAACATGAAAGTTTTAGTACTTTGTCTTAGTTTTTTAACACCTCCAAGAACGTCCTAAATGGACTTTGGTAGCTTGAGATATGGCCATTTGAAGGTAGTACCGTTAACTGGCCGGTTAGTTGGAATTTGGTTCTGTGAATTGGGAATTTGACTGGGTTACACTGGAATTTGTGTGAGGACTCGCAAAAACTATTATTTTATGCCTAATTTATGGCTTAATAAATTATTTAATTGGGTTTTAATTCCAAGAAATATTTTTTAGTCTTATTAGACCTAAATAAGTGGTAGTATATCTTCGTTATATTTTTAGAATGATTCGTTTCGAAAATTAATTTCCTAGAGCGCGTTTAGTAAAAATAGTGAATAGTACTTGGAGATTTTATCCGCGTAGTAGCACGATAAGCTTGGAATATTGGAGACTTGTACTATGGTCCTAAAATAGGTAATTTTATGAATAAATATTCAAGTGATAGTTAGTAGTGCAATCGTTATAAGAATTTTCCGAAAGTTTCGCGTTATAGCGTTAAATTTGACGGTACGCGTTTTCACGCGCGCGACTTCAATTGAGGGACTTTAGACCCTTATTTCGGGACAATTAAGAGTGAATAATATTTACATGAATATATATGCCTTGGAGGTTTAGTGCACTAGTGAACCAAACGCGCGAGAAAATCGAGCCGTAATCACACCAAACGGCCCCTAATGAGAGTTGACTTTTGGGTGATTTTGCACCACACATTGCACCTTCTCTTGGAAGCTAACTTAGATCAAACACACTCTCTCCTCTCTCTCCTCATGGCCGGCCAAAACACTCCCTCTCTCTAACTCCTTGTTCTAAAATTTCTGCACACTAATCTCACCCAAAACCACCCCAAATCACCTCCAAATTTAACCAAACTTGCACCACACCTAGCTTGACATTTGAGGATCATTTTGAGCTGCAAAAGAGAGCTAAAACTCACGGTTTTTCTGGGGCAAAAAGGACCGAAATTCTGCTTGAACATCAACCCCAAAGTAAGTGATGATCTACCCTTGAAAACTTGAAGATTGGAAGCTATCTTGCCTTGTTAAGTTCATGCATGCATTTGGTTAGCTTTTGTATGGTGTAAAAATGTGATTGTGGGCTCTTGGAATTCCCACACTTGGGTTGTTGTTGCTGATGTGATGATTGATGGTGATTATATTGTTGGTTTAGTGGTTATAATGATGCATTAGTGGTGGGTAATTAGTAGGAACTTCATTGGGTGTAAGAAGTAAAAACTTCCGATTCTACCCCTGTTTTATTCGGCCATTTTAAGGCCAGTTTTTAATGAACTAATGGCTTGAATTGGATGCCCGAATTTGAACCAGTTGGGTGCCGAATTTGGAAATGATTTCTTCTGTGATATTTTAGTCCTATGAATGTATTTTCCAACGGCGTAAGCCATGCTCGATTTCAAGCTATATTGACTGATTTGTGACTGAAACAAGTGGACTGCTCTGTTTTGGAAAACCCTAATGTTTGGACTGGTTTGGAACCAAATCTTGGAGTGAACTTGTTAGTTGATGTTTTTGATATTAAACACTTACCAAAGATAATATGGATGTATCTTAGACCCTTATTTCACAAATAAACCATGGTTGGATAACTTTCTTGATTAAACGATTGGAAATTTGGAAAATGAAAGTCAATGGCAGATTGCCTTAGGATTTTTCTTGAACTTTGGTGGGCTAATTAACTACCTTGCCGAAGGTATTTTTCCCCGAAATTCGGTAGAGGGATACTTTCTAGATAGTATTGAAATACTGCCAATTTTGGTGCCAATTCAAGTTCGTTGCGACACCCAATTGAATTACTAAAGTTAGAGGTTCAAGTCTGGAAAATTCTCATCCAGTCTTGAATTTGCTTAACTTCGGGCTACCGTATCTCGGTGCTCGAAACTCCGATTCTTGATCCGCTTGTTTTGTCATACACGTCACTTGCAACACTAATTGAGCTGAAAATTTCAGAGGCCGGTTTGCAACGTGTGAATCGTGCCGAATTTCCAAAGTTGGCCGAAATCCAACTTAATTCTGCCATGAAAACCAACCCTGCGTCTTCAAGCCCATTTTTTTGACCACTTTTCACTTCGATTCATGGAAAAGTGTCTTCTAGGAACTTATAGTACTCTCTAAGAGGTTTCCAACGGTATAAAGTTTTCCAATTCTCGACTTATACCGAGCGAGTTACGATTTTTCAAAGATTAGGATAAAACTGAAATTCTCACATTTCAAGGCAAAGGAGTTTTTCCAAAACTCTTAATTCTCGTAGTATTATTCAAACGTTTTGCCCTCGATTTTCATGATAAAAACTCAAATAATATTGTACCTAATAAAAGGCAAGTTGAACCTCGATTTACGTGTAATTGAGGTTCCTTTTTGCAAAATAATTCTTAGATTGTACTAGTGTACAATCTTTATTGATAAGTGGGTTAATTGTATGATTATTCGCTATTAAATTGCCAGGCGCGCAAGGAGACCTTCAAGAGGATCTCACCGCGGACACTTGAACTTCCGGAAAATAATTCTTATTGAATTGCTCGGTGAGTGTCAAGTGTGTGAATTTTGATACTTGCTTATTTGTGGGATTTGTTGAAAGTTTTAAAAATAAGGGCGGGTGCGTACTTTATCGCACTCGTTCTAATTTCAAATGAATGAATGAAACGTATTGAATGAATGAATGAAATGCAATGTTATGTCATGAATGCTTATGTCGTTGGAGTGAACCTCCTCGACTTTCCAATGAATGGGGGACGCCCAAACTCATAGGCCGTCCTTAGACTCGAGCCAGCAATGGGCTTGGTCGGGGATTTGGACGAGCCATGAGATACAAATAAGCTCGACCTAATAAGAGGTCTTGCTTGGCATACTCGTTGAGTATCGCCCAATATTGGCCATTGTGGGCCCTTGGGGTGTACGGTGGACGGAGGGAAGTAAGTGGTGATCTACGGAAATGGAAATACCGACCCGGTTGACAGGAGGGTCAATGCGGGAAGGTATACGAATGACAACGGCAGATCGAGTGGAACTTAGCTCCTGAGAGCTACTATATCCTTGAATTGTTTCTGATTACTTTTCCTGTTTGATTGATTGATTATTGAAAAGACATGGCTTTATTTATTAAATCTGGGATTGTTATTTGACTAAGTGCTTGCATGTGTGTTCTTGGCCTCACGAGCGTTTAGCTCACCCTATAGTTTTGTTTTCCTTAACAGGACCGACTCTTGGAGAGATATGGAGAAACCATCCGTTGTAATTTTGTTAAGACTCCTGTTATATATTTTGACTAGGCCCTGGTTTGGGTTGTACTTGTGGAAATTGTAAACTTGAAAAGTTTGGGCCCTGATGTGTACTTTGAATTTAAGTCGTTTCATGACTACCCGATGTACTGGTGATACATTAAGTGACTTGTTAAGCTTGAACGCTTCCGCATTATTGTATTCGTGTTGATCTCATCGAAGTGTTTAGTTCGATTTTAAATTGAATGGAATTGCTTGAGTCCTGGCGTGAGCTGGGCAGGCGTCCGCGGATACCCTTTGGTCCGCCTTAGGGAGATGTGGGGCGTCACAATTTGGACTAAGTGATCTCCATCAAAATTGTATCCCCTTGACTTAGCTTTTAAACAGTATAAATTGCATCCCAATCCGATAAGCATAGCTTTGGTTGTGTCCGTTACGCAAAACTGCGTCAAATCTGTCTTTTGCTAAACCTCATTTCTGCACATGTCGTTAGCTTGATTTTGTACTTGTATGACCTTGAGCCTGTTGAACGGCTATTGAAATGAGATTATTTTGTGTGTAACTTTGGATTTGATTGAGGAAAAGAATGAAGCCATAAATGGCTGGAAATAGGAAAATACAAAGGGCGTGCTGCCCAAATTTACGCTCAAGGGCTAGGTAGACAAACTTGCAACTTGAGTAAGGGTTAAGAGTGATTACTACTTGAACCATCTAGGATATTCGCGTCTTCTTTTACCAAGGTATATAAGTAAGGATTTGGCCGAACTTGTACCCTTGAGAAATAAAATAATGATTGCTCAAAGTATGTTTTACTTGTATTTTCAACTCAAATGGCATTTCCAAGTATAAATGTTACAAAGTTTTATAGTTTAAAAAGTGAGCAAGTGTTTCACGATTACTCTCAAAGTAAATTTCAATTTCTTGATTCTTGTTGAACGAAAAGTCTAAGTTTCGAACCTAGTTGATCTTCAAAGTTTTTAAGTCAAGTTTTATCGCAGATTTGGACTCCAAACCTGGAGTACAACCCATATGCGATCACTAGAGGCACTATTTTTGGTGAGTGCTTCCAAATATCTAATTGAACTTGATAATTATGATTTATCATTGACCAATGTGATTACATGATATATAAGTGATTTGATAGGGCATGGGTGTACTTTATTGCACTTGCCCTAATGAGATTTGTTCTTGTTCATCGATTTCAATTGACTTGCTCTACATGCGTATGAATTGTATCTTGTCTGGAATTCCAAAAATCCTGTGGCTAGTTAATCGAGTCGAGCCGGCAAGGGTCAGGTCGATTAGATAACGAACCCTGGGTAATTAGTGATGTCAAGTGGAGTGTTATCTCCTCGGCTAATTGGTATACTCGAATATTACCACCCGTGTTTCGTGTGGCGTGCGGGCCCGGTAAGGGGGTTGATCGGTGGACGGAGACTGGTGTGAAGTGGGGTTCTTCTGGACTAGTTGATTACTTGAAAGTTGACGGAGTGTCAACTACCATTCGATCAAGCTGGGATGGAGCCGAGATATGAGCCACTGTATCCTTACATGTGAATGTGAACCAGATATTTCTTGACTATCTGAAGTGTTATCTCTCTTATTTGACTTGTTTGCTCGCTATTTCACTCTCACGCTGTTATTACTTCATTTGATGGCCATGATATTTGGAATTTCACTGAGTTTTGGCTCACTCCGTCAGTTTTGTTTTCCTTACAGGGGTACGAGCGAGGCATGAGATGTGTAAAGACTAGCATAGCCTAGTTGTTTTGACTTTTGACTTGTACTCGCGCAATCACTCGATTAAAATGATTTGTACTTGGATTGTATACACTTTGAACCAGTTTGGGTATATAGAGGTTTTGTATCTTGATTGTGCATCGATGTAAATTATAAGTTTGAATTGCGATGTTATTTATTGTTTATGGAGGTATGCACGTGATACGAGTGAGTGAGTCCTGGCGAGAGTTGAGCAGGCGACTCGCTGAACCCTTTGGTACGCCTTAGAGGGAGGTGGGGTCGTCACAGGTGGTATCAGAGCCTAAGGGTGAATTGATCTGGATAGATTGAGTGCTTGATACCATAGGCTAGGGTTTTATTCTTGAGCTTAGCGTTTAGCCTTGTTTTCTACGTCTTATGTACTTACTTTTGCAATGTTACTTGCAAACATAGATGATTGGGGTACTGATGCTTCTGGGGGTGATGGGCCGTCTCAGCCCGTACCTACTGACGTACCTATTGACGCACCCACTGACGAGCCATATCTGGAGGGGCCCATCTGTCGCGTGCTCACGTACCGAGAGAGCCCTGGTGGGCCAGTGCATCGGTGGTCCCCAACGCGCAAGATCCAGCGTTGCGACTTCTGGAAGACCTACTCCTACCCCAATTGGGTAGTGCTCGTAGTAGACGATGAGCGGAGACGATTGGGTAGCGCCAATCGTAGGTGCCAGTCGGAGATAGAGCGTCTCCAGGTTGCTTTTTGAGTTCAGGGAGCCCGGATCCGAGAGGTGGAGGCCTCGATTTTAGAGGAGCAGCAGCGGACTGATGCCTTCCGCGAGTAGGCTCAGGCGACTACTGGACGCCTTATGCGAGTGGTTGGAGATATTCGAGATTGGACCGGCCATATCCTGACTGAGTGTGCAGCTCTGGTGGAGGATGTGATTCAGGACTTGGCCAAAGAGGGTCAAGTGCCTGCAGTCCCTGATGTTCCTAGCGCTCCTGAGGAGGATCCGGAGGAGGATCCTGAGGAGGACCCGGAGGAGGAGTCGAGTGCACCAATGGAGTCGGTTGGGTCGGCATCTAGCCAGACGACTTGTTAAGGTTGAAGAGATTTTTGTGGGATAGTTAGGAACATAATAGGACGACATGTTTTCTTTTGTTTTTGACTTTGATGTGTCATGGTGGATGTAAATAGGGTTTCCTTTGTTCTATGTTCCTTGGCTAGTATAGCCTTTGACTTGCCTAGGTTGGCATATATATGTGACTTGTTTGCTCTGTATATGAAGAACCTGTTTATTATGCGTTTTATTGCCTCTGTTTACCCTTTTGCAACGTGTTACATGAGCCATACCTTACCTTGTTTATATGTCTATAGTTGGTTAAATCTAAAACATAGAGGGTAGAAGAAGTCAAGCCAGGGGAACTAACCAAGGACGCGGTCCTAGTCGTGGCCGTGGGGGTAGACAAGCACAAGAATCGGTGCGAGAACAGAGAAAAGAGGGAGAGGCAACGGTTGAGCCACAACCTGGACCATAGGCTGTAGGAGGAGATCAAGTGGCAACTGCAATCCAACAAATGACTAATATTCTGACCCGTTTAGTGGAACAACAGGGTCAAGCCCCTGTAAATCAACCTACGGACCCCGATATGGGGCAAGATAGGGCCTTAGAGAGATTCCAGAAATTCTCTCCACCTAATTTCCTAGGAGGACCAGACCCGGAGGGAGCCGAGAAATGGCTAGAGACCATGATCAACATCTTTGCCACTTTAAACTATACAGATGATAGGCAAGTACAATTCTCTGTTTTCCATTTCGAAGGTCCAGCCAGGGTTTGGTGGAATGTAATTAGGGCCAAATGGGAGAGAGAGGGAACTGCATGGACCTGGTTAAATTTTGTACGGAAGTTTAACGAGAAATACCTTTCACTTATCGTCCAGGAGAAGAGAGAAGACGATTTTATTAAGCTCTGGCAGGGAACTTCTAGTGTAGCTGAGTATGAGACTCAGTTTACGAAACTATCAAAATTTGCTCCTGAACTGATAGCTACGGAGCAAAGAAGAGTACGGAGGTTTGTGCAAAGACTCAATGTTGAGATACAAGAGGCCTTGGCGGCGGCTCAGATTAATACGTTTACGGAGGTTTTGGAAAAGGCCCAAAGGATAGAGACTGCCAGGGCACAAGTGAGAAATTTTCATGCAAAACGGAGAAGGGCACCTAATGGAGTTCAAGGGTCAGCGCAGAGTGATCGGAACATGCCACCTGCTAAATCCGGTCGTGGGGCTGGAGGTAGATGATTTTTGAGTGCATTTAGGGGAGGTGCTCAGAGAGGAGGTGCCCAGAGGGGAGGCCAAAGTGGTAGGGGACAAGGTAGAGGCATTCCACAGGGAGGCCAGACCTCCACTCCCCGAACCATACAGAGGATGAATGCTGGAAAAAGGCTCGGAAGTCCCTAAGTTGTGGAAGTACGGAGCACCAGATAGTCAACTGCCCGTTGATCAGCGATACTCAGTCGACTGGTGAGTCAAACCCAAAGCCGACCATTGTCAGAGGGACCAGGTCGATGGTACTGGCCAGAGTGTATTCACTGGACCAACAATCGGTGCCTGAACCAACGGAGGTAGTGGAAGGTACGCTCCCTGTTTTTCACCGGTTAGTCAAATTTTTGATAGACCCCGGTGCCACTTATTCTTTTGTTAACCCTACATTTATGCTTGAAATTGACATGAAAGTTGAAAGGCTACCTTATGACTTAGAAGTAAGAACACCTACGAGTAACCAAATTTTGCTTGCGAATCTGGTGTACAGAAATTGTGATATTTGGGTTGGTGAACGGAAATTGGTAGTCGACCTCATTAGTCTAGCCATTAAGGGGTACGATGTTATTCTAGGTATGGATTGGCTAGCTCATTACCATGCTCGGGTAGGTTGTAGGATGAAGGTGGTAGAGTTTTGCATACTAGGTGAGGCAACTTTGAAGTTAGACGTAAGGGGTATGTTAGCCTCATCTGCGCTCATTTCGGGAATAAGGACTAGGAAATTGCTTAGCCATGGAGCACACGGTTATTTAGCTTTTCTAGTTAACACTCCAGGAGGAAAGATTAAGTTGGAAGACATGCCGGTAATCAGGGAATATCCGGACGTATTTCCGGAGGAGTTGGGGTCACTGCCACCCGAAAGGCAGATTGAATTTAAGGTTGATCTAGTACCCGGAACTACTCACATCTCTAAAGCTCTTTATCAAATGGCACCTGTTGAACTTAAGGAGTTAAAAGTGCAATTGCAAGATTTGCTAGAACGGGGGTTCATACATGCGAGCGAATCCCCGTAGGGAGCTCCAGTGCTATTTGTTAAAAAGAAGGACGGGAGTTTAAGATTATGCATTGATTATCGAGGGTTGAATGCAGTAACTGTTAAGAATAAATATCTTTTGCCCCACATCGATGAGTTGTTTGATCAATTACAAGGGACTGTGGTGTTTTCTAAATTGGACATTCGACAAGGGTACTATCAATTGAGAATTAGAAAGGAGGATGTGCCAAAAACGGCGTTTAACACTCGATATGGGCATTTTGAGTTTGTAGTAATGCCTTTTGGCTTAACCAATACCCCAGCGGCATTCATAGATTTAATGCATCGAGTGTTTAAACCTTACTTGGATAGGTTTGTAGTGGTGTTTATTGATGATATCCTAGTATATTCGAAATTAAGGGAGGAGCCTGAACAACACTTGCGAATAGTGTTGCAAACCCTAAGAGAGCACCAATTGTTCGCTATGTTCAGCAAGTGTGAATTTTGGCTGGAAAAAGTGGCGCTCCTAGGTCATATAATTTCAAAAAATGGGGTTGCTGTAGACCCGGCGAAAGTGGAAGCTGTAGCCAAATAGAAGCGGCCAGAGAATCCCACAGAGGTGCGAAGTTTTCTAGGTTTAACAGGGTACTGCCACCGATTTATAAAGAACTTCTTGAGAATTGCGGGACCCTTAACTAACTTGACAAAGAAACAAGGAAAGAACATTTGGAATGTTAAGTGTGAGAGTAGTTTCGAAGAGTTTAAGAAGCAATTGACCATGGCTCCAGTATTAGTTTTGCCCAATTGGAACGATAGCTACACGGTTTATACCGATGCTTCGAGAAAGGGGCTAGGGTGCGTGTTAATGCAAAATAAGAATGTGATTGCCTATGCATCTCAGAAGTTAAAATCTCATAAGCAAAACTATCCAACCCATGACTTGGAGCTTGCAGCTATTGTGTTTGCTTTGAAAAAATGGCGACATTATCTATACGGTGTGACTTTCGAGATATATACGGATCACAAGAGCCTTAAGTATCTGTTTTCTCAGAAGGAGCTAAATCTAAGACAACGTCGGTGGATGGAGTTCTTAGAAGATTATGATTGTACGATTAACTATCATCCCGGAAAGGCCAACGTTGTAGCAGATGCTTTAAGTCGAAAGGCTCAACTAGCAAGTTCCATGGTGGGAGAGTGGAGCTTGTTAGAAGATGTATGTGTGTGGAAACCTCATCTAGAACAGAAGAAGGTGATTTTTGAAAATATTGAGGTGAAGTCGACACTGTTGGATCAGATTAGAGAGGGCCAAGTGAAGGACCCAATTGTGCAAAAGTGGGTGGAAAAAGTGAAGAAAGGGGAGTTGCCTAACTTTAACCTTGGTCCTGATGGAATCTTAAAGTTTCGAAATCGTGTCGTTGTACCTAGGGATGAGGAGTTAAAGAGGGAGATTTTGGAAGAATCTCACCACTCTAGGTATACGGTGCACCCAGGGAGTAATAAGATGTACCAAGATCTCAAAAGTCTGTATTGGTAGGATAATATGAAGGCGGAGATTGCCCAATTTGTACAAAAGTGTCTTACGTGCCAACAGGTGAAAGCTGAGCATAAAAAATCGTCAGGTCTGTTACAGCCTTTAGAGATCCCTGAATGGAAATAGGAGTACATAACGATGGATTTTGTATCAGGGTTGCCACGAACACAAAAGGGGCATGATGCGATTTGGGTAATAGTGGACCGATTAACTAAGACCGCACATTTCCTGCTAGTAAATATGAAATATTCTTTGGAGAAACTTGCCAAACTTTATATGGATGAAGTGGTGAGACTACATGGGGTACCTGTAAGTATTGTATCCGATAGAGACCCTAGGTTTGTATCTCGATTCTGGTAGAAATTGCAAGAGGCTCTAGGAACTAAGTTGAACTATAGTACAGCGTATCACCCACAAACTGATGGACAATCTGAGAGAACCATTCAAACTCTTGAGGATATGCTGAGAGCTTGTATTGTGGATTTTGGAGGAAGTTGGAGTCAATACTTAACCTTGGTTGAATTTGCATATAACAATAGCTATCATTCCTCTATTCAAATGGCCCCATATGAAGCCTTGTATGGACGACGGTGTCGATCTTCAATCCATTAGGATGAAGTAGGAGAGAGAAAGATTATAGATTCGGCTACAATACCATGGGTTGAGGAAGCCTACGAAAAGGTAAAAGTGATCCGCCAGAGACTTCAAACAGGCCAAAGCCGACAGAAGAGTTATGCCGATCATCGGAGGAAGGATTTGGAGTTTGAGATAGGAGATAAGGTGTTTTTTCGGATTACCCCGTTGAAAGGAAAGATTAGAGCAGGAAAAGGGAAAAAGTTGCAACCACGATACATAGGACCTTTCAATATACTTCAACGAATAGGAAAGGTGGCTTATCGACTTGAGTTACCAGCTAGTTTGTCTCGGATCCATGACGTTTTCCATGTTTCTTTGCTTAAGAAATATCATCCAAATCCGACTCATATTTTGCCACCAGAAGATATTGAACTCAACGAGTCTTTAACCTATGAAAAACGACCCATTCAAATATTGGATCGGAAGGTGAAGGATCTGAGAAACAAGCAGATTCCATTAGTAATGGTTCTATGGAAGCATCATGAAGTGGAAGAAGCAATCTGGGAGCTAGAAAAGACATGCAAGAGAAATATCCCGACTTGTTCAGGATGAAAGGTATGAATTTCGAAATCAAAATTCTTTTAAGGGGGAGAGAGGGTGAGGACTTGCAAATTCTTTATATTTTTCTTAAAAATGCCCTTTTATTTGGAAATTATTTATTTATTATGGCCCTACTACCCAATCACCCCACAATAAGTGTAAATGAATATAGAAGTAAGGGTTTTCGTTGTCCGTTTTCAAGTTAGAGCAAATTAGAATTTTCACGTTTTTCCTTAGTGTGGCTATTCGGTACGGAGTGAGGAACAAATTTTGTAGGTAAGAGTGACTTTTGGATGAGGAAATATTATATGATTAGAAGTGATAATAATAAGTTAGTGATTAGAAGGTAAAAACCCAATATACGTGATTTAAGAAAAATCGGCTCAACTGACGGGTATCGATCACTACCGATTGAACCCACCGCTTCCCTACCACCACATACCCTTGATATCTTTACAAAATATCTCCCTCATCCTCAGCTTTATAACAGAAATTATTGACCCAAATTGCAAGGAAAAGAAAACAAAATTTGGATGGTTTTCGTGGTGCCACTTGTTGGCCATCTATGGCCTTTGACCAAACCCTTTTGTCTTGTCTTCTTATCTTCCATTTGAGTTCATTTTTCCTCATTTTTTTTATGTTTTGGCCGAGAGCAAGGAGAGGCAAAAGAGTGAAGAGAGTTTTCAATTTTCTACCTTGAATCCAACCTTTTGAGTGCAAACAAGAAAAACTAAACCGATTAATCACTAGTTTGGAAGTTTGGGAAGCTTAAGGAACCAAAAAATTTCAAGGAGAGATGGAGGATCATTCTTGCAAGCTCTTGTCTTGAGGTATAATGGCTGATCAACCTTTCTTTCTCCATTAATCATGATTAAGTTGGGTATTAATGTTAGAATTGTGCTTGTGTTGTTTGTTTCAAATGGTTTTGATGATTAGAGGGATGACTTTTGAGTTAGGGTTTCTTGTGGGTTAGGTGTTATATGATGTATATATATGGTATATAATCTTGTAAAGGAGAAAGTAGTGGTAGTTTTAAGGTAAAAATGAGAAGTATAGCTTGAATATAACAAAATTCTAGATTTCTGGAAATTGTAGCTTCAGTTCTGCCCGGTTCATTATGTTAGAGGCCGAATTAGGCTTATCACAAAACATGAAAGTTGTAGAGAATGAAATTTTATGGTTACCGATAATATTTGAACTCAATCGGAGAAACGTAGCCTGTGAAAACATGAAAATACCCTGACTGCCATAGGAGTAAAGTCAGTGGATAGTTTTGACAATACACTAAGTTGGTTGCGTTTGTTCACCTTGATACGTACCGAACTAGCTTTTAGCCAAAACATGAAAGTTTTAGTACTTTGTCTTAGTTTTTTATCACCTCCAAGAATGTCTTAAACGGACTTTGGTAGCTTGAGATATGGCCATTTGAAGGTAGTACCGTTAACTAGCTAGTTAGTTGGAATTTGGTTCTGTGAATTGGGAATTTGACTGGGTTACACTGGAATTTGGACTAAGTGATCTCCATCAAAATTGTATCCCTTTGACTTAACTTCGAAACAGTATAAATTGCATCCCAATCCAATAACCATAGCTTTGGTTGTGTCCGCTACGCAAAACCACGTCAAATCTGTCTTTTGCTAAACCTCATTTCTGCACATGTCGTTAGCTTGATTTTGTACTTGTATGACCTTGAGCCTGTTGAACGGCTATTGAAATGAGATTATTTTGTGTGTAACTTTGGGTCAGTCCCATGATTTTAAGTTTTATTCGGTTCAATCCCATGACTTTAAATTTTGTTCGGGTCAGTCCCATGATTTTAATTTTGTTCGGGTCAGTCCCATGATTTTAAGTTTTATTCGGGTCAGTCCCATGATTTTTAATTTTGTTCGGGTCAGTCCCATGATTTTAAGTTTTATTCGGATCAGTCCCATGATTTTAATTTTTGTTCGGGCCAGTCCCATGATTTAATTTTTGTTCGGGTCAGTCCCATTATTTAAATTTTGTTCGGATCCGTCCCATGATTTTATATTTTGTTCGGGTCAGTCCCATGATTTTAAGTTTTATTCGGGTCAGTCCCATGCTTTTAAATTTTTTTCAGGCCAGTCCCACGATTTTAAGTTTTATTCGAGTCAGTCCCATGATTTTAAGTTTTATTCGGGTCAGTCCCATGATTTTAAGTTTTTTCCAGGCCAGTCCCACGATTTAAATTTCCTGTCTCGGGTTAGTCCCGATTTTAAATTGTCTGTCTCGGGTCAGTCCCAATTTTAAATTTCTTATTGGGGTCAGTCCCGTTTCAAATTACTTGTTCCGGTCTGTGGGTGGGTGGTATCTTATAACTATTGATTCAACCTCTTAATCCTCGGGCATTCCCGTTTTAAATTTTTTGTTGGGATCAGTCCCCTTTTAAATTTCTTGGGGTCAGTCTCATTTTAAAATTTTTTCGTTAACAGGGTCAGTCCTCATTTCAAAAGCGTCAGTTGTTTCAGTAGTTTGCAGCTGAATAACACAAGTATTTGGTGTCTACTTCTTTGTCTCAAGTTATTCCAAAACTCAGACAAAGAGGGGCAAACTGTAGACACCAAATTTTTATTTTTATTTATTTTATTTTTTTTTTTATTATTTTATTTTTATTATCCACATTTGCTCATTAGTCTCTTAATTTTATTTTTAGGCATTTTTTAGGAATAAAAAAAAAGTTCACAAAATACGCTTTCTTTTAGCATTTTTGTTTATCTTGTTTTATTTTTATTATTTATATTAAAAAAAAAGCAAAAACGTAAGAGGAAAAATTGCAGTTGGTAGGAAAGAGATCCAATGGCTCAAGTTCTGATACAAAAAACCCACCCTTCATCCTCACCTTTGAGGTGAGGGTTTTAGGGACCTGGGGTTCCTATAAATAGTATAAGGGGCAACGGCAGAAAAGGAGAGGCTTTTGACGGCTGGAAAAGGGGTTTAAGGGAGAAAGAGCAAGAAACCAGAGAGCGAAACGGTAGGGCTAAGAGTGAAGTCTGATGGACTGGACGGCTGGAGAAGAAGCCAAGAGAGATAGAGTTTCTAGGGAGGCTAGTGACGGCTGGGAGGTTGAGCGAAAAGAAACCGAGGGCTGGAGAGTTTTTTGGGGTGGCAGTTGATGAAGCATTGGGGAGGAAACAATAGAGAAGAGTGAGAGAGCCGAGGGAAAAAACCAAGAGGTTCTGGAGAGAGCTTGAGGGATTTCGGTCCAAACCAAACCAAAGTAAAGATTCACCAAGAATCGAAGGTCTCGGCGATGGGTTGCTGATGCCGCTGCTGCCATCAGAATCCACCACCACCACCTGCAAACCTTCACCGCAAAAGGTTTGTAAGAAAGCATTGTGAGCTACCCTTTCCTTTTAAATTCAAGTTTCCTTTTAAAAGTTCAGATTTTTGAAGCCTTCTAAGCGTGGATTCCCTGAATCTGTTTCAGATGTCTGTTTTCGTTACTTAGTATCTCGTCATTTCTGTTTTATGTCCATGGGAAATCTATTTTTTTTGTTGTTTTTTTGTTTGGTGAAAAACCTAGGAACTAAAAGCTATGTTTTGGAATCTGTATGGCCGAAAACTTGTGAACCAAAAGCTGTTAACTTTCGTGTGGTTTTTCCTGTCATGAACTGAATGCGTATGATTCGTGTGCGGTGAGTTGGGTTATGAATAGCTTAGCAGTCTCATGGTTTGAATTTAGTTGCATGTTCCATTAAATGGTAGCATTCATGGCTGTCTTCCTGCACATATGGAAGCTGAAGCTGTACAGAAAGGAACCCATGAGTGAGTTCAAGTTGCTAGTTTCATAGCTTTCTTTCGTTTGCATCTTTGAAGCATCAGAGGCTGGGGTAGGTTGCATGAGATATTTTGGTTGTCAAAGTTTCTGATTTGCATCCTTGAAGAACTTGTTGCTTGGGTTAAGATTGTGTTGGGTTGAGATAATGTGCACAAAAATCTGTTACAATAATTTTGAAACTCTCGGTTTGTTGCAGCTATGTTATTAAATTGATTTTCGGGTAGCTGGGGTTCTGGTTTGGCTTGATTGTGCTTCTGGGTCTGTTTATTGTTGGATGGTGATGCCATTGTGTGCGTTTGCTGCAATTTATTGTAGCAAAGTGTGGTATAACAGCAGGCCATAACACTGCCCTTGTTTTGCAAGCTTGAAGCTTTAGTTACTTCAGCTCTGTGTTGTTTGAGCCGCAAGCTTGCAGCAGGAAACTGTGTTTGAATATAACCTGGGATGAACCTTGAATGGGTTATTAGCTTGCATGGTTTAATTTAATGTTTTATGATGGCTTTTTGAAATCTAATGTAATCTTTCTGGGTAGCTAACAAGTTGTAAAATCATAGAGAAACGAGAGATTTTTGCTGCACTCTTGTTTTGTTGTTGAGAAGTCTTTTGCTGCATTCTGTTTTGCCGTTATTCCTAGCAGCCATCATCCCAAATTTGCTGTCTTAATCCTGCAATAAGAGTGTAGTCTTTGGCTTGATGATTGAAGGGAGGGTTGGATTTTAGGTTTGTTTGATTCAAAGGTTAATGTTTGTTGATATGTTCGGTTGGAAATGAGATGTTGCATGATGCAGAGGGAAAGAAATCTGAAACGAGAGCAATGCTTCTTCAATGCATGCATGCAAATGTTATCAAAATTGCCTATTAACACCCTAAGCTTCCCTTTATCTTACTATGGCACAAACAATTGGAAAATTCAATCAAATTGACCCCTCAAATTTCTTTAGTTTTTGCAATCAAGTCATTACTTGTTTTAATTTTACATGGGTTGTTCACATTCCTTTAAACGCCTTGGATTGATTTAATTTCATGCTTATTCCCATTTCATGTGATTATTTCTTAATTAAAGTGATGCCTTGACCATTTTCTTTGTTTTTGGAGGGTAAATAAATAAATTCATTTCATTAGGATACCAATTCAAGGGAGGTACACCCTATCCCTTATTTCTTACTTTATGTGACCCTACGTGCCCTATGTGACTTTACATGTTTGACTGTATGCCTCTTGAATGTTTTTTTTATTCATTTCATTCATTTGCTTTATTGGCTTTGCATATTTATTTTTAGTTCAATTTGATCATTCGAAAGGCACTTGAATGCCAAATTTGTAATAGTTAGGTATTTATTTTTATTCTTTCCCTTTAGATTGTAGTAGGGTTCCCCGAATGTAATAGTTAGGACTTTATTTGCTTTGTTTGCCTTGTGTGTTTTTGCATGCCTACGTGTTATGTGTTACTCGCTTTTCTAGGGTCTTGCATCTAGATATCATGCTTATGTGTTATGTGTTTTATGTGAGTTATATGTTTATTTGCTTTATTATGCTTTATTTGATTTATTAGACTACAACAAATGCATGTCGTCACCACACTAGTCCAACGCTAGTTGTGGCCCTTCATTCCGATCTTCCACTAGTCCAACGCTAGTGAGAACTCATAGACAAGGGCTAGTCCAATGCTAGACCCTTAGGGACCTCCTACGCTAGATCATGTTTGTGTGACTACATTACATTCTCATGCATATTTTTTCACCTTTTAGGATTCTTACCATGTTGCATGACACCTCCTTATATATGTACATCCTTTATCCCATATTCCCTTCTATTTATATCCCTTACTCCGTATTCCCCCTTATATGTATATTACTTACCGCTTTGTATGAAACATGACATTAGATTTGTATTTCATCTAAGCATTAGACCTAGGGTAGTGCATCTGCTTGATTAGATAGGGAAATAACCCCTTGGATATGGGATATGGACGAGTTTGGCTTCTCTAGCCTTAGCACGCTCGTATTCCCTCTATTAAAGGGAACATTGAAAGCCAACGAACATTAGTCCCCCGTACCCGATATGTTGCATTCTTTTAGGTCATACATATTTGTATATTATTATTTTCTTTACTTTTTCTTTCTTTCGAGTTTCATGACTTGCATTATTCGTGACATCTTCGAAGAGTCTTCATTGGGCATCACAATTAATGTGATTGACACCATTCGAGTTTTGAAGAGAAATTTCGACCCCCCGATACCCTCTTAGGTCTAGGGTTTGCATTCATATAGTACATCTAAATGTGATAAATCTCTAGGTTAAAATGAGAAAATCTTTGACTAAATCACACAACTAGCCTTGGCTAGGTTAAAAGGGTGCCTCGGATTCTTATCCTTGCCTTCCCTTTCTTCAAATGTGATTCCCGAATCTTTTTCTCTGATTTTCGTAGACTTGGAGTCGTTTAAAAAGGGATTTTTCTAATTTTTTTCTTAAAAATTCATTTTTTTAGGTGACTTGGTACACCTTAACTCTATACCAAGTGGCGACTCCATTTTTCATTCAAAAACCCTTTTTAAACTATATTTTGGGTCAAATCGTCGCATTTTCAAGTCCCATTTAGACCCATGTTTTTTTTTCACAATCAAAAATTCATTTTCCAATAAAAAATTGAATCACAAGCCATTTTTTCTAAATTCGTCTTTTATTTTCTTATTTAAAAAATGGGACGCGACAGTTGGCGACTCCACTGGGAACTCAGAGAGTCCGAGCAAATTTGATTTAGTCAATCTTTTTCTTCTTTTTTAACCTATCCATATATCGCATTTGGATGTTTAGGGTTGCATTTTTCCTTTTTTAGGATTTTGCATTTCGCGCGTATCAACTCACTCACTCACCCATTTGGCATATGATTGTTTTGATGGATGGATGGTTTATGTATGTGATTCCGCGCTTTGCATTGCATTTGGGTGGGGATATTACCCTAGAGCCTCACATTGGTTCTTGATCCCTCCCCTCTAAACGAGCACTAACATACGTGCATACGCTTTAATTTTGTACCGCTCATTTATTTTTCTTTTAGTGACTTGTCACGCCACTCCACCCTATTAGGATTAGGCGACCCACTTGGACGTGTGATCACGACACGATGTATGTGTAGCATGATCCGATGGGTCACTCAATCTTCCGCTTTAAGCTATGGGTTGATAGCCTTTAGCTTTTAGTCGAAGGTTGAGGATTTTTGATAAATTCACTCAAACACGTAGCCGTGACACGATGTGTGCGTAGCGGTGTTTGGAGAATCGCTTGAGCCACCGACAAAGAACCTTGGGATTGATGACCCTTGGTTTCCAAGTCTGAAGGCTCGGGGACCTAAGACCTATCGAGTCTAGATGCATTAGAGAACCCAACCTCATGCATCCATAATAGTTCACCTAGGGTAGAGTCTGTCTTACCCTATTAGGGACACCATTCACGAGGAGAGGGATCCAACCCCTCTATTTCTTTTATTGGTTTATCTCCAAATGTGTTATGTGTATTTATCTGATTGAACTAACCTTTCTTGGTTTTTGTCTCCATTGCATTCATAAGCCCTAGAAAATAAGAATCCTGGCGTGCTACTCTCTAGGAGCCTACTTTATTTGATGTGACATGTTTAAAATTCAATGTTTCGCATTTTTAGCATGAATACATTTCATTTTAGGCTCACCCTGGCGTATAAAGGGTTCCTTAGGTCATATTTCATTTCAAATTGCATGTTTTATCGCTTTAATACACTGGCATCATGCATCCACCTTAGAGAGAATGCCATTTAGGGGATCCCGTGCTAGGATTAAACCGCCCTGTGTCTCGGATATATAATCCAATGAGACTTGCATGTTTACATTTTGTATTATCCGAAGGGGTAGTGCACAAGGTAAGGTAGGATCCGATCATTTTCATAGAGCAATCTTTGGAATATGAGCATCTAACAATCATCTTTTGGCCGTTTTAACATAATTGGTAAACATCCCTTGCGTAAAGGACAATAACTCGAAGTAATTCACAAGTGATTTCTCATTGTTGAGACAATAAATATAGAGGCCAAATCTTGATTTTAGGAAGCTCATAGACTAATGCATCACAATAAATTTTTGAAACTACCAGTGGATAGATTGATTTTCAAATAAGCTGTCAATTCAATTCCCTCCATTGGCCCATTTTATTCATTAATTTCATCCAATTCATTTTATCAATTTGTTCATTTTTAGGGCAGTATAGTCGATTTAGAAAGCATTTGACTAGTTTACCAATTCTTATGGCAATCTAGTCAATTTTGAATAGATCACCAATTTCATTCAATTCATTTGATTGGTTTACCCATTTTTAGGGCAATCTTATTGATTTTGAATAAGTCATCAATTTCGTCCGATCCATCTGACCAGTTTACCTATTTTTAGGACAATTCGGTCGATTTTGAATAAATCCTCATTTCACTCGATCTGTCTGATCAATTGATTTCATTCAATTCATTTGATTAGTTTAATTCATTTTTAGGGTTATCCATTCAATTTTCAATAAATAATCAAATTTCATTCAATGAATTTGACCATTTTACCCCTTTTGGCACATCATGCGTCGATCAAAGCAAGCAATCCATTCGGACTTTGTCCTCATTTTTTAAGACAAATGTCTCTTCTCACTCCAATTGGCCAAAATTTTCAAATTTTTTTTTCAATCAATTGATCGGATTCATCAGGTATGGTATGGTGCCTACCTTAGAGGATTGCATTTTCATGCTAGGTCTACCCTTGGCATAAAAGGGTTCCCCCCATAGGACATGCATACCGATTCTGCAATTTGCCTTACTAACTCTGGGTTTTTTTTTTCCTTTTATTTTCCCCCCTCCCCCTACATTCATAAAAATATTTCAATAAGGTGAAAATATTTTTTCTATATATGATAACAATTTTTTATCCGGAAAGTGTGAAAAGTATTACTTGACTCTTGGGCAGACCCTGCGATGAAAACATGAAGGATCTATTTGGAAGCGTTAGGCTAAAGCCTCTAAGAGATTTCATAATTGTTTTTCAAAGGAAAATTCTGTATATTTGACTTATTTTTGGCCCAAAAGAAAAAGAGACAAAAAGTGTATATGTGTGGAGCTCTTTAGAAGTTTTTCTTTTTTCATTTGTATTATAATTGAACGAGAAATTTTGTTTTAAACTTTTTCAGCAATAAAGTTTTAGACAATTATTGTTTTGTATATAATCATATACATTTCATTCTTTCTTCTGCTCATTGGAGATTTCATGATGAATTTTAAAAATAAGATCAAGTTGAGATTTTTCAACCTCTTGCCTGAAAATTCACAAGATTAGTGATCTAAACTGTACAATAAGAGTGCTGGGAATTAAAATAAGCCACTCAAACTGAGAGGTCACTCAAAAGGCCCAATGAGATACCTTTTCTCCTTCATTGTACAATCCCTATTTTGTCCACTTCTATTTGGCCCCTCCAAAAATCAGCTGCATTGATTGATAAATTGTAAATTGGGGCAATCATTGCTTGAAAGATGTCCTACTGTGTCTAATTATATTCAATTCACATCTAAGTGAAAGCAAAATGTGCGTTATTTTTGTTTGTTTTGAAAATTTGGAATGATACTTCGAGTGTTCGTTTCTCTACCCATACAGATTTTATCATTTGCTCTCCCATTTGAGCCTTTGAAAGAATAATTTTGTTTCAAATAAGAGACTTAATGATCACTATCCTACATTGGAAAATTTTCGAATATCAAAAGGGAGTGGATTCTCAATGACCATTTCGTTACTTTGGTTGTCATAAAGCGTAAGAATGATGCTTTGGCCATCGTTTCTACAACCTAAACACCATTTATCCCTTGCATCCTCATTTGAGCTAAAATGGGTGGTTCTTTTTAAAAGTACTTACGATCGCACCCCACATTGGGGAGGGAGATTGGAGAATTTTCCAAAAGAAGGAAAAAATGCTAAAAATTAAAAGATAAAAGGGAATTGCAAATTGGAGAAATCTGATTCTACCTGGGCTTCAATTTTGAAAAAAAGAGAGAGGGAAAAAAAAGAGAAAAGAAAGAAAAGTTGTCCGGCGGATCCTCTATGTTTCACGGATATGGATGAATGGAAGTCATCCTCGGTTAATTGATTCAGATGCATGCAAAAAATTTCGCATTAATGAAAGTTTCCTTTCAGAGTTAATGTAAGAAACGGAATAAAAGTCAAGCCCTCTTCTTTTCCAACCAAACATGCTATCTCTAGTTATTCCTTTTGAGCTTTCAAAATAAAATACTTCGTTTGGCAACCCCTGAGAATCGCAAACCCCACACTGGGGCAAGTTTGAGTTGAAAAAGAAGAAAGATCTCAAAAGGTGAAAAGTGATAAGGCAACAAAATCAAAAGACAAAAGAAGAAAAGAGAACCTCGGTTAAATTGGGGCAAATTTTGAAAATTTCAAAGGAATGGCAAAAGGCCAAGAAAAGAAGAAAAAAAAAAAGAAAAGAGAACCTCAGTTGAACATGAACTGGGGCAAATTTTGAAAAGTTCAAAAGAATGGCAGAAGGCCAAAAAGAAAAAGAGAGAAAAATGAAAGAAGAAGACCCTCAATTGAGAATAAATTGAGGCGGGTTCTGATTTAATCCTAAAGAGAGGGTTGTTACAATAATGCGATCTCAGATTATTTAAACCACTTTTGAAAATCTGCTTTCAAACCTTAACTTTTTTAAGCACCCCACCAGACCCCATTACAAAAGCCGAAAGTCCTGACTTCTGTTTTTTTGCAATATCTCTGTCAAGAAAATTTCTAATGGTAAGTGATCCTTGTATACTGATGCCGGAAATTTTTTAAATGTATTTTTGAATTGATTAGTTGTGAGGTTGATAGTACTCATCTTCTGAAAATCCGCCAGGGCACCTTTGAAAAAAAAAAAGAAAAGGAAAAAGCAAAAATAAATGCAAAGGAAATGAAAAAGATTTGATGGTGAAGTCCCCGTTAAGTGATGATGAAAGTCACCAAATTTACGATCTTTGAGTTCAAAATAGGGGCAATTTCGGAAAAATGCGATCTTCGGTGCAACGTCCTTGAAAGTCTTATTCTTTAACTATCGTTTTCAAGCCACATTACTAGCTCATAAAGTCCGTCGTTGACTTATCCCTCATGACAACTCGAAGTGAGGATTATGCTTCTGAGGAATCCATCAATCATTTGTGATCTTAAAGCTAACTTGTTTCCACATATTTAGCTATCGTTGATGCCCATACATTACAAGTCTAAAAAACTTATATGTTGACTAAATTTTCTTAAGAAAATAGGGGTGACAAACTCTTTACTTTCACTAAAGATGTGATATTGAATGGATTACATACCATTGGGGCACAAGAATAAGACAGATCCTGACCTCTCATTTTCCTTAGCCACCTCAAAATCAGAAATAAAATCACTTGATTGGTCCTGAAAGATGAGCCAACAAGAAATGGTGACCCATTACCCTGAGCATCAATGCTAAAGTAGGGAAGGAATCTTTTGTAATTTGGTTTTATTTTGAGAAATCATCATGAAATTTTCTGTTAGGAAACATAGTTTCTTACTTTGTTCAAATAAATAGAGAGTCATCCAAACAAATTTTTGCAATTAAATGGGCCCACACTGGGGCAAATTTTCATTTGAGAGATTTTGAAAAATGGGCCCACACCGGGGTAAATTTTGATTTGTAAGATTTTGCAAAATAAGCCCACACTGGGGCAAAAAAAAAATTTTGTAACCCATTTGAAGATTTCGTCCAAGAGTCAAGCAAGACTTTTTTAAATTAATCATACTACTCTTTTCATGAGTAGTAGATGCATCAAGAAATTTAAGTGCATGTTATACTTTGATGAACCCCTTGTGCAGGTATTCATAGTTCAAAATGATGAAGAAACATCAATTGAGGTGAGCCGATGCCGGAAAAGAGAAGAAGAAAAGAAAAGAAAGAAAGAAAGAAGCACAAGACAAAACAAAAGGGGTGGAGACGACCTTAGCAAAACCCGAAAGGGCACTAAGTGCTTTCGCCAACACCGAACTCCGGAGTAGAGATATTTGAAAGGGCACGACACTGGGGCAAATTATTTTTGAAGAGATTTTCTCAAACAAAAATCCCCAAAAAAAAATCAAATCAAAAATCAAAAAATCAGAAAGGTAAAAAATAAAAAAATCAAGTTTAATTTCTTGTTTCTTGACAAATCAAATTCAATTTCTTGTTCACAAAGATCTCGTTGGGACCGGATTTTATCCCGCCAACCTTGGCAGGACCGGGTTTTATCCCGCTGACCGCTTATATCACGTTGGGACCGGGTTTCATCCCGCCAACCACGTGGCGCGCCCCATTTTTTATAAGAAAAATAAATTGGTTTAAAAAGTGAATTTTTGATTCAATTTTGATTGGAAAATGAATTTTTGATATACAAAGACAATGAAAAACATGGGTCTAAATGGGACTTGAAAATGCGACGATTTGACCCAAAATATAGTTTAAAAAGGGTTTTTGAATGAAAAATGGAATCGCCACTTGGTATAGAGTTAAGGTGTACCAAGTCACCTAAAAAATGAATTTTTTTAAAGAAAAAAGCAGAAAACCCTTTTTAAACGACTCCAAGTCTACAAAAATTAGAAAAAAAGATTCGGGAGTCGCATTTGAAGAAAGGGAAGGCAAGGATAAGAATCCAAGGCACCCTTTCAACCTAGCCAAGGCTAGTTGCGCGATTTAGTCAAAGATTTTCTTATCTTACCCTTAAAATTTATCACATTTGGATGTACTATATGAATGTATACCCTAGACCTAGGAAGGTGTCGGGGGTCGAAATGTATCTTCAAAGCTTATTTGGTTCCAATCACATTAATTGTGACGCCCAATAAAGACTCTTCGAAGAAGTTACGAATAATGCAAGTCATGAGACTCGAAAGAAAGGAAAAGTGAATAATATAATAATATACAAATGCGTATGACCTAAAGGAATGCATCATAATGGGTGCGGGGACTTACACTTGTGACTTTCAATGTTCCCTTTAATAGAGGCAATACGAGCGTGCTAAGGCTAGAAAAAGCCAAACTCGTCCATATCCCATATCCAAGGGGTTTTTCCTAGTCTAATCAAGCAAATGTACTAGGTTAGGTTTAATCCTTAGATGAAATACAAGTCTAATGTCATGTTTGATACAAAGGGGTAAGTAATATACATATAAGGGACAATACGGGGAAAGGGATATACGTATAAGGAGGGATATGGGATAAAGGATGTACATAAGAAAGTGTCATGCAATATGGTAAAAGCCCTAAAAGGTGAAAAACATGCATGAAATGTAGTGATTCACACAAACATGATCTAGCGTAGGAGGTCCCTAAGGGTCTAGCGTTGGACTAACCCATATCTATGAATTCCTACTAGCATTGGACTAGTGGAAAAACGGAATGAATGGCCACAACTAGCGTTGAACTAGTGTGGTGACGGGAAAGGGGGCCATGACTAGCGTTGGACTAGTGTGGTAACGTCACACATTCATTACAATCAAATAAATCATGTAAAGCCTAATAAAGCAAATAAACACATAAATCACATATAGCACATAACACATAAGCATGGTGTCTAGATGCAAGACCCTAGGAAAGCGAGTAACACATAACACACAGGCATGCAAAAACACACAAGGCAAATAAAGCAAAATAAAGCCCTAACTATTACATTTGGGGAACCCTACTACAATCTAAAAGGGGGAAAAGGACTTATAAAAGTAAATCCTAACTATTACATTGACTAGCTAAGACATATCTTCAAGAGAGGCGTCAAAACCTAACTATTACAAATTGGGGTTCAAATGCCCTTTAATGACTTGCCAATTAAAGAAGGCTAAATAAAAAGAAAGTGAAACATGCAATTAAACATTAAAAAGGCGAATTAAAGCATGCATATTCACACATAGCACTTAGGAGCACGTAGGAGAAATAAAATCAAGAGGATAGAGGTTACCTCCCTTGCAATGGTAATGAAATGAAGGAAAAATTATCTTCAAAACAATAAAACGGTCAAGGTACCACTTTAATTGAGAAAAATTAATAGAAATGTGCAAATACAAAGCTCACTTGATCATAAAGCCCCTAAAATCATGAATTAAGTGCAATTGAAACAAAACATAGTAGTTAATTGAAGCAAACAAGCAATGAAGTTGTAAAATTAAAACTACCAAGGACCAAATTGAGGAAATTATTCAATCGATTGGGTCATAGCAGCATTAGTTAGAAGCCAAGGGGTCAAAGTACAGTTATTGAAAGATTTTCATGCAAGAACATGCAAATGCTTCAGGCAAAACACCGAACCAAGCTTTCTTTGTTTCTGCAATGTACTGAGTTCCTCCAGTGAAATCCTAATGCAACTAATATCTCAGCCGATCAAACAAAGCCTCGACATTAAACCCAAAGCAAATACAAAATTCAACAAGCCAGTAACTTAATAATGAAGTTATGCAAAACTGGAAAGGCAGACAAAGATTCGGAAACTTCATTATCCTTTGCTGCAATTCTTTGCTATCCAAACACTACTAACAGCTCAACTAACAACAACTTGGAGCAAAGTAATAAGTTCACAAGCATGTTTTTCCACTTTTTACCATACAACTTCAGGTTTAAATACCAGAAATTCATGCAATTACAAGGAATCAACGTTCTGCAATTTTTAGTTCTTTCTTTCACAAACTTCATCATTCAGCCAGGATATCTATATGAAACGAATCAAACAAACCCTACTGATGTCCTTAACCAAAACCCAAATGCTATAGCTTCCTACCCGTACTGCTAATCATTACTCAAATGCAAGGGTTTATCTCCCGGACATTCTAATAAGGAAACTGAACATAAAATGCAGCAAATGGACTTGAGCTTGGAGCAGCTAATGTTTCAGCATTTACAAGGTAATGCTTACTGCTATAACAAGCCAGGAAGCTGTCGGGAGACCATAAAACAGCAAGTGAATGAATTCTTGTTTCATGCACTTAGAAAAACTGGAAACCAACTTGATTGAGACAATTATCGACCCCATGATAGACTTCAATGCAATCAAACGCGAGCCAGGGGAACAAGAAAAACAGAAACAATGGACATGCAAGTAACTAATGAAGAGATGAGGAAAACCATCAGCAAATGTGTGAGGACTCGAAAATTTTCTTATTTTTATAGAATATTACTGGAATATTTAAATGATTATTCACTCATTTTCTCCGAATTATTTATTTCGACCATTTTAAATCCATTTATATAGAACGACGCCTCTTTATATTTTTAAAGCGTTTTGTTGAAAAATTCGCTTTTCGAAAGTTTGTTTAGTCCGGAACAACGGGTGCACGTTTTTCTAGGCTATACTTGAATCGGGAGTGTATTAATATTGGAGAATTAAGAACGATCAATAATAGATTAAGAAAGGTTAATTGAAGAATTAATACTCAACTCACGTGAGGACTAGTAAAATTATTATTTTTTAAACCCCTAGTTTTGGCTCAATTAATTATCTATTTGGATTTTTGCCCCGAATATTATTTTCTATCCTTATTAGACCTAAATATATGGAATTATAGCTTCATTATATTTTTTTAAGTGACTTGTTTCAAAAATTAATTTTTTTGGAAGCTCGTTTAGTGAAAATAGTAAATACGCGACTAGAATAAATAATCGATTCGAGAATACAATTAGCTTGGAAAAATTGGAGACTTGTGCATTAATCTCAAAAAAGGTATTTTTATATTTAAATGTTCAAAGTTTAGTTAGTTATATCACCGTTATAGGAATTTCTTAGAAATTTCATTATCTCGCGCTTAAATTGGAAATACACATTTTACGCACGCGAGTAATTGAGGAACCTTAGGCCATTATTTTGGGACTATTAAGAGTGAATAATAATAATATGAATGCAAGTGTATTAGAGGTTTAGTGCACTAGTGAAATAAACTCGCGAGGAATCGAGCCGAAACGCACGCGGATGTGCCCTAAGTTAGTGGACAGCTTAAGTGCAATTGAGCCACACGTATAAGCTTACCATTAGAAGCTCATATCATCTGCATTTCATTCCTCTCCTACGCACAAACAGCCGAGCAGCCAAGGGAAAGCTAAACCAGAAAATTCCTCCACCCTCTCTCCTCAATTCCTTGCTCAATTTCCTCCAAATTTCACATGCAACTCTCAAATCATTTGGTGATCAAGATCAGCTAGGAATAGAGCTAACCCACACGGTTTTTCTCCAGCTCAAAGTGACCAAAAATCTCTGTCTTGGCTCTCTAAGAAAGTAAGTAATGATCCACTACTTAATTCTTGGTTTATGGAAGCTAAATTACACTCATGAGCTCTTGAATTCTCATGGGCAGCTTTAAATTGTTGAGAAATTGGTGAGTGGGCTCTATGAAATCCCACAATGACTTGGATGATCTGATTAGCTAGGATTGGATGCTGAGTGTGTTGATTAAGTACTAATTTAGTAGAGTTAAGTGGCAAAAATGAAAAGGAAATCAAATGAGGAGCTGCATGTGATGTTGCCGATTCTGCCCTGCTAATTTCATGCATTTTAGTGTATTTTCTTGAAGTCCAATTGACTTGATTCTGATGAAAACATGAAATATAGGTTATGTTTAAAGTTTCCTCAAAATTTACGTGATTTGGGTGAGTGCATGTTGAGTTTTAGAATCTGCCAAAACTGGGAAATGATTCCCGTCACTACTAGACAGCCAGTTTGTTTCGGCTATAATTTATCGCTCCGATATCGGAATCGAGTGCCATTTACGGCACTGGAAACTACACATCCATATCTTTCCAACGGTATAAGATGTGTATTCTGATTCCATGTGTAGGAGCCAGACCATTCGTTTTAAGATAGCTGTCCTGTTTCTCTGTTCTGCTGGAATGATTTGTAGAGGCAGAAACTTGAGACTCAATTTCGAGCTGGTTGTTTGCCAAATTTCAGAGCGTTTCCTTCTGTGAATTTTTATCCCTATGAATGTATTTTCTAACGCTGTGAACCATGCTCAATTCCGAGTTAGGTCGACTGAATTGTGATCAAAACAAGAACACTGCTCTGTTTTGGAAAAACCTAGTTTTGGACAGATTTGAGTTGAGACTTGTTGTGGTCTTACTAAATGAAATTCTTGGTGTTAAACACCTACCAAATGTACCATGAATGATCCTTAAACTTTCCTTTCACATATGAACCATGATTGGAGGATTTTCTTAGCCAAACGATTGGATTTGGGAAGAAAAGGATTAAAGGCAGATTGCCTTAAGAATTTTTCCAAACTTTGGTTGGTTGGTTAACCACATTTCTGAAGGTATTTTTCCATGAAATTTGATAGAGAGATACCCTTCATATAAGAGTAAAATACTGCCAATTTTGGTACCAATCCAAGTTCGTTTCGATACCTAACTAAACTTCTAGTGTTGGAAGTTCAAATCTGGAAATTCTTCTCCAGTCTTGAATTTTCTCCAACTTCGAGCTACCGTATTTCGGTACTCGAAACTCCGATTCTTGATCCGCTTGCTCTGCTATAAACCTCAATTGCAACTCTAATTGATTTACAAATTTCAGGGGCCGATTCGCAACGTGTGAATCGTGCCGAATTTTCAAAGTTGGCCAAAATCCAACTTAATTCTGCCTTGTGAACCGAGTCAGTACCTTCAAGCTCATTTTTGAGCACTTTCTACTTCGATTCATGGAAAAGTGTCTTCTAGGAACTTGTAGTACTTTCTAAGAGGTTTCCAACGGTATAAATTTTTCCAATTCTCGACCTATGCCGAGTGAGTTACGATTTTTGAAAGATTCATAACAAAACTGAAAATTTCCAACTTTCAAGGAAATAGAGTTTTTCAAAAATTCTTTATTCTTTTGATATTTTCTAAACGTTTTATCCCCGATTTCCTAGATAAAAACTTAAATACTTTTGAATGTTATCAAACCCCACTCGAACCTCGATTTACGAGTAATTGAGATTCATTTTCACGGAATTCCCTAAATTAATACTAGTGAATGAATTATTCCTCGATAATTGGGATATGAATGATAATTCATTATTATTTGCTCAGGCGCACACGAGGACCTTCAAGAGGATCCCACGGTAGATGCTTGAACTTTCCTTGACCTTACTTACACCTAATACTTGGTGAGTGCCAGGTGTATGTAAACTTGTTACATGTTTAATTGTTATTAATGGTTGGAAATCTTGAAAGTGGAGTCGAGTGTGTACTTTACCACACTCATTCTCATTAGAAATGAAATTTTAATGATTGAAATATATTGAATGAATGATTGAAATGCATTGAATGAATGATTGAAATGCATTGAATGAATGATTGAAATGTAATGAATGAATGAATGAAATGTAATGGTATGCTATAGCTGCATACGTCGTTAGAGTGAATCTTCTCGACACACAAGTGCACATGGGGACGCCCAAATCTCATTGGCCGACCTTGGACTCGAGCCGGCATGAGCTTGGTCGGGAACCTTGGCGAGCCATGAGATATATAAGCTTGACCTAATGAGAGGTCTTGCTTGGCATACTCGAGTAGTATCGCCACAAACAAATGACAGGCGGGCCCGATACAGGGGTATGTAAGGTGAAAGGGGACAGGTTAAGTGGAGTGCTACGGACAAAACCTACCAGATTGACAGAGTGTCAATTCGTGGAGGTTATTGATCGTGCAAGTGGAATATAGCTCTTGAGAGCTCCTATATCCTTGAATTGTTTCTGTTTACTTTTCCGGTGAATTGTTATTTATCGAACCTTTATTGCTCGATTTGTATACTTGGCTTGCTATTTGAACAATGTGCTTGCATGTGTGTTCTTGGCCTCACGAGCATTTTGCTCACCCTGTAGATTTATTTTCCTTAACAGGATTGAACCCGGAGAAGTGTTGGAGAAACCTTCCTGATGTACTTTTGTTTAGGGTTTCTATCATCATTTTGATTATGCCTCTTGGTTTTGGGTTGTACTTTTGTAATTGGAATGTAGTACTTGGGCATGAGGTAAATTTGGATTTAAAGTTGTATTTTGAACACCCGATGTACGGGTTGGATAATGGATGACCATGGTTAACTTGACGCTTCCGCATCATTATATTTATGTTGTTGTACTTATGACATTTAGATTAGTAATAAGTTTGAATGTTTTGCGTGAGTCCTGGCGAGAGTTGGGCAGGCGTCCCGCAGATACCCTTTGGTTTGCTTTAGGGAGAAGTGGGGGCGTCACAAAATGCAAGTTTAGTTGTATGCAAAAGCGAATGGACAGCAGACTTTTGTTGTATGCATTTCAAGCATGACTCACATTCATCCAAATGAATCCCAACATCGCCCAGACCAGTCAAAGGGAAAAAAAAAGGTGGCATGAAAAAAACCCACGAAACAATAGAAACAGAGACCAAAAATAGCGGGAGATCTGCTATTTATCCTCATGATAGATCCACAAGTTCAAAATATATTTGGACAAAACTGCATTCTTCTACTATGAACTTGCTGTTCATCTCATGCATATATTTTAACACAAAACCCAGATAAAACCCATCAACAAAACTCACATAAAGCTCAAAACTTTCATCCCCCCCCCACGGATTTCTTCACCATAAGCCGTAAGAGCAGAAAACAACGGGAAAACCAGAACTAACACATATGGAACTTCAACAAGAACCAAAGAGACTTAACAGGGAATAAGCAAAGAAACCCCTCCTTAACACAGTCATGGATCAACAACTTTCTTCTTCCCCCCCAAACCCAACCAAATTCACGGTAGGATGTACCAAGAGGGAAAAACAACAGAAACAGGCATGACTCTCAATGCAGATCCAACAATCGGCTATCAAACAAAGTAAAAAAAACATCACCTTTAACCTTTTAAAAGGCAAAGCAGGGCGTGAAATAGTCAAAAAAAGCAGTTCTTGTGCTGGAAACAACTCAACTCCGGTGCTAATGATGTCGTGGTTTCTCCAGGGACGTTCGCTGTCTTTCTCCTTCCAGCTCTCTCTCCCACTCTTTCTTCTCTCGGTCTCCCTATCTTCCTCACGCTGTTCTCTCCTCTCTTTTCCCTTGCTTTGATTCTTTTCTCTGCAGCTTCTCCTTCCCAGATTTCCTGGTTCTCTCGGTTCCTTCTTGCTTTCAACTCACGCCAACCTCTCTGTCGTTACCCTCACTCAACCAGCTATCAAAAACCTCCTAAACTTTTCAGCCGTCATTCCTCTCTCTTAGCTCCCTCTAAACCCTAGCCGCCTCTCTCTGGCTTCTTTCTTTTTGCCGTCCAACCTTTCCTCCAAAAAGAAAAACCCTAGCCGTCTGCTCTCCTCTCCTTTTTTTTAGCCGTCAAAAACCCCCCGTAACCTAAGACCAAGGGAGGAGATTTTGAGCTGCATCTTGAGTCTCCCCATCAAACCATCCGATGGCATTTGATTTTTGTACCTTTTTATGTTGTTGAATCAAGACCAAGTGATCATGTACTGGCTTCCAACGGAGCAACAAGAATCAATGGAGGATGGGATGTATTTCCATGCATGATTTCTGCTTGAAATGAGATACGGAGAGATGGCTAGGATCCTATGCAATTAAGGTGTATGAGCTTGGTTTTCTTTTTCCTTTTTCTTTTTTCTTTTTTTTTCTTTTTTTCTTTTTTTTTAAATTAGTTAAACAACAAAAATTAATTCTTAATAGAAAATTTATTGCCATTAAAGTGCTTTAAATCCAAATCTAAAGGGCTAAAACAAATTTTTAATTTTTGTGAGGATTTTTCCTTTTTCCACCTTTTCCAATTATCAAACAATAAACTTAAATATAAAAGAAATAGAACATATATTTTTTGAACCATTTTCTTTTCCGACGAATCTCAATACTAAAAAGTCTTAAAAATAAATTAAACGACTAAATGAGCAACAATAAATAAATAAAATAAAAAACTAGAATAAAAATAATAAATAATAATAGTAATCTAAAATATAATAAAATGCTAAAAACTGCCTGAAACAAAACAAAAAAAATCATGAGATTAGTAAATAAAATTAGATGATAAAAATAAGAACAAGAATAAATTAAAAATTGGTGTCTACAGTTTGCCCCTCTTTGTCTGAGTTTTGGAAAAACTCGAGACAAAGAAGTAGACACCAAATACTTACCTGCAAACTGGCTGTAAATTACTCGAGCGACTGACGCTTTTGAAATGAGGACTGATCCCCTTTAATGAGACTGACTTAGACAAGAAATTTAAACATGGGACTGACCCGAATAAGAAATTTAAAGCGGGACTGACCCGAACAAAACTTAAATCATGGGACTGGCCCGAACAAAATTAAAGTCATGGGACTGACCCGAATACAATTTAAAATCATGCAATGAAGTGAAATGAAACGTTAGTGAGACTGACCTATGTCTAATGATAAGATGAAAATGCGCACTAGTGAGATTAACCCATATTTAGTGGCCGTGATGAATGAAGTGCTCACTAGTGGGACTGACCCATATTTAGTGGCCGTGAAAATGAAACGCACACTGGTGGGACTAACCCATATTCAGTGGCAGTGAAATGCACGCTAGTGGGACTAACTCATGTTTAACGGCGATGCAAATGAAGTGCTCACTAGTGGGATTGACCCATGTTTAGTGGCAATGAGAAACTGAAGTGCTCACTGGTGGGACTGACCCGTGTTCAGTGGCAATGAAAATGAAGTGCACGCTAGTGGGACTGACCCATGTTTAGCGGCGATGCAAATGAAGTGCTCACTAGTGGGACTGACCCATGTTTAGTGGCAGTGAAACTGAAGTGCTCACTGATGGGACTGACCCATGTTCAGTGGCAATGAAAGACGAAATGCACGCTAGTGGGACTAACCCATGTTTAGCGGCGGCGAAAATAAAATGCTCACTAGTGGGACTGACCCATGTTTAGTGGCAATAAAGACGAAATGCACGCTAGTGAAACTGACCCATGTTTAGCGGCGACGAAAATAAAATGCTCACTAGTGGGACTGACCCATGTTTAGTGGCAATAAAGACGAAATGCACGCTAGTGGGACTGACCCATGTGTAGCGGCGATGCAAATAAACTGCTCACTAGTGGGACTGACCCATGTTTAGCGGCGATGCAAATAAACTGCTCACTAGTGGGACTGACCCATATTTAGTGGCAATAAAGACGAAATGCACGCTATTGGGACTGACCCATGTTTAGCGGCGATGCAAATAAACTGCTCACTAGTGGGACTGACCTATGTTTAGTGGCAATAAAGACGAAATGCACGCTAGTGGGACTGACCCATGTTTAGCGGCAATGCAAATGAAGTTTAAAAACGGAAAATTCCAGTATACTTACCTGAAAATGGCCCAGAATTTTGCCCCAGTAGAGGTTAAGTTTTTGCCTCTGAGCTAATTAGTTGATTCGGCATTGCCATGTTATTGCACCTTTTGATCAAACTTGCTTGCAATATTTTCGATTTGCTTTCGTTCACTGGAGAACTTTTCCCGACACCGATTCCAGTGCGAGGTGTGATTGCTTTCATTTGTACTCCCAATTTTTCTGTAAAAGAGAAAGAACAAAGAAATTGCCGCCATCATTTAATCCTTTTTCTCTTGAAAATCGTGTAAACATGAGTTTTTGTGCGACCTTCGTCAACTTTTGCCACGGCATTTTTCCAGACTAACCCGATATGCACTTTGCCATATTGTGAAACTTGCGTTGCCGGCTTTGCTGAATCTCAACCATTTCCAAAAGATGACTGAATCCAAGTATGCTTCGAGTAAACCATGGGGGTTGTTATTCACCAAAATTCAATGACTAAAATGATGTATGCAGGGAAAATTCACATGTCATGCCGGAATGAATATAACAAGAATATAACTATCTGTGCTTAAAGCCTACAAAATGCCATGAATGCAAGCAATGAGCTTCCTAAGAATGTATTTGCAAAAGAATATTTTTTACAAAATGACACAGTTTTTGGCCAACAGATATCATATTCAAATCTCTGGATATCTTTGTTCTGGAATTCAATATTGGCAGAAGTATTACAAAAATGAGGAGGAATCTGTGAGAACCCGTAAAACCCTAATTATTTTTTCTAGGGTTTTAGTTCGCTTAATTGCATAAATTTTGCATTTTCTGGTTTAGAAATATTTTTCTGGTAGATTTTATGCGTAATTATAGTTTTTAGTTGTTTTTTTTTAGCATTGGTGAGTTTTAGAAAATTAAGAATGTATATTGGACGTGGGACCCACTAGTGCGAAAAGTTCGAAAAAATTCGGCCAATTAGGTTAAATTCCGGATACTGTGTAAAATTTATCGGGTGTTAATAGATAAGTAGAGTGTGTGAAATGATTGATGTGAGAGAAGAAAGAAAGGATAGGAATGCATTTAATGAGGTGACAAGTGTCACATTCTCATTGGTTGGACTTTAAGAATTACTATTCACTTTCTTGACTTTTTTGACCAAAGGATTAAATATCTCAAAATTGCCCAAAAATCACCATTTTCTTCTCCATGTTGGCCGGCCCTCCTAGCTCAAGAAGGAAGGAAATTTCTTCAACTTTCAAGCTTCCATTTCACTCAATCTTCCAAGAACAAAAGCCTACACTAGGTTCCACTCCATAAAATCTTTCCTTCTAGTGCTAGTAAGTGTCTTAGTGAAGTTTGTTTGAAGGTCTAAGGTGGCCAACATCCCTCTCTCTCTTGATTTCTTGGTAAGTGATACTTGAACACCCTACTACCTCTAATGATGCTTATTTTGTGCTTAATGGTGGCATGAGTGATGGAATATGTGATTTATTTCTTTATTTGGAGTGATTTGGTGGAATTTTTCAATTATGATGAATTTTCTGGTTTAATATGATCTTGATGTTGTGGCCTTGTATGATGAATGGTAATGGTTTAAAATGACTCTAGTAGGTGTGAATTGTTGATAAATGCAATCAATTTTGGATTTGGATGGAAAAATGGAAAGTTAGGGTTCATAAATCCCTAATTCTGTCCGGTTTTGGATAATAGGGTTAGAGGCCGAATTGGACTTTGCTCAAAACATGAAAGTTGTAGGTATTGATGAGTTTGAGGTGCTTGTAAAATTTCAGGCCATTTGGCTTAGTGTAGAGTGAGTTATGTCGGAATTACTGTAGCTGTTCTGCTTTGGACAGAATGCAAAAACTGCGTTGGTATTTGGCTATTTTGGCTGGAATTGGTTTGGATTTTGAAGTTGGTGTCTCTGATGAAATGTAGCTGGATGTCTTAGCTACCATATGCCTTTGGAATTTCTACATTTGGACCTATATAGACTGAGTTATAGTAATTACAGTTTTGTGTGATTTGCAAACCTGTTTTGGTCATTCAGGTTTAGTATTTGGCATTTTTGACCTAGTTAAGCTAGGAACTGGATTGAGTGACCTTCTACATTGTTGTAGCCCTGTTTCATAGCTTCGAAACGGTGGGTCTTACACCCCCATCCGATAATCGTAGTGAAATTGACGCCATTACCGCAAAGTAAGGACAAAACAGTTTTATTTTCAGGGCCAAGGCTAAAGCCATTGTTTGAATTTCTGGTTTCCTATAATGCTTGTATATGCTTATGAAACCCTATTGGGGTTGTGATTGGCATTGCTTTATGACTCGTTATTGAGTCTCATTGTACTTGCATATGTGTTCTAGGGCGTGACGGTGGTTCACGACATTCCCCTGACAGAAGTGCATGACATAGCACTTAATTGCTTAGTGAGTATACTACTCACTTACTTGTTATAATGTGGCTTTGTTCCATGTGTATTTGATGCCTTGAAGGCTTAATTGGTTATTGGAAGTGATTGAGGTGAGGGTGTACTTGACCGCCCTCACCCCTTGTAATTTCCTTCATGGCTATTTACTGTTTTACTGAAATACTGCAATTGTTATATGAGATACTGAATTCCATGCATGGAAACTGATTTGGTGTCGTTTGGACGAGTATCCAACGGCTTTACTGTATTACTGAGCTCAACCCCGTTCGGTAGTCAATTGGATCGAGCCGGCGAGGGCTTGGTCGTGAAAATTATCATGCCACGGGGACTGTACTGGGGAACCTTGTAGTAATGAGACTCTTGGTTCGTATACTCGAGTATTACCAAAAGCTACTGAATTGGAGTGCGGGCCCGGTTGGGGTATGTTGGGTGGAAGGAATGGAAGTAAAGTGAGGTCTACGGTTTGGTACTCTTAACATTGACGGAGGGTCAATGAGGTTGGATCAAGATTGCAAGCGTGGAAATGGGCTCTTGAGAGCCGACCGTATCCTTTCACTGATTTGCTTTACTTCGAAATTGCATACTTGAATTGAATGGTTATGCTTATGTGATCTTAACTGTTATTGTGGTAGTTGCTCACTGGGCTTTAGCTCATTCCGTGTTATTTGTTTTCCTTACAGGGATATAATTACTTTTGGAAATGGATTGGATAGTTAATTGCCAAGTTGAGCATGTAAATGTCTTTTGTATAGCTCTTGAAATGAAACCCTAATGTGTAACGGGTTCATTTCCTTTTGATAGGCAACCCGAATATGTACTTCCTTAATGAATGGTTTTGGCCTGCCACTATGGTTGTAAATGTTGAAATTGAATGTATATTTATGTTTGGATGATGTTTGGTTGGATTTCGGAGTGACACGACTTTCAAACGGAAAAGAAAAAAAAATTTGGCGAAGATGAACAGTGCCGAATCCGGCCAGGAATCCGGCCAGAAAGGCCGGATTGCTTGGAAAAAAAAAAGAAATCCGGCCAGTTGCTCTCTGGCCGGTATCCGGCCAGACAATCAGGCCAGAATCTTGGCCCGATTGCCGGCCGAATTGAGTGGGTTTTTGAAAAAAAATTGAGTTGCTCTCGGCCTTGTATCCGGCCAGATTCCGGCCGGATTCTAACGTGTCCTGCACTATTCATTCCGGCTTCAATTTTCGTTTTTTTTATTTAGTGATTTTGACTTGTTTGCGCGCTTTGGTATGTTTCGGAACGTAATAGAACGACGTAAACTGTACCGTTAGTCCTGGCGAGAGTTGGGCAGGCAGTCCGCTAACCCCTTTGGTTCGCCTTAGGGGAATGTGGGGCTGTTACAGAATCCAAATGAACCAAGTCACCAGCTGTTTCTCCTCGTGCTCGCTCGCTACAAAACCCTACCTTGGCGCCCTTTCGGGTTTTCACCAAGGTTGCCCCCACCCTTTTTTTCTTTTTTGTTTTGTTTTTGTTTTTGTTTTCCTCTTTTTTCCTTTTGTTTTCCCCTTTTTTTTTTATGAGGTGCCCTTTCGGGTTTTCACCTAAGGAGCAATGAAAAAAACTCGGCCATGATCGACTCAAGAATGTGAGTTGAAGATTGCTGGCATCAGTAAAATGCACTTCCCTTATAAATTTAGGTGAAGGCATTATGGACATCACTTGCCAGTTGATTAGCGAATTTCCTAATAGAAATACAACAAGTGACGAAAGCCAGGACTTTGAGCTTTTGTAATGAGGTCAGGTGGGATGTTTTTTCAAGAAAAGTTGAGGCTTGAAAGCAAATTTTGATGAGATGTGTGAAATAGCCTGAGATTGCATCATTTTGAGATCTTCTCCAAAAAAAATTTTTTTCTTGAACGAAACTAAGGAAAATTCGCCCCTGTTTGATCGAATTCTTCTCTTTTGCATTTTCTTTATTACAATTTCCTCACTTTTGCATTTTTCTAAAACTAAATTTGCCCAGTATGGGGTTTTCTTTTCCTTCTTTTCTCTCTTCCAAAATGAGTTTGCCCCAGTGTGGGGTTTTCCTTTTCTTCTTTTCTCTCTTCCAAAATGAATTTACCCCAGTGTGGGGTTTGCAATTCTTAGGGGCTGTCAAACGAAAATTATTGTTCTGATAGCTCAAAGGGGATGACTAGGGATGAAATGTTTTGATTGGAAAAGAAGATGGCCTGACTTTTGTCTCGTCCCTTGCATGACTTCCTAAAAGAAATTTACATAATCAAATAAAGAATTTCTTACATATGTCTGAGTTAATAGGTTGAGGGAACGTCTGTCCATCCATCTCTGTTAGGACAAGTGCTTTACCCGGTAGCATCTTTTGAACGATAAATGGGTCTTGCCAGTTTAGAACAAGTTCACCTTCGACTTCATCTCGCATTAGCAAATTCATTTTAGCACTTTGTTCCCTTCTTCAAAAGATCCGGTGGACTTTTTGAGTCATGTGTTTTTGGCAGTTTCGGCCGTGACATAGCATTCAGACACTTTTTATCAATCAGAGCCTATTGTTCATGATGTTGCCTTGATCAATCAGCTTCTTTCAACTTGGCTTCCATTAAAATACGCAATGAAGGAACTTTAATCTCGGCAGGCAACACAGCTTCCCTTTTCCTGCTTTTCATTCAAATGTCTACTGATTTTTATTTCTTTGACTTCAGTCTCAGTGCCATATGTTAACAATCTCTGTCTTCAAGGTTCGATTTGGATTTCTCTTCGTATTGTTCGAGACCTTTTTGAAAAAGAATCAGATACTTCTTCACTATTACTCTTGTTTTGAAACTCGGATTCCATAATCTCAAAGTCATGAGTGAAATCGAGATTGTCGCGCCCCACTTTTTGATTCGAATGTGATGTGATGTGTGTGTGAAGTGTGGTGTGAACGTGTGCAAAATGAAAAGTAAAAAGGCCATGGGACTTTGGAAAGCGACGATTTGGCCAAATGAAATTTTAAAAAGGGTTTTTTAAATATGAAAACGGAGTCGCCACTTGGTATAGATTTGGGGTGTACCAAGTCACCCAAAAAGTGTTTTTTAAAGACAAAGTAGTAAAACCCTTTTTAAAACGACTCCTAATCCACGTAAGCCAAAGAAAAAGGTTCGGGGGTCACGTTTGACAAAGGGGAAGGCAAGGATAGAATCCAAGGCACCCCTTTGACCTAGCCAAGGCTAGTTGCGCGACTTAACCTTACCTTTCCTAGTTTTCTACCCAATGTATGCTCGCACGTTTGGATATGACTATATGAATGCAAAATGGAAAGGAAAAATGCAATCATAAATTCTACGATGTCTCTTGTGAGGCTTTTGGTCCCAAACCACATGAATTGTGGCGGCCAACAAAGGAAAACCTCATAGAGGTCGATTAATGCAAATGAGACTCAAGTGTGCAAGTGTATGAAAGAAATTAAAAATCCAAGTGTTTGCGTGCAAGTGTATGAAAAAGTGCACGTGTGCAATTGTATGAAAATTCCAAGTGTTCGTGTGCAAGTGTATGAAATATAGTGATAAGTGCATATAGGTGTAATTAAATGCAATTTTGTGAAGTAGAAATCAAAATGAACAATAAGGAAAGGAAAATGTGAATTGAAAAGAATGAGTGAGTGATAAATGAGAATGACTGAACCTAAGGGAATGCATCAGGTCGGGTATGGGAATGACTCCTAACTTGTCGACTTCGATTTTCCCTTTGATTAGAAGGCAAAACTAGCGTGCTAAGTCTATCGAGTAGCCACACTCGCTCGTTTCCCTTATCAGAAGGAGACCCTCAAGCAAATGGACCCTACAACTATCATGATATGCAAAAATCCTAACATGAAGGGAAAGGGGGTTCGAGGAGCATGCCAAGTGATAAAACTAAGAAAAATGCATGATATGTGGTGAAAAAGCAAATGATATGCTAATGAGGGGAAATCCCTAAGGGTCTAGCGTTGGACTAGCCCATTCTATGAATTCCGACTAGCGTTGGACTAGCGGAAACGTACATTCATCCATTCCATTCATTCATGGCTATGAAAGCAAGTAGACATGCCAAAATACTCGTAAACACATAGCACATAGCATTTAGCATGCTCGACTAGATGCAAGAGCCTAATAAAGCAATTAAACATGTAGCAACAAAAACAAGCAAGCAAGGGGAAGGGGAAGTGGACCAGATGCTCTCCGAGCCCTATCTATTACAAGCCAAGAGGTGTACACATACCCCATAAAAGCATAAAGGGGAAGGGGAAATGGACAAGATGCTCTCCGAGCCCTATCTATTACAAGCCAAGAGGTGTACACATACCCCATAAAAACTTAAATAAAAGTAAAAGTAAGTAAACGCATGCAAGGAGGTAAGGAAAGCGAAGTAGACAGGCATATTCACATAACACGTAAGAGCACATAGGGTCAAATGAAGTGCAAAATGAGGGATAGAGTGTACCTCCCTTGAAGCGACGCCCTAACGTAGTGAAATTACTAATTTACCCTCCAAAATAATAAAAAGGTCAAGGTACCACTTAAATTATCAAATAATCACATGAAACAAAAATTAAATATGAAAAACGAAAGTTAAACACCAAATTGAGTCAATTAAAGTATTTACATAGACAAACCAACTATGTACAAAGCAATTATTGCAAGAGGGACATAATTAGAAGGACATGAAAATTCCTAAAAGAGAGTAAGATAAAATACCAAAATTGATGACTTAAGATGAGACCCATAAAAATCAAATGCAAAAATGTATTTAGAACACAAATCCAAGTTAAAAATTCTATTAAGACTTATTGAACCTCAAAATGCATCCTAAAACTCACTAAACATCTTACCCAAAATCATGTCAAAGCAAACCAAAAACAATTAAGATTCTAGAATGACAAAAGTGATTAAATTATTCAACTAATTGGACCATAACAAGGCAAGGGGGAACTTAGGGGGTTAAGGTGCAAGTGTTTTAGGACCTAATTGCAAGATCATGGAAAGTAATTGGGCCATAATGCATTAGATGGAAACCAAGGGGTTGGAGTGCGAGTTTTGAAAATCATTTTCATGCAAAAGCCATGCAATCACGTAGAAGAAACTTTCTCTGCAACAAATTTCATTTCCAGCCGTGGCTTCTTTCTTTCCACTTAATTAGTTCAAAACAATCACCATTTCAATACTTCAAACAACTAGTGCAACACAATCATTAAGCACACACCTTATTTCCCCTTAAGAAATCCTTCTTTTTAACACCAAAGCCATGCAAATCAGATTTTTTTAAAAAAACATCTAACAACTCAAACAACTTCAGCAGCTTGGACCATCTTCAATTAAAAAAACATCTAACACTCTAGATAACAAAATGAAAGCTGAGACCGTAGATCATGAAAGAAAAAAAACTTCAGCAGCCCAAGCAATCCACGAAAGAAAAACACATTTCTGCAACACCTTGCCCTTTAAGCTTTCCGCGGCCAACACAAAATCCGAATACCCATTTGTCTTTCAAACTCCAATTACTAACCCAAACACACACAGCTTTAAATTAGACAGCAGCCACATCACTATCACCATCCAAACAGGCAGAAAACTTAAAAGATCTCATGCAAAATTTCTGGAAAGAATATGCAAATGTTGGACGAACAAAACTGCCGCAACTTTTCCTCAAAATGCAGATTCCTATGAAAACTTTCGTGCCAAAATGATTTTAAGTTTCAGCTTTCGTGCAAAATGATTTTAAGTTTCAGCACTTCGCATGGCAGATTCATATCAAGCTCATCATGCATACAAGGGAATGGTAAAACCAGAAAATTTTCATGCAAATTTGAGATGGCAAACTAAAAATCCCGCAACAAGAGAAATTTCAGCAGCCAAGCTATTCCTATGCAATTTTCACCCGCAAGCTGCTGCAACTTCATGAGCTCATAGTGCAACTTTCCCAGCCCAACATCAAGAATCCAAACAACGAAATGCACCATTTTCTAACACCCAAACAAGTAGCAAAATGCAGCAAAGAAAGTTGCAAAGACATATGTTCCAATCAGCCAAAGAATCGAATGAAACTTTCTCCATTTCTGGTTGCTAAACTCAAGTCAAAAGCAAACATTCATCCTTATTTCCACAGCATCCAACATCGAACAGATTTTCACTAGTAAAAACCAAAGCTAACAAACCCATCAATCAATACGCAATCTGACCCAAACGAAAATGGTATATTCAGTAAACATGCATCATGAGAAAACCATTAAATGCAGAACGGTGGAAAACCAGACAGCAAAGGAAAGACCGCGGCAAAGAAACATCAAACAGATCTTGTTCTTCGTGTAAAAACATGTTAAATCAAACCAGGGAGGGAGATATAGCTACCTAAGAAGATGATTACGGGTTCCGTTGAGAGTGGAAATGTCAGGAAGCGCTGCTGATTCTAGAAATAAAGCCGCGGACGTCGCCGCTACAGAAATTCGCGCTGATGAAGCTGTCACTTTGGCTCTTGATTTAGCGGTCTTCCTGTGATCTTTTCCCAGAGATTTGTGAATGAGATTTCCTCTATGACCTCCCAAGAGTGTGCAGAAATCAAAAGGTCCTTCAGAAAGCTTGAATCAAAACGGGAATCTGGTCCTAAAGTAGGCCAGTTCACCAGCCAGGCCGAACTTTTGCAGAAGGGATTCCTGCAATTTTCCTTCCGTCATTGCCCGAAGCTTTTTCTTCTTGTCCTGCAGCTCACGGCCTCCCCTCCTCTTCTGTTTTCTATCTGCCCAGAAAGTCACTTTCTTGGTGAAGCTCTCTCGGCAACAATGGTGGCGGCCTATTTCCAATTTTCATCCGTCTCTCACACTCCTTCTCACCCTTCCTTAGCCGACAGCCTCTCTCAGCTTTCAACCCTCCTCAGCCTTTCTACCGTAACCCCTTTCTATCTTCCCCCATTTTTCTTTTCATCAGCTCTCTCCCCTTCTCTGTTTTCTTCTCCAGCCGTCCGTCCTCCCCAGATTTTTCCGAAACCCCTCTGCCCAGAAAAAACTCCCTCCACCTCCTTCAAAAGCTGCGTTTTTCTATCTCCTCAAACCCCTCTCCTATCCTCCCTTGCGGCTCTCCTTTTTTTTTTGTATTTATATGGAGGCCAAAAACAACCCTAAAACTTCGTCCTTTCTGCTGTTTTTGCAACCCAAGTACTCATCCGAGTCTTCACTTTGCAAGTCGCGGCAACTTGCATGCCGCGAATCAATTTCCTTTTTTTTTTTTTTTTTTTTTTCAACTCAACTTGACAATTACAGAAATAATAAAATAAAAGTATAAATAATAATAATAACAAAGTTACACAAACCAGGTAATAATAATAATAACAAAACAAAAATAATTTTAAACAAAAAACTAAACAAAAATGGCCATTTTTAATTTCCAATTTTCCATTTTTCATCATTTTCTTTTTCCCAAAATAAAAATAACTAAAGTGCCCAAAGATTGAATTTAAAGAAATAAACATATTTTTGTGAACGAAATTCCCCTTTTTTTCTTTTTTCTCTTTTCTCCTTTTTTGTGATTTTTCATTTTCATTTCTCTTTCAAGAAAGCATTGAATAAAAACAAAATGACTAAAACATATTTTTGATGTCTTCCTTTTCTTTTTTCTAAAAACTCTATGCTAATTTTAAAATTAAAAGCTAAAACTAAAAATTAAAACTAAAAGTAAACAACGAATGCAAGCAATCTAAAATGAAAATCATGAAATAGATGCCACATAAAATTATTCAAAATTTGGTGTCTACAGAGATTGCCATCATCGGATTCCAGAACAGTGATATCCAAAGGGTCAAATAATTTTATTTTTGGCCATTGAAAGAATTTAGAATGAAAATAAACAATCAACCAATATAAAATAATGAAAAGATGTAACTATGCACTCTATTGAAAAAATTCAAAAACATCACAGGAACTTGATAATGCAAAAATTGTTTTAGCAAAAAACTTGATTGAACATGATAAAACTATTTACACAAAAGCAAACAGTGATGATTTTCAGGAATTTTAACAAATGACAATCCCCAGATTTATCGAAATTCCCTTCGAGAGAGAAAATACTCGGCAACCCAATTGTGTAAAACTCCTTCAAGATTTTTAAATTTCTTCGTTGGAGGTGGATGCCTCAAAGGTGTCCTTGTGTTCAGGAAAAGAATTTGTACTTATGCTCGGACCTTGTTCACCCTTTTTCCTTAGCACTATTTCCCTTGCTTCGATCATGTCTTGGACTTTGTGCTTAAGTGCGTTGCAGTCGGCGGTTGAGTTGCTAGGTGCTTCCGAATGATAAGCGCAAGTGTACTGTGGGTTGTATCCGCCAGGGACGCCATGAAGGTAAGCTGGAGGGGGAATTACGCCGATTTTACCAGCGGCTTTTAATTGTTTATACAATTGGTCCAGAGGCCTGACAAGGTTAGTAAAAGTGCGATAACGAGTTGATTTTGGGGCTCAATGGGTTGAGGGTAATTATAGGTGGGTCTATTTGGTGGAGGAAATTGTTGATTGTAGGGAGGTCGGGGTCGAACTTGTTGGAAGTTAGGTTGAGATATTTGGAAAGGGGCTATAGGCGAGTTGGTGTAATTAGGGCGAGGTCGAGAATGAGTGATATTGGTGTGATAAACAGGATGAGGGTTTGAATAGTAAGGGTAAGGGTTTGAGTGGGTAGGGTATTGTCGAGGTCTGGGTCTTGGGGTAGGTTTTCGATCCCAGACAACAGCGATTTCCCCCTCTTTCTTTTGGAGTTGTTGCTTCTTTCCTCTATTACTTTGGCCTTGCAAAGCTTCCACTTGAGTTTTCAGGGCAGACACATTAACAATCTTTCCAACCTTCACAAAATCATCATATTCTTCAAGCTTATTGACAATAGCAGCAAATGAGCATCCAGTCATGCGAAAGATTTCCTCAAAATGCGGGGGATCGTGTGCTTTAATAAAGGTGCGAATGATTTCATCTTCAGTCATTGGTGGCTCAACCTTAGCAGCTATTTTCCTCCACTTTTAGCATAGGTTTTATGATTCTTAGATGGCTTCCTCTTTGTTCCCTCTAGTGTGGTCCGTGTCGGTGCTAGTTCACAGTTGTATTCATATTGCCTTATAAATGCATTAGACAGGTCCAGCCAAGTCTTTATCTCATCAGGCTTCAAATTTTAATACCAATCAAGCGTGTCGCCTTCCAGACTTTCTGGGAATAGCCTTAAAGGTAGATTTTCATTATCTGTTGGCTTACCCAATTTGTTGGCGAACAGTCGGAGGTGTGTCTTGGGATTACCCATCCCATCATACTTGTTGAATTTTGGGGTCTTGAACAGGCAATTGCACATTCGGAAAAAGGCAAAGCTCATCGTAATCCAGGACTCCTTGTTTGTTCAACCCCTGATTTTTCCTCATAAATTCATCAAAACGGTCAAGGCGCTTGAGCAACTTCATATGAACAGGAGCAGAAGATTCTCCTATCTCTGGCTTGGTTTGCACAGGATGGTCTGGCAGTAAGGGCTCTGTAGTGGTGGGATAAAAAGTATACTGCTCTGGAAGCATATTCAAAGTGACTTGTGGTGGTGGGATTTGCGTGTGAGTAGGAAAAAATGAAGGATTAGGAGGGTAGGTGTATGGCAAACTTGTGGTGGTATAGGTGAGAGTTGCTTCGGGTGGAATAGAGAAAGATGGTATAACAGTAGTTTGAGTCGGGGGTATAACAAATGGTTCTTGCTCAGGCTGCCTGACGGGTACAGGTTCGGGTTGAACTCCGCTGCTAATTAGCTCATCAATCAACTTCCTTTGGGCCGCCATCTCGGTAGCCATCTCACCAAACTTAGTAAGCATCTCAGTCAACTGAACCCCCAAACTCGCAGTCTCGGGTTGTGTAAGGCCTGGTGCAACCCAATGAGTACAAACAATTTCACAATGATGCACAAAGATATATCAAATTTAAGCACAATAAAGAAAACTTAATTAAAGAGAAAAGATAAGAAATGCAAATCAAATATCAATCCAATAGCCTCTTCAATAGATGGCGATGCTAACCAAGATGTACAAGTGAAGGCTCACTCCTTCCTCACCCCAAACACACTTTGGTTGAGCCAAGGAGTTTTACAACTATTCTAGTTAACACTCAACAACCTACACTTGAAAGATCACTCACCCAATTAAGAACTATTTTATACAAATGAGGCAACCTTCACCAAGGTTTTACCACTTCAAGTGATAGGTTCACCTTCACCAAGGTTTTACTCCTCCTAGAGAGTAACCTTCACTTGAGCAACCTCACAACCCAACTTCCCAACCCCTTATACAATCAACAAAGAATCTTTCTACTCAAAAATCTCACTTGTAAGCTTGTATTTTGTGTTGGCAAAAGTCTCTTGTCTTCTTGTGCTTTGGGGTTTTTATAGAAGGTGAGAAATGGCTCCAAAAGGCTCTCCAATGGTCAAATATTAAATGCTGTCAAAACTAGCCGTTGGCCTGTCGGACGTCTGAACCACCTGTCGGACGTCCGAACCCTGCGTCCGAACGTCGTCAGAGAGTCATCAAATCTTTGCGAAATTTCTCGGACGTCCGATGCGATCGATGTAGTCCGAGGCGTGCGTCCGATCCTTCCGGACGTCCGATAGCTTCCTTTTGGACGTCCGACATGAGTGCCCTGTTTTTACTTCTTCTTTTGTGCCACAAGAATCTGTTCTAACAAATTGTTCACATAAAAACATTAGCCCAAATCTACATTTTGGTTTGTTAATCATCAAATCTAAGGATTGATCGACCAAGGTCAACAATCTCCCCCTTTTTGATGATGACAAACAAAATGAAGATTTCTTTTATCAAATAAGTTCAAATAAAGCTCCCCCTTAGAAAGTGCCAACATACAAAGAAATTTCAATAAATCCTACTCCCTTTTTGGCATCAATCAAAAAAAAAAACAAACTCCCCCTTTATTTTTGAAATCAAAACCATATTGAATATCAAAATTTTCAATTGTACTTACAACCATATAGCACTTCTTGGATCAAATCTTCATGATGTACCTAAATATGAGAAATTTCATTTGGTACCCTTTCTTTATAGGGTTCTTGGGAGTTAATACGACATGATCTAGCCATCCACATGGATTTCATGCCTTTTCTCATATTTTTCTTTACCTAGCAATCATTTTGCATATGTCTAAATTTGCAACAAAAGTGACACATGATAGAAGTATTTTGCACATAGGTGGATTTAATGCAACTAATTTTCTTACTTCTTATCATAGCAAACTTATTTGTGCCTTGAAAAGATTTGCTTTCTTTTATTTGAGAAAACTTTTGTTTTTCATTTTGGAGAAACTCGTTCAAGTCATTAATTCTTTTCTTTAACAAATTTTGTTTCTCCAACATTTTTTCATAAAACTTTGTTTTCTCTTCCAAATTACTTTTCAAATTATTTTTGCAATCAAAAACACTTTTTTGATTTTTTAAATCATCATTTTCCATTCTCAAACATTTGTTTTCTTGAAAAAGTTTGGAGTTTTCTTCCAACAAATCATTTATTTTTGTTTTCAAATCTTTATTTTTAGCATAAGATTTTATCAAACTTTTATGCATTTTAATCATAAGAATTTTCACATCATCATCTTCATTATCTTCATCACAAGAAGAGTGATAAGAACTTACCTCATCTTCTCCAACAGCCATTAGTGCCATTTGGGCCAACTCTTCTTTTTCTCTTTTTGAATTGCATTCATCCCATGTAATTTTGCAATCTCCTCTTGAACATCTCTTGTTGAAGATCTTCTTGAAACTTTTGATGTGAGGAGTTATATCATTGTCCACTTCCATGATTTCCTTACCCATGAAGGATGGGTTATCCCCCACTTGAGATGCTTTAAAAGCTATGCCTCTCTTATACATTCTTGCATTTTCTTCCTCTTGCACTTTGAATTTCAGCTTTAATTCATAAGAGGTTAGGGAATTCACAAGAGATTCAATGGACATAGAATTTAAATCCTTTGCCTCTTCTATAGCATTTATTTTGTTTTCCCATTCTTTTGGCAAGACATTCAAAATCTTTCTATTTTTCTCACCCAAAGAATATTCTTTTCCAAGTAATTTAAGATCTTCAATAATATCACAAAATCTACTACACATCTTATCAACATTTTCAAGAGGATGCATTTTGAAAAATTCATATTGAGAAACAAGCAAAGATTTCTTTTGTTCTTTAATATCTTGGTTACCTTCATGAAATACACACAATTTATCCCAAATATCTTTAGCAGATTTACAACCTTTAATCCTACTAGATTCATTTACATCTAATGCATTGTACAATATACACATGGCCTTGGCATTCAAAGAAAGGTATCTCTTATCTTTTTCATTCAATTCTTGTCTAGTCTTTAATCTACTCAAATTGGTGGTAGAGTCAACTATTCTAACTTCATAAGGACCATCTTCTACCACATACCATAATTCAATATAAATGGATTGTAAGAAAATCATCATTCTTTGTTTCCACATGCTAAAATGAGAACCATTAAACATAGGTGGTCTATCAATAGATTGCCCTTCTAAAAAAGAAACTTTTATGGTTGCCATGATCTTTACTCTAAGCGGTTAAACTTGATCAAAAGAGACCAAGCTCTGATACCAATTGTAAGCCCTGGTGCAACCTAATGAGTACAAACAATTTCACAATGATGCACAAAGATATATCAAATTTAAGCACAATAAAGAAAACTTAATTAAAGAGAAAAGATAAGAAATGCAAACCAAATTTCAATCCAATAGCCTCTTCAATAGATGGCGATGCTAACCAAAATGTACAAGTGAAGGCTCACTCCTTCCTCACCCCAAACACACTTTGGTTGAGCCAAGGAGTTTTACAACTATTCTAGTTAACCCTCAACAACCTACACTTGAAAGATCACTCACCCAATTAAGAACTATTTTATACAAATGAGGCAACCTTCACCAAGGTTTTACCACTTCAAGTGATAGGTTCACCTTCACCAAGGTTTTACTCCTCCTAGAGAGTAACCTTCACTTGAGCAACCTCACAACCCAACTTCCCAACCCCTTATACAACCAACAAAGAATCTTTCTACTCAAAAATCTCACTTGTAAGCTTGTATTTTGTGTTGGCAAAAGTCTCTTGTCTTCTTGTGCTTTGGGGTTTTTATAGAAGGTGAGAAATGGCTCCAAAAGGCTCTCCAACGGTCAAATATTAAATGCTGTCAAAACTAGCCGTTGGCCTGTCGGACGTCCAAACCACCTGTCGGACGTCCAAACCCTGCGTCCGAACGTCGTCAGAGAGTCATCAAATCTTTGCGAAATTTCTCGGACGTCCGATGCGATCGATGTGCGTCCGAGGCGTGCGTCCGATCCTTCCGGACGTCCGATAGCTTCCTTTCGGACGTCCGACATGAGTGCCCTGTTTTTGCTTCTTCTTTTGTGCCACAAGAATCTGTTCTAACAAATTGCTCACATAAAAACATTTGCCCAAATCTACATTTTGGTTTGTTAATCATCAAAACCAAGGATTGATCGACCAAGGTCAACAGGTTGAGCGGTAGTAGCAGACCTATCTGATTGTTCCGGTTGTGAACTCATGTTTACACGACTCCTCTGGGCTTGACTACGGGATCGCGTTATGATGGGGTTTCGACGAGAAGCTATGTTTAAATATTACCTGAGAATTTTTGAAAGACTGCCTTTAGATTTATCCCTCGCTTAGTTATTCCAATAAAAATAAAGAAAAGGAAAAGAAAAAGGCAAAAGTTAGTAGATATCTAGAAAATTCGGATGCATGTCCTATGGGGGAATCCTTTTTGTGCCAAGGGTAGGTCTAGCATGAAAATGGGATCCTCTAGGGTAGGCACTATACCATACCTGAGGGATCCGATCAACGGATTGAGTGAAAAATGATTGAAAAAATTTGGTCAATTTGGAGCGAGAAGGAACATTTGTCCTAAAAGAAGAGGACAAAGTCCGAATGGATTGCTTACTTTGATCAACACATGATATGTGAAAGAGAGCTTACTTCTTGAAAGGATCGCAATGCCTCGACTAATTTATTCAGTGAACTTTAGATTTAAACCCTAAAAAGGAATAAGCAGATCAAGAGAATAGGATGAAATTGATGATTTATTAAAAAATTGACCGAATCACCTTTAAAAGGGTAAAATGGTCAAATGTATTGAATGAAATTTGATTATTTATTCAAAATTGAATGGACAACCCTAAAATGAATTAAACTACTCAAATGAATTAAATGAAATTAATTGATTAAGAGAAATGATGATTTATTCAAAATCGACCGAATTGCCCTAAAAATATGTAAACTGATCAAATGTATCAGATGATTTATTCAAAATTGACAAGATCACCCTAAAAAGGGTAAACTGGTCAAATGAAAATTGAACGAAACTGATGATTTATTCAAAATTGATTGAATGGGTAAACTAATCAAATGAATTAAATGAAATTGGTGATCTATTTAAAATCGACTAGATTGCCCTAAAAATGGACAAATTGATAAAATGGACTATATGAAAATGATGAATAAAATGGTCCAATGGAGTGAATTGAATTGACAGCTTATTTGAAAATCAATCTATCCACTGGTAGCTTCAAAAATTTATTGCGATGCATTAGTCTATGAGCCTTCTAAAATCAAATTTTGGCCTCAATTTATTTATCGTCTCAATAGTGAGGAATTACTTGTGAATTTCTTCAAATTAATGTCCTTTAAGCAAGGGATTTTTACCAATTTTGATAAAAGGACCAAAAGGTGATTATTAGACGCTCATATTCCAAAGATCGCTTTTGAAAATGATCGGATCCTACCTTATCTCGTGTACTACCCCTTCGGATGGTACAAAATGTAAACGTGCAAGTCTCCTTGGATTAAATATCCGAGACACGAGGTGGTTTATTCCTAACACGGGATCCCCTAAATGGCATTCCCTTTCTAGGGTTTATGCATGATACCAGTTTATCAAAGCCAGTAAACATGCAATACGCAAATGAAACGTGTCCTAAAGGAACCCCTTTTTGTATGCCGGGGTGAGCCTAAAATGAAGTGTATTCATGCGGAACATTGAATTTAAACGTGTCACATAAAATAGGGTAGGCTACTAGAGAGTACCATGCCAGGACTCTTATTTTCTAGGGCTTATGAATGCAATTGGAGACAAAACCCAAGAAAAGTTAGTTCAATCAGATAAATTCACATAACACATTGTAGCAAAGCAATAAGAAGATAAAGCAACAAAAGGAAAAAAAGGGTTGGATCCCTCCCCTCGTGAATAGTGTCCCTAATAGGGTAAGGCAGACTCTACCCTAAGGCAATTCTAATATGGATACATGAGGCTTGGCTTACTAATGCATCTAGATTCGATAGGTCATAGGTCCCCGATCCTTCAGACTTGAAAATCAAGGGTCATCAATCCCAAGGTTCTTTGTCGGTGGCTTGAGCGATTCCCCAAACACCGCTACGCACACATCGTGTCACGGCTACGTGTTTGAGTGAATCTATCAAAATCCTCAACCTTCGACTAAAAGCTAAACGCTATCAACCCAAACCTTAAAGCGGAAGATTGAGTGACCCATCGGATCATGCTACACACACATCGTGTCGTGATCACATGTCCAAGTGGGTCGCCTAATCCTAATAGGGTGGAGTGGCGTGACAAGCCACTAAAAGAAAAACAAAGGAGGGATAAATAATAAAGCGTATGCACGTATGCTAGTGCTCGTTTGGAGGGGAGGGATCGAGAACCAACGCGAGACTCTAGGGTAATATCCCCCCACCCAAATGCAATGCAAAGCGCGAGATCACATCACATAAATAAACCATCCATCCATCAAATCAATCGTACGCAAATAGGTGAGGGAGTGAGTTGATACGCGCGAAATGCAAAAATCCTAAAAAAAGAAAAAATGCAACCCTAAACACCCAAATGTGATATATGAAAAAGTTAAAAGAAGAAAAAGATTGACTAAATCAAATTTACTCGGACTCTCAAAGTCTCCAGTGGAGTCGCCAACTGCCGCGCCCCATTTTTTATAAGAAAAATAAATTGGTTTAAAAAGTGAATTTTTGATTCAATTTTGATTGGAAAATGAATTTTTGATTTACAAAGAGAATGAAAAATGTGGGTCTAAATGGGACTTGAAAATGTGACGATTTGATCAAAAATATAGTTTAAAAAGGGTTTTTGAATGAAAAATGGAGTCGCCACTTGGTATAGAGTTAAGGTGTACCAAGTCACCTAAAAATGAATTTTTTTAAAGAAAAAAGTAGAAAACCCTTTTTAAACGACTCAAAGTCTACAAAAATCAGAGAAAAAGATTCGGGAGTCGCATTTGAAGAAAGGAAAGGCAAGGATAAGAATCCAAGGCACCCTTTCAACCTAGCCAAGGCTAGTTGCGCGATTTAGTCAAAGATTTTCTTATCTTACCCTTAAAATTTATCACATTTGGATGTACTATATGAATATATACCCTAGACCTAGGAAGGTATCGGGGGTCGAAATGTATCTTCAAAGCTTATTTGGTACCAATCACATTAATTGTGACGCCCAATAAAGACTCTTCGAAGAAGTTACGAATAATGCAAGTCATGAGACTCGAAAGAAAGGAAAAGTGAATAATATAATAATATACAAATGCGTATGACCTAAAGGAATGCATCATAATGGGTGCGGGGACTTACACTTGTGACTTTCAATGTTCCCTTTAATAGAGGCAATACGAGCGTGCTAAGGCTAGAAAAAGCCAAACTCGTCCATATCCCATATCCAAGGGGTTTTTCCTAGTCTAATCAAGCAAATGTACTAGGTTAGGTCTAATCCTTAGATGAAATACAAGTCTAATGTCATGTTTGATACAAAGGGGTAAGTAATATACATATAAGGGACAATACGGGGAAAGGGATATACGTATAAGGAGGGATATGGGATAAAGGATGTACATAAGAAAGTGTCATGTAATATGGTAAAAGCCCTAAAAGGTGAAAAACATGCATGAAATGTAGTGATTCACACAAACATGATCTAGCGTAGGAGGTCCCTAAGGGTCTAGCATTGGACTAACCCATATCTATGAATTCCTACTAGCATTGGACTAGTGGAAAAACGGAATGAATGGCCACAACTAGCGTTGAACTAGTGTGGTGACGGGAAAGGGGGCCATGACTAGCGTTGGACTAGTGTGGTAACGTCACACATTCATTACAATCAAATAAATCATGTAAAGCCTAATAAAGCAAATAAACACATAAATCACATATATCACATAACACATAAGCATGGTGTCTAGATGCAAGACCCTAGGAAAGCGAGTAACACATAACACACAGGCATGCAAAAACACACAAGGCAAATAAAGCAAAATAAAGCCCTAACTATTACATTTGAGGAACCCTACTACAATCTAAAAGGGGGAAAAGGACTTATAAAAGTAAATCCTAACTATTACATTGACTAGCTAAGACATATCTTCAAGAGAGGCGTCAAAACCTAACTATTACAAATTGGGGTTCAAATGCCCTCAAATGACTTGCCAATTAAAGAAGGCTAAATAAAAAGAAAGTGAAACATGCAATTAAACATTAAAAAGGCGAATTAAAGCATGCATATTCACACATAGCACTTAGGAGCACGTAGGAGAAATAAAATCAAAAGGATAGAGGCTATCTCCCTTGCAATGGTAATGAAATGAAGGAAAATCAAAACAATAAAACGATCAAGGTACCACTTTAATTGAGAAAAATAAAAAAAAATGTGCAAATACAAAGCTCACTTGATCATAAAGCCCCTAAAATCATGAATTAAGTGCAATTGAAACAAAACATAGTAGTTAATTGAAGCAAACAAGCAATGAAGTTGTAAAATTAAAACTATCAAGGACCAAATTGAGAAAATTATTCAATCGATTGGGTCATAGCAGCATTAGTTAGAAGCCAAGGGGTCAAAGTGCAGTTATTGAAAGATTTTCATGCAAGAACATGCAAATGCTTCAGGCAAAACACCGAACCAAACTTTCTTTGTTTCTGCAATGTACTGAGTTCCTCCAGTGAAATCCTAATGCAACTAACATCTCAGCCGATCAAACAAAGCCTCGACATTAAACCCAAAGCAAATACAAAATTCAACAAGCCAGTAACTTAATAATGAAGTTATGCAAAACTGGAAAGGCAGACAAAGATTCGGAAACTTCATTATCCTTTGCTGCAATTCTTTGCTATCCAAACACTACTAACAGCTCAACTAACAACAACTTGGAGCAAAGTAATAAGTTCACAAGCATGTTTTTCCACTTTTTACCATACAACTTCAGGTTTAAATACCAGAAATTCATGCAATTACAAGGAATCAACGTTCTGCAATTTTTAGTTCTTTCTTTCACAAACTTCATCATTCAGCCAGGATATCTATATGAAACGAATCAAACAAACCCTACTGATGTCCTTAACCAAAACCCAAATGCTATAGCTTCCTACCCGTACTGCTAATCATTACTCAAATGCAAGGGTTTATCTCCCGGACATTCTAATAAGGAAACTGAACATAAAATGCAGCAAATGGACTTGAGCTTGGAGCAGCTAATGTTTCAGCATTTACAGGGTAATGCTTACTGCTATAACAAGCCAGGAAGCTGTCAGGAGACCATAAAACAGCAAGTGAATGAATTCTTGTTTCATGCACTTAGAAAAACTGGAAACCAACCTGATTGAGACAATTATCGACCCCATGATAGACTTCACTGCAATCAAACGCGAGCCAGGGAACAAGAAAAATAGAAACAATGGACATGCAAGTAACTAATGAAGAGATGAGGAAAACCATCAGCAAATGCAAGTTTAGTTGTATGCAAAAGCGAATGGACAGCAGACTTTTGTTGTATGCATTTCAAGCATGACTCACATTCATCCAAAAGAATCCCAACATCGCCCAGACCAGTCAAAGGGAAAAAAAAAGGTGGCATGAAAAGAACCCACAAAACAATAGAAACAGAGACCAGAAATAGCGGGAGATCTGCTATTTATCCTCATGATAGACCCACAAGTTCAAAATATATTTGGACAAAACTGCATTCTTCTACTGTGAACTTGCGGTTCATCTCATGCATATATTTTAACACAAAACCCAGATAAAACCCATTAACAAAACTCACATAAAGCTCAAAACTTTCATCCCCCCCACGGATTTCTTCACGATAAGCCGTAAGAGCAGAAAACAACAGGAAAACCAGAACTAAACACATATGGAACTTGAACAAGAACCAAAGAGACTTAACAGGGAATAAGCAAAGAAACCCCTCCTTAACACAGTCATGGATCAACAACTTTCTTCTTCCCCCCCAAACCCAACCAAATTCACGGTAGGATGTACCAAGAAGGAAAAACAACAGAAACAGGCATGACTCTCAATGCAGATCCAACAATCGGCTATCAAACAAAGTAAAAAAAACATCACCTTTAACCTTTTAAAAGGCAAAGCAGGGCGTGAAATAGTCGAAAAAAGCAGTTCTTGTGCTGGAAACAACTCAACTCCGGTGCTGATGATGCCGTGGTTTCTCCAGGGACGTTCGCTGTCTTTCTCCTTCCAGCTCTCTCTCCCACTCTTTCTTCTCTCGGTCTCCCTATCTTCCTCACGCTGTTCTCTCCCCTCTTTTCCCTTGCTTTGGTTCTTTTCTCTGCAGCTTCTCCTTCCCAGATTTCTTGGTTCTCTCGGTTCCTTCTTGCTCTCAACTCATGCCAACCTCTCTGTCATTACCCTCACTCAACCAGCTGTCAAAAACCTCCTAGACTTTTCAGCCGTCATTCCTCTCTCTTAGCTCCCTCTAAACCCTAGCCGCCTCTCTCTGGCGTCTTTCTTTTTGCCGTCCAACCTTTCCTCCAAAAAGAAAAACCCTAGCCGTCTGCTCTCTTCTCCTTTTTTTCAGCCGTCAAAAACCCCCCGTAACCTAAGACCAAGGGAGGAGATTTGGAGCTGCATCTTGAGTCTTCCCATCAAACCATCCGATGGCATTTGATTTTTGTACCTTTTTATGTTGTTGAATCAAGACCAAGTGATCATGTACTGGCTTGATCCAACGGAGCAACAAGAATCAATGGAGGATGGGATGTATTTCCGTGCATGATTTCTGCTTGAAATGAGATACGAAGAGATGGCTAGGATCCTATGCAATTAAGGTGTATGAGCTTGGTTTTCTTTTTTCTTTTTTTTTTCTTTTTTTCTTTTTTTTTAAATTAGTTAAACAACAAAAATTAATTCTTAATAGAAAATTTATTGCCATTAAAGTGCTTTAAATCCAAATCTAAAGGGCTAAAACAAATTTTTAATTTTTGTGAGGATTTTTCCTTTTTCCACCTTTTCCAATTATCAAACAATAAACTTAAATATAAAAGAAATAGAACATATATTTTTTGAACCATTTTCTTTTCCGACGAATCTCAATACTAAAAAGTCTTAAAAATAAATAAAACGACTAGATGAGCAACAATAAATAAATAAAATAAAAAACTAGAATAAAAATAATAAATAATAATAGTAATCTAAAATATAATAAAATGCTAAAAATGCCTGAAACAAAACAAAAAAAAATCATGAGATTAGTAAATAAAAATAGATGATAAAAATAAGAACAAAAATAAATTAAAATTTGGTGTCTACACCACGGCAGGACCGGGTATAATCCCGCTGACCAATGAATGGCAGGATCGGGTATAATCCCGCTGACCAAAGGAATGGCAGGACCGGATCTAATCCCGTTGACCAAATAAAAGGCAGGCTCGGGTTTAATCCCACTGACCAATTCTCAAGGCAGGCTCGGGTTTAATCCCACTGACCAATTCATCACACTGGGGCAAATTTTTGGATAGTTTTCCAAGCAAGTCTTATACAGTTTCTTCACACATACTAGCATTTCATTTTACACCGCCACTAGCCGTTGGGTCAGTCCCACTAGTGAGCATTTCATTTTGCACCGCCACTAGCCGTTGGATTAGTCCCACTAGTGAGCAGTTTTCATTTGCACTGCTGTCAGACATGGATTCGTCCTACTAACACTTCATTTCACTTTACTGCATCCATGATTTTAAATTTTATTCGGGCCAGTCCCATGATTTTAAATTTTGTTCGGGTCAGTTCCATGATTTTAATTTTGTTCGGATCAGTCCCATGATTTTAAGTTTTATTCGGGTCAGTCCCATGATTTTAAATTTTATCCGGGTCAGTCCCATGATTTTAATTTTGCTCGGGTCAGTCCCATGATTTTAAATTTTATTCGCGTCAGTCCCATGATTTTAAGTTTTATTCGGGTCAGTCCCATGATTTTTAATTTGTTCGAGTCAGTACCATGATTTTAAGTTTTATTCGGGTCAGTCCCATGATTTTAATTTTGTTCGGGTCAGTCCCATGATTTTAAATTTTGTTTGGGTCAATCCCATGATTTTAAGTTTTATTCGGGTCAGTCCCATGATTTTAATTTTTATTCGGGCCAGTCCCATGATTTATTTTTTGTTCGAGTCAGTCCCATTATTTAAATTTTGTTCGGGTCAGTCCCATGATTTTAAATTTTGTTCGGGTCAGTCCCATGATTTTAAGTTTTATTCGGGTCAGTCCCATGATTTTAAATTTTGTTCGGGTCAGTTCCATGATTTTTATTCTGGACTGATTTTAAGTTTATTCGGGTCAGTCCCATGATGTTAAGTTTTTTTCGGGCCAGTCCCAGGATTCTAAGTTTTTTCCGAGCCAGTCCCATTATTTTAAGTTTTATTCGGGTCAGTCCCATGATTTTAAATTTTATTCGGATCAGTCCCATGATTTTAAGTTTTTTTTCGGGCCAGTCCCATTATTTTAAGTTTTTTTTCGGGTCAGTCCTATGATTTTAAGTTTTATTCGGGTCAGTCCCATAATTTAAATTTCGTGTCTCGGGTTAGTCTCGATTTTAAATTGTCTGTCTCGGGTCAGTCCCGATTTTAAATTTCTTATTGGGGTCAGTCCCGTTTCAAATTACTTGTTCCGGTCTGTCCCGTTTTAAATTTTTTGTTGGGGTCAGTCCCCTTTTAAATTTCTTGGGGTCAGTCTCATTTTAAAATTTTTTCGTTAACAGGGTCAGTCCTCATTTCAAAAGCGTCAGTTGTTTCAGTAGTTTGCAGCTGAATAACACAAGTATTTGGTGTCTACTTCTTTGTCTCAAGTTTTTCCAAAACTCAAACAAAGAGGGGCAAACTGTAGACACCAAATTTTTATTTTTATTTATTTATTTTATTTTATTTTTATTATCCTCGTTTGCTCATTAGTCTCGGCGATGGGCTGCTGATGCCGCTGCTGCCATCAGAATCCACTACCACCACCTGCAAACCCTCACCGGAAAAGGTTTGAAAGAAAGCATTGTGAGCTATCCTTTCCTTTTAAAAGTTCAGATTTTTGAAGCCTTCTAAGCGTGGATTCCCTGAATCTGTTTCAGATGTCTGTTTTCGTTACTTAGTATCTCGTCATTTCTGTTTTATGTCCATGGGAAATCTATTTTTTTTTTGTTGTTTTTTTGTTTGGTGAAAAACCTAGGAACTAAAAGCTATGTTTTGGAATCTGTATGGCCAAAAACTTGTGAACCAAAAGCTGTTAACTTTCGTGTGGTTTTTCCTGTCATGAACTGAATGCGTATGATTCGTGTGCGGTGAGTTGGGTTCTGAATAGCTTAGCAGTCCCATGGTTTGAATTTAGTTGCATGTTCCATTAAATGGTAGCGTTCATGGCTGTCTTCCTGCACATATGGAAGCTGAAGCTGTACAGAAAGGAACCCATGAGTGAGTTCAAGTTGCTAGTTTCATAGCTTTCTTTCGTTTGCATGTTTGAAGCATCAGAGGCTGGGGTAGGTTGCATGAGATATTTTGGTTGTCAAAGTTTCTGATTTGCATCCTTGAAGAACTTGTTGCTTGGGTTAAGATTGTGTTGGGTTGTGCACAAAAATCTGTTACAATAATTTCAAAACTCTCGGTTTGTTGCAGCTATGTTATTAAATTGATTTTCGGGTAGCTGGGGTTCTGGTTTGGCTTGATTATGCTTCTGGGTCTATTTGTTGTTGGATGGTGATGCCATTGTGTGCATTTGCTGCAATTTATTGTAGCAAAGTGTGGTATAACGGTAGGCCATAACACTGCCCTTGTTTTGCAAGCTTGAAGCTTTAGTTACTTCAGCTCTGTGTTGTTTGAGCCGCAAGCTTGCAGCAGGAATATTGCAGCAAGAAACCGTGTTTGAATATAACCTGGGATGAACCTTTAATGGGTTATTAGCTTGCATGGTTTAATATAATGTTTTATGATGGCTTTTTGAAATCTAATGTAATCTTTCTGGGTAGCTAACAAGTTGTAAAATCATAGAGAAACGAGAGATTTTTGCTGCACTCTTGTTTTGTTGTTGAGAAGTCTTTTGCTGCATTCTGTTTTGCTGTTATTCCTAGCAGCCATCATCCCAGATTTGCTGTCTTAATCCTGCAATAAGAGTGTAGTCTTTGGCTTGATGATTGAAGGGAGGGTTGGATTTTAGGTTTGTTTGATTCAAAGGTTAATGTTTGTTGATATGTTCGGTTGGAAATGAGATGCTGCATGATGCAGAGGGAAAGAAATCTGAAACGAGAGCAATGTGTGAGGACTCGCAAAAACTATTATTTTATGCCTAATTTATGGCTTAATAAATTATTTAATTGAATTTTATTTCCAAGGAATATTTTCTAGTCTTATTAGACCTAAATACATGGTAATATAACTTCGTTATATTTTTAAAATGATTCGTTTCGAAAATTAATTTCCTAGAGCGCGTTTAGTAAAAATAGTGAATAGTACTTGGAGATTTTATCCGCGTAGTAGCACAATAAGCTTGGAATATTGGAGACTTGTACTATGGTCCTAAAATAGGTAATCTTATGAATAAATATTCAAGTGATAGTTATTAGTGCAATCGTTATAAGAATTTTCCGAAAGTTTCGCGTTATAGCGTTAAATTTGGCGGTACGCGTTTTCACACGCGCGACTTCATTTGAGGGACTTTAGACCCTTATTTCGGGACAATTAAGAGTGAATAATATTTACATGAATATATATGCCTTGGAGGTTTAGTGCACTAGTGAACCAAACGCGCGAAAAATCGAGCCGTAATCGGACCAAACGACCCCTAATGAGAGTTGACTTTTGGGTGATTTTGCACCACACATTGCACCTTCTCTTGGAAGCTAACTTGGATCAAACACACTCTCTCTTCTTTCTCCTCATGGCCGGCCAAGACACCCTCTCTCTCTAACTCCTTGTTCAAAAAAATTCTGCACACTAATCTTCCCCAAAACCACCCCAAATCACCTCCAAATCACACCAAACTTGGAGACCACTTAGCAAACCTCTTGGAGATTATATCTAGCTAAGGAGGAGGGGAGCTTTCACGGTTTCTTGGAGCTTCAAGAGGGCCGAAAATTCTGACCTTGCAAACCAAAGGAGTAGGTAATGATCAACCCTTGGATTCTTATCTTTTGGAGATTATATGACAAGATTAAGCTCATGCATGCACTTAGTTACTTGATTATGGTGTAAAAATGTGATTGTGGGCTCTTGGAATTCCCACACTTGGGTTGTTGTTGCTGATATGATGATTGATGGTGATTATATTGTTGGTTTAGTGATATTAATGATGCATTAGTGGTGGGTAATTAGTAGGAACTTCATTGGGTGTAAGAAGCTAAAATTTCCAATTTTGCCCCTGCCATGTTCGGCCATTTCCAGGCCAATTTTTAATGGTTTAATTGCTTGAATTGGATGTTTGTAGGATGTATTAGATGTGTGAAAAATTTCATTGAAAAATAATGAGGTTTGAATGGGCAAATGAATTTTTGTTCGAAACCAGCAAATCTGGAAAACTGATTCGCGTATGCTCTGACCAGCAGTAGTATTTTGGCTATAACTCTGTCCTCGGATGTCGAAATCATATGCCGTCGGTGGCGTTTGAAACTAGACATTCCTAGCTTTAATTTGGTATATAATGTACGTTCTGATTCTTTGTGAGCAAGCCGAACCAAATGTTTTAAGTTCGCTGTCCTGTTACTCTGTTCTTCTGGAATGAAGTGTTCAGGCAGTGTAGACACCAAATTTTGAATTAATGCTTTGTGTTTAGATGATTTGCGTTTTAGTTCATTACTTGTTGTCTAGCCCTTTTTAGGTTTTATTTTATTTTAGTTTTATTCCCTTTTTAGTTTTTAGTTGTTTTGTAGTTTTTATTTTGTAAGTTTAGCGTAGAATTTTTAGAGAAAAAAAAGAAAAAAGAGGAAAAGTGAAAAATGAAAAAGGGGGGAAAAGAAAAGGGAAAAATGGTTTAATGCATATTGGCCTATTTTTGAAAAAGAAAAAAATGAAAAGTTTGAAAATTAAAAAAAAAAAAAAAAGAGCTTTTTAGTATAATAGGTTTTATTTACTTTTTGATACATTTTAATTATTTTTTAAAGAAAAGAAAAATTCCAAAAATATTAATATTTCAGGTTACAAGCATTTGTGTTTTGATTGCATTTTATTGTTATTTCTATTATTGTTATTATTCATTTTTATTATTATCAATTTCTGCTATTTTGAAAAAAAAAAAAAAAAAAAAAAGGTTGCCGCAGCATGAAAGCTGCGGATATGCGCAGTTTGCAAAGGGACAATGGAGCGGCTCCTGAAGCTGCAAATACAGGAAAAGGACCAGAGTTTCTTAGGGTTGGGGGGCTCTGATATATAAGCAAAAGAAAGACAGCCGCAGGAAAAAGACTGAAAGAGAGGGAGCTAACGGGAGGAAAAATTAAAAAGCAAGAGAAAGCAAGGTTGGGCAAGTTGACGGCGGAGAAGGAAAGCAGAGAGAGGGACGGCTGAGGTTTGAACAAAAACCAAACGAGAGCTGAGGGTTTAGAGCATCAAGTGACGGCTGCAAAACTTAAGAAAAAACAGAGGAAGGAAATAGAGGAGCTGGGTTTTGGGCAAACGGAGAAGATCGAGAACATCCAAAACTGTCGCCGACAAGTGCCTCATCAAGGTCATAGCAGTCTCGAGGAGTTCAATCGTTTCAAGCTCAAGCGTTTTACACAGCAGTTGTTTAGGGCTCCCAAGGTAACAATTTGCTTATCCTCTTCCGCCTGCACACCCCTTCTGTAATCAAAATCTGGGCTACTTGATTTTTGTTCTCAGTCTTGCGGTTATTTTATTTTATTTTCATGCGCTGATTGACTCCAATATGGGTATCATGTGGTAGCATCTAGGCTTTGCATTAGCGTGCATTCCCAAGACTGTTTGCATAGGAGTTATCTCTGTTTTCTCTTAGCCAGCAACAAACCCATGTTGTCTCTGGTTTCTTGAGTTGATGCTGGTTCAAATTTTCGATGTTTTTGACTCTGCCATGCTGCTCGTTTGCTAAGATAGGATGCAGTAGAAGTCTAAAAGATGAGTATGTTTAAGAACAGGGGTTTAGGATTTTCTATGATGGTTAACCAATGAATCCATGAGGTTTGTTTGAGTCTTAGTTTGGTTATGTTTGTGTATGAAAGATTGCTGCAACAGGTTCGAAATTCTGTTTTTATAGCAGCAGTTTTTGAGGGAAAAAATCAATCTTTTAGGCTGAGAAGGTTTTCCAGAATGGCCTAAATTACCTATGGGGTTTTGTTTGTTGTTTCATGGTGTCCTGTGTGTGTGCTTGCTGCCACTTCGAGTAGCAAGGTGTGGTGTACCATTAAACTGCCTCAAGCAGCCGAAGGCCTGCGGCAGCCATGATTTTCTTTCTTTTCTTTATTGTTCAAGTTTTGGTTTTACATGTTATGTTATCTTTAGTGTTCGGTTGGCATTGTTGTTCTGTTTGGTTGAGATTTTAGCTGTGTTTGGGATGGAAAAGTTGCATTAAAATGAACACAAGAATTACAGGAAACATGGCTGGAAATTTGCCGAGTTTTATTCTTTCTTTTGCTGCATTTTTTTGTCCTTTGGCTTTGTTTGAATCTTCAAGGCAGTTTATGCTTGGGTGGTATTTGATGGTAATTGGGGGGTGAATTCCTTGCATTTGTTTTTAGATGACATATTGGTAGAGCTTGTTTGAATGTTTGTACGCAAATATATCTAAGCTGAAATGAAAGAAGTAAAAGTTGCTGCATTTTTTTACTGTTTCTGTCCATGGCTGCTCTCTGAGTTTTCACTTGGGTTGCATGTTTAATTTTGTGTTGAAGAGATGAGTTGGAGAGCTTAGTGCTGAGTTTATGGCTTTGGGTTTACAAAATAAAAAAAACATCTGAATCATGCCCAAGTACTTGCTGGGAAATGCATTTCAGTTTTGGTGAACCAGAAACTTACGGCCTTGTCTTGTTGTTTCCTTCCATTTCGGTTCCAAGCTTTGCTGTTTTTTATTAGATAATAATTCCAGCATGTTTCTTCCTGGTTTGTTGGCATGAATGTGTTTAATTTGAGTAAGGAAATGGCATGAACTTTGGTTGCGGGAAAAGGGATTCGTTGAAGTTAGAAATTTGCAGCAATCTTTTTCTTTCTTTCGCTGTTAGTTCTTTCCCCTTAATGGTCAGTTCCAATTTTTTGTTTCACCCTTTCAATGAAGCTGCATGTTTAGTGGATGATGGATAGAATCTTGGTGTTGGAAAAACCTTTGTGCATAATGAATTGGATAGACTCGTGGCTGGAAAATCCCCCTTAAGCCTTGAACTAAAATGCAGCAGGTTGTTTTAGTTTTAATTGCAGAAGTCTAAGTCTTCTACGTATGCATGCATGCATATGTTTTAAAAATTACCTTTTAAACTCCCCAAGTCTTCCTTTGTTTCACTATGGCCCTATAAACTTCCAATGCTTTCAATTGGGTCCCTAATGTAATTGCCCATTGGCCCCCAAACTTTCTTTTTCTTTAAATTTGACCCAAAAACTCTGTTAATGTTTGCAATGAAGTCTTTTATTCTTTTGACTTCTTGAATGGGGGTTGTTTATATAATTTAATTGATTCAATTTCACGATTCATTTTAATCTCATGATTATTTGCCAAATAAATTGGTACCTTGACCATTTCTTTTATTTTGGAGGATAAATAAGTTGATTTCACTCCATTAGAGCTTCATTTCAAGGGCGGTATATTTTCTTTTATCCCTTTTTGTGTCTCTCCTATGTGAACCAACGTGCTACGTGAGAAACACATGTCTACTTTGCTTTCTTAGCCTTTCCTTAATCTCTTTTATTTATGTCATTTACTTTTGCTTTTTATTTAAGTTATTCTTTATGGGGTATGTGTACACCTCTTGGCTTGTAATAGATAGGGTTTGGAGGAGCATTCAATGAAGAGCTGTTGAAGGCTTGTGCCTAGCTAGCAAATGTAATAGTGAGGGCCTTAATCACCTTATGTGTCTTGCATGTCTATGCGCTATATGTTTAATCGTTTTCTTAGGTTTTGGCATTTAGATATGCATGCTAAGTGTTATGTGCTATGTGATTGACATGTCTACTCGCTTTCCATATCCTTGAATGAATGTGATGGATGAATGTACGTTTCCACTAGTCCAACGCTAGTCGGAATTCATAGAATGGGCTAGTCCAACGCTAGACCCTTAGGGATTTCCCCTCGTTAGCACATGTTTGCATGTTTCATTTCATTTCATGCATTTTTCTTAGCTTTATCATTTGGCATGCCCCTCAAACCCCTTTTCCCTCCATTTTAGGATTTTTGCATTTCATGCTAGTTATAGGGTTCATTTGCTTGAGAGTCCCCTTAAATATGGGATATAGACGAGTGTGGCTTTTCCTAAGCCTTAGCACGCTTGTATCCTCTCTATCAAAGGGCAAATTGAGTCACGATTTAGGTCTCCCCGTACCCATTATGCATGAATTCCCTAGGTTCATGCATCCACTCTATCATTACACTTTCATTTTTTCTTCCCATTTGCACACGTACACCTTTTATCCCTTCACTTACACACGAACACTTTTATCATCACTTGCACACATGTACTTCATATTATCATTTCACACACCGCACCTTGCCCACTCACGTGCACATTTTCACTTACATATTATTGCCTTTTATTACTTTTTTTCAAACTCATGCCCTCACATTGCATACATGCATTCCATTCATTTGCATCCCACTCGCATTATTCGTGACCTCTTCAAAAGATCGTTATTGGGCTTCACAATTAATGTGATTGGCACCATTCAACCTTTGAAGAGAAATTTCCCCCAATACCCCTAGGTCTAGGGTTTGCATTCATGTAGTGCATCCAAATGTAATAAATTCTTTGGTTAAAACAAGAAAATCTTTGATTAAATCAACGCAACTAGCCTCTGCTAGGTCGAAGGGGTGCCTTGGATTTTTATCCTTGCCTTCCCCTTCGTCAAATGTGACTCCCGAACCTTTTTCTTTGTTTGCGTGGACTAGGAGTCGTTCAAAAGGGTTTCTTACTTTTTTCCTTAAAAAATTCACTTTTTGGGTGACTTGGTACACCCTAACTCTATACCAAGTGGCGACTCCATTTTTCATATAAAAAACCCTTTTTGAACTATTTTTCTTGGGTCAAATCGTCGCATTTTCAAAAGTCCCATTTAGACCCATCTTTCTTTTAAATCACAATTCATTTTCCAATCACAAAATCCATTTTTCAAACCATTTATTTATTTTATCAAAAAATGGGGCGCGACAGTTGGCGACTCCACTGGGGACATTCGAGAGTCCGAGCAAATTTGATTTAATCAATCTTTTTCTTCTTTTAAACCTTTTTATTTATCACATTGGATGTTTAGGGTTGCATTTTTCCCTTTTCTAGGATTTTTGCATTTCGCGTATCAACTCACTTCCTCACACGTTCGCCTATGATTGTTTTGATGAATGGATGTTTGTATGTGATTCCGCGCTTTGCATTGCATTTGGGAGGGGATTCTACCTTAGAGCCTTGCGTGGGTTCTCGATCCCTCCCCTCCAAAACGTGCACTATCATACGCGCATACGCTTTATTATTCATCCCTCTTTATTTTCTTTTTAGTGGCTTGTCACGCCACTCCACCCTAGTAGGATTAGGAGACCCACTTGGACGTGTGACCGTAACACGACGTGTGCGTAGCATGATCCAATGGGTCACTCACTCTTCCGCTTTAAACTTTGGGTTAATATCCTTAGTTTTTAGTCGAAGGTTGAGATTTTTTTTATAGATTCACTCAAACATGCGGCCGTGACACGACGTGTGCGTAGCGGTGTTTGGGGAATCGCTCGAGCCACCGACAAAGGGCCATGGAATTGATGACCTTTGGCCCTAAGTCTGAAGGCTTGAGGACCTGAGCTTATCGAGTTAGATGCATTAGTGAACCCCAACCTCATGCATCGATATAGTTCACCTAGGGTAGAGTCGACCTTACCCTATTAGGGACACCATACACGAGGGGAGGGATCCCACCCTCTTTCCTTATTTCTTTGTTGCTTTTGTATCATCTAATTGTCCAATGTGTTATGTGATTATGTGTTGAACTAACGTTTCCTTGTTTCTTATCTTTTGCATTCACAAACGTTAGGAAATAAGAGGTCTGGCATGACCTCCTTTTAGGACCTACCCTTGTAGATAGGCTATTGCACGTTTGAAAATTGTGGTACATTTTGTTCATAAATTAATAATGCCATACCATTTTAGGCCTACCCTGGCAAATAAAGGGTTCCTTAGGTCACGTTTCATTTTGAATTGCATATTTACATCGCTTTAATAAATGGCATCATGCATAAATCATAGAAAGGGAATGCCACATAGGGAATCCTGTGTTTAGGAATAAGCCACCTTGTGTCTCGGATACTTAATCCAGTGAGACTTGCACGTTTACATTTTGTATCATCCAAAGGAGTAGTGCACAAGGTAAGGTGGGATCCGATCAGTTTCATGGAGTAATCTTTGGAATATGAGCATTTAATAATCACTTTTTGGCCATTTTTATCAAAATTGGTAAAATTCCCTTGCGAAAAGGACATTAATTTGAAGAAAATTCACAAATGATTCCTCTTGCTGAGACGATGAATAAATTGAGGCCAAATCGTGATTTTAGAAGGCTCATAGACTAATTTTCTGAAACCACCAATGGTCGGCCGATCCATTTTGTCAATTCATAATCAATTTTGGATAAACCGTCTTTTGACCAATTTACCCTTTTTAGGGTCATCTGGTCGATTTTGAATAAATCGTTAATTCATTTGACCAATTTACCCTTTTTAGGGTCATCCGGTCAATTTTTGAAAAATCAACCATTAATTTGACCAATTTACCCTTTTTAGGGTCATCCGGTCAATTTTTGAAAAATCGTCAATTCATTTGACCAATTTACCCTTTTTAGGATCACCCGGCCGATTTTTGAATAAATCCCTAATTCAATTTCATTCATTTGACCAATTTACCCATTTTTAGGGCAACCGAGCCGATTTTGAATAAATCAAGTTTCGTTCAATCTATTTGATCAATTTACCCTTTTTAGGGTGATCTGATTAATTTTGGATAAATTTCATTCAATTCATTTGACCTGTTTCCCTTTTAGGGTAATTCGGTCAATTTTAAATAAATTATCAATTTCATTCAACCCATTTGTCCTATTAGAGTTTCAGTATCAAATTTCAAATCGGGAAACCTAGTCGATTTTGAAGAAAACCGTCTATTGCATCCAATCACTTGATCAATTAGGGTTTTGACCCTAAATTCACTGAGAAATTTTATCAACAAATTCCAATCTCTTTGATAGGAAGTTCGTCAAGATCAAATCCGTGCGTTTTTGCAAACTCTTGTATCGATCAAAAGTGATCAATCCACTTGGACGTTGACATCATTTTGACAAATGTCTCTCGGCACTCCAATTGACCAAAATTTTTCAAAATTATTTTTCACTTAAATGAGTTGATCAGATCCATCAGGTATGGTATAGTGCCTGCTCTGGAGGATTGCATTTTCATGCTAGGCCTACCCTTGGCACAAAAAAGGGTTCCCCCATAGGACATGCATCTGAATTGTTTAACAATCACTAACTCATGTCTTTTTCTTTTTCCTTTTCGAATAAATTGCAGAAATCTACCAAATGATTTGTTTATCTAAATGTATCTTTTGCATGCTCAGGAAAATTTCCAAAAACAGCTGTTTCGAAAAAGTCCCACCATTACACGATCCCGAAGTGAAACCCAAGAGAATTGTGTAAACATGAGTACTAAGCCTCAATCATCCGATAAGACCATGGCAACTACTCAGCCGGAAACCACAAGTCCTGGAATTCAGTTGGCCGAATTACTTGCTAAGTTTGAGGAAATGGCCTCTACAATGGCTTCCCAAAAGAAATTGATAGACGAGCTTGTCAGTAGCGGGGTACAGCCTGAACTTCCGCACGTCACACAACCACAATCTGAACCTTTTGTTATTCCTGCAGTTCAGACTACTTTTCCCATGCAGGGTCCACCTGAAGGGACTTTTACCTACCCCACCATCCATCTGCCATACACTTACCCTCCTAATCCTTCATTTTTCCCTACTCAAATGCAAGGTCCTCAACCTCAAGTCACTGCAAATATACCACCTGAGACACAAGTTTTTTATTACCCCACCACTGAGCCTTATCTGCCGGACCATTTTATTCAAACCAAACCAGAGGTGGGAGGATCCTCTGCTCCCATTGATGTGAAGTTATTAAAGCGCCTGGACCGTTTCGATGAATTCATGAGGAAGAGTCAGGTGTTGAACAAGCAAGGAGTTTTGGATTACGATGAGCTGTGTCTCTTTCCAAATGTGCAATTGCCTGAAGGGTTCAAAACCCCGAAGTTTAACAAATATGATGGGACGGGCAATCCCAAAACGCACCTCCGATTGTTCGCTAACAAATTGGGTAGACCAACAGATGATGAAAATCTGCCTTTGAGGCTATTCCCAGAAAGTCTGGAGGGGGATGCGCTCGACTGGTATTCCAAGCTGAAGCCCGAAGAGATAAAGACTTGGTTGGATCTGTCCAATGCATTTGTAAGACAATACGAGTATAATTGCGAGCTGGCTCCGACACGGACTACACTGGAAGGAACAAAAAGAAAGCCCTCCGAGGATCACAAGACTTATGCCAAAAGGTGGAGGAAAATAGCTGCAAAAGTCGAGCCACCAATGACTGAGGACGAAATCATACGCACCTTCATTAAGGCACATGATCCGCCATACTTTGAAGAAATTTTTCGAATGACTGGGTGTTCCTTTGCCGAGATCGTTAATAAATTAGAAGAATATGATGAGTTTATAAGGGCAGGAAAGATTATTAACGTGTCGGCTCTGAAATCGCAATTGGAAGCCATGCAAAATCAAGGCAGTGGTAACAAGAAATCCCCATTCAAAAAGAGAGAAGAGGAGGCTTCATTTGTCTCGAATCGAGGCCCTGTTCCCCAACCGAGATACCGACAGAACTCCACCTATTCACCCCGTTACCCGTACCAATCACACTTTCAACCCGTGCACCATACCACTGGTAACCACCCTCGACCTCGACCAAATTACCCAAACACACCTACAACACCATTTCATATTTCTCCACATAGTTTTCAAACTAGACCTCGCTCTCCTTATCATCCAAGACCCACATTTCCCGTCAACCATAATCACAACTATCAACAAACCGCTGGCACCCAAGACCCGACTCGATATAGAACTTTTACCAATTTAGGCCGGCCCTTGGATCAACTATATGAGCAGCTCAAGGCCGCAGGAAAAATTGGTACAATACCTCCTAAAGCCTATGCTAAAGGATTTCCCCCTGATTATAATCCTCAATCTTTTTGTGCCTATCATTCCGGAGCTCCTGGACATTCTACTGCCAATTGTCGGGTACTTAAACACAAAATCCAAGACATGATTGAGGCCGGAGACATAATTTTGAGAGGGAGAGAAGAACAAGGACCAAGCATAAGTACAAACCCCTTTCCCAGGCACAAGGACACCTTTGAGGCATCTACCTCCAATGACGAGATTTGAAAATCCTGAAGGAGCTCTGCACAATTTGGATGGCTGATTATACTCCCTCTCGAAGGAAATTTCGATGAATCTAGGGGTTGTCATTTACTAAAATTCATGAAAACTTTTTCTTGCATATGTAAATAGCTTAACGAAAGCATCTTTTGCAATTGAGTTTTGTCTTGTTTCTGCTTTGATTTAGAGTTTCATGAAATGCTCATTTTGGTTATTTGTTTGTCTGATTATGATTCTGATTTTTTGAGATGGCCAAAGGTGAGGTTATTTGACTCTTTGAATATCACTGTTCTGAAATTTGATGAAACCCTTTATTGAAAATTCCTCCATTAAATAGCCCTCATTGAAAATGCCTTCGTTGAGAAATCCTTTTTCGAGAAAGCCTTCATTAAGAAAACCCTTCATTAAATCCCCTCGTTGAGAAAGCCATACATTGGGAATCCCCTTCATTGAGAGATCTCTTCTTTGAGAAAGCATTCAATAATAAAACCCTTCTTTGAGAAATGCTTTCATTGAGAAAACCATGATAAAATCCATTCATTTGAGAAAATCCCTTTCCAGCCGGGTTGAAAGTTGATTGGTTAAAGCAGTATCATTAACGATTGATTCTGATTGATGGAAAGCAGTTGAATGCTATATACCATGACCAATTTTGTCAGAATTCATGGCCTATGTTCATAACAAAAGGATCCGCCACCGATCTTCTGAAGAAGGAAACAAAATGCTAAAATGATGAAAGATGAAGTCGAAGGCAAATTTGCTTCAAATTGACAAAGCTTATTGGGTGTTCAAAGGAGAGATGGAAGGATAGACATTCCCTCAACCTATCAACTCGGACATGTGTAAGATGTTCTTTATTTGATTATGCAAAGTTTCTTTTAGGAAATCATGCAAAGGGCGAGGCAAAAGTCAGGCCATCTTCCTTTCCAATCAAAACATTTCATCCCTAGTCATCCCCTTTGAACTATCAGAACAATAATTTTCGTTTCGCAACCCCTGAGAATTGCAAACCCCACACTGGGGCAAATTCATTTTGAAAAATGATCAGACAGAAAAGAAAAATCCCACACTGGGGCAAATTTATCTTTGAAAGAGATATGGGAAAAGAAAGAACCCTACACTGGGGCAAATTTAGTTTTTGAAGGAAAATGCAAAAAGTGAGAAAAATGCAATGAAGAAAATGCAAAGAAAGAGAAAATCCAATCAAACTGGGGCAAATTTCCTCGGTTTTGTTTAAAATTAGAGATAATTTCAAAATGATGCAATCTCAGGTTATTTCACACCTTTCGTTAAACCTGCTTTCAAGCCTTAACTTTTCTTGAAAAACACCCCACCTGACCTCATTACAAAAGCCCAAAAGTCCTGGTTTTCGTCACTTGCTGCATTTCTATTAGGGATTTTGCTAATCAACTGGCGCGTGATGTCCATAATGCCTTCGTTTAAGTCTATAAGGGAAGCGCATTTTACTGATGCCAGCAATCTTCAACTTACATTCCTGAGTCGACTATGGGTGAGCTTTTCCATTGTTTCATTAGGTGAAAACCCACAAGGGCACCTCAAAAAAAAAAAAAAAAAAAAACCAACAAAAAGGGTAGGGGGCAACCTTGGTGAAAACCCGAATGGGCGCCAAGGTAGGTTTCTGCAATGAGCAAGTACAAAGAGGAACAACTGGTGGTTTGGTCCATTTAGATTTCTCCTCATTTTGGTCATACTACTGCCAATACTGAATCACAGAACAAGGATACCCAGAGATTCGAATATAACATCCGTTGGCCAAAGCTGTGTCATTTTGTAAAACATTCTTTGGCAAATACATTCTTGGGAAACTCATTTTTACCAAATTACTTGCATTCATGGCATTTTTGTAGAATTTAAGCACAAATGGTTATGAGTGCATTCCTGTACATATTCATTTTTACATGACATGTGAATTTTTCTTGCATACCTCATTCTTTATCATTGAATTGTGGTAAATGACAATCCCCATGATTTATTCGAAGCATACTCAGATTCAGTCATCTTTTGGAAATGGTTGAAGTTCAGCAAAGCCATTACGCAGACTTCACAATATGGCAAAGCACATACCTGGTCAGTTTGAAAATTGGAAAAGCCTCAGGGTGAGAAATCCAACTCAATCAGCTGCCGCAGCAAAAGTTGATAAAGGCATTGAAAGACTCATGTTTACACGATTCTCGAAGGAAAAACGGATCAAATGGTGGTGGCAATTTCTTTGTTTTTTCTCTTTTACAGGAAAATTGCAGGCACAAGATGAAAGTAACCACACCTCGCACTGGAATCGGTGTCGGAAAGAGTCTGGTGGACAAAGGCAGATTTGAAAATGTTGCAATCAAATTTGATCAAAAGGTGCAGCAACATGGCGATACCGAATCAACTACGGACTCAAATTGCAAAAATTCATCCAACTGGGGCAAATTAATTTTTGGAAAGATTCTCAAAAGTCAAAAAGAAAAAAAAAAAAAAAAAGGAAAAAATCAAATCAAAAAATCAAAAAATCAAAAAATCAAAAAATCAAAAAGCAAATCAAGTTCACCTCGGCAGGCTCGGGTTTTATCCCACTGACCGCTTTTACTTTCGTAGGGCACGGGTTTTATCCCTCCGACCTCGGCAGGCTCGGGTTTTATCCCACTGACCGCTTTTACTTTCGTGGGGCACGGGTTTTATCCCTCCGACCTCGGCAGGCTCGGGTTTTATCCCACTGACCGCTTTTATTTTCGGTAGGGCACGGGTTTTATCCCTCTGACCTCGGCAGGCTCGGGTTTTATCCCACTGACCGCTTTTATTTTCATTAGGGCACGGGTTTTATCCCTCCGACCTCGGCAGCCTCGGGTTTTATCCCTCCGACCTCGGCAGGCTCGGGTTTTATCCCACTGACCGCTTTTATTTTCGGTAGGGCACGGGTTTTATCCCTCCGACCTTGGCAGGCTCGGGTTTTATCCCACTGACCGCTTTTATTTTCATTAGGGCACGGGTTTTATCCCTCCGACCTCGGCAGGCTCGGGTTTTCTCCCACTGACCACTTTTATTTTCGTTAGGGCACGGGTTTTATCCCTCCGACCTCGACAGGCTCGGGTTTTATCCCACTGACCGCTTTTACTTTCGTAGGGCACGGGTTTTATCCCTCCGACCTCGGCAGGCTCGGGTTTTATCCCACTGTCCGATTATCAAAATCATTTTATTGCTACGGGAACTGGGTTTGTCCCGTCAGTAAGCATCTCATTCTCATTGCTATTGGAGCTGGGTTTGTCCCACTAGTGAGCATTTCATTTGCATCACTAACAAACATGGGTCAGTCCCATTAACATTTCATTTCACTTCTTTCATTTGCATCACCAATAAACATGGGTCAATCCCACCAATACTCCATCTCACTTCAATTCATCCCGTTTAAATTTCTATTCGGGTCAGTCCCGTTTTAATTCTGTTCGGGTCAGTCCCGTTTAAATTTCTATTCGGGTCAGTCCCGTTTTAATTCTGTTCGGGTCAGTCCCGTTTAAATTCTGTTCGGGTCAGTCCCGTTTAAATTTCTGTTCGGGCCAGTCCCGTCTTTAAATTTTGTTCGGGTCAGTCCCGTTTTCAATTCCTGTTCGGGCCAGTCCCGTCTTTAAATTTTGTTCGAGTCAGTCCCGCTTTTAATTTCCTGATCTAAATCAATTGCACTTTAAGTTTTGTCAAGAGGGGTCAGTCCCCATTTCTAAAAACGTCCACCGTTCATGATGTTCGCCACCAAATAAAGCAGGTAGGTACTTGGTGTCTACTTCTTTGTCTCAAGTTTTTTCAAAACTCAGACAAAGAGGGGTAAACTGTAGACACCAAATTTTGAATTAATGCTTTGTGTTTAGATGATTTGCGTTTTAGTTCATTACTTGTTGTCTAGCCCTTTTTAGGTTTTATTTTATTTTAGTTTTATTCCCTTTTAGTTTTTAGTTGTTTTGTAGTTTTTATTTTGTAAGTTTAGCGTAGAATTTTTAGAGAAAAAAAAGAAAAAAGAGGAAAAGTGAAAAATGAAAAAGGGGGGAAAAGAAAAGGGAAAAATGGTTTAATGCATATTGGCCTATTTTTGAAAAAGAAAAAAATGAAAAGTTTGAAAATTAAAAAAAAAAAAAAGAGCTTTTTAGTATAATAGGTTTTATTTACTTTTTGATACATTTTAATTATTTTTTAAAGAAAAGAAAAATTCCAAAAATATTAATATTTCAGGTTACAAGCATTTGTGTTTTGATTGCATTTTATTGTTATTTCTATTATTGTTATTATTCATTTTTATTATTATCAATTTCTGCTATTTTGAAAAAAAAAAAAAAAAAAAAAAAGGTTGCCGCAGCATGAAAGCTGCGGATATGCGCAGTTTGCAAAGGAACAATGGAGCGGCTCCTGAAGCTGCAAATACAGGAAAAGGACCAGAGTTTCTTAGGGTTGGGGGGCTCTGATATATAAGCAAAAGAAAGACAGCCGCAGGAAAAAGACTGAAAGAGAGGGAGCTAACGGGAGGAAAAATTAAAAAGCAAGAGAAAGCAAGGTTGGGCAAGTTGACGGCGGAGAAGGAAAGCAGAGAGAGGGACGGCTGAGGTTTGAACAAAAACCAAACGAGAGCTGAGGGTTTAGAGCATCAAGTGACGGCTGCAAAACTTAAGAAAAAACAGAGGAAGGAAATAGAGGAGCTGGGTTTTGGGCAAACGGAGAAGATCGAGAACATCCAAAACTGTCGCCGACAAGTGCCTCATCAAGGTCATAGCAGTCTCGAGGAGTTCAATCGTTTCAAGCTCAAGCGTTTTACACAGCAGTTGTTTAGGGCTCCCAAGGTAACAATTTGCTTATCCTCTTCCGCCTGCACACCCCTTCTGTAATCAAAATCTGGGCTACTTGATTTTTGTTCTCAGTCTTGCGGTTATTTTATTTTATTTTCATGCGCTGATTGACTCCAATATGGGTATCATGTGGTAGCATCTAGGCTTTGCATTAGCGTGCATTCCCAAGACTGTTTGCATAGGAGTTATCTCTGTTTTCTCTTAGCCAGCAACAAACCCATGTTGTCTCTGGTTTCTTGAGTTGATGCTGGTTCAAATTTTCGATGTTTTTGACTCTGCCATGCTGCTCGTTTGCTAAGATAGGATGCAGTAGAAGTCTAAAAGATGAGTATGTTTAAGAACAGGGGTTTAGGATTTTCTATGATGGTTAACCAATGAATCCATGAGGTTTGTTTGAGTCTTAGTTTGGTTATGTTTGTGTATGAAAGATTGCTGCAACAGGTTCGAAATTCTGTTTTTATAGCAGCAGTTTTTGAGGGAAAAAATCAATCTTTTAGGCTGAGAAGGTTTTCCAGAATGGCCTAAATTACCTATGGGGTTTTGTTTGTTGTTTCATGGTGTCCTGTGTGTGTGCTTGCTGCCACTTCGAGTAGCAAGGTGTGGTGTACCATTAAACTGCCTCAAGCAGCCGAAGGCCTGCGGCAGCCATGATTTTCTTTCTTTTCTTTATTGTTCAAGTTTTGGTTTTACATGTTATGTTATCTTTAGTGTTCGGTTGGCATTGTTGTTCTGTTTGGTTGAGATTTTAGCTGTGTTTGGGATGGAAAAGTTGCATTAAAATGAACACAAGAATTACAGGAAACATGGCTGGAAATTTGCCGAGTTTTATTCTTTCTTTTGCTGCATTTTTTTGTCCTTTGGCTTTGTTTGAATCTTCAAGGCAGTTTATGCTTGGGTGGTATTTGATGGTAATTGGGGGGTGAATTCCTTGCATTTGTTTTTAGATGACATATTGGTAGAGCTTGTTTGAATGTTTGTACGCAAATATATCTAAGCTGAAATGAAAGAAGTAAAAGTTGCTGCATTTTTTTACTGTTTCTGTCCATGGCTGCTCTCTGAGTTTTCACTTGGGTTGCATGTTTAATTTTGTGTTGAAGAGATGAGTTGGAGAGCTTAGTGCTGAGTTTATGGCTTTGGGTTTACAAAATAAAAAAAACATCTGAATCATGCCCAAGTACTTGCTGGGAAATGCATTTCAGTTTTGGTGAACCAGAAACTTACGGCCTTGTCTTGTTGTTTCCTTCCATTTCGGTTCCAAGCTTTGCTGTTTTTTATTAGATAATAATTCCAGCATGTTTCTTCCTGGTTTGTTGGCATGAATGTGTTTAATTTGAGTAAGGAAATGGCATGAACTTTGGTTGCGGGAAAAGGGATTCGTTGAAGTTAGAAATTTGCAGCAATCTTTTTCTTTCTTTCGCTGTTAGTTCTTTCCCCTTAATGGTCAGTTCCAATTTTTTGTTTCACCCTTTCAATGAAGCTGCATGTTTAGTGGATGATGGATAGAATCTTGGTGTTGGAAAAACCTTTGTGCATAATGAATTGGATAGACTCGTGGCTGGAAAATCCCCCTTAAGCCTTGAACTAAAATGCAGCAGGTTGTTTTAGTTTTAATTGCAGAAGTCTAAGTCTTCTACGTATGCATGCATGCATATGTTTTAAAAATTACCTTTTAAACTCCCCAAGTCTTCCTTTGTTTCACTATGGCCCTATAAACTTCCAATGCTTTCAATTGGGTCCCTAATGTAATTGCCCATTGGCCCCCAAACTTTCTTTTTCTTTAAATTTGACCCAAAAACTCTGTTAATGTTTGCAATGAAGTCTTTTATTCTTTTGACTTCTTGAATGGGGGTTGTTTATATAATTTAATTGATTCAATTTCACGATTCATTTTAATCTCATGATTATTTGCCAAATAAATTGGTACCTTGACCATTTCTTTTATTTTGGAGGATAAATAAGTTGATTTCACTCCATTAGAGCTTCATTTCAAGGGCGGTATATTTTCTTTTATCCCTTTTTGTGTCTCTCCTATGTGAACCAACGTGCTACGTGAGAAACACATGTCTACTTTGCTTTCTTAGCCTTTCCTTAATCTCTTTTATTTATGTCATTTACTTTTGCTTTTTATTTAAGTTATTCTTTATGGGGTACGTGTACACCTCTTGGCTTGTAATAGATAGGGTTTGGAGGAGCATTCAATGAAGAGCTGTTGAAGGCTTGTGCCTAGCTAGCAAATGTAATAGTGAGGGCCTTAATCACCTTATGTGTCTTGCATGTCTATGCGCTATATGTTTAATCGTTTTCTTAGGTTTTGGCATTTAGATATGCATGCTAAGTGTTATGTGCTATGTGATTGACATGTCTACTCGCTTTCCATATCCTTGAATGAATGTGATGGATGAATGTACGTTTCCACTAGTCCAACGCTAGTCGGAATTCATAGAATGGGCTAGTCCAACGCTAGACCCTTAGGGATTTCCCCTCGTTAGCACATGTTTGCATGTTTCATTTCATTTCATGCATTTTTCTTAGCTTTATCATTTGGCATGCCCCTCAAACCCCTTTTCCCTCCATTTTAGGATTTTTGCATTTCATGCTAGTTATAGGGTTCATTTGCTTGAGAGTCCCCTTAAATATGGGATATAGACGAGTGTGGCTTTTCCTAAGCCTTAGCACGCTTGTATCCTCTCTATCAAAGGGCAAATTGAGTCACGATTTAGGTCTCCCCGTACCCATTATGCATGAATTCCCTAGGTTCATGCATCCACTCTATCATTACACTTTCATTTTTTCTTCCCATTTGCACACGTACACCTTTTATCCCTTCACTTACACACGAACACTTTTATCATCACTTGCACACATGTACTTCATATTATCATTTCACACACCGCACCTTGCCCACTCACGTGCACATTTTCACTTACATATTATTGCCTTTTATTACTTTTTTTCAAACTCATGCCCTCACATTGCATACATGCATTCCATTCATTTGCATCCCACTCGCATTATTCGTGACCTCTTCAAAAGATCGTTATTGGGCTTCACAATTAATGTGATTGGCACCATTCAACCTTTGAAGAGAAATTTCCCCCAATACCCCTAGGTCTAGGGTTTGCATTCATGTAGTGCATCCAAATGTAATAAATTCTTTGGTTAAAACAAGAAAATCTTTGATTAAATCAACGCAACTAGCCTCTGCTAGGTCGAAGGGGTGCCTTGGATTTTTATCCTTGCCTTCCCCTTCGTCAAATGTGACTCCCGAACCTTTTTCTTTGTTTGCGTGGACTAGGAGTCGTTCAAAAGGGTTTCTTACTTTTTTCCTTAAAAAATTCACTTTTTGGGTGACTTGGTACACCCTAACTCTATACCAAGTGGCGACTCCATTTTTCATATAAAAAACCCTTTTTGAACTATTTTTCTTGGGTCAAATCGTCGCATTTTCAAAAGTCCCATTTAGACCCATCTTTCTTTTAAATCACAATTCATTTTCCAATCACAAAATCCATTTTTCAAACCATTTATTTATTTTATCAAAAAATGGGGCGCGACAGGCAGCAACTTGATGCCCGAATTTGAACCAGATGGGAGCCAAATTTGGAAACGGTTTCTTCTGTGATATTTTAACTCTATGAATGTATTTTCCAACGGCGTAAGCCATGCTCGATTTCGAGCTATAATGACTGAGTTGTGACTGAAACAATGGGACTGCTCTGTTTTGGAAAACCCTAATGTTTGGACTGGTTTGGAACAAAATCTTGGAGTGAACTTGTTAGTTGATGTTTTTGATATTAAACACTTACCAAAGGTATCATGGGTATATCTTAGACCCTTATTTCACAAACGAACCATGGTTGGATAACTTTCTTGGTTAAACGGTTGGAAATTTGGAAAATGAAAGTCCAAGGCAGATTGCCTTAGGATTTTTCTTGAACTTTGGTTGGCTAATTAACGACCTTGCCGAAAGTATTTTTCCCCGAAATTCGATAGAGAGATACCTTCCATATAGTATTGAAATACTGCCAATTTTGGTGCCGATTCAAGTTCGTTTCGATACCCAATTGAATTACTAAAGTTAGAGGTTCAAATCTGGAAAATTCTCATCCAGTCTTGAATTTGCTCAACTTCGGGCTACCGTATCTCGGTGCTCGAAACTCCGATTCTTGATCCGCTTGTTTTGTTATAAACTTCACTTGCAACACTAATTGAGCTGCAAAATTCAGAGGCCGGTTTGCAACGTGCGAATCGTGCCGAATTTTCAAAGTTGGCCAAAATCCAACTTCATTCTGCCTTGTGAACCAACCCTGCACCTTCAAGCTCATTTTTGACCACTTTTCACTTCGATTCATGGAAAAGTGTCTTCTAGGAACTTATAGTACTCTCTAAGAGGTTTCCAACGGTATAAAGTTTTCCAATTCTCGACTTATACCGAGCGAGTTATGATTTTTCAAAGATTCATCGTAAAACTGAAAAAATTTTCCAACTTCAAAGAAATAGAGTTTTTCAAGAACTCTTTATTCTTTTGATATTCTTAAACGTTTTGCTTACGATTTTCAAGATAAAAACTCAAATAATATTGTACCTAATAAAAGGCAAGTTGAACCTCGATTTACGTGTAATTGAGGTTCCTTTTTGCAAAATAATTCTTAGATTGTACTAGTGTACAATCTTTCTTGTTAAGTGGGTTAATTGTGTGATTATCCACTATTAAATTGCCAGGCGCGCAAGGAGACCTTCAAGAGGATCTCACCGTGGACACTTGAACTTCTGGAAAATAATTCTTATTGAATTGCTCGGTGAGTGTCAAGTGTGTGAATTTTGATACTTGCTTATTGTGGGATTTGTGGAAAGTTTTAAAAATAAGGGCGGGTGCGTACTTTATCGCACTCGTTCTGATTTCAAATGAATGAATGAAATGTATTGAATGAATGAATGAAATGCAATGTTATGTCATGAATGCTTATGTCGTTGGAGTGAACCTCCTCGACTTTCCAATGAATGGGGGACGCCCAAACTCATAGGCCGTCCTTAGACTCGAGCCAGCAATGGGCTTGGTCGGGGATTTGGACGAGCCATGAGATACAAATAAGCTCGACCTAATAAGAGGTCTTGCTTGGCATACTCGTTGAGTATCGCCCAATATTGGCCATTGTGGGCCCTTGGGGTGTACGGTGGACGGAGGGAAGTAAATGGTGATCTACGGAAATGGAAATACCGACCCGGTTGACAGGAGGGTCAATGCGGGAAGGTATACGAATGACAACGGCAGATCAAGTGGAACTTAGCTCCTGAGAGCTACTATATCCTTGAATTGTTTCTGATTACTTTCCTGTTTGATTGATTGATTATTGAAAGGACATGGCTTTGTTTATTAAATTTGGGATTGTTATTTGACTAAGTGCTTGCATGTGTGTTCTTGGCCTCACGAGCGTTTAGCTCACCCTATAGTTTTGTTTTCCTTAACAGGACCGACTCTGGGAGAAATATGGAGAAATTATCCGTTGTAGTTTTGTTAAGACTCCTGTTATGTATTTTGACTAGGCCCTGGTTTGGGTTGTACTTTTGGAAATTGTAAACTTGAAAAGTTTGGGCCCTGATGTGTACTTTGAATTTAAGTCGTTTCATGATTACCCGATGTACTGGATATACATTAAGTGACTTATTAAGCTTGAACGCTTCCGCATTATTGTATTCATGTTACTCTCGTCGAAGTGTTTAGTTCGATTTTAAATGGAATGGATTTGCTCGAGTCCTGGCGTGAGCTGGGCTGGCGTCCGCGGATACCCTTTGGTCCGCCTTAGGGAGATGTGGGGCGTCACACAATGCTTCTTCAATGCATGCATGTAAATGTTATCAAAATTGCCTATTAACCCCCTAAGCTTCCCTTTATCTTACTATGGCACAAACAATTGGAAAATTCAATCAAATTGACCCCTCAAATTTCTTTAGTTTTTGCAATCAAGTCATTACTTGTTTTAATTTTACATGGGTTGTTCACATTCCTTTAAACGCCTTGGATTGATTTAATTTCATGCTTATTCCCATTTCATGTGATTATTTCTTAATTAAAGTGATGTCTTGACCATTTTCTTTGTTTTTGGAGGGTAAATAAATAAATTCATTTCATTAGGACACCAATTCAAGGGAGGTACACCCTATCCCTTATTTCTTACTTTATGTGACCCTACGTGCCCTATGTGACTTTACATGTTTGACTGTATGCCTCTTGAATGTTTTTTTATTCATTTCATTCATTTGCTTTATTAGCTTTGCATATTTATTTTTAGTTCAATTTGATCATTCGAAAGGCACTTGAATGCCAAATTTGTAATAGTTAGGTATTTATTTTAATTATTTATTTTTATTCTTTCCCTTTAGATTGTAGTAGGGTTCCCCGAATGTAATAGTTAGGACTTTATTTGCTTTGTTTGCCTTGTGTGTTTTTGCATTCTTACATGTTATGTGTTACTCGCTTTTCTAGGGTCTTGCATCTAGATATCATGCTTATGTGTTATGTGTTTTATGTGAGTTATATGTTTATTTGCTTTATTATGCTTTATTTGATTTATTAGACTACAACAAATGCATGTCGTCACCACACTAGTCCAACGCTAGTTGTGGCCCTTCATTCCGATCTTCCACTAGTCCAACGCTAGTGAGAACTCATAGACAAGGGCTAGTCCAATGCTAGACCCTTAGGGACCTCCTACGCTAGATCATGTTTATGTGACTACATTACATTCTCATGCATATTTTTTCACCATTTAGGATTCTTACCATGTTGCATGACACCTCCTTATATATGTACATCCTTTATCCCATATTCCCTTCTATTTATATCCCTTACTCCGTATTCCTCCTTATATGTATATTACTTACCCCTTTGTATGAAACATGACATTAGATTTGCATTTCATCTAAGCATTAGACCTAGGGTAGTGCATCTGCTTGATTAGATAGGGAAATAACCCCTTGGATATGGGATATGGACGAGTTTGGCTTCTCTAGCCTTAGCACGCTCGTATTCCCTCTATTAAAGGGAATATTGAAAGCCAATGAACATTAGTCCCCCGTACCCGACATGTTGCATTCCTTTAGGTCATACACATTTGTATATTATTATTTTCTTTACTTTTCCTTTCTTTCGAGTTTTATGACTTGCATTATTCGTGACTTCTTCGAAGAGTCTTCATTGGGCATCACAATTAATGTGATTGACACCATTCGAGCTTTGAAGAGAAATTTCGACCCCCCGATACCCTCTTAGGTCTAGGGTTGGCATTCATATAGTACATCTAAATGTGATAAATCTCTAGGTTAAAATGAGAAAATCTTTGACTAAATCACACAACTAGCCTTGGCTAGGTTGAAAGGGTGCCTTGGATTCTTATCCTTGCCTTCCCTTTCTTCAAATGTGATTCCCGAATCTTTTTCTCTGATTTTCGTAGACTTGGAGTCGTTTAAAAAGGGTTTTTTCTACTTTTTTTTCTTAAAAATTCATTTTTTTAGGTGACTTGGTACACCTTAATTCCATACCAAGTGGCGACTCCATTTTTCATTCAAAAACCCTTTTTAAACTATATTTTGGGTCAAATCGTCGCATTTTCAAGTCCCATTTAGACCCATGTTTTTTCTCACAATCAAAAATTCATTTTCCAATCAAAAATTGAATCACAAGCCATTTTTTCTAAACTCGTCTTTTATTTTCTTATTTAAAAAATGGGGCGCGACATTTACCGAGGTATATAAGTAAGGACTTGGCCGAACTTGTATCCTTGAGAAATAAAATAATGATTTCTCGAAGTATGTTTTCCTTGTACTTTCGACTCAAATGGCATTTCCAAGTATAAATGTTACAAAGTTTTATAGTTTAAAAAGCGAGAAAGTGTTTCACGACTACTCACCAAGTAGATTTCAATTTCTTGATTCTTGTTGAATGAAAAGTCTAAGTTTCGAACCTTAGTCGATTTTCAAAGTTCTTAAGTCAAGTTTTATCTCAGATTTGGACTCCAAACCCGGAGTACAACCCAGACGCAATCACTAGAGGCACTACTTTTGGTGAGTGCTTCCAAATATCTGATTGAACTTGATAATTGTGATTTATCTTTGACCAATGTGATTACATGATATATAAGTGATTTGATAGGGCAAGGGTGTACTTTATCGCACTTGCCCTAATGAGATTTGTTCTTGCTCATCGATTTCAATTGACTTGCTCTACATGCGTATGAATTGTATCTTGCCTGGAGTTCCAGAAATCCTGTGGCTAGTTAATCGAGTCGAGCCGGCAAGGGCCAGGTCGATTGGATAACGAACCCTGGGTAATTAGTGATGTCGAGTGTAGTGTTATCTCCTCGGCTAATTGGTATACTCGAATATTACCACCCGTGTTTTGTGTGGCGTGCGGGCCGGGTAAGGGATTGATCGGTGGACGAAGACTGGCGTGAAGTGGGGTTCTTCTGGACTAGTTGATTACTTGAAAGTTGACGGAGTGTCAACTACCATTTGATCAAGCTGGGATGGAGCCATGATATGAGCCACTATATCCTTACATGTGAATGTGAACCAGATATTTCTTGACTATCTGAAGTGTTATCTCTCTGATTTGACTTGTTTGCTCGCTATTTCACTATCACGCTGTTATTACTTCATTTGATGGTCAATTTGGTATTTGAAACTTCACTGAGCTTTGGCTCACTCCGTTAGTTTTGTTTTCCTTACAGGGGTACGAGCGAGGCGTGAGATGTGTAAAGACTAGCGTAGCCTAGTTGTTTTGACTTTTGACTTGTACTCACGCTATCACTCGATTAGAATGATTTGTACTTGGATTGTATACACTTTGAACCAGTTTGGGTATATAGAGGCTTTGTATCTTGATTGTGCATCGATGTAAATTATAAGCTTGAATTGCGATGTTATTTATTATTTATGGAGGTATGCACGTGATACGAGTGAGTGAGTCCTGGCGAGAGTTGGGCAGGCGACTCGCCAAATCCTTTGGTACACCTTAGGGGGAGGTGGGGTCGTCACATCTAAGGTGCGGTAGTACCGAGCATAAATTTTTGAATTGTCTTGGAGCTTCTAAGAAAAGTGGAAATACTCAGCAGTCTGCTAGATCCACTGTAAAGCAATCGACGGCCAGAAGGGGTGATTAATACTAATGGCTGTGAGAGAAATTCAAGTAATGGAAGTAATACGAGTGGGGGATGGATTTGACCCCGCTCGAGGAATAGGGGTTGTAGTTTTACCCTAGTTTAGACTAGCACTTTTGGTGGTTGTGATCTTTTGAAAATGGGAAAGTCTCTTGTTGTTTTGTATCTTGGCAACTCGGCATGTTTTATTTTAATCTTGTTGTTTCCCTTTTCCCTCTTGAAATGATTTGATAAACCTATTCCAATTTGACGTAACTATTATGATCTTTTATGAAATATGAAAATTTACCTTGCTTTTAATTGATTTCATGGCTTATAGGTATATTTATACTTTGCCCCACACCTTTAGATTGATAATAAGATATGAACGGTAGTTGACGTGGTCGAGATTGTACTTGAGAGCATAGGCACCCCAAGATCTTGGAGGTAACCAGGGATCGGGACAAAGTTGAGAACTTAAGGTCGAAGCTGGGACCCAATGCTTGATTGCCAACTTGCTATATTAATTGTGAGATTTGAGTTGGTGAAAGGGAATATTTGTTATATTTAACGAGTCTAACGATTAAGGGACCGGATATCATATTTGGAATGGAAGTTTGAGGTTATACATAGACTATCGAGACTTGAACAATATGACCATTGAGGACAAATACCCTTTTTGCCTTACATGGATAAGAATTCGATCAACTGTAAGGAGCCGTGGTACTATCCAAGTTGGAATTAAAGTAGATCTATTACCAGTTGAGGATCCTAGAAACTGATATACTTATGACCGTTTTCAATTTAAGATATGGTACTTCGAATTCACAACTACGCCCTTTGGGTCAACTAATGCACGAGTAGCAATTATGGACTTAATGCATCTAGGTTTTAAACCGTAGTTGGATCAATTTGTGGTGGCATTCATTGATGACATATCAGTATACTCTAAAGTTTGAGAAAATCATGAAAGACACCTGATGATAGTTTTATAAACCCCGATGGGGACCAACTTTTGATAAGTTCAATAAGTGTGAGTTTGAATGAAAGAAATAGGACTTGGTGAGAATTTGACCAATGATAAGGTACCGGTAAAGATTTTAGATTGAAAAGTGAAGATCTTATTTGTATGGAGTGACTTTTGAGGATTTCATGGATCGCAAGAGTCTTAAGTAATTGTTTTCTCCAAAAAGAGTTGAACTTGAGATAATGAAAATGGGTGGAGATGGAGGACTATAATTGTACGATTAATTACCACTCATAGACTGATGGACAGTCCGAGAGGACAATTCAGGCCTTTGAGGACATGTATCTTGGATGTTTGGAGAAAGTTTGGACAAGTACTTGACACTAGTAGAATTTACTTAGCTAAAGTTCTAAGTGACCATGGTATGACACATCCCTTTTGCAAACACCCTAGATTCATGAGTACGATAGACGTGAGGCCGATTAAGTTATCCTATGACTTGGAAGTTAAAATGCTTATTGGGGATTAAGGTTTGATTGCTAATTGACTGGATAGAAATTGTGAGATATGGGTTGAAGAGAAAGTAAGTTGTTGATCGATTTGATAAAACCTAGTTATTGAAAGGTATGATATTATCCTAGGTATGAATTTCGAGAACGAAATTCTTTTTAAGGAAGGAAGGTTGTGAGGACCCGAATTTTCTTACTTTTATTTTATATCATATTACTAGCTTATTTAAATATTTTTTCACCTGTTTTCTCCGAATAATTTATTTCAACCATTTTAAACCCATTTACATGGAACTATGCTTTACTTATATTTTTAAAAACGTCCCGTTAGCAAATTTAATTTTCAGAAGCTCATTTAGAAAGAAATAGCGAATACACGTGTTGAGGCAGTATTCGATCTGAGAGTGCAATGATCTTGGAGATTTGAGGACTCATGCTTTATTCTTAAAATAGTTATTTTTATGATTATTTACTTTAGTATTAGTTACTTATATTATCGTTACAAGAATTTCTTTTAAGTTTTGCTTTATCGCGCGCGAATTGGAAGTTCGCATTTTTCGCAACAAATCGACCCAATGGAGATTTAAGAAATTAATACTAGACTACTAAGAGTGAATAATTATAATGTTAAAGGAAGTACATTAGAAGTTTAATGCACAAGTGAAACAAACCCGAAAGAAAACGGACGAAACTCTCGCGCACAAGTACTATTCATAGTTGACTTTTGCTCAAATTTTAACCACAAACACTCAAGCTTCTCCAAGAAGCTCACTCATCAGCTCACTCTCTCTCTCCTCTCACCAAGGCTTGCCAAAAATCTCGAAGGGAAGAAGAAGGAAAGCTCTTCACAATTTCACTTCAAATCTTGCTTCAAATCCTACACAAATCACTATCCAACCTCCAACTTCATCTTGGCGGTTTTAGTGATAAAAAAATTCTGGTTTCTCTCAAAAGCTAGGAGGTAACCATCCAACCTTTCATTCTTAGCTTTATTGGGTTTTATTCTTAGCTTTGAAGCTTATAGCTTCATTATTGTTGTTGTTACTTGGATTGGAATGGTTCATGTGGGCTCTATGAATTCCCACCTTGGTTGTATGGGCTTATATGATGAGATAATGCTTGATTTGAGTTATTTAAGTGTTGGTTAAGATGATTACGGATATAGAATTTAAGGAAAGATCGAAAGAAGTTGTATAGGATTGATGACCGAAATCTGTCCTGTTTGTGTCGTGCATTTAGTTCAATTTTTTGATGCTCAAATGACTTTGAAACTGATGTATATATGTTGTGTATGGTGTGTAGAAAGTTTCTACCAAAAATCATTTGGATTGGTTGGATAAAAATTGAATTTTGGCAAGAACAAATCTGGAAAATTCGTGTAGCAGTGGTCCACTAGCAGTGTTCTTTGAACGAACATATCTCTCTATTTGGATGTTGGAATTGAGTGCCATCAGTGGTATTCAAAACTAGACATCTGTAGTTTTCTAACAGTGTATAATGCACCTTCTAATTCGAACTGAGTCATCTCTAGTGATTGATCAAAGTCAGCTGCCCTGTTCTGTTAGCCTATCCGAGAGAAAGGTGGAGGCTGCATTTGTGGCTCTATTTTCTCTTAATTAGGAATTGATTTTCAAAATGACTTCTTCTGATGAAATGTAGCCTTATGATTCTAGTTTCCAACACCACCAACCATTCTCAATTCCAAGTTGTATTGAGTGAGATATGTTTCAATTTCCAAACTGCAGCAAAACTGGAAAACCCTTCTTTTTGGCTGGCCGACTGGTTTGGTTGCTTGTGAGAGGTTTTATTTTGAAATTTTGATGTCAACCAACTATCAATTGCTTATGAAATGTTTTTTGGACCTTGGTTTCACAAATAAACCAAAATGGGACTGATTTCATGGTGCAAAGTGTTTGAAAAGGGAAAGAAAACAAGAAGACAGATTTGCTTTGGGAAATTTCTTGAACTTTGGTAGTTTTGTTAACTACCTTTCCATACGAGTTTTTACATGAAATTTGATAGAGGAATATCCCTCATATGGGAGTTTAATGGTACCAAATTGGTGTTATTCTAATACCATTTCAATATCCAAATGATGTGCCAAAGTTGTTCTTCAAACCTGAAAAATTTACTGAACTGTCTTCGATTTTGGCCAACTTTGAGCTGCTATATTTTGGCACTCAAAACTCCGAATTTAGTTCTGCTTGTTGTGTTTGGAACTTTGTTTAGAACTCTCATTGTATTATGAATTTTAGAGGCTAGTTCACTTCCTATAAATTTTACCGAATTTCCAAATTTTGCCGAAAAAATGATCGAAACTGTCTTGTATGCTCAAGTCAGCCAATTTGAGTTGAAATTTGAATGTCTTCCATCTAGAATCTTGAAAAGGTGTCTTTTGGGAACTTTTAGTACTTTGAATCAAGATTCCAACGGTATAATGTTTTCCAATTTTGGACCTACTGGGTGCAAGTTCTAATATTTCTAATTGACGTGCAAAACTGAAATATTTCTAATTGATTGACCGTTTTAAACTTCATTTCATGAAGGAAATCAGTTTTTATTGTGTTAATAAAATCTCACTTTTGAACCTTTATTTTGAGTGGTTAAGGTTCTTTGTTTGAAGTATTGACTAGCCTAAATGAGTGTAACTCTTTATTGATAAATACATAGTTGTGAGTGAGAATACTTGTTAATTGTCCAGGCGCTCAACGAGATCTGCAAGAGAATATCGAAGCGGAAGCCTAACGACTTACTTGCTCATTCACTCACTCTTATCTTGACTTGGTGAGTGTCAAGTGTGTGAAAAATTGTTACGTGCTTAAGTGTTATTATTGATTGAGTATTTTGAATATGCCGAGTCGAGTGTGTACTTTATCATACTCGTTCTCGTTTAAGTGAAGTGAAATTGAATTGCTTGTAGTGAATTGTCAAGTGTGTCAAGTGAAGTGTTGAAATGGTTAAATATGCTATGGTTGCATATGTCGTTGGAGTGAATCTTCTCGACTCCTAGTGATAATAATAGGGGACGCCCAAATCTCATCGGCCGACCTTGCGACTTGAGCCGGCATGGGTTTGGTTGAGAAGCTTGGTGAGCCATAGGAAAAGTGTATAAGTTTGATCTATTGGAGAGATCTCGCTTGGCATACTCGAGTAGTATCACCTTATATAAAAGAAGTACGGGCCCGGAGCAGGGGGAGTAACGGTGAACGGGGAACGTGTAAGTGAAGTTCTACAGATTATAAACTACCCGATTGACGGAGTGTCAACTCGTGGAGGTACTGGATCGAGCAAGTGGAGAATAGCTCCTGAGAGCTCCCGTATCCTTATCAAGTGTGTTTTATTGTTAAATTGTGAGCTACTTGAATGTTATAGCTTTCATTCTTGTTTAAATGATATTGTTATTTGAACTACATGTTTTGCATGCTTTCTTGGCCTCACGAGCGTTAGCTCACCCCGTTAGATTTGTTTTCCTTAGCAAGGGCGAAAATGGAAGGAATTATGGAGAAGCCAACTGGATGGCTCTTTTGGTTGGGATTTTTTATTGTAATTGTTAAGACAACTTTTGGAGGTTGTATACTTTGGAAAGTTGGTGTATTTTGAAAATTGTGATGTAAGATTGAATGTTTGTGTATGGAAGCGACTTTCTTCATATCTTCAACTTTTATTATTTAGTTATTTACCTTAAACTTGGATTGGAATTGTATCGAATCCTTGCGAGAGTTGGGCAGGCTTCCCTCCGATACCCTTGGATTCGCCCTTGGGAGAAGTGGGGGCATCACATTCTTCCTCTTCTCGCCATGTTTAATTCTTGAAGGTAAATTGTGCCTTTGGTGAAGAATTTAGTACCTAGAAATAACCAAAATGAAGAACTAGAAGATGGAGAATATAAGATTACCAAAAATAGAGATAAAGTAACAAAGTCTAGATTAATAAAATTTGATTTAACTCTAGTGTTGCACCTAAGTCTAAATCTATGTCTCCGGCAACGAAACCAAAAATTTAATAATGTATTTTGCTGCACTGCAAATTTTAAAACCTTATTACCCTATTTTTGCAAGTGCACGGTAAGGAAAAATAAAGAAAGTTAACTAGGCGGTAAAACCGGCCATAGAAAATGTTAGTTTAGGCGGTACAACTGGCCATAAAAGTTAGAAGTTAGATAGGCGGTACAACCGGCCACATAGTATAAACAATAAATATAAAACCGGCCATTAAATGGTAAAACCAACCATCTAGATGGTATGGTGCAAGAAAGTAAAGACAAGTTAGATTAGAATTACTTAAAGATTAAGTGAGAGGATCCTAGGGATTAGAATCTCTTGTTATGTCAAGATTAGAAATTAGTTAATGTGATTATGTTTATGCTTCTATGAATTGTCAAGGAATAACTTCCAAATGCATGTCCTTGCTTTTACCAATGGACATTTAAGAGAAACCGCTTTGGCTAATTCCTCTACTTTCACCAATTCTTTTAACTCATTTAATCATCATTCACCTATTCTTATAGACAAAAGGTAAGAAACAAGTTAAATAAACTCAATGAAATTATTGCATGAATCCAACCAACCATTATTCACTACTTTCGTGAGAATAAGACTAATGTTTAAGAACTTAGATCTATTAGAAGGCAACTTTCATTGTCCAACTTTATCAAATCATTCATAATTGATGGCCTAACAACTATAAAGAATAAGCACAAGTTCTCAAACTAACAAATCATGAAAAAGCATAATCATGCCCTAACTACTTCAAATCAAAACTATAACAAGGTCATCTTTACCCTAGAATATGAAAAAGTTTAGCTAGACATCACATTAGGAACATCTAAGCATGAAACAAACTTGTAACATAGCATGGCAAATAAGAACAAGAGACAAATTTTGGAAGAAGAATTCTTATTTAATATCTTGAAGATTGAATCCTTGAATTCCTTCACACGTTGATCTCTCAAATAAGCTTGATACAAGAGTGTGTCTCATCTTCCTTTCAAAGCTCTTAAACAAAGAAAGAAAGTTACAATATGAAAGTAGAGCTAAAACTACTCCCATCTCTACTTTATTTCACACTACAAGGTGCTATCTCTTCCTAACATAATGCTCAAATGAATGAGATTCAAGGGGCATTTATACATGTTTTGGACAAGAAAATGTGCTCATCATTTGGTTAAAAAGTTGTTCTAAACTTTTCCAACTCAAGTTTAGCTGGTTCCAACCGGATTCTATCAGATATATTGTGACAGCCCCACCTCACCCTAAGGCGAACCAAAAGGTTCGGCGGACTGCCTGCCCAACTCTCGTCGGGACTACGGATTCGGAACAAACGTAAACCCTACCAAACGCTCAAAAGAACTTCGAGAAGATAACATTCAGAACCCAATTGAGCCAAACTAAAAGATACAATAAGCTAATCACACCCTGAAATACTTGTTTAGAAAGATAATATAGTGCTCGAGCGCTACAACGACCGATAAAAAAAATGAAACGAAGAATGAAAACAAGCCGCAGATGAACAGTGACTACCACATCATAATCCGGCCGGATTGGAGGCAGTAGCTCACCCCAAAAATTTTGAAATTTCCCTTGCATATCCGGCCAAATATCTGGCCAAGAACTGGCCGGACACTTGGCTGGATTCCGTGAACAGTAACCTCCAAAATTTCTGCTTTCCTCGTTCAACTTCCGCACTCGTCCATAATCCAACCAGGTACAAGTAAACTTTGTCTAACATGAGAGAATGTACATTCCCAAATACATATGTCATATAAACACGAGGAAACACTTTAAAATATACATATTAGTAAGTTTACAAATCAAAAGGAAAGATTGTATTAAGATACATTTAGGGTTTTCAAATTGTCGAGGAGCTATACCAAAAGAACAAAAGAGTTTCTTACTAGCTCAACTCATTCTTCAAAACATCGAAGTTCCAAAAGATTGTTCCCTATAAGGAAAACAAGGATAACGGAACGGGGTGAACTAGAAGTTCAATGAGATACCAAAAGTATAAACAGTAGAAATCATGAGGAATCACTTTTAAGGCACATATATCAAATACGAGAAATGAATGAACACCACAAATTAAAGGACACAGGTGGCTTTCAGGAGCCAAATCCCCGTTGCAATACTTGATCCAACCTTGTTGACCCTCCGTCAGCATTTAATGAAACACACATGTCCGTAGACCCCGCTTACGCCAAAATCCCATTCACCAAACATATCCCTTATCGAGTCCAAATGCCAAACAGGAACAGGAATGTTAATACTCGAGTATACCGGAAATTTAGAGTCTCCAATACCCAAAGATTTCCTAAGAACAGGCACCCATGGATTGTCAATTTTCCTCAACCAAGCCCTTGCTGGTTTGATTCAATTGACTCCCCATGAGATTGAGCTCAGATTTAACAGGAAGGTCGTTGGATACACTTCCAAACGACATCATATCAGGCACAAGTAACAGATTCAAGTTTGTATAGGAAACAAGTCACACAGGCCAGAGAACGAGTGCGATAAAGTACACACTCATCTCGTACAAAATAAACAGTCGGAAAAGACATTCAAATAGCAATTTGCAACAACAGATAACCAGTTTAACAAAATAATTCAGGGAAGCAGTACACTCACCAGTTCAAGCAAGGATAACTTCAAAAGTTTCCTTCCCAAGTATGGCTTTAATCGCCGGCACTTCCTAGAACAATCAAGGGAAAACACTTAAGACTAGACTCCAAGACTTAGTAATGGAATTCGCAGGTGAGACTCGGTTACAAGTCATGTGCCCATCCACATGAACCATCAATGCAAAACAAAAATGTGGCTTTGGAGTGAAAAGATAACAATTAGTCCTAAAAGCATGAACGACCTCAAAGCCCTTCACCTCTACTCAAAACCATACCTACAATGATTTACCATCTCCAAATTTGAAGTGGAAAAATGAGAATAAGAACGATTCTAGGAAAACGGGATTTTCCAGTTTTGCGCAATCCTATATGAAAAAACATATCTCAAGCTTCTTGAGTCCCAAAATTGATAAAATTTATACCGTTGGAAAATACATTCAAAGAGCTACAACTTTCCAAAGAACACCATTGTAAAATTCAGAACACAAGTCAGTCAAATTCGAGCCTCAAGTTGTTGCTTCAACCAGCACAAGACAGAACAGGTATACAATTTCAGTCAACTTTTAAAAATCACAGATATTCATAGAAATTAAGAAAAATCATGAAATTAGGACGGTAGGAAGTACTCTGAATCTAGTTTCAAACACAATAAACAGAACTCGATTCCAAAATTTCTACATCAAGTTAGAGCAGATTTCCCGAGACTGCACATAAGTTCTTACGAAAATTTTGACAGCACCTCCCTTTGGTTTTCTTTACTTTTCCAACATAACATCAACATCCAATCTTATCTCATTTCAGCCACAATTTCCCATATAAATCACAAGCTATTGAACACACCTAATTAGGGTCACAATACCCTTCAAATACCACCAAGTGGTAGCTCAAAATAGAAACCCTAAAGCTGGAATTTTTGCTACACAAGCTGAAATTCTTCGGAGGCAAGCAAAACTAGCATTTTAAGCTCAATATTACTCATAACAAACTACCAAATCATGGCTAAACAACAATAATCATATGAGAAAAGAAAATTTACTATAAAAACTGAAATTCACTAGACCCCTACTTCAAACCATAAACTTATCCACAAAACTACATATTTAACCCCTCCAATCCACTAATTTACAATTATTAAGAGTAAAAGGAAATTTCTAGGGAATTTACCTTTAAACTAGAGGAAAGATGATAGCTTAGGGTTTCTTCTACAAGAATCACTCCACCAAGACCTTGGTTCCTCCTTGGTTAGTACTTCTAGGGAATGATTTGCAAAGTGATTGGTGAAATCTCAAGATTCAAGCAAGTTTGGAAGCTGGAATTGAGGTTTCTCCCTTTTGTTCTTTTCCCTCTTGATAGCCGGCCAAAGAGCAAGAAAATGAAGAGGCTTTTTGGTCAAAATTTGGTATTTGGTAAAGATAAAGAAAAGTTGGTCAAAGTTACATCCAATGATTCCATGACACTTGTCCTTTCTTAAGTTTATTTTATCCCTTTGTCTACCAAGCTTAACCTAGATAACTAACCTCTAATTATCTCCCAACACCTTGTAAAATAATATCCCTCAATACGAAACTTAACCTAGTCGTCAAAATTTTATCGCACTTACCACACTAGCGAATCCCACGTCCTTAATACACTTTTCAATTTGCCCGAACTAACTTATACTAGAAAAATGTTTTGAAAACTATATTCACTTATAAAATGTCTAGAAAATTAAGGTAGTAAAATAAAATAAAGAAAATGCATGAAAAGGAATAGAATTAAATGTATAACCTAAGGAAATTGTTACGGGTCCTCACATATAATGGTCCAAAAAGTAGTAGGAAATGAAAGCAAATTGCAGAAGTAAGTTGCAGCTTCTTCTCGGGGATCCATGAGGTATACCTCATGGATCGCCTTGCGGTTCTTCTTTGTCTTCAATTTTGCACATTCAGCTCAAAACTCAACTTTGCTCTATTTTGGTCCAACTTCAACTGCATGTTTCTCGATGATGGATGCTGAATTAGCTCTTACACAAAACATGAAAGTTGTTGCTATTTGAGTTAGCTTTCCAATGCATGAAGAATCATCTTATTTAGATTTTTGTAGGCTTAGAAATGGCCAAAAAATCCTGAATGATTGATGCCCTATTTCAGTTTTTGACGAAAAATTTTTCCCATTGTATTTTGACTTTTTGACTAGGAAACTCAACGAACTATGTGAGAGCCCCAAAATTATTTTTTGTCATTCATGATTTCATCTAGAATTTGAATGTGTTGCAATTTGCATGATATGATTTACTTTCCATGTTTGCTTGTTTCATGTGATTAAATGACTTGAATGCACCCTCAATTAGTATAAGATCAACTCAATAGGACTTAAAACCAACTAGAATAAGAATTAGTAGGGTCATAATATGATAATATAGAAATGTGAGGGTAATTGTTAGATTAACTCTTATTCTTGCTTGAGAGATAAGTGGTAGGAAGTGTGCCAAGTGGTGGTTGTCTTGCATGATCCCAAAACTATGTTTGACCAGAAAATTCTTCTCTTGTCTTCATTTCCAACCAAGAGACTAGAGGGAAAGCTGAAGAAAATTTTCCTTGTCTTGCTCCCTCTTCCAATCGAGAGAAAACTGAATAAGATAATCAAACTTTCTTGCTCTATTTGCAGCTGAGAACCAAGGCTAATTCAGCCACAAACTCCACAAAAGTACCCTATTTCTTCAAGCTTAAACCGTGAGTGAGGGAGCCTTTCTCTATCCTTCTTCAGTAGTGAGTGTAGGGAAAAGGGAGAGGAAATCTGGAGTCTTGTTTCCTTGTTCCAGTTGAGAGAAGTTGGAGTGAGTTGGGAGGAAACCTGGTGACTTGTATTGGTGCTTCAACCAAGGGAATCAGTGAGGAAAGAAAGGGAAGAAACTGACCTTACTTTTCCAGCTTAGCATTTTGTAGGAAGGAAGGTAAAACTTGTGATAAAACCCCTCATTCTTTCAATACTCTTAGCTATGTATGATACATGTTAGATTTTACCAAGAAAAGAGAAGTTTTGAGGAAGAAAACCTTGTGTAATGATGATCTTTTGGTGGAAAAATTTCTGTTATGGCAGAGGAAGAAAGGCAGAAATTCCAGCTCAAAAATCATGAGGTAAACTTGCTAACCAAGCCTTCCATTTTCTCAAGACACACCAAGATGATTGATGCATATTAGTTCTAGCCACGAAAATGAAAATTTTATGGGAAAGTAATCGCATTAGAAGTTGATTTGTATGCTAAAAATCTCCATATTTGGCCGAGGGGGACATTAGCTTAATTTACAACCTCCTATTTCGACTTTTTAAGGAGTTTCCACTAGGAAGTCATGCTATAAATGTTATATTTCTTGTTTAGTATGATATATAGCATGTTGTCGTTCATTTTGGTAGCAAGTTGCTGGTTTAGATGTGTGAATTGGCAGCAATAAAATTGAAATAACTCATGTGAAAGCTTGAACTTCTGGTGACAGTCACCTCTGGGCAGTTTAGTAAAATGATCATAACTTAGTGTAGAAAAATCGAATTTGAGTGTAGTTAATTGCATTTGAAACTAGACTCAGAGAGCTTTCAAATGGCATAAAATTTGAGCTATGGTTCATTTTATATACACTCCAGAAAATTGGCAAATTTGATTGAAAATTCTGCACTGCACAAGTAAAACTGGAATGTTGTAGTAACTTGTGACTCAATTTGGACCAATCTATGAACTGAATCTGTGAGACCCCGAAATTTTACTTGTCTTTATAGCTCTCATTTGAACTTACTTGCCTTAGATTCGTCGTTCAATGTGAGCCAAGGGAGTGAATTTTGTTAAGAAAAGTTTCATAACTGTAAGCTATTAGAAAATCTAGAAATTTTCGCAGGAGGCTCTGCGCAGCTTTGGGAAATTGGCTATAACTTCGCATAGGAAAGTCAAAATTGACTTCCGTTTGTTGCATTTGAAACTAGAATCATAGGGATTCCTATAGTGTAATTTAGAGTTTGATTCAATCTCTATAAATGCTAGAAAATTTGCAAATTTGACTAAAAATTCTGCCCTGCACAAGTAAACAAAGGAATGTTGTAGTAGCTTATGGCTCAATTTGGACCAACTTATGAGCTAAATTTCTTTGAGGTGTCTTGTAAAGATTATTAGTATTTGATGTCTAGTTTTTAACAGGCCAAGTTGTATGAATTTTTAATATTTATAACTCAAGTTATGATTTTTCTAAAGGAAGGGCATAAGTTAGGGTTTGTGGTGTGTCTTTGGTTCATTTTGGTAGTGTGATCACTTGATGAGGTGTGTGTACTAAATTTGGTGATTAAGAGTGAGTTTTAGATAAGAAAAAGTATGTAATTAGAGGTCATAATAATAAATTAGTGAATTATAAGTGAAAACCTTAGTACGTGCGGTTAAGGAAAAACGGTTGGAACCGACAGGTACCATTTGTTACCGAGTGAGTGCACCACTTGAACACTACTTTATTACCTTAATAGCCTTGCTTTTATTTCAGTTAATTAACCCTAAATTATCTCCAAAATTATCCACAATTTTTTACCAAAAGAAATAAGAGAAAAGTCTAGAAAAAGCTAAGTGTCATGAAACCTATGGAAGTTGGACTTTAACCAACTTGTTTTAACTTTCCTAAAACAAAAATTTGACCAAGATATCTTCATTTTCTTCTTGTTTTGGCCGACCAAGATGCTCCATTTCTCTTTGTCTTGACCGAAAATGGTGAGAGGAAAAACAAGGAAGAGCACTTCATACTACAACTTCAACCCTTGCTTGAATCTTCAAGATTTCATCCTAAGCTTGTAATCCAAACCATAGAAAGTGACTCTAAGGAAGGAAGAAGACTTTTGGTGGAGAACGTTGGGGATACAAAGAAGCTTATGGTTGCTCTTTTCATAGAGTTTAAAGGTAATCATGTTTAGAAACCATCTCTTCACTTTTAACTTGCATTTTAGTAGATTTGGTAGATTCTATAGAAAATTTCATGGGTTGTGAAGTTGGTGGAAGTTTTCTAGCTTTGATTCATATTTTTCCAGCCATGAGATGGTTATATCCAGTTTTGTTATAGACTTGAGAGAGCTGATATGAAGATTTCTAGCTATAATATGCCTTTTAGCTTCCAACTAAGAATTTTCCAGCTTTAGTAGAGAATTCTGCCCTGCTTCTGGCCAGCTTCATTCGTCCATGTTAGAGGCCGAATTAGGCTTAGGTCAAAACATAAAAGCTGTAGAAAATGGTGTTATATAGCTTCCTGTAAAATTTCAACCAAATTGGAGCACTGTATCATGTAAAATGATCAAAATACCCCTGACTGCCAAATGTTTTTTTCCGCTGGCAGTTTTGAGATTTCACATTTTTGGCTTTGTTTTTCACTTTGATCCGTATCAAATCAGCCTTTGATCAAAACATGAAAATTTTAGCCCTACATTTCAGCTTTTCAATGCATCTAAAAATGCCTCAATCGGAATTTTATAGTTTGAGTTATTGCCATTTAAACCTAGTGCTGATAACTAGACTGACAATAAAATTTTGGTTCTGTAATCTGCAAATTCGACCTGGATCAACTATGAACTAAGTTGAGTCGTCTTCATGAAAGTTGTAACCCTTTGACTGAGTTTCAAATGGTATAAAGTCCACCCCAATCCTATAAGCGTAACTTCGGTTGTGATCGAAATGCTAAGAGATGTCAAACCTATTATTTTGTTATTTGTCTTATACATTAGTTCCGATCAATTTACTAGCATTGTTTTGTAATTGAATAACATTGAGCCTATTGAAAGGCTATTGTGGTAAGATTATTTGTGTGAGATTTTGGGGCTGAATTGAGAAAAATAATAATGCCATAAATGGCTAGAAAATAGGTAAACACAAAGGACGTGCTGCCCAAATTTTCACTCGAGCATTAAGCGTATGTACTCGCGACTTGAATGAAGATTTGAGGTCAAATTGAACTTGGATTGTCTATCGTATTCGAGTTTTCTTTCGTAAAGGCAAATAAGCTGAAATTTGGCTGAAACTCATACCCTTGAAAAAATGAAATAGTGACCACTTTGAATATGTTTTTCTCGTCTTTTAGACTCAATGTGAATTCCAAAGTTTTAATCGCTTCTTTAGCGACACCAAAAGAGCGAACATGAATTTTCTAGAGTTTGATAAGTAACATGAATACTATCCAAATGAGTTTCATTTACTTGATCTGTTTAAAGTGAAACTCTTAAATTTCGAACCCTAGTTGATTTCAAGTTTTTAAATGATATTGTATCTATGACGCCCCCACTTCTCCCTAAGGCGAACCAAAGGGTATCCACGGGACGCCTGCCCAATTCTCGCCAGGACTCGGTACAATTCCTGTTCAAGCTTAATACAATACTGGCCATCACAACAAGATAAAGTAAGAAAGAGAAGTCGCTTCCATAATTAACATTCAAACTTACACCACGAGTTCCAAAATACATCAAGTATCCAATTCTTACATCAGGATCCCAAAATATACAACAGCCAAAAGGTCTAGTCACTTACATTTGAAACCCTAATACAAAAGTACATCCAACGGGTTCCACCAAGTTTCACTCCATCCATTCTTGTTAAGGAAAATAATTCTACGAGGTGAGAAATTGCTCGTGAGGCCAAGAACACACATGCAAGCACGTTGTCCATGTAACAATCTCAATTAACAAGTCAAACAATAATATTTGTGTAATTAACAATTCAAGTGCACTTTAAACAGAAACAATTCAAGGATATAGTAGCTCTCAGGAGCTAATTTTCACTTGCTTTGCTAGTCTCATTCGTATACATTCCCGTGATGACACTGTGACGCCCCCATTTCTCCCAAGGACGAACCCAAGGGTATCGGCGGGACGCCTGCCTAACTCTCGTCAGGACTCGGTACAATCTATAATTCAAAAGTTTGGAATACTTCAAATAATTCAATACATAACTAAAGTACTCCAAAATATCTCACACTTACAATTAGTTAGCTTTCAAGCTTAAATACAACCCAACGGAATATGTACTATACCCATCCATTATAATACAACTTAAAGTCTTCAAAAAGAAAACAATCTAATACTATTCACGAGCACTCTTGGTCTCGAACCCTGTTAAGGAAAACAAAAATGTGGAATGAGCGACAAAACCCAGTGAGGTTCCAAGACACTCTAGCAGTTCTAATAAATCAAGAAATTTGAGCATACCACATGTATGGTTTAAGGTTACGTATTGGCCACCTTAACATGAGATAGTTATCATTGTACGAGTAACTTGAGCATAACATAAACATGGTTCAAGGTTGCACCTTGGCACATTAACATGATACATTAATCATTATGTAAAATAAACACACATTGAAGGATACGGTGTTCCAGTGGAACCATTTCGGTCAACTGCACCTTATAACTTCAGAATCCCCTCGGTTTGTCTGGCCATCACCTTATCCCTCTAGTGGTAGTACTCGAGTATACTGAAACGGTGGCCCAGGGTTCCAACCTACCCGACCGAACCCAGTCCTGACTCGAGTAGGTTAGTAACCAAGGGTAGGACCCAGTTCAGCTTAGAGCTTACAACATGCACAAATAATCAAATAAATCGGTGAACGGTAAAAATTTATCATTTTTCTAGGTCGAGTGAGATAAAGTACACACTCACCTTAATATAGTGGATAATTTCATATGAGCAATTATTAGTAACATTTAACACATAAACACGTAAGCAATATGCAGAAATTTCATATGAACATATAATTTACGGTAATCAAGTAATCAAGTAGTCAAGTAATCAAATAAACAGGTAATCATGTAGGTAGGTAATCAAGTAGGTTGGTAAACGGTAAGTAATTACGGTTAACGGTTAACGGTTAACGGTTAACGGTTTACAGTAAGTAATTACGACTAATTGGCAGATATTTGCCATTTTAATAGGCTGCCATTGGCCATTTCCTACTTTTACCACTTAAGAGTCGAGGAGATTCACTCCAGCTGATTTATGCAGCCATGGCACAATTAATCATTTAAACACTTCACGCAAATATGCAATTCAAGCATTTCATGTCGAGTATTTCAAGTATACCTTACTTAAATATGCATGAGTGTGGTAAATACTTGACATGTAGCATTTAACACATAATGATCATGGAATAAGCATGTCATAGATTTATTTAAATTACGTACTCCTATATGGAACACTCACCTAGTCAAAACAAGTGAGTAAGTGCTCAAACAAATGTTTAGGCGTCCGCTCCGAGTTCCTCTTGAAGGTCCTCTTGAGCGCCTGAGCAAACAATAATCAACTTCACTCACAATCATGTATTTACCAAGAAGGGATGTACACTCATCTAGACTAATCAAAGTCTTAAAAGAAACCTTCAATTCTCTCTACTCGAGGTTCAAGAATGGAGTTTTAAAGTTCGAAGAGAGTCTAAAATTGTTCATAAAATCGAGTTCAAAACATTCAATCTATATCGAGAAAAGAAGTCAAGGTTCCGAAATTGCATTTTCTAAGAAATTGGCAAAATTCAGCTTTGTATGTCAAACTTAGAAAAATCATATCTTGCACTCAGTAAGTCAAAAAATGGAAAATCTTATACCGTTGGAATCTTGTTTCAAAATACTAAAAGTTCTTAGAAGACACTTTTTCATGATTCCAATTGGAAGATATTCGAAATTTGGCCCAAAGTTGCTGTTTTGGAAAGTCAAGACAGATTTGGGTTGTTTTTCAATAAAGTTTGGAAATTCGGTAAAATTCACACAATGCGAACTAGCCTCTAAAATTTGTAACTCAATTAGAGTTGCAATCAAAGTTTAAAACAAAACAAACAGAACAATAATCGAAGTTTTAAGTGCCAAGATATAGCAGCTCAAAGTTAACCAAAAATTCCTCATTGATCAAGAATTTCCAGATTTGAAACATGAACTTTGGGACTTCAGTTGGACATCGAAATAGACTCGGAATGGCACAAAATTCAGAAGTATTACTCTACCATATAGGGGTTATTCCTCTGTCAAATTTCATATAAAAATTCATTCGAAAAGTCAATTAACAAAGCCACTAAACTTCCAAGAATTTCCAAGGCAATTCTGCGTTGTACTTCAATTTTCGTTTTTAAAAGCTTTGTTTCCACACAATCAACTTCAATTAATTCAAATATTGAAACTAATGTTCCATAAATATCCAATAAGCAATTTAGAGATAATTGACATCAAGGTTTTTGAAATATAACTTCTCAAATCAGATTTGACCATTCGGCTAAGAGAAAAGGAAAATTTTCCAGATTCGAAGAGCAAATTTGGGACATCATTTGTATATTGAAATGGTCTTAGATTGACACCAAAATTAGTACAATTCAACTTCTGTATGAGGACTACTCCTCTTCCAAATTTCATTTGAAAATTCACACGGGAAGGTAGTGAACTAAACTACCAAAGTTCAAGAAAATTCCAAGACCAATCTGTCTTTTGCTTCCTTCTTTATTTTCAAACATTTTGCCCAGTGAAAACGATTCAAATCTGGCCAATTTATGAAACAAAGGTCTAAGAAATATCCAAGAAACATTTGGTAGGTGATTAACACCAAGAATTTCAAGATCACAAGTCCCAATTCAAAAAGAGTCATTCAACTAGCCCAAAAGAGGGTTTTTCATCACTAAGTCAGTTTTGAAGTTCAGCCACAACTCACTCAATTCAATTTGGAATAAGCATGGTTGGTGGCATTGAAAACTAGATTCATAAAGCTACAATTTCTTAGAAGAAATCGTTTTCAACATCTGTCCACAGCTAGCTCATATTTGAGTATCAATTTGCTGCTCAAAACAGAGCTCCCAGTGTAGACGCGAAACAGGACAGTCATGTTCAAATGATTGGTATAGACTACTCAGGTGGAAACAGAATGTACATTTTATACCGTTGGAAATCTGGAAATGTCTATTTTCCATTTCCATAAACGGCACTCGTTTTCAACATCGGAGCAAAAAGTTATAGCCGTTTGAAAAACACTGCCAGAGCAGTTACGGGAAAATTTTCAGTTTTGCTAGACTTCTGAAATCACCACATTTGGCCAACCAAATCACGAAAGTTTTTGATGAAACTTTGTACACAACCTATATTAAACATATACATCAGAAAAAAGTCATTAGAACCACAAAAAAATGCACTAAAGGTCACGGGAATGACAGGGGCAGAAATGGAAAAATTTTCCTCTTCACATCCTTTGAGTTTCGACCAACAACACAACATTATTCCACTAGATTAAGCACTAAACCAACATTAATAACATCATAACTCATCAAATCAGTCCATCCAACCATAGTGGGAGTTCATAGTGTGACGCCCCCACCTTACCCTAAGGTGAAGCAAAGGGTTCCGCGGGTCACCTGCCCAACTCTCGCCGGGACTCACTCACTCACTACAGTTCTCAAATGAATTACAAGATAAATCCCAAATATTACATCCAATTCTCCAAAAATTACATATCACAAGTACCAGAAATTAAACCCTAGAAAAATTGATAACTACAACCACCACAGCAACTATATACATCTTACTCGTCAACTTATAACAAGTACAAGTTCAACTCATCTATAATCAAAACACTAAACACCTTCCCGAGCGATCCCCGCATCGGCCCCCTACTAAGGAAAATAAATAGAATGGGGTAAGCTATATGCTTAGTGAATAACCAGGGGTAAAAATGTAAACTCACATAATTAAACAAGTAAATCAGGATATTTCAGATCAATAACAGAAAAGTAACATCACAATGGTAGGATATGGGTGGCTCTAAAGCCAGTTCAATTCCCCGAGCTTGAACGCCTGTTGACACTCCGTCAACCAAAGTACTCATGGTCCGTAGACTCCACTTAACTTTCCCCATTCACCTTATCAACCCCCGCTGGCCAGTCAAAAACACACAGCAGCTCGAGCGAAACAAAATAACTTAGCTTTCGTCAAAGCTTTAACAAGGAACTAAATCCCAAGTTTAGCATGGAACTATCTTCGACCAAACCCCAACTGGCTCGAATAGTTCGTCTAACTCTTGGAACCGGGCAAGAACTAAGCCCTGAGATATCCGATCTCTCAATAGATGGTATCTCTCAACAAAGTACACAACAAAGTACTTACCCCAAATAGCACACGGCAAATGGGGTTCAATTAAAGTCATGTAATCACCCCCATCAGCACATAGCAAAAGGGTGATACTCAAGTCATGTAATCACCCTCATCAGCACACAGCAAAAGGGTGATACTCAACATAAGGCATGTATTCTCACATAGGAAATCAAAACAAATGATGGGCTTAGGTCGAGTGAGATAAAGTACACCCTCGCCTAAGTACTCATTTAACATATACAAAGCACTTTAACAATTCCACATCAATAACAACCCAATTACTTACTTGATAAAGCTTGGCACGAAAAATGATACAATTCACTGAGCTTGACCGTCACCGTCAAAAGCCTCACAATCTGTATTGACAGATTATATACACACATAAGTGAAGCGGCCATACAATAGCAATTTATAACTTAAACGATCGAATACGGTCGAAAACGGTCAAAAATAATAAAAAAGGTCAAAAATGACGTTAAGCCCAAAAGAATGTTGAAATCGGCTGAAACGGCTGCAATGGTAACAAAATAACAAAAATAGACCTAAACGGTCCAAAACGGCAAAAACAGTTGAGAAATGCACGTGCGCGTGCGTGAAAATGAAAATGGTACAAAACGAGTTACACGATTTTGCCCATAACTGGAGCTGTGGTTATCGGATCAAAATGTACTAGGTACTGTCTCAAAACTTAAACAAAAGGTTACAACTTCCATGAAGACACCTCAACCCAATTTTTAGTGTATTCCAGTCACATTTGCAAAATATAGAACTAGAACTCCAAAGGCTAGGTTAGTCCTCTAGTGAAACTTTGGCGGCATGTCCCTTGTGTCTACCTATTTTCCAGCCATTTATGGCTTCAATATTTTCCTCAAACAGTCACACATAAAATAACCTCATTTCAATAGCCGTTCAGTAGGTTCAAAGTCATTCAAATACAAAATTAAACTAGGTACATGTTTGGAAATGAAATGTAAGGCCTAAATCAAAAGACAGATTTTCCGCCACTTAGCGTAACGAGCACAACCAAAGCTACGCTTATCGCATTGGGGTAAAATTGGTACGTTTCAAACCTAAGACAGAGTGCTACAACTTTGATGAAGACTACTCAGTCCAGTTCATAGTGTATCTAGGTCAAAAGTCTGGATTACAGAACCAAAATCTCATATTCGGGCTAGTTAACCGCATTATTCGTAAATGATAATAACTCAGGCTACCGAAGTCCAATTGGGGTGTTTTCAGTTGCGTTGGAAAGCTGAAACATAGGGATAAAACTTTCATGTTTTGATTAAAAGCTATTTCAGTACGTATCAAGGTGAACAAACGCAACCAACTTAGTGTACTGTCAAAACTGTGCACTGACTTTACTCCTATGGCAGTCAGGGTATTTTCATCTTTTCATAGGCTACATTGCTCCGATTGAGCTGATATTTTTTAGACAACTATAAAACATCATTCTCTACAACTTTTATGTTTTATGCTAAGCCTAATTCAGCCTTTAACATAATGAAATGGAACCGGGCAGAACTGAAGCTACAATTTCCAGAAATCTGGAATTTTGTTATATTCAAACTATAAGTCACATTTTTACCTTATAGCTACCACTAATTTCTCCTTTACAAGATGATATACCATATATATACATCATATAACACCTAACCCGCAAGAAGTATAAGTGAATCAATCAAAACCCTAACTCAAAATCATCAAAACCATTTGAAACAAGCATCACAAGCACAATTCTAACATTAATACCCAACTTAATCATGATTAATGGAGAAAGAAAGGTTGATCAGCCATTATACATCAAGACAAGAGCTTACAAGAAAGATCCTCCACTTTTCCTTGAAATTTTTGGTTCCTTAAGCTTCCCAAGCTCCCAAACTAGTGATTAATCGGTTTAGATTTCGTGTTTTCTCACTTAAGTGGATAAAACTCAAGATGGATTGTGGTTTCTTTCTCTTGTTTGTTCCCTCCAAAGCCATGACCAAGACCAGCAAGAAATGAAGAAAAATCATCTAAGAAGAAAGATAAGAATGTAGGAATTAAGTTGGTCAAACAACCATGGAATGGTTGCCACTTGTCACGATGAGATTAGCTTTTAAGATTTTCTTTTCTCTCTCTTATTTTTGTCCACAATTTTGGTTGGCTTAAGGAGATATTTAGGTATGATTTTGTTCAATTAATAATAAGGAGATTATGGTAATAAAGTATGGGTCAAGTGATGCACTCAGTCGGTAACGAACGGTACATTTCGGTTCAACCCGATTTTCCTTATTTCGCACGTACTAGGGTTTTCACTTATGATTCACTATCTTATGGTTATTACTTCTAATCAAACACTTAATATCATCTAAAACTCACTCTTAATCATCAAATTTAGTGCACACATCTCACCGAGTGAGCACACGGTCAAAATACGCAAAAATCCCTAATTTACCCGAACGAAGAACCGAAAGGGAAAACCCTTGATTCTATGGTGGATTGTAATTACTGAGGGTGTGAATGAGTAGTAAATTAATCTACTTTTCTACTTTTCTTAATCTACTATTGATCATTCTTAATTTTTCCAAGATAATTACACTCTCAAATAGAATGTCATCTCGAAACACATCTACTCATTATTTCTTATTTAAACGAACCTCCGAAAATTAAATTTGCTACCGGGACATTTTAAAAACATAAGGAAGACATTGTTCCATATGAATGGACTTAAAATAGTTGAAATAAATTATTTGGAGAAAACAGGTGAATAAATATTTAAATAAACCAATAATTATTCGATAAAAATAAGAAAATTTTCGGGTCCTCACATCTTCCCCTCCTTAAAAGAATTTCACCTTTGAAATTCACTTACAGATCAATCCCTTCATGGTTAAGCCTATTAGATCAATCACTAACTTACGTTTTCCAATTTATACTTCACAATTTCTATTCATTCAACTTGCATTCAAACCTTGATTTTCCTCAATAGGCATTTTAACTTCCGAGTCATAGGGCAATTTAATCGGCATCATGTCTACCTCATATAGGTAATGTCTTCACTTCTTTAATGCAAATATTGTAGCCGCTAAATCCCAATCATGAGTTGGCTACTTTCTCTCGTGGTATTTTAACGTCCTAGAGGCATATATAATCACCGCATCATGTATTATTAATATACATTTTAAACCATTCTTTGAAGTATCTATATAAATCACAAAGTTACCTCCTCCATTCGGTAAGGCTAACACAGGTGCATTGGTTAAACATTTTTTACTTTCAAAATTCTTCCTCACATTTAGAATTCCAAATAACTTGCCAAGTCTTACATTCTTAGAAAAATCTTTCATCAAACCAATGATAATATTCGACTACCTCTAAGAACTCCAAATTTCGGTAGGACTTTCAGGTCGTTTCCTCTTAAATAGCTTCCACTTTAGCTGAGTCAGTAATAATTCTTCCTTAGATATTGTATAACCTAGAAAGGCTATTTCTCCCAGTCGAACTCACAGTTATTGAACTTGATGAAAACCGGCGCCCTCTCGAAGTTTGTAAAAGTATCATCAGGTGTTTGCTCTTCTCAATCATTAGAATATACCGATATATCATCAATAAATGTCATTACAGATTAATCCAAATACAGTTTAAACTCCAATGCATTAGGTCTATAAATGCTACTAGGGCATTAGTCAACCCGAAGGGTGTACTGAAAATTCAAAGTGTCCATGTCTTAAATTGAAAGCAATCTTAACCACATCAGTTTCTAGGATCCTCATCTGGTAATAGCACTACTTTAAATCCAATTTGGATAGTATCACGGTTCCTTATAGTTGATCGAATTCTTATCCATGTAAAACAAAAGATAGTTGTTCTTAATGGTCACATTGTTCCAGTCTCAATAGTCTATGTATAGGCTCAAACTCCCATCCCAATTATTAGATCTGGTCCTTTAATCGTTAGGCTCATTAAATCTATTAAATGTTTCCTTTCACTAACCCAAATTTCACAATTTTAATATATCAAATTGGCAATCAAACATTGGATCCCAACTTCAACCTTAAATTGTTGATTTTTGGTCTCGATCCCTGGTCACCTCCAAGGTCTCAGGATTGCTTATATTCTCAAGTATGATCTCGATCATGTTTACTATCGTTCATGTTTCATTATAAATCTAAAAGTGTGGGGCAAGGTTTAAACATACATGTAAGTTATAAAAATCAATTTTCATATATTATAAAGATCATAATAATTACATCTAGTTGGAAGAGATTTATCAGATCATTTCAAAAAGAAAAGGGAAAACAACACGATTATAGCAAAACGTGCCAAGTTGCCAAGATACAAAATAACAAAAGGCTTTCCCATATGCAAAAGATTGAGTCTCCAGAAGTGCCAGTCTAGTCTAGAGTAAAACTATAACCTCTATCCCTTGAGTGAAGTCAAACCATCTCGACTTGTGAAACCTCCACTACTTGGGTCCTCTTCACAGCCATTAGTATTAATTACTCTCATTTGACATTCGATTGTTTTGAAGCGAACCTAATTGGCTGCTGAGTATTTCTTCATTTTGTTAACGGCACTGGGGCAACTTGAAATCTGATGTTCGATGCTACCACAATACAAGCACTTTCCTGATTTCTTCCAACATTCATGCTCCGTGTGGTTGGGCTTACCATAGTATCCACAACTCACACGAGAAGTCATGGCCTGACCAGCATGAGAAGTTTCTTTGTATTTCGTTTCCAGTTCTACGTTCTTATATAGCAACTCAATTTTTGTGACGCCCCGAAAGAATGAGTGTGAGAACCCGAAAATTTTTTATATATTTTCGAGACATTATTTTGTTTCCTTGTCTATAATTTTATACCTTTCTTCAATATATTAATTTCTTATACATTTTTATAAGGGAATATAGTTTTCAAATCATTTTCTTGATACAAGTTAGTCCACGTTAAGTTTGAAGTGTATTATGGACGTGGGACCCGCTAGTGCGGTAAATGCGATATATTTTTGACAACTTGTTAGAATTTCATATTAAGTGATGTTATTTTACAAGGTGCTCAGAGACAATTAGAGGTTACTTAGATGGTTAATCTTGGAGAGACAAAGGGATAAGAATAAACTTAAGAAGGGCCAAGTGTAGCGATTCGATTGGAAGTTGACTTGCCTAACTTTTATTTAACTTTCCTAAACTCCAATTTTGACCAACATTTTCTCATTTCTTTACCCTTCTTGGCTGAGACATGTAGAGAAAAAAGAGAGGAAAAACCTTCATCTTGTAACTTCAATTCTTGTCCAAATCTTCAGTTCCAACCGATTAAATTGCAAACCACTCCATAAAACTTGCTAGCTAGGGAAGGTTAAAGGTGTTGGTGGAGTTGTTTTGGAGGAGGAAAGATTAAGCTCCTACCTTTCTTGTGGTTTTAAGGTATTTTGCCAAGAACATCCTCTTTACTTCAATTCATTTCTTATTAGTGGTTTTTAGTTGTTTTAGATGTTGTTTTGTGGAAGATTTGGTGATTTCTATGGCGGTTTGAGAAAATTCCAGATTTTAGGAAATCTTGTTTTTAGTTCTGCCTGTTTCTATTTGCCTATGTTAGAGGCTGAATTAGACTTAGCACAAAACCTGAAAGTTATAGAGAATGATGTTTTATAGTTTCCTCCAAAATTTCAGCTCAATCGGAGCAACGTAACCTGTAAAAAGACTGAAATACCCCTACTGCCCTGTTTCTGTCCGAAACTGATAATCAGCTTATGTAATTGGTTAGTTTGACCAGGAATATTACTGAATTGGTTGCTGATGTCTTCTTAAGAATTATAGCCTTGTATCTTAGCTTTCAAATGGCTTTGGAATTACCTGAATTGGAGTTGTGTGTGCTGAGATATGAGTGAATGAATCAGGACTGCTAGTTGAATTTCACAGTGAGCTTTGAACTAGAAATCTGGAGTTGTTTTGGTAAATTTGACCTAGTTAGGGTGAGAACTGGACTGAGTGGTTTTCATGAAAGTTGTAGGTTTTTGTCTTAGCTTCGAAATGGTATAAATTGTATTCCAATCCGATAAGGGTAGCTTCACTTATAGATATTGTGCCGAAAGATGTTAAACGGAACTTTTATACATTAACTGCGATCGTTGCAGAAAAGTTACGCTTGAGGGAATAAATTCTGGTTTCTAGGGTTTAATTGGGGGTTTTTCTAATGGTGGCTTTTAAGCTTCTAATTAGCTTTGATTGAGGGATATTGTGGCCTAATTGGATATATTTTATTGCTTATTAACCGTATGTGTGATTGGTAATATATTGTAGGTTGGAAATGAAGTATTTATGGAAAAATGCTGTCCGAACTTTGAGAATGGATGATTGCTTTGAGTTTATGATTTAGGGCTTGAACTCGGGCAAGATAATAATATATGATGGATGGTTTCTGAGCCGTGGAGGTGAGTGACCCTAAACTGTTTCCAAAGTTACTTACGAAGTGTTTCTTGCATTATTTACTCGTTTGCATATCGTGTGTGCCGGCATGTGAGTCCATGAAATGATTTGGCTTAAATGAGTTCTTGGGGAGTCTTGTGCTGAACACCAACGTCTCCTCTACTATTTACCTGGAGCCAACGTCTCTACCACTTTCGTGAGTTCATGATATGATCTGGGGCACCAACGTTGCTCTCTCTTACTGTTCAACGTTAACGTTAAAAGATCTTTTTGAGTGTTGGGTGTTTAAGTACAATGATTTCACTGGCTCATGAGAGCAATAAACGTACATTTGATTACTGATTCATGATATCATTGAAATGAACGATTGTGAAATATATTTGATTACTGATTTTACTGGTTACTCACTGAGCTTTTAACTCACCCCAAAACTATTTTATTCCCCTCCATAGGGCTCGTGGAGAAGGAAGGCTTGTAGTACTTATTCCTGTGATCAGATGGATTATCTCTTGTGTACTTTGAATTTTGGAAATTCCTTTTGTATAATAGTTGGTAGCAAGGATCGCTTGAATGTTGGGAATTGAATCAGATGAATGTATGAAGCGGAAACTAATTCTAAGCGTGGATGCTTCGCTTATGACATGTAATTATTGGAGAATTTGATGTATATATGAGATTTATCTTATAATTTATTTGAGGAATGTAGTGATCGACTGAGTCCCGGCGAGAGTTGGGCAGGCGGCCCGCCGAACCCTCTGGTTCGTCTTAGGGGGAGGTGGGGCCATCACAATTTTCTCAGCATATTCTTATTTCGACCGTCTTTCCCAGTAGTCAGCCAACTTCATTTGAAACTCTACCTCCTTTCGAAGAAGGTCCACTTCCTTACGCATCTCTCCCAAATTTGTTATCTTACCGGTTGGTTCAAGCCAAATGCTACGCTGCCAGGTAAATCAAAGGATCAAATAAGTAGTTGTTCATAATGGAAGCTCGAGCCATAATACTCTTTCATTCTTTTGCTTATAGGTTACCTTGGAATACAAATCTTTACTATTCTCTATTTAATACAGGCGAGCTCTTAAGTCTCCACGACATTACTATCAGTAATTACAAACACAACAAGGTAAGAGGATCTTATTCCTTAATATAAAAATTTCATGTCTTAGTTCACTCTTCAATACTTATCTACAAAGTCATTCGAGAAGAAATCATAACCTCTTATTCTCACTAGTGCCTTATTGTATCCTCTCAAATCAATCTCATTATTTCGAGGTTAGATTTTCCGTGAGCTTAGATGGACGAACTTCAAGAATTGCTCAATTTCTCATACCTTTTTTGGTTCTTAGGTTGGTTGATTGGTTTAGAGTTTTAGTGCTCAACCAACCATGCAAGGACATCAATCGTATAATCAATAGCAATAGTTACGCGATTGTTTTCCTTCATTTCTAAGGTTTCAATTCAATCCAGTAGTCACTCCCTAATCATCCCCTTGAGCTTGGGGTTGTTTAACCCCTCGCTCTCAGTCCTTTTTCACTTCTTCGACCGCTCATGAATTTAATATTCACAAAGGCATGACATAAAATGAGTGTGTATAAACGAAGCTTGAAAAGCGACACTTTGATCATGCAAAATGAAAATTAAAGGGAAGACACTAGAATAGTCGCATATGTGTACAACCCAATCCTAGATTTGAAGTCATAAAACAATAAAGTCAAGCATCTCATGAGTAACGTTTAATTGCTTCAAAGAGGTAGGGAACATAGTGAAACAAAATACAAAATGTAATGGCCTTTAAGCGAGCACCACCCCGTCTATCTTTGGCAAAATTATTAAAGTAGTTTAAATCGCTAGCTTAGTGATTGGTGAAACCAAAAGTCTCTACTACTTCCGTAGGATCGATTTCATTTCCAGCACTAGAAGTTTTAATTTCATGTCCCGTATCGAGTATCTAGTCATTCTCTACTTGTTTAACCAAGGTAACACACCCAACCATCGACTTATCTGTCCGATCTCTAATTCCGTATACTACCCTTGCAAGTCGGTTCTCAGCTTTTTGAACCTGCTCACTAGGAGCTTTTGTCTCTTCCTCGCTCCTTAAGTACCTCAATCTCCACTTCAGAAATTCTAATAGTCCGGGCATCGACAATTGCTCGTGGTCCTCGATTATCCTCTTGAACTTCCCTAGTTTTCCCGGATAGCTACTTCCGATGATCGACCACTATTAACACCTCATTATTTGGGCACGAGCAAGTCCTTTGGAAATCACATAAAGTCCTAGTTCGGCGAGTTGGGTTATACCTCTAACGAGCTCCCCCTAGGCCTTTCACGGCCATGGTCACCGTAATGCGTCCCCGAGACGGTTCAATGCCATCGTTACCTTCCGTAACTTACAATTAAAATTAAAAACTTAAATGGAACCAAATATACTAAATAAACTGGATTTGATCATCTCATACTATTCCACATGTCTCTTACAAGATCGAGACTCCGAATTGTCCATTAATTCAAATCTAGGTTCTAATTTTCATTCCCACAAGCGATCACTTAACTTTCTAACCAGTTCCACAGTCTGACATCCAAAACTTTTAAACTTAAAATACACTACAAAGATCTAAAGCCTAAGCTCTGATACCAACTATGACACCCTCACTTCTCCCTAAGGCGAACCAAATGGTATCCGCAGGATGCCTGCCCAACTCTCGTCAGGACTCGATACAATTTCCGTTCAAACTTAATACAATACTAGCCATCACAACAAGATAAAATAAGAAAGAGAAGTTGCTTCCACAATTAACATTCAAACTTACACCACGAGTTCCAAAATATATCAAGTACCCAATTCTTACATCAAGATCCCAAAAGATACATCAATTCCCAAAATATACAACAGCCAAAGGTCTAGTCACTTATATTTGAAACCTATTATAAAAGTACATCCAACGGGTTCCACCAAGTTTCACTTCATCCGTTCCTGTTAAGGAAAACAATTCTACATGGTATGCAATTGCTCGTGAGGCCAAGAACACAAATGCAAGCGCGTTGTCCATGTAGCAATCTCAATTAACAAGTCAAACATAATATTCGTGTAATTAACAATTCAAGTGCACTTTAAACAGAAACAATTCAAGGATATGGTAGCTCTCAGGAGCTAATTTTCACTTGCTTTGCTAGTCTCATTCGTATACCTTCCCGTGATGACACTTTGTCAATCGGATTGGTATTTCAAATCCGTAGAACCCCACTTACTTCTCATGTCCGTCCACCGTACACTGCACCGGGCCCGAACGTCATTTGTAAGGTGATATTTCACGAGTATGCCAAACAAGATCTCTCTAATAGATCAAGATTATCATTTTATTCTCATGGCTCATCAAGGTTCCCGACCAGGCCCATGCTGACTCGAGTCCCAAGGTCGGCATATGAATTTGGGCGTCCCCCATGTTCATTTGTGAGTCGAAGAGATTCACTCCAGCGACGTACGCAACCATAGCATACCATTTCATTTCTTTAAGCATTCAACATATTTCAATCATTCAATTCATTCAATCACATCATTATGATTCATTCATTTCAAATGAGAACGAGTGCAATAAAGTACACACCCGACTCTATTTTCAAAATCTCTAATCATTTATAACAGTTAAACATGTATCAAGTACTCATACACTTGACACTCACCAATACAAGAAACAAGGAAGTGTCCACTTGAAGGTTTAGGCATTCACCGTGGGATCCTCTTGAAGGTCCTCTTGGGTGCCTAAATAATTGATAATAAACTATCACTTATAAATCCCAAATATCATGGAAGATCGTACACATGTAGAATCTAGAAAATATCGTGAAAACGAGCCTAAAAGCTTCTTGTAAATCAAGGTTTTAAAGTGGGGTCGAAGAACACAAGAAAATCTGATTTTTATCCTTAAAATCATTGGATGGAAGTATGTAGGTATGAAATCATGTAAACTATTTTCCAAACGAACGACCGAAGCCGGACTGAGAAGGGACACGTCACAATCTGGCCAAGATCTGGCTGGATTCGAGACAGAGAGCAACCGAATTTTTTTCAATTTTCACCACCAATCCAGCCCAATATCCAGCCAAAAACTGGCCGGATATACGGTCGGATTTTTTGATGGTTCCCGCTCGAAAATTTTTCAAAAGGCTAGGAATTATCGAATTTAGGGGCATTCTTGGAAAAATCATAATTCACTCTCTGAAAGTCCAAAATTGGATAATTTGGTACCATTGGAAACTACTTTCAAGGTACTAAAAGTTCATAGAAGACACCTTTCCATGATTTCAAATGGAAGATATTCAAAATTTGGCTCAAATTGGCTGTTTTGGAATGCCAAGACAGATTTGGGTTGATTTTCAGTAAAGTTTGAAAATTTGGCAAAATTCACACAATGCGAACTTGCCTAAAAAATTTGGAGTTCAATTAGAGTTACAATCAAAGTTTTCAACACAACAAGTGCAACAAAAATTGGAGTTTTGAACACCAAGATATAGTAGCTCAAAGTCACTGAAATTTCCTCCTCAAATAGGGGTTTTCCAAGTTTAAAGCTTGAGCTTTGGTACTTTAGTTGAGCATCTAAATGAACTTTGAATGGCACCAAAGTTAGCAGTACTATACTACCATCTAAGGGCTATTCCTCTGTAAATTTTCTTGCAAAAAACTCGCACGGGAAGTCAGTTAACAAAACCATTGAAATTCCAAGAATTTCCAAGGCAAATCTACCTTGTACTTTAGTTTTCCTTTTCTCAAAGATTTGGCAATAAACATTCCTTAAACATGATTCATTTATGATGAAAAAGTCTAGGAAACATCCAAAATATGTTTGACAGGTGATTAACACGAAGGATTTCGAATAACAAGTCCCAAATCAAGATTAGCTATAGATCAGTCCAGAATTAGGGTTTCTTTCACGAAGACAGTTCTGAAATTTGGCCACATCTCACTCAATTCAACTTGAAATTGAGCGTGGTTAGTGGTGTTAAAAACTACATTCATAAGTCTACAATTTCTTAGAAGGAATCATTTTAAAATTCTGTCCACAACTAGTTCATATTTGGGCATCAAGTCACAGCTCAGAACAGAGCTTCAGTACAGACGAGAAACAGAACAGGCAACTTTACAAGGTTGGTACGACTTATTCAGGTGGAATCCAGGCATGCATTTTATACCATTGGAAAACTGGATATGTCTATTTTTTAGTGCCATAAACGACACTCAATTTTGACATCGGAGTAAAGATTTATGGCGAAAAAAAAGTCACTGCCAGAGTAATACGGGACACAATTCCAGTTTTGGCAAATTTTCGAAATCTCAACATTCACTCATCCAAATCACGTAACTTTTTTAGGAAACTTTATACACAACCTATATTACACATTTACATCAAAAACAAGTCAATTGGACCACAAGAAAGTACACCAAAGTGCACCAAAGTGCATGGCAATGGCAGGGGCAGAAACGGTAAAAATTTCCTTTTCACATCCTTTGAGCTATCTTCCACAAAATAACTTATTTTCACTAGATTAAGTACTAATCCAACATAAATAATATCAAATCCCATTAAATCAGTTCATCAAACCAATGTGGGATTTCATAGAGCCCACTCACAAGATTTTCAAAAATATAAAGCTACTCATGTAAATCTATGAGCTCATAAGTTCAATATAACTTCCATAAATTAAGAATTAAGAGGTTGATCGTTCTATACCTTCTTAGATGATTAAGACAGAAAATTTCGATCACTTTAAGCTCAAGAAAAACCGTGAGATGAAGCTCCTTTCCTAGCTTAGCTTGATCACCAAGTGATTTGCAAGTTGTGTGTAAATTTTGAGATGATTTGGGTGAGTTTTGAGTGATGAAATGAAGAAGAATTTTCGTGGTTTCTTCCTCCTTGTTGGTCGACTGTCTTGAGTGAAGAGAGTGAGAGAGAGCTGTGCTGAAAATAAAGCTTCCTTGAGAAGCTTAAATGTATGGCCAAAAGTGTCCCAAAAGTCAACTAGGAATAGTGCGCGTGCCTGATTCCTCTCGGGTTTGTTTCACTTGTGCATTAAACCTCTAATGCACTTCCAATCATACTATTATTATTCACTCTTAAAAGTCTAAAAATAAAGGTCTAAAGTTCCTCAATTAATCGCGCGCGCAAAAACGCGAACTCCCGATTTGTGCGCGATAAAGTGAAATTTTCAAGAAATTCTTATAACGATAGTATCACAAACTAATAATTGAACACTTAAACATAAAAATACCTATTTCAAAACTAATGTACAAGTCTCCAATTTTCCAAGTTTATTTTATTCTCTAATCGATTATTGACTCCAAACGCATATTCAGTATTCTCACTTAACGAGCTTTAAAAAAAATTAATTTTGATAACAAGTCATTTTAGAAATACATGTAAGCCATAGTTCCATGCAGTTGGAATAAAATATTCGAAGCAAACAAGCATTTAAATATTTAAATAAGCTAAAAATAGGGATTTAAAATAAGTAATTTTGCGAGTCCTCACATGTGTCTAGTATTACTTCTTTAAATCTCCAATAAATTTGTATCAGCGCGTCTTTCAGAAAACTAACGACGTGCGAGCAGTATGCACTTAATTAGAACTCATTCACCTTTTGTAAGACCCCGGTTAGTCCATAATTTTGATATTATTTGAATAAGGAATATTAGCGTTATTTTTGCTATAAAACCTTGTTTTAAGGTTGGTGGTAATTCTTTAAAATGTTATTTTGCCTAAATAATTTGAAAACCCTAATTTGGATTATTACTAAAACCTCTAGTGTTACAATCCATTAGAAACCCTAAGTTGGATTTAAACTTTTGATTTTGCCTATGTTAAAAAGTGTGTTGTTGAATTGCTTTTATGTGGAATAAGGGATGATTAAGAATGGTTGATTAACATAGAATGGTGGTTAATGAAGTGATTAAGTGTGATTAAGGATTTTAGACTAGATTAAATATATAATCTATGAAGTTAATTGAAAGCTTTCATATATTTATAGGCAAGAGTGTAAGAAAGAGAAAGTGAAAGTGTAAGGGCTAAGGAGCAAAATTCAAACTTTTGTGTGATTGGTTGAAGTGGAAAATATCTTTTGGAGTCTTTGACTTATATTATACCAAGGAAATACAAGCTAAACATAGTATAAACCAAACAAACTTCAAGAGAGAGAGAGAGAGAGAGAGAGAGAGAGAGCCGAGATTGAAGCCAAGGGAGAAGAGAGGATTTCTTCCAAGTTCATCCAAGTTTAGCCATCCATCTTGATCTTGGAGCTTAAGGCAACAACTTTAGCACTTGATTGTTGTAGTTTCATCACTTGCAAGGCCTACTTGAAGGTAAATCATCTCACTTGGAAGTTGATTTTTGGTGAATGAATCTTGAAGCCATGAAAGTGATTCTCTTGTTGTGGTTGCACACTTTTATGGTTTATATGGTGATTGTATTTTGATGGTTTATTTTGGTGATATATTGCTGCATAAAATTCGATCAAGGCTAGGAAGAAATTAGGGTTTCTTGCTTCATGGTTCTTTAAGTTGATTTGGTTGGTTATTTGACTTGTAAATGGAATCTTTGATGTATTAATTTTACTTGTATGGTTGAATCTTAATAAAATCCAACTTAGTCATGAAACCCTAGTTTAAAGGGAAGTTAGTTTGGTTGAGCTAGGGCTTAGATGGTTAGGGTTTGGTTGATTAAGATTTTGAAGCCTAGACCATGGTTAGTGTTTGCTAGGTTTGAGGTTAAATTGAGAAAGGAATTTTGGGTCTCTTGTGGAACAATCAAGAGCTAGTATATGTGTGTTTATTTGGTATGAAATTGGTTAGAAAACTTGCATGAGAACCATAGAAACGGATCATGCATTTGCGAACGCGCGAAACCGTTCAAACTGGAAAACAGGGTAGCCCAGAACCCAAATTTTGGCTCCATTTTCTTTGTGCTACTTATTGATTCAGGGCTTACCCAAAACATGAAAGTTGTAGCTTCTTAAGTCCTTGTTGTGTCTACAAAATATTAGCCCAATCCAATCAGTTTAGCTCCAGTTATGCCTAAAACAATGTAAGGTGTCAGAATTGCCGTTGAAACTAGTCAGTTCCGAGCACGAACTTTGGACCCATATTTCCCTATGCTCTATACTGATTCAAACTTTGGTCACAACATAAAAGTTGGAGCCTTATGTACTGGCTATTTATTGCTCTTGGAATTTCCTGATTTTCATTTGTGATCAAGGAGTTAGGGTCATTCAAACATACCCTGTCCGTCAGCCTAAATATGAAATTATGGAAATGTTTGTCCCAATTTTGACCTGTACCCATTGAGATCTGGGTTGAGGTGTCTTCATAAAAGTTGTAACTCTTCTTCTTAGCTTTGCAACGGTACTTCATACACCTTAATCTGACATTCATAGTCTAACTTATGGTCAAAACGGTCCAGGGTAGCAAATCTGCCTGTTTCCATTTTGCCGGCCGTTTCCGTTTCCATGTGTAGTTTCCGCGCGCGCGTGTGTCCGTTTTGCCATTTCGATTTATATGCGCATTTTAGTAGTCGTTTGTGGAATAATGTGGTGCAATCTTCTATTACAGATGGTGGTGAGTTAGACAGAGCCAGTGGGCCTACTAGCTATTATACGTGGTGCGATTTTCGCACTGTTGCTATCCTTGTTCTTTGTGTAAGTATTTGGCCTGTTTCTATGTATAACTTGCTTATGTGCTTTAATATGGATGAGAGGGTACTTAGGCGAGAGTGTACTTGATCACACTCAACCTAAACCCTAATTTGCACCTGTGTTTATATATGAGATGTATATATCAATTATTTTAGAGTTGAACCCCTTGAGCTTGTAATTTGGGGTGACTTTTGTGGGGCCCAATCTCAAGACCTAGACGGACTATTCGAGCCGGCCGGGGCTTGGTTGAAGTCAGTCCAACCTAGTCTTGAGGTTACCAAGTTTGTGAACCAAGTTCAATTTCGTTTCGTTTGCTCGAACCATTTTGTGAGGTGATTGGCCAGTGAGGACGATAAGGTGTACGGTGGGTGTACAAGTGGAGTTCTATGGACCCCTATTTGTGGTCGACGGAGTGTCGACAGGAGGTCACACGTGGCACATGAATTGGCTTTGGAGCCAACCTGTATCCTTAACTTGTATTGTTACTTTTTGCGTTTGACTTGGCATCTTTGTGAAATAGTTGTTTCTCTTGATGTGCAATATACACTTTTACCCCGTTTACTTACTAAGCTTATAACTTACCCCTTTCCCATTGTTTTCCTTAACAGGGACCGATGCGGGAGACTTTTTGGCACTATCACTAGTATAGTTAGGTTTAGTTTGTAATAGTCAGACAATTAAGATGTTTCTTCTTATTTTGGTGATCCGTGTAAGGACCCTCCTCAGGGTCTACTGCCTGCTTTTGGTTATTAGCATAGAATAATGTAGTGGTCTGGATATCTACTTTTGAGGATATAAATAGTACTCTCTTGCAAATGTAGCCAATGAATATGTTGTGAATAGTGCTCTTTTGGTTCATATAGTTTTATTTGTTTTTTTTTTGTTTTTGAGTCCTACCGCGAACTAGGCAGACGGTCCGCTAAGCCCTTTGGTACGCCTCTGGGTGCGGTGGGGTCGTCACACCTTTAACTCCTTAATTAACTTTTCTTAATCTACTAGTGATCATTCTTAATTTTTCCAAGATAATTACACTCTCGAATAGAATATCACCTCGAAACACATGTACTCATTATTTCCTACTTAAACGAACCTCCGAAAATTAAATTTGCTAACGGGACGTTTTAAAAACATAAGAGAGACATTGTTCCATATGAATGGACTTAAAATGGTTGAAATAAATTATTTGGAGAAAACAGGTGAATAAATATTTAAATAAACCAATAATTATTCGATAAAAATAAGAAATTTTTCAGGACCTAACAGTATCGCAGATTTGGACTCCAACCAAGAAGTTATACCTGAACGTGATTTTGACAAGCACTAAATCTTTGGTGAGTGTTGTGACGCCCCGAAAAGTATGAGTGTGAGAACCCGTAAAAACCCTAATCCTTTCCGAGGATTTTATTTCCTTTAATAGCATGTTTTCTGCATTTCCTGGCTTAGAAATTTTTTCCTGAGGAATTTTTATGAGTAATTATAGTTTTTAGATGATTTTTCTAGCCTTGGAGAGTTTTTGGAAAATTAAGAGTGTATAATGGACGTGGGACCCACTAGTGCGAAAAGTTCGGAAAAATTTGGCCAATAAGGTTAAGTTTCGGATACTGTGTAAAATTTATCGGGTGTTAAGAGATAAGTAGAGAGTGAGATTTGATTGATGTGAGAGGAAAAAGAAGTGATAAGATTGCATTAATGAGGTGACAAGTGTCACCCTCTTATTGGTTTTACTTTAAGATTTACTATTCCAATTTTTGACTTTTTTTGACCAAAGGTTAAATATCTTAAAAATTGCCCAAAAATCACCATTTCTTACCTTTGGATGGCCGGCCCTCTCTAGCAAGAAGAAAGACAAAACTCTTCAACATCTTGGCAAATTCCTAGCTCAAATCATCCAAACTACTTGCCTAAATTAGTTTTTACTCCATAAAATTCCTTCCTTGGGTGCTAGTAGGTAGTTTAGTGAAGTTTGTTTGAAGAGCTAAGGTGTCCAACATCTCTATCTCTCTTGGTTACTAGGTGAGTGGTGTGTGAATTCCCTCTTGCACTTAATGAAGCTTAAGTTATGCTTATTAGTGATTAAAGTGCTGAAATTTCTGGTTTTCATCTTGGTTTGAAGTGATTTGGTGAAGTTTTTATTTTATTGATGATTTTTCTGGTTTAATTGGATTATGATGGTGTGGTTGTTTATGATGATTGGCAATGGCCTATAATGACACTAGTAGGTGTGAATTGTTGATATTTGCAATCAATTTTGGGTTTGGAATGAATTGTGAAAAGTTAGGGTTCATAAACCCCTAATTCTGTCCGGTTTTAGATCATAGGGTTATAGGCCGAATTGGACTTTGCTCAAAACATGAAAGTTGTAGGTATTGATGAGTTTGAAGTGCCTTCAAAATTTCAGGTCATTTGAATTAGTGTAGAGTGAGATATGTCGATTTTACTATTGCTGATCTGGGTTGCTCAGAATGTGAAAACTGCGCTTGTAATCGTTTGTTTTGACTGGAATTGGTTTGGATTTTGTTGTTAGTGTCTTCTGAGGAAATGTAGCTGGATGTCTTAGCTAACATATGCCTTTGGAATTTCGGCATTTGGACCTGTATAGACTGAGTTGTGTTCATTACAGCATTGTGTGATTTGTGAACCTGTTTTAGTGGTTCTGGTTTGGTATTTTTTTGGCATATTTGACCTAGTTGTGCTAGGAACTGGACTGAGTGACCTTCTACATTGTTGTAGCCCTGGTTCTTAGCTTCGAAACGGTGGGTCTTACACCCTCATCTGACAATCATAGTGCCTTTGGTACCATTACCGCAAAATGACGTCAAAACCTATTTTTCTGGTTTTGAACTTAACTTTCATTTCTAGCCTTTTCCCTAGCTTGACTTGTCTTTGTACTACTTGGAGCTTGCTGAATGACTATTGGATGAACTTGTTGTTGTGTGTGTACCTTTGGGACTGGCTGAGGAAATAATAAGGCCATGATGGCTGGGAAAGTAAGCAAATTCAGGGGAAGTGCTGTCCGAACTTTTAAAGGACTTGTTTGCATTGAGTTTGTGATCTAAGACTTGGATTTGAGCAAGGCAATGATACATGACGGATGGTTTCTGAGCCGTGGAGGTGAGTGACCCCAAACTACTGTTAAAGCTTCTTATGAACCGTTTCTTGCACTATTTACTTGATTGCATATCATGAGTGCTTGCATGTGGCCCATGACATGTTTTGGCTTAAATGAGTGCTTGGAATTCGTGTGCTGAACACCAACGTCTCCACCTCTGTGTACTGTTCATCTGGAGCAAATGGCTCCCCACTGACTGTTTACTGTTTAATGTTTGTTTGGAGCGTTGGGTGTTTAAGTACAACGATTTCGCTGGCTCACGAGAGCAATAAATGTACATTTGATCTTGAAATCATGACATCACTGAAATGAACGACTGTGAAACTGAATTGATTACTGATTTTAATGGTTACTCGCTGAGCTTCTAGCTCACCCCAAAAATGTTTTATTTCCCCCCCCCCCCACAGGGCTCAAGGCGAAGAAAAGCTTGGAGTGCTTATTCACGTGACTGGATGGCTTATATCGTGTATAGTTTAAGTTTGGATCTATTTTATATATAAGTTGGTCTTGTATAAATATTTGAAATTGATATGGATGTAAGTATACGTTCCACGATTGGAATCAGTTTCCGCTGCATTTGTAATATGTAACCATTGGAGAATTTGATGTAATTTTGATATTTATATTGTAATTGGGTTGAGGACTGTAGTGAGCGACTGAGTCCCGGCGAGAGCTGGGCAGGCGGCCCGCCGAACCCTCTGGTACGCCTTAGGGGGAGGTGGGGTCGTCACAAGTGTTCCTTGTGTGGACAATAAGTGACTATGTGACTATTTGTGAATGTTTGATTGAATATTAAATGCTTTCTAAGGATTACCAAATGGATTTTCGATGGGCGAGTGTGTACTTTATGACACTCGACCCAAGCCAAATTGAATTTCCAATGATTGAATGTTACTTGTGCATGAATGTAAACCTTTTGGTTGAATTGGGCCCTTGCCTTTCGTTGCCAGCCGACTCGAGCCACAAACGGACTCGATCGGCAGTCGATGGCCCTGGGACAGTGTTTTGGTATACTCGAGTATGACCACGAAGATTGGTGGAGACTTGTCAGTGAATTGGCTAGTGGCGGGAAATGAAATGAATTAATGAATGTCATGAACACTGGAGGAGTTTTCACTTGCAAATGTTTTCTAATGTGGAAGGGATAAGGAAAATGATTGGCGAATGAATGAATGAATGGTTCCAAGTGAGCACGTATGCTTCCAATGATTGAGTGTTTGTTTCTTGAATGATTGGATATTACAATGCAAATATGCAAATTGTTAAATGTAACGTTTCCCTGATTTCTATACCTGATTACTTGTTTGGGAATCTCGCTGGACTTTTAGCTCATTCCACGCTATTTGTTTTCCTTATAGGGGGTACGAGTGAGGTGTGAGACTGGTACTGGCTAGCATAGTCTAATTTTTTAAATTTTGCGATTATACTCGCGCTAATGCTCGGTTAGGGTTGAATATATCTAGAATTCACAACTTTTGTTATATTTGGGATTGTTTGAATGTTTGGGAAAGATATGAGTGTTAGTACATGTTCCAAGTTTGGGAACTGTTATTTCACTTATTCTTGAGGTTATATGTTATTTTGTATTTGTTAAGACTGAATGAGTCCAGGCGAGAACTGGGCAGGCGGTCCGCCAGACCCTGAGGTATGCCCTATGGGGAGGTGGGGTCATCACAGGTGGTGTCAGAGCTGATTCGCATGGTCTCTGCGTGGAGTGAGCTTGGGCCAAGTGGTGGTATGGTTCCGATTATATGAATAAATGTAAAGGACTAAGTGCTCTTCTTGGATGTAAGCTATGAATCATGTCTGTTATAAGTGGAAATCCCTTATCATTGATAGATATGTACGTCAGGTTGGAATTTCTAGTAGGGGTGATTTACTCTTGGGTACGGCCGGCTCGAGATGTGAATTATCTTATTTTGGATTCTTGTGCTTCAGTACCAAATAATGGAGAGCACTAGAATAAGGGTCTGTATCTTGATTGCACTTGAGGTAAGATTGTGGTAGCACTATAAGTGAGAAAAAGCCACTTCAAAATTGGAGAAAAACCCTGTAGCATCAAGTTTTGTGCGAGCAAAGGTTCGAATTTCGAGAATGAAATTCTTTTAAGGGGGAGAGAGTGTGAGACCCCGAAATTTTACTTGTCTTTATAACTCTCATTTGAACTTACTTGCCTTAGATTCTTGGTTGAATGTGTGACAGCCCCACCTCCCCCTAAGGCGAACCAAAGGGTTCGGCGGACCGCCTGCCCAGCTCTCGCCGGGACTCAGTCGTTCACTAAAGTCCTCAATTAAATTACAAGATATATCTCAAATTTACATCAAATTCTCCAAGAATTACATATCACAAATGCAGCGGAAACTAATTCCCAAGCGTGGAACGTACACGTACATCCATTCATACAAACCCAACTATTACACGAGAAATCTAAAACTCAAACTATACAGGAGATAATCCATTCAGCCACATGAATAAGTACTACAAGCACTTCCTTCGCCTCGAGCCTTGTGGAGGGGAATAAAATAGTTTTGGGGTGAGCTAGAAGCTCAGTGAGTAACCAGTAAAATCAATAATCAAATATATTTCACAATAATGCATTTCAATGTTGTCATGATTCCAAGATCAAATGTACGTATTTTTGCTCTGATGAGTCAGTGAAATCATTGCACTTAAACATCCAACGCTTAAATAGATCATTTAAAGTTGAACAGTAAGAGGGAGCCCCTTTTTGAGCTCCAGATGAACATAAACAAGTGGTGGAGACATTGGTGTTCAGCACAAGACTCTCCAAGAACTCATTGAAGCCAAATCATGCCATGAATTCCTATGCAAGCACGCATGATATGCAATTGAATAAAGAATGCAGGAAACAGTTCATAAGTAGTTTTGGAAATAGTTTAGGGTGACTCACCTCCACGGCTCAGGAACCATCCATCATATATCATTGCCTTGCCCAAATCCAAGCCCTTCAACTCAACTCAAAGCAATCAAATGCTTTCAAAGATCGGACAGCATATCTCCTTAATTTCCTTACTTTTCCATCCTACAAGCAACACCAATTCATCTCAAATTAACCACATACACATCATTAACTATCAAATACACCTTTCGGCACAATATCCATAATTGAAGCTACACTTATCGGATTGAAATCAATCTTATGGCATTTTGAAGCCAAGACATAACCCTACATTTTTTATGAAGACCTCCAAAGCCAAAGCATGCATTTTCAGGGTCAAAAATGGAAAACTCCACAAAACAGAAATCTGGGCGCGAAACAGGGTCATGAGCAGTCAAGGGTATTTCGGTCATTTCACAAGATACAGTGCTCCGATTGAGCTGAAATTTTACATGAATCTAGTTAACACCATTTTATACAACTTTCATGTTTTAACCTAAGCCTGATTTGACCTCTAACATGCTCCAATAAATCCGGTCAGAACAGGGCAGATTTGAAACCCTAACCAGAAATTTTCCGCAAATAACCGCAATTAACGCACAAGAGGTCTATTTAACACCATTTAGAGCCATCAATTCAAGCCAACCATATCCATCATAGGAAAACAAAAAAATTCTCAAAAAAAATAGAAATTTAGATAATTCCACTCCAATTCATAAAATCTTCCATAAAATCACCTAACTAGCTACCATAAGGCACCAATTGGCCATTATTAGAAACAAAAAGTGAGTTCCAAGCAAAATACCTTAATTCCTCAAGAAAGGTAGTAGCTTAATGGTTTTTCTTCCAAAACAACTCTACCAAGATCTTCAAACTCCCTTAGCAAGTCTTTTGTGTGGACTAATTCAAGGTTTAATCGGTTAGATTTCAAGATTTGTGCAAGAAATGGAAGATATAGGTGAAGCTTTCTTTTCTTTTCTCTCAAGGTGAAGGTCAGCCAAGAAGCTTGAAGAATGAAGATGATTTTGATCAATTTTGGGTATTTAGTAAAGGTGATGAATAGTGGTCAAAGTCCACCCTCCATTGGTTTCATGACACTTGGCCCTATTAGGGTTTTAATCAAATCCTTTTGTCTCTCCAAGGTTAAACCATCTAAGTACCCTCTAATTATCTCTTAACACCTAGTATATTAATCCCGGTATACAAAACATAATCTAATTGGTCGAATTTATCGCACTTAATGCCACTAGTGGGTTCCACGTCCAATATACACTATTTATTTCTCAGGAACTAATTTATACTAGAAAAATGATTGGAAAACTATATTCACTTATAAAAGTCTCTGGAAAATTTTGATAATAAAATAAAGTAAGAAAAATGCACTCGAAAAAATAAATAAATAAAGAAAATTTCCTTTTCTTTTCCCGCGGGCGTCACAGAATGTGAGTCAAGGGAGTGAATTTTGTTTAGAAAAGTTTCATAACCTTAAGTTATTAGAAAATCTAGAAATTTTCGCAAGAGGCACTATGCAGCTTTGGGAAATTGGCTATAATTTCGTATAGGAAAGTCGGAAATGAGTTTCGTTTGTTACATTTGAAACCAGACTCATAGAGCTTCCTACGGTATAAAATTTAGAATTTGATTCAATCTTTATAAATGCCAGAAAATTTGCAAAGTTGACTGAAATTTCTGCCCTGCACAAGTAAACATAGGAATGTTGTAGTAGTTTATGGCTCAATTTGGACCAACTTATGAGCTAAATTTCTTTGAGATGTCTTCTAAAGATTATTAGTATTTGAAGTCTAGTTTTTAACAGGCCTAGTTGTATGAATTTTTGATATTTATAACTCAAGTTATGATTTTTCTAAAGGAAGGGCATAAGTTAGGGTACAAGTGTGTCTTTGGTGCATTTTGGTAGTGTGATCACTTGGTGAGGTGTGTGTACTAAATTTGGTGATTAAGAGTGAGTTATAGATTAAAAAAAAGTGTGTGATTAGAATTCGTAATAATAAGTTAGTGAATTATAAGTGAAAACCTTAGTACGTGCGAGTTAAGGAAAAACGGTTGGAACCGACGGGTACCATTTGTTATCGAATGAGTGCACCACTTTATTACCTTAATAGCCTTGCTTTTATTTCATTTAATTAACCCTACAATATCTTCTAAATTTGCCAAAATTTTTGACCAAAAGAAATATGAGAAAAGTCTAGAAAAATCTAAGTGTCATGAAACCTATGTAAGTTGGACTTTGACCAACTTGTTTTAACTTTCCCAAAACAAAAATTTGACCAAGATGTCTTCATTTTCTTCTTGTTTTGGCCGACCAAGATGCTCCATTTCTCTTTGTCTTGACCAAAAATGGTGAGAGGAAAACCAAGGAAGAGCACTTCATACTACAACTTCAACCCTTGCTTGAATCATCAAGATTTCATCCTAAGCTTGTAATCCAAATCATAGAAAGTGACTCTAAGGAAGGAAGAAGACTATTGTTGGAGAAAGTTGGGGAGACAAGGAAGCTTATGATTGCTCTTTTCATAGAGTTTAAAGGTAATCATGTTTAGAAACCGTCTCTTCACTTTTAACTTGCATTTTATTAGATTTAATGCATGTTTGTGGTAGATTCTATGGAAAATTTCATGGGTTGTGAAGTTGGTGAAACTTTTCTAGCTTTGATTCATATTTTTCCAGCCATGAGATGCTTATATCCAGTTTTGTCATAGACTTGAGAGAGCTGATATGAAGATTTCTAGGTTTAATATGCCTTTTAGCTTCCAACTAAGAATTTTCCAGCTTTAGTAGAGAATTCTGCCCTGCTTCCGACCAGCTTCATTCATCCATGTTAGAGGCCGAATTAGGCTTAGGTCAAAACATGAAAGTTGTAGGAAATGGTGTTATATAGCTACTTGTAAAATTTCAGCTCAATTGGAGCAATGTATCATATGAAATGACTGAAATACCTCTGACTGCCAAATGTTCTTTTCCAGAGGTAGTTTTGAGATTTCACATTTTTGGCTTCGTTTTTCACTTTGATCCATATCAAATCAGCATTTGACCAAACCACAAAATTTTTGCCCTACATTTCAGCTTTCCAACGCATCTGAAAATGCCTCCTTCGGAATTTTATAATTTGAGTTATTGCCATTTAAACCCAGTGCCGATAACTAGACTGACAATGAAATTCTGGTTCTGTAATTTGCAAATTCGACCTGGATCAACTGTGAACTAGGTTGTTGTCTTCATGAAAGCTGTAACCATTTGGCTTAGTTTTGCAATGGTATAAAGTCTACCCCAATCCGATAAGCGTAACTTTTGTTGTGACTGAAACGCTAAGAGATGTCAAACCTGTTATTTTGTTATTTGTCTTATACATTAGTTCCGATCAATTTGCTAGCATTGTTTTGTAATTGAATGACATTAAGCCTATTGAAAGACTATTGTGGTAAGATTATTTGTGTGAGATTTTGAGGCTGAATTGAGAAAAATAATGAAGCCATAAATGGCCAGAAAATAGGTAAACACAAAGGGCATGCTGCCCAAATTTTCACTCGAGGATTAAGCGTGTGAACTCACGACTTGAACGAAAATTTGAGGTCGAATTGAACTTGAATTGTCTATGGTATTCGAATTTTCTTTCGTAAAAGTATATAAGTTGAAATCTGGCTGAAACTCGTACCCATGGAAAAATGAAAGTAGTGACCACTTTGAATATGTTTTTCTCGTCTTTTAGACTTAAATGTGAATTCCAAAGTTTTAATCGCTTCTTTAGTGACACGAAAAGAGCGAGCATGAATTTTCTAGAGTTTGATAAGTAACATGAATACTATCTAAGTGAGTTTCATTTACTTGATCTGTTTAAAGTGAAACTTTTAAGTTTCGAACCCTAGTTGATTTCAAGCTTTTAAATGATATTGTATCGCTGATTTAGACTCCAACCAAGAAGTTACACCTGAATGTGGTTTTGACAAGCACTAAATCTTTGGTGAGTGTTCCTTGTGTGGACAATAAGTGACTATGTGACTATTTGTGAATGTTTGCTTGAATGTTAAATGCTTTCTAAGGATTACTAAATGGATTTTCGATGGTCGAGTGTGAACTTTATCGCACTCTCGCACTCGACCCAAGCCAAATTGAATTTTCAATGAGTGAATTCTATTTGTGCATGAATGTAAACCTTTTGGCTGAATTGGACCCTTGCATTTCGTTGCCAACCGACTCGAGCCAGAAACAGACTCGGTCGGGCGGTTGGTGACCCTGGGACAGTGTTTTGGTATACTCGAGTATGACCGCGAAGATAGGTGGAGACTAATCAATGAATTAGCTAGTGGCGGGAAATGAAATAAATGAATGAATGTCAAGAACACTGGAGGAGTTTTCACTTGCAAATATTTTCTAATGTCGAAGGGATAAGGAAAGTGATTGGCGAATGAATGATGAATGGTTCCAAGTGAGCACGTATCCTTCCAATGATTGAGTGTTTATTTCTTGAATGACTGGATATTACAGTGCAAATGTGCAAATTGTTAAATATAACATTTCCCTGATTTTTATACCTAATTACTTGTTTGGGAACCTCACTGGGTTTTTAACTCATTCCACGCCATTTGTTTTCCTTACAGGGGGTACGACCGAGGCTTAAGACTGGTACAGGCTAGCATAGTCTAATTTTTAAAATTTTGCAATTGTACTAGCGCTAGTGCTCTGTTAAGGTTGAATGTATCTGGAATTCACAACTTTTGTTATATTTGGGATTGTCTGAATGTTTGAGAAAGATATAAATGTAAGTACACGTTTCAAGTTTGGAAACTGTTATTTCACTTATTCTTGAGGTTATATGTTGTATTGTATTTGTTAAGAGTGAACGAGTTAAGGCAAGAGCTGGGCAGGTGGTCCGCCTAATCTTGGGGTACGCCCTAGGGGGAGGTGGGGTCGTTACAGGTGGTATCAGAGCTACTTCGCATGATCTCTACGTGGAGTGAGTTTGGACCACGTGGTGATATGGTCCCGATTATATGAATAAATGTAAACAACTAAGTGCTCTTCTTGGACATAAGCTATGAATCATGCCTGTTATAAGTGGAAATCCCTTATCATGAATAGATATGTACGTCAAGTAGGAATCTCTAGTAGGGGTGATTTACTCTTGGGTACGGCCGGCTCGAGATGTGAATTAGCTTATTATGGATTCTTGTGCTTGAGTACCAAATAGTGGAGAGCACTAGAATAAGGGTCTGTATCTTGATTGCACTTGAGGTAAGATTGTGGTAGCACTATAAGTGAGAAAAAGCCACTTGAAAATCGGAGAAAAATCCTGTAGCATCAAGTTTTGTGCGAGCAAAGGTTCAAATTTCGAGAACGAAATTCTTTTAAAGGGGTGAGAGTGCAAGACCCCGAAATTGTACTTGTCTTTATGTCTCTCATTTGAAATTACTTGCCTTAGATTCTTGGTTTGAATGTGAACCAAGGGAGTGAATTTTGTTAAGAAAAGTTTCATAACCTTAAGTTATAAGAAAATCTAGAAATTTTCACAGAAGGCTCTACGCAACTTTTGGAAATTGGCTATAACTTCGTATAGGAAAGTCGGAATTGAGTTCCGTTTGTTGCATTTGAAACTAGACTGATAGATCTTCCTACGGTATAAAATATAGAGTTTGATTCAATCTCTATAAATGCCAGAAAATTTGCAAAGTTGACTAAAAATTCTGCGCTACACAAGTAAATATAGGAATGTTGTAGTAGTTTATACCTCAATTTTGACCAACTTATGAGCTGAATTTCTTTGAGTTGTCTTCTAAAGTTTATTAGTATTTGAATTCTAGTTTTTAATAGGCCAAGTTGTATGAATTGTTTATATTTATAACTCAAATTATGATTTTTCTAAAGGAAGGGCATAAGTTAAGGTTTGTGGTGTGTCTTTGGTGCATTTTGGTTGTGTGATCACTTGGTGAGGTATGCGTACTAAATTTAGTGATTAAGAGTGAGTTTTAGATAAGAAAAAGTGTGTGATTAGAAGTTATAATAATAAGTTAGTGAATTATAAGTGAAAACCTTAGTATGTGCGAGTTAAGGAAAAACGGTTCGAACCGACAGGTACCGTTGGTTACCGAGTGAGTGCACCACTTGAATACTACTTTATTACCTTAATAGCCTTGCTTTTATTTCAGTTTATTAACCCTAAATATCTCCTAAATTAGCCACAATTTTTTACCAAAAGAAATAAGAGAAAAGTCTAGAAAAAGCTAAGTGTCATGAAACCTATGGAAGTTGAACTTTGACCAACTTGTTTTAACTTTCCTAAAACAAAAATTTGACCAAGATGTCTTCATTTTCTTCTTGTTTTGACCAACCAAGATGCTCCATTTCTCCTTGTCTTGACCGAAAATGGTGAGAGAAAAAACAAGGAAGAGCACTTCATACTACAACTTCAACCCTTGCTTGAATCTTCAAGATTTCATCCTAAGCTTGTAATCCAACCCATAGAAAGTGACTCTAAGGAAGGAAGAAGACTTTTGGTGAAGAAAGTTGGGGAGACAAGGAAGCTTTATGGTTGCTCTTTTCATAGAGTTTAAAGGTAATCATGTTTAGAAACCATCTCTTCACTTTTAACTTGTATTTTAGTAGATTTAATGCATGTTTGTGGTAGATTCTATGGAAAATTTCATGGGTTGTGAAGTTGGTGGAAATTTTCTAGCTTTGATTCATATTTTTCCAGCCATGAGATGATTATATCCAGTTTTGTTATAGACTTGAGAGAGCTGATATGAAGATTTCTAGCTTTAATATGTCTTTTAGCTTCCAACTAAGAATTTTCCAGCTTTAGTAGAGAATTCTGCTCTGCTTCTGACCAGCTTCATTTGTCCATGTTAGACGCCTAATTAGACTTAGGTCAAAACATGAAAGTTGTAGGAAATGGTGTTATATACCTTCCTGTAAAATTGAAGCTCAATCGGAGCACTGTATCATGTGAAATGAGAGAAATACCCCTGACTGCCAAATATTCTTTTCCGCGGGCAGTTTTGAGATTTCACATATTTTGCTTCATTTTTGACTTTGATCTATAACAAATCAGCCTTTGACCAAAACACATAAATATTAGCCCTACATTTCAGCTTGCCAACGCATCTGAAAATGCCTCAATCGGAATTTTATAGTTTGAGTTATTGCCATTTAAACCCAGTGTTGATAACCAAACTGACAATGAAATTGTGGTTCTGTAATCTATAAATTCAACCTAGATCAACTATGAACTATGTCGCGCCCCATTTTTGAGAGAAAAATAAAAGACGAGTTTAGAAAAATGGCTTTTGATTCAATTTTTTATTGGAAAATGAATTTTTGATTTAAAAAGAAAATGAAGAACATGGGTCTAGATGGGACTTGAAAATGTGACGATTTTGACTCACAATAATAGTTTAAAAAGGGTTTTTGAATAAAAAATCGGAGTCGCCACTTGGTATAGAGTTAAGGTGTACCAAGTCACCTAAAAATAAATTTTTAAAGAAAAAGTAAAAAAACCCTTTTTAAACGACTCGAAGTCTACGAAAATCAGAGAAAAAGATTCGGAAGTCACATTTGAAGAAAGGGAAGGCAAGGATAAGAATCCAAGGCACCCTTTCAACCTAGCCAAGGCTAGTTGCGCGATTTAGTCAAAGATGTTCTTAATTTAACCTAAAAATTTATCACATTTGGATATACTATATGGATGCAAATCTTAGACCTAATGATGAATCGAAAGGGGGCAAATATCTCTTAGAGGCTCGATCGGACTAAATCACATGAGTTGTGATAGCCAAGGATAAGCCCTCCAAGAGGTCACGAATATTGCTAATGACGTAAGAATGAGTGAAATGAATGTATGCAATGTGAAAACATGAGCTTGTGTGAAGTGAAAAACAATAATACAAGATAATAGTGTGTAAAGTGGGAGTGTGCAAATGGATGTGCAAAGTAAGTTGGGTAAAGTGATAGTTGAAGTGCATATGTGCAAGTGATAGTATGTAAAGTGCGAGTGGCAGAGTGACAATGTGTAAAGTGAGAGTGCAAATGGTAATGTGCCTTGAAAATGCATGAGCCCTAAAGGAATGCAAGCAAAACGGGTATGGGGAGACCCTAAATCGTGACTTTTGATTTGCCTTTTGGTTAGAAAAAGAATGAGCGTGCTAAGGCTATATGTAGCCATACTCGTCCATTCCCCTTACCAGAAGGGTGACTCCCTAACCTATGCAAGCAAATGAGCTAGCCTAAAAATGAGAATGCAGCCCTAAATGTGTAAGGGAAAGGTTAGGGGAGCATGAAGAAATGAGAAATACTAAAAGGAAAATGAAATTGTAGTGAAGCATGCAAATATGACACTAGCGGAAAGGGGACGGCCCTATTGGGTCTAACATTGGACTAGCCCTTTACTAACGCTCTCACATAAGCATTGGAGTTGTGAGCTCGAGGGGAAGACCATGACTAGCATTGGACTAGCCACGGTAACGCGCATTCCATCCACATAATCAGATATAACACTTAAAAAGCAAGTAGACATGCAAAACACATAGTTTCACATAGCACGTAGCACATAAGCATGCTTATCTAGATGCAGAGCCCTAAGAAAGCGGTAACACATAGCACATAAACATGCAAAAACACAAAGACAAATATAGAGCAAATAAAAACCCTAACTATTACATTTGAGGGGGGCCCTACTACAATCTAAAAAAGGGGAATGTGAAATAAAATAATAGCCTAAATATTACCACTTTGGCATTTAATTGCCTTTCAAATAATTACATTGAAATAAGTACACAAAATTAAAACAAATAAAATGAATAAATAAATAAATAAATGAAAACATTCAAAAGGCATGCAATTAAGCACATAGAGTCACATAGGGCACATAGGATCAAATAAAGTCAAAATAAGGGATAGAGTGTACCTCCCTTGAGTTGGTGCCCTAATGAAATGAAATACTTATTTACCCTCCAAAAACAAAGAAAGGGGTCAAGGCATCACTTTAATTAACAAATAATAATAAAAGATGAAAATAAACATGAAATTGAATCAATTAAGTTATGTAAACAATCTACATTCAAGAAATTAAAACAAGTGAAGACTCCATTGCAAGAATTAACAAAGTTTTGGGGTCCAATTACAGGTATCACAAAGGTGTGGGGTCACAATTAAAGAAAAATAAAGTTCAGGGACTCATTCGGCCAATAAGGTTAAGTTTCGGATACTGTTAAAAGTTTATCGGGTATTAAGAGATAAGTAGGGTGTGTGAAGTGATTGATGTGAGAGAGAAAAGAATGATAAGGATGCATTTAATAGAGTGACACATGTCACCTTTTCATTGGTTGAACTTTTAAGAAACACTATTCACAATTTTGACCTTTTTGACCAAAGGATTAAATATCCAAAAATCACCAAAAATCACCATTTTCTTCTCCTCATATGGCCGGCTCTCTCCTCTCTCTCTTTCTCTCTCTCTTGCTCCAAGTACAAAGAAGAAACACTTCAATCTTGTTCCAAATCATCAAACCAACCATCCAACCTTGATTTTGCTCCATAAAACATCTTCAAGTGGTGGTTGTGAGTTGTTTTGTGAATTTGTTTGGAAGAGCTAAGGTGTCCATCATCTTCCTCTCTCTTGTTGTTAGGTGAGTGATGCTTCAACCTTTCTTCTACACCTAATGATGGTTATTTTGTGCTTAATGGTGGCATGAGTGTTGAAATATATGATTTGTTTCTTGATTTGAAGAGTTTTGGTGGAGTTTTTATTTTATTGGGAATTTTTCTGGTTTAATATGATCTTGATGTTGGGGGCTTGTATGATGAATTGTAATGGTTGGAAATGACTCTAGTGAGTGTGAATTGTGGTGAAATGCAATCAATTTTGGATTTGGTGTGAAATTTGAAAAGTTAGGGTTCTTAAATCCCCAATTCTGTCCGGTTTTGGATCATAGGGTTAGAGGCCGAATTTGACTTTGTTCAAAACATGAAAGTTGTAGGTATTGATGTGATTGGGATGCCTGCAAAATTTCAGGTCATTTGGATGAGTGTAGAGTGAGTTATGCCGTTTTTACTGTAGCTGTTCTGCTTTGATCAGAATGCGAAAACTGCGATAGTAATTGGCCATTTTGACTGGAATTGGTTTGGATTTTGAAGTTGGTGTCTTCTGATGAAATGTAGTTGGATGACTTAGCTAACTTATGCCTTTGGAATTTCGGCATTTGGACTTGTATGGACTGAGATATACCGATTACAGTTTTTTGTGTTTTGTGAACCTGTTTTAGGAATTCTGGGTTAGTATTTGGCATTTTCGACCTAGTTAAGCTAGGAACTGGATTGAGTGGTCTTCTACATTATTGTAGCCCTGTTCCATAGCTTCGAAACGGTGGGGCTTACAGCCCCATCCGATAATTGTAGTGAGAGTTGTGCCATTACCGCATTATGACGTCAAAACCGGTTTTCTTATCAAGGCCTAAGTTAAAGCCTTTTTCCTAATTTCTGGTTTCCTATGATGTTTATATATGTTTGCAAAACCCTATTGGGGTTGTGATTGGCATTGTTTTGTGACTCGCTATCGAGTCTCATTGCATTTGTTTACGTGTTCTAGGGCGTGACGGTGGTTCACGACATTCTCCTGACGGAAGTGCATGAAATAGCACTTAATTGATTGGTGAGTGTACTACTCACTTGTGTGCTATTATATGGCTTTGATATTTGAACTCGAGATGTTGTATGTTAATGGATTGATGTGAGAGTGTACTTTATCACTCTCACTTATTGTTTCATATGTTATTGAAAAGTTATTGGAAAGTTATATGGACTGTTATATGAAATGAAATACATGACTTAGTATCGATTGGACAAGTATCCAACGACTACAAATGTTATCATTGAGCTCAACCCCATTGGTAGTTGATTGAATCGAGCCGACAAGGGTTTGGTCGTGACAATTAATGAGCCTTGGGTAAAGTTATAAGGAATCTTGTTGTATGAGAGACTCTTGATTCCGGTATACTCGAGTAATACCACAGTGCAAGTGTTTGGAGTGCGGGCCCGGTAGGGGGATGTTTGGTGGAAGGAATGGGAGAGAAGAGGAGTCTACGGTTGGTTACTCTTCAACATTGACGGAGGGTCAATGAGGTTGGATCAAGAATGGAAGCGTGGAAATGGGCTCTTGAGAGCCGTCCGTATCCTTTTATCGATGTGTTTCATTCCTTAATTGTGTACTTGAAATGAAAGGTTATGCTATATGCTCTTAGTTGCTTATGTGGTAGTAACTCACTGGGCTTTAGCTCATCCCGTTCCATTTGTTTTCCTTACAGGGATATAATTACTTTTGGGACTGATTTGGATAGTCGATTGCCAAGTTGAGCTAGTGTAAATGGCTTTTGTTTAGCTTATCGAATGAAACTCTATTGTGTATTGGGTTCATTTTCTTTGATTGGCCAACCGAGTATGTATATTCATGATAGATGGTTTTTGGCATGACACTATGGTTGTAAAAGTTGAATTTCAATGTATATATATATGTTTGGTTGATGATTGGATGGATTTCGGATCTAGGCGCATTTCAAACGGAGAAGGAAAAAAATTTGGCGGGAATGAACAGGACCGAATCCGGCCAGGAATCCGGCAAGAAACTGGCCGGATTGCCGGCCGGATTGGGAAGGATTTTGGAAAAATTTTGGATTGCTCTCGGCCTTGTATCCGGCCGAGAATCCGGCCGAAAATCCGGCCAGATTCCGGCCGGATTCTGACGTGTCCGTTACTGTTCATCTTCGGCTTTGATTTTTTCGTTTTTTTTATTTTGCGATTTTGACTTGTTTGCGTGCTTCGGTATGCTCCGGAACGTAATAGATCGATGTAAACCGATCCGTAGTCCTGGCGAGAGCTGGGCAGGCAGTCCGCTAACCTCTTTGGTTCGCCTTAGGGGAAAGTGGGGCTGTTACAAGTGGTATCAGAGCCACGTCGCGTGGTCTCTGCGCGAAGTGAGACTGGGCCAAGTGGTGTTGTGGTCCTAATTTCATGAATATGTTTAAGTGCTCGTTTGAGCATAAGCTATGAACCTTGAAGTGTTATAGGCCTTTAATCTTTCTCATGGTATTTAAGGACCCTAGATAAGTATGTCGGACAGGAATTTTGATTTGTAGATGGTTTACTCTTGGGACTGGCCAGCTCGAGATGTGAACTATCTTATTTCGGATTCTCGTGCCCGAGTATCCCAGAATTGAGGTGATGCAAGCTACTAGGTATTTGAACCCTGTGTTTTGGAAACGAGCCTTGTATTTTGGAAACGTGAACAGGCTTTGTCTGACTAAAATGAGCACAAGAGATCAATGGACATCTAGTTTGGATAGTAAGTGACGTGAGAGACCAGACGGGCTGGTGCTGGGATGACTTTTCGACCGTATATTACTAAGTCTATATTTGCTTACTTGCTTATCCGTCTTTTAATATAATGTGTTATATGCGATATGTTATTGGTATGATAGATTTTGTTATGTTAGTCAATTTATTGCATTCATGCATGGAAGTATCCTTTTGGAAAGAGAAAAGAAAAGAGAAAAAAAAAAAAAAAAAAAACCCGCGGACATGGTCATAGCAGTGACACAAAACGAGACCAAGAGTCAAAGAGAAGAAAGGGAGGAAACAACACCTGAACCGAACATGGACCAAGAGTGCTACTTGTATTCAAGACTTTCTTATGACCCATTGTTTTGCCGACAGGCTACCATCTGAGGTCCAGCAACTCTGTAAAATGGCACGTAGGGTTGAGATGTATAATGAAATCGGGGGTCTTCGAGACGAAATAGAAGTCCAAAAGAACCTAGTTGCATACTGGGAAGGGCGCTGGAAGCACGAGTATACAGAGAAAATTGAGCTCCTGCACAAAAACTTAGAGCTAAAAAGGAAATATGAAGGGATTTCCGAGGAGGCCCTGGAAAAGGCTCAATGCATCAAGAATGCAAAGGTGCAAGTGAAAGCTTCCCAAATATGGAAAAGGGGTGCAGCGGGTAGCGTGAGTGAGGAACCTAGCGAAGCAATGACACCTTCTAAAGTACAGAAAGTGAACCAGTTATTCGGGCCGCCGTGGACAATGGGGGCGGTAGATAAAAGATTTGTCAATGAAAGCCAAACCAGACAGGGGGAGATTTCTCCGAAAAGCAAAAAGATGACTTTCCACTTGACTTGTGACTATTGCGGAAAGGCCAATCACACTGAGAATGATTGTTGGAGAAAGGGGAGGAGATGTCTGCGCTGTGGGAGCATCGAGTATCGAATTGCATATTGCCCGATTAAAGTGCGGAAAAAGAAAAGAACTCAACAACCAACCCAGACCGACCCTGCACCGTCAAGCGGAGAAGGGACTGGAATGAAGAACCCCGTTTCTTCTGACTCTGAAGACGGAGAAGGTACAGGCCATTGGTTACTTTAAATTTGAAGGAAAATTTCGAGGACGAAATTCTTTTAAGGGGGGGAGAGTGTGAGAACCCGTAAAACCCTAATTATATTCCTAGGGTTTATTTCCCCTTAATAGCATATTTTCTGCATTTTCTGGCTTAGAAATATTTTCTTAATGGATTTTATGAGCAATTATAGTTTTAAGATGATTTTTCTAGCATTGGTGAATTTTTAGAAAATTAAGAATATATATTGGATGTGGGACCCACTAGTGCGATAAGTTCGGAAAAATTCGGCCAATAAGGTTAAGTTTCGGATACTGTTAAAAGTTTATCGGGTATTAAGAGATAAGTAGGGTGTGTGAAGTGATTGATGTGAGAGAGAAAAGAATGATAAGGATGCATTTAATAGAGTGACACATGTCACCTTTTCATTGGTTGAACTTTTAAGAAACACTATTCACAATTTTGACTTTTTTGACCAAAGGATTAAATATCCAAAATTCACCAAAAATCACCATTTTCTTCTCCTCATATGGCCGGCTCTCTCCTCTCTCTCTTTCTCTCTCTCTTGCTCCAAGTACAAAGAAGAAACACTTCAATCTTGTTCCAAATCATCAAACCAACCATCCAACCTTGATTTTGCTCCATAAAACATCTTCAAGTGGTGGTTGTGAGTTGTTTTGTGAATTTGTTTGGAAGAGCTAAGGTGTCCATCATCTTCCTCTCTCTTGTTGTTAGGTGAGTGATGCTTCAACCTTTCTTCTACACCTAATGATGGTTATTTTGTGCTTAATGGTGGCATGAGTGTTGAAATATATGATTTGTTTCTTGATTTGAAGAGTTTTGGTGGAGTTTTTATTTTATTGGGAATTTTTCTGGTTTAATATGATCTTGATGTTGGGGGCTTGTATGATGAATTGTAATGGTTGGAAATGACTCTAGTGAGTGTGAATTGTGGTGAAATGCAATCAATTTTGGATTTGGTGTGAAATTTGAAAAGTTAGGGTTCTTAAATCCCCAATTCGGTCCGGTTTTGGATCATAGGGTTAGAGGCCGAATTTGACTTTGTTCAAAACATGAAAGTTGTAGGTATTGATGTGATTGGGATGCCTGCAAAATTTCAGGTCATTTGGATGAGTGTAGAGTGAGTTATGCCGTTTTTACTGTAGCTGTTCTGCTTTGATCAGAATGCGAAAACTGCGATAGTAATTGGCCATTTTGACTGGAATTGGTTTGGATTTTGAAGTTGGTGTCTTCTGATGAAATGTAGTTGGATGACTTAGCTAACTTATGCCTTTGGAATTTCGGCATTTGGACTTGTATGGACTGAGATATACCGATTACAGTTTTTTGTGTTTTGTGAACCTGTTTTAGGAATTCTGGGTTAGTATTTGGCATTTTCGACCTAGTTAAGCTAGGAACTGGATTGAGTGGTCTTCTACATTATTGTAGCCCTGTTCCATAGCTTCGAAACGGTGGGTCTTACAGCCCCATCCGATAATTGTAGTGAGAGTTGTGCCATTACCGCATTATGACGTCAAAACCGGTTTTCTTATCAAGGCCTAAGTTAAAGCCTTTTTCCTAATTTCTGGTTTCCTATGATGTTTATATATGTTTGCAAAACCCTATTGGGGTTGTGATTGGCATTGTTTTGTGACTCGCTATCGAGTCTCATTGCATTTGTTTACGTGTTCTAGGGCGTGACGGTGGTTCACGACATTCTCCTGACGGAAGTGCATGAAATAGCACTTAATTGATTGGTGAGTGTACTACTCACTTGTGTGCTATTATATGGCTTTGATATTTGAACTCGAGATGTTGTATGTTAATGGATTGATGTGAGAGTGTACTTTATCACTCTCACTTATTGTTTCATATGTTATTGAAAAGTTATTGGAAAGTTATATGGACTGTTATATGAAATGAAATACATGACTTAGTATCGATTGGACAAGTATCCAACGACTACAAATGTTATCATTGAGCTCAACCCCATTGGTAGTTGATTGAATCGAGCCGACAAGGGTTTGGTCGTGACAATTAATGAGCCTTGGGTAAAGTTATAAGGAATCTTGTTGTATGAGAGACTCTTGATTCCGGTATACTCGAGTAATACCACAGTGCAAGTGTTTGGAGTGCGGGCCCGGTAGGGGGATGTTTGGTGGAAGGAATGGGAGAGAAGAGGAGTCTACGGTTGGTTACTCTTCAACATTGACGGAGGGTCAATGAGGTTGGATCAAGAATGGAAGCGTGGAAATGGGCTCTTGAGAGCCGTCCGTATCCTTTTATCGATGTGTTTCATTCCTTAATTGTGTACTTGAAATGAAAGGTTATGCTATATGCTCTTAGTTGCTTATGTGGTAGTAACTCACTGGGCTTTAGCTCATCCCGTTCCATTTGTTTTCCTTACAGGGATATAATTACTTTTGGGACTGATTTGGATAGTCGATTGCCAAGTTGAGCTAGTGTAAATGGCTTTTGTTTAGCTTATCGAATGAAACTCTATTGTGTATTGGGTTCATTTTCTTTGATTGGCCAACCGAGTATGTATATTCATGATAGATGGTTTTTGGCATGACACTATGGTTGTAAAAGTTGAATTTCAATGTATATATATATGTTTGGTTGATGATTGGATGGATTTCGGATCTAGGCGCATTTCAAACGGAGAAGGAAAAAAATTTGGCGGGAATGAACAGGACCGAATCCGGCCAGGAATCCGGCAAGAAACTGGCCGGATTGCCGGCCGGATTGGGAAGGATTTTGGAAAAATTTTGGATTGCTCTCGGCCTTGTATCCGGCCGAGAATCCGGCCGAAAATCCGGCCAGATTCCGGCCGGATTCTGACGTGTCCGTTACTGTTCATCTTCGGCTTTGATTTTTTCGTTTTTTTTATTTTGCGATTTTGACTTGTTTGCGTGCTTCGGTATGCTCCGGAACGTAATAGATCGATGTAAACCGATCCGTAGTCCTGGCGAGAGCTGGGCAGGCAGTCCGCTAACCTCTTTGGTTCGCCTTAGGGGAAAGTGGGGCTGTTACAAGTGGTATCAGAGCCACGTCGCGTGGTCTCTGCGCGAAGTGAGACTGGGCCAAGTGGTGTTGTGGTCCTAATTTCATGAATATGTTTAAGTGCTCGTTTGAGCATAAGCTATGAACCTTGAAGTGTTATAGGCCTTTAATCTTTCTCATGGTATTTAAGGACCCTAGATAAGTATGTCGGACAGGAATTTTGATTTGTAGATGGTTTACTCTTGGGACTGGCCAGCTCGAGATGTGAACTATCTTATTTCGGATTCTCGTGCCCGAGTACCCCAGAATTGAGGTGATGCAAGCTACTAGGTATTTGAACCCTGTGTTTTGGAAACGAGCCTTGTATTTTGGAAACGTGAACAGGCTTTGTCTGACTAAAATGAGCACAAGAGATCAATGGACATCTAGTTTGGATAGTAAGTGACGTGAGAGACCAGACGGGCTGGTGCTGGGATGACTTTTCGACCGTATATTACTAAGTCTATATTTGCTTACTTGCTTATCCGTCTTTTAATATAATGTGTTATATGCGATATGTTATTGGTATGATAGATTTTGTTATGTTAGTCAATTTATTGCATTCATGCATGGAAGTATCCTTTTGGAAAGAGAAAAGAAAAGAGAAAAAAAAAAAAAAAAAAAACCCGCGGACATGGTCATAGCAGTGACACAAAACGAGACCAAGAGTCAAAGAGAAGAAAGGGAGGAAACAACACCTGAACCGAACATGGACCAAGAGTGCTACTTGTATTCAAGACTTTCTTATGACCCATTGTTTTGCCGACAGGCTACCATCTGAGGTCCAGCAACTCTGTAAAATGGCACGTAGGGTTGAGATGTATAATGAAATCGGGGGTCTTCGAGACGAAATAGAAGTCCAAAAGAACCTAGTTGCATACTGGGAAGGGCGCTGGAAGCACGAGTATACAGAGAAAATTGAGCTCCTGCACAAAAACTTAGAGCTAAAAAGGAAATATGAAGGGATTTCCGAGGAGGCCCTGGAAAAGGCTCAATGCATCAAGAATGCAAAGGTGCAAGTGAAAGCTTCCCAAATATGGAAAAGGGGTGCAGCGGGTAGCGTGAGTGAGGAACCTAGCGAAGCAATGACACCTTCTAAAGTACAGAAAGTGAACCAGTTATTCGGGCCGCCGTGGACAATGGGGGCGGTAGATAAAAGATTTGTCAATGAAAGCCAAACCAGACAGGGGGAGATTTCTCCGAAAAGCAAAAAGATGACTTTCCACTTGACTTGTGACTATTGCGGAAAGGCCAATCACACTGAGAATGATTGTTGGAGAAAGGGGAGGAGATGTCTGCGCTGTGGGAGCATCGAGTATCGAATTGCATATTGCCCGATTAAAGTGCGGAAAAAGAAAAGAACTCAACAACCAACCCAGACCGACCCTGCACCGTCAAGCGGAGAAGGGACTGGAATGAAGAACCCCGTTTCTTCTGACTCTGAAGACGGAGAAGGTACAGGCCATTGGTTACTTTAAATTTGAAGGAAAATTTCGAGGACGAAATTCTTTTAAGGGGGGGAGAGTGTGAGAACCCGTAAAACCCTAATTATATTCCTAGGGTTTATTTCCCCTTAATAGCATATTTTCTGCATTTTCTGGCTTAGAAATATTTTCTTAATGGATTTTATGAGCAATTATAGTTTTAAGATGATTTTTCTAGCATTGGTGAATTTTTAGAAAATTAAGAATATATATTGGATGTGGGACCCACTAGTGCGATAAGTTCGGAAAAATTCGGCCAATAAGGTTAAGTTTCGGATACTGTTAAAAGTTTATCGGGTATTAAGAGATAAGTAGGGTGTGTGAAGTGATTGATGTGAGAGAGAAAAGAATGATAAGGATGCATTTAATAGAGTGACACATGTCACCTTTTCATTGGTTGAACTTTTAAGAAACACTATTCACAATTTTGACTTTTTTGACCAAAGGATTAAATATCCAAAATTCACCAAAAATCACCATTTTCTTCTCCTCATATGGCCGGCTCTCTCCTCTCTCTCTTTCTCTCTCTCTTGCTCCAAGTACAAAGAAGAAACACTTCAATCTTGTTCCAAATCATCAAACCAACCATCCAACCTTGATTTTGCTCCATAAAACATCTTCAAGTGGTGGTTGTGAGTTGTTTTGTGAATTTGTTTGGAAGAGCTAAGGTGTCCATCATCTTCCTCTCTCTTGTTGTTAGGTGAGTGATGCTTCAACCTTTCTTCTACACCTAATGATGGTTATTTTGTGCTTAATGGTGGCATGAGTGTTGAAATATATGATTTGTTTCTTGATTTGAAGAGTTTTGGTGGAGTTTTTATTTTATTGGGAATTTTTCTGGTTTAATATGATCTTGATGTTGGGGGCTTGTATGATGAATTGTAATGGTTGGAAATGACTCTAGTGAGTGTGAATTGTGGTGAAATGCAATCAATTTTGGATTTGGTGTGAAATTTGAAAAGTTAGGGTTCTTAAATCCCCAATTCGGTCCGGTTTTGGATCATAGGGTTAGAGGCCGAATTTGACTTTGTTCAAAACATGAAAGTTGTAGGTATTGATGTGATTGGGATGCCTGCAAAATTTCAGGTCATTTGGATGAGTGTAGAGTGAGTTATGCCGTTTTTACTGTAGCTGTTCTGCTTTGATCAGAATGCGAAAACTGCGATAGTAATTGGCCATTTTGACTGGAATTGGTTTGGATTTTGAAGTTGGTGTCTTCTGATGAAATGTAGTTGGATGACTTAGCTAACTTATGCCTTTGGAATTTCGGCATTTGGACTTGTATGGACTGAGATATACCGATTACAGTTTTTTGTGTTTTGTGAACCTGTTTTAGGAATTCTGGGTTAGTATTTGGCATTTTCGACCTAGTTAAGCTAGGAACTGGATTGAGTGGTCTTCTACATTATTGTAGCCCTGTTCCATAGCTTCGAAACGGTGGGTCTTACAGCCCCATCCGATAATTGTAGTGAGAGTTGTGCCATTACCGCATTATGACGTCAAAACCGGTTTTCTTATCAAGGCCTAAGTTAAAGCCTTTTTCCTAATTTCTGGTTTCCTATGATGTTTATATATGTTTGCAAAACCCTATTGGGGTTGTGATTGGCATTGTTTTGTGACTCGCTATCGAGTCTCATTGCATTTGTTTACGTGTTCTAGGGCGTGACGGTGGTTCACGACATTCTCCTGACGGAAGTGCATGAAATAGCACTTAATTGATTGGTGAGTGTACTACTCACTTGTGTGCTATTATATGGCTTTGATATTTGAACTCGAGATGTTGTATGTTAATGGATTGATGTGAGAGTGTACTTTATCACTCTCACTTATTGTTTCATATGTTATTGAAAAGTTATTGGAAAGTTATATGGACTGTTATATGAAATGAAATACATGACTTAGTATCGATTGGACAAGTATCCAACGACTACAAATGTTATCATTGAGCTCAACCCCATTGGTAGTTGATTGAATCGAGCCGACAAGGGTTTGGTCGTGACAATTAATGAGCCTTGGGTAAAGTTATAAGGAATCTTGTTGTATGAGAGACTCTTGATTCCGGTATACTCGAGTAATACCACAGTGCAAGTGTTTGGAGTGCGGGCCCGGTAGGGGGATGTTTGGTGGAAGGAATGGGAGAGAAGAGGAGTCTACGGTTGGTTACTCTTCAACATTGACGGAGGGTCAATGAGGTTGGATCAAGAATGGAAGCGTGGAAATGGGCTCTTGAGAGCCGTCCGTATCCTTTTATCGATGTGTTTCATTCCTTAATTGTGTACTTGAAATGAAAGGTTATGCTATATGCTCTTAGTTGCTTATGTGGTAGTAACTCACTGGGCTTTAGCTCATCCCGTTCCATTTGTTTTCCTTACAGGGATATAATTACTTTTGGGACTGATTTGGATAGTCGATTGGCAAGTTGAGCTAGTGTAAATGGCTTTTGTTTAGCTTATCGAATGAAACTCTATTGTGTATTGGGTTCATTTTCTTTGATTGGCCAACCGAGTATGTATATTCATGATAGATGGTTTTTGGCATGACACTATGGTTGTAAAAGTTGAATTTCAATGTATATATATATGTTTGGTTGATGATTGGATGGATTTCGGATCTAGGCGCATTTCAAACGGAGAAGGAAAAAAATTTGGCGGGAATGAACAGGACCGAATCCGGCCAGGAATCCGGCAAGAAACTGGCCGGATTGCCGGCCGGATTGGGAAGGATTTTGGAAAAATTTTGGATTGCTCTCGGCCTTGTATCCGGCCGAGAATCCGGCCGAAAATCCGGCCAGATTCCGGCCGGATTCTGACGTGTCCGTTACTGTTCATCTTCGGCTTTGATTTTTTCGTTTTTTTTATTTTGCGATTTTGACTTGTTTGCGTGCTTCGGTATGCTCCGGAACGTAATAGATCGATGTAAACCGATCCGTAGTCCTGGCGAGAGCTGGGCAGGCAGTCCGCTAACCTCTTTGGTTCGCCTTAGGGGAAAGTGGGGCTGTTACAAGTGGTATCAGAGCCACGTCGCGTGGTCTCTGCGCGAAGTGAGACTGGGCCAAGTGGTGTTGTGGTCCTAATTTCATGAATATGTTTAAGTGCTCGTTTGAGCATAAGCTATGAACCTTGAAGTGTTATAGGCCTTTAATCTTTCTCATGGTATTTAAGGACCCTAGATAAGTATGTCGGACAGGAATTTTGATTTGTAGATGGTTTACTCTTGGGACTGGCCAGCTCGAGATGTGAACTATCTTATTTCGGATTCTCGTGCCCGAGTACCCCAGAATTGAGGTGATGCAAGCTACTAGGTATTTGAACCCTGTGTTTTGGAAACGAGCCTTGTATTTTGGAAACGTGAACAGGCTTTGTCTGACTAAAATGAGCACAAGAGATCAATGGACATCTAGTTTGGATAGTAAGTGACGTGAGAGACCAGACGGGCTGGTGCTGGGATGACTTTTCGACCGTATATTACTAAGTCTATATTTGCTTACTTGCTTATCCGTCTTTTAATATAATGTGTTATATGCGATATGTTATTGGTATGATAGATTTTGTTATGTTAGTCAATTTATTGCATTCATGCATGGAAGTATCCTTTTGGAAAGAGAAAAGAAAAGAGAAAAAAAAAAAAAAAAAAACCCGCGGACATGGTCATAGCAGTGACACAAAACGAGACCAAGAGTCAAAGAGAAGAAAGGGAGGAAACAACACCTGAACCGAACATGGACCAAGAGTGCTACTTGTATTCAAGACTTTCTTATGACCCATTGTTTTGCCGACAGGCTACCATCTGAGGTCCAGCAACTCTGTAAAATGGCACGTAGGGTTGAGATGTATAATGAAATCGGGGGTCTTCGAGACGAAATAGAAGTCCAAAAGAACCTAGTTGCATACTGGGAAGGGCGCTGGAAGCACGAGTATACAGAGAAAATTGAGCTCCTGCACAAAAACTTAGAGCTAAAAAGGAAATATGAAGGGATTTCCGAGGAGGCCCTGGAAAAGGCTCAATGCATCAAGAATGCAAAGGTGCAAGTGAAAGCTTCCCAAATATGGAAAAGGGGTGCAGCGGGTAGCGTGAGTGAGGAACCTAGCGAAGCAATGACACCTTCTAAAGTACAGAAAGTGAACCAGTTATTCGGGCCGCCGTGGACAATGGGGGCGGTAGATAAAAGATTTGTCAATGAAAGCCAAACCAGACAGGGGGAGATTTCTCCGAAAAGCAAAAAGATGACTTTCCACTTGACTTGTGACTATTGCGGAAAGGCCAATCACACTGAGAATGATTGTTGGAGAAAGGGGAGGAGATGTCTGCGCTGTGGGAGCATCGAGTATCGAATTGCATATTGCCCGATTAAAGTGCGGAAAAAGAAAAGAACTCAACAACCAACCCAGACCGACCCTGCACCGTCAAGCGGAGAAGGGACTGGAATGAAGAACCCCGTTTCTTCTGACTCTGAAGACGGAGAAGGTACAGGCCATTGGTTACTTTAAATTTGAAGGAAAATTTCGAGGACGAAATTCTTTTAAGGGGGGGAGAGTGTGAGAACCCGTAAAACCCTAATTATATTCCTAGGGTTTATTTCCCCTTAATAGCATATTTTCTGCATTTTCTGGCTTAGAAATATTTTCTTAATGGATTTTATGAGCAATTATAGTTTTAAGATGATTTTTCTAGCATTGGTGAATTTTTAGAAAATTAAGAATATATATTGGATGTGGGACCCACTAGTGCGATAAGTTCGGAAAAATTCGGCCAATAAGGTTAAGTTTCGGATACTGTTAAAAGTTTATCGGGTATTAAGAGATAAGTAGGGTGTGTGAAGTGATTGATGTGAGAGAGAAAAGAATGATAAGGATGCATTTAATAGAGTGACACATGTCACCTTTTCATTGGTTGAACTTTTAAGAAACACTATTCACAATTTTGACTTTTTTGACCAAAGGATTAAATATCCAAAATTCACCAAAAATCACCATTTTCTTCTCCTCATATGGCCGGCTCTCTCCTCTCTCTCTTTCTCTCTCTCTTGCTCCAAGTACAAAGAAGAAACACTTCAATCTTGTTCCAAATCATCAAACCAACCATCCAACCTTGATTTTGCTCCATAAAACATCTTCAAGTGGTGGTTGTGAGTTGTTTTGTGAATTTGTTTGGAAGAGCTAAGGTGTCCATCATCTTCCTCTCTCTTGTTGTTAGGTGAGTGATGCTTCAACCTTTCTTCTACACCTAATGATGGTTATTTTGTGCTTAATGGTGGCATGAGTGTTGAAATATATGATTTGTTTCTTGATTTGAAGAGTTTTGGTGGAGTTTTTATTTTATTGGGAATTTTTCTGGTTTAATATGATCTTGATGTTGGGGGCTTGTATGATGAATTGTAATGGTTGGAAATGACTCTAGTGAGTGTGAATTGTGGTGAAATGCAATCAATTTTGGATTTGGTGTGAAATTTGAAAAGTTAGGGTTCTTAAATCCCCAATTCTGTCCGGTTTTGGATCATAGGGTTAGAGGCCGAATTTGACTTTGTTCAAAACATGAAAGTTGTAGGTATTGATGTGATTGGGATGCCTGCAAAATTTCAGGTCATTTGGATGAGTGTAGAGTGAGTTATGCCGTTTTTACTGTAGCTGTTCTGCTTTGATCAGAATGCGAAAACTGCGATAGTAATTGGCCATTTTGACTGGAATTGGTTTGGATTTTGAAGTTGGTGTCTTCTGATGAAATGTAGTTGGATGACTTAGCTAACTTATGCCTTTGGAATTTCGGCATTTGGACTTGTATGGACTGAGATATACCGATTACAGTTTTTTGTGTTTTGTGAACCTGTTTTAGGAATTCTGGGTTAGTATTTGGCATTTTCGACCTAGTTAAGCTAGGAACTGGATTGAGTGGTCTTCTACATTATTGTAGCCCTGTTCCATAGCTTCGAAACGGTGGGTCTTACAGCCCCATCCGATAATTGTAGTGAGAGTTGTGCCATTACCGCATTATGACGTCAAAACCGGTTTTCTTATCAAGGCCTAAGTTAAAGCCTTTTTCCTAATTTCTGGTTTCCTATGATGTTTATATATGTTTGCAAAACCCTATTGGGGTTGTGATTGGCATTGTTTTGTGACTCGCTATCGAGTCTCATTGCATTTGTTTACGTGTTCTAGGGCGTGACGGTGGTTCACGACATTCTCCTGACGGAAGTGCATGAAATAGCACTTAATTGATTGGTGAGTGTACTACTCACTTGTGTGCTATTATATGGCTTTGATATTTGAACTCGAGATGTTGTATGTTAATGGATTGATGTGAGAGTGTACTTTATCACTCTCACTTATTGTTTCATATGTTATTGAAAAGTTATTGGAAAGTTATATGGACTGTTATATGAAATGAAATACATGACTTAGTATCGATTGGACAAGTATCCAACGACTACAAATGTTATCATTGAGCTCAACCCCATTGGTAGTTGATTGAATCGAGCCGACAAGGGTTTGGTCGTGACAATTAATGAGCCTTGGGTAAAGTTATAAGGAATCTTGTTGTATGAGAGACTCTTGATTCCGGTATACTCGAGTAATACCACAGTGCAAGTGTTTGGAGTGCGGGCCCGGTAGGGGGATGTTTGGTGGAAGGAATGGGAGAGAAGAGGAGTCTACGGTTGGTTACTCTTCAACATTGACGGAGGGTCAATGAGGTTGGATCAAGAATGGAAGCGTGGAAATGGGCTCTTGAGAGCCGTCCGTATCCTTTTATCGATGTGTTTCATTCCTTAATTGTGTACTTGAAATGAAAGGTTATGCTATATGCTCTTAGTTGCTTATGTGGTAGTAACTCACTGGGCTTTAGCTCATCCCGTTCCATTTGTTTTCCTTACAGGGATATAATTACTTTTGGGACTGATTTGGATAGTCGATTGCCAAGTTGAGCTAGTGTAAATGGCTTTTGTTTAGCTTATCGAATGAAACTCTATTGTGTATTGGGTTCATTTTCTTTGATTGGCCAACCGAGTATGTATATTCATGATAGATGGTTTTTGGCATGACACTATGGTTGTAAAAGTTGAATTTCAATGTATATATATATGTTTGGTTGATGATTGGATGGATTTCGGATCTAGGCGCATTTCAAACGGAGAAGGAAAAAAATTTGGCGGGAATGAACAGGACCGAATCCGGCCAGGAATCCGGCAAGAAACTGGCCGGATTGCCGGCCGGATTGGGAAGGATTTTGGAAAAATTTTGGATTGCTCTCGGCCTTGTATCCGGCCGAGAATCCGGCCGAAAATCCGGCCAGATTCCGGCCGGATTCTGACGTGTCCGTTACTGTTCATCTTCGGCTTTGATTTTTTCGTTTTTTTTATTTTGCGATTTTGACTTGTTTGCGTGCTTCGGTATGCTCCGGAACGTAATAGATCGATGTAAACCGATCCGTAGTCCTGGCGAGAGCTGGGCAGGCAGTCCGCTAACCTCTTTGGTTCGCCTTAGGGGAAAGTGGGGCTGTTACAAGTGGTATCAGAGCCACGTCGCGTGGTCTCTGCGCGAAGTGAGACTGGGCCAAGTGGTGTTGTGGTCCTAATTTCATGAATATGTTTAAGTGCTCGTTTGAGCATAAGCTATGAACCTTGAAGTGTTATAGGCCTTTAATCTTTCTCATGGTATTTAAGGACCCTAGATAAGTATGTCGGACAGGAATTTTGATTTGTAGATGGTTTACTCTTGGGACTGGCCAGCTCGAGATGTGAACTATCTTATTTCGGATTCTCGTGCCCGAGTACCCCAGAATTGAGGTGATGCAAGCTACTAGGTATTTGAACCCTGTGTTTTGGAAACGAGCCTTGTATTTTGGAAACGTGAACAGGCTTTGTCTGACTAAAATGAGCACAAGAGATCAATGGACATCTAGTTTGGATAGTAAGTGACGTGAGAGACCAGACGGGCTGGTGCTGGGATGACTTTTCGACCGTATATTACTAAGTCTATATTTGCTTACTTGCTTATCCGTCTTTTAATATAATGTGTTATATGCGATATGTTATTGGTATGATAGATTTTGTTATGTTAGTCAATTTATTGCATTCATGCATGGAAGTATCCTTTTGGAAAGAGAAAAGAAAAGAGAAAAAAAAAAAAAAAAAAAACCCGCGGACATGGTCATAGCAGTGACACAAAACGAGACCAAGAGTCAAAGAGAAGAAAGGGAGGAAACAACACCTGAACCGAACATGGACCAAGAGTGCTACTTGTATTCAAGACTTTCTTATGACCCATTGTTTTGCCGACAGGCTACCATCTGAGGTCCAGCAACTCTGTAAAATGGCACGTAGGGTTGAGATGTATAATGAAATCGGGGGTCTTCGAGACGAAATAGAAGTCCAAAAGAACCTAGTTGCATACTGGGAAGGGCGCTGGAAGCACGAGTATACAGAGAAAATTGAGCTCCTGCACAAAAACTTAGAGCTAAAAAGGAAATATGAAGGGATTTCCGAGGAGGCCCTGGAAAAGGCTCAATGCATCAAGAATGCAAAGGTGCAAGTGAAAGCTTCCCAAATATGGAAAAGGGGTGCAGCGGGTAGCGTGAGTGAGGAACCTAGCGAAGCAATGACACCTTCTAAAGTACAGAAAGTGAACCAGTTATTCGGGCCGCCGTGGACAATGGGGGCGGTAGATAAAAGATTTGTCAATGAAAGCCAAACCAGACAGGGGGAGATTTCTCCGAAAAGCAAAAAGATGACTTTCCACTTGACTTGTGACTATTGCGGAAAGGCCAATCACACTGAGAATGATTGTTGGAGAAAGGGGAGGAGATGTCTGCGCTGTGGGAGCATCGAGTATCGAATTGCATATTGCCCGATTAAAGTGCGGAAAAAGAAAAGAACTCAACAACCAACCCAGACCGACCCTGCACCGTCAAGCGGAGAAGGGACTGGAATGAAGAACCCCGTTTCTTCTGACTCTGAAGACGGAGAAGGTACAGGCCATTGGTTACTTTAAATTTGAAGGAAAATTTCGAGGACGAAATTCTTTTAAGGGGGGGAGAGTGTGAGAACCCGTAAAACCCTAATTATATTCCTAGGGTTTATTTCCCCTTAATAGCATATTTTCTGCATTTTCTGGCTTAGAAATATTTTCTTAATGGATTTTATGAGCAATTATAGTTTTAAGATGATTTTTCTAGCATTGGTGAATTTTTAGAAAATTAAGAATATATATTGGATGTGGGACCCACTAGTGCGATAAGTTCGGAAAAATTCGGCCAATAAGGTTAAGTTTCGGATACTGTTAAAAGTTTATCGGGTATTAAGAGATAAGTAGGGTGTGTGAAGTGATTGATGTGAGAGAGAAAAGAATGATAAGGATGCATTTAATAGAGTGACACATGTCACCTTTTCATTGGTTGAACTTTTAAGAAACACTATTCACAATTTTGACTTTTTTGACCAAAGGATTAAATATCCAAAATTCACCAAAAATCACCATTTTCTTCTCCTCATATGGCCGGCTCTCTCCTCTCTCTCTTTCTCTCTCTCTTGCTCCAAGTACAAAGAAGAAACACTTCAATCTTGTTCCAAATCATCAAACCAACCATCCAACCTTGATTTTGCTCCATAAAACATCTTCAAGTGGTGGTTGTGAGTTGTTTTGTGAATTTGTTTGGAAGAGCTAAGGTGTCCATCATCTTCCTCTCTCTTGTTGTTAGGTGAGTGATGCTTCAACCTTTCTTCTACACCTAATGATGGTTATTTTGTGCTTAATGGTGGCATGAGTGTTGAAATATATGATTTGTTTCTTGATTTGAAGAGTTTTGGTGGAGTTTTTATTTTATTGGGAATTTTTCTGGTTTAATATGATCTTGATGTTGGGGGCTTGTATGATGAATTGTAATGGTTGGAAATGACTCTAGTGAGTGTGAATTGTGGTGAAATGCAATCAATTTTGGATTTGGTGTGAAATTTGAAAAGTTAGGGTTCTTAAATCCCCAATTCGGTCCGGTTTTGGATCATAGGGTTAGAGGCCGAATTTGACTTTGTTCAAAACATGAAAGTTGTAGGTATTGATGTGATTGGGATGCCTGCAAAATTTCAGGTCATTTGGATGAGTGTAGAGTGAGTTATGCCGTTTTTACTGTAGCTGTTCTGCTTTGATCAGAATGCGAAAACTGCGATAGTAATTGGCCATTTTGACTGGAATTGGTTTGGATTTTGAAGTTGGTGTCTTCTGATGAAATGTAGTTGGATGACTTAGCTAACTTATGCCTTTGGAATTTCGGCATTTGGACTTGTATGGACTGAGATATACCGATTACAGTTTTTTGTGTTTTGTGAACCTGTTTTAGGAATTCTGGGTTAGTATTTGGCATTTTCGACCTAGTTAAGCTAGGAACTGGATTGAGTGGTCTTCTACATTATTGTAGCCCTGTTCCATAGCTTCGAAACGGTGGGTCTTACAGCCCCATCCGATAATTGTAGTGAGAGTTGTGCCATTACCGCATTATGACGTCAAAACCGGTTTTCTTATCAAGGCCTAAGTTAAAGCCTTTTTCCTAATTTCTGGTTTCCTATGATGTTTATATATGTTTGCAAAACCCTATTGGGGTTGTGATTGGCATTGTTTTGTGACTCGCTATCGAGTCTCATTGCATTTGTTTACGTGTTCTAGGGCGTGACGGTGGTTCACGACATTCTCCTGACGGAAGTGCATGAAATAGCACTTAATTGATTGGTGAGTGTACTACTCACTTGTGTGCTATTATATGGCTTTGATATTTGAACTCGAGATGTTGTATGTTAATGGATTGATGTGAGAGTGTACTTTATCACTCTCACTTATTGTTTCATATGTTATTGAAAAGTTATTGGAAAGTTATATGGACTGTTATATGAAATGAAATACATGACTTAGTATCGATTGGACAAGTATCCAACGACTACAAATGTTATCATTGAGCTCAACCCCATTGGTAGTTGATTGAATCGAGCCGACAAGGGTTTGGTCGTGACAATTAATGAGCCTTGGGTAAAGTTATAAGGAATCTTGTTGTATGAGAGACTCTTGATTCCGGTATACTCGAGTAATACCACAGTGCAAGTGTTTGGAGTGCGGGCCCGGTAGGGGGATGTTTGGTGGAAGGAATGGGAGAGAAGAGGAGTCTACGGTTGGTTACTCTTCAACATTGACGGAGGGTCAATGAGGTTGGATCAAGAATGGAAGCGTGGAAATGGGCTCTTGAGAGCCGTCCGTATCCTTTTATCGATGTGTTTCATTCCTTAATTGTGTACTTGAAATGAAAGGTTATGCTATATGCTCTTAGTTGCTTATGTGGTAGTAACTCACTGGGCTTTAGCTCATCCCGTTCCATTTGTTTTCCTTACAGGGATATAATTACTTTTGGGACTGATTTGGATAGTCGATTGCCAAGTTGAGCTAGTGTAAATGGCTTTTGTTTAGCTTATCGAATGAAACTCTATTGTGTATTGGGTTCATTTTCTTTGATTGGCCAACCGAGTATGTATATTCATGATAGATGGTTTTTGGCATGACACTATGGTTGTAAAAGTTGAATTTCAATGTATATATATATGTTTGGTTGATGATTGGATGGATTTCGGATCTAGGCGCATTTCAAACGGAGAAGGAAAAAAATTTGGCGGGAATGAACAGGACCGAATCCGGCCAGGAATCCGGCAAGAAACTGGCCGGATTGCCGGCCGGATTGGGAAGGATTTTGGAAAAATTTTGGATTGCTCTCGGCCTTGTATCCGGCCGAGAATCCGGCCGAAAATCCGGCCAGATTCCGGCCGGATTCTGACGTGTCCGTTACTGTTCATCTTCGGCTTTGATTTTTTCGTTTTTTTTATTTTGCGATTTTGACTTGTTTGCGTGCTTCGGTATGCTCCGGAACGTAATAGATCGATGTAAACCGATCCGTAGTCCTGGCGAGAGCTGGGCAGGCAGTCCGCTAACCTCTTTGGTTCGCCTTAGGGGAAAGTGGGGCTGTTACAAGTGGTATCAGAGCCACGTCGCGTGGTCTCTGCGCGAAGTGAGACTGGGCCAAGTGGTGTTGTGGTCCTAATTTCATGAATATGTTTAAGTGCTCGTTTGAGCATAAGCTATGAACCTTGAAGTGTTATAGGCCTTTAATCTTTCTCATGGTATTTAAGGACCCTAGATAAGTATGTCGGACAGGAATTTTGATTTGTAGATGGTTTACTCTTGGGACTGGCCAGCTCGAGATGTGAACTATCTTATTTCGGATTCTCGTGCCCGAGTACCCCAGAATTGAGGTGATGCAAGCTACTAGGTATTTGAACCCTGTGTTTTGGAAACGAGCCTTGTATTTTGGAAACGTGAACAGGCTTTGTCTGACTAAAATGAGCACAAGAGATCAATGGACATCTAGTTTGGATAGTAAGTGACGTGAGAGACCAGACGGGCTGGTGCTGGGATGACTTTTCGACCGTATATTACTAAGTCTATATTTGCTTACTTGCTTATCCGTCTTTTAATATAATGTGTTATATGCGATATGTTATTGGTATGATAGATTTTGTTATGTTAGTCAATTTATTGCATTCATGCATGGAAGTATCCTTTTGGAAAGAGAAAAGAAAAGAGAAAAAAAAAAAAAAAAAAAACCCGCGGACATGGTCATAGCAGTGACACAAAACGAGACCAAGAGTCAAAGAGAAGAAAGGGAGGAAACAACACCTGAACCGAACATGGACCAAGAGTGCTACTTGTATTCAAGACTTTCTTATGACCCATTGTTTTGCCGACAGGCTACCATCTGAGGTCCAGCAACTCTGTAAAATGGCACGTAGGGTTGAGATGTATAATGAAATCGGGGGTCTTCGAGACGAAATAGAAGTCCAAAAGAACCTAGTTGCATACTGGGAAGGGCGCTGGAAGCACGAGTATACAGAGAAAATTGAGCTCCTGCACAAAAACTTAGAGCTAAAAAGGAAATATGAAGGGATTTCCGAGGAGGCCCTGGAAAAGGCTCAATGCATCAAGAATGCAAAGGTGCAAGTGAAAGCTTCCCAAATATGGAAAAGGGGTGCAGCGGGTAGCGTGAGTGAGGAACCTAGCGAAGCAATGACACCTTCTAAAGTACAGAAAGTGAACCAGTTATTCGGGCCGCCGTGGACAATGGGGGCGGTAGATAAAAGATTTGTCAATGAAAGCCAAACCAGACAGGGGGAGATTTCTCCGAAAAGCAAAAAGATGACTTTCCACTTGACTTGTGACTATTGCGGAAAGGCCAATCACACTGAGAATGATTGTTGGAGAAAGGGGAGGAGATGTCTGCGCTGTGGGAGCATCGAGTATCGAATTGCATATTGCCCGATTAAAGTGCGGAAAAAGAAAAGAACTCAACAACCAACCCAGACCGACCCTGCACCGTCAAGCGGAGAAGGGACTGGAATGAAGAACCCCGTTTCTTCTGACTCTGAAGACGGAGAAGGTACAGGCCATTGGTTACTTTAAATTTGAAGGAAAATTTCGAGGACGAAATTCTTTTAAGGGGGGGAGAGTGTGAGAACCCGTAAAACCCTAATTATATTCCTAGGGTTTATTTCCCCTTAATAGCATATTTTCTGCATTTTCTGGCTTAGAAATATTTTCTTAATGGATTTTATGAGCAATTATAGTTTTAAGATGATTTTTCTAGCATTGGTGAATTTTTAGAAAATTAAGAATATATATTGGATGTGGGACCCACTAGTGCGATAAGTTCGGAAAAATTCGGCCAATAAGGTTAAGTTTCGGATACTGTTAAAAGTTTATCGGGTATTAAGAGATAAGTAGGGTGTGTGAAGTGATTGATGTGAGAGAGAAAAGAATGATAAGGATGCATTTAATAGAGTGACACATGTCACCTTTTCATTGGTTGAACTTTTAAGAAACACTATTCACAATTTTGACTTTTTTGACCAAAGGATTAAATATCCAAAATTCACCAAAAATCACCATTTTCTTCTCCTCATATGGCCGGCTCTCTCCTCTCTCTCTTTCTCTCTCTCTTGCTCCAAGTACAAAGAAGAAACACTTCAATCTTGTTCCAAATCATCAAACCAACCATCCAACCTTGATTTTGCTCCATAAAACATCTTCAAGTGGTGGTTGTGAGTTGTTTTGTGAATTTGTTTGGAAGAGCTAAGGTGTCCATCATCTTCCTCTCTCTTGTTGTTAGGTGAGTGATGCTTCAACCTTTCTTCTACACCTAATGATGGTTATTTTGTGCTTAATGGTGGCATGAGTGTTGAAATATATGATTTGTTTCTTGATTTGAAGAGTTTTGGTGGAGTTTTTATTTTATTGGGAATTTTTCTGGTTTAATATGATCTTGATGTTGGGGGCTTGTATGATGAATTGTAATGGTTGGAAATGACTCTAGTGAGTGTGAATTGTGGTGAAATGCAATCAATTTTGGATTTGGTGTGAAATTTGAAAAGTTAGGGTTCTTAAATCCCCAATTCGGTCCGGTTTTGGATCATAGGGTTAGAGGCCGAATTTGACTTTGTTCAAAACATGAAAGTTGTAGGTATTGATGTGATTGGGATGCCTGCAAAATTTCAGGTCATTTGGATGAGTGTAGAGTGAGTTATGCCGTTTTTACTGTAGCTGTTCTGCTTTGATCAGAATGCGAAAACTGCGATAGTAATTGGCCATTTTGACTGGAATTGGTTTGGATTTTGAAGTTGGTGTCTTCTGATGAAATGTAGTTGGATGACTTAGCTAACTTATGCCTTTGGAATTTCGGCATTTGGACTTGTATGGACTGAGATATACCGATTACAGTTTTTTGTGTTTTGTGAACCTGTTTTAGGAATTCTGGGTTAGTATTTGGCATTTTCGACCTAGTTAAGCTAGGAACTGGATTGAGTGGTCTTCTACATTATTGTAGCCCTGTTCCATAGCTTCGAAACGGTGGGTCTTACAGCCCCATCCGATAATTGTAGTGAGAGTTGTGCCATTACCGCATTATGACGTCAAAACCGGTTTTCTTATCAAGGCCTAAGTTAAAGCCTTTTTCCTAATTTCTGGTTTCCTATGATGTTTATATATGTTTGCAAAACCCTATTGGGGTTGTGATTGGCATTGTTTTGTGACTCGCTATCGAGTCTCATTGCATTTGTTTACGTGTTCTAGGGCGTGACGGTGGTTCACGACATTCTCCTGACGGAAGTGCATGAAATAGCACTTAATTGATTGGTGAGTGTACTACTCACTTGTGTGCTATTATATGGCTTTGATATTTGAACTCGAGATGTTGTATGTTAATGGATTGATGTGAGAGTGTACTTTATCACTCTCACTTATTGTTTCATATGTTATTGAAAAGTTATTGGAAAGTTATATGGACTGTTATATGAAATGAAATACATGACTTAGTATCGATTGGACAAGTATCCAACGACTACAAATGTTATCATTGAGCTCAACCCCATTGGTAGTTGATTGAATCGAGCCGACAAGGGTTTGGTCGTGACAATTAATGAGCCTTGGGTAAAGTTATAAGGAATCTTGTTGTATGAGAGACTCTTGATTCCGGTATACTCGAGTAATACCACAGTGCAAGTGTTTGGAGTGCGGGCCCGGTAGGGGGATGTTTGGTGGAAGGAATGGGAGAGAAGAGGAGTCTACGGTTGGTTACTCTTCAACATTGACGGAGGGTCAATGAGGTTGGATCAAGAATGGAAGCGTGGAAATGGGCTCTTGAGAGCCGTCCGTATCCTTTTATCGATGTGTTTCATTCCTTAATTGTGTACTTGAAATGAAAGGTTATGCTATATGCTCTTAGTTGCTTATGTGGTAGTAACTCACTGGGCTTTAGCTCATCCCGTTCCATTTGTTTTCCTTACAGGGATATAATTACTTTTGGGACTGATTTGGATAGTCGATTGCCAAGTTGAGCTAGTGTAAATGGCTTTTGTTTAGCTTATCGAATGAAACTCTATTGTGTATTGGGTTCATTTTCTTTGATTGGCCAACCGAGTATGTATATTCATGATAGATGGTTTTTGGCATGACACTATGGTTGTAAAAGTTGAATTTCAATGTATATATATATGTTTGGTTGATGATTGGATGGATTTCGGATCTAGGCGCATTTCAAACGGAGAAGGAAAAAAATTTGGCGGGAATGAACAGGACCGAATCCGGCCAGGAATCCGGCAAGAAACTGGCCGGATTGCCGGCCGGATTGGGAAGGATTTTGGAAAAATTTTGGATTGCTCTCGGCCTTGTATCCGGCCGAGAATCCGGCCGAAAATCCGGCCAGATTCCGGCCGGATTCTGACGTGTCCGTTACTGTTCATCTTCGGCTTTGATTTTTTCGTTTTTTTTATTTTGCGATTTTGACTTGTTTGCGTGCTTCGGTATGCTCCGGAACGTAATAGATCGATGTAAACCGATCCGTAGTCCTGGCGAGAGCTGGGCAGGCAGTCCGCTAACCTCTTTGGTTCGCCTTAGGGGAAAGTGGGGCTGTTACAAGTGGTATCAGAGCCACGTCGCGTGGTCTCTGCGCGAAGTGAGACTGGGCCAAGTGGTGTTGTGGTCCTAATTTCATGAATATGTTTAAGTGCTCGTTTGAGCATAAGCTATGAACCTTGAAGTGTTATAGGCCTTTAATCTTTCTCATGGTATTTAAGGACCCTAGATAAGTATGTCGGACAGGAATTTTGATTTGTAGATGGTTTACTCTTGGGACTGGCCAGCTCGAGATGTGAACTATCTTATTTCGGATTCTCGTGCCCGAGTACCCCAGAATTGAGGTGATGCAAGCTACTAGGTATTTGAACCCTGTGTTTTGGAAACGAGCCTTGTATTTTGGAAACGTGAACAGGCTTTGTCTGACTAAAATGAGCACAAGAGATCAATGGACATCTAGTTTGGATAGTAAGTGACGTGAGAGACCAGACGGGCTGGTGCTGGGATGACTTTTCGACCGTATATTACTAAGTCTATATTTGCTTACTTGCTTATCCGTCTTTTAATATAATGTGTTATATGCGATATGTTATTGGTATGATAGATTTTGTTATGTTAGTCAATTTATTGCATTCATGCATGGAAGTATCCTTTTGGAAAGAGAAAAGAAAAGAGAAAAAAAAAAAAAAAAAAAACCCGCGGACATGGTCATAGCAGTGACACAAAACGAGACCAAGAGTCAAAGAGAAGAAAGGGAGGAAACAACACCTGAACCGAACATGGACCAAGAGTGCTACTTGTATTCAAGACTTTCTTATGACCCATTGTTTTGCCGACAGGCTACCATCTGAGGTCCAGCAACTCTGTAAAATGGCACGTAGGGTTGAGATGTATAATGAAATCGGGGGTCTTCGAGACGAAATAGAAGTCCAAAAGAACCTAGTTGCATACTGGGAAGGGCGCTGGAAGCACGAGTATACAGAGAAAATTGAGCTCCTGCACAAAAACTTAGAGCTAAAAAGGAAATATGAAGGGATTTCCGAGGAGGCCCTGGAAAAGGCTCAATGCATCAAGAATGCAAAGGTGCAAGTGAAAGCTTCCCAAATATGGAAAAGGGGTGCAGCGGGTAGCGTGAGTGAGGAACCTAGCGAAGCAATGACACCTTCTAAAGTACAGAAAGTGAACCAGTTATTCGGGCCGCCGTGGACAATGGGGGCGGTAGATAAAAGATTTGTCAATGAAAGCCAAACCAGACAGGGGGAGATTTCTCCGAAAAGCAAAAAGATGACTTTCCACTTGACTTGTGACTATTGCGGAAAGGCCAATCACACTGAGAATGATTGTTGGAGAAAGGGGAGGAGATGTCTGCGCTGTGGGAGCATCGAGTATCGAATTGCATATTGCCCGATTAAAGTGCGGAAAAAGAAAAGAACTCAACAACCAACCCAGACCGACCCTGCACCGTCAAGCGGAGAAGGGACTGGAATGAAGAACCCCGTTTCTTCTGACTCTGAAGACGGAGAAGGTACAGGCCATTGGTTACTTTAAATTTGAAGGAAAATTTCGAGGACGAAATTCTTTTAAGGGGGGGAGAGTGTGAGAACCCGTAAAACCCTAATTATATTCCTAGGGTTTATTTCCCCTTAATAGCATATTTTCTGCATTTTCTGGCTTAGAAATATTTTCTTAATGGATTTTATGAGCAATTATAGTTTTAAGATGATTTTTCTAGCATTGGTGAATTTTTAGAAAATTAAGAATATATATTGGATGTGGGACCCACTAGTGCGATAAGTTCGGAAAAATTCGGCCAATAAGGTTAAGTTTCGGATACTGTTAAAAGTTTATCGGGTATTAAGAGATAAGTAGGGTGTGTGAAGTGATTGATGTGAGAGAGAAAAGAATGATAAGGATGCATTTAATAGAGTGACACATGTCACCTTTTCATTGGTTGAACTTTTAAGAAACACTATTCACAATTTTGACTTTTTTGACCAAAGGATTAAATATCCAAAATTCACCAAAAATCACCATTTTCTTCTCCTCATATGGCCGGCTCTCTCCTCTCTCTCTTTCTCTCTCTCTTGCTCCAAGTACAAAGAAGAAACACTTCAATCTTGTTCCAAATCATCAAACCAACCATCCAACCTTGATTTTGCTCCATAAAACATCTTCAAGTGGTGGTTGTGAGTTGTTTTGTGAATTTGTTTGGAAGAGCTAAGGTGTCCATCATCTTCCTCTCTCTTGTTGTTAGGTGAGTGATGCTTCAACCTTTCTTCTACACCTAATGATGGTTATTTTGTGCTTAATGGTGGCATGAGTGTTGAAATATATGATTTGTTTCTTGATTTGAAGAGTTTTGGTGGAGTTTTTATTTTATTGGGAATTTTTCTGGTTTAATATGATCTTGATGTTGGGGGCTTGTATGATGAATTGTAATGGTTGGAAATGACTCTAGTGAGTGTGAATTGTGGTGAAATGCAATCAATTTTGGATTTGGTGTGAAATTTGAAAAGTTAGGGTTCTTAAATCCCCAATTCGGTCCGGTTTTGGATCATAGGGTTAGAGGCCGAATTTGACTTTGTTCAAAACATGAAAGTTGTAGGTATTGATGTGATTGGGATGCCTGCAAAATTTCAGGTCATTTGGATGAGTGTAGAGTGAGTTATGCCGTTTTTACTGTAGCTGTTCTGCTTTGATCAGAATGCGAAAACTGCGATAGTAATTGGCCATTTTGACTGGAATTGGTTTGGATTTTGAAGTTGGTGTCTTCTGATGAAATGTAGTTGGATGACTTAGCTAACTTATGCCTTTGGAATTTCGGCATTTGGACTTGTATGGACTGAGATATACCGATTACAGTTTTTTGTGTTTTGTGAACCTGTTTTAGGAATTCTGGGTTAGTATTTGGCATTTTCGACCTAGTTAAGCTAGGAACTGGATTGAGTGGTCTTCTACATTATTGTAGCCCTGTTCCATAGCTTCGAAACGGTGGGTCTTACAGCCCCATCCGATAATTGTAGTGAGAGTTGTGCCATTACCGCATTATGACGTCAAAACCGGTTTTCTTATCAAGGCCTAAGTTAAAGCCTTTTTCCTAATTTCTGGTTTCCTATGATGTTTATATATGTTTGCAAAACCCTATTGGGGTTGTGATTGGCATTGTTTTGTGACTCGCTATCGAGTCTCATTGCATTTGTTTACGTGTTCTAGGGCGTGACGGTGGTTCACGACATTCTCCTGACGGAAGTGCATGAAATAGCACTTAATTGATTGGTGAGTGTACTACTCACTTGTGTGCTATTATATGGCTTTGATATTTGAACTCGAGATGTTGTATGTTAATGGATTGATGTGAGAGTGTACTTTATCACTCTCACTTATTGTTTCATATGTTATTGAAAAGTTATTGGAAAGTTATATGGACTGTTATATGAAATGAAATACATGACTTAGTATCGATTGGACAAGTATCCAACGACTACAAATGTTATCATTGAGCTCAACCCCATTGGTAGTTGATTGAATCGAGCCGACAAGGGTTTGGTCGTGACAATTAATGAGCCTTGGGTAAAGTTATAAGGAATCTTGTTGTATGAGAGACTCTTGATTCCGGTATACTCGAGTAATACCACAGTGCAAGTGTTTGGAGTGCGGGCCCGGTAGGGGGATGTTTGGTGGAAGGAATGGGAGAGAAGAGGAGTCTACGGTTGGTTACTCTTCAACATTGACGGAGGGTCAATGAGGTTGGATCAAGAATGGAAGCGTGGAAATGGGCTCTTGAGAGCCGTCCGTATCCTTTTATCGATGTGTTTCATTCCTTAATTGTGTACTTGAAATGAAAGGTTATGCTATATGCTCTTAGTTGCTTATGTGGTAGTAACTCACTGGGCTTTAGCTCATCCCGTTCCATTTGTTTTCCTTACAGGGATATAATTACTTTTGGGACTGATTTGGATAGTCGATTGCCAAGTTGAGCTAGTGTAAATGGCTTTTGTTTAGCTTATCGAATGAAACTCTATTGTGTATTGGGTTCATTTTCTTTGATTGGCCAACCGAGTATGTATATTCATGATAGATGGTTTTTGGCATGACACTATGGTTGTAAAAGTTGAATTTCAATGTATATATATATGTTTGGTTGATGATTGGATGGATTTCGGATCTAGGCGCATTTCAAACGGAGAAGGAAAAAAATTTGGCGGGAATGAACAGGACCGAATCCGGCCAGGAATCCGGCAAGAAACTGGCCGGATTGCCGGCCGGATTGGGAAGGATTTTGGAAAAATTTTGGATTGCTCTCGGCCTTGTATCCGGCCGAGAATCCGGCCGAAAATCCGGCCAGATTCCGGCCGGATTCTGACGTGTCCGTTACTGTTCATCTTCGGCTTTGATTTTTTCGTTTTTTTTATTTTGCGATTTTGACTTGTTTGCGTGCTTCGGTATGCTCCGGAACGTAATAGATCGATGTAAACCGATCCGTAGTCCTGGCGAGAGCTGGGCAGGCAGTCCGCTAACCTCTTTGGTTCGCCTTAGGGGAAAGTGGGGCTGTTACAAGTGGTATCAGAGCCACGTCGCGTGGTCTCTGCGCGAAGTGAGACTGGGCCAAGTGGTGTTGTGGTCCTAATTTCATGAATATGTTTAAGTGCTCGTTTGAGCATAAGCTATGAACCTTGAAGTGTTATAGGCCTTTAATCTTTCTCATGGTATTTAAGGACCCTAGATAAGTATGTCGGACAGGAATTTTGATTTGTAGATGGTTTACTCTTGGGACTGGCCAGCTCGAGATGTGAACTATCTTATTTCGGATTCTCGTGCCCGAGTACCCCAGAATTGAGGTGATGCAAGCTACTAGGTATTTGAACCCTGTGTTTTGGAAACGAGCCTTGTATTTTGGAAACGTGAACAGGCTTTGTCTGACTAAAATGAGCACAAGAGATCAATGGACATCTAGTTTGGATAGTAAGTGACGTGAGAGACCAGACGGGCTGGTGCTGGGATGACTTTTCGACCGTATATTACTAAGTCTATATTTGCTTACTTGCTTATCCGTCTTTTAATATAATGTGTTATATGCGATATGTTATTGGTATGATAGATTTTGTTATGTTAGTCAATTTATTGCATTCATGCATGGAAGTATCCTTTTGGAAAGAGAAAAGAAAAGAGAAAAAAAAAAAAAAAAAAAACCCGCGGACATGGTCATAGCAGTGACACAAAACGAGACCAAGAGTCAAAGAGAAGAAAGGGAGGAAACAACACCTGAACCGAACATGGACCAAGAGTGCTACTTGTATTCAAGACTTTCTTATGACCCATTGTTTTGCCGACAGGCTACCATCTGAGGTCCAGCAACTCTGTAAAATGGCACGTAGGGTTGAGATGTATAATGAAATCGGGGGTCTTCGAGACGAAATAGAAGTCCAAAAGAACCTAGTTGCATACTGGGAAGGGCGCTGGAAGCACGAGTATACAGAGAAAATTGAGCTCCTGCACAAAAACTTAGAGCTAAAAAGGAAATATGAAGGGATTTCCGAGGAGGCCCTGGAAAAGGCTCAATGCATCAAGAATGCAAAGGTGCAAGTGAAAGCTTCCCAAATATGGAAAAGGGGTGCAGCGGGTAGCGTGAGTGAGGAACCTAGCGAAGCAATGACACCTTCTAAAGTACAGAAAGTGAACCAGTTATTCGGGCCGCCGTGGACAATGGGGGCGGTAGATAAAAGATTTGTCAATGAAAGCCAAACCAGACAGGGGGAGATTTCTCCGAAAAGCAAAAAGATGACTTTCCACTTGACTTGTGACTATTGCGGAAAGGCCAATCACACTGAGAATGATTGTTGGAGAAAGGGGAGGAGATGTCTGCGCTGTGGGAGCATCGAGTATCGAATTGCATATTGCCCGATTAAAGTGCGGAAAAAGAAAAGAACTCAACAACCAACCCAGACCGACCCTGCACCGTCAAGCGGAGAAGGGACTGGAATGAAGAACCCCGTTTCTTCTGACTCTGAAGACGGAGAAGGTACAGGCCATTGGTTACTTTAAATTTGAAGGAAAATTTCGAGGACGAAATTCTTTTAAGGGGGGGAGAGTGTGAGAACCCGTAAAACCCTAATTATATTCCTAGGGTTTATTTCCCCTTAATAGCATATTTTCTGCATTTTCTGGCTTAGAAATATTTTCTTAATGGATTTTATGAGCAATTATAGTTTTAAGATGATTTTTCTAGCATTGGTGAATTTTTAGAAAATTAAGAATATATATTGGATGTGGGACCCACTAGTGCGATAAGTTCGGAAAAATTCGGCCAATAAGGTTAAGTTTCGGATACTGTTAAAAGTTTATCGGGTATTAAGAGATAAGTAGGGTGTGTGAAGTGATTGATGTGAGAGAGAAAAGAATGATAAGGATGCATTTAATAGAGTGACACATGTCACCTTTTCATTGGTTGAACTTTTAAGAAACACTATTCACAATTTTGACTTTTTTGACCAAAGGATTAAATATCCAAAATTCACCAAAAATCACCATTTTCTTCTCCTCATATGGCCGGCTCTCTCCTCTCTCTCTTTCTCTCTCTCTTGCTCCAAGTACAAAGAAGAAACACTTCAATCTTGTTCCAAATCATCAAACCAACCATCCAACCTTGATTTTGCTCCATAAAACATCTTCAAGTGGTGGTTGTGAGTTGTTTTGTGAATTTGTTTGGAAGAGCTAAGGTGTCCATCATCTTCCTCTCTCTTGTTGTTAGGTGAGTGATGCTTCAACCTTTCTTCTACACCTAATGATGGTTATTTTGTGCTTAATGGTGGCATGAGTGTTGAAATATATGATTTGTTTCTTGATTTGAAGAGTTTTGGTGGAGTTTTTATTTTATTGGGAATTTTTCTGGTTTAATATGATCTTGATGTTGGGGGCTTGTATGATGAATTGTAATGGTTGGAAATGACTCTAGTGAGTGTGAATTGTGGTGAAATGCAATCAATTTTGGATTTGGTGTGAAATTTGAAAAGTTAGGGTTCTTAAATCCCCAATTCGGTCCGGTTTTGGATCATAGGGTTAGAGGCCGAATTTGACTTTGTTCAAAACATGAAAGTTGTAGGTATTGATGTGATTGGGATGCCTGCAAAATTTCAGGTCATTTGGATGAGTGTAGAGTGAGTTATGCCGTTTTTACTGTAGCTGTTCTGCTTTGATCAGAATGCGAAAACTGCGATAGTAATTGGCCATTTTGACTGGAATTGGTTTGGATTTTGAAGTTGGTGTCTTCTGATGAAATGTAGTTGGATGACTTAGCTAACTTATGCCTTTGGAATTTCGGCATTTGGACTTGTATGGACTGAGATATACCGATTACAGTTTTTTGTGTTTTGTGAACCTGTTTTAGGAATTCTGGGTTAGTATTTGGCATTTTCGACCTAGTTAAGCTAGGAACTGGATTGAGTGGTCTTCTACATTATTGTAGCCCTGTTCCATAGCTTCGAAACGGTGGGTCTTACAGCCCCATCCGATAATTGTAGTGAGAGTTGTGCCATTACCGCATTATGACGTCAAAACCGGTTTTCTTATCAAGGCCTAAGTTAAAGCCTTTTTCCTAATTTCTGGTTTCCTATGATGTTTATATATGTTTGCAAAACCCTATTGGGGTTGTGATTGGCATTGTTTTGTGACTCGCTATCGAGTCTCATTGCATTTGTTTACGTGTTCTAGGGCGTGACGGTGGTTCACGACATTCTCCTGACGGAAGTGCATGAAATAGCACTTAATTGATTGGTGAGTGTACTACTCACTTGTGTGCTATTATATGGCTTTGATATTTGAACTCGAGATGTTGTATGTTAATGGATTGATGTGAGAGTGTACTTTATCACTCTCACTTATTGTTTCATATGTTATTGAAAAGTTATTGGAAAGTTATATGGACTGTTATATGAAATGAAATACATGACTTAGTATCGATTGGACAAGTATCCAACGACTACAAATGTTATCATTGAGCTCAACCCCATTGGTAGTTGATTGAATCGAGCCGACAAGGGTTTGGTCGTGACAATTAATGAGCCTTGGGTAAAGTTATAAGGAATCTTGTTGTATGAGAGACTCTTGATTCCGGTATACTCGAGTAATACCACAGTGCAAGTGTTTGGAGTGCGGGCCCGGTAGGGGGATGTTTGGTGGAAGGAATGGGAGAGAAGAGGAGTCTACGGTTGGTTACTCTTCAACATTGACGGAGGGTCAATGAGGTTGGATCAAGAATGGAAGCGTGGAAATGGGCTCTTGAGAGCCGTCCGTATCCTTTTATCGATGTGTTTCATTCCTTAATTGTGTACTTGAAATGAAAGGTTATGCTATATGCTCTTAGTTGCTTATGTGGTAGTAACTCACTGGGCTTTAGCTCATCCCGTTCCATTTGTTTTCCTTACAGGGATATAATTACTTTTGGGACTGATTTGGATAGTCGATTGCCAAGTTGAGCTAGTGTAAATGGCTTTTGTTTAGCTTATCGAATGAAACTCTATTGTGTATTGGGTTCATTTTCTTTGATTGGCCAACCGAGTATGTATATTCATGATAGATGGTTTTTGGCATGACACTATGGTTGTAAAAGTTGAATTTCAATGTATATATATATGTTTGGTTGATGATTGGATGGATTTCGGATCTAGGCGCATTTCAAACGGAGAAGGAAAAAAATTTGGCGGGAATGAACAGGACCGAATCCGGCCAGGAATCCGGCAAGAAACTGGCCGGATTGCCGGCCGGATTGGGAAGGATTTTGGAAAAATTTTGGATTGCTCTCGGCCTTGTATCCGGCCGAGAATCCGGCCGAAAATCCGGCCAGATTCCGGCCGGATTCTGACGTGTCCGTTACTGTTCATCTTCGGCTTTGATTTTTTCGTTTTTTTTATTTTGCGATTTTGACTTGTTTGCGTGCTTCGGTATGCTCCGGAACGTAATAGATCGATGTAAACCGATCCGTAGTCCTGGCGAGAGCTGGGCAGGCAGTCCGCTAACCTCTTTGGTTCGCCTTAGGGGAAAGTGGGGCTGTTACAAGTGGTATCAGAGCCACGTCGCGTGGTCTCTGCGCGAAGTGAGACTGGGCCAAGTGGTGTTGTGGTCCTAATTTCATGAATATGTTTAAGTGCTCGTTTGAGCATAAGCTATGAACCTTGAAGTGTTATAGGCCTTTAATCTTTCTCATGGTATTTAAGGACCCTAGATAAGTATGTCGGACAGGAATTTTGATTTGTAGATGGTTTACTCTTGGGACTGGCCAGCTCGAGATGTGAACTATCTTATTTCGGATTCTCGTGCCCGAGTACCCCAGAATTGAGGTGATGCAAGCTACTAGGTATTTGAACCCTGTGTTTTGGAAACGAGCCTTGTATTTTGGAAACGTGAACAGGCTTTGTCTGACTAAAATGAGCACAAGAGATCAATGGACATCTAGTTTGGATAGTAAGTGACGTGAGAGACCAGACGGGCTGGTGCTGGGATGACTTTTCGACCGTATATTACTAAGTCTATATT